>NC_059130.1:57765798-60265798 GCF_020740605.2 Lemur catta
TGATAAGGCTCTGGGGTCAGATTCATCTGTGTTCCGATAACTCCAGCTGTGTGACCTTGGGCAAGTTATTTAACCAGATCCCTGCCTCCTCAACTGCAAGTGTAGGAATAGCAAAGCTGTATGCTGGGGGTAACATATGAAAAAGATTCCTAGGCCATATAATTGTTTAATAAATGTTGATTTTTTTTCCTGAGCTACCTTCTACCAACCAGTTGGTCTGAGTTTACGGAATTGTAAATTTCTTATAACATTTGTCTAATAAAAGCATTATTACCCTGCTTCAAAAAATTACATAATACATTCAAAACCAAAAATAAATTATTTGAGTGTTATCCACTGTTTTGGATTACACCATCACCTTCCTCCGTTACAGAAAATAGACCAAGAGTTGGTTATAATAATTTTCAAAGTGAATTAAAGACCTTATAAGTAACTCTTAAATTGGAGAGTTACTATATCTGCCAGTGTTCCAATATTTACAGTCCAAAAGAGTGCCAACCTCAGAATATAAAGCCCTTTTACCTTTAATGAAAGCACCTAATGCACTGGCAAATATAGCTGTTATTAGTAAATTCCTATTTAACAGATGGGCAAAATGAGGTACTGAGATTAAATCATTAGCCCATAGCTAATATTTGATTAGAAAGACAAATTTAATCATAGGTACCATTTGACTTCCCTTCAGCACTAGAATTAAATTTCAACTGTTTCCTGACTTCCAGTTTGGTGCCTATTTCATACTACAGGACAATATATGTTTTATTACACGCTTTAAAATAAAAAGGCAAAGTGGGGATGCACCCTCCTAACAAGCACAAAGCACAAAATACAGTTAAATAGTCCATTATTAATTTTCATAGCATTTCCCTTAAGACAACAATGAATACTCTCTCTCCCTTGGTTGCTAAGATGGTGTGGAAACCTAAGCTAAAAAAAAAAAAGATATACAAGATGCCCACAGATACCCAAGGAATCAAAAAGAAAGCTCAGAATTACCTAGTCTTAGAATGAAATTTGACCACACACCTTCTGGAAGGCATACAATTTTCTGAGTCTCTGGGAATGCAGGGAAATTGAAGTACCTTTTCGGGGGAGAGGGATTGTTTCATAAAATATCTAGTACCAACCCTGAGTAAGTTAGTAGTGTTTTGAGAATTTGTTTAACTTTATCACCCAATTCTCATCAGTCCCAACTAACCAACTGCCTAACCCCATTTTGTTTTGAAAAATAATGTCACAAATGTGTCCAGAGGTGGATAAAATGCACAGTAATGAGTTCATTAACATGCCATCTGCATGCAAAACAAGGGCATTCCAGAGGCAGAATCCTTTGGTAGGACTGTTGGAAATCAAATTCCAGGCTAAAAAAAACATAGAATACAACTTAAGGTGAAAAATATTACAGCTATACCTTTACTTGGCCCACAGCAAAGACTGTCTGGTTTTCAAGAGCTCTAAACCCAGCCAGAATCCTTTTCCCCCACTATCTTTAAATTTTAAAACACATTTTACCTTTCAAAGAGGGTAAAAAACAATTGCTTACAGAATGAGGTGTTGATGGAGTTTTGTGAATTACACTCATCCCCATGAAGAAAGGAAGGCCTGGCTAAAAACCAAGGAGTCAGAAATCCATTTAGAATTGCCTGTCCTTTGAAAATCAAGCCTGTTTGTCTGCCTGGTTCGCTCAGTAACAAATCAGAAAACTCAAACCTGCCTGGTCCATTTCTTCTGGCCCCCAACTGGCTCCTTCCACTCTCAGAGTAAGGAAGGATTAGATTTCCAGAGGCTGTAACTTTAACAAACCAGAGGCCCTTCCTTCCACAGTGGTACCTCAAAATTCATCAAGAACACTGGAGTCTGCTTTATTTCTGTTGCAATTTTCATTTCACCTCAGCTCTCCCTGACTCGCCTGTGAAGTGTCACCAAATGCTGTATCACACCGACTCTTAAAAACTGCCAACTCTGCTAATGTCTGAGACCTCCTCGTATCACAGCTTTACACGGGTTTGAAATACACAAAAGCATAGCTTGAGTTTTACCATGCACAGCAACACCACCTGTATGGGTAGGGCAGAGGGTCTTGTTGACAGTCATGAAATAAGACAAAATCGTTGAAATGAGCTGTGTGGCAGGGGTGTTTGGGAGCCTATACAGTCCTTTTTCCAGAACTGCAGTGAGAGACCCCAGCCCCTCAACCTCCCTCCAAGAGCAATTTATTTAGGCAATTGTTCTTTCCATTCGCCCTACCTGCCTCTTTTTCATGATAGAAATTTTCCCACAGCCTAGAATTTTGAGAAAAAAAATTTTATCTATTATAAATTCCAAAAACATCTATTTCTACCCCCTGCCAAAAAAAAAAAAAAAAAAAAAACAATAAACAGTATTTAGGCTATTGCTTGTACCAGTTATTCAGCTCTGGGTACAGATGACATTTATTGAAAAACTGGAATGTATCATGGGTTTTGGTCATAACAGAGAGTAGTATAACCAAGTAGTTAACCATATGGGTCCTGCAGCCTCACTACCTGGTAGAGATCTTGCCTACCCATTGATGTTACCAGATTTAACTTACTGATTTCATAAGCTTAGGTCATAATGTACACATAACAAATACACAGTGTCTTGCTCTTTTATATAGATATTCTATAGTTTGAATCTATAAGTGTGTTGATCTACGCATGTTTTCCAGGTCCTAGTAACCTAAGGAGGATATATGTATATCCATCCATAGACAATGAGAAGGGTAGTCTTCAGACTAAAAAAACAAACAAGCAAAAAAATTAAAAAAAAAAAACACACACCAGCTAACTTTAGTGTCATTTTGCACATAGAATAAAAGATTAACAAATAGTCTGAAAAGGACACTGGGCTGTGAGATACTCCATGAAATATCATACAAAACTTATGGGCTTTAAGAACTGGCACTTTGGCACCAAAATCCACTGCAGTCAAGAATCCATGCAAGAAAAAAGCCTGTTTTGCTTAACCTTTATATCAACCTCAAAGAATATTTTATTAAAATGGAGTAACATTTTTCTTTAACTATTTTTCTCTTTGTAATAAAAGGCAAGCTTGGATTTAAGGCTGTGTTATAGTAATTTATTTACAAATTTTTGCATCTTTTTGGACTCTAGGAATTAACAGGAAAATAGGAAGTACAGTCAACAAAATTTTTAAAATCAGTTCAGAATTATGTTTGGATATAATTAAAGGCATAATCTGTTCTCTGGGAGTGTATCAGTGCTCTGCCATTTTAAAACAGCAAATATAAATATTAGTTCTGTTATAGGATGTCTGCATTCCACATCACACTGGAACATGTAAAAATCTCCTATAAAAATTATCGTGTGTGAATGTGTATTACTTCTTTTCTACTTATTCAAGTATAAATGACTTTTATATAACCTAACTCATTGGTCTTTTATGTGCACCAAGCCACAGCTCATTCAAAGATTTTAAACACACCATTTCTTACTTTATGTGGAATATGTTTATCCATTCTGCTTTCTGAACTAACATAATTACTAAAGTCTTGTTCTTTCCCTCAACAACGACAACTTGTGGGCAGAGTTGTTATCAATTATACCTAAATATTCACCATGCAGTACTTGAGATTTCTCAAAACTCAAAAAGAAATTACTTTTAGAGCAAGGCTGAAATATGCAGACAATCTAAATGAGTTGGCATTTCAGGTTGGATAAAGATAAAACACAACACTTTGATTTTTTTAAGGGAAAAGAAACTAGTTATAGCTAATAGGATAAAGTATATCATTGTTACAGTCTAACAATTTATAAGGTAATTCTACCAAAATGCCAGAGTTCAAATAGAAAATTTGGCACTTTGGGCCTCAAGAACAGTGCCCTGCCATGTTGAAAGCTGAGGTAAAAGAAATAATAAGTAATATTGATCCTGTTTTTATTTAAAATTGTGATATTTTGTTCATCATGCATGTTTTTGCATTATTTAAAAAATACTGCATTAAAACATTATCCTAATTACCGAGTTTTTTGGCACCTCTTTAAATTTTACACTCAGTGAGTGCCCACTCACCTCACTCTAGTCTTAGCCCTGCTTAATAAGTCACCTCCCTGAACTTTAGATACCTCACCGGCAAAACCGGGGTAATAATAATTAAAAGGATTATTATGAGGACTGAATGAGACTGCATGTGTAAGTACTTGTTCATTGTAAATGTTAATGTGTAAATATATTTACAAAGCATTATGCAACTCCAAGATAAAGTTATTATATGAAGCATTATATTTAAAGATGTAAGGTTTATAGCAAGTGTAAGTTCCATGATTGATGACAGGAATTGAATCAGAGATCTTAGAGGAATAAGTAGAATTTAAGACACACCCATCCCTATCAAACCTTATTTAAATAAAGAAAAAGGTAATACAATTGCAGCCCAAGAAATCAATTTCCTTTCCAGGTTTCATAATTAATTTTCATTTGTAAATTCAGTTTGTCCTCAGATTTTCTCTTTACAGTTCCTAAAAACATTCAATTTACCAAAAATGAAAAATTAATTTAGGAAGAAACTCTTTAATGTTTTCCCCTTAAAAAAAAATTATAGCTCAAACAACTCAGGTGCAAGCCTACACACATAAAAATTGGTTTTGAAAAAAACTGAAGATGTAAACCCTTTGACTCAAGGTAGGGGGATCTTTCTAGGCTGAAGGAAAGTGAGAGGCCTCCTGTTCTCGTGAGCTAATGATTGTTTCCGAACTGGTTAGAATTCAGTGCTAATTGCATTTTAAAACACCACCTCTGAAATCCTTTCCTCTCTCAGGATCTTACATCAATGTTTCGCATTTTCAATAAAACCTTTGCACTTCACCTTTTTCACTCAACAAATCCTGAACTTTAGATCCACAGGAAGAATTCAGTTCAGATCCTTCCTTTCCCCAGCAGGTTTTGATCTGGTGGTGGTGATGTTAATACGCAGGAAAGGCTGTCCTGCCCTGTTTCTGAGGGGAGAGAGACAATTAAAATTGGTACTTCGGTGGCTCAACTCAGGCTTGTCCATTCTAACAGACAGTCATTAAACAACTTTCCAGTGTCATTCAAAGAACTTATAACAGAATCAATTGATTTTCATCCTATGCTTTATTAGTTGTGATTTAGGAGATAGAATGGCCCTGTTTACACAGCTGTAACATGTCAGAACCTGTAGTACATTATTGGCTTGAGGCCTCTGAGTTGCAGTCCATTCTCAGCAGAATCAATCTGAACTTGAAAACATTCCCTCTAGGAAACATGAACATATCTACTAGCATAAAGCACTACTTGCGCAACTGAAAACAGTATTCATCTGAGGTGAGCTGCAAGTTCTCCTTCCAAAAATCAGCCCCGACTTGTCATTGCTCTCAGCATGCTGATGATGGGAGCGGAGGGCTACAAATGCCTCTTAACTAGGTACCCAACATCGGGGAATGTGTTACACTTTGCTGCTAGTCAGAGCTCAGACTCTGCAAGTGGGAGTTGTTGGCTGTTTAACATGCATTCAGAGCATTGCCAATCTAAAATGGCTGCTCCGTAATACTTTAATTGCAGTTTCATGGAAACAAATTGCTATTTAACTGCAATAAGCATTTCTGTGACTTGGCTGGACTGACAATAGGTGAGTCTTAGTAACAAAGCGACAAGTAACATAAACTTGTAAACAGTCTGTTTCCGGTGATCTCTCAAACTGAGTCATAGGTAGGAAAGCACCCAGGATAGAATTCTCTGATGAAAGAGGAAGGAGTCTTTGGAAAACTGCTTCTCTATTTAAATACAATTATTTAGGCTACACGGAACCTCTTCACTAGACTCCTGACATATAGCTTTTAGATTTACTGTTTGTTACATAATTTATTGGCCCTAAGAAATATTTTATATAAATAGTAGCCCACATTAGAATCTCACTATATTGACATTTAAAGCCATTTAATTTAAGAGCTTCATTTTAGATGATTAGTTGTTTCAAATATCAGTGTTAATAAGGGCAAAAGAAAGAATTTAAATACAGTTAATATTAAGATGACAATTTCACAGGCTTCATTTTGGTGTGACAGTTTTCTCATTTTGTATTTTATAAGACACTACAGTCTATGTTAAACTATTTCCTAATAAATCATGAAGAGCTGGAAATAGTTTCTTGTGGCAAACGATTTGGTTTGGAAAGGCTTTAGGTTCCCCTGCCTTGCAGGATGTGTAAATCTAACTAGACAGTTAGATAGGTAAAAAACATTAAACCCTTTTAGAGGACAATCTTTTTACAAAATTGTTTCATTAGCAAGAGTGACAATTTGCATGATTGAGATATTTATATGTATCATAAACATAATTTTTTTTTATCAGGAGTTCAGCAGGGCTCAGTAACATTTGCTTTTATTTTTAATTGCACTTGCTTATAGGGACTGGGGGCCATCTTGCTCTATGACATGGTTAATATTAAATAAGTCCTTTCAAAAGAACAGCATACATCTCACTAATAACATCACAAATGCAATGGATGAAAGGTGGAATAAGCTCATAGTTTTGTTTTGTTTTTTCCCTAGCAATGCTGGGCTTAGCAAAGGAACTGCACACAATCACTGCTCACATCAGAATAAACTGGAGTGTTTTTAGTGGCTTTCCATCCACATTAGAGCAGGGTTTTATTGTTTGAAATGCCTCTGGTTTCAAGGAAGTGTTTTACCTAAAGCAAGACTACTACTTAAATATGTTCTATTGTATATTCATAGCTCCATTAGTCCTTCTCCAATTTAGCACATCAAAGAGAAGGCTTCATCACTTGCACGTGGATTATACTAACATGAGTGACATTTGTAATCTTATAGGTCTGCAACTTAAGAAATGCTTTTAGAAGCTCGTTATTAAATGCGCGGCAGTGCTGGAGGACTCAGCCATATAATAGTTCATTTAAAGTCTGTAACAACCTTAGCCCTCCACATCACTACATGCCACACTGTATTACTTACTAAAAGTGATTAACCACCTCCTTTGAATTTCTACTCTATATGGGACATGAGTACTTATGCCAAAAAGAATACAGACGACGCTTACAATCTTATTAACACATTTTCCCCTTTACCATCCTGAGGAGTCCAACTTCCTTTAAGAAGTTTCTTAAAGAACAAAAAAATAAGAACCAGAACTAGTTCGAAGAAACTCCCCCAGGGATCTAATTCAAACAGACTGTTATGTATGTGATTTTCTTCATCTTATTTTTTTCCTTGCATTTTCTTTTTCATAAAGCTCTAACAAAACTATTCACTTTAACCCTCTGCCTTTAAATTCTCCTACAGGAGGTTTGAAGTTTGAGCAACTGATTTTTCTTCCTGGCCTGCAATCTTTGAAAGCAGGACGTAAGCACAGAAGTTCTCAAAAGGGAAGCCAACTGTTAGTTGAGATGTGCCGAGACAGACCTCTCTATTATGATCTACCGCTATTCTCAGAGGGAGGGTCTACGTCAGGGGCTTTTCTGGAACAAGAGAAAATAAATGCTATCTTTAGAAGGAAAATTTTACGTAGCATTATAAACACACCTGGTTTTTATTAGCCTGCGATGGAACCTGTACTTGAGATTCGTGCACACCTAAGGCGGCTGGCAGCATAGCCCTAGCATCCAGGCCCGTTTGGCTTTCCTCACTCCAGCCCCAGCCGTGGCGCACTGAGTCCTGTGCGGCATGCTTTCTGCAGGGCAGCTCTGCAGGCAATGCAGGTGTGCTGCCGTGGACACTGCTGCCAGAAACAGCAACTCAGTATCTCAAGAATAGGACTAAATGAAACCGCAATCCTCCTCCAACAAACATGGAAATGAAGAGTCCGTAGAGGCGTGTAAGAGTAAAACAAAAAGCTTACAACCGACCGACTGACCACATGAGTCTAAAAGCTCACCAGGAAACTGCTGCTTCACCCATCGAAGATCACTATGAAAGAGCTCTGGGCCCTAACAACTAATGCAACTTCAAAACATGTACGGGTATGATTTAGAAGCGCTATTTCCTTTAAAAGCTATAAAACTGATGGGAGAACAAGATGCTTGTGCCATATTCTTTAACATGCTTTTCACCAAAATGCAAGGCTTTCCTATTGATAAAAAAGAATAAACAGAATAGCTGAAGAATCAAACAAGTATTTATACATAAACACAAAAGATTCACTGTGATATAGAAGTGTAATGAGGTACTGTTAACAGAATATTTGAACTTATAAAAAGGACTCAGAAACACTGCTTTGTACCCCTGCCAAAAATGGCATGGTTAAGTAATTTGAAGAATACCGAATTGGCCCAGAGCTAAATAAATATACACACCATCTCCCTCAACCCCTCAAATTTAAAGTCAGCTTGTTATCAAATTTTTAAAAAACTAAATTCGTCCAAAATACAGAAGAGAAAAAGCAGTGTTTAAACCCAAACACCATTGAATATTTTTTCTTTTAAGTTTTTATTATTTAAATACACCATACTAGAGCAAATGTCTCTGAAAATATCACAAATAAAAGATTTTTTTCTTCATTCAGCAAATTAGAAGGGGAAATTTCTACACAGTAGCTTCTATGAGCCTGATTTTTTTCCAATTTTTTTCTTTTTTTCATTCTTTTTTTTTTTCTTTGCCATGGGAGTAGCAACATTAGGACAAAAACACTTACATGCATACATACATTGTATTTTACAGAGATACAATAAAAGTGTTTGTGATAGAATATCACAAAAGCCACATCTCTTTTCCTTTATCTCATGTTCAGTTTTGATTGAAACACGTTTCCTTACAACACTTAAATATACAAAGAGCAAATAGAATGTTGTTAAGGTAAAACACAGGGTACAAACTCTGGCCAGTGCCCTGCTAATTGTTAATGAGGGTAGAAAGCAGATTTGAATGCTTCTTTTAATTAGCTTCATTAGTCATTTCCCTCCCCCACCCCAAGCTCCCTCCCCCCCAAAGATGTCCTCTGGTGGATCTTTTTTCATTTTCTCTACAGTCTCCCATTAGCCCAGGTTCATAGAGTCCTTAATGTTCATATTCAGTCATTTTAATACACCAATAAATGCGGGAAGGGCAATCAAGACTAAAGAAGGTGCAATGGCATGGAGCTGGCACTGGTGCTAGCTACAAAGGTGACTTGTCTACTGAAGACACACGGGATCCACCTGTGATGAACAAAATCTGAGATGAAGGCACGCATTCTGCATTACTCTGACCTTTTAGCAGACCTGCAAGAAATAAAAATGGGCATCTTAGCTAAAATGCTAAATTTGAGAGATATTAAACTCAAACATGACTGCTTTTGTCTTCTCCACATTCACTAATCTTCTTTTATTAGATTACTTTCCAACTGTGACTTGATGGAGGCTTTCTACGCTACTTACCCCGGCAGTGAAGAACTAAAGCATAACATTTTCTGCAATTTTACTAGCAGAGAAAATGAGACAATAAATGGACTCTCAGAAAGTTTCTGGTGTAAAGTTCTACAATGAATTGCTCGACTCTGGTAAAAGTAAGTTTCTCTTCAAAAGGAATGAATTGCCTAGTAAGGGGGATCTTGGACTTTTTTTTAATAACGGGGACATTCTGAGTCAAGTTCCTATCCAGGAAGTTAATATGCTCAACTGTATAACCTTCTTGGCAAGTTACATAAACTGCCTGTTGACCTCAGTTTCCTCATCTTTAAAGTGGGGATAATAAGACTGTTATGATTATTACATAACACATATTACAGTACTTTCAACAGTGTCTTAATAAAAGTGGAACAAATACAGGCAGTTATCATTATTATTCTGATGTTCCCAGGTGACATCTATTGACCCATATTGGTTCTACCTATAGGGATATGTGTATGAAAAATTGTATGTCCAAATATTCAGATATTTTTCACTAAATATTTCCTACCTGCTATGCCTGCTATATTTAAGTAACATTAACTTACATGAATATTATAAATAGATTAATGAATATACGTAATGGTTAATGACTTGTGATAGATTAAAGACTATAGTTCAAGGCAAGTCTAACTTCAATGTCAAAGTTAGAAATGGTAATCCACACAGTCATCAAATACAATCTGTTTGCAATTACCAAAATGAAATAATATATATTAGATTTTTATAGTTTTTAAATGACACTGTGAGCTTCCCAGGAAGTTCTTGTTTCACCCTTTCCCTAACTTACTAAAAGCCTGAAGTCTATTAGGAACTGCAACCCCCTACTTCCAAGCTAATTAAAGTGGTGGAGGCTTAATTCCCCAGAGTGGAAGCTCAGTGTGAGAAAGGTAATTTGTCTGTCCAGAACAAAGATGCGGCAGCAGCCAGCAAGCATATTTAATAAATGAGCATCAAATGTCCTCTACGATGGACACACACAACACCAATTATGTAACTATGGGGGAACTGCGAAATGATATGTAAGCTACAACACTCACTAAATTTTCCTCCAACTAAAAAGATGTGATCTCTTATTTTATTGAAAAGCACAGATAATTCTAGATGGCACCATCACACTTTTGAGTGGAAGAAAAAAATTCCAGAGCAGGCAGCAATCTACAAAAGAAAAAATTAGCCACAATTCCTGATTTACATAACTCTCTAGAAGGCAATATTCTCTCGAGGTTAGCCAAGCCTTCTTTAAATGATATAGGCTATAAAATTTTGTAGATCCTTGAACACTGGTGGCCTGAGATTTCATTCAATCTGAAATCTGAAATTTCAATCACTATATGATTTAAAAGCTTAAAATTATTTCCCTCAGAATATACAAAAGCTAATGATGCAGCACAACAACCAAACTACACAGCCCAGACACTGGGAACAAATTTCAGGAGAATAAAAGTTTAAAGGGACCAGATGATGGGGACCTATACTTTCCATACAATTAACTGTCTTTAAAGAAGGGATGTACAAATAATCGACTCATTACTTTTAAGCAAGAGGATGCTTGGGTATATTTACTATGCATAATGCACTGAAAATGTAATTGGTTCTGCGAATAGAAGGAAAGCAGCCAAAATAAATGTCCAATTTCCCCTACCAAAAATATGGAGAACGAGAGAGAAGAAAATAATAAAATGGAGCTATTTGTCATTTCTCCCCATTCTCATCGCCGCCAGAAAAGAAACGCCACAGGGTTTTAGGAAAATAATTTTAAAGCATTCTCTAGTTTTAAAAAGCAGTTTATGTTCCACCAGGAAGTGTGTTTTCATTAACTCTTCCCCCTTGCCCTCTCATTAATATCTCTCTGGACCACGTTCAGCTTGCCCAAAACCTTTATTTACAAAAACTACCTTGTGAATTGACTGTGCTCATGGTGAGCTGAGCACCAAGGGCAAAAATGTGAGACATTTATGCCAACAGGGAAATGTTCTTAATTAACATCACCCCCAAAACACAGCTTCTCACCAATGTCTGACAAGAACATATCCTTAAGTTGTATTTCCTTATGCCTTTTAAGAGCTATTAATTTTTGAAGGCCACCTGTCTCTGTTTTGGCTTCCAACAGTAAGAAAATATATACTAGTTGGTTCTTATTCATTGACTAAAATATTATTTAATGTGCCAAAATGAACACCCTATCACTCCCATGCTGAAAATGATGTGGAAAACGGAAGACTTCTACGAAAACGACAATACATGTAATCCCGTAAACACGTAAACCAGATTTTTGTCCAGTTTTTCTTTCTAACACCTCTAAATTTACACCATCTTATACTCAAAAAGATAGTACTGAAACCCTGCTCATATTTCTTAGGAGTCCTTTGCACTACGTCCCTACTAACATTATTACTGCCTGTATTCAGTGCTTCACAACCTAGCTACAATTTCCGTCTCGTCTCTACATCCCTCAATTCTTGCCATGCATGTTGGTGAGCTGTTAACGCTCAGTTTTTATGCAGTACTGTGCTAAGTCAGGGAAGAAATGATATAAAACCAGGAAAAAAATGAAGACATGACTTGGGGAAAAATTAAGCGTTTTCATTCGAGGAGGTGGGGAAGAGATGTACCATTTTATTCCTAGTATTTTTTTTTTTTTTGCCACCAAGTATAACTACAAATGGCTTTGCCTCTATCTTAAAATAGGTATCTCAAAATATTTATGTTACCCATTCATTGTCCTCAACTTTGCCCTGTAGACTCACTTCATTAGAATTCAAATCATAAAAATCTGTAAGTTTTTATATGTATTGGCACTCCTTAAAGAAGCCTGAAATGTCTCATCATTGGTGCCTGGTTAATTTACAATAAAAAATTGGACCTTTATTCCTAAAATGGTTATTCTATGTGGCTTCCCACATTAGTAAATTAAATAAAGTGCACATAATTTCATTTAATTAACACTTACTAAATAAGAAAACGGAAAGTACATTTAAAATTACCCTATAAACTTTTACAAAGCAAATGGACAAATGCAAGCATTAAAATATGGCAGTATAATTTTAAACAGTTAAAAGTTTTCAAATATTTGTCATCCCTCCCACCCCTCAGCATTAAGAAAATGCATTACAGAAGACAAAGAAGCCTATTTTTTTCCCCCAAGACTTTTGGAGCTTGCTAAAGTCCTATTTGCAGATAAATGTTGTTTTTTGTGATCCTTACAACAGACATTAATGAAGTTCCTATTGTAAATCCATAAAGAATTACCAAGTGAAGTGTGCACTTTTTGTTTCAATGCAATAACTCAGTGCTGTGTGATTGCCTGGGTTAATGATGAAAAAGTCAAACATACTATCAGAGCTGATGGAAAAATCTATCACCAATCTGAAATTAAAATTCATCTGTGGTCAATAAGATTTAATATCCATGCAAGTGGCGCTGTAAAGAGTAAATGAATCAATGTCATCAATACATAATCAGTATGAAATATGATGTGAATAAAATTATGCGTACGAGTCATACATTTCACTCTTTTCTGGGCCAGTGTGGAATGAACAGTCTCTTAACTGAAGGTTGACAGTAATTGTTACAAATTAGGCACAGCAGTTATCAAAATGCACTCACTTGCATAGCTATAGGACTTATTAAGGAGATTAAAATATATCTAAAACTATCCGGTACTGGGGGTGCTGGACAACTGTTGATCACCAATTTTTCCTCATGCGTGCTAATACTACATGATTTGTATACTTGTATAATTTCCTCATTTCTAACTCTGATCCATGGACTTTCAAGTTGGGGATCAAGAATCAAGATATGTAATCTTTAATGGAGATGTTAGTAGCACAAAGTGGTTAGCAAAAACAAGAACTTTGTTTTAAAAGTAGTAACTTATTCAAATTTTACGGGACTACCAATCAACAAAAATGCTCTCTTCTGGAATTACAGAATGTTTTGTAAAACTGCTCTTCTAAAAATAAATGCACCATAAATTCGGTTTGGAAGGCAGGTGTCCGGATTGCTATTACTAATGCAGAAATCATTCTTTCATGACAAAGACATTTATTCCCTTTTCCTACCATAAATGTTCTAATTTTCCTCCCACAATAACCTATCACATCATGTTTCTGAATTTCAAAATGGTCAAATGGATTAAATAACTGCTTATGTGGTAGTTTTATGTTTTGTTTGACTTTGCATGTGATAATCTTATGTTCAACATGAGTGAAGCTACAGATATAATAACCAAGTCAAGATTTTTTTTAACTACAAAGAATGGACAAGTTAATCAGCTCTCCTACTTCTAAACAATCTATGCATGATTAATAACTCTACATTTCTTCCAAAGGGCAAGCAAAAATACAACCACAAAGGAAAACCACCCTTCCTACATTAGGAGGTTGAACCTTCCAACTTGCTCTAACAAAGCTTATTAGTAATTGCTGGGTATTCACCTTCTGGTCTGGCAGTAGTGGATTGCTCTGAAGTGAATTCAAATGGCCATTGATGAGAGCTGTAGGTCTATCATGTTCACAAAATAAACTGCCATTGATGTAGTGAAACCGATCTCCTGGGACCAGGCGATTCCGGCAGGTAGAGCATGTAAAACACTGAAAGGGAAAAACAAACTCACTGAAAACAAGTACAAATTAAGTCTTCTTTTGGTTACAAGTTTATAACCTGCTTTTAAGCAGGTATCTGTCAAGTACAGAGCCACTTAGGGTTTAGTGTTTTTCTTCCTTTGACAGGATTCCAGAAAACAGTAAGTCAAAATGCAATAAATTGGATTAGGCTAAAGGAGGAATAGACAAATACACGCGTGCTGGTGTGGAATGGGGAGTGTGAGGAGTGTGTACAGATGTGCGACCACCACTGCCATGCTATAGCTCCAATCATTCCTTTTAGTGTTTGCAGCTTGAGAAGACAGAGTTCACACTAAGGAGAAATGCTTTGTCCCTATGTAGGAAAGGCATGATTTTTTTTTTAAAGAGAAGTTAAAATGCTACCTTAAGATGATACACATTGCCTTGCGCCCTCATGACGAGTTCGCTCGCTGGAATCGACTGTCCGCAAGCGCTGCAAGCACCGCTATTCCCAAATAACCTGAAACAAACAATGATGGTTGACACCAATGAATAATCCTAAACCGAAAAGAAAGAAAGAAAAACACCCCCAGACTACGGCCTTCCCTTTTGACAGAGGCTGAATTCTTAGGCTTGAGCCTCAAATTTTCTGAGTGATTTACATAATCTGGGAAAAATCCTTTTCAGGGGGACAACTAACTTCTGCCTATCACAGAGGAAGAGGATGCTCCGGATTTAATAAAAATATTGACTTACACCTCTAGCAAATACAAAAAACAATTCTGTTCTACACATATTTTATCAGATTACTGGGTTCATCATAAAAAAAGATACAATTCATGACTGGAGTTTAAATGCATTGTGTCCTTGAAATTATATGAAGAACTCTTTTGTACTTTAATCATATCTTGAGATATGAGTCATCAAAAGGGTTAAGAGGATTTGATTGTATATCTAAGAAGACATCATGCTCAGTGTATTGAAACTCCCGTAAACCTCCATCAGTGCAGACTTTCCATTAGAAACTCTCTGCTATCCAGGTTGATATATAATGTGTATGGGTTAACCTTTTCAATCATGGTGTCAACACTTAAGATTTGCCTCTGCTCATCTCTTTCATCCTAACCTTCTCTCTCTCTTGATAATGAAATGCTTGCTCCAACTTCCCTCTATCTGCTCCTGAGTCCACAATTTAGATTACTTCATCTCTGCTAGCAACAAACTGAATGAAATTTCGATTTGAGCAGAAAGTAATTTACCGGGATCTGGACCCATTTGTCATCATATCTCTCTGGGTGTTTGCTGTATCACTGCAGTTTTCCTATGCAATCAAATGAGACCACAACATCTGCCATAGGGGGAGGAGGGGGAGAAGGAAAAGGCTGCAGAGGAGGGGAAAGCTCAAGGAAGTGTGCTATACTGAAGAAAAACATATACATAATGCCTTATATCCTTCTACAGGCACAACAAAATATTTTAATAACTACCGAACTTTCACTTTTATGGAATCTGTAGACTCAAGCTGAGAAGCTTTATTTGCTTTTGGGCTTCCCTCTTTAATATCCACAAATATTTATTAAACAGACCAAAATGATTTCACATTGAAAGGTGATATCGGAACAACCAAGCAGGGTCAGAGAGGCACTTTTCAATAATGAAAAACAAAGTAATAGGACTTACAAATTAACATACTGGTGTCATAATAAATATTAATATTTGCATTTCCTCCTTGTCCAAATAAAGTCATAAAATGCAGTTTGTGTCAAACCAGGAGACATGTGCCTATAGAACACCCCGTAATCTGAATGATTGCGGCATGCCTCTATATAAAAATAATTGCTTTGAGTTTTCAGAATCTGGTCTTGCAGAAGAGGCTTGTCATGTTCAAACTACTAATTTGCTGTCGCCACTTTATTGAAAATAGCCTGTAAGTTGTTATTAAATGTATTGACTGAACGACAGGGAGAGTAGTAAAACTGCCCCTTAAGATGGCTTTTAATAGGAAGCCCAAGAAACAAATTTTGCAGCAGCATCGATTTGAAGAGTTCAATCAAAACTCCATTTCAAAACTAATTAGTCTGAAATCCACGACACATTGACACGTTCTTGCAGAATCAGAACAGTTATAGAAAGAAAGCTGAAATAATACACTGTCAGGACCTCTAGCCACAGGACTGTACCATGTGGGAGCTCGAGGGGCCTCTGGGCTGCTGTCTCCTAATGCTGGACCACTTCAGCAACATTGATGAGGACCTCTGGGTGCCTCACCTATAGCACTGCCGCTGCAGGGGAGTTCTCAGAAGGGCAGAGTGGCCAGAGAATTAGCATAGCCCCAAGGAAAGAGGAAAGAGTTTACGGACAACAGCAGTGCTATTCCAGTCCCCAAGAGGGATGCCAAATTCAAACAATTTGGGTAAAAATAAAGTTAAAAACCAGTCAACCTGGCAATACATGCTGAGGATAAAGGAAAGAAAGTAATTGGGGGTGGGTGGGAAGCAGAATCCTACCAGGGCTGAGGACCAAATATCCTCTTACAGCAACCCAGAAGTATTTTAATGGATAAGAGTCTATAATTATGGCTGCCACTACCAACAGGTACACAGTGACATTCCATCTCAAAAATACCGTTTCACAGTACCGATCTGATTACCCAGCCTAAGTATTCATTTATTTAACAATTCACCCTGAGTAAAGTCAGTTGTATGTCTTCAACATCTAAGTGTATTTTGATAATCAGGGCAGCCGTATGCAATCCAAAGGCTTTTCATGTGTCTTATTTTCTCCAGCACTGCTATCATAACCTTTCACAGAACAATCAGCCACAAAATGGTGGGATTCCTAAAGTGTTAAAAATTACAGTTACAAAGTTTGAAAATGACCAAGATCTACCCAGGGCTGATGTGCTACTGGACAAGGTATTCATGGAGTTTAAGATCTTTCTATGCCTACAGCTTTAAGGCTGCCTCTGAGCAGAACAACTTACATGTCTATACACATTCTAATCCCCTTTTACCAGAGAGGAAGGCTACCATTAGAATTCCACCCTTTTTCTGAAAAGTTGTGTGTTTTTTTTTTTTAACAACATTTCTGTGTGCTGGAGAGTTAATTATCTAACCAGGGGCACTGTCCAGGACAGTGTTTGATTTAAAAGGCTCGAGGCTTTAGGTGCTCAATTAAGTAGCTATCGGTCTCAGACTGGACTATAATGGGCTCTTTTCTCTTTAACTCAAGCAACCGGGAGATATACCCCAGGTCAGGCTAATTAAAGCCAGGGGAGTCTTTAATTGTGATGACAGAATCGGTTTCAGTTTCCTTTCTTTGGGTCCTCAGTCCAAGAAGGTCGTTAATATTTCAGCATTTGGGCAATGCAATCAATCACAAACATCAAGAGGTTCCTTATATGGGGAAAAGGGAAAAGATGGGAAGAAATCCCACCAAACCTCTGCACTTTAAAGGCGCTGTGCTCCTATTTGAAAAACACCATGTAGTCTCAGTCCGTTGGCCCGCTCAGCTCCAACTCTCCTTGCTGACATTAAGAAATGAGGGCAAGTTGTATTTTTAGTTTAGTATCAATGCTTAGCATCATTCAGTAACTTCAATGACCAATAGGTGGGCTTATTTTCAACTGCATTATTACTTCAAGCAAAAAACACGCAACATGGAGCGCTACCTGCCTGTGTTTTCTACATGGCTTTCAGGCAAGGAGAGGTACGTTTCTAAGAGTGGCTGAAAGGTATACATTTGTACCTGCAAGTAAATATCAGCAACCTATCTGAGGAGAAAAATGCACATCCACAGCTACTGATCCAGAAGCAATTGGTTTTCCAGCAGCTTCCTATATTTAATCTAAATTCTGCACCAGCTATATTAAATGTAACAAAGAAATGCAACCCAGAAATTATGCCTGGAGCCAAGTCCATTAAAGGTACTTCGGAATAACTAGAGACCAAGCACCTTAAAAGCACCAGAAGCTATTGATACTTAAGAGGGGGGTTGTGCATAATCGCAACTGCTGCATTAGAGAGGGGAGGGAGGAAAAAAAAAATCAGCCAAATTACGCTTGGTTAATTCAGAGTAACAGATCTGCCCCCAAGTGAATTGGAGGCCTTGAATTAATTCTGTTATGACAAATCAAGATAAACGTTCCCCCTAAATTGCATGCGATTTAATTAATTTTTGAGATCCTGGGTTTTTTTTCCTAGCTAATAGTTCACATGCTCCTGTGCTGTCATTGTGCTTGAGTGGGCAGACTTCAAAGTGATATTAAATAACCAACTATTAGATTTACCTAGCACGTCCTATTGGAAAAGTGCCATTTAATTACCTAGCCTGTTCAATTAAAGGGACAGCATTCTCTGAATATAGCAGCTTGCTGTTGATTACCAGGGAAATGAACTCGCTGCCTGGCGGCGCCTCCATTCCTAACGCTTCCCCTCTCCCCAAACACACCCTCCACCACCACCAATCCCCCCACCCCGGCCGCGCGGTGCTTACTGCGGCTGCGGGCGCCACGTGAACCGGGAAGAATGCGCGACCCGCTCTCCGGGCTTCTGCCCTGCGCTCGCCCCCTCGCGGGCCCGGGGCCGCCGCCGAGCTGGGCGCCTTCGCTACGGCCTCGGGCGGCGCCGGGCCCGGGACTGGCCCGGCCGAGCGCGGGAGGGCTCGCCGCCAGCAGCCACCCGGGCTGCCGACGCGTTTCCTCGCCCTCCCCGGACCTGGGGCCCCACCCGTCGGTTTCCGAACTTCCTCCTCTCGCAGCACTTTCCGCGCCAGTCTTCGGGCCCGAGGTGGGGGTGGAGGAGAGAGGGTTCGAGGAAAGAGAAACGGAGTTTCCGAAGCTACTCCACCGCGCCTGGGTAGAGCCGAGGGCCGAGGGCGGGGGGCCGGGGGCCGGGGTGGGGGAGGGGGCCAGTCCCAGGGCTAGCCGACTTTTGTAAGGTGGGGGGGTTAGGCAGGCGTGGGTCCCTTTAAGATCCACCCTCCCCCTCCTCTCCACACCCCCCCTCCAGCCTTTCCCTCCCTCTCTTAGAGGCCAATTTTGTTAATTAAATGTTTTGTTTGCGACGCAGCTCTCATTCATTGCGGACACGTCATTCGGAGCAGATCTAAGCCAGAGACCAGATCTCATTAGATAAAGCCCATCAGAACTAAGAAAATGGAGGAGCCACTAATTAAAGCTTTTAATTGTGCGGATTCGCTGCAGCAAGGCAGCCGCTTTATCTGAAATCTTGGAGGGAGAGGCAGAAGCCCAGCTCTGCCCAAACGACACTTGGCCGCTGAGGGGGAGGGGACTGGGGAAAAGCGGCCCCCTCCCCTACCAACCCGCGCCCCAGCCGGCCTCTCCCAGCTCTCCTGCAGCTTTTTAGCTAGATCTTGGTTGATTTCAAAAAAACCACAACCTCAAAGTCAGACAGTTTAAAAGCCCCTTAATAAATTGCTCTGTGGTCCCAGCCGGGCCGAGGGGTCCCCTTCACCTGGCGGCAGGCAAGCGGATTACTGCACTCTTCAGTAGCGGCCCGCGAGGAATTGAAAGCTCCTCCAAGTGGACTTGGAGCAGCTTGGGGAGGGGGTAGCTCACAGGAATAGGATGGCGGCGCCTCCCCACCTTCCCACCCTTTTGGCATCTTGGTGGGCCGAGAGAGGAAACACTGAAGGAAGACTTCAGAGATCTCTAAGTAGGGGGGAGGAGGAGCTCAGCTGCTGGTGAACCCTGAGCAACAAAGTGTGAGGCGATCAATTCAGTACAGAGCTAGAACTCATCTCTCCTGGACAGATCTAAGGTTCTCAGGGTAGCATCTAGTTCAAGAGCAAGCCTGGCTGGCTCCAGTTTCCAGATTCAGAAGAAGAAAAGAAAGGAAGTGAGAACATGGACCCAATTAATTAAGGCTCAGAGCTGGGCACACATCCTCCATTGCTCCATTAGGCCACAAGGAAACACCAAATGGGCATTTATATTCAGCCCCAAATACAGGTAAAGGAATGGACGATTACCAGGAAGCCACTTGCCTAAACTTTTCCTGAGGGAATACAAGTGGACCCATCTTCTTTTTAATTAGTTGTAATCAGAAGCAAGGGTTTTTTGAAGGTACTTGGAGAAGAGATGAATCTGTCCCATGTACCTAATCTTAACAGAATTGTCAATTTTTCCACTTCAAACCACACTCCTTTCTTACCACAGGTTTGCTCTCTATTTAATTACAATACTGTCAAAGCTCATGGCATTGCCCGGAAGGAGGACCAGAAAGCATTACACTCATGTTCCTGCTGATTTTCCAACATTTACTTCTAAAAGAACACTTAGGGAAATTAATGTTGCCATCTTAATTTAAAAATAAAAGCCCTCTCGCTTTCTATATTACTCTTACTTGACTGATTAAGGATGCCAGCAGAATAGACATAGGTTGCATTATCAAAATAACCAAACGTCATTTTTCTCCATCATTTTACACTAATGATATCACCAGGGTAAACATGCCCACACTTATCTCTGAACTGCACTGGGATCTTTTGCAGTATCAGCCTCAGAGTAAGGCAAATCACAACGGAGCTAAACTTTGAACAAAATATCTCATCCGCTGATTTACCCACACTAAAGAAAGAACCAAATTTTCTACTAATCACTATAAAGAAAAAGGTTTAGGGAAGAAATTTATATAGAATGAAATTCTTCTTAAAAGTGTGCAGTTTTCTTGTATCAACGGTGTGCGTGTGGGTTTTTTTTTTTTTTAATTACTGGATGTTGAAACAGAACACCTCCTAGAAGCATTCATGTGCATCAGTCTATCAAACCATTTACTCAAATTAAATGTGTAATCCTTCAAATGCCTCCTTTCAAATTAATGAGTTTAAGTAGCTTGAGTTCACCTGAAAAGATCCTATAGGCACCTGACCTCCTGAATTCTTTCCATTAATTGCACTGAAACTTGTTGGAAAAGACTGCTTACACGGACATATGAATGTTCCTATACATTGCTTTAAAATGCAAGATTAGTATAATTCTATAGCCTCTTTTCCTAAATCTCTTTTGGGGATCAAGGACAGTGATACAAATGACAACAACAAAAAACCCAAAACCTGAACATTCTTCAATTGGAAAAACTGCAAATTCTATATCACAAACCACACACTAACATTGAGCATTACAAACCTTCAAGTAACAGTAAAAAGAGAAAAATTGCCACTAGATTTTGTTTTGGGGTTTTGGGATTTTGGGGGGGCTTTTGTTTTTATTTTTTTGTTTTTTGCTATTAGAATGTCAAGTCTTTAAACTGATGGGTAATTAGCATTTTTCACAAGGAGCACAAAGAACAAGTCACAGCTTTCCACTCAAAAAAGTTAAAGGTGTTTCTGTAAATATCGTAATAAATCACTATAGACAAATCATTTTTCTCACTAACTACACTTTTATTTTTAAGTCAACCTTTTGTTTGGAGTTTTTCTGTGGGTCCCTACCTTGTTTTAAGAACACATTTTAACACCCACTTGAAATGTTTATTTTTAGCCTAGGCTAACCACTTAAAATTTTGGTCCAGAGGGTGCCCAATCTTTTCACACCCAATGGCCCAGTCCAACCAGACGGGTCATAGTTTTAGGTAGTATGATATTTGCCATTAGTTTGTCATCAAATTTTGGAAGACTAACATGGGCTTCCTGAACCCCTTGCATTCGGCCAACCAGAAGGTTTCTGAAGTGAAGGCTGCAATGTATTCCCATAAGTGCCGGCTCCTTTCCTTACAAGCCTGCTAACCTTTGGCCTTGCCATTGCTCGGCTCGCCCATGTCATCTCGGGGAAAAGCAGCAAAGTCTTACCTAATGTAGTCATTTCTGCAAAGGATCATGCCGCTCTTGGTGTAACAGGACGTGCCGATGTCGCCCAGCTGCGCCTGGCAGCAGGAGCACTTGAGGCACCGGCTGTGCCAGTAGCTGTCCATGGCATAGAGCAGAAAGCGGTCCGCAATCTTGCCCCCGCAGCCTGCGCACCGCTTCCAGGAGAGGGAGCCGGCCGTGACCGGGGGCGGCTGCGAGCTGCTGCCCGGATTCACCATGGTCTGCAGAGGGCGGGAAGGGGACAGGGATAGACAGACAAAACAGGGGCGATGCAAAAGTTAGTAATCGCTGCCGCCGGAGAGAGAGCAAGCCCATTCCCCTCCTCCCCTCCCCCGGAGCTGCTGGAAGGAAGCAGCAGGGCAAGGGCGGGAAGGCGGCTGGCGGGGAGAGGGAAGGAGGGAGGCTCGCCGGCAGCAGCCGCCTGTTTACTTTTCTCAAGCTTTGTTCTGGGGCCACGAGCTCCTCTCAACTTTCCTGCGCTCGCCGCCGCTGACAATTTCAGCTCGGGTACTGTCAAAACTCCGAGAGCGAGGCTCCGCGGCGCGCTCCACCCCTCGCGGCGCCTCCTCCCGGCCCCCGCCCCCTCCTCCGCCGCCCGCCTACAGCAAATGAGGGTCAAACCCACCCACCGCCGCGCCCGGCCCCTCCCCAGCCCCCGCCGAGCCCGAGAGCCAGCCGCCGAGAGCGGGGAGGCGGCGGCCCCGCCGGAGCCACGTTCCCTCCCGAGCTCTGCCCTGGGAAGTGCAGCTGCAGTTCACAAGTTGGAAATAGTTCGGTTTTCCGAAAGGGAAGGAGGAAGGGACCGGGAGACGGAGAGCGGGGTGGTGGGAGGGGAGGCACGGTGGCGGGGGTTGAGGGGGGTGCCGTGTGTAAAGTTGCGAAACTGGTTTTTCGTATTTTAAGCAGCACCTTTCACATGCCATTGTGGTGACCGCCATCTCCCATTATTGTTCCAAATCTCATTTCATTTTGAAGATCAATGAGTGTTTTCTCTGGGTTTTCAGGACACAGGCAAGAATAATAGATCATTGAACTTTAGGATGCCTGTTAACTTCCTATACAAACACTCTCCACTTTGGTCTCACTAATCTGCCCTTGATCAGCAATTTAAATGCTAAGGCTTTGTTCCTCCAAAGGGGGGGGGTACAGATAATATGCGAGAAGGCACTATTAAGAGATGCACAAGTTAAATTCGAGCCAGTCCTGCTGTCACCAAAAACTGCTTTTAAAAATTCCCCACTCTTTCAAATGAATGCCACAAGAGAAGCAACTAGGGTATAATATAGGAATCAATTTATAAAGCTTAGCCTAAACCGATTAATTTGTTGCCTCCAATCCTGAGTCCAATAAAGTCCTAGTGTTCCTCCAGTCACTTATTCTATAAAAAGATCAAGTTATTTACTGCCAATTAAGCAGCCTGTTTTGTCTTTGTCCTCTGTAAGCCGAGAGTGTGGGCTCCCCCCGAGGCTCCAGGCTACCTGCTCAAGACATTCAGCTGATACCTCAGAGGGGAGAAGGCGAACTTTGCCTGTCCCTGGCCCAACTTGGCTGCTGCAAAAAAACGAGGGAGAGGGAACGAAACAAGGACTCGAGTTCCTTAAATAGGCCGATTTTAAACACATTTCCTCCGAAAGAGTCCCGGAACGTGTGTCCACTGACCGCACAATAAACCAGAATAAGAACTGCACCAATTAAGCTGTAACAAAACCCTGAGACTTTGGAAACAGGACCACTCTAAAACCCATTAGCATTGCATTTATCCGAATGCATCATACCTTTATGTAAATTGATTTATCTGATGCATTTACTCGAGGAATTGCTTTTTGTTACAATTTCAGCCCTAACCCAAATGAATCTGCATTTCCTGCCCTAGGTCTTTAAACTGTTTCCCCCAACGTTTTAATCGCTCCGAATTCCTTTTTAAAAGGGGAGAGAGAGGGAGGAGATTCCAAGCTCTTCCCCGCCCCCCATCTTTGGTGAGAGGTAAATATATATGTATTTTTTTTTTTTTTGAAAAGGAAACATTACACTGAGAAAAGCATCCAGTAACCCCATTAGCTAAAGCTCTTAAGGACAAGCAATACCTTAATGCTGATTAAATCTAAAAGAGATGAATCAAGAGGACTGACCAGAAACTGACTCCCCTGATAACTAAGGACGGGCCCTCATCAAGTTTCATTTAGAGTTAGAAAAAAAAGAAAGCTTTTAAGTTAAATAGGCTTATACTCTAGTAATTACATAGGCAAGCAATTTAGGTCCTGGGATAGTCAGTGAAATAGAAAGCAGAACTGGCAGCTAGAGGCAAAATCTGCCCCCCTTTAACAACGTCTCTGGTGTTTTTTAATGGAGACCAAGGGAGGGACAAACGTAGCGCTGGCAATTTGTAGTACAAAAATGGATGCTTAATTCATGTCTTGATTTTAATTAGGTGATTCACTGGATTCCTCCTGGATTGGAACAAAAGACTTATAAGCCAAGAGGAATTTTTAAAAAGAACCAGCAATACCGAATCCTGCTCACTTAGATCTTTTCTGCCACTGTTTCAAAAACAGTGTTTACTAGAAGGGGGGTCGTTGACTATACCCCCCCCCACAGACACACATACACACACACACACTACTTCTCATACTTAAATGCTCATCTAAGTACCCCCCGCCTTTCCCTTAGGAACTAGAAATGTCCCCACCCCCCACTAGGGTCCCCACCAGCCCGTCTCCAAGAAGAACCCTTTTGTAAGCAGGAACCGCTACAAAGCTGGCGGCCCGGGGCTGCCCTCCCTGCTAGCTCGCAGGCCGGCCTCGGTAGTTTCAGACTCTCGCAATACCAACGTATTGTTTACTTGCAATTTGGGACGGTCAAGGGAAGGAAGCCAAAGAAAACAGCCCCGGCCCGAATCAACCCCCTCCTTCCCTCTCCCCCTCACCCGGCCCGAGGCTCCCCAGCCGCCCCCTTACCTGCTTTTCCCCTATATTGCAATATTGCGAGAGGCAGCAGCGGCGAAATGCGAGCGAAGCCGCTCGGCTTCCAGGGAAGGGGAGCCTTGGCTGGCGGAACTGGAGGGAGGGAGGGAGTTCTTGCAGAAGCAGGAAAGGGGAGGAGGGGGCTAAGGGCTGCTTTTTTTTTTTTTTTTTTTTTAATCGCGTTGCTCTGGGGCGGGTTGGGGGCCCCCGCGTAAGTGGCAGGCGGTCGGGAGCAGAAGTGTCAGTCTCAGTCCTGGTCCTTCTCCTCCGCCTCCGGCTGCGCGCGAGCAGCTGCAGGAGCCCTCGGCCCGCGCGGCGCGGCTTCAGGCGCGGCGCAGCGGCAGCAACTGCTGCAATCGCTGCTGCAAGTTTGGCAATGTGGCTTCACTTTGTATATTCCCCCGCCCGGCGGCCCCCGCCCCCGCCCGCGCTCCTCCCGCTCCTCCTCCTCCGCCGCCTTCCTCCCTCCCGCGCGCTCGCTCGCTCGGGGCTGGCGGCGGCGGCGGCTCGGGCGAGCTCCCTGCACCTCCGGCCGAGCAGCCGCAGATACTACAGCCCCGGGAGCGGCGGCGGACGGTGCGGAGGCGGCAGGCGGGCCCTCCCGGGAGTCGGGGCTGCGGCCGGCCGGGGCGCGGCGCGCTGGAGCCTGCGCCGCTGCCGGAGCTGCTGCCCGGGCTGCTGCTGCCGGGCTCGGAGGCGGCGGCGGCGGCGGCGGCGCTGGCCTCTAGCCGGCTCGCTCGCTCCCTCCGCGGCTCTTACACATGTGTTACTGACAGAGCAAAATCCCAACTACTCCCCGGCTCTGCCGCCGACGTCAGCGACCCTCAGCCACTGGGCGGCCGGATTGTTCAGGCGGAATAATAAAACCTGCCAATCCGGGGAAGGACAAAGGGATGACTGAAACGGGACTCGGGGCGGGGGCGGGGAGAGAGTGAGGCGGTGGAGCGGGCCGAGGGAGGGGAAGGCAAGGGTCCGAATCAGGTGGGGAGAAGTGACCCTAGGTCCCGGCGCCGGGGACCCTGCCCGGGCTGCCCTCTGTGGCCGGGGATCGGGATCCGGGCGCGGGGGGCCGCACCTGCCTTCCCAGAGCGCGGGGGACGCTTAGAATCCCCAGTCGCTCGTCCCTCCGGCATTGCCCTTCCCTAGCACCGAGAAGAGACCCTTAGGAAACTTATTTTACATGTTTCTCAGAAATGGGTCTCTTCCTGTTTGGGAAGATAAGTCTTCCTGAATCTTAGAGCAGTGGACTAAACACACACACACACCGGAGGTGTTATTTGGCGGAGGTTTTGTTTTTTAATTCACGGTGTTGGAGATTTATGAACCTGAATGGAAGCTTAGTTAAGGTAGAAGCAGTTAAGTAATAGTTCCTACCTAAATACTGCCTACTTTGCCCTCCACCCGCCCCATTAACCCCTATCCCCCCATTAACTCGGGTATAAACTAAGTGCCTAGTAGGCATTTCATAGCTACTTGTCAATTGCTGGTAATATACTGGAGCACAGTCTTTATTTTCAGAGTTGACACAAACTTAAGGGAAAAAGGCTTGCCCCACTATCCTCTCCACTGTGGAGGATGAGAGGCCGAATTTCTCATAGTCCCCAAAAGCAATAAAAGTAATTGCAAGATTTGCAATCTCCCAGCCTCTGGGGAGTAAGAAATGTCACTTCCAGTATAAATCAAGTTTTGAGGAATGCTTTTAGGGTGCTAGCCTGAAAGTCTTTTTTTCCAAGGCTGAAGCTCAGCCTAGATGCTTGAATACCTAGTCATTCAACTTTATCTACTCTGCCAAATAGGTTTAATAAATCTCCAATCTGAGGCTAATATTAGGTCTGATTATTATTAGTAAGTTCCAGAGAGATTTTTCTGGTGGAAATTATCATGAAAGTGCAAAGCCCTTCTGCTAAGTATCATTAAGTAAAACCAGCCTTGTGGGACAGGTTTTCATATTGTATTACACACAGTACTGCTAGACTGAGGAAAGGAACCTGAAGGAGAATCTGGGAAGACAATGCAGATGTTAAACATCTACGGTTTTAGTGTCTGTTTAGCGGATTTATGTCTTTCAAACCATCAAAATTAAGGCTGCAAAAGAAAGAGTAGTTTTTGTCTCTAAAATCAGGCAGAGGACATTTTAAATACTAATTCCCATACTCATTTCTTTATTCTAGTATCTTAAAACTAAATGAGTTAATTTTATTGATTTGTATTTACAATTTCATCGTTATGATCGATTCACCTTGTGCACATATTAAAAACATTTTTTTAAAAATCATTAAAACTATAATAGTAATTAAAATGTCGTGTACAGAAAACGGCTGCAGATGGGGGTGGTTAAAGAAGACCAACTTTCAAAAGATATAATGCTCCTTGAGTTTAGTCAAGAAAACTCAGTTAAACCAAATGTGGAAAGAAACCCCATAAACAAATAATATATTTTAATTCCCTCATTTATTTTCAATTTTTTAATAATTTGTAATAATCAAAACGAGATGACACAAGATCTTAGTGGGCTACAATTATGATTTGTCGTGTGCAAGTACATTTTCTACCCTGGGCCTTAATTTTCTCATCTACAAAGGAGAAAATTAAGCCAAATACTATCTATTTTTCCCTTTTAAAATGATTTGCTTAAACAGAACACGTAACGCATACATCTATAATGAACTGTGGTACTTTCTATATTTTGCAGAAGTATGTGCACTAAAATGAAATTTTAATTTTTAAAATGAAATGTTAGAAATTTAACCAGACACATGTTCAGATATCACTGAGTGATTGTCCAGAGGATCCAGGTAGTTTTTGTGTAAAGAAGGAGGGAAGGATGGATAAAACTTTGAATATAGATCTCTAGGCTACAAGGGGCCTGCATTTTAGGAGGTGGTTTTAATGTTTGGGCTCTAATTGTGTGTGGAGTGAGGTCTTTACACATGTCCTGGTGAATTGGAGTGGGTGGGAGTGCATTGCCAGAGCGCTTTGTTTGCTTATGTTGTGGTTATAGAAATACAAAAGCGATAATGGCTAACAGTCTCTCTTCTGAGGGGCAGGGAGTAAATACATTCGCTATAATCAAAATTCAGGTGTACTTTAACCACAGCGCCACCTCTGGGTAGTCTTTATTTCTGCATTCTTTGCATTTAGCAGTCCCTTATCTGGGTAGCAAGATTCGTGGTCTGAAAGTGCCTACTTGTGTGATGTAGCAGTGTCAATCTTTTATTCCCACTTACGCTACACATAAAAACTGCGTAAACACACAAATTCATTACAGATAAAGGAATTGTGTATTCGGGTATTCTTCAAACAAATACAAAATCAGTGCTTGAAGTAATATTCCTAGAATAAAGTAAAATTACCCAACTCAGAATAATGTTATATTGTGCCCCGCAGTTCAAGAAACCTCTGCTGCATCACACATTCATCATTCAGCCTACTCATCTACAATGAGAAATAAAAATACTGTGCTTTGGAAAAGAAAGATAAACTCAAATTGTTTCTTGCTTGAATCCTAACTAAATGTAGGAATCATATTGATCCTAGATCAAGCTCTCATTCCCCCTGCTCACCCCAGAATTATTTACCTCTTCTTCATTTAAGTCCTTCAGTCATAATCATTGTCATATTCTCCAAGTGACAGTTCTCTGAGAATCTCCCATGAGCAGCCAGAGGTTCTACACAGACTCAAGTTACCTTCAATGCCTGAAGAAAGTCCAGACTATTTGATGCTGATGTGACAACCTCCAAGACAATGAGCCCCAGCTTTTTGTCAGAAAAAAAAAATTTATCCTTTTAAAGTCACTGCAAAACTGTTTTTGAAGGAAGTCTTTTTAGGAAGGAAAATTCTTTTTTTTAATCTGGCCACCTTTATTGCTGCCATCACAGAGATCCTTTGCAATTAAAAGATTCCTCCAAAGTGAATCTGAAAAGCTTGAGTCTAGGACAACAATTGCAAAGTGTGCAAGGTGTGGAGAGGAGAGGGAACGGTAGTTACCAATAGAGAAAACCCAAGGAAGAGGAATGGCAGTTAGGTCCTGTGTCAGTTTTTTGTATTGTTGTAGGCTGAGGCATGGGATGTATCACACAGCAAATGAAATCAGGAATGTTTAAGGGATGCTGCTGCATTTAAGAATAGGAGTTTACATCAAACTCAGCATCTCTAAAAGCCTATATTTCAAAGAGTCATATCTTGGCTTTAAAATATTGATAATAATACTTTGAATTTATGCCTGCCTTTTTGTTAGTATTTCTCAAAATGCCTTATAAATATCTCACTAAATGTTTCACGGGATAAAGGGTAGATATAATAGTTGCCTTATTAGATAATTCTTCTTTTTCTTTTTTTTAAAGCAATCCAGATGACTGCATTTGGTAAATACCCCACCAAATTATGTTAATCAGCATTTAGGAAGTTCTCTCATAACTCCTCTTTCCAGGGTAACATAAAAGCTTAGTGAAGAAGTTGGTTTTATCACAATAAAATAGCAGATCACTGAGGAAAATAAAACAGTGTTGATATTGCGATTGGAAATATAATTTAAGAGATAGAGTTTGCTTTTAATTATTTTATTTGATTAGGACATTGGAAACTCCTGGAGATAATGGGAAAGGTAGAAAAGATGATGGCAGAGAATAAAACACACTGTGACCCAGCATTTTGTCTGATATAACAAGGCCACTTTAATATAGTGACAGGAAATGACTCATTTTCTTCACACAGGTTTACTAGGGTAGGAATAGGACCTTACAAATCTCCCAAATTTGCCTCAGAACTATCAGCAAATCTTGATATATGAATCTCTTTCCTAGTGATGTTATCATAGGAAAAATTTGGCTTACTCACACTACCT
Source organism: Lemur catta (assembly GCF_020740605.2). Lineage (NCBI taxonomy): Eukaryota > Metazoa > Chordata > Mammalia > Primates > Lemuridae > Lemur > Lemur catta. The sequence continues at coordinate 57,795,377 of NC_059130.1, forward strand.
GCTTCTAGGACTGAATTCTGTCAACAATATTCAAAAGTACAAGTGATATTCTGCATGTATCATTGCAAATAAATTATCAGATTATATGTGTGAGTATATGTTCATTAGGGTCTCCTAAATGGTCTAGTGAATCAAAAGGCAATGCTTATTAAAGCTAGTTAAATCTTTTAACTAGCGTGGATAGATTTAATTTTGTAATAGTTACAAAAGAGGGTATATATAGGTGACTGGGCCATTTGTATGTACGTAAGGTGGTTATTACTAAGAATATATATTAAAATTTAAAATCCAGTAGAAAAAAGCAATTCCATTTCAAATTAATTATTGTTCCTCTCCAAGACTATGGAAATAGCACTTGTTGATAAAGAAACTAAAGCTTTAAAGACTTAATTCACTCTCCCTTTCGGTCCCACTAACTATTCTTAGAAAAAGAAAGGCCAATAATTCAGAAATTTCAAGTGTCCCAAACCACAACTTCTTTCATTAATGTCACTTATAGTACTGATATAATTAAGCTTTTCTTCTGTGTAGATTTGTAATAAAATGTAGTATTTTAAAGTATAACACTGGGCTTTATTTGCATATGAAAAAAGTTGATGAAAATATGATAATGTCTATTCATCTAATTGTAATGAATGACCTTTTTGGAATTAGGGGAATACAATCCATAGCTGTCCATAGACTTGAGAAACACACATTTCTACTCTATACAGTGCCATAAATTTTTTAGAATAAAAAGAACAACCAGATATGGATTTTTTTAAATAATAAAATTGGATAACTCAATTGACTAAAATGTGTTCCCTCCACGCAGAGGTACACACTATAACGTCATCATTTATATTTCTCAACATAAATCAAATTTCATAATAAAATTGTTTTTGATGAATCACCACTTCTTTTCTGGCTTCAAAACATTCTGACAGAGAAAGCAAATTTGTCGATTTCTCTGTGTGATAAGAAATCACTGAAAATATATTTAAGACCTTTAGTCTAAGATAATAATTTTTTGGAAGTTTCCTTTAAAAGGAAAATATTCCAGTGAAGCCATTTTCAAGTTTGGGAAAACAACTGAAGAATAAAATAGACTTTCTTTTCAGCATTTTTTCAGAGCCATCTGCTGTGCTCTCTGGCAATAAGGCCAGGAGAAGTCATTACAGAACAATACTCTGGAAACAATTTGCTTCAAAAAAAAAGAATGAAGATTTAAACAACACTACCTTTATACATGTTTGTTCTAATTAGAGGGTTAAAACAGCCAAGCATTGTACCCAGATGCCTCTCTCTGTCCTGTTTTTATTGCTTTTCTCCACTGAGATAACATTTAACATTGCATTGAAATTCCTACTTACTGCTTGTGTCCAGTAGTAAATCCTAGCACATTATTAGAATATCTGCCTGTTATCAGCTCAGTCAGGGAATGAATTATTGACTATAACTCATTGCTGGGCAGACTACATATGACACTCCAGTGAAGTTTTGATAATTTCTAGAAGTCATGGTAATTTATGGAAGGGAGTTTGATTGATCTCCCCCCACCTATTTTGCACCTATCAGTAAATAGGACACATATTGATGGCCTACTTGACTACATTAACAGTATAGGGGAATTCGCAACTTAAGCCTTTCTCTTTTTTTCCCAGTACAATTTCTATTGAAATAGTAACTCAGTTTCTATTAATTTTTGTCTGTATGGTGTATTCATGGGAGTGGGGGATCACAGATCTCAACTATTGAATGCACTATTCTAATAATTATTTAGATATATTCCTTATTTGCAGTTATACCAGCCTCTGCCTTTTGGAAAGAAAGCTGTGAGACCACTGGAACAGATAAGAGTGGAGTGAAACAAATACTGAAAGATTTTAAAGGGTCTCTTCAAGTGTTGGGATACAGCTGATAGAAGAAAAGTGAATTTTCTGGATTAATGGACAGTAGGCAAGTTAGTTATTATTTTTAGAAAGCTTATAATACATTTGATATAAAATTTACAGATACAATTTAATATGATGTAACTGTCACTTTAAAGTTCATTTGTCAGAACATTAAATAACAATCACCACCAATCACAACTCTCTTTTAGTTTTAGGTTTATTTTCCTCCTGTCTCAGTTTTGCTGGGTTCTCCAAATTCAATTATTTCTCGGGGTAAACTCTACTAGACCGATTTTTACTTTATTTCTTTACTGAGTTTTCATCATTGTGATTTGATTATTGTTTTATTTACTAAGACAATTGCCTTCTAGAAGAATAACCAATATTTTCAACTCTTAATATATGCTATGCAGAAAACAATATAATAATTTAAACTGTAATGGTTATTTCCTAGATGACATTTAAAACATGTCTGGATTTCTAGAAATTCCAGCTTATTCCCAAATACTATTTAGTAATTTGATGCAAAAATAATGGTATTTCTTTTGCCAGAGCAGTCAAGATTGGGGTGGGTAACTTGACTGAATACTTGGTTTAAAGAAAATAATTCTTTCTTCATTTTATTTTAATTTAGTAGCTTCTAGCAGTCATCTAAACAATCTTAAAATTAAAAGATAATGTTAATGGCAGATACTGTTGTCATAGGGTAATGGTTTCCTGCTGCTAGATTAATGCAGTGGCAATAATACTGCAGCATTTATTGAAAATAAAGGAAAAGACAAAGCCAGATTTATTTTTAAAGCAGGTGTCATGGATCCCATGACACTGTTATATTACAATTACTTTGTTTCAGTTTTGCCCAATGGCTGATGGAGAATGATCTCTTTTCCTGATGGGTGTGGGGTGGCAATGACCCTGGCTATATCCCCATGTCTGGAGAGCACTTGCCTTGTGACTAGAGGAGATTGTTGTGTGAGTCTTCCAATCAGAAGACAGCTTGTAAAGGCTATGCCTTTTAAAGAAACAAACACCCAAAAATGCACAAATAAATGTATCCTTGACACACACACACATACACACACACACAAAAGCAATCATCTACTTAACAGTGTAATCAATTGTCCTAGAAACACTAATGAGTCCTCACACTGGCACCCAAATGCATTGCTCTCCAGCAAGCCCCAGGAATATCCTGCAGGACAAAAGCTCTGTCTGTGGATATTAGCCAACTGTCCTGGACTTACCTTCTTTGAACACATATGATAATTAGGGGTACAGTATATTAATAGACTTCTCCAAGTGCCATCCTCACAGGAACCTTGTGGTAGTCAGAATCTTAAGATGGCCACCCAGATTCCCACCCACGAATGTGCATGCCCTCTGCAAGCCCTTCTCCTGGAGTGTGGGTAGGAGTGCTTTCATCAGGTGAGCACTTGTGAAAGAGTCTAGAGGTCAGTGATGGAAGAAGGGAGGGAGATTCAGAGCCACAGAAGATGCTGTCCTGTTGCCCTGGAAGGGGCAGACTGCCATATGGGGGAGGTCCTATGGAGAGGACACATGGCAAGCAAGGACCTGTGAGCAGCCTCTAGTAGCTGAGAGCTGTCCCTAGCCAACAGCTAGCAAGCAAATGGGGACCTCAGTCCCACCGCTAAGGACATGCCTCCCCCCAACAACCGGTGATCTTGGAAGGGGTCTTTGAGTCTCAGATGAGATGGCAGTCCCACCTGATACCTTGATTTCAGCCTGGCAAGAACCTGAGCAGAGAGCCCAGCTATGCCGTGCCTGAACATCAACCTATAGAGACTCTGAGATAACAGATGGGTGGTGTTTTAAACCACTAAATTTATGGTAATTTGTTGTACAGCAATAGAAAAGTAATACAAATGCTGTGAGAAAAAGCCAAATAAGGTACTTTGTTGCCACCCCTTTCCCTCTACTAGGAATTATTCTATTTGCTCCTTATTGTCCAATCCCCTTCCCTAGCAGAGCCTGGAGGCAAAAAGCTGGCCTGTCCTCACTGCAATCAGGATGTGTATCAGTTAGGACTTGAGGTTATAAGCAACAAATATCAATAACTAACTCAGCACAAAGGAATATATTAAAAGATATCAGGGTTCCTGAATTAACATCAGGAATTCTTGAATTAACACCAGGCCTGAGGACCAGTCTGGGAAAAAGCAAGAATCAGAGGAGTTCCAAAGAGTTATGAAGTAGGAATTTCAACAGAGGTCTTGTAGCAGGAATAGGGTGGTTAGCATGGTATTGCCTAGACAAATGACCTCCAACTGTTCCTATTCTTCCTTGGGCTACCTTCTCAGGTTGCAAAATCCCTAAAGAGAGCCTCCTGTTGGGAATTCTCAGGTCACATGCCTCTTGTTACTTGTGCACATAGAAGTTGTTATGGACAGATGTTCGGGAGGGCAGTGGGAAAACCAGTCTGGTAGGTACAGGACACTGAAGGACCTGCATCAGTTGACTTACACAAATGGCTTGTGGTTTTCCTTGTTGTTTTTACTTTGATGAAAATTTTGCTATCCCCTGCTCGTTCATACATTCAAACATCATTTATTGAGCACCTACTATGGGCTAACCAGTGTTCAAGGTGCTGGAGATACAGCAACAAAGAAAGCAAAGCCCCTGCCCTCGTGGCATTTATAAATGAGTGTATGCTAGATGGTGGGACATGCTACAAAGAAAAGAAAGCAGGGTAAGAATGACAGGGCACAGCAGAGCCAGGGTGTAATAGTTATCAGTGGTGGAGCACAATTTTATGTAGGTGAGTCAGGGGAGGTCTCAATGATGAGAAAACATTTATGCCAAGACCTAAAAGGAGCAAAGGACCTATGCTTTGAAGAAAAGAGAGTTCCAGGTAGAAACATCAGCAGTGCAAACACCCTGAGGATGATATGTATGAGGTGTGGTTTAGAAGTAGGAAGGAGGTCAGGTGGTCTGGAGTATAGTAGGAGATGAGATCAGAGTTTAGATTGGGGCAGATGGGGAACGTGGGCTTTTACCTGCATGTTATTATTGGAGGGTTCTGAGCAGAAAACGGATATGATCTGATTGACACTTTAAAAGCCTCCTTCTGGCTGCTGTGTGGGAACAAACTACAGAGCAGTAAGGCAGAAGGAGAAAGACCCCCAGACAGGAGGTTCTTGCAATAATCAAGCCAGGGATGATGGTGGCTGGAGCCACAGAGATAGCAGAAGGGGGGGTGAGACATTATCAGATTTTGAGTTTATTTTGAATACCTGAGGTTTCTATTTCAAAATTTACATTGAGTTCATGTGCCTTTGACAACTCTTAGGTGTTTTCATGTTTTATGGCAGCTATAAATTAATTCCCTTCTGCTTCTGAGAAGTTGGGCAGGACAACTCCCCCAACCCCCTAATTTCTCACCCTACAAGATTCCCAGGCTCACATGCTGAGTTTATATCAGAAATAACTAAAATATTAGTTTTCACTCCAATCTATTTTAACTCAGAAAGGAGAAATAACAAATACTGAACCTCTCAGTGTGTGCCATACACTGGGCTAGGTTCTTTCCATATAGCAACTCATTTAATCTTATTAACTACCTGATACAATAGGTATCATTGCCTCCAATTTAAAATTGGGGAGCTCAAATCATAAAAGTTAAGTAATTGCTCAAGATCAGTGTCAAAGCTGAGGTTCAAAACTTGGAATTCTACAAAGTTTTAGAAGTTGAAGAAACCTTCCAAGGTACACTCCTATATGCTAATAAATTAGTGTGTGCAACTTTAGCTTCTGAACCCATAATTCTCAACTGGGGGTGGTTTTTGCCCCCCAGTGGACATTTGGCAATGTCTGGAGACACTTTGGGTTGCCACATTGGGAATGCAAAGGGTTGCTACTAGTGTTAGTGTGTAGAGGCCAGGGATGCTGCTAAATATCCTACAAAGCACAGGAAAGCCCCCCACAACAAAGAATTATCCTGCCCAAAATAGTGCCGAGGTTGAGAAACCCTGTTCTCAACCATTATTAGGTCATTGGACTGTCATAGTAGAAGCGACATAAGTTTTAAGACATTTATTAATATTCTAATTCATTAAAATTTTAAAATGAGGAAGTTTCTGTGGCCAGAACATTTTAAGTGTGTTGGTTAGGGTAAAATTTACAGTAATCTGAGGGAGTTTTATTCAGTATGTCCTATGGCATGATGCCCTGTGCCCATATAAGCTCAAAAGTACAACAGCAAAAGTATACAAGTTAAAATTAATAAAGGTCTAAGTAAATGTCTACAAAAGGTAACTGATTGACAGTTGCTATATAATTCAATTCTTATATAGGCACATTCAAATTGTATTTACTGTGGGATGTGTTTGATATGATTTGGGTAGATATTTCAAAAGATTTTCTAGGCTCCATAGAAGTCTGTAATAGGTCTACAATTGTCATTTTAAAGAGTGAAATCAGGAAACAGAGCAAGGCTATACCTGAAGGAAGTGAGATGATGAATTCTACCAAGATTGGAGAGAAACGTACTTCAGGGGACAGAAGCAGCACATGCAGAGGCTCTGGGGTGGGAATGTGTGTGAAGCTCAGCGGAACCGGCGTCACTAGAATGGAGGGAGAGGGACAGAGAGTGTAACAGATTTAGATTCTGATCTGAGCATAGTGGGAAACCACTGGAGGGTGTTAAGCAAGGTTGTGTCATAATCTGATTTAATGTTTTAAAAAATTAACTGGCCTTTGGGGAAGAATTGACTAAAGGGATATGTGGCAGAAATTGCTACAAGCTTACCCCCTATCATTCCTCCTTCCTAGAAACTGACCCCAATTTAAAACCAAGTATACTGGTGCCTAGAATAACAGACTGCATTTCCTAAACTTTCCTTGCAGCTCTGTGGACCATGTGATTAAATTGTGACCAATAAATAATACGTAAGGGGAAGTGTGGATAGGATGTCTAGGAAAGTGCTTAAAGAGAGCTAATGCAGCCTCTCCTCTTCTATTTCTTCCTTCTTTAGAGTTGAAATGGGGACCTAATGGCTAAAGCTTCATCATGAGATGACCTTGAGGATGGAAGTCGTGTACTAGGATAAAACCTTGTTCTGGGATGAGGGAGCAGACAGGTGAAAGCTGGAGGCCCTGTGAAAGATAGGTCCCTGGCGACACTGTGAAGTTGTCAAAACAATGCTGGAATAGTTATTTCCAAACTTATGTGAGAGAGAAATAAACTTATCTTGCTCAAACCTTTATTAATCTTTTCATAGAGATTCAAAACCAATTCTAACTGACACAGGAGACAGAAGTGGAAATGAGAGACTAAGAAAGAGATTCCTGTTGTAGTCTGTATGAGAGATGAAGTTGACATTGACCAGGGCAAATGGTGGAAGTGGTGGGAGGTATAAGATACCAGATACACTTTGAAGGTAATGTCAAGAGTATATGCCAATGCATTGCGTAGGGGATTAGAGGGAGTGAACAAAATCAAGGATGATCTTTAGTTTTCTGGCGTGAGCAGGTGAATGGGAGTTGTCCTTTCCTGAAATGGGGAAGCCTGGGAAAGAAGGATTCTATTTTGGACCTAAACATAATAAGATTGAGGTCTGCATTGAACATCCATGGGGTAAACTTGAGAAGTCAGTTAGATATGTAAGTTTGGAGCTCATGGGAGAGGTCTGGACTGTAGATATAAATTTGGAAATTGTCAGTATATAGAAGGTATTACAGCTACGAATGAGACCATGTAGAGTGAGTTTAGATAGAAAAAAGGTCAATGATTGAGCCCTGGGGTGCTAAACTTTAGAGGTCATGAAGAGCAGGAAGAACCAATCTAGTACCTGAAGAAGAGAAGGCAATAAAGTTGGAGGAAAACCAGAGGCCACAGGAAGAAAAGGTTATAAGGAGGACATTTGTCAAATCTGCAAATGCTTCTGAGAGGCTAGAATGATGTTTGAAAATAGATCACTGATTTGGCAAGATGGCTCCTTGGGGAAGGGAAGTACCCATGGACTTCCTTCTTTTTTATGTCTCATTGGCTAAAACAAGGTCATGTGCTCAGTCCTAGACCAGTCCTGATTAAATCTCTGGGCAGAGGAAGAGAAACACCTTCCCTGGAATCAACAAATCTCTGCCTTGAAAAAATCAGGATTTGATTAGTAAAGAAGGGGGGCAGGAAAATGGCTGATGGTTAGGCAATAAACAGTGTCTGCCACAATACTTTTTATTGTTACATAAAAATCCCAAACCTCATCACAGTTAGAGCTGGTACTATGTTGGGCACATGTAGTAAAGTGATCTAGTGCTTTTTTTGCTATTGCCATTGATCCTGTGATTAACTGATTGTCAGGCATTTGTGTATTATTAATTGCAAAATAATCACTCCCATCTCCAAGAAGTTCAGCACACTAAAGAATTCTAAAACTAAATAAAGATGCTGTCAAGTAAAAAAAAAAAGGAATTTTTTTTCCTCTAAAATACTACAGCAGCCACCTGCTTGTCAAACTCAGAAGAGTAAACACCATTTGATCACGTGCATAAAAGCTAAAAAGTTACTAATGACCCAGTGTTAAGGGAAAATGATGCTGAGGAATTTTTTTTTTTTTTTAACACATGTTCAAGAGAATTCTCCGTGTGAGAGATCTTCTGGATCACTCCTCTTCTGCTTCTCCATTCTCTGGTGAAATCACCCCTCACTTGCCTTCATAAAGTTCCTTAAACATTCCATTGTCATGTGTCTCCAGGACCTAGGCAAGTTACAGGAACTTATCTCTCTTACTTCCTCTGACTCTATTGCCATATATGGAAACTGTGCTTATAAAATGAGTGGGTGGGTGGTATTGGGAAGCAGGGAGTGCTGCCTTATTCACAGAGGTTGTGATTCTTCAGGGCTGGGCCTGGCCTCATCCTATAATAATACTAAACTAAACATGTGTTACCTCCACCTCAGGAATGCTATTTTGCCTCTCTTAAAAAAAAATCTGAAGGCATCAAAAGCTGCTGGAGCAAAATTGATAAGGAAATTATGACAGAGGACCCATTCTGTGTGAGCAAAGCACTCTGCACAGTGCTCAGCACAGCACTGAGTAGGCACTCAGTAAATGACAGCTCAGCGAACACAAGACACTTCTGCAAAGCACACAGAGGTGTCTTGTCCTCTGAGCTCTTTTAATCTAGTCTGAGAAGAAAGAGTTAAAGGATAAGAAACATCTAAAGGCAGGAAGAGAATTTTGGCGTGCCATTTGGATCAGCTGGAGAGTAAAGAGACAAAGGAGACATACCAGATGGCAGAGAATAAAATGGAAAATCTACCAAATTCCAAAGTCATAGGAGATATTAGGGATCCTCGAGTCCAACTCTCTCACTTCACAGTGAAATCAGTGAAGTGCAGAGGTCCAGGATTCAGTAGCAATCAGCCAGCAGAGTTGGTGGCAAAGCCCACTCTCGTCCCCAGGTCACACTCTCCCCACCTCCCCTTTTGGCCCTCTATACCCCTCTCCAGAGCCAGGACGTGGTTCCTTTCACTTGAGGATAATTTGTCAAGAGAACAGGTATGAGAGCCACAACAGATGGAACTCCATGCTCAACTCTCTCTTCTGAATTCATTCTTACATTGACCCTTTGCTTTTGACTGGAGGTCACTGAAAATGGTTACTTGGAATAATAATGTCAATTGAGTGACAAGATACTGTTGTTTATCTTTCCAACAAATCATTCACTACCATCCCCTTTCTCTTCTCTAGTGGAACCCTGGTTTTGTTCAGTCATCAAGGTGCCAATCACTTTGCAGGAACCTGGGACCCTCCACAGGCCCCCGGAAGTGAATCATGATTGTTCTAAGCCTGAGGTTATCCTCACCAGTGATTGGCTTAGGAGCAAGTATGTGACCTCGTTCTGACCAATAAGATGTGAGAGAAGTCAGCGGCAGGTTCTTTCCAGGAAAAGTTTCCTTGCTCTTTATTAAAACAAACAAACAAAGAAGTGGTGGGAAAAAATAGCCCCATCTCTTCTGCCTTTAGGTGTTGTTATGTGAAGATCAGATGCCTGGACCTCCTGTCATCTTGTGACCATAAAGGGTGTCAGCAACACACTGAGGCGTAAGGGGATGGAAAGATAGTAAGAACCTGTGTCTTTAATGATGTCGGTGGGTCCGTGAATTAAGCAAACCGGAAATTTTGGATCTCTAACTTCTTATGTGAAGAAATAAATACCCCTATTGTCCTAGCCACTTTTAACTGGGTTTTCTAATCATTGCAGCCAAAAGCATCCTAGTTGTTATAATGCAAGAGCCAATCTTCAGAATTCCCAATAGTCCTGAAGAGGTTTATTTTGTTTTCTGAAAACACCACCACCAACAAAGAGAGCTGTCTTTAGGACGATGTTTCTGCAATTAGGCTTTCCCAGTCCCAAGGCCTCCCTCGAGGCATGATTCCACCACATGCTATCTCTTAACACTCTTGTTTCCAGAACGCCTATTATTTTTAATGTGGGATTTTGGCCTCAGCCAACCCTGGTTTATACTATTAGGATTTAACATGCCTCATGCCTCTGCTGGGTTTCCCCTGTTTCTTACTGCCTGTTTCAGAAGGCTAGGGAAACTGAAAAAAACGTAGTCATTGAGAGAGGAAACAAATTCTCAATATCAATCTTATGGGTACTAATATCTATTTCCCATCAGATGGATGAGCTTTCAGGGTCTGCTAAATTCGTGATGTATATATTTGAAATTTATAAAACGTTCCCTTTGTTTCATCTGTTTGAATGGGGACAGTAATGATATTCTTTCACTGTATGTAGTTATTAAGAGTCCTTTGCTTATGTTAAGGGGGCTTATGGAAGGTTTCAGCCAAACACAAAACCACTTATTAGGACAAACAGAGCTTTTAAAAGAATACTATACTCTCATGAATAAACTAGTTTCTGATTGGCTAGAGTTGCAATTTAGCTTTTATCAGTAATTAAGGGCAAGCCATGGAGCAAACTCGTTAGTTGACACCAATTACAATTGGTAGACGAACTAATGAGTCCAAGAAAAAAGTTATTTATTTCTAAACTTTTGAAGCATAATTGTTGTGTAAATCGGATAGCGAGCAAATCTTTTCCATACGTTTAGGTTGGTAATTGAGAAATAAAATGGTTACCAAATGTACTCTTTGTCCAGTTTTGTTCTGCAGTCGGTCTCTCCTGGGACTCTTTAAAGTGTAAGGAAAAGGTGATGTCAACAGCAACGTACTCTGGGCAAACGGAGCCAGGATTAATTAATAGAGATGAAAGGGAAACACTAGACCTTTCTTAACCATCGCCTTACAGTCCCCACAGTTAGATACTTGCTGTTCTGCAGATGACCAAACACAGCGCTGAGGATGAGGGCCAGGGCCCGCAGACTGCCTCGTATTTATTTAAAAACAAAACAAAACAAGAGAATGAGCCTTGTCTCTATCTCATTTCCAGCATGTAGTCTTTAAAATGAGGAACCCTCAAGAGCTTTTCCCTTTGAAGTTTAATATGTAGGGCTTTACATCAATATAACATTTTAAATGTGTTAAACAAATTAGTCTCTGGTTACAAAAGTTTTGAGACATTTGCAAGTTGCTGTTTAACTAAATTTAATATGTGCCAGCAAAGTTGATAGTGCAGTTGTTCATTTAGAAGAATGCACATTTGGAATGATTAATAAATAAACCAGCCTCCCATTGCTTCAACCTCTGTGTTTATTTGAAGGCAATCTACTTTAAAAAGACATTAATATTCTTAGAATTATTATTAGAATAATTGCTTTTACTCTGCTCAGAACACACATTTTTTCTCATTTCCCTTCAGCACAGACAGCTTTTCACTCAGATATAAACTTCCCATTATTATTCCCTACCCCCCAAAAATGAAGAATAGGAATTATACACTTTTCACTAAGGAATAATTAATTTGTCTCAAGTATTAGAACAGAGAATTGTAGAGTGACTTTGAATGGTAGTCTCTGAGGAGTAGCATTGTTTGTTCTCTCCAGTCTTTAATGAGCTTTAGTAAATGGCCAGGAAAAATTACCTTCTTTCTGTAATATGAGAGAGGCGAAGAATGAAGGAAGCTATAGAATCCCTAAGAGAAAAAGGAACACACACACACACACACACACGCATGCACACCCCTCCTTCACAACAGTGCTCAGGTCGGTTAGGAGAACACAGTTCTCCTTTAGACCTGTTTAAGGACAAGAGATCTGGTTACTAAGTGCATTAAAACAGAAGCATGTCCCTAATTTGTATTGATTATTGTTATCGTTACCACTGTTGAATCTTCTGGGGAAGCCATCCATCCTATAATTCCATGGGGCTGGATATTTGTTACACTCACCATGTTGCATTTCTTTCCTCCCTAATGACTGAAAGAGAATTAGAACGAGAGCTTTAACAGAAATTAGCTGTAAAGGAGCTGCCCCTCCCCCTCAGGTCACTGAACTCCGTAAAAAGAGCCCCTAGATTGTAAAGGTTCTACCCTAAAGGAGACTGGCCACAGCCCAATGACTTTACAAAGAGCCAGACTGGTTTTCCCAAGTTGCCATAGGCCCAGGGCTTGCACAGGGAGCTGCCTGCCCTTGTCTTCAAGAAATGGAAATCTTTTTAGTCCTAAAGTTCCTCAGGGAAAGGAGAATACACTTATTTAAAGGCTTAGAAGGTGGACTACTCAGGACACCCTCAAAGCCAAAGAAGAGTAAGCTCTTTCTTCCAGCCCCTCCCCCTCGTGCTGGGGTTTAAAAGGACTGTGAGACAGCAACCCTCTTCCTTATCTGAGTTCTGAACCAACTGAGACGAAACCCAAAGGGACAAGGCAAGAGGCAGTCCCATTGTCACCCCCAGACTGAAGAAGCAGGTATATGCAAACATGGATTTTATCTGTGGGCAAGTAAACTTTATAGTAGCAAATGGCACAACTGGACTGACTTCCCAACGTGATCTCAGCGGCACAGGACTCTCCTGGCCCCTGGCTGGCTTGCTCAGGAGGAAGGGCAGAGGAATGTCAGAACTGTCCTTTGTCTTCTCGGGCATCTCCCATCCCCATGCCCAGCATGGAGAGGTGTCCACCATGGAGTCAGTCCAGCTCTGTCCTTGCCTCTGTTCCCTAGATCATGGGTGTTTTCCTTTCCTCATCAATAGATACTAACCTCGAGCTAGGAAGACCCTAAGCTGACACTTCAACAAGTCTTATAAACTGGTTCCCACTAAAATTTGTAATGACTGATAGAAGTTTTTATATTAGTGTAGGGTTGGGGGGGGAACCCATAGGTTTTGGAATCAAACTTGTGAATTTCAGTTCCACTTCTTACTCATTTTGCACCCTTAGGAAATTCCCTTAATCTCTCTGAGTCATAGACTCTTCATGTATAAAATGGGGCTAATTGCTGGTGAACTTTGCAGGTCAATGTGTTGGCACAATTCCTCAAATTCGGTAAATATGCATGTCCTACCATTCCTATTCAGATGTAAAGAGATGATAACGACAGTTTCTAATTATATAAAGCTCAGAGTTTACAAAACGCTTTAATACAAATATTACATAAGAGCTATGAGGATTGCATGATTCTCATAATACTTCTCCTAAGGCAGGAATTGTCTTTGTTTTGCAGGTGAGGAAACTAAAGCTCACAGAATAGAAGTGACTTACTCAAGGTTATTTAAGTAGGAATTGATAGAATTCAAATGTGAATGTGAGTTCTCTGCCTCCAAATCCTACTTTCCTTCTACTTATCGGATTAGTTATTAATAGTAGGTTTTGTAACGCTGAAAAACCAGAGACAGTATCCCTTAAGTCAGAGGAGGCAAACTGGTAGCCCAGGGTCTTAATCCAGCCATCAGATATATTTTGTTTACCTGACAGAGTTTCTTAAAAATTTAAGTTTTTTGCTAATGTTTAAAAATTGGGAAATCACTTATAAATATTTGAATTTACAGATTCTTTTAAAAACCAAGAGGCCTGAAACCTGCATGCCCACATGGCTCCATTGCCTGCTGGTCCTGTGACCTCTTTGCCCTCCCTCATGGGTAAAATGAGGGTAGTAAGAGTAGCCACCTCAGAGGGAGATTGAGAATGAAATAAGATAAAACATTCAAAATGTTTAGAACAGTCCCTGATACATAGGTAGCACTCAGTCAATTTTAGGTGTTATTTTTATTCTATTTACTGCTATCTGCCAGCAAAATGGAGACTGGAGATTTTCCTAGAGACCTGCAGACTGTACTTATATTTGAAGAAATACAAGATGGAAGTGTTTTAGTCTGACATACAAAGCGAAAGTTGGTTCTTAGGCAGAAAGTGTAGCTTAACCCGGCATTAATGCCTGAGCAGTTCCAGCTGAGGTTCTGAAGAAAAGATTTGTCATGTCTCACATTTATGATGGTTAAAGCAAAGGAGGAAAAAACCTAAAACTCTTGAGCTGGCATTTTGCATGGCTTTGCTAGGAAGGAAGGAAAGAATAAGGAGAGGAAAGAGAAGGTGGGGCGGGGAAGAACTTTGCTCAGTTTAGCTTAACCTAAAGAAGGAAGGGAGGAAGGGAGGGAAAGAAAGAAGAAAATGAAGGGAAGGAAAGGAAAACAAAAGGCAGGGAAGGTTGTTCTGATGTTCTGAATATCAAGGAAGGTGACTTACCGGTGCTGCCAGAGCACTTTAGAGACGCTATGCCCTCTGGTAGCAACTTGCATTTTGCTTTGTTTTGTTTTCAAAAACTTCAAAGTTTCTCCAGGCTTCATCCTCAATTAGAACAAATGTCAGTAACATGCTTGAAGAAAATTTGTTTAGAGATGTGTGTATGGTTGAAAATTGCACATTACACATGCCCCATGCATGATTTTCCACTAAATTTTAATGATGAGCGGAGGTACATGGTTCCAGATAGACGAGTGAATCTGAATGTATATATCTGGTGCTTTGCACGTTGACATAAACACAGCTGCTTTTATACATTTGAGAACATTTGTGTTTATTTGAATGTGTGATGGGGAGGTCATCAAAATGAACACACTCGTTGTGTTTATTTGAATCTCACATCGCTCATAAGAATACATGCTGTGTTTGAACATGCAGTCAAACACCAGCTTCTCTAAAAGGCAAATCAAACCCCAAAAAGCAGTTCAGTGCAAAACCCCACTAATGCTGCATTAGAGGTGAAATTCCATTCACACGAAAGCCAGGGAATTTACAGTTAGAGGTTTTCAACAGCAAGTTTACTTCTTCCAGCTCAAAAGCAACACAGAGTTTCTTTCCATTACTTTACCACAGTACACAGAATTTGTGTTTAGTAAAACAGAAAGAAAGAAAGAAAGAAAGAAAGAAAGAAAGAAAGAAAGAAAGAAAGAAAGAAAGAAAGAAAGAAAGAAAGAGAGAGAGAGAGAGAGAGAGAGAGAAGAGAGAAAGAGAGACAAAGGGAGGGAGGGAGGGAGGGAGGAAGGGAAAAAAACTCCTAGTACTAAAGTACCAAAAATGTTTGCAGGGTACTAAGGAATGATACCCTAATCATATATAATATCAATAACATGAAGAGTACATAAGCCGTGTTGCTTTGTATTTGGAGGATGTTGCTGGTGGTGTCAGTGAAGCTAGGGGGCTTCGTTAGCAGGACTTAGGTGATGGTTATGATGCTGTGGATAATTTGAATGCACGTTTTAGTATCACATCCACAAACACAAGGATGTTGTGATCCATAAAAAAAGGCAAGTAGGTAAAATGTGGTCCATAAGTAGAGATATTTGCATGTAAGTATGACTGTTTCAGTCCTTAAACAGAGGATATTGCCAAATTTAGCAGTCCATGATACACAATCTTTTGTACACTTTAAGAGGAAGAACAGCATTAAAATTCAACTCTGATACTTTGAAGCAATGCAACCTGCCATGTACATGTGAGAATGGTTGAGAATGTGCTGGCTCTCAATCATTGCTTTAATTAAAGCTAAAGTCCCTCTCTGTTATGCTAGAGTAGCTTTTTAAATTCTTTATTCCTCTCATATGCTGCAATATGGAAAGAGTATTTAGGTTGTCATGAACTGAGGCATCTGCCCTTAGCCTCTTCAGTATTAGACTCACAGAGCTTGTTACCTATGGTTTTCTTTGGAAAAAAAATATGAAAAGCAAATAAATGAACAGAAGGGAGGAAAGGGGAACACAAAACAGCAAGATGAGGTTCCTCTGGAAATTAAATAGCAGATGCAGACAATTGAACAACAACAAGAAAAAGTGTGTGTTTCTATTTGGCTTATGAGAACTGACAAGATTACAGCCGATGGTGGTTTGGCTGGAGAGTAGGAACTTTATTGTACGGTATTAATTAAAGCCGGAGGGAGCGGGATCCCAGGAGCAGGAGGTGAGCCCATGTTTCCACAGAGCCACAGAACACTAGGGTTTGGCTACCAGGCAAGACATTAAATACGGAAAAAATCTTCCAGAATAAATGACAAAAAAAGTCTTTAAAGGCCCATGTTGTTGTCATAACAGAACATGCTTAGAATAACATAATGTCTCCACTGGTTCCCCATTAGAACAATTATAAAATTCAAAACTGCTTAACTTGTTAAATTAGATAAGATCAGAATGATTGAGAACAGAAGCAACATTTATTCCTCTTCCATTTTCATGGACTGCAGCTCTGTCTTTGTTTCTCTACCAGGATGCTTTGTTGTCTACCTAAAATATTATTACTACATGGCAGTTTATGACTCCACTCGCTTTAACACTTAAAAAATGTTTCAGAAATGATAAATGGAAAAGAGTAGACGGACGTTGCATTTTAGATCAAGCAATTTGCTGAGTTTTATGTGGAAAACAAGCAAGACTATCTCAAACCTTCCCTTTGATGAGGCCCCAAATATACAAAGGGATCGAACTCCATACAGACAAAAGGATTTCCCCCCTGACTTTGGAGTGATATCTTGTTACACTGACGGCTCTTGACAGCTATCATAAGACCCTTCGTTTACAATCTTCAGAACTAGAGAAGCTAGAGTCTGCCATTGAAACCCCACTGTCTCTCAATCAGAAATAAGCAAGTCTGCCTCTCAGAGACATGGACCAAGGCAAGGCAAACTAGAAGACTTAAGTGAAACAGGAAGTTTAAAAAACATATGTTTGGTATGATCTCATTTCCATTTTTACAAATATAGTATTTGCATATGTGTGTATGGTGAACATCCCTAATTTGAAAAGCCAAAATCTGAAATGATCCAAAATCCGAACTTTTTGAGTGCTGATATAATGCTCAAAGGAAATACTCATTGGATCATTTCAGATTTTGGACTTTTGTATTTGGATTTTAGAATATTTGCATTATATATGCTTAGCAAATATTCTAAAATTTCAAAAAATTCCAAAATCTGAAATACTTCTTGTCTCAACATTTCAGATAAGGGACATTAACCTATATGTATAAAAAACTCAGAAAGGTTATAGAACAAGGTGTTAATGATGGTCCTTCTTTTTCATTAACTATATGTAGTGCTTTTCTATAATGAAACATGAATTACATTTATAATATTTTTAAATATTCTTCAAATGTGGAGATTTTTTAAAATCAGTGACATGACGTCATTCAGTTTCACCTCTGAAAATAGTTGTGTCACTCAAGGACACAGCTTACTGATCCTGCAGGTTCTTGAACAGCATATAAAATAGATCTCCTTGAGATCGGTACCATTTGATTCCATTGCACAGAAAGGACAAGTGGGAGCACCAGTGGCGACCCCCGCAGTTTCTCTCCACAGTAAATGAAGGAGGCATGTGCAAACTAAGTCTTCCATCTGCAGATATTCTTTCCTCTGTTTGGAAGAAGATCTGAATAACAGTCTACCATTTGTCAAAGTTGTACTCATAGCCCAGCAAGGTAGGTTTTACTATTAACCTCTGTGTTAACAAGGAAGAAACAATAGCTCAGAAACAGAGAATGATGTGACGGTGGTCTTACGGCTGGAATGTGGCCAAGCTGGACGTGACCAGACCTTCGATTCTGGGCCTAGAACTCATCCCCTTGCCTAAGTGAGATGACTGCAGGAAGACAACCAGAGCAGTTCACATGCAGCCACTGATTAGAGGGTCTGGATGGCATGTGATTAACCCCCACCAGACCCCCCATACTCCAGGGCCAAAATGACAGGATCGGAATCCTGGCTTCACCACTTACTAACTGGATGAACTTGGGCAAGATATTTACACTTTCTCTGCCCCAATTTCTGCATCTGTAAAATGGGGATAATAATAAGTCTATCTTACAGGGTTGTTTTGAGAATTAAAGGGGTTAATATAATTAAATATGTAAAACAGTTCCTGGCATCTGGTATTACATAACTTGTGGCTATTATTACTAACATAAGAGAACAATCTGTTTTACTTATCTTAAATAAAAGTATAATAACTTATTAATAAAAATATAACAATGTATTAATAAAAATAAAAACGTTATAAAATTATCGCTACATACTGTGGCCAGTTGAAAGCTTGGAGGATGAGGCCTACCTTTTTTTAAAAAGGGAGACTAAATTATTAAAAAGATGTTAAAGACACATAGCACCAACTAAGACAGTCTCTTTAAATTAATAAGGATTGAAAGAATTTTAAACAAAATAATTTTCTTTCTAAATGAAGCAATATACTTTAATACCTGTGTCCATGAAACACCCAAAATCACTTTAAATATATTGTCCCAACCTTAGGACACACTGATAACTATTCCTGGTTAATATGGAAACTGGATTAGTAGGGCACTGTGTGGACTGTTTCAAGGACATGAGTATGTAGTTGATTAGTCAGGTATAGGATGCTGGATCTCATTCTTCTGGTTTCAAGGGGCTAAGAAAAATCAGTCATTTGGGTAAAATCTTGCACCATGGCAAGGTGTGGGATCTACATAGAACAGCTCCTCTCCTCTCCTCACCTTCTCCCTCTCCTTCAGTGTTCTCTCTGCTTCCCACGAAGCTAATGCCCAGGACGAGGTGAGCCAGCTCCCTGCTAGCCCTGGAGAAAACTTGCTTTGTCTCTCTGGTGCCTCGTTACTGTCTGCTGTGGAATGGCTCAACCTTTCCCCCCATCCTAACAGTGAGCTCCAAAACAGGACCCTGAGTGCTGAGGGAGGAGAGAGAGCAAACCTCCAGCCGCGCTGAAGCCTGAGGCTGCCCACAGCTGCGCAGACCAGAAAGGGTCCACCTGCCATGCGGTCCAGCCCAGCGTTCCCAGATCTCTCCGCACCGGGACCTGAGGTCAAAATCCTGGCTAGGAATAACTTCCATTCAGTTCTTGTTCTCTCTCATTCTCTATCTCTGCTGAGATGAGGATGGCCAACCGGGAAGGATTTCGGGATTCCTGGGTCCCTGGACATAATATCATACGATACCACTCCCCTCCCACACCTACTGGTACCGGCACCTTGCAGAGGCAGTGTGTCTGACTGTGGGGACAGCAGGCCTGGCAGTAGCTGCTGGAGGAGACTGTTGGGTGCGAGTGGCAAGCCATGATTCTAGGGGATGGCTTCATTCCAGAGTGTGAGCTTGCAGTGTGACTTTGGAGGGAAGCTTCCTGAGGAAGCAGGTGTGGTGGATCTTTTGCTTTTGTGACCCATTCTGCGACTCCGATGGGAGGACAATCAAAACCAGAACAGACCGCAGTTGACACCAGTACCCGGGCCTAGGCACACACCTGGCCGGTGCCCGACAGCACTAGAGCAGCCTGTTTGAAAGTCTCCGTCAGCAATGTGAACGCAATGCAGCTTTTAAAATAAATTACGAAATATTTTTTTCTATTCAAAATGAAAATAGCTTTATTAAGTTCCGTGGAAATAATATACGGTCTTACAATCTAGGTTGTATAATAAAAATATTGGACACATAGGGGTGTATTTTAGAACTATGTGTCTCTGCTGATTTAGAACATTTTCATGATGTCCTGTTGTTCTTGAGGTAAAGACTAGAATCCATGCTGTG
This sequence comes from Lemur catta, assembly GCF_020740605.2. Taxonomy (NCBI): domain Eukaryota; kingdom Metazoa; phylum Chordata; class Mammalia; order Primates; family Lemuridae; genus Lemur; species Lemur catta. Next base: position 57,815,165 of record NC_059130.1, read on the forward strand.
CCTTCCTCTCCAGCCTCATCCCCCCGACACTGCAGCCCCCGCCCATGTTACTGGCAGAACTGAAGCCAGAGTTAGCTCATTCCCCTCAAAGTAACAGCAGTGACAGCCCCTCCATTTCTGGTGGGCACCAGCTGGATTCTCCATCATGGGCCTCCCCATCCAAGGTTGAAGATCCCCTCTCTGCCCGGCTGGGCAGGCAAGGCAGTCCCACCACCCACAGTAGCCAATGGAGGCCGGTTTTCTGGAAGAATGCACAGCCAGGGCGAGCATTACATTCAGATAGCTCTTCTATCAGACCTGTCACCAGTGACTCTGCAAAGCTCTCTTTCTGTATTTTCCCTTCAAATCTCGTTGTTGCACCCGAGCTGAAGTTAGGCCCAGTCATTCGAAGGGCAGGAAGGCTGACAAGGCTGAGAGGGGACTTTTTTGCCTCTCCAGGGACTTAGAGGGCTGCTCCCAGCCAGCCCTGTCCACCTACCTGTCTTTGGTAACTTCCAGGCCAACAAAAAAGATGAAGGCAAGAACTGCCAACTTACATATTGTCCACGTTTTCACCAGAAACCTATCTCCAAGATGGGCAAGCAGAGCACCTCAAACCCTCACTCCCCAGAAATGGGCCCCAATCAGTGTCCCCTGGTTACCATGGGGTTGCCTTTTAAAAACCGCTGCTCAGGCCACCTGCCCAGAGTCTGTCTCTCCTCAACCTTCTGTGATGTGACCGGTAGACTCAGGCATCGTGAGAAACTGCATCTCTGAAAGTTTGAAAATCTAATTTGAGCTACTGTTGTTAAATGATGGTAAGTCATAACCACTGAATTGGAACTCATTAACAGGGCAGCATTAAGGAGTCACTGCCGCATTTGAAATCCATTTCTAGGGGGAGTCTGAGTGCCGCCAGGGACTTTCTCATGGGGTGATTGAAGTCACTACCTTTAGAAAACAAAGTATTCTATACAGCCACCTCGAGGTCCCTGCCTGCTTTCTTTCAGGAATTTAACAGAGGCTTATATAAGGTCCAATAACTCAATTAATTAAGAGTAAAATGAAGATGGTGACTTCATATTTCTTTGGTCAGTGAAAATTTTAACATTCTCATAACCCTTTTTATTCTCTCTTCTCTTTGTGAATGCTAATAGAAAAATCCTTTTTAAATGGCATTTTGTTAGCAGGGGATATGCCGACAACTCCACAGTATCTTCCCACAGATCACTGCTCACATCATTCAGATGTTGAAAATTTTAAATGAAATCAATACTGGCCTATTCATGTCAACAGCACTATCCCTGGCAATGTAAAAATATATAGAGAAATTGCAACCCAAGCGACTTACCCAGTGCTCTTTTCATTACTGGTCGTCAATTAAATTATTTCTACAATATTGTATCCGTCCACAGAATGTTACGCAATATTCATGCACATTACTTCAGCTACACAGAATCCCTATAAAATAAATGAGGGCGGGCAAAAAAAACTTAAGAAACCTAGTAAAATAGGAAGGCATTTACAATAAGTCCAGTCACTTGGCTGCCAAAATTGCCCCCACAATGATGCTTTTATTATCAGTTAAGAAACAGCAATGTCTTCATTCTTGTGGTTCCAAATTATCCCATACCATAGGAAGGAATATTCTCAGGGAGGTTTCTTCTAACTGCTTGTTGGAACTGTAACTGGGAACTTGAAAGTTTGCCTCTTTTGCGATGGACCAGGCTAATGGGCTTTGCCTTTGGGGAAACTGGAAGGGTCTCAATTTCCCCGGATTCAGGAGCAGCAGCCAGATTGGGAACCAGGAGCCCATTACCGGTCGGGTCCTCCGGTCTTCATTGATGACACCCCAGGAAGTTCTGCAGCTCCAATTGCCCCCAGCGCTAAGCAGGGGAAGCCAGCTCGGCCCGGAATTAGCCATCCAGCCAAGATGCATCTCGGCAGGAGGATAAACTGATTGAATCAATAATTTCAATCACTGCCTATCCCTGATAGAAACCAGGGAGGGCAGAGGAGGATGAGGGGAGGGAAAACCCACAAGCCCAGAGCAGAGAGGCAGGGCTAAGCCCAGCCTGTAAAGAAAACAAGGAAAACACCACTGTAAAGAGATGAGGATTGGGCTATGTTCAGCGAGTAAATGCCTAGGAATTACCCTCACCTAAGATAGCCAACCTGCAAGCAATCTGCCATCTGAGAGCCACCTCCTCATGGAATTTCCAGCCTCTTGGTCAGAGGACGGTGATTACGATGGCTGGGAAATAGCCCACAACGACTGCTGCTCCCTGTCCTCTGTCTTACAGAGCACAAGGCCGGTTGGAAGCTCAACTGTGGTGCTTGCTCAGCTGTGTGGCCATAGCTGTATGGCTATGTCAAGATACATGATCTTTATAGGCCTCTTTCCTCCTCTTAACCATATGATCTTGGGGGGCCTATTTCCTGCTCTTGAAAAGGGAGCCTGAATCAGATAACACTTTAAATCAAATTCTCCTGGGACTACCATTAAGACTACTTGTCTTTATTGAGTGGTACCATGAAACATCTCGTTTAACCCTCCTTGGAACCTCATGAGGCATTATTATTTATGTCCCCATTTTATAGATGAGGAAAGTGAGGTACAAAGGAGTCAAGTAACTGCAAAAGGTCACCGGGCCAGCTCCTAACAGAGCCAGAATCACAGTCTGAGTCTGTGTGGCCCCCAAGTCAGAGCTTTTCACAGCCACAGTGCACTGCCTCTCCCTCTCTGCTCCTTACTGGAGCAACTTGGGAATTAAGTTTCTTTTTTTTTTTTTTTTTATTTCAGCTCATCATGGGGGTACATAAGTTCAGGTCATATACATTGTCCATGTCCCGCCCATCCCCCCGAGTCAGAGTCCCAGGTGCATCCGTTCTCATTCTCCAGACAGTGCGCCTGGCACTCATCATGTAGTCATACCTCCATCCCCTCCCCGCCCCCACCTCCCCGGGTCTGCACCTTCAAGCATGACCATTCCCCAGAGGGTGTGCAACGCACTCGTCATGTAGGCATACACCCCTCCCCTCCCCCCACCCCCCCACCCCCCATCCCAGTCTGATATCCAATTGGTATCCTTCCCTGATGTACATTTAGGTGATGATCAGGGAAACCAGTTTTCGGTGAGTACGTGTGATGCTTGTTTTTCCATTCTTTGGATACTTCACTTAGTATAATGGGTTCCAGCTCTCTCCAGGAGAACCAAAGAGATGTCGTATCATTGTTATTTCTTATAGCTGAGTAGTACTCCATGGTATACATATACCACAGTTTACTAATCCATTCGTGGATTGATGGGCACTTGGGATGTGGGAATTAAGTTTCTTCTTTTGCTGGGTGACCTTCAGTCCCCTGCTGGAAATCCAGGAGGGGCCTCAGCCAAGTTTACTCCAGGCACAATAAGGAAGCAGAGGACTCCAGGGACATCCCTCCTCTCTACCCATCTTCGGTCTTCCATTCCCTGTGCCTCACCTGGGACCCTCATCCTCATCCCTGTTAGCCACGGCCTGGCCCTGTCTGCTGACACAGTCACCTCCCCACACACCTCTCAGGTCAAAAGATACTAGTACCAGGTCCCAGCTGTTCTGGGCCTTGCTCTCTGCTATGAGGCTGTCAGAGGAGGCATGTCAAGGGGTACTGGGATCGGGGCAGAGTCTTTGACAATGTATCCCATGCCTCCACTCATTTAGAACACTTTGGAAGGCAATGCTCTTAATGCAAAATTATAGGTCAGAATTCCTGGGCCTCAGGAAAAGGCAGTTGAAGGACGCTTGAGGGAGAAGCAAGTCTGCTCTGTCTGCCAACATTCGGATCAGTGACAGAGGGTGTCTTAGTAACAAGATACCATAAACAGGTGGCTCATAAACAACAGAAATTTATTTCTCACAGTTCTGGAGGCTGAGAAGCCCAAGATCAAGGCACCTACAGATTCGGTGTCTGGTGAAGGCCCAGTTCTCTGTGTGTCCTTGCATGGTGGAGGGAGCAAGGGAGCTCTCTGGGGCCTCTTTTATAAGGGCACGAATCCTATTCATGAGGCTCTATGCTCACAACCTCATCAGCTCCCAAAGGCTCCAACGCCTAATACCATCACATTGGGAATTGGGTTTCAACGCGGGAATTTTGGGGAGACTCAACATTCAGATTATAGCAGAGGGCTACTCCAGTCACTCACGGGACTCACACGACCCAGCCCAGGGACTTCTCAGGGCATGTTGCAGCAAACGAAACACACTGAGAAAAGAAAGCTGTGGTCAGGCAAGCTGTTGGTGGCTTGAGCAGCAGGAACAGATGAAGCAGGAGGTAGCCTGGCTCTGTTTCTAGATCCCCATAGTGGGAGTGACACCCTGGCTTCCTGAGAGATCTACTTGGAGCGAATAGCATGTTATTAACGGAGCCCACAATTCCAACATACTGTTTTTCAATTCAGTTCACTAAAAATATTTGAAGAGCTTGAATGCATAAAATCCTGGTCTTGCATCTTGAGACATGGAGAGGAATAAGACATAGTTTCTGACCCTAAGAACCTCAGAGTCTGGTGGGAGACACAGACACACTTGGAAGTAGCTGAGATACAAAGCAAGTGGTGATTAGTGCTAAATAGAGATATATATACACAGAGGGCTGTCGGGGCTCTTAGGTCAGCTGATTATACTGTACACGGAAGGAATTTGCAGAGGAAGGGACGTGAACTGAGCTTTGAAAATAAGAAATGCAAAAGCCTTGCCACTCTCCGAACAGTTGATACATACAAGCTTTGGACATACATCATACCAGAAAATCATCGTAACACTGTGAAGAGGGAATTTCCCCACTTTACAAATGCGGAAAGCTGGGGCCTATCTGCCTCCAGAGCAGGAGAGACTTACACAGCCCAAGAGAACAGAGGTAGCAAAGGCCCCTGAGTTGGAAAGTCCAGGGAGGGTTTGGAGAAGAGAAGGGGTACAGATGTGTGGGGGCAGAAGCTCTTGGTGTGGGGCTACGAGCAGGGACTCTGCAGCCCACGGCATGGGCATGTGTCCCAGGTCTACCGCTCACCAGCTGTGGAACGTCAAGTCAGTTGTGTAAACTTTCGATGCTTCAGTTTCCTCATCTGTAAAAGGAGGATAATGAATAGTATCCTCCTCATAGAATTATGAGAATAAATGAGCTAATAAATAAATGATAAATGTATATTATGATAGGACAGTGCTGGGAGCATAGTAAATGGTATATGTGTTTATTATCATTATTATTATTATTACTGAAAGAGGCAGTGTAGAGCCTGCTCGGAGCACGCATTTTGGAGCTGGATGGCCTGGTTCAAACACTGGCTCTGCCACTTAAGCAGCTGTGTGACCTTGCTCAAGTGACATCACTTTTCTGCACCTCAGTTTCCTCATCTATAAAACAGGAACAACAGCCCCTATCTCACAGAGTTGTTGTAAGGCTTTGATGAGACACTGTTTTCAAAAACAGGAAGTCCGGCTCTACCTACGAAGTTACTTTCTAAATCATATTCGCACTTCTGCTCTGTTGGCTTTCTGGTTATGGGCTCAAAAGTTTCTTCACAATCATTTGTGCAAGTGTCCTCATGGGAAAGTCAATAAAAAGTTCAGCAAAAGAACTGTAAATTCTTAATTGTAGGGGATTAATAAGGCTATATTATGGTAAATTTACCTCACACATGATTTAATAGGTCAGAACTACGTTTTGTAATTAAAAACCTAAGAAATCATGCACGCTGAGGCTTATAACACACAGATTTTAGTCTGAAACAACTAACTCAGGAAACCATAAAAGACAAAGCCGTGTACATAAATCATGGCTTGGGAAGAGGCAAGGGTTGGGAGGCAGGTAGATCTATTTGGGGATTTATATCAGGCCCCTCATTATAGCTTCTCAACCCTTGGACATTTGAACTGTCCAAACAGCCCCAGTTTATAGATAGCGGATCTGAGGCAGAAGGAAAACAAAAGTGCAACATAGTGGCGGTTTTCGGTTTGGCGCCCAGCCTCCTGCCTGCGCACTCTTGAGCAAAGCCTTCCACACAGGCTCTAATTACATGCCTTCGTTTGAACCTACAGATCCGGCATTAGTTTGTATTAAAGCTATGGGTCCTTTTTACTTAAGTGGTATGAATGTCAAAACTGTGGTGAAGTTCTAGAAGATTCTCAAGGTAACACAGAGCATATTTCAATCAGAAGACAGTATCACCTACCACTTGGACAGACAGACAGACAGACAGACCCGGGGTGGAGATGACTCCCCTGCCTCCTGGCTGGATGTGACAAACTCCCTCAGCTCTCTGAACTAGTGTGCTGAAGTTTCTTCTTTTGTAAAATGAGAAAAGTAATAATAGTTCCTACCTCTCAGGGTTGTGGTGAGGACTACGTATCACTGTAAAGTACTTGCCTGGCACATGGTGAGCATTTAATATTATTATTATTACTTATTTTAGGCAAAAGGGTAAAAAGGAAGGGGGGATGGAGAAAGGGAAACCTCAGACCCTCATTACTCTTTGCCTTGCTTGTCCTGAATCACAGAGGTAATTTTTTTTCTGACAAATAGATGCCTTTCTGAGTTAGAAGACAAGGATAACAATAATTTTAAAATTCACCAAGTTATCTAGTAAGTTTTGGTCTTTGGCATAAAGGTTGAGATTCCACTTAACATTATGTCTGACATTTCTCTTAAAGGAAATTAAATTGGAAAAGTTTGTTTCAAAGGTATGTTGGGAAAGAAAAACAAAGCAGAGGGTTAATTGATTTGAAAGCTTTAGTGATAAGACACCTACAAGTTAAATTTCTAGACATTTTAGTGTTAAGTCACATTTAGAAACATATATTTACATGTATATTTCTATATATATATATATATATATATATACACATTCCTGTATGTCTGTATATGTAGTTTGATGGCATAGAGTTTAAAGTTCTTTGTTCATACAAATGCCAATACGTGAACAGGAAGGGAAATCCTCTCACACTGTAATTGCCCTGGGGTCAGGGTCATGAAGCCCCCCCGTGAGACCTTGTGGCATCCCCTTGATTTCAGCCCTGGGAACAGCCATCTCTGGTGGTAGGGGGGTAAATAACTCTCCATTTGTTTGACAAGACTTCCAGCTGGGGTGTCATCAAGTGTCACTTGCTGGGGCATTGGTCTCCCTCCCTACCCCACCCCCAACTCCACCCCTGCCTGGTCTCCAGGGGAAGAGATTGAAACCAGCCAAGCTCACAGTGGACCTTCATTCACTCCCTCAGTCATTCACATCCTCAGAGCTGGGGTCCTACCAGCCCACAGAAGGACAATTGTGTCCTGTTGTTCTCAGAAAGGTGTCCAAGTGTGTCCTCACCTTCTGCTCTGGTTCCTGGGCCGTGAGAAGCAGGACGTCCAGTTCTTCGTTGGGAAGAGAGCTCTCCTCTAAATTGCCAGCAGCACACATTGTAACAATTAGAATTTCCATTTCAAGATAAACAGATATTTTTTACCTTTCGGGCATTCTGCAAGCGGTTACGTGAGACTGGCTGAATGGACTCCAATCATTGCCCCACTTTTGGAGTCTACCACCCAGGAGGTAATGAAATCAGATTAATTAATAAGCCTGGAGACTCGAGAGAGCTAAAACTCGTAAAAACGGGGCGGTGGGGGTGGGGGTGGGCGCTGGCAGTGGGGGTGGGAAGAAGAATTGGGGACTGGCTGAACATGGCTTCCTGCAGCAGAGTCCTTGCTAAATAATGCTAACTTCATCCATTTTTCTGCATGAAGGGTGGGGAAATGTTTTCAATAAAAGGGTGAGAAGGGAGTCATTGTCATTACAGCCATCTATAAGGAGGTCTGTGGGTGCTGAATGCTTCTATTTAAAATTCAGGCATGAGTACCACACAGGTGTCTCTACCAGAGCTCACACAGAGTCTCCTGTCCACCCCCCCACCACACACCCCCACCTCATCCATAAACACGCGCCCCTCCCGGCCGTGAACATTCACTTGGGTTTGGATTGGAATCCGGCTTCTCTTTGGCATTGCCATAATTATGTTGGTCAAGGCCTGTGTTCTTGACAAAGAAAACATTCCTCTAACTCAACCTGAGTAATCCTTAATGAGTCCTTGTATCTTGTGATAAATTTCATAATTATTCAGCCCCTACCACTAACACTGAAATTCATCAGTCAAAGCAAATTAGCCAAGATTCATTAGAATAAGACATCTAGTAGGCACATGTACTTTATTAGCCTCTTACACCAATAGTTTTAATTAGGTACATATTTCACAGCTCTCGAGCTACTCCAGTGAAGGGCTCTGCCTTTATCTCTTTTATTTACAGTAACAAGCTATCAAACACACACCACCATAATTAAACTTGGATATAAAAAAACTTGTTTTATTAATGGCAGCTTATTCTAGCCTTGGATTTCTGAGACCTGCACTAGACAGATATTTTTATTAATTAAATAAATACTATTCAATTAAACTGAAAAGATGGGGCGATGATCGAGGGGGATGGTGAGCTCGGTTTAAGAGTGAGATTCTCTTCCTCCTTCCTTGCTGGTGGTTTCCTCTATCTCACCTTCAGCAGGGGAAAAAACATCTCTTCATCAGATATTTTAGTGATGAGAAAAGTGATTAAAATCCAGAACATTTTTAAATTATTAATAAGGAATTTAAATGATGTTATGAAAAAGGGAAATACGGGAGAAAATGTTACACATTCATAGAATTTTGGCTCATGCATAATAAACAGTTGAAAACACTTATGATACTACCCAAATTAAAGAGGCAAGAAGCCATGCCACACGCTTTATACAAGGGTAAAAGCGTCAATAAGTGACAAATGGCGCCATCTGCTGGTCATCAAGTTAAACACGTAATTCAAAGCCCAGTTGTCAGAGCAATCAGTTCTTGGGGCATCCAAAAAAAAAAAAAAATTGTGATAAAACTCTGTACCTACTGATACTTTCATATGATTAAACAAGGCATAACCCTGTAAGAACGACAAAACTAGAGCTTAACTCTAAAAACATCATCCAGTTTCAGGCAAGACAATCCTTGGGTCTCTTAAGAGTCAATAGGAGTTGAGCTGTCTTTGAAGTGTATGTAGATGGATCACAGCCAGACCCTTAAAGGCAACATGGCATGACAAAAAAAAAAAAAAAAGTGCACACTCATTTGAGAGACTGATATTGCCTGATGCCTTTGAACCCTGAATTCCTGGATTGCTGTACCAGAGAGGACCACCGGACTCTGGGAAGCTACGTTGTGCTTCCTCTTGCAGGTTCTGTGACACCATAATCCTCATTCTCCGGCCCTTCTCTGGAATGTTTGTTTTTATTTCCACTCCCACCTTGCTTTTCCTTGTTTGTGTTTCTGGTGCCTGAATATGAAATTCCTCACTCTTCAGATCTCTCAGGGGCTGGTGTGAAACCAACAAAATAACATTATTTTAATATAAATGATCTGTATTGACTAACTGAACCCATTTATACAAATCATTGAACAAAAATATATGTGCAATAACCTTTGAATAACACGTTTTAAAATTCAAATCCTCAAAAAGAAAAAAAAACCTCTATCCATTATCCCAACTTCTGCAAGGAGTCTCTATCTCTTGCAGCCTGACCAACTAAATCAATCCTTCTGAGGCCACCAGTACTTGCAAATTGAAAATCTACATTTTTCAGACACCACAGTCACTGTGACCTTTCTCCCTGGCCACATTTTGGTGTAAAATGTGAAATTAGATCATTTTAAAAATTCCTTTATGTTGTTATAATATTTCTCATAAGTAACAGATACCGGTGAAAATAATTTACATTTTTATGGGATATCATTTAGAGGTTATTGTGAATAAAAATGTTATTAACAAAATTTGAGTAAACTTGTATTGCTTCTGCCCTTTCTGTGAGGTAGAACTCAGATAGGCTCTTCTTATGGGATTGCTGCGAGCGACTGAGGAGAAGTTACCCCAGGTACAGGCTACCAGATTGTCATGTGGGTTACCCACATAGTAGTGGGGTGCATGTGTGGGAATTACCCCAAGTCCACCTTCTTCGGGGCTCCTATCTCCTGTGAAAATAGAAAACAGCATGGAAAGCTTCCTGCTAGGGAGAATCACCTGCCCCTGAAATCCTCCTCATTGTGGGCAAATAGTCCCCTTCAGCTCCAGAATTTCCCTGCCAGGGTTCTGTATTCCTGAATGGCCTTCTGCTTTGAATAGGGGTCCATCTCGACAGGCCACCAGTGGCCCGCTGTTTGGCAGCACTGGCTCCGTCCCTGACCCCATGTCCTCTTCTCTGCCCCTGTAGGCACCGTCCCATGTCATACCATAGACTTCTCTTTCTCTGCCTATTGTCATAGCTTCCTAACTAGATCTCTGCCTCCAGATTTGCCTTCTCAAATCTTCTCTCCACAGAATCATCAAAGAAATTTTTTTAAAATGCAAATCTTTCTATATAAGTCTGTATTTCTCAGGACTCTCTTGATTGCTAATGTCAGAAGCCAATTCCAAACTGATTTATGCAAAAGAGAGAATTTGTTGGTTCTTGTAACTTGGAAAGCAGACCCAGGTGCTTACATGAAGACAGGAATCCATCTGTCTTCAGCTCTCAGCTCTGCTATCCTCTGGGTTTGGTGTTGGTTCATTCTCGGGAAGGCTCTCCTTGTAGTGGCAAGATGGTGACAAGCAGCTCCAGATGTACATTTTAGCAACTTAGCAACCTCAGCAGAGAAACTTGTTCGCAAGAGTTCCAGCATAATACCAGAGTAACTCTGCTATGGTCCATCCTGGCTCACATGTTAACTTCTGAGCCAATCACTGTGGCCAAGAGATGAAATACTGTTTGCTCAGGTGCCTAGTACATGCCCACTACCCCTGCACTGTACCTGGTCCACGTGAACTCAGAAGGCAGAAGCAGGATCCTCTGAAGGAAACCAGGGGCTGTGACCACACAGGGGAAGATAGATTCTGGACATCCACAAACCTCCCCTCTAAAATCTTTCAACATTAGGATGGCTATTTTTAAAAACAAAAAACAAAACAGAAAAATAAGTTTTAGTGAGGATGTGAAGAAATTGGAACTCTTGTACATTAGTGGTGGGAATCTAAAATAGTGCAGCTGCTGTGGAAGACAGTACAGTGGTTTCTCAAAGAAATTAGGCATAGAATTACCATATAACCCAGGAATCCCACTTCTAGGTATAAACCCAAAAGAACTGAGAACAGAAACTCAAAAAGATATTTGTATACCAATATTCAATATCAGCATTATTCATAATATCCAAAGGGTGAAAGTAACCCAAATGTCCATTAACGTAAGAATGGATGAACAAAATATGGTCTATATTAATACATACAATGGAATATTATTCAGCCTCAAAAAAGAATGAAATTGTGATCCATGCTACAACATAGATGCACCTTGAAAACATTATGCTAAGTGAAGCAAGCCAGGCCTAAGGAGACAAGTATTGTACGACTCTACATTTATAAGGTCCATAGTATAGTCAAATTCATTGAGAAAGAAAGTAGAATAGTGGTTACCAGGGGATGGAGGAGGGGGAATGGAAAGTTATTGCTTAATGACCACGGAGTTTCATTTGGGGTGATGGATACGTTCTGGAGATGGGTAGTGGTGATGGTTGCACAGCAACGTGAATGTACTTAATGCTACAAAATTGTACACCTGTAAAGGGTTAAAATGGTGAAATTTATGTTCTGTGTATTTTACCACAATTTAAGAAAACAACTTTCCACAGCTCCCATCGCTTTCCAGATAAGTCTGAGCTCCCAGGCCGGCCGGCTTTACAATGTCCTTTTTGACCCAACCCTGCCCATATCTCCAGCTTGTGCCACCGCCCTTTGTACCTCATGCTGAAAGGGCGCTGTCCAACAGGACTCCTGTAATGAGGGAAATGTTCCATATCTGTGCTGTCCTATATGGCAGTCACTAGGTATATGTGGCCACTGGCACTTGAATTGTGGCTAGTGTCACTAAGGAACTGAATTTTAAAGCTTAATTAATTTAAATTTAAATAGCCATGCTTGCTTAGTGTTAGAGTTCTAAAATGCAGAGCTACATCAGGTTATTTTATGACCTGTGCCTTTGCTAACTCTCTTCCTTCATCTAAGATGTCCTTCCCCTTCCTTCTCATTCCCAAACCCTCAACGAAACATGAAAACCCACAGGAAGGTGGGGCTGAGAACGACTCCTGGACACTTGATGTCACAGTAATTCATCTCATTCTGATTGTCCTTCAGACATTCGTTTATTCGTTCCTACAACTCCTTGCCAGCCACTGGAGAGGCAGAGACAAATCCAGTTCATAATATAGATCTCACAATCCAGCAACTCTGTGTACCCCTATTCTGCCCATTATCCAGGTCCTAACTTTCTCTCCTTATAAGGACACTAGTAATATTGGATTAGGGTCCACCCTAATTACCTCATTTTATCTTAATTACCTCTTTGAGGACCCCATCTCCAAACACAGTTACATTCTGAAGTACTGGAGCTTAGGACGTCAACATAGGAATTTTGAGGAGGGCACAATTCAACCACAACACCACCCTACTTGAAAAAAACACATTTCTTCCTTGCCCAAAGTCCATCGCGATCCCACGTGCACAAGTTTAACCCCGCACAGGTAACACCAGCAGACTTCTCTAACTAGATCTTCCTTAGAAAATCTTTTCTCATCTTTCTTCAAAAACACAGCAAAAGACTCATCCAATTTAAATTACTAAATAGAACATTCTGCATCATCTACCAAGAGATTTCAGATGCCCGCAGGGTTTACTCAAAGGATAATGGGTAGAACTTGCCTTATATTTGTGATAAAAGAACCAATCTTAGAGGAAGTCAGAGAACCAAATAGCTAGCAAACAACATCCTGCTAGCCATGGCTACATCCTTACTAAAAGTGTAATACTACTACTAATAATATAACAAAAATCTTCATCTCTAAAAACTAACTAGAAGATATTCCTTGGCACCATCCCTTACACACATGCATACACTCGCAGGAATACACATGCCCTGTGTATGCTGTGTTTGTTTGGACCAGTTTCTTCTGGTAATAACAGAAAATCCAAACCTATGACTCTTAAACATTATAGAATTTTTTTTCTATCTCGGGTAATATACAGTTACATCATCCAGGGTTTCCATGGAGCTCCACAGGGTCAGGGACCAAGGCTTTTATGTTAGTGCACCACCATCTGTGTCCTCCATGTCCAAAGTTCATCTTCTTGTCCAAGACAGCTACTCCAGCTCCAGCCTTAATGTTACATTTCAGCAAACACATAAGAAGAATGGAAGCTGTACATATCACTCTTGCTCACATCCCACTGGCTAGAACTTAATCACGTGGTTATACCTACCTGCAAGGGACTTTGGGAAATGTGTTCTTATTCATAATAGCCACATACTCAGCTAAACTCTAGGGGTTATTGCTATAAAAGAAGGGAGCAACAAAATAAACTGAAGTAGTATTTGATTACAACCCAAAGTATACAACAAATGTCTGTGAGTCCATACTGATACATATAAATGATTAAATAAATAAAATAGACATATCTTCCATGCAGAAAATTTCCAAATACTGTGATTCATTTACATGCTTCACCCTTAAGGAGGTGGACCCTAATTCTTTACTCCTTTAGTGAGGGCTACACTTAGGGAGTAGGGAATTATGGAAGCAACTTTCTTCCAAAAGTAGAGTATGGAAAAAGAGGGAAAAAATGAGCAACTTTACAGTGGAGAAACCTGACAAATGCTACCTCAAGCCAGGTAATCAAGGTTAACATCAACAGTGATAAATCATGTTGATAGTACGTATCTTTGATATGATATGATTAGAATGTCACTTTACCTCTGTGGCTTCTTCCCAAAAACACATTTCTTCAGTCTCATCATGAGGAAAATATCATACAAATCCCAACTGAGGGTCATTCTACAAAATACTTGACCAGTGCTTCTCAAAACTGCCAAGGTCGTCAAAAACAAGGAAAGTCTGAGAAACTAGCCGAAGGAGATCTGACTAATAAACATAATGTGGTATCTTGGATGGGATCCTGGAACAACCACCAGAAAGGACATTAGGGGAAAACTGAGGAAATCTGAATGTAGTATAGACTTTAGATAATAATAAAGTATAGATACTGGTTTATTAATAGTGACAAATGTACTATACTAATATGAGGTATTATTATAATAATATGGGAAACTGGGTGTGGAATATATGAAAACTCTGTATTATCTTTCCAGTAATTCTGTAAATCTAAAACTGTTCTAAAATTTAAAGTTTATTTAAAATAAAGGGAGACTAGATATTGGAGGACAACTGGCAGTCTTTCCCCTTACGCCACCTAAGAGCCATCTTTTCTCTCTGTACCCCCAAATCTAAGAGCTGTTCATGCTAGAAAGGACCTTTGAGGCCATTTGGCTTGTCCCCAAAAATGAGGGAAAGAAAGTTTAAAGAATCACTGGAAAGGGTTTGCCTGCTGTTACCCAGCCAGCTGGTGGGTAGAACCAGAAGCCAGATTCTTTGAAAAGGAGCCAAGTGCTCTCTCCGCCCTTCCACACTCCCTCCCAGTTCTCCAGAGTCCAGGGAAGAAAGGAGGCAGAGGATGCTGTTAGGTGCCGGTGAAGAAGATATTCAGCATGGTGGAGAGCGCGCTGTCAGCGATGGTGAGTCACTCCACCTCTCTGAGCAATAATTGCTTCACCTTAAAGATGGAGATAGTGCCAACTGCCCTGCTTATCTTAACAGGACTGTTGTGAGATGCAAAACCTTTTTAAACGTCTGGCATTTCTATGTTGTAATAAACCCATGGGGACCTCTTGATATATTGAAATTTCGTGACACAGTCCAACAGAGTAGACCCAAACACCACATTTGTTTATTCAACATGTAGGCAGGATTATCTGTCTTTCCAAAATGGGCCACAGCACTTTTAAGTTTCTAATCAATCGCTTAAGCTCTTTACTAGTAGGAGGCTCTAGCACCTCTCCTGCACTCCCTGCTCCCCCACCCCCCTGCTCTGGAAGAATAGGGAAGACGGCTCAGGCCACCATCACTCCTCAGCGTCTCGTTGCAATACAGTGCTCCAGTGGAGTAGCAGTACTCTGTAGTATGGCATGTGAAACTGATTCCATGGGTAGCAGTGCCTCCCAGTCCCCATCTCAGCACAGGCCTGCCAGCCTCCTCCAAGGGAGGGTGGCACCTCTCCTCAGTGCTGACCTCTGCTCCCACCTGTGGCTCTCAGCACCCAGCGCTCTCCACGCACATCCCTGGGTACTCCTTAGCCTCAAAGGCACTGAGCTGGTCTTGATCCCAGTATCTACTACCTCAGGGGTCCAGAACCATCTTCTCCCCTCCTTCCCAGGGCTCTACACTTTACAGTTCAGTTGCTTTGTTTTTTCTCTTAAATTTTAAACATCCAAAGTATTCTACCCTCGTTCACTCTCCCCTACAATAAGCTGAGCTCAGTAACTCTAGGGTACCTTACGCCCACCCTTTGGAGAGTAACAACCTTCAGTAACTCTAAGACATTTTAGCCACACAAGGGAGACTCCTGGGTGATTCTCCTCCACCCTTAGAGGGAGACGGTGCTGCTCCCAGTGACAGGAGGTGTGACCCCTCCATGAAGAAAAGAAGTAGGGACAGCTGATTGTAATGTCTGGCAAGGCATTTCACTGTAAAAAAAATAATAATAAAATTGATTGCCTACAATGTCCCAAGTATTATGTTTGGCATGGGAAATCAATCAGAAACTGATCAAATTTCTAGAAATTGTTCATAGAAATTGATCAGTGTCCTTGTCCTCAAGGAAGTTACAGCCTAGGGGAGGAAATAAACAGATGATGACCATGATGACTGTAAGTATTACAAGAGGCTACTAGAAGACATTATGCTAACATAAAGGAGAGGCACCAACCAGTCTTACAGAAAAGAGCCACCCACACTAGTCTAGGTCTTTGAGCATCTCCTTGTGAAGATGGCACTTCTGGGCATGGGTAATGATCTGGGTTTCAGGTAGAGGCACAGAAGAAAGTGTGGAAATCTTAATATGAAATCAGATAAGAAACACGAAAAAGGAGAGTCTCTTGTATTAGTCTGGATTCTATTGGTTGAAAGTGACAGAAACTCAAACCAAACTAGTTTAGGTCAAACCAGGAGTTAGAAAGATACTGGACCACAGTCAGGAATAACGGCAGGGACCCAGAAGCAACTTGAAATTAGAGCTTAAGCCCCACCATGACTCTCCATCAGTCCTCTCTGAGGGAGGCTCCATTCTCTCCCACAGACTGACTGCCTCCACGTCGTGGGGAACACGACTCAGAAACCTCCTAAGTCCAGTATCCAGGGGCTGCCACCATCAGAGAACCACACTGGCTCCAGTTCACAAATCCCCAGGGAAAGATTCTGATTGCCAGGTTTGGGTAGGTGTCCAGTCCTATCCAGGGATTAGAGAGGAGATAGGGAGAAGATGTGGTCATGCTGCCCAGAAAAAGCCGTGGTGACCCTTGTTTGTGCCAGTCCCGGAGAAGGGGGACTGTGAGCCAAGAACCACCCCAACAGACGTCTCCTGCTGATCCAGGGCTCAGATCACCCAGGAATGGAAGGAGAAACACACGCATAAATAGGCTAAATCTGTGAAACTACAAGAACACAGTAATACTTCCCTAATCATTGTCTAGTCACCAGAAAGTTGACCACAGTAAATAAATATGAACTGCTTACATATAGCTTACATTTTGCTAAGCATTAAGGAGGTGGAGTGAGAGTAGGAATTTTAAGAAATAAGTTTCAATGCCTGCCCTCAACAAGCTTATCCATTATTAGAGTTACCTTGGATCAAAAGTGGGTCTTGGAGATCATGTAGTCCACAGATATTCCCTGGTAAGTTCCAGAAAGCCACCAAAAAGCTGGGGACGGGAGTGGGAATGGTGGAAGGACAGGTCATAAGAGGCTGAGCAGGCAAGCTCTGGGCTCCTGGGCTCCTTCTTCCAGAACATCTCCTGCTGCATCTGCTCTGTATATTGGCACGTCACATAAAATAGTGCTTGTGGGAAGGGTTTTTACTCCTTCAAAAATGTTACAACACTGCATATATAGTCCATCTCCCTTGTTTTGCTCCTGGAGATTTCAATGCCCAGGAAATCTGCCTACTACATGCATCTAATCCTCGTAACTGCGCTAAGATCTGGGTGGCTAAGGCCAACGTGGGTCTGGAGCTCTCTCCTGCTGACCCCCAAGCCACCGTTCTGCCACCAACCCTCATTTCACTTGCATGAAACAGCCAGATAAAACCATAACCAAGAGGTCTCATGTGGAGATGCAGAGATCATCCTCTTGAGTCATTCACTGTTCCACAGGGTATTGGGTAGTATCCTATGTGGAAGGTGGGAGAGATGGAAGAGTAAAAGGGAGAAGAAAAGCTAGCACACATGATGTGGTTTGGATGTCTGGCCCCTCCAAATCTCATGTTGAAATTTGATCCCCGGTGTTAGAGGTGGGGTCTGGTAGGAGGTGTTTGGGTCTTAGGGGCAGATCCCTCATGAATGGCTTGGTGCCCTCCCCACAGCAATGAGTGAGTTCTGGCTTATTAGTTCATGTGAAAGCTGGTTGCTAAAGGAGCCTGGCACCACCTCCTCCCTCTCTTTGCTCCTTTTCTCACCATGCGACACGCCTGCTCCCCCTTCACCTTCCACTTAGATTGGAACCTCCCCGAAGCCTTCACCAGAAGCAGATGCTGGCACCAACCACATGTCTTGTACACTCTGCAGAACTGTGAGCCAAATACACCTCTTTTCTTTAAAAATTACCAATCCTGAGGCATTTCTTTATAGCAGTGCAAAACGGACTAATACAACACCTGAGGCCACGCAGCAAGCGTGTGTCAGGCAACTGGCCTGTGCAGATGAGCATGAACTGAGAAAGGAAAAGAAAAGGAGGGATATAAAGGGAAAAGTTACGGATAGGGGAAAGACGGATGGGAGATGCAGAGGCTACACCAGCCAAGAAGTGCCAAGAATCACGCCTAAGACAGCTGTTTCTTCCTTTGTCTTTGTGTCACAGGTTTGAAGTCCTGAAGTCACGGACTCAACATTTTCTCAGGAATTCACAACCAGATGCTTTAAAATAGGTTATTCTCATTGCAAACGCTTACACTCTAACAGCAAATGCTTATGGAGAGCTACTGTGTGGTAGGCATTGTGCTCAAGGCCAGGCAGAAGCTGGGCAGCTTGGGTTGTCTCATGGTTTAACGCCACTACAAGTCAGTATCCTATGGACCAACAGCCATTTGCTGAGGATGGGAGAAACTGACTTGCTGCAAATGTAATTCACATACATCTTTCTTGATGTTCAAAATAAGAGAATTATTTCGTGCACTGAAACATTTTGACTTAATTAGAATTGTCTTCCATTTCACTTATTTTACTCTCATAACTGAATAGTGTTCTTTTTAAAGCACAGAGATAACATACTGATAGAGTTGTAAAATCTTGTTCGAATTTTGCTTAAAAATCTAATTTCTCTGACTTTCATGTTGACAGAATGTTTCCCATGTTTTTTTGTTCTTGTTTTCTGTTATGATTCTCTAAATCAGACAACTGCTTGGGAAGCCCGGCATCAGGATTCCAATTTAGATAACAGTATAGCTCTACAGAACACAGCCTCAGGCCAGGCATCATTTGGTTTCAGATTTTCACCTGGCTATAACTTCTGGTCTCAGGATGGGTGGCGGCAGGACCTCTATTTGCCCCATGCAACCCAGCAACACTGGCCAGTGGGGATTTTTTCCTTTTCCTCTGAAGGGGGCTGTCCACTCTCGCAGGACTGGGCAAATTCCATCTTGCCAGACACATCAGGTTCATGTGTAGAAACCTGAGTTACTGGTACCGTGTTTATCATTTATTCCTGGGGTGTTTGGTATCCCTTAATCATTGACCCCCAGGGGGCTGCCCTGATGACCCAGCTCTTAATCTGGCTTTGGCTGTGCATTTAATCCTTACAACAATGCTAAGAAAATAGGTAATATTATTATACTCGTTTTACAAATGAAGAAATTAGGCTTAGAGTGACTAAGGTAACTTGCCTAAGGGCAATCTAACTGGAAAGCAACAGAGCCAGGGTTTGAAACAGAATAGGTAAGTCCAAAGCTCATGCTCCTACAGCATATACCACTCTATACTGACTCCCGTAGGAAAGTTAAGTACATCTTTCACTTATATTCGTATTTTAGAGTTTCTGCCAAAATGGCTATTTTTAACTTGAGACCTACAAAGTCAACGGCACTGACTTTGGGTGACTGACTCTTTCAGTCCTACCAAGGAAGCAGTGTGTGGTGTAGTGGCAAGAGCACAGGGCTAGGGGGCCTAGTCTGTGAGTTACAAGGCCGGACACACAGTAGGTGCTTAGTAAACACTTGTGAAATGAAGCACAAGTCACTTGTGTACATTGGTTGTGACTTTCTTTTTCATAAGAGAGCACTTTAATTAAAGATCCTGCAGTTTATACCAGCATCACGAGACTTGTAAACATTGCAGTATAGCATCAAAAGCTACCACCATTTACTGAAAATTTGTTTATTTATTGATTCCTTCATAGTACAGAAATTGAGGAGCAAGGATCACATAGGAGACTTTTGCTCAAAGTAGCCTTTGCCTCTAACTGCAATTTTGTTCAACTTGTCTTCCCTTCTCACTTTTTGTCCCAGAAAAATCTCTAGGGAAATGAAATTAAGCTGTTTCCCAGATTTACTTTTCAAAATTAGTCCTGGGCTGGCCTTCAACACTGCAAACACATTCTGTGTGGTCACAAGGGAGAACTGCATTGGATTCTTGGACCAACTATGAAGCTTTGGGGCCAGACAAGCTGAACAAGCTCAAGAAAAACACAGAGGTGGGTGTTTTGTACTAATTACTGCCCACCATGCTGGTCTGTCCCGGGGCATAAACCTCTTTCCCATGCCCTTTTGTCTGTCCCTGCCCTTCCCTGCTATTAGGAATAACGTCTGTTTGCTGCCTGGACAGCAACTATGTTTGGGGCTGGGTAACTGCTATCCACAGTAACTAAATCAGGCCCTAGTTTTGCACAACTGCCCAGGGACCATCATCAGAGTTAATGCAGTTTCCCAATCCAAATGGTCCTCCTTCACAGAGGTGGGAGGTGGCGAGGTTTTTCTTGACACACGGACTGCCTGCTGCGGTGAGTCATCCTATCAGAGGGCCCATCTGTAAGAGCCAGACATCGTCAAGGACTTGGCTTCATCATTTTCTTGGGAACGAAGAAATTCAATTTTAAATCTGCATATTCATCATTCTGGCGAAATAAACACAGTGTGAAACTAACTAAAATATTTAATAGTCAACATTTAATAATTCCCCAATCATATGTGGGACAAGATTCATTCTCAGGACTTGTAACACTCATACATACGTAAATATACAGGCAGTATTCAAGAAAGCTATCTTTCTTTCCCATAATAGATTTTCTTTCATTCTATGTAGGTTTTCAACAGATTGGCCCCGAGAGGAAAATACTGCCGACTCCGTCCTTCCCTTACGGTGCTGAGGTCATAGTGTTTTAAGCATTACTGGAATTTCCTTTGTATCCAAGTTTTTCTTATCTTTTCATCCTTAAAGTCATCTTTGCATTGACATTCTCTCTAAAACAAAGCAATAACAACAGAATTTTTTTTTTTAATGTAAAATATCTCACAAATTTGGATCCTGTTCAAGTGAGAACCACTCCGGAAGTGAGTCCTCATCTGAGGCTGATCCTCTGCTTCCTTCTTAGTCACAGAATGATGGCTCAGGCCCTGGGAAAATGTAATCTACTTATTCCTACAGGGAGACCAAGGGAGGAAATTTTAGATGTCTTATATTAATGACAATTTTTGCCAATAAAATTGTGATTTCATCAAGTCTTCTTTTAAAAATGTTTAAAATTAGGGAGATTTGGAGGGACTGTTTGTGGTCAGCCTTCATAGTTCCTATCCACAAATGCCATTCATTTTTCATCACGCAAGAAATTAACAAAATCTAAACCAACTCCTCTTGCAAAGACATTATTCAGTGGTAACAAGTCCCAATATGAAGAATCCAGGTTTCCTTCTGTCTAATCATATGGCCATTTTCCCAACTGCTTCACACATGCTAATGGAGTGTGACAAGTAAAACACATTTGGCTCAGTATATGGTCCAACGTGAAATGGCTTCACAACGACATAGCGTCTAATCATTTTTCCCCTAATCTACCACTGCTTTGGGGGGTTGTTGTCTTCCCTGTCATGAGTGATTTCAGTGCACTAATCAGGGTAGACTTGACAGATTCTTTATCAATGTCAAATGTCTTTTGTGGTTAAGTCCAGTAATGCTAAAACAAAACGCCTCATAGATATTAGATATATGGTGGCATTATGGAATTCTCTTGCAGGCAATATTTTTTTGGTCAACCTGTGAAAAGAAAAATGGAGTGTGGGTTCAAATCAAAGGAAGATGCAGCAGAAGTCTTGCAGCTATTTCCATGGAAGTCAGACAATGAGAATGACATGGGGCCAATCATTCTTCCCCTCCTCTTTTCATGTTAAAATAGAACAAAGAGAAATTGCCAATAAAGAAAGCAATGATCTAGGAGTAGGGGACTGAATCTCAATAGGCTTTCAATTTCAGGAAACAGAGTAGCATTGCTGAAACACATGGTACTGGTGTATGGGCACACAAGTATACCCATATGTATATGCCCACCCTTACCAATTAAAATCATAAATTTTCCTTAAGAGTTTTTTTTTTTTTGACTGGCAAGGTTAATCTCTTAGGCCTCACTAACTCTAGCAACTCTCCCAATATTTCACTTTAGTGCAAACTGCCTTAGAAAAAGTAGAATCCAAACATCTCTGAATAAAATTCAGAGTCTCAGAGATACTGAGTGTTGTTAAGTTTTTTTTTGGTAAGAAGAGTTTGCAGTGCCATCAATATTGTGCCGTTCCAGCAGTCTAGCCATGACAACTTTGTTATGGAGAATGTTCTCTTTTTCAATTCATAACAATGGCTATTCCACAAGCAAATTCTTAGAGAACTCCTCATGAGTGCACACTGTGAGGCCTAAATGTATACATGAGAAAGATATCAGCCACCTCCCACCCAAAATAAATAAAATATCCCAACCACTTGCTGCATCTTACTTGTGCTAGTACAAAATTTCAGAATACCACTGTCAGAATAACATGGAATACAAGAAGCTTCATCACATTTTTAGAAACCCAAAAACTGAGGATAACAAAATTCTTGTCAATATTACAAATGGACAGGGGGAAGAATTACTCTAAGTGCTGGGTGCTAACCTGGAAGGTTATTTGTTACACTATGAAACTGGCAAATTAATATGAATGAACAAGCCATACTACACACCCGATTCCTCAGCCTTCAGATGCTCCTCTGTATTAGACAGTGAAAGGTTGCAGCCATTTCAATATTTTAGCTGATTTTTTCTTTTTTGTACTAATTTAGAAAGTGGGTACTTTAATGTAATTGAGCTCACTGAAGCTAAAAATGTCCAGACCTTCTTAATAAGGTACCTTTCAATATTAAACTTTGGGGTCTGTTTTCTTCCCAAGCAGGCACTTAATTCGCATTAGCACTAATGGCAGTTGTGCACAAACATTGAGTAAGAAATATATATCTCTTTGTTCTTTGTACTGAGCTCCAAGAAGGGAAAAAAATAAAGGAAGAAAAGAAGAAAAGGAAAGACAACTTCAAGATTGAATAAAAGAGGTAGAGCTGTAGATTCATTTGTAAAAATGAAATTAATGCCTAGCACCCCCAAATTTCAGGGAGCACACACCTTAAATGAGCAAGATGAGGAGAAAATTTCTAAATCATTTTGAATAATACCCAAACCATGCTTTTCTGAGAAATCTGTTTCCCCTCCATCCCCAGTATATACATTAAACCCATTTTGCACTTGTTATGTACATAATGATTCTAGACAACATAAGAAGATTTCATGATTTTTTTCTTATCATTTTTACTTATCCACCGGTGAGCCAATTTATGCAGCTTAAACCATTGCTAAAGAAGATGCATCAAAAATTGTCTGTAATCATTACAAATAATAGCACAAAATGTTCACAAGAAGCTGTTTTCTTATCATATTTTCATTAAAACATCTTTTCACCTGCTTTGCTTTTCCCACGTCTGGAACCTGTGTTGTAATCAGTCTTATTAACTGAGAACATAAATATGATTTATTATGGTCTGATAATGGAAGCTACGTGGACCCAGAGAAGGGCTATATTGTCCTTTGATAAAATGGCTCTTTTCTCTCAAATGGAGAGCTCTATCATGAGAACATGCAGAATGTAGTGAGTGATTATTTCCTCAGGGTGAGTGATGGAGAAGCCCGACAGAAAATCTTCTTGTTGACCATGACAGCCTCAGAGGGTCCCCAAACCTCCCTGAGTTTGACAACCTGCAGACACTTTTGATGAACTGTATTCTTCTGTCAGAGACAGCCTGTCTGGGAGGAGAAAAGAGACCTTTATCGTCTGATCGGCTATTATTGTCTTGATCTTTTATAAGCAATCTCTAATGCACATGAATATAATATCCTTTCACACAAGTGCCAAGCATAATAGAAATGCAGTTAAAGGACCCTCTCCCTGGTTATGTAAATGTCCTTACACCATAATTAAGAGAGATGGTTTGTGACTGATAGAGGAAGGAAGGAGTAATCAAACTGTTTCAGCGTTATCTCCCTAGTTTAAAGACTGCAACCCGGGATAAACAGCATTTATGGTAGAGATAGGGAAACAGGTTATTTTGAAGTCTTAGCCTAAAAGGAAAAATAGTTTTGAATATGGATTGGTGTTATATTTTTATTAAACATGCAAATGACAGCTGGTTTTTAGCCAACAGTGATTACTATGCTGATATGACTTAGAAGAAAATGAGTATGTCTCTCAAAATCCCTGTCTGAGGGTTACAGTAAGAACAAAGACCTATTAATAAGGAATGCACTTGCACAAATGGGTCCTTGAGTCCAAATAAAGTTCTCCAATAAATTTCCCTCTTATCCATTTCCAGGAGCCTAAATATGGCAAAAAAAAAAAATATTTTTTCAATTAACAAATATATTTGTGGGCAAAATGCCTGCAATTATTGGGCAATTAAATCCACTTCTTACATGGCCCCTGGGATCCATCTCCATTTCTGAACTGTGAAGGTTAGTTCTAGATGGTGTTTGTTTGGATTTGGTGGCAAAATTTTCTGACCTTCCAGATAAAACCCAACCAGACTTGTAGAGAGCAGGCCAGCTCATGGAGGCCAATAGCTTGATGCTCAGTCCCAGCTGCTGGCAGAAAGGAGAAAAAGACATCTTCCATCCTAAAAATTTTAATCCCCCCAGCAAAATACAATACTTAATTTTTCATTAGCCTTCTGACATCTGGATTCAGAGTATCCCCACACCAATCACTAATGGGTTTTGTATTACCAATTAGTGGAGAAAATTCTCCAGTGCTGGTGCCAAAGGGTTAATCATTAGTTTCACACCACTGGGTGGTCAGAGTTTGAAGAGCAGCTCCTGAACCCAAAGGGCTGGAGGGGGGTGCCCAGAGGCTGGGGAGAGCTCTCATTATTAAGAAACATGCGGCTCACAGGCACGACCTCCATACCCCTCTCTTGACATCTTGCCTTCAGGAGAATCTGAATATTATTAATACATGCATGCAGGCACGTGCATATGCACACACACACGTTTATGTACATGTCTGGGCCCAGAATAGATCACCAACTTAGCTGATCCTTATTGAGCCTGTCCCATCAAAGGTAGATCAGACAAGAAGAATTCTTTCTCTCTTTCTCAGCACCTTTGTCTGCTTGCTTCTCAAAGCAATGACTTTCCCATGGGAATGAAAAAATGTGCCATTTCAGAGGGAGGTGGGTTTTGAGAAGTGTTTGATCTCCCTTAAGAGATGCTTCTCTGAAGTTCTGCCAACCCTCGATTATCTGTACAAATGAGGCTTAGAGAAAGTATGGCTAGATTTGATTCTCAGATAATCTTCAAACTCTAGTTTGGTCTATATTTTAATTTCTTTCTGAACAAATTGTACCCCTGCAATTAACAAACAATACTGATTGGATGTTTCCTTTCTCCTTTTATGGTCAATTTTGTGGATGTCAGCAGAGTGAAGAAATTGTCAAAACACTGGCAACAAGAGAGAGGAAAGGGAAGAAACAAAATACCCAGATAGTCTGAAAACTGGATAATCTGTTCCTGAATAATTGAGAAGAATCTAATTTCAGAGATAAGACAAAAAAGGCTGGGAGAGCAGTTCCATCTTGGAAATACACAACCCCTTCCCCCAACCCCAAAACAGCTAATAGAAAAAACAAATACACCAACACAGAAAACTCCAACCTACTGTCCCCATCCACATTTTCCCTGATCTAATCTATACATGTTCTAAATTAAATTGTATTCCAAGAAGGATCAGGGCAGGGAGGAGGAGACAGCAGCATGAGAGACATTTCTTATTTGTGATCTGTCCAGCTTTGTTGTCAAGTCCTGATAAGTAATAGGGCTGCTTTCAAGACCATACTGGCCTAAAATTTCAGAAATCAATCCACTTCATTTTCATTTTTTTTTTAAAGCAGAACCAATATCCAAGAAAAGGACAACAATGACTCAGTACTTCATATTTGTAGGCATTTGTGATTCCTTATACAAAAAGTGCTCAGTACCTTTGAGACCAAAATGAGAAACTGCTACACTTGATTCTCCACGGTGCTCCCACTCAAGGCCAGCATTTAGAGCTTTTCAGTTAAGGGAAGAAACACTCTTAATGAGCCTAAGCATGCACATATTTTGGCCAGAGTCATTGACTGACTGCACTTATTTAGTTCTGCTTTAGTAATGAAAATCTAATAAAGTAACTGGCAGTTTAAATGTCATAGAAATTTTCTCCAACATCCCAAGTAGAATTGTGAAAACAGGCTCAAATTCCTCTAATCTCCCCCTCTTTCACCTTCAAATGCCATGCTTCTGAGGCAAACCGTTTTCTAAGAAATAGCAGAACTTGGTTGGGTTCAGAGGTCAGGGGCACAGGGTGGGGAGAAGGAAGACTCTTTCTTCGAATTGGAGGGGATTTGCTTTTTTCCCCACACCAAGGCAAGAAGGACCGGAATCTTGAGGCTGGGAATGTTCTGCCTCTTGCAAAGGAATTCAAAGGACCCATTGTGTTTGATACTTTGCTTCCCAATTGGCCTCTGACAGCAACATCAGAAGCAACAGATACTTCAGTTCTGCATCTGGAAAGAGGCATTTTTTTACACAGGAAAAAAAAAAAAAAACTACTCCTAAAGACATTGAAGCCTAATTACTCTATATCCCATAGTCTTAAAGATTGGGATCTCTCTGATAGTAGGTGATAACCCCTTGAGGAACGGGAGCAGCTCCATTAGGACTCAGATAACATTTCTATACTTTACTCTCAACAAGACTGATAATCAAAATAAGTATGTTGGCTGGATGCTTTCATCCCTCTAGCCATTGAATTGTAATGATCATTATGCAAGATACAACAATACCATTTATCAAGCTACCAAATGGTAAGTACATTCTTCACTAAAATGTAGAAGGGATTTAGGATGTCCAGGACTAAATGACCAAGGAATTGGTTTAGGTTAATCACTGTCCCCCTTGCTGTTCTAGAAAATGTATACATTAAGTCCTAATATTTATGGTGGGGACTTTATAAAGTTCTGATGGTCTGAATCTTAACATTATGAATACATTCTAAGAGAACAGAAAATATTCTATACAGCACACTGTCCTTATATTCATGGAAGTTGGAACTTCTACACAATATCCCCTGGGAGAGATTTCCCCCACCTCTATTGCTACTGTGACCCAGAGATGAGCTAAGGGCAGGGAAAGAGAAGAGGAAAAGAATGGGAGTAGCAATCTGGGAAGCATTGAGGCAGATGGAGGGTAGACAGTGGGGTAAGAGAGAAGCCATCAGTTGGTGGAGAGAGGCTCATGAAACCATTACCAAGCATGGTAAGGCAAAGAAAGCCAGGCACAGAGACAGCATCCATTCCCCAGATTTTAGCCACAGATGAAGAACCTTAGGTAATTTTAGTTTTTCTGCCAACCAAGTTAAAATCCTGTGCCTCTCTGAAGCCATTGAAAATGTCTCAGGTTTTCTCATTCTGCTATTTTGATAGAAATTAAACTTGTAAATCAAGAACAGAACCAACTCTGTCTAAAAGCATTCCTTCTTTATCCCCTATTCCCCAACATACTACATATCTGATTTCATGCCCAAATGATTTAAGATTCCCAAATGCAAGTAAAAAAAATTAAGTTTGAGATATGCTTGTAAAATCACCTAAATCTAGGCCTAAGCCTCCTATTGAAAGAACATTCTAAAACAGACATGGAGAATAATTGCACAGTACTCGTACACAAAAAAAGAAAAATGGAAGCATACCCATGAAAGCCTCATGGAATGGTCCTCAAAAGTGCTTGAAGTAACTGAAGCACATCCCATAAGAATCTGATGAGTCTTGTACAGACCTAAGCAATAATAGCTAACTTTTCTTCTCCAGCTTGCCCTTGTGCATCCTTGCCCAGTTCTCCAGCCCTTTCTGCCCCTCTCTTTGGGCATCTTTTTTTTTTTTTTAATTTGTTTTTTTTTTTTTTTTTTACCTATGTCATCTGCTATTCCCTCCTCTAGATTTTGACCATCAGTTATTTGGACACAACACTAAAGAAGTCCCACAACTAAAGAAAGAATCCCATTATCAAAACAGCCACTCTCCCCTACTCTCAGCTACATTTCTTACTCCACCAATTAAGACTTTCAACATCTGGAGCAAGATTAAAAGATGTGTATCCACTGCTGGCCTGTTCCAGGTGCAGGAATGATGGCAGTTACTAAGAAACCCTAAAACAAATGCCAAGCAAGACAAAAGCATGGTATTCTCAGTGAAGCCCAGAACCAACACTTAGGATGATGAGTGTTATCCAATCCCTGATCCTTGAACTCTAACCCTGAGACCCCGGGGGCACCCAGGGCAACCACACTTCCAGAAAGTCCTCAGTCTGGTTCTTGAATTCTTAACTCTGTGCCTTTGGCTACTGAAAACATAAGCTGACTTGGATGCAATCTCATTTCCTAGTAACTTTGTAGTAACTCACTCTTTTGAACACTTCCTAGGGGCTTTTGTCAACATCCTGCATTTTCATTCATTCCATTGTAAAATATCTTTTTGGGTATAAAGACTTATACCAATTACAACTTCATTTTGCCATCCTCTTGGAGGCTTTAGCTTTTGCAGCAAGGATTCACTATGGGACCCCACCCTGAGTGGTGAGTGGTCTGTCTCAGCCCTAATCACAGCCTCAAGAGTGCATCATTCCCAACATTGCCTTTTCTTTTTTACAAATTTTAAAATATTAAGTATTTGGCCAGGCACAGTGGCTCACACCTATAATCCTAGCACTTTGAGAGGCCAAGACAGGAGGATCGCTTGAGGCCAGGAGTTCAAGATGAGCCTGGAGCCTGGGCAATATAGAAAGACCCTGTCTCTAAAAAAAAAAAAAAAAAAAATTAGCCAAGTGGCAGGTACCTGTAGTCCCAGCTTCTCAAGAGGCTGAGGAAACAGTATTGTCTGAGCCCAGGAATTCAAGGCTGCACTGACCTATGATTACGTCATTGCACTCCAGCCTGGGCAACAGAGCGAGGCCCTGTCTCTACCAAACAACAACAACAAAAAGTTTGCTTAAAATAAAAAAATATTAAATATTTAAACAATGTGTTCTATAATAGAGAACCTCTTAATCATCTGGCTTAGAGTTAAGAAGATAGAAACATCATACATTTGAAAAAGATAAAAAGAAAGGATGAAAGGGGAAAAATATGGGCAGAGATATTTCTCTCCTGGGTTTGTCACTCAGGTGCAGGCAAGAAATTCTTGCTGATTCCTGCTAATGGAGGAGGCAATAGCCAGATAAAGCCAAACCTTTAGTTTCACCTTCTTCCATAATCCTAACATTCCTGGGACTATTGACAGCAGATGTCAACCATTTAGGGGCCATCTGTCCTAACACAGAAATCAGTGTCTTCTGATAGACAAACCAATAGAGTCTCACAAAATTGGGTGGGCAGTAGAGAGAAGAAAAAGAAAAATCACAAATAGGGTACCCCACACCGGGGAGCCCTGCAGTGATGGGAACATGAAACCCAACTCAAAACACATGAACATAAAACAGAAATTTACTGGCCCCGTAACTGGCAAGTCCAAGATGTGGTCTAGCTTCAGGCATGGCTCACTTAGGTGCTCAATGTGGTCAGAAATCTATTTCTTTGCCACTATCTCTTTCTTCTTTTTTACTCTGTGTTGGTTTTAGTTTCAGGTAAGATTTTTCTACTGCGTGGTAAAGAAAGACACCAGCAAGCTGTACACCTGTAGCAAGGATCTTTTACCAAGGGATCCTAGAGAAAAGTATACCTCTCTATTTCCCAGAATCATAGCAAATCCCAAATCCCCATCTCTTGCTGACTGGGAAGGCTCATCGTTTGACTGACAGCCCTACCAGAGTCACAGAGAATGTTGGAAGGGCAGATCCAAAAGGAAAAGAGCTTTTTATCAGAAGAAAGGAGAATGGAGGCTGGGAAGTCAAAGGCAGATGTCCTCCAGGTGGTGCCATTCCAGTCACTTTGAATGCATTAGCATCCCCTGGCTGAATGGCAAGATGGCGCTTCACCTTTGCTCCAAGCTGCTGCCATGCTTTTTATGTCTGAGTGGAGAACAGACCTCAGCACCTTATGTACCCGACTACGTGGACGAATAAGATCTGCTCAGCTGCTTGCAATGGTTCCTTGACTGCCATTACTGACCATGATGTAAATAAGTAGTTATTGACTTAAGAACTTACTATTTACTCAATAACCTTTGATGGAAACTGTGATCCCTTTACACACTATTATAGATGTACATAATTATAGATTTTCAAATGGTTATTTCTTTTAGACATTTGCCTGTAATGGCTCCTCCAAAGCTGTTAAACTTTTATCATGTGAAGACCCAAGTAGAAAATATTTGGTTCACTCCTCATTGATCTAATAGAGAACAAACTCATCATTAGGAGGGTGCTAGATTCCTGCCAAAAATACATGGTCAGCCTTGTCTAGCTTGGGCTATTTTGGCAGGAAATCAAATTGCTATTAGATCATTTAGTGATTAAATATTGACACTGAATGATCATTGGTCACTGTTTCTTCAGTCCCCCCTGAAGGAAATCTTGTCACAGCCACTTGTCCTGACTTTATTACTATCCAGCAAGTGTTCTTTAAAAATAAAATGCCAAGTAGGTCTGCTGCCTTCAACGTATCTCATTACTGAGGCACAGGGCACAATTCTTACTTTAACAGAGGGTATGTTTTTATGCATAGTAAATACATTCATCCCACAGAAGAAACTACAGCCAGAGTTAGGAGATTGAGAGATGTCTGCTCCTGTCATGAGCTCAAGAAAATCGTGTGATTTAAGATGCAATGCAATGTATATGTTTTAGTATGTTTGGGCATCTATAACAAAATACCTTAGCCTGGGTAATTTATAAACAACAGACATTTATTGCTCACAGTTCTGGAGGCTGGGAAGTCCAAGATCAAGGTGCAGATTTAGTGTCATGTGATGGGCTGTTCCTCACAGATGGTGCCATCTGTGTGTCCTCAAATGACTGAAGGGGAAAGAGGCTCCATCAAGCCTCTTTTAAAGGGCACTAATCTCAGTTATGAGAGTGGGACCTTCATGACCTAATCACCTCCTAAAGCTTTTTCACCTCTTAATACTATCATACTGGGGATTAAGTTTCAATATACGAATTATGGGGGGACCTTAACATTCAGACTATAGCTGTATATATCTGACAGAAGCATTATATGCAAAACGTACTGCATTACAAAAATTATTGGCTTATCATGTTTGAATGGGTCTCTTAAGATAGGTAGTGAAATTTGTTTAACTTGCCTAATTCAAATCAAGAAACTATCTACCATTTACTACCCTGTCAAAGGTACTAGATTAAGTGAAGGAGATGCAAAGATAAAAATAAAGTTTGTTTCCATGCTTCCTCACCTACATCAGGATTCTACTTTTGCTAGCCCCATTTCCTACCATTCCCACTCACTCCTTCTCTAGGCTTCACTATTTAGAACTTCTCCACAAGTCTCAGATAAGTGCAGCTCCTTTTCAGCTTTCTGACTTTGTGTGTGTTATTCCTTCTGATTAGAATTCCCCCTCCTTTCTGCCTAGACCTTACAGAAATGTCACCTCCTTAGTGAAGCCCTCCCCCCTCCAATTCATGTGGGCAGAGCTAGCCACACACTATCTCTGTTTCTCAAGCACATTCTATAGGCATATATTGTACGATAAGCATAAGGACTGACCATGGTGGGTTGGGATCGCCAGGCCGAGACATTTGCATGTTAGACTCTGCAATGGTAGAGATTCGTGGAGGAGAGAAAGTGACATCGAGGCATTTGATCCCATCTGGGCTTTGGTAGACCAATGAGGAAACTATGAAGATTTGGGGTCCTAATGCTCAGAACCAGAAAACTGAGACGGCACTTTTCAAGAATCCAACCTCTCAGCCAGCTTTAGTGAAACCCAGGCCTTCCCAGTACATACCAGATGAAAAAGCAACTTGCAGGTGATCAGCCCTGCATGCCTTAGTCTCCAGATCTTCAGGCATGCCAGGAACTTGCTGTTTCCTCTGCCTGGGACTCACTCCCTCATGCATTCTCATGGCCACCTCTCCCTTCATTAAGGTCCCTGCTCAAATACCATTTTTACAGAAAGGCCTTCCCTAAGCACTGTGTCAAGAACAGCACCCCCATCATTTTATCCCTTTGTCCTGTTTTATTTTTCTTCACAGCACATCTGACTACTTGAGATCATATTATATGTCTATTTATCTCCTTATTACCTACCTCCTCTGATTCAGGGATCATCAAGCTTTTTCTATAAAGACCCAGATAGTGAATATTTTAGGATTTGTAGGCCATAAGGTCTCTGTTGTAATTATTCAACTCTACTGTTGTAGCACCTAAGCAGCCACAGACAGTGCATAAATAAAATGGGCATAGTTGTGTTCCAATAAATCTTCATTTACAAAAATAGGCTGTGGGCCAGATATGGCATGGGCCAGAGGTTGCCAAGCCCTGCTCCGATAGAAAGCTCCATGAGGTGAACAATACCATCTGTCTTGCTCACTCTTGGATCTCTAGGGCTTGCCATGTAGTAGGCACTCAATTAGGAATTTTTAAAGAATGCATAAGTGAATGGAGTTCCACGAGAAACAGACAGGGGTGTGGAAATACTACACTCGTGAATATTCCCTTTGTGATGGTTAACTTTATGTGTCAACTTGGCGGGGCCATGGTGCCCAGATATGGAGTAAAATGTTCTTCTGGATGTTTTTGGAGGAGGTTAACATTTAAGCCAGTGGATGATGAGTAAAGCAGATTAGCCTTCATGCTGTGAGTGGTCCTTATTCAATCAGTTGAAGGTCTAAATAGAACAGAAGACTGACACAAGCACCACCCCCAGCCCATCCCCCAACAAGAGGAATTCTGCCAGCAGATGGTCTTTGGACTTGAACTGCAATATTGGCTCTTCTCCTGTCTTCAGTCTGCCAGCCCACCCTGCTGATTTTGGATTTGTCAGATTCCATAATCTCCTCAGTCAATTCTCTAAAATCAATCAGTCAATAAAATAGATAAATTAATAAATTTCCTATTGGTTCTGTTTCTCTAGAGAACCTTGACTGATGAACACATCAATATACAGCAGATTTACTCCATTACCAAGCAGAGAACCAGCTGGTTCTGCAGAATTGGGAGCCTTACGCTTGGTCATGCCAATTCCCCATCACAGCAGCTTTCAGTGATGCCCTGTGGCCTTCAGGAAAACGTGCTTAGCACTAAAAAGCATCCCAAGCCTGTCTTCCACCCACCTGGACCACTACACCCAGCCGACATCAGTGTGCTTAAGGGTGGGCATCCTGTGCAGGAGCCATGCAGTACTGCTCACTGCCCCTGCTCCCCCCAGAGGCCAAGCTCTCGCAGGTTTCCATACCTTTGCATACACCGTAGCCTCTGCCTGGAGTGGCACCCCACTCACTCGTCACCTGGCTAATTCCTGTTCATTCTTCAAAACTTCCCCTGAGACCATCCCCCACAGGGTTAGGTAGGTGCCCGTATTGTAAACCGTTAGCTCATTACAACACATCCCTGCATAATAGCGGTTGGTTTGCTTCTGTCTGCCCCAGGGAGCTCCCACCTTGAGGGCAGAGACTCCCTGTTCATCTCCCTACTTACCTTTTCCTGAGTACATTTTCCAGCCTTCTCAGTCCCCCTGTCTGGGCCTGACATGCAATGAAGACATTAGTGGGCAGTTAGATTAATAAAAAGGAACAAAATATTTTAAGAAATTAAACCACATATAAGCAATCTGTGAGAATACAGCTTAGAATCACCCAAGGGAGATGCAAAGCCAAACTCCAGCAGTATCAAGGATCTGTTCTGGGGCCTCTGACTGGACAGAGCTCCTGAAGAAAGATTGCCAAGAGTGAGTGCCACGGTGGGGAAGCACTGCGCATGCCCTCTGGTTTTTCCCCAACTTCTCAAACGCCCCAAGGGTGGGAGGAAGGTAGGAATCAGAAAGGTAAAAAAATAGCAGCCGGAGTCTGGGCAACAACATTCAGCTCTCCCATGTCAAAAATGTTCAGCTCTACCTGTGAGTGGAATTGTGGAACCTGCCTCTCTAATTTTTCAATAGGAGCTAATAGGAAAATGGGTTTTACTTTACAGCAATGAACACGTAGATGAAACACATCTGATCCACAAAGGCAACTCTCCCGAGTGAGAAGAGCCCTCACTAGTGGCAGTGTCCTTGGTGGATGGCTCCTAGCAGGATTGTCCTTAGTGGATAGTGCTAACCAGACTATGAGGCTCTAGGCTTCCTAGTTCTCTGACTTGCTCAAGAACTTTTATTCCTCAGTGCCTCAGTTTCTGCATCTGTAAAACAGGAAGAATAATTTTTGCCACCTGCCACACAGGAGGGTAATGCAAATGAACAAGTCAGCATCTGTAAAGCACTTCGCTTTTCCATTACTTCCTCTCTATGGATCTGAAGTCGTATTATTATTACTTCTGAAAATGCCAGCTATCATCTGAATGGGTTATTTCAATCAAAAGGCTTTCTTCAGGAACACTTCATAAAGAAAAACTGAAAGCGTGCACATTCTCCTTGGAACCATCATAATTAGTCCCAGTAACAGTTGGGCCATTTTTTTTTCAGTTCATTTATAGTCAGATTTTGCAAAATTGAAAACATCCAACATCTGGGCTGAAAAACTTGTACAAAGACAGAAAGCCCCCCAAATGGATATGTGTGGGCTTCAGTGGCAGAGGAGCCAGATGTACTTTTTGCCTCAACTACTCTTTTCAACCTTTAGAAAAAAAATTATAATTGAATTTTCATGCCTACAAAAAATCTTAGTTTTCATCCCTAATTTTTAAAAGTATCTTTTCTGACTAGTTCTGACTAGTGAATTTAAGATTCTCCCAGACAATCAGAAATGTCTAGAAAAGAAATCTTTTTCATAATGTATAAAAGCATTTGGCAGTCCGGTTGTAACCATGTGAACTTTCACAGGGACATATAATAGTTAACATTTATTGCCCCGATATTATGGGCAGACCCTGATTTAAGCACTTTACAGGTATTATCTCAGTTAATCTTTGGACTCAATCCACAAAGTAGGGACTATTATTTTCTCCATTTCACAGGTAAGGAATCCAAGGAACAGATGGATTAAGTTATTTGCCTAAACGCCATTACTACAGAAAAAAGAAAAGTGTTTTGGTTGATGTTTAAAGGAAAATTTCATTTAATTCAACCTTAATACACCAAGAATCCAAGACAATCTCTGGTATAATAAAATTATCCCAACCAGATTAAGCCACACCCTCTCCTGGGAAGAGCCTCTCGGAGCCTTTAATACGGCTGCCAGAGATCAGAGTGTCTGGGCTCCAGGAAACAATCTCTACTAGAGACTTTGCCCCAGTTTCTGAAATCTTCTTTGATACTCTGGGGGAAGGGAAAAAAAAACACACATTCATAGCAACGTATTTCAGCTATTTGCTGAAGAAAAGCTGTCTTCAGTTCCTGTTGTTTTCAGCATGCCACCCAACAGCATCTAGAAGCTTCTTCAGGGAAGCAGGAGAATTTGCTGGATTGCCAAACAGCCTCAGAAAATCTGCTGGGGAACTCCACAGAAGGGCTTTATGAACAAGGATAAAGAGGGCACATTAGCGCTGCCTTGTTTCATGAAAAAGGGAACACACACAACAAAACTTGATTACAAAACCTCATTTTTCAAACTCTAGGTAAGATGCACCGCCCTGGGGTAGTGGCACAGCCCCGGCAGGCCACTCTGACACGTGCCTTTCTGCGAGAAGACCTGGTCCGACTCCAAGGGCTAGGTTAGATAAAACCAGAAGGGTTTATGTGCACAGCATTTAACTTTAAACATTTCTTCATGGAAATTTACAATGCACATAATTTACATATTCAATACCAGTGACAATTTACTTCTCCCATCTGAACAGAGCTTTCAACTATGCCACTTGAACTAAATTAATAAACAGTAATTACAGAATGTTGTGTGAGCTAGCTGTTGATGTTGAGCAGATTCTAATCAACACCTTCTTTTAAGGGCCAATTAAAGCTGAATGTATGCAATATAAACATCTTTGAGTATTTAGACATGAACCACAGAACAAGGTAAAAAAAAAAAAAAATTAAAATCCGAACAATTAGACTAGGGATGAGCCAGTCAAACCTGGAGAGATAGACCCTTTTTAGCCACTCTCCAAAGTCATGTTAATTCTTTCAAATGATGAGATTTTTGTGAAATGGGGAGGGGCTCCAAGGACTTGTTAGACCAGACCCCATCCGTTTAGAGATTTCTCCAACATCTTGTATTATTTTCCATATGCTTTAAGTTTCATGGCATTTCTTTTTAAATTGCCTCAAACACTTTTCTCCTTAATTCATGTGCATCTCAGCGAAAACTTAATCTCCATATTTCTGACTCATTTATGTATAAACCATCTACGTGTTATTTAGTGTCTAAGAAACCTTTCCCTAGGCCCCATCTTGGGCCATCCAGGCGCTACACAAAGCACAGAGTGCACGCCAGGCCCTACTGTGTGGGTTTACATCTGAAATAAGTAGCTCATGCACAAATCACTGAGCAACGAGATTATGGGGAGGAGAAATCAAACAGCCTCTCAGTTTCCAGTTGTCCCCTGCTTCTCACCACAGCAGCACCCCGGGCGGGCTTGGGCTTTGGGAGAAGGAGTGAAGAGGAGACATTCCAGTAAAGGTAAAACGTTCTGGGAAATGGACAGAACTGCACTAGCGGCCAATGTGCATGGTAGTGAATGGGTTTCTTCAATGGCTGGGAGAAATTGGTGACACATTTCTTCCAAATTATGCATCTCAAGAGGTTGGAATGGGAATGAGCTGCCTGTAAATTCCACTTTGTGTGGGACAGATGATGGCACCCGCAGGAGCTGCAGGGTGAGCACGAGAAGTCCAGGATGAGCCTGGTGTGAGGGGCTGTGAGAACACAGTCATGGCCTTGGGACCTGTAGGCTCCCTTCCCCTTTCTCCCTTAGATCCCAAGGGTGTGCCTTGCCCATGCCCTGCTTCCCTCAGGCTAACTGACTCCCCTCTCACAATGCACCCAACTATCTCTGCCTCCTCTTTTCTGCTCAGACCTTCTCTCTTTTCTCCCTCCTGGACTTGGCCTCGTCTCTGACTGTCCAAATCATACCCAACCTCAAGGCTAGCTTCAAGCTCATTCCTCTCCCTCCTTCATTCATACTCCCTCTCTCTCTCCCTCTCACTCAGTGTCTGTCTCTCTGTCTCTGTCTCTTTCTCTCTCTCTCTCATCTCCATCCTTCTGTAATCCATGTTGTGCAAGACTTAACCATAAATTGCTTTGAAATAACTCTCTGAAAAGTTGACTTTGGTTAGCTACCCACTCCACGGGTATTTACCTTTACAGGTATCCTCATCTTCCTCTGGTTAACTGGCTTACAAACATCCTGAGGACAGAGACTTTGTACTTACACAGCTTCACCATAGCACCTAGCATAGGGCTATTTATGTGAGCCAGTGATAAATGAATATTTGTTGGATGAATATGAATGAAGCTTTCTTTAAAGTCAACAAAATGAAAGTCTCTGTTTGGCTTCAAATATTTTCTCAATAAAATTTGGAAGTATAATGATAGACTCTGGGCCAGAAATCAAAGTTTCAAGATAGTTCTTATTTACTAGTTACATATTAAAGTGGGAGAATTATGGAGCCAAGGGGCTGGGAGGGACCACTGGAAATAATTTTATTCCATAGCCCTGCCTCTGAAGAAGGCTGTACTAGATAGACTCTTGAAAAATAGTTGCTGATTTTCACTCTATGCATGATCATCATAGCCATGCTATTATGTCGCAATAATGGCGATCATTTATTGAGTGCTCACTAAAGGGAGGAAAGAGCCCTCACTGCTTTCACCCAAGCTTGTCTGAGGCCTGAAAGCCAAGTTTCCGTGGATACGTGCCAGGCATGCTCAGGGAAAGGAACTACCAGGGAAGATGCTCCAGGCCCTTTCTTCTCTCATCTGTCTTTGATCCATTTGATGAGCTCCTTTCTTGTCCTTCTCTTCACACTCCACATGGGTCCCTGACAATCTCACCTGTTTCCCATGGCATCACCCAACATCTCAGGAGTAGGAAAGAAGGAAGTTCTAGAGTGGATGCCCTTGTGCTTTTCCTGAATTTCGATCCCATATTTCTAACCACTTGTAGGTTATCTTCATTGGATGTCATACAGCTACCTCAAGCACCATGTGTCCCCAAGGGACCCTTGTGCCCTTTTCTTGTTAAAACAAGCTCTTTTTTCTCTTCCTTTTCTTTCTAAATGGTATCAGTAGTCACTTTCTTGCCTGCACCAAAAATCTGAGCTTTATCTTTGACCATATGGTGTAGAGGAAAGAGAGGAACCTTGGGGTCTAACAAGACAGCATTTGAAATTTGTTCCAATCATTGATTAGAAGTTCTGTGACTTTAGATAATTTTCTTAACCTCTCTGAATATATTTTCTCACCTGAAAATAGAGATATCTTTAACTGGGCTATCACATACTAGACCTTCAAGAAATGTTCATTTCTCTTCCTTCCTTTTCCTCTTCTCTCCTCTTCTCATCTTTTCTCCCCTCTTCCTCCCCTCTCCCCTTCTTTTCTTTCTCTTTTTCCCCTCTCTCTCCCTCTCTTTCTCTCCATCTCCCATAACAAATCCATCATCAAGTGCTATCAATCATGCATCCTAGAGAACTGCCTTCTTCTCTCCGTCCCTAATTTCCTCATCATCTCACCTGCAACAGCTCTCAACCCAGTTGCTCTGCCTCTGTTTCCTCCTTCTCTAGTCTGTCCTGTTCTGTGCTAGCAGTTATCTGAAGACCCAACTCCCTTATATAAAAATCTACAATTGTTCCCAGTTGCTCACAAGAGAAGAAATGAACTCTTTAGTAATAAATTCAAGGACCTTCATAATCTACTGCCAAATCACTTTTCCAGTCTTATCTTCAACTAGGTCCCAAAGCTCCCCTGAGCTGGGTTTCAGCTGGGCTCTTGCCATTTCCTGGCTATGCTATGTTCTTTAGTACCATTAGGTCTTCATCTAATTAAAATCTCTCCCACCTTACGCAATACTCACACAACTGTCAAACCTCTACAGAACTTTCCTGACATTGGTAAAACATGAATTCTTCTTAAAAACCTTCCCTGACTTACACAGGCTAGTTAAGTGACTTCCTCTGAGCTTTCAAAGGCACTAATTAATTGTGGTGTCTTGGTCTCTTTCCACTCCCATTATCCCTTGGGTCTTGGCTTTGCCTCATATATTCTTATATCCCTATAGGTGGTATCCTCCCTGAATCCAAATTTCTTCCAACCTGGCATTCTCTGCCTAATTATAAGCCCATGCCACAGTAATTCCCTCCATGACAGTAGAGTATTAACTTTCTAGCCTGGCACTGATATCTGAGAATCCAAATTTTCACTCTCAGCTTTACCACATACTGTATGATCTTGAAGAAAATGCTCAAACTTCCTAAGCCTTTAATAGTACCTTCCTCATATAGCTCCTAAATGACCAGCATTAGGACAGATATATAGGTAAAGGAATAGAAGTGAGATTCCAGAAATAAAACCTTACCTTTTTATGGCCAATTGATTTTCTATAAAGATGCCAAGACAATTCAATAGCGGAAAAATAGTCTTTTGACAAATCATGCTGGGATAGCTAAACATCAACCTGCAAAAGAAAGAATTAGACCCTTACCTCACATCATATACAAAAATTAACCCAAAACGCATCATAAACCTCAATGTAAGAGCTAAACTATAAAACCTTTAGAAGAAAACATAGGAGTAAATTGTAATGATCTTGGATTGGGCAATGATTTCTTAGATATGACATCAAAAGCACAAGTAACAAAAGAAGAAATAGATAAATTGTACTTAATCAAAATTAGAGAGTTTTACACTTCAAAGGACACCAGCAAAGTGAAAAGACAACCACAGAATTGGAGGAAATATTTGCAAATTATATATCTAATAAGGGATTTGTATTGAGAATATACAAAAAACATCTCCATCTCAACAATAAACAGACAATAACAAATAACCCAATTAAAATAGGCAAAGGATTTAAATAGACATTTCTCAAAAAATATATACAGATGGTCAACAGTACATGAAAAGATGCTCAACATCATTAGTATTAGGGAAATGCAAATCAAAACCACAATGAGATGCCACTTCACACCCACTAGGATTGCTAAAATAAAAAAGACAGAAAATAATAGTTTTGTGAAATGTTAAACATAGAGTTACCATATGATCCAGCAATTCCACTCTTAGGTAAATATCCATGAGGACTGAAAACATATATCAACACAAAAACTTGCACACTAATGGTCACAGTAGCATTATTCATAATAGTCAAAAAGTGGCAACAACTAAAATGTCCATCAATGAACAAAGAAAATATGGCACATCCATACAATGGAATGGTATTTGTCAATAAAAAGAAATGAAGTACCAAATATGTGCTATAACATGGATGAACCTTGAAAGCATTCCAAGTGAAATGAACCAGACACGAAATGCCATATATTGAATGATTCCATTTAAATGAAATGTTCCAAATAGGCAAATCCACAAAGACAGGAAGCAGACTGCTGGTGGCCAAGGGTAGGAAGATAGGGGAAATGTAAGGAGTGACTGCAGATGGATAGGTGTTTCTATTTGGAGGTCATGAAAATGTTCTGGAATTAGATTTTATTTCTGGAATAGTGGTGATGGTTACATAACTCTGTGAGTATACTAAAAGCACTAAATTATATACTTTAAAGAGGTAAATTTTATGTTGTGTGAATTATATCTCAATAAATCTGTTATAAAAATAATTTAAATTAATTTACAATTTAAAAAGAAGGTTAATTGAGATACTTGGCACATGGTAAATGCACACTAAATGCTATTACTATTATAATGTGTGCCTCTATTGTTGCTGTATTGTGCTTCTCCTGCTTTAATGTCCAGATTGATTTAGTTTTCTGTTTTCCACACTAGAACATGAGCTCCTTGAAGACAGGGAGCCAAGCTTTGCTTAGAACCTATGCCATGTTTATTTCTCTCTGCCCAGTCCCTAGAGGGATGTTTGGCATGGGGAAAACTATATTTTAACATAACATAACTGTACCTAAATTAAAATGAATGAGTGAGTGAGCAGACATATTTTGCAGCTCTATATTATGCTGGGCTTGGGCTTAGACATTTTCAGGAAAATGCAGACCAATCTGTAAGGATGCCAACAGTTCCAGGGGCCCTCCATAGCTATTTGCAGCCCTGAATTTGGAAGGAGAGAAAGAAGGGAGAAAACAGGTATGAATAAATCCTAGTGGTTATCTTTGAGGTCCCACTTGATCTGACACATTCACTGACTTTCTGTCTGTTCTCCTGAGTTAAAGTTCTCCAGAAATTAGCAAATTCAAATCTTGGAACTTAGAAAAGTTAAGCGCCCATCAAAAGCCAGGATCCTTATTTTTACGCTAAGTCACAACCTCCTTATAAAAAGTTGCCAACAGCTCCTCCTAAGTGATACTGAGACAGCATAAGTTGTAATTTTGTAATTCCAGTCCTATTTTATATGGGACTCTACTCTTCCTTCGTGCTCCTGTAAAGAGATTGGTTATCAGTCATAGCACACTTCCCATTGATCCTGGGTATTGCCTAAAAATCTTTCTTAACACAGTGCTCCAAGAAGCCACTACCAACCTGTTTGACTTATCTATCTATTGTGACATAACAAACCATTCAAAAATCTAGTGACTTAAAACAACCACGTCTTAAGTATTAACTGAGATAATAGTCTCTCACAATCCTGTGGGTTGACTGGGATCTGCCAGATGGTTCTTCTCTACCATGTAATGACATATGGGCTGTGGCTCTCTGGGGTCTCAACTAGGCTAGAATGTCCTAGATGGCTCATTCACATGGCCGACAGTTGGTGCTGGCTTTTGGATGGGAGGTCATCAGCTGGAGATCAGTTCTTCTCCACCTAGTCTCTCCATATCACCTGAGCTTATCATAGCATGATGACTGGGCTCCAAGAGAGAGAAAGTAGAAGCTCCCTGTCCCAAAACATCACTTATACCATTTTCTACTGGTAAAAGTCAGTTGCAAGGCCGGGTGCGGTGGCTCACACCTGTAATCCTAGCACTCTGGGAGGCTGAGGTGGGAGGATCACTTGAAGCCAGGAGTTCAAGACCAGCCTGAGCAAGAGTGAGATCCCATCTCTACTAAAAATAGAAAAAATTAACCAGGCATGGTGGCACATGCCTGTAGTCCCAGCTACTCAGGAGGCTGAGGCAGGAAGATCACTTGAGCTTAGGAGTTTGAGGTTGCAGTGAGCTATGATGATGCCACTGCACTTTAGCCCAGGTGACAGAGTGAGACTCTGTCTCAAAAAAAAAAAAGTCAGTCACAAGTTCAGCACAGATTCAAGAGAAGGAGAAATAATCTCTACTGCTTAATGTGAAGAGCAACTTGTACATACTGAGATGAGAAGAATTGTTAAAGAGCCAACTTTTGAGAGATACTACATTCTGCTCTGTGACCACAGAAATTCACATTTTTTTCATGTGCAGAATATACTCTCTCTCCTGCCCAAGATCTCCTAAAAATCTCATCCTGTCATAGCTATAGCATCAGCTCAAACTCTAAAATTTTTTTATCTAAATCTCAGCTTTGGTTGCCAGTGGTTCTCCTATGTGCTGTCCCTTGTGTGCAGCTACTCAGGTGTGATTCCTCAAGTGCAAGGACCTGCGAATGAAAAAGATAAATGCTATATTTCTTACACAACCAACATACAACAGTGAAAATGGGATAGAATAACCACAGTAGGCACCCCTATTCATGAATGGGAGAGGAATATAAAAGGCACATAAAATTCATTAGTCCATCACAATTTTGACAATTCCAAAGTCAGGGAATGTTCTTGTGGTAAGGCTCAGTTCTGCTCCCTGAGGTAGTTCTCCATTGTCCGTGGGTCTGCCCTCTGAGCTCTTGGCTTCATCCTCTGAATCATTCCTTTCCATTAGAAATGCTTTCTGTTTAAAGCTGAGTAGCTTTCTCAACCTGCTTCCTGACCATAGGAGGTTAGGGTCTCAGAGACTTCTTATTTTGAACTATGTCTGTCCCTTTAGATCCAAATTGGGATAATTTATTTAATTTTTGGTAGATTTCCTATATACATCAAATTAAAATTCAGTCCACTAAGAACATCATCCACCCACAAATCTTTCCAAAATAAATCC
Organism: Lemur catta; assembly: GCF_020740605.2. Lineage (NCBI taxonomy): Eukaryota > Metazoa > Chordata > Mammalia > Primates > Lemuridae > Lemur > Lemur catta. The sequence goes on from NC_059130.1 coordinate 57,858,169, forward strand.
CTTTCTACCTTTGGCTGAAAGTGAGGGTGCTGTAGGAAAATGCCATTAATACCATTGTAAACTATTTTGTCTAGCAAAGGGAGTGTAGGAAACAGGCCTCTAAGATAGTCTTAAAACCCTATTTCCTAGCTAGGAGGATCTATAAGCCTCAAATTTAAATCTTACTAAGGTTTCTACAAAGGGTCTTACAGCCAAATCCTTGATCTGATCTTGACCTCCAAGGCCATGTTTTCCTGGCAATGGTATGGAATTTTTCACAGCCCTCAGACTTTAATTTAGTTTGAGAATCTTTTGTAGGCTGAAGAGCCTGAGAATGAGAAACCATTTGATTTTCAAATTCAGTGTACCCTGGAACGGGAATGAATGTCTCCTCTCGATACTGTTTGAAAGCTGAACAGTCCCTTCTTTAATTTGTCTTTTTCTGTCTGTACCTTATCTGGAACAGTTGAAAGCAATGGCTTGCCCTTTCAATATTCTGATAATTTTCTCAGAAAAACAGTGGATATATATTTTCTGTATTCTACATTATTGCAGTACCACTTAATGCCACTATATAATTAGACTCACCTTTTCTCCTGTCTCCAGTACAATTCTCTTACTGTCATTCAGCTTCCATGAACAACCTTCTTAAGGAATTTCTGGATTTCACTCATTGCCTGGTCCCAAAACAGTGCCACAGGTTTAGGTTTTTGTTACAGAAATGCCCCACTTCTAGGTAAAAATTATTATTTTAGTAGTCCATTACTATGTAAAAACTACCTCTGAAGCTTAGGAGATTAAAACAACCATTTTTATTGTTTCTCACAAGTCTGTGGGTCAGGAATTGGACAGAACACAGTAGAGATGGCTCATCTCTGCTCATCTCTTCTGGGCCTGGATCATCCCAAATGGCTTCTTCACTTACATGTCTGGTGATGCTTCAGCCATGATGGCTCAAAGAGCTGGGGGTGGCTGGAGTGACATCCCTGTCCTGTGTCTGGAGCCTCAGTTCTACTGGTGGCTGGGTTCCCCAGTTCTCCTTCATGAAGTCTCAGGCTCTCTCCCTCTCCACGCGGTCTCCCTAGTGGTAACGCTTCTTACATGGTAGCTCAGGGCTCCCCAGAGAGGAAAACAAACACTTCTAGGTTTTCTTAAGGCTTCTGCCAAAACTGGCACAACTCCACTTCTTCCACATTCTACTGGTTAAAGCAAATCAAAGGAGCAGCCTAGATTCATGGTTACACAATGGTGTGAATGCCAGAAGCGATCCATTGGAGCCATCGATATAACAGACTGCAACACAATCCACTGGAATTGGCAAGGAAGATGAATTCTATTGCCATTCCTGACCTTTTGCTAGACCTATTTGTTCTAGTCTCAAGCATATCACAGCTTGAGAACAGATGTGTGACATCACACAGTAACATTACCACATGCTGGCTCTGAGACGTCTCACACTAATGCCTGTCCTCTTTGTCCCCTTCCTTTACCACTATCCCCCACATATCCCTTGACAGACTCATGTAAACTATTTTTGTTTGGTTTGGTTCCTTCACTCATGTTGCCCATAGAGCATTTGGGCATACTGCTTCAGATTGCCTCAGCCAAACATCTGCTATTAATAGCAGTTCCCGTTTCTATGAGGAGAACTGTTTGCACCAAAAATACAGAGCAGAGACACCAGATAACCCCTACCCACAGACAGGAGCACTTGCATCTCATCTGTTTTGGGGTAAATGGCAACTGAAAACTCAATTCTAGGATAAGATGTTAGGAACATGGAGAATTTATCTACCAGAAGGGGTCTTGCCCAGAGTTAATGGAGGGGCTGCAGGAGTCTGTGAACCCCCAAAATTGCATGGCAAATTTTGGGTGCTCGTGGATTTTCTGGGGGAAATATCCATTAGCGTTCATCAAATTATTAAAAGGGACTCTCTGACCCAGAAAAAGCTAAGAACCTGGTCTCACATAGAATTATATCGTACAATTTTTCTATCACTCAAAGGCCAATTTGCAACTTTTATTGTCTTAAACCACATCTTCCTACATCAGTACAAAGAAGTGTAGGCTTGATTGATCTTAAATGTCAAAGGAAATATAATAGAAATGCTGCTCTGTTATTCTCCACTGCATAATCTTTTTTGTTCCTTTTTTTTCTGTCCTCTACTTCCCTTTATTTTCTTTCTCTCTTCATATCCTTTTACTCTAGCTCATCTCCTATATATTCTATTTTTTAAAATGTTCCAGCCATAACCCTGGGCATTTACCTGTTTCTAACAACGAGTGGCCAGTAATAGATAGGATTTTATAGCTGGAAGAAATTGGATTATCTTATACACGTGGAGTTACTTAGTCTGAGATGAGAACTAGTAGGTTGTAGTGAAACACTGGTCCATGTTTCCAAGTGCCCTAGGCCTCACTTGGAGACATACTTTCCCTTTAACTACCGTAAGAATACAGTTGACATATGTTATAGCATATTATTTTAATTAAATTCTTCCAGTGATTTCCAGAAGCATCATGTGTGGAAGTATAAAAAATTTCTCCTGTAATTTTCAATTTTCTGTTTCTTGTGTATTTCCCAACTGGGACAGAGGAGGAAGAACTGATGGTCCCACTATCACGGAGGAGGGCAGTTTCTTTACATGAGTACATCCACTAACAGGTATCAACTGTTCTTGCCAATGCAGTTCTTCAGCATCAAATGAACCAGGCACCCAGCTAGGTCCAGTGGTGGATACAAAGAGGAGTAAAACCAATTATCCACCTTCAAGTTGCTTATGGGTTAGTAGAAGAAACTAATAAAAACATATATAAAGAGAGGCAATGGAGAATTAGACTGGAGGTCTAACATTCTCAGAGATAAAAGAAGAATGAAGAATTCTTATCTCGTATATTTGCTTTCAGTTCCTTCTAGAACTCTCTGCTCTTGATATTTCTCCCTCATTGCCTCTCCTAAATAAAGAAACAGAAAGAGTAAAAGTGAAAGCAGGAGAAGAGCTTCCCATGCCGGCTCTTTGTTGTTTTTCCCTCTTTCCTTCCAAGCATTTGTCTTCCTCTTTCTGTTCTTCGGCCCAGGCACTGGGCACTGCCCAGTTCAGCGTCCCCTGCTCTGGTTTCTCCCACGGCAGCTCATTTTCCTTCTCCACCTCTTCACCTCACAGACACGCTTCTGCCCAAGGAATACCGGCTGGGCAGCTCATGCGTCCCAGCTCTGTGCTGGGCCCTAGAGACACAAAGATGAACCTAATCCCTGTCTAGAGAAAGCTTGTTTACAAAACTCTCTATCTCCCAGGGATCTATCTTGCCTCCATATTATGTTCCTTTTTTATTTCTCCTGCTCTCTCTCCTCAGACTATTTTTATTTCCATCTCGACTGCTGTTAGAGGCCTCCTATGAGAAGGAAATTATCTATAATGGAACAGGAACATTAAAAGCCTCAGTTTCCTTGGAAATTATTGAACTCATGAGGGGTTCATGTTGGGTTTTGAATTTCGAGAACTAAGTTATAAGAAACTTTGTTTTTCTAACCTGATTATTTTAACACTTGTCCTTTCTAGTTTTTCTTCAGATATTGTGTTTTAAACTTCAGGCTGTTAGAATTTTCTATAAGCTCCAGTCAATGCTACATTATGAAGGAAGGCCTTTCCAAATCCCTAAACCTGAACTAAATATGTCCAAGGTAGGAAGCCTAGAAGCAGCTGATACCCACATGTCTGTGTGGGCCTGACTGTGTTTATGTGACAAGGTGCTGTGGAAAGGACACACTGGTCTGAGGGATCTGCTTGTGTGCGCCCAAGTGAAGGGGAACGCTAATAATACTTAGCAGTTGTTGATAATTTATTCATTCATTCATTCACAAATACATATTCTGAGTACCTACTATGTAGTAGGCATTAAACTGGTGTTGGGATTACAATGTTGAGCAAGACAGATACAGTTCCAGCTCCGATGGCGTTTTCAGCCCAGCTGGGAATACGAACAATCACATATGTGCAGTAATTGCAATAAAGTGATCTACATGTTATGGCAGCACTCACTGTGTCCCAGGCACTGCAGTAGATGTGCTGTGTTCTTATTTAATGTTTGCAACGTCTCTATGAAATAGGCACTATTGATCTCTCCACTTTACATATGAGTAAACTAGGACTCAAAAATATTAAATTACTTGCCCGAAATCATGGAATTCTGACCCCAGATCTGTTTGACTCCATAGCCAGAGTTCTTACTCACCACCCTATACCATCTCCCACCAGACTGAAATGCGATGCCATGCCCGACAGCGTAACCGACTGTGTCAGGATTGGGAAAGACTAAAATGAAGCAGCGTTCAGTGTCTCAAGCTACTCATCTGCAGGCAGCTTACTTCTGAGAGTTAGGAATAAAATGACAACATGCTTTAAAAAGGTCATTTTCTATGACCCCAACCATTTTCTAATTCTAGGAGTGAAAAGAATCTCTGCAAAATGAATAAAAATGATAAAAGAATTGTTTTTTTTTAAAAAAAAAACTCATTCATTTTCACAAAGACTATATTCATATTTCCAGTGCTTTGTCTGCAACCCAAGAATAAAAAGGAAAAAAAATTATAATAAAGACTAGCTCCCCATCTTAAGAGGAAAAGACAGATAGAGAAAGAGAGAAAGGAGAAGAGATGATACAAGCAATTGGAACCCAAAGTTTGTAAATGCCCCACACCTCACTCCCTGGGGTATGATAGGATGTATTCCTACAGCTGTCATTACCATCTAGCAGGTCAGAGGAAAGAGGCTATTCTTTGAATTTACCTGGGAAGATTTTCTTTTATCGGCAGAAAAGGATAAAAGCTTAATTCTTGCAAAAGGAAGAGGTCTCAAGAAAGTAAATCTAAAAAATAATCCACTCTGACAAAACTTGCTTCATAAAGAACTTTCCACTACATACTGAGTTGCAGTTGGTACACGACATCTTGTAAGAAAACCAGGGCATGGACCATGAATTGGAATGTTCAGATTTTCATTCCAGGTTTGGAATAACCAACATGGTGACTCTTTACAAATCATTTTGCCTCCCTGGGCTTTGGTTTCCTCTTCTATAAAATGAGAGTTTGGGGACTTTATAGCTCTCCTTCCAGCTCTAATAATTTGTGATTGTACTGCATGGACCCTAACTGGATAATTACTTGTCTGGATCTTCTTTCCAACAGATGCATTCTCATGGGAAACCAGACCCTCCGAGCGTTTATAGCAAACCGTCTTTATGTCTCTAAGTAGGTGGCCACCCAGCCCTAATGGCCTTTCTTGCGCCAGGAGAAGTCTGAGATAGAGTAAAACTAAACAGAAAATTAGAGTTAAAAATGGTTTGTATAACTTCCTGACCTGCGAAAACAATGAGACTCATACCAACTGAATCTAAACAGAAGAAAACTAAATATAATGATCTTTGTAATGGGGATATTTTTAAAACAGTAATTCTCTGTATTTCTTACCTCTTCCTCTAAATTATGATTCACAGATACCACTCCACATCTTGAGCCCAGAGGAAACAGAGAGAGAATAAATGCCACTTCAGGCACCCAGAGTAAGTTATGCTGTGAGTGGGAACAGCAGGAGGGGCCTCCCTCCAGCCTGGAAGAGAAAGATGAAAGTGTGCCCTTCTAGCCCCCAGAGGATTGTGGGAAGCATAAGGGGTGGGGGAGGGGAAACAATGGCCACGCTTATCTCAAACTCTCTTTCCCTCAGCCAAAGTTCATTGCTACATAAGTTACCACAAGTTTAGCAGCTCAAATCAATGGACATTTATTATGTCACAGTTTCTGTGGATCAGGATTATCTGTTTAGGGTCTCACAAGACTGTGATCAAGATGGCAGCTGGGCTGCATTCTCATCTGGAGGCTTGACTGGAGAAGAATCCACTTCCGAGCTCACTCAGGTAGTTGGCAGTTTTCATTTCCTCGTGTTTGTGAAACTGAGGGTCCTGGCTTCCTACTGGTTGATGGCTTCTGGCTGCCCTTGGAACCTAGAGGTCGCCCCTAGTTACTAGAGGTCACTTGCATTTCCTAGAGGTCGCATGAAGTTCCTAGAGATCACCTTCAGTTCCTTGCCACATTGTCTTTCCCCATGTGGCCACTTCATCAAGTCAGCAAGGAAAGTCTCTGGAGTGTCTGATAGCAGGCTGAACTCCTGTATAATATAACATAGCCACAGGAGTGACGCTGTGTCCATTTGTCGTATCTTATCTGTTAGAAGCAATCTCAGGTCCCACTGACACTCAAGGGAAGGGGACTGTACAAGGGTATGAGCACCAGGATGTGGGGATCATAACGGGTTGCCTTAGAGTCTGCCTGCCACAAAACCACAAGCAAAGAGGCCCTTGTCCTTGCCTGAGTCCCTGAGGAGAGACTGCCTTGAGGAGTACTCCCCACCCTCATGCCCCACATGCGGTGGCCATACCAGAGCAAAGCCATGCTTAGCCTGAGAGAGGGCCTGAGTTGGTTTGCTGGAGTTTCCCTCCTTGTATGGAAAGGACTCAGAAATTCTGGATGCTCTATAGAAGGTACTAGAAAATAACTGTCTTGCTGGACAGTCAGCAAGTCAGGGGTCACCGTGATAGAGCAAAATGACCCTGTGGCCAAGAGCAGCCAAGGTCAGGAAGCCAGTGGTAGCCACAACCAGGCCTTGGAAGGCTGCACAGCACCAGCTAGGTCAAAGGAAAGGCCACCAGGCCCTCACCAGGCTGAGAGAAGAGGTCTTAAGTTTCCAGCGGCAGATGCCAGCAGGGAAGGCTCTAACAACGCAGGGGAAGGACCCAATCCAGCAAGGCCAGCAAGGACTCAGAGAGCAGCCACAGGCCTGCACAAAGACCTCTGCGGCCCTTCCCCATCATTGTGGGGACAGAGTAAACTCACCCATCTCCTGTCTTGAGGGGGAGGATTCTGAAAGACTGAGCAGTTACCTGAAAGGGACTATTTTAAACCAAAAGGAGACTGACATATTGTTAATTGGCTCATTTAAAGTTCACATTTGTTTCCCTGCTACCCCAGGGCTGGAGGCTCTTGAAGAAAATTCAATCAGTTATAGAGAAATAAAGGAAGTACATTTTCTTTGCACAATTGGATTGTGTGAGTAAATTTGTAATCTTGCTACACCTGCTATGTAACAGACAATATACACATATGTTTTCATAGAGCTCTCCCACAATCCTGTGAGGTAAGTGTTATTATATTCCCATTTTACAAATGAAGTTGAAACTCTGAAAGGTTAAGTAATTTGTGCAAGGTCACCCAGCTGGTAAGTGGAAAAGTTTGTAGAGTACCCAGAATTGTCTGATTCTAATACTTATGCTCTTATTCCTTGTGTCTCTATATTAGTGAGAATTATTATTAGGCTAACTCCTGTAACAAGCATTCCTCAAAGCTCAATGGCTTAGCACAAGAAATTTTGGTTCTCACTTATTTCACAGTCCAGTGCACATTGGTGGAAGAGGCTTTGGAAATCCACACTTCTTCCATCCTCTGACACCCCCCTCCTCAAAAATCCTCAGAGTCCCCTCTGTTCAGCCAGCAAAGACAGAAGCAGAGAGCATGATGGGTTGTTTAGGGTGACTCGATGGGCCAGGCCTGGAAATGGTACGTATCACTTGTGTCAACACCTGTCGGCCAGAACTCAGTGACATGATGCCACCTAACTGCAAAAAAGGCTTAAAAGACAAATTAATGGATTTGGTGGGCACATAGTATTCTTTGCCAGAACCACATATATTCATAACCTATACATGTCATCATTCCCACCACCCTGATTCCAGAGGAGTCAGATTTTCCCTCCATTAAATAGGAAGGTCAAAATTCAGAAAATGAGTCTGATAACAAAATGATAAAGAGACTAGGTATAACCAGAAAACTTCAGATTCAGCTTCATGGTATTCCACATTTTACCATGAGTTACATATGATCTGTTTTGGTTTCATGCAAAGGAAACCAGCAACTGAAGTCCACGGCTGGCATGCCCTCTGGGCTGTGTGTAGAAAGAAAGTGAGCCCTGGCTGGTTCTAGCTGCTTAGCTGAACTCATCACGTAGCCCATCTTTGTCATGTGTCTACGGCTTGAATGTTGGAGTTCCTGTGGGAGGAGAAATCCAAGACAACTTGGTTGTTTTACTAGAGTCTTAGAGTGGCCCTAACTGCCTGGGCTTAAACTATTCCAAAAACTGAGAAAAATAATAGTATTAATAGCATAGCTTAGAATAGAAGTTACCATGTCATATTGAATTTTATTTCCCCAGGGCTGGTAGGCACTAGAGGAGTATTTATTGATTTGATCTGACCAACAGGTTTCATTTAATGGTAACTATAAGAAGATGGGCTTAGAAAATGTATCTTTAGCTGGAATAAGGACAATACTTTGTTTTGTTTTGTTTTTTAAAAAAAACCATTGATGTCTTGGAATAATGTTATACTTGATAATTGCAAAAATAGGATAAATAAATATCCACTCAAGGGTGGTTGCCATGTGTCCCTGACTTAGGATGAGATTAAGAGGTATTCAGTTGTGCTTTCCAGCATCCTTCAGGGTTTGGTGAAGGTGCTGCACACCGTGGCTTGTGGGAGGTAGAGCAGGGGATACAAGAGGGGCACTGGTCCCCTACCCTGAATTCAACCACAGTAGCTCTGCCTGTATCTCTTGTACTTACTGTGTTACCACATAAGATCTGAAGAAAGTTGAAGACATTGGTAAGCCACTGGAGTAAACCAATGGATTTGCTTGGGCATCATATGTGGTATAGGTAATTCTGTTGTCTCCCTGTGTCTGAGAAAGAAACAATTGGGCAGGTGATGGTAGCAGCTCAGAGTCTACCTTCCTCAAAGGCAATCTGGGGAGTGGAAAAAGCATGGGCTTTGGAGGTAGACAGACCTGAGATCAAAATATGGATCTTATTGGGTATGTACATTAATACACTGACCTTGCAAGATGGTTGCGAAGAATATGGAAGACCACAAGTTCGAAAGGGAGACAATATATTGTAGTGATTAAGAGTATGGGGTTGGGAATTGGACTTCCTTATTCAAGACTCTGCCATTTACTAGCTGGGTAACCTTGGGTTACTTGGTAACTTCACTGATCCTTAGTCTCCACATTTGTAAAATGGGTTTTATAATAGTACTCATCTCATAAGCTTGTTATAAGGATTGAATGAATGGATATTTATAAAGCACTCAGGACAGTGCTTGACACATAGTAAGTTTACAGTGATGACAATTGTTGCAAATAATTATTAATAAGATCTCGACACACAGAGGATATTCAATCAGTTACAGCAATGATAACTTTAACACAGAATCTCCTCTCAGAAAAAGCAAAAATAAAGTGAAGAAAAGGCAAGAGGCCATAGGTTGGTAAGGCAGAGTGATTTTCTTAGAGCAATGAAAATGAGCAGAAAAACTGTATGAGGAGGTTAAGCAAAAGACTGCTGAGTGTTGGTGGGCTTGAGGACCATGGCAGTGACCAGAGAGATACATGGGCCGATTTCATGCTCAGAGATAGGCCATTATGATGCAAAAGGAAAAGCAAAGCAGCCTGGCATGACTCAGTAGGCCTCATTCCAAAAGCAGAGCACTGTCTTCAGACAGGCTCCGCTAAAATGCACGTGGAACACAGAAGCCGGCTGCAGATCACTTTATCAATTTCACGGACCCACACCTTGTGTCCTGCAGGAATGACCACCTAGCCAGATTCAGATAAGCAGCAAGACAAGGAAAGCCAAGAAAGGAGGAATGATTAGCCAAAAATGGGGATAACTCCCCAGCTGGGGCTTTAGTTTTTTGAGCAAGCTCCTATATGTCATTTAATAGGCAACTGTGTAGTGTCCAGTTGTGTAAGGCTTTGCATTAAATAATAGACAAAGAGAATTGTCTGTAGGTAGCTCCTGCCCTCAAGCATCTCAGGATCCACTACCCATCAGAGAATCCTTTTCCTAGGCGGCCCACCAGGCAATAAGATCAGATGGCAACTTTGCAAGCTCATGTTTTATCTGTTTAATATAAAAGCCAATTCCCTCAAATTATCCATTAGAGGCAAAGGAAGAAGGAAAAAACCACCCAACAGTAACTTTTAAAATCCAAACTGATTAATTTCTCAAATGAATAATTTAGATCTTAGACATGAAATCATTTGGAAAATAGCTTCTACTTTAAGTAATTTCATTCTATACCTTTCAGCACCAATGAATGCTACTATTTTACAAAACCCAATGCTTGTCCCATCTGCAATATGATTTCCCATATAACCAAGCAAAGGGAGAAAGCAGAGCCTAATGGCAGAGCAGGTTCCCTTCTGATACTGGAGAGAAAAGGGCAGGACACGGGTGAGCTGCAGCCAGGTCAATCCCTTCAACCTAAGCAAATAGCTCCTAATGGGCCAATGGTCAGGAATTGAGATGTTAATCTGGAAATCTTATCTGGAGACTAGATGGATTATTCATCTCCAAAACACTTGAACACAATAAAATAAATCTCCCAACAAAGCCATGGTGGTTATATTTTAATCTGTCTTTAATGATCAAAATCATCATATTAAATGTAAATTTTCATTATGTGGTGGCTGTGGAAGGACATGTCCACAATAGGCATGTCAGTTATCAGAGGCGGGTTCAAATCCTGACTCCATCATGTACTTACTGCATAACTTTGACTTATTTTGTGCATCAGTTTACTAATCTATAAAATGGGAATAATTTCACTCACCTCACAGTTTGACAAAGACTCTTCCCTTCGACCTAAACTTTAGTCAGTCCCGGCTGAGTCCTTGGTTTGGCTGGGCCCGGCCTTGAGCTTTCCTTTCTGTCTTTGTAGAATCCATTTTGAGCAAGAATCCTGCTAAATCCCCCACCCTTGGTGTCTGATCACCCTGGCCTGCCTTCAGCAATAATCCTACCAAGTTGATTTAGCCAGAAACCCTCTCATCCATGAGGTCCCCTCTTACTAACTGACTCCACCCTGCTCCTTGGTTATGAATCTCCACCTGTCCTTGTCAGAGTCAGAGCCGAGTCCAGTCTCTGTCTCCACTGCAGTGGGCCCTGCACCTACGGCCATGGTCCCCCTGAAAGAGTCTGAAGTCTGCCTCACCAACTTTAACAACGTCAGGATAATTGTTTTCTTTAGCAGGTTGAAGTAAGGATTAAATGATTGATGTAATCCAGGTAGAGAACTTCATATAGTATCTGACACAGAGTCAACTCTCTCTCTCTTTCTCTCTCTCATTCTCTTTCTCTCTCTCTCTCTCCGTTATTATTACCAGACAGTGCAGCATGGATTGTTTAAAGAAGCACCATCATCTCTCTTACACCTCACATTTATGGTTCTCTCCAGACCCTTGATATATAAAAAAGTTTTTATGCGAGCTGCTATGAGTTACTTCCGTAAGACTTCAGAGTCTGGAATCCACCAGACTTGGTCTCAAGTCCAAGTTGTGCCGGTTATGAGCCACGTGACCTTGGGCAAGGTGCTCAGCCTCATTAAGTCTTGATCGTATCATCCGTAAAGTGAGGATAATGCTAATAACTATTCAGAAAAAGCTTGTGAGGATTGAATAAATTTATATTTAGGGTGCTCAGCACAGTCAATATTATTATTACTACCAATATGATTAGAGTAACAAGCTTTGTCTCTCTGGCTTCTGGATCCTTTTCTCTAAAATAAAGAAATTAGATTATCTCTAAGATCCCTGTCAGGACTAACATTTTTGAAATTTCTGAATCTCTTGCCACTTTACAGATGCAAAAACTGAGTCACATTTCACAAATAATAAACACCATGGTTTCCCAGACCATTAAATAACTAGACCCTAAATACTTTATTCTGTTTTAATTTATAGGCCTGGGACTTTTGAATGTTCATCTGGAAAGTCAATTATGGGAAATTCCAAGATCCGTGGCTTAGAGACAAGTTCTCATTTACTCTGTTCCCTGGCACTGGGATCCCTCTTGCCTTGCCTTCAGAACACGAGCTTACTTTCCAAAGCCCACGCAACCAAAGCCAGATGGCAGTGCCACCCGGCCCCTGCTGCCTCATGCCCCCCGCCCATGCCAGCTCTGGGAGCTCCATCCTCTGGCCTTGGTCGCCAATTCCTACCTCTCCTCCCCTCTCCTAGGTCTCAAAGGAGGGCTCTAAAGAAAGCCTCCCCTTATACCACTTCTAGAAACACATTGTAAACCCTTTTCTGGGTGTGAGTGACTACTAACTAGAAAGAACCACAGGTTCACTTGTTCCTTACCAGATTTAAACACCATCCATTTATTTGAAAGAAATCATTTCTTAAGTTGCTGAGGCTTTGCTTTTCCTTTGCTTGTTTTACTGGTGGTGGCATTTTGCACACTATAATGGGACATTTTACCAGCTGACTCAATCATTAGCTTGTCCCCATACCAGGGGACAGGAAAGGTTCCAGGGGGTCACAGAGCCCAGGGTTCCTAGGCACAGCAGTGCACTAGCTGACCTGGGTCCCTGTTTTACCTGCTCTGCCATCTGACTTCATGGCTTGATAGGTCACCATGAAAGGCCAGACTTGCTCCATGGTGTGAAGCTCTAAACATCTGCTCAGTGGTAGGTAGTTTTGGGAAGACTGGGATGGTGGGGTATTCACAGAGGAGAGTGGGTGTTGGGTAGAAAGGATCTTTAAAATCCTCAGAGTAGTCAGCCATTAGAAAATAAATAAATAAAATGTTATTTCAACTCCCTGATTCACCATATTCTTCCAGGCAGTCATCTTCGTATCCCAAGGCTAATCTTGAGGAGTGGGATTGTTTTCAAGGGCAGAGGCACTAATTAGCCCTGGTGGGTGGGTCAATGGGGTGACAGGCTTCAGGCAGATCCTCCTCCATTGCTCCAAGTGAAGAGAGGATGAGGAGACAGATGGGGGCGTGGTTCTTGCCCCTGTACGAACCGAGTGATTTAGGTCTTGAGAAACCTATGGCCTCGTGTTGTCAATGAACAGTGCACAACTCTTGGCTTTTGACTTTCACAAATGCTTTCAGTGTACCCTCATTTTACAGAAAAAGAAAACGTAGGCCTTCGGGGATCAAAGGATTTTCTTTAGGTTATGTGGCCAGTTCAGCATAGGAAAAGCCAGAACAGCTGGCTCCTGACCTTACATGGGTCCTCTGCCCACAAGGTTACCTGCCTGCTCTGTGCAGGCCCAAGATGCTCAGGTGAGCCTGCCTTCCCTTCCTTCCTGCAAGGAACCAGTCACCTCGACAAGGGAAAATGGATTTTGCTAGGGACACCAGCCAGTCTTGGAAGACTTCATTTTTCTCCTCCAAGTGTTCAATTCCCAGAGAGTCAAGTAATCTGCCTAGTGTAGCAGAAAGCCATGTCTGTTTTTATTTGGAGCTATTTAATACACATTAGCAACGTGCCAAGCACTGTTCCATGACCCCCAAGGGACTTCCTCCCCACTTTAAATTGATTTATGCTAAAACAATTACACACCCTGGAGCTTCACTCCCAAAGCCACCCTATGGGACCTGACCATAAGTGGAAGTGTCAGAGCAGCATTCCTAAGGTGAGGCACCCCGGATGAACTCCAGGGCAGACCAGCTTCCTCTCTGGTTTGCATGACATGCATCAGGTTTGGCGGAACTGTCCGTGCACTGTGTAAGTGGTGCTGGTGGAACCCTGGACGCTCTACGAACTCGGGCTTAACCAGCTTTCCAATTCACAGATGCTCTCTGGTCTCCCTGGAGGACACACGACAAAGGCCCTCAGCATAAGCAACAGTCGTGGAAAGGAGGCCACCCTAGCTAGCTTGTGCGTTCCTGCTCCCACAGTCCAAATTATGTTCTTACCAAGAATTGGTTGTGTTGTTCTCAGATTTCTCATTCCAAATTTCATTGTTATTGTAATTACATAATTTTAGTCAATATTACGTTACTTGATGAAATGTGGGTTCAGGAATAAGAGGGCTATTTATACGAAAGCTAAGTTGAATGATTTGGAAAGAATTGGTAAAGTCTATTGCTAAAAAAAAGTATTGCTTTATGAGGGATAGGCAAGACAATCGTAAAAAATTGGGGCAAAATTACAAAAATCTGAAATGTTTCTGCATTCAGATTGCTTCATAGGTGTCTTTAAATTTGCCTCTTGCATTAAAAGAACCAAAGTGGGAAATCATAGCTACTGACTTATGGGTGTGGTTTGTGCAAAATGACTGGGACAGCTCCAATCAGTGGACACTTAAAGAATAAGCCTTAGCCCTATATAATAACAACAACAACAACAATAGAAAGACATGGTGACTAAAAGTACATTTATTTAAGATAAAATTAAAACATTTAAGGTATTAATGCATACTTTTCTATGGTTCTCCTCTTCAATTGATTTTTTTCAGGTAACTACCAGTCTGAAAAGGGAGCTTCTACTGTACTAGGACAGAAATACACCAACTTACCCAGAAAGCAAATTAAACAAAAGGATGTGCTGCCACCAGTCTGAAGGCTTTGTCCTCCTTTATTGCTCACGAAGTCTTTGTTCATTCATTTGTTCATTTATTGAGTTCATCAGTCTCCTCCTGGAGGGGTGGCGAGGAGCAAGGTGGATGGCCGCACCCCAGGCTGCACTTCCCTCTCATCCTCTGGCCTGAGCTCCCATTTTCCCCTCCACCGACCAGCCTGGCCAGGTGCCTGTCACACTCTACTGCTCTGCCCCCATGTCACAGTGACCCCATGGCTTTGCTTCTGCTGTGCCTTTGCCTGGAATCCCCCACCCCACTCTCAGCCTCCCCCAGGCCTTCCATCCCATATGCCACCTCCTCCTGGGAGTCTGGTCCTCCCAAGCAGAGATGATCTCTTCCCATTCTAACTCCCATAGAACTTTGTTCCTTTTTTAAATGGAATTTGTCATGTTCTAACTTTTATTACGAGTTTTTTGTCATAGAGTTAATCCCTTTTCCAATGTGCAAGGCCACATAGGTCAATGACTAAGACTCATTCATTCTGGCATCTCTGCACTGACTAGTCGAGGGTCTTATTCATAAATTCTAAATGCTACTTTGGTTACTAAAATACTACATATAAAGATTAACTAAACATAAGAGATGATCAAGAAAAAAATACCTGTTGATAGTTTATGTATGTGTGCTATTATCCCTAAGAAATATTTTTGATTGATTATGCCAACTTCAAGGCATCTTTTATTCACCAGCTAGTTTGCAAGTAACACGATGTGATCTGCTAAAAGGAGAATTCTTTTGGAAGTTTTATTTGTTTGGGAACCTTGCATTCTATGGAGGTTTTTCTTCCTGCTAGAAAACATCTGGGTGTAAAATGAGTTTTTCCTCATATTTCTAGAAATATTATTCTCCCAGGAATTTTCTTTATTCTCACATGTCCAGGGCAGAGAGGCAAGGGACTATGAGGAACATGATACCTCTTTGGAAATTTCAGAAATCTTAAAATTTCATTCTCCCCGTTGCATTATAAGGGTTGTGACTGCATCATCATAACCTCGGCAACTGCAAAAGGGAATGACCCAAGCAGTCACCCAAGATGGCCATGATTCTAAGTCATTATAGCCTTTAGCCCTGTGAACCAAATACATTCACAGGAGCACCCAAATGCATGTCTCTGAAACATACTCATTTCCACAGGAAATAATCACAACTCAATAATGTGCTTTATGTTGTCGATGAGACTGGTTGGTCACCATAGTGATCCAGGCTATGTCTGCACAGCTTTGGCTAATGTCCGTGACTCAGAGCACCACTGAAATAGTTATCCTGGGAGGAAGTTAGTTTTCCTGCCTTCTAAAGAGCTTGGAGGGAAGCAGGGTCACACGGTGGAGAGGTCACAGGACAGGGATGCAGCTATCCCAGACTAGTGTCGGCTCTGCTCCTTGTGAGCTGTGTGGCTTAAAGTGGCACAGCCTTATCTTCCCCCTTTGCTAATGGGGAAAAGAGTATATACTTAGCAGGGCTGTGGTGAGAAATACGTGAGATACTGTAGGTAAATGTCTTGCACCTAGAAGATCACCATAGATGAACTCATGAATTCCTTACTTTGATTCACTCTTGTTGCTCATAAAGCATTTGCATACTCAACACATTTGAGCCTCTTAAAACTCCTTGTGTGAGAGAAAAGGCAAGCATTGAAGGCTAAACTGCCTGAAATGGCTAATATTTGACCATTTTGATCTATTAGAATGCATATCATCCATATTTTATAGATAAAGAAACTGCAGAACCCAGTAGTTCCATCTCTCAGGCCAGAGTGGTCTGTTCTCCCAAGTGGTCTATCACCAAAGAGTCGCTTGAAATGGAAAAGACAAACACACCAAAAGAAAAAAAAAAAAACATAGGCAAAGACTATGAGTAGAACATTTCACAGAAGAAACACAAATGGCCAATTAATGCAATAAAAAGGGCAAACTCACCAGTAATCAAGTTGTATAAATTAAAACAAAACCAAGTGTTTTTCCCCATCAAATTAGCAATTTTTAAATATTACTACTCAGTGTTGGAGAAGGTGCAGGGAAATTTATATGCTCATGCACACTTAGTAGAAGTGTAAAGCAGTATAATTTTTTTCTAAAATTAACTTAAATATTTATAAAAATCCTAAAACAATTCCGAAGTTGAGGTCCAGGAATTTATCTAAAATCACACTCAAATATTTGAAAAATCAAAGATGCATATTATAGTATTATTTACAATATGAAATTATAAACAACCTAAATGTTCAAAATAGAAAATTAAATATGTTTAGCAATACCCATATATAATATGAACTCTGTATCCATTAAAAATCATGCTTTAAAAGATTATTTAATGACATGAGAAATATTACATGTTATATTTAGTAAATGAATAGGTTCAAATGATGTATATAGACAATATGGTTTCAATTTTATAATTAATTATACATACCCACACATAAAAACATTGAGCAAGAAATATACAACAATTTTAACGTTATTCTCACTGGGATTAGGAATTGCAGATTTTTTTCTTTGTCATATTCTTTTGTATTTTCTGCATTTTCTTTAATGAATATGTATTTATCATCTGAAAAAGTGTTTTGCAAACTATCAATATTTTTAAATTGAAAGCTTACTTTAAGCAAAAGAAATAATTTTCCTGGAGAACAAAAAAGTTACCATCAACCTTACAGATCATCTTATCAGATGAAACACTATTTTGATGTGCTGCCATATCCAAAAATTACACTGAGCATTACACCAAAACAGAGATGCCAAACCTGGTTTTGTGCACATTTAGGACACAATTAGACTTGACCTGGCCATCAGCAATGGGATGTGGCAGCTGGGGAAGATCAGGATGTGGGATTTAACTCACCCACCAACAATCAGTGTGATCAGGGTGTTGAACACAAGGCACCTGGGTTCAACATTAGCGACCCAGGAGTTAGCAAACACAAGAAGGCCAGGCGGTTGGGAAGCTGCAAGTACTGGACAGAAATGACTATGTATTGAGTGTACTTGTGGAGCAAAAAGGGCAAAAGCCCTCCATCCCACACGGTCAGATAGTTTTAGATTGCTTCTATGTGGGTATTTATTTTTTTATTTTCCCTTGTTTTCATCCATTACCAATTCTATAATAACATGGCTCAATCTGTGCAGTTCAGGTGGGGCTGACATATCCACCAATTGCCCTCCTTGAAACCCACAGAAGGGCCTCTGCATTGACCTATGCCTGGTGGTAGACTCCTCCACCCCCCTGGCAGGTGATATAGGTTTAGAGGTAGGTGGGCATATGACTCAGTCAGACCAATCAGCCTTTCCTGGTATTTTACCAGAGTTCTTGAGAAATATAATTATTTGGAGCCGTCAGCAGCCATCTTACCTCTTCATGGAAGGAAACTATCTGAGAATTAAGCCAAAGGCATGCAGACAAGAAAAAGAGAGAGAGAGAAAGAGGTGGGGGGCGGATAAGCATTATTTGAAGAGTTGGATCCATCTATTCCTAAAGCTAGTTGTTGCTCATAAACTTCCCAGGTACTTGAGCAAATTAATGTCCTTTAAAAAGATTAATACAGCTTCTTTCTCTTCTGTCTTTTTAGTATTATGACTGATACAATTACACAGGATTCGGTCTCTTCCCACTTAAAAGTAGCCCTTATCCCTGAAAGAACTAGCAGGTATAGAAAAGAGGTCTTATGATCATGTCTCCTTTAGCCATTAGCATAGTGATACTTAGAGACTAAACAGTGTGTGGGAGTAGGGGAGAAGGGCTTAAGCTTAAACTCATAGAGCAAAACTAGTCTTTGTGGTTCCATGAGCCCTATCCAAGTTCACCAAGGGAGTAAATCAGACAGGGATTTAAAGCCATGCCCCAGCTATTAATAAAATATCTGTTCTTTGGAAAAAATATTAATAGTTACCACAAAAGGGCGTGGAAGGGACTCTAATACCATCCTTGCCCCCATTCCTGTTCTCCTGCTATTCCTGGACACACAGCTAAACTACATTTCACAATCTGCCCTGCAGTCAGATGTGGTGCCATGGCTAGATCCAGCCATTACAATGTGAGCAGAAATGCATTGTATTTATTCATCCTATAGTTATTTCTCAGCAGCTAAAATAGAGCCCAAGGTGGGGACCAGGTCTTTTAAAAAAAGGTAAAGGACCAATTTTCAGGACAGAAGGGATAGAAGTGGCATTATTTTGACTCAAAGATGATGGAAAGGAATTCCTTATATCACTTCTGCTGTGGTCAACACTGATCCTAGAGCCTGGTGGTGGGAGTACAGGTATAAGTCTGCAGGTGCTGCTGAAGGAGCCTCAGGGGAGGGAGTCGGGAGCCAGGTGGGGTCTGATGAACGTGAGCGTGAGCTATGCACACGGTCTTTGCTGGGTAGTAGCCACCATCCCTACCATTAGGCAGTTCTACCAAAGTGAGCATGTGCTCGTCCATGCACTTCCAAGCACTTAGGAGGTGCTGGGACCACAAAGAAGATAAGGACAGTCTCTCCCCCTGAAAAAGTTACACACAAAGGCCTCTGGGAGCCCAGGGAAGAGCCTGACACTCCTCAGAAGACTTCACAAAAGAGAGACTGTTTGGGAGGACCGTTGAGTAGACGTCCACACTGGACAAAGGAGTGGCGAGCTCTCCAGGGAGGAGAACAACAGCAGAGGAAGTCTGGAGGTGCAAACGAGCATGGCATGTGCAGAAAATGGCTAGAACTTCTGTGTGATAGAGCATAAGTTAACTCCATAGAGTGGTGGAGAGGAAGGACTGTAGGGTCAAGAGGAATGGCAAGCTCACTGTTATATCAGCCAATGTAGGCAATTAGGCCAGAAGGGTAAGAAGGGGAAAGAACTGAGGGAGCACCCACTCGGATAGGACCAGCAGGTGTTTACTTATTCCACAAAGGTTTCTTGAGCCCCTGCTCTGAGCCAGGTGCTATTCTAGATGTCTTGACTACATCAGTGAGCAAACCAAAAAAACCTGCCCTTAAGGACCCCACATGCTGACGCAGAGCCAGGCAGTAACAATAAGTATAATGAACAAGCAATCTATACAGTAAGGTAGATGATAAGCCAAAAAGCAAAGACTAGAGCAGGATGAGGGGCTCGGGTGCTGAGGTCGGGAAGGAGTGCTGCAGTCCTAACTAGGGTGGTCGGGGCAGGCCCTGGTAAGAAGCAAGATTTGAGCAAAGATTCAAAGAAGGTGGGGGAGTCAGCCAAGCAGAACCTGGGAGAGGAGTGTGGCAGACAGAGAAGGAGCAAAGTCTTGAGGCTGGAGGACCAGCAGGAGGCCAGGGAGTCTGGAGTGACATAAGCAAGGAGAGAGAGACAGGAGATGAGGTCAGAGAGCTGATGGGGCCACGCGGGCCACTCTAGGACCCTGGCTTTTACTCGGAGTGTGCAGTGTGCAGGGAGCCCTGCTGAGGGGGACGCTCCAACAGAGAGGAAGACATTGCAAGTGTCAGAGGGGAGGGAAAAGCTCTGCGGGAGATCCCTGAGTAGAAGGGGCGGGCACAGCATAGTGCATAGGCACAGGGACCGGCTTTATCCAAGTCACAGATAGTCCATCCATAGGAATGGGCTGCCAGGCGGAGTCTGGGGGTGCATACGGTAGCAGGTGGGGGGGGGGCGTGTGGCGGGAGTCTGTGGACTTTCTCTTCCGAGTGCTTCAATTTTCTCAGTGGAGTGGGAAGCAGGGTCATTAGCTGGGAGTGAGTATGGGGGAAGGAAATTAGTTAACAGAGAGAACGAAAGGACCAGGGGCTAAGAGCGTGATTGCCTGGCAGCATTAAGGACCTACTCACAGTTCACGGTCAGAATTTAAAGTGAGACTGGTCCGTGTGGCTGTGTGTTTTTCTCCAGGCATATTCAGCTGCACGGAGGCAGGAGGAAGCGAGTTGGATTCAACCAAGATTGTGGTTTCACTAAAAAAGTTTGAGGAAATGAGAGAGGGGCGAGGGGTGTCAACACTATGTGGTAGGATGTGACTATGAGGATTGAGTGTGGAATTTCAGCCCAGCAAGGAGAAGAATGGGGACACCACAGGGGGAGACCATGCAATGGTGGGAGAATCAGCAGAATACGGGCCTGGTGGCCCAGGGATGGCTCAGGCTGGAGCACTTAGGAGAATGGGCTGGAAAGATAGGAGCTGGGGGCCCAAGTGGTGGCAGGAGTTTGAGAGCACAGAAGGGCTGCCACTGTGGTCACGACAAGGCACAGGTGCAAGTGGCTGAGCTGCAGTCAGAGCATTGGAGAAACCCATCTGGGCGAGCCATGCTGGAAGTAGAGACTCATAGGTCATCCGTCTTTGAAGCCGTGTTACAAAGGTGAACCGCAGAGAGAGGTATATAGGAGGAGGAGGGAACAGGGCTGAGTTCAGAACCCTGGGAGCACCTCGGACAGAGGAGAGGCCTGGGGGAGGAGGAGAACCAGGAAAAAACAAACTGGTGTCGTGGTAGCCAGCGGAGAAGCAGACCGAAGAGGAGGAAGCGCAGGACAGAGTCAGAGTCCTCAGAGAGGCCAAATAAGGTAAGGGCCAGACGTTGCCCACCCATTTGGCAATTAGTGCATCACTAGGGGATTCAGCAGCAGCTGGTGGGGGGAGGTGAAGGAAGGGAGGCCGTGAGGGTAGGCCTCATTCTCAGGAGCAAGGCAGGCCAGTTGTTAGACCACATCTGATAGTCCCCTACAGCCAGGAGCTGAGCCCACTGACAGAACCTTTCCTGGAAACGCAAAATGAAAAGGGAAAATACAAAAATGACTTCATTGCTTTAAATCATGCAGATCAGTATGCACACATCTGTAAAACACTGTTGTCAAGACAACTGACAAAGCCTGGAAAACCCATCCCTCACTTCATTCATCTATCACCTTGTTCTGCGCCTGCAGGCGCCTGCCTTTTTCTCTTTGTTGCTGTTAGGTAACCTTAATTTAGATGAGGACCTGCTCATTTCAGGCACCGTGAAACCATTTCGTTTTTGGATTGGATTATTGCCCATTTGAGGAAGTGGTGCTGAAAAGGACCTGCGATCGTGCACAAAATGTAGGGACAGCAGTGACCCTAAGTGTCCCATAGCCCAGTCCCAGTCCCAGCTGGGCCACAGATGGCCTGAAGAATTCAGCCATTTGTTTATGCAAACATCCTTTAAAGGCCAGCTACTTGCTTATTTGGGAAAATGAGAATGAAAGCATGAACCACCTACTTCACAGGATTGTTGGAGAATATATTATTAATAACTACCAAGTATCCTAAGGGAAATCAAGGCCTTATAAATGATATTCTAGTTATCCAAGCTATTGTGAAAACTTCTTGGGTATTGACTGGGTTTAAGCTGTAAATAAGGAAAACATTATATTTCACTTAAGTTACTGACAAAGGCTTATAGTAACCGGGTGACTTCAAGATGGAATTATCCTCTGAGTTTATTTATAATAAACACAATCATTAATGTTAGGCCTAAGCCTGGGGTAGGGAAGGAATCCTAAGAAATTGAAGTAGTTAAAAACTACCTCAGTACCCTAGATCAGCTCTGCAATGTCTTCAAATGTCCTTTAGAAACAATGTCTTTCTTTCTTCCTTTCTTTCTTTCTTTCTTTCTTTTTCTTTCTTTCTTTCTTTCTTTCTTTCTTTCTTTCTTTCTTTCTTTCTTTCTTTCTTTCTTTCTTTCTTTCTTTTTCTTTCTTTCTCTCTCTCTCTCTTTCCTTCCTTCCTTCCTTCCTTCCTTCCTTCCTTTTTTCCTTCCTTCCTTCCTTCCTTCCTTCCTTCCTTCCTTCCTTCCTTCCTTCCTTCCTTCCTTCCTTCCTTCCTTCTTTCTTTCTTTCTTTCTTTCTTTCTTTCTTTCTTTCTTTCTTTCTTTCTTTCTTTCTTTCTTTCTTTCAGAAACAGAAAGTTAATGTCTGACAATTCTGGAGACCAGAAATCCAAGATGCAACACCCCTTTTGGTCAAGCAAGTTTGCCTGTCCCTGCCCACAATTAAGAAAACATCTCCCTAACCACTGACTCCTTTTCACCCTTTCCTCCAAGCAACATAGGACCTTCGGCTGCTGAAGACGGTTACCTTCTCTGGGGACACCTGAAGCCGTAGCCCAGCTGCTGTGCCAGGTTACACCTTGGGGAGCCTTCCGGTCAGAGGGCTTGGGCCCTGAGTACCCTATGACAAGCCTGTACCTCAGCCCCAGTGTCCACCCTCCTCCTTCCCCGTCTCCTACTCCTCTCCCTCCACCCCGTCGTCACCTGCCCTGGTCTGGAGAACCTCTGACTTTAACCAGCCCCCTCACTGCTCAAGGTGAACATGGTTAAAAAGAGCTATCATTGTGATGAGACTCTTTTAAGAATACTGTTCAGTCGCATGTGTATAGTGTATTATAGTTCATCAGCTCTCCCGTAAATTATCTCAGATGATCCTCACAGCCAGCCCATGAGAGAGAGGGTAAGGATTAGCAGTAACACCACCATTTTACAGTTGGGGAGACTGAGGCTTAGAGTGGGCAAATATGGCCAAAGTCACACCTTCTAGTAGCTTCCTATGGCTGCTGCAACAAATTACCACAAACTTAGTGGCTTCAAAACAACACAAACCATCAGGGTGTGGTGGCTCACACCTGTAATCTTAGCACTCTGGGAAGCTGAGGCAGGAGGATCGCTTGAGGCCAGGAGTTTGAGACCAGCCTGAGCAAAAGTGAGTCCCCATCTCTACAAAAAATAGAAAAATTAGCCAGGCATGGTGACACCTGTAGTCCCAGCTACTTGGGAGGCTGAGGCAGGAGGATCACTTGAGGCCAGGAGTTTGAGACCAGCCTGAGCAAAAGTGAGCCCCCGTCTCTACAAAAAATAGAAAAATTAGCCAGGCATGGTGACACCTGTAGTCCCAGCTACTTGGGAGGCTGAGGCAGGAGGATCGCTGGAGCTCAGGAGTTTAAGGTTGCAGTGAGCCGTGATGAGGCCATCACATGCTAGCCTAGGTGACAGAGTGAGACCCTATCTCCAAAAAAACCCAAAACCAAACAAACAAACAAAAAACAATACAAACTTATTCTTGTATAGTTGTGGGGATCAGAAGCCCAAATCAATCTCAGTGGGCTAAAATCAGTGCGTTGACAAGGCTGGTTCCTTTTGGAGGCTCTAAAGGAGGACCCGTGTCCTTGCCTTTTACAGGTGGATGCTGTCCTCACTCCTTGGCCCATGGATCCCATTGCCTTTCCTCCCGCATCGGCATCACACTGCCTTCTTCCTCCTCTGTAGTCACATCTATCTCCCTCCGGCCCCTCTTCTAAGGACACTTGCAATTACATTTAAGGCTGAGCTGATAATCCAGGATAATCTCCCCATCTCAAGATCCTTAATTTAAGCAAAGCCTCTTTCACCAGCCACATACGGTAACATTCACAGGTTCCGGAGAGTACAGGTGGATGTCTTTGGGGGCCATTATTCAGGCTACCACCTATGTCAAGTATGTAGCAAGAGTTCTATGTTCCCTGGTGCTGCATTTCCACTCATTTTCCCTTTCTTTGGGATTGGCAGCCACCGCGAACTTGCTACTTTTTCAGTCAAGTTCCCAGGCAAGGGACAGGCAAGAGCCCCTCTGAGCATGCTTCTGCTGCAAATCCCCCAGTGCTGGCCACCACCCTTAAGTGCTGTCACAGGCTGCACGCTACTTAGCCTTCGGTCCCCTTTGCCAGGCACACCATTCTCATCTGTCCCCTTCCCATCGAGTCCCATGCCCTTTTCTGCCTCCATCCCTCCTCAGCCAGACTCCGTGTGCTCCTTCTCCATTTCACCAGAAACACCCCAACTTAGTGCCATTTGCAGTTTTCATTAATGTCCTGTTTACCCCCAGAAGGCCTAGTCCTTGACCACATTTTCAGCTTTCGTTGCAAATTGCAAAGACCTTCCCCAGGCCACAGCGTGGCCCGTTAGAGAAGGTGCTCGCCTCACATCTGGCAAGGGAGAAGCAACCAGAAAAACAAAGCAAACACTCAACTCTTCTTTCGGAAATTAGTTTAAAATCCACTTGTTCCTTTCTAGCCCCTATCAGTTTTTCTCTCACATAATCACCAAGATTAAAATGTGAAGGGAAATTGTGCTGAGAAAATCCAGTCTGTCCCAGGCGGGTGGGACTGTGTCTGCCGGCTGAGCAGGGGCTGCTGCAAGGGTCCCAGGCTCTGCGGTGAGGCTGCCTTGCAGCCCGTCGGACAACGCCGCTCCAGCAGGCAGCCTCCCCCAGGGCCCTCCACATCCCTCCAGGGCCCCCGCCACCGTGTGCCGGAGCCACCCACAGGTAGGGGCGATTGTCTCTGACAGATGAGAAGGCCATATTGAAAGCCTGATATCACCCCTGTAAATGCCAGAACCAGGATCAGAACCTAAGTCTATTTGACTCCAGTGTCCTCAGTGAGTAAAATCCAGAGGCAAACCCCATGAGTATTGTATTTTCTCCAACCACCACTCCAGAGATCCACTTTGGGGATTTGATGCCTCCCTGAACAGAGACTTGAGTTAACCGGAATCGGAGAGCAGATATAAAACTCTACACACAAAGAGATGTTCACAGTCGGCCTCCTCTTGTCTCAAGTGTGCTCGGCTTAGACAATTATACTTGTTACCTGATAAATTTAGGTAATGCACTTTAAAAATCCTCCTCTCCCTCTTCATCCCCTGTTATTTGCACCTCCCAACCCTTCCAAAATTTGGCTTTAGTTGAAAGTGTGGGGTTTTTTTCATTTGTTTTCCACAAGCTCATCTCTGAGCCACAAGACAGGTTGGAACCTGGTCACAGACGGCTTCCCAGCTGTGTGCTCACGTTGCTGCCATCCTTTTTTCCTTTTCACCTTTGGACACGTGCTCAGAAAGCCTGTTTGGATCGTTGTGCTCACCTGGGTTCACCTTACGGGCTGTTTCCACGGCCTTGTCGGTTCTCTGTGGGCGCCCAAATTTTATGCACAGCAGCAATGAGTCATTAGTCCAATTAAGTCTGCGGCCATTTCAATGGTCTCTATGGGAAGAGATGGAGCACAATATGTAATTTCAGCTTTTCTTGTGAGGGTTTTCAATCCTTCCATGAACAAAATCATTTTATCAGTTTTTTAATTTTTTTTTTTTACTTGTCCCATTAAACTACAGAACTGGAACATACTCATGAATGGTTTCTTTCTGCTTTAACTCGAGGAGCTCCTGACATAACAAAAACTGGTAATTAACTGGCTCAGAGACTTTTACAATAGCCTCTTTAAATAAGTTCCAGTGCGCGGCCCTCGGATCTGACACTGCATGGCTGACAGCGCTGCAATGCACCCTCTATTAACGAGCTATCACTCAGCCTTCTCCCCTCTCTTCGCCACACTGTCGTTCTGCTTGGAAGTGCCCACTCTCTCCAGCGTCCCCTGCCTGTGGGACTCCTCCCTCTCCACTCCTAGCCAGGTCTTTCTTCTCTCCCTAAAAAGTCAGTCAGTCTCACGGCAGGACTTCAGGCTCCTGAAGTTCATTTTCAATGCAGATGCAAGGACTCAGCCAAGAGGAGTGTCACCTGGCTCTCAGAGGAAGAGATTATTGAAGCCTGATCTGTCACTCCACTTCCACATGCCACTACCAGCCTCGGCAAGGACAGCACCAATTTCTTTCTGGAAATAATCAGGTCAGTTCAACACATTACCACAAAAGCCTCCTAACTGGTCCTCCGGCCTCCAAACTTGCCACCCCCTCCCCACACAGCAGCCAGAGCACTCTTTGAAAACATAATCAGTGTCTCTCCCTAAGGTTGTCATTACCCTTAGAATAAACCTAATTCCTTAGCAGGCCAACACCATCTGGGACACGCTTACCTGGCCAGGCTCAGCTCTTAACACTGTCCTCACGTTCTCTATGTCCCCGACTCCCTTTTGCTCCTCAAAGCCAAGCTTGTGTCTGCACCGAGGCTGTTGCATCGGCTGCTCCCTCAGCCTGCAACGGCACAAGGCTGGTTCCTTCTGGCCTCAGTCTCAACTCAGCAGTCACCTCTTCTGGGAGCTCTTCCCTGACCACCACCACACACACACACACACACACACACACACAACCATTGTATCATGGCATTATAGTCTTAGATTTTATTTTAACGATTTTACTTTACTACAGTCCTTTGCCTTCCTGTACCTGTGTTTCACCCACACAGCATAAGCCCCTCGCAAACAGCGACCTCAGTTATCTTGCTCGTGTCATAGCTACATCTGCATTTGGCACCTAGTAGATATGCAGAAGGTATTTATCAAAGGAAGGTTTCTGTGATAAAAGTTGTACCAGGCACTAAAACCACACTGATGACCAAGTCCCTGCCCTCTTGTCTCCACAGTCTAGAGGAGGAGACAGAGAGGAAAATATCATTTGAACTCCAATACACTTTAAAAGTGCAACAGTGATGTGCTACCGTGGCGTCCCATGGGAGCAGAGCCCCTCCCTTGACTTAAACCACCGTGGCGTGTCTAGGTCAAGATAGGTAATCTTTGGCAGAGGTTTGGCATTGAAACGGAGTGACTGTGCCCTGAAGTTGAACACCAAAAACCAAACTGAAATGAAAGTGGTTCCTGGTTAAAAACACCAACCCTGTTACTAACTCACCCTGCTGTGCAAATTTATTAAAGCAGTCTCCAAATAAACAAGTCCTAAAACTAATCAGGAAGTGGAAAAACATAAAAATAATCCCCAGCCCACAACACACACCCATGAAAACAAGAAATAAAGAAAAATGTTCTATATAAAACCCGCGGGGCCAAACTCTGTCCTCAATTAGTGGTGCAGGCTGCCAGCTGAAGTCAATGGAGGTTTTCAGTCCAATAATAGAGGCAGGATTTGGGGCCCACTATGCATTGCATTCACTTTTAGGCAATAAATCAGGAATGTCAAGTGGGTGTGTGTTGGCTTCCATGACATGGTGCTTAAACCAAACAGCACTATCGTCCACACCGAGATCCACTGGAGTTCAGAGCAGCTAAGGAAGGTCTATTAATAAAGTGTGTGTGTGTGTGTAAAGAGACATCCCTGCATGGGCTGTCCCAGCCATCACTAGGACAGAGGGAACTCTTCCAGTCAAGCCTATGCCCTGCCCAGGACTGGCTGCCCAATCTGTGGGCCCCAGTACAAAATGAAAATGCCCCTTATTCAAAAATGATTATGAATTTCAAGATGGTGACAACAGAGCATTGAACCAAGTCCAAGGCCCTTCTGAGTGCAGGGTCCTAGGCAGCTGCCGGAGGTTGCACACTCATGAAGCCAGACCTGATGGTAGGAGCAATTCTGCAAAGGAAGCTTGGGTTCAGATTTAGAGCACTCCATCAGTATCACAGCTGACAATTTCTGAGTACTTTCTATGTGCCGGGAACTGTCCTAAGTACTTTACCCATATAAACTCATTTATGCATCACAACAAGCCCATGGGATAAGAAGCCTAATTATCCACATTTTATGTTGAAGAAACTGAGTTGCCTAAGGTCACACAGCTTGTAAGTGGCTGAGTCAGGATTCAAACCCACATGGTCTAGCTCTATTAACCACCTTACTGATTCTCTCCATGTTAGTCATTCGACACGTCATTCTATGTTTCTCTCATTCTGACAAGCCTCTTACTCATATCTCATGAGATCAGTCCCATCACAATCAAGGACTATCCGAATTAAATTATCCACTTCATGGCTTGCTACCTGTGTGGCTTTGAAAAAGTTCCCTGACCACGCTAAGTCCAAGTTTCCTCAACTGAATAAAAGAGATTAAATAGTGCCTATCTCGTAACTTAGTTATTGAAATGAAGTGCCAAGTGCATAAGAAGTACTCAATAAAATGTTAGCTCCTGCTACTAGTATTATTATTACTATTTGTAAATCTTACATAGATCTCAAGTTGATTGTAATAAAATAAAATAGCTACCATATATTGAAACTTATCATCTACTAGGAAATTTATATAAATCATGTCATTTATTGCTACAAACCTAATGAAGGATAACAAGATAATTAAATAGAGAAAGAATAGTGTTTTTAACATATGATGCTAGGACAACTAGATATCCATATATATACAAAAGAATAAAGGCAGACCCCATACCTCACACTATATACAAAAATTCAAAAGGTATAATAGTCCTAAATGTAAGAGTCAAACTATAAAACTCTTCAAAGAAAACAGTGGAGTAAATCTTCCTAACCTTAGGTTAAGCAATGGCTTCTTATATGTAACACCAAAAGCACAAGCTACAAAATAAAAAGTAGATAAATTCAGCAAAATTTTAAAATTTTATGCTTCAAAGAATAGATACCTTTAAGAAAATTTAAAAAAACCCCACAGAATAGTAATACATACTTGCAAATAATATAACTGATAAGGGAATTTTATCCAGAATATATAAAGAAGTCTTACAACTCAACAATAAAAAGACATATAACCCAATTCAGAATTGGCAAAGAATTTTGGTTGACATTTCTCCAAATAAAATATACAGATGGCCAGTAAGCACATTAAAAAGTGTTCAACATCTTTAGTCCTTAGGGAAATACAGATAAAAAATCATAATGTGATACCACTTCACAGCAAGATGGCTGAAATTAAAAGGACAGAAAATGACAAATGTTGAGGATGTGAAGAAATTGGAATGCTCATTTACTGTTGGTGGGATTCTAAATCGTACAACTGCTTCGGAAAATTATTAGGCATGTCTTCAAAAAGTCAAACATGGAATTACCTTAAGTTCCAGCAATTCCACTGCTAGACATATACCCAAGAGAAATAAAGACATATGTCCATACAAAAACTTGTACATGAATATTCCTAACAGCATTATTCATAATTGCCAAAAACATGAAAACAACCCAATGTCCATCAACTGCTGATTAAAGAAAATATGTTATATTCATACAATGGAATATTTTTTCAGCAAAAAAAAGGAATGAGGTACTAATATATGCTATAAATTATATGAACCTTAAAAATATTATGTTAAGTAAAGGAAGCCAATCATAAAAGACCACACATTGTATAATTTCTTTTATGTAAAATGTCTAGAAGAGACAAATCCATAGAGACAGAAAGTAGTGCTTGTGGGGAGGGGCCTATGGGAGAGGAGGGATGGGGAGTGGGTATGGGTTTCTTTTGGGGGTGATGAAAATATTCTGGAATTAGATAGTAGCAATGATTGCACAACTCTATAAATATACTAAAAACCACTGAAATCACTTTAAAAGGGTAAACATTATGGCATGTAAATTATGTCTCAAAGTTGTTATTAAAAACAAAAATCAGGCCAGGTTCAGTGGCACATGCCTGTAATCTTAGCACTTTGGGAGGCTGAGGTGGGAGGATCAGTTGAGGCCAGGAGTTCAAGACCAGACTGAGCAACATAGTGAGACCTGATCTCTAAAAAACAAAAGAATTAACTGAGTGTGGCAGCATATGCCTGCAGTTCTAGCTCCTAGGGAGGCTGAGGAAGGGGGGATCACTTGAGCCCAGGAGTTTGAGGCTACAGTGAGCTATGATCATGAGACTGCACTCCAGCCTGGGTGACAGAGGGGAACTCCATCTCAAAGAAATAAAAAAATAAAAAACTAATAAGGTAGATCTCATTTTCCCTGTTTTGTAGATAAGATAATTGGGGTTCAGGGTTCAGAGTGTGTTAGTAACTTTCTCAGGGTCAAAGGGCAAGGCAGTAAGAGCTACTATTTAAACCTCCATGCATCTCATTTCCACTTCTATGCCCTTAACTAAACTGCTTCCAAAGTTTTAGAAATGAAAAATTTTTCCTCCTCAAAAAAAAAAGGAAGAGGCTCCAGCCACATCTGGCTTAGCTCTGAGGTCACTTAATTCAAGCCTCATTTTCCCAAGTCCTTTACTGCCAGCTTGATCCTAGGTCTCGGGCAAATGGGCATGTGGCAAAGCACACAGGAAGCCCATGATAGGTCACAAACCTTATGTCAGTGTGACCACTGACCCAGACTGTGGCCTACTGGCTCCGATTGAGAAGTCCATCCTAATGATCGATAGTAATGGCAGAGGTTCAATTCAATTGCTCATGTACCCCCATCCATCATCAGAACGGCAGAATGACAACACTGGCCTTCCTAGGACCTGGTGTTTCACCTTCACAGGCTTAATGCAAGTAGATGGCTCTTGCATCCTTAACTATTCCCCATCTCTGAGCTCTGAAGCTTCTCCTGAAGTCGTACCCAACATATACTTCTATTATTTATTACAATTGCATACTTGAGAATTACCTTTGCTAGAATTTCTATTACTACACTATGCAAAGTGAGAAATGGTGCTGTGTTTTTAAAGTCTGAGTAATTTCACTGAACATGTTTCTTTTCCCTTTTGATAGAGGCTGGGATGTTCTCCTACTATTTGAGGATATTTTACTGACTAAGGGCTATGGCACCCACAGTCTGACAGTTGATAACAATTTTCTGGAGTTTAGGAAATCACCTTCAGTGACTAAGGCAAGTCATCAAAAATGGGACTATTTTTCCTCTATTCACAATTGGCTGGTTGAAGAATTTGAGGTGTTTTACTCACATCCTAAGCACTCATAATGTCAGTTTTTAAAATGAGCTCTCCAGTTCAAAATCCATCAGCCAAGACTTGAAAGAGGATCTCCTCCAGTCCTTTCTTTGTGATGTCAGCCACGAATGGGATTTCCACACCTTTATCAACTCTCCACAGCACTCTTAAAGGCCCATTTTAGCAGCCTTCCATTCCAGTTTCAACTTCACGCTCAAGGACAGAATCTAAGACATCAGTTCTCACTGGCGTGTGGGTGTGGATAACCGAGTGGGGCGTGACATACCCCTGGGCCAAGCCTTAGGTTACCGCCTGTGCCCTGAGCTACGAGCTCCACTTCACGTAACCTCTGGCAAGTGGGGTTTCCTTGTTGTGGTGATGGTTTTGTTGGGGAGGGGTCCTATTTTTGTGGCAGTTTTGTCTTGTATATGTTTTACTTTATTTTATATGGCAGAGGAAAGTCTATGAAATGGAACTCTTTTTTTGTTAAGGATTCCTCCTCTTTCCTTGGTCCCTGCCTCCCTTCCACCAGCAGACACTCTGTCTTCCCTCGCTTCCTTGCCCCAGTAACTCGGCAGCCCCAGAGCCTAAGCCTGCACATGGCCCAAGGAGAAAAATGGGGAGAAGGGGGACGAGAATGTTTGAGCCAGCCAAGACCAGAGCAGGCGGGGTTCGCTTGGAGAAGCCGCGAGCACTGGAAGCTGGGCTGACCCAGATGCCAGCTATAACAGAAGCGCCCCAACTCTTTGCGGGTACCAAGAAAATCAGCCAGGACCCGCCTCCCACCCGCTCTGTCAAACCCAAAGCTCTCCTCCCGCTTTCTGGGGCCCAGTTCCAGGGGCCCCTCCTCAAGGTCTTTGGCTACAACTTCTTAACCAGCCATCTCTGTCCACACACAGCCACCCCAGGGTGGAATCGGTGCCTTCTTCATTTCCCACAATCGAATGTAAAAATCAAATCCTTCACTCAACTCTTACAGTTGTGTTAACTTCATTGAAATGCCCCTGGCCGGATTCCACTCTCTTCCTCCTCCCCCCCCTCACCCCCACCCTCGTCCTCCAGCCTCTCTTCCTCTCTCCGCACCACGCCCGGCAGCTGCATTTCCCCAGAGCTGGGTACCGGTCCCGGCTCCCCTCCCCAAGCATGTGTCAGGCATCTCTTGGAACCAAAGACACTTCTGCCTTGAAGAAACTCTGTTGCCAATTATAAGAATAATAAAAATTTTCCCTGCGCTGTTACCCTGGGAAACACTGGGAATGTTCAGAAAATGGGAAGAGGTCATGTTCTGCCAGGATGAGTTGGGAGCAAAGATGAAGTTAGCTAGGAGGAAGGGATGGTAAGCAGGGACTGGACGGGCAGCAAAGATGTCAGATGAGGAAGAGAAGTGGGAGAGAAAGAGTGTTCAAGGAGGGGGAAAAAAAAAACGGTGGTTGGGGTTCTGCGAGAAAACCTCAGCGACAAAGACATCAAGGCAAGGGCAGCAAGAAAATCCTTCACTGGAGCGGGGCTGCTGTGAAACTATTTCTCAGCTCCATGGAGACGCACGAGGGCTCCCTCCCAGTGTGGCTGGGAACCTGGGCATCTCAGGATGCTGTCATCTTATCCACCACTCCTGAGCCACGGGCAGGCCCTACTGCAGAAATGAGGCGTCTGACAGCTCAGTCTCTGAACTTTGGGATCCTGGAGTCTTATAAGAGGCTTCGAAATTCTTTTGCTTTCCTCAGCAACATCCTCTCCCCACAGCCTCACGAGCTGATCTCAGCAACACGGCATTCACTCATTGCAGGCAGGGAGCATGTCGGGTTCGAGTCCTGACTGAGCAATTAACTAGCTGTGTGACCACAAGCAATTCTTTGAGTTTCAGTTTGAGTCTCTGTTTCATCATCTATCAAATGGAGACGAACACTTGCCTTGCACGGTTCTTATGAGAACCAGAGACAATCTATAAAGGGGACTGGGTCTAACACATAGTGGGGGCTCAGTAGAGGGCAGCTGGTTCTATGTATGAACCAATATGAATAATAATTTACATTTAATTATCTTTGCAAACAATAATAAATATTAATATGTCTCATTAATTTTGTTGTAAATTTTATTTAACTATGGTCAGTGGGGTGTTGATAAATATATACTACCAATTATAGTTAAATTACAAACAGATTTGAGGGGGCAGGTGCTGATAGGAAGCATTTACGGATTTTCATGGTGTCAATACTACCATCCTGGCCAATTTCAAGCCACCAATGTGATGGCCTTGGGCACAGAGCTGGGGAGAGATGGGTGTAATCGAGAGCCGTGTGAGCAGCCCAGGACACCTCTGACCTTAATCTCCAATCTGTTCAGATGTGTTCAGATGTCACATAATGATGCTCATAAATTATATCATGCACTTACAATTATTAATAAAAAAAGAGGAAATAATGTACAATATTCCCACTAAATCAAGAATAGCCTCTTAGCAGGAAACAGAGATTGCTCCTTTAGTTCCCCATATGCCCCTGGTTCCATATTCTGCCACTCCTTGGCCACCATTTGAGTTTTTATAATTTTTAAAGAAACAAACCCCAGAGTAGGGTGTGTGTGTGTGTGTGTGTGTGTGTGTGCGTGTGTACAAGAGCTGAGCTTTTCCCACACTCTTCTCTGAAACTATCCACACAAGTGTGGATTATATTTGAAAATCAGCCTTGGCTAAACCCTTCTAATAGCTTATAACATCAATTTAATGATAGATAAAATAAAGGAAAATTACATTATCTTTCATTTAAACTCTAAGCCCTTTGAATTCTTTTATTTAAAAAAAACCTTTCATTTCCCCCTGTAATTATCAATATATTTCCATCACCCCAGGAAATAAAAAGGCTCCTTTCAGGGGCAATTTTAACACCTGTAAATCCCCCAGATGTTAGAATGAATCTGTAAGAGCTAGAGAGGAAAAGAGCTTGTTCTATAGTCTGGCAGTTTCTTGGTTTGCTTTTTATTTTTTTTAAATCCCTTCATTGTATTTTTGATCAGTGCTGGATAAATAATGTTTGGATTAAAAATCCCCACTGTATGACTGTGCTCAACATTCTTGCTACCAGTTTCCCAGAATCCACATTTAATGAAAACATATCTAGGTCTCAATGTAAGAATCAAGATGGTCACATATAGAACTGGAGGGGACCCAAAAGGTCATCTCACTCCAACTTTTACTGTGCAAAGGAGCAAATTGAGGACCAGAATGATGCTATGACTTGCCCATGTGGGGACGGCCTTTTACGGTTCCCCAGATGGCCCCAGCCACCTCCCCCAACACTTCCATCCCCTCACACACATACACAAGGTGGGATGTACAGTGACAAAATTCAGCAGAAACTAGAACATTGGATATTTCCACAAAAATACAAAAGTAAGAATTTTAATAATAATCATTTATTTATTCAACAAATATTTATTGGACACGTACTATATGCTGGTTACTGACATTTTGATAGTATACTTTTTTTTTTTTTTTTTTGAGACAGTATCTTGCTCTGTTGCCTAGGCTAGAGTGCAGCGACATCAACACAGCTCACTGCAACCTCTAACTCCTGGGCTAGAGTGATCCTCCTTCCTCCTGAGTAGCTGGGATTACAGGCACATGCCATTAATCTTGACTAATTCTTCTATTTTTTGTAGAGATGGGGTCTCACCCTTGCTCGAGCTGGTCTCAAACTCCTGGCCTCAAGCAATCCTCCCGCCTCAGCCTCCCAAAGTGCTAGGATTATAGGCATGAGCCACCATGTTTATATGTTTTTAAGCTTATGATAGATGCTCTTTTTCTTCAACTCCTACATTGTTAGTGTAAGATGCAGCCCTCTCAGATGGAAATAAAGCTTTTTTAAAAAAGCATTCACAGACTTGCCTGTTATGTTCACCAGAAACTTGACTACAAGATACCATATGGGTCAGGTTTACGTCTGTAACAAAACCTGGATATTTTACTCTTTGTTGTTTGTTTGCTTAACTCTGGACTTTATAAAGACAACAAAGGATTTGCTGAAATGATCACGCTTTTACTGTGGAAAACACTCCATGGTTTACTAGGCAGTTAATTTAAACATGACTACATGCCATAAGTTAAGTTCTCCCTCCTAAGTTATGCCACCAATGCAAAGAGTGGTTTCTTAAACAGACAGTTCTAAAAACATACCCAGCTATAACACTTACCTGCTGGGTGAACTTCATTCAGCGAGGTACTCCACTCCTCTGGGCCTCAGTTTCCTTATCTGAAAAAAAAATAGAAATAAATCCACTTAGCCCAAAGTCTTGTCAAGAGATAAAATATAACCAGGTCTGGAAAGCTTCTAGCACAGCACCACCACAGGCCAATCACCCTCCACACATTGGCTCCCTTTCTGTTGTCCTCCCTACTCAGGAGACGGAAGGGGAGTCAACAAAAGAAAGAAAATTTAGGGGAGTGAACAGGAAGAGGGGATGGAAGAAAAAGGAAAGAAGTGGGGCAGGAGAGTGGAAAAGAAATGGCTTAGGTACAATGCCCAAAGGATAAGAAAGGGAGAGACAACTGGTGAAACATAAGTGGGACTCTAAGAGCCCTCCCTATGCGATGTGAATCCCCAGCAGTTTCAGAGAAGGCAGCCATGGTGCAGAGTGAAAAGGGAAAAAGACCTTCTTCTTAGTCAGAAAAGAACTATTACCCCTATGGAAGTGCCTGTTAGAAAAAATGATGCTAAATCCACTCACAAAGATATTTCCACTAAAAGGCCCAATACGTGGAGGGAATCATTTCCATGTGGCCACCCTCACAGTTGGCAACCTTATTTCCAAAGCCTAGTATCCTTCAGTGGTCTTCCAAATTTGGTGAAACTACAAGCAGTTCCTGAACTCACAAAACAATTCTCTAATCTAGCTGTTCTCTAGCAATTAAACATATATGGCTCTGACCCTAGTGTTCTTACCTATGACATTTTTAAAATTTGCTTAATTCACATAATCACACTAGGGGGCATCGAGAATTTTCATGAGCATTGCCATGGCTCATGTAGAAATATTTGTTCCACGTCAAGCTCATTCTACTGACTAGAAAGCAAGAGAGGAAATCATATATGAGATGAACCCTATTCCTTATTGAGGGCATGTTAGTAAGGGGGCAATGGTGATGCAGGCCATAGTTATTCAGGATAAAATGTCTTTTTTGCATTTATTCTTGTCTTTTAAATGATGTAGAGGATTTGAACAGAATTAAATGTGAATGGTGAGAGATGTTCTGGTCTCTATTCTGTGTAACAAACTACCCTAGAACTTACTGACTTAAAATAACAACAATTTTATGATATTTCATGAATTCTACAAGTCAGGAATTCAGGCAGGGCTCAGCTGGATGATTCATCTGCTCCTCGTGAAGTCAACTGTGGTCACTCAGTGGTACTTAGCTGGCATAAGTGTACTTAGCTTCAAGATGGCTTTACTCACATGTCCACCACCTGGTGGATGTTCAGAAGGCTGAGCTCCATTGGGACTGCTCACCAGAGCACATACACCTGACCTCTCCCACATGGTGGTCTCAGGGAAATTGGACCATTTACCTGACATTGACTTCTCCCAGAACAAGTGTCCCATGAGAACCCATTGGAAGCTTCATTGCCTTCTCCAACCTAATCTTGGAGGTCACACGGTATCACTTCCACTGCATCCTATTGATTTTAGGCAAGTCATAAGGTCAACCCTGATTCAAAAGAGGGAAATTAGATTCCTCCTTGATAGCAAAGTCCAGAGTCACATTTTAGAAGACATGTAGGATGAGCATATCATTGTAAAATATAATCTATAACTGGAGACTTGGGACAAAAATCTCTAATTGTCTTCCGTATGGTACCTAAAATATGAAGTGATAGCTTTAATGCCATAAATGCACTGTCACCATTGAGAGATTCTTTGTCCTAATCTGAAGTTGTTTGTTCACACAGTTCAAACCTAGAATACCTAATTCCTGCCATCCCAGTCAGAGAGTTAGTGGATGTGACTCTGCAGGGCCAGCAGGGTAGCAACTTGGGGTATAAATCTATAAAGGGTGCTACAATAACACTTGGACATAAAATAAAATTACTGGAAATGAAATAATATGGAGAAAATTGAATATATCAGAAGTCCTCTAAGGTAGCATTCTATGAATCACTGGAACAAATGACTTCACAGGCTCTCAGAGGTGGGAAGAATGACTCAAAAGGGGGCATGCTTAAGTAAACAGAGGGCTCTGCAGAACCTTCTCAGGAGAGTGGGCCCAGACACCTCAGAACTTTTGCTTTCTTGGATGGATTATGCAAGTCTGGGGCCAGAGCTAAATTGCTTGTGAGAGTAGAAAATAGGCAGCATACTTTCACCAAGGGTCTTTCACCTCTGCCCATCCCTCATGTAAATCTCAGCCTCTCCTCTAAAGAAATGTTAAACAGATAATCAAAGAGTAGTATTTCCCTGTGCAGCCCTGGACTCCAGACACGTTACTCTAGGCATCAAAGTAAACTTGGGTCAAGGCTGAGTGATGGTCATGATCCTGGAGCAGTAGCCTGGAGACTTGGGGCAGTTCTGCCTTCTGCGGGCTTTGTTCTGTGAAGTTTAGTCTGTGCTCTGGAAGTTTTTGTGCTTTAGTGAAAATTTTTTGATTTGTAAAATAGGGATAATAAAGACAATCCTACTTACCTTCTTATAATATTCTTGCATAAATTCAGATTTAGATAATGCCTGATGGCAGTCGGTGATTACTGGAGATCACATAATTATTGTTGGTGTAGTGGTGGGCGTGCTGTTTTTATCTCTTCCTAAACACTTGCATGGCTGCCTAATCGGCCAGAGTACGGTTTCAGAATGCCATAGATCAGTGTCATCTTCACCATTACAAAACTCTCCCTGTATAGAGTTTGGCTAATGGCTCTCAAATTAAATAAAATAACAAAAGATAATCTACCATCTCAGAACACACAGTACTTCATACCCCAGAGCAAGCAGCTTGCATTCTTCTGGAGCCATTCTTTCTACCTTGGCAACAGAGTCATTTTCAAATAAATAAAAGTTCCAATAGGGACAGTTCCAAGACCCAGTTGTGACAAAGCAACCAGCCAAGCTAGTGGAGTTATTAGAGATGATCTCTTAAGAAGAGAACTAAATGTTGATTGAATGTGAAAACTATGTAACACTCAGCCTTCACTTATTAGCATGGTTTTCTTTAGGATTTGGGGCGAACCATCTAATTTCCAAATGCCTAGATATATTCAGAAGTCAAACCATCTAGGCTTCTCTTAGGAAGGATCAGGTGGACCCAAAGGACTCCGCTAAAGATGATTCGGAGGAGACGCCTCCCACCCCTACATCTCCTGCTTGCTCTTCCCTTTGCAGAGCTAAGCATGCCACGAAATGGGGCGAGACGTCTGTGAACCAGCTTTGCAGCTGCTTCATTACTTTACTAATATCAATATTAATTTTTGCAGGCTTCATTTCTCAGTGCATCAGGCTAGAGGTGCAACTTGTACACACCCTGGTGTTTGGCAAGGGGATCTGTGAGCCTGCTCTAATGCCACCTCCCCTGCCACTTCCCCTGTGGCTCTGTGAAAAATCTGGTTCAAGCCCAAGACAGCAGGGAGAGAGCAGGGGAAGCAAAGTCAAGCCACTTCTCACAGGCCAAATCACAGAAGCTGAAAAACAAGTACCTGGGTATTATGCGCCTGCCTCTCTGGTGTTTTCACCGCCAATTTCCCACTTGGCCACATGTGCACATTTAATTAATGTTCTGCTCGTCACCTCCTGCAAGTCATTAATAATGATGCTCTGTAGATGCCGGCCCATCTCAGAGCCTGCCAGAAGCACGCCGCTGGCCACCATCTCCCAGTCACTCCATGGCCGCCCACTGGCTGCTCACGTGGCCTTCCAGCCGAGTTTCAATCCAGGAGACAGAGCTCAGAACCAGCCTGGTTGAATTCATCTTTCAAGTGAGATTTCTGGATGCATCCATTTCATTTCCTTCACCCACTAATGTTGTGGAAGGTTTTTTTTTTTTTAATTCTATTAAAAAATGCAATTAAATTTGTCTCATGGAATTTGCTCTTTAAAAATCCAGACAGCTGCTTGCTCATGGTGGCATTATGCTCTTGATTCTTACACGTTTTTTTCCTCATCTCCATTCCATTACTTTACTGAGGATTAAAGACAGGCTTACCAGATGGCAAATGCCAGGATCTCTTCCCACCCCCCCTCCCACTCGGAAGACTAGGATCATATCGGCCATAATACACAGCCCAGGTTCCTCTCTGCAGCTTTGGGAAGAGACGAGCATTGTTTCACTGAAATCCGTGAGCTAATGCCCAAACGCAATTAAGGGGCAGGAGGTTAGAAACGAGAAAACCTGAGTACTGCTGGGAACGCCACCATCAGGCCTCCTGCCCTGTGCCTCAGTTTCTTCATCTTGCAGTCTCCCTCGCTTCCTCCACCATTTCTCAGCCATAAAGCATTCATTAGGCTGGGAAGCAAATGAGGTAATGTCTGTGGTGAGATGGTTTGTGCGTTTCCAAAGAAAGACACCATATAAAAAGCATTCTGATTGCTAACAGTCAGGGATGCTGAGGATCAGGCCTGGCCGGCTTTATAAACTATTTAACTGCCTGCTTCTAGCAAAAACTATTTTTATCAGTTAATTACACATTTTTCTTATTAAATAACAATGTGAAAGCATTTCTTGCTCATTTTCCTGTCATGATTAATTTAATCTGCCTCCCTTTATTGAAAGTCCGGTTTTCTTCCCCTTGTCTTATCCACCCTGATAGGCTAGTAAAAGCCCCACGACTGTTCAGCCCCCTGGATTAACGTTAACCCGTTCTACTTCATTTTCTTCCTTATCTCAGGTCCCTAGACCAGTTTCTTTCTCTCCCAGGACTGTGGGCCTGGTGCCTCAGGAAGCACCGAATGCTAAAGAACAGACCCAGCCCTCGTGGATGGCGTCCCTTCTCCTTTCCTTTCTCATGGCCGGCTGCCTGCAGCAGGAAAAGCCCCAGAGTGAGGCCAGATCCGAACCCAGCCCCGGGTCACATCCTGCATGGGAAGGAGACAAGGACTGCAGAAGGGAGCACTGGTTGTGTTTGTTTCAAAACAGGCACACATGTGACGTGACCAGGATTTGAAGGAAGGAGTAAGAAGGGATATGCCGATGCCCGTGTTGCTCGCTGCACTGTGGAACTCTTTCCTAAGATTATTGGTTATTATTGATTGAAATTATTAATCATAATTAACAATAATATTCTTATTCCACGCTTACGCCCTTGACAGGGAAAGGGCACGTAAGGCCCTCATGTTATTGCTCAGAGCCACAGAGAGAGAATAGAGCTATGAGAACAAAAATCACAATTTTTCAGGCGAAGCAGCTAACCACAACAATTACAGAAATGGTAACAGAAAAAGTAATTTCATATGTTTTTTATTTGTTGCTTGTGGTAGGTTGGCAGCCTCTGAAATGGCTGCCTTCTGAGCCCACCTCCTGATAGTCCCTCCTCTGTGTGGTCCCCTCCCCTTGAGCATGGGCTGGACGTACTGACGCGCTTCTAATGAAGAGGGTGATGGGATATCCCTTCCAAGGAGGAGCTACAAAAGACGGTGGCTTCTTTCCTAGATACGCTCACTGGCTTGCTCACTCTCAGGAAAGCCAGTGGCCACGTTGCGAGCTGCCCTATGATGAGACCCAGGTGGCAAGAACCTGAGGAACAGCCAGTGAAAGACTGAGGCCCTCCATCCGTGAACCCATGGGAACAGCAGCCTACCAACAACCATGCAAGCAGACCCTGCCCCCAGTCGAGGCTACAGATTAGAACGCAGCCCCAGCCCACAGATCGGTTGCAATCACAGGAGAGATTGTGAGACAAAAGCACTCAGCTAAACCGCATCCATATTCCCATATCCCACAGAAACTGTGATATAGCAAATGTTTAGGTTTTTTAAGCTACTAAATTTGAGGTGACTGTTACTCAGCAGTAGATGACTGATACACCTTGTCTCCTATAGTAGCATCGCCCAGAAGTAGCACGGCATGCTATGATGAGGGAGCAAGGTGCACTGCTGCCCTAGCTTTCCCCATGCAATTGTTAATTGACCAAAACCCTCTCCCTTATTGGATGAGGGTTTTTTTGGTTTTTGGTTTTTTGGTTTTTCCTTTTCAGAGCCAGAGTCTCCCTCTGTTGCCCAAGCTAGAGTGCAGTGGTGCAATCATAGCTCACTGCAGCCTCAAACTCCTGGGCTCAAGCAAGCCTCCTGCCTCAGCCTTCTGTATCTCGGGGATTAGAGGTATGAGCCACCACACCTGGCTTGGATGTGGTCTTAAAACCCTTCCCAACACAACTCTCTAAGCAGGCACCCACAATTAATTGCTCAGAGACAAGAGAACACCTACTTGCTGTCCCCAGAACAGTGTAAAGAGAAGAAAACTCAGAGTTAGAAGATCTGATTTCTACTTACAAGCCAAGAGGTTGTGGCAAGTCATTAATAATCTTTGAACTTCATGTCATGAACATCATTGACAAAATGGATGTTTGGATGCTCTGAGTTACAAGGAACAGAATACTCGACTAAAATAGCCTAAAAGGAATTCCGTTTTCCCCCAGTCTGCCACCATCAGTGTGTTGGCAATCTCCCCTTACAGTCCCAAGATGGTTGTAGCAGCTCCAAGCCTCATGTCCTCCCAAAACAATGCCCCTGGGCATGAAAAAGAAGCATTCTTATCTCCTGGCCTATATGTGAGTAAAAATTCCCCAAGCAGAATTCCTCAAACATTATTTCGGCCAGAGCTGGCTTACATGTCTACCCCTAAAGTCATCACTGGCTGAGGCAAGGGGATTATCGTGATCGGTTTAGACCACTCACATTTCACCCCTGGAGCTGGGGGAGGCCTGGCCTCCTCTGGAGCAGATAGCCATCCAGGGAAGAGCTGGAAAAATTTTAAGTTCTATGCACATAAAATGAAGAGGGGAAGTTGCTGTTGGACAAGTGTGTTAGTCTGCACCAAACGTACACGATGGCTCAACCCAACAAAAACTTAATTCTTGCTCACGCTACATGCCTAGCGCAAGTCAGTGAAGGGCTCTGCCTTTCTCTGTAGAGTCACTCAGGGCTAGACTGACAGGGGTCCAGGCATCAGCACCAGGCCTCAGGAATTTAGAGCAGCCGGAGAGAGAAGCTGGTGAGGTCTTTCCTGCTACACCACTTCCACTCACATTTCCTCTGCCAGAACTAGTGAGTGGCCCCATCCACCT
Organism: Lemur catta; assembly: GCF_020740605.2. Lineage (NCBI taxonomy): Eukaryota > Metazoa > Chordata > Mammalia > Primates > Lemuridae > Lemur > Lemur catta. The sequence continues at coordinate 57,900,368 of NC_059130.1, forward strand.
GCAAGTGTAAACTCTCACGGACCAAAAGGAGGAAAAGGAAACAGGAACCATTCTGACTCCAAGAGGCAAACAACACTGTCTGCAATAAAGTCTTATCTCCTTGCAAGGTTTTTGTGACGTTCAAATGAGATAATGCATGTACTCGTTTCTCAAACATTCATTAAACACGTAAGATCTACCAGTGTTGGGGTGGGTCATACAAGGATCAGTAAGGCACAGTCACCACCCTCCTGGCAGATGTAACCGTTGAGAAGACACCAAACATATGAATGCCTTTCAAACTCTGTTTCCCCTTCTCTTCCCCTTCCAGGCCCTGAATGTTCACCTGGTAGATTTTGTCTTCCTATTGTTGGTTTCAAAGTCTTTGCAATGCCTTCGAGAGGGGTCATGGCCAGAAAGGACAGAGGACTAATCTGGAGTGGCACGGCGATATGGTTTGGATGTTTGGCCCCTCCAAATTTTATGTTGAAATTTGATCCCCAATATTGGAGGTGGGGCCTGGGGGGATGTATTTGGGTTGTGGAGGCAGATCCCTCATGAATGGCTTTGTGCCCTCCCTGCAATAATGAAGGGGTTCTTGCATCATTAGTTCACGCTTGTTTAAAGGAGACCAGCACCCCATCCTCCCTCCATTGCTCCTTCTCTCATCATGTGACACACCTGCTCCCCCTTTCACCTTCTGCTTTGATTGGAAGCTTCCTGAAGCCCTCACCAGAAGCAGATGCTGGTGCAGTGCATCTTGTACAGTCTGCAGAACCGTGAACCAAATAAACCTCTTTTCTTTATAAATTACCCATTCTCAGGTATTCCTAACACACACGTGTCCAGGGATGTGCAGCAGAAGATAGCGAGATATCTCGCAGAAGGCATCTTTTCCTTGATCTCCCTTGTCTCACAGAGTGCTAGAAGAATGAGTTGTTGCCTTGTTTCCTTCCAAATCTTTTTTTTTTTTTTTTTTTTTTTGTGGCTCATGAGAGAGAAGAGATTCCTGCTTCCTTTCACCTCCCTCCTCAAGCTCTCTCCCTTCAGCCAGCACATCAGCAACTCAGTGTTCCCTGGCTTTGCCCCTCTCATGAGTGTCCGCCTCTTAACAAAGGTGTCATGATACTGTCAGGATTGGTAGCCTGCAGCTACAGAAAGGCCCTGTGATTTCAGTGGCTTAGGACAAAGTGCTCACCAGGATTACATGGTCAGTTCAGGCCTGCAGGAAGGGTCTTCTCCACACAGTCATCAGAGACCCAGGCCAATGGTTGTTTTCCATTTTCAACCATGGTTTCTAGTGTTGCTCTAGGCATTGACAGCCCTACAGGCCAGAGGGGAAAGGCCACGGATGGGACATGAGGGAGGATTTCAGCAGGCTGGGCCTGGAAATGGCACCCATCACTTCTGCCCACAGACCACTGGAGGGGAACTCAGTCATGTGACCACACCTAACTGCCAGGGAGGCTGGAAAATGTAATTTAATTGTGTGCCCAGGAAGAGAGAAGAACAGATTTTGGTGGACAGCTAGCAGTCTCCCCCACACTCACCCACACAACTTCCTATTTTTTGACTTGGCAAAAGCTGAGATCACAGAGTATTTCTATACAGCAATGTACACTTTGGCCTGCCAAGAGGCCAAAAATTTCTGGGAGAGGATTTACAAACACCTTGGTGCAATCAATTGGCAAAGACCTGACCCACTACCCATCTTTCTGGAGGTATTCCTCCGCCTAAATTCTTGGCCAGGTCCTCCAATTCTAGAAAGATAATTTTGAAGATATGAAGTGATCTAGACATTTCCAACGTACAGAGAAACCAAAGGATGTTTCCCAAGTAAGAATCATCCTTTTCCAAACAGTAACCAAAAAGGTAAAAAGCTTATATAGAAAAAATTTCATGAGACTTGGGGAGAGGTGCTTCCCTAGACACCTCCCATTCATTCATCCACTCAACAAATATTTCTTGAACGTCCAGTGTGTGACAGGCTGAGCACCTAGTGTGTATCAGGCTTCGTGCTAGGCACTGAAGACATACCGATCAACCAGAATGACACGATCTCCTGGACCTTAGAGAGTAGACCAAAAAAAGAAAGTACACAAGAATATAAAATATGTATCATTACATATCATGGCAAATAATTGTAAAAGAAAAATGGGGCCAAGGCAGAGAATAACCACAGGGGTGGGGAAGGCTGAGGTGTTAGCTGCGCAAAGGGAGCGGAGGAGGAGATGTGCACGGCCCGCAAAGGGCGCAGCCTGCGCAGAGGCAGGAGAGGAGAGCGTGCGGCCTGACAGAGGAATGGAGGAGACGCCAGTGTGGCTGAAGAGGCTGAGGGAAGCCCTGGTGGGAGATGAAACTGGAGAAGCTGGCGGGAGCCAGACCATAAAGAGTTTTGCAGGTCATGATGAAGAATTTGAATTTGAATCTAAATAAAATGGAAAACTATCTGGGCCACTGAGGGACATGATTCCACGCTGTGTTCATTTCTTGGGGCTGCCAGAACAGAATACCACAGACTGAGTGGCTTAAACCACAGTTCTGGAGGCTGGAAATCCAAGCCCAGGTGTTGAAAGGGTTGGTTCCTTCTGAAGGCTGAGAGAAAATCCGTTTCAGACCACTCTCCTCGCTTCTGGTGCTTTGCTGGCCATCGTGGGCACTTTTTGTAGATGATGTTCTACCTGTGTCTTCGCATCATCTTCCCTCTGTACCTGTCTCTTTCTCTCCATACCGTATTCTTTTCATAAGGACAGCAGTCATATTAAATAGGGGCCACTCTGCTCCAGTATGACCTCCTCTTAACGCATTACATCTGCAATGACCCTATTTCCAAATATGGTCACATTCTGAGGGTTAATACTTCATATGAATTTGGGGCAGGAACACAATTCAAGCCACAACACACACATTTTAAGGTTAGTCTGCACTAAGTATGAATGGGAAGAAGAGGGGGCTAGAGTGGAGTTGGGAGGCTGGTGTCACTACTGTCAAGGTGAGAGATGGTGTTTGCCTGGGTTAGGTGTTCAAGGAGATTTAAGGTACGTTTTGTTGGTGAAACCAGCATGACTGCTGACAGATTGCATTTCATTGGTGAGGGAAAGAGGGTAACAAGGATAACTCTTAAGTTTCTGGCTTGAGCAAGGAGGAAGTTGGTGATGCAATTTATGATATGAAGAGGAGTTGGGGGACAGAGGTATGTTTGGGTGTAGACCTCTATGGTTTTATTTGGGTAATGTTAAGCTTGAGCTATGTATGAACCAGGCAAATAGATATACCAAGTAGACAGTTGCATGTAAGAATCTGGAATTCAAAGGGGAGGTCTGCTCTAGAGATGCGAATGTGAAGCTTTACCACATGGAGTGTTTAGAGTCAGAGGGCCAGAGGCTCTGCTGCTCCATCTCAAGGGAGGCTCCTTCTTCTCAGAGGGCTGAGCAAGCTGACTGTCTAACATTCTAACCCCTGGCTGTTCCATCTCAGCCTCTGTGCACATTCCCTGGGTCCTTGGTATCTGGAGAAGATGAAGAGGGTGCTCCCAGTCCTCTCCCAGGTTTATACAAAACGTCCGGTATCTATGTCCAAGAACACCCACGCAGCCCAAGGTACGTAGCTACCTAACTCGTCTGAACGTTGGTGAATACGCAGACGCACATCCCGTCCCTTCCACAGAAATGACCTAAACTTTGTGAGGTTCACATGTCCCTAGAGATGATCTCATTTGCCTGCTTCAAAAGCGCTTTGGTCTGCACAGCCTGTAGCAGCAAATTTACACTTCAAAAAGCAGACAGCTTTTTCCACATCTTATTCACTTAATGGGTGAGAATGTAAAATTAGTTCCGTTGCTGATGAGGACCTTGAGCCAAATGAAAAGTGTTCATTTGCCAGCACAGACTTACAGCCTGAGACATGATTATATAGCTAATCCAATAATGGGTTTTGATGCTGAGCATTTATTTATATACAGTATGTCTTGTTATCTGTTGATAATCAGGACCTACAATTTACTCTTTCTTGTGCGTGTAGTGTGAAATAGCAACATCTTCCAGACATATTGCATTTAAGTACCAACATGCAAACACATACAAAAAGCGCCATCATCAGCAAAATATTTTATTTGCTCTCTTTTTTAAAAAAGAGTGAGAACCAATGCTTGTATTCAGGCTTTTATATTTTTAAATATAAGTAGCAAATAACACATGAGGTCTCTCTCAAGACTAGATAAAGATTAAAAAAAAAAAAACCTGAAAACAAAGTTTCCCTTATCATCTTGACCCACCCTAATCAAGTGATTTTTTTTTCTTTTTGCTCTCTAAGAATTCCATCTGCAGGTCAAATCCTAAATGCATTTTTACCTACAATGGTATAAACCCAAAAGATATCTGGCGAAAATCTTCACAATGCCACCACCTGACTATCTGACTACCTGAATCTTTCAAACGCTCTGCTTGTCTGGAAGATGCACATTATCACCCTGTGAGCATGGGAACTGTAATAATTATCTCAGCCAAAACCTTTCTTTAAAAGATAGTAACTTAAAATTAAATATAAAACCACCACATTTCTATAAACTCTTGCAGAGACTACATACTGCTACATTATATTGTTTCTTACCCTGTGGATGAGTGTAAATGTCTGTCACTAAAATATAGGGACACTCTCGGCCTAATACAAATATAAAATGCATAAAATCCAACATTTAAAACAAGCAGGCATTTTTATAGATATGATGCATTGTCACATATTCCAGCTATAATGAAGCCTATGGGAAAGGAAAGGCAAGTCAGGATTAAGTATTCTGTTAATTGCAAATGTGTAGCACACCTGCAAAATCTGTGAAAAATCCTACCACACTTGGGAAAAGTCACTGCAAGTTCCTTTCCGTGCTACCGTCTCTTGGACCAGCCTGGAAAAATCCAGAACAAATGCAGAGAGGTTTCAGAGAGCTCTTATCTCCAGCTGCCACTTTCCCCACTTAGTGATCTCCAGCCCAAGTGAAGTTGAAGGACCAATCACTCTATGATATATGAGAAGGAAGCGGGGCAAGTGCACTTTTTTAAGCTGAAATTTATTCCGTAATAAATACTTCAATGTTGGTGGGATGTGATGTTTTATTGGATTACACCAGTTTGCTAAAGAAATCACACTGGGAATAGCAAAGATTGCGGTTTTGTGGCTAATGCATTTGTAGATGTGAGGGCTTTACGCTGGAAGAGTGCTGGAGAAGGATAACAAGTCAAATTAGGAACCGGCTAAACACATGCAAATCTATATTAGGGCAATACTTGGGCGCACAAGTCCAAGAGTTTTTTGCAGCGGCTGCTTTACCTAGGCTGGATAATTCATTAGGTTTTGACTCTGGTAAAGATTAAATGAATATAGCATACATTACATTCTTACTTTCGTCGCAGAAACAAATCTTCCTTGTACCAGCCAGTGTAATCTTCAGAGTTTTCGTTATATAAAACACCTCAAGAAAAATGCACCTCAGTAAGATTTACACTTTATTACTCTAATGATTCTACAAACACTACCACAATGTGATGAAAGACAGAGCAGTCCCGGACTGATTGAGAGCTAATAAAAATCAGTACTGAAAACCGAAAAGAGCACCCTTATCATCTTTCTTTCATTTAGAGCTGATTACTAGGGGATTATAATGCAATCACAGCTATGTGTGAGAGGTAGCTATGGGAACCAGTTTTAACTGTTTATCTAGCCAAAGATCTTAATTTAAGTTTGAACACTCTGATTCATTTATATGTAAGACACCAAGGAGACAAAATGCAGAAGAAACAGATGCGCACTTGTTCTTTCCATTTAACTTCATAAGCTACCAGCCAATTTGTCTTTCAGGGACAAAATTAATTTCTGATGACAATGTGAGCAAGTAATAAACTAGAAGTTCCTGTCCTGGGAAACTTGTTAATGCCATGTAATGTTCTGGAGTTATTTAGGAGGGAAAATAGAGATTTGCTCCTGGAGTTACGGGGACGTCTGTAACAGACTCTCCTTTGTCCCAGCTCTTAGTCACTCCTGCAGAGGTTTATGACACCTTTTCTAGAGGTTGAACTGGGAAAGTTCAAAAAAAAACCTTGTTACTTACCATTTCTTTCCTATGGGGTATTTTTAAACTGCTCATTTTCCTTCATATTCTCCCCATGATTCAGAATTGCTCATAGCACAAACCTCTGGCCTGTTGCTCCCCAGCCCTGGCACGGGGGCAAAGTGACTAATCATGAGATGAAAAATGAACTGCAGGACCTCCTTCTTGGGTCCCACGTCACTGCAGAACACAGCCCTTTGCACACAAGTGCTCTCAACCTGAGGGCTGGAGGCCACGGCAACACTTGACGGAGGAACCCAGGATGGACGCAAGGGTATGTCAGTGCTGGGCTTCAGTGTGGGAACCCACGGCCAGCCAGAGAGGAGGGTGCCAGAGGGTTAGACAAAACGCATGCGCATACACGTTCTGAGGGGCAGTGAGACTGGCCACCACCTCAAAATCATCTGTGCTGTTGTGTCCTCAAGTCCGTGAGAATAACCATAATAATAATAATAATAACAACAAAAGTTAGCATTTACTGAACACCTACTCTATGCCAGAGATAAGGCGGACATTCTACATACATTATCTCATTTAATTAGCACAACAAACCCTATGGGAAAGTCATTTTTATGGCTATTTATAGGCAAGGAAACTAAATCACACATAAAATATAACTTGTCCAATGTCACAGCTAGCAAGTGGAAAAGCCAGCATTTGAACTCTGTCAGACTGCAAAACTGATGTTTTCAAGCATTCTGAAAGGCAAACCTTGACAATCGTCTTCATCTTGGCCATTAATACAGCAGCCCCCCCTTATCCTGGGGGTATGTCCTCACACCCCCAATGGATGCCTGAAACCGCAGATAGTACCAAACTCTATATGTACTATGTTCCTCCCAGTACATACATACCTGTGATCAAGTTTAATTTATAAATTAGGCCCAGTAAGAAGAGATGAACAACAATAGCTAATAATAATATAGAGCAATTATAACATTATGCTGTAATAAAAGTCATGTGGATATGGTCTCTCCACCCCCCAAATATGTCGCTGTGCTATACTAGACTATTTTTGGACCTCGGTTGACCGCATTCCTGAAACCGCAGAAAGCGAACCTTGGCTAAAGGGGGCTAACGGGTACACCCAGTTCTTTAGTACCTCTGGATTACATTCATGTGGTCACCTGCAGGGCCCGTGCCGGCCTCCCCTCACCCCCACCCGGCCTCCCCGGCCCGTATTTTTCTGCTCTCTGGAGGAACTCCCCACGGCACAACGGCTGTCCATTAGCGTGTTTTTAAAACCTCGCTGTCTCTCGCATCCTCTGACAGTTTTCATATGCTCCACATGAAGGATCCTTTTCCAGAAATACTTTTGAAGAAAGTCTAAAGTAAGCTGAAAAGTATTACATTTTTCATCTCAACGGGGAAATGGATTTAAGAAAAAGAGAGAAGAGCCTGCAGGTCTTTCAGATTTTAAAAAGAATTCAACACACTGCTGCATTGGCACTGGGAACACATCTATCACAGAAACCAAGAGAGCATCTGCATTTACACGCTGAAACGGTTCCTTCGTCCTTGATCACGATAATGAGTTAGAGTTCCGCTGAGCCTTTCATCCGGAGGGGCGTCGTGGCCCCTGCAAAAGCCAGCCCCGCGAGAAGCTCCCTCCACCACCAAGGCGCTGTTTCCTCCAAGGTGAAAGGAGGAAACGGCTCCATTAGGGGAAAATTGAAAAGGACAAGGGAACACTGTAAATTCTACTTCCAAACGTAACTAAAATAACAGCAACTGTCCGACTGTCGGTATTGAATTGCCCCATCTGGAACTTGGGCATAACAATGTGGTCCCAAGGAAACCATCCACAGGGCATCGATGGCGAGACATACATAAAAGAAAGGAAATGTTTTCAGGGCCTGGAGAAAGCCATGCCCTGTGAGCACCAGGGCAGTTTACTAATTGCCCTATTTCTGGTTTTGAAACCTACATCAGGCAACTGGGGGACATTCCTGACGACAAGAACACAAGTGACAAAGATAGAAACAGGCCAGTTTGCTGTTGGGGGAAGAATGGGATCTACCACAGAGCTGCTTCGCTTTTGAGCACAAACGATTGTGGGAAATGTAACGGGAGACTCAGGCTGTCACTCTGCGGGTCTGGAACCCAGGGTGAAAGTCAGACTCCCTCTCAGCAAGGCACATGTTCGAAGTTGCCTTTCCAGCCGGGTGGTGGACGAGCCCTGAGCTGGCCACACACCCTCACCTAAGTCTTGCTTGCCTGAGTCTTCTGTGGCAACACATCTTTGTCCAGAGGCGCTGCTGGTCCTCTGCCTGGAGTTCCTCCCTCCCGAAATTCCTCTCTCCTCTTTCCCTTCTCACTCCCTGTCATCCACCACCAATATTCCACTCAGGTGGCATCTCTTCCAGTCAGCCTTCCCTGAACTCCTTAAAGTCGGGCTAAATATCCCCACAGCATCATACATACACGTACCTCGGGAAGGGCATTTCCCATGACAAAGAGCCATCATTTATTGACTACCTACGCGCCAATCCCTGTGCTGAGCATTCGACACATAACCATCTCTTTTCATCCTTACAACCACCCAAAGTACTATTATCCCCATTTTGCAGGTGAGGAAATTGAAAGTCAACAGGATTAAAGTCCTACAACTAGTACACAGAGCTGGGATTTGAGTGTTGGACATCCTGTCCCCCAAATCCACACTGCTCTCCGGTGACCTCAGCGCCCTGAGGCTGGAGGCACACTGGATCCAGCCAGCCCCAGCCCAGCCCCAGCACACCGCCTGGCATGGATAGACCCTCCACGCCCACTTGTCCGCTGACGCCCTTGGGAGAAGGAAGTCCGTGGGGAGCTAACTGACCGTATCTAGAGTGAGGGAGTGACCTGGCATCCTTAGCCTGGTGCTCCACGGGTTCACTGATTTGTCTGAGTAACAATAGAACTGGGTTTTTTTTTAAAAAAAAAAAGAAAGAAAGAAAGAAAGTAGACATGTTCAGTCAGGGTCCTTGGTGTCATGCTGACACACCAGAAAATGTGTTGTCTTCCTGAATTCAGGTGTTCTTTTCACTGAATTCAGTCAAACCAGTTCTGCATATTGACACAGGAGGTGTAACCTATAGCAATTCAATTGTTATGCATCGCTGCATAATCACCTCTGCCATCCATCCCTGTCCTTCTTGTCAAGGCTGCTGCTGCCACTGTGGCAACAGCTGCATCTTCCCCCAGAGAGCGAGTGGCAGAGCACCCCGAGTGTGGGATTGCGGGGACAGAGCCTGTCTCCGTGGGACAACAAGAGGCTGTTTGTCTGACAGACGCAGCCCCACTCAGCCTCCTCCTTTCTTCCCCACAACCAGGAATTCAAGTCCATCTCTTTTTATCTCCAGAAGGGTCTCTCTTCCGTCCTTTCCTGTTGTCCCTGCTACTGCCCTAGCCCGGGCCCTAATCAAGTCCCCTCTGGCCTTCTGACTCTGGTTGGCCCAGGTCATGCTGCGGGCCCGCGTATCCTCCCTTAACTGACTTGTTTCACATCTGACCCTTCCTAGTCTTCAGAAGCTAACGATGGCTCCCCATTGCCTTCAGGATAAAGTCTGCAGCCTCCAGAGGTGCAAGCCCTCCACCAGCTGACTTTAACCTACCATTCCAAGCTTGTTTTCCACCATCCTCCAACTCACCCGCCCTGAACCCCCAGCTGGTGTCCTCACTGGTCCCCAAACCAGCTGTACTCTGTGCTGGACCCCACATCCATGCACACCCCGCCCTTTCCCCAAGCCCAGTCCAACGCTCACTCCTCCTGGAGTCCTCAGGGACATTCATCTTCCCTGAACTCCCATGGCTCATCCTGTCCATGTCCAGTCAGTAATTTGGTGTAGCATCTTATACGACTGCATTTTGTGGTCTCACTTTGTAGATATTTGTGTCCAACATCCCTGGGGAAATTACAGGTTCCTTGAGGGCAGAGACCACGCTTCTCTCCTATCTATGTCCCATGAGGACCTAGACCAGGCAGCGTTCTAGTGATTGTTCCAATGCCATTTAGACTGTCTGGGCACACTCCATTCCAGGCCTCCAGAGTTCTCACAATTCCTCAAATGTGCCATTTCATCTCCTATTTCCAGGTATTCACACAAGATGTTACTTCTACCTGGAACTCTGAACCTCTCACCCTCCCCCTTCCTCTAGCTCCAGCTTTCCTGGAAATCTCCCTGGCCTCAGCTCAGATGTTACTGCTTCCAGAAAGTCCTCCCTTACCCCACCAGATAAAATGAGGGCCGGTTCCATAGCAACTAAGTTAACTCCAATGAGCAATTCTCACACTGTGTGTTAGTTAAGACTCTTTTGGTTGTATGTGATGGGGACCCAACTCAAGCAAGAAAAGTAGATAATCTACGGGCTCAGGTATCTGTAATGGCCAAGGCAGAGCTGTCCTCAAAGTATGTGGTCAGTTTACATTCTCCCTTTGTTTCTCCTCATTCTCTTTCTCTTTTTCCCTACCTACTGGCTCTGCGTCACTCTGTGTGGGCCTATCCTCTGTGCAGCAGAAAGCAGAGGGAGAGTGTAGGGTAGGGGACACCTGGCTTTGAGGGTATTGGGTTTACCTCATCCCAAGGGCCTCAGAGGAAACAGAGCTGCTTCCTCCCAGCAGCCGCATAGCAAACTCCCGGGAATTACTCTCTGATTGGCCTGGCCTTAGTTTGCAGGTTTGTTCCTGGGCTAATCACTGTGGCCACAGGCATGACAGAAAGTCTGTCATGTGCCTCCCAATTTCCCATAGTATCCTGGGGACTGGGGGTGAATTATTATGCCATGATTGGCACCCTCCCCAGAACCACTTGGAATTGGAAAAGAGAACATCCCCATAGGAAGAGGAATCCTATGACCAGAACAAAAGGGGAAGAGGCTACTGGATGAACAAAGACAATACACCATACCCCTCTGCCTCTTACATCCATTGAAAGCTCTCTTGGGATGTTATTGTACCTTGATCACTATCTGTACTTGATACCTGGTACACGGGGATGCCCAGTCAGTATTTGATAAACACATAAATGAATGAATTCTATGAGTGTCAATCAGACACCCTGAGTTCTAGTCAAGGAAACACTATGTCATGTTCAAAAAGTTTAGGTTTTCATATGGTGGCCAGTGGCCCCTGCTGCGTTGCTTTCCCAGCCAAGGCAACAGGGGCTACAAATGGGCTCTTGGAGAACCCACCTTGGCTGCTCAACAAATCCATAAAGTGACCAAAGAAGGACCCAAAACTTACCTTAGATCTGGCAAAATGTGAACCTAAGGTCAGCCACCTATGTTATTAGGCCTGAGTCCATCCAACACTGTGATTACAAAAAGCTCAAATCAGCTGATATCAGGGCAGGAGAAAACAGGAAAGACGCTTAGGAAAGTCAACAAGAAGATGTCTGTGATTCTCATCAGATGGAAGTAAAAGAAATGTGGCAAGTTGCTTCATTTGACCATATTATTATTATATGCTGATAACACAAGAATAATTTCATTCAGAGGCTATAATAAAATTTAGCTTATCTATCCCTGCTAAATGGCAAGCTCTTTGAGGACAAGGACCTTATTTTTATCACCTTGTAATCCCTGCAGTGATTGGCACAACAGAGAGGCATAGAGGAGGCTAGAACTAAAGTGCCCAATCTATCTTGAGTTTTTTTAAACCTAACTTTACAAACTCAAATCTCATATGATTTTGACTTTCAGAGACAGAACCACCATCATGATTGACTCGTTGCTTCCAGAAGATGTTCATTTATAATGCTGGAGCTCTTCTATTTCTTCTTAGGTTCTATTATTAAGTTAAACAAAAATACTTTTAAAATCCATTTGAAAATGTGGGTTTTACCCATTTTCCTGTCATCAAATGCCTGTAGTCTATTTCTAGTGAATTAAGCACCACAATGCAAAACAAATGTGGTACTCACACCTACTGGTGCATCATTACACAATTTTGGCCACACACAAACACACACACACATCTTTAAAAAATAAGTCCCTTTACAATCCTTACAGGATATGATATGCAAAAGCCATATTCCTTAGTCTTAGAATGCTCAGGCACTCACAAAAAATTCTGGGATAAACTTCAAGAAGGTTTATTTTAATTCTTAAATTCATTAAAATTTTTGGTTTATTACTAAGTACATCTTGCTGTACATCTTGCAAAACAATTGGTGATACTGTCATCTACTTTGCCTCCCAAAGCCTTCTGTTAACATTCTACCCCCAAAATGTTAACTTTTTTATAAATGCTAATGATATAATTACCTAATTATCTTTCTCTTTGGCCTTTACACCATCATTCTCTCTCTGTCCTTCACAATGTGGATTCATAGACACTTCTTAAACGCAGTGAGCCTTCTTAAGCACAACCCTAGTCGTGTATTCCTCCTCAAAGTCTTCTGGCAAGGCTACAATTCAAATACCGTAGCTGGTATTCCAGAACTTTCCTGGTCTCAGCCCTCTTGCTAACAAACAATTTCCTGCACCATGACAATGTGGACTCTGCACACACCTTTCCTGTTCACCCACAAAACACTGAATACAGCAGTCTCTGCCTCTTGGCCATAGCATCTTCTTTACCTCAATTGTTTGACCTTTCTTCTCCACCAGCCGAAATGCTACTCTTTCTTCAAAGTTCTGAATACGTCTCACAGGCATGAGAAACCTGTCTTGAGCTACCAGGCCCAAAGAGAGTTTCCAGTCTGTGAATCCATGACCCTGAGGCTCTGAAGATCTGGCCTTTGACTTGGCACTTAGGTATTGACACGTATCTTATCTCCGTTACCCTCTAACTTCCCCTGCATACCTGTAGATATATATATACATATTATATACACATATATATATACACACACACACATATTTATGGCTATATATATATAGGCAGTATATATATGCAGCATATATATGCAGTATTTATTTATTTATTTTTAGAGACAGGGTCTCACTCTGTTGCCCAGGCTGGAGTGCAGTGGTGCAAATATAGGAACATAGTTCACTGTAACCTCCCCTGTAACCTCCAACTCCTGGGCTCCTGTAACTCCTGGCCTCCTGTAACCTCCAACTCCTGAGCTCAAGTGATCCTCCCACCTCAGCCTCCCAAGTAGATGGGACTACAGGCATGTGCCTGGCTAATTTTTTTTTTCAAATTTTTTGTAGAGAGAAGGTCTCACTATGTTGCCCAGGCTGGTCTTGAACTCCTGGTCTCAAGAGATCCTCCTGCCTTGGCTTCCCATGGTGCCAGGATTACAGGCATGAGCCACCACACTCAGCCCCTTGCATATAATTTTATCTCCCCTTAGTAATTACCATAATGAGAACAGAAACGAGCATGTTGCGCTTCTCTGTGTTCCCTGCACCACTCAGCCCAATATTGTAGTAGTTTCTCAATGAATGTTTAATTTTTTTTCAATTTCTGACTCTTTTCTGATATATCTAAAGAACCTTAGGAGAAAAAGTCATCTCTCTTAAACCTCTTAACTATTCCTTCTTTAATGCAGAATAGGTTTGAGCTAAAAAAGACAGTTAACTACAGAGTGAGTTGAGTTTTAATTAAGAAAGTTCTCTCCTGAGAATTGATTCCTTCACAGAATATAGGGTTAGGAAACTATTTAGGGAAGGAGAGGACAGAATACAAAAGGTGGTAGTCTCCCAAATGGGTATTTGTCAGTGTAACTTCATTATTTACTTTGAGACAGTGCATATTCCCGGGAGAGCAGATACATCCATATTCAGAGACAAATTCAAAATCATAGAACAAGAAGCTCTGGTTCACTGTGATATTCTGAGCACAGACCTCTGCCTCCTTTTCCTCCAAAGATCTTATGGAAATTATAGAAAAGATATCTTTTAAAATAATGAAACGAAAACTATTCAATAAAAGTAGAATGCAACATAGACTAAAAATGGAGGAATTCCTGGATGATGGAAAGCACATGAGACTAGATTAAGTGAAATAAGAGCTGAGGAAGCTGCAAGGAAGTCCTGGACAAGTTCCAAGCTCAGAGTCACCAAATGCAAAGCTGGAGCAGTAGGGAGAGGTGGTGGGGTGGGGAGTGAGAAATCATAAGAGCAATTAACTAAAAGAACTGCATTTGGAACAGCTGAACCAATGAGGCAAACACTCCCCAGCCCCTCATTCCTCACTCCCCCACCCCCACCAGTGCCTGCAGATGAGCCAACATTTTAGTGGCTTTTACCTTCTAGTTAAAGCCAGAATTTCTCCCTAGAGAAGGGGTGGGCTCTGCCCAGAGGGGGGTCCTATACTGGGACTGGGCACTGAGGGAGATGCAGAGTCAAGCTGGAGACCATTGTGGACTTCTGAAACAGCTGCCAAGGAGAAAACTGTAAAAAGTAAAGCTTCTCAGCCTTAAATAGAACAACCAATCACCCTGGGTTGCCCGGTTTATGTTATAATCCCCATACAATTATTAATAGTTTTCCTTTCACTCTCAAAAATGTCCCAGTTTGAATAATAACTTATGTAGTCACCTTATCCATGAGTGAAATACATGAAGCCACATTTTCAAACTGTGGCCCAGGCACCGTGTAAGGATTTGATCCTCCTCAGACTTGCCTGTCTGTGAAAATCACCCTCTGTGCATCGGGCTCTGATGCCATTTGTCCAACACAGGACATGGATGCCACAGTAAACACAAATGCAAATGTGGATTCTGACACATTTTGCTACACTAGATGTTCCAGAATCTTCAATTAATATTTTAAAAGATTGTCACTAAAGTGAAAGTTATAATGAATTTTAAAACTCTCTTGGAGGACTCAGAGCCTCCTACGAGTGTATATGGGGACACATTCCAAGAATTATTAAATATTTAAGGAAATGATGAAAGGAAAGAAGAAGGAACAATATACTTCATGAGGAACTGAGATTATTCAGAAAACAGACAATAACTTTGTTTAAAAATTCAATTAGTTTCAGAAGAGATTCAAGAGGACAATGTGTCCAATAACCAAGAACAAGATAACATTTTTCTTAAAGTGCTCAGAGAACAAAACAGAATTCTTGGAAATAGAAAAACATAATGTCTAAATAAGAAATTCAGTGGAAAATCTGAATAGCTGAGTGCATCACGGATGACAAATGGAGATCTGGCAAACTCCAGGAAATCTATCAAAATATGACACAAGAAGACAAGACAGCAAATATGAGAAAAAGTAGAAATGTGTGGGGTCAATAACTGGCTCTTGGGAATTCTAGAGGCATAGGACAGAAACTACAAGGAGAGGAAATAACCAAAGACATGATACAAGAAAAGTTTTCTGTACTGAAAAACATATGTCTCTAGATTTAAAAGACCCACTAAACGATGAGCAGTAGGAATAAAAAAAAGAAAAGAAAAAGAAAGATCCACTTCAAAATACATACTGATGAAATTTCAGAAACCCAAATATAAAGAGAAAATCTCCGACTTCCACAAAGAAAAGATAGGCTTTCCACAACAGAATAAAGTTGTACTGACATTCGATTTCTTATCAACAACACTTAATGTTAAAAGGCAAATAAAAGGCAAATGCCTTCAAAGTTCTAAGAAAAATTATTTTAAATTTAGAATTCTATATCCAATTGTATAGGCAAAAAGGCAAAAACTTTTTGTCACACATCACAAGGGTGATGGCCAACACTTATATAACAAAAGATAGGTTAGCAAGAGAAAAGCATAACAAATTTATTCAACAAAGTTTTACATGATATGGGAGCCTTCAGAAATGAAGACCTGCAGATTCAGGGAAAACTGTGTGTTTTTATGCTAAGCCTGATGAAAGAAGTGGGTAGTTGTGGAGAAACGTGATTGGACACAAACGGTATGACCTAATGGTAGTAAACTAAGGGAGGAACCCAGCAAGGCCCATTTGTTCACATTCTTCTTGACTTTCTGTGTACACTTCTTTCCTGGGGGAATAGGGCAGGACACCTGTCACGTGAGGGACTTATGACCTACTTTCAGGGGAGATACATTGGAGAGCGACCTTGCTGGATTTTAAGGGAGTGGGGTTCTAGTTTCTACAGCCTGTCTCTGTGAAGAATGGGGAGAGGGACAAAGGAGGCTGGAGAAGGTCAAAAAGACCTTGCTTTGGAGGCCCTCCCTTCTCTTTCAGTTCAAAGTCCTCAGCACACCAAGACTCTGCACTTTGGGGTGTTGTGTACTGAGACCTGACACGGTATGTATAGAATGGGGACAAAATAAAGACATTTGCAGAACTGTAAAGGCTAAGAAGTTTGCCACCATGAATCCTACGTGAAAAATAATTACTCAAGGAAGTGTTCCAGAAAAGCAAACAAACAAAGGAATCAGAGGCTACCTGAGAGAGAAAAGAAGAGTGCAGTTGAGCCAGAAGAAATGAATACAGTTAAAAAGACATGTTTAATAATCCCTTTGACCTTAACACTCAGAACATTCTCCTTTGAGGGATATAGGCTGATGATGCAGGCTTGGTTTCTTACTCTTCAAGTCCAACCACAGACTCCTTGGTTGTGCAGTAAATAATATTTTCATAATCAGAGGACTGGTTTTTAATTTTTAATCCAACTATGAATTAAGCACAGAAAATATATAATCACAAAACAAATGAAATATAACCTTTAACAATGTGAAAATGATATAATTAATTAAAATAGGGAGAAAAAGAGAACAAGAAGTATAAGTAAGCTAATCTAATTTCGTGTTCCATTGCAAGGAGTCAATAGATCCAAAGCTGATAAATGAGTGGGCAGAAGAGCACTGTTTAAAGTTATAATAGTAACTATGATAAGTGTTAGAGAGAGAAACTTTTCGCTGTGGTTACCTCTGAGCGGCTTGTTATTTTATATTACTCCCCTTCCTACTATTCTTTACATGTATTTGCATTATTTTTCTAACTTAAAATAGCCATTTTTAAAGCTTTGGATTATGTGCCTTCACAATCCACAGAGACCAAAATAAACTATTTATCTTGAAATATCTATTTTTGACAAGAATTTGGCCATTCACACAATTGGAATTGATCACTTAGATTCTAAGGAAAACCCATCGCTGGCCGGGCAGCCTTGCTCTAACTTGACCAGGTGGCAGAATGAAAGCTTTTAGAAGGCCCGGTAGAAAGTGGAAAGCCCACTTTACAGGGATAGCTTCAGCACAGCATCCTTCCAAATCAATGCAGTGGCAGGGACCATCACCAGTCATAGTGAGATTTACCCCCGTAAGTGCACTGTGTGCTTGTGCAGCCATTATCTCACTGGGGCAGGTATGGACGGGGTTAGTATTATTCCCACATTATAGATGATCAAATGGGGGTTCCAAGAAATTAAGTGAATGTGTCCCAGGACTTAAACCCAGATACTCTAACTCCATAATATTCCCTTATCACCTCTCAGATGAGAGGACAGGATTTTTACATTGCTCAAGGCAAGGAAATGAAAAGGCTACAGCATCTATTTATTGAATGACAATGAAGCTGATGAGAAAGCCAGCAACCTGTATCATGCACATATTCCCAAACCATTACAAACTGAATTAATCAAAGTTTGGAAAAAAAACAATAAAATATTTCTCTTTCTTAGCCTGATAGCTTTATCTAAACTATGATTTCAAAACCCAAACACTCTTCTGTAATTCCAAAGTCATCTTAGACAATAGAACTCTTTCTCTACTATAAACAGATATAAAAACATACTTTTAGAAATAACCAGTTTGTGGTTATTCATTGACCAATTATGTAGCTGGTGCAATATCAAAACCTTTTAAAATTAGTTCTTTTACTTAAGGATTTTAATTTTTTATTTTGTTCTCTGCCCTTTCACCATTCCCACTTTCCTCAATCATCATTACTATTTGTCCTGTTAAAAGTTTTGATGGAATAAGTCCACTAGGTTTGGGTATTTTCTAGGAATTTCTTTTCTTCATGTTATGGGTCCCTCCATACCAACAGAAGAGAGAATCAATGTTGGAATGATTCTGTTTCTGCACAATCATATCAGATTTGAATAGGATTGACATAACTTAAAAATAAACCTTGATCCTTATCAAAGGAATTTTTTTTCTTTTCGTGATATGGGAAAGTTTCAATGTTGTTATAACCATTTTATAATAAAAATAGGGGTGGGAATTGAAAAATATTATGTGTATTCTTTAAAGCAGAAACAATATCTCTGAACCATAAAAAAGTCGTTGGTTACCGAGTAGACGAGATGTGTCCCTGTGTATGTTCTCCTGAAGTCCTCCCCAGCTGTATTTCAGAAAAGATCTGCCTGGGGGGAAAATAAACTAATCAGTTGGGGTTTGGTGGGTCCAGTGTCTCTTCCATTTCTATCTCCTTTTCACCCAGGAGAAAAATTGTCGGCTTCACAACCAAAGACTTGAGGGGGAGCTGCAAAATGAAGTATGCTTCCCTTTCCAGTTCTACAACACTTTGCAAAACTGAACAGACTGTGGAGGGTTTAAAGCTAAGGAAAGAGTAAGAGCAGTTGAGATGACTGATAGTAAAGCTGATGTGGTTACTGGGCAGAAGAAAGGGTAAGCTTCCCTCGGTTTGAAATGGCCAAGTCTTAAATGGGGCTATGTCTCCCTAAGCCCAAGCACCTACAAAAAAACACGAGGGACTCCAAGAAGGCACATTCTTTCCCCAAAACCTCTCCTCTCACGTCCCAGCTCTCCTCCCCGTCACTGTGCCTGAAATCTGCTGCAAAAATTTCAGTCCTTGGGAAAGAGATTTGTGCTTTACCAGAGCCTCCTCCTAAGTGCAAATTGCCCTGAAGCACTAACAAATGAAGCTGTTATCCATATCCTCTGGGATGAGTTTTTCAAGTTGTCTTCCCCAAAATAAATTGTAAGAGGAAATGGGCTGGACAGGGAGAGGGAAGTTTTTGATGAGTGGTGAAATTGGAGGGATAAGCTTGGAGCTTACAGCCCTGCCCAGGGGAGGGGAGGGGAGGAAACTGGTGTTTATTGAATGATTATGCCTCCCAGGCACTGTCCTGGGTACTTTACCTATGGCCTCATGGCAACGCCATGAAGTACAGATTACTGTTTCCATTTTCTAGATAAGAAGATAAAGACTCAAAGATATTCTGTAACTTATCTGTTTCAGTTGTCTATTACTGTATAAAAAAGCACCCCAAAACTCAGTGGCTTAAGACAATAATTATTCCTTATAATTTTGTGGGTTGACTATCGCTCAGCTAGACAGTCCTTCTGATGATCTCACTTGGGTCTCTTAAGATGTCACATGACTGGTGCCTTGTTGGGGATGGCCACTAGGCTGGCTGGGTGCAGCTGGGACACTGGGCGGCCGGGCCTTGCTCTCTCTCCAAGCACCTGTAGGGCATCTCCATCTCCAGCAGGAAGCCAGACTTCTGACATGGCGGCCCAGGGCTGTGAAGAGGAGGAAACAGAAGCTGCCCATCCTCTTAAAGGCTAGCCCCGGAACCGGCCCAGCAGCACGTCCACCGGAATCTACTGGTCAAAGCTAGTCACAAACCCAGCCTAGAGGCAACACCACCTCTCAGAAAAAAGAGTAACAGGGAATTTGTAACCATCTTTAATTTTTCCTATTGCCCAAGGTCACACAGGGGGAGCAGACCTAGGATTTTTGACAGGCCTTCGTGCTTCTGGATCTGCGGGCTGTGGGACAGGGATAATGCTGCAGTGAGGACTCAAGGTGACAGCACGCAGCTAGGGGAGGAGGCGAGTGAATGAAGACCCCAGGAGGGCTGAGGATCCTCACTGGCCTGACTAGGTGAAATAAGTGTTACGCATCTGGGCCAAGGCTTCAGAGGAGATCACAGCGTCCACAGAACAGTGCACAAGCATTTCAAGTAAATAAAAATGGCCAGTTTCCATCTCCACTTGAGGAGCCACTGATGGCAGGTGAGGCAGAAGGATATACAAGCACATCTGACCCTATCCTGTGGACCTCAAAACACCGAACACATGCTACAATCACATTCGTTCACCTCATACCTTCAGAGCAGTCCTTTATTCCCCACCTTCAACCCGTTCATTTATTTATTCGCTCCTGAAACAAATTATTATTGAGCATCTGCTGAATCAGACGCTGTGCTGAGGCCTGGGAGCAGTGAGCAAAACAAGAAATCCTTACCTTCATGGAGCTTGCATTATTTAGGGATGCACAAAACAAGCGAGTGAACATTAATAACAAGTGTCTTCTACAGTGATTCGAATAAAGTTCAGAGTGTGAGTTGGGGTGGGGGTCAATTTTCTTTATGACAAAGGAGTCAGAGAAGGCCTCAAGAAGAAGGGACATTGGAACAGAGCCTGGAGAAGGTAAGGGAGAAGGGCTTTCCCGGCAGAGGGAAGACCAGGGGCAAACGCCCAGAGCTGAAACGCCCAAAGGCCCTGGCCTGCCGCCATGTTGAGAACCTGGAACAAGGACACAAACATTCACCCTGCAATTCATTCATTTAACAGTATTTATTAAACACCTACTCCTCACCAGCATTGTACTCAGTACTGGGTGTACAAAGATACACAGTCTCTACCCTCAAGGAGTTGACTATCTAGAAAAGTAGACAGGCACACAAAAATTCTGCCATGGCATTAAAAAACGTGATAATGGGTGTAACTAGTGTCTCAGCAGGCAAGCTGCTCAGCTTAGCTGAAAATGTCTGTTCTCAGTCCATCTGTTGATGGATCAGAGAGACAAGGGTTGTGATTTGTTCTTGAAATAGAATCTGCCCATATCCTCAAATATTACAGAATCATAATTTTTATTAAATGCAAATTTTATTATTGCACTTTAAAGCAAAAGTGCTGGGTAAACTGCATAATATAATCACCATATGACTATCACTTTGAATTAGTATTGCAGATACTTCTAACTACTTAATTATTTATTTTTAAAATATATTCCAATATTTTAATTATGTTCAGTTAAGTGTACTTGAATATTTGCAGCACTCTGCATTATTTATATTAGAGAAAAAGCAGCCTAAATCAACTTGCTCTGGCATTCCATAATTTGTGCTTGCACGTCTCTAAAACAGATTTATATATAGCTATCAAATGGTTATTCTGGATATGCTATTATTTTAAATTTTTATCTGAATTTTATTTTAATGTACCACAAAAATAAAATTTATTGGTTTCTTTCTACTAGTACATGTCTTATCTGATTATTCATATTCAATATTTGCAGAATACTAACTAGAGCTGCATACTCTTCAATTAAATGCAAATATGTAAATTTCATGACACTCATCCTAACCCCCACTCCACCCCACTCCTGCCTCCTTCCTGGAAATAGTCTAAATTTGGATGAATCAAATTCTCTAGCAGCCCAAGTGTGGGTAAAGAGTAAGGGAAACTGTGTCAGCTTCCAACAACACTATTACAACAGGGACAAGGCAGAGATTAGAGACCCCAAAGGAAATTACTGTCCCACACCCAGGAATGTAGCATGTTACTGTTTGAAAGGAAGAATCTGGATGGGGAAGTTTACACAGATGTGGGTTCTACTGTAACCAGCCTGAAAAATAATACAGGCTGCTCTGTTTTTTGGTATCTGTCCAATGTCTTTCCTAGTCTCTAAATTCATTTAAAAGTCATTTCTATATAGAGGATAAAAAATATTAAAGTTACAGTATTTCAATAACCCTCTTTATGTCATACAAATCCAGTAGACAGACGCCCACTAAAAAGATTACAGCTTGAATACTTAATCCCAATTTGGATGTTTTTAAACAAGGCAAACCTGGCCTTAAATGCAATGTGCACAATTTAGCTAAGTATAAAATATTAATGCACAAACATGACTATAAATATAGCCAGCGAGTCCGGCAGGTGGAAGCCACCCAGTAGCCACCTCCGCACATTACTCTTTCAAATCAAAGGCTGGGTGAATAATGAACATACCCATTCTCAGGTCGAAAGTACAGGTGGATCCTGACAGGCTATCTCCAAACCTGGGAAGGGAGGGCTGCGTAGAATGATTCATTTCAGAACACAGGGCTAGGTTAACAGTTTTATTCAGACAGAGTTTGGCCTTCCAACTTCTCCCGCTTTCCTTGTACTCTCTCTTTGAAAAAAGAGCCGTATAGTCTCAATGCTCAAGGATGTGGTTTGTACCCAGGGCAATGTAGAGCGGTATTATAAGCACAGGCTGAGGAGTCAGATGGCCTTGGTTCAAATCTCTCTTGCCAGCACTTTCTAGCTGGGTTACCTTGAGTAAATTGCTTAATCTCTCTGTGCCTCAGTTTTCTCATGTGTTCATTTGATGCATAGTAGTACTAATAGAACCCATGATATAAAATAATTGTGATAATTAAAAGCACTTGGAACAATGCCTGGTCCATGAGAACAAGATTAAGCTATTATTATATTATAGAGGTTACTATTAGAAAACCAGAGACCAAGGCTTCTGGCATCCCTCTCCCATTCCAACCCTTCATCTGCCCTCATCGCCTTCATTTTCATTGCTCTTTGCCTTCCTCTTCAGTCAGTGTTCAAAATAAGTGAGTTCAGTAAGCATTTGTTGGGCAAAAGTACTCCTGGGCTGCTCACCCCCAAGAACACCTCCTGCTGTGACACAGCCGCCATGTCCTTGAGAGAGAACATATGAGGGAAATTCTCGCAGCTACTCCTAGCACCAGCCTGCACATATTTGGAGAATAAAATCTTACTGGATAAAATACAGAAAGAAGGAATGGAGGAAGAAAAAAAAGAAAGAAAGTAGGAGGGAGGGAGGAGAAAAAGAGAGAGAGCAGGAATACAGCCTTATGGCATTGGGGACACTGGAAACTGGGATAAAAAATGGTACTTTAACATACGATCCTTTCCTTAACTCACAATCAAGACCTATTTGCATTTTATACTGAATATGGCAGTAAAATTATAAATTTCACATTTAAAATGTCTTGTTATAAGAACTTCACAATCATAAACACTTTTATTCTTCTCTTCCGTAAGTGGAAGTAAAATCCTCACAAGAACTAGAAATGCCAGTTAAATAATGCCCAAGGGTTTTGTTTCTTTCTCTTTAATAATTTTGTCAAAAATTGGTCCTATTAAAATATCACAGTTTTATCTTCACAAAAATAAAACTCATCCTTCCCACCTTGAGTTCTTCATCTAACTCTGACAGTGGCCAACCCAAGCTTGGAAACTTGAAGATATAACTGGCTTTTTCTTCTCTCCCCACAATGAGGGGCTGTAACTAGTAATCACCAAGTGAGAAGCCAGGACAACTAAACTCTCATCTCATCGCTGGTCTTCCCTGAATTCTTGGACAAGTTTCCTTAATTATAAAACAGAAATAACCTCTGCTTCGAAGGTTGTTGCAAAGACTAGGCAAGGAAGGAATATATTGGTGAAGTAGTTGGTATATAATAAGCGCTCAAAAAATGTTAATATCAATACTATTATCACCATTAGTATTTTTACTGAGCAGAAAGGTGATTTTGGACAAGTCCTTTAACTTCACTTGGTCTCTTCTTCTTTACCAATAAAGCCAGAATTCTGACAAGATTCCCTCTAAAGTCATTTCTGGCTGTAACATAGATACATTTGTAAACCACTTTATATTTTTATAAAGTATTTTTGTGCATTCTCTCATTCATTCTTCACTACCCTTTGGGGTAGATGGTACTGTTTCCCATTTTAAAGTTAGGAAATAAAGACTGAAAATAGCTAAGGAAATGATCTGAAATAATTTATGTCAATCAGGTTTGAGTGAGGACTCAAACCCTGGTTTTCTGACACCAAAACCATGTTCTTTCCAGGGCACAGTGCTAATTCCTTTCCTCAAGCTGAATGCAACCATCCTACCCTTCCCATTCCTAGTGCCACCATCACTGGTCAGACCCTCATTCAGCCACTCACTCATTTGCTCATTCAACAAATATTTATTGAGGTCAGGCACTCAGATGCATACTGAGAATACAGTGGTGTGCAAAAAGATGTGTTCCTTCCCTCAAGGAGTTTACAGTCCTGCAGAGGAGGCAGATATTAATTAAATAATCACAGAAATAAATGTTAGATTAAAAGCATGGTAATGAACGTATGCAGGACTATGAACATATATGATAACAAAATTTAGGTTAAATTAGAGAAGTCAGTGAATGTTGTCTTAGGGAAATGACTGTTAAGTGAGTTTCAGACAATGAAGGTAGTAGGAAGAGTTTGCCAGACAGCATGCACAGCATGTGCAAAGGCCCTGGGGTGGGAGGAAACATAGCACATTTGGAAGACTCAGACAAAGTCATTATAGTTGAAACTACAAGAGAAGGGGGAAAGTGATTCAACATTATGCTGAAGAGGCAAACCAAGGACAGTCCACACAAGGCCACATCAGGCTGCTTTGTCTTTACCTTAAGAGCAATGAGAAACAGAAAGGTGACATTATCAGATTTCTGCAAAGATCATTCCAGCTGCAGTGTCTGAAAGATGGGTAGGGATAGGGCAAGGGTGGATGCAAATGGCCTGGTTTGGAAGCTGTTGCAGTTTCCAGGTGAAAAGACTAATGAAGCTAATTTGCTAGTAGAAATTGGTGTATCCTGGAGGTATATGATAGGCTAAATCAATAGGATATTATAGTGGATTAGATGTGGGATTATTATGACAGGCTCCCAACTATTCTTCCTGCATCTACTCTTTTCAGTCTATGAGCTATTTTATGTACCATTGGAGAACAAGCCACCCTTCAATACTGTTTTTCCTCCAAAGTATACCCATTGCCCATTTTCTATACATGGCTTTTCCTACTACCTAGAATTCCCTCCTCTCTATTCTCTACATATAAAAATTATACCCATCTTTTAGAAGGGTTAGTCTAAGCATGCACCTTGTGTGGGCAGTGGCTCCAGCAAATCCCATTGTATAAGCTGCAAAAGTTAGCACAGAACAGACCTCATGGGACATAGTGACCTTATACAGCAATGGACTACAGATGGCCACATAGCGATCATAGGCCACTGAGGCCAACACGTAGCATTCAGAGATGACAAAAAAGAGAAAAAAAACTAGCTGAGTCATGCACCCAACATAGAAGATGATATTCTTCTTTGATACAAAGTTCAACAGCATTTTGGGAGTGAAAACAGAAGAGTAACAGAGATCAATGAAAGAGAGGTTGAAGAGGAAATGGTACATGGGAGTATATACATTCATTAAACAATCATCAATTGCTTTTTTTTTTTTTTTTTGAGACAGAGTCTTGCTCTGTTGCCCGGGCTAGAGTGAGTGCTGTGGCGTCAGCCTAGTTCACAGCAACCTCAAACTCCTGGGCTCAAGCGATCCTACTGCCTCAGCCTCCCGAGTAGCTGGGACTACAGGCATGCGCCACCATGCCTGGCTAATTTTTTTTCTCTATATATTTTTAGTTGGCCAGATAATTTGTTTCTATTTTTAGTAGAGATGGGGTCTCGCTCTTGCTCAGGCTAGTCTTGAACTCCTGACCTCGAGCGATCCACCCGCCTCGGCCTCCCAGAGTGCTAGGATTACAGGCGTGAGCCACCGCGCCCGGCCATCAACTGCTTTTTGAGAACCTACTATGTTCAAGGCATTGTTTTAGGTGATGGGGATACAGCAGTGAGTACAAAAATTCCCTGACTTCATGGAACTTATGTTATAGATCTTTTTGATCCCCCTCTGTCTTCTGAACACATACCAGATGTATAGACCATATCTCACAAGTTAGTGTGATCTTTATATTTTCTACTTGTCTTACCTCCTCAGGTAAAATTAAACCTCCTTGAAAGCAGAAAGCAATGTCTTAGTTGCCTTCCAAATCCCCTCTGCCATCCTCAGCAACATAGCAAAAACTTAAATGACTTGAAAAGATCACTGATTGTAACATAGAAACTTGTATTTGTAAAATTACAAAGTGCTTTCACATTCATTACATCATTAGGATGATTTCTAAATTATAAAGCACTATTAGAAATGTGTTGTTGCTATTGTTAATGTTTATATAATTGTTGTTGTTACTATCGTTGGCTCACATATCTACTGACTAGACACTAAGTCTATTCCCAGTCCTGTTTCCGGTGAACTGTAAACAATCATCATTTTTATAATGGAGAATTACAAATAAGATAATATTACTTTTTCAGAAAATCCTGTTGCTATCATGGAAGAACAATGGACATCCACTGATAGTAATCTCAAATAGCAGACATGAAAGTTATAGAAATCCTCATTCACTGTTCTGGTAGGCTACATAGAGGGAGGTTAATTTCCAAAGGAAAACTTCCAAATAGATGGTCCCATCTCACCTTTCATTATAGCCCTTCTGTTTGCGAAACTGTCATTTTCATTACCTGGGAGATGGTCCAAACAGCTCCAAGCACGCTGCAACGTGATGCCACAGACTCAGAAGGCTTTGTGATCACCTATCTGCAATTGCTTATCTATTCTTAGTCCCCCAACCTCTAGAGAACAAGGATTAAGACAGCCACATTTTAGACAGATTACACTTTGTGGAAGTCCATAGAATAACAGATTTGGAAAGAAAATGGAAATGTAATTTGTTGACAAACAGAAATGAGTTGAAATTCAGTGTGTCAATAAAGTCTTTGTATTTTCTTCCATCACAACCAATATCTCCCAGTAACCTGACTTCATTGAAGGTTTTCCATGAATCTTTAAGTGAGAGCTTTAAGAAAAAGCTCTAAGAATACCACACACCCACAGTTACCACGTTTCATATAAAACGACCAAGCAATATAGGCCTTATGTGGCATATTACTTCATATTTTTCTAGAAAAATATTAAGAGGTGATTATCAAAGAATTAAAGATCAACACAAAGAACCATATTAAAAATTATAAGGACCCCCAAAAGCCTGTGAAAATTAATTTTAGAGGCACATGTTTTAATAAAATTTATTGTTACATGTGGTTAAAAAATCATTGTTTAATATGTATAAGTTTAACCATTTAAGCTTATCTCCAATTTAGCATTTAAATTACTCTCCAATTATGTAATTATCATGGTCACATTTTGGGAGGAGGGTCTGTTCTTGCCCTGTTCTCTGGGAAGCTCTACTATTCCCCCTGGCTATGACTGTGCAGAGGTGGACATTTGACCCCACCTGGGCCAACCAGATTGTCTACTGGGTATTTGGAGTTGGAACCAAGGGAACATTTATTAGGCTCTGCAGGCACCTGCACATATAACATGTAGTTTCTTCACGTTATCTGAGAAGCAGAGAAACACACAAGGAGAGAGAGGGCAGAGGAGGAAGGGAATAAAGGAGGAACGGAAGAAAGAAAAAACTAAGAGGAAGGAGGAGAGGGAGGCAGATGAATAAATAACAGCAGAAATGAGAAATGAAGAGATCCCTGCTTTACGTTGCGTTTCCGAGTCCATGCTGGTCTCAGACTCTGGCTGCATTCCCACCCCTGGGCTCCATGAGACATCCTGGAATCCTTATAACAAGGTCCCTCCTTCTTGCATAATCAGGTTTAAGTTTGTTTCTGTTGCTTGCAACCAAAACACCTTATCCAAAATATCCTTTTAAAAAATCAAATGCACCCTCGTCTAGAAGGCCTCGCATTCATTTATTCCACAATCCTTTGCCAAACCAGGCACTAAATGCACAGACATGAATGAGTCACAGTCTTTAACTCCAAAAACCTCACGTTTAGTTGAGAAGACAGAAAAACAAATTTGAAATAAATACACAGTGTAGATGGACACACCACATAGGTAGTAGATGCAATGACGAAGATTCCAATCTTCATCACTGTATATTGAACAGCGGAGTTAGGAAGCAAGTGGTGAACCTCACCTGGGGGAATCAGGGAAGGCTGATCAAAAAGATGATGCCGACAGGACACTTGAAAGCAGGCTAGTGCGGACGAGGGGGAAGCTCTCCCCACACAGGACAAGCGTGCACACATATAAGAAGCATGAAACATCTGGTGTATTTGGGAAACTATAAGGAGCTCCACGTGCTGAAGCACCTGGTTCAATGAGGGCACAAGGCACGGAGACAGGAGTGGAGAGACCCAGAGGGGCAGTGTGGCTTTCAGTACAATGAATGTTAGGCTAGGGGCACTCACCTCCAGAGAGAGAAAGCTCAAAGCCTTTGCTGTCCCCTCATTAGCCCTCTCCCTTCCGTGAGGATATGGAAGGTGGCACTCACCTGGCTTTTCACGTAAGAAAAATGAGCCACTTGACAGAATTATGGGACTTGCTCCTGAGATCATCCGGGAACCCTGGACTTAGAGCTCTGAGGCACAGCGGTCCTTATCCCTTCTTGTTGGCAGTCATAGAAAGATGCAGAAGAGGACATAATCTGAGAAAGTAACCCCAGAACTCCAGAGTCTGAGGATGTGAAGGGATAGAAATTAAAAATTGGGGTTCTCTGAATATACGCATAAAATTATACAAAATTACATCAGGCTATATCACAAGTAGTTTTTTTTTGACATTTTAATAAATCCTTTTTCAGATATATCTGTTAGAAGACTAATGAGAAAGAAAAATAGGGAAATATTTCAGGAGGAGAATTAAATATGATGAAGAGAACCCCAACATATCATGGGTTGAAACACAGGAAGGAAGAAGTAAAGGACAAATCCAAAGGCAAGAGAAGCAAAGTTCAAAGCAAGTATTGCATTTTGAAGGACATATTATATCAGGATTAAATGAGATAGAATCAGATACGCAAAGTAA
This sequence comes from Lemur catta, assembly GCF_020740605.2. Lineage (NCBI taxonomy): Eukaryota > Metazoa > Chordata > Mammalia > Primates > Lemuridae > Lemur > Lemur catta. The sequence continues at coordinate 57,929,060 of NC_059130.1, forward strand.
GATGTAAAAATAAAACTAATTTCGTTAGTTCAACTTTCAACTCAAAATTGCAGTGAAAAAATACTTTCAAGAGAGGGACGGCGAGCAGGTGGGACTAAGAGTTTCCATTCTTAACTATCCTAAAACAATTATTGATAATTGCTTGTCCTGAATTAAATTATTTCATCCTAGTGAACCAGATGGTCCAAGCTAGTCTTTTATTTGGAGGATTTAGTGAAGTTCAAACAAACTTTGCCACCACACGAAAGTTTAATAAAGTCAGAAGGAACAACTAGTACTTTCTCTTAGGCTGTCTTAGGAGCTCTAATCCAACAGCTCTGGCAAGCTGGCCTCGGTGCCTGGCCTGCTGTCTTTTTATGTTGGTCCTTGATTGCAAAATACCTCCAGCTGTTGAGGACTTATTAACCCTTTCCCATTAGAACTGTGCAAGAGAAACAAAGGGTTCCTCCGGGCCTGCTCAGCAACTGGACCAACTAAATCCAATCTTAGAGAGATGTTCTGCACCCAGAACACACTGAGTGTTCCTGAAACCCACCAGCCAATGCAGTTCCCGCCTCTTAAAGTCCTTCTCACACTTTAATGTGCATCTGAATCACCTGGGGCTCCTGTTAAAATACAGATTCTGATCAGCAGGCCTGGGATATGGGCTGAGGCTCTGCATGTCTGACAAGTGCCCGCGTGATCTTGGAGCCGTGGACCAGACTGGGCATAGTGAGGCCTTAGAGGGTTCCCAAGGATGAGTATCTGAGCAATCATTTAAGAGACTTCAAACATATATCGGTTAGCACAGGTGAGTCCAACGTAGAAATGGTCACAAGATACAGGAACTTCTGTAAAGCTTTCATATCAGCTGCCGCCAACGGTACCCCCAAAACAGTGACTTTCACAACGTGCCAGCTGGAGGTTGAGATAATCACAGGACTTCAGACATGGACTTTATTGCCAGGGCAGATAATCATATCAAAAAGGGGAAGAGAGCCAGAAGCCATTCAAATCTCTGGGCAAATATGACTTGCAATTTATTATCATGTGAAAACTCTAAGTGGCAGCAGCATTGTGATTTCTTTCAGGGAATAGAAACATTGATAGCATCAGAGCTGAGCTATCTCCTGCCAGTCTCCCGGTGCAGCCCCATCCTCTGCAGCCCTGGAGGGCCTTACTCATCGTCGTCTATCAAGGGGGTCATGTGTGGTTACCCAAGTTAGATACAAAGATTGCAAAAGAAGTGTGATGGGCAATGGACTCTTTGTGCCACAAGAGTAACGTCTGGAACAATGGACAGTTATCCCAGAGGTAGTGCTGCATCTGGCATCCTCCACTCCTGTGTAGGGAAGGGAAGGTCACAGTAATGGTGACACAGAGTCAGATTCCAGGGGAGTGGCTGGAGTCCTGCACCCTGGCCTTGCCTTCACATGGATGGTCTCTAAACCTTAGCATCCTGGAGATCCTCCTTACCAGGAAAGGTGCCCGGGCTCACATCATTAAGAGGCCTTAGCTGTCTTTAGGCAATCGCTCAGATTTTTTCTTTTTCTTTTTTTTTTTTTTACCTTATTACCAATATGCCTTTCTTAGCAAAGGTCATGAAATGGGCAGGGGACGTCTCATCTTCCTTATAATCCACTGTTTGAAACATTTCAATTAAGCTTCAGATCAGGCCCCAAGAACTGAGGCTGTTTTAACGAGGGGAAGTAATGACCTTCTGTTGCAGGTGGTTTCTGGCACACCATCAGTTTTAATTCTTCTTGATCTTTCTGCACCCTTTGATAGCCAGGATCAAGGGTTCTCTTTATATGCTTCAAGCACATTGGAGGACTTTTAGGGACTGTACTGACATGGTTTTCATCCCTGCAGTCTCAGCCGAGCTGGTTGTCACCTGCAAGTTCTCCACGCTTGTTCAATTTACCAAAGATTAAAAGACAGCTGAAAAGACAGGGCCCATGTGCTAAACTGTGAGTATCTGCATGTGTTCCCAAAGCAAGTGAACATCAGGAGGATTCCGCCGAGATGGTGCCATAACCCCTTTGATGCACGCTCCCCAGAAGCAAGGAAGCCTCGCGGGAGGATGCGACAGCAGCCGTGTAGGCTGGGTGGGTTTAATGGGGCGCACGCCAGGGTGTGCGTGCAGGTGCGTCTGGGACGAGACTTCTGAAAGTTGCACAGGTTTCATAGTGCAGGGGCCTGGCTCTTGTGGAATTTCATCCCTTAACTGAGACATGGATATTTTAAGGAAAGTAAGCCTTTTGAAAAAGATTTGTCACATTTCTCATCCTGGATAAAGGGCAGGAAGGACAGATAAAATACCTTCTTTTCCTTTCAGTGTGGAAGAATTTCATTCATTTTACTTATTCTCTATCAATTCTTGAACCCTACTGTGTGTCAGGCTCATTGTTGGACTGTCACTGGGGGGGATAGCAGTGAATAAGACAAATGATCTCTGCCTCCAGAAGTTTATAGACTATTCTGAAGGACTTATATTTTTTGAAAATTAGGGCCGGGTGCAGTGGCTCACACCTGCAATCCTAGCACTTTGGGAGCCTGAGGCAGGAGGATCACTTAAGGCCAAGAGTTCAAGACCAGCCTGGGCAATATACCAAGACCCTCCCGTCTCTACAAAATAAAAGAAAAAAAAATAGAAAAATTAGCCAGGTATGGTGGCATGCACCTATAGTCCCAGCTACTTGGAAAGCTGAGGCAGGAGGATCACTTGAGCCCAGGAGATCAAGGCTGCAGTGAGCTACAATGAGGCCTCTCCACTCCAGCCTGGGCAGCAGGGCAAGACCATGTCTCTTAAAAAATATGTATGAGCAAACATAATAATTGCTTAAAGTAAAACTTGAATGCACTGGGCAGGGGAGGTGTAGCTTCCCATGTGAATGTGTGTAGGGGGAACCAGCCTGGCTGGAACAGTCATGTTCGGGTGATGATGTTCCTGGGAGAAGCTTGGGTGGTCAGCTGGCACTGTGAGAGTGAGGCAGGGCTCGAAATAAAACAGAAGTCATCCTCACCCAGAATGGGGACTCCGTGGATGTTTGTGGGTGTGGATGTCAGTAACAAACAGCCTCATCAACTGTCAACATTTATTCCAAGAAAACACAGTTAAGTGTCCTTGTGCTTTTGTGGCCCCCCAGGTAGCACTATCCTGGCGGCTGCAAGCTCACACTGCAAAGCTAGAGTACCTGGTTCAATGCTTAGCCGGGCCACTCACTAACTGTGCGACCTTGGGCAAGTTACTTAGCCTCTGTGTACCTCTGTTTCCTCAACTGTAAAATGAGACTAATAGGAATACTGACCTCATGGGGTTTACCTGAGGATTAAAGGAATTAATAAGTACAAAGTGCTTACATCCATGCACGTGAGTGTTCATGCATGAAGGTCAAATAGGCTCTTTCTGGTTCGGTTGGGAGCAAAGATCCTTCTGTCCCTCCAAAGGTGCTCCTCAGGCCTCTCCTTACCATCAGCAGGTCCCCTCACCAGCCTGCAGCTGATAACGGTTTAGAGTAGAGCCTTTCCCTGGCCAGGGGTGTGTCCTGCACAGATCTGCCGCCTGCTTTCCAGCGCGTGCCCAGTTTCTGCAGTGAGGACTGTCCTCCCACCAGGACGCTGGAAAATGGATCATTTGAAAGAAATGGCTCTCGGTGTCTTTTCACTCCTTAAGCTGTTCTCACTTGCAACCAGACGGTTTATCAGGAAGGGTATCAGCAAAATACTGTGTGCTTTACTGCCGTTAGACGGCACTGGCATTGAATTGAAAAAGCCTTAAAAATGGCCATCCATCATTTGATATACGTAGGCAGTGATCTATATGGATGCGGATCCGGCTACCATCTGAAATGGTTTGTCTTTCATTTTACCTTTTATCTGAGGGTTATTACAGTGCACACCGCTTACAACAGACGTGGTTATTATGGACAATTGGTTATAGTGGACAAAAACTGATTTCCCAAACCAAACATATTAAACCCAATACATTTTTCATAGGTTATAACCGACAGAAACCTTGGTTTCAGCTGACATCTTCCAGGAGCTTTAATGACATTACTATAGGACTCTAAAGTGGGCAAGAAGGGATGGCAGGTATCGAAATGAGGCCAGGGAACACCAGAGGTTTCATTTCCGACAAAGTAATGATGCAAGGGTGGGAAACTATTTTGGAGTTAGCCCCCAGAGCGCCCCTGCTCGGGTGGCAGGACGTGTGTTAGCAGTTTCTCTTCACACCTCTGCCTCAGCCGTGGGCCTCACCGTGCCGGTGGCAGCGGTAAGCCAAGGAAACGCGAAGCCTGTCCAACACAGGACTCCTTTCCAGAGGACAAGGGGGCCACAACTGGTCGTGTCTTGTCCATGAAGATCACTGAACCAATGAGCACTTTTTTTTTCTTAATATTCTCAGGCCAACAGATCTCTTAAAGGAGTTTTTCAGAGGTTGAATAGGGCCAGGAGGACAGACTAAATGACTTTGGGAATCTATGACCTAAATTCTCTGTTTCTTCCTAAACCTAAGTTTACAAGAAGTGCACGGAAACCGCCATCAGATTCTTTAACACCACAACCCAGCACGTACCATGCAGTAAGTTCTCTTTCCTGGGACTCTTTGCTTGCCTCTCAGGGATTTGGGCTCAAGATACAGATTTTAATAGTCGGCTGTCAGAATTCAAGGTGACTTCCATCCTGCAGTGTGTCTGCTCACCTTCTGCCCAAAGTCCACTCCCACTCTCCCTTTCTGCTCCACCCCCGCCCCCACAGCACCTTTGGGTGGGCACGGGAGAAAATAGGGCACAGTACTGGTCTCAGTCCTTTTTGTGTGGCTGTAGCAGAATACCTGAGACTGGGTAATTTATAAAGAAAAGAGGTTTATTTGGCTCACGATTCTGGAGCCTGGGAAGTCCAAGAATCATGACACTGGCATCTGCTTGGCTTCTGGTGAGAGCCTCATGTGCGTCATGACCTGGCAGAGAAGCAGAGGGCGAAGCGGGCATGTGGGGAAAGGGCAAAATACAAGCACAACCTCACTTTACAGCAGTTCACTCTCGAGGCAACTAATCCATTCCCTAAGAACTAACCCGGTATCATGAAAAAGACATTAATCTAACAACCTAATCACCTCTTGAAGGCACCACCTCTCAACACTGTTGAATTTCAGCTGAGCTTCGGCTGGGACAGACCTACCTGCAAACCACTGCAGTGCTCACAGGCAGAACAGACGAAAATTACACAGCGCTTTGGTCACTCAGAATGTGGACATCTCAAACGGCATGAGCCTTGGTGTCAATGAAACATGTGTTCAAATCTTTTCTCTACCCCTTAAACCATATCAGCTTGAGCAAGTTTCTCAATCTTATTGAGCCTCATTTTCTCTTTAGAAAAATTGGGTGATGATGCAAGACTCCTCTGAGGTACCATAGATGAAGGTATCTAGAAAGTTCTGGCCCAGAGTTGGCCACATGAGAATTTGGTGCCCTTCCCCTATTCCCTATACCACTCCCGTAGCATTTCTCTACTGGCCATTCATTACCCTGTGTTGGAACTTACCTGTCCATCTGCCCACCCCATTCTCACCAGGAGTTCCCTAAGGACTAGGATGTATTAATTCATCCCAGTGTCCCTAGTGCCAGGTGCACAGTAGGTGCTTGTTAAGGGTTTGTGGAACAAATATATGAATGTTCATTTCCTTTCCCACTTGTGTCCCTTCCTTTTAAAGCAGTTAAGATCCCAGCTTCAGGGAGTCTGTCTCGAGGATTTTATTTCCAGGGCTTTCAACATAGTGTTTCCCCATAAAAAATGAAGCTACGACCTCTCTGTTCTGAATTCTTTCCTCACTTGTCCTATTCTCCCTCTCTAGGTCCACTTGGAGGAGGCTGGTCAACTGTCTCCTCTGGAGCTTCAGGCTTTATCAAGTCTGAACTCCCCATTCCTTCCCCCTGCTCCAGGCCCTGCTTGTCAGAAGTGGGAGAGGGGTCTCTTCAAGCACAGTGCAGCATCCGTGAGAGAGCAGGCGCCCGGCCTGGTTCAGGCCGTGGGACCCTCACCCATTGATTTAAACTCACTAGTCTCAGTTTTCTTGTCTGTAAACTGCCCTGAGCTCCCTGCTGAATCTGTGGATCCCGCGATAGAATACATGGGAAACTGCTCTGAAAACTACAGAATACTATACCAAGGTTTCAGGACAAAATTACACTGAGCCTTTAAGTATGCCGTTTGAATCCTTCACTGCTCAAGTGACTCTTAGACCAAATGATGTATCCAGATCATTCTTACATGATTGGAAACTGGGCAGCGCAGCGCCAGTCCCTCATCACCAGAGTCTGGCCCCTCTCACTGGCCCCACTGCCTAGGACCCTCCACCCAAACCACTGTAGGCACCACAAGCTGCACCTTGGAGAAGACATGCCCAGACACACTCAGCTGAATATCCAGTTCCACTACTTCTGCATCAACAAATTCCAGAAAATAACTTGCCTAAATAACCCACTCCCACCCTCCTTGCCTGAAAGAGGCTTTCACTCTGGGGAAAGAAAATTGCTTGGGCCATTGCTAGAAGTGCTCACTTGCACCTGCACCACCGGGACCACCCGCCCCTCCTTCTACTCTCACCCCCTTCTCCAGAGCTCCCCACCCACCTCCACAGCTCTGTAAGTCAGCAGAGACAAGAAGTCATGAGTTGCAAATGGTCTTTTCACCTCTGTAGCAATACTAGTTATTAAACATAAAATTTAAACATTTTCTGAGGTTGGTCACTATTAAAAATGTTTTGATTTGTATGAGTTTTGCAAACATGTGCCAAAGAAACATCAGTCTGAGTTCTTAGACATTTTCATTGGCCCTTCCTGCTACCATGGCTTTTCCCATGGGAAGCAGTAGAACTGAATTAAAAGTGAACGGGGACTCTAGAATTTAAACAGTCCTGGGTTCTAATCCCGGCTCTGCTCCTCACTGGCTGAGTAAACTTGGGCAAGTTACATACCTCTCTGTGCCTTGATTTCCTCATCTGTAAAATGGGAATAATAATAGTAGTAGTATGCCCTCTTCATCAAGTTGTTCTGATGATTAAAAGATTTCATCCATGTAAAGCACTTAGAACAATACCCGACACACAGTGAATGCTTAATAAAGGTTAGTTATTGTTATAACTTGCATTTAGGGGAAAATATCTTTCCTCCCTCACTGGGTCCTGGTGGAAACTAAATGAGTTGGAGCATATAAAGTCTTAGCATAGTGGGTATCCAACAAATGTAAGCTCTTCCTCCCTGTCTGGAATGCCTACCCCCAGCTCCACCTATCACATTCCTCCCGACCTAAGCTCCAGCTTAAGCCCCGTCTTCCCCTTCCATGAAGCCTTTCCTGATTAGTCCAGCTGAAAGAACTTTCTCTCTCCTAACTTCTCAGAAGCCTTATATTATCAGTTGCTCACACATGGAATTTATTAACCTCTTTCATGTAACATAACTTGTGCACATACCCTCCTCCAATTTAACTAGAAACTCAAAGAGGACAGTCCGGATTAAAATTATATGACCCTTACCCATCATAAGCCCTCAATGGAGATATGTAGATTTACTAAATAAAAAGGTCTGATGAAATCATTAATTCAATAATTTAATGACAAGATAAGATTTAAGGATGGAGTTTTTTTTTTATTCATTTCTTTCAAGCCTCTGTCCATTTTCAGGTAGGTCTTCTGGAGCGGGGAGCCAGGGTGCCAACGGCTGGTTCGTGAACTGTCCAGAACCCTTAGCTTTGGGTGTGCGCCTCCTCAGCCTGGCCGGTGAAGCCTGTCTTGGCCGTGCTTTGGGCAGCAGAAAGAAACCAGCGAAGCCCAAGTCAGTTCAGTTCACGGATGGTAACTACAGTCCAAGGTTTGCGGGAGAATGGGATTGAGCGAAGCTATTGGCTGAAACTAGACTTAGGGATTATCTGGGCTTTCAGTTAGCCCCGTTATCTCTCCTCTTCCCTTCACTCTCCTGCACAGCTTCCCCTGCAGTCACCTTAGAGAACTAAGAAATTCTAGTTCACCAGATGTACCCTTAGAACCTGCACTGCCTTGAGCATTTTCCATTACCAAACCGCTGGCCTTTCTGGGGCCCCATCTTTCCCGACGGGATCTTCCCAGAAAGAGGCCCAGGAGATGGGATTCTGACCTAGGCTTTTTCCAGGCACTTGTAGAAATTGGTCCTCTAGGGAATTTCCTGTAGTTTGTGCTCAGATAGATGACATTTTAAATTCAGCGTTTTTGTGTTTTTATGAGCATTTTATATATAGTTGCCCCTCGCACAAATACTGCTAAATGTTTGATGAATGAACAAATGATTGTTCTCCTAAATGGACTAGTCACAAGTCCTCTAAATACAGAGGCTATGTTCTGGTTGGGATATTAGTTCCCTGACTACACCCATTCTAAGCTCAGCCCTCAAGAGGGCCCTCTTCTCACAGGTCCCCCATCCGCCGGGGCTGGGTTTGTTCTCATAGCTCCTCTTGGCCAGTGGGCCTGAGACCCAAAGAGCCCCCCTGCATGTGCTAAGGCACCCCTGCCCAGGTCCATCTTCAACCACCTCTGAATGCTGCTCTGTTGTGCTGGGGTGCAGGTGTTCACTGAAGTGGGCACAGGCTGAGAGAAACTGAGGCCCAGAAGCTCTTCCTTTGCCGTTCTTCATGTGTACGTAAATGGCAGAGGCTAGGAACACAATTCCTCCCTGCTCTCAGTACTGGACTGTACTTCCTCCCAAACAGCTTTCAGCTGCTCCGCCTTCTCCCCCAGCTCTGGCCCAGGAATTCCAGCCCTGGAGTTTAGCACGTAAATTCCCTGGGGCCTCAGCACAGATCCCCCCCTCCAAGACACTGGAAAAGCAGAGTGATAATTACTTAGTGGAATAGATCAGACTCCCATTAAAAATTTTGCCAATTGAAGGGCATGTGAATGATCTACCTCTATACAGCTGTATTTACTGACTTATTAATCCATTATTTAAGTGTTCCATAATTTAAAAACTTCCTTGCTTTGTAAATGGTAAGACTTTCCAGTTAAAGACAATCATTGTAGTCCCAACACCCACTATGTTCCTAATTAGCTCTGTAATTAAATTACCAATTAAAGAGAACTGAAAAAAAACTCTTCATTGGATAAAGTAAAATGTCCTTAATTATGATGTTGCATCCTCCATGAACAGAAGTAGAAATATATATACACACACACTCATACATGAGAAATTAAATATATATGTACCCATCTATAAATGTCATCTTTTCATAAACTTTTCTGTACCCGAGTTTCACACTCAAGCTTCACATCAAAGTTGTGACTCTGTTTTTTTTTTTTTTTTAAGAGGGTGGGTGGGAGAAAAGAGGGACTAAGCAAGGCAACTTTATTGGTTTAAACTTGCCTCATGAAAATAATATTGATCAAACTTATATGGCTTGATTCAAAAGGGAATTGTTCAAGCTAATTCCAAATGAGAGTAATATAATTTTTAAAAAGGCACATAAGATGTAATGCTATCACCTAAAGGGCAAACTTTTGCTACGCCAACCCTGCTTTCTCTCACACAAAAGCAGTTAGGATAGTCTACAAGATGCAAGAGTGATTTAGAGGAATCCCTAGATATTGTGCCTTACTGGGGCTGAGGGTGGGACACTGTAAAGCCTCATTTGGCTTTCATGTTTTCCTGATGCATAATGCAAGAGAAGGAATAAAAACAGCTATGAACAGGAAGGAAAGAACTTCCCTTTTGTTTCTGTATTTACATTTCACAAAATTTACCATTTTTCCCTGAGGAAAAATCACCAGTGTGTTAATTAAGTTCACAACTGCATACACCAAGACAGGAAATACCAAAAAAAAATAAAATAAGACACCACTTCTCACAGCAAAACTGAGTCGCTAGGGTTGCCCGTGGCATGTAAGGAAGTCATACACTGCCCTCCTGTACGAGCCTTCCAAATACTGAATGTGCCAAGTAAATCACGTCTTGATTATTGGGGGGTTTTAACTCATTTCTCCAAATCTCCTCTGCCCTCCCTCTGCCCAGTGCCCCTCCCAGGTCATTCTAAATATCTGTCTATTTTAAAAAATTGGTTTTTAAGTCTTGAAGGTAGATTTTGTGTTGTATACTTCAATCAGAGAGAAAGGAATTTAACACAAACATTCCAAAGGAAATTCTAGTAGGGCGATGAAATTTAGTGTGGAAATTTTTATCTCAAAGGGGACATGGATTTGGGAAAGTTCTTATTAAACAGCAATTTTTCATGGACAAAAAGTGAACTTTTGGGACTGCTACTATAAGCATAATAAGAGCCACATTTGTAAGGGTCCTTTGTATATCTATGTACTCCTAGTTTTGAATGAAACCTTGACATGGAATCCTAAAGTCTATTGGGCCGTTGCTACGTTAAGACTGGGGCATAACAGATCACAAAGTGCAAATGGATTGCCCTTCTTCCTTATTTAAAACAAAACAAACAAACAAAAAACCCTTTCCAGGTATGTCTTGGCATTTTCCTAGTAAAACTCTAAAAAGCTCAAAAAAGGATATAGAAGAATAGTGCACCCATAGTTTGCAGCTGAAGCTCAGACCCACAATTTCCAATGTCCAGCACTTTCTTCCTTTCAGTTCTTAAAAATGAGAGAGAATTGTGGCTTCTATTTTATAAATGAGGAACCTTAAACTCTCAGCAGCTTCCATAAACAGCCACAGAAAATGTTGGGCTGTCAGGCCAAACCCAAAGTTCAGAGCAAAACCAAGGTCTAAACCCTCCAACCTGATCATCTTGACTCTGAGAAACTTATTAAAGTCATTCAGGCAATAGTTTGCTCAAATTTCTTCAGAAAGTCAGCCTCTCATCACATAGGAGAGACGGTACATCTTCCCATAGCATGTGATGTTCTGTTTTTGGCTGAGAAAGCTGTACCCTGCATCACACAGCTCTGCAGCAGGACCTCTCCCTACTGAACACGCTCGCTTCCCACATGAGCTGCCATATGTCTTACCCTTCAGAAGAAGTTGGGTGTGAATTCATTTTTATTTTAGCAAGGACTCTGATTCTGTTCGTCATTAATCTCCCCCCTTTGTCTCATCCCTCATCTCTTGCCAAATGACTTTTCAAGTACTCACTGAACTTATTTTAAAGGACAAAGCATTTCTATACTCCCTCTGTTAAGAGATGCCCTGAGAAACGAAGAAAATGGCTGGAGGACTTTTTTTGTTTAATAAGGGATTTGTGCACATTTTAGTAAACGCCTTTCACTGAGGGAGCCCATTAAAGACACGTAGTGAAAATTCCTCTCATGGTCCCTAAGTAGACACCTAAAAGCAGTGATTCTCAAAATTCAGTATCCTCTCAGAATCCTAAGGAATTTGTTGAAAATGCACAATCCTGGGCTCCATCCCTGTCTGACCGAGTAATCCCTGGGGCCCAGGAATTTACATTTTTGAAATCTTACCAAATAATTCTGATACAGGTGGTCCCTAGACCACACCTTGAAAAACACTGACCCAGTGACTGTTTATCCACATCACAAAGATAATTTGCAGCCCTGGTTTGGGCAGAGCCTGGCTTCAGGATATTGGAATGTTAAGAGGTCAGGAACGTAGGGCTTGGGTTGACACGCGAGGGCCTGAGATGTCAAAGGTCACCTGCCCACTTCTCTTCTGAGTCTCAGGAATAACTTAGGTTGTCTTGTTTTCATGAGTTCCAAACTGACACATTAGGAAAATAAAGAATGGCCTGTTCACATTCTTTCTGTGGATCTTTCCTGGGTTCCTTAGGAGCAAAAGGCCTATGTGCTCTGAGGAGTTGGCTTTGTTTTTTGTATAGCTCTGTGTTTTCTTCTCCCACCCAGCCGTCAGTACTCAGCCGATACAAAGCAGTTCCCTTGTTCTGAATCACATTTTCAGTGTGTACCATAACTAATCTGGATTTTGAAAATCAAACTGGGAAGCACAACATGTGACCTGAATGTGATTTTTTTTTTTTTTCAATAACTGGAGCTCTTAATATTTGGTTTTGCTTAATGACCTAAGACACGGGGCCACATAGACTACTCTTTCTGCTCCATTCAATTCACACACAGAGTAGAATTCACATAGCCCAGATTTAATTTTTCTCATATAAATAATTAATTCTACATTTAAAAACACGTTAAGATGTTTTATTTCTTAATCAGCTAATTTGACTGGGAAACAAAGCTGCCTTTTATTCACATTTTCTTTGAGTCGTGTTACTGTAGTAAAAGTTCCCCACAAGATTTGGCCTTCGCTCACAAGTTTTGTGGCTGCCAATTAGTTTCCAGAGTCGCTATTTTACAAAAAAATGCTTCTCACTTTTAAAAAATGTAATTGAATGTCTGTTCATCACAGAGTTTCTTGTGTTCAAGCCCAGGGTGTTAAACATTTTTCGGGTTGACTTGGGTCAGCTTTGAAAATTTTCAGACAGTGAAACTTGAGAAGGGACCGTATGCTATAGTGTGTTCCTCACATCCTGTTAAGTAGTAAGTGGATATTTAAAATGGAGTTGTTATACCTCTTGACTGACTTAAAGTGAGCCATATAGTTTACAAGACTATTAATTAAATGAGAAGATTGCATGGGATGCACATGTATTTTCATAATCATTCACATTGGCCCAGAGCTGCCCTTTAATTTTCAGACTAATTAAAGTAACACATTGAACTGCAAAGGGTGGATGGCTGCGTTTCTGCATAGATGCTAACACTGATGAAAGTGGAATGGGGAATTTTTCTTTTTTAAAGGAAAAGGAGTGGGAGAAGAAAGAATTCGCCTGAGTGGACCTGACTCCATTCCATTCATGGCTTCCCTATTTGTTCCACTCCTGGATCAAGTTTTTAATTTAACAAGACTGCATTTTGGGGGGAGTTTTCAACCCCATCTGTTTGGGGCCAGAGTGTGCCCCACCTGGTGGTGCAATTGATTTTTGAATTAACTGGGCTTTATTTCAGTACAATAGAGCGATTGTTTAGTTGCTTTTTAAGCACTAGGATTCTTGGAATCTGATGGGCAAAAAAATAAATCAGACTGCAACGTGCAGCTCTCTGGGCTGCTAATTGCATCTGACCCATTATCCTCCACAGTCCTGGTTCAAACTTTGACACGGCTGACTTGGAGTTTGAAATGTAAATGGAAGGGCTGCTTTTGCAGGTCATCGTGCTACACAAAGTCTGTTCCTGGAACACTTTCCGAAGCCTGGAAAAGAGAAGAAACAGATATTAGCAATTATACAAGGATTGTGCAGCTGCTGGCATTTGGGGCTGGCAGACGCGGCCACTGGCCCCTTCTCCCTCCCTGCACCACCCAGTGTGGGGAGCGGGACGGAGGCGGCCAGGCTGCCCCAGAAAGCAGTGGCGGAGGTGTCAAAGGACCATGTGTTCATCAAATCCAGGGAAAGCACCACTGAGGGGAAGCCCCCCTCCACCCTCCCACACCCCACCCTTAAAAAGCATGTCGCACAGGCAACTCTTTTTCCTGCTGTGCTAGCTTTATCCTCACCACCCATAAAGCCTCCTGGAAAAAAAAAAAAAAAGCACAGAGTTTATAAAGATCCTCTCTTTCATTACAAAGAAAAATCCCTCCACTCCTGGGAGGCTCATCCAAAAGAAATAGCTTGCGCTGCTGCCCAGCCTGGGTCTCACACAAGGGTACAGAGCGTTCACCTTCAGCTTCTGCTGCCCTCTAACCACAGCCCTCTCCCTGAGGGGGTCGATCCTCAGTTTACTTAACAGTGACTTTAAAAACAGAGGCCGGGATGGAGGTGTGCCCTGAGAGGAGCGAAGGGAGACGGACAGAGCGTGTGGTGGGAGTGGGGAAGGAATGGATTCCAATTCAGGAGGGGTTCTGGGGCCTCAGAGGCAAATTGCAGCTGGGAAAAGGAATGGAATCCAAGCCCCAGCTCTTCAAGCTGGAGAGAAAACAGGTCGGTCCTGGAAAGGCAGGCCACAGGGGACTCCCTGGGAGCAGGACTGCAACAACACAGAGCTACCCATGCAGGAACAGGCCCCCGTGCCAGCGTCTGCGGTCACACTGGATGCTGCACCCAAGGCAGCAGTCTGGACAAGGGCTTCATTCAGGTCCACAGGGCAGTTCCCACCCCAGCTTTGCTGCTGCCCAGCTGTGAGACCGTGGCTGAATTATATTAGCTTTTTGCCTCAGTTTGCAAATTGCTCAAATGGGACAGTAATAAATAGTACCTATAATACAAAATAGCATTGTTGTGGGGAATTTGATGCTAAAACCTGATGCGTACTAAGTGTTTGACAAATCCCAGGTAATATGATCTTTAGAACCAAGGTTGGGCCTCATCTCCTTGTTTGCTGAGGAGAGGTCAGGGTCTCCCAAATGGGACCACAAGCCTGAGCTTCCACTGGCAGTATCATGTGCCACGCGTGTAGGGGGCCTGCTCCTGGCAGCTACACCTGTCACCAGCAAAGGCGCTGGTGTCCTGTGCTCCTGGAAGTCCTGTAGACCTTTAAGTCCAGCCTTGCAGAGCTCTCCAGATGGCCCCTTTGGGATTCCCGCCCCACTCCGTGCTGAGCAGACAACGCCTTGGTGTACGCCCCGCCCACCACTGCACCTTGACCTCATTCCAAAGATCGCGAGTCCAACCTACCCTTGCTGTTTGCTGGTCTGATGGTTAATTTTGTGTGTCAACTTGACTGGGCTAAGGGAAGCTCAGATAGTTGATAAAACATTATTTCTGGGTGTGTCTGTGCATGTGTTTCTGGGAGAGATTAGCATTTGAATGGGTAGGCTGAGTAAAGAAGAGCTCCCTCACCAACACAGACAGGCATTGAGGGCTCAGATAGAACAAAAGAGGGAAGAAGGGTGAATTCTCTTTCTGCTTGAGCTGGGACATCCATACTCTGCTGCCCTTGGACATCGGAGCTCCTGGTTTGGGGGCCTTCGGATTCAAACCAGGACTTACACTGTTAGCTCCCCTGGTTCTCGGGCTTGAGGGTTTGGAATGGAACTGTATACCTCTGTCTTTCCTGGGCCTCATCTTGCAGACAGAAGATCGTGGGACTTCTCAGCCTCTAATTCCTCCTAACAAGTCTCTTTGCATACATCTCTGTATAGCCTACTGGCTCTGTTTCTCTGGAGAACCCTGGCTTATATAGCTGGACTTGACCCTGATTTCTTTTCTCAGTGGGAAATCAGAAGATGATGCTTTTGTGAGAGTTTGATTACAGCTCCTATGTGTATTTAAAAAATGTGTAAAGCATTGACTTCGGCAGTAGTGCAACAGTCATCCCATCCTATCCTGGGCTCAGAGATGGAGAAACGTACTATGCTTGGGGCCAGGTCTACACCGCACCTGGACCCCTATATTTTCCAGTAAATAAAAGCACATGGAGTTATTAATTAGCACTTATGAGTTCATTAGCATTCATAAGTAATGTCAACACAAGATGATGAACTAAGCCAGACTGTTTGGGAAGGGGATGTGAAGGAGAAAACTTCTCCCTCCACTTGGATTTATATAAATGTTACTTGCCCAGAATCGACCCCCACCTAGGAGTCAGCAGAAATAAACACAAACACACAGGGCAAGACAGTAAATTCCCTGCATATGAGGGTGGCCTCTCCAGAGTTTCTGGTTCCCATTACTAATCTACTTCATATTGAATGGATTTGAGACTCGGTTTAAAGAAAACATACAGTAGCAATATAACCATCCAGGGTGGCCATATGTGATTCTTTTTCATAAAATTTTCAAGTTGAAAGGAAACTCAGGGATCATTGCATCATCCTCTGCCCCCACCACCCCATGTGTCAGGTAAGGAAACTCCGGTCCTAAAGTTGCTAACAGAACTGGGTCTAGAAACTTTACATCTCTACCTCTATGATTCAAAAATGGATGAAACTGATACACAAGATTTGGGGCTATCCATTTGGGGCCAATGCTATCACTTCATTTAAACAGTCATTCTCTCCGCCAGGAAGGCATGCTTCTTTTATTTTCTCTATTGTCTTTTGGAAACCAAGCATCACTCACTCCCCCTTTCAGTCAATCTTTCAGCCCAGTTCAACAAGAATCAACAGCAGTTGGTGTCTGTACATCAGTCTTTTCTTGGCAGGGCAACCGAGGGAGCCACTATGGGAATCATGGGGCTTCTAATGGAAACAGGTTGGAAATTATACTGGGCTTAAAGAATCCAACTGACTAGGGACAAAAGAGGCCTGGTGGGGGGAGAGGAAGGAAAGCAGCAATCGAGACAGAGACATGATTAGAAAACTAGAAACCCCTAGACTTCTCAGTTCTTCCACCCATTTGGAAACCTGACCATTTTTAGGCAGATCTACAACATTTGAATTAAATTTAACAGCAGTTTTAATAGGTTAAAGAACACTTTATAAAGATTTTCCCCTCATTCAATCTGTACCAGGTGTTTTGCTCACAAAAAGCTACTCATAAGAGGATGTTCCCACAATTTGGGTTGTAGCATTCACCCTTCACTGTTGTCTTACAGAGCCTTGGCTATATTAAACTTGCATCTAATTTCTAAAGGGTACTCTGTATCATCACTTAGGATGCCTGGTTTCAAACTTGATTTTCAGTAGCAGAGCCTTTCTCTGGGTCTGCGTGCAGGATGTAGGTTGGCACCTTGGGCGATGTTGGGACAACATCCAGCACTATGTCTGTGTGGACTAGATGCGGAACGAGGGAAGACCAAGTGCTAACACAGGATACAAACGGTTCAGTTGTTAAAGAGTTTTATGAGTCCCTAATTTGGAACAGCTGACCCAAGCAGGACATCCTGCTGACATTATGATTTTTCAATAATACCACAAACCAACAGTATGGTTTCCGTCCCAGTAGACTGTCTGTAGTTCTCAAACCCACTGTTGATTATTCTAACCCACCACTATGTGTTCTGTGTGGTTGTTAGCAAAGAAAACCACCAAGAAGCCAAAGGTGGTCTCTACCTCATATTTGAGTTCATCTATGTAGAACACTGGATTCCACCAAAGATTCAGTGTCGACTTTTAACTCAGTCAGGAGCTTGTTGATAAAAATAGTTCATGCATCTGCTTGTCTCCTAACACCTGAGGGTCTTTCCTGACTTTTTTTTCCTTCTTTGCCCCTCAGTTCAACACTAGATCATTGCCTGATCATTAGAGTTCATTGCTTTCTTTAAGCTCCCTTGCAGCCCTGAAATCTCAGGGTGTGTGGCCAGGATTATGTGGTAGTCTTGTGTGGATTCTCTGTCTTTGGAATTATCATCAGTGAGTCTGACTGACTTCAGCAAAGCAGCCCATGCCAAGAGGGCCTTTCCAAGCACTATCAATGTGCAGGAGCTTCTAGACGGCTACCTCTAAAAACCAGTTTTCTCCAGGAGCTTTGGGCCCATAACCAATCACCAACTTCCCCTGCTGTGCCTTTGAGCACTGCTGTTCTAAATAATTTGGGGGAATATATTTGTTCTAAATAATTTGGGGGAATAAATTGGGGGAATGGGCAATTTTCAGCAATATAAAGAAGCTGAAAAGGCCTCAGCAACCCTGATGCTGAAGACCCTACCAGTAGGCAGTAATCTCAAGAGTGTCTTTTCAGCAGCCAGATTTGCTTGGTATCTGCCAGAACTGAGATTTGCTGCCGGTGGAAATGCATCGCCCTCACATGCTTCAGGTAAGGCTTTTGCAAGGTGCCATATACAGCGACTAAAAGACACTCAGGCAGCCACATTTCAGGGAGCAGAGAGGGGACTGCAAGCAGGAGACTGAAGAAAAAAGACTGAAGGACACTTGAGAACCACATTCCCCACCGAAAACCTGTCAATGGTTCCTCATCGTCCTCAGGATAAAGTATGCTCCTTAGCATGGAGAAGAGGAGCCCTCATTATCTGACCCCTTCATTATCTCTGACCTTGTCCTCTATGCTACAGCAACACCCATTCCTGCTATTTTTTTAACCCATACCTTTGCTCTGCCTGTAATATCCTTCCACCACAACCTGATCTCTTTTTTCTTATTCTACAAGGCTAAGCTCAGGTATCAACTCCTCCTGGAAACTTGCCTTTCCCATCCTTCCTCTCAGACCACTTAAGGCATCATCCCTCAATGCTCACTGATACCACTGCATTTACCATAGGGTTTATAATAGTTTGGCTAATTATCTTTTTCCTCCACTTGACTGTGAGTTTCCTAAGGGCAAGGGCTATGTCTTATTTCTCTTAGTCATTTTCATATTCCCTATACCAAGAACAAAGCCTGATATCCACAGATGCTTTAAAAATATTCAGTGAATGAGTAGTAGTCTTCAAATAATGTGAAAAGGCTATGGAAAGATGGTAATGCTACCCAACAGCTAACCTGGTACCTTGGAAATGGAAGCACTAATTTTGGCAGTGAGGTAGTCTGGAAGATAAAGAAGTTGAGCCAGTTAGAGTCACAATATCTGCCCCCAGCAGCCCCAGCCCTGCAGATGCAGACCCTGCTATTGTGGCTGGGACAAACAAACTACATGTGCAGCTGGTCTCAGGATTGCCACTGATACCATTCTCTCTCTCTTCCAATGACCATTGTTGATTCCCTTGACCCTCAGCTGCCTTCTCTTCTGGTCTGGATGGCTTTCCTGGTGGAAAAGATCTCGTCCTTGAGGGATCTGAGCCCCTCAGCCTCTTTTCAGGCCATGGTTGCTGCATTTGTCCATTTACCATCAAAACTGGATGAAAGAATATCTAAAGACACCCAAGTGGTTCACCTGAGTGGTGAGCATAGGTCTCCCTGCCCCTGTTGTGTAAGAGCAGCACTATCTCTCCTTGGTGAGGATCAAATACCACTGCTAAGATGGTGTTTCCTTGGCATATGGAAGCTGAAGTGCCCCACCAGTAGCCACAGCTTAGATTTCCACGGGACTCTGTTCCCTGGTGGAAGTTTTCTCCGTTTGGGAGCCAAGACCTCCAAGGCTGTAGAGCCCAGAATTTTGGGAAAAGACAGTACAAATTCCCCAGTGGGTTACTGGGAGTGATGGTAAGCAGAGCCACAGCTACTGTCACTCCTTGGTTCCAGAACCCATGTGTTCTGCCTATTGGGGAACACCTCCTTGTGTCAGTCATTGATTTAGAGTACACATTGCATCTTGGAGATGAATGGCTGGTCCTCACAGACACCATCCCCAAGCTGGTCCCTCCACTGTGCCTTCAGCAGGCCATGCCATCACCCCAGCAAGCCAGATTGCTCTAGGTGGTGCTATATGAGATAGGGCCAGAGGACCCCACAGCCATGTGTCCACTGGTGCACCTCCCTTGCTGTGGAGTGAGTCCTTTGGTGTGATATGATGTGATGTGGGGCCTTGACCATGGATCAAATGCTCTAAACCCTCAGACGGTGGTGCAGGCTGAGGCGCTGCAGGCAACAAAGGCAATCTCATCCTGAAATATCATTTCTTTTTCAAGTTAAAATGAATTGGTGCTCCTTCCAGCCATGTAGCTAACTTGCCACCAAGTTAGCTTCTTAGTGATCTCAAAGGAATATGTCATATTGGGAATTGTTCTCTGTTGCTGACAAGTCAGACATTCAGTAGCAGCAAGAGCTATCTTAGTTTGGTGAGTAGGAGCCATGCTGTGGACCCCTGGATAGCCTCCAACCCTGCCACCATGCTACGCCACCTACACATCCATCGTGCCAGCACTGGTGTGATCCATGGCAGAGGCTGACT
Organism: Lemur catta; assembly: GCF_020740605.2. NCBI lineage: Eukaryota > Metazoa > Chordata > Mammalia > Primates > Lemuridae > Lemur > Lemur catta. Next base: position 57,948,719 of record NC_059130.1, read on the forward strand.
AGTCATTCTATCTTCTTGGTTGTTTAATGCCTCTTCTGTGTTGGGTGCCCTCTGGTAGGTGTTAACCTGGGATACAAAGATCTTCACACTTCATGTCCCCTCCTACACAGCACCTCTTCCCCAGACCTCCCTGTCTTCTTCCTTCCAGACTCATTACAGTCTGACCAAGCCATTTCCCATTGCCTATATTCTCTTTCCACACAAAGTGGATACCACTTAAAGCTATGTCCATTGGGACAATTTGCACTAATTGGTGACTTTGAGGTCACTCTGAGTAAGACCATAGTGCGGTGGCAATCCATTTTCAGCTTGCACCCACATACCAGGCCAATCTACTCATACTCATGAACCAAGATAACCTTACATGTTCCATTAATTGGCCATAAGAGAACCTATGTGGCCACAAGTGTGCACTGAGGCAGAAGCAGTGGGATGGTGGAGGATGATGACCTGGGGGTCTGGGCCACCTGATCATGCAGCTTACTTGTGACCTCTGGCCCTGTTCATGCCTGGTCCCAAAGGCTCCCTTTCCCTCTTACAATGCTTACTTCTGGTCTCACCTGATCTTTGACTACTTGGATCTGACAGAAAGCAGCTCTGGCCTCATAATCATGTGATAACTAATAGGCAGAGTGCCAAAGCATGCCAGGAGCTGCTTTTCAAAATGTGCATAACATATCCTTTGAACCCTCCTACTGAACACAGTCATTTGGTGGGTTTTCTGACCATGTGTAACACTTCCATCCTGTGATGCCCATTTCTCTGAGCAGGATCCCAGGATCCTTGTCAGATGCCAAATCCTATATCCCAAGAGAATACTCCCTTAGCAGTAAATTTTCCCATATATAATTTTATACTCCACCACCTTGATCCAGTACTCTCAAAACCAGTCCTTTAAATAATGTCCCATATCCGCCAGTACCCATTGGCTAGATCCAGCAGTTCCTCTAAGGTATAGTATCTTTCCTCCCCTGGCAGGCCCAGCACTTCCCCAGCCAGACAATGCTGTGATTTCACCCTATTTATTAGTCTGGCTGCCAAGAGAGGGAATGTGGGGGCAGATCTTGAAGTGGGGAGGACACATTTGTCGGGTAAGTCAGAGGCCTCTGCATCTTCTTCAAGCAAGAGAGGAGTAATGCTAGCCTTTCACAGAGAGGAGTGGGCCACTTTTACAGGCCCAGAGTGTTTAGGGGAATCTGGAGACTCAAAATGTTCAAGTGCAACAACTCAACCCTCCGTTATCTCAAGGTCTTGTTCTTTCCTAATCAGAACCCAGCCTGCCATGGCACCTTCCCTGGAACTCTGCCAATATTATGATTAGGTCCTGGCCCTGATATCAACTTTTTCTGCCTTCTAACTATAGGAGATGGGGCTTACTTGATGTCCAATCAGTGAGGCCTTCTGGTTTGCACATTAATTGCTAATTAATTTCCCTCTTTTCCCAAAGCATTAATTACCTCCAGTAATAGTCACCCAGCAGCATTGTTCTTATCATTACTATTTTCCCATATTTCTCAAATCCCTGATACATTCACCCACTAGTGTATTTCATTCCACCAGCATACAGTTCCAGTCCACCATTGCTACCTTGTGCCAGGATCTATCTCTGCTCCACCTACCTCCAAAGAGGGGTCCTCATTACCAGTGGCTGGCTGGTGATCCAGCTCCAGAATCCCATCTAGCATCACCTTTCTTGGGCCACTCCTGGTACCAACTGTTTAGGTTGGGTTCCCTGAGAAGCAGACTTTGAGTCAGAGATTTATGGACAGGAAGTTTATTAGTGCCTACTCTTGGAACTGACCGTTTGCAGAAGGTAAAGCAAAAGGAAAGAAACAGAACTAGGCTGAGGGAGAAGTTGGGCTCTGATGTAGTCACAACAAAGGCCTTAACCAACCTCACAGAGAGCTCTGAAGCCGGTTTGCACTTAGGAGTTGTCTGAGTTGGGGTAAGGTGGACAGACCTTTATAACCCTGCAATACCTGTCTTTGTATAGAGGCTACCCCAGCAAAGGGGTATGACATTGAGTGAATAAGCTCACTTAAGCAGAGGGCAATTAGCAGAGAGGGCTGTCAGCCAAGGAGGAGTAAACCCTTTGATCCCAAAGAGGGATTTGGGTAGTGACTGCTACAGAACCCAGCTCTAGCTCTTATTAACTTTATGACCTTGAGTAAGTCAGTCATGCTCTCAGGGCCTTAGTTTCCTGATCTGTAAAATGGAAATGACAAAAATGCCTACCTCTTAGGGTTGTCATAGAGATTAAATGAAATAATACTGCAATTCACCTTAATACAGAGCCTAGTACATAATAAGCACCGTAGTTTCTTTTAGCTATATGAAGCTTAGGGTTCATATGAGAAGCTAATACTAAATTATAGGCTATAACAGAAAGGGTTGCTAACTTGTGGGCATTAGGAGCTCAGCAGAAGTGGAAATCAAGGAAGCAAAGAACAGTTTCAAAGAGGAGATGGCCACTGGATACACGAAGTTTAGAAAGGTATAACAGAAGGAGACAGCTTCCGGGTGAGGCATTAACAAGAGCAAAGGCCCAAGAAACAAACATGGCCTTTGCAGAGCACCGATGAAGTCAGCCCGGCTGCTCCAGCGCCTCCTGCCCACAGCACACAGGCAGAGGGGTGGGTTATGGGAAGCTCAGAAATCCAGGCAGAAACAGCAGGTCTTCACTCCCCACAGACCATAGTTCAGCTGGATTCAGACGTGGCTTCAAGGGACATCCCTGAGGGATGGAATGTCCTGGCAGGACAGGGAAAGGGAGGAAGGTGGAGGAAGACAGGGAAGAGAGAGACACGCAGCAGAGAGACATGTGGAAGAGAGAGAAGGGTAAGAACTAACTGTGGATGAAAAGCCAATCCAGACAGTATAAGAGAAAAATCAGAAATGAAGAAGAAATATAGAGTAAACAGATCTTTAAGAAATGATAATCTTTTAATTTCAGAAGTTCCAATTTAAAGACTTAGACAGTTTAGCTGGGTTACTTCATTGGGAAACAATACAAATATACTTATTAAGAAGCCCGTGTTTTGCTATATTATAAATAGTTCTGAATTAATGCCCCTTCCCCAAATGCCTACTTTTCCAACAGGTGCAATATTACACCATCTGCCCAACAAAAAAATCTAAATGTCACTAACTTCATAAGAAAATATAATTGACTGCCTAGGACCCTAGTTTATTATAATGATATTTAATAATTTGTACTTATAGCATGTAGGGGCATGGAATGAGTTATAAATGTTAACTCTCTAATTCACATAACAACTCTTCAGGAAACGAAAGAAACATGACACTCCCTTTTTAACAGATCCATTCATTCATTCAACAAACATTTATTGGGTTCCAACATGCTAAGCATGGTAATGATGCAGAAATGTGGCTACATGGAGTTTGATTCATGTTGTTGGGTGCCTGCCTGCTCCCCAAGCTAAAGTGAAAGCCTCCCAAGAGCAGGAACCATGACTTTTCCTTTCCAAAATCCTAGGACCCAGCACTATACCTGGAAAAGAAGAGTTATTTGTAGATTTGTTTAAAAATTAAATACACAGAATTAGCTCTAAGTCTATGCTACTGTTACTAAAAATATAAACCCAGAAACTCTTGACTTCTGAGCCATTGGTGGCCACTGGACCTTACTTCCTGAGGAAACTCCTAATCTAGCCTTGTGTCTGCTCTTTGAAATGGTCAAACGTTCACTCAACACTGGATTGTACGATTTCTGTAGCCCCCTGCATTTACTGGGGACAGGTTGAGGCTGAGACTGGGCCCCACGCTAAGATCTGCTCTTTTCTTGAAGACTTTTGGCTTCTAGGAAGATTTTTATATTGGGAGGAAAAATAGAACTCTGGATCTAGAAATCACTCCAAATCAATATCCTCTTGTTAGTCTGCGTTGGGTGTGGGAAAGTTCCATTTGGCAGTTCCGAGACCCTGACTGCTATCAAACGGCCAGCACAGAAGAGAAATGAATTGGACACTGGGCTTCTCTCTGACTCAGGCCTCAGGGTCTCCCTGTGTGGGTGAGACCACACTCCAGTGAGATGAATTGCAGGTGTCTGGTAACTTAACCCCCTTGGTACAGGGTCCAGAACAAACCCATCATGTGCTACAGCAAAGTTCCGGTGACCTAGAGAAAGAGACAGTCACTAGTTTGTGCACAAATCTAGCACCCTCTGCCCCGACCACATCCCAATGTGGACACCATTAAAAAGCTAGACTGCTAATATCTGGGAGATATCATTTGCTCCCAGAACTAAGGCCACAGCGGCAGGCACCTGGCCCTCATCACAAAAGCAGAAACTCCCCAAGGCTGAGGATGACAGCGGCACCCAAAGGCCCAAGTGCTGCAGCCTAGGCCTGGAGCTATAGCCCTTAGGTTAGTCACAGCAGGCGGTCCATTTTCACAAATGCCAAAAACCAGGCCCCAGACACTCACTAGGCTGGGGTACATCCTAAATTAGCTGCTGGCCATTTATATTATCCAGGTTATGCCTTCTTTTTACCTTTCGCTCCTAACAGAGCTCAGCGAATGACTATATGAACTACTGCTCTCTAAAGAGCTTCAAACCGTAAGCAGTGCCTCTGAAGAGGCCGCAGAAGTTAAAAGAAGAGGATTTGGCTTCCCTCACTCCTTGAAAACTATATCCTGTATCCCTTGGCTGAATTTTACATAAGGAAAAAAAAAAAAAGCCCTCAGAGTTTCTTTCTTCTGTCTTCCGGGGAGGAGGATGGCACAGTCTGTCTACGGCTGAGCCCACAGTTGTACATGAAAGTTAATATTTCCAGGGCCCTGCGTGGGATACCTTTCCCAGAATTCATGTTCTCCATGGGAAACTGAAATAGCGCATGAGAGTTACCCTAAGTAGATTTAAATAATTAAATTCAAAAATTCTCAAACCACTTGCTGTTTCAAATTTATTTCTTTAATAACAACTCAGACTCAGCAACAGACTGGATTAAGGTTTCATTTATTGGAAATTTAAGGTATATCCAGCTCTGGGTGTTGTTTTTAAGTATTTAAGGGGAAATTTGTGCTTGGTGAAAATGAAGAGACTGCAGCATTATAAATTCATTTCCTCTATTAGAAGCAGGGCCGCGCCTGCACGCTGCAGCTGTTCCGGGAGGCAGTCCCGACAGGCTGGAGGGCCAGCCTCCAGCAGACGACCCTTTGTTTCCCCAACAGGGGAGATTTGGCCGGCCCCACACCCTCCGCAAGAACTATTTCCTCAGTGGCGCCAGGCAGTTGGGCAGGATCATCTGGGGTGGTTTTCATGTGGCAAAGTAAAGCATCCTCTGGGATTCCAGGGCGACTTCTAAGGATCCGTTTCCATCCGTGACCTCAAACCATGCCTTGGATCAGGCCCCAAAGATGGGGGGCCACCGTGGCCTGAGCCGAGTTCACTGACCTCTGAAACAACCCGCCCTGATACATTCGGCAAAGCAGAGAGCGCCTCTGAAAACAGGTGTTCCATCGCAGGTAACAACAGCCCCACCACGGTGCTTACTATCCACGCTAACAATATTACAAACAAGTGAGTTTCTTATACATTCATCGCCACCCCTAGGCATTCGTAGTCTTTTTAAGTACAGAAACCTTAATTAGATTTTGACCACAGACCCGGATTTGACTTACCCTGACAGGGTTTCCATTAGTGTAATCTGTGGGGGAATTCGCTGTTTTAACATCTGTGTGCCTGAGGCCTATCTCACATTTACTGCAAAACTCTGAAAAGCCTCCCTTGTATGGCTATATGTTTCCTCATGCTCCCAATTTCACAGAAGTCATTTCAGCACCAAACGGTAATTAGCAAAGGGATGGGCCTCAGCTGACATGAATGCAATTTATTGTTTTCCACGAGGCCCTGAACCAAGCAAACAAAGAACACAGTCTAGCTGTCTGGCATTTTATTAACTTGTATTGTGTGGTGCACCTTACTGAAGGGAGATCTTCAAGAGAAATTCAGCAGTTTGTGTGTGGCAACACGTAGACTTTGGAAGAATATTAATTTCAGTTCAATTAGGCAAGTTTTGTGGTACCTCAGCCTGTAATATAGGACAGCCACTTTTATAATTATCTTCCATATTAACTTTATCATCACCAGACTTTTGCATAAATGCAACCTTTCATCTTTAAAATGCCAACACTTCTTCAATTTTGGCAACCGTACATCACTGCTAATTATTTGCTCATTATGTGTGGTTAACTGATGAATCATTAATAAATGAATGAATGGCTAATATATTTTTATGGTAATTGGAGATATAACTGATTGCAGACTTCCTTAGCTTCTCAAAACGGCACTGAATGAGCAGTGGCTGCCTAATTGTTTACAGATGATATTTATGCCCCCACCCAGCGTTTCCCACAGTTGTGGTTTATCACTGGCATATTCTCATCAGTCCAGGGTGGCGGCTCGCGGAGGACCAGTCTGGGCAGAGGGGAGTGGGCGGCAGTATGACCAAGCTTCCTTTATTGTGTTTCTGTCACCTCATTTGTTTCAGCTCAGCTGACACGGACCTCATGACCGTGTGCTAGTGATTCAAAGACTGCTTGCGGACGCTATTTGCCTCGGCATTGGCAGGGCCACGGCTGTGACACTGACGTGGTTACCCCTGGACATCGGTGCTGACACACAAACACTCGGGCCATCCAACTGCCACTTGTCTTGCTTGGCACACCCAAAGGAGCAGTGGCCAGTAGCCACCCAGCCTGCTGTCTCTGTGGCTGAGGAGCTCCTCAGCAAAGTTTGGTTGGGAGCCTGGAGTTCAATTTGCACCACTGACAAAAGTCCACAAAATAAAATCAACCAGAGATCCTTTAATTCCATTCACTGACTCACCATTCCACAGCTGGTTAATGGGTTTGGAGATTAACTGCTGAATTATAAAAATCGTACTTATCATGCATGCTGCAAATCAGTCAGCACCTATACGTTAAAAACAAAGAGTCTGTAGTTGTTGACAATTCTTGTGAAAATGAAAGGTAGAATACTGGCCAAATAAGGTTTGTTTAGCTTCATACAAACAGACGGAAGATCAAGTTAAAAATGCAAAGGAGATTACCAATTCTTAATTATAATTATTTAACCAGGTGGGTAGTTTCTCCTAATGAACATTTCCATGAAAACAGAATAACTAATGACAGTCTTAAAGAAGCCTTTGTCTTTCCATGTACTAATGATCACATTTATAAATATGCAGCAAGGCCCCCGTGTACATTGCTAATGATAAGTAATTAAGCACCAGGCGTGGGAAGCCAGTGAAAAGGGTCATGTTAATGCAAGAGAGGAAATTAAAAATGCAATAAAATAAGTTGCCTGAAAAAGATTAAATAAACTTCTGGCTTCTCCACCTTCCAGAAGGAAAAGGACAGTTTCCCCATTCTCACAGTCAAGCCATGTCAGGCCATTCAACAGCTGGCTATAAAGTCAGACAATACAAGTGATCTGCTTGCTTTCTGCTCTCATCCCCATTTTATCCTGTAGGATTGCAGGCAGAGGGTGTGGCTCAAAGTAAAGGCCCCTCTGGGACTTCCTTGGACAAAAGGAAGCAGTGGGCCCTCAAAGATAGATACCTGCCATTGGTGAATTAAGTGGGTCTTTGGTTGCTATTGCTAATGTACCATATTTATAAAACCAGGCTGACCAACCTGGGTTTTCTCAGCTTCTAGATGAAAAAGAGAGGACTAGATGGCACATTTTCCAATAGAGTGGAATAACCTGTGTCTCCCTCCACGTGGCTGGCTGCCCCACAGACTGCGAACTCCTGGCAGGTAATGACCGTGTTATTAGACGTTGTGTCCCTCGCACCTAGCACCACACAGGTGCAGTGAGTGCTTAATAAGCACTGGTTGAATAAGTGCATGAAGGAATGTTCACAACAGACCATCTCCAAGCCAAGTAACAGTCTGCCCGAGAGCCCTTTAACATCACACCCGTCCCAGCACCCCAAACACCGGCCCACTCCAAAGACACGAGGTCTTTTTCTTGCTCATTCAGTTCCTGAGAAAGGCACCGATTCCCTCTTCAACATAGCATCCTCAAAAGAAACAGAAATTTGAAGCTTTAAGAAAAAAATTGGTCTTTGCACACAAAAAAAGATACAGTTGGTTGTAAAATGCCTGTTTAGGGACTGAATAGGAATCCCAGCATTTCCTTTAAGCATGAAAGACACACGAAATGAGTAAGTGGCCTTCTTGGCAAAAGAAAAGGGACTTATATTTGGATCTCCAAAGCTCTTAAATAAGGGCAATTTTGATTCTTTTTTTAAAGTGTCTTAGTGAAGCTCTCAAACCACTGAAGATTTTTTTTCTTTCAAACATTTCAGACTCGTTGATCTCCACGTCTCTCAAGACCTCCACATCCCCTAACGCTTCTATGTGGTTAATCCCTCAGTGGGGGGAATCTAATTTTCTGCGGCTGCAGTCTAGGGTTAACAAGAAGGCAACCTTGATCTGAAGAAAATAGCAACCAACGAAAATCTAAACCTTGGTTGGCAATTTGGGGGAGTTTTTCTTTTTTAAAATTTTTTTCTTCCTTTTTTTTTTTTTTTTTTGTTTCTTGAACAAGTTCTAAGAAACGAGTCACAAGGCAGAAAATCCAGGGCTTGGCTGTTTCTGCCCTCTTTTAAGACTCCTTCTGAATGCAAATGAATCATTTCCTTTTACATAAAATCTTCAACAAGGCCACACTTCTTTTGTTATCTGAGCGTTGTCATCAGCGAGCCCGCTTGACTCTCATCAAGGCAATTTAGTACCTGACACTGGAGCACCGTGCGCGCGGGCCTGGATTTGCCTTACAAATAAGGGCTGCCGAGGGAACCTCCGGGGAGGCCGGCGGCCCTGCTCGGGGACACCGAAGGTGCGGCTTTCATCACGGCCTCGGGCGGGCCTGTGGGCCGGCAGGAGGCGCGGGCGGCGGCGCGGCCTCTCCGCGGGCCTCTCCTGACCCCCAGCGGCCGCCCCGCGCACGGGCCCCGCTCATCGGGCCGCGCGCGCGGAGGCCAGGGCCGCCCTCGGCTTCCCCGGATCCCGGGGACCCGGGCACCGTTCGCTTTAATTGACGATTAAAACAAACTTCAGTTCTCACAAGAACCGACCGAGTGAAATTTCGCAACTGCGACTTTCACAATTCGATTCCCTTGAAGCAAAACCGACAGTTTCCCTGAGGTTTCACTCCACACCTCTCCATTTGTTGTTTAACTTCCCCCTCAAGTTTCCCTTCCCACCACGCGATTTTATTTTCGAGTCAGTCATGGAAACAGTTTAATTATGTTTCTGGGGGTCCCCGCAGCCTCCCTGCCCTGGTGCTGAGTCAGCACTTCCGCGCAGCCCCGGGACGAGAACTCGGTGAGCGCGTTTATTACCAGAGCAGCGTGGCGCTCCCGGGCCGGGGCCCGCGGTGGCTATTTATGGCTTCTGCCCACCGGCCTGCCCGTTCAAGCTGTTTCATGCTGTCCGCCACCGAAATCAAACAACCTGAAATTAAGCCTCCGTGGCCACGAATAGAATGGAGTCAGCACACACGCCTGACCCTGGCAGTAGGGTTGCCAGATTTAGCAAGTGAAAACACAGGATGCCCAGTTAAGTCTGAATGTCAGATAAACCACAAATAAGGTTCTAGTGTAAGTATGTCCCAAATACGGCACGGGACATATTTATTCTAAAAAAAATAGTTGTGGTTTATCTGAAATTCAAATTTAACTCGGGGGCCCTCTATTTCATCTGGCAATCCTAGCTAGCAGAGAAAAAAGAGGTTCTGTTTTATGGTTTTACAGCTCAGCTTCTGACCAACCCACGTATCGTTCAGGGGGCCTGGGCTCCCTCTAAGAGGTGAGGACTTTTTTTAAAAAACTGTAGGAAAACAGAATGTGGATGCCCGGAGCCTCTCCCAAGGCTCAGACCTCCCTGGACTTAACCCCATTTCTCAGCCCTGCCCACCTCTCTCCTTCCTTGTCTCTCCACAGCAGAGGAAGGACACTGTCCTGAAGGGTCCCTTTCCCACAGTCAACCTTCTTAATCTACCTCAGGTGTCCTTGCTCACAGATGTTGAAGCAAAAGTCAAAACCAAGGTAACTATTTTGGGGAGGTAATAGATGAAACTGCAGCTGGGTCTTCAAGGCACAGAAGTGGCTACATTCTGAACTGCTGTTTGTATCCACTGAAATGTAAAAAAGATCAAAAAAGCAAGTTTTGAATTACTGTTATCTTCCACTTAAAAAAAAAAAGGGTATAGCCTTGGGAATACTGTACATATCTGTTACCGACAACTCTGAAAACCATCACTGCAAGCTTGTCAGTTAAACCAAATGTTAAATGGAAAATATTTGGCGGGATTTAAAATTAGACCCGCACACATTACTTACAGATGTTTCCATGCAAAACACTTGAAACTGAACCACACCAAGTCATAAACCCCACAATGGTGTATTTTTTATACCCCAAGTTAATTTTTATTATATAAGTAGCCATATGAAGAAGGTATTGCATACTGCTTAAATTAAATACGGAGGAATGAAATCAGCAGTATCCCTTTACAGCATATGGCCCAGCAAATCAAATTACAAAGCTTTCCACATCTCATTAACTGCAATGAGTACAGTGAGTTTTCTAATAAGTCACATCTTTTTCATGTGAGTGGTGAGCAGTGACTTATTGTTAAGAATTCACAGGATGACCCTTGTGCTGAAATTAAGAACTAATCCAAAATGGGCAGGGTCATCTGGTCAAGACTGATCATAACATTTCCTCATTATTGTTTTAGTTAGCATTGAAGCATATGTTTTCCTGGTGCCCCAGCTGAAAAATGCCTTTGATAATTTCACTGACAGCAAATAACCCACACACTGCCATTTAATGAGTTCAGGCAGGATTAGCTGACAATAAAGAATATAGTATAAATGTTTTTATTAGAAGAGATTTATTTTTTTAGCTAAAAAAAGAAAAGTCAGGCGGAAATGCTGAGCTGATTTCTTCCTTTGGGACAGCCCGGTTGCAGGTGAGAGACAGAAGACCCACAGGGCCCAGGCCTGGCCAAGGCAGTGCCTTTGGGCTGCAAATGGTGAAAGGCAAATACCAGCTGGAACCTACACTCAGATGTCTGGTTCCTCCTTCGCACAACAAGAAAAAAATACTTCTACAATTGCTCATCATGTGGCCTTTGGTTGAGATGAATTACCAATTTACAACCTCTTGTGTTTGCAGAGAAGCAAACTGTGCTCTTTTGAGGCAAGAATCAGGAACCTAAAATCATTCAAGCCTTCTTGTATATGAGGCCATAGTGAGGCCAAAAATCCATTTTCCTCTGTGCTCTAAGCCCTTTCAATGATGAGTTTCGCACCATCTGCAGTAATAAATATGGACTGGTGTGTGTATAACCATACACTGAGGAGAAGGGAAGAGTGAAAGGATTTTAAATGGTTGCAAATTGCTCTCCTGCTGAGATAACAGCAGTTTGCATGTGAGCCTCAGTTGTCACACATTAAGAATGGGCATTTGGCTTCTTTTCACACAGCTGTGAGAGAAGGGGTGAGTTTCGGAGCGACTACAGAGAAAAGCGGTCTGTTGTTTGTAGGGAGACAGGCTTTCTAGTGGCATCTTGCCCAGAAGCTCTTGCTTCGCAGCTCCAGCCATGGGGGCTGGAGACAGGAAAGCAGACCAGTCCCAGCACATGGAGCAAAGGGATCACTGAAGCCCTGAGAGGGGGCTCGGCCCAGACCAAAGGGAGCAGGGATGGAAGCGAGGCCAGAAGGCTGAGACGCTCAGTGTGTGAGAGTTATCCTTGAGGTCAAGGTGAGTTTTCTGGGAGGACCTAGAGGGTTAAGACTGGCCCATAGGCACAAGTGGTCACAGGAAAAGCTCTGACTGGGAAAGATGCAAAAAGCAAGCAGTGAGTATAGCTCAGGAAAAGCAAGTCCCACGTAGGTGAAAGCTGGGCACTCAGGGGTACCTGAGCCTGACGAGACGCAGAGGTCTCTTCCCAGTCAGAGAAGTGACACCCTGTTTTCAGCATAATGTAATAACATACAACTATGGAAGCTTCAGACACTGTCCAGTGAAACAGGGAAGAGTCTCAGGAGCAGAGCAGCAGCCACATTTAGAGTGGAGCACCCAGGACATCAGCAAATGCAGGTCAGGAAATGCTGAGGAGCGTGAGAAGACACTTCCAAGTGCATCCTCCAGAAGGCAACCTGCCCCAAGGTGGGGATATGAAACCCAAGTCACCCTCCTCCCCTCTCAAGTGATCACAATGGGAGGGGAAGGACCCTGGGAAGCTAGGGGGAGTAGGAAGCACCAAGCCTAAGGGAGGAGGTGGAAAGTACAGGCTGAAACTGAGCAGAGCCAGCACTGAGCCCAGGCAAGAGAGTGGGGTCAGCTTTGGGAGACAGAGCCCAGAGACATCACCTGAGCAGGACAGACTCTTAAGAAGCACCTGTGGCTGAGCACGTGGGAGGAGAAGGCACTGCTAGTACCAAGCCTTCAGGAACACCCAAGGTCAAACGCTGAGAGGTGGGCAAGTGGGGGTGGGGGTAGGGCACGCTATTAAATACATGACCGACCCCTGGTGAGAAGGCCTTGCTAGTTACCACCCAAAGCAACTGTTCAGGAGAATTACACATGGTTCACCCTTAGTGTTGTTTTAGGGCTTCAAAATGAAACCCATATTAAAGCCTTTATCACCTAATTTCACCCTTCACTTGTAATTGAAGGGGCCAAGCTTTCAGTTATATGGACCCTGATTACTTCACTGGAACCTAGACAAGGACAATCCCTAAGTATTGCTAGGTAACAATAACAACTAATATTTGCACAACTTTACAGTCTACAAAGTGTTGTCATAACTTCTCTCGTGTGTCCTTCATGCCCAGGCCATGAAGAAGGCAACTTACCCGTAGCTAGGAAGTAAACAGGGCCAGATCTCAGATCCAGGTCTCCAGATTCCAAGCCCAGCGTAATTTTTATTACAGCAAATATCTTTTATATACTAGTCAAATAACACTCTAAAATGCTCTGGCAGGCTGAGGAAATATCCACTTTGTACTCTTGCAGGAATGTATTCAGGGATTCAAGCAAAGTCCTCCAGAAGAGACCATCCCTTCCCAATCTCCCTGAGAATAGCTCTGTACCTAAAGTGGATGTGACAGGCCTCTGCCTCGGGATATAGTCACCGTCTAAAAGCAAGTGGGAAATTCTCCCTTCTCTCTGCATTCCTGCCCCCCAACTCTAGTTGGTGAATGGGGCCAAACTTAAAGATGGTTCTTGTTGAAGAAATAAACGCTTCAGATGAATGTTAAAGGTTGGTTGTGCAAGTAGATTATAAGGATCCTGCTCTCATGTAGGAGGCCTTGGAGGCCTCATCCTCTATCATAGCTTCCTGAACTTGGCATTAGACGCTTTTATCAGTTTACCCAAAGCAACCAAGCACAGTACAGAAGCCCAAGACACACTTATGCAAATAATCGACATAAGGCACGAGGCATACATTGATGAATAAGAAAAAGGTTTAAACCTAGAAAAACATTCCTCCTGTCCCTATCTCTTCCACTTTCTCAAACCTCCCAAATGCCACCAGTGGCCCTACGGTATTTGTTGCAGCCCTGCACTCCAGCCAACACTGGCTTCCTGTAGTCCCACCATTCTCCTTCATGTTACCTGCGAGTTCCCACCCAAGATACCCTCAAATGCTGGGAGCATCTCTTTCATACCTCTGTGCTGCTTTCCCCTCGTCCTTAGAAGTTCCTCTCACTGACTCTAGCAAGTCTTCCTGGGCCCATATTCCCAAACACGCAGCTTGCCAAGCCCTTAACATGTACATTTAGTATTGGAAAATTCAACAATCATTTGCAAGATTCCTATGTTTGCGGGGCTGGAAGGGACACTTGAATCAGAATCTAACAGTCTTCAAATATTCCTCTAGCTTGTGACAACTTTCTGAGATTCAGTTTTTTTCAACTGTACAATGAGGATTCTGGGTCTTCTTTCTAACATTCTGGAAGTCCAAGGCCTGGTCAAGGTCACACAGGTAGAAGTTCTAAACTCACGCTAGCTCCCTTCCAAAGGCCACCCTCTCTACCGCATCATGTTGTGAGTTCGTGCACAAGCATGAGACAACTCACCTACTTCTACTCCTCTGTGAAAATACATATCAAAACCACACATAGAACTGCCATGTGCTATATGGTTCAGCAATCCCACTTTTGAGTATATCTCCAAACGAACGGCAATCAGCATGTTGAAGAGGTAGCTGCAGCACTATTCACGGTAGCCAAGAGATGGAATCAAGCTAAGTGTCCCTCAATAGATGAATGGATTTTTTAAATGTAATATATATACACAGTGGAACAATATTTAGCCTTTAAAAAGAATGAAATGTTGTCATTTTAATGGATAAATCTAGAGGACATTATGCTAAGTGAAATAAGCCAGGCACAGAGAGACAAATGCCACATGATCTCACTCATCTGGAATCCAAAAAAGTCAAACTCATAGAGGTAGAGAGTAGAATAGTGGTTACCAGAGACTGAGGAGGGGAGAGTGGTCAGGGAAAGGGAAAATGTTGGTCAGAGGGTACAAAGTTTTAATTAGATAGGAAAAACAAGTTCTAGTGTCCTATTGTACAGTAAGGTGACTATAGTTAATAATAATGTATTATATATTTCTAAATTGCTAAAAGTACAGGTTTTAAATGTTCTCGACACAAAGAAATGATAAATATTAATATGTGAGGTGATTGATATGTTAATTAGCCTAATTTGATCATTCCACAATGTATAAATGTATTGAAACATCACATTGTACCCCATAAAGATATGCAATTATTTGTCAATTAAAATATATATGTATTTAAAAGCATACCAATTTGAAACCAAGGAGCAATTTTTGTTTTTTATACCCTTAAATACTTAATAGAGCATTGGCTACTGAACTGTGTCCCCTTAAAGGCAAACACTCTATATTATCCATCTCTGTATCCACCCACCACCAACCACCAACCACCAGCCCCTCCCTTGATGGTTTACACATTGAAAATGCCTAATAAATACCTTTGAAGGTGCAAAAGCATTGAATGAATGAAGGACCTCCCATTTGGGGTTATCTCAATGAGTACTGCTTTCCAGTTGATTGGAACTGGATTCCTGAACTCCCAGGCAAGTTTCACCCTCCCATATGTGTTCGCCTGGATCCACCATTAAATAGCTGCGTCACTCAGCGATTACATAACCTTGCTGAGCCTCTGTTTCCTCATCTTTAAAATGAGGATAAAACAGTACCTATCTCATGGGATAGTTGTCAGGATTAAGTGAAAGAATCCATAAAAAGCACTGAGAATGGTGCCTAGCAATACACAGTGAAATGCTCGATAAATATTAGCTCTTGTTGCTCTATAATACTTTCATCTAGCACAATCTTTATCACATATCACTGTGACTCCCATTTAATTTGTCCACTTTCCAGAATGACTGGAAGCTCTGTGAGGTCAGGGACCATGTCTGCCTTGGTCTTATCCCCAGCACGGAGGTCTGGCAGATGGTAGGCAATCAATAAATGTCTGAATGCATTTCTGGAGATGAGGATGAGCGGTGTACCTCCTAGGCTATGTGGATGAAAGTAGGGGCTGTCCCCTGGTACTCTGTAACTAACAGAAAATTTCACGATGTTTGAAGGCATAGGTAATGGTTCTGGCTTGTGCTCCCATGCCAGTTAGGAACAGAGGAAACCAGGGGCACTATTGCAAAGTGGAAGAACACAGACCGGCCAAGCCAGAGGGCATAGATTTGAATCCCAGCTTCACCACTTACCAGAGTGTGGCCTTATGTGACTTAACATCTGTGCCTCTGTTTCCTCATCTGGGAAATGGAAATAATAGTACCTACTTCAAAAGGATGTCATGGGGAGTAAATGAGTTAACATTTGAAATATGCCTGGTGCCCAGCATTGTGTAGTGTTGGCTGCTGTCATCATCACCATTATCATTATCATCACTCGTGAGTAAAGATGTGACACAAAGAGACCTGCGAGTGAAAACAGACGTGTGGTTGTGGTTGTAGAAAAACACTTTGCCACCAGTACAGAGAATCTGTGGATGGCTCAAAGGCAGTGTTCAAAATAGCCACGATGCTGTGCCATGACAACTTAGCTGTCATCAATGTACTGTTGGGATGTTTTAGGTCCACACTCAAGGCCATGCTCGAGGGTAGGGGGCTATGGGAGGAAGGCTTTCGGAAGCATGCTGGATTTGTACAATGTAAACGCTGCCTTGTCCACCAGCTCCCACCATAAGCCCTGCACTCCAATGAGGTGGAAACACCCCTGTGGCCCAGCACCACCCCTCAGGTCCTGCTGTGGCCGGGGACCACTCTTCCCTCCTCAGCAGCTCCTCCCAACACGGATTTTCTCATCACACTTCAGTTCAAGGACCCTCCAGAAACCTAGGGCACCATCTGTCCTTTGCTGTTGTGTCCTTTGCTGGCCGTCAGAGAAGCCCAGCAGCCAAGACACCCGCTGCCCCCTGGGTGTCACCATGGCTGGGCTACAGGCAGCCCAGGATGTCCAAGAAGGTGGTAAACCAGGCCTCCCCCAGGGTCTTGGCCACCTGCAGCAGAAGCAGGGGAGCAGCTTCACCACAGTGTGAGGAGGGCAGCAGGACCCAGCTCTGGGAACATGTGGGACACTCTGTAGCTTCAGGAAAAGGAATCTTAAATCCCAGTGCAATTAAGGAGCAGGACTGGGATTGGAGCAAGGAAGGAGGAGAGCTTTGCACCTCCTGTTTCCTACTCTATTTCACCCTAATGGCTTTTCCCCTCTACAGCCAAAAGCCGGAAGGTGATTTGAAGCCACTACAGTTAGCCACAAATTGATTTTAAACTCATTCATGAGTAGCCATCTCACCACTATCTACCTACCTCAAGATTAGATGCTGCCGCTATCTTACAATTCTCTTATAAGGAGCTGAAATCAAAATCTCCTCATGAATGGAATTTATCTCACCAGTTGTAAAAACACACAGTGGTTTATTATCATGGAGTTCTTTATCATAGTATTTGCTTAAGCTACCTATCCAGTTTATCACATGCATTAGTTTTTATATTGCAAAGCCTATATTGTGTGCAGAAAGAAAATCACAACAGAACCTGTCACGGTTCTACTGGAAACAGTACCTTATCTGCACATCTATTGCATTTCATGACCTTTTGATGTTTAATGCCCCATCCTTCCTCCCCTTACCCACACACACAAACCAAAATGGGTCTCTGAAGATACCTCATGAATGGGTCAAATTTACTCAAGATTCATGGCTCTTACATAAACACACTGGTGTGCTTAGTTAAGTAATTTTAACAAGATGTTTATGGGTGAAGATCATTTCCTTGGATAGCCAAACTATCAAATCATGATGGCAACATGAATGCAGACACAGGTGCCTGGCTGCCAACAGAAGTTAGAGAACCTGATACCAGGAAGGGTCCCAGGAAGGAAGGACCCAGGACATGGTCCAGTGGGTCCTTCACTCAATAGAATAAGATGGAAAGCTCCTCTCCCTCGTTTATCTAACCCTGTGCTCATTGCCTGACCTGGTGGGCAGATTCCATCCATGTAGCATACCATTTTTAATGTTTTAAAAGGGGGATGATGTCGCTCTTTAAATTAGTTAAGTAATGATACAAAGGCTGAAATCAAAATTCCTCATGGCCTTCCCGTGGACAGCATTACACTGCTTGGTGGAGAAGGAAAGGAGATCTGGGGCTGGAATGTGCTGGGCTCGTGGTGCTGCGCCTCCGGAACCTCTTGAAGCCAGTCGGAGTCCAAGGTAAGCTGCTTCACAAACACTCAGCCAATAAAAAAATGTTTTGAAAAGCACTTAAGCTTAATGGGTTGAGGTGTTAACTCAGTGGAAGCTTCTGTTACTATGGAGAGAGACTGTGCGAGAACAGAGTGATGCCATGGGACGGGAAAGGAAACGCCATTAGGAAGAGTCATGCCACATGCATGCAGCAGACAAGCAAGGAGGCCTCCTGTAAGTGACGGGCACCACGTGAGGCCCAGAATGATGACCACGGGCCCAGGGAGGTCTGGTCGGGACTGGGATGGTTTTCAGATCCTTTGATGCTTCTGGCTTCTTGATTCCCCGCTTTCCCCAGGCCTACCACAGACCAGACCTCCTAGGACCAGCCCCTCTACTTCTCATTCTTCCGCCCACATTTGGCCATCAGCTCAGAAGCCAAGGACCATCCTCGACTTTCTGACTAGAGTGTATAGACTGGCGTGTGTTGTGCACCTGCTGGTATCACAGATTTTCACGCTACATTCCTCCAGATTCTCTGATGCACGGTAGGCCACGGAGATGTCATCAGGGCCAGGAATGCGTCCTGCAAGAATGATGATTTTAGTTTTCCATGACTACTAATTCGGTGGTCTGGATTAGTCTTACTATAATATTGTTTCCTATCAAATGAAGCATTGCCTTTAAAAGGATTTTCGTCTCCAAACTTCCTTCAATTGCATCCTAGCCTGAATGTTCATGTTCTAGCATCCTGAGCCACCTTGTAGCCATTCTAGTTCCTTGAGGCTCTGCACAGAGGGAGAAAACTGGTTCCTCCTAACACCACTCAACAACGCGTTCCTGATGGCTTCCTATGGTGCAAGACATTGGGAGGGGCTGCATGGGCAGCCGGTTAAGTGCCTTCCTGACCCACACTGTGGAGTCATTTGCACAGTATTCAGAACCTTTGCTGTTAGCTCAGCGACAATTTAATACCTTGAAACGTACTCTTCGTCAGGAGTATCCAGTCTCCTAGCCTGAGATTTATAACATTCGTTGAAACAGATAATATTTATTTTTAAATGAAAGAACAAAACAACATGATTATTTACCTACAGAATGGACAGACCTCTGCCAACCCAGGTGCAGATGAAGAGCACAGGGTTTGATTTTTCTAATTACCCACAGCTTTGGATAGGGGTGTGCGAAAGGACACTTCATTCCTCTTCTGTAGTCATAGTGCTCTGTTGCAGCTAATCTAACCCTAATTCATTAGAAACTGGGACACGAAATAGAAGAGAAAAATAAATAATGGCTTTCACCAGTCCTTAAAGTCCTCCAGGAACCTCTGATTGAATTTGGCACCTGGGCCTTCCTGGAATGCACTCCACGCGAGTAGAGGGCTTGTCTGGCTTGTCAACCCACAGATCCCCAGCACCTAGGCAGGTGCCCAGCACATTGTGCTCACTTAGTAAGCAGTTGTTGAATGAAGCAATGAATGAATGAATGAACCAACAAGGTAGAGTCATCCAGAGCAGCTGAGGGGTCATGGTAGTTCAAATATAAAATCAGAATCAAGTGCCTTGGGTTGAATCCCGTCTTCTGACTAGCTGAACTTGGGTCAATTACCTCACTTCTCTGAGCTATTCCCCCATCATAAAATGAAAGTAACAATAATATATATTCCGCAGGCTATTTTGCAGACTAAGTGATTAAATTCATGTGAAGGTATTGCATAAAGTACCAGTTTCACACACAAGAAACCTGGAAGTCACCCTCTATCCCAATGCCTCATCCCCGCCTTAGAACCCTGTTAGCCTCCTAATCCTACAGGTTCTGCCTCCCAGCAGCTCCCATCTTTGCTTCTTCTTCCCTCTCTCCACTGCTGCCTTTGTGGAGGTTCTCATGACTCCGTCCTCTTCCTAATGGGTTCCCTGGCTCAAGCCGGGCTCTGCTCCAGTCCCCTGCTGCCAGTGGACTTTGTGGGTGAGTCACACAGCACAGGGATCCACACTCAGAAGGACCCACACATGAGGTCCAATACTCTGTGGTTGCCATCCCGAAATTCTTAATGATTTAGTGTTTTGAAACTGAAATCTGGCCGGGCACGGTGGCTCACGCCTGTAATCCTAGCACTCTGGGAGGCCGAGGCAGGTGGATCGTTTGAGTTCAGGAGTTTGAGACCAGCCTGAGCAAGAGTGAGACCCCCGTCTCTACTAAAAATAGAAAGAAATTATATGGACAGCTAAAAATATATATAGAAAAAATTAGCCAGGCATGGTGGTGCATGCCTGTAGTCCCAGCTACTCGGGAGGCTGAGGCAGAAGGATTGCTTGAGCCCAGGAGTTTGAGGTTGCTGTGAGCTAGGCTGATGCTACGGCACTCTAGCCCGGGCAACAGAGTGAGACTCTGTCTCAAAAAAAAAAAAAGAAAGTGAAATCCATGGGACATGGATGGACCATGGGCTGGGGGATTAGGGCCTTGGCTCACATGTGTGTGTACCTCTCACCACCTCCTTGCTTCCCAGGTCAGGTCCTCAGCTGCCCACTTTCCTGCCTCCAGCACCCTGGGCCCCACCTGGCCTGTGCCTCAACCCCTTCCAGTGACCATGGCCAACTCCACCCCAGCAGAGGCCTGGACACAGTGTGGGGAAGGTCAGGGTTGGGTGAGCATGACTCACAATGTCTAGGGGTGGGCATGGCAGTGACTGTCCCCATTCTGAGCTGGCAATGCCACAGTGTATCTGGCAGGTGACTTGGTTTGGGCAAGCCTTTTGCCCATGCCCCAATCCAGATACCTAGTGCATCTTGACAAGGAAGTTGCGATATTGTTGGGGTCACCTGCCCACTGAGGGTGGGAGCACTAGGCTTCTGGGAAGGAGAGATGCCTGGCTTCACCCTCCTGTCCCCAGCTGGGGCACGGCCCATCAGCCCCATAGCTACTGAGATGGGAGCCAGCAGCTGGTGGGCCACACACTCCCGAGTCTCGGGGAGGGCCCAGGCTGCTGTGACAGTCTACACTTGCCCCATGAGTGTCCTACCGTGAGTGCCTGAGGGATGTGGCATTAAGGAGCAAATAAAAATGCCATGACTGATTCAGAGACCGCAGGATGAATGGGAAAACTTGATATTTTGATACCTTTAACAGCACTTTTCTCCCCTGGTTTTTGAACAAGGGGCCTCACATTTTCATTTTGCATGCTGCCCTAGGAATGAGTCCTGGCTGCCAACAGGACACTCCTAAAGCTTGACCCTGATCACGCCACTTACCTGTGAGACTCCTTCAGTGCCTTTCCGTCATTCAGAGCAGAAGTGCGGCCCCCGGCCAGGCTCCCAGCTCCTCCCTCGCCTGGCAAGTGCTGATTTCCTGAGCCCAGTCCCTTCTGCTAACCCACCCTCGCCCCCCTCCTCAACCACCTTGGGATGTTAGCAGCTTCTTGAATGTGTCTTGCTGCCTTGTGTCTCAGGTGGTCCTCAGTATTCTTCCTTCTGATACCGTCCCCTGCCCCCACTTTCATCTGACCATATCCACGCCAGCCTCACTTCCTTCCATGGCCTCCCCTGACTACCTCTAGCCCCCTCCCAGGAGACCTCTGTCATGGCCCTTATCACTGTCCTCTAATCACTGATGTTCCTACCTGGCTTCACCATCAGAGTCATGCAATGTTGTCCTGGTAACAGACAGCATGGTGCCTTCCACTCCCAACACCAGCACAGTGTCTGATACCTGTGGGGAGAACGAATTCAACCCTCAGCTGAACATGCTGGCTCTCTGCCTTCACTGCCTGCTTAGTGTGATGATCTGAAGCCAACAAATCAGTCACACTAGCCACTTTTTCCCGACAGAGGAGTCTCTTCCATAACCAAGATGCCCAAGGCACCATTTTAAGCCTATTTTATAGACCTATCCTTTCTGATCACGTTACCTCCAATGATCCTCGAGTTTCAGTCCTTGCTTATCAGCAGACCTTCACCACAGAGATTGGAGATAGAAAACGATGGATTCATTTCATTAAGAGGATAAACTATTTTTTTTCTTTAGCACATTCATAAGGCTCTAACAATGCAATCCCAGTCCCTAGATCTTCTCTCCACCACTTTCCTATGGAGATCAATGCCCCATGCAATGAGGTTCATGATCTTGGACCCAGAATCTAAGCATAAGCTATTCAATCATGTGGTCCAGGACCCCTCTTACAGTGGAGGAGGCCGGCAGCTGCTCCAGCCCAACCCCAGATCCATGCTCTTCCCACGGGCCCATACAGCCTCCTGTGAACCGGGAACAGCATCTCCAGGCTTTGATTCACCCTTGTACCCACATCTCTTTGAAGATACCAAGTCCTTCTTGCTTCAGAGTTTCTCTTCTCCAGGGTCTCTAGACCACAGTGTTACCCCCTCGCTTGTCCACACTGAACTAACCTGTGACTCTGGCATTCTCCATTGTCACTTCTCACTGGTGCTTTATTTTCTTCCTGAATGTTCAGCAGATGGTTTGTTAAAAATCGGGAAGGGAAAGGAATGAGACTATTGATGACCCATCGGTGATGAGGCAACATGATCTCCTTCACCGCGACAGTTTACTTCACTAACTTGTGGGGGAGCCAACGATAAAGAGAAGATCCCGGCTGCCGTGCAGCATCGACACAGCAGCCACACAAACCACATTCGATATCTCTCCAAACCAGCCGCTGGCTTGCATTTGGGGGGAATGTAATTGCTGCTACTGTCATGTCATGAACAGTCCCTCCTTATTCCTCCCCCATTCATGGATTAGTTAATCAGCTCGCAGGACTCTGTTTCGAGCTGAGAGCAAGCTGCAAATCAGAAGCTTTCCAAATGCACTGGAATGGGTAGTGTTGTTATACACATTCCCAGTCCCCTTGCTAACAGCTCTCAGGTTTCAGAAATGCCATTAAATATTCCATTCAAGAAATACAGGAAACCCTAAATGGGGCCTACCTCATCCCCACCCCTCCCCACACCATCTCCATCCTTCAGGCATATTCTAAACTTAGAGAAATGTGGCCAGGAGAGAGTTAGACTATTTCGTGTGATGCAATACAGCCTGTTCAACTTTTGCATAGCAATTCAGCAAACACAGTTTTAAGCATTCAATTCTACTTCTACAGCTTCTTAAAATTCCCTGCAATATAATTATACTGATGGGAATGCAGAAAGATAATTGCTTTTAGAGGAAAGTTTCTCCTTTGTTCCATGTTCATCTGGCTTCCAGAAATGGAACAAGAGCCCTTGAACAGCAGAAATACGCATCCATGTGTCTCTAGTTATCATTTATTTACAAAGATAGACCTTGACAAATGTAATTTGTTCAATAAAATTAAAAGGATGCACGATAATTCACTTAGACAAAGACACTTGAAAGGGGACGTCATCGGCAGCAGCGCCGTCCATCATTCCAAATGATCAGCTGACTTTGAAGAAGTGGCAGGTGTTCCCCTTTTGGAATGCAGCATTGAAATAGTATTTAGAAGGGGGAAAAAAAGAAAGAGAGCTAGGAATTGGAGCAATTTTTTATTCAGGCAATAATTATACAAATTAGATCTATGAAAGCCAGAGAATGACTGTGCCTTGAACCCTGTCTGTGTGCATAGAACAATGGGGAAATTAATAATTAAATCTATTACATATGCTCATAATTCAATACAAAAGATACCTCAGTAGTTCAAACACTCCTGTATTTTCATTTGAATAAGGCTTTCACACATCCTCATTATATATGTATTATATTTTAAATTTAACAGCTTATTTTGTTGCCTTTATGTTTGAATTAATAAGGGCACACTTTAATGCACTAATGGGGAATTGCATTAGCCGGCTTTGCAGACATAACTTTGAAAAATCTCCAGTTTCCCAAGGGTGAAATCAATTTGCCCCATAACGTGTTGTCTCACAGACACATCTGGAATCTTGGAAGAATAGCTCCCCTCTACAAGCTTCTTATTTGGGCGTCTGTATTTGAAAGAGGATCCCCAGAGTAGATACCTTTGCTAAATTGAACAGACCCATCAAGATCATGTTCTGGATTTTGCAGTCTCTTAGCTGACTTAACATGGTTTTCATGCCTGGCCCATGTTATTTTTCCAGGGAGCAAAAATAATTTTTCTGTGAAAAAATAAAGATTTATTTTTAATCCAATAATTCATTTTCTCTTTTTAAATTTTTCTTTCTCACTCCCTCTCTCCCTCTGGCTCTCTTCATATTCCTATTTTTAACTCTTCGTACTACCTCTGAGTCACAGACAGTGAAGAGGACAAGGAAATTAAAGAAAAAAGAGAGAGAGAAAGAGAGAGAGAGGGAGGAAAGTACATCCTATGGTGAGTAACGGTGAGAGGGTCTCTGCAATTGTTGAGGTGCCAACTAACAGCACCAGGATTACTGGAGTTCCAGGATGCGGGCGCAGGGATCAGTGGTTGAACTAAACCACTGACATCCCAGAGAGCACAATGACTTCACAAAGTGGGGTCCTCAAGTTCCTAGAAAACGAGGTGACTCCACTGGAGGTTTGAACGGTAAGGTTAAAACTGGTGGAAAATACCTATCCCTCTGCAATGCAGAAAAGAGACAAATAAGTCAGTAGTTGTGAAAAAGAAAGAGAGGAAGCCTAACCAACGGCTCACATCTTGGTGCAAAGCGGCTGCCACATACCCGGGGCCGGGGGGCACACGTGGAGGCACTTGCTGCTGCTGCCACTGCGGTATGACAAGGAGTTTTGTGCCTTCAGAGGAGCGCCAAATCCAATGATGCTAATTGCATTGCAGATTTCTAGCATCATTAGCAATTCTTAAAATTACATTTGCCCTGCTTAAGTTCTCTCTTTCCAGCCTGGTGTACGGAGGGGGCAGGTCTCTAAAGGGGATGTGGGTTACAGAAGAAATTCAATTGGACACATTGGCTTCAGGTGTGCAGGTGGAGGCTGGCCGGAGGTGATTCACAGACCAGGAAAAATGCTTGTTTGTCTTATTTTAAATGCTGATTGCCGGGAGAATAAACAAAACCCGCAGCTAAATGGGCCTTAAAGGAACACTGGGAATTTTGGAAAGAAAAAAAGCCTTACCGAGTAACAGTTGGAACTAGCCCTGTGGGTCCTATGGTGACAAGCACCATCCAACCACCCCGAGCAATGGAGCAACTTGCATTTGAAATAGTTGGTGCAGAAATAACCACTCTCCTTTTGTTTGTTTGTATTTAAAACAAATGAATAAAATCCAGACGAATTGGTGTTTTTGCTTTGTTTGTTTGTTTGTTTCCTTAAAGAGAATATATTCGCTCATTAGGAAATCTAGACAGCCAGCTCCAGGAACGAGAGTCTGGAGTCCATGTTTCTCCTGAGCTGTGGCAAAGACACTTTGCCCCAAAATTCCCTAGCCCAAGCATCTCAGTACTGTTGGGAGGGGGAAGGGACACCCCAAGAGGAGAGCAGAGGTCAGAACCAGCCTTTCCCAAGGCTGCTGGCTCCTGAAACTTGGGCAGGGCTCTGTGCAGTTGGGATTCCCACTGCGGCGTCATTGCGAGATCACTACACCGTCCCCTCGCAGCATAGAGGGTGGCCTCTACTCTGAATCTAGCAACAGAAAGCAGGCCAACTCCTGAGTATTTTTTCCAACAATTTATCCCATGTAATTAAATTGCTAAGCCTATATATACACACATACATACATATACACACACATACACCACTTACAAACATATATTATATACACAGCTCTATGTATAAACACACACATACAGGGAGTGTATAGCTTTTAATTGGGCAGTCTTCTCAAAATAAAAGCCAGTTTTAATGAAATACTGTTTAAGGCTGCTGGCAAGCAAAGGAGCCATCTTTAGCAGAGCATTAATAAACTGAGTCATTCGCACTAGGGAATGGCTAGCTCTATCAGTCACGTTCATAAGTACTAATAAACCAGCTCAGTTCTTTGCCTCAGGCCAAGGACCAGAGGGTCTGGAGCACAGAGACAGAGCACGTCCTCAGAGCTGCAGTGGAGTGCACATTCCCCAGCAGGGAAAAGGGTTTGCCTGCCCTCAGAAAGGACCCCATTCATCCCTGCAAGGTCTCAGAAAAGAAAGCAGAGGGGAGGAGAGAGGAGGGGAAGGGAGGAGAGGGGAGGGGAAGGGAGGGGAGGGGAGGGGAGGGGAGAGGAGAGGATCCCAGCAGGAATCCAAGTCCATTTGTTCTGCCCATGGAATATCAAGGTGACCAATCACAGGGCCTGCTGAGACCTTCAGAGCCCCCGTGATAGCATCAGTGTGTGCTGCTGGTCCAGGACTGGGAGTAGGGCACAAGGGTGATCAGAGTTTCCCCTTTTTGTGTCCCAGTGTCCTCATCCAGAGTGACTTGTCAACCCCATATCAATAACATAAACACGCAGAGAGGATTATTCAAAGGTAAAGTGTTGATAGTGTTAATATTAACTCTTAAATGAGGGTAGACATTCTCTAACAGCACGTGGATGATCACCACAGAGCACAGCCAGGAACTGAGATAGGACTTTTCTTATGTTTTCAGCAGCAGGAGGCATTCACAGGCAAAGGAATGACAGCTTGGTTTTTCAGTCGAGGAGATGGTTTACCTGGTCTCATAGGGAGACATCTTTACAAACTGGTCTGACTTTCACCCAAAGCAAAGAGAAAGACTTGCTGCCACATACAGGTCTATGCCAATGAGACGGTACAGTAATATCTGGTCTTCCAGAATATTTCCTGAAAGAGCAGAGCCTGTATAAAATTCCCATTGTACAAATGAGGAGGCTGACGTGTCCCCAGCTGATACCATTTATGCCCAGTGACGAGGCCACGGCCTGAATCCCTCTTCAAGAGTACTGGGAGAAGAAAATAAACCAATTACCCTCTCTTCCTTTCTATCATGGAGAGGAGGGGCATATAAAATTAAGGCAAACACTAACAGTTCAGGGAAAATTTCTCCTAATCCAAAACAAGGTGGGAAGAGAAGGAGACTTGATTTTTATAAGATCAGTTTAGTGAAAGACAAGAACAGGGGCTTATATTAGAACAGTGGCCATTTGTTGAGCCATTTTATTTGCCAGGAGGGCACTTTATATGCCTACTAGTTCATAATCCCTCACCACAACCCTATGAAGTAGGTAGTTGCATTCCCATTTTACAGAACAGGAAACTGAGGTTCAAGAAGTCAAGCAACTTAGCCACAGTCCTGGAGCTCTCAAACAGCAAAGGCAGGATTTAGACACCCCAAGGCCAGCACACATGGGGCCCCTGGTTCTTGTGACCCTTCCTGGTCCTCCCTCTCCCTTTCTCCTCTGCCAGCGCTGTAAGCTCTGTCTGTCCTGCGGCCTCGGAGCTGATGCTGATGTCGACACGGCCATCAAGCGCCCAGGCCTGCACTCCCAGGCACAGCCACAGGTACGGAGCCCTGGGCACAGACATAGCCCTCACTGGTCAAAAGGCAAGTTCTGGGAAAGAAAAACAACTGACTTTCGTCTCTGACAGCCCTGGAAACCAGGAAAGGAGAATACCTGAAGAATGCTTTCAGCACGAAGGTGGAAGGAAAGACACTGCACTTGGCCTAATTCTTGGTCACCCAGAATCCGGAGGTGGACGGCAGGCTTGGTGTGGGCAGGGACCCCGGACCCCGCTTGAACAGCGCCCACGGGGTCAAGCCGGAGTGAGGTCCCGGAGAAAGGAACCGGGACCTGGCGGAGGGGCCCGGGGGGCACGGTGTGGAGAACCCGGTGGGGCTGAGGAGCCCGTTGCCTGGACGGGGCGGGGGAAACAGGCCACGCGCGGATGGCGATGCACGGGGAGAGGAAGGGACAGCGGCTGACTGTGAGCGGGGAAGTACGCGGGAGATTGGAGGAGCAACTGGGAGTCTGCAGGGTATAGACTGGCACGGCCGGTCCTAGCCTGCCTCGGTGGACGCGGGACGCCCCTGGCTGAACGGCAGGCGACACCGTGGCCAGGCCCCTAGCTGAACGGCAGGCGACACCGTGGCCAGGCCCCTGGCTGAACGGCAGGCGACACCGTGGCCAGGCCCCTGGCTGAACGGCAGGCGACACCGTGGCCAGGGCCCTGGCTGAACGGCAGGCGACACCGTGGCCAGGCCCCTGGCTGAACGGCAGGCGACACCGTGGCCAGGGCCCTGGCTGAACGGCAGGCGACACCGTGGCCAGGCCCCTGGCTGAACGGCAGGCGACACCGTGGCCAGGGCCCTGGCTGAACGGCAGGCGACACCGTGGCCAGGCCCCTGGCTGAACGGCAGGCGACACCGTGGCCAGGCCCCTGGCTGAACGGCAGGCGACACCGTGGCCAGGCCCCTGGCTGAACGGCAGGCGACACCGTGGCCAGGCCCCTGGCTGAACGGCAGGCGACACCGTGGTCAGGCCCCTGGCTGAACGGCAGGCGACACCGTGGCCAGGCCCCTGGCTGAACGGCAGGCGACACCGTGGCCAGGCCCCTGGCTGAACGGCAGGCGACACCGTGGCCAGGCCCCTGGCTGAACGGCAGGCGACACCGTGGCCAGGGCCCTGGCTGAACGGCAGGCGACACCGTGGTCAGGCCCCTGGCTGAACGGCAGGCGACACCGTGGCCAGGGCCCTGGCTGAACGGCAGGCGACACCGTGGCCAGGCCCCTGGCTGAACGGCAGGCGACACCGTGGCCAGGCCCCTGGCTGAACGGCAGGCGACACCGTGGTCAGGCCCCTGGCTGAACGGCAGGCGACACCGTGGCCAGGGCCCTGGCTGAACGGCAGGCGACACCGTGGCCAGAGACGGAAATTCACTCCACTCCACAGCCGCCCCCCGCCCAGCCCAACACAAGCACACTCTGTATCTTTTAAAAAATAGGATATGACCTTTAAAAAATAGAAAAAATAGGGAGTATATTTAGCGCCCCAAACCCTTGTAATGGTGCCACTCCAAGCTAATGAATCATTAACAACCCGGGGGGCGGAGGCGGGGGGCGGGGGGGCAGCGACTGTTGGGGACAAACAAGCTTAGCCCTTTGGTGTTTAAAATGCTGCACTGGAGGCTCCTCACACCAAATGGGGCACGAGCCCCAACTCCGGAGACAGCACCAGGCCTCTCCCGGAGAGAGCTGTGCTCCTGACGGGGGGAGGGTGGTGAGAGGTGGCCCGCCGGACCCCTGGCCCTGCGTGGAAAACCGGCGAGTGCCGCGGGGGGACTCCCCGCTGCCACCGCGCCTCGGGCCGCGAGGATGTTCCTGCGGCGCCACCTAGTGTCCGAGGCGCAGACAACGCCCTGGCTGCAAGGACGGGCTGAGACCAGTCCCGGGACCTCAAACTCCGAGCTGGACTTTGGGGTGGGTCTGTCATCCTGGGGGCCTCCCTGCGGACCAGTGACGCCCCTCTGCCGGGCAAAAAGCCCCCTGGACCTTGCTTCCTGCTGCTACTGAAGCTAAAAAGAAATTTTGCCAGAATGAATGGAATAAATGACGCTCCTTTTCAAGGAGACGTCCATGAGGTGATGTCTGGTTTTTCCTAAATACAATGGCAGTCGATTATTAATTCATCCCGAAAAAAATATAGATGCTGTCATCACATAAACATGAGTCCCCGAGCAGATCCGAGCCTCAGACCATCTGGAGGGGCTGCATCTGAGAAACACAGAACTCAAACTTTAGGTGGGACAAAGAAGAATCTTTACTTTTTATTTAATGGTAA
This sequence comes from Lemur catta, assembly GCF_020740605.2. Classification (NCBI taxonomy): domain Eukaryota; kingdom Metazoa; phylum Chordata; class Mammalia; order Primates; family Lemuridae; genus Lemur; species Lemur catta. Next base: position 57,978,160 of record NC_059130.1, read on the forward strand.
ATTAAAGACCTCCCCAGAAAAAGATTCTGCAGTGTAATGGAAAGAAAAAAGACCTGGGAGTCCATACACTGGGGTTCTGGCGCGGCTCCGGCCCCAGTTATCCGTGGGACCTTGACCGGAGGGAAACAGTTTTCACCTCTCACAACAGTGCTGTGAGGTCTGGGTTGTTCTCTCCATGTGGCAGATAAGGAAAGACGAGCTCTGGGAGTTTACCCAAGGCCGGGCATGAGATTGGTGGCCAAGCTAGGCTTCAAACGCACGTCTGCACAACCCTGAAGGGTGTGTTCCTTTCATAAGACATTGAATCCCGCTGTGCTATGGCTTCTTCACTACAGCTCGAAGGGGCTGTACCAAGTTGTCATTTGGTCCTTTCCACGTACAGCAAACTGCGATTCTAAGGTTTCACTGGTCCCTTAAAACCCAGTTTTAGTGCTCCCAAACCCCATGGTGATAACAAAAGGGCCTTTAAAAAGGATTTATCCACCTATAAAAACCATTGGATTTTATTTTCAGCTATGGGCAAAAGAACACCAAAACAAATGTGTTGGAACATCAAACCTCCTTTAAAATTTAAGACAGCAGGGAAAGAGGAGAAAATCCACACAGGGCGAGGAGAGAGGACTTATGGATCCCGTGGCTGAGACCAGACTGCAGGGCACTGCTTATCTGGAGCCACTGTCCTCCCAGAGGGGTAATTGCCCTTTGACAATTGTTTAGACTTGATAAATACGTGAAATGGGGCAGCCAACGGTTTATCTGGCTACCAGTTCAGATCCAGACAGAACTAGATGAAGGAGTCAGGCACATTTGCAATAACTTCAAAGATAAAACCTTCCTATCTGAGGCAGTTTATCTCCTCCTCAAGGGTGATGTTGCCCAGTAACATCCTTCCAAAAGAAGGAAGGGGGAGAACACTTCTAGCAGATGGCTCATATGGGCCTTGCTTGCCTGAACCCTCTCTTCCTGCTAACTCAACAGCCCACCTGCTTGCGAGCAAAGGGGTGGCACTCTGCGTGGCTACGAAAGTAGTGGAACTGGGCAACTAGACCCCAAAGCCAAGGTCATCTAACTCTGAGATCAATGTTCTCCTCGTGGGCTCTTCCTCGACCTCTGAGGGACAAACTAAAGGAACTTCAAGCCTCCCCAGCAAAGATAAGACCATGATCTGTAGCTCAGAGGATCTTGGACCCTGCTGGGCCACAAACCCACCACGCGACCAAAGGCAAGTTAAAACTTCTCTGGACCTCAGTTTCCTCAACTCTAAAATCAGGAGTTTGAGCTAAATAATCTCTAAGATCCTATGGAGCTATTTTACGGACCTGAATCAAACCAGCAGAACCCCTGATGGTTTAAAAGAGGCCAGAGATTTCATGCAAGTACCGTCTCCCTCCCTTGCATTCCTCCTCATCAGCTTTTCTCTTTCCCCACACACAGCTGTCTCATTCCCTGCCCACATACCTCCATCCTCAAACTCCTTTCCCACTGCTCACACCTGGCTGAGCTGGGCAGACCATCACCTGACAAATCAGCCCCACTGGGAGGATCAGGGAGCACTTCCCCTGGGCTGTAGACACGCCCTTTATTTTCCATCTGTCACCAAGAAGTGAAGCCACCTGTTGCTCGTTTCCTCCTCCCATGCTTCTCCCTTCCCACCAGCAGCCTCTTCCACTTTCAAAATATTCTGATGGGGGATGGTGGGAGTTTGCCCATAACAACATCACGTGGGGTCAACTACTGAGCAACCCCAGCATCGGCCCCACCCCTTCTTACCCTCCAGTTAGTAAAGCAATTGGCTTGACAGGACAGCAACCAAAATCATTTCCTACTCCCCTAAAGCCTGAAACCTCTTGTTTCCCCTAATCCTTCAGGGGCCTTTTGAGGACCCGTAATTGAGCTATATTCCACAGAAAGAACTTTCAGAGGAAAGGAATAAAGCATTGTTTTTCCAAGAGCCTTTTCTCCCTCAAGAAACTCCAAGTGAACAAGGAATCCTGTCCCTTACTTTCCCTTTGGGTGAGGAAGGAACACCACTTCCCCTCAGTGCTGGCCTCAGGGTAGGTATTTATTAGGTGCTGGCTAATTGGGTGAGTGGATGCAACACTCTGATGGATTTACTCAGTGTACTGTTAATAGATTACAAAACTCGATGCCAGCAAAGGCCAACCACCCCACCCCACCCTTCCTCACATCCACTTCCCTCTCTGCCTGGGCTCGGACCAAAGCCAGGGAGGGATCTAAGCCACACCCCTCTGGATGCCCGGCTCCGACAGGCCACCGGCTTGACAGCGAAGGGGTGGCCCTCTGCTTGGCAAAGATAGTGGGGAACTGGGCGACTAGACCTGTGCCAGTGCCTTGTCCTGGGGCCCTCAGTTTTCCTTCTTCCTTCTGGGCTGTGATTCACAGCAGATACTAGAAAGGAACCAGCATCCTTCAGTTCTTCCTACCATTTCTCTTATCTTTACAGGGTTCTTATTAAGCAATATCTTCAAACTTATTTATGTGATGTCTCGCTAGGAAGCAGTGTTGTCGACTTGCCATTCCCATGAGCACTGAATTCAACATAAATAAGAGCCAAGTAACTGCCACATTGTCTCCGTGCAGACTCTGCCCCAGTCATGAGCCTGGACATCCCCAGAGACAGGGACACGCAAAGGTAATCAGATAACAGTGACTTGCTGGCCGGGACAGTCCAAAAGCCCCTTTTCCTCTCCTTTTCTGGGGAGACTGACCCGGGGATGCCAGCTTCTTGTTGGGGCACAACCTCTACACTGTCTTGGAAGCCAGCCCAGGGTGGGGGCACAAAACCGTGGGGAGCTGCCTGTGGCCAAAGAGTCAAGCCATTACCCTTTGCTTCATGTTTTTGTTAGTTGTTTTTTTGAATGTTATAAGAGACAAACACGTATGTTTTCGAGGCCTGTTTTCATATTGAAAAGGAATGGGCAGGAGGAAGAGGGGAAGGGGAAGAAATAAGCCTTGCAGCCCGCAGGTGCCAGGCACTGCTCCGGGAACTGGGCCCCCCGTTCCTATTTGCACAACTGCTGGTCCTGGAAAGCGGATGAACTGCATCCGCATGGGGGCAGCGCCCAGGGTCTCCACGTCTTCTCTGACAGCTCTGTCTTCTCATCAGACAGGCCATGCTTCCTCCTCCTCCGCTGCTTTAGTCTTGCTGTCCCGTCGCCTCCAGGGCCTTCCCACTCTCCACACCCTCATTCCCAGCCCTTCCACTTTTCAAGACCTGTTGAGATGCCGCCCCCAGGAAAGCACCCCCAATTCCCCACTGCCTGGTCCCATCTGGGTGGGCACCCATGGAGATGTCTTGTCCAGCATTTGTCACCACGGTGTTCCAACACTGCTTTCCTGCTTCCCCAAGACACTACGAGCTCCTCCAAGGCAGGGTCTTGTTTATCTTTGCATCCCAGTGTCTATGGGGTGAATTCAGGGCTGCCACTTGCCCAAACAACCCCTCTATGTTCTAAGAAAAAGATGTCCTTTCTGGAAGAATGCAGACCCATCCCTCCTACTCACCCCACCCATACAGTATCGGCCTCCACGCAAGGCCATGTGACTCCCTTGTTCAAATCAGAAAAAGGTGCTCTTTGCTCATGGTGGGTGCAGCCCTACAGCAAGGAGCGAGGCTTGGCGAGTAGCACGTGAGCTGGGTTTCTGCACCCGCTCACCCCTGCCTCCAGGCAACCTGCACAACCGTACTGGGCGGCCCTGGTTGAATCAATCACTGGATCCTGAGAGCGGTGACCCACCTCTCCTGACCTCTGGCTCAGCTTCTAAGACACCAGGCTGCTTTTCTACTCTGCTGCCTACTACCCGCCTCACCACGGCTGCTCATGAGCACAATGCCCCAAGAAACCCAAACACAGAGCCCAGGAGAGAGAAGCTGAGGAGGTCCCATTTCTCCCAGGCCCAATGCCAGCCTCTGTTTGGGCCTGAGCACGTGGGTTCACTTACATGGCTGGTTTGGAGCCTTTGGCAGATGAAAGTGCTCAGATAGTTTTATATGTGTTGCTCATCATTAAACCTCCCCTTCAGGGTTTCTTGCCGCCTTTGGTTTGTGTCTCAATCTGGAGCAAATTTAAGCAAAGGTTTAGGCCTCTGCATTTCCTTAGTTTAATTAATAATTCATAATAAAAATTTAATCAAGGCATAAGCTTTTGTGGAAGGTTATAAAACACTTTTATTTGCCCTGGAGATCAGAATGACCACTTTCTAAATCTGTGAAATGACAGGTTTTTTTCCCCAAATGAGGAGATTTTACTCTCAACTGCAAATTTCAGCTGTTTGCCATATGTAACCACAGAGAATCTGTTTATTGACTTAGTATATTAGAAGTAGTTAGGCAGGAAGAAAAATAAACCCAAACTCCAGACGGGAGAAAGTGTGGGGAAGGAACGAAGAGCTGGAGTTAGAGTCTAGCAAAACCCAGCCTCAGAACAGCAAGAAGAGACAAAAGAGAATCCACCTCCCAAAGGAGAGGATGTAGACAGTACCCAGATCGGGAGACAAAGAAATTGGCTGGATGGTAATCAAAAGCCACTCTAGATCTTTGGAGAAATAAGCAGAGAATGCAAAGAAAAAAAAATGGAGCAGCGAAAGGATATCAGACCCTGGGGGAACTTTGCAGCAGGGTGTGAAGTCCTGCTTGTTAAAGTCTGTAAAGACAGGACGGGTTTCACCCTCCTGGGACAGCAGAAAGGAGTTTGTACGGAATGGCAGAGAGAGGGTCTAGCAGGGGCAACTCAAGCACCCACTGGTGGACAAAGCCAAATCACTAGGAAAGCTCCCTAAAAATACAGATTCCTCAGCCTCCACTTTAAATGTCTTTTAAGGATGTCAAGGTGACTTTGATGTGCAGCCAGGCTGGTTTGGGAACCAGCGGTCCAGGTGACCTTTTGAGGTTCTTCAGCACTAACTCTGAGATTTGTAAAAATTAGGCCAAGAGAGGAAGCACAAAGTTGATACAAAGGAGCTGGATTCAGGGGATAAGGTATCAATATAATAATCAGTTATTCTCCATAATAATTACTGTAATAACATGTTATTAAGTTTGCGGTTACCCCCCTTAATCTGACAATCCTGAAAGAAGGGTATTATTAATATCATCCCTCTTTTGCAGAGGAGGAGATGGAGTCTCAGAGAGGTGAATCACGTTGCTCAAGGCCACACTGCTAGAGAACGGCAAAGACAGGTTTTGAGGTTTCCTGACGGCACATACTGTCTCGACCCTATAGCCCATGTGGACAGTCCTCCTAGAAGTCAGACTATGTATAACAAGGGGGTTAATAGGTGGTAAAAATTATGAAGAAGAAGGTCCAACCCCTGGAAGGTCCAGAGCATATCCTACCCAGGACTGATTCAGCCTTATGAGCCCAGGCCAGAATTGACAAAAAGAAATGGACTCCTCAGGCCTTAATGGCCACCAACAATTTTCCAGTATGGAAAAATAACTGTGAGAAAAATAACTGAGATCCTAGCTTGGTAGTATTAGCTTGAAATAAGAAGTCTGGGGCTTTCGTCATTCCAGCCATACCCCTCACCTCCAACCCCCGCCTGAGCCCCAATCCTACTCCCCAAATTGCCCCGGTCAGAGTGGCTAGCTCATAACTGCATGCAAAGAGCTTTTGAAAGAAAGTGTTTAGTGGACTCCCTGTAGGAGCTAGGTGTTTGCAGCAAGACGCAGAATAGTTTTAGAAACCCACTAGCTTAGACGAGTACATTTAGTTATAAGAAAAGCTCCCAGCCTTCTAAACCACGATCTGAACGCACTGACTGTGGAGTGGAGGGAGTCAGCACGGAAGAAGGGTGAAGGTCGCTCCACTGCCTGGGCTTGTGGCATGAGGTGCCATCCAGTGGCGAGGACGGGTCCCTTCAGATGGGTGAGTGTCACGCTGGCTTAAGAAGCCACTTCACTGAGTGCTTGGTCCAATCCCCTCAACCCCTCCACCAACCGCTTGTTAGCACAGGTAGACCATCCATAATCCCAAAATCTGAAATTCAAAATGATCCAAATCCAAAAGTTTTTGAGCACCAACATAATGCTCAAAGGAAATGCTCATTGGAGCATTTAGGATTTCAGATTTTATAATGCAAATATTCCACAATCTCAAAAACAAATCTAAATCGGAAACACTTCTGATCCCAAGCATTGCAGATAAGAGATATTCAACCTGTATTTTTAAATGTATACCTTTCCTTATTACAAAGGGGATTGGAGATGCCTTATAGAAATATCTATACGATAAAGAACTATATGATACATTACAGGCAGGTTACAAATTAAAAAGCATAAGGCTATAAATAAAAAATGGAATAAAGGATGAAGCTACAATAAAAATTGTGACCACATATGCTCATTTTGGATAAAGCATAGATTTGGCTTGTTGTCTAGCTGCCATGGCAAAACAAAAAGGTGGGGGAGAGGAGACATCAGATTTGTTAGAGAATTCTGTGACCATGAGGTAGAAACAAACAAGGCCCACGAAATAAGCCAGTCACGAAAGGACAAATATTATGTGATTCTGCTTATACGAGGTACCTAAGACAGTCGAATTTGTAGAGACAAAGTAGAATGGTGGTGGCCAGCGGCTGTGGGGACAGGGCATAGGGAGTCACTGTGTAACAGGCACAGGTTTGGGAAGATGAAAAAAGTTCAGGAGGTGGATGGTGGTGATGGTAGCACAACAATGTAAGTGTGCTTAATGCCACTGAACTATACACATGAAAACGGTTAAGTGGTAATTTTTTTTTTTTCCTTGAGACAGAGTCTCACTCTGTTGCCTGGACTAGAGTGCCGCGGTGTCAGCCTAGCTCACAGCAACCTCAAACTCCTGGGCTCAAACGATACTTTTGCGTCAGCCTCCCCAGTAGCTGGGACTACAGACATGTGCCACCATGCCCGGCTAATTTTTTTCTGTATATATATTTTAGTTGGCCAGATAATTTCTTTCTATTTTTTAGTAGAGACGGGGTCTCGCTCTTGCTCAGGCTGGTCTCGAACTCCTGACCTCGAGCGATCCACCCGCCTCGGCCTCCCAGAGTGCTAGGATTACAGGCGTGAGCCACCGCGCCTGGCCAAGTGGTAAATTTTATATGATGTGTATTTTACCACAATTCTAAAAAGTTACAACTTAAAAAGAAAAAAAAAAAAAGGCCCTCCAGAGCATCTGAACTGCTTCTGCTCCTCCTGAGGAAGAAGTTTCTCCTTAGCTTTCCAGCAAAAGGAGACTTTGGGGTTGTAAACGACAGCCGCAGCGACGTGCATACAGCAGACGCATTTCTCAGCCCGCAGTATAAGGCTGATGACCTCACACTATTTTGCAGCTCAGGGAAAAGCAAACAGTGGGGCCCGGGGGCGAGACGCAGTGCAGGGAACCACACCGGAGTGTTCACGGAGGCAGAAGCGTCTGCTCGCGTGGCTGTGGGAGCGCGACCCACCTGTGCCCGCACAGGCCCAGCGAGGGGGACTGCGACAGCACCACAGGGGCCCAGTTTAACAGTGAGACTTGCAGATAGAGTGCCTTGGCCACCCACCAGAGTTAACACTGACTGAAGTGACGCTGACATTCCCTAGTTCTCCTGTCTTCGAGGCTCACCTCTTCTCCTAACCCCCAAATAACTGCAGGCATACTTAGCTCCCATCCCAGGAGGCTGAGGGAAATCCCGTCTTTCGTGAGCTCCTCCCGTCGCAGGTATTTCTGAGCGTCCCCAAAGAATACATCCACGTTGCAGAGATCAGGCCTGGTTGCCACTTGTCACATTGGCCTGCACGGACCAGTGCCCCACTCCCGGTCCTTCTGGCTTCCCCAGGTCTCTGGCTCCCCCACAGCATGGACACAGGCCCCTCCTGTAGTCCCCCAGAACATAATCAAGATCAGACTATAATACCAATCAAAGTTTTCTGAAAGCTTAAACATAGCAGAAGGGAATTAAAAAATAGAAACAAAAAGCTTAAGCCCTGGAGATGGGAAGCGCTAGCTATGTTTGCCCTTAACCCCTAACCTGCCCGCACCACTTCAGGGGCGGCCTACTTTCTCTCAACTAAATGCCTGGACCATGTTCCCGCTACCTACAATCTAGGTTCCGCAATACCTTTTGGGGTCCAAAAGGAGGTAGAAACCAACCAGACTAGCCTCCAAGTCCAGTGCAATAATCGTCTCAGAGACGCAACTCTGCCTGTGGAGAAGACAACCTGTTCAGTTATTTTACAGAGCTGCTCAGCTCCTGTTTGACTCAGATACCTCCCTTCCAGATAGGCTTTGTGTGGATGTGACTAAATGCCCCTTAAAGGGCTTCTTCCAAAACAAAGCGCCACTTCCCTCAATGATGAATCATGAAGGTGCAATGAGTTTATCCCCATTCCTAGTTGTCGTGCTTCCAAAACTGTGGGGCACCATCTAAGTGCAAGCATCATCCTATGCTCGCTCCCACGACGGCGGAGTGGCGGGGCCCAGGCTCATTCCTTCTAGCACACATACTCCTGGCGGTGCGCAGGATGGCTCTGAATGCTTGTGGCTTGGTAATTTTTGGACTCATTTGCAAGGCAAATGCAGGCTATCTAAAATTAAGGTTCAGTAATGCGGGGCACTAGCTGAGGGTTTCTTTTGTTTTGTTTTAAAACCACAGTCTTGTTCTACAAGATTGTTATCACAGATCCAGCAAGAAGACTGGTAGCTTTTATTCACTGTATAAAATCTATTCCATTCTTCCCACTGAAGTGTGGATGAAAGGGTCCTAAGGGAAGGGACTATTTAGGCAGGGTGGTTGGCTAGATGCAGCAGAGTGTCAGTGCCATAGGGAAAGGGCCAGGCTGGAAAGTTGGCCTGGCCTGGGGGTTGGTCTCTGTACTGGTGTTATTGGTCACAGACCCCAGTGGGAGGCTTTGGCTCTGATTCCTCTTAGTGAAGTATGGGGTGGAGTGTTTGGTCAACTTCAAAGCCCAGTGCAACTTCCTCAGATCTTTATTTCAGATTCAACCCAAGTCTGATACAAACCTGGGGGTGGAGGCGGGAGGGGTGGTGCAGTGTTCAATTTAGTTTACTCTTGGCAAAACAGATCTTCCTGCTTCTTGGGGGTGGGGGGGGTGGAGAAAAACAGCTTAGACAGACGTAAACAGGCTCTGAGGCCTTTGGACATCAAATAACACTAGTGAAACAAGGTTTAGATGAGTTAAGTGTAAATGAATCAGAAACATATGGACTACATTTCCCTGAAAATACACAGGGGTTTACAAATTACAGGCACAGGGGTTTGGCAAAATGAAACTCAGGTTTTGCCAAACCTAAAATGTTTGGAGAAGATTTAAAGAAAGTAGAATGACCCCAAATGCCTTCAACTCTGCCCATCCCTGACACTGATAATATCCCACATGACCACAAACCTTTAAGTGCATGGGTTTTAAGAGATTTATATGTTGAATAAACTTAACTACTCACAACAAGCTAAGATGCTTTTCCAGATGACTGTTCACAGAAAGCTGAAACTGCTAAGTGATCATACTTACAAAAGGGAGAAAACATCTACCTTTTGAGTTGGCTCAAAGAGATATACCTGCACGTTTTAACTTGTAACAGAATGAGATACTTTAAGCTTTGGATTCATGGAGCACAGGCTCCGCTTTCCCCCCGTGTGGGTCTGTGTTTGCACGACTAGCGGCAGGCAGCATCTTGCGCCCATTTGCTGTGTATGGGGACAGTCCGTTGACATACTCATGAGTGTCCCTGTTGCACTGCAACTGTCCCATGTGTCCCATGTGGCAGAGAGCTGTGAGGCATTTCTGCCTCAATTGTTCCAGTAGAACTAGAGCACCCAATATCCTAACATTTGGGTTTTGAGATTCAAAAGTGAAGTCTGTCAAAGATATGAAAGATTTGGTGGATGCACACTACTCCCCACCTCGAGATGAGGCCAAGTACCCCAAATGGAGCAGAGACAAAGGAGAGGAGAAGGAAAAATGAGGACTCCTCAGTGGTCCTTGAGAAAGAGCTGTATCGCTGCTGCCTGCTGGAGGATGGAGAGGAAGGAGAGAACAACCAGAGAGGCTGGGGATTGAAGAGCAAAGGACACCTCTGCCTTTCCTTTTTATGCCACCTACAAGGGCAGCAACATCACAAAGCAACTGGGCCCCCGGCATGGGCAGGAGCCAGAGTAGAAGTGGTTCCTGGTGTGCCCAGACCGAGAGGCCTGTGACAACCCCACAGAGTTTGCATAGCCCTGGAGAAGTGTGGGAGAGCAGCAGAATTCCCTTCAGGCCCTTAAAACAGGAGTGGAAGTAGTTAGGAAAGAGACAGATGTGTACTGGTCTTGCAAGGGGGTGTGAGAGAGAGCGCAGCCGCAGACCTGCACGGACCAGTGACCAAGGATAGGACAGATGATACAGACCTGGGAGGCTGGTGTGGACAGACAGCCTGGGTCAGAGGGCCCCTACACACACACACACACACACACACACACACACACACACACACACACACTGCTGCGGCAATAAGCCACATAGATTGGAGACACGATCCCTGGAGACAGATAGAATACCCAGCAGTAACTGAAATTGTCAGCCACCAAACCAATGGGAACTAGAAGTTGAAATTGCACTGGTTTACCAAAACAAAATGAAATGTTTCTTGTGCATGTCAGCTGTGGTCCGAGATTCTTGCCTTCTCTTGTGGAGATCACAAAGTTGGTTAGGGGTGGCATGCCTTTTAGACTGTTCCAGACACACCCTGCCTCTAGGAGGCAGACAGAGCTTCCTCTCCTCAGTCCATCCCAGGGAAACTTGATCTGGGTCGTCAGAGATGAATGGAGGTTGTGGGAGGAGGGGGCGAGGGGGCTGAAGGGGGTGCGGATTTCAGCTGAAGGAGCAAAGGGATCATCAGTAGAAGCGGGCACCCCACCCGGAGCAGGTGGGGAAGAAAAGAGTGCAGGCCTCTGGGGGATCAGGCAGATGTCACAGGCAGATAGATCAGTGTTCCATCGCCCCTCCAATAGAAATCCTGGTCCAGGCCACGGGCAGTCAGGCCACCCAGCTCAGCACAACCACCTGCTCTGGGGGACAAAGGGAAGGGCTGGAGACATGAGAGGTCTCGAGATGGCCAGTCTGCTAGAACCAGGGGTCTGCTGGGAGAGGAAGCTTCTGAGGCCCGAAGAGGGGCTAGAGACGCAGTAACTTTGGGGAAGGGAGGAGGTGGGAATTGTTCACACGTGTGCCATTGCTTTGTGGGGCTAGCCTACAAGTGGGAAGTTAACTGGAAGAGAGGAGTCACTGACAGCAGAGGAAATTCTAGGTCTTTTCCCTGCTTATGTGGCACACAGGATGGTTCAAGGGCCAGCCCACAAGGTTTCTATTTCCCCTGCATCTTGCTTCTTGGTTTTAGAATGTGTTTCTAGGCATATGAGGCCTGTAGCCATTGAACGTGAGGTTGCATTCATGTTTATGAAAACACCTGGTGGTCTTACACAAGCTTCATTAACATGAAATATGCGATGAAGCTGCAGCAACCACCACAACCACCTCCCTCCCCCAACCGTATTCATTTTCTATGGCTGCTATAGCTACCTACCACAAACTTAGTGACTTGTAACAATACAAGTGTATTATCTTACAGTTCTTGGGATCAGAAGACTGAAAAAAGTCTCACTAGGTTAAAATCATGGTGTCATCAGAGCCATGTTTCTTTCTGGAATCTCTAGGAATGTTTTTCTTGCCATTTCCAGCTTCTAGAGGCTGCCCACATTCCTTGGATCACAGCCCCTTCCAGCAGTGGCACGTCTTTATCACATGGCATCACCTGGCATTGATTTTTCTTCCTCTTCCATCTTTTAAGGACCTTTGTGATTACACTAGAGAATCCAGGACCACATGGATAACTCCCTATTCTAAGGATGACTAATCAACTTAATTCCATCTGTAGCCCCAGTTTCCCCTTGCCCTGTAACATAGCACATTCGAAGGTTCTGGGGATTAGGATGTGGACATCTCTGGGAGGTGGTTGTTCGGACTAGCACACTCCTCCCAGCCCTGCCAAGCACTGGCTGGCATGCACACACGTGCACACACACACACCCCTGACAGACGCCCAAAGAGCAAAGTTCAAGAATGAGCTCACTCATTTCTAGTGGCTTCTGCATCTGCCATATATGGTCCCTCTTCTAGATAAGGCTGACCTTTACTTTTTCAGACATCAGAGACCCACTACTTGCTTTTAATTTTATTATAAGTCAGAAATGCTTTACCCCAACTAGGAACAGCATGTTGCATTCAGATGTGATCTCAAGCCAGTTATTTATTTCCAGTGGGCATCCTGAGTGGCCCTTTTCTACCTACACAGTCCTGGAGATGGGCCTGGCGTCTGCAGCAACATGAAGATGCTTTTCAGAGCTACTTCCTAGCAGTGGAAGTGTTAACTTCAGGATTACAGAGGATGAGAAGAAACATTTTTAAAACCTCACAGTTATCGATCTTTATTATAAAAATCATATGTGCCTCCCCTTCTGTAGTAGATGTGTTCCTGACTGGGTATATGTAAATCAAATTCTTTATAGATTGAGTCATATTTTAAATGCACTAGGGAAGCTGGCTATTTAAAGGGATCCTGCTGTGAATGTTTTCGTCAAGCCAAGAGGCTGTTTGCGATGCTAATTTTCACCCCTTAATTTGTCGTTTTATAGGTTCAGATTTTCATAAAATCTCCAAAATTCATGTGCCAAAGCAAGGCACACCTGTATCCTATTTCAAGGGTATCTTTTTCATAAGAGCTCAAAGAGCTGTCAGGTGGATTATCTCATTTATCTTCCCAACATTCTTCCAAAGGAGTCTGGGACAGTCATTATTATCCTCAAAGGAGTCTGGGACAGTCATTATTTTCCTCAAAGGAGGTGTAACTGTCTCCCAAACTGCGTTACAGGGGGCCACATGAAAGGAAAAGGCATGCTCAGCTGAAAGCTATTTATTTTCCAATTAACAATAGGCTCTGTCTTGGGAGGGGTACTTTGGGAGGTTTTTCTAAGAACCCAAAATGTTCTTTTCTGCTACTCTTCCTCACTACCATCCAGATAGAGAAACTGAGGAACTGAGAAATAAAGTGCTAATAATGTTTTAAATGTTTACTGAATGCCCACTGTACACAAGACCCCCTGTTGGAATTGGACGGGGTCAAGGTCAAGAGCTGGCACAGGCCCTGGCCTGGAGCTTGCCACCTCGTGGGGAAGACGGGCAGGTCGGCTCCCCTACAATTGTTGCTCTCCCAAGGATTTTATAAATGTGACCTCATTTAATCCTTACAGCATATAAGGTAAGGTTGGCTTTGGTCTGGCCTTTTGTAACACACGGGATCTTAGAGATCAGTGATTTTCAAAAGTCACATGACAGATGAGAGAGCCAGAACTTAAATCAAGTCTGCCTCATTCCAAAAGCATGTGCTTCACGTCACTATTATTAAACATAGACACAAGCAATGGGCGTTGTGGGTATAGTGACAGGAGCAATAGATTCTGACTCTCAGGATCAAAAAAATTGTCCCAGAAAGATCCTGTTTGAGCCAGGTCTTGAACGGTGAGACGGATTTCCATGGAGAACTGGGAAAAGAATACGGGCCAAGCTATGAAAGTATGCATAAGTGGTCTGGTGAGTCCAGGTTACAAGAGCTGCGGTGGTAAACAGGGCTGAAAGGGGAGTTAGGGACATACTGTAGAAGGTCTTGAATGCTTCCTTAAAGGAGCTGAAACTCCTTTCCATAGTGGTGGGAAGCCCCTGAGACTTTCTGAGAGAGGAAGCAACATGAACTCTCTCTGGAAGACAATTCTGTCACCACCATGAAGAATGGGTTTGGCACTTCTCCCCTCCCTCGGCACCCAGCAATGCCAAGCACAGTGGTGTCGGCCACAGTCTGTATTTCTCTCCCCAGGTGCTAAGGATAGAGGTGTGTAGCCAAAACCTAATTCTTGCCTTTTAAGCTAACACTGTCCTTCAAGGCATCTGTTGTAGGTCATCCTTGTTGTCTGTCCTAAACCACATAACAAGCCGGGCTCAGTGAGCACCCATTAGACCCACAACATCTGGGGGCATGAGAGGCAAACATCATCACATTGACCTTTATCTCTTCTTCTAAGACATAAGTTTATCAGACTCATCTAGATGCAGTTCCAAGGTCTTTGAGCTGCAAAACCAGAGAAAGAGAAGATGGTTAAAGCTGGTGGGACCTCAGGCAGTAAGAAAGCCCCAGGTCTCCTTTATCCACCCGCCCATCAAAGTTTATGAATCTTTCTTTAAAGATCCACCCTTCAAAGCAACTATGCAAGGCCATGAAGGAAAAGAATTAGAATAAGGTGGATATTTTCCTTCAGTTTCTATTTTTTGCCCTATAGCATAATTTTTGCATTTGTTAAAGACCTCAGGGCTCCTGAAAGAAAAGAAATTTAAGTACAAAAGCCATTATAAAAGCTTTGCTATTAGCAGCAGTGGGTTTGGCATGAAGCCTGGGCCACCCGGACTCCAGAGGCCTAAGTGACTAAATGGGAGGCTCAGTGTGACTCAGATGGATCTGATCTGTTAGCCAGGGAGGTGCTGGGAAATCTTCCCTAAACACAAAAGGAATGTTGTGACTGTGGGGGGGTTGAGGAGTAGGGGATAGAGGCAGGAACAGAGGGTATAACCAGATTCAGGGGCTCTGGAGAGCTCAGAGCAGGTGCCTCTTGGGAAGTGAGCTTTCTAGGCGCCAGAGGCCCTCCTGCTCACTTGCCACTGTGCCAGCCCTCCAGCTTGAGGATGCCTGGGCTCCCACAAGGTAGAGGTTTTATTCCTTTGGTTTCAGGCTTTGTATACACTGCAAAAATTCAGCTCCGCTCTCCCACCGTGGGAAGGTTAGACTGCCTGGTCATGGGTATCTCTGAACCCCTCCTTGTAGAAAGGCCCTTGGGCACATGCAGGGGGAGAGCAATGTGAACAGCAGCCACAGAAGGGAGTCAGGGGATGACTACAAGGACACTGGGAGACAACCAGGCTTTGCTGGGTGCACATGTTGGATCTTGGGCCAAATCTGTTCCATGGAGTACCTTCCACCTCCCAAGAATAGACTGGACAACCTCCTGCCATGGTGGCTGTTGTGCAAAGGCCAAGGTTTGCAACACGGAGACCCTGCTAAAAGCAGAGAGTCCTGGGAGAGTTCACAAGATACTCTGGCTGACCCCCTGGGAACTGAGGATTTGGACTTCGCCTGCACTCACTCTCAGGGGCATTGAAAAGTGGACCCAGGGCACTTAGGGTCATTTTCCAAACAATGAATCTGAGAATCTGCTTAGTCTTGAGACAACAACAACACTAACAACCATTTATTGACTTGGGAATGATGAGTGAAGTTAGAAATAAAGACTAGGAGGAAGCATGTCAAGAAAACAAAATGGCCTAACTTTGCCCCTCCCAACTCCCAGTCCTTCCCCTGGGAGGCCCCGCTGAGTTACAGCCACAGCTGTGGCCCACATGGGTGAGTGCCACAGCCCCAGGTCCCGCTTCCCCTGTTGCCAAGCCCTGTGGGGCTGTGAGAAAGAGGCTGAAAAAGACATGTGGCAAGACTTTCAAAACAAACCCTCCGCCTGTCACAGCTGTCAGAGCCTATGTTACACAATGGTTAAGAGCAGAAAATTTGCAGTCAGACATGGATTTGAATCCTGCTTCCTCCATTTTCTAGTGTGTTAACTGTGAGAAGGAGTATGGACTTCTGTCAGCCTCACTGTCCTCACCTGCAAAATGGGGCTAAGAGTAGCACCTGCCTCAGGAGGCTAAGAGGATGCAATGAGGTAACAAATGCACAGCACTTGGTACAGTGCCAGTACATAAAAAGGAAGTATTTTATATGTCGGCAACAGTCTTTCTCTTTCAAAAAGAATGTGCTGAGGAAATGCATTGCACCTGGAGGCTCAGGCTGCTCCTCTGCTGATCTCTCCTTTGAGTGTGTGGAAAATTGCTACGCAGTTCTGATTTCCCTGAAGTGCCCTGAGCTATGCACCAAGCCTTGGTTTGGGCTCTTGCTTCAAGGAGAAAAAAAAACAACTGTAGGTGGAATTCTTAAGAAACAGGTAGGCACTTCGGTTTAAGCCACACAGCTGGAAGAGCCCATGTGTGACCACAGGCTATGAATCTCATCTGAGAAATACTGCCAATGAGGACAGCAGCAAGCAGGTATTCCCACATTGCAGCCAACCCATGGCTCCACATATTGCTGAGACAGGGCAAGTTGCCCTCTTGCTATTAAATCCAATCATACTAAACCATTAGGCATGGACTAGGAGCACTGGGATCACACCTACCACAGGAAAGGTCCAGATGAAATGTGCTCACTCTGGGTAGCCATTCTGGGCCCTCAGCTATGTTTCAACTTCCTGGCTTGCTTTCCTGGGCATTCCAGCAGCCACTTTGAGGCCCATCCTTCAGGTTCTTCTCATTAAGGTAGAAACTCATTAAAAGGGGCAGAATTTGTGCCTTACCACACATAGAAAAGCACAGCCAGAGACCTTTTTCTTTATTGATCTGCCCTCCTCTCCCCAAAAGGATGTTTCAGAAAGGAATTTACCAAGAATGGCATACATAAGATAGACTATAAGGCAGCCCAGTGTAGAAAACAGATGGTGTTGGAGTCAGACCTGGGTTCAAATCCTAGGTCCTAACTTTTGTTATCAGAGGCCTTAGACAGGTTACTTAATCACTTAGGTTAAGCTCAGCTAGAGCTTCAGTCATCTAATCTGTAAACCAACTTTAGCCTGCAGCAGAGCCACTGGGAGAGCTTATTAACAAACATATTGCTAGGTCCTACTCAGAAGGTCTGGGGCCTAAGAATTTGCCTTTCAACAAGTTCCCAGGGGATCCGAGGCTATTTATCCAGGGATGGGAGTACAGTCTAAGAACCACTGCAACTATTTAATCAGTATTAGAGCCCTTGCTCACTTGAGACACAGGCACATAGCAGCAAGGGCCCCAGGGTTTGGTGGACTAGGAATCTTGAGGGGTGGTGAGTCCACCTTCCATTTACTAGCTGTGTCAGTTCCTGTTGTAAAATGGGAATAATGGTATCTACCTTCCATGTGAGAATCTAATGAGAGGATAAATGTGTAAGTGCCTTGCAAAGAATAAAGTTCCAAACAATTGTAAAGGATTAAATATGAGGATTATTGTAAAGGTTAAAGCTCATGGTGCACAGAAAGTCTGTCTGGCACATAGTGAAGGCTCAATATATACTAAATTAAAAAAAAAACCCAATAACTAAAAATTGCCACTGACTCCATGCCATAGATTCCAGTCTTTGTTATACATTAAAATTTAAAAAAGGTAACGTTAAAACACATTAAGTCCATATTCCAATAATGGGTGGCAGGGACCTCCTTTTTGGCTTCTGATCCAATTCATTATGCAAATCTCCACTGATTAATGTGGGAGCAACTGTGGATCTTGATAAGAGGAAAAAGCTGGGCTCTGTTTCCACTTTGCTCTTGGCAGTCCTCAGGACTCCCGTATAACTTTCTCACAAAATGAATAGGGTTGGCTCCCAGGGAGACCAATCTAATCTCATCTTGTCCACTCAGAAGATCCATATCAAACATTACAGACTGTCTGACTGCAAGACCACAGCAGGGAGGGGCATCTCATTCCACCTGGATTTGAATCAGTGATCGGTGATTAAATGATCAAGCAGGGAGCCATTAGCATGGTAGAAATGGAGAAACAAAGTGTAAGTGGCCTACTTCTTAAACACTATTCTTGTCTGAGTTGTTTTTCAAAGAGCTGCCCTGTGAAACACAGACAGAAACAGCAAGCATATGAGACAGAGAAGGGAGTTTAAAGTCCACAGCCTCCTTTCAAAACAGACATGAATGAATCAACATCCTGCATTTTCACTGTTTTATGGGTGTGACAGTCTGATCAGATAACCATGCTATGCCAGGAGACCTAATTACTAATCCTCTGGAGAATTTTAAATTACTTTTAAAGGGGGGGAGGGGGAAACCACTCTGGTAACTTTTGGTTGAATAAAATGTCACTTATTTCTAGTCAGCCATTTTCAGAAAGGCTCTGCCCACTTCAAATGGAAGTACTGGGGAGCTCAGTTACCTAGTCAGTTTTGAAAGATGCTTCAAAACATCGAACAGTTTTTTACGGGCCAAACCTGGCTGTGTTACCAAGGGGGCACCTAGAATCAATGAAATGGATACAAATTAAATGTTATTGCCACAAGCACTTTAAATAAATCTCTAGGGATGCTATATGAAATACTCCGATTTAAGCTCAAATTGATTCACATTTGTGAAAGCAAACCAAAGTTCAGGAGCCAGATCACTTGGGGACTGTAGGTCTACTCTTTGCCAGATCTTAACACTTAATTAGATGCAGGTTAAAGCTTTAATCTGGTACTTTGAGAAGTCACACTCTTTTTAAAAAATCACAAATTAGGAGTTAGTAACTGACAGTTTCTTTGATGTCAAGTTTCTATGAAGAGATTGAGTGATTTAAATTGAAAAGAAAAAAAGAAGAGAGAGGGAGGTAGAGAGAGAAAGAGAAAGAACTGTGATTCTAGAATCCCAGGATAATCACTCTTGGCTCTGCTGCTTAGGGAAATTTTACATTCTTACTGTTCAAAATACTTGTTATCACGTTGCCTGTTTCATGGGTGGAGGGACGTATTTAGCAACAAAACCGGGACAGGGGTCAGTTACTGCATTTACAGCCCGTCCTCTTCCTTTGCCAGCATCACTGATATGATAGGCTGAAGGCTCTAGTCGCCCAAACCCTTGACTGAAACCCTAAAATGAAAATTGATCCCATGATGTTTTCTCTATTTCCCTGTAAACGCTCTGAGTGCTAATGATGGGAAACATTTCCAGGCATGACTTTCATTTTTAAGCTTCAGCTTGGAGAAGTCACAGACATAAGGTAGGGGCCGAAGTTGATTAGCGTGTTTCCCTAGAAGCCTTCCTCATCAAACCACAGGGCAGTAGAAAAGTTCTTGGGGCAAGAAGGGTGAGGGGGAGTTCTTGACTAAATGTTAACCCAGGTCACAAAATCTTGATGAGCAAAAGAGTCAAGGAAATCAAACATTTAATAGGGAGACTGAATTCTGTCTTTGTGATCTTAGATTCTTTGGGAAACACTAGTCTGTTTTATAAACTTTGACTTAGAAAGTAGCCATCACTGCATAAATGGGGCAAAGGGATGCTGATATGTGTACAGATGTCGTGTATTACAAACCGTTTATTGCCTTCACTCATTTACTGTCACCAAATGTTGGGGTTTCCGGCCCAGAGATCCATCTGCTTCTCCCCAACTTTATCACTTCTCTTAACAACTGCACTAGCTTCTTTCAGAGATTTTTGTGTTCCTAGCATTCAGCCTGACAGCCCATTCTTCACATTGTTGCTGTTATCATTCAAAAACTCAAATATGACAACTTCATCCTCTGCTTACAAACGCCATCACCCACCATGGAAACATCCAAACTACTTAGCTTGGGATTCAAGACTGAAAAACCTCCTTTGGGAAAATGGCAGAAAAACACAAGCCCCAGGAAGGACACAGCTCTTAGGTTCTGCTTTAGTAAACTTCTGCTTAGTACCTCTTTAGTAAAGAGATAAAGCCATGAATATTCAAGAGGGCTTTTGTGGGTAGGGCCCATAGGTATAATATTGGTTCTACATGGATTCCACATAACCTGTTTAAAATGAATTCTGAGAACACAACCCATTTGTAAGACCGGGACTAAGTATATTGCTTTATTTGTATTTCTTGTTTAAATGATTTTGGAATTTAAATAGAATTAAAAACTGCATCTGAATGTCAACAATACCTATCATGGTAAAATCTGATCATTTTAATATATGAACCCAATTAGGTGTCTAGAGAAGTGAGAGGACAAATTCATCATGAAATTAAGCCTATCATACAGACGAATGTGGAGGTTCCCATTTTAGAGCAAATGGGTACTGGATGTTTAGAACTTGATCACCTGGATAGATTGATGCTTATGCTATTTCCATGTTAAAACTAAGAAATGAAGTGCATTAAATTAAAATGTCCAGGGGTTTTTAGGAATTCTTAGCATAAAAAAAGGAGATAAGTCTATCACAATGCTTTGTGTTTCTTCTTTACCCAGCTCTTCCCAAAAAAGAGAGGCCATGCCTCTTTTGTTCATCTTTCTTATTCCTCATGCCTGGTCCATGTTAATGAATGATTAAGTGGATATACACTTCAACACACTTTGTGCAAATAGATGATTCCTCAGTCTTTCTTTCATATTTATCACAGAAGGTAACAGTAGCATTTACTATACCTCACTTAATTCTCAAACTAACTGTTGATATTGTTATTCCTATTTTACAGTACTAAGGCAACTTAGCCTTAGGGGAGTTAATTTGCTCAAGAGAGTAAGTGGTGGCACTCCAGAGCTCATGTTCTATCTATCCTATAAAACTGCCTCTTTCATGGCCAATCACAGATCTCGCTACACCTTCTAATCGTATCTTTCAAAAGTCAATTTCAGTGGCCTAGCTATGAGAATATCCAGAAACGATATGCATATGGTGAAGGGCTATAGGGAAAGAAAAGCAGTGAGTACAGAATGTTATGGGAATATGAGAGATCAAATTAAACCTGAGATCTCAGTTTTCAAGGTGAAACACAAGGTTATCAAAAGTTTTTCAAAAAAGGGTATGGTGACCTAACTACGTTGGTCATTGGTTTGGAATAAACCCAGGGCCAAAAGGTGGGAGGAAAATAACAACAGCTAGACAACTCTCAGTTGTCTGTTCTGCCCCTGTGGGTACAAACCAAATTGTTAAGAAAATCATCATTGAACAGGTATTTTATTCAAACCAATATCTATCTTTTCATGAATCCCCATTGTTTTCAAACCAAAAATAATATATTTAAGGGACTTTATTCTTTCTTATAGAATAGGTGAAAGGCAAAACAAAACAAAATTCTTTTACATTTTATCCATTGTTTCCCCTCACAGGCTTTAAGTGTTATTTATATTATCTAGAAGTCCATTATAGGTTAAACAGGCCTTTGAAATATCTTAAAACTCTGTTTAGTCCCATGCTACCAGGAGAAACATAGCAAACCACAGAGAAGAGTGACTTTGAACAATCTTTCATTATTTGCTCAACTAGTTATTCCTTAAGTAGAAAGGGGGTAAACTTACATTTTGAAGTCAGTTTTGTTATGGATGCTGTTTGTTACTTTTTTGTTTTGTTCCAAGTTGCCACAGCTGTGCTCTGTGGTAACAAAGGTAAAATACTGTAATGAAGACAAGGTAAGAGGTGGGTGATTCCTTCAGAGAAAGAAAACAGATGGACAGCGATTTGGGATTTGCATTTTTGCACTTGTTACCTGAAAACTCAGAAACTTCAAGTCCTGCTTTAGAAAATAACTGATGATCAGAAGAGTACCATGAAAATATGCAGGTTTAGGTAAAAATCACTGCATACTAAGTTTATTTTTCTGATATCTTAAAAGCATGGAATTCTAACATGATCAACTAATTTATTACTCTAGGGGAAAAGTGTCCTCTTTTCTTGCAGAGTATGGATAGTTTCCTTTCCATTGAATGAGTGCTAATCATTTTACTCCTGGTATCCTGAGTTTTATTCATGTACCACTTGACAGTCCTTACTGTTCAAATATAACAAAATATGGACTCAGTCACTTCTGGAATAAGCAAGTCCTGTCTCCTTTAGAACAATCAGCATTTTCCCTATTTTCTCATGGATGATTTGTACATGAAAATAATAGCAGGAATCAGGACCAGGAATATCTATGCTACAGGTACATAGTGAGGAGGCATCAAGACAATAGGTTTTTATCAATAAAAAGTATTCAGTGGCATTCAAAACTATTTATAAAAGTATCTTTTATTAAGTGACTAGTATTCTGCAGGGTGAGAAGGGAAGGTCAGCTTCCTAACAATATTCCAACATAGCAAATAAAAGCTATCATTTACTAGTGTACCCTGGGCTAGCACTTTGCATCTATCATGTCCAACTTTTACAATAATCCTGTTATCTCCATTTACTAAAGTCACATTGTTAAAAGCAGGTCCATTTGACTCTCAGATCCATGCTCTCTGCTCTGCATCTGTGGGTATAAACCAAATTCTGTTAAGAAAATCATTGTTGAACTGGTATTTTATTCAGCCCAATATAACATAATTAGAATTAATCAAACATTGCTCAAAACAGTGAGCCAGTGGCTGGGAATTGAAAATCTGTGTAACTGAGATTTTTCACCTTTAAGAGTGAAAAACAATCATTAGAAATGTGTTTTCTCAATGAAACATTATGGATATGTCCAAACTGTGCAATAAATGTTAATCACATTAATGTTTTTCTTTTGAATTTCCTTTTTATTCTAATAACCCTTTCTCTATTTTTCTTTTGGGTATGTATCTTAAATATACCTTGGAAATTTTCTATCTGAAATTTCAATACCAACAATGAAGTACAAAGCTAAAGTAGCAGAGAAGCATGTCCATCCAGGTAAAATATTGTCACAAGTAAGTCATAAAATCATTACTAACCAATGATGATGCATGCCTTTCAGATGGCAACAATATCTGAGAGTTAAGCTGATGATGCCGAACACTGAATCAGCTTGGGAAATGTCCATCAGCATCAAGGCTACAGAAGACAATATTAAAACAGGACACCAAACCATTTTTCCCCTTCCCACTGAATGTTTATTTTATAAGCTTTTGTATCACGTAGTCAACTGAAACACTTCAACAACAGAAAGCTGGCAGAATGTTAAGGAAAAGGAGTGATTATCTCTCCAACAGATGTGACAAAATGGTTTCAAGTTGGAAACAGTATTGCATAAATGAATCAACTGAATGGGGTAGGGGAGGGGCTGGGAAAGAGAAGAGAGACGCATAGCAAGTAGTGAGCATCTTCCAACAGGATTGTGAGGTGAAAAAAAGGCACTGTTTAGCTGTGTATTTATAAAATAAAAGTCAAGATACACAATCCATGTTTCTCAAAATTACATTCAGCACTGTTCCACAGATGCTCACATACCTGATTCTCCGTAGGAGGCTACAAAAGCTGTCTAAAAAATCAAGACAGACAGCATCAGTGTGTCTCACCAACGGCTTACCAGTAGTGTGTTTTAAAGAGATCATCACCATCAAGGTCCACTTTATAAACAGTACTGCGAAGGCCACAGAGCTGCATGGAATTAAATTATAGGATAAATCTGACTAAATGATCATTCATTTCAATCTCTAAAATTCCTGCTCCATGAAATCGGAAAGTAAACTCCACTCAGAGGAGCTGAATTGGCAGCAGATTTGAAACAGGGTTGCTTTTCCTTTCCGAAGGCTGCCTGGAGAGCAGTTTAGTTGGCAATACACAGCAACTTTGCATAGGGTCAATGGATGCAAAAACTTAAATGGATGCAAAAACTTAACAGCAACTAGCCCACTTCCTCTCAAAGTAAATAGCACTAATTTATGAAGAGGTAAACTTTCAAGTCACAAAGCAGAAGCACCTGGGCCTCTGAAAGGCAAACTTCATAAAAGGTTACAGTACTGGGCGCTTCTCATAATAAAGGATTCTAGGACCATAGGTGTGTTTGAGATTGACGGATGGGAAATCCAGCTAAAGGATTTACACAGATGTTCTCTACGTAGAATTTGAATATAAATTAAAATGCCAGCTATGCATTTGGGAACCAGCCTTTAGTTAAATTCTCTAGTGTTTTTAGAATTTTTATTTCATTTTATTGAAAAAGAGAATCATTGTCTACAAACTATTTTCTTTCTAACTGTGCAAATACAATGAGCAAATCATTTGCAATATCAAAATACTGTTCGTAAATCACTGATGGCACCAATAATTTTAGGGATTTCCAATAGAACATATATTGAGAAAAAGAAACAGTAGATTTCAAGTTATAGGCATTAATTGAATTTTAAGAGTAGAAAATAAAATTAAAAATTTAAAACTCAGTAAGTTTAAGTTCTCTGATTTTCAGTAGTTTAAATCCAATCATCAGAAATTCAGGAGCACCTAGTATGTTCAAAGTTGCACAAATGTATATGGATGATAGAAAAGTAATAATCCCCATGCAATATTTTAAGTGTTGCTATCAGATATATTTAAGTGATATTTTACAGATTAAAGCTGGGTAAAATCAAAATATATCCTCCCATTACATTTTAAAACAATCACAATAATTTATCAACAGTTGCCATTTCACAGCAATTAGAAAACAGGAATTAATACAAGTTGAACAGAAAGGTACCTTTTCCTTTTTTAGGAAATAAACACAGATATGTGTGTGCGTGTGTATGTGTGTGTGTGTGTGCACGAGCGTGCACATATATGTATACATACACTCACATACACACACAACATCATCTTCAAAATTCAAAGTGGTTAATTTACTTTTGTATTATAAAAAAATTATCTCCCTATGGTCAAAATACTGAAAAAGCACAAAGGCTGAAAAAAGAAAACCACATTTGCCACTTTAAAAAAATACATTATTGTCTCAGTGGTTCTATTTATTTAACTGATTATAAAGTTAGGTATTATTAGGACTCAGACTCCTAGGACTGTACTGGACCAGACGGAATTAAATATGCCCCTTTCTCAGTCTCCAGAAAAGATACTCCTAACTCACCCTAAAAGATGATAAAATAAATGCCCCTATTCTGAACTGTTATACTGGGAAAGAAAACATGTCCACCTGGAAGCAATACAAACCATAAAAGTTTATGAATCTATGAGAGAGCCTGTATGAATCAGAAAGCAATTCTTTGGATATAAGTAAGGAGATTTTAGAAGTTTATAAACTCTAGAGTACAGATACAAAAATGATTTCTCTACAAATAACGATTTATCTAGTGCAAGGGTTGGTAGCCCATGGTCCATATCTCAAATGCCATCTGTTTTTGTAACTAAAGTTTTATTGGAACATAACTATGCTCACTTGTTTACATATTGTCTATAGCTGCTTTTGTTACAATGGCAGAGTTGAGTAGTTGTGACAAGAGACCTTATGGCCTGCAAAGCCTAAAATATTTACTCTCTGGCCCTTTACAGAAAGTTTACTGACCCCCTGATCTAGTCACTAAGTAATGTTCTAGTTACCTCAAAGTGTTAACATATCTCAAGAAGATTTTACCATGTAGTCCAAGAATAACCTGCATCGTGGGGTTTGTTCATAAGTAGGTAAATGTCAAACCCCACTTTAAAGTGGTACTTTACTTTTGGACAAGAAAATAATTTGTACACATTTTCAGGAAATACCTATAAAAGTTAATTTAAAAAAAGAAAAGGAAAAATCCAATTAAGAAAATTATGTCTGGCTATGTTCTCTTAATACTTTTATATTATTGAGGGGAAAGGGTGCTAAAATGCTTTTGTCACTCCTTCAGTTTTTCTTTAGTTTGTTTATAAATGTTTTCTGATAAGTAGTGCTCCCTCCTCCCCTCCCACACAATTAATAACCTTTAAGGTAATCTGCCTAAAATGCAGTTTGAAAAAGCCTTGTTCAGAAATATGTACTTACACTAAAAATATTAAAGATTATCCTTTTAGAAAATATTTCTAAAATTCTTTATATCTGTTACTCTAAGAAGGGGAAAGAAGGTAAAGAATGCACAGGGAAATTAAACTCTGCAAAACATACCCTAAAATGATAGGTATAAAATAGCGACCATTTTCGAAAAGCAATGTAAAATAAAAACAGAAAAATCTTTCAGATTTTAAGGGTGAAGCTTCCCTGACTCTAGTAAGCTACCCAAGTCTATTTCCAAAAGGGAGCCTCCGTAACTCAAGCAGCTGCTCATGAATCTTTAAGAGTTCACAGGTGTTTCATATTTCAATAGTTGTTGAAACATGGAAGATAAAACACTGAGAAGATATTTATCAAACACAAATTTATATCAAGATTAACTTTTTCAACCAGCTTACAAGCGGACTTTTCCCTTTGTTTAAAAAATGAATGATATGAAACTATATGTTAAAGATGTTTCTATAATAATACCTTACATTTATATAGCGCTTTACAATTTTCAAAGTGCTTTCACATACCATCTCATTTAATCCTCACAACAGCCCTGTGAGGTAGGTACAGCAGGTATTATTATCCTCACTTCAAGATGAGGAAATTGAGGCAGAGGGAGGTTAAGTGACTTGCCCAAGATCACACAGCTGGTAAGTGGCAGAGCTAGGCAGGACCTAAAATCAAATTTTTTGACTCCTTTCCCAGTACTCTTTCCACTACAACTACCGCCTCCAGTTATGAACAATGAACTGTGCATCAAAATCAAAAGCTTATTGAAGTTCATTGCAGTGATGTTTTAACAGTAAAGTTAAATGAGAAATACAAGAACAGTAGGTCTGATGGTTTTACTTGACATAATAAAATTGGTGCAAAACCACTTTTGTCTAATTATAACCTTTTGGTCCAAATACATAAAATATGCAATATTTACAGCATTTTCCTTTTTTTGTAAATGCAATGCTTTAAAACACATTATAAAGCACCTTAGTAAAAATAGTCTACAGGTAAAAGTACAGAAGATGTAGGAAAATCCTACCCATACCACAGCTCACTAATGGAGGCATAATATGGAGTCACCAATATCTCAGTTTACAGCTTTACAAATAACACATGGAAAAACAAACAGTAAACTTACTTTTTTGATATTAATGTGTGGAAGTCTTAACTAAAACTTCAGACAATCTCAATATTCTTTGAAGTATTTTCCCCAATATTAGGTATTGGGAAGAAAGGAATGAGAAATACTGCTTTGACTTTTTATCTTTTACAGTATTAGTCAATGGTTTAAACTGGTTTTTACCACTAATGATTATTTTTAAAAATTAAAATCACCTACATAAATATGGGCAAATCCAACTATAGCAGAAACATTTCTTAGCAAACATGATCAAACATTCCAATAAATTTCATGAGACGTGATTCACAAAACAAAGCACACACTGCCAAACAGTTATCAACACTATTCAGTAGAGGTGTATAATCCAAACCTTCGGTGAAGGTGAAAGTGGCAAATGGATTCTTCATTCATGGTTAGTTGAAAAAAATGCTTTATCAAAAACTTCTCTGAAACTGTATTTAGCCTTTTGATTGGACCTGCCATGTGTTTATCTTAGGTGATGTACAGGTTTTTTTCCAGGCAGGAGTTTATAACTCTCACCAAAATTTAACCAGAAAAAAGAAAAATGCCTGAAAATTTAAACTTCTTAGAACACTGACATATCAGTCAGTATCTACTTCCTTGACATTACTGTTTCCTAATTCAACTCAATACAAATCGTCATATATACCTATCAGCAATCCAGGTTGTGGAGCTGAGACCAAGTGTGAAGACAGGGTCGAAGTTTTAGTTCAAGAATCTAATAATCACATCTTATACTCAGTTTGATTTAGGGTAAATCTTTTCATAGAAAAAGTTTTGTGCAAGGATGTAGAGGTCTCCATCTTTTTCTCGAACAGCATGGGCTCTGATGAATTGGAACTGCTCTAGTGCAAATTCATAAAACTCATTCTCCATTTTCCAAATGTCAGACTGCTGTAGTTTTGCAATGGTTTGTTTAGTGGGGAGTTTCTTCTCTGTGGTTTTCCTAAGATGAGATTTCTTTCCTACTTACAAAGGAAAAAAGGAAAAGGTAAATAATTCTTGGAACACACACAAAAAGATCAATTCCTCTTTATTTAAAGAGATGGCTTAAGTTAATATGACACATTGAAGAGTAAGTAATATAACTGTCTTGTATTAATATAATTCGGGCAAAAATGGAACCCTAATCATACTTGAACTGTGATTTATTCCTTTAAAATGTAAATCCTTAACCTGTTAAAAACTTAACGAAATGTCATATATTAAATAGTAAATACGCAAGGATTACCACTCAGTACAATGTAGGCTGTCACCTCATACACTATAATCTCAAGTCCTTGGAGCTCTAACACTAGTTTGTTTTTTAAAAATTGATAAAATAACTATTGTCAAACAATTCTACTTTTTCATAACCTATATTCTCTAAAATTATGTGTTAGAAGCTAGGACATATGCATACATACTCATTCTATAGAAAGAGTTCCTATGATTGCATCTCATCAAACAGGAAAATCGTAATTAGATTATGCTAGCATGGTGACTTTCAGAAATGCAATACTGCTAAGGCTGCTAAAGCACCCTTTTAGGCATACTATATAACAGACATGACACATGACGACTGTATTAGTGCGATTCACCTCTCTTTAAAATGGCAGTAGGCAGGAGTATTACTTAGGTCTAATGTTTGATATCTGTCACTACTGAATATTACATATTTCTAAAGCCGGTTCTGTAGTTTGTATCATTCCACTATTCCTATAATGCCTTCTAATTTTCACCTAATGCACATATATTCGTTCAAAAAATATTTAGTGAACACTATCTCTGTGCCAGGCACTGTTTTGTATTGAAAATGATGGGCAGAAACAGACAATATACCTGCCTTTCTGGAGCTATTTGTTGTGTTTTACTGAAGAACTTCAAATCACATATATTTTACAAGTTGCAAACAAACCAAAAAAGTTAAAGACAGCTTTAAAAAGAAACCTTTCATTTATATACCTGTACGATAGAGTTCTGTAGCACCCCTGAAAAACCGGGGCAAAGCTGCCTCCAACAACATGATAAAATCTTCAAGCTCTTCAGTGACTCCCACCAGAAAATATTCATTAATTAGGTTATACTTGGCTTGATCCATAGCCCACCTGCTTCCCACATTCCTGAAACCAAAGAAAAGGAATTAAAAACCTAGTGTGAAATCTTCTAAGTATTTTTGATGCCTTTGACATTGTGTATTATGGAGAAAATAGATAAACACATGTATATCCAAAGGCTTAATGCCCTTTTATTAACATCCTCTGGGAAGCACACCTGTTTTTAATTTCCTTTGCTCTCATCTCCAGTTTCTGCTCAACTATGCAGTGCTAATTCAGAGCTTACTAGAGGAATCTTAATATGAACATAGTTTAGTTTGAGGGCACTTAAAAAATACATATATATATATACACACCCTGATATATACCTGATATAATCCTCCCATATGATTTAGTGTGAGTGTGTTTAATTTTTTTAAACTACTCTAAACTAAACTTTGTTCATTTTAAGAGCTCTCTAGCAAGGTATAAATAATTTGTGTCCAGTGCTTATCTTAATTTGTGAATTCAGGGGTATTTTTTTTTTTGAGACAGTCTCACTTTGTTGCCTAGGTTAGAGTGAGTGCCGTGGTGTCAGCCTAGCTCACAGCAACCTCAGACTCCTGAGCTTAAGCGATCCTACTGCCTCAGCCTCCCAAGTAGCTGGGACTACAGGCATGCGCCACCATGCCTGGCTAATTTTTTCTATATATATATTTTTAGTCGTCCAGATAATTTCTTTCTATTTTTAATAGAGACGGGGTCTTGCTCAGGCTGGTCTCGAACTCCTGACCTCGAGCAATCCACCCGCCTCGGCCTCCCAGAGGGCTAGGATTACAGGTTTGAGCCACCGTGCCTGGCCCTTCAGGGGTATTTTTTTATGAACTTAGCATTTTCTGAAATTTCTGAGGCACAGAAAATAGATAAGAAATAGTTCTGCTAAGCATCTCTTTTATTTTTATTTTTGTTTACATTGTCAGCTGATGCTGCTAATAGAGATTTTAGCACTGACATTCCTTGATCCTAATTCCAGCTCTGCCTTTAAGTAGCAGTGTGATCCTGAGCTGGTGGCTTTAGCTTTCTAGATTTTGTTTTCTCAGCTATTAAAAAGGAAGGGGGGGGGGGTGGTGGGTGCCAGTGATTAATTGATTTCTAAGGTCCCTCTCATTTCTGTGAATCTATGAAACATACTAAAGAAGTTCAATTAAAATATCCTCAAAAATGCCCAATGATGCAATATTCTTTATTGTTCTAAGGTAGGGATTAGCAAACTTTTTCTATAAAGGGCCAGAAAGTAAACATGTTAGACTTTGCAGACTATATGGTTTAGGTCCCAATTATTCAACTCTGCTGTTGCAGCATGAAAACAGCTATAGGCAATAAGTAAAAAATGTATGTGGATGTGTTTCAATAGAACTTTATCTATAAAAACAGGTGACAGGTAAAATTTGCTGCAGTTTGTTGTATGCCAATCCCTGTGCTAGGGAAATGGCTAAAAATTGAGAAGACATTCTTCCTAGACTTCCAGTTCTTCTTGTACTATTATAAGGCTTTGATACTATCTATTGGGTAGGACCTTAAGCTTCACAGTAATCTAATAATATATCTCAAATAATGAAGAAATTTCTTGTATTTCTCATTATGGTTTAAGGAAAAAACTAACTTTGAATGTGTTCCTTTTCCCCCTACTTTTCCTATTAAAATGATTGAATAGAACAAATAAATATGTACTAAGGAAATATATTA
The DNA here is from genome assembly GCF_020740605.2 of Lemur catta. Taxonomy (NCBI): domain Eukaryota; kingdom Metazoa; phylum Chordata; class Mammalia; order Primates; family Lemuridae; genus Lemur; species Lemur catta. Next base: position 58,008,611 of record NC_059130.1, read on the forward strand.
TTTCCCCAGAATGTGCCAAGTTTTGGCTTTTAAAAATACAATTATTTCTGAAAACTGAAAACTTGGCACATTCTGAGGAAATAAATTATTTATTAAAGATAAAATATCTTTATTTTCCACCTGTTTATTACCAAACTAACCACAACCATAACCTTGGCTTCTCTTAAAGTCAAAATCAGTTTAATAGTAAAACCAGGTGAATAATTTACCAAGTCTTTTGTTGATCTAACATGAATGGCTAAGAAAGTAAGCTTAGGACAAAGTAAGGTTTATGACCACTGGTCTCTAATTAAGAGATCTATTGAAATACAGCAAAACATAAGACAAAAAACAAACAAAAAAATTTAAAAACCAGCATCTGAGGAAACAATGCAAGTATATTATATATGAGTAATGCTTTAAATACATTTAAAGGTAACACAAAACTAGATATTACTTAATTACATGTTATTTTTAGTCTGGTCTTTCACTGATTTCACTAGACCTACCCCTTGTGAAATATAGATTATGGAAATATTAGGTTATTAAGTATGAAATGTTCTATTTCCTTAAGGACTAAGTTTGACAGTTGATATCTCTGACATTTCACTTTGACAATGTTTTATTTTTATTGTGAAGGTACATCCTCAGTCTTGCAAACGCTTGGTTTGGCTTGTGATTGTCTTTCAAATTTTTTTAGAGCCATTTTTGTGAAACCACTTCTTCCAGGCTTTGGACCACTTTTTGCAAGGAAAAATATTCAATTCTCAACAATGGATAAGTCAAAAATTCGTGTTATTTTCGGACATTAGTTCCATCATGGAATATCAATGAAGTGTTTGAGAAGGATGTGGCTAATGAATGCACAGTACATCGATGGTTTGAGAAGTTCCGTTCTGGTGATTTTAATCCTGAAAATAAGCCACGTATGTGACCTGAGACCAAGGTGGATAATGACGAGCTGAAAGCTGTAGTGTAAGCAAATCCATCTCAACCTACAAGTACATTAGCAGCAAGGTTGATGTTACTATTCCAACAATATTGGACCATTTGAAACAACTTGGCAAGGTAAAGAAGCTGGATAGGTGGGTTCCACATGAATTAAACCAGTGTCAGAAGAGAAATTGTCTCAAAGCTTGCCTTTCTTTGCTGTAACAACAACAAAAAGGTGAACCATTTCTATACCATATTGTTAGATGTGATGAAAAATGGACTCTTTTTTTTTTTTTTTTGTGAGAAATAGAGATTTTATTAGGCACAGAGGGTGACTGGTGAACAGTTACAAAATGGCTACCTCCTGAGCTGGAGAGTAGTACCCCAGGGGAAGGTAAGGCAGAGGAGTGGGTTTTCTCTGCCTTCTCCTTCAAGTTTGCAAGCGGATGGCCCCATCCAGCCGGATGACCTCTCCAGTGAGGAATGGGTTCTCAATGATGGCCTGTACCAGGTGAGCATACTCAGCAGGGTCACCCAGGCGGCTGGGGAAGGGAACCTGGCTGGCCAAGAAGTTGCGTACCTTCTCTTGGAGGGTGGTCAGCAGAGGGGTGCCAAATAGGCCTGGAGCAATGGTCACCACCCGAATGCCTATGGGAACGAGATCCCGAGCAATAGGCAGTGTCATGCTCACTATGCCCCCCTTGGAAACAGAGTATGCAGCTTGTCCAACCTGGCCTTCAAAGGCAGCCACACTGGCAGTGTTGATGATGACCCCACGTTGGCCTCCCTGGTCTGGTTCATTCTGGCCCTTCTCACCAGCCACTAGGCAGATCACATTGAAGGTACCCATGAGATTCACATTGAGAACTTGCTGAAAGTCCTCCAAGGTGTGGGCTTGGCTCTTCTTTAAGCTGTATGTTTTGATGGCCACTGCAATACCTGCACAGTTGACAGCCACATCCACGTGGCCAAATTTTTCTTTTGCTAAAGTCAGGGCTGCTTGCACGTCCTTCTCAGAGGTCACATCAGCTGGGGCGAAGACATAGCTCTTTCCTAACTTCTGGGCTTGGGCCTCCCCAGCCGAGCTGGGCAGGTCCAGAAGCACAGCAGAGGCTCCCTGCTCCACCAGTCGCTCCACTGTGGCCAGGCCCAGGCCTGAGGCTCCTCCGATTATTACTGCGACCAAACCCTTCACGCTCCAACACCAAAAAATGGATTCTTTTTAACAATTGCAAGCATTCAGCACAACGGCTGGATAAAGACGAAGTGCCAAAACACAGTCCAAAACCAAATATTCATCAAAAAAAGCTAATGGTGTTTGTCTGGTAGTCTAGCGCTGGCATTATATCCACTACAGCTTCATGAAACCTGGTCAATTGATTACAGTGATGTCTACTGCAACCAACTGGACAAAATGATGAGGATGCTTGCGATTAAGCAGCTGTGATTGGAGAACAGAGACAGATCAATCCTCCTGCTGGCCACCAGCGCTCGAGTACTTGTTGCACAAACAACGCAGCAGAAGCTAGACTTGGAAACTCTCTGTCATCCATTGTATTCACCAGACCTTGTACTAACTGACTACCACTGCCTTCTAGGCTTTGGACCACTTCTTGCAAAGAAAAGTATTCAATTCTCAACAAGCCATAGAAAATGCCTTTCGAGATTTCATCGCCACTCACCCTCCAGGTTTCTTTTCTGCTGGCATAAACAAGCTACTGTTAAGATGGCAAAGCCGTGTCGATAGCTTAGGAACATACTTTGATTAATTGTACTGCTTCTGGTTTGAGATATAATAAACTTCTGATTTGAAATCAGACATTTTATATTTAATGACCTAATACTAAGGAAGATGATCAATTTAAGCCAACTTTATCTCCCTACCAGCATTCGGAGCTGTGTCCACAGAAGAAGGGGATTTGAAGCCAGAGCTTCTCTGGAGCACAGTCTGAGCCGCCCTCAGCTACACATTCATCAAAGGTCTGGAGCAAAGACAAAGCAGCATAGGTAAGCCATAAATCCAAGTCTCACCTATAAAATACCTTAAAAGGGTAAGTTGTTAAATAAATGGGCAGAAATAGGTGGGATGAGACAGTAAAATGAAAGGGATAGGCAGGTTACAAAAGTATACTTGAGATACTGAAGAAAGTTAAACATGAATTTTTCTCACCACTTTGTTTTATGCTTGCTTTTGTAAGAATTATTTTACTATATGAATGGAAACTCCTCTAGATAATAATTTGTCCCTGAAAATAAGTACTACTTTATTTTGAATTTGTGTATTTATATTTTTTTACCAAAGGAAATTATCTGTTTCAGATGATATAACAGAGATACCAGAAAACAAACTAGGGAGGTTTGGTTGTTGCAGTGAGCCACCTACAAACACCGCTTGGTACTTCTGCAAGGAAGAAATATGAAAAAGCAGGAAGAGCACACATCTTCAGGGCCAAGCGAGTTTCTAGAACCAAGCTTGACTCTATTTTGAGTAAGTTCTTTAAGGCCTCCAGGCCTTACTTTTCTAGTCTATACAATTAGATTAAACTCAGAGGGCCTTTCAACCAAAGTTCTATAAAGAATAAGGCCAAAAAAATCCTTAGATAGCTTTCAGTTGATCTTGTAAGGCACAAAAGAGTGGTTTTATTTTCACTTGAATAAATCATTTATTTATAGATGGCCCTGTTTTCATAAAAGTTAAACAATGCAATAGTATTCTGGTGATGTTACTAATACTACAGCTAAACAAACAGGCATATTAATATGCATTTTAAAAGGACACTTAAAAAACCCCAGACAAACCAAGACCTACTACAGTCAGGGCAAAGAACAGTTGAAGCTCCAGGGTGCTATAAAAGGGGGAGATGATGTTAAAAGATCTGCCTGGATTTTTCTATGAGTATTGAATATGCAACTTTAAAATATCTTTCACATAAAAATGTTGAGTAACATGTTGTATTTCTTTCCTCCTTTTAAAAGGATATAAAGAGCTTAAGACTATGGGCTCTAGAATTAGAGTGCTTGGGTTTAAATTCCAGCTCTACCATTTACCAGTTGCATGACACTGGGCAAGGTACTTAACCTCCGTGCCTCAGTTTCCTTCTCTGTAAAAACGACAACAATAGCAGCAAACATCCCATAGAACTGTTGTGCAAACTACCCGAAAAAATACATATAAATAACTTAAAATACTGCTTGGTACACAATAAACAGTCAATAAATATGGGCTATTATTCTTAATATTATTAAGTATTATTATCATCCAATCCCTCAAACTACATAGGATAGCAACCATAAAACCATGCTATCCAGGGCTGACATGACAAATGATGAATGTAGAGACCTACATGACTATAAATGTTTTCCTTACCAACACTAATATTACTTTGGTTGTAGAAGGAGATGGATTCTAACATTTACTGAATAAGAGCTAATGTAAACAATAGGGCTAAAATTTGGGGAGGGGAGTGGGTAGTAAACTCAAGTAAATTTAGAAATAAATACCAATAAACTCCAAAGTAATAGGTCACAAAAGAGTTGCATTAATAGATTTTACAAACTTTTGTAGAATCTCCATAATGACAAATATTTTTAGAAGATTAAATAATGCTAAGAGATAGGCAGGTGAACACTAAAGGAAAACAATTTGGTCAGTTACCTGTGTTTGTATCAGTACCTTCTACCTAAAGCCTTGAGGCTAAGGAAAGAAACAGCAATTTCTAGAAATCATAAAAAAGGAAAGCAAAATAAAAAAAACACTGCCCCTTCATGTGACACAGGGGGCACATCTAAGTTGGAAAAACATTGTTGGATGTTGATTAGCACAATACACCAAGTATGAAGCATCACTACTGTGTAACACTTTAGGTTTAGAATGTGTAGAATTCACACTTTTGACCATTTGCTAAGCACTCACAGGTAAACTAGGTACCATGCTAAATACTGGGAAAACAAAACGAATGAAATAAATGCTTCAGGAAGTTCACCATATTTTAAAGAAGACAATAGGTAAACAGATAATCCAATTACTGCAAAATAAATGCTTAAAAATAGATTTGAATGGAGTGCTCTGGGAGCCCTGAAAGGGGCATGACTAACTCTGCCTAGAGGCATCAGGAAAAACTTTATGGAAGAAGTATTATATAAGCTAGATCTGAAAGGTAGACAAAGAATTTTCTTGAGTAAAGAAAAGGCATTCTTAATATAGGGAATAACACATGTGCAAAAAGTAGGAAGCAATAAGTTTGAAGGACAGTGACATTTTATGTGGGTGAAGCACAGGGTGCTGGAAGGAAAATTAGGCAGGAGAGGTAGGGCTCAGATCATGTCCAATTGTGTCTCCTATGTCCTGGATAATCTTGTGAGCAATGAGGTCCCAGTAAGAGTATCCCACCAGAAAAGTGACAAACCAGTTTGTTTCTTAGAAAAATAACTCTGGTGATACTCTAGAGAATACAATGAAATGGAAGACAACCCAAACCTAAACCTGATAAAAACTTTGTTGAGCCATTATTCTCTCTTTGTCTGAAAAAATAGCTGCTTTAGCAAGATAGTGTCCCTAAACTGATGGTAACAAATATAAATTGTCATCATCAAGACTAAGAGAACCAAAGAATATACAAAAATACATAATATTAATAGATAATTATAACAGTGTCATACTAAAATTATTAGTAGGACTATAATAAAACAAATAGCCCTGGAACAGAAGTACAATATTTTTAAAAATCACAAAAAATTATGTATATTACAAGATATCAACTATATAAGTAGTCTTCCTTTTGCTCCTTTCCACTTGGGGTTGTTTTCAAAATTTCCACAATAAGCAAACAGTATATTTATAATTGACAACAAATTTAAAAAGCACATTGTCCAACGCATTTCCTAAACAATTATCTTTGTAAAAATCTTAAAACTAAGATATTACCTTTTTGTCTCCTTGTTTTCGTCTCCTTAACCCTGGTCTATAATCATCTCCAAATCTCAGAAAGTAATAGTAAGAAACTAGCCTCTCAATAGGATCCCTTATGACATTAATGTAAATTGGCTTCTTCTTCACACCAAATCTGAAATAAAACAAAATTTAAAAGGTGAAATCAATATTTTCATTCTGTTTAGGGGTACCCTGAAAATATATGTATAAGTTTGAAGTATTGATCCTACATGGAAAGAACAACATGAATTAATTTAAATAATTTGAATACATGGAGATTGGGAAATATTTCATGATTATTTATGTCACAATCAAGTAAATATGAAATAAGAATTTTAAAATTATGGCTGAAGATAAAGAAAAGAAGGGAAAAATGAATGAAAAGTAATTTTAAACTTTACTGGCAAGAATTACATAAAACATTTTCATACTACATCCTTATTAGATTTCAAGTCCAAGTAGAAAATTCCTTTTTAAATTAGTATAGACATATTACTAAGAAAATTACTAAGAAAGAATTTAATATTTATAATTTTAAAATGAACTCATAAAAAAGTATTTTTATTACATTCCATAATCTATTATCTGGTGCTACAAAAAGAGTTTCAAATCTGCATTAAATATGTAGCAATGATTTCTCATTTCTAGCTCACCAAACTAGGTAAACATTATCGATGTTATCAAGTACTAGTCAACAAAAGAGTGACCATTTGAATCTACCTTCTGTTGCTGATTTTAAAGACAAGATAGAAGTAAAAGACATTAGGTTTTCAGCATTATTTCTTTAGGAAATGATAAACACTTGAAGGAACACAGACTTTTACTTTAGCAATCCTTGCAGACTCTAGAATTGTCCAACTGCCTCTCTGTTCTAACATCGTTCCCTGTCCCAGTCTTGAAATGTGACAGTTATCTTGATTCTTCCCTTTCCATTATTCTTCATTTAATAAAATTACAAAGTCCTTCTGATTTTTCTTTTGTAAGTTTTCTCACAGATGGGACTTGTCATTATCATTCTTTTTCTTTACCACTGCCCTCTTCCTCAGCTTCTTGCTTAGATTACCACAATAATTTAGTTGGTTTTCTTGCATCCAGTCTCTTTCCCGTTCAACCTACCTTCCATACCAGTTTTCAACCGTTGTTCCTAAATAACTCTTCTTAGGATTCTTAGGAATCTGAAATAACTCTACTGATCAGTTAATATCAAATCCAAACTCCTTTGCCTGGTTTGTTTGCCTTATGTCTTAGGTACCACCTTATTGATACAACTTTTTCTTCAACTTTCCTCAAACAAGAAACCATCTGCTATTGTTAGGTCAGCCTCTTCTACCTTCTCCCATATATCCATACTTAGTGCTATTTTTCCTTATATATTTTCTCTTATTCTGTCTTCAAAGACTAGAATGCCATTTCCATTTTTCTATTCTTTCCTTTTCTATATTAATTCATTCAAAAAATACTTTTCATGTACCCAATATATGCCAAGCCATGAGCTACATACTAGGGATACAACAATGGAAAAAAAAAGACAAAATTCCTTGTCCTTCAAGAGCTAACATTCTACTTGGGGGAGACAGGCAATAAAATAAATAAGCAAACATATTAGATGGTAATAAGTACAAAGGAGAAAAATAGTGCACTGGAAGAGAATAGGGAGTGCCAGGGGAGATGAGGCAGAGTACAATTCAAAATACTGTTTTTTGGAAAAGTGTCACTGGTATTATGTAAGGAGGAAGGAACCATGCAGATATCTGGGGCAAAGTGTTCTGGGAAGATGGGACTTCCAAGTATGAAGGCCCTAAAGCAGGTAAGTGCCAGGTGTTTTGAAGAATGGCAAGAAGATCAACCTGGTTGCAGGATCAGGATAGTAACAGAGGATGAGAGTAAAGAGGTGGGGGTAACGTGGAGCGAGCACTGATCGTGTGGGCCTTGCAGGCCATTATAAGCATTTATAAGCTTTTATAGAGTCAGGAAGGACGTCATAGGAGGATTTAAGCAGAGAAGTATCATGATATGACTTATTTTAAAAGGCCACTGACTGCTGTTTTGGAATAAACAGAGAGGCAATAACAAAATCTGTGACTTCTCTTCCTGATGACTCTAGCATACAGTTCTACTAGCTTTCGTTTGATATCTCCTACACCCAAGACCTATGGCCATTAGGCAATTTAATGCTTAGTTTGTCCTACGAGGGCTTCTCCTGTAAAGTCTTTTCTCCCCAAGAATATTATAAGTCACCTGAGGATAGGCATAGCACCAATAATGCAGTAAAAATTTCTTTCATAATTTTTTAAAAGAGGAAAACAGTATTATTGCAAATATATAGCACTGCCACATTAGGTATTAGAGTAGATGCTCCATAAAGGCAGAGACTGTTTCTTTCTTGTTTATGGCTTTACCACTAGTGCTCAGCACTGTACCCAACACATAGGTGTTGAATATTAATAGCATTGGGTTGAACAGACTGTTGTGAATTAGCTTTGTACTTTTTCTAAGTACAAAAGCCTTTCTGTGGGAGAGTACACTCAGTAGTGAGAACAAAGTAAGGAGGCACCAGGAACATAGAGTTGCTACTTTAGCTCACAGAGCTGAGAGTCTTTTAACAGGAAGCTACAAGAAAGAGAACACAGGATAATGGATTGCTGATTCCATTCTTAAGACTGAGATTCCCTGGGAACCTCCTCTATCCTCTCCATTATTAGCCATTGCCCCACCCTGGGCCATTCTCTTGTGAATTGCCTCCTGGCAGAAGAATATCTCCCAGCAATGTTTCCTCTTCCCCTTTCCCTTAGTTGCTGACATGTGAAGCAGACAGCAATTCTTACTAGGCAATAGTGAAAGGAGACACTGCATTTTACAAAACTCTTCTTGCTGTCTAGGAAATGGCTATCTTGGCTTTTAGTAGCATTTATCATGTATGAAATATGATTTTAATGAGATAATCTGTGAACTCATTCTGAAAATGGATAAGAACTATTATGTGTAATTTAGGTAATAGTTATACAGACATGAAGGGCTGGAGGCAAGGGATCATAACATAATGGGCATGATTAAAAAATAGTATATGGGCCACTCAGCTCAGCCAGTTAGAAAACAAGATCTAAGGACTGCCAGTTTAACTCTCTTGCCAACCAGGTAGTTTATATAGTGGTAAAAGTAAAGAAGTCATAGAGTCCACCCTTAACCTTAGCTACTCATTTGAGCTGTTCAGCAGGAAGGTTCAGGTGGAAGAGTAGAAAACCCATCCCTACTCATTGACCTGTTACAACATAACCTTCCCAGGAAAAGAAGTACATACTAGTAGGAATCTGCAAGTAAAAATCAAAAAGGGAAAAACATCATCTGAGCAGCAAGTTGGTAAGATGTTTTGGGAACCTCATTCTTGCTATGTAAGCATATGATGCATGGCAAAGCAAGGAACATAAACTAGGTTCATTTCTTTACAATTACCCTCTATAGATAGCTTCTACAGACAAGTGAACAAGAATGGTTAAAAGAACAAATGCATTCTCAGAACATTTGTAAGAAACCTTGTCAACTGGCTGGACAAAGTCTAAAAGGGAGATGATGAAGCTGAAAGAGGGCTTAATGGCTTTTGGGAAGCTTTGAGATTTCTGCTTCATACTAGGTTTAACATTTCTACTTAAGCATCAGTCTTGCTGGGAGGACATTTATACCTTGTACATATTTATTCTGGACCAGCTTAGCCCTAAAGGGTTCACAGATGCTTTCTAATCCTACTGGCAAGTTCACACTATCTTATTTTAAAAAAAGTGAATGACCTGTTGGTCTTTGTTGGTTCCACTGACAATAATGTTATAAATAAATGATTTTTAAAGAAATTTATTTACGTCTTAAAAAGGGCATTCATCTACTATGCATCTATTAGAATGGCTCAAATTAAAAAAAAAAAAAAAACCAAAGAGGGGGTTAAACAATTCCAAATGGTGGTGAAGATGCACAGCAACTGGAGCTCTTAAACACTATTGGTGCCGCAAAACGATACAATCACGTGAGAAAACAGTTTGGCAGTTTCTTACAGAGTTACTATACAATCTAGCAATCTCATTTCTAGGATTTTATCCAAAAGAAATTAAAACATATGTCCACAAAAAGCCGTATACAAATGTTCTGGCAGCTCTATTCACAATCCCCACATGCTGCAAACCACCAAAATATCCAGAAACTGGTGAATGGTTAGAAGGTGTGGCATATCTATACAATGGAATACCACTCAGCAAGGAACTAACTACTGATACACACATCCAACTGGATGAATGTCAAAAGCATTATGTTAAGTGAAAGAAAGCAGACTCAAAAGATTTGGTGACTAATAAGATATAGGTAGTGACAAAAAGAGTTGTCTAAGATGACTCTAAAGTTTCTTGCCTGGGTGTCATGACAGATAAAAATGTATAAACTTTCCAAAAGGGAATAATGGAGACAAAATCTTGTGCAATGCCTAATTAAGAGTTGGGAATAAGCAGGACCAGCAAAGATTCAGACAGGGAGAAGAAGAAAATACCAGTTAAGACTGAAAGAAGAGAAAAATTAAAAAGAATCATACCACTGCCCTGTATGAGGCACAGAACTAAGTGCTTCATATACATTATCATAGTTAATCCTTACTACCACCCATGAAGTAATTACTTTAATTATCCTCATTTTACAAAAGGGGAAACAAGCTCAAAGATCTGAAGTAATGTCGCTGAGATAACAGCTGGCAAGGAGTCAAAGTGGATTTAATGGCAGATCTGTCTGACTTCAAAGATTGCTCCTTAGCAGTCTAAAGGATCAGCGCTGTAGAAAGAGGGAGCAAAACAAGGTCAATAAAAAAGCAACTCCCCCATATTGCCTATAATAATTAAAATACATTTTTTTTTTTTTTAAGACAGGGTCTTGCTCTGTTGCCAAGGCTGGAGTGCAGTGGCACAAGTATAGTTCACTGAAACTTCCAACTCCTGGGCTCAAATGATCCTCCCACTTCACCTGTAGCTGAGACTATAGGTGAGTGCCACAATGGCTAATTAAAATAAAATTTTTTTTTTTTTTTTAGAGATGGGGTCTTGCTATGTTGCCCAGGTTGGTCTCCAACTCCTAGCCTCAAGCAATACTCCTGCCTGGGGTTATAGGCATGAGCCACCATGCTCGGCCACTGATTAAAATAATTTTTAAGTTTCTATGGTATTATGACTTATTTGTTAGAAGTTGTACAGAAAATGGTGCAAACTTCCCCTGGATCAGCAGAGTAGTATTAGGTAAAAAGAACAATGTCACATGAATTTATATATTAACAAATTCTATTTAGGCCTAAAATATGGTCATGTATTATCCTCTAGGATATTTCAGACCTAGTGAAGCATTTAGTTATTTGTTTCTTGTCCTGATGTATCTGCTTCTTTAATGATTCAGCTCACTTGTTCTGAAAATAATAGAGGTAATATAGAAAAACCAAAATGACCCCAATGAAAACTTGTCATTTCCGGGAACAACAACAAAGGCATACACCTGAGGTGTGCCTGAATAAAACAGTTGTATCAAAAACAATTTTCAAATATCTTTCTAAGACAGATGGTAACATGTGACCCTAAGGTAGCTAGATCATAAAAAAAAAAAAAAATCACAGCAGTGTCTGATGGAAAGTACAGCATTAAAAGTTTTATTTTAGCTAATCATTCATTATGAAGGGAAAAAGGTTTTTGGAAGAGATGTTCTAACACTTTTGTTTTCTAAAATTTGCAGAAAATCAAAGTGGGATAATGGATACCACTGAAAAATAAACAGTATAAATTTAAAAAGGGGAGATAATCTAATATTTTCACTGTTTATAGTAAAACATAATGAAGTGATAATTACAGAAAAAAATGGGGTTTCAGTGAACTCATTAAGGTCAAGATCTGCAACTTATTCAACTTTGTATTTCCTCTACACTAGGATATTTTGAAAATGTTCAACCTAAACAATTTTAAAATGGAAAATTTCTAAATTTATGACATTATCATATCTATTAATACATTATTTTAAAATTGTGTTGTCCACCAATTAAAAAGAAAACAAAACAGTAACCGAATATTAAAAGGAAAAATAGAAAGAAGAACTAGGAAATATGACAAAGAAAATCAAAGGATTCAGACAAAAAGGAGCAAGATAGGATAGGAATACAAAAATGTAAAAAGAGGGTATTTGGTTATTATTCTAAAGTTCTCAAAAAAAACCCAAATATATGTAACCAAAACCCAGCTTGAGCAGAGAAGCTTGTAAATACAATGTGTGCTGCTTAGTGATAAGTCTAAACTAGAAAGGACTTTTCATTTTTCATTTCTTATTTCCTGGAGTTCTTCATACTCTTTTCAATGTCTCTGCTAAGGCAATTGAAAAACTATGTGATTCAGTATTTCTCTTGCCAGTTCACCATTTTCTCCCAAAGGCAAGTGTTTCACTGGATTCCACCTATGCCATACCGTACTTCCAGACTGTATGGAAGAATAAAGGACCCTTGAACAACACAAGTCCACTTATAGGTGGATTTTTTTCAACCAAACGCAGAACAATTATAAATATGGTATTTGTGGGATGAAGGAACTTATGTATATGGAGGACTGACTTTAAAATATGAGGGTTCCGCAGGGCTTGAGTATGCAAAGATTTTGGTATATGGGTGGTCCAGGAACCAATCCCTGGTATATACCAAGGAATAGCTACATTTTTAAAATTGGTAATCCCTGCTTGGCCTTTTGGCTAAGATCAAGTGTAAAAATTAGTAAGGTGATGTTTCTTTCCTCTTCCTTACTCATCATGGAGTGTATGGCTATCAAGCTAAAAGATATTTTAAAAGATATTAGTTATATCTACAACAGTTCTTGACTATATACATATATCACAGTATATTTCCTTTAGTTGATTTTGTTTAGGTATTTGTTTAAAATCTTATAAAAATCTGTTAAAAATTTTCCCAATACTTTTCACCTCCAATAACATAAGACCCACTATGAAAATATTCAAACTCTTAAAAATTCATGTCAGTATTTAATAAACAAGATTAATCTTTTCAAAAAGCTTTATACTTTTCAACTGCAAGAACCCTAGTATATACCAGAGCTTTGTTCTAAGTACAAGACTTTGCCAAAAGCAAAAGCACTCAATATATTATTTTAATAATGAAAACCTATAATATTAGAAACCAAGCTGTGTGTGGAAAAAATAAATCATTTAGGTGAAAGGGTAACAAACATTCAATTCAAGGATAATGCAGCCCTGAGGGAAAATATGCATATGAATGAAGTTTATGAAATTGGTTCAATGCCTCTGCAAAGAAAAAATAATTAGTTTATTTTAAAGCTGCCTATATAATGTTTTCAATATTACAGTATGAATTATTTATAGAAAAATGTACATCTAACTTTAAAGCTACCATTTTATTGTAAGATCTTGAGTACTGTGGGAGAAACTAGAAATAGGAATATATCATTTCATATATATATAATATTTGGGTGATTCCTTTTTAATTACATGATTTCCAAAAAAGTTAAGATTTGTTATCAATCTGAATCTATACTACTTCATTCTATTCTTTTTCTTTTCAAATTTAAGAAGTCAAATTGAGGGTGGGATATCACTTTCATTTTAAATTTCATGAAGAATGCCTTTTAAAGTTGACAAATACAATAGAGTATATTACTTTTAAGTCATAACTGCTAATTTAAAAGCTGAATGAACATGTCTAAGCTTAAATAATTAAAAAAAAATGTTAGTGGTGTTTTTTTTATTTAAAAAATTTTTTTAGAGATAGGGTCTCTCTCTGTTGCCCAGGCTGGAATACAATAGCATGGTCATAGCTCACTGCAGCCTCGAACTCCTGGGCTTATGCAATCCTCCCACCTTAGCCTCCACAGGAGTTGGGAACATAGGCATGTGCCACCATGCTCCATTAATTAGAATATTACTTTTAACCAACTTTATGATTAATAATGTGGCACAGACTCTAGTGGGAGCCACCTACTGCTTGAATACTATGAGGAGGACTGTAGTTTTCTAAACTTTTGTTAACAGAATTATGATAGAAATACCCTGACCCTATTCCTCCCTCAAAATACGGGATGAGATTTATTTATCTCCAATCACAGACAAATTCAAACATAAATGAAAATCATTATTAATTTTTTAAAGGCTCTGAAGAGATCATAATTTTAAGGCTAAAACAAGGTAGCCCAAGGGAAAGTGCATACTTCACCATGTCTTGGCTGAGAAACAGATGCACTGAGGCACCAATAGCTGAGTGAGGCTTCTTTGCTTTCTCAGTTCTCAACAATGGGGTAAGTCATAATCTGACTGGCCTCTAGGTTAAGACTTGAGCTCTCCTGAAATAGTGTCATTCTGTTTGTACAAGAAATGTAACGTAATGATGATAAATAACCTTAAAGAGTATTACCTAAATTTAACATAACTCAAATTTCTATATTATGAGAATTGACAATTTATGAACACTAGAGGGCAGTAAAACACTAGCAGGTATTATTAATATATATTTAAATTAAAGATCTAAAAGTGGTAAAGTCAGTGCATTCTTTTTTCAGCAAAATCATAACAATTTAATAAATTTATTCCTTTGTAAGTTGCTAAACCACAAAGCATTCTTTGGTGTGTCATTTTAGGTGTAACTTACTTTGCAAAATCCAAGTAAGAAACATGTCCATGATAAAATCCTGGTTTCATCTCTTTCCACGAAGTTATGTTTTTTACAAAGCGCACCTAAAAAGGAAGAAAGCACTCATTACTTAAATACAATTTAAGGAAAATGAAATTTAATGATAGCAAAATACTAACAAGTTAGGAATTTAACCCCCTTATACCACTTTGGCAATTAAATTGGACTAAGGAAAGTATAGTGTAATCTGTAACTACAAATTCATCACAGAGAACGCTACTATCACCACACTCAGGAAAGAGTAAAGGATGATTCTGAAAACAAAAATCGCACAATGAAATCATTCACAATACTGTACAGTGAGTACATCTACATGGGGTGGTGGGCTGGAAGGAGAGCGGTGGCAGGTATATGTATCTATCCCCTTCAACACCCATGTTGAAGCACACAACAGTGTAATATAGGGACATTCTGTACATATTAAATGTTTTCTTCTCAGAGGCTTGTTATTCATAAAAAAATAATTTTTAATAATGACTCAACAAATAAAATTAATCCTTAAACCAAAGTGATTTTTTCTTTTTTTTTGGAGACAGACACTTGCTCTGTTGCCCAGGCTAAAGTACAGTGGCATCATCATAGCTCACTGCAGTCTCAAACTCCTGGGCTCAAGCAATCCTCTTGCCTCTGCCTCCCGAGTAACTGGGACTGCAGGCACATGCCACCATGCCTGGCTAATTTTTCTATTTTTTGTAGAGACAGGGTCTTGCTCTTGCTCAGGATGGTCTTGAACTCCTGGCCTCAAGCAATCCTCCCGTCTTGGCCTTCCAGAGTGCAAGGATTACAGGTGTGACTCACCATGCTTGGCCTGACAAAATTATTTTTTGAAAGATGATGATTATCAGAAGATTTTAAAGAATGAAGAGTAGATATCATAAGCTTGTTGATAAAAAGATTAATTACATTAGAGATGTAATATAGGTCAAATAAAAAATTTTAAATGTCTAAATATTATTTAATTTATTGGAATTAAAAGTATATAAAAGGTTAATATGAAAAATTCTATAAGTGTAAATATATGTAAAAATTTCTAAGAGCAGTGATACAAAATTTCTTAAAGGAAAATGGTAGATTTGTGATAAGCAAATCTCTGCATGATAAATAGCAAGTAGTTAAGAATCTCTTTTGGAGACTAGATACAGTATAGGGGGTAAGGGTGGTGAGGCCCACCAAGCTATGCTGCACAGAAAGCATCTGCAAGCTGTGACCTCAGCCTCTAAAGCACAGAATTTTCAATTGTATAATTCTGAAAAATTATCAATCTTTCATTTACATTTGAGAATAGTCACATGGACACATTCTGGAGCACTTCACACCAGCAATGAAAGATGATTGTGATCTCCTAGATAAGGCCTACTGGTAGGGTAAGAAAGGGAAGCAGTGCAGAGGCAGCCATATGTCAGAGAATGTGAACTAGGGAAAATGAAAGCTTCTGAGAAAATTTATTTTTTAGGGGAAGCATTAATAACTCATACACTAAAAGAAATAATAGAGCTTTTAGAAGGGAAATTAAATAAGCCTTACTTGATATCCTCTCCATATATATACATACACTTAAAATCTGAAAATTGAATGTAGATAAAATTAGGTTGCATTAGAAAATATGCAATGTCATTGTAGCAGATTTTTTCAATTTTTCCCCCACTGAAACCAAAAGAGCCAAACATACGTGTGGTTTGAGGGTATCATGTTTTTTCCTATTTGTTCTTCAACTAAGGCACCAAATAGAATGAAAATACGAAATTGCAAATGAAAAGGAAACAGAAAATATAAAATTAGATAATCCAAAATCTGAATCCTTAAAAAATTTTACATGTTGAATATGAAAAGATCTTATAACTGCCACTTAATGGTAAATTATTTCATACAAACCGTTGGTTTTGTGAAAATCAGTTTCAATATTTCAGCCAAAAGTGAGAGGAAAATAGAAGGCAAAGAGAATAAGGAATTCGAAGTAGTGGTTAAAGGTAGCTTAAGATATATTTAGTAGCTCAGTTCTATTTTCCAGAAGCTGAGACTTAATATGGAGACAGTGGTATAGGGGGCAAATGAAAGGAGATGCTAGACTGATATCTGAGAAAAAACAGTGTCATATAAGCCAAATGTTAGGGAAGATCATAGTACAAACTTGGAGTATATTGTGGTGAGGACTCGGACAGAAATAAGACTCAGGTCTAAACTTCAAGCATCCTTTTTCCTCCAATCTTCCTAAGGATGGTCAATATTAAACTAAATCCTCTCCTGGGGATGAATGAAATGTGTGTCCTTCAACATAAGTTGAAGAGCCCAGGAAGCTCGATTAATACCTGGGCTGCTACAAGGCTTCTCAAACTTGAATGTTCAAATGAATGACCTGGGACTCTTATTAAAATGAAGATTCTGATTCAGTAGGTCTGGAGTGGGGCCCAAGATTCTGCACTTCTAACGAATCTGCAGGTGATGGCTATGCTGCTGGTCCATGGCCCACGCTGAGGAGCAAGGCTTCAGCAGCTGTGGGTCCAGGAACTAGCTCTTGATTAATATGAGGCTTGTTTTCACAGTGCTTGCAAAGGAAGCCTGAGGTCTACAGAAGCTCTTTAGCAGAATGTTCTCATAATCACTGTTTCAGTAAAAGTATACTGAAAAAGAGCAAAATTTTTGGTAATTTTATAAGCTACCATAATATATAAAACAGAAAGGGAAACAGAAGCAGGGTGAACCCTGCTTACTTTGTTTGGTCTTTACGGCCCCCCAGCCCCAAGTGATGCCTGAAACACTTTGGAACCAAGCATTCCATGAAACATAGTTTAAAAACCAACGAAATAAGAGAAAGGTCTGTGCTTCCAGTTGGTCTCAGGGAAGACTCTGGTGAAGGCAGAGAACAGAACAAAGTACGAATTTTCCTCTGTTGTTGCCAATCTCAAAATCTCTTGTTTACAGACTCAAAATTTCAGAGGTGAATTTTAGAGGTGAAAGGGACCTAGGCATCCTGTGTTCTTTATTTTATAATAAAGAAACTGAAGATCAAGAACCACATACCTTAAGTTTTCATACAATCATCCTTCTATGCCATTAGCTAATTTCCTTAATTTATTACTGTCCAACTTAAACAGGGGAAGGATTTAATAGGCAGAGACAACAGACCTCATTCACATCATGATTCTGATTAATAAATTCAGACATTGAAAATTTCAGGTTTTATCCACTACTAAATTAATCCCTCAGGTCCAGTCACTCAAACTCCCTCACCTCTCCGCGATGTCAAAGCCCTGTTGATATAACTCTCTCAATTGTTTATTTCTTTATGAATTCACTCAGCACCTTCATAATAATCTCAATTGCTAATCCACCCTGATCACTACTCTCTTACTGGACACCCATTTCAACAATAACCCTTGATTTATATTCCCCTCTCTTTATTGTCTTGGGTAATCCCAGGCATTGCTGGGTACTGCTGGTCAAAACCAAAAGACAAAGTCTAAATATCTATATAGGATTTTGAACTTTATTTCCTAAATTTATGCTATCTAAAGTAAATTCAGGTAGATTATTATTACTTTTAAATTCTCTAGATTTTACTATTGTTAAAGTTTTGAAAACACATAGAATCTCTTTCTAATCTCCAAGTATTAATAAAAGAATACCAAAGGCTACATACTTTATATATTTATGTTTTTCTTTCATCTCATCAACATTTAACTAAGGCCATGAAGTCTCATTAATAAAGCTGTGGCTGATTTACAAATTGTGAAAAATCAAAAGATCTTAAACTGAGATTTACCCTTCCCTTTATGAGGAAGAAAAAAAGTGTTAAGCAAACAAAAGATGTCAATAAAGTGGTTGTTCACACTAATCTGGAAAATAGCCTGAGCATTCAGAAGTGCCATTTACGTACTACTGAAATTCCATACCATCTTTATCTCTTCTTCAAAACCTTCTCCAAAGAAATATAACCTGCTTTGAAAAGCAGTATTTTTAAGAAGTTTTCTTTTTAAATTTTCCTTTCAGCGACGTTTAATATTTATCCTTAGTTCTCCAGAATTCTCCCCATCTCTACTCTTTCACCTCCATCTCTGTCATCAATCTAGTTCCAGGCCTGCTCTATCATTTTCTGCCTTCTCACCTCCCCTGTACCATTTGCTTTGTCCTTCAGTTTGTTTTTTTCTGGTGTTTTCTCTACACGGGGGCATTCTGCCCAAGACTTCGAGACAAGACTCTGGAATTCAGAGGAGTAAGAAGAGTAAACTGAGATTAGGTGAGTAAGCTTCTACTCAGTTCATTTTAGGGATTCTTACTGACTACACTTGGCAGTAATAAAAAGCTAAAGTGATAGGCAAAAAAGAAGCAAAACTTAACAGCACCAAATGAAGTTAAGAATACTAAAGACATTGAAAACTCTGGCTCGGGGAAAAGAAATACACTAACAAGAAGAATGTTTCAGAAGCAGTAGTTAGATACAGTACATGAAAAGATGTTTTGACCACTAGCCTGGAGCAGATCTTAAACTGTGATTTTTGTCAGATTTTATAACTCAAGCAGAGTCAGGCTAGCAAGTAATAAGAAGAGACCTTTAGGGAAAACACAAGCAATGTAGCTAGCGTCATTGTGATTTATTTGTTAGTGGAATCAGACCTGAACCAGTGCTACAGGAAAAGGCTAAGAAAGCACCATCTCACTAACCATAGTATCTCAACCTACATTCTTAATATATTAACCTCAACATTATGACTGTGATCACAAAGGAGCTTGTTTTCACTATCTAAAGGAGTAGAAATGTCACCCTGAAAATCCTGGCTAAATTCCAACTTTGTAATTACTATCTATTGAAAGAATACTGCTATTAACTTGAGTAATTACTATATACAAAACTCCTACTTCTACATTTACTTAAAATAGACATTTCTTGTATGGCCATGGGTACTTTTATGAGACTAAACGAGACAGTATGTTTTCTACACTAAGAGGCAAACTAAGTAGTGGCTGGATAAAAATATAAGCAAAGCTTAGCAGCAATAGAACATATCTTCACTGAAGTTCAGAGCTATGTTGATTATCTTGTTTTGGGGGATGGTGGGGTGGGAGTTCCCAAATCACCTGAGAGGTAAGGATAGATTATATTCCCATCAATAAGAGGGGCTCACTCTGCCAGTAATTATCATCCTGGTATCATGTTTAGCTAAGAGCTACTATCAGAATCTAAATTGGTTCATTTGTTTGTTCATCTATCATTCATTTAACGAAATATTTAATAAAGCACCTAGCTTGTCTCAGGCAATATTCTGAGCAAGGGATACAGTGGTGAACAAGACAAGGTTACTGCCCTTAAAGACTTATAATAGAGGAAAAGACAGACAGTAAACAAACCAATATATAAGATAATTTTGTAATCTGATTAGTACTAGGAGAGATACAGAGAGTGATATGGTACAGGGTAAGTTGGCAGAGGTATTTAATATATAAGATGGCTAGGCAGGGTTTTTCTAAGAGGATGTCATTTATGCTGAAACGTTAAATGGATAACATGAAGCCAACTGTAGGAGAAGCCAGGAGAAGTACATTCTGAGAGGAAATGATAAGTGCAGAGGCCTTAAAATGGGAAAGATTTGGTGCAAGCAATGAATCCCAAGGCCAGGGTGGCTAGTGGATAACAGGATGGAGCAATGGACCAGTGCTACATTAAAAAGGTCCTGTTGGCCTAGGTAAGGACTTGGATTTTATAGGGGAGGTAGAAACATGAATTTAAAGGTAAGTACCCCTGAGAAGATTATAATATTCATCTTCCCATATCCCCACTGTGAATCATGTTCTTGATCTTTGCTACTCCAACTACAGTTTAAGGACCAGCAGCATCAGTTTTGGCATCAAGTGGGAGCTTTTTAGAAATTCAGAATATAAGGCTCCATTCTTGGTCCTTTTGAAGCTGAACCTGCATTTTAACCAGTGATCAGCATACACTTTATAGGCTGAGCGCTCTCATCTAAAGCATTGCTCTGAAAAGTATCTGTAAGTCATAGCAAACTGTGAGCTCTAATGTAAATGACCAGAAAATGGCTTGCGGGTGAATTAAAAGAAAATATTTATATTATTTTGTTGTCCTACAGAGAAATAAAAATTCTAGATATTTCCAGTGTCTTAACAAAAGGAGTTAAACATGATCACAGACCTAAACATATGAGTACAGAAAAGAATTAAGAAAGATCATAAAAGATGCTGTCAATCACATCTATCTGGCATATTTTAAAAACAAGATGTTCTCTAATGTAAAGATAACTTCATGATAGCAGAATAAATTCCATTTTCAAACTGGAGGAACTGATTGGTTACCCACATCTTGCCAATTCCTGTATATTAACTGAGTCCATCTCAAAAATATAACTCTCATGACTGAGACTACCTCATTCTAATTGCTTAGTTTTTCATGTCTTATGTTTTTAAATGTTTATTTTTTAATCTTGTTGTTTTTAGCTTTTCATTTTCTTTTATCCCAACTTTTTAATTTTAAAAAATCCCTAAACTACAGAAAAGTATAATCAAGTATGGTCCCTATACTCTTCACCTAAATTCACCAATTGTTAACATTTTGCTAATTTTACCTCTTTTTTCTCCATCTCTATATATGCACATACTCAATTTTTTCTGATCATATGAAAGCAAGTAGCAGACATTCATACTTCACCCCTAAAAAGACAGGTAGTATTGTCTATGAACAAGGATGTGATCATTTTTCATCAAGGATTTGGTAACAGATTACACATTACATTTGGTTTCCATGTCTCTTCAGTCTTTTCTTGTCTACAGAGGCCTGCCCTCAACCCTCATTTTTGGTTGTCATGACATAAGACACTTTAGAAGAGTCCAGGACAGTATTCTGTAGAATGTTCTGCAATATGAATTTTCTGGGTCAAACGTTTTGGCAAGAAACATTTTTGGTTAAACATTTTGGGGAGATTGCCATAAACTGATATTTTCTTTTAACTGTCCTCACAGTCCCTGTGTCTATGTTTTACATTCCCAAGTAAATTATAAATAAGCTCCTTGAAAGATGTGGCCTTGCTTTTTATTTCTTTGATATATTTCCCCACATAATATGGCACAATTTCTGTATATATTACATACTCAACAAATAAATGAGAAACTTGAAAGCAGAGTTATCAACGACTTCTAAGGATAAGCAGAATATGAATAGCTATTCAATAATAGTTTTATAACAGACTAAAAATATTTGAGCTTTGCCTCTAAAATTTTTGAGAGAAATAATTAAACATGTAAACAAAGTTAGCACAGTGCTGGTACAGTATGCACAAAATACGTCTAGGAAAGAGCTGGGGCTAGAGGCAGATATCAAGCAGATTAAATTGCTGAAGTTGGAAGGTGAAAGAATAAAGAGTATTGTCACCTATTTGGACACTGGAGCCAACAATAGATTTAATAAATACCTCATCTTTTAAGTTGCTCTTAAGTCAAATACTGATTAGAAACTATTTCTGAGAGAAGAAAAAGAACAAAATAGGTCATTTAATTCCTATTTAAGTAGCTGAGAAAAGTACACAAAAACTTTAAAATTTTTATATGTGAAACACTCCAAATTATAAGTATGTTATATTAAAATGGGCTTCAGTGAATATTTTAAAAACCATTTTCAAGGAATATAGTACATTTTTACAGCTTATACTTAGACAAAGCTTACCAAATTGAAAGTGAAATAAAAATGCTAATATATCATACAGAAGAAAGGGAAGCAGTAAATATAACTTGTTTTAACAACTGCTTCTATATAGAACTAATTGTAGATACGGTATATTAGAGAAAATTGTTATATAAGCCATTATTAATTAAGATCAGATTTTGAACTACCAGCTGACATTCTGAAGTATGTCAGCTAATGAGATCAAGAATATTCCTCTTACTCTGCCCCACATAAACATGTTTTAGGTGTTGTTCATTGTGTAATCCAACTGCTTTAAAGATAGTGTTTATACTTTTCTCCTGCTGTTTTTTTAAATATATGTAACAAGTTACTGAAAGAAAAACGGAAGATTTATCTCATTCAAATGGAACTGGGAAAATATATGATGTCTATAAATGTCATATGGGGTGAGCTTCTGCAGATATTTTCAGTGAAGAAATGGTTGATGTCATTGCCAGACATCTTGTAGCTACCAGAAAACTCTGTAATGCTGGACACAAAATAACTCCAAAAATTGAACAAACAAGTTAACTTTATTCTTCTAAAAAATACTACTGAGTAAATCTGAAATTATTATGTAAGTGTTAAAGACATGCTGCTTTTAAACCAAGGAATATTTTGAAAAGCAAAAAGATTTAAATCCTACTACATGCTGTATAAAAACAGAATATTAAAGATACCTGCTCTTGAGATATATAATATTACGGAATGAATAGTTTTTATGACCCACTTAGCTAAAAAAAGCTCATGTTTCTTCTCATTTATAGAAGAATTATTTGGTCTGGCCAACAGATACAGATTTTTGGTTCTATAAAAAATAATATTGGAGGGTTCTGCAGAGAACCAAGATTTATGTGGGCAGATGATATGCCACACACCATTAGCCTTTACCAACAGCTCTCTAGCAAGAAAACCAATCTTAATCAAGTGTATCAATGTTATTCTCTTGCTTGAGTGTAAGGATTATAGTTATGATAAATAGTAAGATGACAGTTAATTTTGTAACAAAACAAGTTCAGCTGCTTTCAAACAGATTAATAGCATTCTAACTTTAGGACTATTAAAGTCCTTTCTAATAAGGCTACTCCAACCTGGTATTTGATCCTAAATGGCAATTTCAAATATTACCTTTTCTTCTTACAGGGCCAAATTCCCATACCTTTTAATATGTATAGAGAAAACTTTATTTATGATTATAGTAAGAACTACAGGTATGGGGGAAATATGTGCCACTAGTGCTGAAGAGATGAGTAAACTTCATTTAATAAGACAATTTCCTCCACTTTTCTTAAAGCCATTTCATAAAATTTTCTATTCATTTGTTGATCTAAAATTTCTTGAGAATTTAAAAGGCAAGATTATAATGAAAATATAAGCCACAGTCTCTGGTCTCCAGGACTTTATAGCTAGTATTTATATAAATTATTAAAGATGAGATAAGATTCAGGAGGCTAATCACAACATTGAGTATAAGGATTCACCAACTATTTCTCTATCTTGAGTGGAGAAATTTTTATTGCAGTGTATGTTGCCAAAATTATTTCATATTTTTAAAATGATACTATACTGAGAAGCATCAATTTTCTCTTAAAAAAATTCAGGCTACTCATTAATTCTTTTATTTCACAAATATTTTGAATACATATTATATGCAAGGAAATGCACCAAATACTGTGAAGTAAAATTAAACAAAAGTTGGTTGGTCCCTTCCCTTAAGAGGCTTATGATTCATTGCGATTAGCACGCATATTCCTTTAAAACACTTTATCTCCTTGAGATACAAAATTTGAGGAAGTATCAGAAAACGTTTCTTTATGCATTCCCTAAAAAGTAATACCTGATCTTGCAGTGACATCACTGGATTATTTTTGGTAGTGTTGATGTGAAGAACATGGTATTTATTCTTTGCACACAGGTCATAGGCGATATTGGTAAATGAGGTGCTTGCAGTTTTGGGAACTCTGTTATAAATGATCACCATGTCCTCTTCCTCATCTAAAGCTGCGTCTTGCCGGGGGCCATCCATTGTATGTCGTTGCTCAATTTCTCGGACTTCATGTCTTGCAATAGCCCTTTCTGCAAAGAAAACCAGATACAAACTAAGTTTTTAATGACATTAAACTATAAGGAAGTTCTGGACACTGAAATTTGGACCGTGATAAGGAAAGATAAAAATATAAATAAACAAAATAAAGCAAAGGACCAAGGCATATGAAAAATATGGGTAAATCACTTGAGTTTTTAAGATGATTAATCTAGTTGATTCTAAGACAGCTATAGCCTAGAACATAACTTCCCTATTCAAGAACTGGGTAAAGGAGAATGGAAGAAATGTTTTGAGGACCAAAGCTTCAGAATTACTTTTGAAGGATAATACATATGTATATCAAGAACAAAAGAATAAAGAAAGTCATCAAGTATAGAATAGCACAGACCAGAGACTGCTTCAGTGCAGTAGTCACTTTACATTCTAAAATCATTTTACATTCTAATAGAATTTCTATAGCCTAAATTAATTCTCAAACACCAAGACAGACTAAACTTCATAGTAAAAAATGCACTTAGAAAAGAAATCACTTACAAAATCTTTAAGATTTTAAAATTTATTACCTAGGATTTAGTTACTCCCTTGTTTATGAAAATGTAGGACAATGATTATAAATGCTAATATGACTTTAGGTAACAAGAGTACAAACACCACCACCACAAAACTTTTTTCTTTTTGGTGATGCATTACAGATAAGGCCTGGCTATGTTTATCCCTTAAATTTCATGGTTCTTCTAATTTAAATCACTGTCTGCTATACGGTTTGAAAATCAGTTATATTTTGCTTTCTACTGTTCTCTATTTAATGTAAACTTCAGCTTCAAATATTTTTTTAAGAGGGATGAAAGAAAGGAAGAAGAGGAAAGAAGGAAATGAGAGGGGAAAAAAATCTCTAATAAGACTGCAAATTAGTTTGCACAGGGATAGTTGGTCACACATATAGCATACACGCTCCTACCCCTAGATCTCTGTACAAGCTGTCTCACCTGTCTTGAACACTCTTCCATTCCCCATCCCCCCAAAACCCAATCCTGTCTGGTTAACTCCTCAACCTTCACATTTCAATTCAGTCACCTCCCGGGGAAGCATTATCTGATCTCCCTGACTAGGTCAAGTCACCTTTTAAAAAATATATATTTATCTTATACTACACACATTATATTTAGCATAACTTCAATTTTACATTATATGTGCAATTTTATATTATATTACATTACATTAGTCTCCCTCCTATAATGCTGACAATTTAATAAGGGGACATGAAAAAGCAATGTGATATAATTATAATAACAAGTCCAGGCTTCAAATATTATCAAAGCATGCATCTTAAATTTTGGTTCAGAAGATACAGAGAGTATACTCTGAGCTGAGGATTTGTATTCAAAAGACTTGGATTAAAAGTTCTAGGCCTGCTGCTACTGTAGTGGGCTTTCCAAAACAGGAGGAAAAGTACATATATGACAGATACATGCATGTATTATATATTTATATGCAAATATACGTACCCTTTTTTCAGGGGAAGGGGTTGGGAATGGAGACAGAAATAGATAATGAGCTTAATATTGAACACATCATTGGACCGCCAGGGATCCAGGGGGCATATATAACATCCAGAAGATGTTACATATATAACTGGGCAAATAGGTCTAGAGTTGAGATTAAAGGTTCAAGTAGAAGACAGCTCAGGAAACCATGGGAATAGAGGAAGCTGCCTAGATAATCTGGAATATGTAGCATGGAGGGAGACCCTAGGACGGAATCTTAGGAAATACCAATATTTAAAAGGCAGGCAGAAAAAAAGACAATCAATAAAAGAGGCTAAGAAGAAAAAACAAAGATAAGGAGCCAGGAGAGATTTCTGAGAAGCACATACCATAATATTTTTCAAATCAACAGTGATTTATAAATGAACTTATAAATCAAGGTGATGTTATGATGATAAGCATCCACACAGGATTTGGAAGTTGTCTTCTAATAAATTCAACAAATATTTACTGAGAACCTATGAATCTATGAACATTGTTATATGCAATTTTAAAAGGAATCTTATCTTCCACACAACCTCAAACCATCATTACAGTTCAAAACTATTATGGTAATGTTATGTCCAAACATCTTCCCTTTTCTATTAATGGAACTAAAACAGTGCTTTTGACATTAGACTGCTGACAGAAATGGAAGAGGTCTCCTCTAGAAGCCCAGATATGCATGACATTGCCCTTAAAAGATTCACCTACAATCAACAGTGCTGAATTTACTCACTAGTTTTTTTTTTAAATAAAATATTTGGAAAAGCAGATTTTTATGTACTAATTCATGAAGAGGTATTTTATCTATAAAAAACATAATAAAGACAAACTGCAATATTGTTTTAAAAATTATTGCATGAACTTATAAAATTTTATATACCTAAATAATTACTTTGAAAATTAGCTACTAAATTAATAAAAATTACATTTTAAAAGAAGTTATTTAGTCTGTGGATTTTTTATTTTTTAAGGTGTCAAAACTCTAGCTGGGTCATGAAACTAACATATTTTTAAAAAGTAACTATTATTCTTTGTTCATTATGTATATTAAATTATATAGACTGCATATTTCCCACAATTTAAAAAGTCTTAAATTATGAAAAGGTACAAATATTAGAATAACTACTTTCCTCACTCAAATAATATTTACATGCATTTCCTATTTTTTCAAGTATTTTTACTTTGCTTAAATATACAGGACAATTACATTAGGCTTAAAACTATATGAAAAGGTAAAAGTAGTGTAGAATATTAACAGTAATTTTATTAATAATATTTATAAAATCAAATCTCACTTAAATAGAAGTAACTACTATTGATGGTAAATTAATACAAAATTATTAATTATTATATTTAAAATCAGTATGGGTGGTTGCAATATGGACATATTCTTTACTTACTAAGTATTCAGTAGTTCCAATTCTTTTTTATCAAAGATGCTCTACATCTAGTTAGTATAGCTTCTTCTGAGGCTCTCTTACATCACCGAGGAAGATTTATTAGAGCACATTTGTAGTGCACTTAAAGAATGTAGGCGTATATTTAAAATACTTTGATGTAATGTTTTCTTCATGTTTGAGTAATAAATTACAGTTGACTCTTAAACAACATGAGTTTGAACTGCATGGCTCCACTTATACAGGGATTTTTTTTTTTCAATAAAAGTTACACCAAGTGTGCCTACTTCTCCTGCCTCCCACCTCCTCTGCCTCCTCCACCTCTGCCACGCCTAAGACAGCAAGACTAACTCCTTTACTTCCTCCTCGGCACACTAACTGTGAAGATAACAAGGATGAAGATCCTTATGATCCACTTCCACTTAATGAATAGAAAATATATTTGCTCTTCTTTATGATTTTCTTAACATTTTCTTTTCTCTGTTACTTTATTATAAGTACAATACATAATACATACAGCATATAAAATATGTGTTAATAGACTGTTTACGTTACAGGTAAGGCTTCCAGTCAACTGCTATTAGTAGTTAAGTTTGGGGAGAGTCAGTTATGTGTAGATTTTTAAATGTGCAAGGGGTTGGTACCTCTTACCCCCACATTGTTTAAGGTTCAACTGTATAGAGAATCTGATACGCAAGCTATTTCAGAATCATTACAAAATGTATAGCCTACAAATAATGGGGAACAATCTGAGAGTCATGAAATTGCAGGCAGGCCAGGCACCACTGAAGATGGACAATGAACTCCACGGCAATTCTAGTTTCTCTAGGCTCCAGTTGAAGGTGACACAAGCCTGAGCTTGATGAATCTTTCCATGTGGCAGATTATCAACAAACTCAAGTCTTTTTTAAAAAACCATTAATAATAGCAATATTTTCCTAGCTCATATTGGCAAGGCCTTAAAGGCCTTATTTATTAAAAGAATATAATGATTAGCTAAGTATGAAACATTACATTATATACACCAACCTAAAATCTACATAGCATTAAAATTATAAAGATGTATCTATCAGACTACAGAATAATGGAAGAGAACTGAAAATGCATATTTCTGTATTTTGGATGACATTTTAAGACTAGAGGGATAAAATAAACAGCAAAGAGAAGGAGTAATACATTGCCTTGACCTCAAATACCGAAACTTCTGCATGTCAAAGTAAAAAATAACATAAATAGATTGATAACAGGTAAATGGATAATAAAAGGCAAAGAATATTAAGAAAAATATGACCAAATCTTAATATCTATAATTATAGGAAGAAAACATAGAAACTGGCAATAAAAATATTAACTCTCCAGTAGATAATACGCTAAGATGGTTTATAGACGATTAAACTATATATGCCTAATACAGCAGAGCAAAAATATACATTAGTGGCTCACAGTAATTTTTTGGGTCATGGACTCCTTTGACAATATGATGAGAAAACTATGGACTCTCACAAGGCTGGCTTGCACATTTCAGGGCTTCTTCTTAGAGCCCAACCATAGGCAGGGAGGGTCCATCATTCCAGATTAACTACCCCTAAAAAGAAAATAGCTCTAGGAAAATGAGGCCTGATAACAACCTACCTAAAGACATTGCTAAGCATGCAGAAAAAAGAGGTTAATCACAAGTAAAGAACAAAGGCAAGGAGAAATCAAAGAGTAAACCAGCAGTGCCTATCTAAGAATTATCTATGGGTGAGGGTGCCTTGACACATGAAGTGTATACTTTATATATGCCTTGACATATAAAGAAGAACCAAATGGAAATTTTAGAGCTCAAAAATACAATAATTAAAATAAAAGTCTCAGTGAATGAGTTCAATAGAATGGAAAGGATGGAGAAAAGTTTAGCAAACTGTAAAATAAAACAAAAGAAACTGCTGAGTCTGAATAGCAGTAGGAAAATGGATTAAGAAAAGAAAAAACTTCAAATCACAACTTGTTAAGAGAAATTAAAATAAAAGAAAGAAAGGAAAGGAAAAAACAAAAGCAAAAATGAATAGAGCTCAGGGAATTGTGGTCCAAAACAAAAGCTCTAACAGTGGTACCACAAAGTCTTCAAAAGAGAGACGGAAGGCAGGGCTGAAAAAGTACTCAAGAAATTACGGGCCGGGTGCAGTGCCTCACGCCTCTAAATCCTAGCGCTCTTGAAGGCTGAGGTGAGAGGATTGTTTGAGGTCAGGAGTTTGAAACCAGCCTGAGCAAGAGCGAGACCCCATCTCTACAAAAAATAATAAAATTAGCAAATGTGGTGGCATGCACCTGCAGTCCCAGATACTTGGGAGACGGAGGCAGGAGGACTGCTTGAGCCCAGGAGTCTGAGGTTGCAGTGATGACGCCACTGCACTCTAGCCCAGGCAAGAGCAAGACCCTGTCTCAAAAAAAAAAAAAAAGAAAGAAAGAAAGAAATGTTGGCTGAAAACTTCACACAACTGGCAAGAGACATAAAAATACAGTTTCAAGAAACTGAACACACTCCAGAATAAGATAAACACAAAGCCATCCATGTCAAGATACATCATAATTAAACTTCTGAAAACAAAGGACCAAAAAAACTCCTTAAAAGCAGCTACAGAAAATGAAGCCTTACCTACAGGAGAAAAGTGGAATAACAGCAGATTTCTCATCAGAAACCATGAAGCCAGAAGGAAGTGGCACAGAATTTTTCAAGTCCTGAAATAAAAGAATCCTGTACCTAGGGAACATAATTTCAGGAATGAAGGGGAAAATAACTCTTATGAAATAAAATTGATTTATTGCCAGTAGACCTACCCTAAAAGATTGGCTAAACAATATTCTTAGCAGAAACAAAAGGATAAAAGAAAGAAATCTCAAAATATCAAAAAGAAAGAGTAAAATTATGAGTAAATAAACTTTCTTTTTCCTCTTAAGTTTTCAAAATTATATGGGACAGATAACACAAAAATTATTATAACACTGTGTGATGTGATTCTAAATGTATGTAGAGCAAATATTTAAGACAATTATATTGTAAATGGGGGAGAATAAATGGAGGTAAAGTTTCTACACTTTACTTGAATTGGTAAAGTGATGACACCAAGAAACTGTTAAGTGGTATTTATATAATGAATACATAAAACAACCATGAAAAAAACTATACAAAGACACTCTAGATCTGCAGTCCCCAACCCTCAGGCCATGGCACAGTACACCAGTACTCGTCCTTAGCCTGTTAGTAACCAGGCTACAAAGCAGGAGGTGAGTGTGGGTGAGCAAAGTTTCATCTGTATTTACAGCCGTTCCCCATTGCTCACCATCTCCCCCTATCCCCCATCCGTGGAAATCCTGGCCTTTTGGCATCCTGGTGCCAAAAAGGTTGGGGACTGCTGCTCTAGATAAATCAAAATGTAATTCTAATAAAATACAAGTAACCCATGGGAATGCAGAAAAAGAAAACAGAAGAAAAAAACAAAATAGGAAAAAATAAAAGAAGTGCCAAGGGAAATTTTTAAAATACATTGAAATGAATGAAACTAAAGCATATCAAAATTTGTGAGATACAGTTGAAGCACGACTGAGAGGGAAATTTATAGCACCATATGCCTACGTTAGAAAAGAACAGTTTCTAAACAAGAAACAAAGAAGATATATGAATAACCAAACAAACACATGAAAAGATAGATCCTCAACATCACAGTCATCAGGGAAATGTAAACCAAAATCACAACAGAGTACCACTTCATACCCACTATATGGCTGTAATTAAAAACAAACAGAAAATAAAAGTGTTCATGAGGAGGTGGACAAATTTGAATCGTCATACATTGCCGGTGGGAATGTAAGGTAGTACAGCTATGATGAAAAAACTTGATGACTTCTCAAAAAGTTAAATACAGAATTACCAGATGACTCAGAAATTCTACTTCTAGGTATATACCCAAAAGAACTGCAAACAGGTACTCAAATAAATACATAGAAATGTTTGTAGCAGCACTATTCACTATAGCCAAAAGGTGGAAACAATCCAAATGTAAATCAACAGATGAATGAATAAACAAATTATGGTACTATATACATACAGTGGAAAATAATTCACGTATAAAAAGGAATAAAGTACTCATACATGTTACAATATCCATATGAACCTCAAAAATATGCTACGAGAGAAACCAGATACTGAAAGTCACATGTTATATGACTGAATTTATATGAAATACCCAGAATAGGTAAATCCACAGAAACAGAATATAGACTGGTGGTTGCCAAAGGATGGGGGAGGGAGGAATGGGGAGCCCCTGACTAATGGTTACAGGATTTCCTTTGGAGTGATGAAAATGTTTTGGAACCAGATAGAGATAGTGGTTGCATGACACTGTGAATGTACTAAATGTTCATGAATTGTTCACTTTAAAATAATTAATTTATGTTAGTTTCATTTTAAAAATTATCAAAAATAAAGTATTCTTAAAAATATTGAGATCTTAGGAGTTCATTTTAATAACACTATCATTAAAAATAAAAATATTTATAAAACACTCAATAGTTTATAAAATACTCATTTATTCTTAATTTAACAAATATTTATTGAGTGCCTTCATGTGCAAAGACTTGTTCTAGACCACTGTAGATATATATTTTACATATACATTATGCCTGCATGTTAACTGTAAATTAATCTTTAACATTAATGAAAATATATTACAAAAGAAAAATCAAATTTTCCTTCCAAACTTCACTAAAAAATATTAGCTAATGCTCCTGGGATGATCTATTAGGTAAGACTATTAAAGTGATTGTTATATATCCCATCAATCCAATAACCAATATAATCCTTTCCTTTTTTTTGCTAGGGTTACTAAGTTAAAAGAATATGAAGTATATTTTACTTAATGTACTTGCCAAGCTTGATTATGGTTTTTAACAGTTATTACACTAATTTAAAATGTGAAATTCTTATAAGTTACAACTTACTTTTATTATGAATCTGAGAAATATACTAATCACCTATGTAAAATATTAATACTGGCAATAACTAACACTGACTTATCACTATGTTTTAAATGTTTTATATGCATCATCTCACGTTTTGATTCTTAAAACAATCCTAAGAGGTGCCATTATTATCCCCATTTAAACAAGAAAGTTGAGTCTCAAAAATTTAAGTGATCACCAGCTGATTACCTGCGTCAGGGTAGCATTCCAGGTTAATCTAACTCCAGAGACTTTCACATTATACTGACTGAGATTCAGTCTGTTTCTGTATTAGAAAGGAGTAGAGCCTCACAGTTAAATACATTACAATATTACAAAAAAATCTACTTTTTTTGCAAATGCCTTTTAAAAAACTTTGAAGCAGTTTATTTTAGAATTGTAAAAGCATTTTTCAATGGTTTTCTGTAAGATTCTTGTGAATTAGGCATGGTAAATAACATGTGATAGTCAGTGAAACAGAAGGACAGAAGACAACTGGCTTCTAGGTTTTTTTTTTTTTTTTTTTGTGGAAATAAAGAGACTTGATGCTTCTAGGTGTTAAAAAGCAAAATACACTGTACTATCTTTGCAACTTCCTGCAAATATGTATTTCAAAATTTAAAAAGTTAAACACCCACAAAGCCAAAAACAACATAATTCTTGAGATTATATCATTCCCCAAATTAGTAATTGTATAATATTCTAAATACCATTCATGAACAATAGGAAAGAAATAACATACAAAGGTTTTCCTCCTTTGTGGGTTACTATAATGATTCTAAGAAGGTTGAAAGTAGGTCCAATATACGACCTAAATTTTTCTCTAAATATAGCAGTATAAATATAGATATGAGACCTATTATTCGAATTATAAAATGAAATATCTCCTAACTCATAGTTCAGAAAAACACCAATTTGTCTTGATCTGATTGTATCTAATGCAACATATGTGCAAGACCAGAGTCAGATTCACCTGCATCCATGTTTGGGGGATGGCGATGCTATAGCATTTCTGGGAAAAAGATTCTTTACAAACATCTGTGGTCCATTCACCCTTGCCTCTTATTTGTACCTGCCAATAATGGCTGTGCTAAGTACCCATTTTTAAAATACAAAATATTATAGTTAAAAATCATAGATGAGCCGACTTCAAGGCTTCATTCTTTACTCATCTCAATCGCTTGAAATGAGTACTCTGATACAGAATGGGGAGTTCAACCAATCTTTTTCTTTTGCTTGAGCTTTAGTAAGACATTAAATCTCAAACCATCCCTTACCTTTTTATAAACTTTTCAAGTGAATTGTTCCTATTTTCAATTTCCATCTTGTACAAATTTGAACAAATGCCACTGTAACAAATGGCATTAAGTGAGAACAAAATACTTCTGGATTCCAAGAATTGGAGAGGAAACTTCCAGAAAGTACACTGAATAAGCTGAGCCTTAAAACAATGGGGCTGGCTTTCAAAATGTGGAGATGGTTAACGGGGGGAGGTGAGAAAGTCTGGGTAGTAGCAAAAGTTGATGAATAACAAATATATTAGTATAATGATTATAAAATTATTTAACAGTAGTAGTATGAAACAGCTGGCAAAAAAAATCTATGGCAATTTTAGGCTATACTGATAAGCTTAAAATTATCAGAGTAACACTGCTTCCACTTATGGGGCCTTTACTATGAGCCAGGAAAAATGTTATATGTTTAAATGTACATTATTTCATTTAATTCTTACAATAACCCTCTTTGGTAATACTATGGAAACTGAGACATTAATGACATAGTTGTGACAAAGAAAGTCAGAATTCAAACCCTCATCTGTCTTATACAAAGCCTATATTCCTAACCAAAACACAGTAATTACTGTCTTAAATCACAGGAAGGAACAGTTCCTAAGAAATTTGTATTCAATCACACAGGGATATTATGTGTTATTTCAGGTACACACTAAAAACTAGAGTACATCCAGTATGGGAATAAGCTGTATGGATCATGCCACACAAAGAGCTGTTTAAAAAAACCAATGCACTTAGCTTAGAAAAGAGAAACTACATAAAAGGACTAAAAGTTGTTGCGAAAAGGCAGCATCCTTTCTATAGTATCTTGTCCAGAAGGCAATATAGACTGTGGCTCAAGTGACAATGGGCTTTCAAATAATTAGTGCAAAGTAAAGATACAGGCAGTTTAGGGGGTGGTGAGCTATCCGTCTCTGGAGATAATCATATACAGGTTACATGAAGACCTGCCAAAGTATGATGTAAAAAGAAATTTTGCACTGATGAGAGCTGAAGCCAGGGGAACTCTGGGGTTCATAACCACTAGACAAATTCCATAAAGCTATATCAATTTCTCCTCTACAGTGGATTGTTTTTGGAGGAATCCCTCCACCCACTCAACCCCCAGGCTTATACAAAATAGAAAAAAGCAGAAATAGAGACAGAAGCAGGCCAGTGACTATTGAGCCAGAAGGGAATGGAATGCTTATTGTCCCACAATCCTATTTTATTCAGTGACACCTAGATATATCTTTATCTACTTTGAGAAAGATATATCTTATGATTACTGTAAGAATTCAAGTAACTGAGCAAAGTCATACTGTACTATGTAGCTTTGAGTAAAGAATGCTGTGACCATTTCTAACCAAGTTCTGTGCACCGAATTCATTAACTAATTCCTAAACATTTACTGGGAATCTGTTAATTTATAGGTATTGTAGCAGGTTCTAGAGATAAACCTACCCTTGAGGAGTTTAGTGGCACAGTGCTACAATAAGTTTATACAAGATGCAATGGAGTTCCCAAAAATGGAATGGTTAGGAAAGGATTCACAGAAGAGGTGACTGTGATAAAGTACTTTCTGAGTAGACAAAGACACATTCTAGGCAGAGGGAAAAGCATGAGCAAAGCCCTTGGAGACGTAATACTGGATTTAGGCCCTAAAAGTGGTTCTCAATAAACTTAGAATAGGGCCGGGCGCGGTGGCTCACGCCTGTAATCCTAGCCCTCTGGGAGGCCGAGGCGGGTGGATCGCTCGAGGTCAGGAGTTCGAGACCAGCCTGAGTGAGACCCCATCTCTACTAAAAATAGAGAGAAATTAGCTGGCTAACTAAAAATATATATAGAAAAAAAAAAATAGCTGGGCATGGTAGTGCATGCCTGTAGTCCCAGCTACTCGGGAGGCTGAGGCAGTAGGATCGCTTAAGCCCAGGAGTTTGAGGTTGCTGTGAGCTAGGCTGACGCCATGGCACTCACTCTAGCCTGGGCAACAAAGTGAGACTCTGTCTCAAAAAAAAAAAAAAAAAAAAAAAAAAACTTAGAATATAAGAGAATATGGGAGAAAGGTTAAGAGCAAGGTAAAACATGAGGTGGACAAGTGGGCAGAGGCCAGATCACAGTGTCTTAATGACCATACTAGGAATATGAACTGTATCTTCTAAGCCAGCAGTTCTCAAACTTATTGGTCTTAGAACCTCTTTGTACACTGAAAAATATTAAGTCCATCAAAGACCTTGTGTTTATGCAGGTTATATCTATCAATATATTATTAATTAAAAGAGAACCTTAAAAAATTTATTAACTCATTTAAAAGAACATGACATGTTAGCATAAATGACATGTTTTTGTAAAAAAAAAAAGTATTTTTCCAAAACCAAAAAAAATTTAGTGACATTATTTTACATTTTTGCAAACTTTTTTTAAATGTCTGGCATTTAAGAAGACAACTATTGATTTCCTGCTTCTCTATTCAAAATGTTACCATATACTTATTGGAGTTGGGGTGTACAAAGAAAATCAGACTCATACAGTTACAGTTGGATACAGAAGAAAGCTTTTTCAGAGAATTAGGAATATTCTTTTTTTTGACACTACATTAAAACTCAAGTGTTAATTTCTTAAAGGTTAGTTGCAATGTGACAGAAAACCATATTAATGAATATATGCCATTCATATTAGTGAATATACACTGTTATACTGATCTACCTTGTACTGCCATCTAAAAAATATTGGTATACAGAATTAATCCTCCAAATGTTAACATATTTAATTATACATTTAAAAAAATACATTCATTATAACACCAATCTCATCAGAAGTCTTCAAGTATTGGGAAACTCATTCTTACGGTGGTAGATACTAATTTTTTTTAACTTTATTGACAACTAATACTGTCAGTTGTTTTCATTAAAGTAACAAGTTCACTTTGTTCATTTTTGAGAAAATATCTGCCAACAACCCAAGTCTGAATAAACACAGTTTGTCGACCTTTCTTTCAAGTACAAACTGTTTTATGAAAAAAGTGACTTCTTGAGCTTGCAACTTATCTTGGTCCATCTTTCTGTTGCTTTAACAGAATACCTGAAACTGCATAGTTTATAAATAAAAGAAGTTTATTTAGTGCCTGGTTCTGTAGGCTGAGAAGTTCAAGATTTGGCAGCCACATCTGGTGCCTGGTGGTGAGGGCCATGTACTGTGTCAAAACATGGTTGAGAAATGGAAGGGGAACTGGGCATGTGCACAAAAGGGAGCACAAACAAAAGAGGTATCCTTGCTTTATAACAACCTGCTCATGCAGTAACTAATCTAGTCCCAGGAGGAGAACTCACTTCCAAGAGACAGCATTAATTCCTTCTTAAGGCAGATTCCTCATCACCCAAACACTTCTTAAAAGTCCTACCACCTCGCAACACCCTTACTTTGGGGACCAAGCCTCAGCATGGGTTTTGGTGGGGACAAACTATATTCAAATCATTGCACAACTCAATCACATACATGCTTTACCTCAAGATCACCATTGTACTCTGGTATGCAGAAGGATTTGATGTTCTTTACATTTTGTGACAGAATACTAAAAAGACACATACTAAATAGTCAAGATTTAATAAAGTTAATAGATTTATTGCCTTATAAAGGACATTCCTACAAGAAAATAGAATTTTTTCCCAGGGGGAGGGGGCTGTAAGAGAGCAATATTATTGCAAGATCATGTTCTCATCTATTAATGAACATTTTAAGTGTTTTTTGATCACACTGTCCACTCTTAAATATATACTTAGTACACTACTGATAAAGAAGTTGTAGACATATATGCTTGCTTAACATCTTACTGATATGCCTTTGAAATGGTTTTTGAAGGCCTGATGAGTTTTGCAACTCACAAAGCACATAGTTGGGCCTTACTACTATAGAATGCATTTCACTAAAATAAATTTCTGCTAGCATTTTTTTCCAAAAGGAAACTAAAGATGTTGATAACATAGAAAATGTGAAGAAGGCTGAAAGTAAATTATTCAGGAAGACACTTAAAAATTATTCTTAAAATGCAAATACTGGTGGAAAAATCAGAACCTTGTAATCCAGCTAAAATATTAATTTTGATATTAAGTTAGCAGGAAGTTCCAGAAAATTCCTCAATTCTTAGAAGTCCAAATTGCCATTAAAATAGATGTGCTTTGATTGTTGAAATAAATATCATACCAAGAGGATTTGAAGCATTTTCAAAATCAAGAAAGAGATGCCAGCACTGTCTACAAAGCGGAATTATTTTCACACTTCAGCAACTGCACCTGGTGCTCCATTCACTAGTAAGTATAAAAAATAAGAAGTAACTAGGATTCAACTCCAGCTGGGTTTAGAGATCATTAACTGAAACCTAATGCAGCAGCTGCTTGAAAATTAGAATTAGCAATGCTAAAAACTTGCTATTATTTCACTAGAATATGCGTCATATTCTAGAGTAGTGGCTCTCAACTTAAGCATGCATCAGAATCACTTGGAGCATTTGTTAAAATATAGATTCCTGACTTCTCATCCTTCCTAGCTACTAATTCAGGGCCTAAGAATTTGCATTTCAAGTGCCCAGGTGATGCTGATAAGATGGTCCAGGAATACTTTGAGAATCTGTGTTCTAGATGGCATTTCTGTTGGCTTATTAAGAAGACAGATGTAGAATATTCTCTTTTGCACATGACTAATTAATTGGTACCTGCACCATTAATTTGAAATTTTAGATATAGCTTAGATTTGTGAAAAACAAGGCTACTCAACTTAATGGTATAAACTAGTTGTGAGGGTATTCTGGTCATCACATACATTACCTTTTGACTAACGGCATTGATTCTACTGAGCTAGGTGGGTGTCCCATCTCCTTCATTGCTCCCCACCAACCATTAAGTCTCCTAAGGCTAGGTTGTTCCTCCTTAAAAGATGCTATAACTTATCATTATGAGAAGCATAAGTGAAATGTTTAAATTGTTCTTGAGAATAAACTGTTATAAAACCCTTTGAAAATGCAACATTTATTAATTCTGAATGACTTTCACTGCTCTCTACCCGTTTAATCTGAAATTGTAATTTTTGGGTACAACCAATAATTCAGGAACCATGTTAAAGACATTCATTTGGCAACATCTTCCTATATATGAAGAAATCCTGATGAGACTACTTTCCAGTCCTAGCTTACCAAAATACTTAAGAACTGAAGTTCAAATTTAAGTAGATTACACATCATCTATTGTTGAGAGTGAAAAAGTGAGTTGAAAAATTACCTTTTATATTTTATAGCTTTATATCTTCTGAAAAACCATGTTATATTATAGCTTTTTAGTTGAATTCATGTTTTTAATGGATCTTTAAAAATTAGTTACAGATCCTAATTCCTAATAGTCTAGAGTTGTTTTGTTTTATTTTTTTGAGACAGGGTCTCACTGTCACCCAGGGTGGAGTGCAGTGGCATGATCATAGCTCACTGCAGCCTTGAACTCCACACATGGCTAATTTCTGTAGCTTTTGTAGAGATGGAGTCTCGTTATATTGCTCAGGCTGGTCCTGAGCTCCTGGCCTCAAGCAATCCTCCCTTCTCAGCCTCCCAAAGTACTGGGATTACAGGTGTGAGCCACCACGCCTGGCTGGGATGTTCTTTTTTAAGCATCAATTTCCAAAAATTCTCTTTCAAAAAACAATTCTCTTACAAAAAAATAATCATAATTCAGCATCCTGTTAACTACAATTCTTTACTAGTTGACACTTCCACATGCTCACAATGCAATGATAATTGGCATACTCAACAATGACCTCAGATACAGGAAAATTGTGGACAGTCATATCAATCAACAAAAACTAAAACCTGATCATCGTTTGGGTCTTGATCGTGTTTCAATGCATTTTAATTATTAACATATGAAACAATTCAAGTATCATATGGATAAACTTCTCAAGTAGAATATTATTTTATAGACAATTAACATTTACTATACAATACTATTAATAGTCATTTTAATGTCTGATTTAAAATAAGTTATTATGAAGTGATCTGCCAATATACCATATTAGTGTAACTGGCTTCATGAACAAAAATGCCTTTTTGCAGTTCTCTTATGTTTCAAGTTCCAAGGCCGGTAAAATTTGCTGACCAGAACTTCTTAACTTTCAGTTTCACTAATCCATTCCCTTTTTTATGTTTCCCCAGAAATGGCAGAAACTTCCTGTAGCCACAAGATAACAAGGCCTTATACCACCTGTTTGTCCAGAGAGATAAGTTACCGGACCTTGCTCAAGAACCTACTCCCCAAATCCTGCCTGCACACAAGACTTAAAGAATGACCAATATTAATCCTTAGCTCATTATACCGCTAAAAACTCTGCCCTGGGAGGGACTTATCAGCCACTTTTTGATCATGTAATGTATGTGCCAGTATAATTTCTCACTGCACTTGCCATGCCCTGCACTCTGCCCCAAACATGTAATAATGTCCCTTCACTTTATACATTATTCATTTCAACTCTAGAAAAACCCCTGACCCCCTCAGTCCAGTCTGAGAGGCATATTTGAAGCAACCTATTCCTTCCACCGGCAGGTTGATATCCTCTGCAATAAATCTTTCTTCCTTGACAATCCTCGTTGTCTCAATAATTGGCTTTCTGTACAGTGAGCAACTAAGGGGAAACTTGGTTTGCACGTTTGTTAACATTAGCTTTCAAATCAATTAATATTTTTGGCTTATTTTCCTATTCTAAAAATAAAACTATAATCATTGTGGAAAGGTTATAAGTTAATGAGATTAATGGAGATGAAGCAAAGTAACAACTATCCAAAACTGTTTATTCTATAACCTTATTTAATCTACTCGAATTGGGCAACATAAATTCAAGTACATTGTAATTCCACATTGGGACCAATCAAATTGCAGAAACTGAAAAAATCACACACAATTAATGTGACTTTGGGTCATGGGGAGCATAACTTCTTAAAAAGCTACTTCTTTCTCTAAAAGAAAGGTGATGACTATTACCCAGCACAGAGTAGACACTCAAATTTGCTTAGTAAAAGCAATACAGTATTACTAAATTAAATCATATGGGAGATAAAGTTTTTTACTGAGCAATCTAAGAAAGGACAATGTTCCAAAGAAGTGAAGGTGAAGGTTTGATGTGATTTGATTCCCACTAACCTAGCAATGTTACACACAGCATAGTCAAAGCTAAAGCTCCTTACACGTCAAGGCTATTTGGCATGATATTCTGTAATAGGGTTATTACATCTAATCCTCAGGGTTTTTCCTTTAATGGTGCCAAGATTGTATGAGAAAGAGACAAAGGGGCAGAGAAGTCAGAGATTAAAGTAGTCAGATAATCAGGGCAGGACCATAGTTTCTGGGCATAGAGGAATCTAAGAATTATACGAAAAGTTATATTATCTTAAGATTCTAGGGTATAATGGATTCTGTAGGGCTGAGAAGTATTTGGAATCTGTGTTTCTAAAAAGCTCCCAAGGTGATACAAGAGCAAGTGACCTAAAACCTGTACCAAATAGAAGCCATTACAAAGCATACTAGAACATCACTGAAACCTGGTTAATTATTATAATAGATTTTTGTTGACTTTGGTTTGTGACCCTCTGGGTATCATTCTCCATTTCACCCTTTTATAACTAAAATGTTATAAAAGAATTCTCTGTTGTTTAATCTCTCACCTTTGGAGGTCATTTTATTTCTAATGTAGTCCCACTTTATTTCTCAATTTTGGCTTTTTTTTTTTGGTGGCCTAAGATATCCTATAAATAGTAAGTCTAAATAAAACACAGTTTTGAAAAGTAAAGAAAACTGAAATTTTAGGAATAAGGTTACTTAATGGGATCCACCATATTATTCAAATTCTTAAATCTTTACTTATAATTACTAAAATTGATACTTGCACATTAAAAGTAAATGAGCAATATGTCCCAATGAAAAGGCAAAGATTGTTGGACAAAAATAAAAAAGCAAGATTCAACCATACCCTGCCTACAAGAAAACCACTTTAAATGAAAGAAATAAATGAATTAAAAGGAAAAGGATGAAAAAAGATATATCATGTTAACACAAACCAAAAGAAAGCTAGTATGGCCATATTAATAATAAAATGGATTCAGAGCAAAGAATATTGACAGAGATAAAAAGGGTAATTTCATAATGAAAAAGTGGTCAATTTATCAAAAGAACAAAATAATCCTAAACATTTGTGTACCTTTATCAGAGAGTCTCAAAACATACGAATTAAAATTCACAGGAAAAGCAGACAAATGCATAACTATACTCAGAGATTTCACCATTATTCCCTCAACAATTGATAGAAGCAGAGAGAAAATCAGTAAAGATACAGAAAACTTGAACAATATCATCGACCAATTGATCAATTGGCATTTACAAACACTTAAACCAGAATACAGATACCCATTCAAATGCACATGGAACATTTAATAAGACAGACCATATTCTGAGTCACAAAACAAGGTTCCATAAATTTGAAAAGATTCAAATCATACAAAGTATGTTCTCTGACTACAATGAAATTAAATTAAAAATCAATAACAGAAAAGACATTTGAAATGTCCACAAATATTTGTACTAAATAATATACTTCAAGTATCCCACAGGACAAAGAAAAACCAAAAAGGAAATTAAAAAAGTATTCTGAACCTAATAAAACTGAAACATATCAAAATTCTGAGATACAACTAAAGCAGTGGTTTAAGGGAAACATACATAGTACCACATGATCACATTAGAAAAGAAGACAGGTCTAATATCAATGGCCTAAGCTTCAGCCAGAGAAACAAGAAAAAAAAAAAAAAAGAGCAAATAAAAGCAGAAATCAATTACACAGAAAACAATATAGAAGGATCAACAAAACCAAAGCTGATTCTTTGTGGAGGGAAAAAAAATCAATAAAGCTATACACTTCCAGCAAGACTAATAAAGACATAAGAAAAAGAGAGAGAGAGAGAGAAGACACAAATTATCAAAATCATAAATGAGAAAGGAGATAGTACTACAAATAACAAGAGACTATTATAAACAACTTATGCCAATATATTTGATAGCTTAGACAAAATGGCCAAAATCCTTAAAAAGCAAAAATTAACAAAGCTTACATGAGAATAGGTAGCAAAACAGAATAACCTTTTTACCTATTAAAGAAATTAAATTAATAGATTAAAAACATTCCCACAAAAACAAACACCAACAAACCAACCTTTCACACAGATAAAACAATAGGCCACATAACTTTACTAGAAAATTCTACCAAACACTTAAGAAAACACTAATTCAACAGAAACTCTTGAAGAAAATTGAAAAGGAGAAAACACTTCCCCAACTTATTTTCTGAAGCCAGCATTACTTTGATACCAAAATCAGACAGACATTCCAAAACAAAAAACAAAAAACTAGAGATCAAATCCCTTATAAACACAGAAGCAAAAATTAACAAAATTTAATGAAGTGAAAAGACAATCACCATACCCATTATCCCAGGAATACAAGGTTTATCCCAAGAATACAAAACAGTATGGTGATGAGAATTTGAGAGAACAGATGATGGGAAAGAATCGCACATGAGAAGCACCATCTGATATATTACATGAGAACATTTTCCACAGGTCCTTTTATTCTTAATATAGAAAGCAGAAGAATAGTAAAATAAATTTTATGTCATTCTAACGAATTATTTGAAAATGTCTGACCTGATAATATAAATATGGTATGTGATTTAGAGGAAAAAGGCAGTTTAACATTGAAAAGTCAATGATCTATTAACAAACTAAAAACCTTATATTCATATTAATACAGGCAGATGAACAAAAATCTAACATCAATTCATAACAAAAAAAACCTCAGCAAACTAGGTATAGAAGAGAATTCTTCAAACAATAAAAGGATATCTTTGAAAAATCAACAGTTAACAACATACTTTATTGAAAGACTGGATGATTTCACCTTAAGACTGTGACAGAGGCAAGAATGTCCACCCTCACCACTTTCATACAACACTGTCCTAGAGGCTCTATGCCCATGCCATAAGTAAAGGAAAAGAGAGAACTCAGATATAAAACCATCTACATATTGTCATCTGATCTTCGACAAAGTAGACAGCAATATGCACTGGGTTAAAGAATCCCTATTCAATAAATGGTGCTGAGAAAATTGGATAGCCATATGTAGAAGACTGAAACAGGATCCACTCCTCTCACCGCTCACAAAAATTAATTTGAGAGGGATAACAGACTTAAATCTAAGATATGAAACCACAGAATTCTAGAAGAAAATGTTGGAAAACTCTTCTAGATACCAGCCTAGGCATAGAATTTATGAAGAAGACCCCAAAGGTAATCACAGCAAAAAGAAAAATCAATAAATGGGACTTGATTAAATTAAAAGGCTTCTGCACATCCAAGGAAACAATCAACAGAGCAAATACACATCTTACAGAATGGGAGAAAATATTTACATGCTATACATCTGATAAAGAGCTAATAACCAGAATCAACGAAGAACTCAAGCAAATCAGCAAGAAAAAAATCAAACAACCCCATTAAAAAGTGGGCAAAAGACATGAACACTTTTCAAAAGAAGATAAACTAATGGCCAATAAACATGAAAAATGCTCAACATCACTAAT
The DNA here is from genome assembly GCF_020740605.2 of Lemur catta. NCBI lineage: Eukaryota > Metazoa > Chordata > Mammalia > Primates > Lemuridae > Lemur > Lemur catta. Next base: position 58,052,706 of record NC_059130.1, read on the forward strand.
CATCAGACAAATGCAAATCAAAACCACAATGAGATATCACCTAACCCAAGTGAGAATGGCTTTTGTCAAAAAGTCCCAAAACAACAGATGCTGGCATGGATGTGAAGAGAAAGGAACACTCATACACCGTTGGCGGGAGTGCAAACTAGTGCAACCTCTATGGAAAATAGTATGGAGATTCCTTAAAGAATTAAAAGCAGACCTACCATTTGATCCAGCAATCCCACTACTACTGAGTATTTACCCAAAGGAAAAACAGTAATTTTATCAAAAAGACACTTGCACTAGAATGTTTATTGTAGCACAATTCACAATTGCAAAGATGTGGAATCAACCCAAGTGCCCATCAATTCATGAGTGCATTAATAAAATGCAGTATATGTATACCACGGAGTACAATCAGCCATAGAAAAATGAATTCATACCTTTTACAACAACCTGGATGGAACTGGAGACCATTCTCCTACGTGAAGTAGCAGAATGGAAAAACAAACATCACATGTAGTCACTATTAAATTGGAACTAACTGATCAGCACTCCTGTGCACAGATGGAAGTAAAACTCAATGGAAATCATGCAGGTGGGAGGGGGAAGAAGGAGATCTGTGAAATCATATCTAATGGGCACAATGTACACTATCTGGGTGATGGGCACACTTATAACTTTGACTCAAGCAATACAAAGGCAATCCACGTAACCAAAACATTTGTACCCCTGTAATATTCTTAAAAAGAAAAAAATAAAAGACTTGTTATATAGTATTGGCATAAAAATAGACATCTGGATCAATGGAACAGTATAGTGAATCCAAAAATATAATTACACATATATGATAAATTTATTTTCAACTAAGTTGGGATGACAATTCAATTGGGGAAATGATCATGTCTTCAACCAAACAGTATAGCCATATGTAAAAAAAAAAAAAAAAAAAAAGGAATCTTCATTTTTACTTCATACCATATACAAAAATGAATTCAAAATAAATCACAGACCTAAATGTAAGAGCTAAAATTATAAAACTTCTAAAAGAAACAATCTTAGTAACTTTGAGTTTGGCAAAGATTTCTTAAATATGACACAATAAGCAAGAACTACAAATGCAAACATCAATATATTGGACTTTTCTAAAATAAAATAAAAACATAAAAAAGACATAAAAATGTAAAGGAAAGCCAAAGCCTAGGAGAAAATATCTGCAAAATGTATAGTCACCAAAAGACTTGTATAATATCAACAAAAAAATTTTACCTTTTAACTTAAGAAAACAGCCAATCTAATTTTTTTTACATGAACAAAAGATTTGGGCATTTCCCCCCCAAAAACGATACAAATGTGAAAGATGTTCAACACAGTCACTATGGAAAAGAAAACTAAAACCACAATAAGATACCACAAAAACTTATTATAATGGCTAAAATTAAAGACTGAACATACCAAGTCTTATCAAGAACACAGAGTAAATGATTTTCAGAAGCCAACACTCAGGAATTCTCGTGAACTACCAGTGGTAATATAAAATGGGACAACCACTTTGAAAAACAGTTTGATAGTTCTTTAAAAAGTTAAACATACATCTAACTATACAACCTAGCCATTCCACTCCTACAGTATTTACCCAAGAGAAATGAAAGCTCATGTCCACACAAAGTCTTGTACCCAAATGTTCATTGCACTTTTATTTTTAATAGCTCCAAATGGTAACCCACATGTTGTTTAGTCATTGACAAGTAAATGACTAAACAAATGGTGGCATATCCCATACAATGGATTACTGCTCAACAATAAAAAGGAAAGAAATGTTGATACATATACCCCATGAATGAATCTCAAAATCATCATCCTGAGTTAAATCCAGACCCCGCCTCCACAAAAAGAGTACATACTGTATAATACATACAGTAACGAACAATTAAGTTGCTAATTTCATAAAGTTCTCATTTTAGTTGACTGTTTCTTCCCAAACTAGTTTATGATAGTTTTATCTGTCATTGTAATTGCAAAAATCAGTAATATATGAGTCTAAAAAGAAAGAAGACTATTGCTTTCATGAAAATCAAATTGAATACTCTGGAAAGACCTAGTAAATACTGCTCTTAAATCAGATATTAACAATGCAACTGCAAAAATACTTGAGGAAAACAATCTGGAGATCTAGATTGTTTTGCAAAAGTCTTAAATTTTTTTGTTACATTTTAAAGAAGTCCAAAGTGGAAAATACAGACTAAGTATTATGTGTTTGCTTTATAAAATGAACTCCCACAAGTAGACCCATATTCAAAGAAAAACATATTCTTTTACATTTTTGATATGTGCATAAATGAACATACATTTACATACTCTGACTTAAAATATTTAAAGTACAGTCCCACATGCATCAACTAATAAAATAGGGGCTTTATCTCAACAAATAAGAAAAGTTCCTAAGGTCTCTGAGTTCACCTTTTTCCCTACTGTAAAAGCAGATATACTCCCGAAAATGTGGATTAATGAAACCAGAAAGAAGGAAGAAAATAACATATAATCTCACCACCCAAATATAACAACTTTATATATTTGGGAACATTACTTTTTTCCTGTGCTTTTATTAAACACATTCATAACACATAGACATGTTTGTACCTTACCTTTTCCCCTTAACTTTACAAACATGCTAGTTCTCCCATATTGTTGAAAACATTGTTATTTTAAATAGTTACATCTGGTACAGGCTTTTAAAATTACAGAATCTATGCATACACACATTGATGTCTACCTATAATAAAATACAAAGAGTCACTCATTTCTCACTCTTCTTGAATTAATAATTAGGAATTAAAGATAATACAGATTAGTAAGAGCTAAAAATTATATTTCTGATTAAGATGCTATAAACAATAAATAACTGTTATTTAATTTAAAAAAAGGCCTGACCTAATATTTCTCCCTTTATTCTCACGTATTACCATGGTTTATTCAAATCTGTAAGAGCAGCTTCTCAGAAAAACTAAGACAACCAACCAGAAAATTACTGTTAACTCAAGTAACAACCTGTGGCAGTTATCAACACACCTCCTACTTCAAAGGTGAACAGAAAAGCAATTACCTATGTGGAGTTTTTAAAAGGAGTTTCAAAAACATCCCTCACTTACGTGTTAACACAGAAATATAAACTGACATTTCATTCCTGGTATCTAGCTGCTGCCTTCCTTTGTTTGCATTCTAGAGAATCAGTATAATAAAAATGACAGGAATGGTGTCAACTAGGAAGCTAGGAAATAGTAAAGCTGTAATGTCCAAAAATGTGGTTAGTATTTGTTTATTTAATGGTCTTTATTTTCCTATTTTCTGGTTCCAGAAAAATAAAAATTATGCCATATTTCAAAATCATATAACTAAATAATATTAGTAGTCAAAATCACAGAACCTTTCTCTTGCCCCATGTTTTGGCCTGTTGAATTGGATATAGATTTACCAAAGATTTGTTCTGAACCCAACATGTCAGTGGTAGTATATAAATTTTATAGCACTTTACCTTACTTGCTCTGAGACTTTAACTATAAAGGCACTTTTCAACATTTACCAAATTTACTAAAATAAACATTACTATTAATATTATAATTCAAAGACAATTTATTCTCACAAAATGTATTATGGTACAAATATAGACACTCAGCTAAAATATGAAATATATATTTCCAAACGTGTATTTTATGGCTACATGTATACATTTACTGATAAATACTAAAGCTGATATATATACAAACAAAGAACTTTTTGCATTTATTAAAGTCATATTTTAGAAGCATTTTTTATGCACATATAGACATACATATCCACTTTTTTCAAACAGAAAGATGTCATTTCAGGTCCAAATGACCACACTCATAACAGGAGATAGACTAAGCATGCAGAATATAAGACAGGACTATAACAACAAAGTCTTCAGTTACTTTTCACTACTGACTGACTACATTAGAATGTCATAACCAACATCCATCTCTATCAGTTGGTTCTATGGAATAAAACAAATAAATAAATAAATCCAATTACTACCTTGCTTTATAATAAATTTAGAATAAATTTTTGTTGATTATTAAATCAGTTAAAGTATAAGGCACTTTAAACAGGTTTTTTAGTCTCATAAAATGGTTCAATCTAAAGGCTTAATTTAGAGTCACCTATAATATAATCCTGTATCTATAATATTAATCTTAGAAGATTAATAGTTCTTAAATTTCCATAATTTCTTTTCTACCTAGAATCACCAATGGGGAATAGGAGTAATTCTAATGAAATAAATCTAGATTATTTCCCCTTCCCATCAGCCCCTCTCCCAACAAAACAGTACTGAAATTATCACAAAGACCCTGTCTTTCTAATAGCACTCCTTTATCTTGGAGTACATTTAGAATTAGAAGGCACAATTAATGAAAGTGTTTTCTTTATAGAAAGATTTGTTATAAGTGTCCCCTTACACAGGTGTGTCTGTTATTCCTTTGGCAAAATCTAATCTTGAAAGGGTGGTGGAAAAAAGGAAGACTAACAACATGGCTCCTCTTCCTCTTCATTTTAAATGGCCACCAGGAAGAAGGCTGGGTTTTAGACATGCTTTTAGCAAGCATGCAGTCATTTAACTTTTTCATGTGGGGCAAGCTTGTAAACAAAAAGTCAGAAAAGGAAATTCCTATGAATCATATACTTTTTACACAGTATTTCAGTTTACATACTTCCAGACATACAGTATTATGAAATACTGCCAATTATAATCTATCCAGTGATAATCATGGAAATATATATTTCCAGTGATATAGTCAATATTTATCATCTTGATACTCTAGAAACAATAATATAGGCTCTTTTCATCAGAAGTCAATTTGTTCTGAAAGAAAACGGCTTATATGTTTGGGCATGCTTGGTGGACACCTCAAGAGAGTACCTCCTCTCTCTGTTTAGCACAGCTAAGGTCTATCCAAAAATATCAAGAGAGGGCATACATAAAACGGAGATGGGTTTTTTTATTTTTAAAATAATGGCTTCTTTAAAAAGCATTATCAACTAAAAAAATGGATTAAAGATTTAAACATAAGACCTATAACTTCAAAATTTCTAGAATGTAGGGTGAGTTTTATGACACTGGTCTTGGCAACAATTTATTGGATATGACATCAAAAAAAAGCAGGCAAAAAAAACCAAAAAGAGACAAGCATGATTATGTCAAAATAAAAAGTTTCTGCACAGCAAAGAAAACAGAGTGAAATGGCAACCTATGAGATAGGAGAATATAATCGCAAACGCCATTATCTGATGAGGGTTTTTTCTTTTTTTTTTTCTTTTAACAGAAAAAGACAGAATCTTGTTCTGTTACCCAGGCTGGAATAGTACAGTGGCATCATCATAGCTCACTGTAACCTCAATCTCCTGGGCTCAAGCAATCCTCCTGCCTAAGCTTCCCAAATAGCTGGGACTACAGGAGCACGCCACCACGCCTGGCTAATTTTTCTATTTTTAATAGAGATAGGGTCTTGCTCTTGCTCAGGCTGGTCTCAAACTCCTGATCTCAAAGTGATTCTCCACTTGGCCGCCAGAGTGCTAGGATTATAGGCATGAGCCACCCCACCCGGCCTCATGAGAGATTAATATCCATAATATGTAAGGCACTCCTATAACTCAATAGCAAAAAACCAAATAACTCAATTAAAAAATGAGCAAAGGACTTGAATAGACACTTTGCCAAAGACGACACACAGTATAGGAAAAGATGGTTAACATTACTAATCATTAGGAAAATGTACATCAAAATAATAAGGTATCACCTCATACTTGTTAGAATGGCCATTATCAAAAAACAAGAGATAACAAGTGTTGGTGAGGATGTGGAAAAATTAAAACGCCTGTGCACTGTTGGTGGGAATGTAAAATGGTAAAACACTAATGAAAAATAATATGTAGGTTCCTCAAAAAACTAAACATAGAACTACCATATGATCTACCAATCCCACTTCTGGGTATTTCTCCAAAAGAACTGATATCAGAATCTTGAAGAGTTATCGGCACTCCCATGTTGACTACAGCATTATACACAGTAGCTGAGATGTAGAAACAACTTTAACAGCCATCAACAAATGAGTGAATAAAGAAAATGTGGCAGACCTGGAGTGATGGCTCATGCCTGCAATCCCAGCGTTTTAGGAGGTCGAGTGGGGACGACTGCTGGAGACCAGGAGTTCAAGACAAACCTGGATAACAATAGTGAGATACTGTCTTTCCAAAAAAAAAAAAAAATTATCCAGGCATGGTGGTGTGTGTCTGTAGTCCTAGTTTGGGAGGCTGAGGCAGGAGAATCACTTGAGCCCAGGAGTTCAGGGTTACAGTGAGCTATGATCACGCAACTGCAACTCTAGCCTCGGCAACAGAGCAAGACTCTGTCTCTAAAAAATAAAATAAAAAAAGAAAATGTGGTATACAGTGAAGTATCATTCAGCCTTTAAAAAGAAGAATAACCCATCATATGCCAACAGCATGGATGAATCTTGAGAATATCATGCTAAGTGAAATAAGCCAGTCACAGAAGGACAAATACTGAAGACTCCACTTATGGGGTATCTAAAAGTAGTCAAACTCACAAAAGGAGAAAGTAGAATGGCAGCTGCCAGGGACTCGGGAAAGAAGTCACTTGCTAAGTTACTGTGGATTGTATATTGTATAGAATTTGTCTATAGCAATGCTGGATACATAGTAAATATGTAAGAAACTGATATATATTATGATCTACACTATAAGTGAAAAACCAAGCCAAGAAGCAGCCTGCCAATTTTCATGATAATATCATTCTCTAATGCACATTTATAAACATCAGAACATCTTCTGGGCCATGGAACTCGACTGTGTGATATTTCTAAAAGGAAAAAAGTGATTTAAAACAGGACTCTTTTATTTTTCCTGAGTACATAAAAAGTCTAAATCCAATAGAAGAATAAGTTGTTCAAGGAAAGACATATTTAAAAAAATAATTAGAAGTAATGCTTATAATACCAATAGGCTGAAAAGTGTTCATGGTGTATTAGTTTCCAATTGCTGCTATAATAAATCACCACAAAATGACTAGCTTATCAGAACACATTTATTATCTTATAATTCTGAAGGTCTGAAGTCCTAAAATCATGGTGTTCACAAGGTTATGCTCCTGGTGGCTCTAGAAAAAAATCCATTCCCTAGAAGCCTTTTCTGGCTTCTGGGGGCTACCTGCATTCCTTGGGTCATGGCCTCTTCCACTATCTTCAAAGCCAGCAGCACAGCATCTTCAAATCTTTCTCACTGATTGATACCCTTGCTTTTGTGATCACATCCCGTTTTCTGACTCTCCTGCCTCCTTCTTATGAGGACCTGTGAGATTACATTGAAACCACCTACATAATCCAGTATAATCTTCCCATCTCAAGATCCTTAATTTTAATCACATCTACAGAGTCCTCTTTGCCATGTAGAGTAACATATTCACAGGTTCTGGAGATTAAGATGTGGACATATTTGGGGAACCATTACTCAGCCTACCAAAATGGGTATATTTGGCTTTTTAATGTTATTATAAAGATTACTGACCTTTTTACTCTTTCAACCAATTTTAATTTTTAAAGGCAAAATTTAGTACATATAGTTACTAATAAGAGTTTCTCAACCTATAGAATTTGGAAAGGTGTTAAAACCTCGACATTCTTTCAAAATGTGATTATGAGTTCATTGCACTAGCCTGAGTAGAATACGTGCATTTTGAAATGTAGTTCATTGAGTGGTCACATTTATTAGCACACTTATTAATACAACACAATAATTTTAGTGAATAAAATCTCATAATGGAAAGAATTACTGTAACTTGAAAAAAATTTTAATCCATTGTTTAAATGTATTTTCTCCTCTTCAGAATCTGGGAAAATAGTTACCCTGGAGGCCACAGACCACAAAACTTGAACTGGGGCGGGGGGGGGGGGGGGGGGGGGGGGGACACGACTCAACTGCTCCAGAATAATGATTCCCCAAGTGTATACTGTATATTTGCCATTTTCTTATAACATTATATTTGCAATGTAAAAGAGTTTATATTTTCATTTGTCATGAAATAATTTACCAGGACTTTCCTCATTGGTATCTCAAAGCCATTCTAACCACTAATTCCATTTTTGTTTCTTTTGATCCTTTAAAACTAATTAAAGGGTAGGTGGTCTACTAATTTTTTGGACTTGCCAAAGAGTAAATACTACTACTACTTCTTTATATTTGAAAATTAATAATTGTATATTTGCAAAATATCACTCATTAGGTAACACAATATGCTCAGCTACTGTGTCACAACTGGTGAACCAGTAAAACTGATTTTTTTCCATTCCTGTCTCTCATTATTAAGTTCATAATTATTCATTATGGTAGTATGCTGTTACTCAGTATAAGGAACTGTAAGTCCACTAATCATAAGTCAAGGCATTATGCAAACTAAAAAATTTAACATTTTTAAATAAAAATTACATTGAAGAATCAGAGAAAGAAGATAATTTCAGAGTCTTTGTGGAGCTACTGTGAGGCCATTTCATATTCACACTGCACAGAATCTAAGTACTGTAGTTTTACTATGTGACATGGTCTTTGAACTGTAACAGAAAATTCTATGTTTCTGCTAGCAAAGAGTCTTCATTACCTATTACTTTTCAGCTTCAATGGGATTCTTGGATTTCATCCATTCTAGTTCAACAACCATGTTTCAATAATTCCCTTGAGGAATATTTATGAATAAAATGGTATCATGTCTGAGATATGCTGCATTGTGGGAAAGGCACAGAAGGAATAAGATTAGACACGAGTTAATTTCTGTAGGCTGGTGATAAATATATATAGGGATCCATTCTACTATTTTACTTATAAATATCTTTAAAATATCCATAACAATTCATAAATATATATAATCTCAGCTTCCAACATTTACTAAAACATTTAAACCAGGCATTTATCATTATTATTTTTCAATCCAGAGTTCCATCATGATTAGAAGATGAGGTTTACAACACACTAAATGAATTAGGAGAAACCAAAGACTAAGAATGAGTCAGATAAAAGGAAGAAAACTATTTTTACAAAGAACAGTAATCACAGATGGTCAAACTGAATCAGCTGTTTACCTGGAAAATCTGTGGGAGTTTACTCATCACAGAGGCTATGCAAACCTTTTAATTACACTGGTCTTCCATATACACATTTCATAGTTTTTTTGGGCCAAGAATATCTGTTATTGAGCCTACTTTCACTGACCAAATAATTTTTTAAAAGCAATAAAAGGAAGAGAAAAGTAAAATGCATCTTTATTAAAAACAAGAACTCAAAGCAATAGAAAAATAAGCAGGACCATGAATAAAGAGAATCCCAATTACGTTGGAAATTAATCCAATAGTATAGAGCTGTCACTGCCAATCTAGAACAATCTATGCATACTTGCCCTAAGCTAGTTAATGAAAATAAATAATTTCCTATAATACTCTATAAATGAATCATAACAAAAAAATAAAGTCTGAAATATATAAATGAGAGAAATAAAGATGATCTTAAATTTGTTTTAAAAGTTAGTGGGAAGGGCTGGGCATGGCGGCTCACGCCTGCGATCCTAGCACTTAGGGAGGCAGAGGTGGGAGGATTGCTTCAGGCCAGGAGTTCAAGACCATCCCAAGCTGATGAGACCCCCATGTCTACAAATAGGGTCTCTCCCATATTGGGCATGGTGGGGTGCACCTGTAGTCCCAGCTATTCAGGGGACTGAAGCAGGAGGATCCCTTTGAGGTTATAGTGAGCTATGACTGTGCCACTGCACTTCAGCCTGGGAGACATAGGGAGACTCTGTTGCTTTAAAAAAGAAAAGAAAACAGTTAATGGGAGGTTCAGAATGGACTTTAAATTAAATTAACATTGTGGTCCATTTTTGATCTTTAACAAAGTTATGTGCAGGGTGGGGAAAGAGACCCAACACAGTACTATTCCAAAACAGATTAATTTTCACCCAATACTGTTCTCAAAACTACTATCTTCAAATACAAAGAAGTCTAGAAATTAAAAGTTTCACATCATACAATCAATTTTAAATGTTTTTCCTATAATAGTCAAAACTTTCTCATGAGCTTGGTATTCTCAGTCCTCATAAACAATTCTTTTGGTATGAATTAAGTTATTTGCTGAATAGTGTTTATTGATTAACTGCTACATTTAAGAGCAATTATTTTCTTAATTTTATTTAGCTACCATTATTGGAATCCTATTAAATATCACTTACATAGAATTTTTTACATGTTAAAACTGCTTTGCAATCATTTTTAAAAATTAACCACGTGTAATTTAATTATCTCTTGTGATAATGAAGAAAGAATGGTGCACGGAACCAGTAAATTATGCCATAAAATATTACAGTCACAATATGATGGTAAGAGTGGACCATTTTCCATTTTAGAAGACTGACAACCTAAACCTTTCATTTGTTCTTTAAAAAATTGTTACCCAATGTTTTCAACATTCCAAATTTTGCCATTTCTATCATTTAAATAATTCCCTCTGTTTATTATAATGTTAATTAGTATTGAAATAATACTCTAGGTCAGCAAATTTTAAACCATATTAAGCATTCAGTCACAGACTTTAAGAACCAGGAAAAATCTTAATGAAGTGCTACTTCAACTACTGGTTTGAGACCAAATAAGGAGCTTGCGCCAGAATGTAAATTAAATTCACCACTTCCTTAATCAACAAAGTCTTGCTACAAAAAAAAAAAAAGCCAACCAAACTAAATAGAACACTAGTGCTTTAACTGATTTACATCCTGGTGCAAGCTCCACGTGTCCCTGTGTAACAAACAGTTTGTATATTGATAGCCAGTCTGTAAGCCACACTCTGAGTTCTGAGTAGCACTGCCTTATAGATCATCTAGTCCTGTGGCTTTCAACCATGGCTCCCCACATGAGAATTACCCAGAAAACTTTAGTAAGCATGAAGATCTGGGTTTCACCTCCAGAGACTCTGATTTAATTGGTCTGGGGCATATGTACTTGCACTGATACAGGCCCATCCCATTTTGCAGATAAGGACACTGAGACTTAGAAAACCAAACAACTTTGTCTTAGTTTATGAGACCTGAGAATAAAACAACCGACTCTCAGGACAATTTGCTTTCTATTATACCCCATATATAAGATTATAGTTAAAATGAATATTACAGCCCCACCCTGTATTCAGGACACTGGAAGAACAGAAACATTTCTTTTTTCTTTATTATTATCAAAGTAAGAGACAATAAAGTATAAGGAAAGCATTACATGGTTAAATTTAGGTTACCTGAAGGATTAATCATATGTTCCTTAACATACAAACGAATAAAATTTCTTTCTGTTACTTAGAAAAAATCCAAAAAGGACTATTACTAAGTTAAATACTCTTAGTTCTTCAAAATATTATTAATTCTTGAGTGACAAGCTATTAGCAAATTAAATTGATTGCTTTAATGTCAAGTGGAAAGGCAATATTTTTCCCAGTTTGAAAAGATTCTGTAAACATAAAAACTAAATTGACTTTTGTATCTTTGTATCCTGATTTAATGCTCATTGTAAAACAGTTAACCAGCACATCTTGGTCAGTGACAAGGATGTGTTGGTTAAATAATGAAACTCAGGGCTTTGTGATTTTTTCTGCAATATTTATAAACTGGTAAAAGCATACATGGGAGGAAGCTGAAATTAATATTTGTAACTGCCGGGGTGCTTTGCTTCTGTATTTGAAGGGAAAAATGCACACTAATTTGCTTTTGTTTTTGCTGAAAACACTTTTCTTCTGAGCATGAAACCAAAAAGCAATGTGCACATTATAGAGTCAAACTCAATTCTACTCACAAGACCAATACATTTAAAATTTGCCTTATCCATTTCTATGTGTTCTTGAATGTTTCTTCACCTTTTAGAGCTTCAACTTCCTCATCTGGATAAATCTCTAGCCATTTTCCCTAACATCATCTTCCTGTTCTCCCCCAGCTGAGTTACGCACCTCTCCTTTTTGTTCTTTTGGTTCCCAATATACAGAAGGATGTTCCTGCAGATTTCACATAGGTCAAAACACAATGTTGAATACTAATTTTCCCATAGGAAAAAGAAATAAAGTATGCATGACATGGTGTGAGAACACATAAATCTATAATCATGGTAACAGCTTTGTTTTAACGTTGCTTTTTGTTTTCCTTATCACTAATATTTTGTAGCAGTTTCTCTCTCAAATTAACAGCACACTTGCTTGGTCTTCTTCACTGCATTTTACCATAAATGACTTTTATCCCAAAGTTATTGATTTCTGGGAACATGTTTTTCAGCACTACCATTGACAGCACTGTGAAATGACCTTGTTAAAAAATATAAACAAAGACTTAAAATCACAATAAATGTTTAAAACAACAGCACAATAGTAACAGAAGTCATTTGCAAAAATTCTAATGCAAAAAAAGAATTCACATAACACTGTCAAAAGGTCATTATTCCTATTTAACTGTTAAAACATTGCAACTGTGTGGCAAAAGCACCCATATGTGGTTATGACTCACATGATAATAATTTGTTATTTAATCTGCTATTGTACTAAAATATATTAGGTAGAATTCCTAATACTAAACCATTCCTGCATTCCAGGGATAAATGTTACTTGGTCCTGATTTGTTCTTTTAAAACACTGCTGGATTTGATTTACTAATATTTATATTATCAATTAAAATATTAAAAATATAAAAAGAAACACTTGGAAAGGTTCTTTCCTCGTGTCCAAACTAAGGACATCCAGTTATTTCAATCAAGAATAGAACACTAGGGCAAATTTTGTTTTGCTACCTTTGTTTAAAATGGGCTCTAATTTCAGTAGAGGTTAAAAACAAACAAAAGACACAAACTATACTTTTCAGAAGAAATTTATTTTCACTACAAAAATAATAAAAGAACAGTGGCAGAAAACTTCAGAAGTATCAGCTTTCCTGTTTTTACACTCATCTTTTCCTATAATCCTTTTCAACCACCCAGTCTGAAAATGATGGGCCAATATTACCTTTAGCTCTGGGGAAAGAATGGCAGTATCTCAGTCCTATGCCATACCTCTAAAATATAGTACCTGCTCTCTAGAAATACCTTTAAGAATATGTTGCTATTCTCCCAAAATTAAGAGTTTGCAAGTGTATTTGTATATTTTTGTATCCAATCTATAGTATATATACCCACTGCTCAAATACCAAAAGTGAGAGGTTTTAATTCACTTTCTAATTTTCTACAATTTATTCACAGCATGGTAATTAAAAAATGTTGTCAGTTTCATGTGGAAGAACAGTGAGGATAGCTCTTTAAAAATGAAATTTCCCCAACTGGCTATGCCAGCCACAAGAGGGGAAAATGGTAGTATTTGTGGGAATGCTCTTCAATGGTTACCCAAATTATTTTTTTTAAAGACAGTGGAATTATTTTCTTCCCCCAATAAAGTCATTTGCAGACAAACCAGTTAAATAAAAAACAGAAAAATGTGGAAGTGCTCTGATTTGCGGAGTGATAGGAAGCCGAGCAGGTTTCTCCCCTAGCTTTCAGAGTTGGCACTGAGTCACTTTTGTGAGGCTCTGAGGTTTCCTGGGCAGTGTTTAGAAATCAGGGCTCAGATGTTCCTCAGATGGGAGTTTCAATCTGGAGTTTTCCTGATGTGAAAACCAGTTGCCTAGTAGAGGTATCTGAATGGTCTACTTAAAGTAGTTAACCTCTAATGTTAGCCTAGAACTTGGTTTGGCCCTTCAAAGAAATTTTACTAGACCTGGGGGATAGAAGAGGAAGGCAAACAGTCACTACCAAAAGATATCCAGATATAATCTAAGGCAGCCCTTAACATTTTTAAAACTTATGTCCTACTCTGATAAACATAAAAATCTTTTTTTTGCCATCCTTCTCAGTTGAGAATCTATAACTGCTCATCCCCACCAGTTATCAAACTTTACTCCTGTGGACTGTGTTACAAAACAGCATCTTTTTCATTTTCCCAGTATAAAATTATGCTATAATATTAAATATGCTTTCTAAAACCATGTTACCACCTTTTTTTTTTTTTTTAAGAGATATGTCGCCTGGGCTAGCGTGCAGTGGTGCGATTATATCTCACTGCAAACCTCAAGGGATCCTTCTACCTCAGCCTCCTGGGTAGCTGGGACTACATGCATTTTTTTTTTTTTTTTTCATTTGTGGATACACGGTCTTGCTCTGTTGCCCAAGATGGTCTTGACTCAAGCGATCCTCCTGCCTTGGCCTCTCAATGTGCTAGGATTATAGGCGTAAGCCACTGTGCCCAGTATCCCCTATTTTGGTTTACGTCTAGGATATGCCTCCAGTTGAGAAAGAATGATCTGAGCTCTAAATGCTGTGAGTTCTTGTTCAGATTTCTAAAATCATGCCTCTTTCCTATAGTTTTCAAACATGCTGTCCACTGTATGCTTCCCTCCCTCTAATTATTGGTAAAATGACTTAATATTAGTGCTTATCTTATAAATCTCCAAGAGCAGTGAATAAGTTAAGGAACATAAAATCACAGTAGTCTAATTATCAAATTGTTCTTAATTGATAAAAGAAAGTATACATCAAATATACGGTGTGGAAGCAACTCACCAGAAAAAAAAAAATGCCAGACGGACAGAACAAAGGGGTAACATGGAAGCTGCATAGTCTTGAAAAGTGACACTGGTATTCTAGTGGTATTTCAAAACCAAAAATCTCTACTGCTTTCACCTATTGTTAAGTAATTTACTAATCTTCATGGCTGGTTAAAGAGATGAAGAAAATTGTTTCTATTCATGTTTCAGACTATTAACAACATATTACATTGTTGTGGAGGGTGCATTATAATTAATATTAATCAGAATAACAAGTGGACTTTAAATTTCACTATTAAAATCAATATGTTAATGAATGGGTTTCATTAAATTTTAGAATATTTTAATCAAGAGTTTGCTGATATTTATACTTAATATCATTTCTTTCAAGCTGGTAATAGAAAACCCTAGTTTAGTGCTGCCATTTCATCCAGAGGCTATAGTGTAGCCTTCAGACATCTAAGGTTGCAAAAATAACCCCCAAACTCCACCGCTGAAATTCCACTGAAGCTAGGGCATACAATTTAAACCTGTCATTGATGACATGAAAGAACACATCAAAAAATCCTAAGCAAGAGGAAGACCCCATTTCTACAAAAAACAGAAAAATTAGCAGGACCTGGTGACGCCTGTAGTCCCAGCTACTCGAGAGGCTGAGGCAGGAGGATTGCTTGGGCCCAGGAGTTTGAGATTGCAGTGAGCTCTGATCACGCCACTGCACTCTAACCTGGGCAACACAGTGAGACCCTGTCTCAAAAAAACGAATAGACCAAAAAGAAGTTCTACTATGAATCTTTGCCAAAATATTTTCTGTTTTTTACTTAATCAGATATTCATTAACAAAAACCACAGTCAAATTATAATATAAATTTTGAATAATTTTGTAAAATGTTAAGAATATTTAATAATGTAAAACCTCATCTCCCCAAATATTTTAAAGGTATTAAGACTACTTACTAACATTTACTTAACTTCTTTAAAACACTATAGTGCTGTGTGTGACATAATTCACCTAATGCCTTCACTCAGGCAAAGAAAAATTGTTTTAAAGTATGGTACTACTATATTTTTACAAAAGTTGTATGCTAAAGCATGCTTTTTGAACAATTACAAGTATTCCTCATTAGAACTCATGAACGTATCTCAGTGAAAGCAGGAGCCAATAAACAATTGTGGCCTCACTGGGAACTGTGTAACTACCTCAAATTTAATGGGCATATCTAGTCATCACAGACTGTGGGTCTGCCTTAGTTATTTCTGCACATTTGCTGTAGATACCAATATTTGAAAAAAAAATTACTTTTTTCAAAAATACCACACTATTTTTAATAGAAAATGCAACTGCAATCTACTGGCTCACTTTTGTAAAGGAGGATAAGAACATACCGTTTTTTTAAACACAATTTATCTTTTAAATCATAGAAACCGGCCTTATCTCTGCAAGTCCACCCTGCTCTAACTGCAAGAAACTAAAAACCACGTATAATTTTACGCAAATGATAAACTTATGATTGCAAAAATGAAGTAATAGTTCAGGTTTAATTTTTAATTCATGTTATATTCTGGAAATCTTAATTCCTAGAAAAATCACATACACTAAAGAAGGAAAAGGTTTTCCAGAGACTCATGAAACTTTATCACAAATTTTTAACAAAAAGTTGGGGATTGGGGAGAAAGTAAATTATGAAGAATTCTTAGTGATGATTCAGTCATCCTTTCTGAAATAAACACATCTGAAAAATCACTTATGTAAGTATATGTACAATTCCTTCTAGAGAGAAAAACATTTTTAAATGCAAATTTTATACATGAAAAAATACATATAAACTTGGTATTAAAATATGGTAATAGAGATATTCTACACAGAAGTCTCTGTGCCATGTCTCAAGCTATTGTCTCAATTCCAAATTCACCCTTCTATACTCTGCTTTGTGATCCTGGGGCTGAGGATCTGCAAACTACATATCTCATTTGGCACCTGGCTTCTTGCTAGGTTGTGCCAACGAGGGACACTAGAGGGAGACTAGAAAGCAGGACAAACATACTCCCTGCTTGCTTGATATTCCTGTCAATGTTATACTAGCAACAATGCTTTGCCTTTGTCAGCAACTGTTGGTTCCAGGTTCAAACCTCATCGTAATTCTCTAGAGGTAGTAACAGCTGCCAGGCAGCACCATCTCCTCAGGTCTTTCAGCCTTAGTTCTACAGGTCCCCTGCTCCTCTGTGTTTCTCCATTTCAAGAAGTGGTAGCTGCTTGTAGCAGTTATTATTACTCAGTTACCTCAGTGCTCCCATTTTGCTCAATAAACCCTCTAACACCTATGTAACCAATTCTCTATATTATATTCCCTCACTGAAATGCATAGTGAATTTTTGTTTTACTGACTGAACTCTGGCTGTTACAGTCACTACTGTGGTATTTGTAGCTATCTGACCCTAGATAATTAACTGCAAAACACATCTTTTAATTATTGAGATATACATTAAGCATAATGAGTACACTGTAGAGGCACTTACTATATAATTTCTCACAATTCAAAATTAAATTTTTGCTATGATACAATTCAAACACAGATACATAAATGTATCTTAAAACAACAGGTAAAATAACACTTACAAAATATCAGCTTTAGAATGGAACTTAGAAACCAAAGAGTATAAACTTCTATCCAAAAAAGTACTCCTATTTCAATGGCAACAGCCATCATTTATTGAGGACCTACTACAACATGTGTTGGGTAATTTACCTTTTCTCTATCCTAACAGCACTCCCGTAAGATACATTTAATTATCCTCATTTCACAGTTTAGGAAATTAAAAAGGTTATGTTTCTTGCTCAAGGTCACAATAGTTCCCAAGTGGCACAGAACTTCACACGTAGATCTGCTTGTTTCTAAAAAAGGACTACTGATCTCTTGATTTCATGAAGCTTCCTCCTTTCAATAATCCTGATAGTTCTCTGCACAACTGCTACCAAAAGCCTTTATGATACTGTTCTTTCAATTGTTAATAGCTTATATTAATCTGAAATCTGTCTCCTTATATCTTCTGTATCCTTAGTCCTATTTTTGTCCTTTGGAGAAACACAGAACTTAAACAACACCTCCTAATGACAACACTTTAATTATTAAGGTACTTAACATGTCTGCTCTTTGTCCTGTTACCCCTTTCTCCAATTTCTTCAGTGGCTCTTCATCAGTTAAGTTCTCTACTATGGATATGTTCCAGTGGCTTGACCTCAAAAGGTACATTTAAATCAAAATCTGAAAACAGAATAAGGTTCTAAGAATAGGGAAAAAACTCATTGTAAAAATCAGTAACACAAATGAATACATTAGCGACTCGATCATCTTCAGTTTTACATTTAGAATTCCATATATAAAATTTTCACAGAGACCTGAATGTTAAGACATATTCACTTACCGCATTCAGTATATGCTTACTGTGCACCTGATATGAGCTAGGCACTACGCTACCTCTTGAGAAGAGAGAGAGAGAGAAACAAAACAGTTCTTTTTCTCCAGAAACTCAAAGTCTGGCTTTATCAAGATAATAGCATGTGCCTCAATTTTAATCTTCATAGAGGCACAATAAGTATATATTACTTTTTTCTTTTTTTTGCCAATGATACCATGTTACACATACCTTCTAAACCCTAATTTTTAAATATATATTGAAGAACATTACACATCAATTTGTATAAGTGGTTGCCCTTAATGACAGCACAGTATTCCTAAGAATGCGTGAACCATAACTTATTTAATCACTCATCTATTGATGAATGTTTAGGATGCTTATAATCTTTATTATTACAAATAATTACTTCAATAAATATCCTTGTAAATACATCATTTTGCATAGGTAGTTATTTATCTTTAGGATAACCAGAATTTGTAGTTAAAGGGCATGCACATTTAAAATTTTATATGTATTTCCAAATTACTATCCATAAAAGTTATTCCAATTTAATCAGTTCTCCCATACACTAGGCTTTGAAATTTGAATTTGTTACAACACAATTGACATATTGTGAACAATTTGAGCATAACACAAATTTTGTGCTTGTTTATGCTTGATTTAATTCCCAAGAAACTAGATAAATGCAGAAAACTGCACCCAGCTACACTGAGCAGATAGGAATATATAAATCACACACACCTCCAATATCTACCTCAGTTTACTGCCTGTCATAAGCCACACCCATTCACATGTGATGTTACAAGTTTCCATCCCATTTCAGATAACTTTCCTTCTACCACTTTACAATAACTTAGAAGGTACAATCCTTCCAAGGCTCACTTCCATAAGCAAACTTCAGGACTTTTTCAAGGAAAAGTACCATATTTATTGTAGTATTCCTGTACTTAGCCATTTAACATGTATAAAACTGTTACAATTTTTATTAGGTTCTTATATTTTGTGTGCGATTGATGAAGTTTTTGAGTGTTGTATTCCTAACCTCATTTTTATCAAAAGCTCTGTGTTTTTTATTACCCAATTTTGTCTAGTACAGTGATTTTTAGGAACAGATATGTTGAATTATGGCAGAACTGACTGTACTCCCTCATAACAACGTATGAAAATGTCTGTTTTCCCATAATCATGAAAACAGGGTGTTGGCAGCTTTTTAAATATCATTACTATGATAGATAAGCAAAGTACCTTATTAAGAGTCAACTTGCATTTTAATTGCATTTTTTAATGTGAAAAAAATTATCTTTAAAATAATTTGAAAATTATCTTTTTAAGTATATACATTTTTTTCCACTTAATTAAAAGTAGTCAATTGTTTTTTCAAATTAAAATAATCTCTAGTAACAAAGACCTATTGACTTCAACCATTCTACTAATTTCCCTTTCTAATCACTCAGAAGAATTTTGGAAACCCTGTGGCAAAACAGTATACCTGCTCCCTCCATACATGTAAGTCATCTCAAAGTACAAAACTGTGTTACCTTCATAGTCTTCTGTGATCTTGCACACTACATATCATAAGAAGGAAGATACATCATTTTCTAATTTGGTATAAAATAAATAAGAACAAAAATTCTGGCTGAAATATATAGTCAGAGCTGATGGATCTGTGGAATCACCATTTATATAAAAACAATATTGTCAACTATTGACTATCAGATGAGCCTTATTTAATTTTTGTTTGAAAAATTGAATTTGACAAGCAAGCTGAGTACCTGGCTTAAAAGACTACACTTCATTATTTTGAGAAAGGATTCATGGAAGAAGACAAAGTTTGTAAAGCCTATTAATATTGACTAGTAGGAGGAACTAGTCAATATTATGTGGTCTCTGAATAAGGTCTAAACTGTGTACTTCTTGGAAACTCAAACCATGTAAGGTGGGAGTGGGGGATATACTTGGAGGGCAGGTAGAGTGGGCCAGCTGGGGATCTATTTGTATGTAATGGAAGAATATGAGAAAGACAAATCAGTAGAAACCTTAAGGTAGATGTGCTGAACTAATTTCCTTAAGTTACCTCTTAACTAATTTTCCAGCCAAGGTCTGGGATAGGGACAAAGATCATCCTAAATGGGAAAAGAGACACAGCTGGAGTACAAAGGAACTTCATTATAAGGTAGGGGAGAGGACTCTTTGGTGTGTCTCCATAGGATGATGCTCAGAAGTGTTTATGGCCATGCTTCATTTAGATGAGGGCTAAAGACCATGTTTGTTATAGCCTGAGTTGTGTCCCCATTCCCAATTCATAAGTTGAAGTCTTAACCCCCAGTACCTCAGAATGTGACTGTATTTGGAGATAGGATCTATAAAGAGGAAATAGAGGTAATATGAGGTTATATGGGTGGGGCCTAATCCAGTACAACTGGTGTCCTTATAACAAGAGGAGATTAGGACACAGACATGCAGAGACCAGGTGAAGACAGAAGATCAGAAGCCAAGGAAAGGGGCCTCAAAAGAAATTAACCCTGCCAGTACCTTGATCTCAGACTTCTAGCCTCCATAACTATGAGAATATAAATTTCTGTTGTTTAAGCCACCCAGTGGTTTAACCCTCCTGTGGTAGTTTGTTGTGGGAGCTCTAGCAAACTAATATAGACCTAAAGAGAAGGAGCTACCAAAACGATTAATCAAATTAAGAATTGTACCTAAAATCTGTTTGAAACTCAGGCAACACAGTACTACTTTGTGAGTTAAAAGTGCAGTAGAGCATTGATAGGGACAAGTGTGGTTTCCCCCATTCACTTCAGCATTGCATCTACTGGAGTAGGAAACAATAAAAGTGAAATGACCAGATAGCAGCTGATCAGACATGAGAATGAGAGATGCACCTGTATCAGTTAATAGAGGCAAATACACATGGTGGGAATTAGAAACTCAACACTTTATGAGACTCCAGGGATGATCATTTTTATCTCCTTTCTTCTATCCCTCAACTTCAGAGCCAACAAGATTTGAAATAGCCAAAGTTCCTTCTGATAAAGGGAATTGTTTTTATTCAGTAAATGTGAATAATCTCAGAATGAAATTTAGCAAAAATGTTACTGTCACAATAAAAAGGCCAAAATAATATCTCCAACCCTACTCCCAAAGTCACACAACACAAAATAATGAGAGATATCCTCTACAGTAAAAGAAAAAAAAATTTAAGTTTATTCAAATTGCCTTATACGATAATCTCCCTGCCTGTTCAGCTCCCATTATTGGTACACATATGAGGAAACTGATAGATTTCTATGAAAGTCAGAAAAAGTTTTTATTGTTGACAGCACAAACACACTCTGTAGAGCAGATGCTGTCATCAAATTATAGTATTATTCAGTTACTCTGCTTTGAAATTAAGTGAAGTACTTGTTTAAAAATGTTTTCTCATTAGAATGTACAATGATCATTTTAAATTCTATCTGCTATAATAGGATATTTCTATCACATTGCAATCTGGACTATGCCATAAACACTATTGTACTTGAACAGATGGAAATCATAAAGTGATATTTAGCTACAGATTTCCTGTCATATAGTTTTGCAAACTGAAAAGGGAAAAATCAACATTTGCAACCAACTAAAAACAAAATACTATCTAGTAAGCTAAAGGGATGGTAATGTGACATAGGAATATAAATGCTTTCAATTTAATGTACTGTGGCTTTCAAGGAAAAAAGAAAATATTAAAATAATACTTCACAAACTTAGTCAAGATTGTGATGGGGGCAGGGCTGGGAGAAGGTGTAACATGTAAGTCATCTACAACAAACACAGTCTGGCATTGTATGTAGTAGTTTTAACTGATCAAGTGCTATATCCTAGTGAACTTAACATTTGATGGTTAAGAAACAGCCAAGTGTATTAAGGAATACTGTTTGGGCTTTAGAGTCTTAATTTCTTCTTACAGAAATAGGGCAGTAATACTTGCAACCTGCTTCATAAAAATACTAAGAAAATGAATAAATGTATACAAAGTACTATAGAGTGAAAAGTGACTTTAATTCTATGAAGGGCTTTTTAACTCATTAACCACATGACATAAGATCACATTGTTGATTCATACATCTAAAATTCTAGGTTCTGAACTTACAGTTTTGAAAATCAAAACTAACATCATAGTGAAATATATTCCAGACTAATGTGCTCAAGATTGCCAACCTAAAGAAACATCTTAATTAGTAATTTATATGCATAAGACTCCATGCATTTTATAAACACACAGTGTAACAGTCAAGGTCCAATCAGGAATTAGAAATCACACAGCAATCTGAACAGAGAAAGTTTAAAATAAAAAATTAGCTGGGCATGGTGGCACATGTCTGGCACACAAATGAGAGAGGACAAAGTAGGATTCATCAATCAGAGCCACTTTACCTTTATGCTTATATACAGGAATCTACAATAGAAGGTGATATATGAATTCCTTGAAAAAAAATCTTGTGTTTTGCAAAGCTACAAACTGTAAATAATTGGTCTTGGGAGGCAAACAGCTTTAGAACAGACCATTCAAACCCTATGCAATTTGCACCAGAGAACTAACAGATATAATAACCACTCTGATAAAAAGACATGCTAAGTTCCTAAGTAATTACAACAATAAATATAGGGTAATATTTTTTAAATAAAAAGAGAGCTTGACAGAAAAGATATAAGGAACAGTTGAGTTATGGAAAAAAGGGTAAAGTGAACAAAATCTGTGGAACATTAAGAATAAATACTTCTAAAACAGAGCATGTGGCCAAACACAGCCAAAAGGTAGAATTGGGGTAGGGGAAGAGTGGGCTGTAGGCATTCAGTTGCAGCATTCACTTTAGTGTTTTGCATACAGCTGCTGCAACTTGGATATACTGGGAAATATTATAAACCAACTTTACTTTCATATGATACTGACATTATTCCTTTATTTACCAATCGTGCATAAGCCAAGTTATTTTCTGAAATGAACAATATATTAACAGGATAGATTATGCTGTGTTTCTGTATAATTTTATTTGAAAAATATTTCTACTTTAAAAAGAAAAGAAGCAAAGGAAGAGAGGAAAGGAGAGAGGAAAGAAAGAATAAGAAAAGGTAAATAATTAATTAATTGATTTGGAAAACAATTGCATTGGACTATCTTCCCTAAAAGCAAGGTCTCCTATACAGGTTTCTAATGAATGGAAAGTGAAGAGGTAGTAATCTCAAGATTAAATATCACTCAAGATAAGCTAAGATTTCCAGAAGCTATGTCATTCTATTTTTAACTGGTCTTCAGAGTAGGATGGCACATTTGACTTTAAACTCTGAGTTAAATGAAGATATAATCACTAGAAAAATCCTTCATTCTCATTCAGAAAAAGAGCCAAATTATTTTTTTTTTTGAAGACAAAGTCTCACTCTGTTACCCAGGCTAGAGTGCCGTGGTGTCAGCCTAGCTCACAGCAACCTCAAACTCCTGGGTTTGAGTGATCCTCCTGCCTCAGCCTCCCAAGTCGCTGGGACTGATGCCTGGCTAATTTTTTCTATATATATTTTTAGTTGTCCAGCTAATTTCTTTCTATTTTTTTAGTAGAGACAGGGTCTTGCTCTTGCTCAGGCTGGTCTCAAATTCCTGAGCTCAAATGCTCCTTCCACCTCAGCCTCCCAGAGTGCTAGGATTACAGGCGTGAGCCACTGCGCTGGGGCCCCAAATTACTTTTTATTGGCTTTAATTTTCAACTCTATGGGAGAAATTCAAAATTGTATCCACTCCAAAGCAGAAATTTTAACTTAGAGCAAGGTGGACCACCTTCAGGCATTTCCTTCCAAATGCCCTTTCAGGAAACACCTAACATAAAAATTGACACCAAAGAAGATACTGCTGAGTAAAGGCATGTTATTATTAACCTAAATAAAACAGAGGCTCTCTAAAAGAAAAATATATTTATTTAGGAATAAAGCATTGTAAGGGGAATACTCATATCATAGTAAGCTATGTGTATATTTAGGGAAGTAAAGGAAGACAAAGGTTCTTAAAGGGAAAATGAGGACTAGATAATTGTTTTAAAATGATTATCATTGGCTACGATGATCAGCATTAAGGGTGATGCCAGTCCAAAGTTGGACAGGCTGTTACTGGGCAGATATCCTTGTAGAAGTATTTTTTGTGCAAGGATGTATTGGCCCTTGTGCAAGATTATGGTTTTGTAGAGTCTTTCGTGAAAGTTTTTGTTATTAGGCATACACGCACAAGAACTCTTGCTTCATGGCCTTCTCCAACTCTATTTGTCAGAGGGTTTTTTTGTTTGTTTGTTTGTTTTAATAACATTAGTGACTCCATTTCGATTTTGACAACTTCTACATTATACAGTTTTTCCTTCATTTTGAAAAATGCATGTTGATAGTGATGGAAAATCTATGGTTTGGATACAAATGCTAGTAAAAAGGTGAAATGCTGATGGAGAAGTAACCCTCAAATGAAGGAAAAAATGTGGGAAACTTCTAAGCATTTCTATCTTCTGAGAGCACTGCAAGACACTATTGTGGAGAGGGGAATTGATTAATTACAAATCAGTGCATTGCACACACACTGAAGGAACACTTTGATAATTATATGTTACAATGCAGATACAAAAAATGAACTGAGCAAGATTTCAAGTTAACTTTCTTCAGCCACTAACAATATAAATGAATTCACATGTCCCAGGTATGCTACTTCTATCTCTAAAATCATGCATAAAGAAGAAAGTTGATGCACAGCACCAATTCCTCGAGGTATGTATCTTAGACCTAAATCTGTCACTCTGATAAACTACTTTTGGCTTTGGACTGTAGTGTTACCAAACAGGAAAAATTCTCGTCTACCCTGATAGAGGTGCTCAATATGATATTAACAATTACATTATGCTGATTTGTTAGATAAGACAGATGGCTGTCCTATAAAATAACAATATACAATGCCCTAATTCCATTATTGATGAGTTAATTGAGGAATGAAAAGGAAAAAGAACACATTTATAGAATCAAATCTTTCAAATGGTATTAAGAATATTGGGAACAAAATTTTGGCAAAAAGTAAATAACTGAACAAAAACATAACAGAACTGATGGTTTGCTGATCTGACAGGAAGGAAATTCAGAATCTCTATTTTATGTTCAGAATTATTTGCTTTTCATTAATAGGACTGCTTTTCTGTAACAAATTTGAAGAAGCCTGAAAAATAGTTATAGGACTGTCACTATTCCCATACATCCTAAAGTTTTCTTGTGCAGGGTAATTTTTTAAATCTCACTTGGTTGTCACTAGAACACTCCACTGCCTAAAAATTTCCTCAAAAATCTTAACAATCTTACAAGGTAGGTACTCTTTTTAGCCCTATAGATGAGGAATTACACCATGGAGAGGTTTAATTTTAATTGTACCATGGAGAGGAATTTTTTCAAGATGACACAGCTGGTAAGGGGCAGAGCAGATACATGAACCTAGGCCACACAGAGATGAAAAGTTTCTGGTTTCTACCCACCCAATTTTCCTGCGTAATTGATATCAACAGCAGTGAGTTTTCTAGGTAAGTTGATATTGTTAGTCAAATGTTCCTTCCACACACAAAAAAGACTCTGAATTAGAAGTAACATTTTTTTCAAAACAAAACCTTTCTGTAATTTGGGAACTCTTTCTTATTTGGGCATATCAATTGTCTTGGATGCAATAATACTGTGGGTAGCATGAATATACCTTACCTATGTATAGTTAAAGAGCAGAGCCAGGCAGGGTAGCATTATAATAAAATAAATGCTTTTGAATTTAACTGGTACATAATTCAGTTCAGTTTGGTTCAAATACTAATCTTTGTTTCATTTTGAAGGCTCTCTAAAACTTGAAAATTAAAGCAAGTAACAGAAATTTGAGGTTTTTCCCTAATGTTTCTATCTCTGGTATCTTAAAATCTCTGTTACTTTGTTGCTTTCTCATCCAACCATTTTCCTGCCTCCATTAATCTTCCTATGGCCCTACAGGGTGCCTTTTCAATCTCTGTTACTTCCTATTTTCATTTGGTTCATCCCAGAAATCTTTGTTAAATCCTATCTTTCCACCTACAAGGCCAAGGCCATTGTCATAGTTTCACTTTTTTTTTTAATGACTGACTTGAATTTTATAACTGGTTTCCCTAAAAGCAGTAACTCTTTATTATTTTTATTATACTCCAAAGGGAAACAGAATTATTCCTTTAAAAAAAGCTTATTTTTTATCCTATTAAAAGAAGCAAAAAACTTTTTGATGCCATAAGATAAAAACCCAAATTCCTTAGCTTGTCAAGGAAGCCTCTAGTAATCTCACCCCAAACTACCATTCCCAGTTTCCTTCCCCATGGATTTCTCCCTATTCCATGGTGAACACAGACTTAAGTAAAGGCATTTACTCTAAATATTGTTCCCTCTTCCCTCTTCCTGAGACGTCCTTCTTAATGTCCTACTCCATCTTCAAGGTCCAGCTTAAATTCTTCCTTGAATAATACATCCTTCCTCGAATACATCCTTCCACTAGATATTGTTACAATATTTTGTTTCTATCTGAATGATAAAAGAACGTGTTTTACATTTATTTGCTACTTATATGTCTGTCTTCCAAACCCAAAGAGGTCCTTATGGACAATAAGCACACCTAGTTATCTTTATAACCCAAGCTTCTAGTCCAGAATCTGGCAAAAATAATGCAAAAGCCATTTAAAAAAAAAAATTTCTAGGTTGAGCACAGTGGCTCATGCCTGTAATCCTAGCACTTTGAGAGGCTTATACGGGAGGATCACTTGAGGCCAGGAGTTTGAGATCAACCTGGGCAACATAGCGAGACACTGTCCCTACAAAAAATTGAAAAATTAGCCAGGCATGGTGGCATGCACCTGTAGTTCCAGCTACTCAGGAGGCTGAGGAAGGAGAATCACTTGAGCCCAGGAGTTTGAGGTTGCAGCAGCAAACTATAAGGACAACACTGCACTCCAGCCCAGTCAACACAGCGAGACTATCTCAAAAAAGAAAAAAAAAAATTTAGACATGTTTTTGGTTTTCTTAAAAGCTATTTATAATAAATAATGTGGACTTAACAGTTTACATACACATTCAGGGTTTTTTTCCTTCATGTTTATCTTACTCTAATTAATATTTTTTGTAGTCTAGAATGCTTCTCCATCCCCCCGCTTCCGTAAGTTGCCTCAAATACTTTGCATATTAAGAGAAGTTATAAATAAGTTTAAAAATAACATGTAAAGAATAAAATGAATTAAGGTACAATTACTTGAAATTTTTTTTAATTTGTACAAATATTTTGGATTAACTGGAAGATATTCTGCAGTGATATAAAATGAGAGTTGGAATTTAGTGACAGAGAGAAGACTGCATCAAGTAAACCAACAATTCTGTTTCAATTATTCTAGAACTAAACATAATATTTATTATTAGAATCATAACATTTGAAATGTATTGACAACTTTTTAAGTAAAACCATCAAGGATTTGCAAAAAACAAACAAACAAACAAAAAATCAATACCAAGTAAAAAAGTTATCTATTAAAATGTGGCTTAAGGTTAATTCTGACTACCTTGACTCTGTTTTCTGTTTATTCCTAATATCTTAAGACCAACTTTTTCTCTGTAATCTTAGGAAACTGCCTGAGATTCAAGAAGCATAATCACTTTTCTATCTGTTTCATTGAAAGATGGGCAGGAGAGGAGCCTGAAAATCTGAAGTACACCAAAATCAAGTACCCAGTCACCATATGCAGGGAGTACCCTTTAGGCTTTGTTGAAATGACTTTCTTGGGATAACTTCAGCTCAACAATCCCATTAATCTGTACAGATAAGAGAAGTGCTTTTTCCATTTACAGTGTGAAGAGAAATGTACTGAAAACCTGTATGTGAGAATACTCTCTCAGACCTAGTGTTGGCAAGTTCTTAGTGAGACAGTTTCAAGAAGCCCATGCAGAGGTACTAAGGCCATTATGTTACTAAATTCCAAACATAGTTTATAAATGAAATAGAACCTAGCTTTATAATATATAAAATCACTAGTACAAACCTCTATTATAGCACTTATATTGTATATTGACTATCTGACTTTCTCAGGAGACTGAATTTTTTATAAGTAGCAAAACCCATGACCTAAAACATTGTAAGCAGTCAAGAGTCTGCTGAATGGCTTTGCTTCCTAAAGCATTTTTGAAAGATTTTACCTTTCAAAACATACTAGTTGATTTTAAACCCAAAATGGGGGGTGGGGGTGGGGGACCAAGCAAAATTCAAAAATAATTTTTCAAATTAAAAATAAATTCAGGGTATCCAAATTGGATACAGGAAATAATTGAACAAAGAATGCAGAGAACTCTTCTGGTAGTAAATTATAAAAGCCCACAATCGACAAATGAAGTAGGACCCCTAAATATATTTAGATGTACCATAAGGTATACTTTTTTAAAAAGGACTTACAATTAACCTTGACAATTTCCAGCGTACAGTGTGTTTATATTCTAAGCAGTTGATTGCTAAATTTGTGACTGATACATGTACCCACTAAAATTAAAGTACTGCCCTTTTTCCAAATCCTAAGAACAAATGTTTGATTAACACTATGTAAATATATCCCCATTCTGATCAGGACCAAGCAGAATATTTCATTAAGATATGCATACAAAAAATCGAAGTCAGTCACACTGCCACAACAGTTCTACAGGAATAACTAAGTATTAATATTAAATGCAGAATGCAGGTTGGCTTACGGAGGGCAATACAAAAACCAAATACTTAACAGTAAAAATAAGAAATGTGTATTGCTTTTATCAAAGTAAAAGCATGGAAGGCTATTTTGATTTTTAAGTGCTTATATGGCATTTTAAACAAATAAGAAATCAGTCTTTAAAAGCTTTGGCACTTCAAAATATTTCCAATTTATAGCCATATGAATACAAATGCAGAATATCTAGTTTTAGTCTACTTATGAAAATATATAACATGAAATATAAAAATATATAATTTGTTATTCTAAATTTGTCTATTGGTTCTTTAATCACCAGAAAGGGACTCTATATAAAAAAGAGGAGGAAATGATACATCTTTTTCCTACATTGTCAACTTTTTTTTGTAGTGACTAGAAGAGGTCACCAGTATGGATATGAATGACATAATATGCTTTGTAAACTAATCTCTCTACATTCACCAGTGTCACTGACTTTACTGTTACCTCCTAATTCCTGTTCCATAATATATAAATAGTGATTAAGAAGAAAATCAGGAATCACATAAAAGCTAAAAAAAATTTCCCTATTTCTCAACCATAAACAGTAGGGGTGGGGGTTAGGGACAGAAATGTTAATCCCTACAGTCCTAACGTAGCTACCTCCCTCTCTTATTGAGCCTATTCTCACAGAAAGGTTATATATTTCTTGCTTCCATTTGACCTGCTTTCACCAACGCAAGGTGAGTGTGCTATGTGCCAGTTCCAAGCAGAAGCTTTAAGAACCATTATACAAATTCTGCCATCACTCTTTTCCCCTCTCCTTCAGCCTAGGTCTCAGAACAAGAAGGCATAGCATAGAGCCACAGCAGATTCACAAAGCATACGTAACACGAGAATAAATAAGCCACTGAAATTTTCGAGTTCTCTGCTATCACAATTTAGCAAAAGCAGACTAATACACCAAATACAACATAATCTGTGGGAAGTGAGAGAGATGTCCAACATTAGAAACAATACAGACATTAGAAATAGTCAAATGGTGTAAGCCCATGGCAATTATTCAATATGAAGTCCACTTCTGTGTTCATAAATACTGGCCTACTTGTATGTCAGTAAACTACATAATAAGGCAATGGCTCCTATTTTCTTGGATATCCCTTTGAGGTCTAAGATTGCATTGAATTTGAGCCTGTTCACCTTTTATTTCTACTACTTTCCAAAGATTACAGGAGGTCAATAATCACATCTATGGTTTTATACACAGTTTGAGGGGATGGGGAAAGGTAAACACGTAACACATACTGTATACAACAAAGGAAGTAGCTGTCAGCTAGACATTAGCAATACTGTTCGTAGTAATTTTCTAATCGCAAACTCCTGAATTTTGTAATTGGGTAGCTATAGAATTAGCACCTAGATTTTAATATTTTAAAATAGCTATGAAGATTTTTACCATAATGGGGCTTGCCAAATCTTCTTAAGCTATAGGCAGTCAAACATAGTCATTCTTATTTGACATCTTTTTAATCTTATCCGGCATTGCTTCCTAATAAATTCACTGACTTGCCATCTTAAACAGCTTGTCAAAGCATTAATTTATGAGTTGGACTAAAAGATTACTTGCTGCTGAATTTAGAAAGTTCACTGAAGAATTGTGTTGAAGCTTTTCGGTGATAGTAGAGCAAATGCAATTAAATAAAATATTCATATGTCATTTTTGATCAGCAATTATATTTCAAAATATTACAGTGTATATTTTGTCAAAACATGGCACAAGCAATCAATCTTCATTTCTGCTTAAGTGCTAGATATAATTTAGCAATCAAATTTTAAATATGAGCCATTAGCTAATGGTATATGTCCTTCAACATGTTATACATTATTCTGCCCTAAGAACATGAGTTGTGAAAAGAAAAATGAGACAGATTTCCATGTAAGACTTGATTCTTATCTTATTATTTTTGTCGTATTATGTTTGTCTTATTATCACATGTTTACTATGAGAGAGAAGATTTTAGGTAAGTTGGCTTTCCTTCTCTGAGATTTAACATAGGAGACATTCTATTTAATAAATCACTGGTCAGGAAGCCTAGACCTAATGCAGTGTCCAACAACCCCTGATTTAAATAATTTTCTATTACACCATTATTTTCTTTTCTCCACAATTCAGAAATCTGAGTATTTTTAGTTGTTATATGCTACAATTTAAATATAATTTTTACTTTTAATTAATTTTGAAATAAGCTTAGAAGATAGATTTCTTTACTATTTTATTTGACTGAAAATAAAGATAACATAGTTGAGATTGTTGACATTTTAAAAAATGACTGTACAGGAATACACAGAAAGTTATACATACGGCACTTAAAGGAGAATTTGATGCCATTATCTTTAAATAAAAGAGAGATAAGGACATGGGAACTAGTAATGGTATTATGCATTAGCATTGTACAAAAATGATAAACTATGTCACACTGTAAAATACTGCTTAAATACTGTAAAGCCATGTGTCATGGACTATGCTTAGAATATAAAAAATACTGTAAAGTTGTGAGTCATCAGAGAGATGTCAGGAGTGACAAGTATTTTTAGGTGAAAAAACTGAACAGAAAACAATAGGTATGAAGTGGTTTCTTCCATCACATTGGAACCAGCCTTGTTATGTTAGCAGTGTATATGTAAGTACCAGCATAACTCTCTCACAGTGCAAGAGTTTACGTCCTTTGTTCATTCTCTTTTAACAACTAGGGGCCCAAGCCTCTAGGTAATATCATAATTGTGGGAATGGTGGCAGGACCTATAAATTAAACATTTGGTAGTTATTTTTACGCATATGTTAGAAAGCCAAGGACCACAAAATATAAACGTAGATAGAAAAAGCACGTACACATATATATGTATCTCTTAGGATTTTATATGAATGTGGGGGGGATGTGTATGCAAGTGTATTGTAGGATATAAATTTTCTTTTGAAAGCTGATCAAACAGCTTTCAATGAATCTGACTTTCTAAATGACTTCCATTGGCTTCCAGTGTGACTGGAGGGCTGAAGAAAAGGGTAAGAGGTTTTTTAGGTATAACCCACACAGAACTCCGTGACCAACAAACCCTTATATTATTGTTAGAAAAGACCCTCCTGCCTAATGCAACGGATAGCATCAATCTTGGTTTAAAAGCACCAATCTGAAATGGCTTCTGTTTTATTAAGACTACTATTTCACTCAGTCTACAGTGTAGCAAAAAAAAGTACTAGCAACCATACAATAAAAGGGCTAGAAGCACTATATAACAGAATGTTAATGACTCTAACTCAGCAGCTGATGAACAAAAGTTATTGTTCATAAAGGGATTAAGCAAATTT
This sequence comes from Lemur catta, assembly GCF_020740605.2. Classification (NCBI taxonomy): domain Eukaryota; kingdom Metazoa; phylum Chordata; class Mammalia; order Primates; family Lemuridae; genus Lemur; species Lemur catta. The sequence continues at coordinate 58,084,855 of NC_059130.1, forward strand.
TTATGTTAGCAAATATTTGAAGATCATTTTTAGATTAATCATATGTTAATGAGAATTGAATAAAATGATTCAAACTTTAGACAGAATATTCATAGCATGACTTACCTTTATGTAGCAATCTTAAGCTTTAATAAATTCATGTAGAATGAATCAATATAAAGGAATGATTCAATTTATTTCATTCAGAATTTTCATCTTAACTTGACCATTCCAATTAACTAAAATCTATAACCATTTGGCTATTATTCATTTGTACCTAGAATTACTGAAGTATTGCCTTTAATAAATACAATCTCATAGTAATAAGTCTCATCAATCAGTAGGCAAGCACTGCCTATATATGCAAACCAAGCCCTATTGACTACTAAGTGCTCTATGTACACTATTTACCTTGATGCCCTTTATTTAAGCATTCCCTGCATATTTGGGTTGTGCTATAGTAATGAACTAGCTCAGCAACTCCCATGGTTCACAGTATTATTAAATGTCTGCTCCTGAATATTTTGGCAGCAAAAAATAAGTTGAGTGGGTCGTATCAATGCTAAAATTTTTCATTAATTCCCTACTATCCCTAGGCATTAGTAGTGCATTTTAAGGTGATGGAAAACATTACAAGAAAAACAGTAAGCATTTCTCCAAATTACACTAGGATGCTAAATAGTCTAGCCCTGCATTGTTTCCTAATAAATTCACTGACTTGCCATCTTAAACAGCTAGTATAAAACTTGCCAGTATACTTCAAGAATTTCATAAGAATGTTTATCTAAAATTTTGTTTTCATAACAGATTAGTCAAGAGTTTTTCCTGTTCTACCTCATATTTAAATTATGAAAACCCTATTTTATATATAAATCATATGGCTCTAGAAACACATCTTTCTCTTCACGCAATAAAAAATGTAATAAGGATATTTTATTTACATGGAAGTAGATGCGAAGGTAATGTAATCTTCCATTTCCCATAAAACTGCTAATAGAAACCAACTCTTGGCTGGGAGCGGTGGCTCACGCCTGGAATCCTAGCACTCTGGGAGGCCAAGGCAGGAGGATAGCTCGAGGTCAGGAGTTTGAGACCAGCCTGAGCAAGAGTGAGACATCGTCTCTACTAAAAATAGAAAGAAATTAACTGGACAACTAAAAATATATAGAAAAAAAATTAGCCGGGCATGGTGGCACATGCCTGTAGTCCCAGCTACTGGGAAGGCTGAGGCAGTAGGATTGCTTGAGCTCAGGAATTTGAGGTTGCTGTGAGCTAGGCTGACACAACGGCACTCTAGCCTGGGCAACAGAGTGAGACTCTGTCTTCAAAAAAAAAAAAAAAAGAAACCTACTCTTTTCTGCAATTATACTTATTCTTAAAAACTCCTAAGAAGTTATTTTACCATGGGAGAATCCTTCCAAATACACTAAATTTTGGTAATATGATTGGAGAACAAGGATTGGCATGTGAGGACTTTCACTATCTAATTACATTTCAGGAACATCTCAGATCACCTAGTAGAAGAAAATCTCTTAAACATGCCATAAAAATCATCTGAATACTCAACATATTCAACAAGTAATGATTTATAATGAAAGAACATTAAAAATATTTATCTCTCTCCTGTTACACAATCTATGACTGAGTGGGCTGGAAAAATATCAGAGGCAAATGTATAGAACTCTGCCATTAATGTTTCTGCCCAATTATTAATTTTCTTAAAATTCTTCTCTTTATAGCTACTTTGCATCTTTCTAGAATCCTTTTCTCCCTAGTTTTCTCCATTATTAATGGAGCTAACAAAAATATACATTCATTTAATCTTTAATTATTGAATCCATGATTGCTACAAAGAGATCATGTTTACAGTGTTATTTTGCCAACTGTAAAAATCAGTGACATCTACTTAAACACAACTTCTAATATTACTCAATTTTGTCTTTTATTGTAGTTAATTTTTTCAATGGCTACACCACCTTAATATTTACTATATCATTAAATATAATGATTTTAAGAGTCAATTTTTAAAAATACACAAAAATATGTAATAGATTAAAATATTTTCTTTGTTTAAAAAGTTATCAGGATTGATTCATTTGAACATTTAGGAAAATTACAGGATCAGGTACCCCCCAAAAAGTTCTCCAACAAGACATAAAACATTAAAAGCTCAAACAAAAAAAAAAACCAAACCCAGTATATATAGAAGAGGATTCTGTTTCTAAGTGAAACGAAAGGGGAATTCATACCGTAATAAACAATACCTCTCAAACTGAGATTTATAACAAAAGATATCGACTTAAAAACATACTGGTACAGAGGGAAAAAAGCTTACCAGAGGAACATGATAATTATTCTTTAACCATGTCAACTGCCATTCTGTGGAAAGCCAGATTAGATTGGGCTTAAATTTTTAACTCCAGAGGTAAAAACTCAGACCACAGAATAGAAAATGAGACATCTTTAGTTCAACTAATTATTCAAACAATTATTCCCAAAAATGAGTTATTTTAAAATGAAATAGGTTGTCCTTTACTAATGTCACTATTTCCAGAAATTTTAAGTAGAAGACTGATGCTGGCCTATCAAAAATGATATGGTGTGAATTTCATATTGATTGAGAGGGTGAACTATGTGGCTTCTAAGTCTCAGTGTAACTCTTAATATTCTGTGCAAAACTTGTTCTATAGCACCTTTACTGTTCACCATGAGTCCACTGCCGATATTGCTAGATAGGATATTTTTTCTTTTATATTTTCATATCAAACTATGTATTAAATTAATTCAGGGAACACAGGCACATAAAATTTTATTTTGTCATTCTTCAGATGACAGTGACTAATACACAGTAAATATTTCTTTTATAAAAGCTTATAAACAATATTTGCTGTATGATGCATTCCTCTGACCAACAAACATCTCCTTAGTAAGTAATGACATATAATTATGCATTTAACATCCTAAAGTTAAATATTGAGTTATGTGACTGGTAGTCAATAAATATTTTTTGAATCAATAAATGAACAACAAAAAGGATTCAGGAACTATGTTTGCTGGCAAAAGCAATTTCCTTAGCCACATACTGAGGAATTCTATTGTTAAAAAGCATAAAAGGTTAGCTGGTAACTAAAACACAAAGAAGTACAAAGAGTTGTCACTTGGTATCCATGGCGGATTGGTTCCAGGACCCCCTACAAATATTAAACTCCACAGATGCTTAAGTCTCTTTTATAAAATGATGTAGTATTTGCATATAATTATGCATATCCTCCTATATACTTTAAATCATCCCTAGATTGCTTGTAAATGCTAAGTAAATAGTTGTTGTACATGTTAAGTACAGAAGAAACTATCCACTAGTTTTTCCAATATTTTTAACTGTGGTTGGTTGAATCCATGGATGCAGAACACACGAATATTGGAGGGTAAACTGTACTTAACTGTGTCTATAAAGGTAACAGCATCAAACAAAATTCAAGAGACAAACATAAAAGAAACTACAAAAATTGACTATTTTTATTCTAATACAAACCCAGAACATGCACCACTAAGTGCATTTGATTAGATTAACTGGGTCAGCGGCAATGTGAGCACTTAACTTTATAATGCTATTTCATGAAAAGAGAAAAAAAAACCTCAAAGGCTTTAGTTTGTGAATACTGTATACATTCAAAAATTTTTTTTTCAACTTTGGTTAATGCATACAAAATCCCACCTAGTATGCATACTAAGCTTCCATCTAACTTTAAGACTGTGCAAACATTATTCTGCTTTTTTCTCCTGGAAGTTGGCCTCAACTAGTTTCATATCTAACACAAAACATATGACATAGTGTGTCTTAAATAGCATTTGATTTAATCCTATGCCCTGTTTCTAAGAAATCAACCATAACCAATCAAAGGTTTCTTTCAAACTTATGAGGAAGCAACACTTTGCTTTCCGTTTTCTTTCTGTCTTTTTTTTTTTTAATCTGCATACTGTATGCTTTCCCCTGTCAAAGATCTTCATCTGACCCATCACTTATTAAAGAGACCCACTCTTCTAGTCTGGACTGGGCTCCGTGGAGCCATCAGGGCTTGGGCCACCTACATTCCCTTGCTCACACATGTAGGTAGGGCCCAAACCCCACCTCTGCACCTACTGCTTCAAAAAAACAGTACATTTATGTGACTTGCATTTATACATGCTAATTTTTTACAGACGATTTTAATTAAACAGGTCCACTGTTACAAAGGTTGAAGAGCCATTGCTCTAATCTACATTCTAGACTGAATAATGATTTCCAAACGGCCTCAGATGACCCAAATGATCTAATCAGGAGTCAAACAAGGATTTTCAGTGACCAAAAAATAGACTACATGAGGTATTCCATGGAAAAAGAAATTGATATTACACTGAAAGGCAAAAAAAGAAAAGAAAAAAAAAAGAAGAAATTATCATGACATTTATTTTGCCAAAAAGGCAAAGAAAAGAATAAGAATCTTATGTCAAAAAAAAACACTATTTAGAGATTAAGTGAGATACATATATTTAACACTAAGAATCCAAATAGTAGCTATGTACAAAAGTTGTCTCACCCACCAAAAGATTGAGAAGCAAATGCTAAACAGAAATTGATACCACAATAAAAACTTTTCTTGGATAGTCTTTTCTCAGTTATACTTTATTTTTAAATTTTTAAATTCTGAGCACCGAAATTCTAAAAGGCTCTTTCTTTTAATTTTCAGAGCAAAACTATTTCAGACTTTCTTAACTATTTCAAAGTAAACACTGAAGTTATATTAAATTTAGATCTCAAAATTTTCTCCTTCACAGAGAGCCCATTATAGAAAACAGCAGGGCAAAGAAAATTAGGAAAACAATCATTTTATTAAAAGACTTTTTTTCAAAAGGAAATAAAAATTTGAATATCATGATACTAATAAAATTTAACCCAGAGATTATATGGGCAGTTTTTGGAGACAGGAATTTGGTTCAGAAAGATAAGCAATGGATTATGGGATTATGAGTAGCCTGTGTACAGTAAATCCAAAGGTATGCACATACAGCACCTCTATTCTCCTGTTCCCAGAATACATTTTGGCATGTTAGGAAAATATAATTTTTAAAATATCTCTCTCTAACTTTTCACCTACTTTTCCTATTCCCCAAAGTAATATACTGAGATTATCAGGGTTATGCCCATTTATATAAACACAAAAGCTTTCCCCCATTATAATTGAGATAAAGATTCTGGGTACCTGCTGAACACAAGGAAACAAACCTTAGAAACCAATATATTGCAGACATTAATTTTGATTCTGAGTGACTGGTATTAATATCTTTAAAATAGTAGACATATTTGGCTACTCTTCAACAGAAACTAAGGGTAAAATGTTAAAATCGTTTCAGTAGTTATAATCTGGCAAACGGGGCAGTACTTTCCTAAGTGCAAAACTGCGTATGTCCCCACTGTGCTATTTAGCTGAAGCATACAGAAGCTATAAAAGGTAAAATGTTTGTCATGCCTTATAAAGAAAATAACAGTAGAAAAATTACATAGAGTAAAACATGGCAAACTCTTACAAGCTTTTAAATGCACAATTCTAGATGTCCCCCCCCCCCCAATCCATTACAGCAAACTACTAAGTACATCCTACTCTTTCGATCACTTTTTGGAACATGAAGTCTTTTCTGTTAAAAACTATTCACATTCAGTCTGATGCCAAATGTCATTTAATTCAAGGACTAACCTTTTATTCCAAATTGGAAGTGAGCGTAATTTGGAAATTTTTCATCTTCAAGTTTTTGGACTTTAGACTAAAAATCAAAAACTGAGAGATATGCTTTGCATACTATTTGGCAAGAAATACTAGAAGCAAGCATTTAATTGCTGTCTCAGTTTACATTACTATAAAATAAGGGGGTTGTGATTTTAATGTTCCTCAATTCTAAAATTCTGTTTAAGTTAATATTTCATTAGTTTGTATAGGCTAATATAGCCTTAAGAGATAACCACTTGTACATTTGATAAACATCAAATGTAAATGTTAATTCCACTTCTTATGTAACTAAAAGTACGTGTACTGATTATTTGCTTTATAACAATTGTTCTATTGTTGGGGTTTTCATTTAGTTTTTGCTTTTTAATGAGTCAAGATTTGTTAAGAGTTGGTTGCCACACAATATGGAAACCTTGTTAACTGTAATACACAGAAACATAAAAATTAAAGTTTATAGTCAACCAACAAGCAAGGTTCCTGGCATCTATTTTCAACTTAATAATATGGAGTATTATTGTAATTTAAAACGAGGCACTCCAAAGACACATTTTACTGTCAGAAACCTTATTATTAGAAGTAGAAACAATGTAGAAAGGAAGAGTTACATTGAAGGCATGAATTCCAAAGCCACCTCTTACAGAAGATACAAAAAGCATTACAGGAGTAAAAAAAGGAAAAATCACTGTATACTAGAAAAGTTGTGAATAGACTTTTGGAGAATATTAGACTTTACTGGGCCCAAAACAGATATATAATTAACAAAAGGAAGTTAGGAGGGAAAAGCATAATTTGAAAAGGTCAATGATATATTGTTTGGGGCATGATGCATGTGAGAAATATAAGTTTAAGAGCCCAAGTACAAGAGCCCAAGGTTAGAGCTGATATTGGTTTATAAAGTCTACAAATAGCTGAAGTTGAAGATGTGAAACTAGACAGACAGGCAAAAAGAAAGAGGCAAAATAGTACATTTCGTGAATTACATTGAAAAGTTCAACAGAAGATGCTTTAAACAGGGCAAAAGTAAAGACAAATTCTGATGGAAAGGGCACTTTTTTAAAGGCCACATTAAATGTGTGTGTGTGTGTGTGTGTGTGTGTGTGTGTGTGTGTGTGTGTGTGTGTGTGTGTGTGTGTAGAAAAAGAAACCTAAGAAAATTCAAGATCTTCAAACTTAATAAAATCCATCTTATTAAAAACCACAAATTAATAATTTCCACTTAAAGAACAGGAATGACTTGTGTGCTTTTGTAGTAAAACTACTGTGAACAGTAAGAAAAATAGAGACATTATGTCACTTGAGACAACAATTTGTTTAGTGTTTTGCTGTATTTACTGCCTGGAAACTTTCTAGTACAATGGACTTACTGACTTAGACAAGCATATTTGAGAAGGTACTTTAAAAATAATTCTCAGCAATATCTCTGTAGAAAATTCATTGACCTGTTAAAAAAAACATGCTCCTGAGTACTATATGTTCCTGTGGATGCTGAATGCATTTGGTCATGCATAAACTGTACTGGTCAATCCTGAGGACATTTCAGTATTTATTTCCCTAAGCATTTAAAAGTCAGTTGTATATAAGAGCAAAGAAATACTGGAAACTTTTAGAAAGATAAAAACAAAGATGACTTAAAGAACACAAGGATATCCTTGACTTCTAAGTACCTCCTGTAGCAATCTGGTCCAGCAAATGAAAAATTAGTGAGAATTACACACTGCTTCATTCAGATAATGGACAATTATGAATCAAAGTGTATTACAGTAGTCTCCCCTTATCTTAGGTTTTGCTATCTGCAGTTTCAATTATCCATGGTCAAACAGTCTGAAAATGAAGTTAGTTAAATGAAAAATAAAAAATTCTAGAAATAAACAATTGACAACTTTTAAATCACATGCCATTCTGAATAGCGTGATGAAATCTCATTCTGTCCCACCCAGGATGTTAATCATCCCTTTGTCCAGCAAAAACACTACCCACAATTAGCAGATTGACTGACACAGTGTATAGAGGGTGTGGTACTATCTGTAGTTTCAGGCATCCACTGGGAAGTCTTAGGACGTATCCCCTATGGATAAGCGGGGACTACTGTATTTCCATAGCTTAATCTCTAAAACCTCAAACAATATTTGCATTTGGGACACAACCTAACTCTCCCATGCCAACTCTCCCAAGACAAAATATCACAGTCCCTGGCCTATCATTATATCTCTTTAAACAGATTCTCTTTCATCTTTAGCTCTTAAAAACAAAGTAACTACATACAGGTAAATGTATCCTGGAGGTATATACTTTTTAGATAATGGCTTCAGTGCGCCACTCACTAGTTTTTGATGGATTTGAATTCTTAATCTGTATCCCCCCAGGTTGCTGAAATTTCTGCTCAGCTTTCAAGCCTAACAGTCACAGTTTTCTGATGGGTTTCCAGAAGTCCTGCTCTGGGCCAGGTATTTATTAACTACCATCCTTGAGGGAAAATTCATATGTAGATATTATGTACAGAATATTCAATTCTCTGCACTTCTCTCCCCTCCACAATTGGCCTTAATTCTCAGCCTCTCTGGACTCCTTAGCCATGTAAAACTGCTTTTCTTCTTGAGCTCCATCTGGCACTGAAAATTAGAGAATTCCCTCCAGGAAAAAGACAGAATAAATATGGAGATCACTTCATGAGCATCCCTTTTCTCAGGAATCATAGCTCCTCAAGTCTGGCCTACACTGGTTGGTCTCCAAGGCCTTCAAATAGCTGTTTTATATATGGCCCAATTTTTATAATCAGTTTCAGTAGGAAGTTTCATTTGATACAAACTACTCAACACAGACAGAACCAGAAGGCTCATTCAATTTCAGTTACTGTGGTTTTCATTTCTAAAAATTTTGTCTGGTTCCTTTTCAAATCTGCTATGTTGGTTTTTATGATTTTTTTTTTTTGCAGATATCTTTATGTGTATCATAATTTATAAGCACAGTTGCTTTAAATCTGTGTCTAATCATTTTAATATCTGAAGTCTACGGAATTCCAATTCTGCTGTCTATTCTTGCTGGTGCTCATTCAGTTGTGTCTTTCTTCATGTGCCTAGATATCTTTGACTACTTGCTAGAAAATGTAATTGTAGGGGTTCACTGAGGTCCAGGATCATTTGCTTTGGGGGACACCCTGCCAGACTGGATCATCTCCAGCCAAGTTAAGCTATGAGAACCTGCAACACAAACACATAAGAAAGCCAGTTTGTGGCTATACTTTTGCTACTTTCATTAATAATTTCTTTCCATTTCTATTTAGAATTGAACTAGTCTTCTCTTTTGTCCCTATCTGGTTATAGGCTATCATGAAAAAAGTGGCTATTTTAGAGCTTAAGTGTTTTTAAAGCATTTAAGAATATGTTTTATCCAGTATGTTTTATTAATTTCTGTGAAAAAGTTAATATGAGTAATCTTACCACTTAAGAAACCAGACATCACTGGCACCATCTCATCATCTCAATTATCATCTTTTCAGCAAGACCTTCTATGAGCACTGAATCTACAATAGTTCCCCCAATCACTCTTTATCATTCTATCTTCTATTGTTTCCTTCATAACTTATTACTCCATGAAATTACCTTGTTTACTTATTTTTTGCTATCCTTAAACAGAATATAACCTCCAAAGAAGCAGGAAAGGTTCACCTATCCCGTTTAGTATTGTATCTCCAGAATTTATCTAGCACATACTGACATAGTGTGATTGTTTCAATAGATAATAAAGAAATACATTAAACCAATAAGCAAGATCAAAAACCTGAGATTTCCAAATAAACTAGTACAACCCCCCACAAAACTTTTCATTTCATTTTCTCTCTTTAGACAAATGTACTATTTCTAACAGCTCAATCCCAAGTGGCCAAATCTAATTCCCCCTCTCTCTTACTCTTCATGTCATCTCTATGTTGCCCAGGAATTGCTATGTAGTGAGAGAAATAAAATATAATACTGTTTTTAAGAGCTTTCAAACCACACTGTGAAAATGATTCCAGATTATATCCTGGTAAACAGATTAATATCAGAGCTCTGAAACACCAAGGTAATTATACAGGCAATAAGGGTAGCTATTTTTACACAGATATGTTAATATTTAGGGTAAATGGTTTATATTAGATTTAAATTTCATATTTATGTGAATACATTTGGAAACAAATAGGTCAATTATGAAATCAGCTGAGCTTTTGGTTTTAATTTCCCAATTAAGAAACAAGAAATCCAACAGCAAAATAAACACACAGGTTTAGACTCTGATCTCAAAGGGCAATGATAATACAGCAGAGTTTGGAAAGGGAGAAAAACTTCCTATAACTTTCTTTATCAAGTTGAAACTTTATTTTTGACACATATAGCATGTTTTGTGGTTTTTAAGCAAGCATTGGGAACTTTATTCTGAAGAAATATAGTTAAGGCTACAAAGAAAGTTTTGTCAAAAGAAATGAATGATTACAAATTTAAAATTTTCACATTCCTATTCTAAGGAATTCTTACTCAGTTAACTGAATTCCAGAAAATTTCATTAATTAACATAAGTATGTACTTTCAGTTATCTTAAAATACTTGGTCAAAATGCTACAAATCAGAATGTTACACAATAACCACACATTTTTTTAGCTTACTAAATTCTTTAAGAAACAATAGGGCTTCCATTTGGTAATAAAAGAGCCTAAAACAACTTTACTTCTTCCAGCACAGGCTTAACCATTCAGATCCCACTACAAAGTCTCACATCTCACTGTTAAAGATTAAATTACACTTTTACACTCTCCGGAAACCACCACTATTGTTAATTTTTTTTAAAGAAATTGAATCCTCAGAAAAGGGGAGCAACGTCTCTGTGTTACAAATTTCAATCTCACATTATAGCTCTACAAGTACTTCTGTAATCTAGAATAAGCAAATAGTCAACTCAGCTGTTTTAACTATGGGATCTAGTAAACTGTAACAAAGCAAAGGAATTCTGTTGCCCCTAAAGAAGAGAAACCTCATTTAATTTCTCTACACACCACACCACACACACACACACACACAGAAGAGCATCGAAAAACAAAATGTGTAAAACTGCATTATCTGTGGAACATTACCGTCTATCTACACAAACACCAGTTTACCAAATTGCATCAAGAGGAAATGCAATCATATTGAATAGATTATATGACTATGAAATGATTATATTAAGCTTTCCCTCTTGGTGTAATTTGGCAAATGTGAATTTATGTAAATATGTAATGATGCTTCATAGGTAATATAATTCACACAGAAATGGGAATACCGTGCTTCTTTAACATAATTCTTAGAACACTACATTTATAAATTGTTAAGTAACTGAAGAAAGCTAAAATATTCTTCCCTAAGATACTAACAATTTTTATTATAGTTAAAAGGTTAAAATATACAGGAGCACACTCACTCTCCCCTGTCTTTCCTCCCTAAATGTAGGCCCCTTTAAAATACTTACTTACCAGCTCAAAAACAGAGCTCAGAGACAACTGTACCATACATTTACATTTTCCTACCTTTTAAAAGCAGAAGATACTCTCTTCTTTGTTTTGTCATTATATAAGATTTATGGCACTTTGTTAAACTACTATTTAAGCAAGGGCCCTAAGTCACTGCCTTGAGAGAGAAATACTTTTGAACTGAGGCCACTTCAAGTGATGCGCACAGCACGTATTAATTAACTGCTTGTTTTTCTTTTGTTAATCTGACTTCTGTTTTCAGGAAAATGTCTCAACTAAGAACCTAAAAATGGAAAAAGAAATAAAATTATGTTTTCTGCCCTATAAATCAACTAGTATTTTTTTTAAAGTACTGTTAAGATACAAGGACATCATCTACATAGAATCTAGATGGTTGCATAAAAAACATATATTATTGATAAGAATGAATTTATGAGCCCCTGAGAAGACAGTATCTAAGCAACTTTTAAGTTATTTAGAAATAAAGACAACAAATGCTTAAAATAGCATGTTCCAGCACATATGTAATTGGAGTTAAAAAAATAGAACTGTTATATTTTTATAAAGGGAAACAATTTTGATCTAAGCACTAGATAAGCATATGTAATAGACACGGGGCTTCCCCGCCCCTACCCCAATCCTCTTGTGTATTTTTAGATTTCTAAGTATGGCTGCATAAATTACAAACAATACCTGTTATCAGAGAGGATTAAAATGCTTTTGAAATGAAAGCCAGTTAATGGAGTTCACAACACACTATCCCAAAATATGACACCTGGTATACTGAGTATTTTAAACTTAAAGAATTTGAGAAACATCATGTACAGGAAATACTTTCTAACTTTCGCCTGACACAGGTCATCAGACCCTTATGTGAGAGGAAGGAACATCCGTATCTCCATAGACACAATGACGCCAAAAAAATCTGAACAGACCTTGCTAAATTTCTCTAGTTTATTATACTTAGCTCATACTTTTTATCTTATTATATCCTTCTAAAACCTTTACTTCATCAAATATAGTGTAAGAACAGGTTCAGCTGCTCTGGGTCTTCATTTCCTTTTGAAGGCTCTCGTGTCACATAAAACTTATGTTAAATAAATTGCTTCTCTCTGTTAATCTGTCTTTTAAAGGGCCCCAGCCAATGAACCTCAGGTAAAAAGATCTATTTCCTTCCCTGCATAGCACATAAAAGGAACAGAAAGTTAAAGCATTACAAAACTCTAAGTAATCTGAATTCTCAGAGTATGAGTTACTCAAGATAGGAAAGTTTTCCAGCCAGTTAAAACCTAATCTCTTTAAGTCTCTAAGTATACTTGATGCTTTTGATTAAAATGTATCTTCTTTCTTATGAAGAATATTTTGTGCATGCTTTATCATCTTCTGTTGATATATTAAATGTATCAAAGGGCAAAATTAAGCTAAGTATTTTTACACATTTTTCTTATTTAATCCACACAACTTCTCTGAGACATGTCTTATCATCTCCATTTTGCAGAAGAAAAAACAGAGCCTTGGAAAAGCTAAGTTTCTTGTCAAAGGAAGTAACACACTTGAGATTTAAACTTAGTAGGTTTAACTCAAATACAAGCTCTTTATATTCTTAAGTTTAGCCTAAAGCTGTCTCCTTACATATTTTAAGTTCAGTCTAAATGTTTCTCCCTACATAATGAACTATAACCCACCTTGATGTATAAAGAGGCTGTAATCACTTATACCAATCACAGAGTTACGGCCAATCAGAGGTGGCCAACTGTTTAGTGTTCAAATAAGGCAAACTGCTGAGCTGTAACCACCAATCCAGCTGTTTCTGTATCTCACTTTCATTTTGTGTAGTCACTTTACATTCTCTGTCCATAAATACTATCCAATCATGTGGCAGCCAGGGAGCTGCTCTGAACCTGTTCTGGTTCCGAGGGCTGCCCAATTTATGAATTATTCTTTGCTCAATTAAATTGTTAAATTTAATTTGTCTAAAGGCTTTTTTTTTAAAAACAGATGGCATCAGAAGAAGCATCACATGACCAGGATGACCAAGGGAGGTACCTGCCGGGCACATTGTGTCCACTGCTCTCTCGCAGTAACTAAGGATTATGAATAAATTCTCTCTTGGATTCCAAAGCTCCGCAGATTTGTGTTTTTGAGGTACCCAGGTTTGTTTGAGCAAATTTTTATCTGAACTGCATTCAGAAGTCACAACAGGAATTGGACTGGGCCCAGGATCAGATTGGATCTGATAATTAACTTGATTGGGGCCAGCTAAAGGCCTTGGATGTCTGTCTCAGAGAAACTGGCGCAATGCTGCAGGGAGTGCGAACTCTGACTTTCCAAAGCTTGCAGGGATTTTTGTGTTCTATCCCCTGTTTCTTTTTCTTGATATTTAAGGAAAAAAATCATTAGCTAAACTGATGAAAGGTATCAGAGCCAAAGGTATCAGAGAGCCAAAGTCAAGATTCAAGGTAAAAATGGGATCCCTAATTTCTGAAGAACTGAGAATTCCACCTTCCATTTACATGTATATTAGGCCTGGGAAGCAGCAAACACAAAAATGGCAAAATCACAGTAACAATAATTTCAAATTACAGTGCAACATTCCAAATGAACAACACTGCTTTTTAAGAAGCATTTAAAAATGAGGTCTCACAAAGTAGGCTAACCAAGGAATGCCTATTGATGTCCAGAAGCCCCTAAGAAGACTGCAATATTTTTATTCCTTCTTTTAAAAGACTTTTAAAAAGGAAAATAAAAAGCTTAACTAATGGATAATAAAAACTGAATCTGCAAACCTTTACCCTTAGTTACTGTCCTGCCCTGAAGATGAAAAGCAATCTGCATAAAGTGTTTACAAAAGGTAGGCCCTCAGGTAAAGTAAGCTAGCTTGTTTTTCAGAGCTATCCAGGCTGAGTCCAAGCATAGAGAATGCTTTCTTTGCCTTATTAGTTAATGGGCTCCACCCTAAACTCAGTAATTTTATCTAAAGAACCATAGCTAAATTAAAAAGACCCATCTATTGGACTAAATTGGGCTCAAAAATATACCTTTCCAACGTTTAGCTGGCTTTGTTGAAACTTTTTATAAAAGAAATTTATATTTATAGAGGAAATCTCCACTTGTAAGGGTGTCCTTCGCACCAGGAAGAGAGGGAAGACTGAGTATGTACAAACTCTTAAATTTACAAAACAATTCTTTTGTTTGAGGTGTTTTTCCTGGCCATCTTGTCTTAACCCAGCTTTTACCTACACTCTCATTCCTTAGATTGAGCAAATGATGGCATAATATTTAGACCTAAAGTCAGAGCTCTGTGTTTTTGAGATACAGATTTTCTACTTTGTTTCACCTAAGAGTCATCTCTATAAAAGTGCAAATTTAGGGTTGCTTAGCTAACAACTGCTTACGGCAATGAAACATGTAATTGGAAGACTAACAATCTGATTGGGGAAAGAAAAAGTATTTGGAAGCTGGCAAATGAAAAATTTTAATGAAAGTTATAAGATCTGCTTCTGTCTCTATGTTTATATGTCTATGTGTTATGCCTATGTGATATTTCTATGTGATCTAATATTTGGTAAATAAAGTTAGTTTGAAATTGTTGGTAAAATAAAATAGGAATGTCTTCAGGATTGTCATAATTAAATATTATTCAGACATTTTTCCCTGGGTCTACCGGTCAGATAGGTTTATGCTGTTTCTGTTAGATGTTTTAAAATCATAAAACTGCTGTTCTGTAATAGTTTAGATACTTGCTTGTCTGTGAACTTATGTATTTGGGACTTTAGATTCTGGGATATAGACAGAACATGGCGAGGCCTGGGGACATATTTGTGGCCACTGCACCTATGCCACTGGCTGCAAAGCAGAGGTAAGCCCAAAAGGGCCCCATCTTCTCTGACTGGGCAGTGCTTCCTGCCCATGCTGGGAAAGGTCAGATCCTCTAAGCATGCTTTTCACAGCCGTATTCTCTGTCCTGAGCTCTACACCCGGTATGTAAATTCAGCATCTAGAAGGGCCCTGCTCTTAGGAGACTTTCTTGGCTGCCATGTGGGTACTCAGGACCCAGGACAACTAGGGAAGACATTAGGGAAGGTACCTATATCATAGCTTCAAAATTCTTTTTGAAAGAGCTCAGAATTTCACCCCAAAATATGACTTCCTGGTACAAAAACTATTTTGAATTAAAGGCCATTGTAGATCAATAGGTATTGGAAGAGGTTTTCCCTCTTTATTAAAAATCAGATGGACCCAACAAGAACAATTGTCTTTCCTTCCCCTCCCTGTTATCCCAATATATAGCAAGAAAAAAGATCAAGAAAGCAATTAGACCTGGCCCAACCCAAATTAAGATACTACCTGTATCTCAGGTTAATCTAATTTCCAAAGTGAATCATTTACAGGTTAATCTGTTTCCTCCGTCCATTCATTCTTCCAAGTATCTATTCATCCTCTTAGTAACCATTTATTGTCCCTCAACAGAATTATCTATATTCCTCATCTCCTGCTGCCCTCTAAAATGAGGATATATAAACTTCTAGGCCCCCACTGAGAAAATGGGTAATCACTCTGTGATTCTTGCTGTGCACATGGTAAACAAATTTGTGATCTCTTTCTCTTATTAATCTGCCTTACTATGAATTGATCTTTCAGCAAAACTTCTGGGGACAAAGAGGATGTTTTCCTTCTCCTCCACATTTTTGAATGATTCTAAAATCTCAGTCATGTTATATTAAATTAAGTAATAGACAATCATAAAACTTCTGAGTCATTTCTAAGTTAAAATACTGAAACATTAACTATTAAACATAAGTTTAAGTTTATATACTTTGGCATCTTATTTTTATATAATATAGAAAAGCTAATTAGATCTGTTTATAAGCAAAATAGTTGAGGAAATATCTTTCTAAAAATTATAAAGTGGTTTTCACCTACTAATACTTATATACACTAGTTCAAAATTACATACTTCCTGGGTTTTCCCTGGACATTAGGGATACTAAGTTAAAATTGTAGTTAATATATGTAATTACGTAATAGAGGAAATGGCCTTAAAAAAGGTGAAATGTTTATGAGCCGTCTCTTTGAACCCTACCCCCACACTGTTTTTTGGTAATTAAAACCTGCTTCCCTGCTCAAGGCCAGTAATCAGAGGGGCAGGGGAGTGTTGTTTATACCACAGGAGATAGCTCAATGAAATTGTCTGGACAGAGGTCACGACATTGTCTTCACCAAAGATGCTACAGTTGAACAGCAACAGGCCAAAGCTGAAAAGTCCCTTTAAAAGCTCTGTATGTCTGCTTATAGATAGGACAATGGTACTTTAAGACATGAGTCTACCATTCTCTTCATTTGCCGGCAAATTAATAAACCTCTTTCCTTCTCCTCAAACCACTTGCCCTTGTTCTTCTGCTGTGGCCTCAGGGACGAATGCCAAGCTTTCAGTAACAATCACAACTACTAGATATAAGAAAAACAATTCTGTATACAGAGTGTATAAAGAAAAACAAGATATGTTTTTGGTGAGTAAAGTATGTTGTCAAGAAAAAAATAATTTTGTCTAGTTTAGAAGTGATTTACAGGTTGATTCAAAATGAAGGAGAAATGATACAGATAAAACTAAATGGATATAAAAGTTGGGAAAAGAAGAAAATAGAAAAGATTTTGTAAAAGGTTATAACAGGTTTATAAGAAATCTTATGTGGTCAAAAGCTGATTGAAATGGAGTTATTTATAAAGTTTTATTAAAATTGGCTTTAGTATGTATAACACACTAACAAAAAAGTAAAATTTGTTTTTCTCCTTTGAACAAGAATTTCATGTAACATTAATAAGAGAAAGTAAAATATTACTATTAACCTTTTGAGTAAAACTGTGAGAAAAAAAAGAAGGGAGAGAAGAGACAGATTCTGTTTCATGCTATCTTTATTAGGTCTTTCAAATGTTTGGAAAACTATCTCCTTTCTACCAAAGAGTAAAGGTTTTTGCTTTTTGAAACCTTTAAGTATCACTTTGGATAAATGAATGACTATTACTTGACAGTGACCTGTGATCCTATTTTGATTGTTTTATATCTTTGACATATTTGACAGGCTTTCCAAAATCAAATTTCAAATTCAAAAATTAAGTATTTTTGACCACAGACTAACTTTGGGATGTTACAGAGGGCCCCTAAAGCATCCAAAAGAGAGATAATAAACAGGCTTTTTGATATGTTAAATTATACGGGAAGCATTTTCAAATAAGAAATGTTTAACTTTCTTTGAGTTTATTTTTATGGATATATTACGTTCCAAAATTATATGAGATTCCTAAAATTCTGATATATTGTGGTATACATTATCAATCATAATTATGGTTATGTTAAACTATTGTAGGCCACAGAAGTAATCCAATTTCCTTGTCAATTGCTTCTTTAATAATGACCATATTAAGTCATGTCCACAGTTAATTACATAATTATGATGCATTTTTCTGAAAGCTCTTTACAAGCAAAATTTTACTGTTGTATCTTCAAGGAGGTTCATGGAAAGGACAGAAAGGACCTAGACAAGCACTATTAAACACAAGTTTCTGATAACTTTACGATCATTTCATTTGGACTGGGTAAGAATTCCCAGAACTCTAATAAAGAGACTGACTGGTTTATAAAACTGCTAAAAATTATCTGAATGCCAAGAAAATACTTTGCCACATTTTCATGCTATATTAGCCAGTACTGAAATTGTTAAGGTATGCAATCTGAATGAACTCCATGGTCCAAGTCAAATTGCCTATAATAGCCGATTCAATAAACAGTGCAATGCACCAGAATTAGAGAAACAAAATTGGTATTTAAGAGGATATAAATCCAATGTTAAGCATGGATTCATGGAGAGCCTGGATGGCTACCTGGTCCTTCCTGAATCCTTAAAGCTTCCATTATTAAAAGCTCTGCACTCCATGACTCATCATAGAAGAGATAAAATGATCCAAATAAAAAATATATATACATATATCTGTAGTGACTTTCACAATTGTAAAATGGTTTATGATCAATGTATGGTTTGTCAAACCCATAATTCTAGGAAGATAATCAGATCTAACTGCATTAAGCAAAGCTAACTGAATCAGCTGGATTGTCCCAGTCAACGATATTACACATAGATTACAATTAGATCCACTTCAATGGAAAATATACATTGATCCCTTATGAAATAAGCACTGGGAGGCCTATCCCCCTAATAATAGAACCTCATGTATCTTCTGTTTCTAAACTCTGATAATGACTAAATGCTGCAAGGCTTTAATGCATTATGCCAAAGTATATTTTCATCAGGTAAAGGAAGTCTTTCATGATACACTGATAGGATAATCAAACCCTTCACAATGTAGAATCCAGAGATTGGGTCTTCTAGAAACTATCAGAGAAAAACTACCCTTGCCAACCACATGGCAGCAAAACCTGAGGGCCTTCAACCTTGAGTCTATAATCTCACAACTCTGAGGGCTCCTCCAGACTCTTGGGACTTTGGAGACCTTATAGTAAACTCATCAGGGAAGTTTCTCCCCAGAAGCAGATAGCATCCTATATGTGGACATCTCTCCCAAGATCACAGATCAAGACTTCTTTGCTATCATCAAACTCTCACCTCTCTTAATTTTTTCCTTGTGTATGCCTCTATGAATCATAGAATTGGAAAAGGGGCTTTGTGTGCACCAATAAGGTATACCAGGGTTGTCTCCCTAGTGGGCTGTATTCACTTTTAAGTTTGAAATGTTTGAGCCATGTGTAGAGTATCAAATGTTCTCAGATTAGAATGACAAAATCTTAAGAAATGCATGATAATGAGGACACAACTTATGAATGATGTGTTGAGACCGGAAACCCAAAATGATGGTAACTAAGAGTAGCACTAAAGCCCTAAGTTTTGGTCACACTCTGTGAGGTGACTGGAGATCCTGACCCCAGTCCTGCTAAAGAAGGTCAAAAGAGCTAAAACAAAGAAAGCTGCAGGGGACTGGCCAACCCCTCACAGAGCTAGACTGAGAACCAGCTGATCTTTATGGAAGACTGTCCTACCACATCTGGTGCCACACACCACACCTCTAAATTACTGTTTGTTTGTGCTTGGCTATATAATCACTTGCTATTTTGGGGAGTGGTGCAAAGAATTGCCCTGATGCCACTGGTGCCTCACATGCAAGCCCCAGAATAAACTCATGTCTCTTTTCTCTGGTCCTCTGGTTTCCTTCTTCAGTATTGGCTCACATTATGCAGAGGCTGTGAAGGTCCTTAATTTGCATAACACACTCCCACCAAGGTAAGAACCTAGCCAAAAGTGGAGAACTGTTCAACAAAATTATGGGAGGCCACTGTTTTGGACTGAGCTCATGCACTAGGCCCCAACAGACAAAATCAAAATGGGGTCACTCACACTAAATACTATGTAATCAAATTGAAACTGTAGGGAAGCAGATAGACCACAAAGCAGACTAGTTTCCCTACCCCACCCCCAAACAGGAGATTCAAGCATAATAAAGAAGTCCCCTGTGCTCTAACCCTTACAAAAATGTCACCTAAATTAATCAGTTTTTCTGTTGTTCTGTTTCCTTGTTCCCACCTTACAAATCCCATTGCTCAAATCCCAGTGGGATTTGAGACCAAATAAGTCCATTTACAATAATAAAAGAGGGGCATCAATATCTAAATTTGACATAAATGCCAAAATAGAGAGTTTGATCAAAAGGAGGGACTTGTTAAATTAAGTTTTCCTAAAGCTGTCTCCTTACATATTTTTTCCCTACATGGTGGAGCTGTAACCTAACAGGAAGTATAAACAGGCTGTAACCTACTCTTGTACCAATCACAGAGTTAAGGCCAATCATAGGTTGTCAACTCTTCAAACTGTGTTCAAATAAGACAAACGCTGAACTGTAACCAATTCAGCTGTTTCTATATTTCGTTTCCATTTTCTGTACTCACTTTCCTTTTTCTGCCCATAAATACTATCCAATCACATGGCAGCTGGGAGTCGTTCTGAACCTATTCTGGTTGGGAGGGCCCCGCCCAATTCACAAATCACTCTTTGCTCAATTTAACTCTGTTACATTTATTTAAAGTTTTTATTTTAACAACATGATATAATAAATTGTTCACTGAAACTAAAAAAAAAACCCAGACTACTAACATGGACGTTATCTAACAAACATAGACACAGAGATTCAATAGTGAAGGCAGGCCCTATGATATGCTGAAATAAAAAAAATTTTAAAAAAATAGTGAAGGTAGGCCCACTATATGCTAAGATATTTCATCAATAATGACTTAATCTGGAGATTAAAGATTATTAAAGCCACATTCAATGGAAGTCTTATTTAAAATTTAAAAATCTCAAGAAATTAAACAGTATATAATGGGTTACCCAGTCTTTCCGATTCTTGAAAAACAAGGCACTTTCAGGAATGTGAAATTCCTTCAATAAATTTTTATTGCACATAATGTGTCAGTACTATTTTAGGCATTAGCGATATAAAAACAACAAAAAATTGCTCTAATGGAATGAAACAGATAATTTTTTAAAAAATCCAAATGAGCCAATAACACAGTACAGATGCTACTCAGCCTACAATGAGGCTGCATCCCTATAACCTATGATGAGTTTATCCAGATGGAGTTCCATCATAAATTAATGAGTGTACTGAATACATACTGCTTTCGCACCATCATAAAGTTGAAAAATTGTAAGTTGGACCACCTATGTGTTAAAAGGTGATAAATACTAAAAAGAGAAAGTTAAGAAGATTGAGTGTACTCAGATAGGTCAAGATTGCAATTTTAAACAAGATAGGCAGGGAAGATGTCACTGCATTAGTGTTATTTAACTGAAGAGTTGAAGGTGAGAAAGTAAAATATCCAGCTATCTGAAGAAAGGCTTTGAGGTGGACAGAACAGCAAGTCAAATATTAATAAATGCTCTGTGCTCGTATAATGGAGAGAACAGCCTAAAAAAGGGTAAAAATGTTTTATGAGCTGTCTCTTTAAAATGGTCCCCACTTTTTTTGAAAATTAAAAAAATGGTTGGGAGGGGCAGGGGAGATGGTACCCCAGGAGATGGCTCAACACAACTGTCCAGGATGGATCAGAACCATCATCTATAGTTAAACAGAAATAGCCCAAAGCTGAAAACACTCCCTTTTAAAAGTTCTGTTATTTCGGCATATAGTTAGGAAAACTGGTACTTTAAGATGGAAGTCTATTACTTTCTTCCTCTGCTGGTAAATTAACAAATCTCCCTTTCCTTCTCCTCAAACCACTTGTCCTCGTTCATCTGAAGCAGCCTTGGGGACAAGTGCCGAGCTTTCGGTAACATCAGGAGCATGCTTAATATGGTCTAGAAACAAGAAGACGACAATGTTCCTAGACCAAAGTGAGTAGGAACAAAACAGGAGATAAGGTCAGAAAGGTAATGGCAGGGTCAGATACTCTATGGCCATGTGAACCACTGTTTAAGATTCAGATCATGGCAAAGGCAAAATACTTTGAAGCCAGATCTAAAAATGAACTGGGAGCTGAGGGAGCAGTCACCTGATTCTGTGGCTTTCAGATCAAATTAGAACTATCAGCTCCTTAGGCTAATTCTGCAGTGTGGTTTTAGAGCCCTTCTTGGAAGCTCAACCTGCTCCTTTAGCCCTCCTAACAATTCCCTAACACTATAAAACCTTTAAAAAAAACCCTCTGTGCTAAAAGTAGCTAAAATAGATTCTTTTGTCTGTAACTAAGAACCCTGGACAACACAACTCTAATAATAGAGGAAAGCCTATGGACCACTGAAGTCAGGTAGAAAAAAAGCAGCCCCAGGCAAAAAGGGAGTATCTATCCAGACCTAGGGTGAGTAACAAAAAGCAAAGGTCATGGGAGTTAAGCTGTATATTTTTCTTCTATGGCTGTCATAACAAATTGCCATAAATTTAGTGGCTTAAAACAACACACATTATTTTACAGTTCTGCAGATAAGACTAAAGTGAGTCTCACGGGGCAAAAGTGTCAGCAGGGTTGTGTTTCTAGAGTGTCTAAGGGAGAATCCATTTTCTTGCCTTTTCCAGCTTTTAGAGGTTGCCTTCATTCCTTGGCTCATGCCCTCTTCGCATTTTCAAAGCTAGCAATGGCCAGAAGTCTTTTTCACAGAGCACTTCTGGCTCCCTCTTCCACAATGTAAGGACCCTGGTGATTAACACTGGGCCCTTGTGGATAATCCAAAATAATCTTCCTATTTTAAAGGTAGCTGATCAACAACCTTAATCTCATCTGTTATTTTAATTTCCCTTTGTCATGTAAAGTAACATATTCACAAATTCTAGGGATTAGGATATAGACAATGGGGGAGGAATTACCCTGCCTACCACAGATGAGAGAATCAGACTACTAGCTGGGTAATAGGGTGCTTAAGACAGAACAATTGTGTAGCAGTAAGATACCAATTTAGTGAAACTAATGCTGCCCTGAAGCTGACAAAGTATAGGTGAAGTAACTGAAACAAACAGTCATGGTCCAGAAAAGGCTTTTTGTGTGGTGAATTTACATAAATAAATAATTTTATAAAGTTCTTTAAAAATAAAACCCACTAAGTGATATAAACCTTAAATCACATACTTAATAAAATCATTTTTAATATGGCAAATTTGAAAAGAAAGTAAAACAATATTTAGCAAATACACTAGAGAAAATAATCCTTGATTTTCAGAAATTAGGGCTGTTCTGTATAATCTGGGAGTAAGATTGAAGAAATGAGGCCAAACTCATTAATGCATTACAAACAGGTAATGATCACATTAACATGTCAAGCAAAGGCCATAAACTTTAGGTGATCTTATAAAAGAAGAATGATTTGTGTTTTTGCTTAAAAAAAAAACAAACAAACAAAAACAGGTGTCAATTCCTACTTTCCAGTTGAATAGAAATGATTTGTTTCCTTTGTATAGTTACTATAGATCAAAATTACAAGTACCATCAATTAAGGTAGAGTAAAGGGGGAGTATGCATGCAGTATAATATCATAAAAGGCTAAGCAGCTTTGGCCTTTGAAACTTTGTTCTTCTTCCAGATAAAATCTCCCTAAACTAATGAGACTAAGAGTGCTATTTATGCTGTAGTCAGATATTTTATCAAGCAAGCAATGTAGGCTGTTTGGGTTTTTTTTGTGGGGGGGGGGGAGTGGAGGGGAATTTAACCTCATCAAATGCATTCCAAAGATCATTGTAAATGGGTATTAAGATTGAAGTTGGAATTATTCTGCTAGAAATGTATGCATTTTTGGAAACTATTAATATTTGACCACAAATACCAGGAGCTACATTGTGGAATAGGCTTAAATTAACAAATTCCAGGCTTAAATTAACAAATTCTAACACATTAAAGATCATTGGAATAAATACAAAATTGGCTTAAAATTAACCAAGGACTGGCTTTAGGGATTTATACACAATTTTGAGAAACTATTTCACATTAAACAGAGAAACCTGATTTATAAATCAAAAAATCAAATTTCCAGTATTAATTAACAGACAAAGCTAAGAGGAAGAGGGTCTCTCTCAATTTTTTTTTTTTTTTTTTAGAGACAGGGTCTCACTTTGTCACCTAAGCTGGAGTGCAGTGGCACAATCATAGCTCACTGCAACCTCCAACTATTGGGCTCAAGGGATCCTCCCAACATGGACTGACAGGTGTGAGCCATGCCTGGTGGGGTTATCACTATATTTCAATAACCACCTACATACAAACAAAACAAACAACAAAAACCACAGCTAAAATGTATTTAACTGGTAAGTAATGGATAATGATAACTAAATAAAGAGTAAAACAAAGTTTGATACATCTTTTAATTTCCTGTAAATGCTAACAGGTACTTGTTAATAAGTAATTTATTGTATTCCACTGGATTAAACTACTATCTCTAAGAAATGGCATAACATTCTTTTTAAACATTTAACTCACATGAAGCCACTTAAACCTCATAAGAAAATAGGATTAAGCTGAGGATATCCTAAATCTTTCACTTTCCTTCCTTTTATTGAATTCTTAGACACTCACACCCTAGTTAGTCACCTACCCCCCCCATTTTCTCTCAATTCAATGGTGTGGGAGTGTTCTTGAGATAAAACTTCCTCCTAGAGAGTGCTGAGGTGACAAAATAAATTCAAAGCTAGTTATCTTTTTGTAAACTATGCAGGTTAGGTCATTATGTAGTTGGTAATTTTGAACCAAACATCAGAAGTCTATGAAAACATCCATTTCTAGGCCTTATTGGAAATTAAGTTTCTCTCTTAGTAACTATTTTTTAAACCTCAAATATATGTTAGTTGTGACTTTGGAAAAATCAAATGACATTGCCAGGCCTCAGTTTTCTTATCTATAATATCTACTTTCACAGGATTAGAAATACTCCATGTTAATGCCTCATGCAATATGTGGTAAATATCAGGCATCTAGTAAATGGTTATTACTCAGTTGAAATTATACTTTTTAAAGGAGCATTTTCTGTACTAGTTAGGAAAAATTAAGGGAAAGGACCACAGAAAGGTTCTCTAGCAGTGGTGGTCTTCAGCGGTCGGAATAAGAGAGTCCAGGATGAAAGGGAGCGAGAAAGTGAACTGGCTGTCTCTCTTCCTTTCTTCTTTTGAAAGCATTTGAAGCATCAATCCTGCCTCTGCTCCTCTCCACAGTTCCTCCTGGGAGCATTATTCTATTACTAGGCAATATACTATACTGTTATGCTAAGAGGTATTCTTCAAATCAGATTGTGCCATCAATTCAGAATAATAGGGTTATTCAAAATTCAGTAATATTTTATGTGCTCATATAGTACTAATGCATTGTTTTTTAGCCAGAATGAACTGACTATAGTGAATCTTCCATTATTTCTTTTCTTTTTGATAAAATGACAACTTTCCATTAATAAAAATTGGGCTGTTTTTAAAAATGATACTTTTTATTTTGTCTAAGATATCCCAATATTACTGGAAACTAACCAAAAATAAAAACAGCTTTCCTAGAGCTAAAAGTAACATTCTTCTTTGATCACAATAAACTTTGAATTTACTTGGCCTAAATTCAAGGTAGATAAAATGGTCACTAATACTTAGCATTTTTGGTCACCATTGGCATCATAAAAGAAAGTAGAATTAAACATTATTCCTAAATTTCTTCCTTTATTGTTTACGTAATCATTTGCAATTTCTAAAGTAATAATATATGCACACTTTAGAAATGTTAAGAAATTAAGAAAAAGGGAAAAAAAAAGAATGAATTTGTTCATCATCCTAGAACCACTGTTACCATTTTTTTTGACATTACCAGTGTGTTTTCATAAACAGTTTTACAAAGAAGGTTAAAAATTGGTGTACATAATTTTGTAATACGTATTCTTTTCTTAATATTACTATTTTCACTGAATATTGTACAAACTGTCTTTAAGGCACAATGTAAGATAAATTCCACAACAGTTATATTTTATTTTTGTGTTCATTAATTTATTATCTGTCTCTCCCACTATACTGGCAAGTTCCCTCAGGGCAGGACCATGATTTTCTCGTTCATCACTATAAACTCAATGCTTAGCACAGTGCCCAATTTGGAGTAAGTAGGTGTTCGAGGTAGAAGCAATCCAAGTGTCCACCAACAGATGAGTGGATAAACAAAATGTGACATATACATACAATGCAATATTATTCAGCCTTAAAAACAAATGAAATTCTAATACATGCAATAACATGGATGAACCCTGAAGACATTATGCTACGTGAAAAAAGTCAAGACACAAAAAGACAAATACAATACTTTATGATTCCACTTACATAAGGTACCTGGAATAGTCAAATTTATAGAAACAGATAGAAGAATAGTGGTTACCAGGAGGAGATGGGGGGAGGAAAGAAATGAGAAATTATTTTAATGGGTATAAAGTTTTGGTTCAGCATGAGGAAAAATCTCTGGAAATAGTGATGATGGTTGCACAACTATATGATTGTACTTAATATCACTGAACTGTACACTTAAACGGAATAAATTGTTATGTATATTTTATCATAATAAAACATTACTAAAAGCAAATAAAGATTCATAAGTAAAAAACTCCAGGGACCAGTATTTTCCAATTAAAAGATTTCACATTTTAGGCTAAGGTCTGTCGAAAGGAACTGAGATACAGTCCTGTATCTATTTTACCACTACCAATATATAATTCTTAACTAAAAACAATTCTATCTCTATTATTATACACATATAATTAGTCAGTCAGAATGCAATTATGATGAAATACATATTCTCGGTGTTCAGATCTTCTGTAACATGCCACATTATACAACCACAAATTTATTAAACATTTAACCACAATATCATCTGATAATTAGATGCTAGTCTGTTCAAATAACAGAAAGTCTGACTCATGGCTACATATGGATATGCAGACAAAAGAAAAAGAACATTTCTCAAGGATTTCAAAATTGGTGTTCTAGACCTAGAAAAGTGAATAGAAAATGGCCTTTTAACAAAATTCTATTAGTATTCCATATCTTTTAGAGTTAAAACTTGTCTAACACATATATTTCAATTTGTCCTACCTTGTGACACTGCCCAATATTTATTAAGCGACTAAAATACGCATGGTATGTAATAGTTGATAAACTCCTAAAATTCACTAAAAACTTACAAATATTTACGGCTTTCTAAGATTTTTATTAATATTAGCTTTTATATGTGTACATTCATGCATCACTTAGTCACAGAAATACATTCTGAGAAATGTGTCATTAAGCAATTTGGTTGTTGTGTGAACCTAAGAGTATACTTACACGAACCTAGATGGTCCAGTCCAGGGGTGGGAACCTTCTAGGTCCTTAAGTGTGGCCTTCTGACTGAATGCAAATTTTCCAAAACAAATCCTTTTATTTTTATTAATACATTTTTGCTCATCTTTTATATTTTTATTTTTCAAATGAATGTATTTAAAATACCAAAGAATAAAATAAGTTTCAACAAAATAATCCTCCCAGATTGACTGTCACAATTAGAACATTAGTGAGCCATAAGGGCTAAATCAACAGCTGCTACACTCATGACTTAGTTAGTTCTAACTTCCCCTACCTGGCTGGGGTCACTACTGCAGAAGGCTGGTTGGCGAGATTTTATGGGGGGGTCCAGTACTCCAGTCTCCTATCAGCTTTTGACAACCATGCACTATGTTTCTGTTTGAAGTGGAATTTGTGCATTGCACAGTTCAAGAGTGTTTTTAATTCTGTCCGCTTAACAGCCCATCTAGTCAAAGGAGACCAAGAGAATGCTGAAGGAAGAAAACAGATTTTTTTTAAAGAGGATTGGGAATTCCAATATTATCTTGTTTCTGCTAAAGATAAGATGATTTGCTTGCTTTGTGATACTGCAATATCAATGTTAAAGAAATTTAATGCTCATCAGCATTTTAACACTCAGAAGAACACAAATTTTAAATTAGAAGGAGAGTCATGAAAGGTTAGACTGCATAAATTAAAAGATGGAAAGCAAAAGCAGAGACAATTCTTTCAAACAGCAATAAGACCTGGAAATAATGCCACTGAAGCAACTTATAAAGTAGCTTATACACTGGGGGGAAAAGGGAAGCCATTCAGTGATGTAGAAATTGTGAAAGAATGCATTGTCAAAGTTACAGGATGCTTAGACCCCAATAACACTTCAAAGTACAGACAACTGCCTCTTTGAAAGAGAACCATAAGTGATCGGCAGCATGAATTAGCCTTCAACTTAACTGAACAACTTCATGCAATACTTCAAAAGGAAAATAAGTATTTATTCAATCACTTTGTATGAATCAATTGATATTACTGACTCTGCAGAGGTTTTATATACTTCATTTGGGTCATAACAGAATATTTTCTTTGCTATGAAGAATTACTCACTTTGGGCACTCTTGCGAACAGAACACGGGGAACAGATATCTTCAACAATTTTCCAGATAAATGTCACAAAGTTGGACTGAATTTGGTAAATTTAGTGAGTGTATGTACAGACGGTACACTTTCCATGACAGGAAAACAGGAAGGGCTTATTGCACAGATTAAAAAATAAAAAAACTATTAAGAAGTCCAGATGCTCTCATTTCTTTTCACTGTATCTTGCATCAGCAAAATATCTGTGCTAAAGCTACTATCAGGTTGGTGCAAAAGTAACTGCAGTTTTAGTATTGTTAAAATTTGCCTGACTGTTCAGAGGCAGCTTGCTAAAAAAAGAAAAGGGAAAAAAAAGAAAAAGAAATTTGCCATTTGATATTGGAATACTTGCTTAAATAAATGTGGGTTATGTTATACATCATTTTAATGTGCATTTCTCATTTTATGTTTTTTTGCTAATGACTTATTACTTGCTGCTTATATTTATTTTAGACTATGGAAATGATACTAGGCAAAAAGCAAATCTGAGCAATTTTCTTACTCGAGTTCAAAATGGGTCATAAAGCAGTGGAGACAACTCCCAACATCAACAACGAATTTGGCCCAGGAACTGCTAAAGAACATACAATGCAGTGGTGGTTCAAGAAGTTTTGCAAAGGAGACAGAAGCCTTGAAAATGAGGAGTACAGTGACTGGCCATCGGAATTTGACAAGGACCAACTGAGAGCAATCATCGAAGCTGATCCTCTTACAACTACAGAAGTTGCCAAAGAACTCAATGTCAACCATTCTATGTCATTTGGTATTTGAAGCAAATTGGAAAGGTGCAAAAGCCTGATAAGTGGTTGCCTCATGAACTGATCAAAAAATCAAAAAAATCGTCATTTTGAAGTGTCATCTTCTCTTCTTATACACAACAACGAACCATTTCTCAATCGGATTATAAAGTGTAACGAAAGTCAGCTCAGTGGTTGGTCTGAGAAGAAGCTCCAAAGCACTTCCCAAAGCCAAACTTGCACCAAAAAAAGGTCACTGTTTGGTGGTCTGCTGCCGGTCTGATCCCCTGCAGCTTTCTGAATCCTGGTGAAACCAATACATCTGAGAAGTATGCTCAACAAAATGATAAGACGCACGGAAAACTGCAACACCTGCAACAGAAAGGGCCCAATTCTTCTCCAAGACAACACCCAATTGCATGTTGCACAACCAACACTTCAAAAGTTGAACGAACTGGGCTACAAAGTTTTGCCTCATCTGCCATATTAAATTTACCTGACCTCTCACCAACTGACTACCACTTCTTCAAGCATCTCGGCAGGGAGAACACTTTCACGACCAGCAGGATGCAGAAAATGCTTTCCAAGAGTTCGTCGGATTCCAAAGCATGGATTTTTATGCTACAGGAATAAACAAACTTATTTCTCACTGGCAAAAATGTGTTGATCGTAACAGTTCCTATTTTGAATAATAAATATGTGTTTGAGCCTAGTTATAATGATTTAAAATTCACTGTCTGAAACCACAATTACTTTTGCACCAACCTAAATATTTTAAGTGACACTTTGCACCAAGTTTTAAGTATTGTTAACTATATTCCTGCAAATGCAACATGGCATCCTCAGTTTCGTAACATGCTAAAGTTGAAAGAGGAGGTATTCAGTATGGATTTGCTGTATCATTCTAAAATGTGTTGGCTATCACAGGGACAGGTGTTAGCCAAAATTTTTATCTCTGGAAGAAGAGACAGTTAAATTCTATGAAGAACAGAATGAGCAATGTGAATTACTGAAAGATTTCTATAGGAATGCAGCATTTCTGTGTGATCTCATGTCAAATCAAAACAACTTGAATGTTTCTTTGCAAGGTAAAATTAAGTCTATATATATGATTTGTGGCAAAAAAGCCCAAGCATTTTAAAAAAAAGATAGCTTTTCTTCTTCAAAGGGAAATTTCAGGTGAACATTTTCCCCAGTTAGCAAAGGTCATTGATGAGCAGGGTGATACATGCAAATCATTTGACAAATATGCAGCTATTGTAGACCTATTAATTGGAGACTACAATGAAAGGTTCACTGACTTTGAGAATCATGACACCACACTCAAATTAGCATTTCAGTCTCACCTAGTTGATATCACTAACGCACCTAAAAAACTACAGATAGAATTGATTGAGCTCTCAGCAGATGACACTTCAAAGTCATCGTTTGATGCTGAGAAAAATCCAACTGAAATATGGAAAAATGCAGTAGAACACTCACGCCTTCGGCAACATGCCCAAAAAGTGCTTTCTTGCTTTTTAATCACTTATTGCTGCCAATCTACATTCTCCTACGTAACCCAAATCAAGACACCTTTAAGGTCATAAATGACTGACACCCATCTAGAGGATCAACTGAAACTGCGGACCTCCATGCTGCAACCAAATATTCAAATGCTCTCCAACAAAAAGCAGACAAAACAAAGTCACTAAAAGCTTAGTTAACGTTAAAATTAACAAATAGTTTTCATTTTTTGAAATTATTAAGTACACAGTAGTTAGATTTTTACAATATAATGTACATTTTTCAGTCTATCTAATTGAAGTTTCTTGAATGAGGCCTTATTTGAATACAGCTAAATTAATGCAGCCTTCCAACATGAAAAGCTTCCCCACTCCTGGTAAGTAGCCTATTACTCCTAGGCTACAAACCTAGTAACAGCATGTTACGGTGCTGAATACTTTCCTGTTGTCCCCAAGCCCCAGGCCATAGCCCACTACCAGTCTGTGACCTGTTAGGAAATGGGCAGAATATCACTACCTGAGCGAGGCACCACCTCCCCTCTACCCACGACATCCCACTCCACCACCCTCAGTCCATGGAAAAATTGTCTTCCATGAAACCAGCCCCTGGTGCCAAAAAGATTGGGGACCACAGCATAGCAACTATAACACACTGGTAAGTATTTATGTATCTAAACATATCTAAACATGGAAAAGATAATGTGTTGCACTACAATGTTATGATGGCCACAATGTCACTAGGAGATAGGAAATTTTAGCTCCAATATAATTTTATAGGACCATCACCAAGTACATGGTCCGTTGTCATTTTTTTTTTTTTTTTTTTTGAGACAGAGTGTCCCTTTGTTGCCCTGGATAGAGTGAGTGCCGTGGCGTCAGCCTAGCTCACAGCAACCTCAAACTCCTGGGCTCAAGCAATCCTACTGCCTCAGCCTCCCAAGTAGCTGGGACTACAGGCATGCACCACCATGCCCGGCTAATTTTTTCTATATATATTTTAGTTGGCCAGATAATTTCTTTCTATTTTTAGTAGAGACGGGGTCTCACTCTTGCTCAGGCTGGTCTTGAACTCCTGACCTCGAGCGATCCACCCGCCTCGGCCTCCCAGAGTGCTAGGATTACAGGCGTGAGCCACCGCGCCCGGTCCGTTGTCATTATATGGTATATGACTACATTAACTCCTCAAAATCAATGCCTTGATCTTTCCTTCACTTTTTTTTTTTTTGGCATTAGAAAATATGTAATTCTTACTTCTAGCCCTTCAGTTACTTTTTACTTTCTGATTTCTCCATCCTTCTACAATTCTGCATCTTTGAAAAACAGAATATGTGTTACCTTCAGCCAATGTACTCATTTTTCTCAAGTAATTACCATAAAAGCATTACCAAATAGCCAGTAGAATATAGAGATAAGACTTGAAAAATTTCTAACACTATCTTGCTTTCTTTTGTGCTTGAGGTTAAAAGACCTTTCTTATTTGAAAGGCTGTTTAAGTACTAATAGAGTATCCTCATTTTAAATACATGACTTTTGATATTTTATTAGATGATCTTTCACATGCTCGGATGACCAAGGAATCTTAATTGTCTCAGTAAATGTCACAATACTTGCATTATTTTAGGATATGACATTACAAATATGTAGTATGTCTTAAGGCTGCCAAGCCAATATGATATCAAATATCTCAAATTAATCAAAGACCTCAGTCGGCCTTACAATACTCGCAAGATACTGCATGTAGCTCAATATATACATTAATAGTCAAAGCCACACAAATTGAGGGCAAATGGCAAATTGTCATTTACCAAAAAAGGCCTTTCAATTAAAAGAATTTGACTTTCAGAGGCACACAAAAGGGACTGATGACATTCCTTCCAGTAGTTCTATATGGTCTGATGATAAAAACAAGTAAAGAAAAAGACCAGGCTTTAGTTTGGGGTTAATTTCTATCAGGTAGATAATTATTAGTCTGGCAAGAATTAACATTCAGCCTATAAAGAAATTTACTGTAATAAAAATAAAGTTAATGTGAAATACAAAAATCATTTATACCAACCAGATTATGATGGCATGGTTTTCAAGGGAACAAGGGGAAAAAATGGGCAGCAGGAGGCACTGGTCATGTTACTTTCTTTTAAAAAACATGGATATACAATTTCATAAAGAAAAGATTAATTTACATATTGTTTCATGCTGTAGAAATAACAGACTCATTCAAGAAAAGCAAATCCTTTTCATAGCATATAATTTGGATATGCTATTCATTCAATTTCTCAAAAGTACTGTTAAACTAGGCTCATATTTTTCTTCCTTAAAAATGTTTTAGCTTTATCTTGTCTGTTTTTAATTGAGAAAAATCAATTCTAATTATACCTAACCAAAGCCACAGTTTCAGAAAGCTTTAGTCTCTCTAACTTATGTCCCATTAGGAAGCATTCAGCATTGTCCTAATGAAAGCTTTTCAACAGAACAGTTCATCCTCCCTACTCCTGGGAATAAGAAGCCAGATAGATCACTCCAATGACAAAGATAAAAAGATGAGATAGCAAGTTATTTTGCCATGGCAACAACTTTAAAAATTCTAAACAGATCACTTTTGTTTATTTAAATATAAATGTGGTCTAGAGCAGCTGCTACAATGACTGACAAGTTCTCAATCAAAATCTATTACCAGGAGGGTTTCCAACTTTGAATGTGTAACAATATCTGCCATTGAACAGAAACAGAAGCTTTAAATACACTATCCCAAACTATGTTTCAGCCATAGATACTTAAATTGCAGCATTTCAGTATATTTAATCATATACTTAATAAAAGTGTACTTTGGTTTTATTTTAGAGAACTAGGACCAAAAAAATCCCATAGATACATGTGCCATGGCATTTTAAGTTTGGGTTTGTAAAGCTAGATCTCATGAGAGCGATTTAAACCCTCCAAAGTATTTGGTCAAAATTTATAGCCTGTAGAAACAGTCAGTATAAGGTGGTGATTTTTAGTTATTAGCCCCTAAACTCCACCCTGCAATAGTTAAGTTCTTATAGTAATATAACCAGAGAACAAAATTTATAAACTTTTTTGATCAATAACGCCTTTAAATATATATATGAAGATTTACCAAATGCCATCAGTTACATTTAAAAGGATAACATTATATTTGGTACAAGGTATAAAAATAAACAATATCTTAAACTGTAAAAATTACCTCGGATTTAAATAAAACACATATTTATAAACTATCCAGCATAGTTCAATGTCATCTTGCTGTCGACAAAATTTTATTAAATACTAACTAGATGTGAGTCACAAAGCTCCACCATTCCCTTCCAACAGTCTTAACAGCTTATCTACAAATTCAGATTTTCTATTTAAATATATTACTATCTAAATAGCTATATGTAATTGTTTATGCTTTTTCCCTTCAGTCTTGGGTCTTTCTAGGGGAAGAGCTATCAACTAATTTTACCTCAATCAGACAAAAAAAAAAAATTAAGCTGTCTTTTTTATACAGCCAATTAGCATTTTGAGCACTATAAATTCCAACAGTACTCCTTCCTTTGCCTACCACCAAAATAGGAAAAGCTTAAAAAAAAAAGAAAAAGAAAAAAAGCTAGAATTTTAAAACACTGATCTCCTTTCCATAGAAAGTGACTTTTAGATCACATGGAAAGTAACATGATTTTAAAATATGTACATAGAACTTATTCTACCAAAGTTCTTAAGTACTCTGGAAAAGAATAAATTAAATGTAAGACACACACACACACACACACACACACACACACACACACACACACACAGTTATGCCAACAAAATAGATCTTTAAAACTACAGATTACCAAATAACCTTCAGGAGCTTGTCAGAATTCAGTCAGTTCTAGGGTTGTAAAGGAAAGGATAAACTTCTGTATTCAATGAGTCCAAAGAATTTGACTTCAGTCAATCTGAACCCCAAGGTAATCAATTTTAAAGATGCTAAGGAGACAAAAGAGATCAGGAAGACCCTATAAGTTTGGAACCCACTTAAGAAAAAGAATAACTTGAGAGTCTTACATCTAAAGATATGCCAAAATGTGATGACTACTAGAGGAAAATAGTGTTTTTCTTCTACACTCACAACACTTGCGGGTCTTAATGTATGGGTTTTTCACACCAAGCAATTCTCCAGTTCTCTGTGGACACTGAGTGTCCTATAATTTATTTAACTCAATTCTGACACTAACTGCCTAGAGTTGGCACAGACCCCACAGGTTAAGGGTTCAGTCCCAAAAGACTGCCCCCACTTCAGATGGCACTTACAAGTAGCAGGTCCCCAGGGAACCCACAATCCCTGACTTGGTTACAAATCAGAGGTTCCTATGACCAACCCCCTCCATCATGTTTAACAATTTCCTAGAATGGTTCACAGAACTCAGGAAGGAACTTTACTTACACTTACCAGTTTATTATAATGAATGCAATTCAGGAATAGCCAAACGGAAGAGATGCATAAAACAAGGTCTGAGGAGGTACACACAACTTCCATGCCCTCTCTGGGCTTGCCACCCTCCTAGAATCTTGATGCAATTTAGAAGCTCTCCAAATCCAATGGTTTAGGTGTTTTTGTGGAGGCTTCATCACCTGGCATGACTAATCAATCTCCAGTTCCTCTCCCTTTTCTGGAGGATGGTGTGGGGCTGCAAGTTCCAAGCCTCTAATCATGGCTTGGTCTTTCTGGTAACCAGTCCCATCCTGAAACTATCCAGGAGCCCACCAAGAGTTGCCCCATTCGAACAAAATATATTATAACCCCCCAAATTCAAAGGGATTTAGAGGTTCTGTAACAGGAACCAGGGTCAAAGACCAAATATTAGAACAAAATAGAGGACAGCATGCCTATCACTCAGAAAAGTGTTTTTATGAGAGTTTTATGAGCCCTGTGCCAGGAATTGGGGGCAGAGACCAAATATATATTTCTTATTGTATCAAAACTATAAACCTAAACTCTTAGATTACTCTGTGAATGCTAAATTGTCACAGGTTCTTCTGGATAAAGGAGACCTAGATGATTTCCAAAACCCAAAGACTTTCATGGATTCCAAGTACCATATTTTATGCTTATGGGAAACTGGGTTCAAGGAATTTTAAATTAACTTCACTATGGTATAATTTGCATACACCCAAAATATAGCCTAAGGTATAATTTACATATAATCATTTCAAATGTACAGTATAAAGAATTTTAGAAAAAAATTAAGATATAGCATATTTCCTTCATCCCAGAAAGGTCCCTCAGCCCCCTTTCAGTCAACTTCCTACCCTTAACCCCAGGCAACCAACAATGCACTGTCATTCTGGACTAGTTTTGCCTTTTCTGGAATTTCATATTTAGCCCTTATTAATAATTCTATGAGATAATTTGAGGCCAAATGAAGTTAAGCGACTTGCACAACTTCACACAACTCCAAGATTACAATTTAGGATTTAAAGTCAGGTCTGACTGATGCCAAAGCCTACTATTAGGTGATACTACAGGATTTGGGTATTGTTCATTTTTGTATACCTAGCATTTTTGTATACCTGGCCTCTGAATAATGAAATGAATCTAAGGAAAATGATGTGAACTGGGACCGAAGAAAAAGAAAGACCTGAATGACAAATCAGTAGGTCTTGATAATTAGTTAAAGAGAACAAATAAAGATAAAGGATCCTCAGAGTTTATTAAATGCATAGTCTCAAAGTGTCTCCCAAGTAATTTATTAAGTGCAAAGGGAAAAATGGTAGCTTTACAGTGGAGAAACCAAGCAGAAACCACCTTAACCAAGTGACTAGGGCCAAATACCACCAGTAAATAAAATATATTGACATCATGAACCCCATGATAAAAGACACACATCATTTCTGAGGTATTCTTATCAAATATATATAACTTCAGTCCAGTCACGAGAAACACTGGACGAACTCAAATTTAGGTCATGAAAGACCAAAAATCTGAGGAATTATTAAAGACTGCAGGTAATAAAAAGAAAATCACAACTAAATCTATTGCAGGGTCCTGGATTGTATCCTGACTAGAAAAAGGGCATAAGTGGAAAAACAGGTGGAATCCAAATAAGGCCTATAGTTAATATTGTATCAATGTTATTTCCTAGTTTTGATAGCCAATGGTTATGCAAGATATTAACCTTAGATTAAGCTGGGTAAGGGATACAGCAGTCCCCACTTAACTGCAGGAGATACATTCCAAGACCCTCAGTGGATACCTGAAACAGCAGACAGTATTAAACCCTATATATACGCTATGTTTTTCCCTACCCATACATATCTATGATAAAATTTAATTTACAAATTTGGCACAGTAGAGATGAATAATAATTAACTAATAATAAAATAGAACAATTATGATAATATACTATAATAAAAGTTATATGAATGTGGTCTCTCTTTCTCTCTCTCGAAATATCTTATTGTACTGTACGCATTTACTTTTGGTCCAAGGTTGATCTCGGGTAACAAACTGTGTAAAGCGAAACCTGGGATAAAGAGGAACTACTGTATATGTAAACTCCGTACTTTTTTGCAACTTTTCTGTAAGTCTAAAATTAGTTCAAAATTAAAAGTTAAAAAAAAAAAGTCCTTGAATATTTTTCTGAAAGTCAAACATAATTCATAATATTGCAATAATGAATGCATTTAAACCAATCTTCTGATGAAATCTGAGGGTTAATTTTTGTTATATTGAAATCATGGCAACATTTATTAAACATGTTCTATGTATATTAGTATAGAATGTGGTGACGTGGTGATAGCCTTGAAGCTATTTATGATTTAATAAGCGAGGTATAACAAATACAAAAAGTTGAAATCCAAACTACTGAAAGAGCTAGAGCTATAAGAGCTGTGTTCAAAACACAAGATCAGTAATTCTGAAAATACTTTTCCTATCTCCTGAGCTCAGGATATTTTTGCATTTTTTTTCTTTCAAGAATAAAGACTTCAACCTCAGGCAATTAATAAATATATGCACTAGATCCTCTCCTTGAACAAAATGCCTACAAATTCTTGATGAAACATGAAATACAATGGAATAAAATTTGGAAGTCCTAACAAAACACAATACTGTCTATGTGATATGTGTACACTGTAAAGCTACGGTCCCCGGCCTATTAGGGACCAGGCCACAGAGCGCTACCTCCACACTGGGGGAGTGTCCCCGCACAGCAGGAGGCGAGTCAGTGACTAAGGAGCAAGCTTCTTTCTGCTTGGGCTTCAGCTTCGGGCTTCCCCCATCCCTACATTGCTGCCTAAGCTCCGCCTCCACCCCCACTCCTCCCCTACCCCTGTGGAAAAATTTTGTTCTATAAAACCAGTCCCTGGTACCGAAAAGGTTAGGGACCATTGCTGTGATGGACACTGTTTTGTATAGAACAAAATTTTCTACTGTGAAATGCTCATCTCCCTACTCTTAACACTGGAATTGTAAAGAAGCTACTATTTGTATTCAAATCCCACATCTTCAATGCCACACTTTCATGGCTACTCAGATGGAGTAGACATCTGACCTAAGCTGAGTCCATAATAAAACCCCACTCCAGGTTCAATTTATATATTAAGGTCTTTTGGATTAAAACAAATTTAAGAAACTAAAAATAAGAGTAGCAGGGAAGTGGTCAGTTTTACTGGAAAGATTGGAAGGATATTAGGGTAGCTCGCAGAAGGAAATAACTAAACCATCAGGCATTTTCAGGAGGGCAGGAAACAAGCGAGTTTTGTAGACAAATTTATGGGCCTTCCCTTGTGTATGCCACTATTTCTATGTCTAGCCACCATTTATTTCTTTGAGCAGAAACTTTTTATCTTTTCCATCACTGTATCTCCAGCAACCTATCATATAATAGGGCCTCAATAAATACTTGCTAACTGAACAAAATTAGTTAACAAAATAATTCCTGAGTGAGACAATCCAATCGTCCCAGCTTATTTTAGTTATCTATTCCTAGATCAATCAACTGGCCTAGCATCAGTTGAAGCCATTTGGGGACCTTTCCATAAAAGAGAAATTTGTCAATGGTGCTAATTCACATCTAATACATATGTAAATACTGAAATATGATGTAAATTATTCTACTACATCAAGTAAAAGAGTTTTCATGTATATTTTAAGGCCTCTAGACTTGAATATTTACACCATTCCTAAATTTACTTGTATAATTTTTTCCCTCATAAATAATAAACAATAGCCATGTGTGAACCAAAATAACTTTAAACAAGGACATTCACTCATGCCATCACTGGCAAAACTAAATAAAAATCATAAATTAAAATCAGGCTTAAAATCTTTTAATTTAGATTTCATTAAGTAGATTTGTTCACTCAATTTTTTGATTTACAACTGACTTTGAATACAAAGAACTTGCAGGTTCTTCTTAGTGTTGTTAGATTGCTTACAGAGGAAATTATTTTAATCATGTTTATTTGCATCAATACATTATTAATTGCAAAATGTGTACAAGTAGAATGAATAACTGAAACAAGATTTAATCATTCTGTTATAAAATGTTAAAGATGTCTCTTTAACTAAATATTCTTAATTAAAAGATTTTATGAAACTCAGTCTTGTCAGTGAATAAGCTTGTTACAGCTAAAAATAAAAAGCCAACTAAACAATTTACCAAATTTTTAAAATAAATTTGTAAAATTAACTCCTCTACTTGGTGTCATCATAATTCTAAATTTCAGTAATGCCTATACAAGTATCTATGTGTTTATGTTTTAACATATAACACTGTTATAAAAGTCTAGCCCTTAGAAAATCATTAAATCATTCCAGCCTTCACAATGAGAAGAATTATGTGAAATTAGCTGAGAAGGAATGGCTTGTGCTACAATGTCCCACAATCCGTCGTACATCTTTCTACACAGACATACACAAAATTGTTTATAAAGCTTCTTTAGCAAGTTAAAAGTGGAGAAAGGGCTCCATAAACAAAATAAGATGTTTGCTTCAGAAAGAAAAGGCATAGAAAGAAAATTCATCCCTAAATCTTAATTGAGGATTCAGAAGAACTTAACCAAGGACTTATAACTGTGTACAGAACTAAGAAATAAAATTTTAAACCTGAAAGATTAATGTAGCTTTAAGATCAGGCTTTTAAGTGACAATCTCTGTAAGTAAGTCAAAGTAAAGTTGTTGTAAGTATGAATAGTAACATTTTATACTTAGGATATACTTTGACATACACATATTTTAAGAAATCATATATTTGGAGCAAACTTACTTAAATGGAATTGGTACCAAAAAAAATTGATGAAAATATTTTTATTCTATCCCTTCAAAAAAAAAATCTGGTTTTCTACACTACTCAGCTGAATGGTACTAATGATTTCATATTTACGTCTCTAGGCAAAAGAGAGAATAAAATTAGTTTACAACACTCATTTTTAACAGGGTTGAAATTAAATTTCCAAATATATGACTTCTTGATATCTTAGATCTTAAAATCTAGCAACATGAAGTTTAAAAAAAAAAAAAAACAATAGAAGCAAAGACATTTAAATGGCCTATAGAAATGGAGGAAGTTAGAGAAACCACTTATAAAGATTGGAGATATAAGTAATCCAAAGATGATTTAAGCAAAAATCATACAAAATCCATTATGGTTTTGCTAGCACTTCAAAAACTCTGCTACTAAATACAAATATATGCTTTGGATATCATGCAAAGCCTATCTCTAAAGAAAGAAATATAGTGGAAATGTTTACATTATAATAAACTAGTTAATATGTTGCTTAAAAAACCTAAAGATCCTAAAACTCTTTCAAAGACTAAGTAAAGAACTATAGGCCGGGCACGGTGGCTCATGCCTGTAATCCTAGCACTCTGGGAAGCCAAGGCAGGAGGATCACTCGAGGTCAGGAGTTCGAGACCAGCCTGAGCAAGAGTGAGACCCTGTCTCTACTAAAAAAATATAAAGAAATTAGCCAAACAACTAAAAATAGAAAGAAATTAGCTGGGCATGGTGGCGCATGCCTGTAGTCCCAGCTACTTGGGAGGCTGAGGCAGAAGGATTGCTTAAACCCAGGAGTTTGAGGTTGCTGTGAGCTAGGCTGACGCCACGGCATTCTAGCCTGGGCAACAGAGCGAGACTCTGTCTCAAAAAAAAAGAACCATAATTACATTGATAAACTGAGCAAATATATCTAGCATTAGCTGCTTTAACACTGTATTCCACAGATCCCTAATGATTAACAAACATCAGGAGACAATCAATTAGATAAATTCTCAGTAATATGCTCTAACAAATAAACCAATACAATATGCTATAATCTTCCTTTCAAAGGGAAAATGTATATAAGAGGATGCTTGTTCAAATAACCTCCTTGTACACAAGAGCTCTAATCCTAAATCCCTTAAGAATGGAACGCACTCTATTTTTTTTTTAATGATCCAAGTTAAAGTTTAGTAAGAGAGGTTTGTACCATGGGTTAATAAAATGTTAAAAGTAGTTGGGACAGCATTCTTAACACAGTAATTAATGGACAAGAAGCATTATTAAAAAGATGATGATTACAAATAGTATCTAACAATGAATTGCAGTCAACAAGTTCATGTTAAAGATATATTTCCCATTAGGTTGTATTAGATTAAATATAACAACATTGTATGAATGCTTTATACATTTCAGAAAGCAAAACTAAGAAGAAGAAAGAACATTCCATAAAACTAGAGACCCCAATTTAAGAGGCAACCTCCCCTAACCCCGACTGTTATAAATATTGTTCATAATTCCGTTGGATGTCACTGGAGCAGGAAAAGTGCCAAAGAAAAGAAAGAAGGAATGGTGGGAGTATAGGATAAAAAAAGGAAAAAGAAGTACAGTGTAGTATGTTACATTCTACAAAAAGCAGCATATTATAATATGTATCAGTTAGAGTCCAACCAAGAAAACAGAAACCACTCAATATATTTCAGAGAAGACACAGCTACCAATATAGAAAATTTTCCCACAGATACTGGGACCAGAGAGGGAGGAACTCTCTGGGCAAGAGTAAAGTCACGAAGTAGATGCAACCACCACCAGAGACACAGCCTTTATCAGAGATGGCAACCAAGACAAAACAAGCAAAAAAATACCCTGGCTTCTCCCTTCTAACTGTGCTCCAATCTTTTGCTAGAATCTGCCAATGGCCAAATCCAAGCAGAAGCCTATGGGCTCAGCCCTTAAAACAGAAAAAAGGAAGTGCAAATTCAGAAACGGATCTAAAAGCAAACAAATGATAAAGAATACCCCCCAAAATTCTCTTCTGGTATTAGTAGATGTTATACAGACCTTAGGTTTATCACTTATCCGTGTCACTTCCTTGCCTAAACTATGCTTTTCCTGAAGAGGGTGAAAATGGTCCTATATTCCTCACTTTAATATTATTTTTTAAAAATCCATTATGATATCTAAAAGTATGAGGACTATATCTAAGTAGTTAAGCCCTACAGGATCCCAAGTGTCATCTATCCCAGTGGTTAGATTTTAATCACTGGCTGGAAATTTTAATCACCTAAAGAGCTTTTTAAAAAAATACCAACATCCATTCTCCTCCTCCATCCGTAGACCAATTAAATCAAAATCTCCAAAAGTGGGGGCCATGCACCAGTATTTTTTTAAAGCTCCCCAAAGTGATTCTAATGTGCAGCCAGGCTTGAAAACCACTGGTTTACCCAAGATACTGCTAGAATTCCAAGGACTAAAAGCTAAAATTTACTCAATGACACCCTAATGTCTCAGCCAGAAGAGGGCAGCAAGGAGCTATTCTGGAAAGCCAGAAATGAAAAAATAGGGTATTAAGCAGGGAGTTGTTCTCAGGGAAAAACCCCACCGAGATTCAAGTATTCTGGGAGAAATGCCATGCCTCAAGTGGGAACTAATGAATGAATGGTAAGGAACCAAGCAGAGATAAACCAGCAAGCAGAGTGAGCTGAAGGAACAAGAGAGAGCCAGGAAATGTCAGAAAAGTGCCTGGCACAAAAAGCCACTCAATGCAAGAAGAGGCTAAGATCAGAGTTACTAGCAAGCAGAAGGTAGTTCTCCAAAAGGAGGAGGCAGAAATTAGCCCAGTATCCTGAAGCTTCCATTTTCAACAATAACAATCCCAGCTAAACTAGAAAAATAGTGTGAATCGTGAGAGGTGGTTTTGGAATTCACAAAATAGAATAACTTGAGCACAAAACAAGTCGCTGAAAATCTTTGACAACACTATATAAAGAACCAATGTGATGTCAAGAGTGATCCACAAAAAGAATATATTATTGTTTTAAAATCAAAACTATAGAACTTATTACTTTTAGGCAAGGGATATATGACTTCATTTCCCTCTTCTAGAGGATGCTTGGGGAAAAAAACCTAAATATTCCAATTCAGGCATTTATCTACATCTACATTGTATAATATATATATATGCAAAAGGAAAAAAAAGAAAATAAATCTCTCTTATTGCAGATTAGTCCCTCTTTTCATTGGCT
This sequence comes from Lemur catta, assembly GCF_020740605.2. Classification (NCBI taxonomy): domain Eukaryota; kingdom Metazoa; phylum Chordata; class Mammalia; order Primates; family Lemuridae; genus Lemur; species Lemur catta. The sequence continues at coordinate 58,127,751 of NC_059130.1, forward strand.
ATCAGGAATCTCAGAAATTTAGTCTTTTAAGAATGAATTTTATGGCATACATTTTGTGTGTTAATATTATCCTTAGAACTATTTATCTTCCCTGTACTCATTTTCCAGTCATCCTGATTTCCTTTATTATTTACTTTGTCTTACTGTATTATTGAAAGATGCATAAAATCCTTTTTGAACTAAGGCTGAGATTAAGGAAATCAATTAAATTAAAATATGACCCAGACTCATCTAATCTTTGCTATCAGATCACTTAGTACAAGAACTATCAGTCATACTATAAATATATGATGTTCAAAAGGGGTCCAGTGCAAGCATACCAGTGCAAATCCATAATGACTTCTAGAAAAATAGCTTTAAGTACATGGGAGATTATTGTCATTCTTTATATATAAAGACAGTATATCCACTATTATTATCACCACAACTAACCACATAACAATAAAAACAAATAAATTGAACTCTATATACTTGACATTCAGACTGACATTGAATCACCAGTCACTTGCTCCTCATAAATATATATATATATACACACACACACATACAGACCAAAAAACAATCATTAAAGAGTATTTTAAAAAATTATTTAGCTTTAAGATTTAATGAACACAAATTTTCTGTACTTTTTGGTAGAAAAAGAAATATGAAAAAGTATTCAAAATTTCTCAGAAATTTTTGTATTTAGCAAGAAATTAGCCTCTGGCTTTTAGTTTATTCAAAAATAAAGACACTAATACCACCTTTTTCTAGGGATTGAGGATTAGAGGAGAATCACAAACCTTGAAAGAGAAGAAATCAATTATCAGAGATTTTTCACTTGTAATTCATCCATAAATTACAGATGTCTAGCTGACCACAACATCCAGATAAGCCTAATATCTTAATCAATCATCATGTTTCTTATTTTATAATTGTTTGTATTACCTTAAAATCATTTCAAGAGGAGCCTTAATTCTAGTATATTGTAAAATGTGTACAATAAAATTCCATATGCTCTATTGTTTAAATCTCTTGGAGTAAGGACCATGGTTCATTCATCTTTGTATCTCTCAACCTTTAAAACAATATCATTAGTGGTAATGCATAAAGTCCCAACAAGATCTTTTCCCCTCTCATTTTTCCCACTGTGATATGTATATATCTTATATTATAATGCATAAAATTATATGTACAGAATGTTTATATAGCAGCATTATTCATAATTCCCACCAAATGGAAACCTAGATGTCCATCAGTGGATAAATGGATAAATAAACTGTGATATATACATATAATGGAATATTATTTAGCCATAAAAAGTAACAAAGTACTGATACATGCCACACTTGGATGAATCTCGCAAACATTATGCTAAGTGAAAGAAGTCACACAGAAAAAGTCACATATTGTATGATTCCTTTTGCATGATATATTCAGCATGGGCAAATCCATATAGACAAAAAGCAGATTACAAATTCCCAGGGGATTTGAGGGAAAGGGATATTGGGGAGTGATTACCTAATGGGTATGGGATGTTTTTATGATGAAATGATAAAAAAAAAAATTGAAACTAGAAAGAGTTGTTGTTTGTACATCATTATGAATACTCTAACTACCACTGAATAGTACACTTCAAAGTGATTAAGTGTATGTTATATGAATTTCACCTCTCAAAAAACATATTTGAAGAAAAACCACATGTACAATTTAAAAACTTTAAAATGAGCACCTGTATAACTTATGACCATAAAGGGCAATAAAACCCTCCCAGTACTCCTAGAAATCACAAGTGTTCCTCCTTAATTCTCCCTTTTCTATAAAACTAAAAACAATCCTGATTTTCAGTAATCATTTCCTAGCTTTTATCATTTTACCAACTACATACACATCCTTAAAACAATATAGTAAAATTTCATCATATTATATGAACTCTCTTGCCTTGCTTTCTTGCACTCACTCAACATTGTATCTGTAAGATTCATTCACATTGTTGGAAATAACTGACGTTCATTTTATTGCTTGTACAGTCCAAGGAGTTTTTTTTTAATTAACAGACTTATGCAGGTCTTTTCATGGTGTCATAGCTCATTTCTTTTTATGGCTGGATAATATTGTATGGCTGGATATACCACAATTTGTTTATCCATTTACCTACTGGTGGACATCTTGGTTGCCTCAAAGTTTTTGCATTTATGAATAAAGTTGCTATAAACATTTGTGTGCAGATTTTTATGTTTTCAACTCATTTGGATAAATACCAAGAAACATGATGGCTGGATTATATGGTAAGAGTATGCTCAGTTTGTTAAGGAACTGCCAAATTGTCTTTCAAAGAATATCACTTTGCATTCCCATCAGCAATGAATAAGAATTCCCATTACTTTCATTTTCACCAGCATGTGGTGCTGTCAACGTTTGGGATTTTCCCCATTCTAATAGGTGTAGTGGTATCTTATTGTGGTTTTAATTTGCAATTCTCTAGTGACATATGTCGAACATCTTTATGTATGCTTATTTGCCATATAGATATCTTCTTTCTTTCGGGAGGTTCAGATTTTTTTGTCCATTTTTTAATTGGGTTGTTCATTTTCTTATTATCAAGTTTTAAGGGTTCTTTGTGTATTTTGCATACTAGTCCTTTATTAGATATGTATTTTGCAAAGATTTTCTCCCAGTCAGTGGTCTTTTCATTTTCTTACCAGTATCTTTCACAGAAGTTTTTTATTTTAATGAAGTCCAACTTAACAATTTTTTTCTTTCACTGATTACACTTTTGGTGTCATGTCTAAAAAGTCATCACCAAACCTAAGGTCATCAGATTTTCTCCTATGTTATCTTCTAGGAGTTTTACATTTTTGTGTTAATATTAAGGTCTATAACCAACTTTCAGGTAATTTTTGTGGAAAATGTAAGGTCTGTGCCCGTTATTTGTTTTTGCTTTTTTTTTTTTTTTTTTTTTTTACATCAGGGTGTCTTGTCCTTCCAGTACCATTTGTTGAAAAAACTACCCTTTTTTCATTGAATTGCCTCTGCTCCTTCCTCAAAGATCAGTTGCCTATATTTGTGTAGGTCAATTTCCGGGCCATTATGTTTCACTATCTGTCTATTTTTTTTCACCAATACCACACTGTTTGATTACTGTAGCTTCATAGTAAGGCTTCAAGTACAGTAGTGTTAGTTCTTCAAGAATATTATATTGGCTATTCTGGGTCTCTAACCTCTCCATATGAACTTTAGACTCAGTCTGGTGACATCCACAAAATAACTTGCTAGGATTTTGATTGAGATTACATTGAATGTATATATCATGCTGGCAAGAACTTGACAAATTAACAATATTGAGTATGCCTAAGCATGAACACAGAAGGAATATCTATTTAGATCTTCTTTGATTTTTCATTAGAGTTTTGTCATTTTCCTCATGTACATCTTCTACATATTTTGCCACATTTACACCTAAGGATTTTAATTTTTGGTGCTAATGTAAATGGTATTGTGCTTTCAATTTCAAATATCAACTGTTCACTGCCGCTACATAACAAAGCAATAGACTTTTATATATTAATCTTGTATCCTGCAACCTTGCTATAATTAACTATTAATTCCAGAAGATTTGTTGATTCATTGGGATTTTCTATATACACCATCAAGTCCTCTGTGAATAGTTTAATTTCTTCCTTCCCAATCTGTATACCCATTATTTTCTTTTCCTGTCTTATTATATTAGCTAAGACTTCCAGGATGATGTTGAAGAGGAACAGTGTGAGGTGACATCCTTGCCTTTTTCCTGGTCTTAATGGTGACAGTTAAGTACGATGTTAACTGTAGGTTTTTTGTAGATGTTCTTTATTAAGTCGAAGAAGTTTCTCTTATTCCTAGTTTGCTGATAGACTTCCATGACGAATGTTGGATTTTGTCAAATGCTTTTTCTGCATCTACTGATGTAACCATACAATTTTTCTAAAATAGCCAGTTAATGTGATTGATAGAGTACATCAATTGATTGGTCTGTAGTTTTTCTTTCTTGTATGATCTTTGGTACTGAGTACCCTTTGGTATCAGAGTAATGCTGGCCTCACAGAATGAGTTAAGAAGTATTCCCTCTGCTTCTATTTTTTGGAAGAGATTTATAGAAAACTGGTATAATTTTGTCCTTAAGATATTAAAAAATAAAACATTTACCTTTTCAGGTAGAAATGTAGATGATAGTATGCAAAATGTTAATGTGCAAAATAGTATTAGTTGGCCTGTGAACAGCATGGGTCCACTTATACAGATTTCTTTCACTTCTGTGATCCCTGATACAAGACCCATCCCTCCTCTTCTTCCTCCTCCTCAGCCTACTCAATGTGAAGACAACGAGGATGAAGACCTTTATGAGGATCCACTTCCACTTAGTGAAAAGTAAATATGTTTTCTCTTCCTTATAATTTTCTTGGTAACATTTTCCTTCCTCTAGCTTACTTTATTGTAAGAATATAGTATATAATACATATAATATACAAAATGTATTAATCATTAACTGTTTTATCTTATCAGTAAGGCTTCCAGACAACAGTAGGCTATTAGTAGTTAAGTTTTTGGGGAGTCAAAAGTTATTTTCAATTGTGCCAAGGGGTCAGCACCCCTATCCTCGTTATTCAAGGGTCTTCTGTAGATACCTATTTTTAAACCCTTAGTATCTTCCAAGCAATGGTTTTAATACTTTAAAAATTGTACCAGTGTAATCTTTTCAATAAATCTGAGTTGTTAATCCCCTAACTATTCCTTATTACAGATTTTTTAAAAAGTGAGCTCAAAGTAACTTGTTTGTGGTCACACAGCTTTGACAGATTTGGTCTTTTAACCCATGAATACTTAACTCTAGCAGTTTTTCTATTTCCTCTACTTTTTATTATTATAAAAACAAGGAAACATCAGGGATTAGGAAATAAAAAGAGAAGTTGAATGAAAGAGCAGACACCTTGGCAATTCAGTCTTAGGAGAGAGATGGGATGTAACATGCTGCAATTGTGTTTATTACCGACATTTTGAAAAGAAGCAAAGTGTAGTGGTTAAGAGTAAGATTGCCAAGGTTTAAATTTTGCCTCTATCGCTTGCTACATGTGTGACTGTAAGCCATTTATCCTATGGAAGTCATGTTTCTTTCTCTGCAAAATGGTATGATTAAGTAATATTACTTACCCTTATAATGTTTTTGTAAGAATTATTATATCAAATTAAATAATATAATCCATTATAAAGAACTTAAATAAAATTTGCAAATTTTTCTTTAATAATTTTCCATTTCTCTTTAAAATGACAAAATGTATTCAAGAAACTTAGGTTATAAATTATCAGAAATTTGCTAACTACCTAAAAATTCACTTGACACAATTTGTAGCCCACAATTCACTTGCCAGTTTAGGTTAATACAGTATCCTTCATAACACAAGGAGCAAAATGTGGTACGTCTTTACCATCTGGAATCTCAAGTAACAAAATTATGAATGGTCTCAATGTTAAAAAATGCATTTTTACAGTCCAAAGATATACAGAAATAAGGGAAGAAGTTCTATTTTAAAGTTTCTGAATATATTTCCTTAATCCCTTAAATCCAACTAGCAAGGATCTGTGTGTAACAAGAAAATGTTATTCAAAGTCTGAAGAGAAAGCTATGCAGCAGTATAAACCTCTCCAAACAAAGGATAATTTACAATGAAGATTCATCAAGCACACTAGACTAAGGTAGAATTTTTCCTGGCAGGAAAGTCTTCTTGGTGGCACCCTATAAAGAAGCTAATCCTTCCTAACTAAGCTACAGGTTTTCCTAAAAATCATCAAATCAAGGTAGCAGAGCCAGAAAAGACAGATCACGGGAAGCGATGGAGGGTAGGCATCACAAGGAGATAATCTAAAGAAGAAAAAAAGTACCTCTTAGCATCAGTTCTTTCCGAGCAGGTTCACACCACTCAAAACCACAGTTTCAGGGGAGCATTACTGATACTTTTCTATAGGCTTAGCGGCTAACAGGAAACACTTGTTTAATACTATCTTTCCAACTAAAAGGATCTAGGCCATGATATGTTTTAAAGAACTTTGAGAACCTGACTGATTCCTTTTCAGGCCTTGAATTGGACACAGAATTGTTCCATCAGAAAAATCCTGGCTTTACCTGCAGGTTCTCTATTGGTCTACTTTTCTCCAAATGTGGGACAATCTTGGAATCAAAAGGAAATCTTTTTTAAAAATTCTGAATTTTCAGAAAGAGAGTCATTATTGCCACTTATTTATTCTTTAAAGCAAGAGATTCACCCCTAATCAATAACCCAAAATAACTGCTACTCACGCACTTTCCTTACCAAGTCTTATCAACAAATACATTCAAAGAAATTATATATATGTGTATATATACACATTTATAATACATACATAATAGCATATATACATTAAGTAGGTACATATAAACATACATATATGTATGAAGAAAGACAATGGCTATCTTGAGAGATATGCAGATCAACCATTTCTTGATATATTCTAGGTTCCATTTTTTGACAAAGTTTATTTAGCTCCCTCCCCTTCACTCCCATTAAAAACTATACCGCAGCATCATGATTTCAGCTTTCAGATAGGATGCTATAAGAAAACAGCTTTGTGAAACTCACTACACCATTCAATACTCCCCATATTGAGGCCCCATTAAAAAATCTTCTTTCAGAAATAAGCAATTTCACCCCCCTCCAAGAAAGTAGTGAATTTTTGTCTTTATACAGAAGGAAACACAGAACCAAACCTATAGCTCAAATTTATCAAGCTGTACACTTAAGATCTGTCTATTTTACTATATATAAATTATAACTCAATAAAACATTAAAAAATTTCAGCTCAACTTTAGTAAATGATTTAGGACTCTGAGACCCTAGCTGTTCCTAGTCTTGACTTCCTATTCTAATATATATTTTACCTTGATCCTAAAACTCTATTCCTTTTTAATCAAATATATATTTTTCCTGATCCTAAGTTTTTCCATGGAGATATTCACAAAAGAGACTTGACAATGCCCTGCAATATACTTAAGAAAAAAGTGGAACAAAATAGACTGGGGCTTTGATTTAGCCAATCCTGACCAGTGAATTATTATCATCAATTTCTCAGAGAAGAGGAATTAGTACTCAAGTAAAATTCATACTGGTTGCTTATACTATTAATACATAGGATATTCATAATTAGTTGAATAATGTACAATTACACAATGTCATAAGCCCATTAACAATGTGTTTACATTGAGCATGGACATGTTCTCAAATAAATGTCTTATTTTAAAATACCAATCAAGAACACATACCTCATTTTATTGTGCTTTGCTTCAATGCACTTTGCAGATGCTGTGTTTTTTTACAAATTGAAGGTTTGTGGCAACCTTGCACCAAGCAAGTCTACCAGTGCCATTTTTTCAACAGTATGTGCTCACTTCATTTCTCTGTGTCACATTTAGGTAATTCTCGTGATATTTCAAACTTTTTCAGGATTATTATTACTAACATATCTGTTATGGTGATGGATAATCAGTGATGTTTGATATTACTACTGCAATTGTTTGGGGCACCACAAACCACACCCACATAAGATGGTGAACTGAACTGATAAATGTATGTGTTCTGACTGCTCCACCAACAGGCCATTCTGCTGTCTCTCCCTCTCATAGGGCCTCCCTATTCCTTGAGACACAAAATTGAAATTATGTCAATTAGTAACCCTACAATGGCCTCTAAGTGCTCAAGTGAAAGGAAGAGTTGCATGCCTCTCACTTTAAACCAAAAGCTAGAAATAATTAAGCTTGGTGAAGACGACATGTCAAAGCCAAGACAGGTCAAAAGCAAGGACTTTTGTGCTAAATAGTTAGCCAAGCTGTGAATACAAAGGAAAAGTTATTGAAGGAAATTAAAAGTGCTACTCCAGTGAACACAAACGATAAGAAAGCAAAACAGCTTTATTTCTGAGATGCAGAAAATGTGAGTGGGTTGGAATAAAAAAGCAAACCAGCCACAACATCCCCTTAAACCAAAGCCTAGCTAGCAAGGCGCAAGCTGCTCTCTTCAATTCTATAAATGCTAAGAAAAGTGAGGAAGCCACATAAGAAAAGTTTGAAGTTAGCAGAGGTTGGTTTGTGAACTTTAGGGAAAAAAGCCATCTCCATAACATAAAAGTGCAAGGTGAAGCCAGCAAGTGCTGATGTAGAAGCTGCAGCAAGAAGATATAACTAAGATAACTGGTGAAGGTGGCTACACTAAACAATAGATTTTCCATGTAGACAAAACAGCCTTCAAATTGGAAGAAGATGCCACCTAGGAGTTTCATAGCTAGAGAGGAGAAGTCAATCCCTGGCTTCAAAGCTTCAAAGGACAGGCTGACTCTTTTGTTAGGTTCTAATGAAGGCTGGTAACTTGAAGTTGAAGCCAATGCTCACTGACCATTCCAAACTTCTAAGACACTTAAGAATTATGCTAAATCAATTCTACCTACGCAGTATAAATGGAAAACAAAGCCTGGATGACAGCACATATGCTTACAGCATGGTTTACTGAGCATTTTAAGCCCAGGTTTCTTGAGACCTGCTCAGAAAAAAAGATTCCTTTCAAAATATTACGCTTATTGACAATGCTCCTAGTTACCCAAGAACTCTGTAGAGATGTTTAAGGAAATGAATGTTGTTTTCATACCTGCTAACACAATATTCATTCTGCCACCCATGAATCAAGGAGTAATTTCAATTTTCAAGTCTTATTTAAGAAATACATTTCTTAAGGCCATAGCTACCATAGATAGTGATTCTTCTAATGGATCTGGGCAAAGCTAATTCAAAACCTTCTGGAAAGGATTCATCAATCTAGATGACACTCAGAATATTCATGATTCATAAGAGGTCAAAATACTAACATTAACAAGAGTTTAGAAGATGTGGATTCCAACCCTCGTAGACGATTTTGAGTGGTACAAGACTCCAGTGGTAGACGTCACTGCACATGTGGTGGAAATAGCAAGAGAACTAGAATTAGAAGTAGAGCCTGATAATGTGACTGAATTATTACTATTTCATGATAAAACTTGATGAGGAGTCGCTTCTGAAGACACTGTGAACGTTGTTGAAACAATGACAAAGGAACTTAGTTGATAAAGCAGCAGCATGGTTTGAGAGGACTGATCCGAATTTTGAAAGAATTTCTATTGCAGGTAAAATGCAATCAAAGAGCATCACATGCTACAGAAAAATCTTTTGTGAAGTGAATAGTCAATCAACGCAGCAAACTTCATTGTTGTCTTAAGAAATTGCCACAGCTACCCCAACCTTTAGCAACCACCACCCTGATTCGTCAGTAGTCATCAAAATCAAGGCAAGGCCCTCCATCAGCAAAGAGATTACAACTCATTGAAGGCTCAGACGATTGTCTCTATTTTTTAGCAATGACAAAGGTAGGTATGCATTTATTTTTAGACATAATGCTATTACAGACGTAACAGACTACAGTATCGTACAAACTTAACTTTTATTTGTACTGAGAAACCGAAAAATTCACATGACTTGCTTTACTGCAATACTTACTTTATTGTGGTGCTCTAGAACTGAACCCTCAGTATCTCTGAGGTATGCTTGTATTTGTAACAAATATCTGAATCTAGGTGGTCACCAGAATGTTAAGAAGGTAGAAACAGGTAATCCCTAATTGAGTCTACCTGCAGTTGCCTACCTTTGAGACGCTGAGAACACATATGTCAGGGAAAAGTGCTGTTAGAGAATTGATATGTAAATGTTTCTCACATGCATTCCAATTTGCCATAAAAGGAAAAGAACAAATCTGAACAATGTCTGGCTAATAAATTCTAGCTGAAACAAATATTAAAACATACAAACTACTAAGATGCTTTTACTTATGCTGTTTCCTTGCCTGAAAGCCTATCTTCCTACTCGATTAAACTGACTTACTACCCCTTATCAGAGGTTGAACTCAACATCACCTTCTCTGGAAAAGGACTGCAGAAACTTGAGGGATCCATTCCATTACAATCATATAGCAGGCTTTCCTGGAACTGTCTGCTAAGCAGACAGCATAAGGGGCTTTGTCTTTTACCCCAACCTTTTATTTTGGAAAAATTCAAAACTACAAAAAGGCTGTAAAAAAGTACAATGAAGATATTCTTCATCTTAATCATTCAGTCTCAATGGGGGCAACATTGCTCCCAAAGGGATAAGATTGGATTTGGGGTACGGGGGTGGGCAGTGGTGAAAAAAATCTTAGATATTACAAAAATATTCAGAAACCTGGACTGACCGACTGTTAACATTTTGCCACATTTGCTTTCTCTCTTTATACATACTTATATAGACATAATTTTGATTGAACCATTTCAATGTTATTTGCAGCATCATAACATTTCATTCCTAAGTACGTCAGTAAGAGCAAGAGTATTTTCCTATATAATCACAATACAATTGTCACACTCAGAAAATTTAGTATCATATGTACATTATCTAATACATCACCCATTCTACAATTTTTTCAATCACCCTAATAATGCACTTTATATCTGTTTTGCCCCCCCCCCAATTCAAGACCCAGTGCAGCATCCACCACACAATGCAGTTAACTGCTATGTCTCCTTAGTTTTCTTTAACTTCCCTACCTATTTATTTATTTAGTCTTTCATGATACTAACATTTTTGAAGGGTCCAAGACAATTGTTTCGTTGAAGATTTACTATTTGGATTTGTCTGGTTGTTTCTTCATTAAGCTCTGACCAAAAAAAAAAGAAAAAAAAAATATATATGTACATATGTACACACACACACACACATACACACACATACATATCTCAGGAGTACCACAGGTGAAGTTGAACTCTTCTCAGTGAATCACATCATGAAACATAATGTCAGTCTCAAACTGTTGATACTAAGTTTCATCATTTAGTTAAACTGGTCAGATTTCTTCAAATCCTATCCCAATAATCTTTCATCCAATGGTTTCAGCAACTTAATCTCAATCAAATTATGTTTTATAGTATGTTTTCTATTCACAGATTTTCTATTTTATAATTCTTTCCATATTTATCAGTTGATTAAAAAAAAGAGAAAATGTCCTGTTTCCAACTAAAAGCCCTGTGCTCTGAGGGCCACTGGGAAGTTCAGTGAATTCTGCATCTCCTGAAGAGCACATCTGCATTTTATTATCTTCTATATGGGATTCTGTTTAAAATTTTATGGTAACAGGGTTCAAATAATGGGGGGGGGATCAAAAACCATTACCTTAGAATAGCATTAATATAACTTTCTGCAAAGATAAAAATGCTCTACATTGTCAACAGGGGCCACTAGCCGCATGTACCTACTGAGCACCTGAAATGTGGCTAGTAGGACACAGGAACAGAATTTAATTTTTTCCTTTTTTTTTTTTGAAACAGGGTCTTGTTCTGTCACTCTAGACTGAGTACAGTGGCATGATCACAGCTCACTGCAGCCTCAAACTCCTGGGCTCAAGTGATCCTCCTGCCTCAGTCTCCCAAGAAGCTAGGAATGCAGGCATATGCCACCAGGCCTGGCCAATTTTTTTAATTTTTTTTTTCTTAAGAGATAGGAGTCTCGAGATGTTACCCAGACTGGCCTCAAACTCCTCGCCTCAAGCGATGCTCCCACCTCAGCCTTCCAAAGTGCTGAGATTACAGGTGTAAGCCACCATGCCTGGCCTTAATATACTTTAAATATAAATGACCACATAAGGCTACTTACTGGCTACTGTATTAGAAAGGCAGTGTAGGCTTAGAGAATCACTACTTTGAAATTTTATCATCATTTTTAGGACAGTTTGCATCTAAATGCAAATACATGTAGCATGAACTTACTCAGCTTTAAAATATGATAGTTTTCTATAGGCCAAGTTTTATATTAGTAGTTTACATATACTCTCATTTAAGCCTCATTATGATGCTCTAATCAAATCTTTTTGAGAAATTTTTCATAATGAAATTACCCATGTAATCATAGAAGAGCTCTCTTGAACAAAATACATTTTAAAAAACTAGAGCCACTTATATTGTTAATTGGATCTTTACCTTAATGTGCTAAAAATTTTAATAAGAGTGTAAAAGCATTACTTGGAAGGTACCAATAGCTAATGAAAATCTCTAATTGTTAGACTTTTTTTTTACAACTTTACTATTCCAATTAAAAATAAATGGCACAAGGGAAATTTTATTTAACTTCTAATGTCACAGGAGAGTTTAAGAATATGAACCATATATCATACCTGGAGCAAGTAATTAAGTTTTTCAAGTGAAAAATCAATCACAACTCTGGTCAATAGGCAAATATAGAGGTCTGGTTAAATAAAGCTAATTTGAAAATTTCATTACTGAAAACTATACAAGAAAGAAAACTGTGCTTTAAACAGCAAACCTGGCAGACGAGATGGTACGTTCCTACCGTCCCAGCTACTCAGGAGACTGAGGTGGGAGGATCACTTGAGCCCAGGAGTTACAGGCTGCAATGAGATATGATGGCACCTGTGAATAGCCACTGTACTCCAGGCTGGGCAATAGACCAAGACCCCATCTCTAAAACAATAAAAATAATCAAAACAAAATAAAAGAAACGAAACAGCAAATTCATAAGCAGTCTCCTCAAAAAATCAATACCTTTTATACTGTAACATTCTAACACTAAAAGATACATAATGGGATGTTTCTCTGCTCCCTTCTCAAAAAAAAAAGAGATTTGAGAAGTCTTCACAGAAGGATTCATATATAAGCACAACCACTGAGGCCCATAAAATCAGAACTTCACTCCCTGATAGAGTACAATTTGCAAGAATCTCAATAGTTTAAATTTGAAACTTTAATTTAAAAAATAGGTTAATATCATGAAGTACTCACAACCTACATTCTTTCACTTTTCTGAACCTTCACCTTCACATATATTACTCTTCTTGAGATGCTCTTTTCTGCCTATCCCATCTTCTTCAAATCCTTTGCACAGACTATTCACTCTCCTAGGCACACTCTTCTAACCTTTAATCTACCCTGTGCCTCCTTCCCTCGAATGGCACAGTTAGTGTGATTAAATAAAAGTGCCTGGCATATAATAACTCTGAATAAATGAACACACAATCTTTTATATCCATATACTCAGCTAGCATAGAGAATCTGGCCCATGATAGGCACCCTGTGAAGTATTTGCTGAAATTAAAACAATACAAAGGATAAATGTTTTGAGCTAAAAACAGGAAGAGAAGAGACAAAGGAATAGGATGTGTCCTTTTGCCATAAGGGAATTTGAATACTTAAAAAGAAAATTCAGTTAACCAGAACAGCCTTCATCAAAACTGAGCAAGTTAACTTTCATACTACTATACTTACAAGGGCAGGTAATATGCAAACAACAGAATTTTTTCCAGAATTATAAACAACATGCACAGTGGTCACATTCCTGACACCCTGAGAATTTCTGAATATATTTCATTTAGATTGAGACTAAACAATGACCTAGTTTCTGTAATATGATGCTTTTTGGGAAACAATTTTCTACTGGTCTCACATTTGTTCATGTCCTGCAAATAGAGGAACTGACTGCTCTTTGCTCCACACTATCTTTTCCAGGGTGGTTGGCTAGCAATACCTTTGAAGATAAAGGTAGTGTGTTTCCCTCTGGAGCAAAAATCTGGGCTCCATCAAGTTAAAGTTCCTGTCTAATAATGCACCTCATGCATGCGCACTTGTCATCCAGCCCACTTCATGTCACCCTATGGTAGCTGGAGCTCAGGAAACTGGTACAAAAATGCTGACACTTATATCTTCTTACCTTCAGTTATCTATGAAACTGTGGTAGGCTAATTTATTAGCTTGCAATAAATCTCAGAACCTTCACAGTTCTTGACAAGAGAGCCTATACAACCATAAAAATAATAATGCGGAAAAATAAGAGGTCCCACAAGTCTGATTTTTTTATTAATAGTCTTTTAGAACATATATGGTAATTGAATCAAATGTCTTTTGTTAGTGAACACTGAAAAGGATAACTTTATGGTATTCATCTGCAATGCTATCATTAATTATGTTATTAAGCTACATGCTTACTAGACATCTATTTCTAAAATACAAGAATATTTTGCATATTTCTCTAGCCACAGGGCCTATGCTTACTGATTAAAGATGGTCTTAATATCACAGGCTCTTTAGCCAAGTGGTTTTCAAAGACGGGTCAGTATATATATTTTGTGAAAGAAGCCTAAGAGATTCTGATACTCAGCAGTTCCCAACCTTTTTGAGGGGGGTGGTTTCGGGATGATTCAAGTGTATTACATTTATTGTGTACTTTATTTCTATTATTATTACATTGTAATATATAATAATTATACAACTCACCATAGGTCAGGAACCCCTGTATATGTGACCATTTATATCTCACCAGCTAAGACCATTACTTTAAGCAAACCAGCCTCATAACAAGTAAAAGACTCATATACTGTTATGGTGGTAGTGTACATATACCCTTTGGAATATGTACATTGGAAGTAATACAGTTTGACAAAGAGTTCTAGTCCTAGGTCTAATAGCATTAACTGAATAAGTAACTGCAGCCACATTCATCTAATGCAATACTTCATTTGCCTTACCTGTACAATAAGACTTCACTAAACAATTACTAACATCCCTCTAAGTCTAAAATTCTTTAATTCACATGCTAGCAGTTACTACGATTGTTGTGGTTCAAAGTAGGACATTATTAGCCCACCAAACTACAACAACAATACTTCAGTTTTGCATTCTTTTAAGATACAAACAATGCCACCACTGGGTTAAAAAAATAAACATATAAGAACCAACTTCTAAATTTAAGGAGATAAAAGGTAGGTAGCCATATTATTAGTAAAACGAGACGTCTTTTGGCCCAGGCCTACACCGCCAAATACTTAAGGCCTAGAAAGAGTGACAAAGATCTCCTTGAACATAATAGCTTCAAGCATTGGTCTCAGAGACTTTAATTTTGTTTTAAAGAGACTCAGCTATCAAGAAGTTATTTTCTTATCCAAAATAAGTGCAATCTTTTTCAGGCATCGGTTCATGTTCCTGTAAGAGTGAATTTGTATTTGAAGTTCTTCTGAAGCCTGACACATTAATAATCACAGTTCTTCCCTTGTCTAACATAATCATCTAGACTATGAAGACAAGTTCAAGATTGTTGCAAATTTCCTCTTGTATAAAATCTAGAGGTCACTGCAAAACAACCTTAATTAGATACACGGGCCTATAATGGCAGCATATTTTAAAAGAGATGGGGATTCAAATCTAACTTTGAGTCTCCCTAAACCTCAGTTTCTTCAGAGGATAGTATCTGCCACACAAGACTGTTTGTAAGAATTAAATGAGATTTTTTTTTTTTCCAAAAACGGCCTAACACAGCACTGAACATGTAGTAAAGATTCAATAAATGATAAATATTACTAAATGACCCGGAATTCACTGAGTTCCCCAATCTTTTCTCCATCTTCCCAATGATATCCCCTACTATATCCTAACAATATTCTACATTTCTACCGTAACATTTCTCTTATGTTGAATGCACCTTATATACCTCCATTTCTACGCTTTAAGATCATGTCATTCTCTCTGCCCGAATTTTCCTTGCCAAATTCCTATCCATTCTTAAAATCCTTGATCAAACCCCATTCTCCTTCAAGAAAACTTCAAATACCTGCTGCTTTCAGATAGTCAGTCTAACCCCTGGCGCTTTGCTGGTGATGCTCAAAGGAAAACATACTATTAACCCTCAAGAAAATTTAGAGGGTTGTAAGAGATAATACATGCTGGCGTTGTAGTAAGTAGAATGTAGCAACTTGAACATTAAAAATAGGCCAAAGGAATAAATCTTCAGTTTGAAGCCAAACTTACGAAGAAAGCGAGACAAAGACAGCAGAGTATTCACTGAACACAGGAGTTGCTTCATGACAACTGGAGTTCATGAACATAAGCAAAAAGGCTTGAGAAGTTAAAAATCTTATTTTTCATAGTTCTACGCAGATTCAGCAATTGGGATAGTCATGTTAGAGAAAAAGGCTCACCACAGCCTTTATAGTCTTCAAGCAACTATGTTTTCTATCATTAAAAAAAAAAGATTTTCTAAATATCAAGAAGCCATTTTTTAAAATGTCAATTTTTACTAATGCTTCATTTTTTAAATCACTAGGTCAAAAAAATTTAATGTCATTCTGGCACTTACCATTTTCTGATTTATCCACTCAAATTTATCTCCCACCCTACCTCAAAAGTCATATCCTCAAAAGTTCTGTCCTCAAAACTTTGTTTATGCTTCCTTATAAACTGTCCTGGACATCTCCTTCCACTGTCAAATAAATTTTTTCTTAATTTTATAGTATTTGCATAAGACCCACCTATACATTATAGTCTTTTTTTTACAATTTATTACCCACAAAGGAAATAAATATTAATAACAGACAATAAATACTTCAAAGTGAAACATTTTAATTGAAAAATTTTATTTCTTTTGGGATCAGATTCTCCCAATGTCAGTAACTGGAGGGTCCTAGTTGTCCAGATGATAGTTAACACGGTACAATAAATTTACTCTTTTTTCCTCAATAAGAATACAAAGTTTTTTCTCCATAAAAAGATAGACGCATCAGACAATTAAATGGTGTTAACAGTCAGTGATTTATATATAAAATTAATACTAAGACTTCACACAAAGTACAAAGTTCTAAATGTCTTACTCTGAACTTTTAGGGTCCTTTTAATTAGGGGAATCTAAACTAGGATCAGTATTTTTAAAAATTATTATTAATATTTCTTCAACAAGACTTTAATTCCACATTTCAACTTTTAATTTTAGATCTTAAAGGTCATCATAGTATTTTAAAGCTGGGAAAAACCTCTAACAACTCTTGCATGTTATGAAATGTAAAGCTTAAAGCAAACCTCAAAGAGACAAAGAGAATCCAGAAAGTTTTGTGACTGACTGTATATAAAGGGAAAAGGAATCAAGGATGACTCTTAGTTTTCATGCCTAAGTGATATGAAAATATTAAGGAATCATTGATCAAAGCAGAGTTCAGACAGACAGCTAATTTGGGGGCAGGGAGAGTGGAATAAGAGTGTTGTTGTTCTAAAAAAAAATAAGTATAAAGCTAACTTTACCTTATCAATGAAGAAAAGCTTATTTCTTCTTAGCGAGATATAGGGTAGGGGGACAAGGAGTTACTCATGGCCTCACCTTAAAGTAGGAACTGTCTCTACCCCAACACATGGATCCTTTTTCATTTGCCACAAATAAATAGCTAAACAGTGCTCCAGAAGTAGTTCTCCAAAAAAGTTGATTTCCTTAGAAATAATACAAAATATTTTCATCATTTCTGAAATAATGTTACTTATATTTAGAACTCTGAAAATGTTTATGCTCTCTTTGTTCCACCCTCTTCAGCATTACTTCAGCTCTTTTCATCTAAACCAAATACAATAGCATAAAGAACCAAAATAACCTAATCAATGGCAGCCAATCTTAACTACATTGTAAATTAAAGTCTAAATGAATTCTATTCATTATCTAAAATTTAAAGGGATGGATCTCTTATTTGACAGAGTATTTACTAAAGATAAAAGAGTTGGCTGGTTTGAGTGATGCTGGCAGTAGTAATTGTGCCTGCCAACAACCTAGTTCCAAAAACACTGAATTCCGTTCACCCAATGGTTCCTTGTCAACAAGCCATAATCACATTTCAACACACATTAGTAGATTTTAACAAAGTAGAATTAATCCTTTGTGTCCCCTTATAGCCTAGGTTTGCCAGCATTTACAATTTTTTAACAGGAAAGTCTTTAAACTCTGACTATTCAAACAACAAAGGATAAAAACAATCCAGATGCAGAACTGGCTTTATCAACTATTTATAACCTGTAAGTACAATATTATGCTTCTGCAAACAAACACTTCCCTCCCAAATTTCACTCACTTTGATTTATTACTTATGAGATTGATTTGGTTTCTGAAAATGTTTTTGAAAAAGATAAACTCCACAGAACAGTTACCTGTGAGAGGAAAGGAGGAAAATAGGTTCAGTGGAAGTACCAGGGGCTTCAATATAGTAGTAATATTTTATTATAAATGCAGACATACATTAATATTTAATAAAGCCAAGTGGTAGGTACACAGGCTTATGGGGATACAATTGGGGGAAAATGGTGTAAATTGCTTCGTCTGTCTCTCAACCCACCAACCCTTCCCTCAGAATGAAAACTCCATGGCTAAGAAGAAATTTTGGCCAAAGGAAAAGAAGAAATATTTTGGGAATATCATACACTTCACAGGGAGACAAATCCAGTAGTTTACAGACAGTGAATGAAAGGGACAATGTCACAGCACTAGAGACAATAGGAGGAACTCCAGAAAAAAGGCAAGGTCCAAATAGAAACCAATGATATAATTTTGCCAAGAATCAGCCTGGATCAGTAAGGATTCATGATGATGCCTCTAAAATTATCCTTAATATCATTTTTTCCAGTTCTACAGTATATTACAGATGTTTGAGCCACACGTCTTTATTTAGATGGCCCATAAGCAGCTTTTCTACTTTCCGTTGTATTTTTAATAGTCATCATTTTCCCAAATCATATGAGAGTTTTGGTTTAATTAATTTTCCCATACCCAATATACTGAAATAAGAACACAGCCACCAGCCTCTTTCCAAGTGACATCAATTATTCTAAGTAGAACATTAAATATCAGTTCGGACTTTCTATCATAGCCCACTGAATTTGAAAATAGCATATGTGAAGTCACCTAAAGAAGCTCTTAAATATGCAGCTTTAATAAAGAGTAAGTAAGTATTAGAATGATGAATCTAATTTAATAACGTTTGCAAATGCAACTTCAAAAATCTGTTTCAGTTTTGAGAATGACAGAAAAAGTACTAGAGGGCATACAATGGATTTACAAAAAAACCTTATAAAAAATATGGCTAGCAGTAAATGGACTGACTAGAATTTTATTCATTCCCCTGAAATAAATTAAAGGGAGTTAACTGTTGAGGCTTTTGGTCTTTTGGCCAAATGTGGTAAACAACTTTCAAAATATATGGTATTAACAATGCTTATTTTAAGGTGGCCATGGTAAATTCAAGAATATAATTTAAAACATTCATGTTGTACTAGTCTTATAACTATAAAACAAGAACTTTTAGGAGCTAATAAAAAAAATGTTACTGTGCATGAGGAGTGAGCAGGGTCAGCGAAAGTCTCTAGAACAGAGGCTCTGGACCTTAGCTGCACATACGAATCACCTAGGGAACTGAGGCAGAGGCCATACCCCAAACCAATCAAATCCATCTTCGGAGGGTGAGACCCACACACCAGCATTTTTGAAACCTTCTAACTTTAGTCCAACACACAGCCAAGGTGGAAAACCACCACTCTAAGATCCTAAGAGTATGAACTTGATTCAGTATTCTACAAAGTGAAAACACAAGCACATCCACAATATGGGGTAAAAAAAAGTTAAGTACCATCTGTTTTTTTTTTTTTTTTGTGGGACAGCATACAGTAATTTTTTGCTAATTAATCCGGACACACTTAGCTCAAACAAATTAATTTTCCCACTACAGAAACAAACTCACACCAAATTGATTCTGACAAGAGAGATAAGCCACAAAAACTAGGGAGAAATGGAAACACTTTTAAAACTGATTATTTACACAGCTGCAACTAGATTTTACCCCGAAATAAGTCTAAGATGAAACAGTTATTTTTCCTCAGGACTTACATTTAACTCTTGTACTTAATGAAAATAAAAGTCCAAATAGTACTGATGAAAATGGTTCATCACTATCAATGAGAAAACACCAAGTCTGAAAGCAAACCATGAGAAGCCCTCCTACACATTTTATATGGCAAGAAATTTAAATTGAATCCATTTGCATAAACACTTCACAACTGTATTTTAAAAAAACAACACGTAAGTTTTACATATGTTCAAGTACTAATTAGTATTCAGAATGAAAGCCCATACAGAAAATCAAATCTAGTCTCTCCCTTAAAGAAAGTTTCATCAGTTGAATTATTTTTTTTCAAGGCCACTTTTACTTTATCACAAGTGTAGTTTGAATTTATACTGTTTTGACATTTCCTAGGCTCCCTAAGAATCAATTAATCCATCTATCACCTCTGTGAGGCGGATACTAATCAGTTACCCACATATTATTCTCAACTCCTTATTTTCTGAGACACTATGAAAAATTTACTCATAAGCAGTTACTGAACTGTGCCAAGGTAAATGACACACAAGCAATATCTGAACACTTGCCAACATTCACTGGTTTATTTATTACTAATCCACACCAACCCAGCCAAAAAAAGGGAAGTTATAACATGTGAACATTTATCCTACTGTTTTTCATAACTGGGTTATCACAAAAGCTATGTAGGGAGTCCTCACCGTCCAAAAAAAAAAAAAGCTGTCAAAAGAAAGCAAGAATTAAAACTCAACTGGAAGAGAATGAAAAAGCCGAGGAAAAATAGGCAAGAAGAATTATTCACAGCAACTTAACTGAAAGTCATTGATATTTTAAGTATTGGGAGAGATCTTCATTAAAAAATTAAGCAACTTTCCATTCAACTTAAGGCATATGAAAAAAAAATTTTTTAAATTTAAAAAAAAACAAAGAAAAGAAAAAAAATTAAGCAATAGTGCTTTAATCAAGTCTAGAAAATTCTCCCATTCCCATACAGAAAATTCTATGTACATGTTACTTTCAAAATTTCAAGCCATTTGCCTCTGCAAGAAAATTAGCTCACTCAATTTCTAATTAACTTAGAACTTCTGAAAACAACAGTCTCTAAATACAGTCCATCTACACACACAAAACAGAAGTAATACAGATTATGCACTCTGCTCTACCAATGAGCCTTTCCTATGACAAGAAATCAATATAATCTTATCATTTCCTTCCAGAGGATTTCAGAGTATCAATGTTATGATAACAGATTAGTGCTAGGCATGCAAACTAAATACATGATCTAATTTGATATCAGAGAATGATTGTCTGAGTACACTATATAATAAAGGTCAATGACAAAAATGTAATATATTTTAAAGCATTTATACATAGTTAAGATCTCTAAGCACAAGTATGGTTTTACAGATTTTACTTAAATCTAAGTTACTAAAATAAGTGTCTAAGACCAGTGGAAGAGAAGATACTAATGAATGCCAATACAAAGGATAAAGGTACCTAAAAAAACCAAAGCTACCATAGACACAAGGTCTGTCCGGAAAGTATCCAGCCATTGTTAACATAACGAGAACAGTCTGCGGAGACACTGATGTAACCTGGCAGCCAAGGACAGTTACAGTGGACTGTAATGTGTATGCATGAACAATGACGATTTCACTGTACTAGTCAGTGGGGCGCTAGACACCACTGAGTGAGCATGTGTACTGTGTGGCCGTGGAATTCAAAATGACTGAGTAGAACAATCTGCATCAAATTTTGCATTAAGCTTGAACATTCCTCCTTGGAAACTATTTGGATGATTCAGAAGGCTTTTGGGGAGGATGCAATGAATGCAGCACAAATAAAAGTGTGGCACAAACACTTCAAAGACAGTTGAGAATCTGTTGAAAGTGATCCACATTCTGGAAGGCCTGCAACAAGCAGAACACATGAGAATGTTGAACTTGTACAGGTTAGGTTAAGAGATGCTGTGAGAACTGTGTGAGATCCCAAGGTGCCTACTTTGAAGGGGACTAAGGCGTCACTGTCCTATGTACAATGTTTCTTGTATTTTCTTCAATAAATGTCTTTATCATATTACATGGCTGGATACTTTCCAGACAGATTCTGTGCATGTGTGTGTGTGTGTGTGTGTGTGTGTGTGTGTAAAAAATATATATCTATAAACAAATTCTGATTCTCAGATTTAAAAGGGATATATATATACAAGATATAAGAAAAGGCAATCTAACAAGAATAATATAAGAGTACCACAAAACATGAAGAAAACTGTTAAAGACTATAGCTAGGAATAAAAAAACTAAACTGTTTCCCCCAAATAACATGCTAAAAAAATTTAAGAGAGGGAAGCATTCCCACAATGGGAAGGAAACTGAGTAAAATGTCCTTCAAGACCTCTTTCAAATAAAAGATTCTATTACTGTATGATTCATTTACTCTAAGCCACACTAAAACTTTGACATCATCTTAAAAGTTACCAGAAATAAGAATGAATGTATACTGAACTTACACTGTAGAAAAGTTAACATTTGGCGTTCCTCAAAAAGCTAACTATATATGTCTTTCATAGTTAAGCATAAAATATTAATTTCTCTGTATTCCCACACTTAATTCCATATCCACCTAAATAAATGTTGACATATTTATATTCTCAATAGTGGCTATACTTCCCAATAAACACCTCTGAAAGGAAGGAAGGAAGAAAGGAGGGAGGGAAAGGCAGGATTAGTATTTCAATGCTTTAAAATAAAAACATACATCTTTGCTAAGTCTATTTAAACGTTGTAATATCAGTTTGCAAACAATGTTTAACCTCAATTTTATTTATGAAATTAATTTATTTAATTCCAGAATGCTACTAGAATAAATGTATGCTCTAGAATAAAATTCATCTGAATAGCTTACAGCTGATCTTTTCTATTGCTATAGAAGAGAATATAAAATAATGAATGGTTAAATGGGAAATGAATAAAAAATTTAAAATTTGAATTTGACCTACTTCCTAAGCTGTGTGGCCTTGAGCAAGTAAATTATTTAACCTAACCCAATTTACTCATCTGTAAACAGGGATAATACTGATACCTATTTTAGTAGATTGTAAGGATTAAATGAGGTGATTCATTTGAAGTGATCAGAACTCCTGAAACATGGGAGAAGTACTCATTACATATCAATGATTAATACAAGATATTAGAGAAATCAGGTAGTAATATACATAATAACTAATTTTTCTTAATGGGAAGCCCAGAGACTATTACATAAAAATCAGGCATAAATAAGTCTAATTTAGAAATCTATCCAATGCAATATGACATGCTATGGAAAAAAACCAAAAATAATGTTAGTAACAAATGAGAAGATTACATGCCTAAAAATTTAAATGAAAGCAACTAAAATCTTTTAGAATTTAAAATCTATTAGCAATGCAGCCTGCTGAAAAGTAATAGCATTCTTACTCTCCAGGAGTTGGGGAAGGAGAGAAAAGAGACAAAAAGACAAATGTAGAAGGCCATTCCAATAATAATAGTAAAAATATACATACCAGGAAAAGTGTACATGTAGAAACTGGTGAAATCCAAACAAGGTCTTTAGTCAATAGTATCATACCAATATCAATTGTGTGTTTGATAATTGTACCATGGTTTTATATCAGAGGAAGCAGGATGAAGGGAAACCCAGGAACTCTGTAATATCTGGGCAATTTCTATGTGACTCTAAAGTTATTTCAAAGTAAAAAGCTTTTAAAAATGCAGAAAACATATTTCACAAGAAACCTGTATAACTGAGACAAAATTATGAAACCTCCAAAATGTAATAACAAAGAGAAATATGTTTCTAGCCGGGGAAGTCTAAACATCATAACACTATCATTCTAATCATATTAATTTTGAGCAGTTCTATTTATAATCCTAATACCTTTTTTAATAATTTGACAAAATAATTCCGAAGTTCACACAGAATAATAAATAGGCAAGTGAAGAAAAGAATCATGTAGGAAAGATTAGCCCCACCAGGTACTAAAGAATATAAAGCTATAAGACTTGATGGTGGTATTAATATAATCCTAACATGAGAACTGTCAGACAGAGCAGTGAAACAGAAACAGAGGTATACTCCATTTCCTGTATCACTACACAGCTAAATTCCAAATAGACCAAAGAATGAAACAGTCAAAAATTAAAAGTAACAGAAGAAATTATTTGACGATTTATAAAATACCATTAAGAGTTTCTGGTCTGACACATACAGAGCTTAGAAGTCATCACTCCCATCCTTACAACCAGAAATCTAAACAAACTGAAAATCAATAATTCTCCTTAGATCCAACAGAGAATTGAGGTTTTGGACAAACTGCTGCCCCTAAAACTGGAGAGAGATATGAATACAGAAAAATCACAATTTACAGGTATTACAAAGCCCAGCAGCAGAAGCCCACAGATGGAGCAGGTACCTGCAGGAACACTTAAATTGTAACGTAAATTGCTGGAGGCTCAATGTGAAGTCGCTTGAGTTAAAAACTCAGGGGTGAGCAGTTGCGGGGGCAGGAAGTAAGACAAAAGTTCCTGAGTTTTGCCTCCAGGTGCCCCACCAGGTTCACAATGTAAAGATCCAAGAAAAATCCCCTCATGCTTCCAGTAGGAAGAGAGAAAAAGTAACCATTTTGAAATTGCTCAGAGATCTCTGTTCTCAATAACAAAGGCCTGCCCTCCAATGAAACTGCAATAGCAACCCCTTATCTGCAGTTTCACATTCCACAGTTCCAGTTACCTGTGGTCAACCTTGGTCCAAAAATATTAAATGAAAAATTCCACAAATAAATAATTCAAAAGTTTTAAATTGCACCCCATTCTGAGTAGCTGATGAAATCTTGCACCACCCCACCAGGATGTGAATCATCCCTTTGCCCAGCATATCCATGCTGCGTATGTAACCCGCCTGTTACTGTAGAGGAAAAAACATAGTGTAAATAGAGTTCAGTACTACCTGCAGTTTTAGGCATCCACTGGGGGTCTTAGACCTTACACCCCATGAATAATGGGAACTACTGTAATTTACCAGAGCCTAACCAACTTGTGGGAAGGGAAATACCAAACTCCAGCCCCCTGTAGCCTCCCTATTTCACCTAAATTTGAGGGGTAGATGAAGGAAGAGCTAAAAAGTACTCACGAAGGTCACAGACCAAAAGCACAGGCCCACTAAGAGACTGAGACATAATCAAAGGACTACAGAGCACTTCCCCTGCCCCTACACATTACAAACTGCATCAATAGGGCTCCTGTGTAACAACAGAGGATTATAGCTTAAAGAAGTATAAACCTCAGACCCTACTTAAGAAGGAGTTATTAGAGAAACCCAAAGCGGAGAGAGACAAAAACAAATACACTGGAGGAAATTTTAACCTCTGATGCCAAAGCTACAGCAGCATAAACAGTCTAACTCCTAGCTAGATGGTGGCATAAAAACTTCACACCCTTAAGGCCTATTTACTTCAGTTCCCTTTACCCCATATTCCACACCCAGCTAGCAACAACAACAAAATTACAAGCCATGATAAAAGGCAAAAAACACAGTCTGAAAAGTAGCAGACATCAAAACCAGATTCAGATCAAAGTAAGAATTATTAGTAACTATGATTAATGTGCTAAAGGCTCTAATGGAAAAAAGTAAACGCCACTCAAAAACATAGATAACATAAGCAGAGACATGGAAACTGTAAAACTCAAACAGGAAATAACAAAAATCAGTAACACTGTAACAGAAATGAAGACTGCTAATGGCTTCAACAGTAGACCAGACACAGCAAAGAAAACAATCAGTGAACTTGAAGATATGTCAATAGAAATTTGCCAAACCTAAAAGGAAAAAGGAATCAAAAAAACAGAGAACATTCGAGACCTGCTGGACAATTACAAAAGGGATAACTATGCATAATGAGAATATCAGGAGAAGAGAAAGGAACATAAGAAATATGTGAAGTTAACAATGCTGGAGAATTTTCCAAAACTGAGAGATACCAAACTACAGATCCATGAAGCTCAGAGAACTAAAACCGGGTTAAATACTGAGAAATCTACACCTATGCATATAAAAATAAGTTCTATTTAAGGAATCCATGTGAAAGAACTTTGTGAAGAATAATGTTTTATAATGTGTGAAATAAAGGTTACTTTTTCCTTTTTTCCAAATATTATTTATTTTTACAATTTAAAATTTTTAATTATATTTACTAACTATGGCTATTAATAAAAATGATCTTGTACAGTTTTCAAACTCCTGGTCTAAAGCAAACCTGTCTCTACCTCCCAGCATGCTAGAATTAAAGGTGAGCCATGGCACCCAATCTTCTGAAACCAACTCCATAAAGAATTTCAAAATATTTTTAGCCACTTTGATTTTTATATACAAGGTCTCGCTCCATTGCTCAGGCTAGAGTGCAATGGCATCATCATAGTTCATTGTAATTTCAAACACCTGGGTTCAAATGATCCTCCTGCCTCAACCTCCCAAGTAGCTGGGACTACAGGCATGCACCACATGCCCAGCTAATTTTTCTATTTTTTTGTAGAGATGGGGTCTCACTGAGTTTCTCAGGCTGGTCTCCAACTCTTGGCTTCACGCAATCCTCCTGCCTCAGCCTCCCAAAATGCTAGGATTATAGACGTGAGCCATCACATCTGGCCCAGCAATTTGTTTTCTCATATATAACTTTCTCAAGGTGACTGCTTTGAAAAATAGTATTTATTATTATTTTTGTACCATTATTTTATGACCACAACATAATTATGTTACCTACTTCAGAAATGTACTCAGAAGCTTTTCAGGAAGACAGGTTCATCATCGTAACCTAACCTAGACTGTGGTACTTTTTCTGCCTTCTTTTGTCTCCTACCCTTGAAAACAGCTCCAACTTCCTATGTCCAACAGTACATGTGCTTTTAGTGACTATTCTGTTTGCTTCCTACTACTAATGCTGTTCTAATAGAGAAAAGACTGACAGGTGTCAATATTCATTAAATTAGTAATTTTAATATTTAATCACGACCCTAGCCTAAAATGAAAGTTTATGACTTTTGTGCATCACTTAATTCCGAAATATTTTTATTCCCAGGCAAGATTTTGGCTGTTGTTGCTTTGACTATAAAATAAGTGAGTATATTGCATTAATTATGTTAAACCCAGACTAACATATGCCTAAGTTTTTGAAAACAAATTGAAAATTAAGACACAGTTTCCACCTATGGGATACTACACTTCATGGGAAGGTTAGGTGAAATATAAAAGGTTCATGCTATTTTCCCATTCTGTCATTCTCAATTCTAGATTGGTAAAGTCACTAAGAAATAATTTTTTTTAAGTTTTAAAGGTATAGCTAACATGCAAGTAAATAGAGCTCCTAATAAATCCAGCATCTCTTTCAAAATGTTTTCACTGCTAATTAGGAAAATTTTTAAAGATACCCAAAACATAAACCGTTATTATAATATGCAAATCAAATCAATGCTCTACTCATGAAATTGTATATAGTAACTAAATGTTAAATCTTCAGTAAGACTGACCTGTACTTAAGAATAATGCTACAATGCCCAAAGAAAGAAGTAACAATAATATATGATGAAAGAGGTTATCACAACATAATTTATCTCTCATTCTATCAGTTTAGTCTATCAAAATTTCTCATTGTAGAATGGCAAATAACTGTTCACCTGAGTTAATAGTCTTTGAAGCTGTGTTAGATTCAAGAATTTTGGGTTTTTTCCTAAAGTCATTCTCATAAACTCAGCAATAAATATGAAAGTACAACCCATACTAGTCTGTATTTGAATGAAAAAGTAAAAAAAAAAGCTGAACTTACTAAATTAAAGGATACACACATTTGTGTTTTTTTCCTCTGTTTGAGATATGACAATGAATCACCATGAGAAAACTGAAAAATTTCCTATATTAAAGGAACTATCACATAAAACTTTTTCTAAAAAGGAGAAATAAGCTTGGGAAATAAGTTCTTCCTTCATCAATCTGGCTATCATTTAAAAATTAATCTGGCTATGCTTTAAAAATTATTTAGATGCCAAGGAATTATTTTATACATATATATACCCACACATACATAACATGCAGAAATTCCCACCACAATTTAAATTTAATTTGCATTTTATAAAATTCTATCTTTAAACTACCAATTCAGCAGGAATTACTAGGAAAGCTGAAAAGAATTTGGTAAGGTTAAAAAACTAGAGCTTCTCTAGAATTTTTATGAAAGCAAACAGATTTCTATCTTTAGGTGGCAAATAACAATATGAATTGCCAGTGATTATTCTTTCCTAAAAGAGGAAAGAATAAAAAGCTAATCTCAATGTGAAATCTAAAACTCATGTAATATAATCATTTGGTTTATCTGAACTCTTATTAAACTAGTGTCATCCTATGAGGTGGGGCATGGGAAAAACCATAGCACCACAAAAATGCAAACTTTAGACTGTATTAAACCATGAAGACAACAACAGCAAAGAGAAAGTAGTTACACACTATTAATGACAACTTAAACTATAGTGTTTGTATAGTTCACAAACATTTTCACATTCATTATCTCATTTGAAGATCATTTACCTTTAGAGCAACTCTCTAAGGCAGAATAAGCATCATTTATGTTAAATGAAATCATACACATAAAACACTTAGAATATGCCTAGTATACAGTAAGTATTCAACAGCTGTTAGTTATTATTTTCTAGAACAGGTGGAGGTTCAGAGGTCATGATGGCTTACCACTGGTGGGAAAAGCAAAAAACCATTTAAGAAACATGGATCTAATGGCAAAGATGGAAGAGATTCAAAACAAGTAAAAAAACACAAAAGGGAAGTCAGAATGGTCATGAGGAAGACTAGATTGTTTTATAATTAGTCACAGGGTTAATTAACCACAAAGTTCCAGCCTAAGACAATGGAAGAAGAGCACACAATGGCATCTCATCTATCAGATATAGCCTGGATGGGCTTAACCCAAGTCAAATAGAGACTATCACTAACAAGCCCCAGGTTCAGGAGCAAAAGTCACATATCCCTAATTGTGCTGGCTGAGAAATCTATTTCAAGACACTCAAATATCACCATATAAGTTTGTTTGCTTTTTTGTTTTAATCTTTAAAACACAAAGGAAAGATAAGAAATTTATGTCCTACAGGACAATGGTGAATGGTTTTTATTCTATCCTATTTAACAAAATGAAGAAGCTGTTTATTGAAATAAACTTTAAAATCATATCAAGCCAATCATTCTAGTCAGCTATTTTATAGAGGAAACAACTGATCTAACCTGGTTTTTTGCTAAAAGTGTATATAACACATCGGGGAACATCTAACAATTTTATAAAAGAATTGAGTGTGTTTTGTTAAAAAGCAATAAAATTGAGTTGAAATAAAAAATGCTGGCAACTGGATGCAGTTTCTTAACATCCAGATACAGAATAAGAATCAAGAATCTTAAATACGTATTAAATCTAAATACAGATCAAGAATCTAGTGTGAAAACTTACTGCTGAACTAGTTTCAGTTTGGCATGGACAAAGCTTACATAAGTAAATTAAAGACAAGGTTGAAGAAGGATTTTATTGATTTTATTTTAAGCCAATAATTCAATTTTACTCAAAGCTCCAACATTCCTGCATATATTCAAAATAGTATATTTCTTATCATTAAATACTTAAGATATTGTCCGTTTACATTATACTTCAGAAACTGAAAGAACCATAGACAGCCCTAATTAATCACCAAGCTCTCAGAATGAAAATAAGGTAGAATATGCAACTCTCTTTATTGAATACCAAATAAAAATTCATGTTTGCAGTATGATTTTAATTATAATGTTTATGTAACACAACTAGTTTTTTCTAAAGACTTCATTTTTTTAAAGTTACTATTAATGAAAATAGAAGATATACTGTAACAAGGCATTATTTTGAAAGCATAATAGTAACAGCACTTAAGACAGAATTCATTGTCTAAAGACAAGCCATGTATACTCAGATACCAAAACCTACTGACTTATTTAAGCAAATAAGTAAACAAACTAGATTGATCAGCCTATTTCCTATACTATTTTGCTTCAAAGCATAAAGAGAATATTTACCAACAGTGTGTTATCAGTAAACCAATAACATCTCTAAATTACTTTCATTAAGCCCAACTCAGTTTATAACCATTGATAGAAATAAATATGCCAAGAGCTAGTTTGCACCTACATAGCCACTTAACCTCAAATCCATAACCACACTAAGAAAAACTTTAAGGAGTTTTCCAACTGAGTTCCCCTTTCCCAGCCCACACCTGATGAGTCTCTAAAGTCATTTCTGAGTACAAATCGCTTATGTCTAGCTATGTAACAAACTTAAAAAGAAATAATGGAATAATACAAGGTCCAATTAATAGACAATTCCTAACGTGTACTGGAATTTAGGAAAGTGACCATGACTTTGCCTCTAAATCCAGTTTTAAATTGCTACATGAGTACCAAATCAATTTGCAATTTTCAAACCTCCTTCCAACAGAAGAATCCAACAGTTTCAATTAAAAAGGTTGTCCCTGACACTTTATTTTCCCCACACATTCAATATAACCTACCTACCTTTAGCAAGAATTATATCATGCAAAGTTGAAGACCTGAGAACAATAATGATAATATTCACCTTAAGGTAAACTAGATGCATTTTCTGTACACGCAACATACTGATTTTAACTACCATTAGCACCACCATCCTTCTGATTCTCTTCCCCACTACTTGGCTTGGAATAAGGGTGTAAAAGAAGGAATACAGGAAAGAAGCCTCTGAAGAGGGCTATCCATCCACCCACATCCAACAAGAATGTGATCAATTAGCTCAAGAGCCACACTAACAGGAAAAGCAAAAATCTTTTCCGAAGCCAGATACTTCTTTGTCCAGCCTGAAAGAGCCTCCATCTTAGACTAAGTGGCATCTAAAGGGTTACAATAAAGCCTGGTTTCTTGAAGTCAGAATAAAATTGGTAATACTCAAAAGAATTCCGTGAAGTCCAGTTGAAACTTCCATGGGGAAGGCGGGAGGTGGGACTATCATGGCTAAGTCTTGCCTCTAACTTTCTGTTAACAACTTCCTAAGGGCCTGTGCTCAACATACCATGCCAGAGATTATGAAGAAACAGAGAAGCATAAAACATGATTCTTTCTCTGAATTTACAATATTAGTTTTAATTGTCAATTATAATTCAAATGATTCAAAACTTCACTACTTTCCCCTAAGTCAATCTAGGGACACACAATCAAAGACCCACTGATCCACCCAGCTTCCACCTCTAGCCAAGATGGAGTAACAGGGATTTACCCTCCCATCTGAAACTAAACAGAATGATAAAATATATAACAACAGTTTTCAGACACTGGACATTAGACAAGAAATCAGCACAGTATGGTGATCCCTGAGAAAAAGGAAATGAGTACTATGACTGATTAAAGAGAGTTGCCAGGCTATAGCACAGGAAAGGAGAAAGACAGTCTAATTCAGGGGTCCAACAGTTTCCCTGAATTAAGTAGCCAAAATAGGGAGTTCAGGAAGGCCAAGACAGCTGAAGTTTGCTGGGCAGTATACTGAAGAGGACAGAGTTTCAAACAGAATCTTCAGCAGAGCACCAATCAGTGCATTTTTGTGAAGAAACTAACAGAGACCTAAAAAGAACCACTCAAAAGGGGAATGTGGAACACTCACCCAGTGTTCCCATCAGTCAAAATGGAAAAATCCTGTAATACACAGGGCATTGGGTAGAGTACTTTGAAGGGAACTACAAAGGTATTGACTCAGTAGTGAAGCAAAATTAGTCCTAGACTACAGGCTATTCTGGCCCCGTTGAACAAACTTAAAAGCAAGCCTCAAAAGAATCAAACTGTTTCTATAAAGGAGGAAAATATGGCCCATAATATAGAGAAAAGTAAATCAATAGAAAGCAACCCAGAAATGACATATAAGATGGAATTAGTAGACAAGGACATCAAAAAGAATTAGTATAACAATGTTCCATACGTTCAAGAAAATAGCATGTTCAAACAAGAGCATTTTAAGGACAGAAATGGAAGATAACTTTTTAAAGATCCAGACTGAACATCTAAAAATGGAGGTAGGGAAATTGCCTGAGATTAAAAAAAAAAAATACACTGGACAAGATTAAAAGTGGATTACGTGCTGCAGAAGAAAGGATTAGTGAATTGAAGACAGTAGTAAAAACTATCTAAAATACATAAAAAAAAACAGATTGGGAAAAATGAATAGAACATCATGAACTATGGGACATTTTCATGTGGTCTAACATATGCGTGAGTTGAATTCCCGAAAGAGAGGAGAAAGAGCACAGAAAAACTGTCTGAAGAAATAATGGCCAAAAACATTCCAAGTGTAATAAAAACTATACACCAATAGGCCAAGAAACTCAACAAACCCCAAGCACAAGAAACATAATGGCAAGGACCATTATAATCATGCAGCCGGTGAAAATCTTAAAGAGCAGCCAAAGAGGGGGAGGGGGAAGACACATTACACATAGTGGAACAAAGATATGAATGATGGCAGCTTTTTCATCAAAAACAATGCAAGCCAACAGAGAGTAGAGCAACACCTTTAAAGTACTAAAAATAAAAAATGCGAATTTACAATTCTATACCCAGCAAAGACAACTTTCAAATCCTAAGGCAAATAAAGGCTTTTTCAGATACACAAAAGTGAAAAGAATTCATCACTAGTATACTTTTTAGTGTAAATAATGTTAAAAGAAATTCTTCAGGATGAAGAAAAATAGTACCAGATGAAAATCTGTATCAACACAAAGAAAGGAAGAACACTAGAAATAGTAAATATGTAAGTAAATATGAAATACTTCAAAAAAAAATGTTTAAATCTCTTTAAAAGATAACTGATTACTGAAAGCAAAAACAATACCAATGTATTATAGGACTTATGTAGAGAAGTAAAATGTATAACAAAAATGGCAAGAATTCAGGAAAAAGAGAGTGAAAATATATTAAGGTTCTTAAACTATATGTGAAGTGGTACAGTGTATACTATAAACCCTAAAACAATCACTAAAAAACACAACAAGGAGCACTACTAACTCATCAAATGAGATAAAATAGAATTTAAAAAAATAACCCCATTAACCGTAAAAAAGGCAGAAAGAGAAAAAAGGGAAACACAGAATGCATAGGACAAACAGGAAATAAATAGCAACTCAGAGACTTAAACCCAACCTACATTAAAGTAAATGCTATAAACATCCCATTTACAAGAGAAGTTGTAAAATTGATGCCAGACTCAACTATATAATGCCTACAAGAAATTCACCTTAACTATTAAGACACAAGCACAGTAGTATTAAAAGGATGGGAAAAAATACCATGCTGACACTCATCCAAAAAAAAAAAAAAAAAACCAAACTGTCTATATTAATATCACACAAAATAGGTGTCATAGTCCATTTTGTGCTGGTATAACAAAATACCTGAGACTGGATAATTTATGAAGAACAGATACGCATTTCCTCACAGTACTTGAGGCCAGGGAGTCAAAGATCAAGACACCAGTATCTGGTGAGAGCCTTCTTGTTACATACTCACATGGAAGGGCCAAAGGGGGACAAACACTGTGTCTTCAAATGGCAGGAAAGAACCCACTTCAACAAGCCCTTTTTATAACAGTATTAATACATTCATAAGGGTAGAGCCCTCATGACCTAACCCCCTCCCCCCAAAAAGGCCCCACCTCCCAGCACTGTTACAATGGGGATTAAGTTTCCAACACATGAATTTTGGAGGACATATTCTGACCATAGCAGTAGGTTTCAGAGCAAAGAATATTACAAAGGATAAAGAAGGTTATCTCATAATAAAAAAGGGGTTAATTAATCAAGACGACATCACAGCCTAAACATTCATCCACCTAACTGATGACTGTCAGCTAAAAACCCCCATTCCTAGCCTCACCCCTTGCATATAGATGGTAACTAGTCCTTACTAACAGACTGAGGGTAAAAGAGGTCAAAGTTTAGAAGGGGGCACCTCCTGACCCTCCTGTTGTCTCTTCCCCAGGCTGAGAGCAGAGAACTCCAAGGCCAGAGGGGATGGTAGAACCAGACATTAGGTACCTAAGACCTTGAATCATCCATGTAAACTACCTACCAAAAAGATCACCTAATACACGAATAAATAAAAGGACATTACTAATTATTATGATTAGTCAATAAAACTTTAGGCTTTATTTTAAAAGCAGCTAGCACCACTCTAATTCAGGAAGCTTCTAAAGAGTTTTATGCAGTAGTTCATTCTTATAACACTCTAGCTGTTATGAGACTAGTCTGTAGGGAGGCAAGCACAGAAGCAGAGCGACTAGTTAAGATGCAGCAGTAATACAGGGAAGAGATAATGGTATCTAGAATTTGAGTGATAACAGTGGAAGTATTGAGCAGTAGTCATAGTATAGAAATATTCTAAAGGTAAAGCTAACAAGATTTTCCTGACAGATTAGATATAGAGTGTGAGAAAAAGAAAAGTCAACCTTAGAAACTGGACGGATGGAACTGCCATCAACTGTCATTTCTGCCATCAGAAAGGACAGAAGTGAAAAGGGTTGGGTTTGGGTGGGGTAAGGCAGGGAACACAGAGATCAGAAGATCTGTTTTAGACACAAGAAGTTTAAAACACCCAAAGAAAATGTCAAGTGGGTAGCTGAATTACATGAATCCAATGTTTAGGAAACAGGTCTGCAGTAGAAATATATACCTGAAAGCAGTCAGCATACAAATCACCAACTAAGGGAGAACAGAGAAGAGTTCCAAAAACTGAGCCTTTGGAATATTCTTAGATTAAGAGGTTGGGAGAGAAAAGGGGGATCTAACACAGGGGACAGAAAAGTGAACAATGAGGTAGGAAGACAACCAAGAGTGTGGTATCCTGGAAACCAAGTAAATAAAGTCTATCAGGAAAAAGGAGGCCAGGTGCAGTGGCTCACGCCTGTAATCCTAGCACTCTGA
Source organism: Lemur catta (assembly GCF_020740605.2). Taxonomy (NCBI): domain Eukaryota; kingdom Metazoa; phylum Chordata; class Mammalia; order Primates; family Lemuridae; genus Lemur; species Lemur catta. The sequence goes on from NC_059130.1 coordinate 58,162,546, forward strand.
GAGGCCAAGGCGGGTGGATCATTTGAGCTCAGGAGTTCGAGACCAGCCTGAGCAAGAGCGAGAGACTCTGTCTCTACTAAAAATAGAAATTAGCTGGACAACTAAAAATATATAGAAAAAATTAGCCGGGCATGGTGGTGCATGCCTGTAGTCCCAGCTATTGGGAGGCTGAGGCAGAATTGCTTGAGCCCAGGAGTTTGCGGTTGCTGTGAGCTAGGCTGATGCCACGGCACTCTAGCCTGGGCAACAGAGTGAGACTCTGTCTCAAAAAAAAAAAAAAGGAAAGGAAGTGATCAATTTTACCTAATTCTGCTGCAGCACAAGTAGGAAGATGTCCAAAATATGACCATAACACTTAAGGATGTGATTGGAGACTTTGGCAATTAGAGACAGTGAGAATAAACAATTTTTTGGACTTTTTCCACACAGGGGAACAGAAATATGGCACAGAGGTTGGCTGAGAAGGAGAAAACAAAGGAAAGTATTGTTTCATCTTCTTGATGGGAGAAATGATATCACTTTCATATGCTAGTGAGAATAACCCAGCAGAATGGGGGGAAACTATGATTTTAGGAGAGTGATGAAAAGCTTCTGGAACCACATCTTTAGGTAGGTGAGAGGATAAGACCAGGTGCACAAGTGACCCAACAGGAGTATTGACGGTTAATCTATAGTTAACAGGCAGAAAGACAGAATACATAACTGCAGGTAGTGGTAGGTGGGTAGATAATTATACATAATTAGACTATAGTGAACCATGATTATGAAGTTCATCTGTAAGTACATTCTTCAAAAATGGTCTTTTTTGGAGAGCTGTGTTTGAATATTCATCATTATTTCATTTCACTAAGTGTGAAAAAGCTATTGGAAGGCTTAACAGAGTGGTGGACAGACATCCTGAAATTATCTTAATTGAGATCAACTGTTTCAGGTGACCACTCCATGGCACTAAATATCCTATTTAGGACTCCTAAGTGCAGCACCAATTAGCAATTCTAGGGTAACTGCATTCCTGTTAACCCAAAGTCCTCTAAACAGTAGTAGGTACTGTGAAGTTTTCCAAATGATTTCTGAAGTGGGGAAATCAATATTCTCTGGAAGATTTTACAGGTATCATTGCATGGTTTCAGGCACTTGTAAAAACAACCAAATTCCAAAGATCTGTCTCTCAACCTTGGCCCTGGAATTAGTTCTTTATTAAGAGTTTTAAGAACATAATGAGTAACATAATTCTCACCAATGGAGATGACTGCATAATCCATTCTGAATTACTTTGCTCATGTAAAAGATTATATCCTAGGCCGGGCGCCGTGGCTCACGCCTGTAATCCTAGCACTCTGGGAGCCCGAAGGGGGTGGATTGCTCGAGGTCAGGAGTTCGAGATCAGCCTGAGCGAGACCACCCATCTCTACTAAAAAAAAAAAAAAAAATAGAAAAAAATTATCTGGCCAACTAAAAGTATATACAGAAAAAATTAGCTGGGTATGGTGGCGCATGCCTGTAGTCCCAGCTACTCGGGAGGCTGAGGCAGTAAGATGGTTTAAGCCCAGGAGTTTGAGGTTGCTGTGAGCTAGCCTGACGCCAGGGCATTCACTCTAGCCTGGGCAACAGAGCAAGACTCTGTCTCAAATAAAAAAAAAAAAAAGATATATCCTAATGCATTCATAAACTTATATAGTAGTGTTATAAGCATATGGTTAACAAATATTATTTATAATGCTTAAACCCTATGGAAAATAAAATTATCAAGCCCATAATTCTAACATTTATGTTAGAACTATTTCATCAGTTAACATCAGCAACAAGTGTGCTCTTGAGATTCAGAAAGAACTACTATTTACAGGCCATACATTCTGACAAGTTCTGTTCTGAGTCACAGCTAAATAGTTTTCATTTTGATTCCCTGTCCTTTTCCAGTTCCCAGTAGAAAATTAAGTATACATTTTAATAAAATGAAGTTTTTTCAACTTTCATTTGAAGTTGAAAAACTTCCCTGACAAACTTTTTCATAACTAATGTATTTATCTCCTAAATTTGACTCAGGTGCATGTTGTAATGTTATTAAAAACTAAAACACACACTCCATTAAATATGAAACAGCTACTACAAATCTGTGATTTTACCATTAAAGGAATCACATATAATTTTGTAAATTTGATGAAAGTTATGCATATAATTTCAGAGAATCCAATGATACCTTGAAGCCAACATATGGGTTCCTGAGTTTTAAAGAATCTCTTATTAGTGGAAAAGAATAGAGTCAAAAATCGATCTAAGAATGTATGAAAACTTAACGTATGATAAATGGACTGTTAACATACAGTGGGAAAATGGATTATTTACTAATATTTGCCATTAGCGGCTATTCACTAAGAGAAGTTATGATAAATCTCTTTAAACATATAAATGGTTTAAAGAGCTAAATATAATAAACAATAATGTACTACAACAAAACAGAGAATGCACACAATCTTGACTCACAGAAATCTTCTGAAGCAACAAAGAAAAACTACTTGCCTACACTGATAGATGTGACTATGTAAACTTTAAAACTTCTGTATAAGCAAAACACACCATTAAGTCAAGAGACAAATGACAGATTTGGAGAAACAGATGAAAGACATGACAGATAAAGGATCACTAACATTTAAAAAAAATCTAAAAATAAGTAAACCACCTGATAGGAAAATAGACAAATGAAAATGAACGAGCAAGTAAAAGGGCAATAAACACATGTAAAAACGTTCAACCTAACTAGAAATTGGGGAAATGTAAATTAATCCAACAACATCATTTAACAGCCTCAAACTGGCAAAAACGAAAAGCTAATAGCTTCCAGTGCTTGTGAGTGTGTGCTGGCAGTATGGGTTACTGTAACCTTTTGGAAAATGGAAAAATTCTGGAAAGTAACAGATTTTAAAGTCTGTCAAATTATAAAATAGGTACATCCTTTGTTCCAACAATCCCATATATAATTTACCCTAGTGAAGAAATGACATCAACACATAATGACATATAAGGATGTCATTAAATAGACATACAAGGATGTTTCTTGTAACATTGTTTATTATACCAAAAAAAGAAAGAAACAGTAAAAAAATAAGTAAATAAGGGGGATGTGGAAACAAACCTAATATCCATTATGAGCACAATGGCTTAATAACTCATGATACATGAATACTTTGGAATATCATACAGCTATTAATTAGAATAAGTCAAATTTATATGCACTGACTTGGAAAGATGTCTATGATATTCAATGAATAAAAAGCAAGCTGCAAAACAATATGCATACCATGATCCCATATTTGCTAAAAAAGAAAGATAAAAGAAAACTGTATTACGTTATACTAGGTTTTTTATGTTTTTTAAACTCCTATTTATACACTGAATTTCCCAAGCAGTCAATGAATACACCTTGGTTTTCAATATATCTATAAGTCTATTAGAGGTCTCACCATCAAAATACTGTACTCTCTCAAATGAAGGTGCACTAATGGCACTATCAGACAATACAATCTTTTGGAATATTCTACAATGGAAAGGATAATAATAAAAACCATGTTAAAGGGCAAAATGCTTAATAGTTTTTTTATGCCAAAATAAAAACGCTTTCTGATGTTGTGATTTTACACTTATAGAAAACAACCAGATTTTTTTTCCTGTAATGGAAACAAGCCATCTATTTCATTGAGTAATATAATTATGTTCATTGTATGGATATAAACAAGGGGCAAACATTACAACCCAATTCTCTACGTCAGAAATTGAATTTTCTCAGGATGATACTCATTCTTCCCAACAAATGCAATTAAACATTGATATTACAATTTAAATATTCTATTCAAACAGCTAAATCTTAGTGTAATGTCAATATAAAGTTTCAAGCAGCCCGATATAATTAATTAAAGGAGCACTTGATTTGGAATCGGACATGGGTTCCAATCCTGACCCGCCACTCATTATAGTACTGTGGTCTTGGGCAGGTTGTAACCTCTGAGCCTGTTCCTGCATCTCCAAAAAAATGGCTCTCTATGGTGTTTTTGGAAGATTAAGAGTAACACAGATCAAAGGTGGTTAATACAGAGTCTGGCTGTCAAAATATGCCTTCTTCTGGCTGGCACAGTGGTGTGCGCCTATAGTCCCAGCTACTCCAGAGGCTAAGGCAGGAGGATCACCTGAGGCCAGGAGTTTGAAACTAGCCTGGGCAACATAAGGAGACCCCCACCTCCAAAAACATAAAAATTAGTCAGGCATGGTGGTGCACATCTGTAGTCCCAGCTACCACGGAAAGTGAGGAGGAAGGATTGCTTAAGCCCAGAAGCCCGAGGTCAGCCTGGGAAAAATAGTGAGATGCTGCCTCATAAAGAAATAAATAAATAAGCAAGCCTTCTTCTGCCTTTCTTTTCTAAGGGGTCAGACTAATGCCTTTTATAAGAAATTTTTTTTTTTTTTTGAGACAGGGTCTTACTCTGTCACCCAGGCTAGAGTGTAGTGGTATCATCATAGTACTTTGCAGTCTCAAACTCTTGGATTCAAGTGACCCGCCTGCCTCAGCCTCCAAATAGCCGGGACTACAGGCTGGCTAATTTTTCTGTTTTTTGGGAGTCTCACTGTGTTGCTCAGGCTGGTCCCAAACTCCTGACCTCAAGCAATCCTCCCACCTCAGCCTCCCAAAGTGCTAGGATTATAGAAATGAGGCACTGCACCTGGCCCTTGTAAGACTTAAAAAAAAAAAAAAAAAAAAAAAAAAAAGAATGCTGATAGAAACATAAAGTTATATTTTACTTCTCATGTTTTTGCAAAGTATTTTGTTTTTGCAAAGTATTTCAAGTGTTTTGTATTTGAGGCTCCTTTTCTTGAATCAGTTTCAAGATTTATTTTGATGCATATCTACTATTGCTCATGGAATTATTTAGTGTATATTCTTTCTGATGGAAATTTTCTTTCTTGTAAAAAAAAAACACATGAAAGCATACTATGTTCTACCTGTGGCATCCTACATCTTCAGATAACTTTCTTTTTAAAATTATTCAGGTTGTGTCTATGGAAATCATTTTCAAGTATCATGGAAAACAATGGTGGGCAAGTGGGAAAAATAAAAAATTTAGGTCATTCCAACCCATTGTAATGCATCTAAGAAATCAACTCCAGAGAATTCCAAATAGCAATACAACAAAGTACAAATTTTATTTTAATATAACTTTCAACTCCCTCTAAGAGGAGTCACTTTTTTCTGTAAAGCTGGATCAGTGAGCCAGACGGAATGTGACCCTGAATGTTGCTAAATGGATCCAAATGAAAAGAAAAATCATATTGGCTAAACCTCAATATTGAAAGTGAACATCTTTTCCATCATACAAGACACATATTAATAAAATAAAATCATGGTAAATAAATTGGATAGCTCTTCAAATTTTACCCTAGAGTTGAGGACTTTATGAGGTATCTTTAGCTCCTCTTCAACTTTAGTCACACTTCAGATTTATCTGATGCTCTTTGATACAACGCTCTTTAAAATGTCAAGGTTTTTGCAAAGTCCACCAAAACAGCTACTATATATAATACTACAATTACTTTCTGGTACATTTTCTTAAAAATTAATCATCACTCACTGCAGCATCTAGCTGTTCTAAATTACACTGCTGAAGGTTTTTTTTTGCTTGCTTCTCAAAAGGCATTTGAAGTGTTGCTGAGGTGAAAGTGTATACAAAAAAAAACACTTCAGATTATTTTTCCATATTCATTACAGCCTCTCTTGAGCTGATTAAGTGCCATGTACATTTTTAAATCAAAACTTATCACTGTCAATTCTTTTAACACTCCCTCTCCATCCTGAGCTCTTTCAAATGCCAAAAGTCCCTAATAACCGGAAAGTACCTATTATCTGTGCTTTTTTCTGTTCTTTCACAACTTCACACTCCAACTATTTGTACTTCAGATCCCTTCACCCGTTAAAGCGCTAACTCTGTAGGGTACTTAACCATATGGTTAACTTTCCGCATAATTTAACTTTTCCTATGACAAACGTAAACCTCACTGTAATTCCCCTTCAGCGTTCCCTCCTCTTCTAAATTCACTACATCAACACCGCCGCGAAAGAACGCATATACACATCCTTATTCTGAAGCCCAAATTAATCAGTTTAGCGACACTAAAAAAGAATTTAAATCCCAGATGCTTCCTTTCGGTACTCCGTTGAAGCTTTTTACTTGCTTTCTTCTCCTACCTGGCCAGCCTACCTCAACTGTCAGTGGTAAGGTCCCTTGCTGCCCCCAGGACAGAGTGCAACTCACTACAGTGTGTTTCTTTTACTCCCTATCATTCCCAGCATCTCCTTGCATTTCTGCTCATCTACCCCTTGGTGAACCCCTCCAAACCCAAAACAATCAGTACCCAGGTACCCGTATCTCAAATCAGAATACCCCTCGCTGACATTGCCGGGGCTTTCTGTACGACTTTAGAGAACACGCGAGGCTGAGCGTTTCTGCCTGCTCCAGCGGCACCCGCTCCCCTCCGAGTTCGGTCTTCCCTCGCTCTTTCTCCGTGGAATGCCTACTTCGGGGCAACCCTTTGGCTCAGGGAAGCCCAACCGCTGCCCCATGACCTCGCGAGCCCAGCACGCCACACAAGCTTAATTCGCCCCCTTCATGGAGCTTGTGCTCTCGATGGCCCCCAGTCCCAGCTCTCTTTGCAACCTCTTTCAGCCCCCAGCCCCTGAGCCTGACCCCAGATTAGACGAACGCCCACTTGCTCCGGCTGCAGCGCGTCCCCGGCCCCTTCCACACCACTCAGCCCGGAGCAGTACGGCTCCTCACCTAGCTTCGACCGGGACTCCTCCAGTTTCTGGATCTGGTTCTCCAAGAAGAGCATCGCCACGGCGAAGGCCACCACTGCCAGCAGCTGCAACTTGGGCGGCATCATAATCCTGAGGAGCCCCATGAAACCCGCTGCTCGGGATCAAGACATACCGCGGGGGGCGGGGAGCGGGGCCCCGGAGGCGAGAGAGACGCCGGGAGGAGCCCACCGAGCCGGGAGAGAGGCAAGGAAAGGAGCGCGACAGCGAGAGAACCACCGCAGCGACCCCCCTTCTCGCCTCTCTGGTCCCCCGCCCCCAGGCGCTAGCACCAACGCCGCCGGTGCCCTCTTCTCCCCAGCCGACTCCACAGCCGCCCCCTCCGAAAGCCCGCGCAGCAAACACAGCGCGAAGCGGCTGCCGGGCTTTCGCCTCCCTCTACTGCCTCAGTTCCCGACCCCCGCGCCCGCCTGCCTGCCCGCCTCCCTCTCTTCCTTCCTTCCCTCCCTTCTTTGCTCGCGGCCGCGCGCTCCTCCACCGGCGCTGCGGCTGCGGCTGCGCCGCCCTCAGCCCCGCCCCCCGCCCATCCCCCTCCGCCACCACGCGCACGCATCCACGTACGCTGCTAGGCAACCAGAGGCTCCACCCCCTCTCCCCGTTCGGTGGTGCTTATTGGTCCGAAGAACCCCTACTCTTCGTTCTCGATTCGGTTTACGGTTGGCTTCCTCTGCCAAGGGCTCTACCAAGGCGGCATTCGATTGGGTAAACTTGGAGAAGGCAGGGCTGAAACGGGCGAAGGCGGGGCTTCTTGGCTGCTTGACGGAGTGTCGTGAATGAAAGAAAGGAGGACTGAGTAGCAAAGAAGTGGGGAGTTTAAGAAAGTGCCTGATTTGGGTAATCGAAAGCACTCAGTGACTGTCTTTATATTTGATCACCTTTAAGCTTTTATATGCTCTTGGTTTATACCCGTCTCTGCAAAACAAGAGGTTTGACGGCAGCAGCCTTTAGCGGCCTGTTTTGGATCAGGCTCTGGAGTGGACGCCCCTAGCTGAGGGGTCCTCTAGGCAGCCAGAGAACTACAGAAGATGGAGGCGATGGCGGCAGGGCCCGGCCGATGGCTTGTTCCGGCGTTTGGGCTGCGTTTGCTGTTGGCGACTGTACTTCAAGCGGTGAGTGTAGATCACCTCCGCAGCTGCCCCAGGGCGAGTAGGAGGAGTGCAGCTGAGGAAAACGGAACGTTCGGTCCTGTTTGGGAGCCACATTTGAAAAGAGTGGGAGGACTGGGCTTCCGTAGTAACTGCTGCGGCTGGAATGCAACGTGGCTTTTATTCCTCGGTTGATGCTTATTCTTCCCTGCCTTGGGTTTCTAGGAGCAGTGCTTTCCAGACTCCAGATTGTCTTGAGTACTTATTTTCTCTTACACAGTTCTAGCTAAAAACAATCAGTAAGTCACACAGGGCGGGGCAATAAAGATTGGCAAAGAGTGAAAGTGGTTTTTAAACGGGCGGAAATTCAGGGAAACTACTGTTCCTTGTGACGAGGCTCCCAAATCTTAAGAGGAAAGTCTTCTAGTTTTTGGCCCAGGCGAACAATTCCTGTTGACATCTCTCTCTCTCTCTCTCTCTCTCTCTCTCTCTCTCTCTCTCTCGTTCTTCCTACTTAACTGTTAATCTCTTATCTCTGTTTGGCATTTACATGCCACTGTGAGATTTGTGGTTTTAAACAATGTTGTTGCAATATAAGGAGCTTCTGTATTCCAAAGCTTAATTTACTTTTAAAATTGATTTTTTAGTTGATGGCCATCATTTTGCTTAAAATTCGGCAGCGTTTTTTATTTCATTTTTCATTTTTTCTACATTAAGAGAATAGATGGGTTCTTAATCTTTGAATGGGGAAAGGGTAGTTTTGACTTACTTTTCTATTCATCCACGAAATAGCTAGACGTTGGCTAGCTCCTCATAAGAAGTTTGCAGTCTATGTTTTGCTGTGTGAATAATGGAATTTTAGGCACTGCGTTCTTACATTTCTTAATTCTTCAGGTATTCCCTGCTGAGCCTGCTGAAAAGTTTTCTCCTAGAGAACTGGTTTAATTGATTTGTCCAAGATTTGGGGGAGTTGGGGACTATATGGTAGGCCTCTGTAAACACCTACTTTTCTTTCATCAAGGAGTTTGAAAGCATCCTGCCTGTTTGTTTTTGCTACCTTACCCAAAAAGTAGATTCTTTACTTGTCTAATTAACATTCCAATACTCTGTTATTAGGGTATTTGGTGCCTTAGAAATTACTGGAACACTCCTCTCTAAACTTTTACTCTTTAAGTAATTTTTTGTGCATCTTAGGTCATAGGGGTTCACCATCACCACTATGGAAGGATAAATAGCATTTCAGGTTGTCTTCTGATCTCCCTATCTCTGACTTTCAGTTGTCTGTGGCTGTTGAACCACCTCAAAATTTAGAACAACAGTGATTTCTCATAACTCTGTGGGTTAGTGGAGTAGTTCCTCTGATTTCCTCTGGTCTCATTTATGCACTGTGTTGAGCTAGTAGGTCAGCTGCACTGAAAGGTCCAAGAGTACCGCCATTCATAGTTTGTGCTGTCAGCTGAGGCGACTTGATTCTCCTACATGTGACCTCTCATCCTCTAATAGACTAGATCAACTTCTTTTCATGGCAGTCTCAGGGCAACACTCCAAAAGAACAGAAGCTACAGTGCCTCCTAAGGCTATGCCTTGGAAATCACATAGATCACTACTACCACATATTTGTCAAACCAAGTCACAAGACCAATCTACATTTCGGGGATGGGGAAATAGAGTCCTTCTATCTTTACATGGGAAGAGTGACGGGTCACATCGCAAAGAAGTATGCATTATCAGGATAGGAGGAATTTATGGTAGTTAAGTTAAATAATGTACCACAGTGGCCATCCATAGAATTTAAGCCTTAAACTAGGGCGTCATCTTTGACTCCTTCCTTTCCTTACATATCTCACGCCCAGGCAATTACCAAATCTTATTGCTTTTGCTTCATAAACATCTCTCAGATCCCTCCACTTACTGTTAGTCCCTCATTCAGGCCAAAAACATCTTTCACCTTAGAAATAAGAGCCTCCTGGTTCACCCTTTGAGTTATCTCTGTCTATATTCAGAATTTAAATGGTTGGCTTTGCCGACTACCCAATTACCTAAGCCAGAAATTAGCCATTTTAAATCCTTTTTCCTTTCATTCTCTGAATTCAGTTAGTTACTTGACCCTTAGAACTCTCCCAGGCAGTCCACTTAATTCTATTTCTTCAAGTGGTAACTTAAATTCAGGCCACTGTCTTTGCTTGCCTGGAATTACCACGACAGTTTCCTTAACAGTGTGCCCATCTCATTTTCTTCCTTTCTAATCCATCCAGTCTCTCCAGTGTATCCAGAGTGGTCTTTCTAAACCTTAAATTTGCCATGATTAAAACTCTTCAGTGGCTCCCTGTTGCTTTTAAGGTGAGATCTCTCCTCCTCAATATTCCTTTTAACAAGGCACTTGTTTGTCCAGGCTTAGTTTCCCAACATTTGCCTCTACTGAGAGAGCAAAAAGGTAGAGGTGGAGAATTGGCATTGTTTGTTTTAGTATATTTCACACACTATGTTCTCATTCAGCAGGCCTTTGAACATGGTGTTCAATTAGCTTATTAGTGACCCCAACTGAAGGTGTCTATGAGAATTATAGGGGGAGGAGAAGTTAAAATATACATGCTTGGACTCTGCCTTAGATATGATTCAAAAATTTCCTGGTAACTGTATAACTCTTGCTAGTAAGTACAGACTAAAATCTTTTGAGGACAGGGATCAACTTACCCATTCTTTTGTGTGACCCCCACAAGAAAAAGCATACTAACTTACACACAGTAAGCCATCAAATAAAACTGCTGGGTTATTGGCCACAGCCACACCATTCCACTTAAATATCCCCATAGACATCATGCACAGCCCCTCTCTCTCAAACTCTGCCTATTAAATTCATATTCTTGGTATTGTGTAACAGTGAAAAACCACACTAAACTTTAAGGAAATCTATTATCTGGTTTAACTTCTAATAACTGCCTGCAATCTAAGGCAAAGTAATTTACTCTTGGCCTTAGCTTCCTTATTTCCTTCTTGTTTAGATAGAATACAAAGGTTAACCCACATTCCACTTCCAGACTTGCAAAGCCAGATGTAATTTCTTCCTTACATATTCTGTCGTCATACTTTATATTATATTACACCGATCCACACAGTCTTAACCAATCATATCTGTGTGTGTCCATCTGTGTCCACCCCTCTACTCCTCCTGCCCCTGTGCCAATTAGAATGTAGCCAAAGGGAATACAGGGAGCATTTTTTTTTTGTAATTTTTTATTGTGCCTCATGTGTATTTGTTCATTTAAATCCGTCTGAGGTATAAATGGCCTCCCAGTTCATTCATGTTGCTCCGTGCTGTCAGTCATGAGGATATCTGCAGTTTATGTACAGCAGTGATAAACCTCACCCACTCCCAAAAATACAAAATGACTCAGGAAAGAGCTGAGTCCTGGAGAATTCACCCTTAATAAGCTGTTTTAACTTCATTAAGCTTTATTCTGTCTCTGCCATAATGGCTAATGTTTTTAAGAAAAAAAGGCAAAAAATCCTTGAAAATGAAAAGGAATATGGAGAATTGTTGGAAAAACAGCAAGAAGTTAAAAAAAACTCCTGAATTTCACAGTCAGCCAAAGGAAATAAAAGACCAGAATAAGTAGTTGGCAATAGTGAAAATTAGCCAAATCTTTGGAACCTGGCATGTGAACAAAAAGGGGATGAGAGAACAATTTCTTTACACCTTGAGATTGAGATACCACTAGGGATAGAGAATAAACCTCTCCTTTGGACTTAGCTCATATTTTGTTAATTCACACCTCTGAGTCCTTAGACTAGATAAGTTGAGTTTATGCCTATCTACACCTCTGAATAGCTATAATTTCAAGTTAATGGCAATGCATAGTTATCAGCATTTCAGTGGAGTGGCATCTGGGAGCATATAAAGTGATTTAATCTGAAAATACATTCTGAGTATGCTTAAGCATTAGAAAAGTAATATTTTAGTACAGCCTAAGGGAGCTGTTTATAGAAGCTCCCCAAAGTGGTATTTGATCCTTCATTCAGATCATGTATAATATTTCCTCATTCAGGAAAGCACTGTACTGAAAAGCAGTATAGAATGATATTGTGTTGTTATTGAGTCTGAGACACCCTCCCCCACCCCATTTCTTCACGTTGATATCTTGCTGAGTCTTATAGTGGATGGGTCACACAATTATTGTCAGCGTTTTTTCTTATTCTTAGAGGTACATGCAATAATGATGTATCATGGATTCTGTAAAATATGGTAGTTAGTAACAGTGGTTAGGGGTTTTGAGGGCAGGGTTAGAATCTTTTTTTTTCCCCCAACATATTACGAGAGTACAAATGTTTAGGTTACATATTGCCTTTGCCCCACCCAAGTCAGAGCTTCAAGTGTGTCCATCGCCCAGATGGTGTGCACCACACCCATTAGATGTGAATATACCCGTCCCCTCCTCCCCCTCCCACCTACCTGCCTGATAGTGTTGGTCATTTCATACCAATTTGATGGTAAGTACATGTGTTGGTTGTTTTTCCATTCTTGTGCTGCTTCACTTTTAGTGGAATGGGCACCACCTCTATCCAGGATACTATAAGAGGTGCTAGATCACCATTGTTTTTTGTGGCTGAGTAGAACTCCATGGTATACATATACCACATTTTATTGATCCACTCATGTATTGATGGGCACTTGTATTGTTTCCACATCTTTTTAATTGTGAATTGTGCTACTATAAACATTCAAGTGCAGATGTCTTTTTTATAGAATGTCTTTTTTTCCTTTGGGTAGATGCCCAGTAATGGGATTGCTGGATCAAATGGTAGTTCTGCTTGTATCTCTTTGAGGTATCTCCACATTACTTCTCACAGACGTTGTCCTAGTTTGCAGTCCCACCAGCAGTGTATGAGTGTTCCTATCTCTCCGCATCCATGCCAACATTTATTGTTTGGAGACTTTCTGATAAAGGCCATTCTCACTGGAATTAAATGATATCTCATTGTGGTTTTGATTTGTATTTCCCTGATGATTAGAGATGTTGAGCATTTTTTCATGTTTCTTGGCCATTAGTCTATTTTCTTTTGAAAAGTTTCTGTTCATGTCCTTTGCCCACTTTTTGATAGGGTTGTTTGATTTTTTTTTTTTTGCTGATTTTCCTGGGTTCTGTATAGATTCTATTTACCAGCCCTTTATCGGATGTGTAGCATGTGAATATTTTCTCCCATTCTGTAGGTTGTCTGTTTGCTCTCGTCGTGATAGATTCCTTGGCTGTGCAGAAGATTTTTTATTTGATCAGGTCCCATTTATTTTTGTTGTTGCTGTGATTGCCTTTGGGGTCAGGATTAGAATCTTAATGCTGCCACCTATTTTCTGTGTGATCTTAGACAAATTACCTTAACTATCCTAAGCCTCTGTTTCCTTCTCTGTAAAATGGAGTTAATAATTCCTATTTCATAGGGTGGTTAAGATTAAGTGGAATAATAATGTGAAGTGCTTAGCAAAACATCTGGTGCTTGCTATATGGGCCATGTTCCTGGTATTCATTTTCATGGGGGTTCATTCTATAAACTCATCTATTTGCTTTTGTCTCAGATTTGAAATTTGTTCAGAATTACATGAAAAACATATGCATTTCCTGAGAGTAAAGACTAGTTGAGACAACTACTGTGTAGATATAAGTATAATAAAATACATAGTGATGCCAGACTTTTGCCTCAAAAGGTAATGGTACAATATAGTTAATCCAGTTTCCCTGCTACCAACTCTCATCTATAAGGAAATCATTAATACTAGAAAAATAAAACAATGAATAATGCATGGAGAACAAGAGAATGGAGTCTCTTAGTTTGTCAATCCTGCTTTGAAAGAGAGAAAGTTAAATGGTTATCCCAGTCAGGAACCCTATTAGAATCTTTGTTTTTCTTACAAATGTGACTAATTATTTTAAAATTTAATATTTGGTCTTAATGTGCAAGTTTAAATGTTAATTCAGTTACTTTGTGGCAATAAAAAGATGGCAGGCATAATTTTGAACTCTTCTGTATTAATTAGCACTAGATATTTATCTGTGAAGTGCTTAAAAATATGTTCTAATGTCCTTAAATTCAAAGCCTTGAGTCTGCAAAATCAGTGATAGAATGGCTAGAAAAAGTAGTTCATGAAATTCAGAAGACCTTACATTTCCTCTACACTTATCCTTTATCCCATGTTTAATGTAATGATTAAAACGCTTTACATAGTGTTTTGTAGTTTTTTTAAGTGTGCTTTCACAGTGGAAAGTGGGAATAATACCAACATATATTAAATACCTACTGTGTACTGGGCAGTATGCTAGATGCTTTCTGTACATTTTCTCCTTTAATCCTCAAAACTCTGTGAGATAAGTGATAATTCTCCATAATGAGAGGTGAGGTTGCTCTGTGCTGGCATTTGAATCAAGATGTCTTAAGGCTTCAAAATACATGTTTTGCATATTCATGCCACCTGTCAGTAGGTGCTCAGTAAATACAAGAATAAAGCCAAATAGTGCAATCGTATGATTATATACGTTTGAGATCTTTGTTAAACAAGCTTTAGTAACAATTTCTTACATTTGTTGAGCAGTTCACAGTTTTCAAAGTGATTTCAGTTTTATTGCACTTTTATTACTATGGCTGCAAAACAAAATTACCCTAAAATTTAGTGGTGTAAAACAATTGTATATTTTGCTTTCAGATTCTGTGGTTCAGCAATTCAGACAGGGCACAGCAGGGATGGCTTGTCTGTTCCATGGTGTCTCAGAACTCAGTTGAAAGACTGGGGCCTGAAATCTGAAGGCGTTTTACTCACATGTCTAGTAGTTGATGCAGGTTGTCAGCTGGAGGTTTCAGTTGCTCTCTACATGGGCCTTTCCATGTTGTCTCTTTAGTTTAGGTTTCTTTACAGCACAGTGGCTAAGTTCCAAAGTTGATGTTCCCAGAAAGAGTACTAGCCAGGTGGAGGCTGCTTCCTTTTTTATGACCTACCTTCAGAATCACATAATACCACTTCTTTGACAACTCTGTTGGTGAGAACAGTGACAGCCCCTGCCCAGATTCAAGGGGAGGGGACATAGACCCCATTTCTCAATGGAAGACTACCAATCACATTGTGAAAAGAGCACGTGAGATGATATGTATGTAGATAGATAGATAGATAGATAGATAGATAGATAGATAGATGCATGCAGCCATCTTTGGAAAATACAGTGTATGTCATTGCTATACTTGATTTTCAAACTAACCTCTGAACTAGATCAGGCAGGTCATTTTATTAATGGAGAAATTATGCAAAGTACAGTAGCAAGTGTATTATAGTTAAACTAGAGGGATCAACCACACAAACTAACCAATAAACTCATAGGCATCCCCCACTAGGCTGGGATATTTGATCTATTTTGAAGATTATATACATTCCAATTTATTACAGAGAGAGGGTAAAAGTATCAAATGGGATGATCACCATTTGAAGTGAATATGCCAGCAATACTTAAAAATTTTTTTCTTTGGGAATGCCACTGGATTTTAATCTACCAGATAAGTTTAGAAGAGGATTGACAAACTGCAGCTGATGGACCAAATCCAGCTAACCCTGTTTTTGTAAACAAAGTTTTATTAGAATACATTCATCTGTGTATTGTCAATGACTGCTTTTGCACTACGGTAGTTGAGTTGTTGAGTAGTTGTGACAGAAACCATATGGCCACCAAAGCTTAACATAATTATTATCTGGCCCTTTACATAAAGTTTGCAGACCCTTGGTAGAAGATCAATCAGTTGTCATCAAATAATCTGAAATTCCCCCTACCTGAGGGTGTGGTTTTAACCAATTCATTATTCAACAAACGTGTGAAAACTAGCACTAGCGCTGGAAATACAGAGAAACAACTTAATGCTTGCCTTCAAAAGACCTTATAGTATTGTTAGGGAGTCAGACAACCCTAGATTTACATAGTTAAGTGTAATGAGTAGTACTGTTTTTTATAGCTGTGCACAAATTTCTTTATCAGAGAAGTACTATGGTTAAAGATTGAGGTCTGTTTTTTTTGGAGAAAGCTTCCCAGAAGACTGATATTGATCAGGTTCCTGGAAATAAGTAGGCATTAACAAGGGGGGAAAGAGCCTTATTATACATAAGGAAATGTGTGAGCAAAGGTGTGTTAGAGTAGTTTTATACTTCAAGGTGCTGTCAGAATTCATTGTAGATGGAAAATAGAACAGAGTTGGGGAAATAATGAAAGGTGGTGCTGGCAGTGAGTATTGAAGCCACTGAGTCAGGAAAAGACTTGAGAACCCCTTAAGAGAGAGAATTGTGAAAATACATTAATTGGTTGTACAAATGGTGATGGTTGTGGAGTGTAGGATGACTGACCTGGAGAACCAGCTGGTCAGAGAAATGGTACCAATTTATGAAGATACTGAATACTTCAGGACGAATAGATTTAAGGAGAAAAGATAAGTTTCGCTGTTGGAGATATTGAATTTGCAATGCATATGCAACATCTAAGTGAGACATCAAGTGGGCTGTTGGCTTTGGAAGCTTGGCATTCAAAAAAAAATATTGGGAGTTTTCAATAAATTAGTATCTGAGGCCATGGATAAAGATTCAGTTGTCCATGGAAAGTATGTAAAGCTAAGAGAGAACCAAAAGCAGAACTGTGGGAAGCAGCAGCATGTAAGAGATCATAGAAAAGGACGCAAATGGAGGACAAGCTTATGGAAGGAGCAGCTGAAGCAGAACAGTTTTGAATGCCTTTGCATTTGGTGGTTTTTGGCAAATTTAGTGGGGTAGTAAATAGGATCAGAAACCAGGCTTTAGTAACAATTCAGAAATGACAGAATGTGGGAAGAGCAATTAGAACCATAGGGCTTGAATATACTGATAGATTGTGTTATTGATGAAATGAAATCCCTGTGGAGATGAGAGAAGATAGAATCCAAAGCACAGGTAGAGGGACTGTCCTTCTAGATAAATGAAGGTATACCACATTCGCTGGGGTATGAAAGAAAAATGGATGAGGGAAAGAATATTTTTGAAAGCCTGCTTTTGTGAGTCATTCTGATTGGTAACTTTAAGTCATTTCATTTAATCTTTACAACAATCTGTTTTATATAGGAAACATTATTCCTTGCTTTATGAGTGAGGAAATGAAAGCTTAGGGAGGATAGCTTGCCCAGGATCACATATCTTGTAGATGATGGAGCTAGGGCCTAAAACCAAAAGTTTGATTTCTTCTGTGCTCTTGCCTACTCCCACACCATCCGCCTTCTTTCTCTTCCCTTCCCCTGCTGGACGTGACTACAGATAGATCCTACAATTAGTGTTACTGCATAGACCTGTATAAACAGGTGCTAAGTTCTTATAATGAAATGGGCATTATTTTTTCTTAAAACAAACAAATGTTTTCTTTTAAAAAAACAAATGTTTAATAAAACATATAATATATATATCATGAAAATGATATATCTTTTTTTGTATTTTAGCTAAGCTGAAAGACGATAGATTTTTAAGGAAAAAGTTTGTGTGGGAGGTGGGAGGCACCAAAGACTCTCATATAAGGTTATAGAGTTTAAAAAAGAATTTGTCTCCAAGTGAAATATTTCAGTAACTTGTCTCCAGTGTGTTTTTAACAACCCATTTTCTCCTTTTTGGAAGGTTTATAATGTAAATATGGAGTTATATTTTATTTTTTATTTCCAGGTGTCTGCTTTTGGGGCAGAGTTTTCGTCGGAGGCATGTAGAGAATTAGGCTTCTCTAGCAACCTGCTCTGCAGCTCTTGTGATCTTCTTGGACAGTTCAACCTGCTTCAGCTGGATCCTGATTGCAGAGGATGCTGTCAGGAGGAAGCACAATTTGAAACCAAAAAGGTACTGTTTTCTAGTATATTTCTTCCATTGGATGGTTTAGTTAAGGTAAAATATATAAATTGTTTCATCAACTTAAGTGTAAAGAAGTCTCTAGCTTTTATATTTTTTAGTAAAACTCAACTGATTTCTTTGCTGTGTCATTAGCTCAATCAAAGCAAATAGGAAGGAAAAGTGTGGTTTCATATCAGGATCGGATTCCACCGTGATTGTCAAGCAAACTGGAAGCAGAATCCCTATAACATGCTGGGATCCTATGGTTCTCCAGTCTTCCTGACTCTTAGCCAAATGAAGCCAAAGAATAATTAATAGGTTCTTTTGTTTATTTGTAATAAGAACACAGTGTTATGATGAAACTTGAGATGAGAGTAAACCATGTAATACTTGACTCATAATTATAGACAATAAATTATAACTTTAAATCTGGTTAACAAAGAATATGGTCTGTTAATTTACATTCCTGTTACTAACAGTTTGAGACACCTTAACCTCACCTTTAACATCTGAAAACTGAACCAAGGATAGGTAGTTCTATCTGTCCAATTCTACTGTTTTAAACCTGCTGTTCAAACAAATTAATGGTGAACTTGCTCAACTTTTAAATCTTTTCATTAAAACCCTTAGATTTCTTTAAATTCTAAAATAGCCTGAAAAGATCATTTATGTTATCCAAATAAAACTGAATTAGTGAGAAGCCTGTGTTTGGAGTGAGAAAAAATTTTGGCGTCTCTCTGTTAAGTTTCCTTTTAATACTCTCTTTCACTTGTACATGTTTAATTCTGTTTGAAGTGGTACGGTTTATAAAGCTTTCAAACAGTAATATCTTCTCATTGTTACATAGTAAAGGTTTATTTCTAACACTAAGTACATTTTTAGAGTTCTAAAAGGAAAACAAGCAGACAAGCTTTAAAATGTTAGTATCCAGCCAAAATTTAATGCTTGATTTCTCAATATCATGAACCTAAAATTCCCATTGTCCCAAAAATGGCTTATAAAGTCTTACATGTTTCTTACTTTATTATACCAATAATATATTTAAATGTTGAGAAGCCCTCCATACATGTAAGTTAGTCTTTATTACATGTAAATAAAATCTAAACAACTTTTAAAAACTTGATTTTAAATAGATCTAAAACATAGGGGCTTATCTTGTTTAGTATGACCCTTCCCCTTCTCTTTTTTTTTGGATGAGATATTCACATGGGACAAATTGCTGAACGAATCTATGAGTCATTGCCTCCTTATCATTAAACTATTATTCTGTGGGCTGTACTACTACTCAACTAACAGTTTATTCACTAAGACACCAAACTTAAAAGGATAGAGGAACAAGGAGTATTTTACAACAAACAATCTTTATCTCACCCCCTTATGATTACAAGTAAATTGAGACATTCATTCTTTACAACAAATATGCCTAAACTGTACAGCAAGTGCATACATATATAAGCTATTTTTATTTGTTGCCTTTTCTCAGTAGTCCTTCTTAAAATTCTAGTTCTGTGTTATATTTTGATACCTTTCAGGAGTTACAGCTCAGCAGTAACAACAGGCAGGTAAGGTAGTCTGCCAGTTAATATATGCCCAACTAATTAAAAGCTGGAATGATTATTATATCTCAGTACAAGTGAGCCTGTGTCCTAATACAACTTTTATACTGAATCCAGTTTTTTTCTTTACTCCTCACCCGTAATCTCTCTAAGATGTACTTCTTATTGAGCATTTCATAGCACCCTTTACACAAAGTTGATGAATGACTTTCTTTAGTAAGCCTAGTGGAACCACAACATATCAAAAACACTTAAAAATAATACCAGAAACTGTAAGAGGATAGCATGTTGGGCAGGCCCCCATTTAGATGCAAACGACATTCAAGTATAGAAATAGTACTTGTTTAATCTGTATAATACCTCTCTATGAATTATTGCTACATCATCATAGGTAACACAGACCATAGTTAAATTTAGTCCTCATTTAATAAAAATAAATATCTATAATATATAGACTAGTGCCTTACATTAAAAATACTTAAACATTAAAATACTTAAACATGGCTATGTGTGTGTGAATCATTGTGAATTTACAATTCTTTTAGAAAAGGAAATTATAGTTTATATACAAAAACTTTTAGCCATTTATCAATATAATAAAGAAACAATATTAGGACATTCATTTTTGGTTCTTGCTTAGTTACATGCTTTATAGGTCTATCCAAGGAGGGAGACTAATCATTTTTAGTAATGGTCATATTTTTTTTTTCAGTTTTAAATGTTTTATTTCATAGTTCATAAAAAAATTTGTACAAGACTCAAATAGAAAGGCAGCTTTCAATCACAAATGAGACAGTAGTCATTCAAACTCTACTGTGGAAGCATATCTAATGCATACTCTTCTGTGTTATGCATAAATAATTTTAACTATGCCGTCCAAGTTCTGGGTTTTCTATTACATCTGCATATAGGACACTTGTGGTCAAATTTTAAGATTGGTAACATCAATTTCATGCTGCTTATATTCTGAGTACAGAGTTCACTGTTGAAATATGTGATGTTAACTAACAAAACAGTAATCCTCCAAGATCTACTCTTTGTCCCATGTTCACACGTTTCTAATCTGAGTCTGTTTGCCAATTTCCTTTCTTGTAGTTAATCTTCAAATTACAGTAGTTATGCATTAAGTTCTTGATGCGTCTCACTCATCTCCTTTGTCTCAGCCTTCACATACTCTGCCATTCTCTTCTTTCTGGAAATAACCAGCACAACATCTCCAGCAATAATTGCTATTGTCACAAGCACAATGACAGCAATAACACCGGCTTTTAGACCCTGCATTGAAAATTCTGGTGCTTTTTCATCAACATAGTAAATTAAAGTTTGACCGATCCAGCTCCAGTTCCCCATTTGCTCTGAAGTCCATTTTCTTAGAAGAATGGAACAAGGATTCACCTTTAAGATCTTTTTCAAAATAGTAAGCCACATCAGCTACGTCCACATCATTCTTAGTTTTCTGAGAAGAATTTTGTATCAGATCAATAGTGATAACGTTATTCTCATATAGAATATCTGTGATATATTTTTGGATCCTGCTGATAACGAGTTGTGATTGTCTCCTGCAGCACAGTCTGCAAACTTTGAACATGATAAGGTTTTTCTCTTGCTTTGTGTTCTAGTTCAGTGATGATCCAGTAGATCCTCACTCATTCAGAGCAGGTTATTTCAGTGTCCTTGTCAGTTCTTCTGACCCCAGCAGTGTTCACACACCAGCATGTGGCAGTCGGGGTCATAAAGCCTATCATTGTTCTGCCCCTTCAGGTTTCGCTTTTCCCCCAGACTTTGAGCCAGTCATTTCTGCCTTCATCACCAAACATTTGGAAGCCAGTTTTGAGCAAATAACAGTATTTTGTGTACCAATTGAAGTACACTGGCACTGACCATTTATGTTCAAAGAGCAGTCAGTGGACAGCTTGTAGTTTTCACAGACACATTGTCACCTTGCTGAACTGTAAGCAAGAGCCTGAACGCAAGGACCTAGGGTGGCACCATGCTGCTTGTGCTGAGAGGAGGGGCGTGGGGTGGGCTGGGACTTGCGGGAGGGCGCGGGGAGGCCCAGAGGCTTGCGGGTTGGCCTAGAGAGGACCGAGGGGCAATGGTTCCTGGACCGGTTTAAGGTCTGAGCTTTCCGAGGGACTGTGCGCTCTGGGCAGTAATGGTCATTAACAGGCTGCATTTAGTCTTTGATAGCCAGAAGCATAAAATTTTGTTAAAAATTATTCCTAAGTAAAGCAGAAAATGTCTTTGAAATCCCTTGTCATTCTGCTAATGGATATTATGTTATATTTTTATTTGGTCTCTGCCCACATACACACATTTTGATAATAAAGGACCTACTAAGCATCTCAAATACTAGGTGGCTAGAATGAGATTTTGGTAAGCTATTTTACTACTATTTTAAGTAGCTTTGCTCACAACTATGTACTCAGGTATAGTTTACAAACGTTGGTAAGGATGTTGACTTGTGAAAAAATAACAATTTGTAACTTGAAAAGAAGTGTAAACTAATGGAAGAAAAAATATTTAAACTTGAGTACTATTTTTGTACAGATATTATTTACTAAGTAGCATGATTTCAGCTTTATGTATAGAATCTTAAGATAAAAGGGAAGGCGCTGTAAAGATACCCAGTCCAATTAAGGAGAGCTATTCCCATTGATCTTGTATTTGAACTTCCTTGTCCAATAATCTTAGCTGCCTGGTTTAGGGAAAACAGTTAATCTTTCAACTCACGGACCCCATAGTTGAGCAACAACCTGGGCAGAAGGAGGTGGATAGAAAGCAGAGACTCACTGGATCTTACAATCTCTCTCTTTTGTCTTTTGTATGTTAATTCCATTCTTTTTTTCACTTCTGACTGGCTTTGCGAAAATACTTTAGATAAGGATTGTTACTAGGTCAAGTTGGGTCACTAAACAGTTATCAGCTATGGTTGTGGAATAAGGCAAGAACCTGTTAGCTGCCACAGTAGCTGTGTGGAAAGATTTAACTCAGGTGTCCCCTCTTCTGAGAATTTTCCCCACCTTACCCACCACCTCTGTCACTCCCACGTTACGGTAGCTACAACTCCATAATCCCAAAGCACTTGGGGATACCTTGATTTGTACTATATTATTCTATCTATTGTTTGGCTTTTCTTTTTCTTCCCCACCCCTCTCCCAGTTTTGCTTTTCTTTCTCTCCCAGTAAATTATGCTCTTTGAAGTCTAGGACTTCTTTTTAATATGTTTCTGAATTCCCATCCTTTAGCACACAGTATTTCATAACGTTTTGTCCTTGAATACAGCTGTTTTTACTAAGAACAAGATGGACAAGATGATTTTTTTTTAAAAAGTTATGTTGAAAATATATTTGAACTTTGTAACTGCTTGATAAATACCTTCTTCACATATTTCACTTATATGTATATCCTGAAAGATATTTTTAAAAACTGAAAAAAGATGAGAACTTGTCTCCATGTTGGCACTTATCCACTGGTAACACTCTTTGGTTATAATTATCTATCTACAAATATAGATCTCTCATTTCCACATTTTATTTATAAGGATATCATAGGCACCCCAAATCTATCTAAAAAGAGATATGTTAATTAATTAACACAATTTTTTCTGATTCCAATCTGACCATTAATCTTAATAGATGTTTTTTCAAAGTGTACATGACCATCAGATTAAAATTGTTTGCTTGGGACAAACATAAATTTTTTTCTGTCAAGAATTTTTGAACTACTATTTTCTAGGGTTCTTTAGATTAAGCATCATATTTCAATGGGTGGGTGGTTTATTTTTCTCATCTTTTTATAATCTTTACAATTCTGTGAACTTGAACTTGCTTATGACTGCTAGGTGCTTTTTCCTTGTTTTCTTATTCATTTAAGGTGCTCATATAATAACAGTGATTTCAGCTTCATTCAATCATTATTATTATTATTATAGAACTTTTGTATTTCTCCTTGACTATATGCCCCTATTTCTTCAGCTAGTACCTGTTTGTTTTTGGGTCTTGGTTCCCCAAGATCCCCATGTACCACTGGTTTCTTATTTCTTCTTCCTTCAAAATTTTTTTTTTTTTTGAGACAGAGTCTCGCTTTGTTGCCCAGGCTAGAGTGAGTGCCGTGGCATCAGCCTAGCTCACAGCAACCTCAAACTCCTGGGCTTAAGCAATCCTTCTGCCTCAGCCTCCCAAGTAGCTGGGACTACAGGCATGTGCTACCATGCCCGGCTAATTTTTTCTATATATATATTTTTAGTTGGCCAGATAATTTCTTTCTATTTTTAGTAGAGACGGGGTCCCGCTCTTGCTCAGGCTCGTCTCGAACTCCTGACCTTGAGCGATCCACCCGCCTCGGCCTCCCAGAGTGCTAGGATTACAGGCGTGAGCCACCAAAATATTTTGATTTAATTGGTTTTAGCGCTTTTATTCTTTTGTATTTTCATCTACCTTATTTCTGAACTACTATTTTGAAGGTCAGGTTACTTACCAAACCAGAGAACCTTCTGGAGAAACAAATTTGCTTAGCTGAATTACTTATTTATGTAAACCAATAAACAAATTATTTCAACCTGATTTGCTCTTCATTCAGTTGTATTTGAATCAGTAGGGAGTTTAGAGTGGTGATTAAGACACTGGAACCAGACTACCTAGATTCAGATCCTCCCTGCTACTCAGCTGATGTTGTTGGACAAATTAATTGGTTACTCTGAATCTATTTTCTCATCTATAGTATAAATTGAGGGTAATAATAATTCCTACCTCATAGGGTGGTTATGATTAAATGAGTTAACATCCGTACTCTGCTTAAAATTGTGCCTAGCATATAACAAGTACTAGGTAACTACTTGCTGCAGGTAATGATGACTAATAGTAGTAGTAGTAGTAATAGTATCTGGTTTGCTGATTTTAAAAAAGCAAGAAAGAAATAGAAAAGTTGGAGAAATCAAAGAAAAATATAATAATGATTCCTTTTGACAAAGTGGTATACAAGGAAATAGATAAGAGATATAACATGAACTATTAGATTTGCCAACGATAAAAATTTGGAACAATTTTTTTTTTTTGAGACTGAGTCTCACTCTCTTGCCCAGGCTAGAGTGCTGCCCAGGCTAGAGTACTGTGGCGTCAGCCTAGCTCACAGCAACCTCAAACTCCTGGGCTTAAGCAATCCTTCTGCCTCAGTCTTCCGAGTAGCTGGGACTACAAGCATGCGCCACCATGCCTGGCTAATTTTATATATATATATATTTTTTTTTTAGTTGTCCAGGTAATTTCTTTCTATTATTAGTAGAGATGGGGTCTTGCTTTTGGTCAGGCTGGTCCTGAACTCCTGACCTTGAGCAATCCTCCCACCTCGGCCTCCCAGAGTGCTAGGATTACAGGCGTGAGCCACTGCACCCAGCCCTGGAACAATATTTTCTGTTATTCCACTCATGCTCCTGTATCAGCTGAATCAAGAAGAAATATCTTATAATAACAGAATTAGTAGTATAAAAACTATATTTACTATTTACAAATACTCGTTAACAAAATACAAAAATAAATTATGTCAAACATATAATCCTAGATTTGAGATTTTTGAGTCCTGTCGATAGGCACATTTTAATACGGAAAATACTACAAATTTTAACTTATAAATGTGTGTCATTTTGATCATTTTAAAATATTGTATGAAAGATTACATTTGGATAAAAAAGGTTTTGCTGCTAAAAACAATTTTCAAAACCATTGCTAAAGTAGAGCTGAAATTTTCTCAGGATAAAACTATTCTCAAAATTAAAGGAAACCGACATTTTAAAGTTAATTTAGAATAAAATATATTATTGGTTTTCAGACTTTTTCAGATGGCAGATCAGGTAGAAGCCGTAATATTTTTGAAACCAGAAATAATAATATTGTAACAGCAAATAAATTAAGCCATATGTTTATAATATAAAAATAATTATGAAAAAAATCAAACTATCAAATCACAATTATTTCTAATTTTTCTACTAACATTCCTCTGCTACTTATATGTTTAATCTATTGTCTGGTAACAGATTTCAGAAGTTTAAGAAAAATTAGGAAGAGAAAAGCTTAAAAGTGATTTAAAAAAAAAAAAAAGCTCTACAAATCGAGAAGAGATTTCTTTTGAGTATTAGAACATTTTGGTCTCATTCACAGAATACCAGTGGAAGCCTAGCCTGCTGATCACCATCTTGTTCTGAAAAATAACCCAATAGTTCAGGTATTTGATAATGGACTTTTATTTGCACTTAAAAATCTACTTTTCAGATAATAGGAAAATAATAAAAATATTTATGTTCATTATTATTCTTTACACTAGATTTGAATAAATGGACCTAAGCAGTGCATAAAATAAATTTATGAATATAATTAAATCGACTCCAGTTCCCACCCCATTACCTAGTTATAACTGGACTAATTTTAATTCACCATCTTTATGTAGTTGCATTATCATTTTTGATGTGCATTGTACTCTGCCTCGATATTTGCATGCACTTCAGCAGGCCAGAGACATTACATAGGTAATACTAACGTGTGTATATAGCTCATTAAGAGTTTCTCCCCTTCTTTTTGTAAGTGTTTTTGAGAGTTGAATTTTCATCTCAGCTTCATTGCTTAGTGACATTTTGACTTTGAGCCAGGAAATTACTCCAGGATCCTCAATTTTGTTATGATAATTACATTGGCTCATCTTTGTGTGTTTATTTTTTACCCTGGTTATATGCTAAGTGTTTTACCCACATTATCTATTTAATCTTCACAACAACCCTGTAATGTAAATACTATTATCCCTATGTAACAGAAGAGGAAACTAGGGCATAATCTGCCCAAAGCTACTTAACTCTAGATGCTAGCACCTGGTTTCATCTCAGGTCTGTTTGGCACCAGAACCCCAAGTTTTGTGAGGTTTTTGTTTTGTTTTGTTTTGTTTTTTGTGGGGTTTTTTGTTGTTTTTTTTTTTTTCTTTTCTTTTGAGATAGAGTCTTGCTCTGTCTCCCTGGCTGAAGTGCAGTGGCATCATGATAGCTCACTGCAACCTCAAAACTTCTGGGTTCAAGCAATCCTCCTACCTCAGCCTCCCAAGTAGCTGGAACCACAAGTGTGTGCCACTATGCTTGGCTACTTTTTCTATTTTTTGTAGAGATAGGGTCTTGCTTGGCTGGTCTTGAACTCCTGACTTCAAGCAGTCCTCCCACCTTAGCCTCCCAGAGTGCTAGGATTACAGGGATGAGCCACCACACCCCGGCCAAACCCCAAGTTTTTAAACCTCTATGCTATTGTGCCTCTCATCTTAAAAACATTAATAGTAAGACCTGCTTCACACAGTTACTGTACAATAATTCCATTACTAGTTTTTATTAAAATTATCAAGTTTTTTCATTTCTCAGTTTACCACAGACTTTAATGACACCCATTACTTGGTGTTTTTCAAATATATTACCAAATTTGCTTTATTTAAGGCCCAACCAGACAACATTTTAAATAAATCCACATAATTTTTTCTTAATTCTGATAAAAGAGTATGAAAACATTTAGTTGTTTTCAATTTGCATGGAAATTCTGTAGTCAGTTTCAGAGTAATTCAGAGGTTGGCTTAAACAGCATTATTCAGGATAATGGCAACTTTTAAGCTTCAGCCTGTCAGACACAAAATGCTACTGATGTGTAAAACATAGAAGGATGACATGGAGGTTAAGCTAACTGTGTGTGAAATTGTAGTTGCTAAAGAAATTTCACAGTTGCTTAAAATAGTTTTGCTTTTATAGTGTATCTGTAGCATCAATACATGAACTGATTTCTTCAAAGGAAACAAAATTATAAATAAATGTCTTGTCCAGATTCTAATTATAATATTAAAACATTATTGACAAAGCTTTTTTTAAAGATATGAACGATGTTTGGCAGCAGTTCAAATTGAATGTAAGTGTCACTAAGATTCCTAAATAGCAGTGATTCCAAATAATGACAAATATTTACTTAATAACCACTAACATTCATTAAGTTCTTACTATATGAAGGCACTGTTCCAAGCACTTTAAATGAATTAATTTATATAATCCTCACAATAACTCAGTAAGTACCATTATTATCTTTATTTCATAGGTGAGCCTGAGGCATAGAGATCTTGCCTAAAGTCATAGAGCTAGTAAGTGGCTATAAATATATGTATCACATATTTATGTTATAAAAGTTTTAAAGTTTATTTTACGGAGTTCTTTAATTGAATTGAAAATATTTAAAATTTATCTTTTATATTTACCTTTAACATGTAAGTATGTCTACGTAGACATACTTACCTCAGAATCAAAATAAACTTTCCATTTATACACTAAATATTTCTTCTTAGAATAGCCTCTAAGAATGTCAAAATAAAACAAAATCACTATCTTCAAGGAGTAAAAGAAATAGACATGGAAATTGGACTGCCATAATATAGTTTGTGTGATATTCTGTTTCTTGGGCTAAAACATAATATCTAATATTATGAAGGTAACCACTAAAAGAATTAAAAATAAATAAAAGTTGGAAGGAGGAGGGAATCATTAATGATCTCTTAATGTTGGTATATCATGAACTATAATTACAGCCATATTTTGATCTTAGTGGAAGTGACTAACCGAAGAACTGAAAACAGTTTAAAAATCATTAAGTGCAGGGTGGAAGGCAAAGGAAGATTTTATTATTTCCAAGTGCATTGGTTTTTCTAAAGAATTCAGTAAAAGAAGTACTATAAACAAAACAAACATGTGCTGTGAAAGCACCCAGAAGGAAGGAAGGGCATAACAGTTTGACAGGTCTGATAAATATCACCAGTTGCTTATATAGGAGTTGATGCTTATGATAGGTTGGAAAATAATTAGGAGAAGGTCCTCTCTGGCAGAAGGAAAATTTAATGAAAAGGCAGAGGCATGACAGTATGGACATCTAAGATAAATAAGATAGGTGGGTTATGATGAGAGATGATGATGGTTAGGTAAGTAGGGGCCAGGTAACATAGGGCTTTATGTACCTTGATAAGAAGTTGGACTTTATCCTATATGCGGGTGATGAAATTAAATTATAAGTAGTGAACTAGTATAAAGATTTGTATTTTCATTATTTTTGTTGTTGTTGTGAACAACAGTTGATAGAACAGAGGGGAATAGTGTTATCAAAAAAAAAACTTATATTGCCATTTTCCAGTGGGAAAATACAAAGGCTCAACCTAACACATTAGCAGTGAAAATGGAAAAGGGACAGATTTGAAATAGATTTAGATAAAACATTTATTTTATTGGATTTATTGGACTGGATTAGAGGGGGAAGGGGACAAGTAAGGATGCTTCCAAGTGTTCTTATTTGAGAAATAGTCACCCCAACACAAGAGGACTACAGTAACTTAGCTAGTTATAAGATAGCCCATTAAGGCCATGGTGGTGGATGAGAAGAAGGGACAGCAGCAGAGAATAACTTTTAGTAAAGCAAATCCCTTAGCTATAAACCGTTTGGGTTTTGAAGAAATAAGTGTTAAAAGTTTTAATTTAGAAGACCATGAATTTTATCTGGCTACCATAATGAATTCTTAAAATAGTATACTTGTCAAAGAACAAGCAAAAAATAAAAATGAGTGGAATGGCCTGATTTCTTTTTCTCTAGTTTCGTATTGCTGCTCTTGAGTTTTCATATAATATTTAAGCTTTTGGATTACTATAGCATTATTTTTGTATCTGTTTTTAAAGTTCAAGTATTTTAGTTGATTACTTTCTTTAGTTTTAGTAGAGAGATATCATAATTTAACTCGCGCTGGCTGTTTTATGTTATTGTTTTCAGATATTTGGAACCTTTATTAAAGATGATCATAATTGCCTCTTTTTATGGCAAACAATGGTTGTTCAGTATTAGAGTGGTAATATCAACACTAACACAAATAATTGATTTTTTCTGAAAAGCTGCTTTTGCTGCCATGTATTGTTAGCACTTTCATGTTCAGTTTTTGAGGCTATTGAATGTTTGAATGTTGAACCATATTTTGACTGGATCTCAGTTAGTCAAATTAACAGGAAAATAGGCTGTATTTTTTAAACATACAGGAGCAGAATATTTTTTTCCTGCTGAGTACTGGGTAGTAAATAGTTTGCCATTTTCCAGAATATTTTTACTTTTAGTTATTACCAAGGGGCTAGTTGGTTTCATTTAAAAACTACTTACTAAGATATTCAAGCTTTGAATCATTTTAGTGGCCACGTTCTCATTTTCTCTAATAATTTTCTTTCATCGTGTGATACTTCCTAAGTATGAGTAGAATTGAATGTGTGGTTCCCAAGTGATGACCCTGGATCATTCGTATTTGTAGGTGAAATATGCATGGGGCTGGGAGGTTTGTGTATGTGCATGTGTATCTGTGGTATATTTGTTTCTAAATAAAAGTCTCATTACAGTTTTACCTTCTTGTTTTAGGTATGTATACAAATTCTATTAGGTATATATATAAATCCTATTTGTCATCACAGTTGTTGAAAGAAATCTAGTTCTTTTTTCCCTCAGGTTTCAGAGTTAGAATGGTCTGATATAGAATGCAGCAGTATCAAACGTTTTCATTTCCAATTTATTTTATTTTTATACATTTTCATTGAACTTTTTAGTGGAAGGTTGACTGTATCTTCATATCTTTATGGAAAGATTCCCCCAGTGTATTCTTACCTTAGAGCCTAATTTAAATTAAAGTAGATGTTACCTTGCTTGTCTTGTAACTTTCTTCTCAATCTCAAGGCAGGAACTAAAGGTACAAAAAGAAATAGCACTTTAATAGTGTAGTAGAACTAAGTTTTAAACTTAGCTTCCTTAAGCATAAACTCACTTCCTTCCTTAGCTTCCTTTAAGCATAAACTCACTGCTTTATGTTTTTTCAAATTCAGTAGAAAGCAGCCAGAAATGAGTAGTAGTTTATTCTCAGGGGTATAGTTTGGAGAGTTATATTTGTCAGCTCTGTTTGCTTTAACAAAATTTTATTATAAATCTGAATTTTTTCCCGTAATCCTCAGTGTGCATCCATTATTCCTAAGCAAGAATAACATCAGTCAGAGTGGGTATCGAAGTGTCAGCAGTTACACTATTTGTCTTATACATTGTGGAAAATCTGCTTCATGGCTTAAACTATGAAATCTTGACAAAGGGGTGCTACTAGATCACAGATAATTTAGTGCCCTAATTGTCTGTCCATGTGTAATTGTAGCTTGTTGTTTCTAGCACTCCAGGCACTTTTTTAATAAAAAAGTCAGAAAATATGTGAATGATTTGATGGTACACAATGAATTTAAAACATCAGCAGGACCAGTCACAGTGGCTCACACCTGTAATCTCAGCACTTTTGGAGGCTGAGGCAGGAGGATGGCTTGAGGCCAGAAGTTTAAGACCAGCTTGGGTGACATAGTGAGATCCCTTATCTACAAAAAACATTGTTGAAAAAATTTACCTGAGTGTGATGATGCATGCCTGTAGTCCCAGTTACTCTAGGATAGCTTGAGCCCAGGGTTTTGAAGTTCAAGTTTGCAGTGAGCTATAATTGCACCACTGCACTTCATTCAGCCAGGGTGGGTGACAGAGTAACACCCTGTCTCTTAAAAAAAAGACATCAACAGATTACTAAACATGGTTAGGTGAAACATTTTCCCTGAGAATTAGCTGGCTAAATTTTGCTAAAAATAGTTTCTGCGTGACATATTTTTCCCACTATATGAAAGGAGTAAAGTTGATTTTAAGAAATTACACTGGATGCAATTAATGTTTGGAAAAGTGGCTCACATATTTGAGTGTATCATAATTGTTTTTTCATTGGGATCTCAAATAGTGTTCAGCTCTCACTATACTATAAGCCATACTTCCTTACTTTAAAATTCCTTCATTTTATTTAAGGGCAATCTTTCAGTAGACCTTTAAAGTACTCCTCAGATCTGAATTCTGTTCAGCAGTTAAAATTTTTGCTTTTATTCACCTAACAGAGCATTTTCTTCATATTGCTACTTAGTATTCATAATTGTTATGTTAATGGTTATATTAACTTGGTTTGAAAACTTCTTTTAATATAAGCAAAACCAGCACTTTAGGAGAATAAAAAGCAAGTTTAATTATAGTTTTAAACTTTTTTTTTTTCCTAATGGTACTATTGAATCTTCTTAATACTAAAGTTTTGCCTTTAAATAAAATAGAGGGTTTCCAAAAGGCAAATACAGAGCTACAAGCAGTACCTCATAAGGAAAGAAAAAAAGAAAAAATGTACCATTTGTCTTGCTTTAGTCAATGTTTACTTGGTTTACCTTTTAGAGTTGTTTTAGTTAGTCTGTTTAAGCAAAAGCCTACTGTTTTATTATTTTGTAATTTCTGCTTTATTAACATAGTGTAGTACAAGACAGTGTTTCTCATCCCAGGCTGCATATTACAATCATTTGGGGATCTGCAAAAGTAGTAGTAATTAAAATACTGATGCCTAGGTCACACCCCTAAATATCCTAATTTAGTTGATCTGGGGTGGGTTCTGAGGATCAGTAATTTTCAGAACCTTTCCAGGTAATTCTAGTGTACTGTCAGGGTTGAGAACACTCCTCTACCGTAATTTGAATTTGAAGCTTGAGAAATTTTTCAGTGACTATTCTAATTACAGGAGAATAATAAATGATAGTCCTGAAAGTCCCTGAACTGAAAATTCTATTAACTGTGCGTGAAAATGGATTTCAAGTACACAGTTTGAACTTAGCCAGTAGTGTGAAAGAAAATATAATAATAATAGCTGTTATTTATTGAGCATCTAACTCTCTATAGCAACTCTGGAAGGTGGGTAATAACCATTTCGTTTGAACAGTAAACTGAAATTCTGAGAATAACTTACCCAGGGGGGAATGTGGTGCTTGCAAGTGACAGAGCCAGAAATGGTCCACATGCATGTTTGATTTTATAACTTGAACTCTTTTCACAATACCATTCTGTATGAAAATTTGAGATTTAGTTTGATTCAGCTTACATAATTAAATAGATTATTTCAAGGTTTTCTCTTTCTTTATTCAATATTTCAAGGTTTTCTTGATGTCATGTTTCTTTAGAGCCATGGTTACCATCAACAACAGAAATATATATCAAATGTTTAGTATTGGAAAGTGGTAGAATATTTACCACTTGAACAAGATTTACAGATTGGTGGTGGTAGTAGTAGTGGTATGATGATGGCAGCTAAAGTTAATAAATACAGCACTTGTTTTTGTTTAGTTCAAAAAATTCACATAATTCACAAGTATCACCTTTGTTCAGTGTTATAGGTTAACTTATTTTGAAATCTAGCTATCTGGTGAGAAAGAGCATAGACCAGCTTTCTGTCTTACTGTTTAATCTGAACATTTTTGTAGCAACTAGTTGGACTTTACTTACAATAAAGTTATCACCACCAAAGTGGAGAATGCGACCTTTTTCTGTATGTAAAACCTCACTGTAAGACTTTACTAAAATTTGGTAACACGAGGTTGGTCAGGTGGGCATGAGGGAGAAAATCACTATATTTCTATAGTAATTTGTTACCAGAGAAGTCTTTCCACGAGTCAAAGAATACATTGTCCCAGAAATCTTAGTAAAATATATGAAATACATAAAATCTGAAATTGAGATACATACAAGTAATAATCTTAGTGTAAGCTGGGTGTGGTGGCGTGTACCTGTAGTCCCAGTTACAGAGGAGGCTGGGGCAGGAGGATCCCTTGAGCCCAGGAATTCAAGGATGCAGTGAGCTGTGAACCACCACTACATTCCAGCCTGAATTTAGAGACAGACCAAGAACTTGTTTCTCTTTTTTTTTTTTTTTTTGGAGACAGTCTCACTCTGTTGCCTGGCTAGAGTGCCATGGTGTCAGCCTAGCTCACAGCAACCTCAAACTCCTGGGCTCTAATGATCCTTCTGCCTCAGCCTCCCAAGTACCTGGGACTACAGGCATGTGCCACCATGCCCAGCTAATTTGTTTGTTTGTTTGTTTGTTTGCTTGTTTATTTATTTATTTATTCCTTCTTTCCTTCCTTCCTTTTCTTTCCTTTCCTTTCCTTTCCTTTTCCTTTTCCTTTCCTTTTCCTTTTCCTTTTTTTTTTTTTTTAGTAAAAAGACAGGGTCTCACCCTTGCTCAGGCTGGTCTCAAACTCCTCAGCTCAAACAATCCACCCACCTCGGCCTACCAGACTGCTAGGATTACAGGCATGAGCCACCATGCCCACCCCGACCCTGTCTCTTAAAAAAAGAAAAAAGTAAAAATGCTAAAGTTGAAACTTAAAGTCAAGGAATTCCAAATTTTAACATTTTTTTTTTAGTCTTTTCATACTTTATGTGATAGAGAAGTCTTACTATATAAATAATAAGTAGCACGTATTTCATTATGTGTGAATTTGTGTGTGATGCCAAGGATACCTGTGATTACTTTATAAAGCATTTAAAATTTACTATAATCTGTAGTTAATTTAAATTATTTATTCACCATGAAAAACAAATGTTTTCCTATGAACACTACAAATTCGTAAGTAAAATGCCAGCTAGTATCACAAATTATGCTTTCAGAATTTGACTTTAATAATGTTTTCTAACTTTGAGTTACATTTTTTTTTGATTTGGACTGAAACTACTCTACAGAGTATGTCAAAGGAACCTGAAATATTTTTAAAGTTACATGATGAAAAAAGAGACATTTAATTTTATTAAGTGAATAGTTCTCTCCCTTCAGCACACATAGGTTGAGCAGCTTTATGTCCAGTTCTGGGGAAAAATTAAGATAAGACATTTCCTGCCCACAGTCAAGTTATAGAATATTTGATGTTCATTATGTTGAGAGCAGAGTTCCGCACAAGTTTACTAGGAAAGTCCCTGAGACTAGGAAATCAACAAATTTTCCCGGAAGAAGTCACATCTGAGCTGCCTATTCATTAAAGGATATGTTTCTAATATTTTTAATTAATCAGTTGGTATTTTGTGGTGTGGAGACATGCTTTCCATGAGTAGGTTATGGATTTGGTAGGATACTGAGTCTTTGAACCCTTGAGACAACACATGTGGGACCTGAGGTAAGCAGGACTCCCAGGCTTGTCATCCCCAATTATAAGTAACTGCCTCCTTTTACCCCGGTGTTCCATACAATCATTATCATTTTCCACATGTATCATGATATGAAGAATATTGGGAAACAGTGGTATAGAGAAATGCTCTCATTATGTAAGGTAGTAGAATCTCCACCCAAGAGTTTCCGAGGGATCACAAACAAGATAAATCTAATAGCCAAATTTTAATATGGCCTTATATGTTTCTAATTGTAAAATGTATATACATAAAATTCACCGTCTTAACCATTTTTAAATGTACAGTGCATTGTCATTAAGTGCATTCACATTGTTGTATATACCATGTTAGCGCCATCTTTCTCCACAACTTTTTTCATCTTCCCAAACTGAAACTCTATACCCATGAAACAATAATTCCCTGTTCCTCCCTCCCCCAGGCTCCTGACAACCACCATTCTTTCTGTATCTGAATTTGACTACTGTAGTTACTTCATTTAAGTGGAATCATACAGTATTTGTCCTTTTGTGACTGCCTTATTTCACTTAGCAAGGTATCTTCAAGGTTCCTTTATGTTGTAATATGCATCAGAATTTCCTTCCTTTTTAAAGCCAAATAATATTCCATTGTATATGTGTATACCATATTTTGTTGATCCATTCATTCATTGATGGACACATGGATTGTTGCCACCCTTTGGCTGTTGTTAATAATGTTGCTATGAACGTGAGTGTATTAAAAAAAATCTGTTTGAGACCCTGCTTTCAGTTCTTTTCAATATGTATCTGAAGCAGAATTGTGGACCATATGGTAATTCTATTTTTAATTTTTTGAGGAACCACAATTCCATTTTAATGGTGGCTACACCACTTCATGTTCCCAGCAGCAGTGCCCAAGGATTCAGTTTCTCCACATCCTTGCCATTTTTTTTATGACAACTATCCTAATGAGAGTGAAGTAGTATCTCATTGTGGTTTTGATTTGCATTTCCCTAATGATTAATGATGTTGAGCATCTGTCTCGTCATTAGCTTATTGGTAACATGGCCTTATATTTTTTAGGATTTTTTTTTTCTGAAGTTGTCTAACCAAGATCTCATTCAAAAGCAACTTACTGTATAGAATTAAGTTAACCTATTCTTAAATTTTTAGTGCTGCAAAGACTCTTAGAGATCATGAGTTCTTAATCTGAAATCCATCAATGGTTTCAGAAAGTCCATGAACAGCCAGATTAAAGAAAAATTCTGTTAGATTCTCAAAAGGATCTGTGACCTTTCAAAAATTTAAGAACTCTTGATCTAGCCCAGAATCAACAAAATGTTAAAAGTTATTATCTTTTTAGATCAAGTTAAGTTGATTTTTAAATTTCTGCTTTGTACTTTTCTGTATTTTTCAAAGTATTTTAAGTAAGTGTGCATAGTGCCTGTGATTCTTTTTTTTTTAATTAAGTAAATGCTGTTTTAGAACTTTAAAAAGTAAAATCCATCTTTATATCTCGGACCTCCATAAAAAGCAATCTAAAAACCAAGAAGCAATGAAATGAGTATGGTCTGTTCTTGAAATTGCCAGCCTTCTCTTACAGTCACAGCATTCCCAAATATATCCCTGCCCCTATAAAAAGAATGGACAGGCTCTATAGCTACAAAAAAAGTGATATTTACCATTGAGTCCATTTCAGCTGAATTCACTGCAATAAAATATTTGCATTTGAGTTTTTTATAATGAGCTTTTACCATAAAGAGAATGTGCAGGTTCTGTAGCTAAAAAGGCGATATTTACCATTGAATCCATTTCAACTTTATTTCATTAAAGGAAAATATTTGCATTTGAGTTCTTTATAATGAGATTTTACTGGTTTGCCTATAATATCTTTACATAGTACTTTCTATAATAATTACTTTTAAAAGGTATTGAGCTTTTGTTTAAATTTTAAAACATTGATCACTTAATATTAAAAGCAACCAGAAAGAATTTTATTAAGTATCTTTCTCAATAGATGGATATATATACCTGTGTTTAATTTATCACCCTAAATAAACTATTAGGAAATCTTTTAAAATTTTGCACAGAGCTTCCTAGGACATCTTACCTATTAAAGTTCACTGTCAAGTTTCCTTATCTCCTTCTGTCTTTTTGGCTAGACTTAATAATAATCCAAGTAAGGCATAAGGTCCTCTACCATTTATTATGCTTGAGCCTCCATTTTCTCTTCTGTTGGATTAGAACTACATGGTTCTGTCCAGCTCTGACATTTCTTTGATCTATATACCTTCTTAATTATAATGTTTATACTGTGAAACTTTATTTCATAAGTACATATTTAAATTTATACCAATTTTTTAAATTCCTGTTTTTCCTTTTGTAGCTCTATGCGGGAGCTATTCTTGAAGTCTGTGGATGAAAATTGGGAAGGTTCCCTCAAGTCCAAGGTATGTAAAATTAACTCTAGTAAATTCTGTTTAATCTCAATATCACATTTCACAAGAATAGTTTCATTAAATATTCCCAAGAATAAGAATTTTTAGAATTATACTTTCAAACAGTATATGAATTTTTTTCACATTTGTTTTTGTGGTGGTTTTATAGTAATTGATAAATACTAGGTTACTTTACTGTCAGCAAACAACAATATGTGAAATTTAGATTTAAAATACAACACATGAAGTGGTTGTTTTCTTAAAAGGAGAGCCTTTCATTACCAGATTTAAGTGTAATTCCTTTAAATAACACACCATTCTAATATATTTTAAATGTGAATATATTTATATGAAACTCCTAAGGAAGAATTCCATTAAGGGAAAGTAGACCTGCACAAAATGACAAGTCACCAAGAAGAGAAGTAATTAATTACCATAGAATTTGGGATATAAAAAAGAAAATCATATGTGTGTATCTTCACAGGGAATTTTAAGGATAAACATGTTAAAGGATAATTGTGAAACTGTATTCTTTTGGTTGACATCAAACAGTGATGGACCTTTATATTGCCAAAAAAGTCTTGAAGTAGGGCTTTTCTATTGTGTCTTGGCATGTCACTTTGAAAATCAGTTTTATGAAACTGAACTTGTCTGAAGGTAATGATGCTTTTTTTTAACTGAAATACATAAATGTTCAATTTATGTGCCTCATTCTGTTTTGATTTTTGCTGATTTTCCCATGATTTCTTGCCTTATTCACTTAAGTCAAGAGAAATTTTTGGATTTAGTATTTTATAAAACTGCCTTTTCTAGAATTGTTTGTAATAAAATATTGCCCATTTTGGCACAGAAAGGTAATATAGCAGTTTGACTTGAGGGACATTTTTTGTGAGGCCCAAAGCAGATATACTTCTAATTAAATAGATTCTTTGTTAGAATAGCACATATTCTGATGTAGCACAGAATATATCTGTTTCTGCTTGGGGGGAAAATTTTCTTTGTTTTTTTTTGGGGGGGGTGGAGGTTTGCTTTGAATACTTAAACTCCGAATTGTGTCACAGTTGTTTTGACTTTTTCATATTAGTTCTCTGAATGATAGTGTGATCGTGCTTACTTCTAAAAGTTTTGGCAGTTGCTTTTTAATTGCATCGATTATTTGTGTTTACTGATTTGTTTTATTAATAACCTTTTATAACTTAGGTTTTCATGAGAATCAAGAGTAGCTTTGCTACTACAATTAGCCCTCCTATTTATGATATCAGATTTTATCATATCTAATGTATATTTCTTATGTATAGTTAAATTATCAAACCTTGGAGTACCTGTGGTCATGCTGCTGTCTTTTCCTTTTGAAAGCAATTGAATTTTAATGCTATGTATAAATATTAAGTATAAGCTTGTTTCAAGTAAAAATGTTTAATTCCATAATGTATAACCATGTTGACATTGTTATATATAATACCAGTATTTTCTGAACCCAAGAGAAGTTTGTAGATTTGGGATAAAACCATTATTATATTTCCACTTTCAGAATTTCCATCATAAAAGTATTCTGGAATATAGCATGGAGAATTGTCAGGTTTTGTAGTAATTACAAAAACCAAACTAATTTCATGTCATCACTGCTTCATATTCTTTATCTTCAATATCAAGTAGCTTCTGGTATTATCACAATAACTAACCTTCATTATACATACGTTAGTTTGTAATACATTGTAATTTTTTAAGAACACTATTTAAATTAACCATTTCATGAAACAAAAGACTTATGTTTAATTATTTCAGAAGAGGGAAGAATTTAAGTTTTGGTATGTTTCATTCACATTAAACCATTCAGAGTTGTGCAGAAAGTCCCAGATCATATTCCTTAGTCAATTCCAAATATGCTTTCTAAAATACTTTTGTTTTCCATGTTCTGGTTGTTAAAGGTAAAAGGTGGTATGTAATAATTTCTCATAGTAAATTGTACCTAGTGTTCTGTCACTTCACTTGTGGTGACAAAGAAGTAATTATATAAGTAATCATGTTTTTTTCCTCTAGTATGAGTCTTACCATGTTAAAATGTCTATCTTTCAAAAAAAGAATGTGGACTTTTCCTTATTTATAGGGCTTGACAAACTTTCTGTGAAAGACTAGATAGTAAAACTTTCACCTTTATAGGCAATGTGATCTCTGTTGCAACTATTGAACTCAGCTATTGTAGTGTGGAAGCAGCCATAAACAATACTTAAATGAATGAGTGTGACTGTGTTTCAATAAAACTTAATTAATGAAAACAGGCAGGTCAGATTTGGCTCATGGGCCATAATTTGCCAACCTCTGTATTAGAATCATAAACCTTCAGACACAGAAAGGAGTTTTGAAAGAATATAGTACAGGTTGAACATCCCCCTAATCCGAAATGCTCCAAAATCCAAAACTTTTTGAGCACTGACAAGATATCACAAGTAGAAGATTCCACACCTGACCTCATGTGACAAGTGCACAAAATTATTTAAAATATTGAATAAAATTACCTTACAGCCATGTATATAAGGTATATAAGAAATGTAAATGAATTTTGCATTTATGTTTGGATCCCATCCCCAAGATATCTGATTATATGCATGCAGGCATTCCAAAATCTGAAGCACAGTCCTATGCATTTCATGTAAAGGCTACTCAGCCTGTACTGAGATGGCAAATGGTTTTTGACTTCTTATACCATCTATTATTCATTGCTGGTGATGCTTAAGGTTGTGATGCTACACTGGAGATTTGCTGGAAAAAATACTGATCCATTAGCATTATCTTCTTTGATTTTCTTATAAAATGGGTTACACATGAGGTAAAATAGGTTAGTGCCTATTTTATTAGGCTGTTTTGAGGATTAAATAACATGTAAATCACTCATTATACTCTGGCACTAGGAAATACAGAGTAAATCATTCATTAATTCTCTATTTATTGAGTGCTTACGTTAAGCACTATTTCAGTACTTATTAAATGGTAGATTATTGTTCTTGTATCTTATACTCCTTCACTGGTATAAGTTTCAATTAATAACCATCAAGCATTTACATACTCATATTTGCCACCTTTATTAAAAAATATTCAAATCAGTACATCTATTATAGCTGCAGCCTGTCTCAAAATTGTATGCAAAATTCTATATATTCACCTGTAGCCATTCCTGAACTTGTATAATCTGTCTTCTGTTTCTACCATTTTACCTCCTGAGTACTAAATCTCACTTGACTCTAGCATTTGAAATGCTGTTCTCTTCCCTTGCGTTACTTATTATCTCCCAGTTTTCTTCTACTTCTAACACATCTCTCTTTTCTCCTTTTCTGGCATCTCTTCTATTGCCTGCACTTCAAATGTTACTGTTAACCAGGGTCTATCTTCAGATTTTCTTCTCTTACTCTCCTGAATGATGTTCCACTCCCTCAGTTTCAATTACAGTACTTACCTGATGACTCCTTTAGATCAAACTTTTCTTGTTAAAAATTATATTTCTTATATTTCTGACTGCCATTCGACATTTCCTCTTGGATGATCTAATAGGTACCTTAAACCAATGTACCTATGAATTACCTGGGGTCTTCCTAAAATGCAAATATAAGTGTGTACATTTTAGATGGGTCCTGAGAGTCTATTTCTAACAATCCTAGAGACTGTGGTCCACATTTTTAGTAGAAAGGCTTTCAACCCAGCATGTCCAAAAACTGAATCAGTCCTCTTCTCTAGTAAAAGTATGCCATCTTCTTCCCTGTTTCCGTGAATGGCGGTATTATTAGGCAAAAGAATGAGCATGAAACACAAGAATCATGATTAATCTTTCATACTTTATATTCAGTTAGTCACTAGGTTGTGTCTCTTCTCTCTCCTTACTATCTTATTCCCTTCCTCTTCTCTGTGCTTTTAATTTAATCCCTTAATATCTTTATCCAGAAGGATTAGTTACTTGTTATCTAGTCCTACAGTCCCCAGCCCCCAGTTTGTGGACCAGTACCATCCATGGGCTGTGGGGGCAAGTGAGTGAAGCTTCATCTATATTTACAGCCACTCCCCATTGCTCGCCATCCCTCTCCACCCAACTCCCGTCAGTGGAAAAATTGTCTTCCATGAAACCCTTCCCTGGTGCCAAAAAGGCTGGGGACCACTGAGTAGTCTCCCTGTCTCTGTTCCTTTTTCTTTTTATGTCACTTTCACACAACAGCCAAAAAGACCTTTTCCACGAGACAAATCTGATTATATCACTCTCTTGCTTAAAATCCTTTATAAGTTCTTCATCACATACATCATAAATACCAGACTCAATAGTATCACATACAAGACCCATGATGACATGGTTTCTCTTTTCTCTGTTCACATCTCTAGTTCATGCAAAACTGTTTGCAGTTCTCTGAATTCTGGGCTCTGTGTCTTTGCTCACGCTGAATATTCTTCCTAACTTTTGCTCCTTCCCAGTTCTTGTGGCAAATTCCTATTCATTCAAAATTTAGTTCCAGCATTATTTTTGGGTGGCCTTTGGACAGAAATTTTTAGTCTCCCTTTTATATTCCATAACAGATCCCACAGATATTATATTTGGCATACCAATCTTTGCCTCTACCAAAC
Source organism: Lemur catta (assembly GCF_020740605.2). NCBI lineage: Eukaryota > Metazoa > Chordata > Mammalia > Primates > Lemuridae > Lemur > Lemur catta. Next base: position 58,203,964 of record NC_059130.1, read on the forward strand.
TAGTAACTCCTAGAGCATAGAATTTTTTTATTTTTTGTTTTTCTCATTAGTGTACCCAGAATCTACCTAACACTATACCTGGTATTAAGAGGAGTTCAGATATTTACTGAATGAATGCATTGATTTATTGAATTTATCTAATTCAAGAGATGCCTCCACTTTAAACAAGTGGGGACCTGGTGAAAAGCCTGTGTTTTACCCTGGTTTCATACTTTTGATGAACTTACAAGCTTCAAAAAGTCCTAAAAAGTCCTAATTTTCTCCTAAAAATCATAATCTTTTTAATTGTCTAGATTATTTGTTATACCTCCAGTCTCCCAAATTCTCTTAATTATTTAAGTTGCCCTTCTCTGTTTTCAAATGCTTTTAAGTTTTCTTGTTGTGATGACCCAAATGACTCACCAGATGGTTTGTGTATAATAGTAAATTTTCTTGTTTTAGAAGTACTCTTTTTGGGTTACCACTAGCTTTAATTGAGTTCAATTGAGAATTAGGTTGTTATTCATTGTTGTTGCTGTTCTCTTTGTATTATTGTTTCTGGCATTATTATTTAGAGTTCTGATTCAAATGTACTTATTTCTAATCAACAGGAAAACACCTTAATTATTCATTCCCATTATGTGAAAGTTTACAAGTCTTCATATTTGCCATAAGCTTTTACATCTTAAAACCAATATAAAACAGTGTACTCATTGTATGACTGCTTGTAATGTGATGAGAGGTATATCATTAGATCTAGCCAAGTGTACTGTCTCTTTTTTCATTTATATTTTCACTCGTTTGTGATTTTGAAAATAACATAATTCAAACATTTTTCTTTAACTTGAAGACATATACTTCCTTATTATCCCCCCATCTCCACTTATGCCCTCCTCTTTATAGAACAAGGAGCAAGACAGATCTGTGGGTTTGGGGGGTGTTGGGGGGTGGTGGTATCATCATAGCTCACTGCAGCCTCAAACTCCTTGGCTCAGGTGATCCTCCTGCCTCAGCCTCCCAAGTAGCTGGGACTACAAGGTGTGCACCACCACACCTGGCTAATTTGTCTATTTTGGTGGGGGGTGGGTTGGTTGGTTCTCGCTCTTGCTCAAACTGGTCTTGAACTCCTGGCCTCAAGCAGTCCTCCCACTTGGCCTCCCAGAGTGCTAAGGTTACAGATGTGAGCCACCACACCTGGGCTGATACTCAGAAGTTAGCTCTGAAGAGCCTTTGAATTATGAAAAGAATCTCTGGACATTCCAAGCAGTGTATATAGCAAAACTTAGCTCTTTTCCTAAGGGGCTGCACAAATGACATGGTAAGAATACCAAAGGAAAAGCTGAAATATTTAATCTGTTTTTTAATCACTTCTGTATATTTAATCACTTTAAGTGTTATTTACAAAATTGCCTTTATAACTGACAAATAATCAAGTTGACATAAGAACATTTTCTAGAAATTAGAGTGATTGGATTTTCTTTAGAAATCTCCAAATGGTTATCATTGAGCTATTTTTAAAACAGAAGAAAGTAAACTAGAAAATAAATTACCATTTATGAAGTCCTTTTGCAAGGTCTTGAACATTGTTTAACCGTTTGTATACTATCAGGGTCCAATGGACTCAATTTTCTTTGAATTTCTTTTTTGGGCTGTTCATACTATTTGTAATGATTATTATTTCATGACTTTTATTATTAGAGGTTTTTTAAAGAACAAAGGAAATTAACTTATTTTTTAATAGAATAAAACTCATGCTATGTTGCAGTTACTCCATCAGTACACTGAATCCTTTTATATATCTTGGATATATTATGGAATCATTAATCATCAGTTATTTATAGCTATGTTTAAAAAGACTAAAGTTATGAGAAGGATAATGCAATAATAGCAAAATAAATCATCACTGTTAACATCATTCTTTGATTTCCTTGTTGCATAGCCCACATAGTATGATACCATAGCTGTAGTCTTTTTTTTTTTAAGCTTTCATTGAACATGTTTGAGAACTCAGATTTTTTTGATTTCTACCCATAATGGTAGAGAAGAAAATTGACAAAATGTGTTGTAATGATTAGATGGATCAGAAGATGAATGCAAAGAGAAAAAAATAGCACTTTAGACCCGGACTGTCCATTTAGGTAGCTGCTAGCCAAACATGGCAGTTTCAGTTAACTTTTAAAATTAAATAAAATTTAAAATTCAGTTCCTTAGTTACACTAGCTATGCTTCAAATGCTCATTAACCACCATACCAAAAATAGCAGGTATAGAATATTTCTGTTATTGAACAAAATCCTATTAGTGCTGTTCCAGACTCCTCTAATGATAGTCAAATTGATTATGTAAGCAAAATTTCAGACTGTGAAACCTCATTTGATATTATCCTGAATGAATTTTCTCAAAAATCAAGAATCAATGAGTAAATAATATATTACCAAGGACAAAAAAGAAATATAATATTTGTATCTTAATAGGCATCCAACAAGAAGGACTTCATCACAAAATATTTTTCAACAAGGAACTAGACCATCCTGTTTTCCTAAAAGATCGTATGACATTATTCTTTTAATTTTTATGATGTTTATATATGAAAATTTACTTCATAAATTTCATAAGTGTGCAAATGCTAAATGCTGGTGTGTGTACAAAAATGATTAGAAAAAATCGATGATGTAGACATGACAAATTCATTAAATTGATTATTCTTATTGGTATTTATACTTCTAAAAATAAATGTTTTACAAATAAGATGATGATCTTATCTTTAACAAAGTAAGCCATCAAAGGTTTCAAAAGTATTACACTTTAACAATGTAAGTGCAAGAAGAAGAACCAGAGTGATAATAAGCTAGAACCTATTAGAAATGTATTTGAAATCTGGAATCAATATTTATAAGATGGCTACGTCCCAAGTTCACATAAGACAGTGAACAGTTAGTTGCCTTCAAACCACATTTCCCATTTTGGTTACATTTACCTTCAAAATCAGGAAAATATGGAATAAGTTTTTGAGTTTAATGTGTTTAATTCTTATTAAAATTTCTAATAGATTTGGTTTTCACTTTCCCTTTATTTCTTTTATAAAATTATTCATAAAATCATTTGAAAATATAAAAAATAAAAACCAGGTTCGCTCCAATGCTAAATGGTGATGACTGTTTTTTCTTGTATACTGAAAGTTAAAGTATTCCAGCTCTCCGCTTCCAGAATCTTTTAAGAGAAAAAAATGCCTCTGAAAAGGTTGCCGTAAACCCTGTCATTTGTGCTCCTGGACTTTATTAGCTGTTTGCGTATTTAATGACTCATGCAGCTGTACACGTGAAATTTGATCATTAAATCAAAGGGATACTACAAATAATACTGTATATTCACACACTAATCTTTTTGTAAAATTTTAAAATTCATTATTGTGATTTTGCTTATAATTTGTGAAATATGAGAATTTTCCCTTATTCATAACTGAGCCATGCTATATAATTTATAAATACAATACTACGTTTAGTAATAAAAGGGAGACAAAAGCATTGGACTTGGGGAATTATAATTTTTTTTCCTGACTGGCTAAAGATCTACCAGTGCTGTTGCCTTTCTTAGCATACATACTTTTTCAGGTTACTTTCTTTAGTAAAAAGTTTGACGTTGACTTTGGGGCTATTTTGGCTATTATGAAATGTCAGATTTTAGGAATAAATTGTTTGAAGTATTAAGAGATAAAATCCCTTTGAATCCTTTAAAATTATGTTGAAGGAAAGACATCATTTTTGTTCAAGTGAGTATATAAATTCTCAGTTCTCAAGTGTTGCTTCTTATAGCTCCATTTTTGTGGCCTATTTCTTTGTGACTCCAGCATATTAAAATGTCTTTGAATTCAGAGTACTTATTATCTATCATTAAATTAACATTGTTATTATGACCACCTTGTATCTTTTTATTTGTTGCAGATCTGTTTAATTAAGCAGATTTATAGATTTATTGAAATTAAATATCTCACTTCCCTCATATTCTTATATAGCCCATCCAGTGCCATATATGTATAATGAGCACTCAAACATTTGTTAAAAGGTTCACTTACTGCCTGTAAAATATGATTTGCTACTAAAGGTGTTTAACAGATATTCCTCCAATTCAAAATTAGGAGGCTTATGGATCTATCTTTAGCAGAGAGAAGAGGGAAAGAACTGATAAAAAGAGTTGTCAGTGACTCATCTTAGTATTCCTTTTAAATTTGATCACTCTTTTCAGTCTTTAAAAATCTGTTGAATGATTGAAAGTTATTAAATGTGCTAAGCTCTGTTATGGATACAAAAAATATGGAAGAATAGTCCTTTTCCCAGAGAGGTTTCTTATGTAGTAGCGAAAGTATGTAGACACAGTTACTGTGTTACACAGTATATGATGCAAGATATGCATATAGCATTTGCCAAAGGAACATTATAAAATGGAATAGGCCATCATAAAATCATTTTTGTTTGGGGATTCAGGAGATTTCAGACGATTTGGGCAAATCCTACAGGATAGTTAATAAAGAAGATATTTTGATAAGCCAGAATAACATGACCAGTTTTATTTTGAACTAAATTTTGTAGGAGAGGATTAGATGATATATCTGAGTCTCTTCTAACAAGTCCTCAAAACCTTAAAAGAAAAATAAAAACTACTTAACTAATCTTTGTTTTGTTGTCCTAAATAAATGAAGACCTTCATAATGATACATATCTTAAAAATAAACATTTAATTTGTATTATTTTAGACAAATATAAACTTTTTAATTTGGACAATTAGACATCATTATTGAAAGTTGGTAAAATGTAATTCAGTAACAACCAAAAAAGGGGAAAATATTCATTTAAAACTTCCCCCAAATCCTATGCTCCAAGTATAACCCTCTGTTAAAATCACAGTTAACATTTTTAGAAGTGTTAGGTACATTTTAAGGTTTTCTTTAGTGCTTCTGAGCTTTTCCATTTGGGAATGAAAATATTTATGGATTAATATTTATCTTTTTTTAACAACCGTAGGAAACAAATTGATCTATAACTGCCTTTTACACATAACAGGAGTTTTCTTCTGCGTCACTAAATATAGATTAAGGTAATTTTTAATGATTGGACGTATTCGATAGTATGATGTATGTTAATTTAGTTGACCAATAGCCTTTCACACATTTAGATTATTTTCCTATTTCTAGGCTTAGAAGGACCTTATGTAATATATCAGTTATTTCCTCACACAAAAAAGAAAGTTTTAGAGGTGGACTCGGCAGGTTGAAAGAGTATGTGAATTTGAAGACTTTTGGTTCATTTCACTAAATACCCGTTTATACTCCTCCCACAGTTCACCCCCAACAAAATCCCTGTCCCTGCTCCCTCTCTAACCTTAAGTATTCTTTTTAATCTTTGTCATTCCCTATGTACCTCCTTGTTTTAGCATTTCGTTGATTAGTAAAGTTGAACATTTATTTCAAATGTTTATTGACCATTTGTATATTTGTACATTACATGTTCTTTAGTCTGTTTTGCTACCTAGAGAGTTTTTTCCTTAATTATTTGTAAGAACTCTTTAAATATTATATGTTAGGGATAATTTTCCCCAGTTTATCATTTTTTCCTTTAATTTTGTTTATGGTGATGTTTTGCTGTCCTGAAGTTTAATTTTTATATAAGCATATCTACAAAACATTTTGGAGGGGGTTATGCTTAAAAGTAGAATTTTATATTCCATATTCACATAAATTCTTTTGCTATGGTAGTATTCTGAACCTCTCCTTTTTAGCAGTTATCATAATCATAATTATTAATTTTATGATTATTTTTTCCAAATAGTTTAGCAATTTTCTCACAACTATCTGTTGAATAATTCACACACACCCCAGACACATATATCCCTCTCTTCTTCTCTTCCCCCTCCTTCCCTCATACCTCTCTCTGATTTAATAGCTTTACTATATTAAAAAGTTCTTATAGATATTTGTATCTCTCTAAATTTCCTAATCTGTTTCTTTGTTTTATCTGTTCTCTTATCAGCATCAGATATATAAATGATGGAACAAATTCTCCCCCCATATCTTACTTTTTTATAAACTGCCCTGGCTGTTCTCACACATTTACTTTTACAGCTGAGCTATACTGTCATTTCATCAAGCCCTAAAAATCCCATTGGAATTTGGTATTGTGAATAATTTGAAACAATTAACATCTTAAAATATTTAGTCTTCCTACCAAAGAATATGGTGTATCTCTCCCTTTATTCATATCTGTTTAAATTTTCTTATTTTTTTATATAGGACATAATGCTTTATGTGTTAAGTTTATTTTCACTTTTTGTGTTGATCTTTGCAGTTAGCTTGGATTTGGAAATGAATGATTTGAATATTTTTTTCTTGTTTCATAAGCTTTCGTCAGGAGTGATAAACCCAAACTATTCAGAGGACTACAAATCAAGGTAAGGTGATTGTCATGGAATATCTTTTTTTTTCAGCATTAATTTTTTTCTTTTTAAAATTTAAATATTCAAATAAATAATTTTCCTCTTTAATATGTATAAATATTAGATATCAATTTAAATTTTTAATTTTACCAAAAAGATTAATTTTTTTTAACTAATAGACTTTTTTATGGCAGTTTTAGGTTTACAGAAAAACTGAGCTTCAGAGTATTCCCATATGTTCTCTAGCTCCCACCCCTGCCCTTACTTTCCTCTGTTACAACGTCTTGCATTGGTATGGTACATTTGTTACAATTAATGAACCAATAATACATTATTATTAATTAAATTTTATAGTTTGTATTAGGGTTCATTCTTTGTGATGTATAGTGATAGGAGTTTTGCCAAATGTTTATATATCCATCATCACATTATCATACAGAATAGTTTCATTGCCTTGAAAATCCCTTATGCTCCATATGTTCATTCATCTCCCTCTCCCTCTTCCCCAACCGCTGGCAACCACTGGTCTTTTTACTGTCTGTGTAAGAATTTTGCTTTTTCCAGAATGTCATATAGTCAGAGTCATATAATATGCAGCCTTTTCAGATTGGCTTCTTTTGCTTAGCAATATGCATTTAAAGTTCTTCAGTGTCTTTTCCATAGCTCAGTAGCTCATTTCTTTTTATTGCTGAATAATATTCTATTGTACCACAGTTTGTTTCTCCATTCACCTGTGGAAGGACGTCTTAGTTGCTTCCAGTTTCTGGCAATTAGAAATAAAGCTGCTATAAATATTTTTGTATAATTTCTGTGTTCACATACATTTTCAACTCATTTAGGTAAATAACCTAGGAGCACAATTGCTGGATCATATAGTTAAGATTTTTTAACTGTGTAAAGAAATTACAAAATTATTTTCCAAAGTGGCTGCATCACATTACATTTGTACTAGCAGTAAGTAAGAGTTCCTATTGTTCCACATCCTCACCAACCTTAGGTATTGTCACTGTTTTGGATTTTAGCCACTCTATTAATAATAAGTACGTAGTGGTTACTCATTGTTTTAATTTGCAATTCCTTAATGATGTATGATTTGAGCATCTTTTCATGTGTTTATTGGCCATCTGTATATCTTTGGTGAGATGTCTGTTTTGCTCCCCCCTCTTTTAATTGTGGTAAAAATAACTGTAACATTAATTTTACCATCTTAACCATTTTTAAGTGTGCACTTCAGTACTGTTAAGTATTTTCACATTGTTGTGCAACAGATCTCTATAACTTTTTCTTCTTGCAAAACCAAAGCTCTATACCCATTAAACACTAATTCCCCCTTTCCTCTCCACCCCCCACCCCTGCCCTTGGCAACCACCTTTCTACTTCTGTTTCTGTGATTTTGACTACTTTAGATACTTCATGTAAGTGGAATCACATAGTGTTTGTCCTTTTATGACTGGCTTATTTTACTTAGCATAGTGTCCTCAAGATTCAGCCACGTTTTAGCGTGTGACAAAGGCTGCATAATATTCCATTGTATGTATATGCCACATTTGCTTTATCCATTCATCTTCCATCAGTAAACATTTGGGTTGTTTCTACTGCTTGACAAATCTGAATAATGCTTTTATGAACATAGGCATGCAAATATCTCTTCAAATCCTTGTTCTTCATTCTTCTGCGTATATGTATACCCAGAAATGGAATTGCTATATCAATATGGTAGTTCTATTTTTAATTTTTTGAGGAATCTCCTTACTGTTTCCATAATGACCACCCCATTTTACAATCTTACCACCAGTGCACAAGGATTCCAGTTTCTCCACATCCTTGCGAGCACTTGTTATTTTCTATTTTATGATAGTGATTATCCTAATGGGTGTGAGGTGCTGTCTCATTATGGCTTTGATTATATTTCTCTTATAATTGTGAACATTTTTTCATATGCCTGTTGGCCATTTGTATATCTTCTTTGCAGCATTGTCTGTTGAAATCCTTTGCCTATTTTTTAATTGGGTTGTTTTTTGTTGTTGAGTTGTAGGAGTTCTGTATGTTCTGGATATTAACCCTTTATCAGATACATGATTTGCAAATATTTTCTCCTCTTCTCTAGGTTGTCTTTTCACTTTGTTCATTGTTTCCTTTGATGCACAGTTTTTAAGTTTGACGTGGTCCTATTTGTCTATTTTTGCTTTTTTGCCGGATTTTATTGACCTTATTTTTTTATTGCTGAGCTTTAAGAGTTAAGTCCTTTATCAGATATGTGTCTTCCAATTGATCATGGTATATAATTCCTTTTACACATTGTTGGATTTGATTTGCTAATATTTTGTTGAAAATTTTTATAACTGTGTTCTATTTTTTATTTCCTTTTTTTGGATTAAAACAAGTTTTTTAATAACTGATCAAAAATTTTCAAGCAATTTATGAAGTAACCTGACCAAAAATGTTTTAAGTAGTAATGTTGTTATTGATTCATTAGCTCAGAGGGCCTATCTTTCTAAACTCTACAAATGGGTTGGGAATATACCAAGTGCTAATAATCACATCAGAGCTTGTCTCCATCTCTGGAGTTCACAACCCCAGAGGACCTAGAAAAACTGAAGCATAATTACTGAAAAAAGTTCTAAGAGCTCCCTTCATCATCACTGCTACATTTTTAGTTATCTGGTTCTCCTTAATTTAAAATTGAAGATTTGGTCTCTTAACAAATGGGTTCATGTTATCACATTTACCCAGAGAGAGAATCTCTTGGCACTCTTTGGAAAAATGTTGGACCGCCAACTAAAGGGGCTGAGGTTTTGGGAATCCTGCCTAATTCTAAACTGATTACAGCAAAATCATTAGATTTGTTAAGGAAATTTATGATCCATTTATATGACTGTGTCAGATCATTTATAGCACATTCTTTTTCAAAACATTGCTCTTACACCATCATCATCTCTCGTTAATTATTTTGAACTGGTCTGCCTACATTGGATTTAAATCTCATTTGAGTTTGAGAGTATCATGTATACAAATAAATATTTGTTATATTCAGTGATAAGCTCACATCCCAAATAAACTGTCTTGATACCAACAAGTATTTTTCTCTTTAGAAGTAAATTAATTTCTTAAATTCTCATTTTTTATGAAATCCCATTAAATTCTTTCCTGAAAGACTTCCTTTAAGACCTGTTGATTGTGATGTTATGTCCAAAAGCTTTTTTTTATTACTGTTAGATTTAATTAAGCTGGATTGAATTGTTTTGATCTTGGTTGAGGCTAAGAAGGCTCTTTCTAAGCAGAAAATAATGATGATGTCCCTCTTTTTTGTAGTATGTTCGTGGTTCAGACCCTGTATTAAAGCTTTTGGACGACAATGGGAACATTGCTGAAGAGCTAAGCATCCTCAAGTGGAACACAGACAGTGTAGAAGAATTCTTGAGTGAAAAGTTGGAACGCATATAAATCTTGCTTGAGTTTTGTCCTTTTTGTTACCTTATCAAATGAAATATTACAGCACCTAGAAAATAATTTAGTTTTGCAAACTTCCATTGATCAACTTTTTACTGTGAGGTGTTAAACATATAATTAGATCTTGAAGTGGCAGCACGGGCCATGATATCTAAGGAATTGGCAAGCTTAACAAAACCCATTTTTTATAAATTTTCATCCTCCTGTATTTGTTGATACCACTAACGAAATGCTTTGTAGCAGACTTGTGGTTAATTATGCAAATGATAGTTTCTGATAATTGGTCCAGTTTTACAAATAATAGATTTTTAAATTAGGGAGGCTAGTAAGACAGATGATTACTATGCTTCATGTGCTGTATACTCTTTGAAAGTAATGACAGAAAAGTACAAAGCAAATAAGATATACAGATTGCCTGCTCCTCAAAGTCTCTCATATTTTTTTATTACCCAGCTTTCTTTTTAATAGAAATGTTATTTATAGTTTATAATGAATGCACTGCATTAAACTTTGTAGCTTCATTATTGTGAAATACATTCAAGATCTACGGTAAGAGTGAAACATTCACAAAGATTTGCATTAATGAAGACTACACAGAAAACCTTTCTAAGGATTTGTGTGGATCTGATATTTGGCAAATTTTTGAGTTTTATGTTCTTACAGAAAAGTTCATTTTAAAATGATCATTTGTAAGACCAAAATGGAAATAAAACGTTTTAAAAATATATCTGAATTTGAAATTCTTCTGGTTTGTCTTTTCATGCTTAAAATGATAAGTTTCTCAATGTATTCTTACTTTCTTTTCATAAAGCTTTTTTTAGCCAAAATATAAAGATGGCTATACTGCTCAAAACTTATCATAACTTGTTGGTAATATTGCTTTATATTTGTCTGATTTTATTTTTCAAGGTTCTTTCATTTATGAATACATTTTCATTGGTATCTAATTATATAAGGAGTATCTCTTAATAATACAGAATTTTTGATATTAAAAATTGTGATTTTTTTTTTACTGTCTAGCCAAAGTAAATTCTTCATGAGAGATGGTTCACTAAGACCATCCAAATGACCCCTATGTCATTTAAACCTCTTACTAACCCAGCAAATTGGTCTCATATCCTACTATGTCAACTTTATCTCAGAATAAATTCTTATAATCTAGAAACTTTCCTAATCATTGATTTTGAATTACTATCTTAATGAAGAATAATTGGAAATCTATAAAGGCAACTCTATCAGAGAATGTTTATAAAATATTTATTTTTAACAAAAAAAAACAAAAAAAATTATTTATTTTTAATAGAGGTCAGTTACTGATCTTTACTAACAGTTTGTGTTTTTATATATATTGTGTTATATATATTTAAAATTAAAAAGTCTACTTTTAAAGCTAATGAGAATGAATATAAACCGTGGCTCATTTGACTAATCAAAACAACATAAGAAATCCTAGCAGACAGATTGTGATCTACGTTTGATCATCCATAGCAATGGAGAGGGCCATCATTTTGATAGTGCAAGGCCCTGGTTAAATGTGCCGCTGATCCCTAATGATGATTATTGCTTCAGAACAAGAGGAAGATTAAGCTAATTATGGACAGTGGAAAAAACAGCATGGTAGTATTTGACACTATATGCAAAAGAATAGTGGGCTTGAAGAATGCAACTTCAAAACTTATGAGATTGGCATAGAGATCTAATTGGACTGGTTTCTAGGTAGGAAGAGCATCTGGCATTGGTAATTTTTTTTAAAAAGTGAAGAGAAGCCTAAGAAGTCTGTTGTGTTTAAGTTATTGTGAGAGATCAAAGAGCTTGACGAACACCACAGTATCTTAGAGCTTCCAAGTTCTCAAGTTGATGAATAAAAGGGTATCTTCCAAGCCCCACTGTTTTAATTGAGAGATTCAAGTTAATCAGCCAACTCCAACTGTTTTTTGCCAATTATAATCAAAGAACAGCTTTTTAAAGAAACAAAACTGCTGATTACCAATAAAGGGGTGTAAATACTGATCCAGAAAGTACCGTTTTGTAGCCAAATTCTGACATTTGATTAAGCTTATTCATATTCACAAACATGGATATATAATAGTCATTTGATATTTATGACTTTGTTCCCCCTGCCAAAATTATGTTACTTATACCCTAAAACAGTTAATTTATCTCTAAATTTCTGAGTTTGGCGAAAGCCTCTTTATAGGAGCTATGAGCAAGAACTGCCGTTTCCTGTTTTAAGATTTGAGGCTTGAAAGCCATTCTAAAATTAAAATTAATAAAATGCAGAAAATATTAATACTTTTGAAAGCAAATACTTCAAAACTTTGGAAGTTAAAATTGGCAATAGCTAGTATGTGAAAACATGTCTACAAATACATGGGAAGTTAGGGGTATAGATTCTAGATACAAGCACAAATGAGTATTTCTTTTAGTTGAAAATTACCTTTTAATTATATCCTAATGGTGACAGAGGACTCTTTTGGGAGGAGAGGGCCTATATTTGTGATAAATTCAAAGTAAATTTTTGCTGATGAAATATAAACTTTTTACCTTTGAACTGGCCCTTGGCCCAGTAATCAGTAGCATAAAACATGGTTACTGGGAAATACCCAAGGGATAAAACTAAGGATAATTGTATGAAATGCTTCTAAAACTAGATTTTTCCTGTTAGCTACTTCTGAAACATGTATCCCAAATACTGCATTTTATCTGTCTAGCAATATGAAGGGATTGAAGTTTAGACCTTGAAATTCAAAACCTTTTAAAAAACCATTTTGGCAGAAAAACTACAGTTTTATCTTCATTTTTCACAGATTTCCTTTATGAATTTACCTAATTGCTAAAATTTATTTGTAACCTCATAATATTCACAGCACTTTCATAGTCACAGTATGCACAGAGCATAAAATTTGAGTTGCCCAATGTACATGTTCCCAGCTGAAGTTGAACAAGGTGACACTGCCTTGTTTAAACTAAACAAGTATCCCTTTCACATTGTATTTAGTGCCACATTTTTTGCATTTTTGTGCTTTTTGTTGGTGGTTTCACTGTTTGAAATGACCCCCCACTAAGTGTAGTATTGAAGTGCTATTTAGTGTTCCTGAGTGCAAGAAGGCTGTGATGCATGTTATGGAAAATACATGTTTTAGATAAGATTTGTTCAGGCATGAGTTACAGTTCTGTTGGCCATGAGTTCAATGTTAATAAATTAACAGTATGTATTAAATGAGATGTCTTTAAATAAACACATACTACAAAGTTACGGGTTGATGGAAATGTTGTGACCAGAGGTTCCCAGGAACAATGGTTCAGCATTGACTAATTCAGTGCTTGCAGCAACTTTATTAAACATAACTACCATGAATAACAAGAATCAACTGTAACTTTTAAAAACATTTTTATTGAGATATAATTCACATATCATAAAATTCACCCATTTAGAATATACAAGTCAGTGGTTATTTTAGTGCACATTGAATATCCTTTAGCCAAAAGGCTTAGGACCAAAAGTGTTTCAGATTTCAGATTTTGGTATATTTACATTATCAGTTGAGCATCCCTAGTCTAAAATACTGCAGTGAACATTTCCTCTGAGATAATGTCAGTGCTCAAAATGTTTCAGGTTTTGGAGCAGTTTGGATTTTAGATTTTCAGATTAAAAATGCTCAACCTCTGTATTCACAGAGTTGTACAGCCATCACCACAATTTAAATTTAGAATATTTCGTCACCCCAAAAAGAAACCGCTATACCATTAGTAGTCACTCTCCACACATACTTCCCCAGCCCTAGGCAACCACTGATCTGCTTTCTGTCTATGGATTTCCCTATTGTGGACATTTCATATAAATGATATTACATACCATGGCCTTTTGTTTGACATCTTTCACTTAGCAGATCTTCAAGTTTCAACTGTATTATAGCACGTACTTCATTCCTGTTTATAGTTGAATAATATTCCTTTGTATGGATATACCATATTTTGTCCATTATCTGGTGGGCATTTGGGTTGTTTCCATTTTTTGGCTATTATGAATAATGCATCTATACCCTTTCATGTACAAGTTTTTGTGTGCAAATGTTTTCATTTCTCTTACACATGTACCTAGGAGTGGAATTACTAAGTCACATGTTTTGTTTAAGTTTTTGAGGAACTGCCAAAGTTTTCCAAAGTGGCTACACCATTTTGTATTCCCATCAGCAGTCTGAGGGCTCCAATCTCTGCGCATCCTAGAGTTTCTTCATCTCTCCTGAAGAGAATACTCATAATTTTACAGTCTTACCATAGCCCATTTAGATGTATTAAGCACTTTGCCCTCCATTAAATGATCTTTAGACTGCTATTCTTTAATTCTTGAATGGTATTTTTAATTCTCTCAATTTTACCTACCTTTTCTACCTTTTGTCACTTTATTGGATTTTAACTCATTTTCCTCTTTCCCAAACTTCAGTCATGAAAAAAAAAAACCATCACATCCTCACATCTGGTAGAGGTCACATTCTAGTGGGAGTGGCAACCATTAAACAACTGAACACACAGATATACACTGAGAATTATGGTAAAAGCAATAAAAAAAAAGTTACTAAGAATTGCAAAGGAGGCATACATGAATTTAAGGGTGTCTGAGGATATGACATTTAAACTGAGGCCTAAAAGAGGAATAGAAGCTATCTAGGAAAAGAGTGAATTAAAATGCCTTCTAGTCAGGGAAGAACATTTGCAACGACCCTGACAGGAGAAAGTCTAGCACTTCCACATACCTGGAAGAAGGCCAAGTCTGGAACCTAGTGAGCCAGGGGGAGCAGTCGGAAATGGGTTGGGAAGTTAGGCAAAAAGGATGCAGTTTGTGCCATCCTAAGAATTCTGTTACTTGTAGAATAAAACCAGAAAGGGAAAAAACCTTGAGCAAAGGAATGACAAAATCCAACAAGATCAACTTTAAAGTTCGTGAACAATCAGCAAATAATTATGTCTGTGTAAACACTTAAGTGCTTTAGTGCTTTAACTAATGACAAACTCTTCAGGAACCTCTAGTATACAATTTGCTTTTTAAAACTACTCAGCAACTTGCTTTGAGAACAAAAAAAGACAAGCCTACGTATAAATGCTAAATTTTTTGAGATTCCAACATTCATTTGAATATACTTAAAAAATTCTTAGAATAGTCACTAGTTACGTGAATTAATGGGAAGTACCTATTAGTTTACATCATACTTTGGCACTCCTCTTTCCCCCATCTCTGAGCTGGGTGCTAATCTCGATTCTACTTCTTATGAAAGATGGCGGAGCTCCAGCCTTGGAAACAGTTGACTCAGTATCTAGGGCAGTCTTTCTGTCCCCTCCCCCATTGTAACTAATACCTAAGGTTCTTGGGGCTGGTTTTACTTCCTACATCCTGACTTTTAATGTAAGTCCCCGGTTCCTGATGCCTGGTCTCTCAGATCATGAATGCCCATGTGACCCACCTAGGCCACCCTAGTTGTCATTCCAGATTTTGAAATCTGTTCCACTGGCTTAAATTGTGTTTCTATTTTTTCCTTCTTGGCTTGAACATCTGGATACCTACCTATTACCCAAACTCTCTAATCTGATTTCTGCATTTTTCTACCTAACCTTATCGTATGAACAATGACTAACTTATCTACTTTAAATCCACATATCTTCTCTCTTCATTTTAGCTCAATATAGAACTCTCCAGTTCTTCCCCATATGGAATGAAATCCCCTTTTCCAGCTCTACCACTTGCCTGTCCACTCAGTGTCAGGTAGATCTCACCCGCGCAGACACAGCCCAGAGCCCAGCCAACCCTCTTCTAGTCTAGTTTCTATTGCTTCATAACAAACCACCCCTAAAGTTTTAAAACACCAATTATTTCTTTTGCTCACAAATCTAATTTGGGCAGAGCTTAGTGAGGACAGCTCATCTCTAGACTATAAGGTGTCAGCTGGAACAGTTGAAGATCTTAAGAACAAGATTTCCAAAGCAGAAGAAATTCTGCCTCAAGGACGCAACATAGAAACCCTGCCTGTATTTCCAGCCTACTGGCCTTCCCTGCAGATTCAGGCTCAAGACTGCAACATCAACTCCTACCTGCATTTCCAGCCTGCTGGACTGTGCTACAGATTTCAGACTTCTCAGTCCCCACAATTACACAAGCCAATTCCTTAAAATAGAAAAAAAAAATCCTTAAGATTTACATAGATATATACAGAGAAAGATTCTATGGATTCTGTTTCTCTAGAGAACACAAACTAATTCGCCTTTTGCAATATTCGGTGCATTAATGATTTACTTTGATTTATAAAGATTTGCAAGGAAAAGGTCAACATAAATCTAGACTACTATAGGCTCTCTCTATACAACCTATGCTCAGAGATTGTCAGTCTGTGAAACTGAACAGAATTTTGACAGACTCCTCCTCATAGCCACCTAGCTAAAATGCCTTTGCCAACATGGTGGTGGTTTCCTCAGTAACAGTAACATATGGGATTGTGTTTATGTTTAGCTGTACATGGGATATACCATCAAAGCTGATTAAATGAGTCACTCAACACTGTTTATAAGAAAAGACTTAACAAATGTAAAAAAAGACAAAAACAGTCATCTTTTGAGTGTAAACAGTGATGTTGATTAGTTCAGACGTTTCTGAAAGACAGAACAATAGAGGGAAAATATGTTTTGTAATTGATTCACAAACAAGTGAAAAAGTTACTGGATAATAAACTAACATCGCTCTGGAAGAAATACCTCTTGCCAAATTAATGTAATCTCTTTTGACAGAGTTATTGGTCTGTTAGAACAGGAGGAAGTGATGGATGTAATCTGTCCTCAATGTAGCCAGGTATTTTATCCTATTTGACATTACATAGTTATTCCCCAACTACAAAAAAACATGATTTAACACCTCAGTTCTTAAGTGGGTGCATTTAAGAATGCTGAAGGATTTGTTCTCAGTTATTTTCAATAGATCACCATCAACATAGAGCAAAGTAAGTGGCATCTTCAGGTTTCCGTTATGATATGACTGTTGCCAGAATCATGGTATTTGGCAGTGAGTAGTCAACACGGAGAGAAACGGGTACCAACAATTGGGAATTCTCCTACTCCCTGTCATTCTTTCCACTGCCATTTGACTTTTATTGTTTCCCCTTCCTGTGATTTCTGGAATAGCCTATAAACTTTCTTTTATGTCTTACACTTCATGGTGCCAGTCATCTCTAAAGGTAGTGCCTCTCCCCTCCCTGTTAAGTAGTTAGCATTATGTTGATTTGTCTCATGACCACTGGGTGCACTAGAGATTTGTCTCCTCAACTCTTCTGTGCTCTTGTCCTGAGGAAGCCCTCTAAGATTTCTAAAATTTTGAGTCAAAAGATTTCTTTGAATTTTGACCTTTTCATCCCTTCTTCCACTGCCATGAGTTAGCAGTTGGCATTAGAGTCTGCCCCACATTAAGATCACACTCACCCACACTTTCTAAACAAATAAATTAGAAAGCAATAACATTTTTAAGGGATTCTTTATTGAGTGATACATCACATCTTTTCTTTAGGAGCCAAAATTTAATGTGTTTAAATTATGGCCTAATTTACAAAAGTTCAATTTAACAAACAACTTTTCGGGAAGAACTTATCAATGCATGTTAAGAAGCTTGGACTTTACCCTATAGGTCGATAGGTCACAGTCTAAGACCCTAGTCCCAGAGCTTCTGGTTCAGCAGGCCTGGGTTGGACACAGTGATTTGTGTTTCTACCAAGCACCAAAGAAAATTGTGATATAGAAAGTCCTGAGGCCACACTTTGAAAAACACTGTTGTATAAAGAGAGCTACTGAAGGCTCTTAACCAAGTGTTTAGCATTGTGGCATGTTCAGATATGGTTTGTTGTTACTGTTGTTGTTGTCAGACATGGAGTCTCACTCTCAACATGTATTATAAATAGGTCTTGCTGCAGGTGAATTGGAAGAAAGACCAGTTTGGAGGCTACTGCAGCAGCCCAAGAAAGCAAAGATGGGAATGGGGCAAAGTATCAGTAAGGACTGAATGAATAACACAGATAATGAAAATATATTGGGAGTCCCAAATTAAAGGGCCTATAGGAGCTAGTCAAGTAACGTAAATGAGTGCAGAGACTCAGGGAAAGATTGTAAATTGTGATAGATGTACAGTGCATGCACCGTCTAAAGAAGACAGCTGCTTCTCTGTTCCAGCTGAGCTTGGCTGTGCCAGAGTATGGGCCTAATGTTACCAAATACTCTACTTTCTCAAGAGAATCCAGAAATTGAGATTTAAAATGTGAAACATCCTCATTTTTAAATAGAACAACACATTTAAATTCTTCCCAACCTTGATGTAAGCCAAATGTGATTTTAGGCCCACAGATCAATTTGCAACCTCTCTTTTTGATGAGGAGGGAAAAAAGGAACATGTATCATGGGTAACTTGCCTGACTCATGAATTCTGAGACAGAATTCAGGACAAAGAGCCAGTTAAGTAGAAAATGAAGGCATCCATTTTGAATTTGAGTTTAAGAAGCATTTGATGTCCATGACCTGGGTAAAGTGGCATCTGATTGGTGGTACCCGTCTCATATCAGCCAGGTACAAAGTAACCCCTTGTTTATCCGAGGTTGGCTTTTGGTCTGTGCCTGTGCCTGGTTCATGCCTTGGACATATGGATTGCTGGAAAAGGAAAGAAAAAAAAGAAATCTATGAGATATGCAAGGGTAGATGTTTAGATAGAAGTTGCTATATGTGTCTGAAGCTCAGAAGAAAGGTCTGAGAGAGGGAGAGAGAAAGAGAGGTTTGGAAGTCCTTAGCAAATATGCTAGTACAATGCAATTCATCATGTATATATTTAACCCATACAAATTCAATCAAACATATTTGGCACAATATATAGAGAGAAAATATTTAAATAGAATGGTTTCTCCACTCAACATATGCACCAAAGTGAGTTTGAGATAGAAAATGTGTCTTCCATCATTTTATCTCAGTTGCCACACTGCTAACAGGTAAGCACTTTGTTGTACTATGTCTAATTCTAGGTGCTTTCCTAAGGGATTTTCAAGAGTCAATTTCATTACATGAAACATTTTTGCCCTACACACTAATTTTAGAGCCTCCCATCCAATATCCAAGTCCACTATATTAAAACCATCAGAAAGGATGAGATCATCCTGGAAAAGAATATAATGAAAAGGGCAGTGCCGGGCCGGGAGCGGTGGCTCACGCCTGTAATCCTAACACTCTGGGAGGCCGAGGCGGGTGGATTGTTTGAGCTCAGGAGTTCGAGACCAGCCTGAGCAAGAGCGAGACCCCCGTCTCTACTAAAAATAGAAAGAAATTATAGGGACAGCTAAAAAATATATATATAGAAAAATTAGCCGGGCATGGTGGCACATGCCTGTAGTCCCAGCTACTCAGGAGGCTGAGGCAGGAGGATCACTTGAGCCCAGGAGTTTGAGGTTGCTGTGAGCTAGGCACTCTAGCCCGGGCAACAGAGCGAGACTCTGTATTAAAAAAAAAAAAAAAAAAAAGAGCAGTGCAGCAGTGGATCCAGGAGAATGTCGATGTCTGAGAAGGAAAGCAGAGAAGGAGAAGCCAGTGGAAAAGAAAGGAAGCAAAAGGCTATGAAGAGGCCCAAGAGAATATCATGGATACCAAGGGACTGGCCTTTCATGTGACATGCAGAAGAAAGTTCCAATAGAATAAGGACTAATATGTCCATTCAATGTTGTAATTGGAAGGTCATGCTGACCTTTACAGGAACCCTTTCAAACTGCCTGGATTAGTTTGCTAGGGCTGCTATAATAAAGTACCACAGACTGGGTGGCTTAACACATTAACTGCCATGTGAGTTGTATTTAACTCATGCTCGTTTTGAGCCCAGGGCCTCATGAAGCAAAACCCTGCAGTTGGTTCATGAAAATCTTACTTGTTGATGTTCTTATTGTTACAGTTAATATTGACAATTTAATTCTAAAAACATGGATTGCATTACATGTAACTCAGGCACAGAAAACAATAAAAATAACAAATTACAAAATTACAAAAATTAGTTTTTAATAAAACACCATGGCCTCAGGGAAAAAAATTTTTTTCTAGTGTGGCAATGTGTTAAACAACAGAAAGTTATATTCTCACAGTTCTGGAGGCTAGAAGTCAGAGGGAGGTCAAGGTGTTAGCAGGGTTGGTTTCTTCTGAGGCCCCTCCTTGATCTTAGATAACTGTCCTCCCTGTGTCTTCACATGGTCTTTTACATGTGTGTATCTGTGTCCTAATCTCGTTTTCTTTTAAGGCACCAGTCATATTGGATTAGGACTTCAACATATGAATTTGGGGTTGGGGTGGGGGGACATAGTTCAGCCCACAACACTGCCAGAAACTGGATTTTGGGGAGGTGAAGAGAGAAGTGAGTTGAAGAGAAATGGGAAGGTGGGAAGTAGAGACAACTGTCTGGAGAAATTTGAATAAGACAGGAAAGAGCCACACTGGATTTGAGAATCAAAGGAAGATTTTAGCCTGAGAGAAACTTGAATATGTTTACAAACTGAGGGAAAGATGAAGTAGGAGAAATAAAAGTGTGAGGGAGAAGCGAGGCGTCAAACGTGTCAGTGGAGAGACTTGGCTTCAGACAGAGGGAGGGAGCCGGGAGGAAAGCGATGAGGGTGGGCAAGAGCATGACAGCCGGTGGGAGGGTAAGGCGGAAGGTGAAGGACACAGGGCACAAGGCCATTCATCAGGATTTGAGAAAGCAGACGGGGCTGAGTGATAGATCTGTAGAGAAGGTTTGGAATAGTGGCTGAGGAAAGCAGAAGAGGAAGTAAACGGAGGACAAATCTCGAGAGGCACTGATCTTCCTGTTTGGAGCCTAATCCTGGATCTTCACTGATTTATTCTGTGCCTTTGGCTAAATTACCTAATTATTCTTTTTCATGTTATTCTCCTATGTGAAATAGGGTTAAAAGTAGCTGCTATGAATGCACCACATTATTGTGAACATTAAATAAAGAAATGGTTTAATTTTCAGTGCCATTATTAGTAGCATTCTGCTTCTTGCATTACCCAATGCTAGCACCCTGGGTTAGCAAACTAGTTCTAACTTTCTTCTCATTTGTCTTTATTCAAGCTGCCCCTGGGCCATTTTTCAAGGGTTCAGTGGTCTGACTCTGTAGATTTGATGATGGCACTCCATTTCCCGTTCATAAATTAAGCCAGGAGGTATTACCTTGCCCATTTATTTAGTCTTAACTATTTTCAGAACATTCCAAATAAAGCCTTGGTTTTTCCTCAAAGAAAATAAAACATACACATACCAAAACATTTTCAAATTAAAATAGGCACAGAACAGACATATTTCTATCGGGAATCATCTCTGCTCTACTCAAAGCTGGTTTGCAGGATTGTAAATTGAGATCAGCCTTTGCTTCTTACGCTATAGGGGCAGTGAGTCAGGATTTCCTGAAATTAAGCAATCATGTAAAATGCATTAGCAGCTTCTAGAACACCTCAAGCCTCCTTGTGCCAAGAAATTAACATGTTTTCTACTTGGCGTCTCTTTCATATTCCCCAGTGACCTTAGTTAAGGTCCTTTCATTAGCCTCAGAGTCAGTATGATAATGGAGCTAAGATTCATCACTGAAGGTTTATTTTTTCGGGAAACGTACAAGTCTTGTGATGACTGCTAGATATCAGCAGGAGGGTTGGATTCCAAGTCTGAATCACAACTTTATAGCCAAAGCTACACTCACTATTTCAACTCCTTGCATTGCTTAATCCAATTATAACCTGGTTTCTGTCCCAACTCTATCACTGAAACTTTCATCATTGCTAATCCTTTGTTCTCACTCAATTTGAACTTTCTGTACCAACTTCACCTCTATATTGAAATATCTTGTTTCCAAAACAGCATTTTTTTCCCTAGTTGTCTTCTATCTTTTTCACTGGTTACTGCTCCTGGGCCTACCCAGAACTGCTGCAGTTGTCCCATGGTGATGCCATTGCCCTTCCTCCGTCTGTCAAGTGCCAGAAATTCAAAAGGCAGCAGGGATAAGGCCAGGCAGGTAACATAAAAGTCAGACATAGTTAATAGGTAGTGGTGGGAACTCTGGCAAAGAGAAAATACATACCCCGCACAAAGATACCCACATAGTAAAGTTTTAAAACACCATCGTGGCCAAAAATCATTCCATGGGCTAAGCTGTATACCTCTTTTAGTCAGTGGTCCCCAGTGTTTTTGGCACCAGGGACCGATTCCATGGAAGACAATTTTTCCACAGACCAGGTGGCGGGGGGAATGGTTTCAGGATAATTCAAGCACATTACATTTATTGTGCAGTCAAACCTCTTTGCTAATCATTATCTGTATTTGCAGCCGCTCCCCTGTGCTAGTATCACCTCCCCAGCTCATAAGGAGTGCGCAAGCTAGATCCCTCGCGTGCGCAGTTTACAGGAGGGTTTGTGCTCCTATGAGAATCTAATGCTGCTGCTGATCTGACAGGAGGCAGAGCTCATGTGGTGATGCGAGTGATGGGGAGAGGCTGTAAACACAGATGAAGCTTCACTCACTTGCCCACCCCTCATCTGCTGCACAGCCTGGTTCCTAACAGGTCATGGACCAGTACCAGTCCACAGCCCGGGGATTGAGGACCTCAGTCTTTAGTGACAGAGCTGTTGTCAGGGGTCTTCCTCTCCAGGACTCTGAGGACAGGACACATTTATAGGGTGTTTTGTGTACCACTTAAACGCTGCATAATAAAACAATAATCATTCCTGACTTTGAGTTCAGGGGCCTTGAATAAGTCACCAAACATGATTTACTTTTTATATGTAAAATAGGCTTCCCTATAGGCACACTTACATTGTTTCTCGACATGATGCAAACAAGATTTTTACTAAGCGGTATCATTTTTATCTTAACAGTTTTCAAAGGGCCCTGTTCTGTTTCTCTAACTTAGAAGTGTCCCCTCCATGCATCTTGAGGTCCTCTCTCATTCGTTACACCCACCCAGAATTTACTAACACTGTTACACCTGACATTTCTGCAGAGCTCATAAGGGGACATCATAGCTCATAGGAAAGGATGAACTCACCTTCTCCATCCAGAAATCTTATCTTAGTTTTATGCTCTCCCTATACAGTGTCGAAAGACTATTCTGGGTTTAGCAACCACCAATATATATTTGTTTAATATCCTTTCTCATTAAAGCTCAATTTTCTATGAGAAAATTGTTTCAGAGAAGAATTTGAATGAAAACCCAACATCTGAAGGTGTTTTCCTTGCACACTCAGAATAGATATTTTTTTAAAAAACAGTAGGAGAGTATTTCCTTGAGAAAGTTCTTGAAATAGTGCACAACCTCCCACAGTAGTCTTCATGTCTGCTGAGGCTGCTATGAAGACACCAGAGGAATTTCTCTCGGGCCAGACTAAAAAGATGCCATTCTTGTCCATGATGTGTTCTCACCAGCTCAGCAGAGCCAGTTCAGGTCAGCTCAAGAACCAGGCGTGCTCATTTTGCAGGGTTCTAAACATGGGAAACAGTCCCTGCCCGAAGCTCTAAATAAAAGAGGAACTTGCTTGGGGGGGCAGGGGGGCATCAGACAAAAACAGACACGAGGAAACACAAGGCTGGAGTTCAGGCTTTCTACCACCCTCCCACATTCCTCCTGGCCTCCTTCCTCCATGTCCCCAACCTCAATCCCCTCTGTACACCACAGATAACTATACTATGCATTGCCATTAAGTCCTCCCCCGAAGCAGTCACATCATTTCCATCCATCTCCAGCTCATTGCCTGCCCTTTCCCTCTGACTAGCCTCCAACAATTAATCTAAATAAACTCTGTCTCCTCATACGGGTGTTCCCTGCATACCCCACAAGGCCAGGGACCCTGTTCCTCCTATTACCATTGAGGATTGAGTCCAGTGTCTGGCATGAAGCAAGTGCTTCATAAATACTTGCTAAATTAAATGGAACACGCATTCACAGTGCTGGGTCTCTGTCCTGATACTTCTCTCCACCTGCAATGTCTGTCCTCACTCTTCATCGCTCCGTGAGGCCTTCTGCAAATTCTCTAGGCCACATGAATCTCACTCTTCTAATGGGGACGACATTTCAAGTTTGCATTATACGATTTAGCTTATAATTGTACCCCACATTGGTGATGGTCTTTCCATCTCCAGACAAAGATGCTACGACTGTTAAGTTCTTTGCTGCTGCTACTACATTTGGTTGCTCAGTGAACACTAAAACTCCTCATAAGTAGACACTTAGATATAATATCTGAAACTTGCCAGCAGAAACTCCACTTAACATTTTGAAGATCAGGATTACAGTGTTCAGCTTTCAAATAAATCAGCTTAATTCCAGGAAAGTCTGAGTAACTGCAAGAAATTAGTCAGAAAGAATAGAACAAGCAGCGCTGATCCAAGGAACATGAGATCTTCCATCTAGCAAAGTCAATTCCTAAGAAGGGCGATAAATTCCCTTGACAGGAACATTTGCGCCTGTCTTTTCTAAAGAGCCCATCCTTCCCCTCCACACAGCACACCCTTTACCCTGTTTTTACGTGAACTGAATAAGAACCTTTCTACAGGGTTCTTAAATATTTGAAGATGACAGCCTCTGGGATCATTTTGTCCTGCAGTAATTCAAGCGAGTATTTTGGTTTCCTGGTAGCCTGCTTACTCTAAGGCAAACACCCAGGAGGATACTGGTTTCTCTTTTGTGACAAGAAGGAGATAAATGCCAGTTAAAATCCAGCTTCTGTGGCAGCGACATATGACCCCAAACAACTAGCAATTGCAGAATGGACTTAGGAACAAAGGGGGATTTTCACCCCCAAAGCTTTCATTTGAGGACAGGAATGACCAATTTCTCTACCATTAGGCAATCTGTGACACACTAGATTAAGGTCATTTTATCAAATGGAAGCTTGTATCAGGACTCTTTCCACTGTAATTTTATAAATCTAATTCAAACTAGCCTAAGCCACGAAGGGAATTCAATGACAAACTTAGCTGAAAAGTCCCAGGGTTGTCTGGCTTTAGACAGGGCCTGGGCAGGAGTTGCAAACTATGGCCCATTACCTGCTTTTGTAAATAAAGTGTTATTGGCACAAAGGCATGATCATTCTTTAAATATTGTCTAGGGCTGTTTTCAATCTACAAGGGCAGAGTTGAGTCCTTGCAAGAGAGACCTTATAGCTGACAAAACTGAAAATATTTACTATCTGGCTTTTTCCAGAAAAGGTTTGCCAGCTCCTGGTCTAGGGGCTCAGATGTTGTCATCAATATTCTCTCCTCATCTCTGGGCTATGATCTTTCTCTGAGATGGCTTCACTCCCGGGCTTCCTGTGTGTCCCTAGCAACTCCACGCTGATATTCCTGCTAAGAATCACAGTTGAAAAGAGTTCTTTTCTGGTAACTCTTGAAGAAGCCCTTGAATGTACCCTAAACTGATGACTCGGGTGAGGTTCCCATCCTGGATTAATGCCGGCAAGGAGAATGGAGTCACGCTGATTGGCGTGGCTTGAGTCACACCGCCAGCCCTGGTGCTGGGGTTGGGTCAGCCACACCCAAGCCACATGGATTGAGAAGAAAGGAGAGGTTCTCCAAGGGGAAGGATGCTAGGAAGGCAAAAACAACAAATCTCTATTATAGATCTTCTCCCTGCACCTCGTGATTGGTCCATTCTGGTCTTGGACATTTGTCAAGGCGTGTCAATGAGAACTTTGTGTGATTTGGAAGACCCTTAAGGCAGTTACTATTAATAACATCCAGTTTTTGTTGAGGTTCAGTGACAGACACTAGGCTAACCACTTATTAAACATTATCTTGTTTATCCTCCCAACAGTTCTATAAACTAGGCTTTTTTTTTTCAAGACTTTTTTGTTATTGTTGTTGTTTTCTAGGCTAGAGTGCAGTGGTGTCATCACAGCTCACTGCAACCTCCTGGGTTCAAGTGATCCTCCTGCTTCAGCCTCCCGAGTAGCTGGGACTACAGGCATGTGCCACCATGCCCTGGCTAAGTTTTTCTATTTTTTAGTAGAGACTGGGCCTTGCTGTTCCTCAGACTGGTCTCAAACTCCTGACCTCTAGTGATCTTCCTGCCTCGGCCTCCCAGAATGCTAAGATTACAGGCGTGAGCCACCATGCCCAGGCTCAACTGGGCACTTTTATTTCCATTTTACTAATGAGGCAACTAAGAACGAGAGGTTTAATGAAGACTTGCCCTAAAGGTCCTAGAGTCAGGGTTGGAACCTAGATCTAACTCCAAACTTGAGCTATGCTGTCCTGCCTCCCTAACTTAGTGGAGCCTCACACTTCTGGGAATCTCCTACCACACACTTCAAGCCTGAATGATGCTTGAGCACTGAACTAGGGACCAGGAGGCCTGAGTTCTAGTGAACAGCTCTGCCACTAACTTACTGGGTGGCTTTTAACAAGCCACTTACTCAATTGTTGGAATCTCGGCTTCCTCATCTGTAAAATGAACAGATTAAACACTAGTGATTTCAAACTATGCTCTGTAGCGCATAGGGACTTCCATAATAGTGCCTTAGAGTCTGTCACAGGGAGCAAGGGACACCCAAAACAGTGCTCCCTCACACTCAGTCTATCACATCATCTCCATTGCTTTCCACTGGGCTGCTGCTGCTTCTTTTTTTTGGAGGGGGGAGGGGACAGAGTCTGCTCTGTTGCTGGGGCTAAAGTGCTGTGGCGTCAGCCTAGCTCACAGCAACCTCAAACTCCTGGGCTCAAGCAATCCTCCTGCCTCAGCCTCCCGAGAAGCTGGGACTACAGGCAGGTGCCACCACGCCCGGCTAATTTTTCCATTTTTAGTAGATATGGGGTCTTGCTCTTGCTCAGGCTGGTCTTGCACTCCTGACCTCAAGTGATCCTCCCACCTCGGCCTCCCAGAGTGCTAGGACTACAGATGTGCACCATCATGCCCAGCCTGGGCTTCTTCTTAAGTTTAATATATAAAGAATAAAGGTATCAGCAAACACAATTTTTTTAAACTGTAACACTAAAAGATCTTCAAGATCTCTGTCAATATTCTTTGTTTCCTCTTGCAAAACCCCTCTTCACTTTTCTCCACCCTGCTCTGTGCCCTGGGCAGCTGCCTGTATGGACTATATCAACAGGTTCCTTGTACGATGGCTTCCTTTTGGATTTGGTCAATAAGAGAGAGTAGTGGAAAAACAAAGGATGGAAGGAGAAAGAAGTTGGGGCATTAATTCCCCTGGCTCTGTGGCTGAGCTCAAAGACCCCAGCTCCCCTCAAGCAGCCCTACCCCTGAGCTCTTTCTGGGTTTGGGAAACTGCTTTATTCTCTGGCCCCATCTGATCTAGGGATGGTAATAGCTCATGGCCGTTCCTAGCCCTGGGGTGCATCACCATCCTTTACTATATTGTTGCAATGAAAATGTGTCTGGTTCTGTCGATACCTTTGTAAATAGTCCCTTCCTTAAATACTCCTCATTTACCCATTTTGAGTGGGCCATCAGAACCCTGAATGCTTGATCTATTAGGACGTTAGGATCTATGATTCTATCCATAGTCAGCTTAGGTTCACCTATCCCATTTTCACATCCATTCCCACACCACTTGAATGTCTGCCAAACGCCAGACACAGTTGACAGTGGATAGTTCCTTTAGCTCTGGCATTCTTTTAGCCTATGCCCCAAAGCCCTTCAGAAATTATTTCAGTGCTTCTTTTTTTAGCAGAAGTGGGCAAAAGACAGCAAAATAAACTGACATCTGGAGATCTTTTTTCAAAACATCTAAAAAGATAAACACACTCTTCTCAATCATTATTGCTTTTATTTCTTCACCCCTCCATTTAACAAACATTTATGGAGTTCATGAAATAGTCTAGGCTATAGTGAGCTTGGCCCTGAAGATACAGGCTCAGCATAAGTGTCAAGGATTTCACAGATCCAAGGGAAAGACAGGTAAATGAGGAATTTACTAAGTGCACTTACTCAAGGGGGGATACCCATTCCCAGAATGATTCACTTCCAGATGCTGAGATATTTCGCAGCATTAAAAACGGCTCAGTATCAATCTGTCAATGAGCGTTGCAATGGAAATGTGGTGGTTCACTTCAGTCAATCTGAAAATGAGTTTTACTGTTAAAATGTAATCTGTCTCCAAATATGGTAAATTCTCATTCATTTGGATTCTACTGAATCATATTTTAAGTAATTCACTAAGGTATTCATCTTTACTATTGATTAAAATTTCTAAATATGATAATTCCTTCCCCTGAAGATTATCAGATTCTTTTTCATTAACATAAAGAATCTCACTCAAAATTTAAGATTGGCTGGGTTAAGACAAATATACAAATAACTGAAATATAATGGGAAAATAAAAAAACCTGTGAAAATAAGAGATTATATCCATAGGCAGTGGGAAGATAGTATTTGAATTGTGAAGGCCAGGGAGGATTGGTTGAGGATCTTGGAAGGGGGATCAAGGGTTCTAGATCAAGAGAAGAATGTGGCCACAGGCCTGCTGGCAGGAAAGTACAGAACATGCTTCAGGCACTATAAATAGTTCAGTTTAACTGGAATGTTGGTGTGGGAGATATCTGTTATTTTTGCCACTCGACAACCACAACCATTCATCCTTCTAGTAGAAATGATACCCCAAACTGTACTTGGAGAATAACCCCTCCTTGCTGTTATCCCATCAAGTATGAGAGAGGTGGATACTTTAGCTTCAAGGGTGGGCTGCAATTGGTCTCAGTTAATCAGTATATTCTACCCCCCTGGGCAAAGTGATGGGTTCAGCCATAGGAATGTGAGCCAGTTTAGACCAATGAGAATCAAACCCAGGACTTCAGTTTGAATGTGGCAGAGATCTAGTCAGCTCTCAACTATGAGAGTTCTCTTTCCCCTGGATTTGAAGGTTAGGGGATGTAGAGGCTGAAGCTACTGTAGCCAGTTTGTGACGATGGGAGAAGAGTCTGGTTAAGAATGGAACCAGCACAGAGGAAAGGCAGCCAAAAGATAGAGAGAAATTGGCTTCTAATCAAGATGCTCCTGAAGCTGAAGTATTCTATTAACCAATCAATCAACTTTTACATTAACCAATAAATTCCCTTTATTTCCTATGCCAGTTTTGATAGGTATTTCTGTGTCAACTTAAAAATATGTTGCTCAGAGAGTTGAATCTGAAGATCTCAGAGGATCCCTACTACCAGGATATCTTTTTGATTTCATGAGCTGCCTGTGTTGGGGTTGATATAACTTGTGGAGAGAATGAGGATGATGCTGGTGCAGACCTCTTCTGACGCTGCTGAATCCACAGTGTGCCTAGTCGGCAATCAGCAAATGTTTGAATGAATTTAAGCAAATGATTTAAATTTTCTGAGACTGAAATTTTAAAATTGAGATAATAAAATATATAACACAAGACTATTATAAGGAATAAATAATACAGCACATGTAAAACACTTAGCTCAACGCCTGGCCTGTAGTGACTGCTCAGTAAATAATAATTCTAAACTCTCGACATACATAAACTCATCTGATTCTCAAAACCTCTTGCTCCCATTTCACAGGTAAATAAACCAAGGCTCTATTATTATTATTGTTGTCATAAATACTTGATGCCACTTTAGGCCCCCTGACTTGTGAATCCAACCCTTTCTCTTATAATGTTTGGGATTCTCAAGGTATCTATAATAATTCAGGTTCCATTAAATGAGGGCTTCTCCTCTTTTTTTACATTCTTAGAAAAGACATAAAAGCTTCTTTCTTTAAAAACACAATGGAGATGTTTCTCTCAGTCCTCCTCCTTCCCCCATTATTTCCAGCGGGCGAGCTTGGCCTGCCTGAGGTTCTGTTGCCTGGCAGGAGCCCTTCATTCAAACGCGGCCAGCATCTCCGTGAGCCAGCCTGGCCTTTGCCCCCTCCTGGCTGATGCTGAAGAGGTAACAGCAACGGCGTGACTCCCAGCTCTGGTTCTCTCTCCTTCTTTCCCTGTATTGCCTGCTGCCATCTGCTGGCCATGTTTTAAAATACTCATCACATTGCTGTTTTCCAAGTTTATAAAGGAAGCGGTAGCACTGCGTCCTGAGGCAGGTTCAGGGGCCACCCCAGGGGCAGTGTTAGCAGACAGGCCACCCTGGCAAGTTACAAAGATTGGGCTCTCAGGCAAAGACAGCTCGGGCCTAATTTCTATTTAGGAACAAGGCCCCCGTTGGTCACATCAGGGAAACTCTCAAACCATTATCCCTAAATTAATCCTCCTCCCAACCTACAAATGTGCCATCTTGCCCAGAGCCACATGTTCCTGTCTGCCACCCATCTCCCCCCTACCACGCTGACATACTTTTGTCTACACGAACAGCTGGCATAAGACTCGTATTACCATGACAATCATCTACTTAAAAAATTTTTTTGGAAAAGCTCCTCACAGAAAAGTTACAAGA
Source organism: Lemur catta (assembly GCF_020740605.2). Taxonomy (NCBI): domain Eukaryota; kingdom Metazoa; phylum Chordata; class Mammalia; order Primates; family Lemuridae; genus Lemur; species Lemur catta. The sequence goes on from NC_059130.1 coordinate 58,234,255, forward strand.
ACAGTACAAAGAATTCCCCTATATCCTTCTCGAGAGACTCCACTTAAATTTTTCCAATTGTCTCAGTAGCTCCTTTATAGCAAAAGACCAATCCAGGATGGGATATTGCTCTAGTCGTCTTTTTTTTTTTTTTTTTTTTAGCATTTTTCAATTTGAAACTTGCCTCACCCTATCCTTGATTTTCATAACCTTGACATTTTTAAAAACTTAAAGGCCACACATTTGGTAGAATGTCCCTCAGTTTGGGCTTATCTGATGTTGTCCCCTTTCCCAGTTTATGCATTTGGGGCTAAAATATAACAGATCCTGTTTCTTTTCATTGCATGGTGGCACACATGTCTGTTTGTTTCTTATGGTGTTAATTTTGATCACTTTCGTTAAGATAGTATCTGTCAGGTTTTTCTACTGTAAATTTACTTGTTTTTATTTTTGTAACTATTTTAGTTTCCTATAGCTTCTGTAACAAACTACCACAAACTTAGTGACTTAAACCAACACACATTTTTTTATCTTACAATTCTGAAGGTCAGCAGTCTGAAATGAGTCTCATCAGGCTAACGTCAAGGTGTCTGCAGGGCTCCCTTCCTTCTGGAGGCTCTAGAGGAGAATCCGTTTACTTGCTTTTCCCAACTTCTCTGGGTCACTTGCATTCCTAGGCTCTTGGCCCCTTCCTCCATCCTCAAAGCCAGCAGCGTAGCATCTTCAAACTCTTCTCTGACTCTGACCCCTGTTTTTGTTTTTGTCAACGCATCCCCTTCTCTGATTCTCCTGCAGCCCTCTTTCACTGACAGGCACCCTGTGATTGTGTTAGACCCACCTGAATAACCTCCCATCTCAAGCTCCTTAACTTAACCACACCTGCAAAGTTCCTTTTGAGATGTAAGGTCACATGTTCACAGGTTCTGGGAATTAGGATGGGGACATCGTTGAGGGGCTATTACTCTGTCCCTCAGTAACTTTGAGACTATGGAAAGTTCTGTTACTTATCCACTTTCACATATGTTTTAGCATCCATTGATGCTTCTTGCCTGGTTAATTATTACTATAATTATTAATGATGCCAAATTTCTTCTATATTTATTAGTTGAGTTTCTACTATAAAACAGAACTTTCTCGTCTCCTCATTTATTTAATAATTCATCTAGTTATATCAATGTGGACTTATGGGTTCCTTATTTGGTTCAATAGATTATGATTTATTACTGTCAGCATTTTTTTGATGCTTGCATTGTCCCAGATTTGGCCAGCAGGAGCCCCTTCAAGCTGCCTTTTGTGTCCTTTTAACGTGTTCTCATGATTCTTGAATACTTCCTTACTTTTGGCCACAAAAAAATAGTCTAGAGACTCATCTTGTTATTTCCCTGCCCCAATTCTGGAATCAGCCATTTCTCCAAGGAGCCCTGGTTCCTTTTAATGGAGAAAAGTGTTTGGAATCCAACATCTGGGCAGTAGGTGTACTCATTGCCACTGGGGTATTACTGCTCCCACTTCCTTTCAGTTGACAGAGCTGGGAACTATATGTATGTACACACACATACACACACACACACGTTTACATCTCTATTTCTCTATCTGTACATATTGTAAACCAAGAGTTCCTATCAATATCTCCAATTCTACTTCAACATCCAATGATATGTTCTAGGTTTTCTTCTTCCCATATTTATGCTCCCGCATGAGAAACCTGGCTCCGATTTACCCTGATATATTTACTTGTTTGCTCAAACTTCCTATGTATAGCTGATCTCATGGCCCTGCTGAACCGCTGGCCTCTCCTGTGCAAGCTGTGATCCTGCTCGGGCCTGTCTCCTCCGCTCTGGCTGCCTCGTTCGGGCCTACCTAATGGCTTTTTGAGGAAGGAAGGGAGGGCAGGAGGGAGCAGTAATTGTTTTTTTAAGGGAATGGAAGGAAAAGGAAGGAAAGGAAAAAAAGAGAGATGACTATATACATTTTCAGTGGACCTTATACCCTATTATAAAGAATTATTTGTTTAATGATTATTTTCTCCACTACAACTAAAACCCCACGAAGGCAACAACCATGTCTGCTTTGCTCATTGTGGATTGAAACCTCAGGGCCTAACATCATCCCTAGAACATAGTAAGTACTTATTTTTTTTAATAAGTGATTAAGTTGTATAAAACATTAATAGCAGAATTATAATTATTAAACAATTTATAACACAATACACATAAACAATTACGAGCATTTACATAGCCCAAATCATCTGTGACCTTTTTAACCAGAAAGCAAATTTTGACACCTTTTTTGTTGTTGTTCTCTAAGGCTGAGTGCCCTGGGGTAAAGAGATCTTCTCAGTTATTAAGCTTTTGTTGTTATTAAACATTTCTTTAGTTTTGGAGTCTAATATTACTTAAAACAGATTTTATTAAACTAAGAATTTTAATGCAAAGGTATACTTCAAGGAAATTTCAAATATCACTGTCCTGTACATTTGGTAGAATTGATTTTGGCCACTGTCTTAATCCATTTGGGCTGCTATAACAAAATAACTTAGACTAAGTAATTTATAAGCAATACAAATTTATTGCTCATAGTTCTAGAGTCTGGGAAGTTTAAAATCAAGGCTCCAGCAGATCTGGTGTCTGGTAAGGGCTCCTTCTCTACTCCATAGTCGGTGCCTTCTAGCTGTGTGCTCACATGGTAGAAGGGGACAACAAGCTCTCTTGGGCCTCTTTTATAAGGGCACTAATCCCATTTGTGAGGGCTCCACCCTCATGGCCTCATCACCTCCCAGATGTCCCACTTCTTCATACCACCACACTGGGCATTAGGTTTCAACATATAAATTTGGGGGGTTCACAAATATTCAGATCATAGCAGCCAGATCAGCAAAACAATATAGTGTTCCAGATTTCGTTGTGAGAAAAAACTGTTACTGTACCTAGCAGTGTGGCAACAAAATGGGCATATTCAGTTGCTTCCAGGCCTGTCCCATCACTTTCCAATAAGCATTTTTTAAATATCTAATTATTTTCCCCAACTTCTACCAGCAAACGTCAAAGCAAGTCTTTACTATACATATGTCTCCCCCTCTCCTCTCCTTTCTCCTCTTAGACACGAAGTCCTACTGCATTTGTGCTTTCCCCAAGCAAAAGGCGTCCTTTTCAGTGACTGATGGAAATAAACAGCTGGGCTCCTTCAGAGGACGCATCAGGAAGTGACGGAACATGCTGAAAACACAGCTGCTGCGAGGGCTGAAAGTGGCTGCTCAGCACAAAAGGCTACAACTTCAGGCCTAAAGAGACGTGCTTTTTCCCTTCCTCAGAACACCTGCCTTTCAGGGGTCATTTTGGTTCTGTAGAAAATAAGCATAAGTGGTGCTGCCTCCCAGAAGTTTACAGCATCAGCCAGGAGCAGCAAGAATGGAGGTTGCCTATCCTGTCACAACCTCTCAGCCTCCCACTGGTCTCCGTGGTGAGGGTCCAAGTGTCCCACCACTCCCACCATTTCCAGCTACAGCCATGGCTGCCGCGCTGTGTAGACCTAGGAAAAATTTGAAAGCCCAAAGGCTATTTCCTAGTTCAGAACCTGGGGAAAGCAATCCACTGACTTCCCTACTTTTAACTGTTGTCAACAAAAATAACAGAGAGAAGCTCTCCAAAAGAAAAGACATTTATTTGGGAGTAGGGCATTGCATCGGGAGTATGCATGCCATAGCACACTGTGTGCATGTTCAGGAAGGTAAAGGAGAAAACGATTATATAATTATTCTGAAATAATTACCCTTGGCTACAAAGATTAATAACAAGGATGATGTCAGTTTGAGGTTGGACAGGCAGTTGCTGGGCAGATGTCCTTGCAGAAGTATTTTTTATGTAAGGTTGCAATGGCATTTGTGAAAGGTTGTGGTTTTTGCTAGAGTCTTTTTTATTATCAGGCATACAAGCATGAGAACTCTCTATGTTCTTTTTGTCAGGTTTGGCCTTTTTGTCAGGTTTTTTTTCCCACACTAGTGACTCCATTTTTTTTTATTTGTTTGTGTGTTTTGTTTTGTTTTGTTTTTGTTTTTTTGTCATTCCCTCTTGATGAGCAAAGTGACTCCATTTTGATTCTGACAACTTTCACACTGTTCTATCGGCAACCAGACTTCCTAACCCAGTCTTCCTCAACCCTGGCTGCCTTTGGAATGACCTAGAATCATTTTCTTAAAATGCCAGTGCCCAGGAACTACCATCAGATATTCTGATTTAATTGGTTTAGGTGGGGCCCAGGTATGTGTCCATTGAAACGAGTCAGCCAGGACCCACCATCTGCCACCTTGATCCTTGTCCAGGCATGTGAGCATGAAACCAAGAGCACTTGGGAACCTACAAGTTCTATCCTTAGCACCTGGCACCCTGCCTACCACAGACAAGGTAATCAATACACACTTGTTGAATTACTTAATTAATTAATGAACCAATGAATTGTATGCCATCCCATGCCTGAACCACAGGGACCCTAGAAGAGCTCTGAAGAGTGCATCTCCGAGTCCCCAGTCCCACTCTGGTACTTCCATTCCAAGCTTCAGCATCAATTGCTTTACCCAGAATTCTGACTCTCTACTCAGCCCCTTCAGCCTGATATCTCTGGTTTGTAGCTTGGGTTTTGCATTTTTTGGAGCTGCTCTCGGATCATTCTTGGAGTCACAGTTCCCATTCCAAAGTTCATGTGTCGTCCCATACCCCACCCCTGAGATCAGCAGTTTGGGCTCCCACTCTTCCTGGAGGGGTCAGGACATCTGTTCCTGAGCCACTGCATGTACTTAATCCTCCAGGCCAGGTTGACCTGGCCGGTGCGCAGGACTTTCAGAGACCTTCGGCATTACAAATCTGCCGGGCTGGTCACTCTCTTGTTGCCCCTCTGTACTGGTTCTCCACCCTTCTCTGGCCTGCCATGTGCAGCGTGCTGGCTTCCATGCGCTGTGGTTTCCTGATGGATTTAGCTAGTGAGACACCAGCAGGAGATTAGAAGCCAGAGGGGAGGGAAGTCTGGGATCTATTCCTTTGCTCCTTCCTGCTGGGCTGGGGTTTTGGAAGTGCCTGGATTCCTCTACAACCACAGCTCCTGCAGCCTGGCATCTCTGCTGGGGCTCCAGCTCTTGCCAGCTTCTCGTGACACCATTCCTTGCCTTTGCCCCTTTCAGGCGGAGTGGCAATGGCTCCCTGCTGATGCAAGTCGGTTTGCTTAACCCTGCCCACATCCCTGTAAAGAATCCCTTGATTAAATTTCCTTTAATTCACCCTTAGAGTGCATCGTGTGTGTCTTGCTGGGAGCTTGTCTGGTGAGACCCTCATCTGGTACAGCACGTTCGTTTCACAGCACAGAAATTGAGCAAGTAGAACTGAGGTCTCCTGGACAAGCCCCTGCTCTTTTCCACCACATGGTCATCACTTCCTTTGTTCTAGAGTCTAGACTCTAAATATTAAACATATAATGATAATACTAATAATAAATCGCTATCATTTGACTTTTTAAAAAATATGCCAAGAGTTGTGATGAGTGTTCTACAGAAATGATCTCATTTAATTCTTATAGCAAGTCAGTGAGGCAACCCTTTAAAGCAGGTTTTATTTATTATCCTCATTTTTAATATGGAAAACCTGATTCTTAGAAAGACTAAGTAATCTGGCAGAAGTCATGCAAGCATGGAAATGGCAGAGCAGGGATTTGCGTCTGATTGCTTGACTCCAAAGAATGTTATTTGCTCTTAGGATGACCCCATCACACTGTGTGACTTTTTGAGCTCCGCTGTCAGCTTAAACCCCATCAAATGATAGATGTGGTCTGGCTGTAGCCTGCTGGGAAATCAGGATGAGGGGGAAACCAGCCCAGGAAACAGCACTGGGATAAGATAGTTCTGCTCCAACAAAGGAGTTGGCAAAGAGTCAGAGTTTAAGAGGTGAAGATGGTGTCTTAGCAAAAGAAAGGGCAGAACAAGCTCCAGGTAGAAAACGCTATGGGCAGTTTACTTCACTCCCCCGAAATGACCACCCTCAGTGCCCACAAGGCTAAGTAATAAGAGCCCCAGCGTTCCCAAAGGGAAGTCAAATTTGGTTTTGGATCTTAAACAGGGGGAAGCTGACCATCACTGTATCTGCTGGGAGCCACTGCAGAGCATCTAGGGTGGAGTTAAAATAAACATTTGCCACTGATAGCTCCTGCGAAGGGAAAGAAAACATGAGCCTTTGAACACGAAGAGACTGAATATCTTTCTCTTACAATTCTCTCTTCTCAAGTGGCCCGAAAGTGATCAAAATGAATACTTTATTTTGTTACTTATTTGTTCCCCCAGTAGGATCGGAAATCTAAGTTCTATACTTATTTGAGCTTCCTTAATATGTGTCTTTTAAAAAATTAAGTGGTATTTTCTGCTCCTTATAAACATATGTTTTGTGGAAATTTTTAAAAATACAAAGAAAAAAATTGAAAAAAATAAAATTACCTTAATCTTATCATATATATAAAACCATGAATTGTGTTTTGATGTATAATATGGTTTTCAAACTGTGCCCCAGAGAACTTGGACTATGGAAGTGTCTAGCCCATAGTACCTGAGAGAACACGTGGATAACATTTCAGGTCCCCCTCTTGGATTACAGCAGAGCTATTCCCCTTAATTTCCTCTATGATTTAGGGTTCTGTGTAAGATTTTTAGTGGTGTAAACAGAGCTGCTTTAAAAAGGCATGAAAACTGCATATAATCAGTATAAGAGAGTTTTCAAACACTTTCCCAATCAACCACTATGGCATTTATTTTACCAGAATTGAATTCAAAACCCTCCAGTTCTCCAAGACTCCTTCAAGCTGTCAGTCCTGTAACACCTCAGTTTCCTTTTCCATCAAAAATATTTGATTAAATTCACCTCCATAAAGAATAACCACTTGAGGAAAGAAAAATAATGACATTTAACAAATACCTGCAATTTTTTCCTCCTCACAATGAGCTCAGACTGTGGATGAACCCCTAGGTTTCTTCCAAAGACAGAGAGTACACCATTCTATTTTCCTAAGAAATATGAATAGTTGGGAATCTTTTATGTTCTAAATTATGGAATCAAGTTCTTGGTGTTGGTGGTATTTCTATACTATAGGGTTAGCTACAGATGAAGAAAATGGATACCCTGTGTTAGAACCATTTTCTGAAGCTCACTTCATTCTATGTTCCCTGATGGGTGAAGTTATTAAGTGTGTCCCATCATGAGTACTTTTCAGTGGAGAACTAGGATTTCAAAAGCATTGCATTTAAAAAGTAGTGATTTTGGAAAACAGGATTAAATAAACGATGAAGGAGCCATCATACCTGTGAGAAGTGGTGAATGAGCCCAACAGAAGCTGCAGTCCAGAAGGAAGAGAAAGGCTGAGGAGAGCAAGGAGGAGAAAGAGAACGAGGAGGCCCTGGGGGCCAGTCAGGATGTGGTCCCCTTCCCTCTGCGCAGGTCACAAAGCCTGTCGGGAGGCTTTCCTAGCAATGCCCAGCCTTAGAAGGTTTAGGACCCTGCCTTCCAGGCCCATCTCAAGGAAGTGCCTTTTATTTGTGGAGGGATAACTTTCAGATCTTTCCTGTTCTTTTTGAAGTGGCAATTTCCCAATTCATTATTTCAGTTTTAGCAGTTTTGCTTCTACCCATAATTGTGCAGAGACATTTTAAAGCTTTAATTCATTTTGCAATACTAAATAGTTCCCCTTTAATCGTTCATGTCAGACACCTATTAACATTTCTTAAAAATTTATAAAACAATTCTGAGCTGTCAGAAAAAAAAGCCTTTTTAAAATTCAGATTATTAACTTGCTGCCTGTTCTCCATGTTAATGTGTTTTCTATCAGTCATTGGTGTCACAAAACTATTTGTACAGGGCTTAATATTCAGAAAGTAATTTTATAGTTTTACTTGTGAGAAATGTTTTCCTGCACTCCCCCAATCTTAAACATGCTGTCTGTCAACCTCTTCTATTTGTTATGTTGTCCTTTGTCTCTGACCCTTTTTAGTGTCCTTCCCCTGAAGGGACTGGGGACCACTGCCTGTGGGAAAGGAGGCAGCGGGAGATGCAGCGGCTAAGAGCATGATTTGCAGTCAGGCTGACCCGGGTGTCCAGTGTGGCTTCTTCCTAGCTACGTGACCTTGAGCAAGTCAAAGTCTTCTGAGCCTCAGCTTCCACAACTGGTAAAGGGAGAGACTTGTGCTCCATTTAGAGTACCTCTGAGGTACTAACCTACCCCGAGGTAAAGGTCAAGGTGAAGCCCTTAGCATGGCCCATAGAAACTGCTTTGTAAATTATAGCTACACATACATACACACACAGACATAGTGTCAACATAGTGGCAAAGCTACTGTTTGTCCTTTATTTTCAGGGTAGAATGAGTTGAGAGTCATTTTTATTACTTATAGGAACAACTGAAATAAAAGCTTAAGAGAAGACAGAGGTTGAGGATGGAAGTCATCAAGGTTTAGTATCTTTATCTGTGGTATTAGAAATAGGCTAGAGGCCAGGCTCACGCCTGTAGTCCTAGCACTCTGGGAGGCTGAGGTGGGAGGATCACTTGAGGTCAGGAGTTCAAGACCAGCCTCAGCAAGAGCAAGACCCCTGTCTCTACTAAAAATGGAAAGAAATTAGCCGAGCCACTAAAAATAGAAAAAAATTAGCCGGGCATTGTGGCCAGCACCTATAGTCCCAGCTACTCAGGAGGCTGAGGCAAGAGGATCGCTGGAGCCCAGGAATTTGAGGTTGCTGTGAGCTAGGCTAACGCCACGGCACTCTAGCCCAGGCAACAGAGTGAGACTCTCTTTCAAAAAAAAAAAAGAAAGAAAGAAAGAAGCTAGGTTGGTAGAAATCATGGATATTGAATAGAAACTTATCTAGACAAATAAATAATGCGAAATGAGTTACAAGATATCATTAGACATTGTTATGGACTGAATGTATGACTTCAAAATTTACATGTTAAAACCTAATCACCAATGTGATAGTAGTAGGGGACAGGGCCTTTGGGAGGTCATTAGATCATGAGCGTGAAGCCCTCATGAATGAGATCAGTGCCTGTCTAAGAAGAGACAGGAGAGCTTGCCCCCACCTACCTCTGCTATGTAAGGATACGGTGAGAAGATGGCTATCTGCAAACCAGGAAGAGGGCCTTCACCAGACACTGTTTCCTGATCTTGGGCTTCCCAGCCTCCAGAACTGTGAGAAATAAATGTGTGCTGTTCAAGCCACCCAGTCTATGGTATTCTGTTATAGCAGCCTGAACTAAGACGGTCATTGTGAGGATTATTTCTTATCCTCTCCCATTTATAAATACTCTTTGTTAACTAACAATCAGATTTCAAATGGGCATGTTAAACATGACTGAATATTACTCCATACCTAACACATGCTGAAGAGAATATTAAAAACATAAGATACTGGCCAGGGGTAGTGGCTCATGCCTGTAATCCTGGCACTTTGGGAGGCCGAGGTGGGAGGATTGTTTGAGCCCAGGAGTTCAAGACCTGCCCGAGCAACACTGTGAGACCTCATCTCTACAAGAAATTAAAAAATAAAAATTAGCTGGGTGTGCTGGTGCGAGCCTGTAGTCCTAGCTACTCGGGAGGCTGAGCAAGGATGATTGAGGTTGCAGCGAGCTATGATATGATTCTGCCACTACACTCTAGCACACGAGATGGAGTGAGACCCCATCTCTAAAAATTTTTTTTTTAAAAATGAGATAATGCCTCCTGGCATAGCAGAGAGCGGGACCCTAAAGGCTGGGCAAGAATCCTGGCTTTATACCTGTTTGCTCTGGAGTCTTGGGTGAATAACTTAAACTTTCCTTATCTTTAAAATAAGGGTGGGAGTAAATGCCTCACAGAGGTGAATGTCAAAGTCCCAGTACCCGCCCTGGGCCTGGTCCTTGGAGAGGGCTCAGTAAATACCAGCGCCCCCGTCAGAGGGCCTGCGGGCTTTGTGAGGAGGAATAATTAGAAAGGATAGTTCATATGCTAGGATGCTATGTGTAAGCAAGGCCAGACAGGGAGAAATCGGCATCTCTAGAACAGACGGCTCTGGAGGAGGAGGGGTCTAACAAAGTAAAGTGGTGCTGATGAGAAAGCTTTCACCAATGAACCCAGAAACCACCCTATTTTCTACCCTTGAGCGAAGGAGGGCCCTTCCTAAAGAGCACAATTTCATCCAGAGCCCTGTTGTTGTTTGCTTCAAGATGAAACAATTCTGGTTGTGAATCCTAAGCAGCAAGCTGACCACGGCAATATTCCTCAGTTTCCCCTTCAAAAGGCCAATAAGCAGAATATGCTCAGGACCACAAGGCAAGGCCCATCCCACTGCCCCCTGCACTGCGAAGCTGGGGGAGCCCTGCCTGCTGCCACCCGATGTTAAAACTAGCACCTCGTTCTTGTCTTCAGCGGTTATATTTCAGGTTTTAAAAAGCAAAGGAGTGAGCGAGCTTCAAACAAAACGGACTTCCTCTGCTGTCTCCTGTAGTCTGATAAATTCCCCATTCACTCCTCCGCTTTCCTGCTTTGGAACCCAAAATAAGTTCAGTATCCAGCAGTGGGGTCTCACCGGCAAATCACAGTGGCCCCGAGGCGTAGAACACAGCTGCCCCCTTTCCCGGTGAACTTTGCTTTCCCTGCACTGCGCTGTACTTGAGTCTGTGTTTTCTTACCTTCCCCTTCTCTCTAACCGCAGCCAAGGAAAAGCTCCTGGGAGGGGAAACAGTCCTGAGAAGCCAATTGAGGACTAAGTTGGGCTTTTGACTCTAAGCAATGTGTGTTTACAGTCACGCCCTCTGCAAATGGCTTCTGAAGCCGCAAATGGATTTCTCTCCTTAGATGACTCTCTGTAACAGCTAGACATTTCTGTTTGTTCTAGGGCACCAACAAAAGAGAGAACTGTGGTCACATTTTCCCTTTCCGCCAGAGAGCACAAACCTGAGTTAGAGGGAAAAGTACCTACAGATATGCTTCCGAAAGCGGAACCACTGCCAGCCCTGACATGTTGTAGCAGAGATATCAACAACCCCAGTCAGGGCCTCCTGGGCCGCGGCAGCAAGAACGGGCTCCCCCTGCCTCCCACAGCAGCTGGGCCCAGAGCAGCCTGGGTGGGCAGCGGGCACCGAGGAAGCTCATTCTGTTGGAGGCTCCCAGTGTTCCCAGCATAAGGGCTTCCTGGGGGCTTCTGAGTGACAAGCAGGAGGTGACGGAACATGAAATCCTACCACTCGGAACAGTGGAAAGAAAGCAGGACAGAGAGGCTCAAATGTGAAGAGGCTTCTTAGGGAGGAGAGAGAGTAGGCCTGCCCTAAGTGAGCTTGGGCCAGGGAGTGGGATCTACCACTAGGGTCTAGATTCAGATATCTGCATTCTAAAAGGCTGAATTGTCCAAAGGAAAGTGATTATTTTAGGAGCTAGAAACATCATAAGAGGCTGCCCTGGTCAACTTTCCAAGTCTCTTCCAGTCCTAAGGTTCTGTGTCCCTCTTCTCAACAGCCACCACTGTGGCTCAGACACCTCACATGATGCCAGCAGCACATTCCCTGTGAGCCAGCAGGTGCCCTGGGCTAAACCAACTCACTCATCTCTCTCTCTCTCTCCCTCTCTCTCTTTCACAAACACACACACATAGATATAGTGATTAATTCAGTGATTACTGGGCATGTACCTTTAGAATGAATTACAAAGAATTTGCTAGGAGTATTAAAAAATATGTGATCTCTCCTTTCTGCTAGATATAAGTATAGAAGAAAAGAAACCTAATTGATGTTAGCAGATTTTTTGGGGGGTGGGGAGGGACTCACTACAAGGCAGAGATGGGGAAGGAAAGAAACAGGGACCTTGGTGATGTTGTTGAGTCATGAATCGACTTTTACCTTAAGCCAGATTTAACTTCGGGCCTTTTAGTATAAAAATCAATAACATCCCTTCATTGTCCAAACCAGTTTTAGTTGGGGTTTCTGTTATTTGCAAATAAAAACATACTAACCAATGTGAGGGCAATAACAAGAAGTATAAGTCTCAGTCCCTGTCCTTGAAGAAGTATCTTCCAATATAGTTTGGAAGATGAGACATTTTTACCAGATAAGTAGAACAATCCAGAAGAGGAATACAGAGATACTAGATATGACCACATAAGATACGGTACCAAATAGGTATCACCAAAACCATAGCAAACCATAGGAAAGATAGCAAATACTTCTTTAAGCTGCTCAAGGATAGGCACTATGTCCTGTCTCCCTTCTCCCTTATTCTTCTAAGATGGTGAGGCCTCCTTGGAACTCTGGAGCCAGACTGGATAAACTTGAATCCCAGCTTACCACTTACTACCTGTGTGGTCCTAGGTTAATAACTTCTCTGTATCTTAATTTTCTGATCTATAAAGTAGGTACAAAAAGAGTAATTACCTCTTAGTGTTATTGTGAGAATTGAATGAGTTAATATAATTATGCAACTTGGTGCATAATCAGTGTGCAATAAGTATTCACTACTACCTTGACTTAATAAACAATTTGGAATACCTATGAGGTACCAAACACTGTGTTTGGGATACAATAACAGTGAATAAAACATAATCTTTGCCCTGAAGGAGGTTACGACTTCCAGTGAAGGATGCAGACCTGTGAGCAGGCAATTGAAGCGTGTGACAAATAAGTACAGGAAGGATGTATTAGCTAAGACTTTGGTTTTGACAAACAGAAAACAACTGAGCTCTCTTAAGCCAAAGAGAGGATTTTTAAAAATAAAAATATAGAGATATGTTATCAGGGGACTAAAACCAGGAACTGGAAAGATATTGGGAGCCCCAGAAGGGCTCTTTCTCTACGGGGTGGCTGCATTCTTCTCTCTGCAGACTGGCTTCCTGCTTCTTTGTCCCCACAGGGGAATAGGACCACCCACATCTCACTCCCGAGTTCACATGTTCCAGCCTTACCAAGAGTCTGCATGGCTGTCTCTAAGTCCCTGTGTCAAATTCCTGGGGAGAGGAATCTAACTGGCTCTATTCGATGAGGGGTTTGCCCTTGGCCTAACTGGCAGGGTCCTAGCAGAAACACGGCTTCTGGGGACCAGTGACTACAAATCATGGGACAGTAAGCAAGTGTGGCTCATCTCTCAAAGAAAGTGCGGCTCATGGGCTGATTAGATACTTCCAAAAGGTGCCAACTCCAGCAGGGAACATAACCCAGCCTCAGGGCAGAGTTCTTCCTAGAGGACATCAGGTCTAGGCTGAGATTTTAAAGACTAATGAGAATTGACAGGTGAAAGGGATGGGAAAAGTGTATTCCTGTAATAGGGAGAAGCATGAGGAGAGAGAACTTCAGGGAGGCCAAGGACAAGAGATGAATCTGGAAAAATGAGCAGAAGGTAGATCATAAAGGGTCTTGTAAGCTCTACTGTGTTTGGACTTTGCCACGAGGGAACATATTAAAGATGTTTAAAGAGAAGTGAGAGAGATGATCAAACGTTTAAGTTGGAAAAATTATTATGGCAACGATACAGAGAATGTATTTGGGTTGGGCTAAACTGAAGGCTGTTGTAATTTAGGTGAGTGGGGGAATAGTGCTCTGAACTGAGGGAGTCACAGTGAGAAGAGAGAAAAAAGTTGTGTGGATCTCAGCACACCCACATTAGCACAGTGCTGAATAATAGCAACAAGAAATCAGACAAACTGGAGTGGCTTCCTCTAGTTCAGATATTTTTTGTTGCTGTGGTGATCGATGGTGCCAGAGCAGAGGAAGGGCTGCTGAATCCTGGCTGCGGGTCAGCAGCACTGAAAGGTGTACGCAAGCCCTTCCTCCCATCGCCATTGGTAGCTGTTTGCATCCCTTGTCCTGCCAGGGACCTTTAGCTTTGTAACTCAGGAAGGAAAGAAGAGTTATGGTTAAAGGCCAGGTTGAGAGGAGGATGAGAAGGAAAGGGAGGAGGAGGAGGAAGAGGAGTAGTGATGGATGATATAGATCTCCTTCCCACCTCCTCTCTTTGGTTAAAAGAAACTGAGGGAGGCCAGCACGGAGGCTCACGCCTGTAATCCCAGCACTCTGGGAGGCCGAGGTGGGTGGATTGTTTGAGCTCAGGAGTTCGAGACCAGCCTGAGCAAGAGCAAGAACCCATCTCTACTAAAGAAAATAGAAAGAAATTAGCTGGACAACTAAAAATATATAGAAAAAAATAGCCGGGCATGGTGGTGCAGGCCTGTAGTCCCAGCTACTTGGGAGGCTGAGGTGGAAGGATTGCTTGAGCCCAGGAGTTTGAGGTTGCTGTGAGCTACGCTGATGCCATGGCACTCTAGCCCAGGTGACAGAGTGAGACTCTGTCTCAAAAAAAAAAAAAATTCCAAAAAAAAAAAAAAAAGAAAGAAAAGAAACTGAGGGAAGTCCAGCCACAGTGGCTCACACCTTTATAATAGCACTCTGGGAGGTCAAAGTGGGAGGATCACTTGAGATCAGGAGTTTAAGAGCAGCCTGAGCAAGAGTGAGACCCCATCTCTACAAAAAATAAAAAATTAGTCAGGCATAGTGGCCTATGCCTGTAGTCCCAGCTACTCGGAAGGCTGAGGCAGGAGAATCACTTGAGCCCAGGAGTTTGAGGTTGCAGTGAGCTATGATGATGCCACTACACTCTAGCCTGGGTGACAGAGTAAGACTCTGTCTTAAAAAAAGAAAAGGGAAACTAAAGGAATTGTTTTCTAGTGAGTCTCTGTGAGACTCAGGAGGGGCTGAGGCAGATGTTAGCTGCTCACAGAAAATGGTGTGGGAGCCAAGCAGAAGAACAAGGTGGCTGCTGTGGGCGTCTGCAGCAGACGAGTGTTGCACAGCCCACGTGGAATTCCCTTTTGGAAATACCTGGGGAAAGAGGAAGGGACTTCCAGTAAAGCGCTGGGTTCCTGCTTCAGTGTTGTTTGTGCGTGTGCGTGTGGCAATGCACAGGAGGTGGGCTGGTGGTTCGTGCCCTTGTAATTTGGGCAGAGCTCTGACGAACCTTCATTTTCCAGTTACAGGCTGGAGGCCTGGTCTTTGAACCAGACAATCTGGAGTTAAGGAAACAAATAGAGAACATACAGGGCAAGTATTTAAGTATTTTGTATTTTGTGCGCATGTCACTTGAAGGGAGGTATTTTTGTTCACTCTCTGCGTCCACAGGACATACTAGCATACTGGCATGACCTCTGTGTGGATCTTCCAAATGCCTCTGAGCAGCACAGCTGAGCAGAGCCATTGATAAAGTTTCCCCAAGCTCACAGTGGGATTTTCTGCCAACCAGTAACATAGAAGGTTTCCCTTTTATAAATCTAATGGTGTGGTCCATAGTCTTCCTTCTTTTTTGGTATCTAGAAGTTCTGTTTTAAGGTAAAAAATATTTGTTAGTTTTTTTTTTAAGCCACACTAATACAATAATTTTTAAAGTAATTGAGGATAATACTTTGTAAAGGGCTTTGTTTAATTATTAAAAGTTCTAAATATACTTTATAAAAGACTGATAATGAAATATTTGACCAGAAATTTCCATTCATGTTTCAAAAAGAAATCATTTACCATCTTATATAGTTAATATATTTACTTCTGATGGCAAATGTACTACACAAGAACCCTAGCTGTCTGGAAATAGAGTTTTCTTTTAGAAAATCAGCTGTATTGTGCTGAGTACTTTGTAGTTGATTAATCTTTGGAAAATTCCTTTGATGAAAAGATTCAAATCTGGATATTTTATCACAGGGGAAAAAAAAGCTTCTCTTATGAGGAAGTTGGTGCATTGAACTTGGGTTCTATTACCTTGAGGATGACATTATTTCCTGATAAATGGAAATGTTTTGTTTGCTTTTTAAAAAGGCCATGAATGTCCTGTCCATATCCCTTGGACTCTATCATTTCAATAAGCTTCAGGATTTCCAGTTGCCTGTGTCTATCTCTTCATGCTTGAGAACTTTCTCCGGCACTGAGAAAAATCGCCACTAAGCTGTCAGGAAGTGCTGGAGAATTAATATTACCCAGGAGCAGTGCTTAATAAATGACTGATAGGAACTGTTATGTGAGTACCTCAGCTCCACCCTCTTTGGGTGGGATCATTTTGACACCTGTGTTTTCTACTCTTCCTTGCCATTTCCCTGTGGGATCGAGCTCTATCATCACCCAGGATGGCAGCAGCGTAATGATCCACCCTTTGTTGGCAGCCTTCCATTCCTTTGTCACTTCCTTACTTCCCTTCTAGCCCCTACTCCTCCCTAAGCTACCGTCCTTAAATCCTCATCTTAGAGTCAATAAAGGAAACCCAACTAAGATAAGCTCATTTGTTCAAAATGGGATCATTCTGCTATTTCAAATTCTGTTACATGCTGGTAGAGTGTCAAAGCATAATTTTCAAACTGCTAAAAAGATAATTCTCATACAAATAGATAGCATGTGTCGAAGCTTATTTAATTCATTTATGAGGGAACTGGCAAAATAACAAAGCTGATTCAATATATATATATACAGTCAGTGAAAAGAAGAATGCTGAAATAAGACTGCTAAATGAGATGTAAAACTGCTTAATGTCCTACTGGGTGATAACATCATAACCCTTGAGTTAGAACATCACTTAGAGGAACAAATATCTTTGTAACTTATCAGTTTTCTAGAGAGATAAACTCTAATTTTATAGACTTAGCAAAGATCTGAGCCTCTGATCAATTAGTAATAGCAAGTCAAATAATGTTAGACCCTGCCTACATCAGATGGGCTCATCAGATGGGCACGTGATCAAAAGGGCACCCAGTTATCTTTCTTTTTACTTATTCCAAGTTTAGAATCATTTTTCTGAGCAACAGTAGAATTCTATGGTGGTTTATAAGTAATCTATGGACTAATGTATGTAATGTTCTTAGTGTTAGTAAGTTGTGAAAAGTGTGTGCATTTGTACATGTGTTGAAATATGCCATTTACTTGTTTGGAACCAAATATGTTTTGAAGACATTTTTAAAAATGAAAAATGCTGCACATTTGAATCTAATAAAAATGTAATGCAGACTATCAGAAACAAAGTTTCTCTGTTATGTGGGGGGTTTGGTTTTTTCTCTTTTAGTTTTGGTTAGGCATGTCTAGTATCTTGATGAAATTATCTGGAAATTCCGGAAACTAGTTACAGAGGTATTGTGTCCAGATTTTCCTTACTGTCAAAGAGTCTTTGGGAAAACATCAATTACACTCGAGTCATTTGGATTTTTTAGAAATTGCTGATTGTTGGTTCTTCTAACTAGCCATATAGAAAGAAAGAGAGAGAGAGAGAGAGGAAGGAAGGAAGGAAGGAAGGAAGGAAGGAAGGAAGGAAGGAAGGAAGGAAGGAAGGAAGGAAGGAAGGAAGGAAGGAGGACAAGATATGGATTATCATCCTCTGAAAATTGTACATACTTTTGGTTTTATCTTAAAGGAATCTCAATGGACATCTTTAAGTACACATTATCTTTTCCTTTCCCACTTCAAATTGTGATCAATGGTATCAAAAGATGAAGAAAATCAATTTTTTCCTTTCTCTTGTACTCAGAGAGCCTGAAGGGCTGTCCCATTATCCGCTAATGAGACCTACCTGCCACTGCCACGCTGGTTAAATACTCCATCTGAAAACTCAGGAAAGGTAAGTGAGGAGCACCCCCTGCTCTCTGACACCAGGACATTTGGAGTGGAATTCCTTTGCATATTATCAGGAATTAAGTGGAAGTAGCTTAAGAGACAATT
This sequence comes from Lemur catta, assembly GCF_020740605.2. Lineage (NCBI taxonomy): Eukaryota > Metazoa > Chordata > Mammalia > Primates > Lemuridae > Lemur > Lemur catta. The sequence continues at coordinate 58,251,952 of NC_059130.1, forward strand.
TCAAAGCCTGAGTTCAAATAGGCTCTTGTTTCTCTTGATCTCTTTGAAAGCCAGCAACCCCTGAATGCTGGCAGTAGAAGGGAGCATTTGCTCTTTGTAAATGGAATGACCTGATTTTTATCTCTAGTTGGATTCCAGGAGGAAGGATGATGTCATTTCAACCACTGGCCAGAAAACTTCTTGCTTAATGAGCACTTTGAGCTTACTGGCAGCCAAGAAGGTCTTTGTTTACCATGCTTAGAAACAAGGGTCAAAGATACTTTCTCTGGCTCTTGGGAACAAAGGGACAGGCTTGCTAACCAGCCTTTTTCTGTAAGCAAGTCTCAGACAATGACAGAGAGATAAATACAACCTTCTTCCAAAAGGTTATAAAATCTAAGAGGTCAATAGGACAGGAGCAAGAAGCAGCTGAAATGCCGTCAAAGACGCGTTTTCTGCCTCCTTATTACTGTAAGTCTTCCCTGCCTAACCCCAAGTGGGGGCTGCGTGTCGGCCAGGCGTCCTGTGGCAGGTGTGTACCCTTCTGCTGCCTGCAGCTCTCCCAGACTCCTGCCCGCCCCACCCTCACCCCCAAGCTTCCTTCAGCTGTTGGAGCAGTTGCTGGTGGGCTTGGATGGCCTCCACCCACTGACAGCTGTTGAGATGTATTGTGAGGGTGGACATGGATTTCTAGAACTACTGCTGAGGGCAATACCAGGAATATAAGAAGAGAAAACATATAGTGGGTTGATTTCTATTTGTAATGCATAGTAAATTAAATATTAGGCAAAGAATGTTGAGTATTAAGAAAAACACAGTGAAGCCCATTTTCCAATTGAAATAGTGTAAGCCCTCTGATAAGTTTTCTTCTTAAAAAGCAGGTTTATTGAGGGGTAATCTCTGTGCAATGAATTGTGCGTGGAAAGTGTACAATTTGAGAAGTATTGACATAGGTATATGCTCCTGAAAAATCCATCACCATAAAGATGGGTCAATGTAGGTTCATCAGTTGTAACAAATGTATCACTCCGGTGGGGGATATTGATAATGGGGGGTATGCTTGGGGGGGTGGGTATGTGGGAAATCTCTGTACCTTTCTCTCAATTTTGCTGTGAACTGCTCTAAAAATAAACTCTATTTTTAAAAAAGGTCAATAAAAAAGTCCATCACCACAATCAGGGTCATCACCCCCAAAAGTTTCCTTCTGACTCTCGGTAATTCCTCTTCTCCGGGGCCAGCTGTTCCCACACCCTTTTCCCCATCCCTCAGTGACCATTGATCTGCTTTCTGTCCCTAAAGATGAATGTATATTTCCTAGAGTTTTATATAAATGGAATCATACATTCTGTACTCCTTTTTGTCTGGATTCTTTTACTCATCTTATTATCCATGGGTTTGTGTTTATCAACAGTTCCTTTTTTATTGCTGAGTAATATTCCATTTGTGGTTAAACCACAGTTGGTCTGTCTATTCACCTGTTAATAGACATTTGTGCTGTTTTGGTTTTTGGTTATTACAAGTAAAGTTATAATGAACATTTGTGTACAAGTTTTTGTATGGATAGGCTTTCAGATCTCTTGAGTATTTAAACATCTGGGTGTGAAGTGGCTGGGTCATAGACTAGGGGTATATTTAATTTTTAAAGAAACTGCCAAACTACTTTCCAAATGAGTTATTTTATTTTGCATTCCCACCAGCAGTGTGTGTCTTCCAATGCTACATGCTCACCAACAGTTGGTGGTACAGTCACTGTTTTTAACTTTGGGCATTCTAATAGATATGTAGTAGTATCACACTGTGGTTTTAATTTGTATTTTCCTAACGATTAATGATGATGAACATCTTTTCCTGTGATTATTTGCCATTTGTATATTTTTTGGGGTGAAGTATCTGTTCAGATATTTTGCTCATTTTTAATTGGGTTGTTCATTTTATTATTATTGAGTTTTGAAAGTTCTTTATATATTCTAGATACAGTCCTTTATCAGATACAGTATGCTATGCAAGTATTTCCTCTCAGTCTGTCTTATTTTTTCATTCTCTTAAGTGTGTCTTTTGAAGAGCAGAAATTCTTAATTTTGATGAAGTCCAGATTTATCAGTTTTTCTGATAATATTTCTAAAAGGTGAGCACATTGTCTAGGCAATGAGATGGATTTGATGTAATTTTAAGTGTCTTCTCAGATCTATGATTTTAAAATGTGGCCTAGCAACTAATTTCCTGATCCAAACTGACTACCAAAACAATCGAATCACTACAAGATATCCAGGTTCTGGTGCATGCCTACTCATTTCAAGCAAAATTTTATAAAGTAAAATTACAGTACCAAAGAAAATCTGGACTAAAGCAGAAAGTTACAGTGGTGGTATTTTTATAACTCTAGGGGAGGATAAAGCCACTGAATTGGGCTACTAGGGTGTATAGGAAAAGTAATTTTGTCTTCACCTACGGGGGATAACGAAGACCAGCAAATTAGGCCCAAATCACCTATGAATCGGATAAAAGTATTTGAATTCTGCCACTGGGGAAGGAGCGAGCCATGGCTGTCTGCACAGGCACTGGGGGCCTCCGCATTTCAGCAGGAGAAATTCTCCAGATGCCTCCCTAAGAAGCCAGAGCCTTGCTACTGTAGTTTAAATTATTTATAATTTAGATAAAGGACCATGTCTATATCCAAATAATAAAAATATCAGTTAATATTGCTAGATCTCATGCTTGGTAAAGTTATGTGTTTTAGCATAAAATCTCACGTAATCTCCCAACAACTCTGGGAGTCAGGGGCTGTTATTGTTTCGTTTTACAGATGAGGAAACTGAAGGACAGAAAGGTTAGGAGTGCAGTGAAGTCAGTTCTGTTGACTTCGGGGTCTATGTTCTTCTTGTCTACTGCCAATTTTCATGGCACTTATTGTAATTGAACTTTTTTACCTCGATGAGTGGTCTGTTAATGGTATCTTGTTTATTTGAGTCTATTTGCTATTTAAGTCTATTCACTTAAATAGGGGACAGAAAGAGGTCAGAGAAGGATGACTATGATCCTGCCCTGGGGGGGGGGGTGGCTGGTGCTCCTTGACTAGGGCATACGTTCCCCCTGTGCCCTTTGCCTTTGTATTGCAGCTCCAGCAGGCTGTGCACACTGAATTGTCCTCAGTGCTTGCGCTCCACTGTGAGGGCCGGCGTAGACATCTGTCTCCCTCACTAGACTGCAAGCTTCTAAGGTAAGGTCTATGTCTTATTAGTGCCAGTGCCTGGTCAGTTCTTGATATATGTTTGTGGATTGAAGGAATGAAGCAATCGCCTATTCCAGTCCTGATGAAGTCTTTGAATCTAAATTTAGCTGGCTAAGAAAGACTGATTGCTTCATATAAAAAAACCACTCAGCATCCAGGTAAATGAGGACATTACCAGATCAATTATTCCCGTAGGGAAGTGGTCAGACTAACTCCAAAGATAGGTCAGAGATCTTTATTCTGGGAACATGCTGTTATCTTATTACCAGAATGATTCAGAGCCTCTATGTACAGACTAAAAACTAGCAGCTTTAATAGATACAACCACAAGATTATGGGCAGTTCTCCTGAGAAGCCTGTACCACAGTCATAGAAGAAAAGAAATAAGGAGCTTTGCACAGGGAAGACCCTCCAAAGAAAACCATCATCAATGTAACAGCTGTTCCTCATTGCATGCTTGGCTGCCACCATACTGTTCTTACCTCCATTAACTCACTTAAACAAGATAAATAAACAATGAATTACCAATAACAGGGCAAACTGGCATCATGCCACTTCTGATGTGGTTCAAAGGGAAGCACATATCACCTATGTAGTATTTCTTTTTGGTTGTAAAAAACACACGACACAAATTTACCATCTCAACCACTCCCAAGTATACAGTACGATAGCATTAACCATATGTGCACTGTTGTACATCAGATCTGTAGAACTTTTTTATCTTGCAAAACCAAAACTCTATATCCACAAACAACTTCCTCCTTTTCCCTCCCTCTAGCCCCTAGCAACCACCATTCTACTTTCTGTTTCTAAGAGTTTGACAACTCTAGATACCTCGTAGAAGTAGAACCATGCAGTATCTCTCCTGCAACTGGCCCGCTTCACTCAACTTAATGTCCCTAAGGTTCATTCCTACTATAGCGTATGATAGAATTGCCTTCCTTTTTAAGGCTGAATAATATTCCATTGTATGTATACACAACATTTTGCTTATTCATTAATCTGTCAGTGAGCATTTAGGTTGCTTCCACCTCTTGGCTGTTACGACTAATGCTGCTATGCACATAGGTAAGTAAATAACTCTTTGAGATCCTGTTTTTAATTCTGTTTGATATATACCCAGAAGTGGAATTGCTGGATCATGTGGTAATTCTATTTTCAATTTTTTGAGGAACCTCCATTGTGTTTTCCATAGCAGCTGCACCATTTTAAATTCCCACCAGCAGTGCACAAGGGTTCCGATTTTTCCACATCCTTGCCAACACTGTTTATTTTTTGTTTTTGTGTTAGTGGCCATTCTAATGAGTGTGATAAGTATGGCCACCCCTGCTCTCTTTTGGTTAAAGGATTCTCTTTGGCAGTTCTTGTAAGGCATGTCTAATGGTGATGAACAGCCTCAGCTTTCATTTGTCTAGCGAAATCTCTCTTTTCCTTCAGTTTTGAAGTACGGTTTTGTGGGATATGGTATTCCTGGTTGACACTATTTTTAATTTCAGCACTTTGAGTATATCATTCCACTCACTCTGACTTGTAATATTTCTGCTGATAAGTTTGCTGATAATCTTATAAACGCTCCCTGTACCTGACAAATTGTTTTTCTCTTTCTGCTTTGAGGATTCTCTCTTTGTCTCTGACTTTTGACAGTTTGATTGTAATGTATCTGGTATGAGCCTCTTTGTATTCATCTTAGTTGAAGTCCTTTGAGCTCTTTGAATTTGTTTGTCTATTTCCTTCCTTAAATTTGGCAAGTTTTTTTTGACTATTTCTTTAAGCTCTCTACCCTTTTCTTTGTCTTTTCTCTTCTGAGACTCCCACAATGCATATATTGGTCCACTTAATGGTGTTGCATAAGCTGTTTAGTCTTTCTTCATTTTTCTCCATTCATTTTTCTTTTTGTCCCTCTGACTGAATAATTTCAAATGATCTGCCTTTGAGTTCATTGATGATTTCTTCTGCTTGATCAAGTCTGCTTTTATTCTCTCCAGTGAATTTTCAATTCAGCTATCATATTCTTCAGCTCCAGAATTTCTGTTTGGTTCTGTTTTATAATTTCTATCTGTTTGTTGTTATTTTCATTTTGTTCATGCATAATTTTTTTTATTTCACTTAGTTGTTTATCTGTGTTCTCTTGTAGTGCACTGAGCATCTTTAAGATGATTATTTTGAATTCTTTGTCATGTAATTCATAGATCTTTATTTCTTTAGGGTCAATTTCTGGCAATTTGTTTTGTCCTGTTGCTTGAACCTTGTTTCCTTGCTTCTTTGTGTTCCTTGTTATTTTTTCTGGTGTGTGATCTGTGCATTTGAAAACAAGCTACCGGCCGGGTGTGGTGGCTCACGCCTGTAATCCTAGCACTCTGGGAGGCCAAGGTGGGTGGATCGCTCAAGGTCAGGAGTTCGAGACCAGCCTGAGCAAGAGTGAGACCCTGTCTCTACCAAAAATAGAAAGAAATGATTTGGACAGCTAAAAATCTATATAGAAAAAATTAGCCAGGCATGGTGGCACATGCCTGTAGTCCCAGCTACTTGGGAGGCTGAGGCAGTAGGATTGCTTAAGCCCAGGAGATTGAGGTTGCTGTGAGCTAGGCTGATGCCACGGCACTCACTCTAGCCTGGGCAACAAAGCGAGACTCTGTCTCAAAAAAAAAAAAAAGAAAAAGAAAACAAGCTACCTCTCCCAGCCCTTATAGACTGCTTCATATAGGGGATGATCTTCACCAATCAGCCTCGCTAGTGATTGTGGGAGCCTCTTAAACCTTTTGTGGGGGTGCATCATCTCTGGGCTTGGGCATATAATTTGCCAATTAGAGAAGTTTGCTAGTTTCTTTTTCAGGAGTTTCTAATCTCTTGTTACCTTTGGTGTTCATCTGCAGCATTGCAGGCTGTTTGGCACTGGAACAAGCTGCTGAACTCTCCTTTGTTCCCTGAGGCCCTCAGGTATCCAAAATATGCTGGTTTGGTCAGTGCTTTGAGTCAGGCAAGACAGAAATCAGACGTTCAGGCAATCCTCCAGAAAGCCAGAATGTTGGATGTATGTCCCAGTCCTCTCTTTCTTTTCCAAGAGAGAAGCTGTGAGCTGGGTGCTTTCTCCCAATTACAATGAGCTGTGCCAACTTGGGGGAAAGGCTGATGTAGTTGAAATGAAAGGATTTTCTTACCTATTTGAATGGGATGTTCTTGGTTTTGAGCTTGCCTGGGCTACTGCAACTTCCTAATTGGCTTCTGGAGTTTTCATATGGCTTTTCAACAGTATGTTGTTATTAAGTCAGTGTCTCCATGGAGGAATGAGGTTCGGGGCTTCCTAGTCTATCTTCTTGCTCATGTCACTCCATCACCTATTCAGTCTTTTTGCCAAAAATGTTTAACCTAAATCTAATCATGAGAAAATAATCAAACAAATCCAGGAACAATTTGAAGACAGCTAGCATAAATGCTTCAAGAATATTAATTTCATAACCCCTCCCCACAAAAAGCAGGAGAGTGTTCTGCATTAAAGGAGACAAAAGAAATATAATAACCCATGGAGTGCATGAAGCTTGGTTGGATTCTGAATTTTTTAAAGTGCCATAAAAGTCATTTTGGGGATAATTCAGTAAATTTGGATACATACTGCTTATGGTATGTATTTTAGAATAATAAAATTGCTCTTTTACTGAGGACCCGCCGACATGGGCCGCGTTCACACCAAAACTGTGAAGAAGGCAGCCCGGGTCATCATCGAGAAGTACTACATGCGTCTGGGCAATGACTTCCACACAAACAAGCGCATGTGCGAGGAGGTCGCCATTATCCCCAGCAAGAAGCTCCGCAACAAGATAGCGGACTACGTCACACATCTGATGAAACGGATTCAGAGAGGCCCAGTGAGAGGTATCTCCATCAAGCTTCAGGAGGAGGAGAGAGAGAGGAGAGATAAGTATGTCCCAGAGGTCTCAGCTCTGGATCAGGAGATCATTGAAGTAGATCCTGACACTAAGGAGATGCTGAAACTTTTGGACTTTGGCAGCCTGTCCAACCTGCAGGTCACTCAGCCTACAGTCGGGATGAATTTCAAAACACCACGTGGAGCCGTTTGAATCTTCTCTGTGCTGTAATATTTTAATAAACTTGAGACTACAGCCCCCAAAATAATAATAATAATAATAAAATTAATAAATGTGTTAGGTGTGATAATGGTATGGTGAATATATTGAAGAATATCCTTGCTCTTAGGAGATGTATACTGAAATATTTGAGGGAAAATACCATGATGTCATACACATACACACACACACACACACACACACACACACACAATGAGCAAATATATGGCAAAGTGTTAATAGTTGGTGAATCTGTATGGTTATATTTAAACTTCTTTAAAATTTTCATAGATTCCTTCTTTTCTTTTCTTTTCTTTTCTTTTTTTCTTTTCTTTTTTCTTTTCTTTTCTTGAGATCGGATCTTACTCTGTTGCCCAGGCTAGAGTGCATGGCATCATCATAGCTCACAGCAACCTCAAACTGCTGGACTCAAGTGATCCTCCTGCCTTATCCTCCCAAGTAGTTGGGACTACAGCTGTATGCCATCAGGCCTGGCTTATTTTTACATTTTTTGTAGAGACTGGGTCTTGCTGTGTTGCGCAGGTGGGTCTCCACCCCCTATCCTTAAGCAGTCCTCCCACCTTAGCCTTCCAGTGTGCTGGAATCAGAGGTGTGAACCACCATGCCCAGCCTAGACTTATTTATTTTTTTTTTATAATTTTTTTTTACTTTATATTTTTAGTTGTTCATATAATTTCTTTCTATTTTTAATAGAGATGGGGTCTTGCTCTTGTTCAGGCTGGTATCAAACTCCTGAGCTCAAATGATCCACCAGCCTCTGCCTCCCAGAGTGCTAGGATTACAGGCGTGAGCCACTGCGCCCAGCCCTAGATTTATTTTTCAAAATAAAAAGTTGGAGAGAAAAGCCCTAGGGACATTATTCTTTTTATTATTTTATTTTATTTTATTTTATTTTTTTGAGACAGAGTCTCACTCTGTTGCCCAGGCTAGAGTGTCATGGCATCAGCCTAGCTCACAGCAACCTCAAACTCCTGGGCTCAAGTGATCTTCCTGCCTCAGCCTCCCAAGTAGCTGGGACTACAGGCATGTGCCACCATGCCCAGCTAATTTTTTCTATATATATTTTTAGTTGACCAGATAATTTCTTTGTATTTTTAGTAGAGATGGGGTCTTGCTCTTGCTCAGGCTGGTCTCAAACTCCTGAGCTCAAGCAATCCTCCCGCCTCGGCCTCCCAGAGTGCTAGGATTACTGGCGTGAGCCACCGCGCCCGGCCGACATTATTCTTATCATTCCCATTTTACACAGAGAAAACTTAGGTTTAGAGTGATTAAGTAGGTCACTCCAGGTCACACAATAACAAAGCTGGGAATTCAACCTGAATGAGTTCATGCAACTTTCATATTTTATTAAAATGAATCCATAGCTCCATAGCACTTGAAGTAAGCATTGTTGTTGCCATTTTTTTTTTTTTTTTTTGAGACAGGGTCATGCTCTGTCTCCGTGGGTAGAGTGCGGTGGCATCATCATAACTCACAGCAACCTCAAGCTCCTGGGCTCAAGTGATCCTCCTGCCTCAGCCTCCTGAGTAGCTGGGACTACAGGTGCATACCACCACGGCTGGCTAATTTTTTCTATTCTCTTGTTCAGGCTGGTCTCAGTTCCTGACCTCAAATGATCCTCCCGCCTCTGCCTCCCAGAGTGCCAGGATTACAGGCATGAGCCACAGCACCCAGCGTTGCCATTTTTTACAGAGAAGGAATCTGAGGCTCAGAGAAGATGTGGAGTTCCCAGGGTCACAGGGTGTAGGAAATGGAGCCAGAGCATTAGTCCAGTGTGTTTTTGGAGTTTGGTGCCCTTTGCATTATGTGCTGCTGAGAGAGAGGAGAGAGTGAGAGAAAAAGAGATATTAGACAGGGGATAAAAGCCTTAAGTTTTTCCTCCTTGATAAATTCCTCATCCTTTACCCTGAGAAGTGTTTTAGCAGGATCTGGGAATGGGGCCAGCCCTGAGATGTAGCAACTGTGGGCTCAGTTTGCAGTCTGATGAGTCCTATGCATGTGCTGTTCCCTTTGCCTGCTCTCCTCTCCTCTCTGCACCTGCCTCCACTCCCCTCAACATTCTCTCTCTCTCTCTCCCTATCTCTCTCTCTCTCTCCTTCCCACCTCATCTCTTTGGTTAAAAGAAACTGAGGGAAGGTGGGGCACAGTGGCTCATGTCTGTAATCCTAGCACTCTGGGAGGCCAAAGTGGCAGAATCACTTGCAGTCAGGAGTTTGAGACCAGCCTGAGTAAGAGTGAGACTCCATCTCTACAAAAAATACAAAAATTAGCCAGGCATAGTGGCTCAAGCCTATATTCCCAGCTACTTGGGAGACTGAGGCAGGAGGGTTGCTTGAGCCCAGGAGCTTGAGGTTGCACTGAGCTCTGATGACACCACTGTACTCTAGCAAGACCCTGTCTCAAAAAAAAAAAAAAAAAAGATGAAACTAATAAAAACAAAATGACCCAAACTTAAGTTCCAGAAGCCAAATACTCATGAGTGTAGATTACTCTTTATTTTCTTGAACTTTGTGATGACATTCCAAAGATTTCACCATTCTGTTCTTGAATTCGATCCATGACACAATATCCTCTTTCTTCAGCTCAGAAGCTCTCCGGCCCTGTAATCGTGGGTATTCTTTTGAATGCTGTCATCAGCCCTTTTCTCTTCCTGTTCTCCTTGAGAATTCATCTACTCCTGTGATTTACAACGTCTTACTTCTTGGATAACCTAGAAATCTATAGTAGCATCTTGGGTCTTTCCTTTGAACTCTAGTGCTGTGTTCCAACTATTTAGGTAAAAGGGGCACAGGACAGGGAGTCCCAATTTATTTAGCAGTATTTTACCTATGTGATCTCAGTTAGTTCCCACAATAGTCCTGTTTGGTGTGGGTATTAGCATTTTTCAGATGAGGACACAGGCTCAGATAATGCAGAGTCAGACTGTGACAGAACAATAGGTTGGTGACTTGCGCCTTTGTCTTCCTACCATAGCATAAGTGCCTCTTTTTTGGAAATTATGGTCTGTATTTGGGATTTATTATTTCACTCCATCCATTTACTTATGTGCAAACATTGCATGTCTACCATATCTTAGGAGCTATGCTACAAACAGGGGATAAGGAAATGAATAGGACACAGTCCCTTCTTTTAGAAGGGAATGGTGTAGCAGAGGAGCCTGAAAAGGCAGAGGACAGTAAAAAATGGAATGAATTTTTTGCTGAAGATTCCTGGGGAGGGAGTCAGGAAGAGATATTTGGTGGGGTCTTAAATGAAGAGTAGAAATTTGACTTCCCATTCTAATATAAAAGGCTGTGCCTTTTATTGCACTTTTCATGTTTTATGTCCTGTCTTCCTCTCTACCACATGTACGGGTATCGTAGGCACTCAAATTGCTGAAGGAAAGGTATACAGACAGGACTGTGGCTGTCATGCAACAAAGTATATATACTTGATTCTTAGGTAAAAATCTCAATACATCAAACAGATGGTTGTTCATTATCCATACCCGAATACTTACCAGTGCAAGGTATTTCCTTCCTGCTTTGTCAGGGAAGAAATTATGTATGGGTGAAGTTCAGTGACTTGTGTAAGGTCACACAGCATTCAGTGTCAAAACCCCTGAGCAGGGTCTTCTCCTCGGGCTCCCAATATTATGTGCTCATCTTTGTACCTCTCGACATCTAAATGTGCTCCTCTCTTCAAGAACAGCTGGAGACAGAGCCTGAGCAGCAACAGAACGGTGTTTCATCACTGCGGGTGAGAGGAAGGGTCCACAAAAGCGCATCCAGTATAGAGATGCTAATGGCCTATTAGGATCTCACAATTCTGGCAATTTCTTACCACCTGGATGTTAATGACTGCAATTAGTTATCCACCTTGGTCTGATCCTGGGAAAACCTGCCAGGTGCTGTCCTGCCCTATAAGAAATCACTTTGCTGCCAAAGAGAAAAAGGCTGGTTTTTTTGCCACTGAATTCGTAGAGGGGGAAACAGTTCTTTCTAATAGCTCTGGAATCTGAACTTTCATAAAAGGCACCTTATCTCCGTGACTTTCTCATATGTCTTCATCTGTTCTATTGACTCTCTTTGATGGAATACACCAGCAGGCACTGCAAAGTGCTTTTTAATACTTTAGCAAACAGTTGAGAGAGAAACCTCATTACAGATAAAGTGAGAAGTGAAGTTGGACAGCCCATTTATCTTACTCAAGATGAAATAAAGGCTACTGTTCAATTAGGCTAAAATAAAATCTCTCATGTTTCCTTCCTAATGTCTTGTTTGGGGGAAGGGGTGTTGGGGTGGGGGACGTGAGTGGCAGGATGAGTAAGCTTCTGAAATATTGCCCGAGAATGTGACAACAGAATGTGACGGGCACTGGGGGAGGGGAACAGGCTGCTCCTGCAGCTGCTCCTGCAGAAGTCACTTTGCATTGATTTCTGCCAGCAGGAAGCAGGGGCATGAGATAGCTAGGGGTCCGTCAGAGAGAGCCAGCACAAGCCCTTCCTCAGTCCTGGCCCTGAAACTTTCATTAGCATGCCTCAGATGGGACAAGGTCAGGGGCGGGGCAGACGGCAAAGGACTGTTCCTGGGGCTTTAGGAAGAGGAATTTGAGAAGAGTCAGTTCAATCCCAAACCTAAAATGTACGAAGACTGTACAACTGCTCTTATTCTTCAGCCATTAATTATAGCAGTTTTTGTTGTTTTTTAAATGGGGATTGAAGGGGAGAGTAGGGGTGCAGGGGCTGGGGAAGGATGATGGCAGAGCAGGAAAGAAATGAAGCTTGTCTTGTTGCCCAAATCTTGCACCTGGCTCTTTCTCAGCCTGCTGCGCTGGTTAAGAGAATGTTTTAATTTTTTTTGCTTCGGATATATATGCTTGTTCTCAAAAAATGGAGGAAATTCCATTTTTGCTTCCAGACTGTTAATCTGTTAGAAGGCTAAGCACTTTGCTAGGAGATGTCTTTTTTGTACTTTGTTTGAATCAGCTCCATTTTACCCTGAGATGTCTGATTTTTTTTTTTTTTAAGGCAGATAGAATGAAGGCCAAAGTTCTGACTCATTCATTTGATGTTTTAGAGCTTCTAGATACAAATATCCTTTCCTGCCCTCAGGAGCTAATCTTGTTTTATATATGATATCTACGGTTGTAAGGATCTGTAGCCTGCTATCTGCACTATGACTCTAGTATTTTTTTTTAAATTTATTTAGATAGAAAATACAAACTATTTACCCTCTTTTTCAAAACTTTTTTGTTAGCCTGAGAGAATCATGCACCAAGGTATTCCCAAATGGTCTTTTGGTTCAGTTCCTCTGATTTATTAAAATCTGGTTTATTAAATCCTCAGGTTTATTAAAATAAGATTTCATTTCCTCAAACCGTCCTCCCCTTAGAAGGATAACCAAGAGCCCAGGGTCGGAAGGACAGCAAGGCCCCTGTCAGCCAGCCCGCAGGGTGGTGCAGACCACAGCCACTGTCACTACCTCAGCACTGGAGACTGGGACTGCCTGGCTGCCCCAGAAGGTCCAGAATTGTGCCTCAGAGATGCCTCCCTGCAAAAAGGGAAAAAATACTTCAGAAATCACTTGGAATACTCATCATATGCAATAGAAAAGAATGAAAAAAAATCTGGATATGGTTTATGGAATAGTAAAGAATAGATTTGTTTAGAGTTTTAACTTACCAGGAATGTGCTATGAAGCAAAACTAAGAGGTAACTGGGAAGTTCTTCAAGTAGTCATTAGATTTTGAAGTGAGAATCCAACTTGGATGCTTGTTGGGTGGGTAGAGCTGGGCAGGAACTGGGCAGAACTCAGGGTGTGGAGCCAAGTGGCCAACTCCCAATACCTCTTTTAGCCACTTTTAGATTTTAAGAAATCTGACAGTCCTCTTCTAGGACCTCTGGCAATCTGAACCATCAGGATGGTGGTTAGAATAGCAACCATCATAACTGCAATTATGTGTATATACCTTGGCCTCATCTGCAGTGTGTGAGCTCTTTGAGGGCAGAAATCCTGTCTTTGTCACTTATTTAGTAGGTGCACAAGTGTATTAAGTGTGGCTGAACTGAACTGAGCTCAGTGGATTGCTTGACCCGTCCCACTGCTGTAGGCCATCGCAAATACAGCATTTTCCACTTTTCCAGCAATTCTAGGAGGAAATCTTCATAAAATGGCAGGCTGAGAATCATCCTGGAACAGGAAGGATATTTTGCCATAAGTATTCTTATCTCTACAGAGGGATCTGTGGTCTGTGTTGAGGCAGGAAAAGTTACTTAGGCTTTTCCACAGCTGCATCAAATAACGTAAGTACTACTGTCCAACTCCAAATCCAGTTTCTACATTCAGCAACCCACCCCTAAATCACTGAGGTGGTTATCCAGATACCTTTCAACCAGAAAGGAGATGCCCAGGTCAGGAATTTATTTTCCAGAGGGGAAGAGAGAGGAGAAGCTAAAATAAGTTTTCACAGCCTCTTTATTCAAGAAATTTAGGTTAATAAAAGGAATGAGTTCTAGTGTTTGATAGGATAGTAGGGTGACTGTAGGTAACAATAATTAATTATATATTTCCGAAGAGCTGGAAGAGATCCGAAATGTTTCCACTCAAAGAAATGATACATGTTTGAGGTGATGGATATCCTAAATACCCTAATTTTATCATTACACATTGTAAGCATGTATCGAAACAGCACATGTACCCCATAAATATGTACAATTATTATGTATGGTAAAAATACATAAATTAATTTTTAAAAGATAACTACATTACAATTGCATAATCCCAGAAACTAGCATAAAAGTGGTTATTTAATTTGAAACAAAATTTAGGATTCCATTAAGGAAACAAGATGAAAATAGATCACAATTAATAGACTACACACTGGGAGGAATTGACAGTCTGACCTTGAGGGAGTCTCCTAAAACTAAGACATGGGTCAGAAAGCTGGCAAGTTCTAATGCTCTGACACACCCAAGTCCATGTGTGGAGTTAGACTTCGGCCTCCCTATGGGACCTCAAGGCAATGGTCTTCAACCCAAAGGGAATGCCCACCCCTTGGAGGAGAACAAATGACTTTCCATTGAAGTCCTTATATTAATTTTAAGGAAATCAATTTTAGATTCTCAATTTCCAACTGTATGCTTTCCTAAAATTGATCTGCTGTGGTTGGCTGATTTTTTTTCCACCTACTTTTTAAAATCTGCTTCTTCACTAAGGAAAGACAAAGCTCTATCCCTTCTAAATCCTGTTAATGTAAATTGCCCAGGGCACCAAACAAAGGGACAATTCCAGGATGCCTTACTCATGAGAGGAGTGTCATAGATGCCAGCAGGAAATATTGAAGGCAGCAGTGCGTTATTTCATGCAAGAGACAAACTCTTGGCAAGGCTCTGAGGGCTTATCCACCCAGCCATCATCTTTGAATAAGAATTTAAAAGTGAGACGGTTGTCACTGGGGTGGGCATTAGTATGCTTATTTGAATTGAAAAATGAAGTAAGACTTTTTCTGACAGAAAGTAAGTCTGATTTGGATGATTGGTTTGACAATGAAGACTGGGTTTGCCAAGCTATGTGGTGGATATTGCCTATAAATTGAGCTATCTAAGTATACTGCTCCAAGATTTTGACAAAAAATATATTCGGAGCCCATATGCACCAGAGAATATGTTGGAAGTTAAATTTATAATTAACATTTTTAGATGTCAGTTTTAAATTGTGTAGGGTGCACAGAGATTATTTTTCAAAAAATTTTAAGGGAATATGTAAGAAAATTTGAGAACAACTGCTCTAGAGATTCAGAGAGGGCTAGGGCTAGGCTGGAACAACTAAGGAGGTTTCTTGAAGTGGTGGGACGGAGCTGGGTGCTCGAGAATGGTAGGGTTCTTCAAAGCGAAAAGGCAGGGAAAGGCTGTTTGGTCATTCATTCAATGTCAGCGGCATATACAAAGACTTGGAGGTTGTACCAAATGTGTTCAGTGAAGAGACAGTAATGTGACCAGTTTCATTGCAGGACAACAATGGAATGGCAGGAACAGTAACTTTCGTCACCTGTCTCAGCTTGAAAAGATTTAATATCTTACTTGCTGGGGAGTAGACGGCAGATGGAACAGGTGAATGGGCAATAAGGTAGGTTAGAAAAGACTTTGAAAGCCTCATGAAGGAATCTGGATTTTAAGCAGGATTTCATCAATTTAATATGTCTCACCTTCTTTAAGCAGGGTGTGTTGCTCTTCCTCTGAATTCCCATTAAATTATTTCCATTCTTCTACTGTAAGATGTCTCCCATGTCATGGAAATCATTTGTTTACATGTTAGCCTCTTCCATTATTAGTCTGTGAACTCCTCAAGAACATGAATCACCCACTAAAAAATCAACTCAGTGAATCTGTGATGGTTAATTTTATGTGTCAACTTGACTGGATTAAGGGATACCCAGATAACTGACAAAGATTCATTTCCCAGAATGTCTGTGAGGGTGTTTCTGGAAGAGACCGGTATTTGAATCAGTGGACTAAGTGAGGAAGATCCTCTCTTATCCGGCGCAGATGGGCATCATTCAATCAGCTGAGGGCCCGGATAGAACAGAAAGGCAGAGGAAAGATGACTTTGTGTTCTCTCTCTCTGTCCTGGAGCTGGGACACCCCTCTTCTCCTGCCCTTAGACATCAGAACTCCAAGTTCTCTGGCCTTTGGACTCTGGGATTTGCACAAGTAGTGCCCCAGATTCTCAGGCCTTCAGCCTTGAACTGAGAGTTATACCATCGGCTTCCTTGGTTCTGAGGATGTCAGACTTGGACTGAGCCATGCCACCAGCTTCCCTGCTTCTCCAGGTTGCAGACAGCTTATTGTGGGACTTCTCAGCCTCCATAGTCACATAAGCCAATTCCCTTATAAACCCCCTCTCACCTGTCTATCCATCCATCCACGTATCTATCCTACTGGTCCTGTCTTTCTGGAGAACCCTGACTAATACATGGATCATAACCGGCACTATAAAAAGAATAGAGCAGAATAGTAGTAACTTTGTTAACTTTTACTTTCAGGTATGTGTAAGAGTGTGTGTGCGTGCATGTGTGTATTTGTACTTGGCATCAATGTAAAAGGCATTTTTTGCTACGAGTCATAGTGGGAAAAGTTTGAAAACCACTGTCCTGCACTCTCTTGCCTGGACTAAGTAATAATGCTAATGAAAGTGAGGGATTGATGAGAGAGACGTTTTGAAGCAAGAGTGGACAGGACTTGACATTGGATTGGCTCTAAGAGTTCAGTTAAAAAGGTCTCCAAGGGAAGTCCACTTGCTCAAGGCTTCTTGGGTGTGGCTCCATAAAAAAAAAAAAAAAGGTCTCCAAAGTTTGGAACCCAAGACATTGGAAGAATATGGGTATCATTCATATAAAAATTAAAGTAGGGAGTTGTGGCTGTCATTAATGCTGCTCACACATTTCCAGCTCTCTGCCTGTGGGCACATGGTAGGCTTATACTTCTGGACCTTTTGTGGCAGGGGGAGTCATGTGAAGAGGTCAGGCCAATGAGTTGTGGGTAGAACTGATGCGTGTCACTTCCAGCTGGAGCATATATGTGCTGGTATGAGGCCCTCCAATACTCTCGTTCCCTCTGCCACGGCACCTGGCAGTGTTTGAAATAGTGGCTACTCTGTCAGTCTGGGACCTGAAGTGAGGAGATTTGGAGCAGAGCTCCTTGGCCAACCTGTGGTGCACATGTAGCCTGAGCAAGAAATAATTTTGTTGTCTTAAGCAGCTGAGAACTGGAGCTTACTTATCACAGCAAAATCTGCTCTATTCTAATTGGCAGAGGGGTGGTGCGTGGAGGGCACACTTCCTTTCTACATTACTGACCTGGAAAGGGGAGCACACAGATCACATTAGGTTTCTGAGGAAGCTCTAGGCTAGACAGTAAGATCTATAGGATGAAGGGACTATGAATTGAGAGTCTAGGAAGTTCCATTATCCCAAAACTCTACACTCACAAGTGTCACAAATGTGGGACTTTTACCTCCACCTCCTTCCACACTCCTGGATCCCTCTGTGGGGACAGTTCTTGGACAAGCTGCTTTCCTTCCTGTGGTAGGCAGAATAACGACCCCTAAAGACGTCCATCCCTAATTCACCCTGTGAATATGTTATTTGGCAATTGCAAAAGCAATTTTTCAGATATCATTATCTGTAAAATAACGGTATTTTGCATGGATCAAACCAGCATTATAAAAAGATAATAGAACAGGATAATAGTAACTTTATTAACTTTTACATTCATTTATGTGTAAGAGTGTGTGTGTGCATGTGTGTGTTTGTACTTGGTCTCAATGTAAAATGCATTTTTTACTGTGAGTCATAGTGAAACAAGTTTGAAAAACACTGTAGATGGGAAGATGATATTGGATTGTCCCAATCTAATCACACAGTCTTTAAAAACAGAGATGCAGAGGTGGCAACAGGAAAAGCATCCAGTGCACTGTTGCTGGTTTTGAAGATGAAAATGAAGGAAGGGGGCCATGAGCCAAGGAATAGAGGCAGACTCTAAAACCTGGAAAAGGCAAGGAAATGGATTCTCTTCCAGAGTGTCAGAAAGGAATGTGCGCCTGTCAGCACCTTGATTTTAGTCCAGTGAGATTGCAGTCAGACTTCTGACCTACAGAACTTTAAGACAAAAAATTTGTGTTCTTTAAGCCACCAAGTTTGTGGTAATTTGTAACAGCAGCAATAGTGATCCAATACACTCCCCTACTCCTATTAGAAACATTTCTTATGCTTTCTTCCTTGTGCAGCTTGCTTCCATCATCCCCTCAGTCTGAAATGCTTTCCAATCCTGCTGACTTCTGTTCATCAAAGCTCAGCTCAAACCCCATCTCCTTTATGAAATCATCCAAGTCCCCCCAGCTGAACATTAACCCTTTCTCCTCTGACCAGCTATTGTGCTTTGCCCATAGCTTTGTACTTTCAATCTGGTGTATAATAACCCACTTACTTGGCACCGATTTCCCCTGTGTTGTTAGGTCCATGAAGTCTGACATACATAACTTACATATAAGTGATATCCAATAGTTAAAAAAGCAACACTTCAAGAAAACAACCACAGTTTTTCTTTTTCTTCTTTTAACCATTGGGCCATTGCAGCTGGCAGAGAAAACTTGAAAGAGCAATCTAGAAATAATAATAGAGATTTTTTTCTTTTATTTAGTACTGAGGGTGGTCAATATTAAAGTTGTTATTTTCACCTAAAAGTCTATGCTAGCTATGAAATCCTTCATAATGGATACTGCTGATTGCAGCACCAGCACACATTCCTTGCTTCCTAGTTAAGAGAAGGAAGTGATTTTTCTTTTCCAATTTTCTTTTCGGGTATCTACTCTTCCCTCATAAGATCTAGGGTACTGCATCCCAGCTCCTAGGACAGATCTTGTAGGTCCACGCTAATTATAGTAATCCCATTTCCCTTTTAAGTGATTGGTTTAGAAATGACCAGAGCAAGTTGAAACAGGATTGTCCTTATAAAATGAGGCTGCAGAAGGGACCAAATCTCCTTAGGCTAAACACAATTTTAAAGGGAGGGAGGAGACTCTCTTTAGGACAATGACCATACATTAGGTAAAAGCAGAGGTTTTCTTTCTTTCTTTCTTTTCTTTCTTTTTTTTTTTTTTTGTTAAGTCAGTGAGGTCAGCAGAGATCTTAATTTACTTCTCATGCTTTGCTTAGACAAGATAATGCACTTAGTGCTGCTTGGTTGGTCTCAAATGCTTGGCCGCCTCTCAAAGAGCTTTTGATTTGGGGAAGGGATAGGACAGGGTGTTCCCAGCCAGCCTTATCAGTAGCAGACAGTACTCAGGCTGCAGCCTCAATTGTGTGAGTGCCCTTTTGTGAAGCCTTTAGAAGGGTGGATCTGCTTACAGAGCCATTAGCTGGGAGGTCCCAAAAGTCACCTTGCAGGGATGGCTGAGCACCCCTGAGCACCTGCCAGTCATTCATAGTAGCCTTTCCCTCTTAACTGTTTCCAGCCCGAGACATACAGGGAGAGTGACAACATCCGTGTGGATGGGATGATCAGAATGGGCTACTTGGAGGAAATAGGACTTTTCTTCCTTTAATTTGCTCATGGACTCAGCAGAAATTGATTTGAATGACTCTTTTCTCAATCCTTCCAAGACTGCTACATTTTTGATGCATAAGAGAAAAGTTAATTCATATAGTGAATGACTGGGACATTAGGGCTTAGTTCTTCCATGGGACTCTATTTCTCTCTTTTTTTTTTTTTTTTTTTTTGAGATAGAGTCTTGCTCTGTTGCCTGGGCTAGAGTGCCATGATGTCAGCCTAGCTCACAGCAACCTCAAATTCCTGGGCTCAAGCAATTCTCCTGCCTCAGCCTCCCGAGTAGCTGGGACTACAGGCATGCACCACCATGCCCGGCTAATTTTATATATATATATTTTTAGTTGTCTGTATAATTTCTTTCTATTTTTAGTAGAGACAGGGTCTTGCTCTTGCTCAGGCTGGTCTTGAACTCCTGAGCTCAAACAGTCCACCTGCCTCGGCCTCCCAGAGTGTTAGGATTACAGGCGTGAGCCACCGCACCCGGCTGGGACTCTATTTCATTTATTCAATATATTTATTGAGTGCTTATTATCTGCCAGGCACTCTTATAGGTACTGGTTATACAGTAGTGAACAAATGAAGACCCTGCCTTCATGGGATTTATGTTTTAGTGGAGAATTGAGAGTCAGGATAAACATAAACAATATATACGCTGTATACCTGGGTCTTGAAGAAAAGATGGGATCTGCATAGTATGGTAGAGGGAAGGGAGGCCATAGAACATGATCTGGGAAGGCCACGACATATGGCAATGGATCTGGGACTTGGCTGCTTTCTGCTCCTTCCTGCAAAGAGAAGAGCCAAAAGGACAGGCTCTTGTCGACCCTGATTGCTGAACCTCATAATCCCTAAGTACACGCCTTTTGTCCACGGGGTCATGGTCAGGATGTACTTTTAGGAACAGATAGTCCTGGAGTCAGGTGTCACCTGGGATGGGACTACAAATTTGGTGACAAGGCTGAGTTTCTTGACCCACTGGAAGGATATACACTCCTCTACATGGTGTAATTTAGGGCCCACAGAGTCTTTTCCCCAGAGCTTTTTACGGGGCTCCAAATGTCACCTTACCTACTCCTTTGGCTTAAGGCAGAAGGTCCCAAACTTTCTCAGTTTACAGCACATTAAGTGTCTCAATACTTTTTTTTTTTTTTTTTTTTTGAGACAGAGTCTCGCTTTGTTGCCCAGGCTAGAGTGAGTGCCATGGTGTCAGCCTAGCTCACAGCAACCTCAAACTCCTGGGCTCAAGCAATCCTACTGCCTCAGCCTCCCGAGTAGCTGGGACTACAGGCATGCGCCACTATGTCCGGCTAATTTTTTCTATATAGATTTTTAGTTGGCCAGATAATTTCTTTCTATTTTTAGTAGAGACAGGGTCTCACTCTTGCTGAGGCTGGTCTCGAACTCCTGACCTCGAGCGATCCACCCGCCTCAGCCTCCCAGAGTGCTAGGATTACAGGCGTGAGCCACCGCGCCCAGCCAAGTGTCTCAATACTTTTTTCATGAAAAAAGCCAAAAGAAATCTCTAACTGTTCTGTTTATTAAGTAGGTAAGTCCAAATAACTTAATAGTAGTAGTTTGTGCAGGGTCTGACAGATGTTTCTGCGTTTCTCTTGAAAATTTAAAAAATATCCCGCTGTGCCCTGTGAGTTCACTATGGCATGCTTAGCATATGTTTGTCATTATGGGCTTCAGGCATGGAAAGTCCCTATTAAGATATAAATGGTCCTTAACAGGGATAACCCACCATCGACCTTGAGTGCCAGAGGCGTTCATGTGGTCTGTTGTAGAGTGGTCTGAATCTAAAGAGATGGGACCCGGGGTGGTTAAGTTTTGATGGAAGGAAAGGGAGGTAAAGGGCAGGTTACAAGTGTTGTGCGAGTCAGGTAGACCTGGGAGGGGAGAAGGCTGCCTGCCAGGAGGAGAGAGAGAGAGGCACCGAGAGCCCTGTGTGTCCAGCCCTGAGAGCCACAGGAAGTGAGGGGAAGGAGGTGTGATGAAGTGGATACAAGTTATCTACCCCCTGGAGGGTCTGCCGCCCCAGTGTGCACCCACTCAAGTGAGAGCTTTCACCCCGTGAGAAAGGCCACGCTGAAGGGCTGGCTCACTCTCTTTAGTTGGACTTGTACTTCCATGTTCCTGTAGTTCCAAAGATGCCCCTCTCTTTGTCCTACCTGCCCTGCCTCCTATGTGTGCTTCTAGGACAGATAGGACAGACCACCTTGGCACCCCACTCACTTTGCTTCTATAAACAAACATTTACCAGACTCTTCCCTGAGCCAGGTGTTCAGGTGCTAAGGATGAACGAGGCACAGTCTCTGCTTTGATGAGCTTGAAGTGGAGTCCCAACATCTACCTGGAAGACCTTCGGACCCTCCCCGTCTCCTTCCCTCTTGGCTGGGAGCCATTCAGCTGCATCAGGCTTTAGCGGAATACGGGTCTCTTGACTACTAGCTCTGTTCCACATATTGTCTTTGTACTTCGACAATTCATTTCCTTTTCCTGACTCATGACATAGGAAGACACTGAGTGATAACTACCAACTTTCAAAGACTCTAAAATGACAATGCTTGCAAGATGTGCACAAGATTTATGTATCTCCAAGAAAGAAAAAATGCTGCCAATTATAGTTGTAAGATATCATTGTTTTTAAGATATATCTTGTCTTTCGAAGTGTTAAAATGTAAAAGACAAGGTAGGTCTTAGAATAGATAAAATATGGTAACATTGCAGAAGCATCTATTCTAGTTTAGGCATTTGGCTAGGCACTATTTCTGCTATATCAGGTAACCCCTACCTTCTGCACCTATCCCTAATGGTCAATGTGTGCATTTTAAGACATATTCACGTTTTTGCTACATCACCAATAGATTGATCTCTTAGTTTAGGCTTCTCCAAAAGCAGAGCCCAAGGTAAGGACTTACAGAGGACTATAGTTATTTGTGAGGTAATCCCAGCAAGCAGTTGGGAGGGAGCAGCGGGAGTGCACAGGGAGAAGGAAAAAGTCAATCAAGCGCGCATTGTCTCTGCTTTAGGCAAAAGGGGCCCAACTCTGGAGGGACCATTGAGGCCTACAGAATGTCTCCCAGAAGTGCCCCCTCTGCAGGAGAGGAGGCTGGGCATTTGTTTAATGGCTCTCATTCTCCTTTTGTTGAGAGTGGTCCCTGAAGGCTTTGACTACTTCCTCTTCCTGGCTAACCTGTGTGTGGGCTGAGTGGGTTCCTGTGGTTTTGGAGTCTTGGGGTGGAAGAACAAAGGTGGGGTAACAGGTGAGACTCCCATCACAGCTGCAGCTGTGGCTGAGGGGGTGCGATGCAGGGCAACAAGGCATCCACCACACCCATGAGGAAACACAGGTGGTCTGAGACTTCTCTTTGTGCGTAGGCTAGTTACTGGGGTACATTTCTATCACTTGCAATCTTGAGTTCTGCTTAATCCAATACTTTGATGAGTCAGGGGACTTGGACTCCCAAGTTTTAGTCTTTGCTCTGCGTGGTCTTGGGAAGGACCCTTAACTTCTCTGGGCCTCAGCCTTTTCCTCTGCTGAATGAGGGAGGTGGACTTCACAGTTCTGGAGCCCCTCGGTCAAGTCTATCACTTGAGCCTAACTCTGTGTTGAGCATCGTTATACTGATTATGAGTTTCAACCTCGGCTACCTTGCTCCTACCCCCTTCCCTTCTCAAACAGCCCCTTGAAAGTCACACAGATGGTGAGGGGAGAGACTAGGATTTATGTGCAGGTTTGTCTGACTGCACCAGACAACCCTAACTCCACTTTAAAACCCAGAACTCAAATTAGATTTTCTGTTTTCTTTAATTCATTCATTCATTTATTGGAATTTGACTGAATGCTTACCACCTTTTAGCTGCCATATGCTAGACTCCAGTATTCAGCCGCAAACAAAAAGACAAAGAGACCCTATTTCTTTGCATTTACATTCTAGTGGAGATGATCATATATTAATAATAAACAAATTATTAATATTATGTACTGAGAGGAGATAAGTGTTGTGAAGAAGAATGAAGCAGGGTAAGGAGACAGAGAGTGGTGGAGTGCTGTTTTCTACAGATGCAGGCTAGTGGCCAGCAAGGTCTTCATCCATGACTTTCATTGGTGTGGTATTGTCTGAATGCCAACCTCTGAAGGCTGAAGACCCTTCTCTATTCCCTCCCACCCTCCCCTCCATTTCTAGCCGGAGACTTGAATGGCAGGTTGTATTTTCCAAAGATGGTTCTAACAGTATCTCCCACTCCACATGCTCTTCTTATAATGTGGCTTTGGTATTTCTCCCAGTAAGAGGTGGGGTCTATGCCCCTCTCTTTGAATCTGAGTGGGCTTGTGACATTGAAGGAAGTGACACTTCGTGACTTCTGAGGCTAAGTCATGAAAGGTGATGCAGCAAGCAAGGAATCAGAGGTATTTACACACCCATCTTTATAGCAGCATCATTCCAACAGCCAAGCGGTGGAAGCACCACAAATGTTCATCAGCAGATGATGGGCAAAGCAAAAGTGGTATATACATACAATGGGATATTATTCAGCCCTAAAAGGGAAGGAGGTCTGGTCATATGCTGTAGCATGGAGGAAACTTGGGGACATTGTTCTGGGTGAAGTGGGCCAGTCAGATGCTCCATGATTTCACTTCTATGAGGTATCTAAAGCAATCAAATTCATAGAAATGGAAAGCAGAATGGTGGTTTCCAGAGGCTTGGAAGACGTGAAAATGGGGAATTGTTTAATGGATATAGAGTTTGTTTTGTAAGATGAAAAAGTTCTGGAGATTGGTTGCACAGTGTACTTAATGCTACTGAACTGTACACTCAGAAGTGATTAAGATGGAAAATTTTATGTGTGTGTTTTTTACAACAATTAAAAAAACCCAGATAATGCAGCTTTTGCTTTGCTTGCTATGAAACTTGCATTGGAGTCCTGAGTCACCGTGGAAGTGGTTCACCTACCCCCAGGCCACCATGCTATGAGGAAGCCCAAACCTGCCTGCGCAGAGAGACCACATGAAGTGGTCCTGAGACCACGTGAATAAAGAGAGATGTCTGGCCAGCCCCCAGCTGCCACCTGACTAAAACCTCATGAGAGACCCTGAGCCAGAAGTGCCCAGCCAATCTCTTTCCAAATTCCTGATCCACAGGAACCTTGAGAAATAATGAAGTAATTACTCTTTTAAGCCTCTAAGTTTTGGCATATTTGTTCCACAGCCATAGCTAACCAGATGTCTTACCTCAGTCTCTCAGGTCAATCCTGACCACAGGCAGAAAGGAGTTAGCAGCTCCAGCCCCTCACTGTGCAGGGGCTGATGTTCTGGTTCTGTAGACTGAAAGCTCCTTGAGAGGAGGGCTCTGTGCCATCACTGTGGTGGTTAGAGCCCCATCCCCAGGAGAGAGCGTGGTATATTTCATTCTACAAATAAGGTACTACGTGCCCACTATAGGCCAAGGGACTGTGCTAGAACTAAGTGAAGTCTGAGGTTTGCTCCTTGCTCTCAAGATATGTAATCTAACAGAAGAGACAAACATTAAACATGTGAACAAATTGTGGTTCCATGAAGGAAAAGAACCGGGTGCATTTAGAAATAATTAACACAGGGGAGTAATTTAGACTGGAGGAGAGTCAGGGCAGGGGTCTCTGAGAAAGTGACGTTTACGTTGAGACTAGAAGGATGAGAAGGCATTAGCCTTGGGAAGAATACAGGGAAGGGTCTTCCAGGCCAGGGAAATAGCACTTGTGAAGGCCTTGAAGCCACAAAGAACTTGCTATACGAATATGCTCAACAAATGTGCGTTTGCCAGGGCCTGCTCTGAGCTGTAGGTCTGGCTCAGGTCTGCTCTCCCATCCCTCGTCCTGTTTGAACTAGCGCTGCCAGGGCGGGTTTTTCTCATGGTGCTGGCAGAAGCCCAAGAGGACAAGCTCAACTGGGTAAACACACCCCAAGCCTCTGCTTATCATGCCTGCTAAGGGCCCATTGGACTAAGCAAGTCACGTGGCCAAGGCACTGTCACCAGGGCAGAGGATAGTCCTCCCATGGAGGTTAAGGAAAGGGGTTTGTGTACCCACTTTTTAGGGGACAAACTTCTATAGCGGTGGAATGCCCTGTATCCTCAGCTATTATTTTATCTATGCTACAGCCTTTGTAGTAATAGATTGTACTGACACCAACCAGACTCTTCTCCCCAACACTTCCAGCTGGGTCGTGCCCCTCCGCCTGCCCTCCCCAGCCACCCGCACTGGCCCAGACCAATGCTTGTCTGGTTCTCCATCCTCATCAGTCTGCCCCGTTCCACAGCACTGAACTGTCTGTGCCAGCTGTATCCGGCTGTGACAAGCAAATCTGATGAAAACGTGGGACGCTGGCAAAAATCATTTCATGGAGATAAATTTAAGAAAATCATCTAGGCTGATTAAAAAGCTGAAGAAGAATTGAATTGGAGCAGGATAATAAAACTCACTTATCTTATAGGGATGCCATGAAAATTAGCTAGTCAGTATTCATGGTTTGAACACAAAAGAAAAATTGTTATTGATTTACATGTAATGTCTCTGGTGTGTCTTCCAAAAGAGCCTCCTTAGCTAATATATAACAGGGGATGGAGAAACCAAATGTTAAGTTTAGGACCCATCCATCTTGGCTTCAGGTTTTTTTGTTTGTTTGTTTGCTTTTTTGCCAATCAAAGAACAGCACCGGTGGTGGCAAAGATAGCAACACTTTTCCCGGCAGCAGGATGGGGACAAGCAGAGGGAGCTGGCCCTGCCCCTAGACATTTTAAAGAATTGCTGTGTAGATCGTAAAACACCATTGCATTCATAAAGTACGGTTCACTAGATTTTTGATGAAAAAACTTCGAGGGGCATCTGTTTTCCCTCCTCTGTTCTGCACCCCCACCCCGTCCCGTGTCTCCTCCCATAACACTCCCCCCCCCAACCCCACCCCGAGTAGAGACCATTTCAGAGTAAATTATGGCCGGTTCTCAAGCCTTATTTATTATTCAGGTACTGCTTGGCTTGGCGCCTTTTTCTCCTGCCAACCGGGGCATTCCTCCATTTCACAGCTTCTTAGCCCTAACCTCTGAGACTGCAGCAGCGGAAATGAAGAGGAGGGACTCAAGCCAATTCATTATGCCTCTTGTTAGTGGTGCTGGTAAAAGGTTTGCTGGGAAAGGAGACTGGAACGACGGCCCTCATTAACAGAGGCGCAGAGGACCGGGAGGACGGGGCTGCGCAGCTGTTAGCCTACATCAAAGTTTAGGGGCAAGACCTCCTTCCCCTCAGCCTTGCCATAGCAACGTCAATTGCGAGGGCCTTTTCCGTGGGCTCTGGCTTTCTTCAGAGTCAAATGACATCGCGGTATGATAATGGTCACAAACACCACAGGACATGCTCCCTGAGTAGGTGCCAGGCACTGTGAAAGTGCTTCAGGCAAATTAGCTCATTTAGTCCCCACAAAGACTCCAGGGGTGCAACTGTTAGGGCCCTTGTTTTACAGAGAAGCCACTTGCCCAAGGTCATGGTTCGGAGCAGCAATAGGAACTCTGTGGAGAACAGAGTAGGCTGCTTGTTCTTCAGTAGAGCAGCTCCACCATCTCTCTGGGCTGCCCCGGGGACCTTCCTTTCCTGACCCTTTCCTGTTCTGGAGGCACAGTGCTCACGTGGATGTCTCTGCCACTGTCCTCCCCACCACAGTCCCCATCCAGCCCACTACCCCTGCCTGCGTGTGGGATTTCCACGTGTGCATCAAGGTTCTGCCTGCGTGACAGAGCCCCCACCCAGCCTCGGGTGCTCTTCTCAACTCAGACAACACCTAAAGACCCACTGAGACAGCAGCTAAAGACCCTCGGTGATCAGTCACTCTGGCTTTGGATCCAGACTGCCTGGGCTCTGTTCCTGCTTCCACTACTTGTTACCTCTGCAACCTTGGGACGCCACCTCACTTCTCTATACCTCAGATTCTTGAGACTAATAACTGTGCCTACTGCCCAGAGCGGCTACGAAGGTCAAATGAGATTATGCATGTAGAGCACTGTCAAACACCTGCTAAGTGCTCAGTAAATACTAGCTGTTATTACTTCCTACTACATGCTTGTCGCTGCCCTGGGACTAAAGGGGCATGAAAAAGCGTGGGCTCAGAGAAATTTAGGGGTCTTCAGTAACTCTACACTCTTGTGGGTGCAGCTGCACTATCAATTTTCAGGCACATTATAGATTAAGCAGATTTTGGTGCATGGACCTGGGAGCCTCATCACCATATACATACTAGTCTATAAATCTGTTCTGTGTTTCAAGCAACTGACTTTGCAAAGACCCTCTGGACAAGTTACTGAGATGAGCTGAGTAGACTGGAGGCAGAATAGGAGAGGTGCTCACTTTCTATACGAAGGATGAGGCTAGAAAATGTCCTTCCTTACACTGAAAGTGGGGGTTTTTCAGCCCCTTGGATGTAGCATGACAGTGGATGCCACAAGAGTTTAAGCAACGAGAGGGAAGGGAAACTGTTCCCTGCAAATAGCACCCACTGGGAAGGAAACATCAAACTGTGCTTGAGTTGTCTGTTCAGCTGCATTTCAGAGGCTGCACTCTACCTTGGTCGTAGAAAGGATAACTCTCCAATACTATCCATTCCAAACATCACTTAGGCTAAATGGTGTAATAGTTCACTGGAGAGTCCTCTGTAGAAATTGAGAGCAAGGCTTTCGGAATTAGGGAGCCCTGGGTCAAAGCCCAGGCTCTGTCACTCTACCAGGCTATGTGATTTAAGAGCCTTCATTTCACCTTTTGTAAAACAGGTAAGAGTAGTACTTACCTTACAGGTTGTTAAAATGAGAGAATGAGTGTAAATCACTTTTAGCACAGTGCCTAGTATGCAGTAAACACTTAAATTAGGGGTGGGGAAGCTTTTCATGTTGGAAGGCTGCATTAATTTAGCTGTAATCAAGTAAGGCCACATTCAAGAAACTTCAATTAGATATACTTAAAAATGTACATTATTTTGTACAACTCTACTATGTACTTAATAATTTCAAAAAAATGAAAACTATTTGTTAATTTTAAAGTTAACTAACCTTTTAATGACTTTGTTGTGTCTGCTTTTTGTTGGAAAGCATTTGAATATTTGGCTGCAGCATGGAGGTCTGCAGTTTCAGTTGATCTTCTAGATAGGTATCAGTCATTTGTGACCTTAAGGGAGACTTGATTTGGGTTAAGTAGGAGAATGTAGATTCACAGCAATAAGTGGTTGAAAAGCAAAAAAGTGTTTTTCGGGCATATTTCTGAAGGTGTGGGTATTTTACTGCATGTTTCCATATTTCAGTTGCATCTTTCTTAGCATCAATGACTTTACAATGTCATCTACTGAGAGCTCAATCAATCCCATCTGTAGTTCTTCAGGTGCTTTGGTGATATGAACTAGGTGAGGCTGAAATGCTAATTTGAGTGTGATGTCAAAGTCAGTGAAGCTTTCATTGTATCCTCCAACTAATAGGTCTATAATAGCTGCATATTTGTCAAATGATTTGCATATATCATCCTGCTCATCGATGACCTTTGCTAACTGGGGAAAGTGTTCATCTGAAATTTCTTTTTGAAGAAGAATTATTTTGTAAAAAGATAGCTTTTTTCAAAATGCTTGAATTTTTTGCCACATATCGTACGTAGACTTAGTTTTACCTTGTAAAAACATTCAAATCGTTTTGATTTGACATGATATCACACAGAAATGCTGCATTTCCATAGAAATCTTCTTTCAGTAATTCACATTGCTGATTCTGTTCTTCATAAAATTTAACTATCTGTTCTCACAGAGATAAAATTTTGGCTAACACCTGTCCCTGTGATAGCCAGCACACTTTAGAATAACAGGGCAAATCCACACTGAATATCTCATCATTCAACTTTGACATGTTACAAAACTGACAATGCTGTGTTGCATTTGCACTAATATAGTTAACAACACTTATAACTTGTTACAAAGCGTCACTTGAAATAATAGCTTTAGCACAGAGATTTTGCTGATGCAAGATACAATGAAAAGAAATGAGAGCATCTGGATCTGTTAATACTTTTTTCATCTGTGCAATAAACCCTTCATGTTTTCCTATCATGGAAGCTACAGCAACTATACATACACTCACTAAATTTAACAAATGCAGTCCAACTTCACAACATTTATCTTGAAAGTTGTTGAAGATATGTATTCCCTGTGTTCTGTGTGCAAGAGTGCCCAAAGCGAGTAACTCTTTTTAGCAAAGAAAACCTTCTGTTATGACCTGAATGAAGTATAAAACCTACACTGAGTCAGTAGTATCAGTTGATTCATCCAAAGTGAATGAATAATATATATTTTCCTTTTGAAGTATTGCATGAAGTTGTTTTGTTAAGTTGAAGGCTAATTTATGCTGCCGATCAGTTATGGTTCTCCTTGAAAGAGGCAGTTGTTTGTATTTTGAAACATTATTGGAGTCTAAGCATCCTACACCTTCGAATGCATTCTTTCACAATTTCTACATCACTGAATGGCTTCCCTTTTTTCCCTGAGTATATAAGCTACTTTGTAAGTTGCTTCAGTGGTATTATTTCCAGGTCTTATCGATGCTTGAAAGATTTGTCTTTGCTTTTCATCTTTTAATTTCTGCAATACGAACTTTCATGCCTCTTTCCCTAGTTTAAAATATTTGTGGTCCTTGTGAGTGTTATAATGCTGATGAGCATTGAATTTCTTTAACATTGATATTGCAGTATCACAAAGCAAGCAAATCATCTTATCTTTAGCTGAAACAAGATAATATCACAGCTCCCAATCCTCATTAAAAAATCTGTTTTCTTCCCTCAGCGTTCTCTTGGTCTTCTTTGACATGATGGGCTGTTAAGCAGACAGGATTAAAAAATACTGTCAAGCTGTGCAACTATTTACAAATTCTACTTCAGACAGAAACACAATGCACTGTTGTCAAAAACTGATGACAGACTCGTGTACTTGACCCCCATAAACTCTTGCCAACCAGGCTTGTGTGGTAGTCGTGCCAGCCAACTGAGGGAAGTTAGAACTAAATTATGAGGATAGCAGAGATCAATTTAGCCCTTATGGCTTACTAATGTTCTAATTGTGCTGGTCAATTTGGAAGGATTATTTCATTGAAACTTATTTTATTCTTTGGTATTTTAAATATATTCATTTTAAAAATAAAATAAAAATATAAAAGATGAACAAAAATGTATTAATAAAAATAAAAAGATTTGTTCTGTAAAATTTGGATTCAGTCAAAAGGTTGCACTTAAGGACCTGGAAGGCCACATGTGGCCTTAAGGCTGCAGGTTCCCCACACCTGACTTAAATCATTGCAGCTATTAGTATTTTAATTTTTTCTAAAGTTGCAAGATTTCTGTTGATAGAACTTTTGGACGAGGGGATCTTAGGAAAAGGGTAGGGAAGACAGGCCAGCCACCCTGGCCATTACTGTGATTCCTGTGATCAGTGATGTGAAGCTACCACAAATAAAGCAAGTGACCACAAATGGAAAGTGAGATCTCAACCACAGCCAGGTTGCTTTTAGTATATATACATGGCTGCTAAGAGCTTAGCAAGTTTCTGGGTCTGTATTAATACTTGCCCATTACCAAACTAAGAGAATTTTATTTTTTATTTTTGTATTGGAATGTATGTACCAGTGGTGGATATATGTTCTGTAATACGGGAAATACAGATATGACCAGTGGTCCCTCCAGTTCTGAAGTAGTGAGCAGACAGCCGTGCTATGTGTTCAGCAAACCCGCAGTGTAGCATTGTCCTAGCAGTAAAGAAGTCACTGTTTCAGCAAAACACTCCAAACCCACAGAGTTAATCCAACCCATTTAATACTATGCTCAATAGTTATTGTGCTGTATGGCAGTGAAACAGAAATGGCAAGCTATTTACCAAAATGACCATACTGTCCTTAATTCCTCTGGTGACCAGTCATATTTTCAGTTGTTCTCTTTGCTAGTTGTTCAGTATCTCTGTGTTCGGTATCATTGTTGACACCCTTCTCATACCGTGTTAAGTCATGCCTCCTGCTCCCACTACTGTTCTTCCTTTCCTCTCCCAGGGGACATTTTTTTATTCCCCCAGGCCCCATGTGTCCTTGAGTCTTAGTGGTCCTCATAGGTCAGCTGTCTGGGTGTGGGAGGGCAGAAATTGGACTTCAAATTAGCTATAGTGGACATCCTTTTGGCAGTTAAAGGGAAAGTGTGAAGGAAGTGTAAGAACGCCCAGAGTGCTGGCTTCGTGTGTCTGACAGTCTGGGGGTAAAGAAATGATGCATTAGCCTCAAGAGAAGGGAGAAGAAAAGGGAGCTGCAGCTCAGAAATCTATTGTATCTAGTCCCTTGAAATGAGCATGGCAGATTTACACTTAATGTCTCTAAGCTTCGTTTTTCTCATCGGCAGAGTGAGGACAACCATCTCTACTGCACAGTGTTGCAAGAATGAAATTAGAGAATGTGTGTAATGCATTCCACACAGTGACTGGCACGGGGTACATGCCAATGAGTGGCATCTATTTTTTAATGATGTGCTCTTGTCCTGCCAAATAGGGTACCTAAGTGGAAAGGGTACCTCAGTGGAAAAAAAGACTCTGGCTAGAAAGAAACAATAAAATTATATATAGATTTCTTACCTTGATAAGAGACAAATATATAGGGCATATTCCCTTGCAGCTGAATTTTGGAATAAACTCTTCCAATCCATGGGCTCTTTTCCCTGCTCCTGGCAAAATCTATTGCGAACATTTTCACTTGCTTACCAAATTACTCCTTAGTGAATGGCCTATTTGATGGATAGGATCAGTAAAATGGTATTATGTTTAGTTTAATTTAATAGCTTGGAGTAATATTTTGGGACCTGTCATTATTCTCTTTTATTGTTCCTGCAGGTCAGTTAACTTTAAAGTGAGAGACAGAAAGGTATTATAGTTTTTCTACTTTATTTAAACAACTGGTTCTCAGACATGTGCATTAGAACCACCTGGAGAGCTTGTTGAAACTCACGGTGGCAGGATCCCACCCCCAGAGACTCTGGGCCTGCACTTTGATAACCTCTCACTTAAGCCAAGGCTGCTTTCTCTGCACTCTAGGCTGTGGCAGTAACGGGGCTGGCAGCTCCCCGCTTGGCTTGTTGACCTTTGTAGGGTTTTTTTAGTTGGTTAAGCGGTGTATAGCTACCTTATATTAAGAACAACACTTTTTCTGCCCCAAGAAAAGTTACTAACCCAGAAGGAGTGCAGGATATAATGCACCATTGACCATATTGGGGGAACGTATATCAAAAATGGGTGTGTTAACACATGATGAAGAGCTTGGATTTTCGAGTTGGGAAAACAAGTGATGAGACCTAGCTTTGCAACTTTCTGGCTGTGTGGCTCTCTAAATTTTGTTTTCTCATCTGTAAAATGGGGACATGTATACTTTCTTGCCAGGTTTAAAGAAGGTAATGCACATAAATTGCTCAATAAATGTTAGCAGTTTTTTCAAAGGGAGATGAAAACCGAATAATGCCTAAGACTGTGAGTGCTGCTGTTCATATATGCTCATTAGAACTCACTAGAGAGTCTGAGCACAAAGTGTGTCCTTTTCCTCTGAGGTTTAGGTCAGTCCAGGTAGAGAGAGATTTCCAAAGGAATTTCTTACAAGGTGGCATTCAGTCTTTTCTGGAAAATTCATACTGAGGAGCTTTGTATTCTAAAATAAAATATAAAGAAAGCAACCCTATCAACTATCTGCCAGTAGAATTGTGCATGCTGTACAAGTGAATAATTTGGGGTTGGCATTAGTTATTATTCAAATACGAACAACTCTGGCTTGTTTAGATCATGTTATGATGCAAAAGCCAGAAGGACCTTAGAGATCATCTGGCTTTTAAACCTTTTATTTTACAGATGAAAAATCTGTGGGCCTGAGAAGCTAAGTGAATAATTTGCTTTAAGGTACATAACCACAGGCTGGGCGCGGTGGCTCACGCCTGTAATCCCAGCACTATGGGAGGCCGAGGCGGGTGGATTGTTTGAGCTCAGGAGTTCGAGACCAGCCTGAGCAAGAGCGAAACCCCGTCTCTACTAAAAATAGAAAGAAATGATTTGGACAGCTAAAAATATATATATAGAAAAAATTGGCCAGGCATGGTGGCTCATGCCTGTAGTCCCAGCTACTCGGGAGGCTGAGGCAGGAGGATCGCTTGAGCCCAGGAGTTTGAGGTTGCTGTGAGCAAGGCTGACGCCATGGCACTCACTCTAGCCCAGGCAACAGAGTGAGACATTGTCTCAAAAAAAAAAAGATACAGAACCACAAATTTAATTTCTACTGGACTTGCTATCTAAATGCTCTCAGAAAGAATGACTTGTGAACTATTCTAAATCCACAATGACTTTAGTCTCCTGTAACATGTAATTGGTTTATATCCAAACACCCTAGGTAGAAGGGAAATTCATTTAGTTTCATAGGGTTACATTAGAAAGCAAATTTATCTTGAGGTGTTCTTTAGGAAGTTACATGAAATAAAGTTAGCCATTTTATGAGTGCATGATAGAAATTGTTTTATAACCACATCATGCAATTGGTAACATGTGCTTTGAAAAATTTCAGGTCAAAATGCTCATGGTTGTATTCTGTGCTATAAAATATCGAGACTTCAATTGTCCCATATTTCCACAGGTAGAAGCAGACCCTGGACTGTTTTCTGACAAAAATCCTGATCCTTTCTCCAACTACTCCTTTTCTACAGAGGTGGAGTGACTTTCTATACAGATTTCAGTTGATTATTGGTAAAAAATTTTTTTAACTTATTTTCTACATGATTGATTAAAGTATAGGGATTTGTACTTCGTATCTTATCAGAGATCTTAACCTCAAACTTTCAGCTGCCAAACTCTTATGAAAAGCTTTGTTATGAGAAATATATATGGAATTTTGCCTGAAAGGGGTGTAGTCCATTCATTACTTTAGATATTCTAATAGCAATAATAATGGCGGCTAGAAATTGTTAAGTATTTACTCTATGCCAGTTGCTGAGTCAAGCCCTTACTGGCATTCTTTCTTTTAATCCTCACAATCAGTGGTTCACCAACTTTGGCGTGCATCAAGCCACCCTAGGGCTTGTTAAAACACAAATTGTTGTGCCCCATCCCTAGGGTTTCTGATTCATTAGGGGCCTGAGAATTAACATTTCTAATAAATTCCTAGGTGACGCTGATGCTGCTGGTCTGGAAACCATGTTTTGAGACCTACTGTTTGCTACAAATCTAGGAGGCTGGCATTTCAATTTATATTTTGTAGATGAAAAAACAGGTTGAGCTTGTGTAATTTGCTCAACACACAGCTAAATCAGTGGCAGGGTTGGGATTTGAAAATTTACTTCTTTGATTCCTAAGTCTGTAGTCCTAATTTCTGTGCCTAGGTAGTTTTGCAATAAGACATTCTGGGCAGAATAGTAATAGTAACATTTTATAGCCTCATGATAGGATAGGGCTCTATTTCTCCCAATACTGAGGTCCAAATACATTAAAGCACGTGCCTGTTGTGCCATGGTACTAATCGATGCCAGAGTGCTGGGCAGAGCAATATGGCCCCTACGAGGGCCTTTATCATGAAGACATAAATAGACTAGGTTGATGGGCAGCTCCTCCACACCAAGGCCTGTGGGACAAAGAGGAGCCTTGGTTCCAGGTCTGCAAAGTGTCCAATAGTGGAATTTATCTTCACCAGCCATTCTGGTGGGGGCTTTCTCCTGGGAGAACTGACTTTGCATGTGTAAATTTAAAGAGCTCTTGTGTTAGAGAGTTGTGCTTTCTGAGAGGCCCTCAACTGGGCATAATAGGGAAGGAAGAAAAGGCTCTCGTTATGTCGTAGTGCTCTGACCTTCATCTCTATCTGAGGCAGCCGTGAGCCAAGCTCTGGGGCTGTGGGCAGTACTGAAGAAGGGTGTGGTTGGGGCCAGCAAGAAGCAGTATCTGTGTAAGGTCCCATCACCATGAGATTGCCAGGGCGTGGGGCCGCATTAGATATGTCAGCGAGGAGAAGATCTCCACCAGGTAACCGAGGTAAGATTTTGAGTCTTTGTGGGCAACCTCATTGCCTCCAGTTAAACTACACTAATTAAAACAGCATTTCATACCCAATTCTGTAGAATGCTACATCAGAGGCCAGTGGTGACCTTCCAATTTCATCAACTTTCAGGCCATTGAACCCCAGCTTCACTGGTGTTGGCCAGAGAAAGTTTTCGAGGTGAGTGGGGTAGGAGTGTGAGGTGGGGTAGAGGGCCCCTCTTCACCGGCAGGTAGAAGGGAGAAGAGGACTGATTAGTGGACACCAGTCAGTGTCCCTGGAGATTCTCAGAAACATGTAGGGCAGGGGAATCTCCACTTCCTGATGATCTGACAGGTGAAGGCTCAGAGTCCTTGTATTTCAGGTGTTAATGTGAATCATTTTGTGCTCCTTTATACTCCCAGTTTGATGAAAACGTCAGTGCAGCAGCAGTCATGTAAAGTTTAATCCCTGAATCAGGGCAAGAACTCTGGCCCCTTGTGAACTGTGCTTTGGGGCTTAGTGATGTCCTCATTGTCCCCTTTGTGAGTGCTTCTCCTTCATGAGTGGCCGTCTCCTGAGAACTAGCATGTTTCTCTACGTAAATGATCAATTTGAAGTTTGGTCACGCTTCCTTCTTCATTGGGCTCCTAGAAATAGGAGTCACACTTGTCATTTACAAATGGCAATTGAGCAAGATCTTCTATTATACATTCTTTGACTATTTTATCCTTGTTCCTTTGTACATTTGCCTTTCTCCTGTTATGTTATACATTTTCCCATCTAACTTTTTTGAAAGAAGGGAAAGGGAGTATGTACAGAAATGGAGAAAAGGAAGGGTGGAAAGAGGTAGAGGAGAGGAGAAAGGAAGGAAATTTAACCCATTTTAGGTAGTACATCTATATAGAAAAGCATAACAATGGAAATACTGCAATTCTACCTTGAAGTGACTGATCCTAAATTTGAAGTATTGATGTAGCCAACAAAAGTACATTTGTAACAAATTACTGTTTGCAAAGTACAAGTCAGTGATGAGCACTGTAAAATCAACCAGAGTCAATGGGAAGTAATAATGAGAATAGATTTTGGGGTTTATTCTTCATAGACATTTTCTATGATACCAGTGTCCAAAAGGGCAGTGTTTCTTAGAGCAAATACACGTAATAGTACCAATCTCAGTCATCGGTAGATCTCTCATAGAAATTAGAATGCTGCAAGCAGCTATGGGGCTTGCCGAAACTCAGCTTTAGGTGTGCTAGGTGTCAGGGGACACAAAATCCCTGTCCTTGAACTCAGCTAAATTAGCAAGTAATTGCAATCCAAGGCAATAATTGCCATAGTTGTATGTACATAACTCTGCCTGAGGGAATCCGGAAATATCTTCTTAGAGGAAGGAGTGTTTGAGCTTACTCTTGACAATTGAGTAGAAGACCTGTAGGTGGAGCTGAACAGAAGAACTATATAGAAAAGGCAAGCAGGCATCAAAGTATGTGGTTGTTGGGAACTCTGTGTGCTGTAGCTCAAGTTTCAGAGAACTTCATGGGACTGGCTGGATACACGTGCCCTAAACCCTGAGGCTTCAGGTTCTCAGAAAAGTTGCTTATAGCAGTAGCCCATCTCCTTTCACCTCTAATCAGTTCTTTTTCTTGTTCTCATAAACCTGAAGCCTCCTGTATAGCCTCCTTACTTAGAATCCCCTTAAATTTTCTTACTATTCACTCTTTGTTGGTTGAATAGTTTGAGCTATGGATCAATCAATTCTGTGTTCTCCAATCCTTGGAGATGCTACTGGGACTTTGCTAATTACCTTTACTGAGCTGAGTCTTCTGTGTCAGGCTCTCACAGGTAGCAGTCCAGTCCTCCGAAGAACAAAGATCAGCTGTGAGCCAAGGGTGGGGCAGTTTCAGTGAGAAGGGAGTTTGGCATGACTGATGTGTCCTCCTCACTGTTTAAAAACAATATGGGCCAGGCGTGGTGACTCAGGCCTGTAATCCCAGCACTTTGGGAGGCTGAGGGGGGAGAATTGCTTGAGCCCAGGAATTCGAAACCAGCCTGAGGAACATAGCAAGAACCCTGTTTTTCCCCTCCACCCCCCCAATTAGCCAGGTGTGGTGGTGCACCCACCTGTAGTTCTAGCACCTCTTGAGGCTGAGGCAAGAGGATCACTTGAGCCCAGGAGTTCAAGGTTACAGTGAGCTATGCCAGCACCACTGCACTCCAGCCTGCGTGACAGAGTAAGACCCTGTTTCTCTAAAAAAAAAAAAAAAGAAAGAAAAGAAAAGAAGGAAAGAAATCTTCCACTAGCTAGATATCTTGTCTGAGAGTTTTATCAGGTTAGATTACTTGAATACCTGACTGTAAAAATGAGCCAGATTCTACAAGAATTAGATTAAACACACACAGTAGGATATACAAAGCAATGTCCATTTATTGTGACAGCTTTCAAGGAAGATTTTATTTGGCAATGGCAATGATATTTACTCCACAGAGGTTGACAATAGCAACTGCTCTAACACAGTCATCTGGAAATCCAGTAAGTAATTTATCATCTACTACGTGTCGGCCACTTTGTTCATAATATGGTTAATCCTTTTAACATGAGATAGTGTCAGGTTTTATTTTGAAATGTCGTTCTTAGTGTGCTCATGGCCAAAGAATGACCAGACACACCAAAGTAAGGCAAGCACGAAAATGAGGTTTATTGAGGAGAGAAAGATGGGATTATAGGGCAAGAGCAAGATATAGGTTTACAGAGCATAATATATACATCACAGATGATGACCAGACCCATTGTCACAGCAAAGGAAGAGCAAAAGGAAGGGCTCAAAAAGGACCTTGATTATGGTCTGCATCTTGTTTTATAGTGCCCGTATTGGGACCTCCCTAGTGGCTCAGATGTCACCATGGAACCACTTTGGACAGTTGGGAGTTGCATTACTATGCATGCGGGTTGTTCTAGGTCAATTTCCAGACTCTATGGTATCTATGCAGCTTGGCCTGTGGGCTAGAGTCTTCTGCATTCTGTTGCAGCCAGCATGCTAAGTCATGATTGGCAGATTCACAAGGTATTGCCTCCTCCCCTAGGTACGGCAGTCTCTTGGGAGAGGATTAGGGTGAGGCAGGACCAAGATGGGGGCCTGGAGCCCACCCTCATCCTTATTCCCAGGTGGGGCAATTGCACCAAGGCAACAGCACCCACTTTCATCCCTAGGAGACCCGGAATCCCTCGCTATCTACCTAACAGTAGGTTTATGTTATTCTCATTCTAGAGACGAGCAAGTAGGCTCAAAGAAGTTTAATGACTGACACAAGGCCAAGCAACCAAGTGCGAATGCCACTGTTCTGCCTACTTTCTAAAGTCCTACTTTTCCCACCTTGGCCATGCTCCCTAAAACCATCAACAGTGAGCCTGCATTAAAGCTACCCCAAAATTCCTAGAATGTACTTAAGATTGTTCTACCATTTCAGCACAAGTCAGAAAGGTGCTAATGCTTTCAGGAAACTGAATAAAAGCAAGAGAGAGCTAGAATTACAAACATTCCCAAAGTATCATAAAATACATGACTTAAGGGAGAATAGTAAATGATGTCATGTCAGAAAAATTTAAGACTGATCTTTGCTTTAATTTTGCAGGGTCTTTTTATCTTTCTCTTATCCCTTATCTTTAAAACAAAGACTCCAGAACATTCTGTTGGAAGCCCTCCAAAAAGAAAGAGTATTCTTTCATATACTGCTGATAAAATGTAAATTGCTTAAAGTTTTCTAGGGGACAACACAGCAGTAACAAAAGTTTTAAAAAACTGGCATACCCTATCCAATAGCAATTCCACTTCAAAGTATTTGGTTTTGGGAAATAATTAAGAACACATAAAAGATGTTCTTTAAAGCACTTTATTAATGAAAAGTTGGAAACCTAAAAATTCAACAGTTTAATAAAATGTGGCACATATGATGGAATATCATGCAGCCATTAAAAAGGTGTAGAAACATATTTGATACAGCAAGATAGTCATGGCATTGTCAAGTGAAAAAAAGTTACAAAACAGTAGGTATAATTTGATCCCCTTAAAAAAAATCTATAAATGCACAGAAGAGTCTGGAAGGCCATATGCCTAAATAACAGTGGTTCTACCTAGATGGTGGAATTAAACCATATTTTTTTCTTTTTGCCAACATGGCTATAACTTCTATTATAAAAAAGCATTAACAATTCTTAAAAAGTCTCCTTTGAAGTAGGAATTAGAGAACTTAGCAACCTAAGAGGCCCAGGGATGTACACGTTAGTCTGATACTACTTTAACAGTTTGTCAGCATGTTTGATGTTAATTGGTTGTCACCAATTAAAAGGCACTGTGCTGAGCGAAAATGTGGATGGTGGTAGTGCTTATGCTTCTTCAGACTAAGGGATCCATTTCTAGAAACCCTCCACAGCTACCAAGTACTGACATTCTAAGCAATATTTCCGACTAAGCATATGCTTTTACCTTCATACGCACTTGTATTAATAATATAGATCAGAAGGTTCCCCTACACTGGACAGAGCAGTGTTATTGGTAAGGGTCCAAGAAGGTAGGGAGAAGTTTTCAAGTGATGTCAGATAGTAGGCCTGAAGGTGAAATGCAAGTTCTCTTAGTTCTACTGCAGTGTTTCTCAAGTTTTAGAGTGCAAGAGACTAACTCAAATGGCTTGTTATAACAGATTGATGGGCCCCACCCCCAGAGAGTTTGATTCAGTAGGTCTTGGGGAAGGCTTATGAATTAGCATTTTTTCTTTCATTCAACAAATACTTATTGAGTACTTACTATGTTCTAGGTTTCGTGCTAAGAGTTGGGCATTTAACTGTGCTCAAAAAAATCATAGTCCGTATCTGAGGGAGCCTAAATTCTAGAGTGACAGATATAGACTAAGCAAATAGATTATAAAAATAACTATAATTACAATTATGATTAGTGCTAGAACACAGTAAAGACTAGAAGACTCAGTTTTTATCTTAAAATATTTAAAAAGCTGTCACATGGAAGACTAATTCCATAGGCCCTTGAAAACAAAAGATAAGTGCAAATGAAGGTAGAAAGCACTTGGAAATAGTAATTAGCATTTTAAACAAGTTTCTAGGAGATGCTCATATTGCCAGTCTGGGGTTTCACATTTTGAGAACCACTGCTCTACTAAGCAGACTTTCTAATTACGATAATATGGGAGAAAAGGCAGTTGTGATTGTGGAACTCCCTTCCCAGCTTTTGAGACTCATGATGAGGTAAGGATTACTTCATCTTATTTGGAGAAGGGGTTGAGGCAAAGTTGGTTGTAAGACAAACTATAAAGCCATCTATCCGTTATGGCTCCTCACCCAGGCTTGCAGTGCTGTATACTACGGCAACATATTTCAAAATTTCAGGTGTTTAGGAGACAGAGCAGGAATTTTCAGGAATCCTGTCAGCAAAGCATGGAGCTAAGCTGGGCCTCTGTGGGTGAGCAAGTCTACGGTTTCTTGTCCTGTCCTCCATCATCCTCCACTCCAGTTTATCTTGGAAATGTCTCCCCAACCCTGGCTTCCCCAGTCTCATTTTGTGCCTTGGTTCTGGGGGAGGATAGCAGGAAACTATGAGGATGGGTTCTAAGCCACACTGGTAATCCTGGGTTCAGGTTTCTTACTGCCCATGTTACACAGAATGAGGCACATTCCCATTTTTGGGACCTCCTCTCCTGCAATATGGATTTTTCTGA
This sequence comes from Lemur catta, assembly GCF_020740605.2. Lineage (NCBI taxonomy): Eukaryota > Metazoa > Chordata > Mammalia > Primates > Lemuridae > Lemur > Lemur catta. Next base: position 58,293,127 of record NC_059130.1, read on the forward strand.
TTAGCACCCTAAAAAAAGTTTTAATACCATGACATTTTAAGGTTAGATTACTATGAGGACAAAGGTAGACACAATTCAATCACTTTTTTTCTGTTTGTAGAAGAGCCTACAATTATTTCCTAGTTTATTATTTCATTCACATGTGCATCCTTCACATGTTACTATACTTCTAGATTAAGCTCAAGGGCACAGAGCTCATTTAATAATTATGAATTGCACCATGAATTAACAGGCTTCCTAAGCTTTTTCTTCCATGGCTAAGAACCTTCATGGGCCTTTACCTGAGTAAAAACTAAGCATGTGACTTTAAAATAAACCAAAACCAAAACAAAACATCAACCAAACAAACAAAACCTCATTAAAATAAAAAGTAATAAACATAAAAGCAAGCCTACATATTATGGTGGATTTATGGTAGACAAAGGTATAAGAAGCCTTAGAAACTTATTATTGAAGGCTTCTGTACGTTATTGGGTTACTATAATCAACATTCACCTGATGGAAAACAGAAAGATCTGATAAAGAATTTATACTGACTGTGGTGAGGTTAAACCCAGATTGGGGTCTGATTTAAAGAGGGTGGAGGATAGGACAGATAGGGAGTAAACAGAGCCCAGACATAAAGAGGTACCTCTGGTACAGTCATAAACAAGGCCCACAGTCTTAGTAGGTGAGGAAGCTACTGGGGTTCACATGGGGAAACTGATATTTACAGAATGTTTACTACGTGCCAACCCTTTCCCTAAAAGCACCTGAAATACAAGTTAACATTTGCTATATAATACTCACAACCACCCTAAGGTAGTATAATTATTACCCTCATTTTACTAGTAAGGAAATGGCAGTTATACATCTGAGTTAAAGCTCAAAGAGCACAGTATGTGAGGAAGACAGGATTTGAACCCAGGACCATTTCATTCCATTACTAATACTTTTTCCCCTTTATCACTCTATTTCCTATAAATCTAATTTTATGGGAAATAAGTTGCTGTTTAAGATGACCTGAAGTTTTGGTACAATCTTTCAAAACCTATATCTGGACTTCTGTAACAGAACAGATGATACACTAGGCTGTCGAACTTCCTTTCTGAGGGGGGTGCAAAAAAGTTTCCTGTACTTGGTTCCATAAAAACTAACCAGCATGAGCAGCTTTTGCAGTTCTTTAAGAATACAGCAATTCACAGTGTTAAAACATCTTATAAACTATTAAAATTGTAGAAGAATTTGTCTCAGCACAGAGACAAAAAGGTAACAACTAAAGTTTGGACTGTGAATTAAATTATCAATATATTAGGAGCTCTTAACACAAAAGGATATTTTAAAATGGTATTTAAGTATTCATCTTTCTTTTAGAGTACCAAAAAGAATCATTTTGATAGATTAACATTCCCTGAATAAATGAACTTTACTTTTGTACTTCAAGCTTAAGCCAGAGTAAATTATTAATACTTTTAGTTGTCAGAATATGCCATGTTCTTTTGGCTGAAGGCCTGCAACATCTTTTTCCCTCTACCTGGAACACTTTTTCTTAAACCATCTCTCACTCTCCAATTCCGAGTTAGGTGACTCCCAAACACAGTATCCTATATTTTTTCTATCATAGTACTGATCCTATTACAGAACAACTGCTGGTTTATTTTTCTGTATCCTCTACTGGTCTTAAGCTCTGCAGTGGCAAGGACTGTGTATCTTGTTCAGGGTAGTATCCACAATTGATCGGTATAGTACCTGGTCCTCAACAAATGTTTGTTGAATGAATGAATGAGAATGAGAACAGAAGTCTTAACATGCGAACGATCTGCCAATTTGCTGATTCATAGCATAGCCCAAATAGCAATTTTCTGGCTTCAAATGTATCACTAATAATTTCATGAGTGTGTGTTTCATAAGCAAAGATCCTGACCAAGATAAAATATTAAATTTATTAATGAACATATGTTAAGAGTAAGCTCAGAGAAACTGAAAATTTATTTTGTGTATAATTTACTTTATAATGAATACAGTTGCATTAATCCATATTTTTATACAGATTTGTTGTTCCATAAGAACAAATCCTCTTTACTGCAGTATGTTCTTAATGGATTCAATTCTGATTTTGCATTAAGTTGTGTCAACTGAGTAATCTTAAAAACATGTTCAGTGAACTGAATTTATACCAGATGTTTTAGAACCCTAACTACAAATTTATCAGAGAAATATGGTAATGCCTTTCAATAACTAGTTGTTCTTAAATTTAAAAGAAACCAGTAGTGTTTAAAAACAAAACAAAACAAACCCAAAATAACTCATCAAAACATAGTACTGAAATCATCTGATTTCTGCTGGAAAACAAAGTAAACAAGGGATAACTGCCATTTCTGTTTATGGAAGCATTTAGAAACAGTCTATTCTTCAAAACAGAAGTTTTTTTTTATATCCTGGAGCTCTCTTTTAAACCAAAAGTTTAAAACAAATTTTATTTTTACTCTTTGGCTATTAATTATCCCTAATAAATGAGTCACTGATATCAATTCACAATAGATTTATTTTACATAAAACAAAAGCTTGCTGTTAATGAAAAATTCAGTAGAAAACAGTTCTTCTGCTTTAAGTTGAGGCTCAAAAGTAGAAGCTGCTTATTAGTGAAACTTCAGTAAAAAGAGTTTTGTAAGAAAACATTCTTGGCATGAAAGTTGTAACATAAATTCTGTAATGAAATATTTATCATGCAACTTTATTGGCAGAAAGGCCAGTTTCTGATAGCTGGTATTTTCAGTCTCTTAAGACATTAACATGGAAGATACTCAAACCTGCTTTATTTAGAGTTAATTGTACATAAATACAATGTCATGATGGGTAATCTTTCCACAGTCCACCTATTTAATTGAGCAGTTCTAAGTAGGTAATTGGCACCTTGCCCTTCTGATTTCCTCTTTCCCCCATTAGCCAGTCTGAATCCATTCCAATGACACTGAACACAGTGATCACCTACAAAATAAAATATTTCCAGTTGTTAACTACATTAAAAATGATCATAGTTGTATTTAATTTGTTTAATTCGCCAAAGGACTTTAAATATTAATTTTGCTAAAAGATAAAAGATTTTATAGGAGGCAGTTTTACACATCTTCAAGTTCTTTAGCAGTTAAAGTTTTAAATATTTCTGTGATATTCTATTACATTCGATAGGAACTAAAATTTTATAAAATGTTAATATATCCATCTGAAATCTACAAAACATTCATGATAAACTATTTTCAAATAAATAAGGAAGAATTTGCACTTTTTATACTTTTCTTCTCATACCCACAATACTCACCTCATCTGCTAGAAGTGATAATTCAGTACTGTTTGCAGCATCATAATCATAGAGAACTCTGGCCTTCCTGCTGCCATTGTACTCCTTAACGTCATTGAGGTTGGCAGGAGGAGGGGTGATTACCAGGCCACTAGTTGAAGCCATGGCAGAAGAACCAATAACATTTGGTAAAACAGATGGTGTAGGTGTCGCAGCAGTTTGATTGTTGTTACAAAGATAATTGGATGGAAAACTGTTGAAAAGAAAGCAGCCAATTATTCATTTCCAAATGATTAAAGTTCCTTAATATCACCACTTGGTGGCACTGTTTACTTTCTACCAACCTCCACACTGGAAAAAGATTTATGGGTATTAACAGTATTTTAATGACAAAGTGTGCCATCTTCCTTTCCCCTCTTGGGCCAATTATACGAGAGACAATTCAGATGGTATTCAAATATAAATCCTTCAAAGTTTGTTTCAAATCTGTCCTATAGTATCAACTTAAAATTTTTAAGTAGACATAATGGCTATTTTTTTCCCCCAGGAAAAAAAGGATGGTTTATCTTAAAGTACTACCAAAAAACTTCTGTTAGTATTATTAATATTTTCCTCTCTTTATGAATTGTTAAATAAAAATATCAATGAAAACTTAGACACTATCACAAGAATGATGCTTTCTCAAGTTAATTCCCTGAGAAATGTTTGAATACCTAAACTTTTTTAAATAAAACCAGTCCAATCACATTTTCTTATTCAATAAAATGACAAATATTTATTATCTACATGTTCAGCATTACTACCACAAGCAGAAGACATAAAGATGAAATGATGGACAAGTGTGGTAGCTCACTCGTGTAATCCTAGCACTGTTGGAGGCTGAAGTGGGAAGATCACTTGAGGTCAAGAGTCCAAGACCAACCTGAGCAAGAGCGAGACCTCATCTTTACCAAAAAAAAAAAAAAAAAAAAAAAAAAATTAGCTGGGCATGGTGGCGCGCACCTGTAGTCCCAGCTACTTGGTAGTAGGCTGAGGCAGGAGGATCGCTTGAGCCCAGGAGTTTGAGGTTGTAGTGAGCTATGATGACGCCACTATACTCTAGGTGGGGCGACAGAGGGAGACTCTGTCTCAAAAAAGATATCATTTCCTTAAGGACATACAGACAAGTGAGGAGATAGACATTCAAATAATGTTATGACTGATAATTTCATAATGAAATAGAAGACTCAATGGGAGAATAGGTCAAATTTTACATGTTCATTTTTATTCTATTTTTAGGAAAAAAAGAAAAGTTTTATTAGAAATCAGTGAAATCTTGTGACTAATGTGCTTATAAACAATTTAAAGATTATTAGAATTTTCAATTTATTTGAAGGCTACTGTTTCCCCAACACTACTAAATGGAAAACAGTATAAAACAGCTGGCCTATAATCATTCTAATTCAACCACTTCTAAGGTTAGAAATTATCTATGAAAATTCTTATTTATGTTTTAATAAATCCATTAGTTGAAATATAAAAGGCCTTTCACACAGTAAGCTGGATGAAATCCATCGTGCCAGAAAACAAAATTCCCCTTTTCTCTTTATGACAATTGTGCCATCTGGAAATCAGCCATCGGCAAAATTCCTTGTATCTTTAAACCTTCCCCTTCACCCCCTTATGCTAGTGTTTATTTTTAGGCTCTAACCAATTCTACCCAATCTTTCAATTCCATGTTATTCGTTTATGTACTACCCACTATCTCTTATTGTAATCATTTGCAGATGCCTCATTCCCTCCCTTTCATTTCTAGCTCACTGACACTGCATCTTACTTAATTCTTGGTGACTTTAATATCTATTTGGACAATTCTTCTAATACTTTAGCCTCTTTGATCCATCGACTCTTCTCTTCTAGTGATTCTGTATCTTACCTTATCCTACTTCAGCCACCCATTCCCCCTGGTCACATCTAGACCTTATCTATTCCAGTAACTACAACCCTTCCAATAATCATAATTTCCACCATCCCATTCTCTATCACCTTTTTATTTCTAGTACTTTCACTTCAATAAGCCCACAAGACCTATGATCCTACCAACACTCTTTTCATGTCCATAGTTAATTATTATAATCACTTCCTTGCATATGGTCTTCATCTTTGATGCCCCTCACTTCACTGTACTTTCAGTAAAAACCTCCCTATTTACCTACTCAGTATCCATGCATCTACTGTGCCAGGAGAAAAACAGAAAAGCTTGCTGTTTGGTTTTACATTTAATTTATACTTAGGAACCTTAAGTAGGTACATCATGCTGCCTGGCAATTATAACATTTCTCTAGTTCATTCATTCACTGTCACTTTCCATTCTCCTGATGACTATTTCATACTGTCTCATCCATCTTCAAAATTCCGGCAATTTTCCCCTAACCATTACACTCAGCTGATGAGCTTGTTTCCTTTTAACTGAGAGGAAAAAGAACCACCAGGAAACGACCATGCTTTTGGTCATTCTTTTCTTACCACAGATGAGTTGTCTATGTGTCTGAGGCTGATTCTTCCACAGGAGCACAGCATCTCATCCCCTTTTGCCTCTCAGGGATATCATTCCAGCAATTCTTTCTTTTCTCTCCCACGTTATCATAATTTCTACATCTACTCTACCATTCCCATCAGCTTACAAACATGCTCTTATTTCTCCTATCTTAAAACAAACAAACAAACAAAAAATCACTAGACTTCACTCTCTCCTCTGGCTATTGCTCCATTTCTGTTTCTCTTCACACCAACACTCCTTTAAAGATTTACCTAAACTTACTATCACAATTCCTCTTCTCCCAGTCTCTTATGTTACAAACACACTTTGCCCCTACTGTTTCACCAAAACTACTCTTGTCAAGGTCAGCAATGACTTCAGTGTTCCTAAATCCAATAGTCAATTTGGTCCTCAATTCACTTGACCTGTCCAGTGACCACACCTTTCCATTTTCACACATGTTCTTCACTTGACTTGCAGGCCATACTTTTGGTTTACATAGTACCTCACTGCTCACTCTTTACCATTCTCCTCGCCTGGTTCCTCAGCTCTCCATGTTGGAGTACCACAGGGGTCAGTCCTTGGTCATCTTCTTTTCTCTACACTTACTCCTTTGGTGATTCGTCTAATCTCACAGATTTAAAGATCTTTGATATGCTCACAACTCTCTAATTTATATATCTAATTCACCCCCCTACCCTCACATTCCATACTTGCATATCCTAAATTTGGATAGCTCCATTTAAATATTTAATAGCTATCTCAAATTTAACATGTCTAAAACTGGGCTTCTGATACCTAATCTGCTCTCCCTTGCCCAATCCCTGAAACCTGTTCCTCCTGTGGCATTCCCCATTTTAATAACTATCACTCCATTCTTTCAGTTGCCCAGGCCAAAAACTTACAGTAATTCTTGACTCAAGTCCTATACTCACGTTGTCTGTCAGCAAACCCTGCTGGCTCTAACTTTAAGACACACCTAGAAGCTGACAACTTCCATCACGTCTACCATAATCACCCTGATCCAAACCACTATCATCTTCTAACTGGATTATTGACTAAATCATTGCAATAATTTCAAAACAGGTCTGTCAGCTTCCACCCATGTCCACTAACATCTATCCTCAATACAGCAGCCAGAATGATCCTGTTAAAGCCTAAAATCAAATTATATCACTTTTCAGCTCAAAACTCTCCAGTGGCTCCTCATCTCTGAGTAAAGACCGAAGTCTAAACACAGTGGCTTTCAAAGCCCTACATGTTTCCTCTATTCATTTCTGGCCAAGCCTTTCTTGCTGTTCCTAGAACATGCCAGCTATGTTTCTGCTTCAGGGTTTGTGTACTTGCTGCACACTCTCCCGGAGCATCTTCTCTCAGATGGCTGCATGCTTTGCTTTCTCACATCTTTCTCTGCCCCCAACTTTCTCTTCCCCTGCTGTCTTTTTCTCTGTAGCATTTATCACCTTCTAATATACTATATAACTTACATACATATTGATTTTCTGCTCCCTTCTACCTCCAATAGAATGTAGGTTCCATGAAGGCAGGGATTTTGATTGTTTTGTTTAACTGTATCCTCCATGCCTAGAACAGTGCATTTTAACAATTAAAAGTAGATGTTTCTCTGATGGATAAAGTGTTCCAATGATAAAAAGAAATAATTTCTAATTCAGGTTTTACTCTTTAAAATTAAGACCACATTTCCTAGCATCCCTTCCTCAGTGAGCGTGGTTCTTCAGCAACGATTAAATACATACATTTCTGAAAATAAAAAATAAACTTTTTCCATTTATATGTATATGTATATACACACATGGCTTTTTTGTACCATGAATTTTACTTTAAAATTTCCCAGTATAATTAGTCTTTGCTTAGCCACTGAAGTCTACCTAAGTCAATTTTGTACAGATTTAAAAAACCCAAAAAACTGCAAGGCCATTTTCACCTTGTAAGAACTTTTATAGAAACATCTAAAAAAATCAGAGAAATTACTTACTGTAATAATGTCAATCAATTAAGCCACTACGAGGTTGATATGTAAAAGCATTCCAATTATTAAAATACATTTACTAATCTTGTGACAAGTACTTCTGTTTCCTCATCTTTGACATCTGAATAATAATAGTAGCCACCTCATTTGGTGGTGAAGAGTTACAAAGTTAATAACACATGAGGTATCTGGAAGAGTGCCTGGGTATAACATAAGCCCTATAGAAGTGATTGCTGTTATTCAGTTACTACTACTGCCTGTTGGTACTGCTATTACAACTATTAACAATACAACCTGGTTCTACTCTTCATAAATAGCTTTTAAATTTGTTGGTGTGGATCTGGATGATTTGTGAAGTTCTACATTTGAATATTTCTATGTACTGTCTTAAAAAGCATAACTTGAAACAAATTAAAGGGCTGAAATTTCTTCCACTGTCATTGGTCCTTAGCAGTAATATAATTTTTTGAGGGCAGAGAGACAAGCTAGACTCTCTTTTCTAGAATTAAAGCACTGGTTTTACTTTATTATGTTGGAGCTTATCCTGAAGTGCAGTAATAACTAGATATTTTTTATATGTCTGAGTTTCAGGCATTGTATGGCTTTTAAGCAGAACGCAAATATGAATGGTAACAAGAGCAACCCCTTTGCTGTACTCCCAGAGTTTCAGGACAAAGTGGGAAAGAAGTACTAAGGCTTCTTGGACTTAAAATAGTTGTAATGATGTAGAGATAAAGTGGTGCTCTGCCTTCAGATATTAATATCACTAACAAACCCTCTAATATATACAAATGTAAATCATTCTGTAAATTCCATTAGAATAACTAATGACATTTGGCTACAACTCATTTTTAAGATCCACAATTGGTTTTGTGGATGTGCCTAATTTTGTTCTAGGCCTAATTTTGAAGGATTAATGTGCAGAAAGGAACAGCAAAGTAACTTTATTTTTACCTTGTTTCTTGAAAAAATTTTTCTTGATATTCCTCCTTCAAATGACACATCACTCCCCTGCTTTAATGGTTTCTTGCTATATAAATCCCGAACTCCTTACCATAACTTACTTTAAAGGTCATTAGTGATATGACTCTGGCTTGGCTCCTCCAGACTCAACTACCATTCAACTCTTAACTTGAACACGATGATCCAACAAGAATGAACAACTATCAGTTCCCTGAACTTACCATACTACTCTCTTTCCTTGGGCCTTTTTTACATGTTCTTCCTTTGCTTGGAAAATGTTCAGCTGTGCCCCTTTCATCATGTGGCTTATTCCTACTAAGATAATTTCATCTGGGAAAGTTTGTTAGGGGTACTTAAGTTACAAGTTAGATGCCCTCACATTACTCTGTGCTTCTAACTTTCTGCTTATCCCATCGTCTGTCCACCAATGGACTATGTTTCTACCTAGACTAAATGTTGTGAGAATGGAGATCATACTTGCCCCGTGTACATAATTTTATTTCTAGTGTCACCTTACAATGTGAGCTCCATAAAGGCAAGGATTTTTGCCTGTTTTGTTTACTATAAAACCCTGGCACATGGTAGGTAGTCAACAAATATTTGATGAATGAATGATTGGGCTATGTGTGCTTTACATACTATCATTTTGCTTTAAAGTATATTATCATACTCAAAATAATCACATCAGTGGACATGAAGTCTTACAGAATATTGTAAAACTTTTTTTTTCAATATAGTAAGTAATGAAAAGGTATAAATTAGTTTATCTTTACGGGTAACTAAGTGTCAGTGCAACTATATCTTCCTCAACCTATAGCAAAAAGTATTCAGCAGCCAGAGAAAAGTGGACTCAAACACTTTCAAGATTTCTTTATAGAGCACTAATAAGGTATTCACTTAAATTATCATCTCATCTCTGTTAACATTCTTCTGTGCCAGACAGTTCAAAATGATTTGTTACCTCAGAAGTCTGATAATTACTTCCCTAAAAAGAAAAAAAGAATCCAATTCTAAAAAGCCTTTAGATTCTAACCTTCATTCCTACTATTAGCTCATGTGCAAAAATTGGAACTTCTCTTATCAGGAGTTTTATATGTGAAAAATAAATTATCACCTTCCCAGTTGTTTCTGGAGGTCTAACATGTACTGGTAACATTGTGCATAGTAAGTCATCTGGGCTTCTACAAAGTCATTCAGACAACGAAGGTGATGGGCCTGTAAAAGAAAGTTATAGTTAGTTCTTAGTTCTATAATCTGCTTAAAGTGGCAAATGCAAAGGGGAGACAGAGCACGACAATGTACTGAAGGAGCATCACCAATATCTAGTATCTTACTACAAGACTTAAGACTATCTCTGTATAGTAACAAACTCTGCTTAGCCAGTAAATCCCAACAAGTGGATATGATGAGGGTGGGAGAACTAGGTGATGAGGTGTAAACAAAAATTTAAAATATTTCTTCACCTATCTTGGAAAATGCTACAATTTAAATTTTCTGATAAATGACTGTAAAGGAAGTTTGGTTTTTCCTCCCCAAATTGCCTCAGGACTTTGGTTCTAAATGAATTTCCAATAAATAACACTTACATGTGTACTGCTGATTCCTTCTAGCAGAAGCCTGGTAATCTCTGCTTGGCGATCAAATTCACTTTGAGTTATTCTTAATTCCTGTTCAGACTTAAATTAGAACATAGTTTTAGAATCTCATTAAAAGACTTAGTCCATCTTATATACATTTGTTTAGACGGTTAAAAAATCCCCTAAGCAAAGCCCAAGTGATACTCTGGCAATTCCCTGATTCTGCTTGTATCTAAATTGGTTCCTCATTTCTAGACCTTAGCTTTTCTATATTACTCAACTTCAGTAGAACTGATTCCTTACCAGTACTTGACTCAAAAGAATCTATTAATACCAAAGCTTAATGATATACTCAAAAAAGCCTAGAAAAACTATGGGACCTTCCAGATATTTTCATGTATTTTTAGTATCAATTTTGCTAAATTTTAATATTTTATAACATTTTAAGATTACTACAGTTTAGCAAGCATAAAATAATATTACTGCAAAAAAATTCTCAATTATTACTATAGTTTTTTACTTTGAAGTTAAAGATAGTCTTCAATTTCAAATGCAAAAGACTTCAGAGTGAAGCCACAGGATTTTTTACCTTTTGTGTTTGGTTACCAAACACTTGTAGCTAGGGACAGAGTTCTTAGGTTCCTTCAAAGGATTCTTTTTCTTACATTCTAAATATCTTTCTTTTAAATTTCCTTTCTAAACTATGCACAAAATATACCATAAGCAGAATTATGTTAAGATATATACTAGGGTTTTAAAAAGTTTTTCTGCAATTTATGGCTGACCTTCAATCAGTGTTGTGTTGGTAAACTGTTCTCTGAGGAAAAAAAAAAGCTCTCACTGCCAGACTTTCGTGGTATAAATACTCCCACCACGGCTGATTTTAAGCTACTAAGTTGAAGTCATGGACTTTGGAGTTAGGAAGAGATGATATATATAATAGCATATCACTTCTGGCTTCAACCATCTGATATAGACTTAGTGTCGGGGCAAAATAGTTCACTGACAAATCAACAAGATCTAAAAACAGGAAATATTGGCAAAAACCATCTCAAACATTTAGCCAGAGTTGGTTGGTAATAAGTGGGGAGGAGAAAATAAAACTCACAGCCCACTCAAAATAATTAGCTTATCCCCCACTGGGAATCATCATTGATGAGAATGTCATTATACTGATATTTTTACTACTTCTCCAGCATACATAGCTTCCCCCTCATGTAAATAATTTACAATGTTTCCAAAATGTAGTAAGCATAAAAACAAGATCTGAAATTTTTCCTTTCAGGCCCGAGCTTTTCTTTCATCCTTTGGTGGCAATAGTTAACCTAGTGAGCCAGTCAACAAGGAAGTAGCAGCAAAGCAGATAATCAGTTGCTATAGTATCCCACAGTCAACAAACCTAGCAGAAGGGACTAAGACCCCTAGATTGGATTTGTAGACATAAGCTTGAATTGCTCAGTAAGTCAAGAATTGAAATTAAATTTACTTGACTAGAACCAGAATGATGGTGTTTTGATAGCAGGGGTAAAGTAAACTTCATCTGCAAGCTAGTATGAAGCATAAAAAAGTCCTAGGAGAAGAAAAGAATCAATGTTCTTCCCTCAGGAAAGCATTAAGGAAAACCAATCCCTCCAATGTTACATTTGCACTATTTACTGTTCTGCTTGGTTGAATACAAAAAGGCTTTGATTAATAGGAGTAACTACAGCAAATAAAAAATAAATGAACTTTGTAAGTAAACCAGGCTAGTTCCATGTAGGTCTTTGATTGTGAAAGTACGATTTAATGACTTTTAGTAGAAATGACAGAAAAGCCTACTAAATGGTAGTATTTCTGTACAAGGTGTAAACAAGTAAGCTAGGTAGCAGATTAAGGTGACCAGGAAGCTTGAGACTGAAGTGGAAATGTTTTAATGCTAAGTATACTGAATAAAAAATATTACATGATCTCATTAAGGATGAGAAATCAGTCTTCTAGGTTTGAGCAAAATTTAATATGTAATTGTGAAGAAGGGCACCATGTTACAAAGTTTAGGAAGTCATTTTTCTGTACAATCTAGATTTTATATATAAAAAAGGTAAATGATAAGAAAGGAACGAATCTCATTTCTTGAATAAGTTTCAGTGTGTGTTTGGGGTGGCTTCAAACACAGTCAAATGTCCCAAGCCATCTATACTTGTGACACACATAATTGATCATAATAATCTGAGAGGCTAAGGAAATTTAAACTAGGTTTAGCATAATCAGTTTACTTGGGAAGAAAATGATCGATATTAGAAAGATAGATAAGAAAGGTTTAAAGAAAGACAATAAATTTAAAGGGCCGACTGAGATTCTAACGAGATCTGTCCTCAAAGATCTCATTCCCTGACTTAATTTTACAATTAAGATGTAAAATTTTAGGGTGAAGGCCTTCTACTCTTAAAATTACCATTACTAGCCGGGCATGGTTGCTCACGCCTGTAATCCTAGCACTCTGGGAGGCCGAGGCGGGCGGATCGTTTGAGCTCAGGAGTTCGAGACCAGCCTGAGCAAAAACGAGACCCCGTCTCTACTAAAAATAGAAAGAAATGATTTGGACAGCTAAAAATATATATATATAGAAAAAATTAGCCGGGCATGGTGGCGCATGCCTGTAGTCCCAGCTACCCGGGAGGCTGAGGCAGTAGGATCCTTTAAGCCCAGGAGTCTGAGGTTGCTGTGAGCTAGGCTGACGCCACGGCACTCACTCTAGCCCGGGCAACAAAGCGAGACTCTGTCTCAAAAAAAAAAAAAAAAACAAAAAAAAAAACTTACCATTACTAGACTAATTGATCTAGACTATATGATAGCATAACATGGATTAGGTAAGCAAGAAGAGTTACTTTAAGATGGAAAATGGGCAGGAATCTGTTGGACCATGTTATCAGGACAGGGTATTTATAAAAGAAAAATTTTGGTCATGCTTCTGAGGCATTTGCTGAGACAATCTTGGTCGATGTAACCTACTTTTCCTATGGGCTTAAAATCTTAAAATATTCTGAGAATATGAAGTTTTAAAATTTATCAATTTTTTAATTATAAAAATGACATATGTGAGAAGTATAGAAGAACCCCCCAAATCCATTTTGATATATTTCTTAAGGTTTAACATATACAATATAAACATTTGTTTTATGAGTTTCTTTCCATTTATTATATCAACTATTTCGTAAACTTGTAAAGATTGCAAAACTCAAGTCAAATTTTTTGGTGGACCTGTATGACAACCAGAGGGGAAGACACTCTGGTTTTCTTATTTAACCTATATTTTCTTTTATTAAAGAGATTCAGGGAGAAGTCAGAAGCCAGGGTTGAACTATAACAAAGTTGATGAATGGATTCTACAAAGGGAGATGAGAGCGTAAATGGCCTATGTGTAGAACAGACTGTATAATTAGCATTCCTACAAAGCCAGAAAACAAAAATTAAAGTTTATAAAGCTATTAATAGTTAGGGGCCACTATTATCACCTATCCTCAATCCCCAGCATCATCCTCATCTGGAGGTCAAATTTTGGTAGGCCCGAACATAAGGACTAAAATGAAAAGTGCTGAAAATCTAAAATAGCATTTGAAACAAGTCTGCACTAAAGTCATAATTTTATTCCTTAAATTCTTGCTTAATTACTTGATTTCCCAGCCCAGAGAACATTAGAAATGGTAACACAGGCAGAAGGACTGCTAGAAGCAGTCATATGGACAGCTTCTAGAAGTAACAGTCTGACACTGAGGGAGGAGACAACATACTTGAAAAACGAACAACAGATCCAACTGTTACACAGTACAATAATGAATATTCATATTAGTGACCTTAGCTGTAAGCAAAATTAAATATTTTCTATCCTGTATTTAATGTAGCAAATAGTAAAGTACATTTTTAACAAACATTTTCAACTAACATGACTGAGAAAAATTAACTTTTGTGCTAGAGTGAACAAGTCTCAGTTACCTAAAAAATTTGTGTGACACATATGTCCAATTGCCTGAAGATACAGGACATGGTATTAACTATTCTTTACATTTTAAAAACTGTCATTTAAAAAAATAGTTACAATGAATAAATTAAGTATTTGAACTGTCTTCTAGCAAGGCATTTTAAGATTAACACTTAATGTAACAGGTATCTAAGATTTATCAGGGTATATGCAAACTACATCTCTACAGTATTGTTATTCTGCTCTGTGAAGCTATTGGCTAAAGAGACTTGAGCATTTCCGTAATTTGCAGATTTTATAAGATATAGTAACATAGACTGTGACTGGACCCACAGTTGTTGCCCAATAAATATTTACTGAATGAATGACAATTAAATTCTTGTTTCATAATTCTGTAGTTTAATAATTTACTTACTTTTGTCACTTCCTCTGCCCAAATCTAGCCAGCATTAAAAATTAGAGAAAAATATAGAGCATGAAAGAAAGTTGGAATTTAACATTTTCTACAACTTAGTATAGAAAAATGTAAATATTTTATTTCAAATGATACACTCTCCTTTTCTAGTATCATATTAATAGATTAAACACAGTAGTAACTAAGTCAGTACAGTATGTAAAAGTATGCCGTTTATATGTATCAGTACTATCAATTTTTAAATCTTATGCTAATTCTATAAATTAACAAGAATAACATTTTCCCCAAATTGGGAAAATCTAACCTCTTAGTTCCAGCTTTCTCATCTGTAAAATGAGAGGTTTGGACTAAATGATTTCTAACTTTTCATTTAGTTATAAATTCTAGAGTTTTAGGAAATGAAAGCAAAGCAGGAATTAACATAAGCTGAATGCTGACATAGCATTTTTGAGGGAAACAAACTGGAGATCTAATAAATTTAAAATTATTAGAGTTATATATCTTACTATTAATACGTAGATTATATTAGTATTAATAAATGAAACAAAGTCCTACTGATTGTTTAATATGATATTTGTACCTAAGACAAAAGAAAATTTACGATTTATATACTAAATTAGCAATGACTAAAATATAAGTCTCACCCTTTTCATTTACCTATATAGATAGGACAATGGAAATAAAAGAATGCATTCTCTTGCTATTTAAAGAAAGCCATAATTTAGCCAGGGCTTCAATAATTATAGTTAAAAACCTCCCAAAAACAAAAACACATTTTATGTATTCTGTACAATAATCTTTCCCCCTTAGACAGATTATTTTCCTGGTTTTAGTCAATGCATGGAATAAAAGCAGTCAGTTAATTGCCAATTTATTAATATTATTAATTTTACTGCAGATTCTTACCCTTCTAATGGAAGTAATATATCTAGAAGTATAATACAAAACACTGTATCTATAAATTTTATTGGCTACATTCAGACTTTACAGTTTTATTTCACAAAAATTAAAAATTTCTAATATCACAAAATTTTTCTCAAATTGAGCTAAATATATACATTGGATACTATAAAACAATTATTCTTCTCTATTCTTGTCCAAGGCTATCACCATTCTGAAACTTTAAGTGAGTTAGCACTGGATAGAGAATGGGTTTGGCCACTATAGGAATACCTAACCTATTGGAGTTGTCTTGGCCTGGAATGGCAGAAAAAATTAATTCTATGTTGAGTTTGGGTGAATATAAGGTAAACAATGAAGCTACAAAGGAACAAAGTTAATTTGTATGCTTTATACTTTTCTCTAAATAAAGTAAATTTTGTTAATTTTCTTTGCCAAAATATGAAGTGCTAGCTTAAATTAGTATTTTATACTGGGTGCAAAAAGGCACTATGTATTAGGTATAAATTCAGATTCCAAAATATGTATTGGCATAATCAATATATTTGGCAATTAGAATACACAATTTCTTTTCTTCAAGTTCCGGTGTCATTTCAGCTAGTATTTTTTCCTTGTATTTTTGTTAGACATAATGAATGCATGGCTTCAACTACTTTAGAATTTTACATGCAGCTAATAGCAAGAGAAGGCACTTTATTCAAGATGTAGAAAACACAGTAGGCCAACAAACCTTCAGCCATTTTACATGCAGGAAGTTGAGCATGTAAGAGAAATTTACCATAATGTTATCTCCTTCAAGGCGAGCTGAGTTTAGTTGCTTAAGTGCATAGGTAAGAGACAAAGAACACATTATACCAATGAACACAGTGAAACAAGTTACTTCTGCACAATAAAGAATACACTAAACAAGTATTAAAGGAGCCAATAAAATTTTTCTACTTCAAAAAAACCCAACTATATTATTCTATGAAGTTTCACATAGTGGTGTCTATTTACTTTTTCCAAAAATTTCAAATATGGTTGATGCTCGATTTTTAATTAGAATCATTTAGGGAAGACATATCACCTTAAAAACTGCCAGTTACCTAAAAAATCTTATTAAATTTTCACCTATGAAAGTCCTTTTGCCTACCCACAATTTTCCTATTCAAAGATCATTTCTATTTTATGAATTTATGATGCCTTCAATCACGTTCTCTTTCAATCAGCCTCAGCCAGGTCTTGGCATGTCCTGAAGAAACATGAAAGGCATGTCAATCCTCGTATTTCTAATAAACTTTATATATACACGTTTGAATTTAAAGTTAAGGTTATGTGATGGTGCTATAAATTTATTGAGTTTACACATTAAAGATTTAGACCACTGTGGAAGTACTAAAGTAGGTAGAGGAACATACCTGCTATATGATGTTACTTGAAATATTTTCCATCAAATTTAGATGCTCCACAATAATAGAGGTCTAAACCTCTAAATACTGGAGAGCTTTGAAACCAACTGATTTTTTTCTTCCCATTAACAAAACTCTAAAATAATTTAAAAAGAAGATTATATCGGATTAAGATTAGTAAATATAGATGCCTTATAATTTAAATGCATTACAGGTTGAGTTTCCCTTATCCAAAATGCTTGGACCAGAAGTGTTTCAGAGTTTTTTTTTAATTTTAGAATATTTATGTTATACTTACTAGTCGAGCAACCCTAATCCAAAAAGTTCCAGTGATCATTTCCTTTGAGCATTATGTAGGCACTCAAAAGACTCAGATTTTGAAGCTTTTCAGATTTCTAGTTTAGGGATACCTCAACCTGTAGTTATATTTTGCCCTTGCTTCCCTGACATAAGTTTTACCAAATATATAAACTATTTGCAAAACTGTATTTTTGTTCATTGTGAAACATTAAGGTGTTCTTTTTTCTGCTTAACTGATATATTTTTGAGAAATGCCTTTGATGTTGCTTTATCATTCTTACATGCTCATAAAACAGAAGTCAGTGAAGTAGAAATATTGGAGTACAGGCAGAAATTTTTTTACTGATAGGGCTACATATCATTAAAAAGTTTAATTTACTATACTAGATAATAGGCTTAGGGCAGGCAGTAGAGATTTTACATTATCTATGAACTCTTCCTCAAGAGAGTACCCTGCACAAAATTAGCAATCAACAAATACAGAATTAAAAAAAAAGGAAATTAGCAAGAAAGTTTTTTAAAAAGTGCTGATATGCACAGGTCTCAAACCTTACAAGCAGAGGAGTAACTAGTCACAAAATAATTAATCCACAGAAATTTATAAAGAAGTAAATTCAAAGAAAGTCTGGGGTTAGATTAACCTCTTCAGTTGCCAACTAGGAACTAGGAAAGTGTCAAAGGAGGGGGAAAAAAAAGCAAACGCAAACTCCTAGTGGTTTCTATTCTTTTGTATTCTTTAAGTAAAACAGAAGAGAAATACAGGGGGGAAAAAGGATCACCAAATAAAAACTTTATGAAATAATCAACTAAGAGGAACTTTCTTTCCCAAAGTATTTCAGATTTACTGCTATAAAGTTTGAAGAAAAATGAAATGGTTATCTACGGAAAAGAATATAACTAAAATCAGGAAATGTGAATTTTTATCTAGACTAATATTTTTAATATTTGGCTACAGTTAAATTTTGTTTTATGTAACATATAAATTCTAGAAGAGCTATGCATAAATGAATTGCTGAATAGTCATTTGTATCATTTTTCACTTTAATTTTAAACAAATTCCCATAAAAATGGTCTTCAAAAACACATAGCACAAAAAAATTGCCAAGATCTTTTCTAGATATATTGAAAGGAAACATCTCTCAAAATTGATCTGCTATTATATTTAGTTCTTACTCATTTAAATAGCAGTGGTAAAATAATTTAGAATAATCAAAGGACTTTGTATACTGTTAAATTTATGTGTGTTCTGGCATTTTTCCAGGTAGAAAAGCAGTAGTCTTATTCCATAATCATCACTGGGCACATGTAGGCATTTTAAATAAAGAGATTCTGTTCCAGTTCAAATATTTATTTCTAAATGATCCTTATATAACTTTTTTCTTGATTATGAAATTAGTACCTTAAAAATCAATTTATACTTTACTATACAAATTCATTATTACTAACTAAGAAACTAAAACTAATTTAGGGTCTCTTGCTATCTATAGTACTCATTTTAAAAGTTTCGATTCTGCAGATGGTCTCTTTAGGGAAGTTTATGTTGTTCATGATGATGATGTCATCATAAACTCTGAAGTGAAAATGCCAGTGAATTTGGAATTTACATTTCATCAAAGATAGCTCTTCTCTAGCAATTGCTAATACAGAATCTTCAACAAAGGGAATCCTATAGAAAAAAATAACTTATTCTGCTCATAGAAGGTATTGGAGTCATCTTATAAGATATCACTATTCAACAACAAGTTATCACCATTTTAAACTTCGCTCTAAACCAATTCTCAACCTTTCTTCCCCCAAGCAAAAGAACTACCACATTTCTACCAGCATTGTGGTAATATGCTCATTAAGGCAATGATTCTTTTTTCTTTTTTTTTTGCGTCAGAGTCTCGCTCTGTTGCCCGGGCTAGAGTGAGTGCCGTGGCGTCAGCCTAGCTCACAGCAATCTCAAACTCCTGGGCTTAAGCGATCCTCCTGCCTCAGCCTCCCGAGTAGCTGAGACTACAGGCATGTGCCACCATGCCTGGCTAATTTTTTCTCTCTATATATATTTTTAGCTGTCCAAATCATTTCTTTCTATTTTTAGTAGAGACGGGGTCTCGTTTTTGCTCAGGCTGGTCTCGAACTCCCGACCTCGAGTGATCCACCTGCCTCGGCCTCCCAGAGTGCTAGGATTACAGGCATGAGCCACCGCGCCCGGCCAAGGCAATGATTCTTAATGGTGATAGCGGCAGTAAGTTAGAAACAGAAGGCAGTGGAAATACCATGCCTTTGTTTAAATTAGGAATTAACTTCCTATAGCAAATTCATACTTGTTTATATTGTACTATCTTAAAAGTGTTCCAGTTCAAATCTGATAAATTTTTTCAAACAGTGGAATGAAAATATAGACAGTTTAACTATTAGATTAACTAAAAAGCTTATAAAAATCTTTTAAGGAAAGTTGAATTACTGTATTTAATATACACCTACTTAATTTTAAAAGACTGAGGTTGATTTTTCTGAAACATATATCAGAACTTACTTATTCAAATGGGTTTCCTCCCCTTCAAAATAGCCACCTGAAAGTTCAAGCTGCCACTGTTTGAATGGCTTTAGAACTACTGTTGGTGACCATTCCTTTAGTCAGTTTGAGTCATATGTGGAAAGGGAATGTATCTAATTTTTAAGCCATACACAAGTATCCTCAAACTTGATTTATTCTCATTTTAATTACTATCTTTTTTGGTATCTCCAAATACAATAAATATGTCTCCAAAACATATATTTGCCATCACCATTGAAGATATTTAGAGAACATGATACAGCTTTAGAAGCTACCATAATTTTTGTTTTTTAGTAACAACTGTATAGCTGAATATTGTCTCTTGATATATGGCTACTTTGCACTGATTTGGATGTAATAAGGTCTCATAAATTTGTTTGAAAACACAAAACAAGACCCCAAAATCATATTCGACTCTTAAGCACAATCTGTATCTTGTATGGTATATTGGTAAAATATTTTACAAATCTTAACGTTATTAACCCAAAATGTTTTTCTATTTAAAAAAAAAAAACACTACTTACTGAATTTCTAGCTTCTGCAGCTTTTGCCTTTTTTAGTCTGGTTTTTGCAGCATCCAAATCCAGTCTCTTATTTTGTAATAACTTTCTTTCTTTCTATATACATATATACACAAAAGAGAAAAATACAGGCTAAAGATGCTAAAATCCAGTATGAGCACATACATTTAAAGCATTATTCTTTAGAAAATACACATATCATCTGATAAAGATCTATAATTATAAAGTTTGCTATAAAGTGACCATTCAGGTATCTGGGTCCCCCACCACCTTTTTTTTTTTTAACTGTTTTCAATTTTAAAATGATTAAGACAATCTAGATGTCTGGGAAATATGGCAGGTGGTGATCAAAACAAAGGAATATTAGTTTAAATATTTTGTGACTTTTGTCCTTTAGGGAACATTTGGGAATATCTTTTTGGTTGTCACAACTCGGAGAAGGATGTTATTGGTATCTACCAGGTAGAAGCCAGAGATGCTGCCAAACATCCTACAATGCAGTATTGCGCCCACAACAAAGAATTATTCGGCCCAAAACCATCAGCAGTGGTCAGGTTGAGAAATCCTTTTAAAACTGTTACAGATTATCCAGAAAGTGCCTATGATGAAGGAAGCATGAGTCTAGGGCAAGGTTCCTTGATGTACTGTGTGCTCTACATCAAGAACTGGGCAGGCTGCTCTTAATGTGTAACCAAATTTAACTCAACTACTCCAAAATGAAATTTCACCAAATTTATAGAATAAATAATGAATAAACTGTTCATATAGTATCTTAGAATGCCTACTAGGAACATCAAGCTTCTGTAAAATAGGTAAGTTTACTGTAATTCAGTTTGCTTTATTACTTTTTAGGTTTCATACCTCCAATTTCATCCTACTGACAAGCTATCTTTTAAATTATATTTTAAGTTGGTGATTTTCTTCTGTCTCAGGCCAAATACTTGTTTACACAGAGACAAATCCACTGTAAACATATGGAAAGTTCCTATAATATTTTGTAATAAGAAATCTGCAAATTAAAGTTTGAAGTTGTATTCATAATAAAGAGCAAGCAGCCATGCAAAAATCTTAGAAAAAAATTTTCATTCTTCATCACTAATAATAAAACAAGATAAATAAAAAAATATAGACTAAGAGATCAGGTTTGAGAAAGAAAGTGATTTATTTCTTACACTTCAGTAATAAAACAGAACTATGTGAAAAAAGATAATACACTTCTAGGGAAGTATAATAGCCAGTATACCTTCCAATAATTAGGTTTTCAGTTCCCAATGAATAGCTACATGGTTATACTATGGTGATATTTTATACCATGTTTTCATAATCATTCCAGGAACCTCTCTATGAATTTTAGTGTTGGTAATGAATGAAAATGAATGTAAAGCCATCTCTAACACTAGGACACAAAAATGGAGTCAATGTTATTAATAGTCCTTTATCTTGGTTTCATTTTGTGTCCTGGTGAATATGCACCTGTCTAGATTATTTAGGTTTTCTAATCTGCTACACCTACACAGTCATTAAGAGGGATAATTATTCATTAAAAACTGTAAGTATATATCTAAATTATTCTACAAAGAAAGAGAACATTTTCCAACTCACAGCAATTGTTTTGTAATCTCCTTCTATAAAGTTTCTTAAAGGAGTGAGAAAATTTAAAGCTGATGTTTGAATCAGCTCTCTGTCTGCAGTTCCAATTCGTTTTTGAGTTTCTCCACATTTAATAAGGGCATTACCTGCAAAGGAAAAAAGTTTTTATCATTACTGATAATATCAGAAAATAAAATCACATACAGATAAATCAGCAATTTGATCTGCTTAAAAGTTAGTTGTCACTTAAGTAAAATCAAATAGAATTAACTGTAATTAAGGTAGTTTTATTTTAAAAGTAAATTTAAGATTATAAATATCTAAACAAAAAGACAAAGATGAAATTTCTATCATAGCATAGTTAATTGTACCAATTCTACCAATGGGACTAAAGAATATAGACACACCAAAATATATTTATGGTCACAGCTGGAATAGTACACAGTCAGCCCTCTGCATCTATGGGTTCTCCATCTGTGGATTCAGCCAACCGCAGATAGAAAATATTTTGGGGAAAAAAAGGATGGTTGCAGAGCTGGACATGGTGGTGTATGCCTGCCTGTAGTCCCAGTTCCTGGGGTGTAGGGGGATTGGGGTGGTGGTGTCAGGTGGAAGGATTGCTTGAGCTCAGGAGTTTGAGGCCACTCTGGGCAACAGAGTGAGACTGTCTCTAATTAAAAAAAAAAAAAAAAAGATGGTTGCAACTGTACTGAACATGTTCAGACTTTTTTCCTTGTCATTATTTCCTAAACAATACAGGATAACAACTATTTACACAGCACTCTCATTATGTAATTCTCTCCCCCCCGCCCCCCCCCACAGGGTCCTGCTCTGTAGCCTGGGCTAGAGTAAAGCGGTATCATCATAGCTTACTGCAACCTCAAACTCCTGGGCTCAAAAGATCCTCCTGCCTTAGCCTCTCAAGTAGCTGGGACTACAGGCGTGTACCACCACACTTGGCTAATTTTTAAAAAAATTTTTATAGAGTAAGGGTCTCACTGTGTTGCTCAGGCTGGTCTTGAACTCCTGGCCTTAAGCAATCCTCCTGCCTCAGGCTCCCAAAGCACTAGGATTACGGGCTTGAGCCATTGTGCCTGGCCTGTATTAGGTATTATTAATATAAGTAATCTAGAGATGATTTAAAGTATAAAAGAGGATGTGTATAAATTATATGTAAACATTATACCATAGTAAATAAAGGACTTCAGCACCCAGGGATTTTGGTATCCTGGGTGTGGGGAGGTACTAGAACCAATCCCCCATGGATCCTAAGGAATAACTATGGTTATGTTTATAAAAGTATAATGCTTACAATAGATCAAGTCACAACCTGTCCTTTGTTTCTACATCCCTGCACATTATCTCAAGTTTCCATAAATAATAGCTCATATTTATATCTTAGGTTTTAAAAAAACCTATGTTTTTGCAACACATACACTCTGATATTTAAACAGGACAAATACAGTAGGAAAGCAGACATAGAAGTAGACAGAAAGGGAACCCCAAGATCAGGGTTCTACTCCTGGTTTTACCTCTAATAAACTTTAGCTCTGTGGATCTTAATCCCTTCATGTCACAATGAGATTAGATCTGATTGGCAAGGAAGGTAACATGGAAAGCAGTTAAGTGCCCTGTCTCTGCATATGAACAGATCTGCATTTGAATTACTAGTTGTGTGACTGTAGATGAATTATTTCATCTCTCCAAGCCTGAGATTCTTTGTCTTTAAAATGGAGATAATAGAATTTATAAGCAGGATACAAGTGAGGATTTACTGAAATAATACAGAAAAATATACACTGTATTGTGCTCAGCCCAATGCCTGGAATACTCAATTTTCAGCTCTTATCAATTACTAATAGGTTCACAGCCCAATTCCAATAACCAAGGTACAGTCACTGGAATTATAGGAGGTACAAACAGATTAGTCAGATTTTGAAAAGGAAAAAAATCTAGAAGCCTTTCTAATGTTCATGCTCCACTAAGTCTCTCAGCTTGGTGAGGGAAGAGGCTGGGTCTCCTTCCCATACCTTTATGACCCCGGCATCTAACCAACCCTGGTACAAGTAGATAATAAAAAGTTTAATGTCTAAAATTTTTAAAAACTTAACAGTTAACATTTAGAAATAATTTTAAATTTATTTTAAATTTTAAGCATTATCAGACTCTGGAAGTATTAGATTTTTAAAGAACACAATGTAAAAGTTTCAAAGTTGAACATCTAAAAATCCATCAATAGATTGATGGCATTACACAGTATTTAGGTTATTTCCTTCTACTAAAACTTTAAATTCATTTAATCCTGTTAGATAGATAGTGCGGGATTCCGGGTCTCCTAGGGACGAAAGTGGGTGCTGCTGCCCCCATCTTGGTCCTGCCCAACGAATCTGCCAATCAGAACTTGGTGCACCAGCTGCAGAAGAATGCAGAGGACTCTCTAGCCCACGGGCCAACCAGCATAGGTACCATGAAGTCTGGAAAGGGACCTAGAAGCCACATGCGTGGTAAGACTCAGGTCATGCAGCTCCTCAACTGTCCAATCAAAGTGGTACCATGGTGACCTCTGAACCACAAGGGGAAGTCCCTGTCTGGGCACTATGGAACAAGACGCAGACCATAACCAGTCCCTTCTTTTGCTCACCCTGCTGCGACAATGGGTCTGGCCATCATCTGTGACACATGTACCATGCTCAGTAAACCTGTATCTTGCTCTTGGCCCCATAATCCTATCTTTCTCTCCTCAATAAACCTCATTTTCATGCTTGCCTCACTTTGGTGTGTCTGGTTATTCTTCGGCCACAAGCACGCCAAGAACTGACATTTTAGACTAAAACCTGACAATCCCAGAATTTATAAGCTATTATATTTTGTATATCAGAACTATCTGTGGAAACTCATTTAATCTACCTACCAGTTCATATCCAAATACAGACTAATTTATTATAGATATCTTAATAAAGAGAATTATTAGTCATAAACAGAAAAAGAAAGTATAGAAATATGAAAGTCTCATGTTATGAGATAATTAGATCTGAGTGTTAATAAAGATGTATAAGTGAGCTTCAGAGTTGTACATTAAAAAAGTCAGTATAGCAACTAATAAAGCTGGCACAACTTGGGGAGACAAGATGGCTGACTAGAGACATCACTTGTCAGACCATCTGGGACGGAAGATAGGAATTCTGACAAAGGAGAGAGAAGAAGAGATGCAGAGTGGGTGTGGATCATAGAGAGAGGTGCTGGAGCTTGCCATGGGTCTCATGGATGAAAACAGAAACAGAGAAGATAGAAGATAACGGAAAAAGGATATCGGAGAGGATCAAACACAGAGAAGCTCTGAGCCCACTGAAAGGGTAGGGGGGATCCTTCTCACCCTCCCATAGGCATTCGGTGGCCAGTGCTACTGAATTTCTTGGAGGCTTTTCCACCCCCATGAGCCCAGACACACTGGCAAACACAGTATAGCAGGGAGAACTTGTGGGATCCTGGGGTTCAGACACTCTGTACCAGGGAGGGTGTCAGGAGAGGCCAGAGAGCTAGCTGGCTTTCTTACATTCAGATTCTTTCTTCCCTGCCCCTCCCCCACCCACTGCAACAAGGAAAGCAGTTTGGGCTGAGAATTTGGCGAGTGGCCACCCCCCCAGCAGGAGTATGTTACAGGCTGACTTCCACAAAAAGTGGGGCCCATGGCCTTCCTTACAGGGGCCTGCAGTGGATCCGGGGTGCCAGACTCAGGAACTCCCTGCCTGAAGGCATTTCATGGAGTCACATGCTAGCGGGTCAAACAGGCCAGACAGACCCCATGTCCTTCTGACTCCAGTGGATTGCTGGAGACACAGCAGGGAGGTCTGTGAGTTGGACTCAGATGGCGAGGAAGCCCATGGGGGCAGATCTGACAGAATACTGTGGGGTTCCCAGATGTGGCCAGCTGGGAGAACACCCACCCTCCCACCACCCCACAGGAAAACCACCCTATTTGATTAGGGCAGATTCTAGAGTGAAGTGCACAGCCCCAGGTACCATAGCAACCAGGTGCAGTTCATTCATGTCCTGGGGCTGACCTGGAGTGGTGGCCCCTTCCCCACCCATTCCAGCCAGGAAAGTAGTTTCTGCTAAGAAGTAGGGGAGCAGTTCCCTCTCTCCAGAAGGTGCATACTCCAGGCTGAGGCATCCACAGAGAGTGGGGCCCATGCCTCTTTCTCTGTGGACTTGTAGTGGACCTGAGGTGCCCAATTTGGGAGTTCCATGCTGGCTGGCATTTCGGGGAGACATACTAGCAGCACAGACACACAGGCCAGGGCGAGATGTAGGAACTGGACAGTCAGATTGTGAATCTCAGATGGCTTGATCTCCATAAGCAGACTTTCTGGCTGGGTGGGCCCCTTTAGCCCTCCCCAGGTGGCTTTCTTCAGAAGATGGGAACAGATCTTTGAACCCTGCTGAAATAGCAACCTTACCAGCTTTTGTGCAGCCCGAGGGCAAGCCCACCCAACCCAGCCTCATTCCCCTACCTGCCTCTGCTGAGGCAGAGAATAAGGACACACCTGGAAGTTACAGGGCCCCACTCACCACCTGGGGCATTAAGACTGCTTCTCCTGAGGGACTAGAGTCAGGCACAAAACCAACATGGCAGCCTGCTTCTTCTGGCAAACACCACCTACTGACAGGGAGGTCAATTTGCACAGTCCTTTTCAACATTTCCTGACTCAATCATACAAAGTAAGGTTGTTTCCCATTCACATGAGTCACCACCTACCATCTTAGTGATTCAACGGGGTGTGCCATTACAATTCAAACTGCTAAGAAGACCATAGGGCTGGGGATAGAGAAGGGATTTCAAAGGCCTCCATCCTCTCTCATCAAAGAGCAACAGAGAATCTGCCCACACACATAGCTCGTCATTGCTATAGCATACACACAACTAGCAACTCAGAAAAGCATCACACTAAGGATATATCCATTACTACGGCATCTAACAGGAACCTAAATTGCCAAAGCACCCACAAACCAAGCCAAAGGTTCTTACACAACATATGCTACAAACACCCCTGTATGTGTGAGTGGGGGGAAAAAGTCCCATCTAAACAAAGAAAATCCAAAATTAGGAAGCAATAATTGCTCCAGATGAGAAGGAAGCAGGGTAAGAACTCTGGAGGTATGAAAAATCAGAATGAAAGGTCTCCCCTAAAAGGGAACACCAGCCCTCTAGCAATGGATACTAACTAAAATGAAAATATTGAAATGACAGATAAAGAATTCCAAATATGGATTATAAAGAAGCTCAACAAAAACCAAGAGAAAATGGAAAACCAACTCAAAGAAACCAGAAAAACAATTCAGGAAATGAATGAAAAATTCCCTAAAGAGATTGACATATTAAAGAAAAGTCAGATAGAACTTCTGGAAATGAAAAATTCATTTAAGGAAATACAAAACACACTGGAAAGTTTTAAGAATAGACTAGACAAGGCAGACAAAAGAATCTCAGAGCTTGAAGACAACTCTTTCGAATTAAAATAGACAAAGATAATGAACAGAGAATTAAGAGGAATGAACAAAGTCTATGAGAAATATGGGATTATATGAAACGCCCAAATCTAAGAATCATAAAATCCCAGAGGGTGAAGAAGAAAATGCTTCTTCGAGGGCTGGAAAACTTATTTGAGGGAATAATTGAGGAAAATTTCCCTGGTCTTGCCAGAGATTTAGACATCCAAGTACAAGAAGCTCAACAAAAACCTGGGAGATTTATCCCAAAGAGGCAATCACCAAAACATATAGTCATCAGACTGGCAAAAGTCAACATGAAGTAGGAACTCCTACGAGCCGTAAGGCAAAAACGTCAAGTAACTTACAGAGGAAAACCCATCAGGCTAACCGCAGACTTCTCACTGAGAACTTACAAACCAGAAGGTATTAGGGCCCCCACCATCTTCAGTCTTCTTAAACAGAACCGCCATCCTAGAATTTTGTATCCTGTAAAACTAAGTTTCATAAATGAAGGAGAAATAAATACTTTTCCAGACCAGCAAACACTGAGGGAATCTGTCAAGACCAAACCTGCTTTGCCAGAAATATTCAGAACTGCAACACATAAGGAGCAACACAATGGTCTTCCTAAAGTGTCAAATCACCCAAAAACTAAAGCTCAGAGCTCAAATAAAGCAATAATACAAGAGGTAAAACAAAGTAATAAGGTAAAGTTGGCACAACTTTAAACCATGACCATAGAAAATTTGACATAAGTAAGAGGAAAATAGAAATGAAATGTAATCCAAACCTCCAGATTACCATTGTTACTGTGTTTTGGATACTGATATTACTGTGAAATTAAAACAAAAGCACTGGTGATTTGTGGAAACACTATATGCCAAATACTTTTAATATTAAATAAGCCCTATGAAAGCTCTAAAGAAAAAAAATCAAGTTGTAAACAATAATTGCAATAGATCACAAGAAGTATTACAACATAGGTATTATAAGATCGATGGGAGTACAAATGAAGAATTCATTTAATTTTTTAGGACTAAAAAAGATATAAATATAAAAATTTATATTTTTGAAAGTTGATAATTTTAATTTTCTAAATATATGCTTAAACATATTAAATATTAAGTTGAACTATATATATTTATTAGTCACCTCTATATTCTCACTTCATTCAAAATTGTAACATAAAATATTTGAAGTTAAAATTAATTCTACTAATATGTTAATGATATCTCTAAGTAGTAAAAATCTAAACATAAAGATATTTTCTTATCAGAACTTTTTGCCTTTTACTTACCATAAGCTGTCCCTGGGCCAAACTCAGTGCCCGCATCAATCATATATTGTCCCAAAAGTTCTGGGTTGTTTGAACGACTTGGAGCTTTTCTATCCAGTTTCTCATAAACAAATTCTTCTATCCTGGCATCTAGGAAAAAGGTAAAAATTACCAGTGATTTCAAAAAAGCAAAGGTATTTAAAAGATTGTTTTGTTCCCCTACCATATTGTCTCTTAAATATGAAATTAACATTCATTCAAGCACATCTTAATATAATTTTTAATTTACATATTAGAGTATTATATAACTCTAAAATACTTACATTTTAGAAAGTTGATAAAATATCTTGGCAAAAAAACATTTTAAAATGAAGCTAAAACTATTATTTGAGTATTCTATGGGATTTAAGTTCCAGAAGAGGATTGATAGTAATTCACTTACTATTTAGTGAAGTTGCCTTTGTCCTATTTTTAGCATTTTTAACTCTGAATATAAGTTCATAACTTCAAAATCAGGGATTTCCAGCTAGGAAATTATGGCTATAAAGTACCTAGAAGAACCAAAAAGTTACATCTGACAGCTTTAGTGTGAGCATGTGTTCTCTCTTTTTCTTGCCTAGAGTCTAAATATAGACACAAGTGCTTAAGGAATAGAACGATCTAGGCTTGGAATAGTCTGTAGACAGATCAGTAATATGATCCCTTGGCTTTAGTTTATTTAATTATATTTTTAAAGTACACAGACGTTATCTCTAAGCATGCATTCACTCAAAAGATTTCACCATTAAAAATAGGTTTAAAATACAAGACAAAAGGTTAAACGCATTAACAAAACATTTGTATAAATAGAAAGGAAAAACCAGTAAAAGCTGAATAAATACTTGGTTAGCATAATATTTAAGACTAAAAGAAATTCACATTCACATTGCTGCCTAACAGTGAGGTATTTCAGTGATAAATGAGAAAATGGCTTAAGTTTCCAGAAACAATGATTATGTATAAATTAAAATTACAATCTAAAAAGAAGCTAAGACAAATAGACTCCCTCTAAGCACCTCCCATAGATTTATATCATAATTGGAAGTTTACAGTGCTGAAAATTTAAAGAATGAGCTGAACCAGTAAGAGAAAAACCTCAGGAGTTGGCGAAAGGGTTAATTATAATATATAAAATAGGGTTTTGGAATAATACTCACTTTTATGGCAGATTCTAGTATAAAATCAGAAGATTTATTTTTAAGCAGAAATTTAAAAGTCTTTAAATTAGTTAAAACCAAAACAAGTCTTTTCAAAACATAACCATTTAGAAGACACTACTTAAATTTCAGAATTTTCATTTTCTGACTGAGTGATTCCTGCCTTTGACTGCTTTTCTACCTGTTTGGCCAAAAGTTTAAAGTTGAATACTATGTTGACTTCATTCAGTTAACTAAAATGTTTGGTATATTAATAAATGTTTAATTTCAATAGGTCACAATAAAATCTTAACAAAATATGCAGATAATTCTGCTATAATGCAATCTATATTTCTATATAACATATTCTTCAAAAACTCTAGTTTCCAAAAAATTATACACTAAAAATAACACAGGGCTTACAGGAAAAACAGAGTTGGGACTGACCACTCAAAAATCTATGTAATTTTGTAACCAGAGAACAAACAAAAAACAAAACAATTCTGCTACTACTTCATGACACAAAGCCTGGGAGCTGGAGGGAATTGTGTATTTCCCTGTTTATCAGTCATGAGCTTATTTTCCATTCAGAAAAACATGTTTAGAACAGATTATATATTTGGGAATCACTGAATAGAACAAGGAACAAGAGGAAAAACACCTATTACTTTTTAAAAGTGCCATGGCATATAATTTAAATGACCTTAAATAAATAATAACTACTACATGGTGTCTAAAGATAATAAGATTCACTCAAAGTATAAAGCCTATTTTAAAAGGTTACTACAATTTAACAAAAACATAGAATTACTAATATTTGTATAGTGCTTGAAGTTTAAGTTAGAATCTAAAAGTAAGTTTATGGAATTTCACAACATGGTCACGGTAACATTGGGGAAAAGAGAAGAAAAGCATGTATTTTTGCCTTTCTCCTTCAGTTTTGATAGGCAAAACTCATGGTTAAAGGACTGGATGTCAATACACCTAGTTCTAGTCCAAGCTCCACTTTTAATGAGGTAGGCTACATTGGACAAGATGCTAACTTGTAAGTTTCATTCAATAAATTATCCTGCACCTTATCGGCAAGGTTGTTGACTTATCTGAAAAACCTCAGTTGTCTGAAAATCAAATGAAATACTTTATGTGAAAATATAAAACTTAACATAAACATAAAAAACTGGTAACTATGTAAGCATCTAAGTAATTTTCTCTTAATTATTTAGGGACAATTCTTCCCTGTGTAAAAAGGGAAAATATTTTTATCTTCACAGTCCCCTCATGGCTCTTAAAATTTAAAGTCTGAATTTCCAATTTCTAACTGAAATTGAGGTTTCAGGAGGATTCTACAAAAGTCTGAAAAATGTCATTTGTAAATTTATTAGAGGGCACAGAGAAGAAATGTCTACCATCTCTTCTTCACAAAAGCGCACACACACAAAACAAATCCTGAAGCCACAATAAAAAAATTTGGTTTTTAAGTAGTCACTAAAACTTTTTTTTAACAGTAAAAAACCCACTAGTAGTATTAATATTTAAGGTAGACAAGAGGTAAAAAGTTTCTTACTTGGATTTGGCTGCAATAACACTTCAGTTTGTTTCATTATTTTTTCTGTCCATATTTTGGTACATTCAGCTTTGCTAAGGAGGTTCTCTAAGTGAGCATCCAATTCTGTCTTCTCAGCCTGGCCAAGCTTTTCTTCTGTGAACTGTTATTGATTATTAAAAAAAAATAAATAAATGTACCTCAAATGTTAGGAAACTATATAAATAAGTAAAAAGTAAACTCAAATCCAAACAATTCTAAATGTACAAATGTCTGTGTTCTAGGTTTGTTTGTAAGCCATTGCTTATGAATGCTTTTTTGCCCCTATGGTAATTTATCGATACCTCTTCAGTGGCACTTATGACGACATTATCTGACAGTTATCACATATCCTTAGTTCTGCTAAAATGTACGGTGTGAATTCTGTAGAAAACAGCATATTGCTTGGTATATAAAGTATACAAATATTTCTTACATATAAAAGTAGGATATCATAATGGTAAGGAGTAAGAGCTTTGAGATAGTTGGATCTGAGTTCAACCCTGATTGCACTGCTAACTGCAAGAACTGAGTGAGCTTTTGAATATTTTTTCTTTAGTAGCCTCTATCGCAAAAGCGAGACAATACATATTTTACAGTGTTTTGAGTATTAACTAAGATTATGTATGTAAATCACTTTGTTGAGTGCCTGATAATTTTATTTAAATTTAAAAACATTTATGTTTATTGTGGTTTATGCATTATTGGCACTTTAATCACACCTATTTAAATAGGCTTTTATGTGATGTTCTGGGAAACTGTCATTTATTTCTTAAAGATATGTTCCAGCAATTTACAGACTAACTTTTGGAACATCCTATTCATACTGTGAAGGCATCTTTTAAAAATCATAAAATGTAGTTAATATAATAAAAATTGATTTGATTATGTTTGAATGTATTGGTGTTTGAGGAAAGGCAGCACTGCCTATACAATAATAAAGAAGTAAAAAGATTCTGTGTAGATCTAGAGGCTTCTGGATACTTTAATTAAACACTAGAGGTGATGACTCAAACTGTTTATCATGTATCATTTTCCTCTAGAACAGGTGGCTTTCTCCCATCTTAACACAAGTATATCACTAGCCCTAATTCTATGCTCAGTCATAACTCACTTCTAGCTAACAAAACAATGTTTGTCTTGCCTTTTTTCCCTTTTATTGCTTAAAATCTCTTTTGCTGCTCTATCTTCTGAATTTTGTTAATCTGTTTCTTTCAGCATCCTTCTTGGTCTAATACTTTGAGTTTACTATCAGCACCTTTAGCTAAAGGATCCTCTAGAATTTTATCCTTAGACTTCTGGTTACAACCCCCACTGAAGGACCTGATCAGAGGCTAGCAATGACAGCTTAAACAGCTTTTGTCAAGCCTTGGGCCTACAGCCAAACCCTGACCAATGGGTGGAACTGAAAATAGCGGTTCCAAAGCTATTACCTAAGCCCATAAACTTGCAGTATACAATTAGAGGATTGCGCACTGGGCAAAAGTGAACCCTGATCCCAGGGTCAGTGGGATAAACTATGCAACCTCATTCTTAAGAGAAAACCTGGTATTCTCTATAGATCCCTGAAGATTCTAAGTGAGAGACCACCTCCTAGTATTTTTATATACATTCAAACTCTACCACCAATGGTTAGATAGAATATCTACCAGATAATGCAACCAACAGGAAGGGAAGAAAAGGAATACACCCAGGTGAACACCGTCTATAAAGAATGATAGAAGAAAAAATTTTCACTTGGCACCTTAAAAATTGAAACCACATACAAAAACTTCCCCTGAATAAGCAAGTATATTCATTTATTTATTCATTTCATTCTGTCCTTCAACAAATATTTATTAAGCACCTATACATATATATGGTAGGCATTATTCTAAGCACATGAGTATCAGCAGCCAACAAAAACAATATTTCTGTTCTTAGGAAGCTTGCATTTTAATGGGGAAGATAGATAACAAATAATTTGGTAATAAGGATACAAAGGTATAAAGATGGTAAAGGACCAATATACATGGTTCTATTGTTTCCAAGTGACATAATGAATGCAAGTACAGAGAAGAATTCATTCTTCAGCGAGAGGGGGTAACAGGAGAATCAGTGAAGGCTTCAATGCGGAAGGGATGGACGACTTGGACCTGGATGGGGAAGCAGGAGTTTGAGGAACATGAGATAGGGGTGGTTAGAGAAATAGCATCTCTGAACAGGTAACAAATGACCTGCAACTGAATGATATGAACTGTGTAAAGATCTAAGGAAGGAGTTATATAGTCCTCTGATGACTTATCTTCTAGTTGTACTATTTCTGTGGAATCATTAGCACCACCCTTATACATATTAAATATTAATTCTTTGTAGAAATCATCAATTTATATTTAATAACCAATAGTGAATACAAGAAAAAAATTGACAGATCAATAATTTAAAAATCAGTATTTATTAGGTCTTTGTGTAAGGCACTCTTCTAAGAACAAGAAGACCTGGTCTCTTGTTATATGGAAGAACTAAATGAAAAATATTAAGCAGTATGAACCTACAGGCCTATTTTTTTCAGTACATAAAATGTTAAACTTGAACAGATGTTTTATAAATATACTGGAATTAAAGGTACAGACTAGAAATTACTAAAAAATGTTTATAAATAGTGATTAAAGAAATAGTCACTGAGTTTATCTGACATAAGTTAAGATTCAGGGCAAGTTTTCTCCTGACAGTATTTCAGAGAACAAACAATTACTTATTTGGAAAATATTTCAATCTTCAGGTCAAAAAGCCTGTTTGCTTAATTATTTAATATTATATTCATGACTCTCATGAAACTGTCTCCCAGGTATCTCTCATTACATACACATAAGATACTACAAACAAAGTGAGTAGGTTTTTTACTATTCTGGCTCAGAAGGACAGACACACACTATAACGAACTCTTATATATGAGTGAGATAGTCTGACTGTATAATAGAAAACCTGTTTAGAAAAATAGAAGTTCTGTAGTAAGGTGCACATAAGCAATGTATTTAAGAGCTCAGTAATAAATTCTATCTGATGTTTACCTACATTTTCTAAGAGTGAAAACAGTTGTTATTTTTCAGTCTACCTAAATCTGTGCTTCACGTTCAGTACATTATATATGGTTCTGTCTTGTCTTTTAATTTTTTAAATGTTTTCTATTTTCAACAAGACCATTTACATCTTTCTTATACTTCTATATTTTTAAAAATGTCATGGCTTAGTATATGTTCAAAAATACCATATACTAAGCTGTGCATTTTGTATCAACTACTGAAAAGAATCTTAAAATATAGGTAAGAATCATAATTTTAGTGATGAATACATTAAGGCTCAGAGCAATTAAACGTTTTGTCCAGGGTGTCAGTGTTGGGATTCAATCTCATATCTGTTTGAATTATTGTCTTATTATGCTATAAGACCCTTCTAGTAAATACTTGCTGATTTCAATAAATTTTTTTTTCTCTTTCTCTCTCTCTCTTTTTTTTTAAAAGAGACAGGGTCTCCCTCTATTGCCTGGGCTAGAGTGCAGTAGCGTGATCATAGCTCACTGTAGCCTTGAATTCCAGGGCTCAAGTTATCCTCCTGCCTCAGCCTCCTGAGTAGCTGGAATTACAGGCATGTGGCACCACGCCCAGCTAATTTTTTTTTTTTCTGTAGAGATGGAGTCTTGCTGTGTTGCTCAGGCTGGTCTCCAACTCCTGGCCTCAAGTGATCCTTCTGCCTCAGCCTCCCAAAGTGCTGGGATTACACAGGTGTGAGTCACTGTGCCCTGACCTATTTTTCTATTAATGTTTCCATCATCATTATCCAAACATATTCTGTGCCTCCTTGCCTCTGTGTCTTTGTTCACAACAGTCTGGAGAGCTGTCTCCTCTAGTCTACCTGTGCTTCCTATAAGATATTCAATAATTATTCACCAAATTATGGGTTACTCAGGCCGGGCAGGGTGGCTAACGCCTGCCATATATACAAACATATATATTTTATATATATATATATATATATATGTATGAAAATAGCTGGGCATGGTAGTGTGTGCCTATGGTCCTAGCTACTTGAGAATCTGAGACAGAAGGATCACTTAGCTTGAGCCCAGGAGTTGGAGGCTGCAGTGAGTTATGATCACGCCACTGCACACCAGCCTCAGCCTGAGCCTGATCCTGTCTCTTAAAAAAAGGGGGTGGGGGTGTAACCTAAACCCTATAATGAATGAAAACAGTTGGGGGGACTGATGCACAATAAGAACATTGCTAATGTTATATTTTTGCAGTGAAATTAAAATTTAAATCTTATTACTTCTAAATGATTCTTTCCATAGTTAATTAGAAGTTATGTTGTATTAAGATAACAAAATATTTAACACATACATTTTTTTCTAAAATCTTTTAAATAATGCATCTACTAAGAAAATTATGAGTTATCTCAACTAAGTCAAGATTTAAATTACTAATCAAAACACATTTATGGAGTACATATATATTTTCTGCTATTGCAAGATGATCAGTGTCTGACATGGTTCTTGCCCTCAAGGATTTTATGATCTAGCTAGGACAATACAAACATAAAATTATAATAATGGCACACTCTTGGGAATGACAAAAGACCTGGATCCCTTTCCTAGTTACCAAAAATTTTTAGATTAACCCATAAAAATTTTACTTTTCAACAATTTAAGCCCCAAATCATTACTGACTTTGTAATTTCTTGACAAAAGCTATTAATCAGAAATTACAGTTGATTCTAAGCATATATTTTAATGAATGGATAGCAGTACAGTTTAATAATTAACAACTTACAATTAAGTCAGATGTAAATAAGTCATGGAAATCCAAACACAATGTTCTCTAAAATGTAATTTGATATGCAATTTTTCATAATATTTCATTTGTAATATATTAAAATAGCATGAGAACATAAGAAAACTTAATCCCCTTTCCTATGTGTATTTTCTCTAAACATTACTTTAAGGAAAGGATTGTCTTTGATTCGGCCACATCGTGCCAGGCACCGTAATCCTTTCTTTTACTACAGGAGAGGCACATAGCCTACAGTATGAAATAAGAAGCCTGGATTAAATACTCTACTGTTTAGAAAGAAAAAGAAAAGACTACACGTAAAAAGGCTGTGTGATCAAAGACATCTATTTAATGTAAACACTAATCATCAATTCTTTGCCTGGGTTAGAGTAATACTCCAAAAGTAATCTAAACTTTAGATTAGAATATAACACAGATTCTGAATATAATGTATAAGCAAACTGTAAAGTGGATATTTCTCCATTGGTTCTCAATTTTGGCTGCTCTTTAGAATTATTTGGGGGAGCTTTCAAAAACACTGATGCCTGATGCAACCCCTAAAACCCCTAAAATTCCAAATTAAATTGGCCTGAGGTACAGCCTATATATGGCATTTTAAAAGATTTCCCAGGTATTTTAAGTGCAGCCAAGACTGAGAACCACTGTTCTAAGCTCATACATAATTACTTAAATACATATCACTTGATTTGGTGCACTCTGCATTTCTTTCCTCTTTGGCCCATTTAGGAATTTCTGTTGCTATTACTGTCACTTGACTGGGCTGAAGTTTTGCTTCAAATATATCAATTGTGTTTAAGTTCTATCATTAAATTTGCTTTCAAAGAATATTTAAGTAATTGATCTAGGTGTCTGATCATCTTAAATATAGGAGCATAGTAATTAGAAGTACATAAATTGGGTGTGGATTAGTAAGAAAGCGTTTAGGACCATTTGTAGGTCCTAACATACAGTAAGAATACATCCAAGAAATATGATGAACAGTCTTGTATATTTTCTAATTATCTCATTCATGTAGTACATAAAAGTAAATTTTAATGTCAGGTTAACAAACTGTCTTCTATTTAGTTTACTAAATTAATGCCAATAGCATCAAAGGATGTGAAAACAGTTTTAACTAAAACTAGCATGCAGATTATTACATAATGAGAAAATGTATGGACTTTGTGACATGTTTTTCTTATTAAAATATGAGGGACATGGTGAAGTTATCAGTTTAAATTCTATAAAAGAAATAGATTTCAGAAGGGCTTCAGAGAAAGTTGTTTGGCCAAGTTGGAGCTCCAGACAGGGTCTGACAGGAGCTAGCTGATGGCAGCACCATATTCATCTTTATGTCTCTAGCTTAGACACACATTACTCTTGCTGAAATAGATGGGAGATCAAGGCCAACCTCCAAACTATATTTTAGAGACTTTTTTCCTTAGAAAATAGCTGGCATTCATGAAATTCACAGTATAACTTTAATAATCAATTCAGAGAAAGTGTTAAAAAATTAAAATGAACTCCTTCCCTAAGTAATTTGGTTTGAAAAAATTTTAAAAGTATATGCTCTTATTTTAAAGATGGTGAGTAAAGTTGTTTCGATATCAATTCTGAATTGAAAATGCATCTCTTGTTCCTTCATCCACTTGAAAAATTTACCAAATGAAGAATAGCAACTCACAAAATGGGCATTTACTACAAAGAATAACATGTTTAATTACGATAAATTTGGGACTAAACTATGAATTCCTTGAGGGCAGGAACTGGGTCTCTTTGTATCTTTCAATGTCAAGTACCTAGGAGATACTCAATAAATGTAGGTTGGACAGTTTAATATTTTAGACTGGCATTAGTTAACATCAAGGTCAAAATATGTTAGGAAAATACTAATAAAGATAACAATTAGTTAACATGCTAAATGATTCTTGTTGCCCTTCAAAGACTAATCTTTGCATATGGATACTACTTGCTTGGCTAAAAAGAAAAATTAATGTGAACCACATTGGATGCTGTGAGAGGGGAATAAGAAACAGAGTTGATACAAAAAGTTAATACAAACTTATTAAAGCTGTGAAAGCCATAAGAGTTACAGAATTTTAGAGCTGTAAGGGATCTTATATAGTAGTTCATTAGAAGAAAAATGCCATATGACCATATAGAATTGAAAAATGATACAGGATTTCACATAAAGCTCTTGTGGTCTGAAAAGCCTTCATAGCTGAGATGAACTTAAAGCTTTACACCTTGAGGGAAGGAAAGAAAAAGCAGAGAGAGTGGAGGACATTCAACAGAGGTTAACTGTGTGAACAAAAGCTTAGAGTCAGAAAAGTATAAGGTATTTTGAAATTTAAAAAATAACTTGATTGGAATACAGTGTTTATATGAGTGAGGGAGAAGACCAGATTGTAAGGGAGTATTTGATGCTCACCTATGGAGTTTGGACTGAAAAGATTGATTCTAAGAACTAATAAATGGCTTTTAAAACACCAGTAATATAACAATTTAAGGAAGATAAATTACCTGATGCTTTTGTATTCTATTGTCTTGAGGTAGTTAAAAATAAGCACCCGAATGGACTAGTTAATAAATATTCCTACTCATTTATATATTCAACCTTACATTTTTTTTTTAAATACCAAGGTTTATAAACAAATTTTAAAATGGGAGAGTGGAGTGGTGATGAGACCCTTTTATTTGCTTTAACAGTTTGATCTAACCTTTTAAAAACAAGAAACATGTTCAATTTTTAACTTAAAATTTTTTTAATAAAATGGAAAACATATCGCAGCTGGCCAACTAAAGAATGGCCTATTCCTTAAGGTACAATTTGATTTGAATAAAAATTATTATTTATATGAAATATGAAAGCTTAATTTCTTCCCTACTGTTCTTATTGCTTATAAAGAGATACCAGCATAGCTCTTAAGCTATTCTTAGCATGAAACTTAGTACTTTGGCATTATACTGATGTCAACCCAATTTAGTGTAGAAACTCAGGTACTAAAATACTGAAATGAGAAAGCAGTGTTTTGTTGAAAATTACCACACAGCATTCCAAATTTCACACGTTATATTTTAGAAGCATCTTTTTCTTATACTTTTTAAAAAAGTATTGTGGAAAATATCAAATATATACAAAAATATAACAGTATAATTAAAAATAGTATAATAAAA
Organism: Lemur catta; assembly: GCF_020740605.2. Classification (NCBI taxonomy): domain Eukaryota; kingdom Metazoa; phylum Chordata; class Mammalia; order Primates; family Lemuridae; genus Lemur; species Lemur catta. Next base: position 58,332,568 of record NC_059130.1, read on the forward strand.
CCTCATGAACCCATAACCTAGCTTCAACAACTATCAGTATTCTGCTCATCTTATTTCAACTACTTCCCTTTTTTCCTTCTGAAATATTTTAAAGCAAATCTCAGACATGGTATAAATGTATTCATAAATAGACACATTAAAGGAGCCTGTTTCTCCTGAAATTTTTCCCTTCTTAATAAATGGCTCAAGGTAAACCCTTGGAGTCATCCTTGACTCATCTTTCTCTCACACCTCAAAGCCAATCTGACAGTCAGTACCATATAGATTTTGAACCTCCCCTGCTACCACTGTCATCTAAATCACAATCACTTTTGCTGTGATATGGCCATACCTCACTAACTGGTCTCCCTAGTAGCCCTGTAACCTCTTTGTACTTGTTCCCTCTGCCTGCAATGCTTTTCTTCAAAAAAATAAAAATAAACACACACAAACTGGGGTTCTGTCACTTCCTTAAGGTCTCTTTGAATTTCATCCTATCAAGACTTGTCCTAACCACCTTATCTAAACAACACGGCAACAACCACCATCCCTGGGATTACCCTATTCCTCTGGCCATTTTTTCCATAACTACCTGATGTATTTATAACTGTGTTTTCTGCAAGAATATAAGCTTCAGGAGGGCAGATACTTTGTTGATTTTATTTACTGTAGTATCTGTCACCAGTGTCCAGAATAGTGATAGGCAGACCTGGAGTGGGCACTTAAATATTTAAGACTGAAAAGAAAATTACTTGATAGCTAACAGATTAGGATAGAATTTAAAAACTTCTTCCTAAAGAATCTGAAACAATAAGTGATTAAAATTCATTTGGGAAGTATACCTTTTGAGGGCTTTGCTAGATTTAGTTTTTTAAATCAAGTCTATCAACAATTTAAATCAGGTTAAATTCTAATAAACAAGTCCTATTTAAGACGTATGGGTTAGGAACCTGAAAACTATCTAACTGTATTTAAAAGAGTGGGTTTATATAATGTCAAGTCTGCAATAAGCATCTAGAATTATAAATAGTTAATCATTACTAAAACAAAAATACCAGAGGCTCTAATCCTCTATTGTAGTCAATGTTAAGTCTGAAAGAAGTGTGTCACAAATCAAAATTCATTTCAGACCCTCGATTACTGATTCTTCTTGCCCCTTGTGTTTGAACTATTAGAAGTAGGCTAATTTGAATCAAAAAATTATTTTAACTGTAAAGGTTCAATGTCTTTGTAATATACCTTATATTTTAGGGGAGGAGGGGGAGAAAAAGGTTAAGGCTGCTAGCTTATTACCCACCATTCAGATTTTAGACCTCGGAAACCAAAAGCTAGAAGGAATTTCCCATTTCTTAAGTGTTATTTGCTGCTGATATTGAAATGCTCATATTGTACCAGATAATCTTTAAGGTCTCTCTAGGTCACAACATCCTATTATTCTATATATCTTAAACCTGCAATGCTTATCCAGGAAGAAAAAGCAGCTTGCAGTAGGTCAGACAGCACCTGGTTATTTACTAGCCGCGCAAGTTAAGCAAGTTACTAAACTCTGAGGCTGCTTCCTCATATTAAAGGGGGGTTAATAACATCTGTCTGGCAAAGTTATGGAAAGGACTAAAGAGAACATGTCAAATGCATAACAAAGTGCTTGACATACCGTTTTTTCACAATGTAGGCAGCTATTACCTTCCTCTATCATTCTTTTGCCAACTATAGTGCAATGTAAGATCAACTGTGCCAATAAAATTGGGGCAAAGGAGACAAGGAAAGTTGGTACACTTCGGTACAAATTTGGTATGCATATTAGAAAATTATTTTTGTTTTCTCTTTACAAGAAAATGTTGCTACTGTGACTGTCATTAACTTAAACACCAGATTGTTTACAACCCATGTTGTGAAATTTACATCTGTTCATAGATTTAACTGAGTCGGCATAATGTGGGTGATGACTGTAGGAAACTGTCCAAGTTCCCTACTACTGACACTTCCTTGATTGCAGAATACGAAGAGGTAGTCAACTTCTCCCCTTAAAGTGTATTTGAAATATACCACTGTGACTACAGCCATAACAACATGATTCTTCTCCCATCCCTCCTCGCTCTACAGCTGGTGCTTCTCATTTTGAAAATGAGAACACCTCAACTCCAGGCTTCCAGTGGCCTCGGTAAAGTCTGAACGCCCACAGACGATCTCCATTTGCCCCGGGGGCTGCCAAGCCCAGGGGCGGTCCTTTCAGGGAGAGGGGGGCTGGAGGGAACTGGATCGGCAGCTCAATGGGTTGAGGGGCAGGAAAAGGAAACTTCCTTCTTGGACTCGGAGGCAAGGGTGAGAGAGACGAAAGGGAAGGGTGGGGGTGGTGCGAGAATGGCTTGGGTTTCGGTTACCCCGCCGGACTCGCAAGGCCTCCGCCAGCCCCGCGATGGAGGTCACACCGGCACCGGCGTCGTCGAACCAGAAAAGCCGACAGTGCAGCGCCTCGGTCCGAGAGCGACTCAAGGTGTCCTCCGGCGGGAGAAAGCGCCTGGCCCCGTCCCCACCCGCCTCGCTTCTCGGGGAGCGGCGGTTGGACGGGAGCGGGGCAGAAAACCGCCGCCGGGCCCGGAGGGGCAGCGGGCCGCGCCCATCACCCGGGCCTCTGGCTGCAGCAGGCCCGCCGGGCGCGCTGCGAGGCCGGGGTGCGGGGCCGCCGCCTCCTCGGGCTGGGCAGCCCCTCTCTGGCTCCCGCTGGGCGCCCACCCCTTCCCGCGACGCGGTACCTGCACGGCACGACTGAGGAAGGTGCCCGCGTCGGCCGCCAGCTTCTTCACATTGAAGTCCATGATGTTCATCCTGGGCGGCAGCCGGGCGGAGCCGCCGGCTGATCTAGCCGCGAGGAGGAGGCACCACGGCAGGGCTGGGGCGCCGGGGGCAGACGTGGTAGGTGGAGGGAGGCGGCGCCAACCCCGCCGCCTCAGCTGTCGCTTCCCTGAGGGGGGAGGATGAGGTGGGGCGAGGGAAGAGAGGGAGGCCCCAGAGCAGGCCGCGCCCGGACGGCGGCGGCGGCGGCGGCCCAGACGCTGAATTCGGCGGGCCTGGAGGGCGGCGGCTAATGTCGGCGCCGGCCGCGGCGGGCGGGTCGGAGATCGACCCGACCCGACCCTGCGATATGGAGCCGGGTCCCCCACGGAGGAAGCGAGCGCCGGCCTCGGGGCGGAGCCTTCATGGAGGTTATCGCGGGAACAGCGCCCCCTTGAGGACCGCGGCGGCCCAGCCCCGGGGCGCGCGGAGAGCTCCGCCCGGCTCCGGTCGAGGGTGCGGCGAGGGGCGCGCCGCCGGGTCGCAAGGCCGCAGCGTCGTGGCACGTTTGCCGTTAACCTCTGAGAATCCAGAGCGGAGACAACACAAATTCCCCTTTTTGTCTTAAGAAGAAATATGGACGTTAATAGCATAGAATTACAATATCTATGAAATCAGAACCGTCAGGCCCTCGTTATCTTGTAGCACCCGCGAGCCACGCCGGTCCCTGAGGCCTGCCCGCATGTCACTCAGCGAACGAACGTTTGCAGAACAATGTTGAATTTATTGTTCCCCCAGAGCTTGTGCATTCATTCCGCATAGTTGAGTACCTACTGTGTGCCAGGTGCTGGAGATAGCATGCTGAGTAAAACATTGTCCTGCCCTCAAGCTCCGTCAGATTACTTAACAACCTTTGGGGACTTCACTCCCACCAGAAGCTCTGTAACTATTTGCTGCTGCAAGGACTTTGTGACTGCTTTAAGGCAGCAGGCGCGGGCTGGATTACATATCAACGCTAGGTGCCTAGGTGCCTACAAAGCGCAGTGCTGAGGACACAGAGTGCCAGGTGGAGGACACAAAGAAGTATAAGATGGTGAGTGAGATAGGAAAGCCTTTAACAATTCAGCGTGACTAATTTTAATGACAAATGAGAATATGATGTGAAATCTATTCAAAAACCTGCCATTCGGCTGGTCCGAAGGTAGTGAGTTATTTCACTTGATTGTTCACAGTCAGTTACAGATTGAACTCCTTGTTCTACTACTTTCCCCCCTCCTCACTACTGCACTTGACTAGTCTAAAAAACAAACAAACAAACAAACAAACAAACAAAAAAAACCTGTCATTCAAGTAACTTCTTAAGAAGCCTTCATGGTACAGCCTATGCTTGAATGAAGTTACAAATGGTATAAGCATAGAAGGAGACACGTTGGTATTTCAAGGGTAAGAATATTTTTTGTGTGGATTTGACCTTTTAATACAATAGGGCTGGGAAAATGCAGGCCCAGCAGGCAATGAAATGAGCTCACACTCAGGCTTCAGTATTTTACTCTAACAGCAGTCACAGATGGAATAGCCGTTGTTAAAGGTTGAAAGATGAGTGCAGTAAAAGCATTATAAGGACAAACAGATAACATATAAATATTTGTGTTTTTATTCTTTGTTGTAGTAATAGAAACAGTCACCTCTTTCTAGGGTAAATCCAACATAGTGCAATCTCCCGGGTTTGGAATACTCCATATTGCTTTCCTTTCAACTTATTTTTCCAAAAATATGGAAAAGGAAGCATGTGATCTTCCTATCCCATTTATTGTCTATTTTAGTACTTTATGTGGAAAAGCACTTACCCTCTCTCCAGATCTCTGTCTTTAAAATGGGTGTATTTGCCATAACCTATGCCCATCTCTGCAAAAGGATCACAAAACCTAGTCCACCATTAGGGGAAAGAACCCTGGATCCTTTTCCTCAAATGTTTCTTCTCAGACTCAGGAAACACTTCTTCCTTTTGAGTCCTCTATAGGAGCCACTCTCCTTAAGAAGCCTACCTTACTCTCATATACTTTTATTCTCAGCCTTTGATAATTTTTCTTTACAGAGAAAATTTAAATCATCACACTATTTGGCAGGAGCATCTTCAACAAAATTCCCTTATTTCCACCTCCTATCCTCTCCACACTCCTTCCCCCATTATTACCAAATGTTTCAAAGGAAGAAGTGTTCAGGTGTTCTGAGTAGAGCCACTGCTCTCTTAATCTTGGCTGCACATTGTCGTTACCTGAAGAATTTAAGCAACCACTGATGCCCTAATCACCCCCCAGAGTGTGGACTGGGCATTGTGATGTTTATAAGTTCTCTTAGGTGATTCTAATGTGTGACCAAGGTTGAAAATGAACCCATCATTCTCTAGAATTTGTTCTACCCTTTGTCTACAGGTAGATTCCATTTCTCTTACCAGATGTGAATCCCCAAGGGCAGCAACCATTTCCTACTCATTTTTTTATTTTTATGGTCTACATGCCTGGCAACGTAGTAGATTCTCAAGTAATTTGTTAAGTAAGTAAAGTAATCAAGTCAAGATGCATACAGTTTTAGGCTCTTTTGTGATACCACCCACCCCAACCTAAATTTCCAATTACCTGTGAGCCTGTTGTAGTTTGCTTTTCCTGAAGTTGCTCCTCTTCTTGGGTTTCCTACCTTGGTAAATTGAATCATATGCCCCAAATCACCTAAGCCAGAAATCTGAGTCCCCTTTGTTCCTCTTATTTCCCATCTCCAATTGATCTAGTCTTGGTATTTTTTTCCTCTGAAATGTTTCTCATCTTTATCCTCTTCTTTAAAAAATTTTTAACTTGAAACAATTTCAAACTAACGAAAAAGTTGCAAGAATACCACAAAAACTTCTGTATACCCTTTGCCTAGAAAGCCCACTTAAGCTTTGCCAGTTATTCCAATACTGTCTTTATAGCAAAAGCATCCAAGTCAAGATCATGTGTTGCACCCAGTTGGCATGTAGCTCAGTCCTCCTTCAATCTGAAACAGTTCTTCAGGCTTTTCTTGACACTGTCTCTTTTCCTTTCTTCCTTAGAGTTGACAGCTATTCTTAAATTGGTATGATGAATTTCTATTACACTTTCGTAATGTCATTGAATTTATATGTGTCTATAAGTGATACTGCTATATTACATTTTTAAACTAGGTAAATGGTATCATATAGATGTATCCTTTTGCAATTAAAGGTCTAATACTTTTTGTTTGTTGTGTCTTCTGACTCATTCTTTGTGGATTGCTTCCTTTTGTGTCTTATACCTCATAGCTTTTTTTAAAAAAATGGACTTATTATTAGTGATCTTAAAAAAATATTTTTGTCAGAGATCCAAGGTAATCATTGGCCAATGAGCAATTTTTATATGAATTTCTTTCATGTAAAACCGAATCAGTGGAAGTACAAGCCATGATATAAATTCTCGAGGGAAATCTTTTTTCCCCCGTTTCAGAGGTTATGCCATGACAGAAAAGCTTCTTTGTCATCTCATCGTTCCAGGGAGTGGGTGTTATCTAGTCTACCTAAACTTTCACTGAGGTACAGAACTTCATGGGTTTTTAATTTATGTGTGTGTTTGAGGCCATGAAATAAGGGAAGGCACTCATAATTACTGATTTCTGCTTCCACCAAGGGCCAAAGGTTTTATCTGTTTACCGTGTGTTTTTAAAAAGAGTAATTATTTTAAACTGATAAATAACAATTGTATGTACTGTATTGTGTACAACATGTTGTTTTTGAATATGTATACATTGTAGAATGGCTAAATTGAGCTAATTAACATACGTATTATCTCACATACTTATCATTTTTGTGGTGAGAACACTTAAAATGTACTCTCTTAGCAATTTTCAAGAATACGATATGTTGTTACCTGTTATACAATAGATCTCTTGAACTTATTCTTGCTATTTAACCAAAATTTTGCACCCTTTGACCAATATCGCCCATCTCTCCACCTCCCACTTATCCCCACCCCTGCTAACCACCATTCTACTGTTTGCTTCTGTGAGTTCAACTTTTTAGATTCCACATAAAAGTGGGATCATCTGTCTTTCTGTGTCTGGCTTAATTCACTTAACATAATGTACTCCAGGTTCATCCATGTTTTCACAAATGACAGGATTTCCTCCTCCTTCTTCTTTTTTCTTTTCACTGTGTTGTCTAGGCTGGATTTAAATTCCTGGGCTTAAGGGATTCACCTGCCTCAGACTCCCGAGTAGCTAGGACTACAGGTGCTCACCACACCTGGCCCTTCTTTTTTGAGGCTGAATAGTATTCCATTGTGTATGTAATACATTAACTGCCATGAGAGTTGTATTTAACTCACTCTAGTTTTGACCCTGGGGCCACGTGAAGCATATATAAAATCTTACTTGTTGATGTTCATATTGTTACAATTAATATTGACAATTTAATTCTAAAAATATGGATTAAATGAATAGAAGTCAATAAATCTCATTTTTCTATTTATGTTTACCTTTAAATTACACTCCAAGTTTTTATCCTATTTTCATAATAAAACACTGTGGCCCCAAGGAAAAGTTTCTGATCTTTTTGTGTAGCAGTCAACGTGAAATACCACATTTTCTTTATCTATTCATTACCACATGGGTTTAAACACTTGAGCACCTTCCTCATCCAATCCTGTCCCCACTCCAGATAGGGTCATATTGTGTGCTCGAGGCTGTCGTGTCCAATTTCTTCTTGACTTCTGCCACCTGAGTATTTCTCTTTCCTTTGTTTGTAAGCTCATGTATGCATAAATTTTTTCTTTTTTTTTCTTGCATTTTATCCAGCATTTCTAAGTGTTTGTAATAGAGGAATTTTCATGTTATCCAGTCTCCCTATATTAGTTAAGGATTGATTGTGTTCAGTTAAATTAACAGCAACCTGGCTATAGTGACTTACTCAAATAGGAATTTGTTTTCTCACCTACTAAGATATTCAGAGGTAGGCAATTTTCTGTGTTTTATTTTTGCTATTCTTATCATGTAGCTTTCATCCTAATGTCTCAAGATGGCTCCTATCCTTCTAGGCATCACATATGTTTTCAAGGCAAAAAAAAAAAAAGATGAAAGGTGAAGGCAAAGGTGCATACCAACTGATTCTGCTTTGCCTTTTTTAAATCAAGAAAATAGTTTTTCATAAGCTCCACCTAGTAAACTTGTAATTACATTTCATTAGCTAGAACTGTGTCATCTAGTTCCCAATAAATGCAATAGAATCTGGTAAATGCAATATACCCTGTTAAAAGATAGTCTTATTTTCTTAACAATATATTGTCATTCTGAACAAAATGGGCTTCTGTTAGCAAGGAAGAAAGACAGAAGAGTTATAGGGTAAGCAACTGTCAATATCTGCCATGCTGCTGTAGGGCAAGCACTGAAAGTTTTCCATGTTCTTTGAAACTTTCTTTCAGTTCTTAGATTGATAAACAGGGCTAGCTACATAATTTGCAGAGACCACTGCAAAATGAAAGTATAGAGCTTCTTGTTCAACAGCTAAAGAGAAGTGCTGTTAAAAGGTGCAAAAATTTTATTTTAAAAAATTTTTCCTTCTGTGATCTCTTGTTTTGCCATAGTATTTTTTATTTGCTATTTAATGTCATTCTAAGCAAAGAAAAAATTATAATTTAAATAATTAGCATGAATTTTATCATGTATCTTCATATTACACAAAGTCAGTTTTAAAATTTATAGAGTTTCAGTTTGGGTTGATGGAAAATTCTGAAGATAAATGGTGGTGAGGTTGCACAACAAGGTAAATGTACTTAATGCCACTGAATTGTACACTCAAAAAGGTTAAAATGATAAATTTTATGAGATGTATATTTTACCACAATAAAAGGGAAATAGAGCAATTTCAAAAAACAATTTAAATAGAACATGTAACATGTATACACAATCCTTGAAATTACAGTTTGTATTTCATAGTACACCCATGCATATGTATTTTGTTCTTACCAAAACAGTGGAAATGCTGCACAAAACTAAATTTTTAAAAATCTGATTTCTTGATATGTGCACATTTGGCTTACTCTCTCTCTACCTTTGGCTTACTAATGGGCAAAGAAGGACTGAAAGAAGGAAAAACTACGGGTTGTCCTTTCCTTCTGTCAGTGTAAGTGGTTGGCAGCTTCCATAAAACACTTACCTTGTACTCTCATTGGTCCACTGGAAATCTTTACTCAGGGGCGTATTGCAAAGACTGTATGTAAATGGGGCCTCAAGGACTGGCAGTGGATGTGTATCTGTAAGTGCTGGTGTGGAAAGATCTCCAAGAGGATCACTTGAAGCCAGGAGTTTGAGATCAGCCTGGGCAATAGTGAGAACCTGTCTCTACCAAAAAACAAACAAAAAAATTATCTGGACATGGTGGCGTGTGCCTCTAGTCCCTAGCTACTCTGGAGGCTGAGGCAGGAGGATTGCTTGAACCCAAGAGTCTGAGGTTGCAGTGAGCTATGATGATGCCACTGCACTCTAGCTTGGGCAACAGAGCCAGACCATGTCTCAAAAACAAAACAAAACAAAACAAAACCAATCTCCAAGATACCATATTCATGAAATGCAAGGTGCATAACAGTGTGTGGTGGGTCATCAAAAAGGAATGTGTGTTAGTACCTATATGAGTACATTGTATATGCATAACTTTTAAAATGAAAATAGTTTAAAGAAACTGTATATAGTAGTTGCCTCTGGGGAGCGGGTATGAGAGATGAGCAGTGGGAAGGGTAGGAAGCTTTCACTGTTAATTTTTCATCTTTTCGTACTACTTGGATTTTCAACCTCTGTGTGTGTATGTACATATGTAAGTGTATATATGTGTATATATGCACACATATATAACATTTATATGTGCTATAAATGTTTTGTAACATTATTTTTGGATTTTAGAGTAACAACTTTATTGATTTAATAAATATGATACAAGTCATTAAAAATATTCAAACAGCATAGAAATGGACAAAGAAGAAAGCAGCCAGCAATCCAAGTACCACTACTCAGAAATAGCTGGTGAGATCTCTTTATGTGTATAAATACAGATGAAGATTGAGAGAGAGAGAGAGAGAGAGAGAGAGACACACACACACACAGAAAACAGAGAAAAAGAAAAAGAAAGTTATAAAAGGTATTAAATTTATTTGAATTTAACAGAAACAAAAAACTGGGTGAAAAATGCATGGTCAAACCTCATGTTATTTCTTTCCCACAAGAAGTATTAGATCCTAAAAGACCCCTCTTGAAGTCATTGTGTGTGAGGTTTTGTTTTTTTTTTTCTTTTTTTCCTTTTTCTGAACTACCTGTTTCAATCTTAGACATCATATATTAACTTACTATTTTAAAGATGAGGTAATGGAAACTCATAATTTTTTACCTTTCCTGTGTCTCCCTACCAACTTATATTGCTTTAATTATTTTTACTTTTAGCAGAGAGTTAAACAGGGAGTCATCAGTGTTATTGGAGCATATAGGAAAATAAGCATTCTAAAACATTGTTTGAGGATGTACACATTGATAAAGATATTAGAAGGGTAATTTGATATATTTATAAAAATTTAAAATATGTTAGCTCTTTGACCCAGCAACTCTACTTGTAGGAATCTATCCAAAGACATGTTTGTACAAAGATAACTTTACAAACTTTTTTTTGCAGAATTGTTTTTAATACCAAAAGTTGGAAACAAATGTTAATCAGTAAGAAAGAGGTTTTATGACTTATAGTGCATTCACAATGCGAAATACTATGCAATTGTTAAAAGAATTATGGAGACAAATACATATTAAAATGGAAAAATCTCTGAATTTATTATTAAGAGAAAAAAGAAAGTCATATAACATACCTATAAGGTGATTTCATTTATTTATTATAAAAGAATATAAATATACATTCATACATGTACATTGATATATGTAGAGGAAACTAGGGACTGGGAAGATAAGGAGGAACTTTCACATTTAATCCTGTATACTTAAAATCTGCTTTAGTGTTTTACACCAGGAATGTATACATTATATAAAAGACTGAGCAAAAAGAAAAAAAAAAGAAACAAATTCCAGTCTCTTCTCCCCCAAAATTTAATATGTGAGGTAAGGAATCTAATTTTATCTAGTATTTCAAAAGGATTGATAGACAGACTGGTTAAATCTTCATTATATTTCAAATGAAAAACAAACAACACAAACAAGCTAGTCTTTGACACAATCCACATGGCTTGCATAGCAAGCCAAATCTTTTCCTCACCTCAAAATGACATAATTTCTTTCCTATTATGCTTAGGATGCTGGAATAATTTAGTTCACCACACCTTCTGATCCTAAATAAAAATGCTAGGCTATTGGCTATGCTTATTCTCTTTCAAAGAGTTTCTAAACATATTTTGCCCTTCATGCCCATGTTTTGACTGGAAGGTTGAATACTTATTCCACTTTAAAATAAAGCTTGATTATAATTTCATACTTTAGTTAGTGATAGGACCTTGTGACTTAGGATGAAGACTAAAAGGAAGACTAAAACATTTGATAACAGGTTGGCCCACATTGTTGTAATTTAGGTTAATATGGCTCATACTAGCTCTGAGCTTCCTTTAGTGAAAGGTACATAACAGTTATTTACTGATGCTTTGAGGTCCAGGAATAGGAGACAATGTCATCAAATGATGTGGTATGAGGTTAAACTCTTAAGTTCCCAAGGAAAATTTGAAAAGGACCCACTTATCAGTTCCTTACCAATCTGATCAACTCATAAGCATCGAATATGAGCAACCGCTATGCTAAGTTCCATGGAGACATCAATATAAGATATAGTCCCTTTTGTCAATGGACAAGCATACATCAGACGTTATGGAAAGTCGAATCTAAGAAAGACTAGCTTGGAAGGCATACAGGTGGTTGTGGTAGAGTTAAGGATACCCAGGAGTCTTGCTAAGAAGCACAGAACATGATTCTTGTGCTCAGAGGGCACATAGTTCTATTGACATGCAAAGAGAACCTACACTGTGAAACTGTGTATTGCCAAGTATGAACAGAACAGATGAGTGCTATAGTAAATGACAGAAAGGACACATAATTTAGGTGTAGTAGTCAAATAAGCTTCACAGCAATCAGGCATGAGACATCTAAAAATGTCTAGAAAGCAACTGGAAATGTGTGATTGGAAAAGCTTGGAAGAGAACACTGGGTTAAAGATGGAGACTTTGGAGTCATTTGCATAGGTATGATAAATAAGGTCTCCAACGAGAGATACACAGAATGAGAAAGAAAGGAAGACTTAAACCTGAAGTAAATAGACACAGAAAATAGATCAGACAGACTAAAAAAATAGAACATGTAGAAATTTAAAACACAGACATTAAAGTAAAAAACCTTAAAAAAAAAAAAGAGTCAGGCAAGGTGGCTCACACTGGTAATCCTAGCACTCTGGGAGGCTGAGGCAGGAGGATTGCTTGAGGTCAAGAGTTTGAGACCAGCCTCAGCAAAAGTGAGACCCCCATCTCTATAAAACAAAAAACAAAAAACAAAAACAACAACAACAAAACCTTAATGGACTAATTAATAGATACAGATGGAGAAAGATTAATAAATGCAAGATAATTCTGAGGAAATTATACAGAAGGCAGCATGGAGAAATAGGGAATGAAAAATATGGATTGAGAAAAATGAGGATAGAATGAGAAAATTCAACACATTATCTAATAAGATTTCCAGAAAGCAGGATAAGAAAGAAGGGAGAGAGAAAAATTTGATAATGGCTGATAATTTCCCAAAATTGATGGAAGACCATTTCAAGAATCAGAAGTCTCAAGCAGAAGAAATAAAAAGAAGTGTACTCCAGACATATTGTAGTGAAATTGTAGGACTACAACAACAAAGATAAATTCTATAAAGGAATCAGAATCAAATGACAGATTACCTACAAAGAAATAACTATTAGATCAGCAATAGAGCAGCAACAGATTTCTCAAGAACAATAATAGAGGCCAGAAGAAGTTAACAAAATAGTATCTTCATGGAGCTAAGGAAACCCAAAAAATTTATAAACCTAGAATTTGATACCCAACTAAACTATTACTTCAGAGTGCAAAATTATGGCACTTTTCAGACAAAGACTGAGAAAATTTACCTCTCACAGACTGACACTGAAAGACTAAAATATTCAAATCAATACCAACATTGCTTAAAGATGTATTCATATATGTTATACATGTATTCATATATATTATATACTCATGATACATATGCAGTACATGAAATAATGAAAGTATAAAAAGAAGCATGGTAGTGATAAATACCTAATTCAAAATAGTAATTATTTGTGGGAGAAAGGAAGAGAATGGAATTGGAGCTTCATTTTTATCTGTGTGCATTTATTATTAATTTTTATACTTTTTTGTCGGCTTGAAATATATTTAAAAAGGGAGGAGAGAGTTTTTAAAAATAATGATGTACAATATCAAATACTGCACAAGAAAATAAGAACAGGAAATTCCACAGATTTGGACACCCAAAGGTCACTGAAAATGTTCTAGAGAACTGTTTTCCCAGAGAAGGGAGAATGGAAATACATGCTTTCCAACCTGGCTACCTTTGCCCATATCATTTCTCCTTCTCTCATATAACAATAAAAGAGATGTCCTTCTGCCCAACAAAGAACAGTCCTTTCCCCATGTGTTATGGATGCTACCTCTCCAACCTTCTTAGAATCCATATGTTTCCCTATTCTCTCTCATATTTTCATTTTCTCCCTTTCTAAAAGATCCTTACCAGCATTTAAACATGCGTAAGTCTCTCCTATTTTTAAACTCCTGCACCAAATTGCCACAGACACAAATACTGCCTCTATTTACTATCAAAACCCCATTCCAACCACTGCCTTACTTATCTCCTTCCATATCAGTCAAACACCTTGAAAGAATTACCTCCAATTACTGCCTCAATGTCTCTACTTCCCATTTACCCTCGAAACACTGCAATGTGGCTTCTTTCCCACCACTTCACGGAAATTACTCTCCTTAAGATCACCAATGAGTTCTGTGTCTTAACCACTTATACCATTACTTGATATTCTGCACCCCTTCCTTCTCAATCATCATCCTAATAAATGCTGTATTCTTTGAGCGTTTGTCGTGTAACAGGCACTGTGTTAATGTGTTTACTTTATATACATGATTTACCTCTTGAAACCTCTCTTCCTTTGGCTTCCATGACATAACACTCCTTTGATTTTCCTGCTAGCTCTCAAGTAGATACTCTGGTTTCTTTGTTCACTTCATATTTCTGGCCTTTAATTGATGAAGTTCCCCAAAGTATAATCCTTATTCCTCTACTCTTCTCACTCTAAAACACAGATAATTGCCTCCATTTATATACATCTGTCTATACATATATGACTCCCAGTTTTCCAGCATGTAAATCTTTAAAAGATAAGAACTCTTCTTTTTTTGCTTAAACATAACCACAATACTATTATCACACCTAAAATAAAATTAGCGATAGTTCCTTCATATTAGGAAATACCCAGTGAGCAACTTTTAATTGTCTCATAAATATCATAAAATTTTTCTAAATTTTTAAAATTAAGATTCCCATGAAGTTACTTTCTTGATTTCAATCCTTTAGTGATTTCTCATTAGTCCTAGGATAAAGAACAAAATCTGGAAATGAACCTATAGGCCTTGCATGATTTGTCCTGGCTTATCTAGTCACTCAGATCAATGGAATGGAATCTAGAGGTTTCACATCCATTATCTTAAGTTGATCTCCAATTGATAATATTAAGTCAAAAAAGAACTGAATCCCTCATGGTAAAATTTGCATCTTCTGGAGTTTGTTTAGACCAAAAGGAGGGAGTTGAGGAATACCTATAAGGGAGATGATGCAGGCCTGGCTGAACCTAAGGTAGAGATGCTAAATGGGTAAACATCACTCTAGGACCGTCTGCTCCAGTTTGCTCCTCAGCAAACTCTCAGGGTTTGAGAGAATCCAATACAACTGAAATTGTTTTCTGTGATATGCCTGGACAACCTTCACAAGGACAGACTGCCTAGACTGATCTCTTAAACCAGTTTACCTTGAAAAATGTGCCAACAGGACTCAGTCGTCCCAGACTGCAGACTTTTTTTTTTTTTTGTCCTCTCCTAAGTGTAGTTTTTCCCTTGTTCCTTCACAGCTTTCTAATGAATGTCTCCCAATATGCAAAAAAAATTTGTTTTCAGATAAATAACTAAATGTCTATGAGGCATTCTTTGATAATAAAAGGTTGGTCTTAACCTCAAATCTATTCTTTCTCCACTTGTTCTCATCTCAATACCTCCATACGCTCAGTTGTACAAGATAGAAATCTGGAGGTATTTTCAATGCTTTCTTGTCCTTTACCCCTAGCTCCTTCCAATATCCAATTTATCACCAAGATCCGAATCTGCTTTCAAAATACATCTTGATAGCAACCATTACAGTCTGATCACAAATCATCTATTGTTTGGATTACTGAAATATTCTCCTAATTGATCCCAATTTTTCTCCCTACATTCACATTCATCCTCTTCCATTTCAGTTTCCCATAGGAGCTAGACTGCTTTTTAAAACCATATATCTCATCATATATCTTTCCCTGTTTACAGTCAGCCTTTTGTATCCAAGGGTTGTGCATCAGCAAATTTAGCTAACTAGGGATTGAAAATATTTTAAAAACTACAAAAATAAAAATACAGTATAACAACTATTTATATACTATTTACATTGTATTAGATATTATAAGTAATCTAGAGATGACTTAAAGTATATGGGAGGATATGCATAAGTTATATGCACATAGTATGCAATTTTATATAAGAGGCTTAAGTATCTGTGGGGTGTGTGGGAGGTAGGGAGGTGGTGGATGTGTCCTAGAACCAATCCCCCCTGGATACTAAAGGATGACTCTAGTTCAATTGATTTCCGTTATACCTGTGATAAAGTGATAAAATCATGAATCTCTAATATGATCAATTCTTTCATCTGGCCCCCTCTACCTCCCTAAACTCATCTGGTACTACTGTCTCTCGTACTCACAACTATAGCCACACTACCCTGCTTTCAATTCCTTTAGGCAACAAACTTTTTCCCACCTCAGGACCTTTGCACATGCTATTCCCTCTGCCTTAAATCTTCCTTGATGCTCATTCTCTAGAATTTGGCTCATTGCTTTCTCTGAGAAGCCTTTCCTAAACTCCCTAGTAAATTAAGGATTCTTTTGTAAGTCCTTTATACTCTAAACATAATTTATATTCATTTACATAATAATTTGTATAATAACTTAATCTCTACTAATCTATAAACTCCAGAAGGTCAGGGATCATGTCTGCTTTTTAAAAATTTTGTATAATATGAGCCTAGCACCTAGCAGGCACTAAATACTTCTTTTGAACAAATGAATGAGTGAGATAAGCTATGTGGAAGCATCTAGTACATGTAGTGCCTGACACATTGACAATACTCAAGTTGATTTTCCTTTTTTATTTTAAACATTTACATTAGATATTGGTCTCTTACTTAATGGAATGTTATTAGGTTTTTTTTTTTTTTTTTTTTTTTTAAGACAGAGTCTTGCTCTGTCGCCCGGGCTAGAGTGAGTGCCGTGGCGTCAGCCTAGCTCACAGCAACCTCAAACTCCTGGGCTTAAACGATCCTACTGCCTCAGCCTCCCGAGTAGCTGGGACTACAGGCATGCGCCACCATGCCTGGCTAATTTTTTCTATATATATATTTTAGTTGGCCAGGTAATTTCTTTCTATTTTTAGTAGAGACGGGGTCTCGCTCTTGCTCAGGCTGGTTTCGAACTCCTGAGCTCAAACAATCCACCCACCTCAGCCTCCCAGAGTGCTAGGATTACAGGCGTGAGCCACCGCGCCCGGCCTGTTATTAGGTTTTTTAAAAAAGTGGTTTTTTTTTAAATCTTTTGAATGACTATGATCATTCCAGTAGATGTCAGACTAACCTAAAAAATTGTTATAAAATTAAAGTACTGTGCATGATTCCAGTGTTTAGTTGAGCTGTTAGATGATTCCCATATTGTTAATTTAGTGAAGAGAGATAATGGCTTTAGAGATACCTTTGAAATTGAGATTGTGGATGCTCCATGATTGTATATAGAGTAATGAGGATATAATTCTCTTGTGCTGTAGAAAGTTATAGAGATTTTGGGTTTCTCATCAAAGACTTGAACTCTATCAATAATAAAATACTTACGAGATATAATAAAGGGATAACAATTGATAATATTTATTGAGCATAAATTACATGCCAGACACTTTGCTAAATGCTTTTACATGTTTTATCTTATTTAATCTCAATAAATTATGACAGTAATTAAGAGTTTTTCAATTAATAAAACAATCTTGTGAGATAAATAGTATTGTCAAGCTCATTTTGAAAACTGGTGTTTAAAAAAGTTAAATAGTGGCTTCTAAAAAGTTTTAAGGAGATAGCATAACCCATCATAATTATTTATAAAAATATTTTTCTATAAAAAATTTCTATTTCTAAAAAATGAAGATGTTTTAATAATGAAAGACTTGTCAACATTCATGGCACCTGGAACTCGGGATTTTATGAGATTGTTAAATAAATGATGTTGTTTAGTGGAAGAGAGTAGGATGGTCATGCAAAGAGCATAGGTTTTAGAATTAGACAGACCTTGGTTTGCATCTCAGCATCACCATATACTAGCTTTAATCTGAACTTGGCCAAGTTATTTCCCATCTCTGAGCCTCACTTTCCTTTTCAGTTAAGTGGGGACATAACATTTACCTTGCAGTGCTGAAGTAAAAGTTAAATAGGAAAATATATGGAAAGTGCCCATCACAGTGACTGGCATGTAATAAGTTATAGGTCAACAAATCTTGCTTCTATTATTTTTGTTATAAATGTCTCAATCTGAGAGCAAAAGATATTAATTTTATATATACTATGGGTTAAAAATCCCTTATATTTTGGTCATGGTAGATGAATATTCAAAATAGCAACGTCAAGTTCATACCTGTTTGACTTAAAATTTACCTATGGACAGTTTACATAAAAACACTAATTTAATTTTCAAAATGAATGAGAATATTTCCATTGAGGAGCTAAGAATTAAGATCACATATCTTGCACTTAGTCAACATTTTTAAAGTACCTTTGGTGTTTGGTTGTAATAGTAAAGAAGGTAAAGAGAGAAATGAGATTCACTGTTTCCTTTCCATGTTTATTACTCCATTTTTAAATATTAATACATAATTTCTTATCTAGACTCCTTTAATAGTCTCCAAAATGATCTCACCATTTCAGTCTCCTTTACACAAGTTTTCAAGATGAATACTCCCTAAAAGCACAGCTCAGACCATGTTACAACTTGCTCAAGCATCTGCGGTTTCCATTGCCTACAAAGATAAGTCTATACTAATCTCCATTAGAGTCATGTCGTAGACTATTTTCCCCATTTTTACTATATAGTATGCCCTTGTATGTATGCAGATCTGGATTAAGATATGTGGGCACAACAGCTTATGTCCTTAATTCAAGTTTATATTTTGAAAATATTTTTAAATTTATTTAATGGGCCTAGAGTGAAACAGATTTTTCTTTTAAACTTTGAGAAATTTTTAAAATCTAGGAAAATACAAAGAATAGTAAACAAACATTCTTATTCTCATATAGAAATAACAATTGTTAACTTTTTAAATCATATATTAGTTTTCTTTTTTTAAAGGGTTAAAACATTACTGGTTAAGACCTAGGTAACTGAATCAATACCCTCAACTCTCATTCACCTTTCTGCTCCCCCACCCAAAACTTCCTTGATGAATAGTTTAAAACTGCCCAAACGGTTTTAAAAATAATTTTACTTATTTATGTTTATATAGTATATTTTGTGTTTTAATTTGTGTACATATCATATTGTACCTATCATTCTACAGTTTTTAACTCAATATTATGTATTTGAAATAGGTTTAACATAGATTAGAGATAGATATAATTTATTTCTTTTAGATGTTCTATGAGTCCCTCATATGAATATACCACGTTTTATTTGTCCAGTCCCCTATTGCTGGATGCTTAGATTTTTCCAGTTTTCACTTTTAAAAACCATGCTATAGTGAATGTCTTAATTCATGTATCCTGGAACACTAACATATAAGGGCTGTATCTATAAAATGTGCGCATATTTTTAATTTTACTAAATACTACCAAATTGCTTCCAGGAAAAAGTCCCTATTTCATCCCATTTTACTAAAACTCGATAGATAGTATTACTGGGTGGAAATAGTCCCTACTTGGCTTTTTAAAAATAATCTGTGTTTCTTTTTTTTTTTATTTTATTTATCCCTCCCTAGTTTTTATTCATATTTTCTTTTTTCTTTTTAATTATTATGAGTACATAATAGTTGTATATCTTTATAGGGTACATGTGATGTTTTGATACAGACATACAATGTGAATTAATCATATCAGGATTATTGGGATATCTGTCACCGCAGGCATTTATTATTTCTTTGTGTTAGGAACATTCCAATTCTACTCTTTTAGTTATTTTAAAGTATACCCTAACTTATTGTGGATTATAGTTGCTTTGTTGTGCTATCAAATATTGTTCATTCTATCTAAATATCTAACTATCTAACTATATTTTTGTACCCATTAACCATCCCCACTTTATCCCCTCACCCACTCTTCCCATAATCTGGAAACCATCAATCTACTTTCTGTCTCCATGTCTTTGGCTTTATTTTCTGCAGTTTGAATATGATATGCCTACAGGTGGATTTTTTGGGTATTAATTGTGCTTGGTGTTCTTTGAGTTTGTTGGACCTGTGGTTTGATATTTATCATTAATTTAGGAAAATTTTGAGTTATTACCACTTCAAACATTTATTTTATTCTTTTTCTCTTTCTTCTTTTATTATTCCTATTGCATTCATGTTACACCTTTTGTAATCATCCACAGTTTTTGAATATTCTATTTTATCTTTTTTTTTCTCTCTCCCCCCGCCTTTTTTCTGCCAGTTTTAGAAGTTCCTATTGACCTATCTTGAAGCTTACTTTTATTTTTTTGTTTTTTTGAGACAGAGTCTCGCTCTGTCACCTGGGTTAGAGTGCTGCAGTGTCAGCCTACCTTACAGCAACCCTCAAACTCTTGCCTTAGCCTCCTAAGTAGCTGGGACTACACGCACCCACCACCACGCCCAGCTAATTTTTTCTATTTTTAGTAGAGATGGGGTCTCGCTCTTGCCCAGGCTGGTCTCAACTGCTAACCTCAAGCAATTCGGCCTCCCAGAGGGCTAGGCCTCCCAGAGGGCTAGGATTATAGGCGTGAGCCACTGTGCCTGGCCAAGCTTACTGATTCTTTTCTTGGCTGTGACCAAGAGTCCATCAAAAGCATTCTTCATTTCTGTTATAGTATTTTATTTCTAGCCTTTCATTTTGATTCTTTCTTTGGATTTTAATGTTTCGGCTTATATTACCCATGTCTCTGTTCTTGCATGTTGTTCCCTTTTCCATTAAAGTTCTTACCATATTAGTCATACTTATGATTTAAACACTTGGTCTGATAATTCCAAAATTTCTGCCATATCTGAGTCTCGTCCTGATTCCTTTTTGGTCGCCTTAGACTGTTTTTTTTTTTCCCCCTGTCTTTAGCATGCCTTGTAATTTTTCGTTCAAAGCCAGACATGATGTATTGGGTAAAAGAAATTGTGATAAATAGGCCGCTAGTGTGAGGTTTACATTACCTGGGTAGGTGTTAGATCATGTTTATTGTTTGCTGTAGCTTTAAGTGTCAGAGGCAAAAATTTCCTCTAATGTTTTTGTTTTTTATTTCTTGGCTGTCTTTGGGTTTCTCTAGAGACTCTGTCTCAAATTGGGTTTGAAGCTTCCAGTTCTTTCATCCATAATTTCCTGTTCATACACAGCAGTCTATTAATGTGGTGGTAAGGTGTAGGGGCAGAAGAGGCTTTGCGTAATCCTATGGATTAGGTCTCAGTCTTTTAATGTGCTTGTCTTCCTGTGCTGTGGCCTTTACAAGTGCTTTTCAGCTTCTTTCCCCTTTGATGAGATAGGTATGTTAGAAGACTCTGGAGTTGGGTATTTGCCTCTGCCACGTGGAAGGCTAGGAGAAAATGGAGTTGAGTATTTCCCTACCCCCAAGTTGGTTAGCCTCTTGTCAAATCCGAGTCAGTCATGCACTGGTGAAATAGTTTCTCCTGAGGATAGGCTTTTGTTAAGGAGAACAGAAGGCTCTAGGAATATTTCAAAATGTTAACTGTTCCCTCTCCTCTTGCTGAAAATCTGAGGGAATTTTTCTCTAATTCTTACCCTGAGGACTTGCTAGGGCTCCTGGAAGAAAAACTCAGGGAAGTATGGAGGTCCCTCTGGGGCTTCCCAGAGTTTTTAATTCTCAAGCTCATCCATTCTGAGCCTCTGGCAAGTCCTCATTGACAGCTTAGTGTTCTTACTGGTGTTGGCTTCACTGGCAGGTTTCTGCTGCTGGTAAACTGTGATTCTCTGTATTTACAGGTCTCTCCAAATTTTTAGTAGCTGGTTGCAGTGTGACTTCAATTCTCCAATGAATTTAAGAAGAATTGTTGATTTTCAGTTCAGCTTTTTTTCTTGTTGTGAGGATGGGAGTAACAACTTCTAAGCTCATAACATGCCAGACTGGTACTATTGATTTTTTATAAATCGATCTTGTGTTTGGTAACTTTTTAGAACTCTCTTGTTATTTTAATTGTTGATTCCATTGGATTTTCTGGATGTGAGGGTGATCTGGCTGTGACATCTGTCACCGCACTGATTGCCAGTGTTGATTTGGCTGATCTGGCTGGCTAGGTGGATGTCCCCTTCCTCCCTCACTGCTCCATGTGCATCCCTCCCAAAGCTGCCTGCTGGGTCAAAGAGGATGACCTTCCTAGATAGAAGGGGACTGTTCTTCAGTTAAGAGTATATGAGTAGCTGCACTCCCCTGCTAGAACCTCCAAACCAGCTCTATAGGATTTTCTGTGTTACTGCAAATAATTACAGTTTTGCACCTTTCTTTCCAATCATTATATCTTCTATTTCTTTTTTTTTGTACCTATTGCATAGGTACTTTCCTCATTGACTACTAAAGCTATATAAATCATTTAGTATAGTGACCATGTATATGAAACTAAATTAACTATCTCTTGACTCTTTTAAGGCTTTCACAATATTTTTTTTATGATTTATAGATTCTTAAGTGATTTGTTTTTCCAGGAATTTAGAATTCTCATCATCTAATATCTAATTTATCATCTCTACTTGAAGATTTAATTCTTTTTCTTTTCTTTCTTTCTTTCTCTTTCTCTCCTTCCTTCCTTCCTTTCTTCCTTTCTTTCTCTTTCTTTCTTTCCTTTCTCCCTTCCCTTCCCTCCCCTCCCCTCCTCCCCTCCTCTCCCCTCCTCCCCTCCTCTCTCCCCTCCCCTCCCCCTCCCCTCTCTCCTCCCCTCCCCTCCCCTCCCCTTCCCTTCCCTTCCTTTCCCTTCCCTTTCTTTTGTTCTGTTGCCCAGGCTAGAGTGCAGTGGCATCATCATAGCTCACTGCAACCTCAAACTCCTGGGCTCAAGTGATTCTCCTGCCTTGACTAACTGAGTTGCTGGGTATATAGGTATGCGCCACCACGCCTGGCTAATTTTTCTGTATTTGGTAGAGATGGGCTCTTGCTCACTCTGGTCTTGAATTCCTGGCTTCAAGCAATCCTCCTGCCTTAGCCTCCCAAAGTGCTGGGATTACAAGCATGAGCCACTGCACCCAGCCCCTTTTTCTTTATTTTTAAATGATCAGGGTTTGGACTTTCAGGTTAAAATATCGTTAATGGTTCCAAGGTTTCATTTTGAATGAAGAATGGTGGTTGAGTTATAATATACTTTTCTGCATGTACTGAGGCAATCATATAATTTTTCTTTTTAATTGGTTAATGTGTTGAATTACATTGATTTTTCTTTTTCTAGTATTAAATCACATTTGGATTCCTGGTATAGACTCAACTTGGTCATAATATATTATTATTTTTCATGTATTTTTCTGGATTTGGTTAGGTAATGTTTTATGATTTTTTTTCTTGATTCTTCAGATACATCATACAGTTTCCTCCTTTCAGACATTCAAAGTTTTAAAACTCTTCTTGCCTGTAAACAATGTCTTTTCCTTCAATATAAATCTCTCTCTCTTTTTGTCTTTCTTTTTCTCTCTCTCAGAAAAATCACACCATTGCTATAGTAATAGCCTGATTTACATTTTATTAGATATTTTATAAACTCTGTTGAGATAATACAGTTAATTTTCTGAAATTTTATGTGTTGCTTCATATCAATGTTATTAAGTGAGTTAGTTTTCATTATATCAAGTCCTCAAAATAGCATGTGCACATGATATTTTTTGATGTAATGAGGTAAAATTTGGATTTCTTTTGAGGGTATGAAAGTATTCATTAACTTATATGACAAATATTTATTGAATACATACTATGTATTAAGTACTATTCTAGCTGCTGAGGATATAGCAGAGAAAAAGATATCCCTGACCTAATGAAGCATCTTGGTAATACCCTTAGTACCCAATGATGGTCTCAGAATAGAAATAGAACTTTATTGTAATGTTCCATAACTCGTACCAAAAAAAAGCATTCTTGCTAGTCATTTCACGTCTAGGGCTAAAACTGTAATATACCACTTTTAATCAATGATAAAAACAAATTTGACCTCCTTATTACTTTAGACTATTTTTCATTGAAAAATTATGGTACTTTTTGAAAACAGCTTATGCAAAGATAAAGTATTCATTCATAATCAAGAATAGAATACAAGTAATTGTACTATAAAAACATTTGCTGCTATATTTATATGAATATTTTTCAAATGGCTTAGATACATTTCAATTTGTTAATATACAGAATGAGTTTAGAGCAAACTCTGAAAATGTTTCTTAAAAAGCTCACAAGTACAAATATACATCTTCTTTTCATATTAAAAATTAATGGATTGTTCAAAGACAGGAAATGGTATACTCACTTTGATTTACATTTAGCAATTCAATTAGTATTAATAAACTCAAGTAATTAGGAAATTTATAATCTTCATACATTCACGTTTATATTATAGCATCTTATAATAGACAATAAATGTTTACCAAATATGTATAACATTGAATTTTGGTTCTAATACAATTTCTAGTTTAAAATATAGATAAAATAACAGCTAATCCCAAAACTGCTAAACTGATTGCAGAAATATTGGTACCCAGAGCAGGGACACTGGGTTCCTGTGGAGGAATAAACTTAGTTGCTAGTGCAATGTTAGAAACCTCTGAGGTGCGATTGGCTTCACCAATGGCTTGAATTGCAATATAGAATTTGGTGCCATTTTCTCTTTTAGAAGGTTCTGGTTTAAATTCAAAATTTTCTCTTGAGCCAGCTGCATTAGGTATCAGACCAGAAGTATTTATTAAAGAAGCATTATCAAAATCTTCTTGGAGGACCAGAAAATCCTTACTTGTTCTTATAATGTATCTGTCAGCTGGAAAGCAAATAGATAACTTCATGAATATTAAAATCACTAGGATGCCTTGCTGCCACCACACTGCCTTACATTTGGGAGCTTATCAGAAATGCACACTAGGTTTTAGATATAGAAATCCCGTTATTCCATCTTCTTTATTTTAAGGACAAATATGTGAACAGTTATTGTTTTTAATGTACAGTTATAAAATCCCAGAAAAATTTAATTCAAAATCTTATAGTGCTAAAAACCAAGAATCTAGATTTGTTTTTAGAAAGAGTAATGTAAGGAGCTGAATCCATTTTTTCATTTAGAACAAGGAACACAATAATGTTTCAGTAGAGTGAAGACATTCAGTACCCCACATCTGTATTATTTCTCATTAAGCTGAAAGAAGGAGCAATAGAAGATAAATAGGGTGGGAAACAGCGATAAGGACAAAGAGTAAAAGTAAGCAGAGAGACTGGGATGTGTACTAGTAAAACACGTGCTCAGGAGCTAGGCAGACCTTGATTAGCACCCTAATTCTACTACTTTCTAGCTATGTAACAAAACAAAATTTATTTAACCTTTCTTATCTCTAGTTTTTAATCTGTAAAATAGAGATTCAGTTATTCAATTCATTTAGCAAATATTTATTGCTCACCAAGTGATGAGAATTATATATAATAATGCATGAAACGTGTTTAACACAATTTAGTGTTTACTAAATGTTTGAAATATTAACTATTATAACTGCTATTACTTTATCCAGAAAGGCAAGGATGATGATGACATAAATGTTTCATTCTACATTGCTTTTAGAACTCTGTACGAGAGTCATCGATATAAAAATATATTTTTACATTCTGAAATGCAATGAACGATAAAACATCAAATGTTCTTTTTTGAAGTGAAAACTTTATTTTAAATTTTTCATGAAATGTTGAAGATATTTTGAGTGTGTGTGTTTTTTTAAAAAAATTTCAGGCCCTTTGCTTAATACTTAGGTTCTCCATAAATAGGTTTTATCAATCCATTCTATTACTCTTCACGAAACTCTGTGTTCCATTTAGATGGGTCTACTATCTATCTTTCTTTCTATCAGTCCCTTATTTTAATTCAAATATTCCATTGTGAAATTTTGCTATCTTGACCTTGATCATATTATTTGGTTCCTTCTCTCCCTGCAATGCACTTCCCTCTCCCTATGTATGCAAATTATATTCATTCTTCAAGGCCCAACCTCATGAAGTCTTATTCAAGTATTTCATTCACCCTGATGACACTCTCTTCCATGAACTCCTATTGCATGGAATGGAGTTTTCCAGATTGTTTTGTAGAGGTTCAATTTTTCATTCTGATTATAGCCCATGTGTTATACTCCTTTTGTATCACCCAGGGTACCTGGTACTGTGTTGGGCATGTATTTGATCTCCTTAATTACTTATTGGTCAACAATATAGTTGTTAATACCAAAAATGATGGAATTAGAGAATCATAAAATATTAGAATTATATCTACTTGTTTTAATACTTCTAGGTCACCTAGTCTAATCTGCATATTTGACAAGTATAGAAATTGTGTCCCAGAGAATTTAAGTGCTGCATTTGAGATTATATATAAGTTCATTTATTCTTTAAGATAATTGCTGCTACCTTACTTTTTCAATGCCTGTAGATAACATTTGATGGTTACTATTACCCCTTCCTATTTGTCACAGGAAAGAGGAAGATTAGATCCCACCTATTTTAGGCATTTGTAGTTACACATAGTGATGTCTTTTCTCTCTCAGTGCCCATATATGATACATTATTCCTACTTTTAGTTCCTTTAACTAGCATGAGAGACTTTGATTATGAATCCAGTCTTGAACTGAAGGCTTGGTCTTTACTGAACTGATTTTAGAACTAAATACTTCGTTAAGTAATTTCCTCTGTGGCTTTTTCAGTGGCAGTATTGGTATTTTTCACTTTTAAAAAATTCTGCCATATGTTTAGGGGTCATACTCTGTGAAAATAATGTATTTCAGAAGCTATTATGATGAGAATTTTCAACAGTGAAATAAAAAAGATATGTTTGTAGTTATTTTATGTTTCCTCTGGCTTTTGAATGATTATCTGCTTATATAGTAATGCTAAAAAGAAATACAGATTTGAAAATGCTATAAAGTGAGTGAAAGATTAATAGGCATTTTATTTTGAGAGCATACAATGAGGGGTTTATTGTAACCCAGGAGAATGAATGCTGAATACTTGCTGTTTTAGCACTGACAATTTCTGTGATACTATGTATATCTATTTTGCATATTGCTTTTATTTTCCCACTTTAAAGGGAAAATAGCAAGACTGGCTTTATCCTATAATACTCTACTAGTCTACATAATATTGGAATGTGGTAGGCATTCAATAAATATTGATTGAATCCAGTTAAATTTAAAGCAAAGATAGAAGTAATTTAAGATTTCTGGAATTAGGACAGTTTATTATTTATTATTAGGAACTTTGAATAAAGGAGATATTTTGGTCTTGAACTTTATTCAAACTCCATGAACAAACCTCTGAAACAAATTAGTTTCTCTGCACATGAACATCTCTCTGTGGGTCACCTTCACCTAACTTGGCCAACTACTCTCATTCTTCACCACTCAGGTCAGGGATAGTTTCCCTGTGATCTCAATCCTCAAGTAGAGGTTCGTGGCCTACCCATGGGCTGCTATATCATTCTGTTTACAACAGCACATTTTGTTGAATTTGTTTACTTGTGTATCCTCTGTACTCAATTGACTGTTGAGAGTAGGGATTATTTCTTAGGAACATAATAGTGTGAACACTTAACAGAAGGTTAATAAATGAATGAAATTGTGCAAGTACAGAAATACTTCAAAACTTTTTCCTTGGGAGGGAGAAAAGAATGCACAGAAAACAGCCAGCTAGTGAGCGAAACTCCTTTTGTATTTACAGCCGCTCCCCTCCCCATCACACACATCACCGCCTGAGTGAGCTCCACCCGCCCAGAAAAATTGTCTTCCATGAAACTGCTCTCTGGTGTCAAAAGGTAGGGACTGCTGTTTTAGTATATTTTAAAACATAATCTCAAACTTACCTTTTCCTTTATCAAGGACCTTGCCAGGGGCAGTCCATGAAAGTTGAATATGATCACTTTTAAACTTAGCCTCAAGGTCTGTAATTTTGCCAGGTGGGAACACATGAGTATGATTACCATTAGGAGGCGCTCCTGATACAGTGAATGACCCTCCAGAGCTTACTCTACTGAAGTTTTCTACTTCAGCTTCTGCCATTTCGTCTTTGACTTCAGGTCTGGGTGGGTTCAGTATAATTTTACCTACCAAAAAAAAAATGTTATCACTTTTCACGTTGTCATGTCTGTTCTTTAACTTGTAAGCTGATCTTGAAGCTGTAGAGGGTTAATATTGATGTCAGACATTGAAAAATAACAGCTTTTAATGAAAAAAATCTTATTTTATTTATGTCATTTTAAAGTTCATGAGGAGACATTATGCTATGTTAAAACTATCTTTTAACCTTTTCATCTCTACTATTTGATG
Organism: Lemur catta; assembly: GCF_020740605.2. Lineage (NCBI taxonomy): Eukaryota > Metazoa > Chordata > Mammalia > Primates > Lemuridae > Lemur > Lemur catta. The sequence goes on from NC_059130.1 coordinate 58,360,432, forward strand.
CAAATTCTTTGGAGGACCAGGATTGTGTTTTATTTACCTTTGTAGCTCCAGCATCTAGCACAGTGCTTGCAATATGGCAGGTGCTCAGTAACCTTTTTTTTTTTTCAATGTTAATCAAATGAACTGAGGAGGATATGATCAAAACATGTAGAAACAAAGGTATATTCTAGATCCACTAATACGAATATGATTTTGAGATATATAGATGATTATATTATTATATACTTGTGTTTTCCTTAGGACATTGTATTTTCAATGTTTGCCATATGCAATTTACCTAAACAACAGACACATTTCTATTTTAATGCTACTTACCATTTTCAACATAGCCTGGTATATAAAGAGCTTTGTTCTGTCGTTGTCTTAAGCTTAGCCTAGCTGCGTTTTTTCTTGCCTGGGCATGTACTTTTAAACTGTATCTACCATTTCCATGGTACTCTGTAAAATACCTTGAGTAGATGCCATCATTCTTGACAGTATCAGCACCTTGATATTGAAATGTAATAATTAGTTATACAGTAAAGTAAAAATGACAATCATAACTGTTTTGAGCACTGGTGATGTCAATAATTTGGGAGATAGTATAGCACAGTGTTTTAATTACATGAACCCTGGAATCAAATAGTTTTGGCTTGGCCACTTGCTAACTCTGTGATTTTGGAAAAGTCTGATTCATGGTAGGCATTCAATTAATATTAGTTGTTACTATTATTATTATTTTATAAAAGAAACTTATCAAAATAAGGAAAATATAACTGAAGTGGAGAAAGCACATGTGGAACAATGACATTAATGAAAATTAAGAAAAACTGTTCATTTTTTCATAGGAAAAGTAAAGTTGTTCATAAAATTTAAAAAGATAAATGTGCTTGTGGCTATGACTTGTCAAGATAACTAAGTAAAAAATTTTAAAAACATTAAAATTAAATTTAATTTACTTTAAAGTACAATTCATTAGCAAACACAGGAAATATTGACTTCTAAGTCATGGAACTGTAGGAGAATTTTAAGTTTAGTGGAAGTCAATGCAGATTCTTATTACCTGCACCATTGTCCCAGAGCTCCAATGTCACTTGATGTCCATCTTCAGTTTCTATAATGGCTGTTACATTGCTTCCCAGAACAGGCAAAAACCCTTGACTGACTCGTGCATAAACAATCATTGGGCTAGGGTAATGAGCTGTATTTTGACTCATGTGAGCAGTTGTAATTACTGGGAGTGTGGTAAGGTTTCTTGCTCGAGTGGTCATTGTCACCGTTAGCAATTGAGATTTGGCATGCTTATTTAGAAGGCTGTAAATCCAAGTGCCTGTCTGAAAATCAAAAATATCTATTTGAGGGCTTTGGTAATATTTTCCTACTTCTTGTTTGGAATATAAAATTATTTAGAAATGTAAGCAGAGTAATAATAATGATTTTTAATATCTGATTTTACAAACTAGTAAATAGTACGGATATGAATCCCTCATTATTTTATTTGACTTCTTTTTTTATGACAGATGATCTGTCATTGTTTTAATATTGACAGTGTTATTTTCATCTTTTTAAAATAGAAATTGATTAAGAAAGCATAGAGAAAAAGAATAGACCTACCTCTGCAATACCTGGTATTTGAAGACGGGCAGATCGAATATTTAGTTGATCTTCTTTGAAATCTGAGATATTATATTTTTTTCCTTTTGGATCTTGAAGAAGAATTTCTGGCTTTTGTATTGTCCATGTGACAACAAAGAAAGTGTCAGTTCCAACTGTATTATCGACAGGCACTGTACCATTTATCCATTTCTTCCCTGTAATATTCAAGGTTCTACTTTCCAACTGTTGTATAAATAAAAATAACAAACATAAAACCCATATATTTTTATAGGTAATGGAATTTCTAAGTTTAGTCAGTTTACAGTCTAGAGTAATTTTAAATTTGTTTTTAAGATCTCAATTAAAATAACTAAGGATTATTTTAAAGAACTTTCCAAATAAAAAGCGTACATAATTATAAAAAATAGAAGAATTCAAAAGAAAAGGTGGCTGTGTCATGGAAAAGCAAATTCAGTAAGGATGTTTTTCTTCTGCATACCTGAAATATTTTTAGGCAAAAGAGTTATTTATTAGAGAAAGAAGAGTTAATAATTAGGATAATAGAAATTTATTAAAATTGTAAGAAAACAAAGAATTTTTTTGATATACTGACCTGAAGAGCTTGCTGAGAGATGTTGCCGCTTCTAGACGAAATTCTGCTGAAAGCATCAATAAGGCCATTTATGTCTTTATTGGCAAAAAACTGATGTCCTCCTAAAATGGAATTTTAAATGGGAAAATTATATTTGCTATAGGGCTGTCATCAGTATGCTTTAAAATCTATTTTAAAATGTCTTTTTAAACTTACAAAAGATGAATTTCCCAGAACATTATGAACTTTCAGTATATCAGTGTCCCAGATGTAATCCTATTAACTAAAACCTTCTTCAAAATAAGTAAGATAAGAATGAAGGAAACTCTATAAAACACCCCAAATTTTATTATTTGTTTTAAATCAATCAATCATCAAATGTAAGTCCTCCCACATTACTAAAACTGGTCTAAGAACTAAATGATGTTATAAAAATGAAATTTAAGATAGTTCTTCTGAGCCAGCTGCTTAGCATAAGGTAAAAATTGATTAAGTGCAGAAAATAAATAATATAGAAATTAATGAAGAGAGAGATTAGTTGAGTAAAAGGAGTTAGGAAAAAATAGATTGCAGAAAGCAAGGATTAACACAAGCGACTGCTACAAATACAGCCATCGATACATATTTATTGAATTAATAAGTGGCAGAAAGATCAGCTGGAAGGTTATTGAAGTAACCTAGGCAAGAGTTATGGATTGTAATAGTAGTGGTAGTAGGACCGGATAGAAAGGGGAAATACAGAAATATTCCAAACTAAGATTTAACAAGATTTGGTGAGGTGGGAAGCAGGGTGGGATGATGGAAAGAGTTCTGAATTGGTAATTATGACTCTATGGCCTTGGGCAAATCATTTGTACTGTCTAGGTTTCCATTTCCTCATCTATAAAAGAGGGATGTCTAAATCTCTACTGTGGGATTGAGTGGTATTCTGGAATTGAGCAATAATTTTGGACTTGCAGTTAAGTAATTTCTCTTCATAGAGAAAGAAGTTTCTTTTTAGTGATATTGGCAGAAAGTGGGGAAGGAATGAATGAGGACAGCAAATGTTGAATATATTAGAAGAAGCTGGTATATGAAGAAGTGGAGGAGAGGGGAAAGAATTTGAATTTGACAAGGTAGTGACAAAGATTAATTTTTAGGATAAATTTTTTTTAGCAGCTTTATAAGTTTAAGGAGAAAGAGCCCCTGCAATGGGAGAGACTAGAAATTTATTTTCTATCCAAACTATATTCCAAAGGTTTACCTGTCATGTTTGACAGAGTCTCTAGTTCTTTGGCAGCAGAAGGTCCCAGAGCAATGGTGTGGATGATTGCACCACTTTGTTTTACCTCCTCAAAGCATGAGCTTATTTGATTGTCTTCCCCATCTGTTAGTAATATGATTTCAGAACCAGAAGTACTCTGGTTACTCTGGGTAATTACCTGATAGTGAGAAGCCAGGTTATTAATTACACAATGCCATATCTTAATATATTTAAAATAAGAATGAACCTGTTCTTTAGCCTTGGAAAAATCTTTAGTCCTTTGCATCAGAGTAAGCAAAAGGAAACTTCTTGCATTGTCCTTTTAGGCTGAGTTGGCATATGGAAATGAGTGTAATTTACAGTGGTCTTGTAGGTTTTCAAAGCTTGAATATTATCACTTCTACTCCTTTCAGGTATACTCTTGCTACCCAAGAGAGAAAAAATAAAGCACTTAGAACAATGCCTGGAACATAGTAAGTCCTCGGTGAATATTAGCTATTGTCATTGTTATTATTATCCCAGGGGATACTTGGGGTGGAGGCAAGTGACCCAGACAGTTCTGGAAGACTGCAGACTAGATAGCATTTGCAGAGTCATGACCAAAAGTGGATGTGCAAGGTTAAATGATGTGGTATGGTTTTTTAATGCATTTTCTTTGATTACTGCTGGAGAATCTCAGGATTTCCTGGAAAAAAAACCTTTGACCTGCCATGAAGAAGAAAGTTTATAAATTTGTCAATTACCACAAATACTGTTTTCTTTTCATCTTTTCCTGACTTCTACCAAGAGTATTGGCTAAGAACTTTGGCATTAGATACCTTGAAAGTAAATTCCAGCTCTGCCATTTGCTAACTAGAATAGCTAGTGTTTAGTTTTTCTCAAGACTATATATGAAAGTACATACACATATATTATATAGTATATAATAGAGTTTTATAGATAGATTAGTGTAATGATTAAGTGTATGGTCCTTAGAATCAGAATGACCAGATTTTGAATCCTACCTCTGCCAATTGTTGACTACACAATCTTGAGAAAGATTTAATTACTCTGAACCTCCATTTCCTTATGTGCAAAATGGGCATAATGATATTACCCAATTCACAAAGTAATAGTAAGGAAAAAATAAGATCATGCATGCATATAAGCATTTAGCATAGGCAATAATGTAGTATAAGGTCAATAAATGTTAGCTATTATTTTTATAATTTTATAAGTAAAATGCTTATATATTGATATGGCTTATTATGTAAATAATTAAGAGCTGTTTATAGCTGTGAATGTGATTTGACATAATCTATTTAGCGATAGAGTTTGTGGTCAAAATATCATAAGATATGTATCAAAATATATTTTAAAAATTTATGAACTAATATGTGCTGACATGCTGACATATTCCCAATGTACAGTACTTGCCATATTTTAGAAGTGAATAGATATGTATAAAAAGACTTGTGATTATTATAATAGTAAACCTTTCTTAAGCATTTACTTATCTTACATAACTCCCACAATTAAATGAGGTAGGTACTATTATTAATAATACTCACTTTACCTCGGTTGGGGAAATAGACTTTGTGAGTTGAGTTACCTACTAAAGGTCATTTGGCTAATTAATATTAGAGCCAGGATCCCAGGTTTGTCTACATTCAGAGCTTGCCTTCTTCTTTAAACCAATATGTTTTATGACAAATAGACACCCTGAGGAAAGTTAACAGATGGTTTTAATCAATGGCCAAGATAAGAGTAGCAATCTCCACTTTAGGACAAGGAAAGGATCAGTGAAGAAAGTAGTTTTCTGTTTTTGTGACTTAAAGCATGGCAATAAATAGGCTTAAATGAAGGCTAACTTAGGTGGGAAAGGGATTAACATGAGTACAGGAGGTAGGTGGGAATAGTGCTCAAAAGATGCTCCCAATTTTTTGAGTTCATAATTTGATTTAATTAAACTTCCACCTATGTTTGTTGGGTGTGGTACTATACTGCTTGAGGGGCTACCTCTATCTTTGTGATTTTTAAATGTCAATTTAACTTGATGAACTGAGGCTTTCTTTATTCATAATATAGAAATGTTATTAATTTTCCTCTTCCACAATCCCCTCAACGGTATTATTTTCTGCTCACTGAAGCTCAGACTGTGGGAGTACTAGAGAAATGGGGAGCTCCTCAATAAAATCATGATGATTGTGTGCACACTGGATTTTTTTCTTCTTACTTAACCACTCTCCAGTGCAACTTAGTACCTCAGGAGTATGTCAGTGGAACAACCACACTCAGAGAGGATCTAGCTTAAACAATAGATAAGTAGGAGAAGCTATTTTTTTCTTCCCATAAATGATTTACCTTGATCAGGTCACAGTATTATTAAATGAGGGACCCGTGAACTCATGGCCCTTGTTCAAAGGTAATTGGACAACATTAAAAGCAATAGTAAATAGCAAATGCTATTTTAAAAAGTTTTATTTTACCTGGAATCCTGCTTTGAGTCCATTGCAAATTGAAGTTCCACCACTAGCTACTTGAGGCAGGTTTGCAGTGATCTTTTGGTAAGTGTTATCATCAGTTATTTTTATAAGATTATTTTGGATTTCAGCAATACTGTCAAATGTGACCATCCCGACCAAGGATTCCTTTTCAATAATTTGAATCAAATACAGTTCTGCTGCTTGATTCATTCGAAAGAGACGGTCTTCCTGTAAGAAAAAGATGTATGAACAACTCCTGAGACTCTCCAAGTCTTGACAGATTAATAACAGATTTATGGGCCATAGATCATGATAATAATTAATTGATGTATTTTAAAATCTAACTTCACTTTATTTAAAAAGTTGAAGAAAATCTTAAAGAATCAGTTATGTTATACTTGGAAAAGCTTTAAAAATCTATACATTTTTATTTAACAGTTTTATATTCAGGAATTTTTCCTAAAGAAATAATTAAAAAAATACATACAAAGATGTTCATTGCAGCACTCTATTATTATTAAGTTGAAAATTTCCAAATGTTCAACAATAGGGGATTGTTTGACTAAATTATGATATGTATATGTGATAAAGCCATAAAAATTATTTAATGGAATCATTTTTTACATGGGGAGCATTTAAGGTATATTAAGTAAAAAAAATCAGATTATAAAATGTTATATAAAATTTAATCACATTTTTGAGGAAGAAAAAGAACTACATTAGTAAAAAAAAGACTGAAATGATACATGTTCAATGGCACACTTATGATTTTCATTTTTTCTTTTTGTTCAGTTATAATTTTTCTAGTTAGTTACAACTAAAATTTAAGGAGTAAAAATTGTTCATAATCCAATAATCTTAATATAACAACATTTTTATTTTAGCATATTATTTTCTAGTGCTTATCTATATAAAATCATTATACTAAAATTTATTAGAACATAAATACATATATATGTTAGTAGCTTACTAGAACTAAACCTAAGATTAAGTTTATATTTCTATTAGCTTAAGCACTTAATTTAAGAGGGCAAAAAACTGTCTTACCATGTCCATGCTTCCAGATTTATCAAGTACTAAACAGACTACTCGCTGTTTGGACTTGAGCAATGAAATTGTAGGATGAGATGGTAGATTCGTTCCTGTCATGGGAGATACATTCCGAAAATCATCAGAGTTCATGATTACATCCCATGTGCTTTTGTGATCGCACATTTTGTTTTGTAGATTTGGAGCATCTATATTGTGGGTTTCTGCTCTACAAAATTCAATTACCTGAAAAAAATCAATTGGAAAAGAAGATTACAATAACTTGTGAGCGGTTAACTGCCATATACGTCCTCCACAGATTTTATCACCTGACAATTAAAAATTACTTCATAGTCTAACATTCTGACATCCATTTTGCATACTTGAATGGAGTGGAAGGAGTAAAACTATCGGTACATACTGGTAAAGTTTTTCAGCAGCGGGGGTTGGTGGCAGCTGTCATAATGGCTCAAGATAATTTCTTACTTTCTTTTCTAGACACTTGGGGAGCTCAGGCCCCTTGAATTAAGTTTAAAGAAAAAGGGACAGGTTTGTGGTAATTTCTAGCTGCTCCCTAAAAGTGTAGTAGAGAAAATGGCTTTCTTTAATTGTCTAGGTTTGTTCCTCATCTTCATAGTTGATCAAAAAACTTGAGGATAGATATTCTACAATGTGGATTATTATTGGTTGTGGCGAATTTTGATGTAAATAAAATAATACACTTATGGAAGTGTAGGGAGAAAATGAGGAAATGTAATTATTTCTCTTTTTTAGTGTCAAGTAGTAAATTGTATCCAATAAGTTTGCCAATGAATATTTTATTACTATTGAATCTATGAATATTCTCCAAGTTTTGAAAATATAGTAACGTGGAAAATGTTCTCATAAACTAGGGTAGAATTCAAAAAGAATTCATCTTGCAGTTATCCTCAGCTTGTAAGAAATATGTTTAGTAGTGTCATTTCATTATTTTACTGCTCTCCCAATGCCAAGTCTTTAGATGTAAGCTCAGATTTAGAAGAACTTAAATTATTAAATTTGTATACCTTTGATCTAAGTTTTAAGAGTTGTTTTTGTTTGTTTCTGATATGGCTCTGGTTTACATCTTCCAAATGGAGTTATATTGGATAGGAGAAAAATATAGTTTTCAATCAAAGCGGTGATTCATGACCATCTTGCTGATATGAAGTGCTTATGAAACCTGGTCCCTCTCTCCCCTACTACTGCCACTGCCTTTATTCAGGTTTCTTACCTGCCTGTTGCCATGGCCTTCCAACTGGTCTCCCCGATTCCACTATCATCCAACTCCAGCCTATCCTTCACAATTAGGATTACCTTCCTGAAAGAATTAAGCTAATCATATCACCAGTCTAAAGCTGAGAGGATAAAACTGAAACTTTTAGCTTTGTAGGTCCCCATTTCTTGTTTTTTTTTTTTGACAGAATCTGACTCAGTTCCCCGGGCTAGAGTGCTGTGGCATCAGCCTAGCTCCTAGCAACCTCAAACTCCTGGGCTCAAGTGATCCTCCTGACTCAGTTTCCCGAGTAGCTGGGACTACAGGCATGCGCTACCATGCCTGCCTAATTTTTTTATTTTTAGTAGAGACGGAGGTCTCACTTTTGCTCAGGCTGGTCTTGAACTCCTGACCTCAAGTGATCCTCCCACCTTGGCCTCCCAGAGTGCTAGGATTACAGGTGTGAGTCACCACACCTGGCCCCCATTTCTTGTTTCAACTTCATTTCCTGCCTCTTGCTCACCATATGGCCTTTGCTTCTAGCACGCTGAATTTCTTTCTATCCTTAGAATATGCCAGAAACTTTTATTAGGGACTTTGCTAACCCAGATGGTAATTTTGTGCAAATTAAAAAAAGTCACCCCTTTCTCAAGTTCCTTTACTGCTGTATGCCTGCAAATTGTTCTAATAAATGCTGAAATCTTTAATGACCATGATGCAAATAATTTAGGCAATGTTACACTTGCACAATCATGCATGGCTTCCCTGCCTTACTCCAGTCTTTGCTTTTGTAAATCTGTTTCTTTGTATAAAATACCCTTCCCCTTCCTGCTTTGGCAAATTCATATTCATTTTTTTTCAAATCCCAGCTCAAAACTCATCTCTTTGGAAAATGTTTTTGCCACCCTCATAGCACTTGGTTCATATCTCTATATCACTTCTTCATTTGTATTATAACGTACATATTTTTTCTTGTATTTCTACCTTTCTCGCTAAACTGAGTTCCTTAAGAACAGTTATCTTTGATTATTTCTGTGTTTCCAGTTCCTAACATAGTGCTGATCATGCAGTAGGAATCATTAAGGTTAAGAGAAGGAAATATGGATTTAAATATTCAATATTTCAGATCATATCTCTCGTGGATCTGAGCTTATGCCTTAGGTACAGATGCTGTCTAATATATTTATGTTATGATAATTAGAAGTTAGTGTTATTCTGGACAAGATACATGGTTGAAGTACAGTATTTATCTCTAAGCCATGTCTTATATAATTAGTTGCCCTTCATATTTCAGCTACATAATCTTCATTATTATTTATGTTCCAGATAGAGGGCATGAGTTATCTCCTTATAGTCAAATGCTTTTGGAATTTATAGTTTGGAACAGACAATACATATAGTATTCAGATTATCCTCTTGTGTTGCATGATTTGATATCTATTTGCATACTGAACTCTTTGACCAGCCTTTGTTGATCCAGATGCAGCAGGTTAAAGTTCCTAAGTCATGTGTTAAGTATTTCTGGGAGGGAGATTTTTGTCTGGAAAACAACTTCTACGTAAATATCTAACTCAAGTTAGTTTAAGAGTTTTAGAAGGAAATATCAAGTCTATATTTTTATTCAAGCCTTCCATCATTAATGCACTAGGCTCCAAAAGAATTTTAAATTTTGTAAGAGATGATAGGTCTATGGAAGTATTTGTTGGTAGTGATTTGTTATATAAAAATTTGCTTCTTTTAAGAAAGTTAGTCTTACTATATAGAGGTAGTGTATTTTATTTTTATTGTTGTTTTTGACAATTTTGATATGTTTCATATTTTAAAATATTTTTTACATGTTTAGAAAATTTCATTAGGTAATTACAATAATTATAGTATGTTTGCATTAATTAAGATTGGGCTTCCCTAGGGAAAGAGAAAACTGGCTATTTTCCAGATATTTTATCAATTTTAAAAATTAAAAATTTATTTTGTACTCAGTTTGTGCTAAATACTATGGTAATACTTTATATTAGCTCTTGTAAACCTAACACCAATGAGAATGTGAAGTAGGTATTATAATTTCCATTTAAAAGGTAAGAGAACTAAATCTCAGATTTATCAGTTTGCCCACTGTGATACAGCTTGAAAATGACAGGCAGATTTTCAATTTCAAGTCTATCTGACTTCAAGGTACTTGTTCTTATTCACTGAGCTTTATATTAATATATTTAAACTAGATATTTCAGGTCAAACATTAGCTTTGGAGCATTACAGTGTTGTTATTATTTAATTGGCTAGACACATTGATACTTGTGAATTTTTTTCCTTAAGTGTTCTGTGGAGACAGTCATGTGTTTTCACAGTATCACTTTGCAGTAGCTTGGTGTGCTTTTAGTGTTAAGATAATGGAAAATCTAGAATGTCAGTCCTTTCCAAAGTCACATTATAAATTACTTTAGAAAAGTAGTATGGCTAACGCTTAGAAAAGGAATTAAAAATAAGATTGTAGCTCTATATACAAGTCCACAGAAGTCTATGGGGGAAGGGATGTTCTAAGAGTTTATTGTTTGACTCTAATGAGAAGAGTAGAGTGCTATACATTTAAAGAAAAGAAAAAGGTTAACAAGAAAGGATGGGATAATATCTAGACATACCCTGACATGGACTGGAGAAAATGGCCTTTAATTAATTATCTGAGTAATTTCCTTCCTTTCTATTGGTACACATACTTTCATAGTAGAAAATCTAGCTTCCCTAATTAATTTTTTCCTAAGGATTCCCTTGTGGTACTTATAGAATCTTGAGATAGAAGTTACTTACAGAATCTAGATTTTGCATAAACATTATGGATTCCTTTGCAGTCTGGGACTTGTCTGGGATAAATGTACATTTTGCTTCATACAGCCCTGTTTGTGAGTCACGTCGGCATGGCCTTGTTATACAGCTGCCCCCATTGCATTCCTTGAAAACCACGTTAGTACCAGTAATATGAGTGGAACATCTATGGTGAAAGAATTAGATTGCACATATATACATATACATATGAAGACTAGGCAAATCATGAATAAAGACCAACATCCTAAAATCTTTCCCTCACTGACAACTGCTATACATCATGTAACCCAAACATTATGTTTTGACAGAAGTAGGCATAATGTTCTACCTCTATTTATCATTGATTTCAATAAGAACAAAGTTGTCAGTTTATGTTTTTTAAACATTCACTGCTCATTGATGTGATCAGTAAATCTACTATCCTTGTGACTTTGAGCTAAAAATGATAGTTCCTAACTCACAGGGATGTTGTAAAGATCAAATGAGTTAAGAGATACAGAGGAATTGCTTTTTAGTGGGGAAGGAAGAGTCAGCATTATGCTTAAAATCCTCTTAAATTTCCGTATGTGGTATTCACGGTTTTATATTTACAGCATTTTGTAATTTACATTTTGAGAACCACTTAGTTAGACTGAAGGAAGAAATAAAAATAAACCCTGCATGGAAATGATTGTGCATTAAAACCATTTGATCTTTACGATAAAGATGATTTGTCAAGTCCTTAGCAGGGAATGGAGGGGAGCAGAGTATGAGTAAAGGATTCTAAAGAGTTTGTGTTTATATGCAGGATTTACTTCCATTCTGTGTTAATATTAAACTTCATAACATTAATCCACTTTAATAAATTTGTTTGTATTGCAAGGATTAAGGGAGACAGTGAGTCACATCTTCCAAGAGATTTAGTTCCAGAGTAAGCCTGAAAGGTAAACTTACATATGATGAGACTTCACTGCCTCAAAGAACTTGGCACATAGTAGGAGCTCAATAAATGCTTACATACTTGTTTTTACTAATATATTTCTTTTTAAGACCAATTATAAGGAAATTCATTCATTTTTATCAATTTATCAAAAATTTTTGTTTGATACATTCTTTGTTTAGCTTTTAATTTATGCCAGCCCCAAGGCCAAGGGGTTAAAAAATATCACTGTCCTCAAGAATCTTAAATTGTAGTGGAGAAAATAAAGTTACGTAGACAGTTGCTGCCCAGTGATTTAAGTGTGAGAAAAGCCCACACATGTTGCTGTGGGAGCACTCCCAAGGCTATCTAACCCCAAATGGAGGGAGAGAAAAGACATTTAGGGGAGAAATGTTTAAACTGAGTCTTGAAAGATGAACAGGTGTTATTGGGTTAGGGAGGAGTTGTGTGGGATGAGGGTGGGAGGAATAAGTGTCCCAGGCTGGCAGCCCAGTCTGTATGAAAGACCCAAGGCACCTCAGTGGGGATCAAGCAAACAACACAAAGGAGATAGGGAGATGCATTTTTCTATCAGCTTTCTTTGCTCTAAAACGTTTTTTATCCCAAAGACATATTTCTTGCTGCATTAATTTCCATTGTTCTTCAATGCTCCTTAAATACTCCATGTGCTTGGTATTTTAAACTTAGAGGTTTAAACATCTCATCTATTCATAAATAGGGCCTGTCTGTATCCACCCAGAATTATATTTCTTAAAAAATCAATTTACTGACTTATCTTTTTGAGAAATACTTTTTATTTAAGCTCAAGATTATATAAAAAGTATAATATTATATTTAGCACAAAGGTCTAGCAACTTAATTGGTTTCAGTGAAACAGATTTACATTAAAAAGTTATGAATTAAACAGAACAAAAGAGAGATCTCAGATATCTTGGAGTTTAGGCTACAGCTTTTTCCTTTCTCTTCTACCCTTAACATATTTTAGTGCCATCCTTTTGCATATTGAAATGATTTCCAATTCCTGATTGATTTTGTGGAATCTGCAGAATTAATTGGACATCTAGATAATGGAACAGGTTGGATATTCCAATTAATGGTATAAATATTCAACCACTTCAGATAGCCTTTGTTGGCCTAGTATAGAAAATTAAAGAGGCATAAGTGAAAAGTTTTGAAAACAGATTTGTTCAGTCCAACGATACCTTGTTGCTTCAATAGTGTTTTTTCCGGAAATATAGAATGGCCGGTCCATGTTATACTCATCAAATACTCCCCACCGGAGATGGGCCCACTCATGAACAAATACTCTGCCTATAAGAGAATATTGTCACTTAAAAATTTATAGTTACAATATTTGAAGACAGTTTCCTTATATTTTAAGTCTACCTGCCCGGTCTCCCCAACCTAAATGAGTCAAGGAACTCCAGAAGTTGACGTCTTTCATTAGGCCAAAAAAGTTGAAATGAGTTAGTGCCAATAAGTGACTCATTTTATTATTAAACACACATGCACAAAAAGAAATATAATTAGGTTGAACATAATTAGCATATTTCCAAATAACGGTAATACTTAATACCTATTTTTCTCTTCTTAAATCTTTAAAATACCATTAATTACAGTGTTATTTTTTTTTCCAGTGGAAACAAGAGCAGAAGTATAAAATAGATATTCTTACCTCGGGGTCCATACATAGGCAAATTATTAGTCAGCAAGAAGTTTGGGGTAAAGTGTATATATTGTCCTTTTTCTCCACATTGTCCATATTGAAGTGTATAGGGATCATCTCCATATTTCAGATAAGGATTAGCAATTATGACATCTGCCTAAAAAAGTAAAAGAACAAATGAACAAAAACAAATTCAAGAGCAATAGAAGCAAGGGATTTTAGAAACAAGAACTTTTTTCATATACATTAAGAAAAGTTATATCACTGATTTAATTACTTCAATTAGTGATTAGAAGTTACTAAAAAAATTACAAATATTCATTTTTAAAAAGCACAAGAACAAAGAAGCATTTTAGGAGCCAGATTAAATAACCTACCTGGTCATATGATTCTTGTTTTGGCATTAAGTACTCAGATTTTGACTTCCAGGTCATTGGAATTAAAATGCTTACATTCTTGAAATAAGCTCTTCGTTGGGTGGCATGAAACAGGTAAGTAGAAGCTTCAGTTACCATTTCCTGACAAAATTAAAAATACCTTGTGGTGACAATTTCATAGTGAAATGAATGTAAAGATATACACACACACACACACACAAACTGGAAGTAAATCTAAGCTTCCTTTCCCCAGACATTGTGGCAAAGACTAACTGTAAAACAGATTGAATTTTACTACATCTCTTCAGTTTATAAACTCCTCAGTTTCATATGCTCAAAAATCAACTTTCTGTTTTTTACCTGTCCAGGCCTGCAATCAGCATTATGGGTTGGAGATGGGAATGAAGATGATACCAGGTGAGTTACAAAGGTGATTAAGACTGGGACCCTGTTGGCAAGTTGCTTATTTAGTCACAGGTGCTTATGGGTAGTTTAGATAAATTGGGAGTTTAAAGCTTGGTGGATTATTACACTTGACATTAGTCGAAAAAAATTTTGCTAGATTTATTTTGAGTTGTCTTCTCACATGGAATGTGTTCATAAAAGGCAAAGTTTTACCAAGAATCAATGAAAATAAAAATATATAGGTCTTATTGGCTTGCAATCCCAGTTTTGCTACTGACTGTAAGAACATACAAATCACTTAACTTCCCTCATTTATATAAGGATAATACCCTGTTCTTGATCACCTCACAGGGATATTGGGAGGATTAAAGATAGTATATATTAAAGTGCTGTATATTAGATGTGTTTTATTATACTGACTAATATAAATAAAATTAGGAAGATAAATCAACTTTAAATATGTAATATTTTCTTTAATATAAAATGCATATAATTTTTTAAATTTTCCAGAGTTGAATAAATATGAACAACTGAAAAATTGTATCAGATAATGAACTCCTGGGGCTTAAATGTAGATTAGTAAGTTGAACTTTATAAAAGTAACTTTAAAAGATAACATTTGAGAATAATTTTCCACTCGTTCTAAAGTATTTCTGTTAGCTTATCTAGTTGAAAAAAATACTAGTAGTTTGGACCTTTAATAATTCATTAGCAGGAAGCCTTATAGTATTAATATATAATAAAAATATTCTTAAACTAAGCAGATACTAATTTTGATAGTTTAGAGAAATGCTACATACGTGATGAATACTGTCAAGCAACTTTGGAAAGTTATAACTCTGTGTGAGTGTATGTGCCTAGGCAACATGAACTGAAAATACTTAGTGAAATAAAAATATGTGGATAATAAAACTTTCTCTTACCTTTATGTTTTGAATCAGTTTTTCATCTTCTGGTACACTGGGGTTAATTGCGATGACAATGCCATCATATCCGTTATTACTCAAACTTACCATTGAGCTTTTCACTCTGGGCAAGAGATATAAGGCTAAGAACAGAATAACATTCACACTGAACCCCATTTTTGCACGTTACATTAAACCTCTTGGAAATATAGGAAGGGTATTTATGTATCTGCTTAACTCAGGAATTTGAATCAAGACCAAAATATTTGCATACATATACAGTAAATTATTAAAAGATCTTGCTGAACTTCCTTATCTTACTCATTCTAAAGATTTAGTTTTTAGGTAGCAATGGGGATTATGATGAACACATTTATCATACTTTCTAAGACAGCTGAGGCATTAAGTATTCATTGAATTGAGCCATTCTTTTATTAATACATTGTGTAGTTGTCACCATAGTGGTGAGAGATCATCATTGTCATCATCACCATCAAATAGTATTAGAGTTCTAAGCCCTAGGATCTGTTTAGAGAGAAACACTCTATGGAGGGAGGAGGAACTGAAATTAAAAGCACCAGGAAAGAGCAGATGAAAAAAACCTGTTTAAAAAAAAAAAGAATAGACTCCACTTCTCCCCCTCTCCTCTAAAAGAAAAAAAAAAAAAAGAATAAAGGGACTAGAGTAGGAGTGGCAGTGAAGTAAGGGTTCATATTTCCTTCTTTAAGATGGGAGTGATACAAGCAACAGCTACAGATCAAAGAGAATTTTTTTTATTACCTTCTGCAATAACTACTTCTTTATTTCAGTTTTTAAATAGCATTGAATGCTTTCTGTCCTTGTGTAACTTGAAAACTTAATATGCTTCAATTAAGATTTCTCTTTTGGATTGAATACAAATGTTCCTTAGCTTGAAATAGTTGTATACATAGCATTGTGAGTTGGCTCTGGGGTCAGATGAATCTAAACCTTCCCCTTGCCTTGTCACTTAACAATCACATGATTCTTTGTAAGAGCTGTATGTCTTTTTTTAGGCCTAGTTTCTTTTCTGTGATACCAGCATAATTACAGGGTGTTGGAAGAATTAAATGAGATAATATATGGAAAGCACTTCATACAAGACTTGTTTTTCTTTTAATGCCTTAAATTAAATGGAACATACAAGACTTCTGACACATAATAAACACTCAAGAAATATTATCTGTTATTATTAAACATTATGTATTATATTATGAATACAAAGCTTGCTATAAATTTTTGCCAATTAAATTCCATGTTTTCATTGGCTTATTTTGTAAAACTTTTAAAGATGGTCTCCTGGTGTTTAACTGGGGAATGAATGAGTCCCTGAGCCTGCCTGGGAAAGACTAGAGGAGAAACTGTCCGAGTGAAACTATTAATATAAGCTTTTTGAAATGCTCTTTGATTAATCGCCATCTTTTGATAATATCCTGTCCTTGATGGTCCAGCTTAGGTGCAGCCTCACCCATAAAATCTTTCCAAATCATCCACACTAGAAGTAATCTTTCTTTGAACTTGTTAGAACCATTATATTTATATATTACCTGTATTGCATTTGTACATAGTATAACTCCCTACTAGATCATAAACTCCTTTGATGGAAGAGATTATTTTTTTCTGAGTTTACCCTCCCTAAATGTCAATTTCCTTAACTGTTAAATGAGGACAGTAACAACTACCTAGAAGAAATGCTGTAAAGGTTAAATGAAATAACATGCGGGAAAGCACCTATTGTAAGTGCAGGTACATATATATTCCTTGCTTTTCCTTATTTCTTTTAATTCATATAAAAAATGCCAGTATTTCTATGTGCCAGGCCCACTGCACTGATCTTTAGAGAGTGTACAAATGAGTAAAACACAGGCACTGCCTCCAAAGAACTTGAAAACTTGTTGCATGGGTTAGATTAGAATAAAAAAGATTAAAATACCATCCAATTGGTATTAACTGATCAACATTTAAGTGCACATATAGTAATAACATTCATCGGGTGTCGGCAAGATGGCAGGGAGGAGGGGACGGGTATATTCACACCTAATGGGTGCAGTGCGCACCATCTGGGGGAGGGACCTGCTTGAAGCTCTGACTCAGGTGGGGCAAAGGCAAGATATGTAACTTAAACATTTGTACCCCCATAATATGCTGATATAAAAAAAGATTAAAATAGAAGGTAGAATAAGAAAAGTTCTATAAGAGAGTTATTAGATACAGTGCTAGGGAGCCAAAAGGTGAGAAATTGTTTGTATACGATAAAGGGAATCAGAAAAAGTTTTGGGGGCAGGCCATTCTTTAGAAAGCTGAGGCATAGAGAAGTTAATTAATTTGTCCTAGGTTACACTTTCAGGAAGGAGCAACTCTGGGATTTAAACTCAGCCATTACAGTTTCAGAGTCTGTGTTTTTAAAGCATATGTGATGTATAATACTTTTCAAATGGGTAATCAGTGAGTATCAATCTTAAAAGTTATTTTGAAAGTAGTTTTTTTTTGGTTTCTATTGTAGATTCATAGTTGTCAGTAGCAGATTCAAGAGAATGTGGATTGCTATGATCAATTTTGTATGAGTCCATAGAATTTCTATCTTGTTTCAATTTTAGGCTGAATGATGGAATCTTCTTTTGGTGGTTTTGCCTTGAAAACTTAGAGCTAAGTGTAAGGTTTTCAGAATTTAATTATTCATTTCTTATAATTTTGAGGACAGAAAAACCTTTCACTAAGTCATTCTTAAATTGGATCTGAAATCTAAATGGACAAGAGTAAAAATAATATTTGTAATTTAATTATTCATTTCTTATAATTTTGAGGACAGAAAAACCTTTCACTAAGTCATTCTTAAATTGGATCTGAAATCTAAATGGACAAGAGTAAAAATAATATTTGTCAAAAAATTCTAGAAACTTAATCTCTAACCAAGTCTCTTTAAGTGATCTTTATTAAAACTGGTTTCTTTATTCTTTTCCTGTTGCCTCTTCCTGTGAAAGACATTTTTCCAAATGCTTCATGGAAACATGTAATATGAAGGGTACAGGTGTTGTAGCAAATCAGTTTTTATATAGTTATACTACCTTTCAAGGACTCAGATAAAAATGAATTAAAAACAAATGCCATTCTTCATAATGTGAGATCTAAAGAAGGAAATGTTAAGAGCTCACCTACGGATATAGTATACTGAGATTTGTAAGACAATACAATTACACACACTCACTCATGCTCCAGTACAATCATTCTTAGATGTCACAGTTAATTCCTATAGAAATTATGCTGGAATTAGCTGTTATACAATTTTGACGAATACGATGAATTGGTAGCTTTATTTCAATGTAGATACTCCCTCAGAATTCTGTTTATCAGCTCTTCTTTCATTGCTTCTTCTTTTATACCAACACCTTTGAAATGTCATTTCTATTTACTACCAATATTTATGCCCTGCGTTTATGAATATTCTTTTCATTTATTAATCTGTTCATTCATTCATTCAGTGACCTTAATGGACACTTGTGATATGTCAGTCATTCTGCTAGGCAGTATTATATAATATTTATTAAATTATGGTCCTTACCTTCTTCAAGGTGCTTATGATCTCAGTGGGGATATTGGGCACTAGTAATTAATGCAGTAAGGGTTTGTAATGTAGGAGCAATAGGCTATGTCATATAGCCTAAGTGTACAGTAGGCTATACCATCTAGGCTTGTGTAAGTACACTCTGATGTTTGCCCAATGGCAAAATCGCCTAATGATGCATTTCTCAAAATGTATCCCTGCCACTTACATGACACATGAGTGTATTTTAAAATTAAACAAGGGTCTTAGAAAACTTGAATTCTAATCCTCCTTCCCAAGTCATAAATTTTAATTTTACATATTTAAACCCACAAGACTTTATTTTTATTGTATTAAATAATCAGTGTTCATATTTTTGGCCTACTTTGTTCTGCATTTTATTTTACCTCTCAGACCTTGTAACTAGGGTTACTTCCCTTCTCCAAAAACCTTTCCTTTATAATTTCTTCTCTCTCCATTCTTGTTTTCCTTGTTTTCCTTATTGATGGCCTTCATAATTATAAGTATTTGAATGAACGTTCTAAACATTCAAAAGGAGTTGAAGTTCATGAACAAGTATTTTTCTAATGCCTGTATGATTCACTATTCTAGGCACTGGAAATACAGTAATATGCAAATTAGATAGTCTCTGCCCTCAAGGTGCTTATATCCTAGTGTAGGTAATAAACATAGAGGCCTCTATCAGGAGGTAATATTTGAGTTGAGGCTTGAATGATGAGAAGGAGTTAGTAGTGTGAATATCCGGGAAAAGAATATTCCAAGCAGAAAAGCAGCAAGTACAAGTTCCCTGAGAGAAAAACGAGCTTTCATACTCCAGTGAAAGAGTGATGGCCAGTGTGGCTGAAACACAATGCAAGAGGGAAAGAATGGAGGGAAGGGAGGACAGAAGCATAGGCAGAGGCTGGATTACCTAGAGCTTTGAAAGTCATGAAAGGAGCTGGATTTTACTTTGAGTGTGACAGGAAGCCATTGGAATGCTTTTACATAGGATAATGATATAACTTGATTTATGCTTTGGGATAATAACCTTGGGAAGAAAAGGTGGCAGAGGACCAAAAACTGAGGCAGAAAAATCAGTTAGGAAACTCTTTTGTAGTCCACATGAGAGGTCCAATGGTGGCTTGGACTGCAGTTGTACAATGGAAAAGGTGAGAAATAGTTCCTGAGTGTACTTTGGAGGTAGTGTTAATTAATAGGACTGGATTTGGTGCTGAGTGTGAGGAAAAGAGATAACTCAAGAATACCTCTTATATTTTTGGCTCTAGGCTTTAATGTATGATGGTATCATTACTGAGATGGGGCAGGCTTGGAGACAAAGGGTTGGGGAGCAGTCAATCCTGATGAGAAATCAAATAATAACTGATAATTGGCATTGACAAGATAGAGATCATTAGCAAATTTGATAAGAACAAGCCTGATAGGAACAGGTCTAGGAGAGAACTAATGGTGATGAAGTGGAATAGTGACTGTAGACAAGTATTTTCAAGGAGGTTTTCTGGGAAGGGGAACAGAAATGGATAGGAGCTGAGAGAGATAGCTTAAGATGGGAGCTATTATGGCAACTATAATGATAAGAATAATCCCGTGGAAAGACAAAATTTAATGATATAGGGCAAAAAAGGGACCATTATGGGAGTTACCTTGGAACATTTGGAATAGGTGAGAAGGCAAAGCATATTGGTATATATGGAGGTAGATTGAGAAATTCACGGTGGGAAATGATTTTTTTGTCATCAAGAGGCGGATATCAAGAAGTTTTCTGCTCTCAGGTGATACCTTATTCTGCCTATTTTTCTATCTGTTTCCCATGATATCAACTTTCACGATTGTCTGTCTGATGTATACCAGAGTGTAAGTTAAAGAGATTCCCAATGGTGATTTCTTCTTTATTGGGCTTTATGTGTAGCAAGTGTAAGATAATGTTTAGCAAGAGTAAGATGATGTTTCCCAGCTATAAGCATACATATATATCACAGGTTTCTTTGAGCCTATATATAAATATAATTACATTAATGATAATGACTCAAATTTAGATTGTTTTTTTTCCAGTCATTCTTAAAGTTTTGCCCAGTTTTCTCTGAAAGATTCTGGATATGTCTTGCAGGAGCACATCTGAGACAGTGTAAGCTAAATCGTTCCTCTCTTTGATCTACTTTGTCCTCAGAGTCTTTAGAGGTAAGCTTTATTGTTACTACTGTGACTAGCATCCACTTCTACAAAGCTGATATCTTGCCAAGGGGTTGTCAACAGAAACTGCCAATTCTTGAGGTTACAGGAGTGGATATAGCCTAAGGCCACACTTTAAAACATTTTTTTCATTTTTAATTATTATGGGTACATAATGTTTGTATATATTTCTAGGGTACATGTGATGTTTTAAAACAGGCATACAGTGTGAATTAATCAAATCAGGGTAATTGGGGTACCTAGCACCTCAGGCACTTATCATTTCTTTGTGTTAAGAACATTCCAATTCTACTCTTTTAGTTATTTGAAGGTATGCCCTAACTTAATGTTGATTATGGTCACTTTCTTGTGATGTCAAGTATTGTTCATTCTATCTATCTATCTATCTATCTATCTATCTATCTATCTATCTATCTATCTGACTATATTTTTGCACTCATTAACCATGCCTACTTTATCCCTCTTCCCCACTAGCTTTTCCATCCTCTGGTAACCATCATTCTACACTTTGTCTCCATGAGATCAATTGTTTTTAATATTTAGCTCCTATACAAATGAATGAGAACATGTGAGATTTGTATTTTTGTGCTTGGCTTATTTTATTTAACATAATGTTCTACGGTTTCATCCATAGTGTTGCAAATGGCAGGATTTTATTCTTTTGATGGCTATGTAATATTCCATTGCATATATGTACCACAATTTCTTCATCCATTCACCTATTAATGGATACTTAGGTTGATTCCAAATCTTGGCTATTGTGAATAATGCTGTAATAAACGTGACAGTGTAGATATCTTTTCAATATACCGAATTCCCTTCTTTTGGATATATACCCAGCAGTGGGATTGCTGGGTCATATGGTAGTTCTATTTTTAGTTTTTTGAGGAACCTCCATACTGTTCTCCATAGTGGTTGCACTAATTTACATTCCCACCAACAGTGTAGAAGGTTCCCCTTTCTTTACATCCTTGCCAGCATTCGTCATTGCCTGTCTTTTTGATAAAAGCCATTTTAACTGAGATGAGATGCTATCTCATTGTAGTTTTGATTTGCATTTCTCTGATGACTAATGATGTTGAACATTATTTCGTATACCTGTTGGCCATTTGTATGTCTTCTTTTGAGAAATGTCTATTCAGATCCTTTGCCCATTTTTAATTGGATTATTGGACTTTTCCCTGTTGAGTTGTTGGAATTCCTTATATATTCTAGTTATTAATCCCTGGTCAAATAGGTAGTTTGAAAATATTTTCTCCCATTCTGTGGGGTGTCTCTTCACTTTGTTAATTGTTTCCTTTGCTGCACAGAAGCTTTTTAGCTTGATGTGATGATCTCATTTGTCCAATTTTGCTTTAGTTGCCTGTGCTTTGGAGATATTACACACGAAGTCCTTGTCTAGACCAAAGACCTGAAGCATTTCTTCAGTGTTTTCTTTTAGTAGTTTCAGAGTTTCAGGTCTTAGATTTAAGTCTTTAATCTGTTTTGATTTGATTTTTGTATATGGTGAGAGATAAGGGTCTAGTTGCATTCTTCTGCATATGGATATCCAGTTTTCCCAGCACTATTTATTGAAAAGACTATCCTTTCCCCACGGTATGTTCCTGAGAGCTTCATTGAAGACAGATTCAGTATAGATATGTGAATTTATTTCTGAGTTCTCTATTTTGTTCAATTGGTCTATGTGTCTATTTTTATGCCAGTACCATGCTGTTTTGGTTACTACAGTTCTATAGTATAATTTGAAGTCAAGTGATATGATCCTTCCAGTTTTGTTCTTTTTGTTCAAGATGGATTTGGCTATTCTGGGTCTTTTGTGGTTCCATATAAATTTTAGAATTACTTTTTCTATTTCTGTGAAGAATGTCATTGGTATTTTGATGGAGATTGCATTGAATGTGTAAGTTGCTTTGGGCAGTATGAACATTTTAACCATATTGATCTTTTCAATCCATGAGCATGGAATATCTTTTCATTTTTTTTTCCTTTTCAATTTCTTTCATCAATGTTTTATAATTTTCATTATAGAGATTTTTCACTTCTTTGATTCAGTTGATTCCTAGGTATTTTATTTTATTTGTAGCTATTATAAATGG
Organism: Lemur catta; assembly: GCF_020740605.2. Lineage (NCBI taxonomy): Eukaryota > Metazoa > Chordata > Mammalia > Primates > Lemuridae > Lemur > Lemur catta. The sequence continues at coordinate 58,383,522 of NC_059130.1, forward strand.
GATTACTTTCTTGGTTTCTTTTTCAAATTGTTTACTATTGGCATATAGAAATGCTACTGATTTTTGTATGTTGATTTTTTTATCTTGCAACTTTACTGATTTTTTTTATTATTAGTTCTAATAGTTGTTTTGTGGAGTATTTAGGTTTCTCTAGCTATAAGATCATTTTGTCATGAAGAACTCACCTCTAACTCTTACTCAAACTGTACAGAAGTAAATTATGTAACCAAAACATGTGTACCCCCATAATATTCTGAAATAATAAAAAAATTATCATATTATCTGCAGACAAGGATAATTCCTTTCCAATTTGGATACCTTTAATTTCTTGCTCTTGTCTGATTGCTCTAGCTAGAACTTCCAGTACTATGTTGAATAACAGTGGTGATAGTGGACATCCTTATCTCATTCCAGATCTTGAAGGAAAGGCTTTCAGTTTTTCCCCCATTCACTACGATACTAGCTGTGGGACTGTCAAATATGGCTTTTATCATGTTAAGGTAATTTCCTTCTATGCTTAGTGTTAATTTTTTTTTTGTTTGTTTGTTTGCTTTTTGAGACAGGATCTCATTCACTCTGTCACCTGGGCTAGAGTGTGGTGAGCATCATCATAGCTCACTGCAGCCCCCACCTCTTGGGCTCAAGTGATCTTCCAGCCTCAACCTCCTGAGTAGTTGTCTATATCTAGTTTTTTTTGAGAGTTTTTATTATGAAGGAATGTTGAATTTTATCAAATGCTTTTCAGCATCAATTGAAATGATCATAGGGTTTTTGTCCTTTGTTCTGTTGGTATCATGTATCATGTTGATTGATTTGAGTATGTTGAACCATCCTTGCATCCCTGGGGTAAATCCCACTTGATCATGATGAATAGTTCTTTTAATGTGTTGTTGAATTTGTTTTGCTAGTATTTTGCTGAGGATTTTTGCCTGTATGTTCATCAGAAATATTGGCCTATAGTTTTCTTTTTTTGTTGTGTCTTTGTCTGGTTTTGGTATCAGAGTGATATAGGCCTCATAGAATGAGTTTGGGAATATTCCCTCCTCCTCAATTTTTTGGAACAGTTTAAATATGGTTGGTATTAATATAAGTTCTCTGAATGCTTGGTAGAATTCAGCAGTGAAGCCATCAGGTCTTGGGCTTTTCTTTGATGGGAGATGTTTTATCACTGCTTCTGTCTTGTTATTTGTTATTGGTTTATTCAAGTTTTGGATTTCTCCCTGGTTCAATCTTGGTAGGTTGTATGTATCTAGGAATTTAACCATTTCTTCTATGTTACCAATTTATTGTAAGGCCTCACTTTAACCTCTCCTGTCCCCTCACTCTATTTATAAAAAGTGAACTGTGCCTTGAGAGACTTGTTCAAGATCCCCTTTCTCTGTTTAAAGTCTCCATTTTTCCCTCCATTTCTTTAACATGTTTATAATTTTTTTCTCTTAATCATGTTTCACATTCCCTGGTTCTTCATATGTCTCACAATATTATTATTTTATGCATTGACATTGACATTTTAGAAATGACAAGCTAAAATGTAATTGTGTTTAAAAGAATTATAGAGATTTGAATAAGTATTGTTTTCTCTCAGAAAAGGTGTGCCCTTTACTTTTGCCGGGAGTCAAGCTTAGTCAGAGCTGAGTTGCAGCTTTAGGTAGTTTCAATTCACCTCTAGTTTCAGATTTCTTGAGAGTGAGATCTGTTCTGTGTATATTATAGGCCTCTCCCTCTGAAACGATTTGAGGTCTAAGCATCATGGGATTATGTTTTCCAGCCCAGCCACAAGCCTTTTATACTGCTGCATGCTCAATGGAAGTCTCTTGGGGAGAATTGGTAGGTGGAAAGAGTCACCTCTGCATTTGGGGTTCCTATAGATTCCAATCCATCACATCAGCATGCATAGTTGTTAAAAGTTCTGCTGGTTTTCTTACCTCAGCAGAGTCCCTCCACCTAAAAGAGACCCTATCATTGTGTCCATACATTTAGGAAGAGTGTTCTCTTCTCTGGAATTTAGTTCCTTTAGATTCCTCTGTATCTACAGCTCTGAATTTTTTTAATGATTCTGCTAATCACTGCACACTTGATATTAGTAATTAGATATGAATATAAGATTGGAAAGTTTCCCAGATCTTTATTAAATATAAAAGTGAAAAATTTCCATTGAATGAAGTTAGTGTCACTGGAACTTTATAGGTAATATATATAGAATACACATGCATATATATATTTCTATATTTGTGTGTGTGTTGTTTATTCAAATGTTAAAATTAGTGATTTGATGTTCAGAGCAGGGAGAAAACTGGATTTGGACTCAGGGAAGAGTTAAGAAGATGTAACTAGAATCAAGCCCTAAACAATGGATATCTAGTTTTGCACTAGGGAAAATAGCATGAGGAGGGAGTAGAGGTAGATAAGATAGGCATATAGAGGTAAGGCTTAAGTACCAAAGTGAGGAGTTTGAATTTTATCCTGTAGGAAAGGGATCCATGGCTGCATTCAAGCAGAAGTATGACACGGTAAAAATTATGAGGTATACACACTCCAATATAGATGTAGAGTGTTAGGTGACAAGAGCATCAGCCCTGAAGTTATTGTGGTCAGGCAGGTGTGAATGGACTAGAATGATAAGAAAGGAAAGAAAAAAAAGAGATAGATGTGGGAGAATTTGAGAAAGAATCAAAAGAGACAATGATATTATTAAAGTTTGTATAAAAAACATTAAATAAGTGAATTGGCATAGTAAAGAATTTGTCTAAATATCATATAAGACCCTATAAGATTCTAGTGGGGCTAACTTCATTCCATGGCAGTTTTTCATTTTTACGTTTAAAAAAGAGTTAGGAAACTTTCCAGTCTTATATCCATATCTTATTCATATTAGTCATGCAGTGATTACTGGAATCATAAAAAAAACTTGTCCTAGAATCCAAAGGTTGTTTATTAACTAAGTATTGTCATCTGGCAAGAGTTATGTAACTTTCTTAGTCATAAAGTTCATGAACTTTGATTTAAAACTGGGTGACTTATTAAACTCCCATAAAGATATAGTAATCAACTTGGACTGTTATGTATAAATAAAGGCCTGTATAAGAGTAAATTTACCATGTTTACTGACACTCCACAGCCTCTTATCCACCATATTTTGAATATGAAGATATCACAGACAGGAGAATATATTTTGTTTGTAAGCATGATGTATGACTTTTAAATATTTAAATGTATGACCTTTGTACCATATTGTACCATTTGTATACAAATGCTGTCTGGTAGAATCTCTCCCATTCTTCAGAGTTCAAGTTAAATGTTTCTTCTCTGTGGATTCTACCTGAGCAGTTGATCTTTCCCTCCTCTGTGATCCACAGATATTTTTAATTATATATATGTTATATCACCTACAATAGTGAACTTTTGGAAAACAAGTCCTTATGGTGTTATTTCCAGTTACCTTATGATAAATCCAAAATCCTCAGTGGGACTTGCAAGGCCTCTATCCTGTCACAGCCCACACACTCAATTCTTCAGCCTTGTCTCTCACTCCGATCAGACTACTCTTTCTGTTTCTCAACTGTCCAAGGCTTTTCTCTCAAACTTTTTGCACGTGCTGTTCCTTTTGCCTTGGATACTATTTTTTACCCTCTTGGTGACTCTCTACTCACTCCTTAAGTTTTAGCTAAAATTTTACTTCTTCAGAGAGACTTTCTATGGACCCTCATATTAGGTTAGTTGTCCATGACATAAGTGCCCACAGCAGTCTATAGTTTGCACTACAATGGTATATGCTGTCTTTTCCAATGGACTTCATGAGTATGGCTATCTATTTAAGTTACATTCTCATTACTTAAGCATGTGTCAGATATCTCAAAGATATTTGCTAAATATTTCTTTATAGAATTAATGGAAGGATGAATTCAAAACTTCATTTTGAAAGAAATTTTCTCACTCATCTCTCTCTCCCAGTGCTTAATGCCAGACATGGAGTGTACACTCAATAATAAAATTTAATTTTTATAAACATATTTTCTTTATGACTTATTTGCAATTGTATACTAAGAATTGTCAGGTAAAGTTGGGTCAATTTTAACCTTTTAAGTGATTGAATATTTTCTGTAAATACCTTGTGAAATAGTTAAGATTTTTTTTTTTTTTTGGACCTCCTAGTCAATCCTTCTCATACACCTTTGTTGTATCCTCCTAAGTTGGGAGATGTCTCCCCACCCAGGGTTCTCTATAGTTGCATTCTCTCCCTAAGGTGATCTCGTCCAGTCTTGTACTTAAAAATACCACTTATAGGCTGATGACTGTCAGACTTGATGTGTACCTGAAATTCCAGATTGATGTAACCTAATACCTACATCTTTAGTTGGATAGCTAAGTAAGTATTTCAAACATGATGTGTCCTAAACAGAACTCTAAAATTTTCTCTCCTTATTGATGATAATAAATTCTTATTCCTTTAGGAACAGATGTAATGATGTTTGGTCATTGTAAAAAAGTAACAGCAGAACAGATTTTACTCATTCCTATAGATTAATGTCAGCTTCTTACCAGGACACATACCTCTAAAAGCCAGCCAAGCATCAGTAGCCTCACTCCAGTGACCACACTTTTGTGGCCATCAGTACTGTGGTCAGTCAATCTTTAAACACTCCCACTTAAATGTTTTCCACCATTCCCAAAATATCATGCTTCCCCAAATCAAACAAATCAGTAGTTCATTTTCTTCAGAGGCTTTACTTAGAAAAAGTTCTCCTTTGCTTAGCACACAAAAAAGTAAGATTTTGCTTTTAGATACATAATGGAAGTCTCTTCCTTCCAAGCTGCAGACATAATCCTTTTCCAATTTTCCTTATTTCAGTATGGCATCACAATCTTTGATTCTTTTGTTTAGCTTATATAGCGTATCTTATATATCACAAAGTTTTGGCAACTGTACCTTCAATACATGCTCTGAATCTATCCAGTAGAGCATAATGACTAAGTATTTGAATTGAAGGCAGACTACCAGCTTTCCCATAAGTTACTTAAGCTTTTTGTGCCTTATAGTTATAATTTTACCTAGTTTATAGGATTTGTAGGAGGATTAAATGAATCTATACATGTAAAGTACACAGAAGAGTGCTTGGCACGTAATAAATGCTATATACACATTAAGTATTATTGTGATTTACACCATAATCCAAACTACTGTTATCTCTGCAATAACCTTTTATTTAGTGTATCTACTTCTACCTTTGTCTTCCCAAAATCTAATTTCCACATGGCAGCCAGAATGATCTTTTTAGAAAATCAACTTTATTGAGCTATACAAAAATGTATCCATCTTAAGCATATGTTTCTGTAAATTTTGAAAAATTATGTACTGATATAACTATAGTCACAAATAGTTCCCTTGTATCCCTTTTTAGTCACTCCTCCTCCCTATCTCCAGCCCCAGGCAATCACTAATCTAATTTCTGCCACTATAGATAAATTTATAAATACTAGAATTTCATATAAATGGAATTGTACAGTATATATTTTTTAGTGTCTGGCTTCTTTCATTCAGCATAATGTTTCTGAGAATCATCCATACTATTGCATGTATTGGTAGTTCATTACTGTGTATCGTTGAGTAGCATTCTACTGTATGAATATATTATTACACTTCGCTTATCCATTCACCAGTTGGTAAACATTTGTTTTTCCCCTTGCTTTTTTGGCTATTATGAGTAAAGCTACCATGAACATTTGTGTAAAAGTCTTTTTTTCCCTAAAATATTAAGGGGATACAATTGTTTCATTGCATGGATAGTTTTTATAATGTTTAACTCAGGTCTTTTAGTGTATGGATTTGTTCAACTACAGTAGAGAAAGCTGAAATTTGGTCCCAAATTTGGTGAAAGATATGAATTTACATATCCAAGAATCTCAACAAACCTCAAGTAAGATAAATTCAAAGGGATCCACACTGAGACACATTATAATCAAAGCCAAAGACAAAGAAAGAAAAAAAGCAGCAAGAGAGAAGTGACTTGTCACATACAAGGGATAATATTAACAGCTAATTTCTCATCAGAAACCAGGGAGGCCCAAAGGCAGTGGAATGACATATTTAAAGTGATGAAAGAAAAAAAACCCTGTCAACTAAAACTCTATATCAGCAAAATTATCTTGAAGAACTGGAAACAACTCAATGTCCAGAATCTGATGAATGGGTTAAAAAATATGGTATATCCATACTATGGAATATTATTCATCCATAAAAAAGACTGAAGTACTGATACATGCTATATTGTAGATGGACTTTTAAAAACCTTATTTTAAATGAAATAAGCTAGATGCAAAAGGCCACATATTGTATGACTACCTTCATATGAAATGTCAAAAACAGGCAAATCTATGGTTACAGAAAGCAGGTTAGTCTTTATCAGAAGCTGGAGGAAGGGACAGAGAATGGGAAGTGATTGCATAAAGGGTATAGGATTTCTTCCTGGAGACATGAAAAAGTTCTAGAATTAAAAAACAGTGATTATTGCACAACATTGTGAGTGTGCCAAAAGCCAGTGAATTGGATTATTTATATTGTAGAGAATTGTTTAAAAAGCAGAAAAGAATACATCTTTAGTGTTACCTTTTTAAAACATGGTGACACCTTGAATTAACTTTGGCAACAAGATTTCCTAATCTCAAATCTTACCACATGGCTACCTACCCATGTATATTTAAGGATTTACACTTTAAAATGGTTAAAATGGTAAATTTTGTTATATGAATTTTATGTCAATTAAAAAATGAATAATAATAGTATTGGATTAAATTAATAAAGAATAACATAAATATCTCTGAGTCTGTGTGATATGAATAAAAATGAGAGAAAGGACAAATCTTACTTAAAGCATTGTAATTAATAAATCAAGAAGAAACGAGGAAATAGAAATTACCATTAAAACACCACAGTAATAATTGCTGCAAGCAAATCCCATCTTTTTGTGTTTATATGCTATCTATATATCTTCTTTGGTGAAGATTTGTTCAGATTTTTTTTTTGCTCACTTTTTTCACTGGGTTGTTTATGTTTTTATTATTGGGTTACAAGTTCTTTATTGGATACATATTTGCAAATATTTCCTTTCAGCTCATCTTTTTATTTTTTTAAACAGTGTCTTTCACAGAGCAATATTTTTTAATTTTGATAAAGTTAAGTTTCAGATTTTTTTTTACTGATCATGTTTTTGGTGTCATTTCTAAAAACTCATCTTTAAATGCAAAGCATATAGATTTTCTCATGTTTCTTCTCCTAGAAATATAGTTTTATATTTTATATTTAGATCTATGATCCATTTGAGTTAGTTTTTACATAAGGTGTTAGATATGTGTCAAGAATATTATTATTGCTTTTTTTTGCCCATAGATATCCAAATTTTTCCAGCACTATTTGTTGAAATGCTACTTTTTCCTTTGTACTTTTGTCAACCAGTTGACTGTATGTATGTGTGTCTATTTCTGGACTCTATTCTGTTTCATTGATCTATGTGTCTGTCCTTTTGCCAATACTGCACTGTCTTGATTATTGTAATTTTGTAGTAAGTCTTGAAGTCAGATGATGTAAGTCCTCCAACTTTGTTCTTGTTTTTCAGAATATTTTTTGGTTATTTTAGGCCCTTTGAATTTCCATATAAGTTTTAGAATTTTCTTCTCACTTTCTCCCCAAAAATCTGTAATTTTCATTGAAATTTTGTCAAATTTACAGATCAATTTTGGGAAAATCACCATCTTAACATTATTGCATCTTCTGGTCCATAAACATTGTATATCTCTCCATTTATTTAAATCTTCTTTAATTTTTCTCAGTGATGTAGTCTTTAGTGTACATTTTTTAACAGTTGTCATATTATTTCTATTTAGTTCATATTTTTGATGTCATTATAAATGATATTTTTAAAAAATTCAATTTCTAATTGTCTTTGCTTGTGTATAGAAATACAATTGATTTTTTTATAGATTGTTATTGTATACTGCAACCTTGCTAAACTCATGTATTAGTTTTAGTAGCTGTTTCATAGAGTCAGTTGGATTTTTTAACATGGACAATCATGTCATCTGCAAACAAGGATAGTTTTACTTCTTTTCAATCTGGACAACTTGTATTTCTTTTTCTTGTTTTATTACAGCGATAGAATCTCCAGTAGAATGTTGAATAGAAGAGGGAAGGTTGTTTTGAATGAGCAAATCCACCATCGCTGTAAATTAAAGTCCATATGATGTTTTTAGAAAACTTCCAGGTGATTTTAATGTTCAAACAATATTGAGATTGATTAACTTACATAAAATTTCATTGTTGCTGAGATCTCCAACTTCATCTGCTTTCACTCTCTCCTCACACACTTGGCTTCAGTTCCTTGAACATGCCACACTTATGACTATCTTAGAAAGAGGGCTAATGTTTGACTTAGGGAACACAGATAAGCGGGAATCACTCTCTGTTTCTTGCTTTTGTTTCCTTTATCATGTCAGTGTCGATCTCTTGGACTTTCTCCCCAGGACACGAACCTTGACTACTGATGGTTCCAGGCTCACATCTTCCCAGCCTTGCCACCCAAGAAAAAGAGGTTATATCTCTACTTCAGCTTAAATAAATCTAGTAAGGGACTATGGTCGCATTGGTTTAGGCCATGTGCTCACCCTCTGAACCAATCTCTGTGGCCAGGGAGTTAGAATTCTGTGATTGTCCACAGTTGGTTATACACCATGGCAAGGGAGGCAAGGTCCTAAAGCACCCATGAAAGCTACACATTAGAATTAGGAAATGAGGCAAGGGGAGCAATGGTTTCAACATGGCCAAGCAGTAAATCACCGGGCACTCAGGCATTTCCCTGGTTTGTACCTTCTATAGTTCTACACCCACACAAAAAGTTGCAGGTTCCCGATTGGTGACTTTTTTCTTATACAGATGCTCTTTCATGATATTTTACTACTTCTTATTTTAAAGATTTGAAATGTAGTAAAGATCAAAATAAGCATTATTCTGCTGAGCACTGCTGTATTCCCTGGGTCTCAGCCATGCCCATCCCGCTAATGCTTTGTCATTTGCTTACCTTCCATCCTTGGCCTAGTGCACTGACCCTGCCAGACTTCTGTTGAGGTTCCCACTTTCAGCACATTGTACAGGTTTCCCCTACTTCAGGGAAACCCTTCCCTTGGCTGCTGCCTGCCTGCCTTTCCCACCCCACCACATCACATACAGATATGGTGTGATCATTCTCCTCCTCAGTCATTAAAGCTTGACAATCAGAGATAGCTCATTCAAGAATACTCTGATAAATTACATTAAGTCTGTTTTCATAGACTAATGTAAGAGGGGTAAAAACTTTGCTCTCATGCAAGGATAGTTTGAAACATTATATTTCTTAGGACATGCATATAATAGGCACTCAATGACTATTTGTCATGTTGAGTTAAACCTGAAGAAATCATTTGAGCCTTCAGAGAGTTGTAATCTCCTTGCTGCTAGAGGGCGTTGCCTCGATGTTGATGGCTGCTGACTGATCAGGGTGGTGGCTTCTGAAGGTTGGGGTGGCTGTGGCAATTTCTTAAAATAAGATAATAATGAACCTTGCTGCATCGATGGACTCTTCCTTTCATGAAATATTTCTCTGTAGCATGTGATGTATTTTACTCATGATAAAACTTCTTTCAAAATTAGAATCAATCCTCTCAACCCCCGACTCTACTTTATCAACTAAATTTATGGAATATTCTAAATCCTTTGTTGTCATTTCAACAATGTTCACAGTGTCTTTACCAGGAGTAGATTCCATCTCAAGAAACTACTTTCTTTGCTTACCCATAAGAAGCAACTCCTCATCCATTCAAGTTTTATCATGAGATTGCAGTAATTCAGTCACATCTCCAGGCTCCACTTCTAATTCTAGTTTTCTTGCTTCTTCCACCACATCTGCAGTGACTTCCTCCACTGAAGTCTTGAACCCCTCAAAGTCATCCATGATTGTTGGAATTAACTCCTTTCAAATTCCTGTTAATATTGATATTTTGACTTCCTCCCATAAATCACAAATGTTCTTAATGGCATATAGAATGGTGAAGCCTTTCTAGAAGGTTTTCAATTTATTTTGTCCAGATCCATCAGCTATAGCCTTAATAAATGTATTTCTTAAATAATAATACATAAAATTTGAAATTATTCCTTGATCCATGATCCATGGGCTGCAGTATGGATGTTGTGTTAGCAGGTACGAACATAATATTCATCTTCTTGTACATCTCCATCAGAGTTCTTGGGTGACCAGGTGCATTGTCAATGAATAGCAATATTTTGAAAAAAATCTTTTTCTAAGAAAAGTAGTTCTCAACAGTGCACTTAAAATATTCAGTAAACCATGCTGGGAACAGACATGCTGTCATCCAGGCTTTGTTGTTCCAATTATAGGCAAAGTAGATTTCACTTAATTTTTTTTTTTTTTTTTGTGAGACAGAATCTTGCTCTGTTGCCCCCAGTAGAGTGCAGTGGCATTATTATAGCTCACTGCAACCTCAAACTCCTGTTGAAGCAATCTTTTTGCCTCAGCCTTTTGAGTAGCTGGGACTAAAGGTGCACATCATGACGCCTGGCTAATTTTTTCCTATTTTTAATAAAGACAGGGTCTCGCTCTTGCTCAGGCTGATCTTGAACTCCTGAGCTCAAGCAATCATCTCGCCTCGGCCTCCCAGAGTGCTAAGATTACAGGAGTGAGCCACTGCACCTGGCCCTTAGCATAATTCTTAAGAGCCCTAGGATTTTCAGAATAGCAAATGAGTATTGGTTTCAACTTAAAATGACCAGCTGTATTAGTCCCTAATAAGAGAATCGGCCTGTCCTTTGAAGCTTTGAAGTCAGGCAATGACTTCTCTCTAGCTATGAAAGTCCCAGATTGCATATTCCTCCAATATAAGGCTGTTTCCCCTACATTGAAAATCTGTTGTTTAATGTAGCCACCTTCACCAATTATCTTAGCTATATCTTCTAGATCACTTGCTGCAGCTTCTACATCAGAATTTGTTGCTTCAACTTGCATGTTTATTTTACGGAGATGGCTTCTTTCCTTAAACTTCATGAACCAACATCTGTTAGCTTACAACTTTTCTTCTGCAGCTTCTTCATCTCTTTCAGCCTTCATAGAGTTAGGGTCTTGCTCTGGATTAGGATTTGGCTTAAGAGAACGTTGTGGCTGGTTTGATCTTCTATCCAGATCATGCAAACTATCTCCATATCAGCAGTAAGACTGTTGCTTTCTTATCATTTGTGTGTTCACTGGAGTAGCACTTTTAATTTCCTTCAAGAGCTTTGCTTTTGCACTCATAACTTGGCTAACTATTTGGTGTAAGAAGCCAAGCTTTCAGTCTATCTTGGATTTTGACATGCCTTCCTCACTAAGCTTATTTCTAGCTTTTGATTTAAAGTGAGAGACAGGTAACTCGTCCTTTCACTTAAATACTTAGAGGCCATTGTAGGGTTATTTATTAATTGGCCTAATTTCCATATTGTGTCTCAGGGAATAGGGCGATAGGGAGGCCCAAGGACAAAAAGAGAGAAAGAGAGACAGAGAGAGAGAGAAGAAGAGAGACAGGGTAATAGCTGGTCAGTGGAACACTCAGAACACACACATTTATTAAGTTCATCATCCTATATGGGTGTGGTTTGTGGCAGCCCCTCAAAATTACAACACTAACATCAAAGATCACTGATCACAGATCACCATGGCAGTTATAGCACTAATGAAAAAATTTGAAATACTGTGAGAATTATCAAAATGTGGCCCAGAGACATGAAGTGAGCATATGCTGTTAGAAAAATGGCACTGTAGAGTTGCTTGATGTAGGGTTGCCACAAGCCTTCAATTTGTGAAAAACACAATGTCTGTGAATCACAATAAAGTGAAGCCCAATAAAACAAGATGTGCCTGTATATGTATATGTTGTGGAATGGCTAAATCAAGCTAATTAATATAAGCATTACCTCATATAATTATTATTTTTGTGGTTAGAGCACTTAAAATCTATTCTCTCAGAAATTTTTAATTGTACAATTTATTGTTATTAGCCATAGTCATTGTGATGTACAATAGACCTCTTGAACTTATTCTTCCTAACTTAAATTTTGCATCCCTTGACCAACATCTCCCTAATTTCCCACTGTCCAGCCTCTGGTAACCATCATTCTACTCTCTGCTTCAATGAGTTCAATTTTTTAGAGTCCTCATATAAGTGAGATCATGCAGTGTTTGTCTTTCTGTGCCTGGCTTAATTCACTTAATATAATGTCCTCCAGGTTTATCCGTGTTGTCAAAAATGACAGGATTTCCTTCTTTTTTAAGGCTGAATAGTATACTACTGTGTGTATATACCACATTTTTCATATCTATTCATTTGTTGATGGACACTTAGGTTGATTTCACCTCTTGGCTATTGTGAATAATCCTGCAATGAGTATGTGATTGCAGATATACTGAGTCAACATACTGATTTTGTTTCCTTTAGGTATATACTCAGAAGTGGGATTGCTGATCATACAGTAGTTCTATTTTAAATTTTTTTAGGAACCACCATAGTGTTTTCCATAATTGCTGTACTAATTTATATTTTCACTAATAGTGTGTTAGGCTTCCCTTTTTCCCACATGCTTGCCAAACACGTGATCTTTCATCTTTTTGATAATAGCCTTTCTGACAGGTGTGAGGTAATAATCTCATTGTGGCTTCAATTTGCATTTCCCTGATGATTAGTGATGTTGAACGTTTTTTCATATACTTGTTGGCCACTTGTGTGTCTTCTCTTGAGAAATGTCTATTCAGGTCCTTTGCCCATTTTAAAAATTGGGCTATTAGTTTTTTTAGTATTGAGTTGTTTGAATTTCTTATATATTTTGGATATTAATCCTTATCTGATGTATGATTTACAAGTATTTTCTCTCATTCCAAGACTGTGTTTTTAATTCACCTCTATATCCATAGCACCTAGGATAGAGTGTCTGGTAAATAATACGAAATTAATATATTGACTGACTGATGAACATGTAGTCCTCAGTCCTAAGATCCCTGATGTTCAGGGACAGAAATACAAAACTTCTTAACATGACAGCTGCCATGAATTGAGCACTAACTAACTGCATGTAGGAATGGTATCAAACACCTGCCACTGTCTACTGGGATCCACCCAACACTTGGATATGGGTACTATTATCCCTATTTTCACAGATGAGAAAACTGAGGTTTAACCACAGTTTAATTTTATACCAAAGTCCAACTCCAAAGACTTCTTTTAAATTTTTTTATTTTTGTCAGTTTCATATATACAGAGTTTAAAATATAAAATAGTTTTATAACACAATTAAATTTAACAATTGTCCTACAAAGAAAACCTCTCTTGGCTATGTATTACTTCTTCCAATTTCTACTCCTCTGTGCTCTACTTTACAGTCAAGATTCTTGAAAGAATTGTGTGTGCACACTTTATTTTCTCACTCTCCATTCTTTCTTTACCAAAATTGCTCTTACTAAGATCACTAATAACTTTGTGTTGCTAAATTCAATGGCCATTTGCAGCATTAATCAAAATAGTTGATTGTTCCTTCCTTCTTCAATCATTCTTTCCTTTTAATTCCTTGACCAAATACTCTCAGGTTTTCTTGTTTGTCTTTAGAAGTCCTTCTCAGCCTTTTTTTGGGTGGGGGGAGAGACAGGCAGCATCTCCTCTTCTATTTAATCTCAAAAATATGTGTCTGTTAGAAGACTTGTGAGAATAGCAACTTGGATTTAGCTTAAATTGTTTTGCTTGTGCTCATTACTGAACCAGCAAATAAGCAGAAGAGATTAACAAGATTCAGATTAAAGTGCATATGTGGATACAGTGCCGCATGCCTCCACACTTCTTCATGGGGATGGGCCAGAAGTTCTGTAGTCACTGCAGCCAATGTGGAGTGAGTAATCTGCCAGGTCGCAGGAGTTCATAGCTTTCAGCTTGCTGCCTTTTTAATTATCAGGATGGGGTCATGGTCCACTCACTGCCTCATAAGGAGTTTCTTTGCTATCCCACAATTTGTCACAGTTGCATACTTACATGGTTGCAGTGGCTTTGTCTAGGCATCCTGGATAAATTGGAACTACAACTCTCAGAAACCATATGATTCTAGGTTAGAGTTGATCAAAACAGAATTTGCGGCTGGGTGTGGTGGCTCATGCCTGTAATTCCAGCACTTTGGGAGCCTGAAGTGGGAGGGCCACTGAGGCTAGGAGTTTGAGACCAGCTTGAGCAACATAGCAATCCTCCATCTCTACAAAAAATAAAAAAATTAGGCAGGTGTGATGGTGCACACCTGTAGTCCCAGCTACTCAGAAGGCTGAGCCAGGAGGATGGGTTGAGCCTAGGAATTCGAGGTTGCAGTAAGCTATGATCACACCACTGTATTCCAGCCTGGGTGACAGAGCAAGACCCTGTCTCTAAAACAAAACAAAAAGACAAACAAAAAAGAGAATTTGCACGAAATTTGGAAGGCAGAAGTAAAACAGTAACTGTAACTGCGTGAAGGTGAGGTGGTAGGAGGTGAGAAGCAGATGTGGATGGGCTGGCCTCCTTGCTCTACACTCCATGTCTGACTCTTTTTCTTAATGCTAACCTTGTTGACTGTGGTCCCAGGCCCACCACAAGACTCTTGGCAACAAACCCACAGAGATTTAGCTATGCAAAGTCAACCGTCCTCCACAGACTTCTACAGCAGCCCCCCTTCATAGTCCCATTCTAGTTCCTGGACATGCCTAGATACCAACATCCAACACCAGACACACTCCAGTACTGCAGATAGGCTTGCCAGACTTTTCTCTGATCCTCTAAATCCTTTCTTTAGTGCTTTATTTCCCCATCCTAACTCTTATAATAAATAAATTCCCCCCTTTGTGATATTCATGGTGGTTCTGTTTTTGTGATGGAAACCTGACTAATACAGTAATCTAGTGCTATGGACCATACCATCCCAAAGTTAGTGGCTTAAAATAACAATTATTTCATTTTCTCCATGATTTTATTGGTTGTCTGGGCTTAAATGGGAGGTTCCTTTGCTGGTTAGGCTTGGAATCTGGTGACTGAAAATGGAATCATCTAGAGGTTTGACTGGGAAGCAGGATAGTTAGGTTTCTTTCATTCTCCATATAGTCTTGGAACCTCTCTAGTACTGTCTCTATTAGTATAGCTGGAATTTGAGATGGCAAGTCAGAGTTCTCAAGAATATAAAAATGGAAACATCTATCATTTCTACCATATTCTGTTAATTAAAGCAAATAATTTGGCCAGCCCAGACCCAATGTGAGAAGGTACTACACAAGGCCATGAAATAACAAGAGTTATGGATCTTCAGAGAACATTTTGGAGACAGCTACCATACTTTTCTGTTCAGCTGCAATAGGCCTGAATCACTTCAGTATTACTTTGAGCTGTGCTCCTCTTAGTCCTATTTTATGCTGGTGTGAATGTTTATCAGGCACCCTGGTCTGAGACCCCCATTTATACATGCTCTACTGGGGCACTCTGGGCTGTGACACTAGCCACCTCAGTGGCATGAATAGGTTCTCTCAGTCAGGGCTGAGACTGTAAATGTATACCACGTCTCAGAACTACAGCGTAGGCAGACCCCTGGGGACAGGTGTTTGTCTTGTAACACTGTAGACTGCCCACATCTGGGGCAGCACTGACTGGATAACTGGTGGTACAGGCTTTTTTTCTGTTCAGGAAACCTGCAGATATTAAAGTTTCTATGGTTTGTACAGGGGTTGTCCTCTCCTACGTAGGGCTGCGTCTCTTCCTTCCCGGGACATCTTAGATTTATTTTCTGTTGCTAGATTTCCTGCCAGAGGTATGGGCCTAAATTTTCCTTCCCAAACCTGGTACTTTGTTTCATGATTAACTAGACCAACTGTCAGACCACAAATGGTGCCAAGTGGCTGTAAGGGATAGTCCACACAGAGACTCCACATTGCAGGTGCTGTTGCTGGTTTATCCTGGACTACAGCCAGGGCTGGCTTTGTGGGCATGGGATCTGGGCATGTTGCTCAGAGGTCTGTACTCTGAAGGCCGCTGAACTTGTTTTAATGCTTTGCTGTTGCTCTCTTGAAATTTTTATTAATTTTAAACAAGGACCTCTCATTTTCGTTTTGTGCTGGGCAACATAAATTATATAGTCTGACCTGACTACAACAATGATAACCATTTAGTTATTTTTCTGATTCTTACTAATTCATAATTAGCTACTTGATGCAGACCTGGGAATAGAACTAAATCAGGATCTGACCTGGGAGGGGAGAGCCCATTACTGGGGACCATCTGAGCCTAGCTGTTGCACTGGAGTATCAGAGAGGGAAATAACCAGGCTGGTAGGCTTTGCCTCCAGAGTTATGGGGTGGATGGGTGGGAAGGACATAGAGAAAGTCTGACTGTTATGTAGTATTCCTTATGCCAATACAGAATTTCAAGCCTTCATTTCCCTCTCAGTAAAATGCCAGGTGTTCTACTCTTACCCCTTTCCTACTTTTTCTCCATGTTTACCTGTACATCCCTAGCCATTAGCACTGACTGAACAGGTGCTAGCCCACCAGAGGAGCTAACAGTGCGAATAGACTTTCTGCCTGGACAGCATAATCCCTAAATGCCCTAGTACACAGCTCATTTTCCTCTGAAGACCATGAGAGTAAGTAAAACTCCTAGTAATCAGCAGTCTCCCACTTATTTCCTCTTCCCTTGCTCCTTTACCACTTCCAATATAAACTCAAGGCCCTTTTTGTCAATCTTGCTAATCACACCAAATTAATTATGCCAGGTCAAAATGTCTGATCTATGCTTGAAGGCGGTTAAAAGTGACCCTTGGACTCAGCTTATGTGGCTTTCATTTTAGCTTACTTCCAAATCAGCAAGTAATTCCTGCCAAGGCAACATAAGAATGAAAATGAGCAGATGCTGTTCTTCAGTTCCTCTCCAATTCTTCAGGTTGTTGAACTATAGCAATAAAACTCCCCATGCAAAATTAGAAAACAACCAGTTGGAAGAACAAGGAAACTATATGCTTATAAACTTGAACACAAAGTCTACCTACTCCCATGAGGAGAAATTCTTCTCTCACTATCTTAGGCCATAGTTACATGCTCTGTTACATTTTGTTTGCATCATTAGGGCCATTAGCTGACCTGGCTATGGTCTACCATGTGAAACTGCTCCTTTCAACCTACATTCTCTCTTTAATTGATCTCATTCATCAATATACTT
The DNA here is from genome assembly GCF_020740605.2 of Lemur catta. NCBI lineage: Eukaryota > Metazoa > Chordata > Mammalia > Primates > Lemuridae > Lemur > Lemur catta. The sequence goes on from NC_059130.1 coordinate 58,400,796, forward strand.
GTCATTCCTAGGCTGTGACTCAGAGATGATTAAAATATTATGTTTTAAAAATATAGTTTTCTTTCTTTATCTGAGAACAAGGGCAATAAATAGTAGCTTCAGTAATTCTTTCATATGTTAAAGGTAGATATTGCTTTTTAAATGAAAAGAGATAGATATATGTTTATATTGAACTGAAATCAGGAAAAAAATACGGTTTGACAGGTGGTAATTTATTTTTTTGCTAGTATTCTCCATATCCATGAATTGCATTAAACATAACCTTTGCAATTGTAATATACAGTTGGAGGTTTTGGGTGAATACAATACCATCAATTTATATGTAACAATATCAAGACTAAATTAATTTTTCCCAAATATTATTTGCTTTCCTTTATTTATATTTTGACTACTTAAATAGACTATTTTAATTTCTTGATGAAATTTGAAATACCATTTCAGAAAACTCTTATGTCAAATAATGTATAACCAGGGAACAATATGAAAAAGAATCTTTATTTATCACTATTTATGACAAAATAACAAATAAATAAAATTTTTAAACTTTAATTTTGACTTACAGTTTTTCACATATCCATGGATGTTTATTTTTAATCAAAGTATCCTTTCCAGACTTCTTAAGGTATTTTTATGAGTTTATGATCACACAGGATGAATTTTAAAATTCAGAAATATCCTTTACTTACGTGGTTTTTGTTTTTTAAAACCCTGTTCTAGGTACAGTTGAAGGTTGTCTCTTCTTTAAGATACAAATGGTAATACTTACAATAATAGTAACAACTACAGCAAACCCAGCCACTGACAACACCAGTATAGAAATATTAACTCCAGAATTATGATAATTTTTTTCAGGAGTAGGAGTAGGATAATTTTCATCAGGACTAGGATCTGCTTCAGGGATAAACAACGCTACTTGTGCAATGTTGGATATTTTTGATGTCAGATTGCTTTTATCTACACTTTTAATGGCAATAAATATGTGGGTTACATTTTCTTCTGAGATATTTCCTGGTTTAAATGCAAAGGTTTCCTTGAAGTTGGCCTCATTTGGTAACAGATCATTAGTGTTTACTTGAAGAGCATCATCAAAATTGTCTCTTAAATAGAGAATACTTCCACTTATTCTCACGATGTAATATTGAACTAAGAAAAAAAAAGTTAACATGTAGTTTAGAAACTGGTGCATAGCATATCACTTCCTTTTTATTTATTCTAAAAAATGTTTAGTTATACAAAGCAAATATTCATATCAAAAGCCTTACTCATTTTTCAATAAAAGCTGAATTCTGACTTCTAAGCTTTGGCAAGTGCTCTCTTCTTTGTATGAAATGTAGGGCCAGGTTAAATGTGTCATGTTTGTTTGATTCCAAAATATCAGATTTTAACATTCATACTTTGCCGAGCTTTGAATTAAAAACAATTCTCCCTGACCCATCCTTACACCCTTGCCGTTGTAATAATCACCTTTCGCTTGAGTCAAAACCACATGACACTTCGTGCTTACCTTTTCCAACATCAAAATCATCTCCTGGTGCTGTCCATGTTAGCGTGATCTCATCCCCATGAGGTGTGGCATCAAGGTCTGTGATTTGACTTGGTGGGTACAGGTCAGGCAAGGGAAGACTCGGAACTTGTGATACCACAAATGCACCTCCAGATGCTGTTCTGCTGAAATTCTCCAAGGTCGTCTGAGTATCCTCATCAATTTCAGATCTTGGTGGATTTGCTTCAATTTCCCCTACATTGAAAATTTCCTGGTTTGTAATGGGCAAAACCATGCTAGCATTTTTTAGAACACAATGAATCACCATGCACTTGTCTTTTCCTTTTGTTTTTCATATATACAGTCACATTTTTACTAAGTTTTGTGACACAATCATAAGCATCCCATTGGTGGGAGAATTCTTCCTTTAGTGTCCTTACCAGATTATTGTAGGATAGAATCAGGTAACAAATTGCTTTGGAATTAAGACAGCACTGAATGGGAATAATGTTATACAATTCAATATATGCCTTTTCAAAAAGGAATTGCTTTACCTCTTAAATTATCTCCAAGCTAGGAATATACTGGGGGAAATCATTGCCATTTCCTTTCCACCACTTGTGCTGGGTCCCTTCCTCCATGTTGCAAGTGCTAAAGAATAATTCTTCCGATTGTATTCCAATTGCTAACAGAAAGCCCCTAAAAGTCATAAGCTAAGGGACTAGAGGAAAGCTAGCAAAGAATGCATTCTTAATCCTTATCATCATCTTGTTCTACACATTTTTTTCTTTTTATTTAATAAAAACATCCCAAATAAATGTTTACTCTTACAGCATATATAATCTGAAGGATAAATTCTGCCACTGGCTTGTACTTAGGTTCAGAACATATTTGCTTGTTTCCTTCATCCTGAGCTGAAAATTGGGCATATTATTGTTGACATCAGTAAGATGTTCCAAACTAATAATAATAACTGACCTTTTTTGAGTGCTTACTAGGTTCCAGACATTTTATGAAAATTTAGATTATTTTGGAGGCAAACCCTAGCATGAACTTAATTCTAGAAGTGAGAAAAGCTATACTTTGAATTGTAAAGCGTTTGAAACCTTAATCATATCAAATACAAATATTATTTAAACTATCACTGAATTTCAGATATAATGAGTTACTCACCATCTACTACCCAGCCTGGTATATACGCGGCACTATTCAGTGGATGACGTAAGCTTCGCGTGGCCGAGTTTGTTCCTCCGTGAGCCCGTACTTTTAAGCTATACCTGCCATTTTCTGTATATGCTGTAAAATACCTGGAGTAGACCCCATCATTCTTGAAAGAATCAGCACCTTATTATGGAAATGAAGTAATCAATTATTATTGAAAGAAAAAGATAAATTTATACATTTTCTAAGACAAGCATTGGCTTCTATAAGGATGGACCCTAGAGTAGGCGCAATATTTTGAGATTGACCCTTTGGAATATATTCCGTTATCCTCTGCCAAAACAATATATTGTTGAATTAATACCCTTGAGTGGTTTTGATATATAAATATGACATCTATATAACATACATATACACACATTGATATGTATGTATAATAAATACCTAAATACCTCACCTTTCTATCCCTTAACAATCTATATACAGATTACAATATGTAGTACTTTTCTTATCATTTCTCCACCAAGTGGTTTGCTTTCAGCTCACCTTGTCTAAACACACTAATTATGTCATCTCTCTGTTTAAATCAAAAGGGTTCCTACTAAGGAAAAAGTATCTTTGAATAGGATTTAGTTCTCACTACAGTCAACTAAAATTACTTATTTTGCCTTATACACAACTCTTTTTTTAAATGCTCAGCTCTTGCTCTTCTGATCCATTAACTACCTCATCTGACAGTGGAAAATCCCATATACTATTAGAATAAATATTTGAGGGAGCTCAAGAATATTTTATCATATTGATATGATATCACCAGCATCAGAGTTGCCAGCTAAATTGCAGACACATTTCCCAGGGGGTTTAACATTCTAAGACAGAGAATCTTAAAGTGAAATCCTTGAACCAGTTGCATCTGCATCTATCTAAAAATTTGGAGATTTTTAAAAATGCAAATTTTCCAGACTTTCTAGGGAAGGATCCCAACATTCTGTGTTCTAACAAGCCCTCCAGATGATTCCTTCTGAGATAAAGCCATTCCAAATTAGTAATTAGCTAAATGTCATTTGGTAAAATGTTGAGAAAATGAAACTAGGTGCTGGTAAGATTTAATGTGATATAGATGGTTTTGCAGAAAGGGGAAAAAGAGGCAAGGGATCATTGTGAAATATTGTTATATCTGAAGAAGGCATTGAGGTGCATGAAAGAACAATTTCACCTTCTCAGTTTTTCCTAGTGCCAACTCTCATTAAAGATATGATTATAAAATGATTGAATAAATTACATTGCAAAAGATACTGATAGAAAACTTTGCTGATTCAGATGGTTATCATATGGTTATTTCCTTGCTCATTAACCTCTTAACAGAAGGTTCAGTTCCCAGAACAATCCAGAGTCTGGGAAAAAGATTTTTAAGCACCACTCGTTGTAAAGTTCAGGGAGATAGACTATGGCCAACGCTGTATCTTGATTCCTGCCAGTCAGACCTGGTATCTGACACCCCAGTGATGACTCCTCCTGTCTTGTGGAAGTTCTAGCTGCCCCTGGGCCTCAGTTCTCAGGACTATATTTGTACTTTGTTCCAGCTGTTGAGAATTACACCTGCTTTTCTCCCTTTCCCTGCCAGGGGCTCACATCTGACTGAGTGTGCTTCACGCTGTCTTTCTTGATTATGTGCCCCTAAGAAACACTTGCCCAGAGTTCCTGATGCTGTCCTCAACCTCCTGAATGAGACCTTCCTAACTGGTAACAGACATTGCCCAATGTTAGTCTAGATGAAAAACAGTAATGATGAGAATAGATTACATTTATTGCGTGCTTACCATGTACAGGACACTTGCTAAGCACTTTGTAGGTTTCACCTGGGTGGAATTTCCTAATTGTCTTGCTGTTCCTCCTTAATCCACATCGGTTCTCTGATGCCTGTCTTACTGACCCACATTGCCACAGAAACTCATAACATATCCTGCGTTAGGAAAATATAGGCTTATTCATAAAAACCTATGAATTACCTGCACCATTATCCAAAAGTTCCAAAACTGTTGTATCTCCACTCTGTGATTCAATGGAAGCTGTCACATTGGCTCCAAGAACAGGTACATATCCTTGTAGAACTTCTGCATAAACAATCATTGGGCTGGGGAAGCTGTTTATCTCTTTATTCATTTTAGCATTAACTGTGATTGGAGGCACAGAAGAATTTGCTGCCCGAGAAGTTACTGTAATAGTTAATGTTTCTGAGTTTGCTTTTGATTGAAGACTGTAAGTCCAAATGCCCACCTAAAGTTTCAATGGAAATATAGTAAGTATCCAGAGTCAAGCTAATTTCTATGTTAGAAATTCCATTAAAATTTAGAATTTTTCCAATTCTAAAATAAATCATATATGTGTAGAGTAGAATAAACAAGTTTTTCAGAGTTTTGAGGGTAAAAGAATGAGAGTTGAGGTATTTCAGACAGGGCATTCCAACTAGTGTCATGCATGATGCCTATACTTTGTGACATCTCAATTGGAAAGAATAAGTTTTGGAAAGTTTGCCTTGGTTTTGGCTTTGTTCTTTGGTCTCATAGTCCATAGACTCATTGATCTGGTTAGGACTAATAAGGAAGGACTCTGTAGCTCTCTACCTAACAAATTTCGTAGACTCTTCCCATGTTTCCTCCTTAAAATTCTTCTTAGACTACTTTCTTTTCTGCTTCCTGATACATAAATTCTTTTTTCCTTTTTTCTGCCATCATAATTTTTAGGATCACACAGGCATAGAAAGGACATACTATTTTATCTTAATTTTGAAGTTGATACAACCATGGGGACTTACATTTATGACATTAAACAATTTATGTTCAGCTTTTAAAAACATTTGAGAAGTCTAAGAGCTGATTGCTTACCTTTGCAGTTTCTGGAATACTGAGATAGGCCATTTTGGAAACTGTGTCTGCCGTGAAGTTTGTTATTGGTGTTCCATTGGGATCCCAGAGAGAAATACTGGGAAGCTGTTTAGCCCATGTGACAAGAAAGAAGGTGTCCTTTCCCACTGTGCTATCAATTATTACGGTGTCATTCATCCAGAGATTACTGCTCAGTGTTAATCCCTTACTTTCAAGCTGTTTAAATATAAATATATTTTAAAATTAATGACTGCAGGAAGGAGTAATTTTATTCTTTTTTCTTTTTAAGATAGTTCTTTTTAAGATAGATAAGCATGAGAACAAGCTTATGTATAGCATACTAGCTTGTGATCTCTCTGAAAGCTGATTGGGATGTGACAGTTGTCAGAAAGTATGGAAGTATAGAGTCTGAGGAAAGGACAGGGTCTAGTAAAAGAGCAGGAACATGGATTTTGTGGGACTATGACCTTATTATTTTTTCCCAGTTGTCTTGGCAAGCACTTGGATATTTTCCTGATGTGAAATTTTGAAATAGTTTTTCATACAGGACTGAAGAAGAAGCACAAGACAGTAAATATGTTCAATGGGAGGGCATACTGATGTATGAAGATAGAAATCCTTAGAAGAGAAGAAGTAGAAAGGTAGGACTTTCTTTGAGAGGAGCTCTAAAGAAAGTTTTCCAAGTCTTTGTTGATAGCTTTTAGTGCAGAGAGCCAACCTTTTTTGTTTGATTATTTATTTTTTAAAGTGATAAATAAAAATTGTATGTGTTTATCATGTACAATATGTTGTTTTGAAATATATATGCATTGTGGAATGGCTAAATCAAGCTAATTAACATTATCTCACATAGTTACCATTTTTTTTGTGGTGAGAACACTTAAAATCTATTCTCTTAGTGATTTTCAAGGCCATTATACAATAGATTGTTATGAACTATAGTCACCATGTTGTATAATAGATCTCTTGAACTTATCCTGCCTATCTCTCTGAAATTTTCTGTCCTTTGACCACTATCTCCCTAACTCCTCCACCCCACCAGCTACTGGTAATCACCATTCTGTTTTCTGCTTTGATGAGTTCAATTTTCTTAGATTCCACATATAAGTGAGATCATGCAGCCTTTGTCTTTCTGTGCCTGTCTTATTTCACTTGACATAAAGGCCCAGGAGATACAACTTTATCCACTGACCTAGGTGCTTCCTAGCAAGTGTAATTTCAGGAACAGTAGGAAATCCCACTTCCACTCCAGCCCAGTCCTAAACCAAAAGCAGCTTCAGTCCAGTACTGATAGAAGGGAATGAATTCTACTACTGAAACATCATTGCTATGACAAAAATCTCAGTCCCCTGTTAAGTGAACACGTCTTTGAGTAGACAAAGTACTATTATTGAGTTAAATTTAAAAATGAATGACTTTTTTAGACTCCCCATCAGGACAGTCCAAGAAAATAAGTCTTTGGCTGCATGGTAGTACTAGGGGAAAATAATTAAGTAAAATGTGGGATGCAGTCTTTCCTTTGTATTCCAGCTGCCAACATCCAAGTCCAAGTTCCTGTCAACTCAGATTATTGTAACATGCTTTTAATTACTCACTATTTCTCCCAAGATTTACTCCTTATGTTTATGAATCCAGATTAACATTTACTTTCTTTTTGTGATTTCTCTATTTAAGAACCTACCACAGGTATTTCAAAAAAGGGGAACAAAACTTTCTTCCTGCACTTTCCACACCTTTAAAAAAGTCCATTCTCAAAACTTTGAGCACCTCTTGCATGTAAATATCTCCTTTCTAACTGACTTCCCATATTCTGCTCCTATACTTTTAAATGTCTTTGGAATATTTCATTTGGTATCCCCATCAACCATTTAAAATAAACAGAATACAAATTAATATACTCTGAATCAGTTCTCTCCCCTTACTTGTCAATTTCAGACAGTATGATCATCATTCTCTCAGTCAACCAGGATGAAAATCTCAGAAATGATCTTTATTCTCCTTTAGTTTATTCTCGACACACTGCCAGGCTAGAACTCATACCAATTTTTAACCTGTTTACAGGGTAAATCTACAGACCACATCTTCAAACCAATCTGCACATACTCTAAGCTTACATCCTTTAACTTCTGTTCTCTTCATTGTTGAGAGGTAGAGGAAAATAGGTTTGTTTAGGTGATCATGACAAGTTTTAATGTAGGTAGTGAGTTGATGAACTGGAAAACAGAACATAGAAATCTTGGCATAAAGTGACATGACATAGACTTGTCGAATGGAAAGAAGAGAAACAGATTTTTGTAAAACATATTTTGAAGGTAACAGGCTGTGTTGACATTGTACATGGGACATGAAGGAAGAAGAATCAAAGTTTACTCAAGGCTTTTGAATATAAGCAACAAAAAATGGTGATGCTATCGAGATACAGATGAGAAAAAGAGTTGAGTTCAGAAGATAGATGATTAAAATAAAAAGCCAATGAAAATAGTGGTTGAAGAGGTGAGAGAAGCCCTAGGCTTGTATATATACAATGATTATTCACCCCATCTTTCCTCTGCTTAATTTATTTCCAAGATACATTACTTTCATTTACAAACCAGTTTCTTGAGTTCATTTGTCTGATTTAAATCTATTTCATAGCAGTTAAGGATGAGTAAAGCTTGGAAACATGAGGTTTCTTTTTTTTTTTAAATGCATTCATTGAAAACTGAGTACTTTCTTTTGGACAAAGGCTATTTTTGGTGGAAAATTTGACATTATTAGGTTTCAATGTTATCCCTTAACCAAAGCCTATGGGAACAGGAAAAGGGACAGTATATCTGCTATTTCACTATTTATTTCACTCTTTCTTTACCAATTAATTTGACTATATTTAATGAGTAACTTCTATTTTGGATTGAAGATTTGATTTTAATTAATACTTTACTTTGAGAAAATTATAGATCTCAAAACTTAAAACTACCAGATTCTTTTTCTTTGTTATGGTAAATGCAAACATGAAAACCCAAGGAGTGGGAACTCTGACCTGAATTGACTTCTGGGAGAGTTCTGCGTTTCCTGATGTAAGGGCCCCAAAAGCATCAATGAGGCCATTGTTCTGGGCTTTATCTGAAGCATAATAATGGCTTCCTCCTAAAATGTAAATGCATCAACTGGGTTACTTTCTAGAAAATAAGTACTTATTACATTTTAGTGATTAATAAAGTAATAGTTCAAACAAAATCATAGATTCAGTATGTGTTATTAAAATAGAGCAAAATCACATAGGTGTAACGATTAACTCTAAAATGCTAATTTAAAAATGTCCTAACTAGGAAGCAAAAGCTACCATAATACCTCAGTATCAAAATCTTAGCTACCCGAAATGCTTCCAATAATCATAGAATATGAAAGAAGATGTGAACAATTCCATGTATTAAAGCTCACAGACTTCACATAGTCCTTTAAGGGAATTATTCATTTTATTTAAGATATGGCTCTAACAAAGTTGGCTTTCAGATTTTCCAGCCAGAGTAGTTCAAAATCAGAAAGTTAGAAAGATTAAACAGCTGCTTTGTTTAGGTATCCTAACCAAAACTGGCAATAAGCAGATAGAAAAACAGAAAGCAATAGAAACAAGTCCAAAAACTACTACCTTTAAAAGGCTACTTGGGACAGAAATAAATTTTATAATGGCCATGAAAGCACTTTGAAATCATGGGAGTTTGTACCACTGAGCATTACAAAGCAGGTATATATTTAGTACCATTAGAAGCCAATTGAATACAATAATTGATACTCATGGGATAAATTAAATTATGTACTCTATTCTCTGCTATGTTTAAGAAGGTATTGGAAACATGTAATACATTTTTTCATGACATGTCTGTGTGTCTGAAAAACAGCTACCATATTTAAAGTTTATCTAGACACTTTGTTGTTAATTTAGATTTTTTCAGCCTGAGTTTCTGTTAATCACATACACCTATCCCACAGTCTATGCTCTAGTCTCATGGATTTTTCACCATTTCCTCCATGTACCTTGCATTGTCATCACAACATGATTTTTTTGCTCATGACCTGATCATCTTTTCCCACCCTTTTTTCTTCCCAGAGAAATTCAACACCTTGTTCAAGGCCCAACTCAGAAGTCACCTAGTCTCTTATGCTTTCTTTCTTTGACTCTATACAACCCTGGAAAAGTTAATGGCTTCCTCTGCTCACATAGAACTTTATTCATCTATACTCCTCCTGTTATGAAGGTTATCTGATTATGTTATTTTATTAGCAATTTTATTTTTTTTTCTCCAGCCAACTAGACTGAGTGCCATGAGAACAGAAATAGGATCTGGTTTGACTCTGGTTCCTTGCTCTTGGCACAGTGCCTGCAGAGCAGGAGCTCAAGAGAAGTTGTTGTCAATCTCTATATTTATGCATTGATATTAAAGGATTAGAATATATGGATCATGTTTTACCTGTTATATTGCTCATCTCTATTACTGCTTGATCAGCAGACTCCCCCAAAGCAATAAAATGAATGATGGCCCCACTTTGTCTCACTTCTTCAATACAAGTCCTTGCAGTGTTATCCTCCCCATCGGTCAGCAGCACTATTTCAGATCCATCTATTTGGGAGTATAGATTTCCAATCACCTGCAAACACAATTCAGAGCACAATTACTACCAGGTGTTCCTAGAGCAAAAAGACTAATGGGAAATTAGAAAAAAATTACAGAGAAAATAAACAAAAGTGTGCAGAATAGGAGAAATATGCCCTGTTTTAAAATCATAGAATTTTCAATCAACAGTCCCTGTGGGAAGTTAAACATGATTTTTTTTTCCTGATCCCCTACTGTAGAGAATATGTATCCAAATGAAATTAGGTGGGAACAGGCTTTGTAAACTCCCTGCCTAGACTCAATGACAGTGATAACCTGGGAAACTCGGGTCAATTAGATACCAGAAATATAATTGTGGTATGTGGATATTAAATATTTTTCTTTTTTTCTTGATTGAACTGTTCTATGACGAGCCTTCAGTGTATAAAATCTGTTAAATATACAGGTAGATGCATTAAGAATCTACTTCATCATGAAAATGTGTCATTGATTACAAATTAGGAAACCCTCAGTATGCTTATAAATAAAAGATATGGAAAGTTCTAAGCACGTTGAGATTAAAGACTTTGTCATGTAATTTCTGGTTTTCTTCTAATAGTACCTAGTATAGAACTAAGCATATTGGTGGTGCTCAAAGAATACATGAATTATATTTATTGAGTTCAATTTGTAGCTTGAATCCTTTTCCTATAAAGCTAGTTTGAAACTGAAAGTTCTGAATCTAGGTGTCTGCAAGAGAAGATGAAGAGAATTTAGCCCAAGATAGCAACTATATTTCATTTTCTCTGACAACTTTAATTGGATTCTTGGAGCACCATTTTGAGAAACTGAGTATAAGCCAAGAGGCAAAAAATGCTAGATTATCAGTAGCTTTCTTGGGCATAGAGTAGGGGTGTATGTAGGTTTGCAGAAGAGGGTTTGGAATGTAGAAATATCTAACAAAGCTGGTATCAGAGAACAAATTGACCACTGCCATTATAATTTTTGCATGTTTGGAGGCAAATAATGACTATTATGTACATTGTAACATATGGGAAATATTATGGTGCTATCATTTACTGAACATTTGCAATGTGTTAATTATGTTTTTCATACATCATGTAATTTAATCCAAGTCCAAGCTCCCAAACTATCTCCGTATTACCAGTCTTACTCCCTACAATTTATTTTATACAGGGCAACTGGAGTCATCTTTCTAAAACATAAATTGTTTATCATACTCTGATGCTTTGAAACAAAATACCTTATATTTTTTGAAGCTTGAAATATCTAGCCATTGTCTACCTCTCCAACCACCTTTCATACCCACTCTTTTGCCAAACTCCAGTGCCACTAACATCTATCATTCCTTAGGGTAATGCAGTTCTTTCCTACCTCTTTCCCAAGGAAATTTGCACTTTCCTTTCTGCCTGAGCCACTGGCTCCACCTTCAAATCTCAGCATAAATGTCACCTTTTAGAGAAGGCCTCTATGGCTTCTCTACCCAAAGTAGTTCCCCTCCTTTCCCAGTTACTCTATCATATCATTCTGTTTGGTTTCTTCACAATCTGCAATTATTGTTTTTATTTATCTATTTATTATCTGTTCCTCACTATATCGGATGCACCACAAGAGTGAACCAGCTTTGTTTGGCAGATAACTAGCACTCAATAAATATATGTTGAATAAATTAAAACATGAGCAACCCTATGTGTTAGCTTTTATTATCCCATTTTACTGATAAGGTAATTGAGGATTAGAGAGGTTAATTTCATGCTTAGGGTCACAAAGCTAATATGTGACAATCGTGATTTGAATGTAGGCCTTCATGTTTTTAATACAAACCTACACTAAAATGTCATACAGTTAATAAAAGAGAGAGATTCAAAAGGTTTGGAAGTAGAAGGAAAGCTACAGAAGGAGAAAGGATTTTGAAGGATTAGTAGAATTTTAACATGTAAAGATGGGAAAAAAGGAAGCATTTTAGGCAGAGGAATTGCATGTACAAAGATATGGAGGCTGTTAAGTACATAGTGGGCTTGGAGAACAACGTGTGCAGTAAATTGGTTGGAGGATAGAGCATTGGAAAGGGAGAACTGAGAAATAAGACAAAAAAGACAGGTGAAAGTGAAGCCAATTTTATTGGGCAGGGGTGGTGGGGGGAGAGACTTTTGAATAATATCAGACTGAGGAATTCAAACTTAATTTTACAGACAGTGAAGAGACAGTGAAGATTTCCAGCAGGACAATGACATAACTGAAAAGAGGACCATTCAGTTAAAAGTAAGATTTATAATAATAGTTATTGTGAATTATATATTTACTATGCAATACAGTAAATATTGTTTTAAGTATATAAACATATTATTTTACTTAATTCTCATAATAATTGTATTATGAGTTAGGCATTCCTATTTCCTATATTTTCCTATACTTTATAGATAAGGCACTGAGAATCCAGGGACTGAAATGTTAGCCTAAGATTACATAGCTAGTAAGTAGCACATCCAGTGCTCTGATGTCAAATTCATGCTCTAACTCATACAGCTAACTCTAAATATGACTCTCAGTCCCTGCTACATCAGCTTTAGTAGATAAACATCAGTTCACCCTAACTGAATGTTACAGAAACTCAAATAAGAAATGGCTCAAAGTGGAATCATACCATATAATTTGCTTCATTGTTCCCAAAATTGATAGCTTTTGCATCCAAGCAAACTTATTTAACTAATATTAATTCAGCACCAACTATTGCATGGTAACAGCACAGAACAGTCCCTGACCTCACTGGGCTTGTAAACTAGTGGTACCTTTATAGTCATTTATTCATCCACAGTTTATTCATTGATTCACTGATCCATTAAAAAAATCATCAAGTAAAGTTTTTTCTCTGTGCATAGTTTTTTGCTTCTTAGGATTAATTATGCTAAAATTAGGCATCAAGTGTGTGCAACATCACTTAACATGAAAATGTACTGAAAATAAAAAAAGAACAAAATATATTTGCCATATGATTTTCACCTGAAATGCACCTCTAATTCCAGAGCAGATGGAAGTTCCTCCCCCAGCTCTTGTAGGTAAACTCTCCACGAGCTTGTTTCTTTGGCTGGTGTTTGTTATTTGGATCAGCTCACTTTCAATACTGGCAAAACTACTAAAGTGAACCATCCCCACCCAGGATCCATTTTCAATAATCTGCAGCAGGAAATATTCTGCTGCTTGATTCATTCGATTGAGCCGGTTATAACCCTGAATAACAAAGAAGAAGAAAAACAACCAAGTGGTTTTCAACTGGACGATAATAGCAGATCACATAAAATGAATGAACAGAACTTATAGGTAAGAATTTTCTATGAACAGTAATTGATGTTAGAGAAAGCAATGATCATTCTTTCAATTGATAAAATTAAAAAACATAGTTATACGTATTATGGGACACATAAACTATATAGACTTTTAACTAGAGTTGATTCTTGGCTGCTAAGTGCCCAAGTTAGAGGTGGAAGGTTGCAGGGGTTGGAGGGGTTTGAGTTGGAATTAGGGGTAATGATTCACTTGTTAGAGACTCTCTAATTACTCCTGGGAGCTCCTGTGCCTGTTGTCTTCGGATGCAACCACACTTCAGAGCCTACAGAGTAAACCAGACTATTGCAGACTCCAACCAGAGACTGGAACCACCCCATCCACTGGGGGACTAGACTGTCCAAAAGGTAAAACTGATCCAAGGGTCATCTAAATTCTGAGAGGCCCAGTCCCTATGTCCCAACTTTCCTTTTCTGTTCCCAACTTTCCTTTTCTGTTTCTAACCTCTCCCCACCCTTTCTCCACCAACAGGTTAATTGGAATTGGCTCTTTGGTAACACATCAGGACTCACATTCATCTTTCCTAGGTGATTGTCTAGGATATAAGCCTCTTCATACATTTGTCTACTCCAGTCCTTATCACCACTCTGATCTGTGACATTTATCCCTAACTTATGCCCAGATTTCCTTTTGAACTCCTTGAATCAAGTTATAGTGACAAACTTCTCCTGTAGCCCCATCTTCTAGGGCTCTCTCCACTACCTTGCTTTACCTTTAAACCTGGATCTACCTGCACAGTGTCTAGGGGAGGATGCTCATCTTCTCCCATTCAAGTACCTCATCTCTCCCCAGTGACACTTCCCAGACCACTTGTCTGTACTGGTGTCTAGCACTTTGTTGCCCTCTCTGAAATCCTGTATTATTGGGCTCATTTCATTCAGCTGTATCATTCTCTCCCCTTTTTAATAACTGCTCCCCCACCATTTGCTGAAGACCTTATTCCTGTTCTTCAGCATGCTTTGTTCTGCCTCAAATGTGCCATCCCTCTGGTTCCTTATCACATTGTATCTGCTTGTTTGTAGTCCATTCCTTTAAAAAATTATTTATTGATTACTCCTATGTGATGAACTCTGTTCTGGGCAATGGGGATACAAAGATGAGTAAGACCTGGTTCCATGTCCTAAAGCATCTCCCAGTCTGGTGCGAGAGAAATGTGTAATATGAATATCATACATGTTGATAGACATATGCACAGGGTGTTGTTGGGAATCAGTGGAAGGGTCTTGGCCAGCCTACAAGCCCACTCCATATCCTGGAGAGTGGGTGCTTATTTCAAATTGGAGGGTGAATATGATTTAAACAGGTGACGGGAAAAGTGAAAGTTTTTTCTAGTTAACTATGAACTTCTCAAGGATATGGACCTGTATTTCTAGAGTCACAATATCTCCCATTCACTGAATGATACTAGAAGGAATGAATGGCCGGATCAAGCCATATTTTCTTTATGGTGATGTTTTTGTTTGTGTCTTTGAGCATAAAGAAGTCATTTGTATAGGTATTGCAAATATGGTTAATCCTTGTGTTCCTTGACCTGGAACAAAGCTCATCATCCCCCCAACCCATTCTATCCTCCTATCTCTCAAACATTTTCAGCAAATAAAAGGGACATGGTTAGAAATCATTTTTTATGTTTCAATCTCTAGTTCTGACCTTCCAAATACAGTTTTACTGAAGGGCCTCCAGACTCCCCTCAGTAAACCATCCATTTTCTGGAAAAAACAAAGACCCTTGGGTTAGGTCTTTTTAATTATATTGGCATGTTTCTTTTACTAAAATATTTTGCTGCAATATCTTGAAGTCATGATCATAGGCAGTAATGGCACTTTATGTCACCATGCAATTTAGAACAATCCAGGTACAGATAGTGTTCAGTGTGTTCTAAGGCCTTCAATCAACCCCCTGTCCTTATATCCAGAAAAAATGAACTTACTCCCATGCTTCCAGACTTATCAAGAACCAAGCACACAACTCTTTGACTGATCCTCAGCAATGAGAAGGCAGGTGCAGAGGGTGGTGCCACCAAAGGTGTGGTGTTTTTAAAATCCTCAGAATTGCTGATCACTTCCCATATACTTCTGAAATTGCACTTTATGTTCTGTAGGCTTGGAGCTTCTCGGTTATGGTTTTCTTCATTACAGAATTCAGAGACCTAAAAGGTTAATAAAATGAAAAAATAATTTTAATATACCATCCATTTAAACATCTAACTACACACCTGAAAAAAATCTAAAGTATGTTCTGCAAATATATTGTTTATTGAATGAAATACGATTCACTGAGAATCAATATTATAGTAAGGTAGATCTACCACAGCAATAACAATAGTAATAATAATAGGTAACACTAGTTAAGCATTTACTGTGTGTTAGCCAATGTTCAAAGAACCATATATCAATATATATGTCAGGTCACCTGGACAGATATTTTGAAAACACGATGTCTTTTGATTTTGAATTCTGGAAGAAATAATTGGTATACTTACAGAGTCAATACTTTGCATAAACATTATAGATGCCTTTTCTGTTTGAACTTTATCAGGGAAGAATTGACAATCTTTTTCATACAGTTTTGTTGTAGAGTTAGTTCTGCATGTTCTAGTGTAGCAGCTGCCTCCTTGACACTTATAAACTCTATTTTTACCAGAGATACCTGAGGAACACCTGAAAATATATGACAGTTAATCTTTGTGGTAACTTGATCGTTAACACTTCAAAAAATCTTAAGTGGTTTTATTTATGATGATCTTTAAATCAAGGTATTTATTTTTCTATGAGAACCATGCACTTCCTATTCTGACAACAAAGTTTAAGGGTCTCAATCAAAGTAATTATCTATTTTTAAAGAAATTCTAGAGGGAAATTTTAAGTGGGACCCCCAGATATACACAATAGTTGGTTCTTTGCTGGGATTAAAGCTGCTGGTCTCTTGCTTAGACATCTCTCCTGCTGGCCTTGTGGTGGTAAATGTGCTGCAGGCACCTGGATGAAGTAACTTGTGAACCCATTTACTCTGGATTCAACTTTAGCTTGAGGTTCTTTGTAGATTTCTTTTCAAAGATGATATCCACAATAGAATGGGATGTGGCATAGTTACAAGTGTTTTGATTATTCAAGGAGAATTTTTATCCAAAGGGAAATGTGATTGGAAGCAAAGACGAGGTACTACCAAGAAGGACAGTAGAATAAAGAATGATGGAGGCATTTTAGACATATGATTTGTGTGTGTGTGTGTGTGTGTGTGTGTTTTGTTTTGTTTTGTTTTGAAACAGAGTCTTTCTCTGTTGCCTGGACTAGAGTGCTGTGGGGTCACCTTAGCTCACAACGACCTCAAACTCCTGGGCTCAAATGATCTTCCTGTCACACCTTCCGGAGTAGCTGGGACTACAGGCACACACCAACGTGCCCAGCTAATTTTTTCTATTCTTAGTAGAGACTGAGTCTTACTCTTCCCCAGGCTGGTCTCAAACTCCTAACCTCAAGCAATCCTCCTACCTTGGCCTCCCAGAGTGCTAGGATTACAGGTGTGAGCCACTGCACCTGACTAGACTTATGTTTTATTGCATGGAATTGGTCACAGGTGGCAGTGATTACAACAAATATGCTGGGGTGTGAATATATCTCATCTTCTCAGTAGGCTTTCAGTTCAAATTCAGGAAGTGACAAATAGGTTTTATTCAGTTATTTAGGGAGTCTCCTAAATGTGTCCATGTTTTTATTGCCCTAAAACTAGGTGAACATAATGAAGCTATTTATGTGAATAATCATGATGAATATTCTGCCGCAGAAATTAGACATTTAGGGAGAATATGACATAAACAAATGCAATAAATGCAATACTTTTTAAAATGCGTGCCTGAAAGTTGGTGCAATGGAGCAAAGGAAGGACCTTGATTGAAATCAAGTACCTTTCAGTTTGCACATTAGTGACAAGTCCCCAGCCCCAGCAGGACATCTAACATTGATGAGGCTTATGGCACCCAATTTTCAACTGATTTTCCCCAACCATTTCTTTCTCTTTATTTCAGAACCAAAAGGATAGTCTATTACTAACTGTGATGCTACACTGGTATTTTAAAATGCTCTTATAAATCTCCAAGAAGTAGCTCTTTGTCTCCTTGAAGTTGCTTTATTTCTTACTCAGTCCACATTTAGCACTACCTAACCACTTTTGTTCATCCTTGTATAATGCAAATAACTCTGACCTGTTCTCAGCATGTAGTAGGCCTACTTACATAGTGCCCGGCTTCAGTGCAGGTGGATTCTAACAGCTATGGTGGAGAGGAATAAAATATGTCAAATTGCCAACCAAGTGCTTGCCATTGAAATTATGTATATTTTAAGTAGACAACCAACTACTTTAAGATACATTTTATAAAAAAATAAAAGCATTGTTTTATGACATAGCATCTATTGTCTGCATTGGGATGAAAATGAATGATTGCTATTTGAAGGAAATCAAAGTAAGGAAAATAAAAACAGTTAAAAGCCTAAAGTCATTTAAGAAAATTTAAATATGCATGCCTTGTTGCTTCAATTTTTTTTGACGAAGAGCTGTAGAAAGGCTGATCTTCATTGTACTCATCAAACACTCCCCATCGGAGATGAGCCCACTCATGGACAAACAGTCTACCTGTGGGAAAACATTTCAAATATATGATCATAATTCTAGTACCTGTATGTCCATACAAATTTTGTTTCTCAAATATTTTAAGAACTTTTCTTTCAATTACAAAATATATTTAGATTTAGGTTTTCAATAACTACCATAAAAAGTATATTACATTAAATTACATCATATTATGTTATACAGGATATCTTTTTATTCCACAACATGATCAATCAATGAAATATCTATGGAGTATTTCTATGGGCAGAGTGGACTGAGATTTGTGTTTTGGTTGTTGGGTGGGGGGAAGTCTTAGTTTTCTTACAATGGCTTATGGCACTCCATATCTCAAGCAACATAATCTGATATATCTGTTGTATTAAAATACCAAGGAAAGGTCCAGTTGTGGTAGCTCATGCCTACAATCCCAGCACTTGGAAGGCTGAAACAGTAGGAACACTTAAAGGCCAGGAGTTTGAGACCAGCCTGGGAAACATAGCCAGAGCCTGTCTCTACAAAAAATAATAATAAAAGAAAATTAGCCAGGCACTGTGGCACATGCCTGTAGTCCTAGCTACTTGAGAGGCTCAGGCAGGAGGATTGGTTCCTTTGAGCCCAGGAATTCAAGGTTACAGTGAGCTATGATTGAACCATTGCACTCCAGCCTAGGTGACAGAGCAAGACCTTGTGTCTAAAAAATTAAGATAAAATAAAATAAAATAAAATACTATGAGATAAAATTAGGAAAAAAGAGTCTAAAAATGCTCCTTATGGGCTTGATAATAAGAAACAGATTGAGAAATACTGTTATGGACCATTTGTAATTTGGAGGATGTCGAAATGAAGTGATTAATTTATGGTACTTAGCACATAGTACTTATAAGCATTAATTATATGAAATAATTTTATTAAATGTATACATTCAGTGCAATACTATGTATTAAGAAATATAAAGATATCTAAGATATAGCCCTTGACTTGGAGAAATTCTGAGAGAGGGAGTTAGAATAAAAATTTTTTTTTCATGAGAATTGCAGGGTGAATGGAAGAATAAAGGTAAATCCACAGCTTGAGATGCAGAAAGAAACAAGTAGAATTTTTGTTTTTGGCAATGTTAGAAAAAACGTCAAAGAGAACAGAAGTGGAGGAAATAAAGTAAAAAATTGGAAATAAAGAAATTGAAAATTGGAAATAAAGTCTGTTCTGCTACAATGTATGTTTTTGTAGCTCAAATTACCTCATATGATATCTGAAAATAGGCAGAAAATACCAGAATTATGAAGAAGTCATGTTCCTTTAAGTCCTTGCTACTCAGAATGTGGTCCTGATAGCACCATCAACATCAACAAGGAGCTAACAACATCCTGTTACTGAGAGCTTGTTAAAAATGTAGACTCTCCAGCCCAGCTTATACCCCTACTGAGCAAGAATCTGCATTTTAACAAGATCCCTAAGTTATTCCTCTGCACCATAAATTTTGAAAACACTGATTTAAGGTTTCCTAAGCAAAGGAGAATTAGATTAGTGGGAGTAGAGTCATAAATTTTAGTATGGAGGGAATAAGCCCTCATATCAGCTACTGCAGTAGGAATTTGGTGAATTTTAAGAAAATTAAAACTCCTTATAAGTATACCTGGCTCTCTTCTTAGAGAGACCCACTCTCAGACTTGCTTTCTTTTCAGATAGCCCTCTCCCAAGCCCACTTTAACACATTGACTACCATGTGAGTTGTATTTAACTCAGGTTAGTTTTTGAGCCCGGGCTGCATGAAGCAAAACCCTGCAGTTGGTTCATGAAAATCTTACTTGTTGATGTTCTTATTGTTACAATAAACATTGACAATTTACTTCTAAACACGTGGATTGCATTGCATATAACTGCACAGAAAACAATAAAAAATAACAAATTAGAAATGATCATTTTGTTTTAATAAAACATTGTGGTCTCAGAGAAAAAAATTTTTTTCTAGTGTGGCAGTCACTGTGTTAAAAGCAGCTGCTCTGACTTAGAATGCCATTCCCATCTACATCATTGTCTCATTTCAAGCTAGCCATGTTCCCATTTCTAATAGCTTCTCTCTCTCTCTCTCTCTCTCTCTCTCTCTCTCTCTCTCTATTTCTCTCTCCCTCTGTGTGTGTGTGTGTGTGTGTGTGTGTATACTTTTAATACGTGCTGTGGAAGCCCCCAGCCATACTGAATTAATTGTTGCTTGGGTGATCTAAATGATCTTTCTAGGTACTTATTATTGTTGTTACTATCATTATCATTACAAAATTGTGTAGATTTTGAGGGCTCTTCTTAATCTTATTTTTCCAAAAGCCCAATTGTTTTTAGGACATGATGTGCAGAATGTGAATTTTTTCATAAACACATATATCACATTATGGAAGAAAGACCTGTCTAAGAGGAAGGGGTGACCTGTCAGTAGTAGAATAGGACTGAGGTGCAGGATGTGGAAACAGATCAGGAGTTCAGATGGGGACATTGACCTTATAAATTGGAGAAGATGTCCTCTTCTAAGACAGGTGGTGATAGGAGATGTGTAGGTGGTAATGAGTTTGAAAATAGGGAGGAAGGATGTAGAGGCCTCTGTTTTCCCAATTAGGGCACTGATTGATGGGATTGAGAAGAGTGGCTAGAGATCTTGAGAAGAATGGTAGAAATTTTAGAACAGCTGCTATGGGAAATGAGAAAGGGAGTTGAGAAGAGTCAAGTAAAAATATTATTTCTTTTTGAGACTTGAGTAGCTTTGAGACCTTCACTGAGCTTGGAAAATGAGGTTTTGTAATAATGTCAATTAGTTTTATAATTTTTTTCAACAGTCTTGAAAACACATAACAGGAGTCAAAAATAAACTGGCTGGATAATTTAGTACTGGTGATCTAGTAAATTGAATGAAACGTGAGGATAAGAGAGGTGCAGGAATTGAGCTATTTATACTTGTAGTTGAAATGACTGACTTTGCTGGACGTGCTAAAAAAGTATAGCTAAAAGAGCACAAAGGATTGGAGGTGCCAAGGAGAACAAACGTGGTCAGGATAACATATGGGGGAGAGGTAAAATTGGGATGGCAGGGGATGATGGGGCTTTCCAGATTGGAGTGAGGAACCGGGTGAGGTAATAAAAAGGACCAGGGCTACCTGAGTGTTTGGGAGAAACAAGGGTTTTAATGAATGCCCAGTGAACAGAGAATAGAAGGAGAGGCAGTGCTGGGATATGGGGATTCAGGAAGGTTTTTGTTGAATAGAGATGTGTAGGGCCTCCTTTAACAATGATTTACATTTTTATCTGTACAATAATGTGCTTAAGTTTAGACAAATGATCTTAACATTTAGTTTGAACTAGATGAAATTGCAACTTTCATAGGTCAAAATGATCAATTATAGATAATTTCATCTGTTTCAACCAAATCAGTTGATTAATAATATCAGCAACTAACAGCCTATAAGTATTTTCTCTCAACCAGTAACTGGCATCATGGCTCTTTCCAGCTTGCTATATGTCTGGTTTCCATGAAACTTACATGTGATTTATTAATATCCAGCTATGGAGAACTGGAAAATTAAAATCTAAAAAGTATGCCTTAAGAAAAACATTTATTATTGCTGCTCTCTGTTCAAATTTTTGTAGACACTGTACTGAGTATGTTTACTTGGGTTATCTAGTGTAACATAGAACGAAAATTCTACAAGGTAGAAACTCCTCTATTCCCCATTTTATAGGGAATAAACACAGACAGTATTGGTCTCTTCTTTAAGGTCACACATAGCTATTAAGTAGGGGAGCAAGGATATGATCCTAGGGATCTGGCTCCAAGGCTTGCACACTTAACCCATGTTCAAAGCTGTGTGCTGCAGTCATTGTAAAATTATGTTTTAACCAAAATTCCTACCTGATGGCCCATATTCATTTTGTTTTTTTCCAAGTACAAAGTCGGGAGTGAAATGAATGTATTCTCCTTTCTCTTCACACTCTGTGAACTGCCTGGTGTATGGCTCATCTCTCCCTGGGAGGGTAGGTGGTGCAACTATAACATCAGCCTGAGAATGTTTAAAAAGGTTGTTAAAATAGCAAAAATAGAAATGACAATGTTTAGTTAGAAAGACTCTTAATCAATTTGTGGCAAAACTGGGGAGCATCAGAAAAGACAATTTTTTAAGAGAAGATTTTCACACTTACGTGTTTGTAGTTTTCATGTTTTGGCCTCTTGTATTGAGGATTCTCCTTCCAATTCTCAGGAATTAATATAGATACATTTTTGAAAAAAAGTCTTTTTCCTGTGGCTTCAAACAGGTAAGTAGAAGCTGTAGTTACCATGTCCTATTATTAAAGTAAAAAAATATGTGAGTATGGCCAAGTGAGAGTGGACTAAGAGAGCAGGTGTTCATAACAGGCATTTCCCAACTTAAGACTGGATAGAAAAAGCAACTGACTGATGAGCAGAGTCTCTGCCTTACTATTCCAACTGTGCCACCTGTCAGTCCTGCACATTGAAAGGCATCTGAGTCTTCTGTAATCCTACCTCGAATGGCAAATGCTTATGTTCGGCATTAAGCGAAATTAATTAATATTAATATGTACATGGACTTTGGAGTCATTTACTTGATACCAATAACAGCATTAGCACTTTTTGGGTGACAGACCTTGATTGATTTATGTAATGCTCTGAAGCTCAGTTTTCTCATCTCTTCAGTGGATTATCATACCTATCTGTATGGCTGGCATAAAGATGGAATCAATTATTAAGTACTCTATACATAGGCAGTCCGAAAACTTTGATATTATTACTGTTTATGAAAAATATTAGTAGAGAACAGCATTAGCTGATACAAGCTGAGGAGGTCAGTCTATAAAATGGATCATAAAAGAAGTTTTTCATTACCCACCCCACCTCCAGGAGAGGCAGCTGGGCTGGGAGCACAGGTGTGGGGTGATGGAAAAATCTATAGTAGAGGCAAAGTTTTGATCACAGAGCTGTTGCTTTGCCACCAAGCTGAAAATAACATCACTGTATATTTAGAATTATGAGCCCGGATACAATGGCAATAAGAGAAATCATCTCTCCCTTGAGTTTATATCCTATGGGGTAAACAGATGGGTGGAAGCCACTGGTGGTAATCTATTCCATATGATCAAGGCCACTAAATATTTGAGGAATCCTGGGTGCTGGATGATGATACCAATCTCTTCATCTTGCTGGAAGTGTCCCATTCTACAGTGTTGTTTTCTTCAAGGCAGGCTCCTCCATGGTGCTTCCTGTTCTTCTTCACGAATTACAGGGATCTCTTCCTGGTTCTCTTTAAGAGAGTCCAGTATGCTGACTCATATGTACTCTGTGTGGTCAGCAATCTGACTGGGCTCAGAGCCATGGGATCAGTCAGAAGGCCAGAGTTCAGAGAACAGAAGGCCCAGAGGACTGCCTGGAAGTTCAGAAAAGGGTTTAGGAGAGCTCCCAATGTAGAGCGCAGGTTACTTCAGCACTGACCTAAAGGAGGTGAAAGAATTCTCTCTTTGTTCCCTAAGGATGCCTCTCCTCTTTTTTTGTTTAGGGATATTTAGATCTCCACAGGTTGTCACCTTCTGCTTAAAGTGATAGCTCCCTGTGTGTATGAGACAAAAGCGTATTTGGTGGTTCAAACTGAGTTATGGGTTGAAGAAGTAGGGTTGCTGTGTATGGTTGTGTGAGTTGTGCATTGTACAACTCGAAGGGATTCCATTTACTTTGGCGTCTCCATGGCCCAAGTTACTGCCTTGGACAGTGATATGTTCTCATATCGTGGAGAGATTTCAGAGACCCCTATTAGATGACTGTCATCCCCTGGACTATCCTAGGGTGGCTAATAAGGGTTCCCACAGGCTGTCCAAGCAGAATTCATATAATAGTCCTTCTAAATTCCTTCTCAGAATTTCTATAATATCCTAGTTAGATCAAAAAAGATGAAGATATGAATATTTTCAAAGGTAAGTACTCTCAAAGCAAGAAGAAAACTGAACACAAAGAAAATGGAAAGCTGAAAATCTAACATCTCAGGTCATGAATTATGAGCCAGTTCAGCATAAATCTCATTATGGTCAGATAGTATCCTTAGGTGTAGGATTAAGACCACAAAAAGAAACACCACATGTACTCTCCATTAAATTGGAACTAATCAATCAACACTTACATGTACATATGGAAATAACATTCATCGGAAATCAAACAGGTGAGGGTGGGGAGGAAAGGATGGATAAATTCACACGTAACAGGTACAATGCACACTATCTGAGTGATGGACACACTTAAAACTTTGACTCAAATGGGTACCAAAGCAATTTATGTAGCCAAAACATTTGTACCCCCATAATAGTCTGAAAATTTTTTTAAAAAGATCACAAATGGTTCACCAGTTTTTCACAAAAGAGTGATTTTCTTTTGTTAGTTTTATCCAAGCTGGAACTCAAATCCAGGTCTATCTAGTCTTCCATACTTATGTGCTGGATCTTACCTCTGATTGTGCTACCTATTGTGACCTTGGAAATGTCATTTAACTTTTCTGAACACATTTTCTCTTCTGTATTTCACAAGGTTGCCTGATGATATAAATGCAAGGACTTTGTAGGAGGCTGGGAGAATGATCAGAAACATTGTTTAATCTAGGCATGTCTGCAAACAATTGAATTTCTATTTGTAGTTATCAGTAGAAGACCATGTTAACAAATTTTTTGCCCTACAAATGATTCTTTCAGATATTGATTTCTGAGCAAAGAATAGTTTGACACTGGACACTAAGAATCTATCATTCATAATCAGCTGCATCAACTACTCTTTAGTAAAAGGAATCTTTACTAAACCCTTGAATTCAAAAGGTCCCAATAAGTAAACATCTCTATGATGCAACAGAGTTTATAGAGGATGAGTGCAAATGGATCAGCCACAGAGTCCCCTGATCACCACTGGGTCATGACCATCAGCTTCTGCTGGGTAATGACACCATGCAGAAGGTTACAACGGTGAACATCAGGACCCAGCAGTGGAGAAATTAAAAATGAGGAATTAGTAGGTGTTGATGTCAGGGACAGGAGAAACGATTTACACGGCTGTAACACCAATCTCTATATTACAGAAATATTATAGTTGGAAGAAATATTAGAAATCAGAGTCCTTTGTTTCATCCTGGAGCCTTTCCCTTTTTCATCTGCACTTACCTAGTGAACGCATGGCTTTAAATACCATCTACACACTGATGACTCCCAAATGTTTATCTCCACTCAAATTTTCATCTTGTGTTTAGATTCTTGCCTCAACTTGGACTTTTCAGAAGCACCACAAATCCAAAATGCCCCAACTAACTCCTGATTTCCCAACTGCCAAGTTTTTTCCACTTAGTCTTATAATTCCATCCTTCCAAGTGTTCAGGAAAAACTCTTAAGTCTTACTTAACTCCTTTTTTTTTCTTTTGACATATGGTCTCACTCTGTCCTCCAAGTTAAAGTGGTGTGATCATAGCTCACCGCAGCCTCAAACACCTGGGCTCAAGCAATCCTCCTGTCTCAGCCTCCTGAGTGGCTGGGATTACAGGCCTGCATTACCACACTTGGCTAATTTTAAATTTTTTTAGAGAGGGGGTCTTGCTATGTTGCCCAGGCTGGCCTTGAACTCCTGGCCTCAAGCAATCCTCCCACCTCTGCCTCCTGAGTTGCTGGGGTTACAGGCGTGAGCCATTGTGCTTGGCTACTTTCCTTGACTCTTCCATTTCTGTCCCACCCTCCCCACCCCACACATCTAAACCATCAGGAAATTTTGTCTGTGATATTCTCAAAATATGACCAGAATCACATCACTTTAGTGATCTCTACCACAACCTCCCTGTTCCTAATCACCATCACTGCTCACCTGCGAGAGTTTCCTACCTGGATCCTTCTACACTTCTGAGCTATCACAGAGTCTATACAGGAT
Organism: Lemur catta; assembly: GCF_020740605.2. NCBI lineage: Eukaryota > Metazoa > Chordata > Mammalia > Primates > Lemuridae > Lemur > Lemur catta. The sequence goes on from NC_059130.1 coordinate 58,426,800, forward strand.
GAGTGACAAGTGGAAATCCTTTATAGTTTCCTCAACACTATAATCAAAGTAATCCCAGTACATGCATGAGAGCACTCCTTCCTCTGTTCAGAATCCTTCTGTGGAGTCTCATCTCACTCAGATAAAAGCCAGTCTTTCTAATGGTTTGGGCCCTGTTACCTCTCTAACTTCAGCCCACCCTCCCCTTCCTCCTGCTCATTCTCAGTTGTTTCCTTGGTCACATCAAGCATGCTCTCACCTCCATGCTGTTCCCATGCCCTAGGTTTTCAATGGGCTCTTCTCTCACATTGTCCGTGAGGCCTTCTCTCACTGTCTTACAGGAAGCAGTAACCCACATTCTCCCTCAACCCAGCCCCACTCTGTATCCCCCTTTCCTGATCTGTTTTACTTCACAGCAACCTACTACCATATTACCTGCTATTCATTTACTCATATGTATTAACTGTATCTCTGAAAAGAATATATACTCCACAAAGCCAGAAGCTTTTAAAGAATTCACTGTTCTCTCTTCCAGCATGCCATAGCATTCAGTAAATAATTCTTTGAAGAACATATGAGTCCAACCGCTAATTTATAGATGAAAAAACTGGGGAATCAGGGAGCCCCTGTGCCTTGTTTTTCATCTGGTTGTGACACAGTGTAGAACCCTACCTAAAACCTGTGTCTCCCCCTGCCCATTCCAGCATTGTCCTCCCTGCACCATCCTGCTTTTTAACTTCCTGGAGCATTCAAAAGTTTCGCAATAATTAATCACTATTAAATTTGTTTTCTTCTCCACAATTCAAACAAAAAAAGTGCCATTTCTTGGGAGAAAATATTTGTAAACTATTCATCCAACAAAGGATTAATAATAAAAAAGATTAAAAAGAAGACATACAAATGGCCATCATGTATATGAAAAATGCTCACCATCGTTAATCATCAGGGAAATGGAGATAAAACCACAGTGAGATAGCATCTCACCCCAGTTAGAATGGCTATTACTAAAAAGACAAAAAATAATAAATATTTGTAAAGATGTAGAGAAAAGGGAACTTTTATACACTGTTGTTGGGAATGTAAATTAGTACAGCTATTATGGAAAAACAATATGGAGGTTCCTCAAAGAACTAAAAATAGAACTACTGTATGATCCAGCAATCCCATTACTGGTTATATATCCAAAAAGAAATGAAATTAATATATCAAGGAGATATCTGCACTCCCACATTTATTTCAGCACTATTCACAATGGCCAAGATATGGAATCAACCCAAGTGTCCAAAACCAGATGACTAGATAAAGAAAATGGGGCACGTATACACATGGAATACTATTCAGCTATAAAAAGAATGAAATCCTGTCATTAGTGACAACATGGATGAGTCTGGAGGACATTATGTTAAGTGAAATAAACCAGGCAGAGAATGATAAATACCACACGTTCTCACTCATATGTGTTAGCTAAAAAAAGTCAATCTCATGGAGGTAGAGAGTAGAATGACTGGTACCAGAGGCCAGGAGGGGTAGAGGAGTGAGGGGAGGATGAAGAGAAGTTGATTAATGGGTACAAAAAATACTAGTATTCAATAGTGCAGTAGGGAAATTATAGTTGAGAATAATTTATCATATATTTCAAAATAGCTAGAAGAGAATAATCATACGTTTCTAACACAAATAAAAGATAAATGTGGTGACAAATATGCTGATTACCCTGATTTGATTATTCTACATTATATACATGTATTGAAATATTACTTTGTACCCCATGAATATGTACAATTATTTGTCAATTAAAAATAATAAAAAATGAAAATTAAAAATAAGACATCCTATTTCTTCCTTACCTTTATTTGTTCTATTATTTTTTCATCTTCTGGCACACCAGGATCTATAGAAATGATAACGTCTTCATAACCATTGCCGTTCAGCCTAACGAAGGATGTATTTGACTTGTGCAGCAGGTACAGGATTAAGAGAAAAATAAAACCTCTGAACAATACCATTGTTCCTGTCTAGTTGTTCCTGACCCGAATGTTGGTTTGTTCAAGAGGCTTTTCATTCATCTTATTTTTCTTCTGCATGTATATATACTCCTAAAAACGCTCAGTATTGGTTAATTATGGGACATTGTCTGTACAAAGGTCAACGTTACCTGTCTGGGAAATGTTTAACTTCAATTCAATCATTTTATTGTATGTTACTGTAAAAGTGACTAAGAAACATAGAGGAAGTCAGATCTTTTTATAAAATACATTGCACATCTTCCTCTTGGGACACATTTTCTATACTTTCTAATTTTGGTTAATTTCTTAAATATGGACATATGCTTTATGTTTTCTATAGAGTAGAATGCTAAGATTAATAACAGTCCATAATAAAATGAAGAGACACAGTAATACTAATGTTGCTCTTCAGTTTTACAAAGCAGTTTAATTATTAGCTAGATTATTTATAATGGTATAAATAATGGAAGAGAATATAAAAGTATTAAATATAAATAATACCAAATTAGATAAGATGGGTTTGAGACCAAAGATTTTAAAGGCTTTAATAAAGTTAGGAAGATTTGATAAAGTCAAGTTATTAGAGCAAACTGAAAAAAAAAAATTCTTCCCAGTAAAGAATGAATAGAATTTGTTTTTATACAAGCATATCAAAACACCTAGTAGTTTACTGGTTACTGTTGAGGCAGAGAGAATAATATTAATAGTTAGTATTTATTTGGTGCTTAACAGGGCACAGATTCTCTCACTTAATCCTTATTGCAATTCTCAAAGGTAAGCATGGATATAATTTTAATTTTATGTATGGAGGAACTAAGGCACATAGGCAGTCTGAATCTGGAGCCAGCATTCTTACCCCAGAGCCCATGAATTTAATCACTCCGTAATAAGGCAATGTTGCTTTATTAGGCAAGTAATGTAATAAATTGAGAGAGAGAGAGAGAGAGAGAGAGAGAGAGAGAGGGGATGAGCATGATGGCTCATGCCAGTAATCTCAGTACTTTAGGAGTCTGGGGCAGGAGGATCACTTGAGGTCAAGAGTTTGAGGCTAGCCTGGGCAACATAGTGAGACCCCATCTCTACAAATAAATAAATTAAAATAATAAAAATATTTTAAAAAGAGAGAAAAGGGGTCAGGTTAGGGGTTGTAATAATGAATTAAGAATGTCTTGTCCTAAAGCAAAAGAAACCAGGACTTACGAGAATAGAATAGCAGAAAATGTCTTTAAGAGTTCAGATAAGAGGATACAATGTTGAAATCTTGGCAACATTCCCAAGATAGAGGTTTTATTATACTTTCCCAGACTCTGTCCTCTCAGCATATCACACCCTACTTCCATTCCCTCAGGAGTATTAGGAGATATTAGATAATTAAATATGAAATGTCCAATTTTTAATCAAAAATTTATTATATCTCAAACAAGAAGCAGTACAATTAATTAAAGTGTGTGCCTACACTATCAACACAGTTTTGCCATCTTAATGGTAGCTTGCTTATGCCAGCAGCAAAGAAGCTTAGAGAATGAGTGGCGATGAAATTGCAAAAGGTGTTTTCCACAGCTTGTTGAGAATTAAATATTTTTCCTTGCAAGAAGTGGTCCAAAGCCTGGAAGAAGTGGTAGTCAGTTGGTGCATGGTCTGGTGAATATAGTGGGTGACAGACAGTTTCCAAGTCCAGCCTCTGTAGTCTGAGCAGCATTGTTTGTGCAACATGAGGCCGAGTTTTGTCTTGCAAGAGTTTTGGCCTGTCTCTATTGACCAGGCTCCGCTGCTTAATCTCAATCATCCTCATCATTTTGCACAGTTGTTTGTAGTAGACATCCACTGTAATGGATTGATCAGGTTTCATGAAGCTGTAGTGGAATACCAGTGCTGCACCACTAAACAGACACCATTAGCTTTTGTTGATGAATATTCCGTTTTGGACTGTTTCAGCACTTCATCTTTATCCACCCATTGTGCAGAATGCTTACGATTGTCAAAAAGAATCCATTTTTCATCACACATAACAATACAGTGTAGAAATGGTTTGCCTTTATGTTGTGATAGCAGAGAAAGTCAAGCTTCAAGATGATTTCTCTTCTGACGCTTGTTTAATTCATTTGAGACCCATCTATCCAGCTTCTTTACCTTGACTATTTGTTTCAAATTGTCCGATATTGTTGGAATAGTAATGTCAAACCTTGCTGCTAATTCACACATAGGTTGAGATGGATTCATTTCCACTACAGCTTTCAGCTCATAATTATCCACCTTGGTCTCAGGTCAGCCACATGGCTCATTTTCAAGATTAAAATCACCAGAATGGAACTTCTCAAACCATCGATGTACCGTATGTTCATTAGGCACATCCTTCCCAAACACTTTGTTGATATTTCGAGCTGTTTGGGCTGCATTGGTTCCACAACAGAACTCATATTCTAAAATAACATGAATTTTTGACTTATCAATGGTTTCACAAAAATTGCTCTAAAAAAATTTGAAAGGTAATCACAAACCAAAATGTGTGCTTGAAAGACTGAGGACGTGCCTTCACAATAAAAATAAAACACCTCTTGTATTTTCCTGGATAGAGCTGGAACCCATTCTACTAAGTGAAGTATCCCAAGAATGGAAAAATAAGCACCACATGTACTCACCATCAAATTAGTTTCACTGATCATCACCTAAGAGCACATTTAGGAATAACATTAATCGGGTGTGGGGCAGATTTGTGGGGTGGGGGTGGGGATGGGTGTATACAGACATAAATGAGTGCGATTCGCACCATCCAGGGATGGACACGCTTGAAGCTCTGATTCGGCGGGGACGGGGGGCAAGGGCAATATACGTAACCTAAACTTTTGTACCTCCATAATATGCTGAAATAAAAAAAAAAACAGGAAGTGTCAAAATGAAATGTCAGAGATATCAACTGTCAAACTTAGTACATAAGAAAATCAGACATTTCATACTTAATAACCTAATACTTGCACATTCACAGAATTACTATATTGTGCAAGATATGGGGTGGAGCTGTTATACTGACAACTCAGGAAATTGTGATTATGTGAAGTGGCTAGAGATGTAGGTGTTAACAAATACATCCTATGCAGTCTTGCCCTGGTTCCCTTATTGACCTCCCCTCCTACTCTCTACCCCTCCTACCCCTTCTTCTCTCTGAATTCTAGCTTGGTGGCTTCAAGCAAACCAAGTGTGTGCCCATCCCATAGAATTTGTGCTCAGAAAATTGTTTTTGACTGATAGACCTACTGCATAAATGAATGATTATAATTTTAAACAAAAATAACAGCCTATCACAATGCCTGAACAGAAGCTTATCTAAGGTCTTTGAAATGTTGTAGAAGCCTGAGGGACTCAGATCCCCTCTATTGTTTGGGGGAGTATCTAGTTTATTTTGAGGAGGTCTTATTACACCCTAAATAAAATCAGGAAACTCTTGATTATAACTTTGGAAAGGAGAGACTTCCTCTTTGCCAAAGGAGTTAGGAAAAGCTCCCTTCAGGCAACGAGCACATGCAGCCTGGTGGAAATAGGTAAATATTTATAACAGCCCTCCTCTATTTGTTCCTGGAATGACAGGAACCTTAGAATTGGAGACAAATGTATGTCCTTCACATATTTTCCATCTGTCTGCCTGGCTGAGTTTCTGATATTCTTGGAAAAGAGGGAAGTGGGCAGGTACTCTGGTGCCCTCAGAGCCATCCCCATCCATAACTAGTCCACTTCGTAGAAATTCCCGGTCCGCTGGTCCAGCTACAAGAGCTACTGTCTCCATCAACCCAGCCTCGGATAGGCATTCTGGCAGAGGACTGCTTGTCACAAATCAGAAAGAACTGTGCTAAGAAAGTCTAAACCAGATCCAACTCAGGCAAACAGGCTCATATAGGCCATTCAGAAGGGTGGGGCTGCCTTATCTATTACTGGGTCAAAGAAGAGCCTTTGAAAAAAGTCACTTGTTATGTGTTCAATTTTAGTGTGTAATAGAAAAATGTATCCAACATATCAAACTTGTGTTTTCACCCATATTACTGTGAGAATGATACCAAGTTTGTTTTTTTCCTTTTTTTATTGATACATAGTAATTATACATATTTATGGGATACATGGGCTATTTTGATACATGCATACAATGTGTAATGATCAAATCAGGGTAATCAGCATATCCATCACTGCAAATATTTATCATTTCTTTGTCCTGGGAATATTTCAAATCTTCTCTTCTAGCTCTTTTGAAATATACAATAAATTATTGTTAACTATAGTCACCCTACTGAACTTATTGAACACTAAAACTTATTACTTCTATTTAATTGTACATTTATACACATTAACCAACCTCTCTTCATTCCCCCTCCCAACACACACCCTTCCTAGCCTCTGGTATCAATCATTCTACTCTCTAGCCCCACGAGATCGACATTTTTAGGTCCCACATATGAGTGAGAACATGTAATATTTGTCTTTCTGGGCCTGGTTTATTTCACTTAATATAATGACCTCCAGTTCCATCCATGTTGCTGCAGATGATATGACTTCATTCTTTTTTATGGTCATATAGTGTTCCATTGTGTATACAAGGTCTGTCCAGAAAGTATCCAGCCATTGTTAATAGAACGGGAATAGTTTCGTGATAACCATGTAACCTGGCAGCCAAGGAGCGTGGACTGGCATGTGCATGCATGAACAACGACGACTTCACTAGTCAGTAGGGTGTTAGACACCATTGAGTGAGCATGTGTACTGTGTGGCCATTGTATTCAAAATGACTGAGTGAGTAGAGCAATGAATTTGCATCAGATTTTGCGTTAAGCTTGAACATTCCTCTGTGGAAACTATTTGGATGATTCAGAAGGCTTTCAGGGATGCTGCAATAAGTACAGCACAAATAAAGTGGCACAAATGCTTCAAAGATGGTCGAGAATCTGAAAGTGATCCGTATTCTGGAAGGACTGCAATAAGCAGAATACCTGAGAATGCTGAATGTATAGGGGAAAGATTAAGAGACGCTGCGAGAAATGTGCAAGAAATGTGTGAGGTCCCAAGGTGCTTGCTTTGAGGCCTCATTGTCCTATGTACAATGTTTCTTGTATCTTGTACCTTCTACAATATATGTCTCTATTTTTCATATTACGTGGCTGGATACTTTCTGGATAGACTTTGTAATATATAACATTTTCTTTATCCATGCGTTCTTTGATGGACACCTATATTTATTCTTTATTTTGGCTATTGTGAATAGTGCTGCAATAAACATAAAGTGCAGATATCCCTTCATATCCTGATTTCTTTTCCTTTGGACACATACCCAGTAGTGGGATTGCTAGATCGTATGGTAGTTATATTTTTTATTTTTTTCTTTTAAAGTGAATTGATTTAAAGCAAAATATTAGGAAATAGTAGAATGAATATGCAAACATAACAACAATCCTGAAGTTGGTTTGTGGATGCATGAGGTTAGGAAACCTAGTCCATAGTAGTACATATAGAATTATTTTATTCTTTTTAAACATTGAATATAATTTTATAATACAAATTAACCATAATTTAAGAATTTCTTATTAATGAGCATTGTATGTATTTAGGTTTCCAGTATTGGGTATTATAAAATGTAAGGGAAAGTTTTCCCCCTTACCTACACTAGTGCCAGAAATTATATATTTAAAAATTATTTTTGCTGTTTTTGGTTGTTGTGGGTGGTGCTTATATTTCATTAATTTCTTCTTTCATCATTAGTCATTGCTTTTATTACTTTTAGGTTTATAATTTAATTCTCTTTCTGTTTTCTCAAGTTGATTAGGTAACTTATTTATTTTTATTATTGTTTATGAATAAATGCTAAAAACAAGTACATTCAGTACTATTTTGGCCATATCCCACAAGTTTTAATATATAGTGTTACAGTCTAGATAGTTTATTTTATTCCACTGATGTTTTTGACATTTGTTTTTACATAGTTTATAATTTTAATTTTGATTTTTCTCTCTAATTCTATACAGGTTAAAGATATTTAATACATTTAATGCTGAGGCTACTTTGCTAAAATCCTCTCTGTGTCCTTGAATATCATATACTAATTCAGATTTGATTATACTGATTTTTATACCACTTTTTTATAAGATCTCTAGATCTCTAGGTTGATATGTGAAATACTACAAAATTGGTAAATATTTTATTTTTGCAAATGCAATTACTATGCATTTTTTCTTTATAAAACCTTTATTATGTATAAAAAAACATTTACTCAGCTTCAAAGTACAGTTTTTGTTAGGTTTAGTTATCAGATCATAACTCGAAAAGGAAAATAGTTTCTAAAGTTAAATTAATAATTGATTCCAGTGGGTAACAGATTCTATGATATAGCATTGACAGTTTGGGTGAATGTTTAAGATCTTAGGAGAACTTATCTTTACTGAGTTAATAATTCCCTCTTCTACTCTCTTTCTGGCTCAAACAAACATTTTATTACCTGCAATAAGCCAAAGTGGACTCACATTTGAATGAAAAACACTGTTTTTCAAGAGCCATAAAAGAAATGGATTTTTATTCTCCCATGATATATATATTTATTTATTTTGATAAATTTATTAATAAAAGAATTTCCTTATATTCTTTACAGGGAGAATGAATATGCCAAGTATAGAAAATGGGATATGAGTTTTATGTTATTTCTTTTTAACTTCCCATTCCAGAGTCTCCTCTTCTCTGGGAAATTAATTGAACAACACTGAATTCTCCAGAGAGAGTCAGAACTTCTGATTTCTGTGGTAACAGAGAAGTCTTCCCTAACCAGACTTTTAATCATGGATCAGTTACATGCTAAGAGAGTAAGAGAGTAATAGCCATTTTCATTCTCTATGAGAAGATTTGGATTCTTATTGAGGTAGGAGTGTGGTCATGATTTCATGTTTTATTTCCTAGAAGGAATAATATTTGTAAGATTTTTATTTAAAAAAATGAAAAGAGCTTCTTTTTGAACTGAAAAGCTGAGTTATCCTTATACAATTTTTTGAAGGCAACACTGGATTTTAATTTTTTTTTTTTACTGCTACATTTTACTTTATTTTGCACCTAAGGAAAACCAATTGACTAAGCAGTTCCAGAACTGTTAGTATTCATTGATCAAGAAGGAAATGAGGTCAGAAGGCAAAGTTTTCATGTCTTCCCAAATATGTATTACAAGTATCACAGAAGCTCATAACAACACATGCAGCATGGGCTGGTTTTCAATATACACAGAACCCAAACAAGAAAGATGAGTACTAAAGATCTACAGGGGTCAGACTGGGAGCAGTGCTCCAGGAAGTTTGACTCTATCCAAGCAGCTCTTTCCTCCCACGTTCCAGGCTCATCACTTCCTCCCATTCCAAGGTGGCTAATCCATACACAGAAATCCAGGCAGCTACAAATATGCTTGTCCAGTTGTGTTTCATGAGGCACCTCCGCAAGCCAAGTCCCAGCTCAAATTTTGTACAAGAAGTTCCCATTGTTGTCAAAAAACTCCTGCCCCCTCTGCACTACTTTGTTGCTGTAGTTGTGGTCACCTGGTTCCCCTTCCTGCAATTTCTCCAGCTTCTCATCACTTGGCAATCCGTCACTGTCAGTTCTTCTGGTGCCCTCACAGGCACTGGTAGAGTACTTCTGCAGCTCTCTCTGATGACCTACAGTTGCAGGGACAGGCACAAAGCCCTCTCCAGGCTCTGGATTCCTTTATCCCTTTCTTTCTGTCTCCTGGGTGTATTTGTACTGTGACCATTTGACTCAAGCCGTGCTGTGGCTCTGGCCTTTGGATGAAGCTTCATCCCCTGGCATCAGCAAAGAGCCTGATACAAAGTGGCCTCCAGAGAGCGGCTTCCAGGTACCTCCAGAGCCCTGGATCTGCGGCAGGACTTTTTGATCTTGCTTCAGTTTCTGCTCCAATGTGGGTACAAACTTGCTTTTTAAAATTCTTCGGATCACATGGGTGCTGACTTCAAAGCCTTCAGGCAACCTGGAAACTGACCAGGACTCTGCAAATTCCTTTTGTAAATACCGGATCTGCTCCATGACTTCCCATGTCAGTCTTCTGGGTGAGGCATCTGGAGCCTCCATTTGTCAACGATTTTTCTGGAATCGGATTGCTTTTTTCTGTCGTTTCAGGGTGCTGGGGGAGAGAAGCAATGGCAGAAGCCATGCGTAGAAGCAAGGTGGGTGTCTGAAGAGCCTCAGGTTAAATCACAGATCCCAGCCCTCTTCTGTTTGTTCGAAAGGGCAACCGGGCCATATCTGCAGGCTTAGAGCTGCTCTGTACACCACCCCAGAAATCTAACAGTTGGATCAATAGCTGCCCGTAAGCATGCCGAATTGTCTAACCCGGGGATGAAATACATCACTGGTGAAGGGACTCGTGGTCTCAAGGGAGCTGAACATCTGTCCCCGTGCCCCTGACAACGGGTAAAAAGAAACAAGGGCTGCGGGCGCAAGCAGTGGCAGGACGCCCGGCGCCAAGGTCCTGCTTCAGGCTGAGGACCCCGGAGGAAGCGGTACCTCTCCACCTCTTGCAGCTCCCACTCCTCGGGCTCCTAGTAGGGATCCAGGTTGGCTCCAGGTGACAGGGCCCAGGCCAGCCACCCCCCGGCTTGTGAACCCACAGCGCTTGACTGCAGCACGGACATGCCCACTCAGCAGGAGACTTACAGTAACCGCCATGTCCATGCAAAACCTAGATTTTCATTATTATAAGTTAGTCACCATTAACACAGAACCTGGGATGGAAATAGGGTGGAATGTATCCTGTGAGGCTTAGTTTCCGCCTCCTGCTCTTTTGGATCTCTGGCTGCAGTATGTATGTTCTGCTGTGGATTCCTTGTGCTAAGCACACGGTCGGGGCCTGCCCTGCCTTCCTTCTAGCGGCCGATCTGGAAACCAGTCTCTTTCCCTACTCCCAGCGTCCAACTTACGTGAGGCTGTGATTCCCTTGGTACCCAGTCAGATAAGCAACTGCTTTGCAGAAAATGTTTTTGAGGTGGCGAAGGGAGTGTCTTTCCGAGTTTTAGACTTGAGGGGAAGCATTAGAAATCCCAATTGTGCTTTCGGTCAAGCCATACTTGTTAGGTTAGTTTTAGCATGTATAAAGCTAGTATTTTGATCATCTGTCTGACTGCTATGTCTATTTCCAAATCACTTCCAAATTCTGAAGGGGAAATGGCTGTGTTTTGTTTCTGTTATTGCCACTTTAATACACTAAATACACTGAACAGGGAACAATGTGAAATCACATATTTTCGTACATTCTTAGGACATCCACAATTAAGGCTATCTCATTGTCCCTTCTACCTGCTTAGTACCCAGATTTCCCCTCTCCTTCCCCCATTCTCTGCTTCTTACCCCTTCCTTTTGGGATTGTTACATTCCTGGAACTCAAAATACTTTCTATTCTATGCAGTAATACTTCATCTCTTTCCTGCTCCTACTCCCAAATTTGCACATTCAAACCCATCAAGAGGTGGTGATTATGTATAAAGAACTAAATAGTCTTACACAAACAAAAGGAAGTCTACCTTTTTACAGGGATGGACTATTGGAGATGATTTCATTTTCTCTCACTGTTAGAGGACTGTGCTTTATTCAATTATTGTTTTTATAGTGTTAAATGAATGGTATAAAAACCTCAATTTTCAAGGATTTTCATCTCATAACTGGCCAATTTGGCAGCCTTTTTAAAGATTTCTTAGCCAGGACTGTCTTCCAGTTTTAATTTGTCTTACATATCACCAAGTTATCTCATGCATAATACCACCTTTCCTTTCTCAAATTCTTCAAGAATTTATCACTTACTTGCTATTCAGAATTCATCACAATCTGGTTTCAAATTATAATTTCCAGCTTTATCTCCCAATACTACCTATAATAAATCTCTAATTAAAGCTATTCATATTTTGTGGAAAATTATTTCTGTTTTCCACTTTTATGCCCTTGATCATACTCATTTTTCTAATTCTGCTTATTTTTCAATATCTAGCTTAAATTCTACTTCCCTAGGAAGACTTTCCTGAGTCATCCAGCCTATCATTTCCCTTCCCTGAACTTTTGTACACTTTGTACCATAACAGGAAATCCTCCAGATCAAGGATTTAGGAGTTGAGGTTTTGAATATTCACACAATAGAATTTTAGTACTAGAAAGTACCTTAGAGACCATCTAGCTTGACCACCAATGTTATAGATGAGAAGGCTGATGTCTGAGGAAAGTAACTGACTTAATGGCAAAACTTAAACTGGAGACATTTGACTTATAGCCCTTGTGACCTCTTCTCTTGGCTTCCTCTTTGTCCGTGCTTCTCCAGCCCTCTTCACTTTCCCTGGCGGCTGCTGCTGCTGCTGTTTGTTACACCACCTGTACCCTGAGCTCAAGGCACCCATTTCTTTCTAGAGCTGTAAGCTTAGTGGATGCTACAGAAATATTGTAACATGTGACTCTTAAATTATAATTTCTCTATAAAATTTCTCTTCATATAATCAGAAGAATTGAAAAAGCCATAAGAAGAAGAAATATTCTTTGAACAAAGTTGCTTTAAACAGTTTCTCCAAAGAATTTTATGCCAGGACCAAGTACTTACAAATTCATCTATTCACAGTGATCTCTACAATCCGTTCTTTGTATATACAAGGGATCCTTCAAGAACCAGAGAGAATTAGTATTTACTGAGCCTATCTGAGTATTTCAGATACTCTAATAGTTACTTTACATTAACTCATTTAGTTTTTACAATCACTCTTTGAGATAGGTGTTATCACCCCCTTCTATAAAATGGTGAAACAGAGACTCAGAGATGTGAAGTAAATTGTCCAAGTTTATATAACCAGGAAAGGGGGAGGAGATGGGATTTGAACCTATGTTTATCTGTCTCTACACCATGTTATGAGTAGTTACATTTTTCCTGGTAGTTTTTACCTTGGGGTGTGATGCTCTGTCCAGATCACCTCATATTCCTTTTACTGTTCCTGTATGCTCCTTCTCCCTGTATAAACATGTCTTTGCTTCCAATGGCCCATACCTACAACTCTTCTTTGAGAATGGCCCTCAGGCTACTAGGGCTACTTTACCCATTTATGCATACAGCCGGAAGATAACGTATATCCTGCAAGGCAGTCCTTAGCCAATGATTGACAGTGCAGGGATATGAAATCTTAATGCTTTTACCTTAGGTTGGGATAAGTTCTGAGTGTAATTTGTACACTAGAGATCCCTCAGGATCAGGCTGATGCTACCTCCATGGGGCATTGCCTGTAATCACACCCCTGCTTGGCTTTTCTTGTCCAGCTTCCCCTATTCTCATACCATTTTTTCCTTGAGAACTTCCTTAATGAGTTGCTTATACACAAATCTTTGTCTCAGGGCCTGCTTTTGGCAAACCCAGCCTAAGATAGGGTACCATGTCTTAACTTATCAAATAATATTTATTAAGCAGTTATTGTATGCCAAGCTCTGTGTGATATTGTTTACATGTATTAACTCATTTAATCCTCACAACTGCCCCATGAGTAGACACCACTTCTCATTTTACAGATCTGAAAACTAAACCTTAATAGCTTGCTCAAGGTCACACAAGTGTTAGAACCAAACTGAAACCCTGGTCTGTCTCCAAGTCGTATTTATAACCTTTATGCTGCTTTCCTTGAGGATGTTATTTTCCCCAGAAAGGAGGCCAACCCATGATCAGTGAAGCCTTCTATCTGAGGAAGAATATTAAAATCAAATGATTAGAATTCCGGTGCAATAACCAAATTCTCACATATTTTACAATTTCCTTTTCCTAATTCAGAAGATCTAGATTTTTGTAACTGGGGAGAAGTGGAAATCTTGTCTGGGAAATACAAATATAACAGGTCATGTAGTCTTTAGACTAATTCCTTGAATATTTATGGAGTATTTGCTTTGAAATACTCCTGAGAGAATAAGCAGTTGCTTGCCCTTGAGGAATCCCCAATTTAGTAAAGGAGACTTCCGTAAGGAGACTTATGATATAATATGATGCCATAATGCCATAATAAAAGTATATAATAGCAAGGAGGAAGGAACAAACAATCATAGCCCTGGGGATTCCTTGGGTGAGTGAGGGCTACTGATGGGTGTTAAAGGATGGATTTAAGCTGGGTCTTAAAGAATGGATGGGATTTTAATATTTTATTCTATTATTTTAATTTTATTTTATTATTTTATTCTATTTTATTCTACCCTATTTTATATTTTATGAAGGAAGAACATGTACCAGAATTGTGATTGAAATAGAGGTCAAAAATCACAGAGATAGAGAATGGCCTATATCTATACTTATTAAAATTCTAACGCAATGACTTAGATCCCAATGTACTTGCTCTGATTGGCACAATAGCAGTGCTTCTTTCTCTGATCAACTGGTAGAGAAGGCTGAGTCACTATTGTCTTTAAAATAACCCAGAATTATTTTATAATTAGAGTGTTTGCTTCCGAGCAGCAATTGCGTATATTCATAGCTATTTATAGCTACATTAAATATATGACACTGAAACTGCAGTTTCAAATTTTCAAATGTCTCTAATATGGAGATGAGAACTTGGAGGTATTAATGGCAACACTGAGTAAAGGAGAGTGATTTCCAACCTGTGGATTAAAAGCCTCAGGGAGACCCAAGCTTGTTGAGATGGGTATTCAAATCAGTATGCATACGCGCATACCTTTTTTAAGCTACAGTTACTAGAATTCTTGTCTTGTAGTGTTAGAGCCGGTTTCCCTCAGCCCCGGGAACAGAAAGACAGAGTCACTGAGGCTGCAAAGGCAAAGGAGTTTTATTTTGACTAGCTCGAGCTAGGGTCCAGGTCCCAGAGCACCAACGCAGTGGTCTCTTTACGAACCAGGACCCCGCCCTGGGGTAAAAACAAAGCTTTTATACTTTTTTTTTTTTTGCTGGAGTCTGTTGTTAGTTATTTTTGATAAGAGACTCTTTCCCAAGAGAGTCCCTCCCAGGAGATTCTCTCCCCAAGGACACTCGCCCTGCACAGCCGGCCTCCCTATCAGGAAGCCACCTGCGGTGCGGTTTTTTTTCTTTTTTTTTTTTAACTGCATTTGAGCATGGTTTTAGCTCTTTATCGTAATCAAGCAATAAGCAAGCAAGCTTTGTGTACAGAAGCGGAATTTGGCTGTTAGCTAAGAGCAAAAACAAGTCACCATCAAACAAACTAAAATATTGTTTTAGTCCTACTCTACAGTAGGACAGCAATAAAACAAAGTAATTGAGAGTACAAGTGCTTGAAGTTGTGCTGAGTTCAAGCCCCATCATCACTTACTAAGTGGGTGGACTTGGTTAAGCTACTTAACGTCTCTGTGCTTCAGTTTCCTCAATAGTAGAGTGGGGGTAATAATAAAACCTGCCTCAAAGAGTAGTTATAAAACGTAAATTAGTTAAATCTATATACATATTAGGTGCTTAGAACACTGCCTGACACATGGTAAGTGCTCCACAAATATTAGCTGTTATTATTATATATAAGTTGAGGAAGTGGATCCCTGATATTCTTTGGACATTAAAAAAATATATTGGATTATTTATGAAAAAGCTGGTGATCAAGTTCTGGTTTCCTATTTGGCATGTAAGGAGCTTAGAAGTTGTCATTCCATCCTAACAACAAACAAAATGCTGAACAAACTGAAAAATCAACAACTCTTCTTGGATCTGTAAGAGAGGTGAGGGCAAAGGGCAAACTGCTACCCCCAAGATTAAAAATTACGGTGGAAGAGGACAATATGGTGGACCAAAGATACCACCAGCCAGAGTGTCTGTGTAAGAAGGAGAAATTTTAGATGAAAGAGAAGAAACAAACAGACAAACATAAATCAGATGAGGGTCTGAAGAAAGCGTACCAGAACCTACAGGAGACTCCACGGGAAGAGGTTGTGGAGCAGAACTGGAAGGAGAAAGGCATCGGTGTGGATTAAGTCCAGAGAGGCTTGGAGACCAGCGAGAAGGGAAGGTGGATTGGCTAACAGCCCCTTCCTTCGCATCTCAGACTGTTGATGGGCTCCTAAGCTGCTGGAGAGACCTCCTACCAAAGCGAATCCAGAGACTGCTGCCACCAGTGAGCAGAGAGCTTCTTGCAGATAGGGCAACCAGGCTCTCACCACACCTCCCCCAGGGGGTGCCTCCTGCCCCACAGACCTGAGCCAGATGGCAGGTGCCATATTGTTTCTCTACCCACCAGGTGCCTCTTCCCTCCTCAGGGGACCTCAATCCCTCAGGTTCTGTCTTGCTCATCCTCACACAGAAATTTTCCAACCCTGGTCCAGACTGCAGGAGCTACAGGGGGCCAGTGGGTCCTGGGTGATCTGTGTGACTCCAGAGCTCCATCATTCTGGGCAGACTACCTCCAGGAGAGAGGGTTGGAAATGAACAGAAGATGGACTTTCCTCTACCTAGACTCTTTTTCACCCCTTCCCCTCCCCCACCCATGACTGCTGAAAGAGACAACTAAGCCACCACACAGAGGGCTTCCACAGAGAATGGGGCTCAGACCTTTCCTTTTGGGGTCCTGCAGCAGACTGAGGGGTGCTCAGGCTGTAAGCTTCCTGCCTGCTGGGCCTCCCCTGGTGCTGCTTGCCCAGTGACTCCAGCAGAGTGGGACACACTTAAGGGACATTGAATCATCTTGGGCAACCCATGAGAGACACTTGGGACCAGTATCCTTCTCCCTGGCATGGTCAGAGTTTGATCTCCAGGCCCTGGAGGATGGACCTGCAGGCCAAATCCTGCAGAAAAAGCATTTGACAAAATTCAGCACCCTTTTATGATAAGAACGCTTAACAAAATAGGTTTAGATGGGACTTACCTCAAAATGATAAAAGCCATATGCAACAAACCCACAGCCAACATCATGTTGAATAATGAAAATTGAAAGCATTTCTGCTTAGAACTGGAACCAGACAAGGTTGCCCTCTATCATCACTTCTATTTAACACAGTGCTGGAAGTCCTAGCCGGAGCAATAAAACAAGAGAAGGAAATCAAGGGCATCCAAATGGGGACAGAAGAGGACAAACTATTGCTCTTTCCTGGTGATATGATCTTATATCCAGAAAACCCCTGGATTTTGCCAAGAGACTATTGTAATTGATACATAAGTTCAGCAAAGTCTCAGGTTACAAAATCAAGGTATGTAAATCAGTAGCATTTATATACGCCAACAACAGTCAAACTTAGAACCAAATCAAAGACTCAATACCTTTCACAGTAGTAAAAAAGAAAATAAAATATCTTGGAATATATTTAACTAAGGAGGCAAAAAATCTCTACATTGAATAAGATGGTACTAAGTCAAAGAAGCCAATCTGAAAAGGCTACCTAGTGTATTATTTGAATTATATGACATTCTGGGATAAGGCAAAACTGTAAAGACAATAAAAAGATCAGTTGTTGCCAGGGGTTGGGCAGTGGAGAGGGATGAAAAGTCAGAGCACAGAGGATTTTTAGGGCAGTGAAAATACTCTGTATGATACTATAATTGTGGGCATGTCATTATATATATTACATTTGTCAAACCCATAGAATGTACAATACCAGAGTGAACTCTAATGTAAACTATGAAATTGGGTGATCATGATTTGTCAATGTAGGTTTATCAGTTGTAACAAATGTACCACTGTGGTGAGGATATTAAAAATGGGGGAAGCTATACATGTGTGGCAGCAGGGAGTATATGGGAAATCTCTGTACCTTCCTCTCAATTGTGCTGTGAACCTAAAACTGCTCTAAAAAATAAAGCCTTTTTAAAAAACTGGGAATTACTAGTTTACAGTAGGTTCTTGCTTCTTCAAAGAAGCTTATCTCAGTTTGGATTATGCAGGTCCTTTACTCCTCCTCCCACTCCCTGTCCTGCCAGCTTTCTTTGTCCATACTTCACACATTATTACTTCTAGCCTACATACAAGGGTTGCCCAGAAAGTATCCAGCCATTGTTAATATAATGAGAATGGTTACATGGCTGGATACTTGCTGGACAGCCCTTGTATATTCATTAGGAGTGTTTTCAGTTATAAAATCTGATTAATAGTCGCTGAACCAAATGTGGATTTATTTTCCTTACAAGGCAGTAGAAGGCTGGTACCGTGGCTTAATGATGGCATCCAGAACACAGGTTCTTTCTGTATTTGTTCACCAACTTTGGATTGCTGGGTTTTTACTCATGATCACAAGATGGCTGCTGCTGCAGCTACAGAGGAATGTGGTAGCCCCAATAATGTCTGCTCTTTCATCAGAAAAGTGAAAGTTTTACTAAAATCTCCAGAAGATTTCAATTTCCATCTAATTTGCCAGATATTTTGATTGTATACATTATGCTATTAAAAGTGTCATCTATGGATTAGTGGCATTGGCATCACCTGGGATCTTCTTAGAAATACAGAATCTCAGCCACTATCCAAGATCTGCTGAATAAGAATCTGCCTTTGAACAAGATTCCCAGATGATTCATATACAACACATTAAATTATCAGAAACACTATTGTTCACCATATTGACTTTAGTTGGCACGCTTGGCCTTTGCTAGTTTGACTTGGATATAAATGCATTATTATGAATCACCTCTCTAATAAGGTCAAATAGGCTTATGGTGGCAGCCCTGCCACTTACATAATCCTTTATGCTTGACCTAATTTCTTTGCTAGGCATTCATATCTTTGCATTTCCCTGATAGGCATGGCCTTCATTCTTGGTACAGAGTTGCCTGTGCCATTCATATCTTCCTGTTTTCTAATTATTCTTATAAAACCTGCTCAGAAACTTTCTTTTTTTCTGACTGATCCTTGCCACCTGGAGGAGGGAGGAAATGTTCCTCTTTCAGTGAAATATTTGCCCAACTAAGTTTTGGTTGGGCTTCTTGTTTTTCTTCTTTCTACATACACATCCTTCAAAGTAATCAATTTCAAAGTTATTATTGAGCTCCTTATTTATCAAAATATTTTTTATGCAATAGGTTTTCCCTCTAGATAGAGTGCAGAAATTTAATCTGTTTCTGTATACTTTTATTCAGAAGATTGTCAAAGAGAGAATCAATTTTAACTGTCTTTTAGACAAAGTGCCTTTCAGATATAAGTCAATAAAATATCTGCTACATTTCTTTTTAAAACGTACATTTCCTTAGGGCTTAGTTATTTAAGGGAATATATCTTTAAGGGAGAAAACCTCATAAAGTAATAATGACAAGAGCATAATACAAAATGTTTTAAAATTTGCTCCTAGATTTAAAAAAAATGCAATTGATAAGTAACGTGGTTCTTCATTCACATGCTGGTGACTCTTGCATGGAGAGCTGGATAAAAATTTTGAATGAAAAATTGGAAAGCTGGCATAAACAGAATGAAACAGGGTCAAAATGAACTGTATAATTAAAGAGAAGATAAAGACTGATTTCAGGTAACTAGGAAAAAAGTATTAATTCTGTGTGTTAAACACAAAATGTCAAATATTTCAGCACCCCCATACCAGTATGCATAAATAAAAAGAATATTGTCCTTTGGGAAGTATCCTTTATTCATATGATTTCAAAAAGTTTTCTTTCAGTTTAGGACTCAAGAGTAGTATGGGATTTAGAGAGAATTTAGAGTTGCCAGAAAAATAATTACCGGTCACAAAAGTTAGAAACTTCACAGTGAGATACTGCTTCATACCCACTAGGACAGCTATTATCAACAAATGAACAAAACAAAAAACAATATAACAAGTGTTGGCAAGGATGTGGAGAAATTGGAACCCTCATACATTACTGATGGGAATGTAAAGTGGTGCAGCCAACTTAGAAAATAGTATGGTGATTTCTCAAAAAATTAAACATAGAATAACCATATGATCCAGAAATTTCACTTCTGGAAAACCAAAATAATAAAGAAGGAACTTGAACAGATATTTGTATACCCATGTTCATAGAGCATTATTCACAATAATAACTCAAATGTCTGTTAATGGATGATTGGGTAAGCAAAGTATGATATATGAACATACAATGGAATATTATTCAGCCTTAAAAAGAAAAGAAATTTTGACACTTGCTAAAACATGGATGAACCTTAAAGACACTTTGCTAAGTGAAACAAGCCAGTCATAAAAGAACAAATATTATATAAGTCCATTTATATGAAGTACCCAGGGAAGTCAAATTCAGAGAGAAAGTAGAATGGTGGTTGCAGGGACTGGGGAGAGGAGGGGATGGGGAGCTCATGTTTAATGGGTAGAGTTTCAGTTTGGGAAGATGAAAAAGTTCTAGAGATAGATGGGGATGATGGTTGCACAACAGTGTGAATGTACTTAGTGCCACTGAATTGTACACTTAATAATGGTTAAAAAGGTAAATTTTATGTTATGTATATTTTGCCATAAAGAAAAAATCAGGAACTTAAGAAGATGAAAATTTAACATTTTTCTATTATCTAACATTTAAGTTTATGAGTTTAGCATTTACCATAGCACTATTTCCCTTATTAGGTAGCTTGGTGCAATTAGGTAGCTTAGGTGGTAGGTACCCACCTCCCAGTGTTACCAATAGTTCCATAAACACTTATGGAGCTCCTACTGCTAGCCAGGCACTGTGGTAGGCCACAGGGATATAAAAAGATATTAAGTATAACCCCTGACTTTAGTGAGGTCACAGATTAGCATAGAAGACGGACACGAATGATTGCAACTTAGTGCAATGCAACATATAACAGAAATACATATGACATTGTGATTGAGAGAGCAGCTTCTGGAACCAGATTTGAATTTGAATCCTGGCTCAATTACTTTTACCAGTGGTGTGATCTTAAGCAAGTTGCTAAATCTGTGCTTCAGTTTCTGTAAAATGGGGGTAATAATGATTCTTACCTCACAGGGCGTTAGTGAGGATTAAATGAATTCATACTGTGAAGTGCTTAGAATAGTTCTTAGCATGTGATAAATACTAATTAAATCCAAATAAGGACTGAACAAGGAAGTGGTCTATGCAACTAGTTTCAGCAGCAGCCCAAACCAGGAACTTAATCATTCTTTCTCCTTCCTTTGTTTCTTACTTATCTTGATCACTTCAATTCTCTTACATGAAGGCTGATCTTGCTAACATGACAAGAAACAGAGCCAAGAACAGAAACTGATTTTATACTTTAAAGCCTCTCTTACTAGAAAGGAATTGACTCATTCAGTTCATTAGGCAAAAGCTTTGATTGGCATGGCTTCAGCTGTGTACCCGTCCTCTAGTCGATCAACTGGGTGGGAGGGGCAAGAGATACTATGATTGGCCCACCTTGGTTCAGATGCCAGTCTCTAAACCAATCAACTGTGGCCAGCATGTGGGGTCACGAAGGAAAAAGATAGCTTCCAAGGTAGTAGAGATCTGGATGTGGGATGCAATTCTCATCCAGAGAGACTACAACCTAAAATTACCTACTATCATCTGTATATAATGTACATGTCTTATCTCCTCCAACAAAACTGTAAGCTTCTTTGAAGCACCAGTCATGCCTTATACTTTCCTCTCTTTTATAGTTAAGGATTTTTAGCAGGTATTTACTGATTGATTTATTGTCACGTAGAACACACTGGGTGCCATTAGAGACAGAAGAGAGACCACTTGGTTAGAAATCTAAATAAATGGCTTCTGGGTCTAATGTTGCCACCTCTCTGGGCTTCTGTAGTATAATGTAGCAAATGAAGGTGTTGTAGTAGATGATTCCTAAGATTCTTTTCAGCATTAAAATTATATTAATTTTATCAGGATGCCATTCACCAATTCAAAACTTATAATTTCAAGAACAGTTAAACAAAATTCTTTTTCTAAATTTGGAATTCTTAAATTGCAGTCAGACTTCTTGTATAGACCAGAATTTCATTCCTATCTATTCCTTTCAGCTGCCAGCACTTTTCTCCCAGGTTGTTCATATACACACCTTCCTCTTTCTCACTTTTGCTTTTCTTCCCGTAAGCAAAAGAAACAAACAAAAATAAAAACAAAGATAACAATCGTGGATTAAGAGTTTGAAATCTCACAGGTCATTTTCCACTATCTGAAAAGTTTTGAAAGGGACTGTTTGGAAGAGGTTTTTGCAAACCCTTTTGGAAGTTTGGAAAGGGACTATTATGGGTTGAATCACGTTCCTCTGCCAAATTCATATGTTGAAGTTTTGACCCCTGGTACCTCAGAATATGACCTTATTTGGAAATAGGATCATTGGAGATGTAATTAGTTAAGATGAGATCATACAGGTGTAGGGTGGGCCCCTATTCCAATATGACTGATGTCCTTATAAAAAGGAGAAATTTAGACACAGACCCTGAAACAGGGAGAACAGCATGTAAACACAAAGGCAAGGGATCAGGTGATGTGTCTACAAGCCAAAGAATGCCAAAGATTACCAGCAAACCACCAGAGGCTAGGAGAGACAGGCATAGAGCAGATTCTCTCTGAGAGCCCTCAGAAGGAATCATCCCATCTGACACCTTAATCTTGAACTCCTAGTCTCCCAGAACTGTGAGACATTAAATTTCTGCTGTCCAGTTTGTGGCACTTTGTTACTGAAGCCCTAGGAAACTAATACAAAGACCAAAATTTTGTTTCCTGATCATTCTTTAACTTCCCCCCAACTTCATTAGCTGTGTCTTTGCCTTAATTATAGAGCTTAGAATTACAAAAATCTGAGTTGGGAACAAAATTTTTCTGAAAGAATCAGTATCTCATTAAACAACCTCCTTCTTATAACATTAAAAGGATAATGTAATATATTCTTGTAATGCAGTTGAAGCATTATATTTCTTTTTCACAACTGAAGGGCGTAGAAACAAAATTTCTTCTCTAAGTTTATTTTGGTTTATGCTTCTGGGGAATCAATGAGTTATTAATATTTACAATCCAGTTATTTACTCTAGGCAAATGTTTTTGTTCTTTAGTCTAATCTGAAGGGATGTATAATACTACTAGTACAAGTGGACAAGACTACTGGTGTTCTTTACTGGTATTATTGATAGTTCCAATACTACTGACATTAGTAACTCACCTCACTCTATCTATCAGCGAAAGTCCTCGATTTCCACTTCACAAAGAAAATAGGGGCTCCCAGACATGAACTCCCTCAGATGCTTGCCTCCACATCTACAAATAGAGCTTTATCTGGACTGTCCCTTTCCTCAAGCCTCAGAGGACACTGATCATTATCTTTTTAAAGATTAATCTCTTAGCCTTGAGCTTGTACTCTTTATCCTCTATTCTCTTTCAGTACCTTGACAATATATTATTTGCCCCTCTCTTTTTTTATATCTTCTTCTCTACTGGCTTCCTACTCTCTACTCCATCTCATCATTAGCTGAGAATGATACAAGCCTTTCTCATCTTAAAAAAGAAAACCCAGTATCTTGGATATATTATTTCACACAAAGAACAACTTACAGTATTTTTACTGCTTGAACTCTCTGTAATATTTGATGTTGTTGATCATTTCCTCTTTCTTGGTGTTCACGATGCACTCTTGGTTATATTTGTTCCTTCTCAGTCTAGTTCACAATGCCTTTTTCTGTATCCCCTCCTTAAACGTTGGCTCTTCTCAGGAGTTCATTCCTGGCTCCCTTCTCCTCCCGCACTCTGTGTTCCAGTTGGTGATCTCACTCTCACACGCAGCTTCAGTTACCCCCCTGGATACTGACGATGGCCAACTCCATATCCAGCCTAGGCTTCTCAGCAGCAGTCCTGGGTACAAGAAATAATGGAATAACATTTTCAAAGTGTTGAAAGAAGAAAATTAAACCTAGTATTTTTAATTATCACTTAAGCATTACAGTGAAGTAGAAATAATGTCAGAAATACTAGGCCTCGGACCACCTAACACAAGTGTTAAAAGTACTTTTGCAGGAAATTCTCCAGTAAGAAGCAAAACAACATATGGGAAATAAATATCGATAAATAATTTAGTAACATTTATTATCTAAACAACTAATGAACAACAACAAAATTATATTAATGCTTAGTTTAAACTCCACCAAACACCAACAGGAGGCAGGTTGGTATTGGAGTCTGGATGGAGACAAGAAACAACTGAAATGCCTTAACTTCTGTTGGGAGTGAAGGGGATAAAGGAGATATTTATATTGATAAGCTTTAGAATTCCATTACTATAGAAAATAAATAAATGAATAATAAATATAAGAATAGAGCTTCAGTTGAGAAAAACACCAAAAGACTAAAATCCTAACGAGCGATTTTCAAAACAGGAAAGCAAAATTCAGTCTATCCAATAGAAGTTAGGGAAGGAGGGGAACAGAAGAAACACAAAGGAAATACATGAAATCCGAAATGTGAAAGAAGATGGCAGAAACAATTTCTAACAAATAAACCTGTGTGAATTGGTTAAACTCACTTTTAGTAAGACAGAGACTCTCAGCTTAGAATTTTAGAAGGTGCAATAATATATTGCTCATAGAGAAACATTTAAAATTATAATGTTATAACAATTCCAAAATTATCTACATGTAAATGAAGATGTAAGAAAGGTGGGATATTTGTAACAGCTAATGAAAAAGACAAATCAGTTAATTGATCCTAAAAGATTTTGTTATTCCTCATTATAACTTTGCATAATAGCTCAAAGATCACA
The DNA here is from genome assembly GCF_020740605.2 of Lemur catta. Lineage (NCBI taxonomy): Eukaryota > Metazoa > Chordata > Mammalia > Primates > Lemuridae > Lemur > Lemur catta. The sequence goes on from NC_059130.1 coordinate 58,451,401, forward strand.
GCCTCTGTCCTAACAGAACTCTTTGTCTCTGTCCTGATTCCTCCCAGTATATTTTGCAACACAATCTTTCTAAGTACAAACATGATCTGGTTCTGTTGGTGCTGTTTACAGTCATTACCCACTACCTACAGGATGAAGTCCAAGATCATTGGCACATTACTCAAAGCCTTCCTCGATTTGTATTGTGGCTACTTCCCCATTGCCTCTCTATCAACTACGCTCCTTGCTTCTCCATGCTTTGGGATGCAACATTTACACTTTTTAAAATAGAACATTTTCTCATTTCTATACCTTGGCCTATTTGTCTCTTTCTGCCTGGAATTTTCTTTTTCCCTTTCTATTTGTCCTTCAAGACTTAAATCAGGTGTCACCTCTTCTACGATGCTGTCTCCCTTATACTCTTGTATTTATATGACATTATATCACATTACATTAAATTACTTTCTCTCCCCTGCAAAATTACAACCACTGGAAGAGCAGGGACAATATAGTACAAATTGTGCTCAATGAGTAGATGAATTCAGTTCAACCAATATTAAGTTCCAGGTGCTAGATAGAGCTAGACTTAGACCAAGAAGTAAGAAACTAAAATTTAGGAAACAGGTTCTCTGTATAAAGGTTGCAATGGTTTATTTAACTCAAAATAAGAGAATTAAGATAAACAAATTATTTTCTGAAATATTAATTGTATTGTATGAGTATTATATTTAGGCACCACTCTTACGGTTGCATGCGACAGAAAATCAACTCAAATAAGTTAGTTAGATATACAGAATATATAAAGGATATTGGGCACATCTCAATAGCACTGCAAAGGCGAGACAGCCCCTAGAGCTCAGGTTCAGTGGGAACTGAGAAAACTAGGGACATGAATTTAGCTAGGTTTCTGCCCATCTCTTGGCCTACTGACCTCACCTCTCCTACCAGATTCACCCTTTCAGTAGGAAAAACAGACGGAGACTAATCCTGAGCCTTCTAACACATAGCTTTGCTGCCAGAGAGACATTGAACTTCTTCCCTGGTTCCTGTTCAAAAGAGCTTGGAGAATAGCTCTGATAAGCCTGTTCAGAGTCAGATGTCCTCTCTGAATAATGAATCAACTGTAACCAGAAAAAGACTCTGATCTGCCTGAGTCAGATACCCATCCTGGGTGAATCAACGATAGCAAAGAGGGCAGTATCAGACAGCCAAAGATAAGAGAAGTGGACACAGTCTCAATCCCTGCCAGTCAAAGAGAGTTCCTCCAGCACCATCTGGAGCTTATTAGAAATGAAGAATCTTGGGCCCCTGAACTTAATGAACCCAAATCTGTAGTTTAACTTGCTCCCCACGTGATTTATGTGCACACTCAAGATTGAGAAGCCCAGAACACATGAACTAGTTAACAGCAGTTCTCTATTTCTTCTGAGGCTGGCTGGGAAAATTAGCACTGGTTTTAGTTTGTAACGGGAGGTCTTTCAAGGAAATGCTTGCAAGATTATCTGAGTTTAAAACATAGAATACAATACCTTGAAAAGTTTTTGAAATTTCTTTTGGAGGAAATTTTACACAGAAATAGTATTCGCTATTTTTCTTTGGGATAGTTTGACACATATGCAAAGGAATAGACATTTAAACTTCCTTTACTCTCTCATCATTTGTATAAAAAATTCATCTGCTTTTGTCTCACACCCCAGAGACTAAGTTCTGGCTCCTGGAAATCCTCATTTCTATACCACTGACTTGTTTCCTGCTTGGGCCCTGGTCTCACTATGTTTTCCCCACATGGTCTTAATTAAACAGTTGGATATTGACCATGATAACTCCCAGAGTGGTCCTGTGGTGGTATCAGTATACTTCCTGGGTTTGTATCAGAGTGACCTGTGCCGACCAGTCAACAAATGTGACAGACTCTGGGTTCTCTGTACTAGGGGCTGTGCCCATTGATGTGGATGCTCCTCCTGGAAAGAATAAAAGGGGAAAATTCACTTGCATATCAAATTATTAATAGTAACAGTTTTCTTAAATCTACCAATCTTCTCTTCCAGCTCATTCCAGGTGTGGTATGGAAAATGCTTTTTTGACAGCAAAGAGATTATTCTTTAGTTGAATGGAGCAAAGAACATTTCCAAGAATCAATCATTCTCTTTATCTTCTGTGTATATCAGGACTTCTTAAAAAATCAGATTATGTCTTTGCTACTAGTCAAAACAAAAGTTCATTATAGATTTCCAAAGGATTAAAGGACAGCTCCAAAGGAACATAGACTTTTTACATTAAATTTTTTATGTCACTTATTGTTGATAAATTAAGTCAAAATAGGATAGATTTTTTTTCTATTAGAGCTGCTTCTTGGTTGATGGTTTAAATCATTTTAGATGGTGTGTTTTTTTTCTTTTAAGACAGCAAGGGTAAGAATTTAAAGTATCTAAAACTACTTTAAGAATTCTGAGGCCGGGCACGGTGGCTCACACCTGTAATCCTAGCACTCTGGGAGGCTGAGGCGGGCAGATCGTTTGAGCTCAGGAGTTGGAGACCAGCCTGAGCAAGAGCGAGACCCCGTCTCTACTAAAAATAGAAAAGAAATTATCTGGCCAACTAAAAATATATATAGGAAAAAAAAAATTAGCCGGGCATGGTGGCGCATGCCTGTAGTCCCAGCTACTTGGGAGGCTGAGGCAGTAGGATCGCTTCAGCCCAGGAGTTTGAGGTTGCTGTGAGCTAGGCTGACGCCACAGCACTCACTCTAGCCCGGGCAACAAAGTGAGACTCTGTCTCAAAAAATAAATAAATAAATAAATAAATAAATAAATAAATAAATAAATAAATAAATAAATAAAATTAGCCGGGCATGGTGGCGCATGCCTGTAGTCCCAGCTACTCGGGAGGCTGAGGCAGGAGGATCACTTGAGCTCAGGAGTTTGAGGTTGCTGTGAGCTAGGCTGACGCCACGGCACTCTAGCCCAGGCAACAAAGTGAGACTCTGTCTCAATAAATAAATAAATAAATAAATAAATAAATAAATAAATAAATAAATAAATAAATAAATAAAATTAGCCGAGCATTGTGGCGCATGCCTGTAGTCCCAGCTACTCGGGAGGCTGAGGCAGGAGGATCACCTGAGCCCAGGAGTTTGAGGTTGCTGTGAGCTAGGCTGATGCCACGGCACTCTAGACTGGGGAACAGAGAGAGACTGTCTCACAAAAAAAAAAAAAAAGAATTCTGATTCAAAGTCTCATTAGATTCTCAAACCAGCTAGTGCATAGTGACAAGGATTTAGCAAGATGCCCCATCTCCTGATTTAAGAATCATTTAAGATAACTTTAACATCTTTTTATGGTGGGGGGAAGGAGGGGAAGGGGGCTAATTAGGCTAATTAGTTCTAACTACAGAAGTCTTTTCAGAGGATTCATTTCTATGCAAAGAAAAAGAAGGAATTGAGAGTTAATCTGGATAACAAAATGGGCTTCTACACTGTGGCAAATGAGAGATTGTGCATCTGACTTCCCCAGTTTTTCTGCCATATTGAAATGCCCATACAACTATCAAACATTTTATGCCACTTTAAGTAGACATTGCTAAAAACCTGTGGAAGGGCAGTCATTCCTATTGGTTGAGTTTCAACTGATTCTTTTCTTGTTATTTGTGTGCTATTGAATGTATCATTTACAGGACACTTAATAGAAAGTAGGAAGTGAAAGAAGGAGAAAACATACTGCAATAGACAGACTAAAGAAATAGCTGTTGAGCTTGGTCAAATTACCATTATTTAAAATCTCATTGACCTGGATTTTTCTAGGGCTACAGTAATTTAAAGGAATATAGCTTGTTGTGCCTATGTTGAAGCATTTCCTTTTCATTTTCTGAATACATGGTTAGACAGTTTCCAAAGCATCAACTGTCCATTTCAAGGCTATGAAACTAGAGTGGCCAAGGGCCCTTACTATTTTGTCTAAAGATTTACTGGAAGGTGCTGAATTGTTTTTCCTTCAGGAAGTAAATCCCTGAAAAAACTCAGAACCAGCCAGTCAGCGAGACTGCAGATTATCCAGGAACCAATAAAGAGTCAGTTTTCCTGGCAACTTTTAAAATCTAGGCCAAATTCTGTAACTACCTGGTGAATGATTTCTTAAAGTCTGAAATGGTCCCAGATGAAAACACCCTGATTATCAAGTGCGTCAATCTGCCCTTACAGGCCATTCAGGGAGAACCAGTCTCAGCCAATCTGATATTCCTCCTTACTATTCATATGGATGTGTGGTAGCCTCATTATCTGATATTAATCATGAATCAGTAATGTCCCTGACATTTCCAGGTAAGTGAAGTCTAACTCATTTAGTCTGAAAACTTAATTTAAGCATTTTTGTGGCTATTTTTCTAAAAAAGGATACATTGGCTAGAATATGACTGTTTTCTATTTCTCAACATGTTTTGGCTTTTGTACTATGTGGACTGTTTCTTTTTGATATGTAAAAACCTTTGTCCTCATTATAAATAATACATGTTTATTGTAAAGAATTTGGAAAATATTATACAATGTTTAAAGAAATTTTAATTACCTATTTGTATATCTGTGTACACACACACACACATGCACATACACTTTTCTTAAACCATTAAGACCGTACTGTATATTCAAACATTTAAAAACTGCACATTATATTATAAGCATTCCACCAAAAGACGGTTTTGAAATGAGGGTAAAGATCATGATGGACGTGATAACCCATATTAACTTAGTGCTTTCTCTGTGACAAACACACAGAAATAAGTTATACAGAGAAATAAGTTAATTTTCCTAATGTTACATAACTAGCGAGTAGATATATATTTTTAAAACATTTTATTATAACAGTAAAAATATTCCATAAATCTCATTTTATTTTATTATTTTTTTATTTTTATTTATTTATTTATTTTATTTTATTTTATTTTTTTTTGAGACAGAGTCTTGCTCTGTTGCCCGGGCTAGAGTGAGTGCCGTGGCGTCAGCCTAGCTCATAGCAGCCTCAAACTCCTGGGCTTAAGCGATCCTCCTGCCTCAGCCTCCCGAGTAGCTGGGACTACAGGCATGCGCCAGCATGCCCGGCTAATTTTTTGTATATATATTTTTAGTTGTCCAGATAATTTTTTTTTTATTTCTATTTTTAGTAGAGACGGGGTCTCGCTCAGGCTGGTCTCGAACTCCTGACCTCAAGTGATCCACCGGCCTCGGCCTCCCAGAGTGCTAGGATTACAGGCGTGAGCCACCGTGCCCGGCCATAAATCTCATTTTAAATGATTGAGTAGAATTTCATCACATCAGCACATTATAATTTACTGTTATTGTTAAATATTGAGATTGTTTTCAATTTGGGGATCTTTCAAATAATGTTTCTGTGAACATCTTTGCTGGCAATTTTAGTTATTACCTTGTTATATAAACCAATGTGTCAAAGGGTAAATATTTTTATGGACCTTGATATTGCCAATTGCTTTCTAGAAGGGCAATGCCCATTTATAGTCCATGAGATAGTACGTGAGAGCATACACCTCACTACCCTGTATGAATACTAACATTTAAGATACCTTTGTTAGTTTGAAAGTTAAAAATTGTGTTCTCTCTATATTTTTAATTTAGTAATGTGGACTTTTGTTGTCACAATGATTATGTGCTCATAGCACAAAGAAAATTAGGGCTGGAAGATACTCTCATTCACAGACAAAGAAATTGAATGACCCAATTAATCCTAGTGTTTAGGATCTTCCATTTGTTATTCTTGGTTATCACTGTCACTGTTATTCAGGGCTGCTGTGTCACTACCAGGTATGCATATTTGATACATGAGTTTTGACATAAATGTAATTCTATCCAGCAGTAACACAGAGCAACAAAACAAAACAAACTAACTAGACAACTGTGTTATGTTAAAGTAGCAAATTTGATTGACACATTATGCAGCAGTAAAATAGAAAAAACAAACAAAACCTTTGTATTTTAGCAAATTTGATGGACATATGATTCTAAAGATTCCAAAGTTAATAGCGATGTTGAAAATAGGCTGTTGTAACAGTTCTGTGAGTCAGTGGGGTTTCCCCCTTATTTCTCTTGGTTCCTGGTTCCTGGCTATATCGTTAAATGTAGATAAGGAAGGTACACAGGACATTGAATTAAATATAAAATGTTTCCTGCATATTGGCCCTTGGATACACGATAAAAAATTAGGTCTATCATGAGAACATTGAAAAATTCTTTTTTGAAAAGTAAAATGCAAGAAAGACTGTTAATGTGAGATTTTTGTTAGTTTATCAGATAAACTAAACTGGAACTAAAGTTCCTTGTACTATTATTCTAGAAATTTTTACTAATTATCTTGTCTGGATCAGTTACTTTAGTTCCATCTGCCTGCAAGTATAGCTCATTAACATAGAGATGGATCCATGTATATAGAGAGATGATTCAAAGTAGCAGAACCGCCTGGGTTCAGTGTTCTGGCACTATCATTAACTGGCTGTATGACCTTACTCAGTTTGTATTAATAGAACCACTCTTTGCCTCAGCTTCCTGATTTGTAAAATGTGGATAATGTTACCAACCTCATAGAGTTTCCATGAAGAAAAATGAGATAATATAGCAGAAGCTGTTAGAGTGGTGCCTGGCACTACTAGTACTAGAAAGTACTCAGTGAATACTCGCTATTTTTATTTTTGTTATTCTTATTATTCTAAGTATTCTGAACATTCTGTTACTACTACAGAAAGTAGCTTGCCTCCTATCTATTCATCAAGCTAATGTCTTGTGAATAGTATCAGTATAATTGTAACTATATTTCTGGAATGAGCTTACCGAAGAATTAACCTGAAAACGCTTCTTGGCTATGGAGACTAGAGCAGCTGAAAATCTGAGGCACATACAGTGTTGGCTCAGTTCATGCAACTGGGCTTCTGTTTCAAGAGGGAATATAGTAAACTGATTAAAGAGGTTGGTCTCCAGAGTCAACTATCTCTGATTTAAATACTGCTTACATCACTTACCAAATGAGATTGCAGGCAGATTATTTAACTCTCTAAGTCTTTGTTGCCCATCTACAGAGCGTTTGGATAGGACATTCCTTCCCTTTAGAGGGCCTTGCTCTGGCCTTTTGCTGGCTGTGCATCTCCCAGGGATGGCTTTGTGAGTGTGAGACATGTGCAGTCACATATGGCCTTGTGTTCAGAAGGGTCCTATGCTTGGTTTACTGTTCTGTGGCAGTCTTCTTGAAATTCTGAATAATTTTATCTTTGCACTTGTGTTTTGTAAGGGAAGTCTGATGTGGCAGTGGAGAATGCATGTAAGTAGAGTAGATAGGTTTAATATGCATGTCTGCCGTTCCTTACTATGCCATTTGCATATAGGTTCATGATGCCTTATGAGCACAAAATTTGGGTGGATTCACAATGCATACAAGGTTCACAAAACTCAAAATGAGTACAAGGTAAACATGTCATGTCTAGGGCTGAGTAAGTAGGTGTCCTGACAGCCTGAGAGGCCTTACTTTCAGTTCAAACCGGAACTTTCTTCAAACACAGAAAAAAGGCAATGGCATTTTAAGAAACATAAATGACCAAGGGATTCTATCTATCCTTTCTTATTTGTTTTACTTCCCTGTATTAGCCAACTACTTATGCTCAAAATGATGACATAAAAGGAAAGAGAAAGATGGGACAAGTCATAGTTCCTTTTCCTTTTACTCCTTCCTTAATCATCAGTCAGCCAAAGGTAGAGCTTTGGTAGAATGTGAACGTATCAAGTGAAATAAAAACACTTGAGCCGGTTTTGTGCAGTATTTACATTGTTCTGGCAAAACAAGGTACATATGCATGTATGAACTGCAAAATACAAATTGTGTGTTCCATTTGTGTTTACAACTGGCATTGCATAATATAGATGAATGGTGAAATTCATATGAATATTTTGAAATTATAATTTTTCTTTATCTAGAACAACATTAAATGACAAATAAAAAACACCATCCAAGCTGAGAAGCATTGTGGAAGAAAGGAAAAACTTTTATATTTTAGAAGCTTTAATCACACTTTTGCCCCCACTGTTTGAACAAAGAGTCCTGCATTTTCATTTTGTACTTGGTTCCCCCAAATTATATAGCTAGTCCTTTCCTCTTTTGATGGGATGAAGAATCCACAGGGCCAAGGGGTTGTGCCCATTTAGTATGTATACTCCTCTTCCTCTTTCTCTTTCTAGAAAATACCTCATGTACCTGAAGTGAAATTCCCTGACAAGTTCTCCTTAGGGCACATTGCAACAAAGGTGTGTACACTGCCAGGTTAGAAAGATGGACAAAGGGCAACTATTGATGTGGTGTGTGGGCTGACAGGGCCACACCCATGTGCATGAGGCCCCTCAGGATTTGGACTGCAGAGTGGAGGAGAGTAGGAAGAAAAGAGGGTGTACCATGGTCCATCTGTCCCTGAGCTGCTGTGTTCTGACATGACACTGAGAGGTTTCCAAGAATTTTAGGTTTGAATCTGGCCTCATGATTAAGGTATATTTGTCAATATAGGAGATAAATACATTTTCACAACTTGTTTATAATATTTGTACACTTAGACACATGGTATCTGAATCTAGATTTGTACTCTTGGCTCAGGACCCTCAAACATTAGTGGAGGGCCTGGATGTGAGTATGTGAAGCACTTAATGCCTGTCACTTTGTAAAAAAACCAGTAAATTGTGGCTTCTATCATTATCAGATAAAATAATGAATGATGATGATGATAATGTCACACTATTCTCTTCTTGGCCAAGGCCTTGAAACTCTGCTCACCTCTCCGTCCCCAACATCTCCTTCCCTCCAGTTGGTGGGGTGACGGTGGTAGTGTTAATACTCTGCTTTCCAACCCTCAGATACTGAGTCCTTGTTCTAAATGGACTGTCCCGGGTCCCACTGCCATGCCCTAGCAGTAGAAGTAGCTGCGTTCTTTTGCCTGTGGAATCATGCATGAGTTTAGTATTAATAGTATGCCCTCTGGAGTTTGAATTGTGCTGTCCATTCTATAGCTCATCATTTTTTTTAGTCCCCTGCCTCCTTATGAATTGTGAATTGCTTTTAGAATTTAGGAAAAGGTTTCTCTCTAGTGACAGTTAAAATAGGTTAAGAAGAACCATATGACATGTTTCCCTTTTGACATTTAGGTTTCAGGAACTAGGTTAAATAGATTTTTCTCAATTACAATAGCTATGCATTACCTAGTCTTTCTAATTCAATGGCTTTTATGTCCTCATTATTTAGTTCTTACCTGGATTGCTAAATTTGATTATCTGTGTGAAATTTTACTGTAAGACTCCTTGAACACTGTTTTGTTGATTTGTTTTCTCTTTTCTTGTTTTAATGAATCACTCTAACAAAAAAGTTTTGGAAAGATTTTGGCATTTTTTAAAAGTCTAAAACCATGTAGAATTATTCCAACTAAAATCCACTGAGACCATATATGAGGTCCTTTTTGTTTAAAGTACAATTTAAAAATTTTAATGCTTATATTATCTCTCTCTCTCTCTCTCTTCCCTTCCCACCCCCTTATTTTTTTGCTGGTGTTGATATCACCAGATTATCATCAGGTGAATGAAAAGAATTAGATCTCTATACCCACGTGCAGAAAAATGGAATTGGATCCTTATCTCACATCATAGACAAAAATTAATCCAAAATGAATTAAAGGCTTAAAGATAAGACCTGAAACATAGAAAACATATAAGGGGAAAACTTTATGATATTGGTCTGGGCAATGATTTTTTGGATTTGACTCCAAAAGCTCAGGCAACACAACCAAGAATAGACAAATGAGATTACATCAAACTAAAAATCTCCTGTAAAGAAAACAATTAACAGAGTGAAGAAGCAACCTATGGAATGAGAGAAAATATTTGCAAGCCATACATCTGATAAGGAGTTAATATATAAGGAACTCAATATAAGGAAGTCAACCAATTCAATACCAAGAAAAAAAAAACAAATTAAAAAATAGGCAATGTACCTGAATAAGTATGTCTCAAGAGGAGACATGCAAATGGCCAACAGGCATATAAAAAAAATGTTCAACATTACTAATCGTTAGAGAAATGCAAATTAAAACCACAATGAGATATCACCTCTTACCTGTCAGAATGGCTATTATCAAAAAGATGAAATATTGAATGTTTTGGCAAGATATAGAAAAAAGGGAACCCTAACACACTATTAGTGGAAATGTAAATTAGTGTAGCCATTATAGAAAACACTATGGAGGTTCCTTAAAAAATTAAAACTAGAGTTACCATATGATCTAGCAATCCGCTCCTGGGTATATATCCAAAGGATTTTAAATCAGTATGATGAAGAGATATCTGCACTCTGGTGGTCATTGCTGCATTATTCACAATAGCCAAATTATGGAATCAACTTAAGCATCTATCAACAGATACTCAACAGAGCAGAAAGGGATAAAGAAAATGGGGTATATATAGTTATCATGAAATTACAAAGACAGTTTGGTGGGGTAGGAAGTGAGCAACTCAGAGGATTAGGAAATTGTGGCCAAAATAAGATACTGGATTTTAAGATTTCACAGGTCAATCTGTTCCAGGTCATCACTAGGTCCAAATTGTGCCCTTAGATATATTAAATCAAACCACATGGAATTGCCAATATGCCCATTTTTTACTTATAAAAAAACACTTTCAAGATCCAATCCAATAGTTTTCTCAAGTTTAATGGAGGTGGGGTAAAAATCAAGGAATTTTAAGGATAAGATATTGATTGGCTCGTTCATATAGATTCTGATACCACTCAGAACAATTTTAGGAAATGAGGGGGAAGAGTGTTGTGCCTCAGATGCCTATCTTGGGTGAGGATGATAGATGACAGTGAAGAGAAGGGTTGAAGGATGGCATAGATTAATGGCATAGTTGGAGGCCTTTACAAAAAAAAAAAAAAAACAACAACATTAGATCATAGGAGTAATGGCCTTGTTTGGAAGTTGCAAAAGGGAGCTTGGTACCCTTTCTTGGTACTTGTATTTGGGTATTGGGAGAAGTACCAATGTCTGGGATAGATTTATTAGATCTTCTGTGTTATCTTTCTGATAGGCCACTTAATTGGCCTATCAGAAACTAAAAAAACTAAGGTCATTATGGGGCAATGGTGGCATAAAGTAAAATTTTGGCTTATTACTTATGACAATTCAGATCCATTTTACAATAAACTGCCTTATAACCAGAGTGCATAAGAATTTTTTTTTTACTGTTCTCTACTTTTTATGTTATCTACTTGCTGACATTTACCTCTTTTCTCCTCTGAAGTCACATCATGCCCCCCCAAGCAGTTTGCCACTGTATCCCATGGTACATTCTTCTGAGTTCACCCAAATGGGAAATTAAAGTTTCAGTGAGTGATGTTCAAAATTTTCAAGGCTAAACCCATGGCAGCCAATGTTCTATGTAGCAGAGTTGGGACTTCAGACTTTTTTGTCCACTTGGAGCAGATGAGTAACCCTGTCCTCAGGTATGTGCACTGGTTTGGTTTTCTAACTTTCAGAAGAGAACTCCAAACTGACTCTCTGCAAATTTGGCTGGCAAAACACCTGGATGTGCCCTCAATAAATACTGACTTTTTGGACATCAGTGTTTTCTAGCCTTGGAACTCTACTGTTCAGTTATTATAACAAAATTGCATGTAAGAAACACTAGTCATAGAAAGCTGCCTGAAGTACATGCAATCCATTCATTCCAAGTTTTATCTCTGAGGCAAGGTTAAGAGCTACTTGGTAGGTCTGCATCGTTTGGGTCCCTGTATAATTGCCTTTCCTAAACAATGCAGTGGTGTTACTCCATTGGCTTGCAGTGAAGGCTGTTGTGATTAGCACTGTATTAAACTTGTTGTTTATTATATGAATGTTGCTAAGTCTGCACCCTTACTATCACAGCACCCTACTTTATTGAGGATCCACAGATGAAAACTCTGGTGGTTCTCAGAACTAGGAAAAGCCATGCTTCTCCCAAGCCTCCAATTTGCTTTTAACTGAAGACTGTTAACTTGTTACTGTATATGTCTCCTTTGTCTTATCTACTTGTCACAAAATGAAATGTGTAACCTAGCTGTAGCAATTGTATTGGAAAATTATAGTATGCATTAGATGTGCTGATCCTTCCCCTGGTTTTTATTATATATTTACTTCATTCCATTTATTTATTTTTTAGTATATTTATTGTATGTGTCTCTGAGATGCCTCAAATCCTGTTTTGGAATAAGGAAGGTCTATAAATAAAGAAATAAATTTGGGGTCTACATGGAAACAATATCCTATACATTTTGTTTTCAATCATAAAGAGACCCACCCATGTCCTGAACTCATTATGCTAAGGAACTGAGAACTTAAAACACTTTTTACAAGAATATCTACCCTTGGAAGCACTGGACTCTGTGATTAGTCCTTGATGGGGACTGCCATACTGCTATGTCTATATTTACATCCCTTTTTCCTTTTCTTCTCCTTCCCTTTTCATTTATCATGCTGCCAGCCTCTCTCACACTTAATCAGCCCTTTACGTGATCCTCAAATCCCCCCTTCTCAAGAACAGCTCTGATCATATTGGCCTCCTGATTTCAAAAATAAATCCTCAAATACTCTTTAGTGCCTGCAGGAAAAAGACTCACAACTCTTACTCATCTTTGTATCCTTAGGACCTACCATAGGTGTGGAATACAGTAGGCAACTGATTAACATTTGTTGAATGAACTGAATTGCATTAAATAATTAGAGCACTTGGTGCAAAGTACACAATAAATGTTTATTTCCCAATCATTTTGCCTTCACTCCTGGCCTGAAGGTACCTTTCCCACCTAATTTCCCACTGCTGTGGCTTTAAGCATCATGATTCTTGAAATTTCATGCACATAACATCATTTCTGTGCCTAGGGACCCTTCATCATGCTGTGATTTCTTTCTACAATGCAATATCTTCCTTAAATGCATCATCCTTGCTCAAATCTAGAGAAAAGATGTTGGTCATGTTGGTCCAAAGCTCCTATATAACGAAGTCATGCCTTTTATATTTAAATAATTTAGTTTGGCCATTTCTAGTATCATTTACCAAAAGAAACCAAACAGTTTCTAGCAACTCTGTTAGATTAGCTACAATTGCAAGTCCTTTTTAACTGGCAAAGCTCCTTGAAATGAATAAAACCATACCTCCATTTATTGATACAAGTGCCCCTTCTTTCTAGTATTCAAAATCATTCAGAATAAGATTGAACAACCCAGTTGTTTAGCATTTTATTTCATTATATTGCCCCCTACAGGAAATCTGAAATACACTTTAGAAAATTTTATGATCAAAAGGACAGAGGGTTTACTTTTATTTATCTCATGAAAACTCAGCCCAAGCCTACTGACACCTGCAGTTCTCCGAGCCACTTCCACATAATCTTTAAAACGTGAATGCCAGGAATGGTGCTGTTGATATTAATATTAGGACAAGGAACGGAAGTGTCATCAGGAGGAGGTGTCTCTGTAGAAGGCTGTGGAGGAATAAACAAAGATACTTGTGCAATGTTGGATATTTCTGATTTCAGATCAACCTTATCAACAGCCTGAACAGCAATGAAGAGATCTGTGCCATTTTCAAAAGTGATGTTTTCTGGTTCAAACACAAAGACTTCCTCAGAGTTGGCCTCCTGAGGGATGAGGTCATCAGTATTCACTTGAAGAGAATCATTGAACTTGTCTCTGAGATCAAGAATACTTGTACTTATTCGAATGATATACTTGTAAGCTAAAAAAAGAAAAAAAGGAAGTGACTTGTAATTCTCAAATCTTAAAGAGCTAAGAAAAGCCCTTAAGCTTAAAAAGTCTACTAGAAACTATCACTATCCCATAAAATTCCTAAATAAATGAAATCAATGGTCCATATTTATAAGGGATTAGTATCTTTTTCATTCTTGTTTGTATGTCCTGACAAAGTGATAAATATAAAGCTGGATCGGGCATGACTTAAGGCCTTGGTCAGCATTTCTGTCCATAGCACATGGCTAAAGGGAGAGATTGTTTAATTACTGTTTATTATTTTATTCCTTACAAAGGGATTTTTGCACCAGCACTTCTCAAAGTGTAATGTGGGTACAAATCACCCAGGGATCTTAAAACGCAGATTCTGGTTCAGTAGGTCTGGGGTGGGGCCCGGGGCTCTGTGTGTCTAACAAGGGTTCAAGGGATGCCCATGCGGCAGCCCATAGGCCACACTGTGTGACACAAAGCAGGACCTGAGGTTTCTTCCAAGGGACAGCTCTGCTCTGTAGGTATCTGTGCTCTATTCCCTGTTCTTCCCCAGGAGTCATTACTGAAAATGAGGTGTATTAAAGAACAGTTTGGCAAGATTTCAGAAAAAAGTAACGTTTGCCTTTCCTGACTGAAACCTCTCACTCCCAAAGTGGGCCGTTTTTCAGATTTTAAGCCTCTCTCACTTAGCAATCTTTACCTTTCCTTTCAGAGAACGGTCAAGATCCCTCCTGCCTTCTGCCCCCTCACCCATCATAACACACCTGCCTGCCTCACCCTCTTCTGCTTCTCTGCTCGGCTGGTAAACTCCTTCACAGAGTCCACACCACAGTCAGCTTACCTGTCCCGTGATCATAATCATCCCCAGGAGCTGTCCAAGTCAGATTGATGAGATTGCCCCCCTGGATTTTCGCCTTCAGGTCGGTGATTTGGCAAGGTGGGAAGAGATCAGGTATGGGGGCCTTTGGGATATCAGAGGCCACAAATGAACCTCCCGAGGTTGTTCTGCTAAAACATACTTGTTTGTCTTGAGGATCATTCTTATTAATTTCAGGTCTTGGTGGATTCCATTTTATTTCACCTGCATTAAATAATTACTCAAAATATGGTAAGCAACATCACCAAAGGTCACTTCTTCTCTGTTTTCTTGTCGAATCACCCTCTTCCTACTCTCCCCTTCCCCTTCTTCCCTCCCACACACAAAATTCATTTTAAATATTTGGTGACAAGACCCCAAATCAGGTTGCATCGGAGGGAAAAAAGCTAAGAGAGAATCATGATTCTTTATCTCACAGATATTTCCTGGATATTTAGTGGAATAACCTTTTGGAATTTATTTTCCTAACATTTGTTCTGGAATTGTTTCTTTTCCCGTCTTTTTGCCTATCCTGATCTTCACATTCCATAAGGTCCATTTAAATACTACCTCTGTTTTAAACTCAGACTGCCTTAAGAAATCTTTGCTGTACTGTGGGTTTCATTATCTTGCCTATGTATTTGATAATTAATCATCTGGACTTTCAAGGATTGCCTCGATTGTAATTCCATGCATATTTCTTTCACTTTCTCCTTATTTGTGTGTTTTTTTAATTAGATTGTAGTTTTTAATGAAATTGTTTGATGTTAGGTGTTACAAAATTTTATGCTTTTGAAAAACTCCTGATTTTCTCAATATATGCATGAGAACCTAGTTCTTGTAGCGATCTCAATTTCCTTCACGTTCTTGTTGAAAGCTTGTGTAAAAGTAATCCTGGAATTCAAAAAATACTCTGCTTGCTCAATGTGTGGGGTTCTCAGATTCTCTTTTTAATAAAAATATTCATTCCATAATACCCTAACTTGGCATTACTTAGAATTTGCTTTCTCATAAGCTCTACATCTGTAACCCACAAAATTTTTATTTGTAAAGACAGATTAATATTCATGGCCATTAATCTGGTCTTGGGCAAGGATGACATAGGTGCTTTGGAAGGTTCAGGGTTGTATTGAATTTCCCAATAGAGACTGGCTCTCTTGGTATTACGGCTCATCAAGTGATGGAGGGAAGAACATAGTTTTTTAGTGCTAGGCCAGGCACTATCACTATTAGTTATATGGACCAATAACCTCTCTAGCCTCTGTTTCCCCATCTGTAAAAAGGGATATTTAGGAGAATGAAGTGTACTACTGTAAGTAAAGCACTGTGATAAAGGTACACATAGCTACTAACCCAATCCCCTCCTGCCTTCTTCTCCTAACTCAAAAAGCAATAATAGTGTCTCTTAAAGCATTTTTTTCCTATGGTCACCTTTGCATGAGTGGACAGCACATGTCTCAGAATCCTCCCTTCACTAAGCACACACTCAGGTAAAGAAGATAGTGGGAAGCTTCTTGAAGGAGCTCTTCTTACTGCATACCAACATCAGGAAAAGTTCTGCCCAGAACAGGGTGGAGATTGATAGAAAACAAGTGCTGGAACTCATCAGGATTCAGACTTGGTCTCAATTCCTGCTCTAGTCCAGGGCAAGTATTTGTAACCAGGAGTGGTGTGGGACTGTCTGTTTCATGGACATAATGTTCCTACCTGCTTGCTGTTGAAAACCACTGGATAGAACACAGCTTTTAATTACCTCAGTTCAAAGCCCAGCCCTCTACCAAATAAAGGATGTGGGCTCAGTGTGCTGACCAGAATTAGGTTCATCTACTATTCTCCCTGGTCTGAGCAGGAGGAGACAAGAGGAAAGAAAGACAGTGGACTTATAATGGTGACAATGATGAAGATAACAAGCCCTAAATTGTTATTTTTTATTCAGTGGAAATTCTTCATTAGAATGAATTAGAAATGCTTCAGTGGAAAGATCGTCATTAAAAATGTTTTAAAAAGACTAATAAAACATTTATTGCACACTATTTACCAGCAACAGCTTATTAGATGTATTTACTTGTTTATTCCTCATGACCATCCTATGAGGTAGTTACCATTATTATCCTTATTTTACAATTGAGGAAAGTGAAGCACAAAGAGATTACCCAAAATACATTATTTGGTAGAGGGCTGGGCTTTGAACTGAGGTGGTCAAAAGCTGTGTTCTATCTAGTGGTTTTCAGCTGGGAGCTATTTTGCCCATCTAGGGGATAATGGATGATGTATAAGAGACATTTTTGATTATCATGACGGGGGTGGGGGCTGCTATTGACATCTAGTGGGTAGAGGATAAGGATGCTACTAAACATCCCACTATTGCAGAGGGTAGTCTTCCACAACAAAGGATTGTCTAGGTTAAAATGTTAATAATACCATGATTGAGAAACTCTGATTGAATCATGCACCATTATTTCCCACAGGCTTAATGGTTTCCTCTTGATCACAAGCCTTTTACTCAAGCCAGGTGTGTTATTACAGGTTACTTACCATTCTCAATCCAGCCAGGTATGTACAAAGCTCCACTCTGCTGGGCTATCACGCTCCGTCTGGCTGCATCAATTCCTCCCAGAGCCCACACTTTTACACTGTATCTACCATTTGTATCATAAGCTGTAAAATACCTTGAGTAGATACCATCATGCTTAGTAGCATCAGCACCTTGGTAAGTAAATGAAGGAATTAATGAATATAAAGGTAACTGGGCATTTGTATACTTCCAACTCATATGTGGGTTAAAAATGTTCCAAGCAAAGATGTTGAGCCTAAGAATACTGAGTTATAGAAATGCCCCCTGTATTTCTGGAGACAAGATTTGATTTCAGAAGTCAAATAAGGCTTTGCCTTAAAGAAAAAAGAAATGTGTTGGTTCAAAAGCTGCCTCGTCTCAGGAGGGCGTCTCCTTGGTCAGTAATAGCTGCACTTCAAAGAGACAGCTGTAAACTGGGCCTATGGTTCTCAACTGTTTTGAAAGACAAGACAGGCCTCTTCCTAGAGCCATGGGTTGCTGGAGCTGACAAGGACCCCTGGAGATGAGAGCTGATCAGAGAGATATGCTAATACCCAAGCCGGGCTCAGAAGGAGCCATGGGGTTAAAGTAATTAACACAAAGCACAGCTCATGTTGACTTATGAAATCATCTCTGTCTCCAAGAACACAATCACCGGAGCCAAGATGT
This sequence comes from Lemur catta, assembly GCF_020740605.2. NCBI lineage: Eukaryota > Metazoa > Chordata > Mammalia > Primates > Lemuridae > Lemur > Lemur catta. The sequence continues at coordinate 58,469,247 of NC_059130.1, forward strand.
CTCTGTTTTTTGCTTAAGTAATAGCCTTATCAGAAAACTTAGAAGTTTGCCCCAAGAAGATTTTACAACTCATTGTTCCCCTAGTTAGAGTTAGTTAGAGGATCTGTAGTAGCCTTTTAGAAGACTTTGACCCTAAAGCAAACTGCTTGTTAGTATGTAAATCCCGTTGCCCTTGGCAACGGGAGCCTGTACCTACCCTATATAATACCTGTGTGGAGTTTCAGTCTGTGATATATTTTTGGCGGGAAGAAATATACCCATCTGGATACCCTCCTTTTATCTATTTTCATAAACCTTTACTTTATAAACTATATCTGTGGCTCTGTGTATTATTATTATTATTCTGTTTCCTACTATTTTTTCATCCTTTGCGATGACCCCTGCCTGAGAGACCTGATAGGAAGGAAAAACCTCTTTGCTGGGAGCGGAGCTAACTCCCCGCACAAAGAGAAATCCATCAATATCTTTATGAGATCTTAAGATTTGAGTACGTTAAGAATGAGGCCTATTTATTCTTTTACCACTGTGTGTACGTGTATGTGTGTAGTTTTATGTGTACATTTTGCCTTCTTGAATTGTCTTTCTTTTTGAAATCTGAGATCATGTTGGGTTTTTGTTATACCCAACATAGCCCAAGGTAACTACTCAATATGTATCTATTAAACTGAATTGAATTGTTGTATGTGACTAAGGAGGAAAAATATATGATTATTTAATAAAAGTTATGACTTTTCAGGGTAGATTTAGGTAGGAAATTCATTTATAGAATTTATTCTAATAAGATTACTTGCATCACAGACATGTTCTTTCTAAAAAGATGCAGAGTCTCTTTTCTCTCTCCTGATAGACTTCTTAAATACAAGAATAATGGACATATTTTCATTTCAGAGGCAAGTTAATATAGAGCCTGTATAGATATAGAAATCATATAAAATTGTACTCAAATCCATCTCTGCTGCTTTCTAAATGTGAAAGCCTCAGTTTCTTCACACTCAAAAGTGTGTGGTGAAGATAAAAACAAGGATGTATATATATATGTCTTTGTGTATATCTTTGTGTATATATACATACATATATGTATATATAAGTATATATAACCACCTAACACAAAATAGCTATTAATTTTCCTCCTTCTCTTTTTGAGGGGTGTGGAATACCTTCCGACAATCCCTTAGAGGCTCTATGCCTATTGGGGTTAAACCACTAATGCATTTTGAGCTTTGCAGAAGCCTTTACCAACATTTTGAAATATACGAATTGTGAGGAAACAGAGAATACTCCCAACCAGCCCCGCAGGGCTGGGCTCCTTGCTTCTAACTGCCCTCACCAGACTATGCCCTTTTGCTGTTCTCTGGTTGCTTCTTAGAAAAAGAAAGATATATGTTCGAATTTCTTGGATGACTACCTGCTCCATTGTCCAGTAATTCCAAGGTAACTGTATTTCCATCAGATTCGATCAGGGCTGTGACACTGGCCTTGAGAATCGGTGAGGCTCCTTGGCGAATATTTGCATAAACTATCATGGGGCTAGGGAATTTGCCTGTGTCCTTGTTAATTTTGGAGGTCACTGTAATTGGAGGCAGGGTGGCACTTGATGCACGGGAAGTGACAGTCAGTGTCAGGGTTTGTGAGCTTGCTTGCAGACTGTATTTCCAAACACCAACCTGATCAAAACAAGTGGAGACATTTCCAATTAATAACATTAGGTGACACAGACCTGACTTCAATGTCACATATAGGAAAAGCTTATCTGATACAAGCATGTTGCAGGCATACATAAGAAGATTTGGGCATTTTTGATACTACGTCAGCCAAGGAGAACTTCAGTGTGTTTGGACTAACTACATGGTTCCCATTGTCAAGAAAATCCTACTCAGGGGGAAAATGATTTCTGAAAGCTGTGTCCTTATCTTCAAGAAAGTTTAGCATTTGAATATGTTAAGGATGAGGCCTACTTCTTTTACCACTCTGTATGTATGTATATGTGTGTGTATATGTGTATAGTTTTATGTGTATATCTTGTCTTCTTGAATTGTTGTCTTTCTTTTTGAAATCTGAGATCATATTGGATCTCTGTTACACCCAACACAGCTCAGGGTAACTACTCAATATGTATCTATTGAATGGAATTGAATTGTTGTATGTGACTACAGAGAAAAAAATATTATACGATTACTTAATAAAACTTATGACTTCTCCTCAGGGTAGATTGAGGTAAATCATTTACATTCATTCTAATAAGGTTACTTACATCACAGTAAGCAACATGTTCTTTCTAAAAAGCCTTGGTTTTTTGAGAGATGGACTCCTGAGGTAGAGGAAATAGTTTTCATGATCCTGAAGCTTCAAGGATCATTTTGCATCTTGACTGTGATATAGTTTGAAGGTTCTCCCTTTAGTACCTGGACAAAATATCACCTATTGCCTTTCTCTTGACTTGCTGGCATACTGAGTGGTTTTGATTGGATGGAGATTTTTCCTTGTTCTCTCTTTGATTCAATACTGACTCTCCTTTTAGCAACCACCAACATTTTAAAAGCTACAATTATTCTGTAAAAACTTTATTTATTATCAAATTGTGAGAAGGAAAAAAGCTGACTTCATACCTTGGCAGTGCCTGGGATTTGGAGGTAGGACATTTTTGTTTTTGTATCCACTAAAAAGCCATCTTGTTTCTTTCCACTGGGATCCCAGAGAAGGATTTGGGGAGATTGTGTTGTCCAGGTGACAAGAAACAAAGTGTCATTTCCCACCGTGCTGTCCACAATCACTGTGCCGTTCATCCACTGACTGTTCTTAAAGGTTGATCCCTTACTTTCAAGCTATAAAGAAAAACAACTCTTTACTTTCTGGAGAGCACAGCTCCCAACACATGGTCTTCTCCATTCTGCCCCTGACTCTCAAGTGCCCCATTAAAAAGCTTTCAGTGATGCCTGCCTCCTTGATTTGGACCTATTATGGTTTAGGACCTATTATGGTCCAGTTCCAAATTACCTTTCCAGCCTTAGCTTCCACAATTTCCCTTCCTCCACCCAAATAAGACCACTTCCCCAAACTGTCCTTCTGAATTCCTGACTTTATACTACTCTCTGCTTTTCCTAGAAGTCTTTACATTTATTTCCCCTATTTATCTAAGCTTTGTATTGATAAGTCTTCTCCATTTGTCTAAGCCTTACTCATCCTTCAAAATTCGGTTCAATTATCAATCTCTCCATAAAGCTTTCTCCGATGTTCATCTCCCTCACCAGTTGTAAATAATCTCTCCCTCTTGTGAACTCCTGTAGGATTTCATTTCTGTCAGTCCTTTGATGTCACCACATTGTGCTTTACCTTATACTCACTGGTGTACACAGCTTATCTCATTTACCAGACTATATACCCTTAAGGGGACTGACTGAGATTTAGTTTTCACCCACATAATGGATTGTTTCAATGACCTAATTGCTAGGTCAAGTATTATTGCAGTCCCTGTGTAGATAAATGAAATAAGCCAATAGCAAGGCTGGTGTGTTGCTTGGAGTAGAATGAAGGAGCTGCCAAGCAGGGACTGAGGCAGGGAAGGATTAACAAGGCTTTTGTGGAAAACGTGAGTTTGAGGATTATCTCCTAGATAGTTATTAATTGTCTCTAAGTTGGTACCTATTAGAAGATAGAGTGGCTTGATCAAGAAGCCAGATTTTCTAGTTTCACAGGTAGATTATGATCTTGGCTGTGGAGAAAGTGAAGGGCTATTAGATCTGGTTCTTGTAGCAAATTGGTAAATGAGTCCTGTTCATTTCTCCATCTCTCTCCCTTTAGGTTCTTAAATATAAAAATAATGAGCAGAAATTGCCTGACTGTGAACTTGTCCTTTTACCAGTTTAATTACTTTTCTAAGACACATTCCTCTCTTTTCCAAACCAGGTCCTTGAGTTTAATTTTCTAAATCTGAACTAGGATAAGAAAACTATTAAAATGCCATCCAAAGATGGATAGAACTGCTGTTTTCTCTGATTGAATAAATGCTACACCAGTAGACCCTAAAGCTATTTTTTTGAAATCTGTCATTGTTAGGGTTTTGACATTTACAGTATTATTTTTACGTTTATCCAAACTGTCATAATAAAAGTTATAATTCACACTGGTGTGAATGCTGATTGTTTATTCTAGTTTAAAATTTCATGTAATTTCTGCAACTACTGGAAAAGAGCATTTTGAAATACATTTGTCCTCTTTTTTAAAATAGTTCCAAGTCTTTTGAAAGGCAATTTGGTTTTCTTCAGATGGACCCATGGATGTTTTCTGGTTCATACCTGGTGGAGAAACTAAGAGGTGAAGTTTTTTGCCCATGGTCACAGAGTTAATGGCAGACCCAGGACCAAGGTCGAGGGGTCTGGACTGACACCACCAGCTTTCCACAGTACAAAGCACTTCCTATCCATTATATAAACATCTTGGCAAATATCAGGGATTTGACATAATGGAAAAATAGAGCAAGTAATCCCTGAATACTTGTTCCAGAAAATTTGTAATTGAGATGATCTACTCTGAAGAAAATTCTGAGCCAATTATATTGCTATGGGTGCTTCTTAACAGATGTTAAAAAAGAATTCTCGGACCCAGCATAATTTATGTTACTGGTTTCTATGAGGAAATCAGTATTGTTTCCAAACATGCAAACACTAATTGCCTTGTTTAAACGAGTAGTGTTGCATTTTAGAAATAATGTCTAATATCAAGCTGAACCTTCTATTTTAATTCACTACTAGAAGAATGTAAAATTTAAAACTTTTAACCATTAGAGTCTCCATCTTGGCTATGATTATGTATAAACATGAAAAACCAAAGAGTAAGAACTCCAACCTGGATGGAGCGCTGAGAGGGAGCTCCATTTCCTGATGTAAGGGCCCCGAAAGCATCAATGAGGCCATTGTTCTGAACTTGATCGGAAGCATATGTCTGTAATCCTCCTAAAATGCAATTACATTATCAGAAATAATTTCCCAAAGCAAGTATTTGCAACATTTTAGCTGTTGTTAAAATAGGAGAATACACAAAATAAATAGTCTATTGTATTATTATTAATATTTTAGAGACAAGATCTCACTCTGTCACCCAGGCTGGAGTGCAGTAGCACAATCACAGCTCACAGCAACCTTGAACTCCTAGCCTCAAGGGATCCTCCCGTCTCAGTCTCCCACAGTGCTGGGATTACAGGTGTGAGCTACGGCATGTAACCCCACTGAGTTATTAAAGGATGAATAGATCAACATTAAGTAGGTGCCCAGATTAACTCAGAAGTTGATACTAATTTTCTAATCCTAGTAAATAACAGCTTCAGCAACCTCTCAGTCATCTGGCTACTTCAACTGTCTGCAAAGCAGCCATGAATCTCTGACAAGACATAACTGATACCATAAAATCTACATTTTAAAGGTCATGCAGTTTTATATGAGAGAGTCTATTAAGCCTTATGCCAAGTCTATTGATTTACTCTTATTTGAAACATAATTCTAATAAACTTGGCTTTAGAGTTTTCTTCTAAATCAGGAAAGATGCATACGTGAAAACAGCAAGAAATAACAATGGAAAAAGGGACAGTTATGAAATGGTATAATATGTAGTAAAAATAAGATTATACATCATGCCTGGCAGTCTTGGGCTATTAGAATAGGTGTAACTAGGATAGTTGATGTGAAAGCACTTTTAAACTATTAAAATGCCATCTGAAGTTAAGGAAAGATTTCAGTAATGTCATCAATCCCCATCCACAGCCCCTTATCTAGGTGAGTACATTTCTCCCCAGCTGCTCTAAATATTGGCTGCTAATGGCTTATAGCTGTCTCCTTTCTAGAGAATGATCTTACCAAAAAGGGCTGCCCTACCTAGAGAAATAACATGCCCCTCACCTCTGCCTTGCCCTGACCATCCACAGCCAATGATTGATGGTACAAAAGTCCAACCCTCCTGCTTCAAGGTGGGACCAAGTCTGTGGTGCATTTCCCATTCCAGAGTCCCCTGTGGACTCAGCTAGACTCTTACTAGGTCCACATGTGTGCTTAGCTCCTTCCCTTGCCCTGTTTTTGCCTCCTTCCTTTTCTCCTGCCAGCTCTCCCTCCATAAATCACATGCATCCAAATCCCTGTCTTAGGCTCTGCTTCTAGGAAACCCAGCTAGGTAGTATTAGGATCAAACAGTCCTGTCATTTTAGCTACATCAAAAGGCAACTCAGTATAAATAATTGATACTCATAACATCGCCCCTAAGTGAAAAAAAAGAAACAGAAAAAGAAAAAAATATGGTCACCCATGCTGCTAAAGAAGCCAAGGAAATATGGGACCTATTTTAACCATCTGCCTGTGTATGGGAAATAGACCTATAATACATTAATGGTTTGTGGAGAAACTGCGTTGTATTCTATTTTTGGAATGACCTTCTTCATTGTTCACCAGGCCCTTTGTATCATGATATTATGTACTCAGTGGCTTGTCTGTCTCCCCTGGATCTCTTGGCCAGCTGCCAGCTAGAAATGATTGGTTTCTGGTTAATTTATTAGATGAGTAGTCCTTATAAGGTGCCTGCGAAGAGGACCCTGAGTCCTCACTAAGGGGCTGTGCTGGTTCCATCTTCTCCAGACTGCCCTGGTACTAGCTCCAGAGTCTTAAAACAAATGGGTGGAGTCAGTTCTAATGGCCTTTGAGAGTAAGGGCAGCTAGTTGGCTAATAAGATTACCTCATCTCTCCCCATCCCACCTTTCTCTTATCTCTCTCCATCCCTCCTTTCCCCCATCTCTCTCCATCCCACCTTTCCCCCACTCCTAGGTTCACTGGGAGAGACCTACACCGGTCTCAGCAGACCATCCCTCACCTGTCATTTTGGACAGCTCCTCTAGTTCTTCAGCTGCAGAGGGCCCCAGGGCGACTGTGTGGATAATGGCTCCACTTTGTTTCACCTCGTTAAAGCACCCGCTTATGGTGGTGTCCTCCCCATCAGTCAGCAGCACAATTTCAGATCCATCTGTTGAGTATTTCTTCCTAATCACCTAAGGACATGATTCAGAGCATGAATTATCAGACTCAGTGTGGCCAAGGTGTTTGTGTGAAAACTTTACTTACAGAGAAGGAGAAGAAAAATTCTAGAGGGAATAAATTACAGTGTCTGGGAATGGTCAAATATCTGTCTTGAAATGATACAATCTTAACCCAGTAGCATCCATGAAACTCAACAGTCATCTTTTCCCTTGGCTAGCCTGCTCCAGAGAGGGATGTTGTAGCATGCAGCGCAGCTCTAGGTATAGACAGCACCGGGGAAGCAGCAAAGAAGGTTTTTTCGTTTCCTTCACATGATCCCTCCTTGACAGGCTTTCAGAGGTTCCAAGATGCCTTCAGAAACCATCCTTACTTAATGGGGATTGCATTTGGGGGATATTAGACCCAGGGCAGATTTTAGCTTGTATGATATTGACCAGTCTGACAATACCAGCTGTTTATGGCTGGCATTGGTTCTGATCAGCCATTATCCAGGTCACATGCATCGTTAAATTTTTAATATCCCTTCTGATTAAAGTGAAACATTTTGTTCCTATTAATCCCCAATTCCTAGTTGTCCTGTGACACCTATGTCTCAACTATTCCTGGTAGACTCAGTCTATATATATGTTTTACATGGTGTAGAGAGGATACTCCTTTGGCCAGTATTGAATAAGATTATGATGGATGGGAAATTAGATAAAAGAATAGTGTTATCTATTTAAGAGAAAGTAAGAGTTCACTCTTCCCCTAAAAACAGTGGAAGGAGCGATCCAGAAGTAGAGAAGATAAGCAATCAAGCCCAAGTAACCTTCCCTCTCTGGACCAGAATTGCAGAGATGGAAGGCATCTTAAGTAGATTGAAAGGAGAGCTGGAGGCAGAGGAGGCTTCTGCTCCCCTCCCTGTTTGAGCTCTGAAGGGAGGCTGCCACACAGGCAGTCATTAACGACACGGGAAGACCAATCGTGACCATTACTGTTGCTGTGTCAAGGAGCCTAGAGCCCAGGAGCCTGTCAGCTGTGGTTGTGGCCGTGTTCTGACAAAGCTACAGGGCTAGAGAGGCCCAATTTGGATTCCCTTGTCTCACTTCCCGTAACTGCTGTGTGTCATGCAAAACAGTTCCCACATATCCCACAGGGGAGATAGAAGGCAGCTGGGTTGAGAGCTGGAAGGTCAGAGAACAGGTAATCCTGCCACAGAGGCTGAGGAATGTTGACCTGGCTGGAGGCTGGCTGGAGGACGTGGGGGCGCTCAGGGCTCTGCTCCAACAGTGAGAGCCAGGGTAGGGCTGAGTCAGCAGGGGAGGACCACTGGACCCTGACCAAACCAAGAGAACAAGCCAAACCTCTGTGGCCACAGCAGACAGCACTGCAAGGAGCCCAGATCGGACCTGACCTGAGTCCTGTTGCAGAGGCCAGCAGGGATCTTGAGGACAGTGTAGGATCCAAGGCTCTTTGCCTCATCACCCTGAAGTCACACAAGTTCCTCCCACCCCACACCCAGTCTCCACTGGGGAGGAGGCCCATTCTAAATTCCAATTGTATCCCTCAGCCATATAAACGGAAAATGCCGAACCAGAAGTTCTCTCTTCACCACCACATCATCTAGCCTTAGTCATCTCCCCTAGGGTTTTGCATAGCAGGAGTTTGGTACAGCACATCAGTGATTTCATTGTCAATTTTCCTTCCTCATTTGCCGCTTTAATCAAAGCTTGGGTGGGTGGCAGAAGCAATAGAACCCAGATGCATGTAGATGTCTGGAGAAGGGTTTTGCAGCTGACTATACACAAAAGAAACCATTTTTAGGAAACTGACATTTAAAATGGAATAAAAGGGCTAGAGGAACAGACAGTATTTAAGGAAATAGATCAGTCCAATGTCAGGTCAAAGAATGTGAGCAGGAAGTTTTATGTTCCTGCTGCCACTTGGGAAGCTGGAACAGCCCCATTGACGTGTGTTGTGCTCAAAAAGCAGGCTGAGGGCAGACCTGCCCAAGACACTGAGAGGTTCTGAGATCTTAGGCCAGCCAGCCCCTTTCAATATCCTATTCGTTGTTTAATGTAGCTAAATAGCCTCTAAATAAATATGGAATTTTGCATTCTATATTTGGAGCAACTAAACATCAGGTGTTACTAGCGCAATTAATTAACTTGATTCAATTTTATGTACTAAGAACCTCCTATATAAATGATATTGTGCTAGCAGCCTGGGAGGTAAAAAGACAAGTCCTATCCCGAAAGAAGTTTTGCTCAATTGAAACACATGATTAGAATCTAAGACAGAAGAACCTAGAAGCCATAAGAGATAGTTTTGTTTTTAAAAAGTCATAAGTTTTGGAAAGAGATTTTATATAGTTGAAAGATCAGGAAAGATGTCAAGAAGTAGGTGGCGTCTGTGATGAGCCTTTGAAGAATGAGTGTGATTTGAGGTGCAAAGAAGGGAGGAGAAAGTGCTCTCTGTGAGGAGCTAGTCTGGCAAAGCTACAGAAGCTCGAATGACAGGCGGTACAATTTGCTTAAACACAGGATACCTGGAAGAGAGTCCTTGGTGCTTAAGCCTGGAATGGTAGGTAGGGGCTGTATCATGATAGATCTTAAATATTAGATAGAGGAATTTTTACTTACTCCCCATTTGTTGAAAATGGGGAGACATGATATCTAAGTAGAGGGATGATGTGATTGGATGGTCAGATAAGATGTTTAGATATGAATCCAATACACTCATAGTTGCAATTCTTAAGTCCTCCTGCTTCTGTACATAAATCATTTGCCTTCCCAAAAGGAGGTTCAGTATACCCAGAAGTTTGGAGTGCTCAGTTGCCTCAATGCTTAGCCATACTCATAAGTCTTTTTATTCTCATAGAAGATACTGTTTTCTATCCTTGTATACCATTCCTTCACAGTACTCATAACAATTTATGAATATACACTTGGTTGTGTATTATGTTGTTACTGTGTCTCCCCCAGTAAGATTACCATGTCTCCCCCATGACAGGAGGTCTGGTGCCTGTTTGGCCTTTATGATATTCTTAGTGCTTAGCACAGTGCCTGGCATGTAGAAGGCACACCATGAATATTTCGAATGCAGGAATGCATGCAGAAAAGCATGAATGCACAGATGTAGAAAAGCACAAAAAGGCCAAATCCCCGGCGCCGCCCAGAGGCAGAGCCAGGCCAGGGCCGTCCGCCCAATCCGGCCCGCCGACTTCGGCCATGGAAGCTACCGGCAACCTGGACGCTGCGGGGACAGGACGTTATTGGAAACCACATCAAGAATAAAGTTTTTGGAATTTCAGAAAGATGGCGGAGTGGTGGTGACCTCCTGGATCTCAGTCTGCCAGACGCTAGAGGTTTGCTCCCCTACAAGAACAGCGGTGTGAATCCACGGAGAGTCAGCGTGGGACACAGAGAGCAAGAAAAGACTGAGGTGAACGGGAAATCAGATCGTGACAATCTGGAGAGTGCGGGACGGACAATAGAGAGGGGAGCGTGGGTTGGCTGTACCCGCCTCACCAGCGAGTGAGGGGGGGGTTCAGCCCCACAGGAAAGCGGCCTGTCTCCCCACTGACCCCCACTCCCACTCAGTTAGGGATCTGCCTGAAGCCGGTGCGGAATCACCGCTGGAGATGCAGGGCTCTGTGGAGAGGAGACAGTAGAGGGGGGCATTCTGGACCCCGGAGCCCTGTGGGCGGACTGCAACCCCGGGGGAGAGGGGTCACGCTGGGCTGCAGCGAAAGACACCTGGGGGACGCCGAACTGTCTCCTTCACACGGGCGGCCGGGCTCCCTCAATCCCGCTCCTCCATCCCTGCCGGACCCTGAACATTTGCCCCCAGCGCCAGCGACCTGCGGGTGGGCAGCTGCCATTGTCGGGGTCCCCAGCCTAGCCGCTGCAGAGCAACTGGGAACTGGGCGGCTCCATCCCCTGGTCCGCGGTCCCCCACTAGGAGCTCCGCCTTTGTGTGAACACTGAGGGCTTCCCTGGTCACCAGGGAGCAGAGCGTGGACCTTGCGGACATTGGGGTGGGCGGAACATCGCCCCCGGGAGCCGCAGCAGCCGGAGCACTGGGTGAATGCGGGTACCTCCCCCCTCCCCCAGCCGCTGTCTTTGGCGCAGAGAGAGGCAGAATCCACCTCGGGAGAGGAAGAGGCAAGGAAAAAGTCGCTTTCCATCTGCAATTAAATCAGCCCAGGGACGGGACTCTCAAACCGGTTTCGGGCCAAATTAATTCTCTAGGGCTGGACCCAACAGGAGCAGCCCCCCAGCTGAGACAGCAAAATCCTGAACAACTCACGAAGGGCTCCCCCTAGTGACAGAGGAGACAGCTTACCTGAGCTGCTGCACAGCCCAAGATCCGTACACAGGGAGTGCCTCTGTTCAGCCTAAAGCTAGCTGAAACAAGAGACCTAAGGATTGATCCAGATGGGAAGACCTCAGCGAAAGAACTCTGGGAGTTCAAAGAATCAAGCTGAAACCTCGCCTTCAAAGAGGATTACTAATTCTCCACCAATTGTCGCAAATCAAGTGCGAAATAGCAATATGTCCCAGGAAGAATTTCAATCATGGCTCATAAATAAGCTGAATCTTATACAAGAAAAAATGGATAACCAACACAAAGATACCACAAAAAAGATCCAGGACTTGGAAGAAAAATTCACTAAAGAAATCGAAATATTGAAGAAAAATCAAACTGAACTCCTGGAAATGAAGAATTTATTCAGGGAGCTACAAAATACAGTGGAAAGTCTCAAGAGCAGGGTAGATCAAACAGAAGAAAGGATCTCAGAGATCGAAGATAGCACTTTCCAATTAAATAAGTCAGTCACAGAGATGGAGCAAAGAAATAAGAGAAATGACCAGAGCCTACAAGAAATGTGGGATTATGTGAAGAAGCCTAATGTGAGAGTTATTGGCATTCCTGAGGGTGAAGAAGACAATAAGCAAGGGCTAGATAAGCTATTTGAAGACATAATTGAGGAAAATTTCCCAGGTCTTGCCAAAACTCTAGATATACAGGTTCAAGAAGCTCAAAGAATCCCTGGGAGATTCATACCAAATAGGAAGACACCACGTCATGCAGTTATTAGATTGACAAAAATTTCCACTAAAGAGGCCATTCTACGAGCTGTAATGAAGAAGAAACAAGTTACATACAAAGGAAAATCCATCCGAATTACGCCAGATTTCTCAGCTGAAACCTTACAAGCAAGAAGAGACTGGGGCTCCATTCTCACTCTTCTGAAACAAAATAATGCCCAGCCTAGGCTCTTATACCCAGCTAAGCTCAGCTTTATATATGAAGGTGAAATTAAGACATTCTCAGACAAACAAAAACTCAGAGAATTCACCAAGACAAGACCCGCTCTCCAAGAAATACTCAAAACAGGGCTTCACACGGACCAGCACAAGAAAGACCCACGAATATAAAACTAATCATGAGAAGAAAACAACCCAGTTATCACAATGGCTCAAGTGAGAAAACAGAATAATGAAATTCAAGCCAACATGAGGAACAGAAATCAGTCTCACTTATCAATTCTCTCAATAAATGTGAATGGATTGAATTCCCCTCCCAAGAGACATAGGCTGGCCCAATGGTTAAAAAAATACAAGCCAAGTATCTGCTGTCTTCAAGAAACTCATCTAACCTGCAAAGATGCATTTAGGCTGAAAATAAAAGGGTGGAAATCAATATTTCAAGCAAATGGAAGTCAAAAGAAAGCGGGCGTGGCTGTTTTAATCTCCGATAACTTAGTTTTTAAATCAATAAAAGTAATGAAAGACAAAGATGGTTACTATATACTGGTGAAGGGTACAATGCAACAAGAAGACATAACTACACTTAATATATATGCACCCAACTTAGGTGCACCCAGATTCATAAAGCAAACCCTACTTGCTTTGGACAAAATGATAGATAAGAGCACTTTGATAGTTGGAGATTTTAACACACCACTGATAGTACAGGACAGATCCTCCAAACAAAAAATAAACAAAGAAACAAAGGATTTAAATAGAATGCTAGAACAAAGGGGCCTGACCGACATCTACAGGACATTCTACCCAAAATCCACTGAATATACTTTCTTCTCATCAGCTCATGGGACATTCTCCAAGATTGACCATATCCTAGGACATAAAGCATGTCTTAAAAAATTAAAAAAATAGAAATTATACCATGCATTTTCTCAGATCACAGCGGAATAAAAGTAACAATGAACCCTAACAGAAACTCTCATCCCTACTCAACATCATGGAAGCTAAACAACCTTCTCCTGAATGATTATTTTATAAATGAAGAAATCAAGACGGAAATCAAAAGATTCCTTGAATTAAATGACAAAGGAGACACAACTTATCAGAATCTGTGGGACACAGCTAAAGCAGTCCTGACAGAAAAATTTATTTCCATAAATGTCTATATCAAAAAGACAGAAAACTTACAAATAGACAATCTAATGAATAGACTCAAAGAGCTGGAGAAGGAAGAACAGACCGACCCCAAACCCAGCAGAAGGAGAGAAATTATTAAGATCAAATCAGAACTGAATGAAAAAGACAACAAACAAACTATAAGGGAAATTAATAAATCAAAAAGTTGGTTCTTTGAAAACATAAACAAGATTCACACACCTCTGGCTAGGCTAACCAAGAGCAGAAAATAAAAAACTCTAATTACCTCCATCAGGAACATGAAAGGAGAAATCACGACCAATGCCACAGAGATACACGACATCATCTATGAATTTTACAAAAATCTTTATGCAAACAAATTGGAAAATGAGGAGGAAATGGACCAATTTTTAGAAACACACAGCCTTCCCAGACTCAACCAGGAAGAAATAGAATTCCTGAATAGACCAATATCTAGATCTGAAATCAAAACAGCAATAAAAAACCTTCCCAAAAAGAAAAGCCCTGGACCAGATGGGTTCACACCTGAATTTTACCATACCTACAAAGAAGAACTGGTGCCCATCCTACATAAACTATTCTCCAATATCGAGAAGGATGGAATTCTCCCCAACACATTCTACCAAGCCAACATAATTTTAATACCAAAACCAGGAAAGGATGCAACAAAAAAAGAAAACTACAGACCAATATCCCTTATGAAAATAGATGCAAAAATTCTCAATAAAATTCTAGCAAATAGAATCCAAGTGCTTATCAAAAAAATAATCCATCATGATCAAGTGGGCTTCATCTCAGAGATGCAGGGATGGTTTAACATACGCAAATCTATAAACGTAATTCACCACATAAATAGAAGCAAAAATAAAGATCATATGATCCTCTCAGTAGATGCAGAAAAAGCATTTGACAAAATTCCACACCCTTTTATGATAAGAACACTTAACAAAATAGGCATAGATGGGGCCTATCTAAAAATGATACAAGCCATTTACGACAAACCCACAGCCACCATCATACTGAATGGGGAAAAATTGAAAGCATTCTCACTTTGAACTGGAACCAGACAAGGCTGCTCACTGTCCCCATTACTTTTTAACATAGTATTGGAAGTCCTTGCTAGAGCTATCAGGCAAGAGAGCAGAATCAAGGGAGTCCAAATAGGGAAAGAAGAGATCAAACTCTCATTCTTTGCTGATGATATGATGTTATATCTAGAAAACCCCAAGGATTCAACCAAGAGACTCCTGGAATTGATCAATGAATTCAGTAAAGTCTCGGGATACAAAATCAATACACACAAATCAGAAGCATTCATATATGCCAATAACAGTCAAATGGAGAACCAAATTAAGGACTCAATACCCTTCAAAATCGCAACAAAGAAAATAAAATACCTAGGAATATATTTACTTAAGGAGGTAAAGGACCTCTATAGGGAGAAGTATGAAACACTGAGGAAGGAAATCACAGAACATGTAAATAGGTGGAAAACCATACCATGCTCGTGGATCGGAAGAATCAACATTGTTAAAATGACTATTCTGCCCAAAGTTATCTACAAATTCAATGCAATCCCTATTAAATTACCAACATCATTTTTCACAGATATAGAAAGAATAATTCTACGCTTTGTGTGGAACCAGAGAAGACCCCATTTAGCAAAAGCAATTTTAAGCAACAAAAACAAAATGGGAGGTATTAATTTACCAGACTTCAAACTATACTACAAAGCTGTGATTATTAAAACTGCTTGGTATTGGCACAAGTGCAGGGACACAGACCAATGGAGCAGAACAGAAAATCCAAACATAAAACCATCCTCATATAGCCATCTAATCTTTGACAAAGCAGACAAAAACATACTTTGGGGAAAAGATTCCTTATTTAATAAATGGTGCTGGGAAAACTGGATAGCCACATGTAGAAGACTAAAACAAGACCCACAGCTTTCACCTCTCACAAAAATCAAATCAAGGTGGCTAACAGACCTAAACCTTAGGGGAGAAACTATTAGAATTCTAGAAGAAAATGCAGGGAAGACTCTTACAGACATTGGTCTAGGCAAAGAATTTATGAAGAAAACCCCTAAGGCAATCACAGCAACAACAAAAATAAACGAATGGGACCTGATTAAATTAAAAAGCTTCTGCACAGCCAAAGAAACAGTCACGAAAATAAACAGACAGCCTACAGAATGGGAAAAAATTTTCGCATACTACACATCAGATAAAGGTCTGATAACAAGAATCTATTTAGAACTCAGGAAAATCAGCAAGAAAAGTCAAAAAACCCTATCAAAAAATGAGCAAAGGACATGAATAGAAATTTTTCAAAAGAAGATATAAGAATGGCCAACAAACATATGAAAAAATGCTCAACGTCCCTAATCATCAGGGAAATGCAAATCAAAACCACAATGAGATATCACTTAACTCCAGTGAGAATGGCCTTTATCAAAAAGTCCCAAAACAACACATGTTGGCGTGGATGCGGAGAGAAAGGAACACTCATACACTGCTGGTGGGACTGCAAACTAGTGCAAGCCCTGTGGAAAGCATTATGGAGATACCTTAAACAAATTCAGATAGACCTACCGTTCGATCCAGCAATCCCATTATTGGGCATCTACCCAGAAGAACAAAAGTCATTCTATAACAAAGACATCTGTACCCGAATGTTTATAGCAGCACAATTCACAATTGCAAAGATGTGGAAACAACCCAAATGCCCATCAATCCACAAATGGATTAGTAAACTGTGGTATATGTATACCATGGAGTATTACTCAGCTATAAGAAATAACGGTGATACGACATCTCTCTGGTTCTCCTGGAGAGAGTTGGAACCCATTATATTAAGTGATGTATCCAAAGAATGGATAAACAAACATCACATGTACTCACCAGAAAATTGGTTTCCCTGATCATCACCTAAATGCACATCGGGGAAGGGTACCAATTAGATATCAGATTGAGATGGGGGGTGGGGGGGAGGGGTTGGGTGTATGCCTACATAATGAGTGCGTTGCGCACCATCTGGGGGAATGATCATGCTCGAGGGTGCTGACTCGGGGAGGTGGTGGGTGGCGGGAGGGGATGGAGGTATGACTACATGGTGAGTGCCAGGCGAACTGTCTGGTGAATGGACACGCTTGAGGCTCTGACTTGGGGGGATGGGCAGGACATGGACATTGTATATAACCTGAACTTATGTACCCCTATGATGAGCTGAAATAAAAAAAAAAAAGAAAAGAAAAGCACAAAAACATGAATAAATTAGTTAATAATAGATTTGGAGGCTTGTGTCTTTGCATCATTTGGACTATTGCTCTGCCCTTGGTTATCTAATTCAGTTAGACACTAGACATGTATGGAAACACTGGAAATGGAAATTTCTTAGGAAATATAAATTTTAAACACTGGTAAACTACAACAGAAGAACATGTCTCACAGTAAATGCTGATCGAAGCCCGGAGCAGATGGACGTCCCTCCTGCAGCCACTGTGGGTAAGCTTTTGATGAGCTTGTCTCTGTCAGTGCCATCATTTATCTGTATGAGCTCACTTTGTACATGGGCAGCACTGTCAAATGTTACCATCCCAACCCATGACCCCTGCTCAACTGTCTGTAGCAGGAAAAGTTTGCCAGCTTGATTCAGTCGATTAAGGCGGTCACCACTCTAAATGGAGAAGCAGAAGAAAAGCAGTCAGGTTGGATTTAGATGGACAAAGATAACTAATAACAGGCTGGAGGGAATCTGGAAGTGGCTGCCTCAATGTAAATGCAACAAGCTTATTTGAGACATATCCTTCCATGGGGGAAAATTTCTTATATTTAGAAGCATCTTTGGGTCAAATTTTAGGGCCTCGTATAAATATCAAAAGATAAAATCAAGGCTGGACACGGTGGCTCACACCTGTAGTCCTAGCACTCTGGGAGACTGAGGCGGGAGGATCGCTTGAGCTCAGGAGTTCAAGACCAGCCTGAGCAAGAGCGAGAGCCCCTCTCTAAAAAAAAAAAAAGATAATACTAGATTACACAATCATTAAAGTTCAATGCTTTAGTAATAGTTCTAGATAAGTCCTTTGTAGGACTATAGACCTATAGACTTACATATTGTTAGTGAAACATAAAATATGCTAAGCTTATATAACTCATCAGAGTTTTGTTCATAAATTGAAAATTTATCTAATTTGGCAAATGAGACAGTTGATTCACAATCTTTGTTGAATAAAGTTGAGGTGGGTGTTTCCAAAGGCAATGTTATTGTTATAACTGTTCTGACCCTCAGGTTGTGTTTATTCCCAACCACTTTCAGGTCATGGTCCAGATTACACCATATGCATATCTCTAAAAAAAAAAATGACCAGCATCCAGAAGACCAAGGCTCATTGAACATACCAACATGCTTCCAGACTTATCAAGGACTAAACACACAATCCTTTGTCCAATCTGCAGTAACGAGAAGGTGGGCTCAGGTGGTTGTGTTGTCATAGGAGTGGTTTTCTTAAAGTCCTCAGAATCTTGGATCACTTCCCACGTGCTTCGGAGATTGCATCTTTGGTTTTGCAGATTTGGGGCTTCTTTGTTGTGGTTTTGTTCTGTACAGAATTCAACCACCTGAAATTTTCAAGAAAATGATATGATAAAGGTAAACTACTTGATAAAATCTCTAATAATTTGATTGAAGCATTTTAAATCCCACATTTAAAATATTTTAATCCGGTGTCCTTCTCCCCAGTCTGCTCTGCTAATCCATACCCTTGGCTCAATCCCACAATGCTGGAGAACACTGCTGGGGAAAATCATAGTGTCATAATTCAGACTTCCTATCTGAAACCATGTCTTCAGGGCCACTGGAGCACTCTTAGTGCTCCTCAGCAATCCATTTACCTGCTCTAGGTACCTTTTTTCCTACTCCTCGAATTTGCCATATCAAGCCATCACCACTCTCTTCAAGCCTCCTCAGCCTTCCTCTCCTGGTGCCACTTTATCTCTCCTTCCTTGCATCAACAAACCCTACTTCTTTACTTCCTACTCACTTACCAACACACTCCATTCCAACCAACCAACATTCCAGCTCTCTCTAAAATCCACCTGGATGTCCCACAGGCTCCTCAGACTCTAGCGTCCACCATTGACCTCATCACCTTTATCTAATCTGCTCTTCTTCCACATCTATTTCCTAACTTTATGTCACCACTACACACCCAGTCACCCAAATCAGGAAACTGGGAGTTTTCCCATCTTCTTCCCCCTACAAAATAACTAAGATCAATACATTTCACTGTCTCATCAGTTCATTATCTTTTCTCTATCTCCAGTGAAATCTCCATCATCCAGGCCCTCATGGTCCCTCCCTCAAATGATTGCAGTCTCTTATCTGACATTTCCATCTTGCTTCCCCTCCAGTTGGTCCCCTTCGCAGCTGCCTGAGGAGTCTTCCCTCTTACTCCTCTATTTAAGACCACTTAGTGGCTCTTGATTGCTCACTCACTAAAGTCCAGACTCCTTCACTCAGCAAATGGAAATCTTCAGGATTTGGATTTTTGCTACACTCTCCATCCTCATTCTGCCTGTATATTCCAAGGTTTTTATTTCCCCCACTATAGCATATAAGTTCCCAAGCTTGCCAGGCTTTTATATCTCTGTGCCTTTGCTCACAATACCCACTTGATCAAGAAGTCTCTCCTCCCCTGTCTTCTGCATTGTAAACTGTACCTTCATGTTTCAGCCAAAATATCACTTCCAAAATATTTTCTCATTTTCTACTCTTCTCCCAAAGAATTCCTACTTGACCATTTGTGGCCTCACAGTACCCTATAGAAACTTTAATAAGGTCCCTTTAACATTGTGATGCACTGTTGAACTGTTAAGTCCACCTATGGCAGAAACCTGTCTTATTAAATTTTGCTTCCTTAAACTTTATCCCAGTGTCTCACACATAATAAAATCTCAATATAAGTTTGTTGTTTTTTGAGTAACCCTAACCTCTTTGCACTTCAGGTTTTTTAATCTACAAAATGGCAATAGTTATTAATATTATGTAAGAATTACATATATGCAATAAGGTCAATACTAACACAGCCAATAAATGCTGGTTCCTATCCCTTTCTTTTATCTTATATCTACAACATTTGCTAGTGTTTATATGCCTAACATTTGGAAGGATTAGAAAAAGGCACAGTATACACAGGAAGAATAACCTAGTTCCTCCTTTCAGTGACTCTACAGTATTATCATTCAATTAAAAATCTTAAATATTTGGAATTCTAGTAATTTAGAAAGTAATCACTAGCTGTTTAACACTTATTTTTCTCTTTATTTGCATTTTTAGGTCACCGTTTTGGTAGTGTTTCCATTATCAGTTATGGCTACTTTTTAGGAAAGGAACCTGAAAAACTTTTACGTAAACTCCAGGCAGAGGTTCCCAAACCTGGCTATGCATCAAATTTAACTCTGTGGCTAATTAAAAATATATAATCTGGGCCGCTTTATGGAAGTTTCTGAATAGGTCTGAGAGTGGACTCCAAAGCCAAATTGAAGGATGGGCCTGGTGAAGCATGGTGCATCATATTTTAAAAATTTATGCCAAATTATTATCAACAGACTCTTGAAAGTTATTTCACCCTCCATTCTAAAACGAAAACATAATTTTATGCAAGAGACTGAAAGATAAGAGGGACTCTCCACTAAAATCAGTTCATTGATATGTTTAATCTTATTTTGTGCAAACTTACTGTTCTACATATTTAGCATTAATATGGATAATTAGCCAAATTATTTAAGTAAGAATTTGTGTGCCTGTATGCCTTTAAGGGTATTTGAAGTCATTCTAAGCTCTTAAACTAAAACATAGCAGGAGGAAGATGTTGGAGAAGAAAGAATGGACATGAGGAGGAGAAGGGGAAGAAGATAGGACTTTATTCCTGATTTTCTACTCCCAGCTTGTCTCACAGAGAATCTACTGCTCACTGATGGTTTCTCTAAAATTTGATTCTCCCTTGGAGCACCTGGGGTAAAAACTTCACTAAATTCATGAGTCTAGGAAAGAAAAAATAACAAAGTACTTACAGAATTAATACTCTGTGCAAACATTATGGAAGCCTTCTCAGTCTGCTGGCTTTCAGGTAAGAATTCACATTCCTTTTCATATAGTCCTGTTAATTTGTTGGATCTGCATGGTTTGGTGACACAGCTGCCCCCCTGACACTTATTTACTACATTTTTACCAACAATATCTGCTGAACATCTGAAAATATATGAAGATTAGATGTTTAGGTGATGTAAACATTTCAAAGGGTCAGACTCTGTGCTCAGTTTCTGTCTGATAGATTGCCTTTCTATGATTTCCTCTCATAATCCAAGAAACAAAGACATCCTCTGATATAGAAAAATTATTAAATTTTCATCAGAGTCATTTCTACTTGCCAGAAAGTATCTGAGAGGCTCCCAAAATGGTATCAGAATTTATTTTTATACAGTAGAAAAGCTAAGTCTGGTTCATGGCTGCTGTTGGCATTAATACAGACCAAAGTCTTCAGGTCCCTCCTGATCGATTCCCCTCACTCCTAGAAAATGAGGAGCCCTCATTTGTTTCCCCCAAAAGATTTACTGACATTTCCTGTTTGTTTTTTTTCTAACTAGTTTATTTCATATGATTTTGTATAGTTCTTGTATGTTCATAACTATTTAAAATTTTTCTTTATATTATGTGGAGTTTCGTTGCTATTATAAATCTAATGCTTCCCCCCCACATCTTATTATTTAATTATATATTTGAATATTTAAATAATACATGAACACTATAGCAAATTTGGAAAACAACTAAGGTATAAAAAAGAAAACAAACGTGTCTCACATTAGAAATGAACTACTGTCAACATGTTGAAGTATTTCCTTCTCTTTCTATGTATCAACATGACATTACACATATAGTTTTGTTTCTTGCTTTTAAAAAGATTAGTCTATTTAATCTATTTAAAAATTTAATCTATTACTTAATATTTTTTCAAAATGTGGTTTCAATAATTTTATACCTTTTGATACTATAATATGAATTTAGCCTAATTTATTTAATTTAGTTTTCCCTTCTAATCTGTCAGTACTACAAAGAAAACATCAATGAATAAATAAAATTTCACATACAATTTTGACTATATTTTCAAGTTTGCCACATGATTGATTTCCAGAGTAAATTATCAGATCCAAAAGTTTGAACATCTTAAAGTCTATTGATACAGTTGTTTTTATCATTTCCCTAAAATGAATTTTTAAACATGAAATCACCAGGTCAAGAAATAAACATTTTTTTAGAGATTTGATATGTGTCACCTAAATTGCTTTCCAGAAAAGTTGCACCAATTTATGCCTCTGACAACCAGCTGAGAAAGCTTTCATCCCAGTGACAGTAACTTACTAGGTAATAAATGAATCTGTCGAATTTGCATCTCTTTGGTTACTAGTAAGAATACTTTTATATATTATTGGCCATTTTTATTTATTCTTTTGTGAATTATTTATTCTCCTTTGTCTATTTTTCTATTAGGGCATTATTGTTTTATTTATTTTCAAAAGTTTTTTATGTGTTACAATGCTGAGCTTCTAGAAGCCTTTTTAAAAAAGTTTTTACAAATATCTTTTTCTGGTTTTTACATTTTTATATCATTTATTTTTCATTTGTGTGCAACAAATTTTTAATTTATATATAGCCACATTTATCATTCTTTTAGTTTTTTTTCCAATTCATGAATGTGTAGAAAGACCTTTGCTATATACGGATTTGACATTCTTATTCATCTAATTTTCATTATGATTTTGTTTATTCTTAATGAGTCTATCTAGTTGGGAAAGGGTCTGTTAATTTTTTGCCCCACACAGTTAAAAAAGTTGTCTGATATCTTAAGAAATGCTATCATTCTTCACAAATTTGTAACTCTACCTATATTAAAGAGTAAATTAATTATACATGTAAATGTCTATTAGTCCATATTATTTTAATTAATGTAGTTTTATAGTATATTTAAATTTGATAAGTAAAAGCCTTTTTATTACTATTTTTTCAAAAATGATCTTAGCTACTATCTACTGAATAAACTGTAAGATTTTTAAAATGAGGCAAAAATGGATGTAGTTTTGACTAGAATTTCATAAAACCTATATAATTAATTTTGATTGAATTTACATCTTCCATGAATTGAATTTATCTTGGTTTTTTTTTTATTAAATTCTTTAGAAGGATTTTATAGTTTTCTTCAAATATGTCTTCCACATTTTGTAGAGTTTTCCCTACTTTTGTCATACCTTTAATTGCTATCTTGAATGAAACATTTTTTTTCCATTATATTTTTGAACTGGCTACTATGTGGAAAAGCAATTTGAATATTTATTTTGTATTTGGTCACCTTATTGACTTCCCTTGTCAATTTTAATTTCAATTTATTCTCTTGAGTTTTCTAAGTGGATCACATATCATCTGCGTAAAAGCCATTTTCTCTTTTCCTTTCAACTAGTAGCTCTTCTTTTTACCTCCCCAGTGTCATGTGTTCTTGCATTGGCTATTACACCCTAAACAAGGTTTTATAACTGTGGCAATAGTGGCCATCCTTGTCTTATTCCTGGGAATGTCTCTAGGGTTTCCCTATTAAATATGACTAGACCATTGTCTTTCAATAGATGTTCTGTATCATATTAAGGAAATAACCTGTTGTGGGTAGTGCTTTCATTTTTGTGATTGCTTTTCAGCCTTGAAAAGAATTAAAAAGTTTGGAAGATAAGGAGCAATACATATTAATATATTATAATAAACTTTTTAAAGAGGACACCATGTCTTATCTGTGGAAGGAAGAACATGCTGTGTATGTATATATTTCTAGAATATCTCTAGAAAGGAATATGTACTAATCAGTCTTTCTCTCAAGAGAATATACAGTGTCTAACAGTGCAGGAGCTTAGAAAAGAGAATGGGAAAGACAGATGGGAAAGAGCTTAGAAAAGAGAATGGGAAAGGCAGGTTTGGAATGGTGCTCTTTGACTGAGATTTGAAAGGGCAAACCAACATATGATTGTGTCAGAGAAGTGACCCTAGGCTGTGGTCTATGTAGTGCAGAGTGTACAGGCTGAAGGAATCTGGTAGACTGTGCATGGTTCTAGGAGGCAATAATGCACTCATTGTCTATTTATGCCTGAAGAGATCCAATGAGGGATAATATAATGGAACTGGACCAAGCAGACAGAATTTGGATATAATAAAGAAAGGGAAAAGTGGAGAGCAGTAATGCTCTTTGGGAGAAATGGGAAGCCAAGGCCAAGTGCATCCCCTTTTTGAAACAACTGGATCAAGTCAAGACAATAAATGAACCAAAGCTAAGTGTATCTCCTTAAGAAGCCATCAAGCAAGCAAGACTGGAACTCCAGAAATGGAGACGGTGTTGTACTAACTTCTATTCTTTAAAAAGAGGCTGTTGTCTTTTAACTCAGGAATAAATGTATAATTTCATCAAGTTTCTTTTGAGAATCTATTGGAATAATCATTTATTTTTCTTCTTGATGTACTATATTAACTAATTACTTAATATTACAACATTTTTAGATTTCTGGAAGACATCTTACTTGGCCTTAGTGTGTTTGCTATTACCTTAATTCTGCCAGATGTAATTTATTATTCTTTTATTTAAAATCTTTGCATCCATCTTTTTAGAGAGCTGAATCTACAGATTTTTTTTTCGTTCCATCTGTCAAGCTTTAATATTTGAATTATGCTAACTCTTTAAAATAAACTGGAAAGTTCCCTGTCGCTTATGTTTGTACTAAAGCAGTTTACACACACTGAAACTGATGGCTGCAAGAATGTGCCCATAAGATCATGGCAGCCAAGAGTACTTTCCAAGTGTTTGGTTTGATTTCTACTGACACCACACAGGGTTTAATTCAAACTGGCAGGAGGTTTTGTTTTGTTTTAATATTTCTATCATTTTTCAGATAAGTTCCACAGTCCCTCCCAGGCCATGCATACTGACAAAGTCCACAGATACCATTCCGTCCTCAAGGCACTGAAGAGCCCCATTAGGTCTGCTTATGTCATTGATTTTGGCACAGGATGATGGACACTGAACATAGCACTTGTAGATTCGTTATAGTTGGTACACTTAGAAAAAAGAGGCAAATGATTTCTAGCTGCAGAGTGGAGAGTTCAATTAATTGAAGCACTTGTAAAGTAAGCAAAAGCAGTAGTTTTATGAAAATGTGGAAAAAGGCACTAAGAGAATGAATTAGAGATAGAAAAGACAGGAGACTGATACTTTTAAAGTAATCAATTCAAGAAAAAATTGGTTCAGTTTAAAGTAATCGGGGAAAAGTTAAATCAAAATATACATACTTCACTGCTTTGTTTTTTCCATTGGATAAGTAGAATTTCTGGTCATTATTGTATTCATCAAATACTCCCCATCGCAGATGAGACCATTCATGGACAAATACCCTACCTTTGAGAAAATATT
Source organism: Lemur catta (assembly GCF_020740605.2). Lineage (NCBI taxonomy): Eukaryota > Metazoa > Chordata > Mammalia > Primates > Lemuridae > Lemur > Lemur catta. Next base: position 58,494,168 of record NC_059130.1, read on the forward strand.
TTAAACATCCAATTACAATAAGAATGGCAAAATTACCTTCTCACTTTGGGAGAGAGCAATTCTTCAGAACAGTTAATATGCTTTGCTATGTTAAGTTTTTAGAAAAGTAAAGACTTAATTTCCTTAGAACGATCTAATATGACAACTGTTCATTTCTATAAAATATAAATACTTATTTTGGCTCATCAAATGTTAATCAGACTCCTTGTAAGTGCCAGGCAGTTAATCATACAAAGATGAAACAACTGCTCTGCCCTCATGAGATAGCCCATGGTCTAGTGGAGGACATGCATGATCAGGTAACCAAAATACATAGTGAGGGAGCATAATGGTGGAGGTCAGGTCTGCTATGGGAGCAGAGGCATTCACAGAGCAGCCAGGGAAGCATCCCAGTAGGTCCTTCTCCCTCATAGCTCGTATCTGATCAACCTTAAGGCCTGCCCACTCCACCTCTGCCTTTTTGCTTTGATCCATTCCAGTCTCATTGCTGCTTACTCCTGACTTACTAATAGCCACCTGACTGGCCTCCATGCCTCCAGCCTCAAGGGCTCTTCTGTGGTGCTCAGGGTTAAGTCCAACTTCTCAACCTGATGTACAAGGTCCCTGATGATTCAGGCTCTGCTCCTTTCTGCAGCCTTATTTCTTGCTGTTCTCTACCCACCTCCAAAACCCTATAATCATGATGAATTCCTGAACTCCTTTACTTTCTAGTCCACACCATATTCTTGTTCATCTCTGGTCCTTTTTACATATTTTTCGTTTGCTTGAAATACCTTCTCCCTATCTCTGCTTGGGTAACTCCTATTTGTCTTTCAAAATCAAGCTTTTATTCACCTAGAAGCCTCCCCTGACATCCTTAGACTAGGCCAGGTACTCCTTTGTACTTTCATTATCTCCCATTAGCCACTTATCATGTTATATTGTCGTTGCTGCTTACTTGCCAGTATCCCACACTAGACACTTGTGTCCATGAGGACAGATGATATGACTTCTTCATTGTCATATCTGGGCACATAGTGTCTAGAACTTAACAGACACTCAGTGATATTTGTTAAATTAGGATGAAATCTCTAACTATGTACAGCTTAGTTTTTCTGGAATGTAAATTTCAAGATAGGCTGAATTTGGACGGTTATATGAAGGGGGCTTACTAAGGAAACTTTAATATCCCACACTAGGGATTTGCCTTTATTCTGTAGGTGCTGAGAAAACAACTGATGGTCTCTTAAAGGTAAGAAAAGATTAGGAGGGAGCAGGAGTGGAGTCACAGTACAGAAAGGGAGACATAAAGGAATGACATTATATATGATCATGATGGCTGGAGTGCACTCAGGAGTGGGACAGGGTAGTTAGTCAAATCAATTCAGCACATATTTATTTAGCCCTATGTTGGGAATTTTCTGTTTCTATTATGGAGGTGAAATGCAGTGTTATAGAATAACAGAGAGGTAGGTTTGACACCTCTTTCTGATACAGTTTTTAATTGCTCTCTGGTTGTATTTGGGTATGGGGCGTGGAGGTGATAGGGCTCTTTTGTTTGCTTGTTTTCTCTGTCTTGTGTGTTTAAATAAAGAAAATCAATCTGGTTCTGAAGGATCCAAATCTTTTTTTGAGATAAAGAATTCTAATACTATTTACCAACTAATCACATTTGATTATACTTGGAAAGTACATTTTATATATACACCATTGTTTTTAATATTTCCTCCCAAGATTGCTATATATAGCTCATATAGAAATGATAGAGTTTATTTTGTGAAGGAAGACTGTATTTTTTCTTTAGTTACAGGTTTTTTGAGAGTGGAATTGCAAGGATATCCTGTTTGTTACTCAAAGTGTGGTATCAACATCACCTAGGAGCTTGTTAAAAAAAAGATTCTTTTTTCCCCATTCATTTTTTATTTGTATATATTCATAGGGTACAAGTGTAATTTGCTACATTGATATATTGCATTGTGGTGAAGTCAGAGCCTTCAGTCCACACATCACTGTACCCACCAAGCAGCCTACCATTGTCTACTCTCCTCCCACTTCCCCTTCGAGTTTCCATTGTCCATCGTTCCACACTGGAAGAATGCAGATTCTTGAGTCCCACCCTGCACCTACTGAATCAGAACCTGCATTTTAAAAGATCCACTTATAATTTGAATGAGCATAAAAATCTGAGAACACTGTACATATTCGCCATCTGGTTGCTACTACATGAACTGCAGGCAGGAATTTTAATTCATTCAGTTGAGTCCCATTACAGATCCATAGAAACCTAGTAATATATATTAAACTATTTTACAGTTATAACATGGTACTATAGTAACATAAAAATTTAAAAATACTATATTTACACAGGTATTCAAAATAAGAAATTAAATTTCTAGCTGAGAAATTCTAGCTAGAAATTCTAAATAAAATGCATATTCTAAGTAAAAAAATGCTACATTAGTTTATTTATAATAGTTTATTTGGATTAATATGTGTTTATTCACAAAGATAATGCTATTGTTGATCCACCTTTAACATAAAACAGTTAAATTTTATGAGAAATATACTGGGATATTTCATACCTTGTGGTCCGTATTGAGCCAACTTTTTTCCTGCTAAGAAGTCAGGAGTGAAATAAATCCTTTCCCCCTTTTCTCCACACTTGCCCATCTGCTCAGTGTAGGGGTCATCATTACCTGGAAGATCAGGTTCAGCAACCACAACATCAGCCTGGAATTTAAGGAAAAGTTTTTATCATCACAAAATTTCAGCAAATGAATTAACCTTATTAATGTTAAAGCAATTGCATTTGATTCTAGAGTATTTTGATTTAAAAAATCTGGGTTACTGAAGAAAACTGAATTTGAAAGAACTTGATATGCTCACATTTTTGAAGGTCTCAAGTTTTGGTCTCACATAGTCAGGTTTTGTGTTCCACTTTTCAGGAATCAAAATGGCAACATTTTTGAAATAAAATCGTTTTCCTGTAGCTTCAAACAGGTATGGAGATGCCTGTGTCACCATGTCCTTAGAAGAAAAAAAAAAAAACCATACATAACAATTATGACTGAAAATAGATTAAATTACCAATCATTCAAATTTACCTCTGCATTGCACATTTTCAAAGACCAGTTATTTATGAAGATGGGAAGGGGAAATGTGGAAATACTTTGTAACAATAATAGCTAAACTTTTTAAGCATTTACTACATACTCTGCGTCACAGAGTAATGGTTAACAATGCAAAATCTAGAGGCAGACACTAATCCTGGCTTCACCACTTGTGGGACGGTAGGCAATTTCTAATTCCGAACCTCAGTTTCCCCATTTATAAAATGGAAAATATTATAGTGATCAGCTGATAAGGTTGTGGCTAAGCACAAAGAAGGTCAAACATGAGATGCACTAGGAACAATGCTTACTTAGAAACAATGTAAGTGCTTATTCAATGCTAGCTAAAAAAAAATCGGTTATTAGTTTCATTTCTTTTGATCCTTTGAGGATCAATAAACCTTGGAGGAGAAACTAAGAATTAGAATTAAAATGAAAGAGTGATAAATTATACATTGCCTCTTCAGATCCCCTGAGATGCATTATGACAAGATAGTAGAGAGAGTGTTAGAAGATATTGTTACTAGAAAAGGGACATTGGGTTTGTTAGGACTGAAAGTCACTGGCCTCAAAAGTGAGTGTAAACAGAGGAAAGAAGAGGGTTGAAGACTGACCCTGGGGAGAGGGGCTGGAATTAGAAGTGAGAAAATAAAAAGCCTCAGAAAGACCAGTCAGTACCTGTGAAGGAAATCAAAAGCCATGGGTGGGATGAGTGTGTTGTGGGAAGGAGGGCATGATCATCGGGGTCAAACACTGCTGAACAATCACTTAATATGAGGGCTAAGAACTGATCAAAGGATTTGGCAACATGGGGGAGCCATTTTAGCAGAAGGGAGACAATAGCATCATAAGAGTAGATTCAAGGGAGTGGGAGGCAAGGAAGTGCAAACAGTGAATGCAGACAAACAAGTCAAGTTTTTCTATAAATTAAAGGGGAATGGAGAAATGAGGCAACAGCTAGAAGAGGAATTCAGGACAAGAAAGTTTTGTTTGTTGGTTTATTTTAATGGAAACTATTATATTTCTATGCTCATGGAAAAAAACTGATAATGCAAAAGAAAAAAAGGAATAATTGCAAGATAAAAGTCCTTTCTGGAACAGACCAGAGTGACCAAACCCCAGTGCCTAGTGGAGTTGGCCTTAGGAGCAGAAACTGTTCATCATTTTATAGGGAAGCAGTACTTGGATATTGGTGAGGGAGTAAATCCTGTTCTGCCACTTCCTAACTGGGATAAACTTGGGGAATTTATTTTATTTCTTTGAGCCTCTATTCCCCCTTTCGGATAGTGATGATAATGGTTTTCTAGCTAATTGTTTAAAAAATGTTCTTAATGATTTGCATTTTCCTCTTCCAAAACACCAGATTTTTAACAATCACTAGAATAGTTTAACATTGTGTCATTTTGGTGAGTCAAGATCACCAAAAAGTTGAAAAGCAGGTGTAAAACTTCATATGTGAGAGTATTATATTACAATTTGACTTGTGAAATGTGAATTTTCAATGTTTCCAAGGACGAATAAGCAGCACGAAATGCTCATCTTCCATGTTCTAGTAGAAACAATACTAAGAGATCTTTGTTTTGGCATCTGTTCCAGATTTTGAGAAGGTGACCTCATATCCAAATTCAAATAGACATTTAAATTCTCAGGCTGAGAAAAGGTTGGGGTGACAGCTTATAGGACGGGCTAGAAATTTCTTAAGGACAGGGATAGTATATTGTTCACCACTGGACTCCTATTACTTGACATAATGTAGATGCTCTGTACATATTTGTTAAAGGAATGAACAAATGAATGGATGAATGAAGTGGTTTGAGTAAGGGGCAAACTGTAGAGCAGTGCCTGGGCTCCCTGCATTGAGGAGACTCTAAAATATTTCCATTGTGAATCTTCTTGTGTGTGCGTGTGCATGTGTGTGTGTTGGGGGTGGAGTGAGAGAGAGAGAGAGAGAGAGAGTGAACACTTCTCCCCAACTATCCCTCCCTCCTCCTGTTAAGTGTACTCTCACTGCTTGTATAACTAATAGTGGCAAGAGTGCAGTGGATGGAACAGTGCCATCCACCAGTCTCGTGGTGGTGAAATGTTGGCGACTGTCCCGCTAAAGTATAATAACTATTTAAAAAGCTGACTCAGAGTCACCAATGGGAGAGTCTCCTCTCCGACAGAAGCTTGTTGGAGCAGAGTGAGGGATAACTGGGAAAGGTGGCCAAGCCTACAGTGAAGTCCCTCAACTCTGTAGATCTGGAACAGCAAATAGGGAGGAACTCACTTTTATCAACTACACAGGGAATCTGAGCATTCTATTACACTTAACTCTTTAAATGTTCTTGTTGCAGAGAAGGACGTGGTGGAAGCCAACTTATCTCACACCTAATTCATTTATGACTCATACTAGAAAGCTGATTTAATAATTGAGGTGAGAAGTTCATACTGCAGGAGGAAAACTCCCAGAGACAATGAGCACTTTGCAAAGCTCTAAGCGTCATATACTGTAGATAGAAATTACCATTAGAAATAAAGCGTCTGTGTTCTCCTTCCCGCATGTTGCTGAACCCCACTGTTTAGCCAGAGACAGAAACCCACTGGTCACATTTTTGCTGATGCCACTTCCAAATTTAGAGACAGTCAAAAACTCACTCAAGGTTTTTGATTATTGAGAGATTTCAAAAGGTCTGAATTTCCTTTTTATCAAAGACAGTTTGATAGTTGAGTTAAATAGGTAAGCTTTATCGCGGGTGGTACCCTCCCCTCCATTCCCCACCTCCTCCTGCTGCAATTCTCTAGCCACAATCTCCTGGCAGGGAGAGATGGTTTTTTCTCCAAACCCTGTGGTTTTTCTGTATTTGCCTCTGCTTAGAGCAAGGAATCTTTAGGGAAGACCTCTGGGCCTTGTACTATTAACTTTCCATCCAGAGAGATCAAAAGAGGACTGGTGACTGATGACTATATCCACCATTTATTGAGCTCTCACTATCTACCAGGCACTATGCGTGCATTTTTAAAAATTTTTTTTTTTTTTAAGTTTTGAGATCATTTTAGACTAATGGAAGACATGCAAAAAATTGTGCAGCATTCTTATATACTCTTCACCCAGCTTCCCCTTATCTTCCTGCCCTGTTAAATTTGATCTTCACAAAATCCTATGAAGGGGATACTTATTATTTCCATTTTCCAGACTGGTACTCTTACTCATTACACAGTACTGCCTCTTGATGTGCTACAGTCAGATTGCAGGGTAGTCTTTTATAAGGCATTGCCCTTATTTTTAGCTGTCTGCTGTTATGCAAGACCTTCTCTAATCCTTCCACCTGACAACAGTTTAGATGCCTCTGCCAGGACAGGAAGTCTTCTTGCCTTCTCTTCTCCCACAGGAAAGGTAACAAGAGATCCCTGATAGGATTCATTGAATTGGAGCTGATAAAATGCAGGCTTTGCTCCCATCCATAGGGTCAGAGTTGTTCTTAAATCAGATTTACATCCTGGGCTCCTATTAAGGATCACAAGGAAAGGGCTTAGAACTAGGAGAATAAAAGAGAGTCTGATATGTGCCAATGGTAAAATCAGGTAAGGAATTGACCTCTGTGCATCCCACAATATCTGCCAAATGTAGTTGACTCAGGCTTACTGTAAAACTAAATAATTTTCAGTGAAATAATCCTCAGCAGTAAACTCTGAGTTATGTGTGTTGCATTTATTATCTCATCCCTCACAAGAATCCTAATGATTATTATTTCCATTTGACAGATGAAGAAATTGACACTCAGACATAAAAATAACTTGCCAGTGTCATGCAGCTGGAATGAGAGAACTTGTGTTCTATCTTAATGCTTCAATAAAAAAAGCAAGGATGATTACTATTTTGAACTTACCTTTATTTGTTGAATAAGTGTTTCATCTTCTGGCACACTTGGGTCAATTGCAATGATAATGCCTTCATAGCCATTATTGTTCAGCTCAATGAGTGAATTGCTCAGGGCCCCTTTGAGAAAGTGAAGAATCAAGATGAAAACAGAACTCTTGAACGATCCCATTGCTGTACATCTCCCTTAGAGTTCTCTCTTTGGAAAATGTTGGTTATGGAGATGTCTTTATATACCACTATATATATGAAAATATAGGCACACATTTTCCCAACTTATCACAGGTGGTTTATCCCAGGTCTTTGACCCTTTGACCTAAATTTTTTTCATTATTGCTTTTGTCTTCAATGTGAGAAAGATAACTATAGCCTAGTCTCAAATTGTGTACTTTTAAATGTTTCTATTTAAAAGGAGTGTTTGTCTTGCCTTCAGCTGTACCAGATGCTACAGTAAGGGTGGGGAGCCAGATCCGGTTCCCTGGAAGCACTCACAGGTGACAAGCAGCTTGACCATCAACATATTTGTTTACTTCTTACAAATGTTTGCCCAGCCAGTGACACTGACTCACCCAAGGCCACCCTCCAACACCTTCCTGCTCAGCAGAGTCCTGACTATTTTGCATATTGAATAAGCATTCTTTAAGTGTAAGCCAAATATCCAGTTATCCCTCATGATGGTCCTTATTTTGATCCTCATCAACCTTGACATAACCTCATACCTCATTGTGCTCCCCCCTTAGACAATCCACTTGCACCAAAAGCATTAGCAAGAAAAATAGATACTATTGAATATTTTGTAATGGAGAAGAAAGATAAAATTTATGTCTCACTTTGAAAAATAACCTCCTTCAAGTTTCCTCATCAGACCTCTGCTTTCTCTATTGCACAGCTCCTACCAGTCAATGAATTCAAAATAACAACATTAAATTATTTTACAGAAACTAAATGTCATTCAGAACATCAATTATGGACTGTCAGATGCTGCATAGATTCTTTTAAACTTGCCAGACCTCAGGTGAAAACTCAAATTGGCCCACCACTTTCCTGTACTCAGATTACTTAAAATATCCACTTGTCCCTAACTTCATTTGGTCTTCAGAGGGTGGTAAACATCAATTTCATCTTTTCTGAGCCTTTTCTTTGACATTGATTCATAAAAATTAAATTAGTACTTATTGCTAACATAATTTTAAGTGAATTAAAGCAATTAAAAGTGAAGCATTGAAATAGAGTGGAAATACTCAGCTATAAAGTGGTTGTCCAGATGATCCAAAATATGCTTTTACATAAAAATATGTAGACATTTATTATACATACAAAATTTAAAAAATTAGATTAACAAATATCTCAGAGCCCCCAAAAGTTAATTTATGAGTCTTTGCTTGGGTTCCCTTGAAAACAGAGCCTAAACAAGTTTATGTGCTAATGATTTATTTGAACGTTTAATTCCAGAGCAGTGAGAATAAAGGAAGGGGGAGATGCATCAGGGAAGGCTGGAAGGCAAGGAAAGAAGTGTTACTAAACCAGCAAATGCCACACAGCCTGCAGGTGCACCTGCATTGTCATGTGGAATGTCTTCTAAGGGGCTATACAAAGGAGCTATGACTTGGAGCAGTACATTGGAGAGAAGAAGGGAAAGTGGCTCCTTCTCATCTCCTGCAGGTGATCAACTCCCTTAGACTTCCTGGCTGTGTCATTCAGCCCCTCCAGAAGTTGCTTGTGTAACAGAGGTAAAGGTGGGTGGGACACGGGAAGAGAAGGAAATGTTTTACAGTCGTTTCTCTAAAATCCCCACCCTTTCTGGGAATTAAAACCCGCATTCCCTCCCGACGCCACTAATAAAAGGGGCAGGAAAATGTTCTTTGCTATTTGCTTTCTAGTATCTTAAACCACAGAAGGTGGCTCAACAGAATTGTGATGTCACCAGAGATAAGGTCCACTGAAACCACCAATTAGAAATAACAATAGCCTGAAGCCATGACATGTGACATTGGTCAAACAGACCCAAGCCCAAATGCCACCCCGCCCTTTTAACAAGCCCTGTATTTCTGCTTAAAGCCAGGATGACAAAATTTTAATAAGTAGATTAACATCTTTAAGATGCTAGTCCACTGCCCTCATTATTTGCCAGCAAATTAATAAACTTCTCTTTCCTTTTCCTCAAACCACTTGTCCTGGGTCTTTGTTCTCACTAATTTGGCCTTGGAAACTAGTACCGAACTTTTGGTAACACTTGGAGAGAGAGACCCTATGCCTTGTGGTATGTGAGGAGCAAGGGATCCCAAAATGTACCAGGTTGACCACAGGCAGTGGAACTATTTGGGCCTGCAAGGACTGGAGCAAGTGACTGAGGGTCCAGTAGACAGATGGGACCAAGAAAATCCAAGGAGGTTCAATAAGATAAATCCAATACAGTACACTCTTTGAACTGCTCAGATTAATATTCTTTCATCATATCTAGATTAGCTCCAACATTATAATGTAGGGTTTGCACTTTTTTGTGAGTGCAAACTCTCACTTCTGCCCTGAGAAAAGGTACAATTCTAATCATTCATAGAATCTCCTCCAAAGTGGTAGCCAATCACAAGCTCTTAAAATATGTAAGGCAAGAGAGTTTATTGAAATAAATTGCAGTGGCTGCTGCTACAGCTGGTCTCAAGGCAATTATAGGTGTTTATTATCTCCCCCCTTCTTTACCTATTTCCCTCACTTTTAGCTGGCACTTTGGCTGATCTGTGTTGTTTGTTTTCCTGTTGGGATTATCCTACCCGTCATCCCTGGGTGGGTCCTTCAGTTGCCCTGCCCTCATGAGGTTGTCGCTTGCTTCAGTTGTCTAGGACAGGGGTCACCTGGTGCAACTAACTCAATTTTGGCACCTCCCTAGATTTGTTCAGCCCTGCCTGCTGGTTGGGTCTTGGCTTCTTGCTCAATGGAGAGTCCTGGCCACTGCCATAGTTCACCCATGTCCTAATACCACTGTTTCTTCTTAGCTTCCCCCAGGAAGAGGGCTAGTTTAGCATGGCCTCCACTGTGCAGGCTATACTGGTAGCTCCACTCTCTCTGGTGCCCAAGTCCAGCCTGAACAGATGCACTGAGGCTTTGGGTCAGAGAAAGCACTGTACCATGACACCTGGGATCTGGCTTTGTTGGAGGCAGCACGATGGGCCAAATAATACAAACCAGAGGTGCAGGGAGTTAACACCCTTAGGGACAATCTTTCACCAAAGATGTAGAATATTTTCAGTGTTCTAGAAGTCTTTTTTATGTTCCCTCCCAGTCAAAACCTCCTAAAAGATACTCATTATTCTGACTTTTATTGCCACATGGGTTATTTTGCCTATTTTTGAACTTCATATAAACAGGAATATACAGTTCATAATCTTATGTCTGGCTACTGTGACATAACATTTTCTATATGAAATTCAGCCATATTGTTGCATGTAGCAATGATATGTTCTTTTTCCATTTTATTTCATTGTAAAAATATATCACATCTTACCATCTGCAGTTCATGAACATGTGGATTATTTTCAGTTTGGGGTTATTATGAATGCCATACGTGTAAGCATTGATTTCAGTTGAAGACATATCAAGAGTGGAATTTCTGGGTGACAGAGATACATATATCAAGTGACAAAGATTCTCTCCTTTAACCAAAACTTTAGCCAGGATCTTGAGCCCTTTCTGACTAGGCCTGACCTTGGGCTTCCCTCTCTGTCCTTGTAGAACCCTGTTTGAGCAAGAGTCCTGCTAAACCAGTTTAGGGGAAATCCCCACCATTGGTATCTGACCACCCTCAATATCTTATCACCTGGCCTGCCTTCAGCAATAATCCTCTCAAGTCGGTTTAGCCAGATATCCCTTATCTTTGCTGTTTCATTTTGGTAATTTTCTGTCCATTGACCCCATCCTTCTTGGTTATAAATTCTCACTTACCCTCTTTGGAACTGTAGTTAATACATTCTCTCTCCCCCTCCTGCAAGACCCTGTTGCAGTGGTCCCTCTACCTATTGCCATGCTCCCTGACCCCTGTGCCATCTTTAACAAGTATCTGGATAACTTTTTTCTTTAAACTAGCTTTAATTGATCTCCCAAACACTTTTTAAAGTGGTTGTTCAAGTTGTTCCAGATTTCTACCAGTGCATAGTACTGTCATTGTAATTTTATCTCAGGAGTGAAGTCATATTGTTCTGTGGCTTTGATTTGCATTTTCCCTGATGACTAACATTGTTAAGCACCTTTTTTGTATACTTATTGGTCATTTGGATATCCTCTTTTGTGAAGTGCCTGTTCAAATCTTTTTGTCCAATTTTTAATTGTCTTTTTCATATTGATTTATGAAAGTTTTTTGTATGTTATGGTTATTGAGTCTTTTGTTACATATATGTATTGCAAATATCTTTATCCAGTTTGTGCTTTGCCTTAAGGGTAAACTTGGATGAACAGAGGTTTTTAATTTTAGTAGAGACCAATTTAATCTTTTATGTTAGTGTTTTTGTATCATATTTAAGATAGCTTTTCCAAGTTCATAAAGATATTATACAATATTCTATTCTACAAGGCTTATTGTTTTACCTTTAACATTTAGGTATACAATCTATCTCAAATTATTTTTTGTGTATAGTGTGAAGTAAGATTCAAAGTTCTTGTTTTGTTTTGTTTTTCTCTATGGATAGCCAATAGGTCCAGACCGTTTATTGAAAAGACCATAATTTCTCCCACTTGTCACCAAAAGTTCAGTACTTGTCCCCAAGGCTGGATCAGTGAGAATGAAGAACGAAGACAAGTGGTTTGAGGAAAATGAAAGAGAAGTTTATCAATTTGCCAGCAAATTAGGAGGGCAATGGCCTAGCATCTCAAAGACTGACATCCTGACTTTAAGCAGAAATACAGGGCTTCTTAAACAGAGGGGTTTGGGTGTAACCTGACCAGTGTCACAGGTTGTGACTTCGGGCTCCTGTTGTTTAACTATAACTGGTGGTTTCAGTACACCTTATCTCCAGTGACTATGATTCTGCGACCCTCGTCTGGACAATTCTGTTGAGCCATCTCCTGTGGTTTTAGACACTAGAAAACAAACAGCAAAGAACAGTTTTCCGCCCCTTTGTTTACTGACTTGCAGTTGTGCTTTTCTTGTGGATGAGGTGACTGCAGATGTGATTCTGAACTCTCTGTTCTGTTCCCTATTCCATGGTCTATGTGACCAGCCTCTCAAAAACTTACTGTCTTAATTATTGCGGCACTGTTATAGTATAAGCACTCCAGATTTGTTTTAATCAAGATTATTCTGGCTATTTTGGGTGCATTTCAATATAAAATTTAGAATCACCTTATCAATTTGACAAAAACAATCTGCTGGGTTTCAAAGGAGTGAATTGAATTTATAAATCAGTTTTGGGAGAATTGACATCTTTATAATATTGAGTCTTTCAATCTATGGAGACAGTATATCTCTTCATTTTAAGTTTTAATTAATTTGTCTCAACTGTGATTTATAGTTTTTAGGGTAGAGTTCTTGTGAATCTTTCATTAGATTTATTCTTAGGGGTTTTTTGGTGCCATTCTAAATAATATTTTTATAAAATATCATTTTCTAATTGTTTATTACTGGCATATAGAAATGTAATAGATTTTTATGTGTTGACCTTAAATTTAGTGATCTTGCTAAATTTACTTATTTCTAGTATTTGCAGATTATTTTGTATTTTATATGTATATAATCTTGTTATCTCTGAATAACAACATATTTACTTCTTCCTTTCCAATCTTATATTTTTTATTTTGCTTCCCTCTCTTATTGCACAAGCTAGGATGTCCAGTGCAATGTTGAATACAGGTGGAGAGAAAGGATATCTCTTTTGTTTTTCCCAATCTCAGAAAGAAAAGCATTCTAAAGCATTTTATATTTTGCCATTAAGTATACTATTATCTAGAAATATTTTGTAGATACCTTCACTAGATTAAGAAAATCTTCTATTCCTAGTTTTCTGCAGTTTTATTTTCTAAATCATGAATAAGTATTGAATTTTATCAAATGCTTTTTATAAATCTATTAAGATGATTATAAAATTTTTCTTATTTATTCTGGTAATGTGGTTAGTTACATTGACTGATTTCTCAATGTTAAATCACTCTTACATTCCTAGAATAAATCCTAGTTGATCATGACATAGCATCCTTTTCCATTTGCTAACATTCTATTTAGGATTTTTGCATTTATGTTCATAGGAGAGATAGATATGCTTTTATTTTGCTGTAATGTCCTTTCTGGGTATTGGTATAAAGGATATTCTGGCCTCATAAAACGAGTCGAGAAGTGTTTTTTCTTTTTCTATTCTCTGTAACAGTTATTATAGGACTGAGACTATTTTTAGTTCCTTAAATTTATTCCTAACTATTGCTTTAGTTTCATCACGTATGTTTTGATATACCATATTTTAATTATTTTTCAGGTCCAAATATTTTCTAATTTTCATTGTGAGTTCTTTTTTAACATGAGTTAATATATAGAAATGTGTTGCTTAATTTCCAGACACTTGGGTATTCTCTAGTTATTATTGATTTCTAATTTAATTTCACTGTAGTCAGAAAAAAAATATTTGAAGATTTAAATCCTTTGAAATTTGCTGAAACTTGCATTTTGTCTCAGCTTATAATCTATTTTGGTAAAATGTTCCATGTGCATTTAAGACAAATGTGTATTTTACAGTTATTGGATATAGTGTTCTAAATATGTCAATTAGGCTAATGTAGTTAATTATGTTATTCAAATCTCTATTTTTATCAATGTCTTGTCTGAGAGAGGTGTGTTAAAATCTCGAATTGTGATTGTGGATTTCTCTCTCTTTTTTTTTAGTTCTGTTAACTTTTGCTTTAAATGTGTATGTGTGTAAAGCTATGTTATTTGGTGCATGCATATTTGTTAGAACCGGTTCCCTGTTCGGCCCCAGGAACAGAATGGCAGAGTCCAAGGCTGCAAAAGGTAAAGGAGTTTATTGGCTGGCTCGAGCCAGGGTCCAAGTCCCAGAGCACCAACGCAGTGGTCTCTTTATGAACTAGGACCCCGCCCAGGGGTAAAAACTAAGCTTTTATGCTTTTCAGTAGGTTACATATGCTGTGCACACCATTCCCCCTCCCCCCTTAGTTCATTTGCTCCTTCAAAGGTGGCTTGATCGAGTTGTCTCCTGATTGGTTGGCTCCAAGGTGTTCCACGTCCCAATACTTTTCCAGTTGTTTTGCAGAGTCATTGGGCGGGAAGAGGAGGACCCATCCCAGGAACTCGTGACTTAGGCCCATCCGTCTTGGGGAAACCGAAACTTAGGCCTGTGTCAGGAGATTCAGCCTGTCATGGAGTCACTCCTGCTCCCCCTTCTGCCCTTCATATTAAGTATTTTTATAAAATTATCATTACATAATGTCTTTTTTATTTCCAGTAATACCTCTTGTACCACTTCAGCCTCACCCCCCATTTTGTTACCCTCTTTAGTAAATGCTAATGAGACCATGAGAAAAAAAGCATTCACAAATTATTGATGGGAGAAAAATTGGTACAAATGTTTTAGAGGGCAATATTCATAAAAATTTAAGTTTGTGTATCTTTCACATAGCAATTCCACTCATAGGTATTTACCCTACGGACATACACAGGTGCACAAGATTACATGTGCTAGGGATAAACTCACACAGGTGCACAAGATTATATGCACAGGGGTGTTCCATAAAGCCCACATTATAATAGCAAAAAACTGAATTACCCAAATGTCTATTAATAAAGGAATAAAGAAGTAAGCTTATTAATTTAACATTATTTTATCACATTTTAAACATCTATACTTTTTACAATAGCATGTACTACTTTTATAACTGAAATAAATTTATAAATAAAAATACTGGACTAAAGGCTATTACTTTGAAATCCCAACATTAACATAAGAATGGTAAACCCTATCTTCTCTACTCTTAATTTCTATTCTTTCTTTTTCTTTACTCTTCTATTTCACTCTGTTCTTTATCTTTTATATTTTTTATTTTCTTGTTTCTTCTTTCCTATGTAGATTGTAAAGTAAGGTCATGCCAATTTAAAAAATATTCCTTTTGGATGTTTATTGACTTATGTTTGCTTCTGTTTCACAGAGCCAGGGAGACAGAAAGTAATTGCCCACTGTACTGGATAGCTTCCTCCTTCCTGTTCCCTTGAGGCAATTGTTCTGAGAAAGCAGGTTTTTGATAAGACTCAGCAGCCTGTAGCTGAGAGGGAGTGGGAGATAAAAATTGGCCACCATCTGGGTCACTCTCCACACATCCCAGGAACCACCTTGCTGATAAGAGCTATCCATTCCAAGGGCTGGAGGGATTTATGAAGGGAGGCATGTCTTTTGACCTTGAGGACAAGCTCTAATTGCCTCCATGTATATGTGTCTGTGCCCTTGAATGCGTCTCTCTCTATTATCAGGTACTCTGTGATCCTAACTTTCATGTCTTAGTTTGTCACTCTTTTTGTGCTTTTCCAACTGCCTATGATACACACACAAGAAATCATATTTTTTTTCTTTCAGAGTCCACTACTCATCTGACTTCCCCTCTGCCTCTATTCCCTGTATTTTGCATTCACAGATCTTAACATATAATGTAGCATCCACCCAACTTTGTATATATCTTATCTTTATTTTTTCATCAGTTAGATTTTCTACCAGGCTTATAAATCCAATCCTCCATTATGGACCATCTTCATTTTATTTTTAAATTTATTTTTTCTTCTTTTTTGTCTTCTAACTTCATTTAAATCTGGTTCACAGTTTTGTCCTCTTTTTTTCCCTCAGTAAGGCCATTTTTTCTTATATTCATGTATCTAATATCCTTATGAATGACCTCTTTTCCTCACTCTAAAGAAGGGTTTCTCAATCTCAGCACTACGGACATTTTTGGATGAATAATTCTTTGCTGTGGGTGCTGTACTCTGCATTGCAGCGCATTTAGCAGCATCCCTGGCCTCTGCCCTAGATGCCCTCCCCTAGTTGTGATAGAAAAAAAAATGCCTACAGACATTGCCAAATGTCTCCTGGGAGGGCAAAATTACCCTTGGTTGAAAACTATTGCTATAAAGCTTGCTAACAGGTATAGCTACAATAAATTCATTCATATTGTTTCTTTTGATGTAAAGTTTACATACAATAATAATGTACAGATCAAGTGTGCACAGATAAATGAGTTTTGATAATGCATAGTCACATGTAGCCACCATTTCCATCAGTACGTACAACATCTTCATTGCTCCAGCAACCTCCCTTATACCCCTTCCAGTCATCTTACCCGTTTTTGCTCTAAAACAACAAGTGTTATGATCTATATCCAGAAATTAGTATTGTTCTTAAATTTCTTAAAAATGGAATCATACAGTGTGTTCTTTTTTGAGTCTAACTTCTTTTTGTGAACATAATGCTTTTAAAATTCATGTATGTTGTTGCATGTATCAGCCGTTTGTTCCTTTCTGTTACAGTGAGTGGTATTTCATTGTGAACTTATATAAACATCAAATTTGTTTTATCTATTCTGTTAATAGAAACTTGGTTATTTCCAGTTTGGGGCTATTAGGAATAAAGTAGCTATGATTTTTTAAGCAGGTATTATTGTGTATATATGTTTCCATCTCTCTTGGAGTGGAATTGTTGGGTAGTTAAAGGTTAGATATATGTATAACTTTTTAAAAACTGCCAAGCAGTATTCCAAAGTAGTTGCACACTCACCAGTGTAGGATAGTTCTAATTGTTCCACAGCCTTGCTGACATTTGTTATTGCCAATCTTTGTAATTTCTAATAGGTGTAAAGAGGTATTTTATGATGCTTATAATTTTTAATTTATTGATGACCAATAGTGTTGATTACCTTTTTATGTGATTTTTGGCTATTTATTTATCTTTTTTGTCAAGTGTCTGTTCAAGTCTTTTGCCCATTTTTATTGGGTTCTTAGTATTTTTACTAAAATTTATGAAGTTTTTATATATTCTAGATATGATTTCTTTGTCAGATATATATGTTGTAAATATTTTCTCCCACTCTGTGGCTTGCTGTTTCATTTATTAATGGTGCCTTTTGATGAGCTCAAATATTTAGTTATGATGAAGTCCATCATAACTTTTATGCTTAGTGTTTTCTCTATTCTAAGAAATTTTTCTACATTATAGTTGTAAAGATAATATATTTTTAAAGAGTTTTATATCTTAGTTCTTATATTTATGATTCACCAGGAGTTCATATTTTTATAACAATAAAATTGTTTTCCTAAATATAGATCTAATTTTTCCAACATCATTTATTAAAAGTAAGTCTTTTTTTACCCATTAAATTGCTTCTCCCCATTGATTTACCATGCTTTTGTAGAAAATCTACTAACCGTATATATGTGAATCTATTTCTGGATTCTATATTCTGTTCCATTGATCTATTTGTCTGTCTTTGTACCAATGCCACACTGCCTTAATCACTATAGGTTTATAGTAAATTGTTAAATCAGGTTATAAGTTCTGTAACTTTGCTTTCCTTTTACAAGAGTGTTTGGGCTATCCTAGATCTTTTGTATTTTCATATGTATTTTAAAAAATTTGTAAATTTTTACAAATCCTGCTGAGGTTTTAATTGGTATCACACTGGTTCTATAAATCCATCTGAGATGACTTCCCATCTTAAGAATTTAGCGTTTTCCAATCCATGGATATGGTTTACCTCTCCATTTATTTAGGCCTTCTTTAATTTCATTTTGCAGTGTTTTGTAGTTTTCAGTGTAGAGGTCTTGTATATTTTTAGTCAACTTTTTCTCCAAGTAGTTTTTTTCCTTGTGTTTTGATGCTATGCTATTGTAAGTAGTATACTTTTCTAATTTCATTTTTGAAATGTTTATTGCTAATGTAAAAAAATAAATGGTCTTGTATATATTGACTTTGCATTCTAAAACCTGCTATATTTACTTATAAGTCCAAATATATGTTATATGTGTGTATGTCTAATTCTTAGGAGTATGTACACAGTCATGTAAGCTGTAATTAACATTAGTTTTATCACTTCTTTTCCAATATTCACCTTATATTTATTTTTCTTGCCTTATGATACTAGCTAGGAGGGGAGTGAATATTCTTGTGCAGTTCTCAATCTTGGGAAAAATATATATATAATATTTCATCATTAAATATGTTAGCTATAGTTTTGTTTTTTTTTTTTGAGACAGAGTCTCGCTTTGTTGCCCGGCTAGAGTGAGTGCTGTGGCGTCAGCCTAGCTCACAGCAACCTCAAACTCCTGGGCTTAAGCGATCCTACTGCCTCAGCCTCCCGAGTAGCTGGGACTACAGGCATGCACCACCATGCCCAGCTAATTTTATATATATATATATATTTTTTTTTTAGTTGGCCAGATAATTTCTTTCTATTTTTAGTAGAGATGGGGTCTGGCTCTTGCTCAGGCTGGTCTCGAACTCCTGACCTTGAGCGATCCACCCGCCTTGGCCTCCCAGAGTGCTAGGATTACAGGCGTGAGCCACTGCGCTCGGCCAACTATAGTGTTTTATGTGTATGCTTTATTAGAGTGAGAGTTCTCTTTTACATTTGTTATACAGGAATTTTTTTCCTCAATAAGAATGAAATCTTGTGCAATGCATTTTATGCATTGATAGAGATAATATGATATTTCTTCTTTATTCTGTTAACATAATGAGTTACTCTGGTTGACTTTTAAAAATAATTTTGCATTTCTGGGTTGAATCCCACATGATATATTGTGAGATTAATAACATTAATATATTTGTGTATATGACTTCTAATACTTTCTATATTTGTGAGGGATATTTTTTGAATATTATTTTCTTGTCAGTTTATGTTACCAAAATTATGTTAGTCTCATAAAATTATGTGGAAAATGTTCTCTTCTCCTCTATTTTCTAAAATTGTTTATTTAATATGGTTATTACTTTTTCCTTAAATATTTGACAACATTCATGTGTGATGCCAACTGTAGCCTAAGATTTCTTTATGAAGAGGGTTTTAGTTACAAAATTAATTTCTTGAATAGATGTCAGGCCTACTCAGATTATTGATTTCTTTTTGCATCATTTGGCAAGGTTGTGTTTTTCAAGTTTGTTCATTTGCTTGAGCTGTCAAATAGTATAAGTTGTTCCTAATATCCCCTTATTACCCTTTTATTGTCTGTGGGATCTATAGTAAGTGCTGTATTCTTCTTCATTTCTAATATTGCTTATTTTTGTTTTCTCTCTTTTTTCCTTAATCAGTCTTATGAAGTTTGTAAACTTATTAATCTTTTCATGTACCAATTTTTAGCTTTGTTTTTTTTCTATTTAATAAATTTCTGCTCTTGTCTTTTTAATTTCTTTTCTACTAATTTGGATTCAGTTTGCTCTTATTTTTCTAGCTTCTTCAAGTGCAAGTTTGAATTTATGATTTTGTTAATTAAAACATTTTAATTAAGAAATGTTTAAACATTTAAAACAATTAAGTTTCCTTCTAATTGATTTGACTGCATCCCACAAATTTTGGTATGTTGTGTTTTAATTACCATTTGGTTTGGAATACCTCCTAATTTCCCTTGTAATTTCTTCCTTGACCCATAAGTTTAAAAGTGTGTTGCTTAATTTCAAAATATTTGGATGTTTTTTAGAATTTTCAAAATTTATAACTCTGTTCCATTGTAGTCAGAGAATATTCTCTGTAGAGTTTCATTCCATTGCAATTTATTGAGATATGTTTTGTGGCCTACCACATGGTCTAATTTGGTGAACATGAGCCCTGTTACATGAACACTTAAAAAGAATGTTCTAGTTGGTTGAGGTGTTTTATAAATGTCAAGAGATCAAGTTGATTGATGTTCAAATATTATCCATTCTTGAGTTTTTTATGTCTACTTGTTCTACAATTATTAACAGTGAAACATTAAAATTTCCAAGTTTAATTGTGGATTTGTTTGTTTCCCCCTTCAGTTCTGGGAATTTTTGTTTCTGGGATTTTGAAGCTCTATCATTAGGTTCATGTACATTTATGGTCATTATATCTTCTTGATGGATTTTTTTATCATCATGAAATTACCCTCTCTTTTTTTCCTTTCTGAAGGTCTAGTTTGTCTTATAGTAACATAGCAACACCAGTTTTCTTATGCTTATTGCTTGCATGTTATATCATTTTTGATCTTTTTGTTTTAAACCTCTGTGTTTTTATATTTAAAATGCATTTATTATAAATTGCATATAGTTGGGTCTTGCTTTTCTTATCAGGTATGAAAATCTCTGCTTTTTAGTTGTGATGTTTAATCCATTTATATTTAATATAATTATCAATTTAGCTGGTTTTAAGTCTTACATCTTGGCATTTGCTTTCTGTTATTTCCCTCTGTCCTTTGTTTCTTTATTGCTCCTATCTTCTTTTGGACTAACTGGGTAGTTTTAGTGTTCCATTTTATCACATTCATTAGGTTTTTAGGCATACCATTCTCTATTTTTAATGGATACTAAACAGGTTACAACATGCATCCTTAATTTATCCTAGTCTACCCTGAATTAATATTATACCACTTTATGTGTAATGTAATTATCTTTCAAGAGTATAATTCCATTTGTTACCTTCTTGGTCATTCTGTTTTTATTGGCATATATCTTACTTGTTTATATTATTAATATCACAATA
The DNA here is from genome assembly GCF_020740605.2 of Lemur catta. Lineage (NCBI taxonomy): Eukaryota > Metazoa > Chordata > Mammalia > Primates > Lemuridae > Lemur > Lemur catta. Next base: position 58,514,793 of record NC_059130.1, read on the forward strand.
TATTGTTATTTTTGCTATAGTTAATTGTTTTTTAAAGAAGTGGATAAGGCAAACCATCAGCATATCATATTTACCTACCTATTTGTAATTTTAGTAATCTTTCTTTGATCCTGTAGATCTGCGTTTCCATCAGACATCATTTTCCTTTAGCCTAAATAAATTCCTTTGGTATTTTTTGCTGGCAAAAATTAGCTTTTACTTATTTGCCTTCATTTTAAAAGATATTTTTGCTTGATACAGTTTGATGTTGATAGATTTTTCTTTTGGCACTTTAAGAAGTCTTTTTATCATCTTGTGGCCTCAATTGCTTCTGGTGAGTCACTCACCATTATCAATGATATGCCTAGGTGTTTTCTTTGTATAGATCCTATTTTAGGTTCATTTGAACAACTTAGATCTATGGATTGATTTAAACTAATCAAATTTGGAATGTTGTCAGCCAATATTTCATTTAATATATTATGCCCCCTGTTATCTCTTCTTTAATTCTGGGACCCATTTACATGTACGTTAGTAGTCTTGATATTGTCCCACAGGTCATTTTTGCTCTTTCACGATTTAAAACAAACTGTTTCAGTTTGGATGTTTTCTATTTTCCTGTCTTCAGATAATCTAATCCTTTCTTCTGTAGTACCAATGTATTGTTAACTCATTACAAAAAAAATTTCATATATTGTATTTTTCAATTTTAGGATTCCCACTGCTTAAGAGTTTCCACATCTTTCCAGAAATTCCTCCTCTATTCATCATTTATGTCCATCTTTTCCGATAGTTTCTTTATCATATTTATAAGTTATTATAAACTATGTCTTCTAATTCCAAATCTGGTTGATTTTTGGATCTTCCATTTTGGGGAGAATTTCCTGCTTGTTGGCATGTCTAGTAATTTATTATATATTGGATGATATGTTGTGGAGATTCTCCTCTGAGTAATGTTCTAGTGGTAGTTAAATTAGTGATGAATCATCTTGATTCAGTGGAGACTTGGTTTTAGGCTTTGTCAGAGCCAATGAATTTTGCTTCTGCCCCCTTAGTTCTAGAGCATAACTCTTAATCTGGGACGTGATCCTTATTTCTACTATGGATCTTCTAGAGTTTTAATGGAAACCCAAGCTGCTTACTAGCCCCTCTAACATAGGTGGGGTTGAACCTTAAACTCATTCTCCCCAGAACTGGGCAGTTGTTGAAATCTCTCTTCAGTTCTGGTTAGCCTCTCAGCCCTAGATTCCTTTGCAGTTTAGGATTCACCCAAGGATTGTGAGGTTGCAGATTTGAGGACTTTCCTCTTTGTGGTTGCATGGATTTCCTTCCTCAATTTTCAACTTCTGTGACACCAGATCTCTTACTTCTGGATTGCCAACCAGGTAAGATAGCTGTTTTCCACTTGAGTTTATGCAGATGTTCTGAGCAAACTGGGGAGAGCCTTCAGGGAAAAATCTGGTTAAATATGGATATCACTTAGATTTCTTCCCCCTTTTTAAGGGTCATAGCTCCTCCAGTGTCTGCCTGCTTTTGTCAGGGTCCAGTGCTTAAAGAATTGTGCTTTATCTTTTTTCCAGTTATAATTATTATCACCAAGAGGATTAATTTGATATGAGCAACTCAACCATCAGTGCTATCAGATTTGTCACATTGTTTTAAATCAATGATATATCTAGAGATCGATTCTTCTAAGAATAATTATACTGTAACAAAAGATAAAGTATATAAAATAAAATATTTTTGTAGGCTTTCTGGTATTAACATGCAACTACAAAAATATTTTTGGGGCAGTCAATAGTGCCCACATAAACAGCAACCTGCTCAGTACATAGGCTTCATCAATAGCCTTTAAAAATCCCCCATCCCCTACTTTGTGTCCCTCTTATTGAGATTTAATCTTCCTCTACTATCCCTAAAAGAACAGGGCAAAAATTAGAGAGGTAACCATTTGATCCAGCAATCCCATTATTGGGCATCTACCCAAAAGAACAAAGGACGTTCTATAACAAAGACATCTGCACCCGAATGTTTATAGCAGCACAATTCACAATTGCAAAGATGTAGAAACAACCCAAGTGCCCATCAATACATGAGGGGATTAATAAAATGTAGTATGTGTATACCATGGAGTACTACTCAGCTATAAGAAACAATGGTGATATAGCACCTCTTATATTTTCCCGGATAGAGCTGGAACCCATTCTACTAAGTGAAGTATCCCAAGAATGGAAAAATAAGCACCACATGTACTCACCATCAAATTAGTTTCACTGATCATCACCTAAGAGCACATTTAGGAATAACATTAATCGGGTGTCAGACAGATGTGGGGGGGAGGGGATGGGTGTATACATACATAATGAGTGCGATGCGCACTGTCTAGGGGATGGACATGCTTGAAGCTCTGATTCAGGGAGGGGGGGCGGCAAGGGCAATATATGTAACCTAAACTTTTGTACCCCCATAATATGCTGAAGTAAAAAAAAAAATCTAAAAAAAAAAATTAGAGAGTTAACATTCTCTTCAATTTCCAGAACAAATTTCCATCTACTGTATAACAATGACTATTCTGGCATTTAAAGATAACAATATCTGCCTATATTGCCCTCAATCCATAGACTTTTCTTCTCTCTCTCAGGTAACTATGCATCTGGCCCAGAATTTTCCTCCTCATGCAATCTCAGGTCAAAACTTCAATGATAACACTGTTTATATGGTATTCCAGAAGCAACCAGTGCTTCATAGTTCCTCATTCTATTTGGTCCAGTTCTTCTGTTTCTATTTTTTATCATTTATTCAGGATCAACAGGGCCTTTACAATGACTCTGTTCTATCTATTGCTGGGATCTCTAAATCTATTATTTTTCTACATTTACCACATCTTTCTTGTTGTCTGATGTTTTCACTCCTTACAGCCACTGAATATTGTTTACCCTACCCACTTCATGACATCAGCCTTTCTACCATGTTATATTTGTTTGTTACTTCAATGCATTTAGAATCCTTAGTTTTGTCTCCTACACTTCACTAATTTCTGGACGTAAATCCATTTATTCCATTCCTAAATTTATAAAACGGAAAACAACAGTAATAAAACCCCACCAAGTTTCTTTAAAGCTATATCTGCTTTTCTGCTAATTGATCTTGAAAGAGTTAAATATCTCTAGGTAGAATCCCTGGCATCCACACCTTCTTAAATAGACAGGAGTGGTCTTAGAACATGGCTCTACTTCTGTGTAGTTTTGCCATTAATCAGCATAGAACTTTGAATTACTCACTGAACCCTCCATTTTCCTGTCTGCAAAATGAGGAAAATATTTGAGGACTTGAAACCCACCACACCCTGTCTCTGTATTCCACTAGCCAAGATTGAAACTAAAGAGTAGCAAATTCCAGGCTAACAGGTATAATTGCAACAGGGGAAGGAGGGACTGACTGACTGCCAAGCTAGGAACAGGGCTCCAAGGGTCTTGAAGTTCCCAACTGCAAAAATTTAGGCACTGTGAGACTTAGAAGGTAACAGACCAGACATGGGCTGTGGCATAAAGTACAGGGAGGTGTCCTGGTTCGGAAGATTTTATGTTTTTTTTTCTGCCCAGCACTGCTCTGAGTCTCTCACTTGGAACTTCATGCTGTCTCTTTCTTCCTGTCCCAATTCCCCACATTTGCCTCTCCACCACCCCAAAACATAATCTAATTTTTATTCTCAATTGGCTCTGGTTATAAAACTTAGATCTATTGCATATTATTACTTGTATTTATTCAATAAAATTTTAAGCTCTCTAATTTAAAAAGCAAATGATTCTATTGTTTAATAATCTTTAAAAAAATAAGAGGAAGTAAAATTAGATGAAAGATGCTTTTTATTTCCTTATGACCTGTCTCATCCCCTGCCCTTGGTAAATAGCTCTTGATGGAGAAAAGATTCTAGACTCCTATTTAATCAAAGAACAGAACTAGCTGACCATTTCCAAAGGTCAGTCTCTCCTATTTGACTTCTTCTTTGGTTGAAATTGAATAAAACTGTTTGGTCTATGTATGTACTAAAATAAGCTCAGAACACTGTCTTTCATTCCCTACTTAAAGCCTTATGAGAGCTATAACTATTTTCATCTAATAATACCCAAGGCAATAACTTGGAAAGCTGTTTTGATGGGAGTAGAAATTTATAAACAATAAATTCAATAGACTTTTGTTACAAAACCAGTTTGAAAGGACAAGGATAATACCCACATTTTAAGGTTATCTCTTACAGCGAAAAAGATCTTTGAGCGCTAGTGGTGGATTTGATCTGTAGTATATTTAACCAAATGGCAAGAGGTAAAGAACTTTATGACAGGAGATTCATACATAAAGTGCAGCTTGATCTTCAGCTGTAAACAAGCAACCTGTTCTGTACAGATAAGGAGAAATGGAAAATTAATCGAAGCAACTAAATGATTGCTTCAATTACTTCATATGGACAGTTATACTGCATAATTCAGATCTAACCCCCTTTTCTCTACTAGGGGCTGTTTTTTCACTTCAATAAAATAAGCTTTTCTTGACTCTGACTCAACTTTGCCCTTGCCTTGCCTTTAAAGACATTACTTTGAAGAATAATTTATTATTTTTCCGTAGCCAAAGGCAAGGAGTTTTCTAATCCCCCCCCAAAATGAGTATTATAAAAGAATTTTTTGTTTATTTACTATGTCAAAATCTGATCTGTATTATAAAATACCCAATGCATTTTAGTACAGTTTTGACGTTAATTTGACTTTGTTGGTATAATTTGCAAAGTGCAAAGGCCACAGGTCTTACTAAGGAGGAAAGTATTCTATACATTTGTTCATAGCAATTTTCTTCTATTCTCTTTCTTGTCTGCTCTCTTTTTCCTATTTACAGTACAGTGTGTTCCAACTATAATAAGGCAAATGATTCCTATCAAACCCATTACTGTTAAAACTCCTTTCAATATTAGATAATCTCTGGCAGGTACAGGAGCAGAATTTGGGGGGATAAACAGAGATGTCTGGGCAATGTTAGATACAGCAGACTTTAAGGAATTACTATCCACTGCTCGTATTGCCACATAAACTCTGTGGCTTTCTTGTGTCTCTCCATTGGGTTGATGTTCAGGTCCATTTGTGAAAAGTTTGGGTGAGAATGTAAATATCTCTCTGGTGCCAGCTTCCTGAGGATTTAGATTTGACGTATTCACCAAAATAGCATTGTTAAAGTCATCTTGAATATTCTGTAGATTTTTACTCATTCTTATTTCATAGCTTGTAGCTGAAATTTAAAAAATATAAATGTGAAGGTTAAGTCACCTTGAGTAATTTTTCTAGTTTATTAGAAATGATTAATGAGAATAGCAACAAAAAGTTAAAATACCTAGGAATAAACATAATAAGAAATATGAATATGAGCAAAACTTTAGAACACTACATAAGGACTCATAGTAAAACCTGAACAAGAGGACTTATGTTTTTTGAAAAGCAAGATTCAGTACAATAAAGATGTAATTTTCCCTAAGTTATTTTGTAAATTTCATGTGATTCTATTAAAAATGCCTCTAGTTTATGCTTTAACTAGTCAAGCTTATTATAAAGTTCATATGGAAAGTAAATAATCAAAAATGGGCATATAAAGTCTAAAACATAGCAATGTGGAAGGACCAACCCTACCAGATATAAAAACACTATAATGCCTCAATTATTAAGACACTGTGGTACAGGTGCATAAATAGACTTATATACAAAAATAGGCCCAAATAAATTCAGGAATTTAGTATATGATTAAGGTGGAATTCAAATAAGTGGGGGGAAATAAAAAATTTCTTAATAAATAATGTTGTGACAATTGAGTAAAAATCTGGAAAAAAGATAATGTAGGAGGAAGCCTGCAAGTTAACATAAGCCTTAGAAAAAGGAAAGTAGAAGAATGTATGCCATTAATGTTTACCCATGCAAAGATAAGAAAGCCTTGAATCAGGGTATTGATCCCAGCCTTCTTAATAAAAATGATGGCCAGAAGTGGGAGAGAAAAATGCACCATGGTTTGCAAGAGTTATGGGAAATATTCCCCTAAACCTGACGTGTAAATATATGAACAAATATTCACTATCCAATTTTCAGAAAAGTAATTGCCTCCAGTATTGGAAAGCACATGCTCTGTAATACAGAACCCATTTCTGGTGAAAAGACTGCCATACTCCATACTCGTGGTATATATGGTCCTATCAAGGTTTCTGAATGATTAGTGTCAGTGAGTTAACCAGGACTTCTTTAATCCTGGGGCAGCTGACTCACTCTCCTTGCACTCTAAGATTTAAGGCTTTATCAGCAACTCAGAGCTTTTCATGACAACTCTATGAAGATTTTTCAGCTCTAAACCCCAAATCTAATTTCATCCAACTAACCCCTGACATAGTTATTAGAAATGCTATGTTGTGGAAAAATAGGTAATGAAATGAGCAAACCTACCTTGTCCCTGATCAAAGTCTTCTCCGGGTGCTGTCCAAGATAGGGTCAACTCCTCTTCCGCTTTTATAGCTTCCAGGTCAATAATTTTGCAGGGTGGAAACACATCAGTATGGAGGCCGGTTGGAACTCCCAAGACAGAAAAGGAGCCCCCTGAGCTTACTCGGCTAAAGCCCCACTTTTGCTCCTCCTCACTTCTGCCCACTGACTTCCTTGGGGCATTCATCTGAATGTTACCTGGGACACAAAAGAAAAGAATAGCCCAAACAACAAATTACAAATCTCCTGGATAGTTTGTTCTTGACAAATTATTAAGTGACTCTTTTAAACCATTTTTTTTTCTTTACTACATCTTTAGAATAGTAACTGGGTTTATTTATTCAATCATTCATTCATTCATCCATTCATTCAATAAATATTTGTTGAGGGCATACACTGTGCCAGTAATCATGGACAATATGGTATCCCTGATGGAATTTATAGTCATGTTAATCATATTGATAAACCTATTTACAAATTGTGATAAGTGTAAGAAGGCAAGAAGGCAGAATGCTATGAAAGAAAATAACAGGTCCATAATTTAGAGTGGTATCAAGGAAGTAACATTGAAAGGTCTCCTAAAGGTTGAGTAGGAGTCAAACAGGTAAAGAGTGGAAGGAAGAACATCCCAGAGAGAGGAAAAAGCTGGTGAAAAAGCCTGAGGTGCAGAAGAGCTTTCAAGTTAGAAAAATGAAATTAGAGAAAGGAGAGTAGTTTGAGATGAGGCAGGAGAGAAAAGTTCATGCAGGACCTCCTGGGCCAGTGCAGCAGTTTTAGATTTTAATGTTACATGCTGCAGGGAAGCAGGGGAGTGACATGCTTACATTTGATTCCTAACAGGTCACTCTGGCTGCTCAGTGGAGAATGAATTAAAGCACAGTCAGCAGCGAGGCCAGACAGTCATTCACTAGTCCAGGTGAGAGAAGATGGCAGCATGGAGTGGGTGATAGCGGTGGAGAAGAGGCAAGAGAGGCAGTTCAAGATGTATTTTGGAGACAAAATTGGCAAAAGCTAGTGATTATTTGAAAATGAAATGATGAAGAAGAGAAAATTGGTTAAAACAAAAAAAAAAGGTAGCCCGCAGGTTTCTAAAATGAGCAAGTTGGGAGGAGAAGCAGGCTAAGGAGAAAGAGACCAAAAATTAAGTTACAAGGTATGTGATTCCTATAAAACATCTACTTCAAGATGTTAATGAGCAAGTTAGATATGGATTTTAAGCTCAAAAATAAAAAAAAGGTTTTAGCTATATTTAACAATTTTGAAATTATGAATTTGGAGATTGTGGACATATATTATAGATGTTATTAAAGCCATGTGGATAAGTGAGATCATTTAATAATTTCAACTATAATGATAAGTCTTATATATCGAATGCCTACTATGTGCCAGGCATGGTTCTAAGTGCCTTACATGTATCAAATATTTAATTTTCCCAGCAAGGCCATGAGAAAGTTACAATTATCACCCCCATTTTTATAGATGATGAAAGGGAGAGACACGAAAGCTAGGTAACTTGCCCCAGATCACACAGCTAGTAAGTGGAGTAGGTGGGTTTCAAACCCAGGCAATGTGGCTCCAGAGGTAGAGTGAGACTGTGAGGACTGAGTTCTGAGAATTGCCCACATTTAGAAGTCTGGTAGAAAAAGAGAAGCTGGAAAAAGAGCCTGACAAAAAATTCCAGAGAATAAGAGGTAATCAAGAGAGTATGGTATCATGGAAATCAAGAAATAGCAAAGGAGAGATCCATGGACTATGTCAGATACTGCTGAAGTCAGGAAAAATGAGGACTAAAATGGGAGGTAGGCTGCAGATGCTGCTATATCTGGGGATTTGGTGGTGTGAAAATAGAACAGCTCTCAGCATTCAGCTCAAGGTCATCACCTGAAAATGAGCTGAAAAAGTAAATGTTACATATAGTAGGCATGCTTAGGGAAAGCTAACTTTCTCTTTTCTGTGCTCTTAAGAGCCTATATGAAGTACACAGATAAAAGCATAGTTGAACATTACTTTTCCAATCTCACTGTATACTAGATACTAATATCTGCATCCTTTAAACTCACATATTTTAAAAAGATACTCAGATGAGTCAGTAGCCTGCAAGCTCTTTGATCAGGTCTTATTCTACATGGTATCCCAAGTTCCTAGGACTAAGTCTGTCACCTGGTAGGCCTTCAAAAATGATACATATGAATAAAAGAGAGAATATCTATTTGGAAACAAACTGTTACATCTAGATACAAAATCATATCTATGCAATAAAACCATGTTACCTTGCAAATTGATTTGCATTACTATTCAAGTAATCCAAATTATTTTAAATACAAGTGAGAGTAAATTGTGTTCTAGGCAACACAAAAAAGATCAGGAGATGAAAATCCACTGTAGCACTTTGATTATTTCTAGTGAAAAGTACATACAGAACAAAAAGTATAGGATCATGTTATGGAATAATCCAAATGACTAGTTATAACTTCTAAAATACATGAATAATATTCATAAAGAATCTGCATTTTTAGAAATAAAAATGCTTAGAAACGTTTTCTTTTGAGACTGTTTTTAAAAACTATAGCATGACATATTTCTGTTTGTCTGTTATATTTTAACCACTGCTTCCTATCAGGAACTATTATAATGGTGTTTAAAAATATATGTGTTTTCTATTTATGTGGCCCTTTTATCTTGAAGGAAAACAGAACATCTTCAGGAATCACTCAGTTGTCTATAATATCCAAGCTTGTATTTATTCAGGAACTCATTTCCCATGTGGATTATTTGGAATATTTGCATCCTTCTTTCAACTGCTAACAACTTTTTGCCTCTTTCTCTTGCCTAAACCTCTGTAGAGGAAACACAGGAGTGGGAACTCAGAAAACTCAATAAATCTCTTTATTTGTTAGTAATTCCTAGGAAACAAGAAAGAGGTCAAAATAATGACTAAAATGAAAGTAGGTATAATCTGTGGGAATTACCTAAGGCCTTCCTGTTATCCACTACCATGAATCAATAAGGATTAAAGAGACAGTCAACAAATCATATGTTGACTTTATTCTTTTTTTTTTTTTTAAGACTAGTCAAGTGCAGTAGTGGGGAAGGGGGAAAGTAGTAGAACAAGGAGTTCAATCTGTAACTGACTGTGAACAATCAAGTGATAACTCACTACCTTCAGACCAGCCTATATATTGACTTTAATATAAAGGGTTTTGAAATTTCTTTTCTTTTTTACCTCTCTTTCTCTCTCTCTCTCTGCCTGATATACATACACACACATACAAACACATATACCCATCAGAGATATATACATGAAAAGATATTACTCAAATAACAGGGCTGATTCTTACCATTTGCTATGTAACCTGGTACATACATAGCATGACTCCCTGGAATAGAGTGGACGAGGGTCCTTATGCTGGGAGAGTGATTGGCGTGCACTTTCAAGCTATATCTACCATTTACAGCAAAGGAGAAAAAATACCTCGAGTAAATTCCATCATTTTTTATAACATCAGCACCTGTATATATAAAAAAAACTCAATGTCAACACTTGTCATAGTTTATTACTAATACTTAAGTCATTAAAAATAAGATTTACTCCCCTTATTCTTCCCACATTAGCATATATTATCATGGTCATACCTATTCTTTTGATATTCTCAGGTGATTAAAAACCCAATGGTTCCATAATTTCTCCCTATGATTTCTTAACCTCTGAGAAACTATTTTCTAAAGGCGAATGAGTTGTATCTGCTTCAATGTTAATAAAACACTTAATAATCACCTTTAAAGCTCTCATTTGTATCACTGAAAATAATATTAGTTTTTTATAGGAACCAAGCACATTCTTAAACACAGACTCTTTTGAGATAAAAGCTATTTTGTCCCCAGGAAATATATATATATGTGTATATATATATATATATGTTTATTTATATATATATTTATATATGCACACACATATTTTCTAACAATTTCAAGGATTTATGAACATTGTCAAGCCATTTGATTAAGAACCTCTGATAAAAACTTTGGTAGTTGTTAACATAATATGAAATTATTTAATTTCCTCATTAGAAGATACACGGAACAGTTGCTCTAGATTCTAAGGGGCTTGATGATCTGGACTTTGACAGAATTTGGCTCCATCCACTATGCCTTGCTTTGGGGGTATTCTGAAAGCTTGGCCAGTGCTACACTTCCTTCCTTTTGCATTAATCCTCAGAGAGCAGTTCAATTCCAAGCCAAGTCCATGACTGAATGGCAGGAAGGCCTAGACACTAGGGCAGCAGTGGGAGGTCCAGCTTAGCCCAAATGCAGATCACACTCACCATTCAAGTGCAGGTGGTCACACTGGGCAAGCAGCTTGTCCCATCCTAGAGGTGAATTCAGTTCTCACACCACACACTCAGCCCTGCACCCCAGCATTGTGTCATTGCTAAAGTGCCCTAGAATCCCCTTTTTTCCCTCTGCAGAGGCAGAGCTATTTAACATGAAAAAAGTAAAAGTATATTTAAATAAAATAAAAAGGGTTGAACATCTTACTATCAAGGTAGACTTACAAAAATTTTTTGTCTATTGGAAAGATATCAAACCCCGGTGTTTAGTGGTTTAATGACTAATAACGTCTATCTTTGTTGGGAAATAACAAAGGAAAATCTCTGCATATCACTGTCATCACAGCTACCTCTTTTAATCACTGAGGCAGAGAGAAATGGAGAAAGAATTTTGGCTTGGGAGTCAGCAGACTTGGTTTTAAGGTCTGGATCTGCCTCTTAGTAGCTGTGAAGCTTCATGTATCTGAGCCTCAGTTTTTTCATCTATAAAATGGAGGTAACTTATCTCAGAGGGTTGAGAGTTGTGAGGATTACTTGAGACTATGCATGAGAAAGTACATTTTAAGTTGTAAAGCATTTTATAAGTATAAATTTTATTATTCATTAATTTTACTTAGCATATAAATACTGTTTCCATTTTAAAAATATTAATAAGTATTAGACTACTTTGTACATGTATGTTAAGTAATGTGGGGGGAAAAACTAAATTTACACTTTGCTGCTTGAGTAGTATTTCTCATTATTTCATTCATTAGTGTATAAATTTAGACATCAAACAAATAAAATGGTTCTAGGGAATACATATAAAAGCCTATTGAACTGAATCAGGTACTTTTCCGTAAGAGCAGCATCTGTTCTCCAGGCCAGCCCACAGGCTGCGCAAGCAAGGGAGAAACATTCTACAAAGTGCATTTTTGAACCGTAAACAAAAAATGAGAGGTACGGCCATGGATAAGCAATCAGAGCATGAGAAGTTCATTTGGATCCACTCCAATAAGCAAAACAAGAAGACTTCTCTGGTATCCCTCTGAGGTGGACTTGAACCAAAATCCTTTGAATGAACTTTTGTTTCATAAATGTCATAGGCTATTGCCATGGCAAGATACTAATGGGCTGCCAAACCTAAGACTCTTGAAAAAAGATTAACTTGGAAACAACAGGGTGAAAGAATATAATTTTATGAGTAGATCAAACACTTAGGGCTGCCAACATAGACTCAAGGTCTATTGTCATTCTGAGAATTTAGTTTAGGAAAAGAACAGAACAGGAAACATGGAACAACAAAGGAGTTTGTTTTTAAAAGTAAAAAAAAAAAAAAAAATTAAAGAGAAATAGTCCAAGTGTTGCTGTTTGCCTGGCCAGATGCTGTGCTGTCTGTAATGTATAATGATGAGGCTCTGAACTCTGTGCAGAATGAGAGCTTTGAGGTAGGGTTTTGTTTTGTTTTACTTTATTTTCCCAGGGGTAGGGAAATCTCTATCCTGATTCCTCTGGGCTTGTGGGCCTGGTCTTCTTGGGACCAAATCACACATGTCAAAGACACTGGCTGTGCTAGAGATAGGCTGTGCCCTCTTGTCAGCCCAGCTACTCAGCCAAGGAATAGGCCAGGGTCGACTCATGGGTCACAAGTTCTATTTTCAATTTTTTCTTCACAACTGGGTCCAAAGGGGAAAAATGGGTTAACTGTCACTGCATCTCCCTTCTTGAGTTTTCATTTACTATTTTAACTGTGCAATCTGGTTCTTTCAGAGAATAGCACAACTGATGAGTCTTAGAGGAATATGGCTGTGTCATAAGGACATATAAGCCTGTTCCTGTGTGACCTCACTGAGCGGAGCCTCACAGGGACTCTTTTCCCAAGTCAGCCTGCAGTGACTCAGTTTGTCAGTGATTCTCTGAGAATTTGAGAATCTGATAAGATTGAATGAGAAAAATAATTGAATTGTAGGAATTTTACAAATAAGCTTAATATAGATACTATAGCATCATATCACCACAGCTCTTGAGAACATGAAAAATCAGAATGACATTCCTTGTTACCTGCTCCGTCATCCAGAAGTTTCAGAGTGACAGGATCTCCAGTCTCTGGCTCAATTGTGGCAGTTACAGTAGCATTAAGAATGGGGTAAAGCCCCTTTCTCACATTGGCATAAATCATCACGGGATGGGGAAAATGGGTGCTGTCTCTTTCCACAAAGGCCTCCACAGTGACTGGGGGCACAGCTGAGCTGGAGGCACGGGAGGTCACTGTCACTTTCAGGGCTTGCAGAGAATGGTGGGTATTGTTCAGTGTGTAAGTCCAGTGTCCTGGCTGCAAAACAAAGGCTTTTTGTTTTGTAAAGTGTGAAGGAAAAAAAAAAAATCAAACCTAATTTTAAAGCATACATCTAACCCCCTAGGGTTTTTTGCTCTTCTTTTGTTGATGTTGCAGTTTTTTAAAATATTACAAAAGGATGTCAGGAAAAGTAATATTGGTTAAGGGATGACTGAATTCATATTTACATGGCTTTCATGGTATAAACCAATTTTATTCTTAGGGAATTTTATGGATTTATTTGGGGTGGGGAAGGATACATTTTGATTCATAGTTTTAGAACATAATGATAAAAGTGTCCAGTTTCAAAGTACTTTTCAAATATTAATCTGAGCCTCTTTACCCAAAAGGAGATTAAATGTTTTTATTTATTTTCCTAACTGAGAAAATTAAATCAAATTAAGTGGACCATTATGATTTATGTGGACACCCTGGACTGCAAGGCAAGAACAGCCTTCTTTCCCTCCACTCCCCCTAAACTCCCATTCTCAGGAATCTCGAGCAACAAAAACCACATACACTGATAGGGATCAAGAAAAGGACCTACTAATTTTAATAGATCAGGATTATACAATGTCTATGTTAAGTAATTTATAAAAATACTGCTAAACACCATTCTCTTGCCTACCTAGACTACATGGGAGAAACCTACAAAAGAAAGTCTGAAAGAAAAAGGCTAAAATTACAATGTAGCAGAAACTTATCCTTTTGATTAAGTTCTACATGTATTGCTTTTCCCTAACTAGTACTCCTTATTAAACCCTGGAAATAACAGGGGGAGCACCACAGAGCAGGAGGAAGAACAGAAAAGCAGTGGGTAAGGTGTGACTCAGGTGGAGAGTTAAGATGCTCCACACCCTACCCAGCCTTTGTGTTCGAATTTTCCAGTGAAGTCATGATTCAAGCATCAGGATCTAGCTCTCTCTATATTCTTTCTTGAAATCATAGCATTAGTGTGCTATGCAGAATGAGGCCAGACCCTTCACATCAAAAAGTTCTCTTTGGGTGTAATAAATGCTTCAATATGGGGCACCTAATCCAGACTAAGGCAATAGGAACAAGAGGTAGGTAATGTGTCCCTGGCCCTTGTGCACAGGTGTGAAAAGAACATGATGACTTTGGAGAAAAGTTCAGTAGGAGCAGAGCATAGGATGTTTGAGAGAAGAGGTATGACGCAAGTTGGGCAGAAGCCAGAACATGAAGGGCCCAGTATGTGAAGTAACCACTTATACTTCATCCTGAAGCAGGAGACAGATTGATCAGAAGGATCACTCTGATAGAGGTGAAGAAAGGATGGGAGGGATGGCAATTCAGCATCAAGGAGGCCAGTTAACAGGCTGTCAACAGTGATAGGAGCGGGGGCCGGGGCGGTGTGTGACAAGGCACTGAATTCAGGCAGTGCAAGAGCGCATCTGATCAATCCACAGCCCTGCTTAGAACTTTCGTGGTTTCCTAGTACCTTCAGGATTCAAGCCCCTGTTCCCTTTATTGTCGTGCAGAGCCCTTGCTGACATGGCTCCTGTATTTGTCTAGCCTCATCACTCCCCTCTCCTTCCTTCACCTATATCCCCACCTTATGTGCTAAGTTCATCCCCATTAAACTACTCATAGTTGTATTAACAACCATGTTCTTTGTCTTGGAGACTTTCTCAATGCTGTTTCTTCTGCCCAGAATGTCATACACAATTTCTGGCCCCTTTATTCCTTATATTTCCATTTTGATGTCTTCACTTCCAGGAAGCATTCTCTTTCCCACCCTCTTGTATGCTCTGACAGTACCCTGTGGTTACTCCTACCATGACATTTTATTGTAAAGTAACTAGAACAAAGCCAGGCACAGTGGCTCATGGCTGTAATCCTAGCACTTTGGGAGGCTGAGGTGGGCGGATTGTTTGAGCTCAGGAGTTTGAGACCAGCCTGAGCAAGAGCGAGACCCCGTCTTTACTAAAAATAGAAAGAAATTATATGGACAGCCAAAAATATATATAGAAAAAAAAAATTAGCCGGGCATGGTGGCACATGCCTGTTGTCCCAGCTACTCGGGAGGCTGAGGCAGTAGGATTGCTTGAACCCAGGAGTTTGAGGTTGCTGTGAGCTAGGCTGACGCCACGGCACTCTAGCCCAGGCAACAGAGTGAGACTCTGTCTCAAAAAAAAAAAAAGAAAAAAGTAACTAGAACAAGACCAAACACATAGTAGGTACTCAAAAACACATGGATTACATGTATTCATATTACAAATTCTAGATAGGGATTTTTCTTAAGCCTATAGATGAGTATGTCTATAAGGATTATGTAAAGAAAGATGTAGGCTAGAAAAAAATTTTTGTACTACTAGTGGAAATACTAATTTACACTGTTGAAGTGATAAGCATTTGGTATCTAACATTTAAAGTTTTGAATGTACCTTAGTTGTTCCTCTTAAATTTTTGATATTAACAAAACTCTCTCAAATTTAAAGTTTTGATATATCAAAACAAATTTTTCTTTACACAATGCATTTAATCCTGTGATTCAATTGAAAGTCATATAGTTGGCTAAATGTCATTATGAACAAGCTCAAAACACCTACCTTAGCAGTTCCTGGAATCCAAAGGCTAGCTGTCCGAAGAGCTAGATTGGTGATAAAATTATTTGTGTAGTATTTTCTTCCATCAGGATCAAATAATACAATTTCAGGGAGACCACTGCTCTGCCATGTAACTAGGAAGATAGTGTCATTGCCCACACTGTTATCCACAGTCACGGTGTTTTTCAATTGATGGTGAGGTTTAACGTTTTCACTCATACTTTCTAGCTGTTAAAGAGAATATATGTAAGAGTTTTTGGCATATGAATAATCATTTCATCTTTTTCTTTACTTTTATGACAAAAATGAATTAAAGTAAAAATAATTCTGACACGTACTATCATTATATAAATAATTTTTCATATAAAAATACTTTGCCAAAGCAAAATATTGGTTATTATTTGAGTTTAGTAGGTATATTTCGTTATAGTTAAAGCAAGTGTCATTTCATTATGCTTTGCCAAGTGATTTTAACTGTTATATTATTTCTCATCCAAATCAACATTGGTCTCAGATCAGCAATTATAATAACACAGTTTTTGAAATTTTTACTTGCAAATGTGCTTAAATTTTATTAATTTGTATGTAATCTGTCCAAATACTTTTCCATATCTTAGTAAGAAAAAATGGGTTTGGGGAGGGTTTGGGAATATTTAAAACATCATTCAGCCATTCACAGTAAGACCTGCGCTTGCATGTATGGGCACACCTGTGTGTAACATGTACAGAGTGAATACATGTGCCTGGCACTGTGCTAAATGCTTCTCATATGTTATCTCACTTGTTCCTTATGAAAACCCTCTGATAAAAGCGTTATTGTTATCCACATTTTATAGATGAGATTTAGGCTTAGAGAAGTAATCTCCCCAATGTCCCATATCAAGGAAGTGGAATTGGGATAAAACCCAGGCGGACTGACATCAGAACCCCTGCATTTAATCGCTGTGTATGCACAATGGATACAAGTCTATAAATAACTTTGAAAATTTATTAACACTTTGTGAAAATTGCTCAAGCCTGGAAATCATATAAAATTATACTGGGGATGACAGCAAAGACATTGTGGATTATTTGTTCAATTTAAAGTGGTTGTGGACTGCTGACTACTGTGCCATGTTCTGTGCTGGACCGTGGGCTGCCGAAGGGGACGTAAACATAGTTCCTGATCATAGTTCCCGATGGCAGGACTAAGGGCATAGGAACAGCTAGGGGGAAGCTGCTGGGGGAATGCTAAGGCTAATTTGAACCCACGTGAATAATATTTTACATTATATTTGTTTTTTACTTTTTTAAACAGTTGTCTTTAGTCCATATTATTACAGAGGATATCATAAGTATAAAGATTATTGAATATTATCAGCAGAAGAACTGATTGTAGTCTAATTTGCAATAATATATTGTCATTTATGACTCACATTTTTTTACTTCTAATTGTGGAATTGTGGTCATTACCTTTACTATGTACATATAATCTCTATGTTAAACACATCCTAACAATAATTTACTGACTGCATTGTTCACATCAAGTCATAAACTTGGCAGGTTCACTTACCATCTGTGAGGAAACTACAGATGGGATTTTCTTCAGAACTATTCAGATACGCCCAAAATATCTTTTTTTTTTTTTTTTTTTTTTTGAGACAGAGTCTTGCTCTGTTGCTCGGGCTAGAGTGAGTGCCATGGCGTCAGCCTAGCTCACAGCAACCTCAAACTTCAGGGCTCAAGCAATCCTACTGCCTCAGCCTCCCAAGTAGCTGGGACTACAGGCATGCGCCACCATGCCCGGCTAATTTTTCTATATATATTTTTAGCTGTCCATATAATTTCTTTCTATTTTTAGTAGAGACAGGGTCTCGCTCTTGCTCAGGCTGGTCTCGAACTCCTGAGCTCAAACAATCCGCCCGCCTCGGCCTCCCAGAGTGCTAGGATTACAGGCATGAGCCACCGTGCCGGCTCCCAAAATATCTTTAAAGTACTTAAAAAGAAAAAAAGTTGGCCCTTTAAAACTGCTTGACTAGAGGAAGCTTTTGTGAACAAAAATCAAGTAAATTGTCGTAGTCGAAGAGATATTTAAAAATTTTTAGAATTTAATGAAATATTTGATACTCCTTATACAAGGGAGGAGGAGTTTCAAAGACGTTAAGCAAAAAAGTAAGATGGATTCTGATTTATGGAAAGTTATTATGGCACTAAAACTAAATACGCAGTTTCTTATTTTTCTTCTAGGCCTTATCTCCACCCTGCCCACACCTGCATTTTGAGCCACAGGAAGGAGCAAGCTCTGCTCACAGACCTTGAAAAGCTGAGGTAGCAATTGCAGACCAGGGCTCCTAGGGCTGAGAAGGACAGACGCTGGGTGAAAAGGAAGCCTGGCTCTGGTGAGGCCAAGAAGCTCATTGACAGCCTTCCACACGCAGGCTGTTACATATTCAAATAAGGTTAATGAGCAGTCAGCACAATTCATCTATTTCCCTTGCTTCCTTCTCCCATCCCACCCCGCATCTGTAAATACAACATTGAGAAAATTCTGACCTGAATACGTTGCTGAAAAATGTCTCCAGTTCCAGAGGAAATTCTACTGAAAGCATCAATCATGCTATTGGAGTTTGATTTATCTGGAACAAAGAACTTTAAACCTCCTGAAATACATGATTGGGATGTTAACTGTTAAAATAGATAAAATAAGACAAAAATAAAATGTTAGGCCTTTTCCAACAAACTTCTTTGCACTAGAGTGTTAGTTTTGGGGAAGGAGATGCTGTGCTTAACTTGCTTTGCATGACAGCCTATACAGCCACAGGGTACGCGGGCGCAGGCTAGTGGTTTCAGCTGTTCCACTCCCAGCTGTATTGTGAGGGCCTAGAACTCTGTCCAGCACATAAGAACTCAATATTTATTAACCAGTCTTGTAATTAAGGTAATTCCTAGATAATTTGGGTTAATTGCTATCTATTTACATTGCTATTTATTTTTATATTCAGAAAACATTATTTTAAAAAATAAATTCAATGAAACCTAAATTTCCATTGTCAAATCAGCATACTCAGTTTTTACTGAATATAAGGAATATATGATAAAATTATTCTATGCCTCATTTAGAACAAAAAAAGATATATATCTTACAATACGATGTGTGTCCTTATCATAGAAGTTAGTGCACTTAATCTTCAATATATTTTTTAGCTGAATGATTGTACATGCTCAGGCTGGTTTAACAAAGAAATTATAAAAATGTTATTTTCATTGGATGTATTTAATTGGGAATTTCTAGGGAAAATGTAAAAAAAAAATCAACAAAATTTTGACAGATAATAGCAATGAATTTTGTGTATTTTTAAGAAAACTTTTAACTTTTTCAATTAAGCCATATAATCTGAGTTTCATGGTTGTGCTTTGAATATTTCAGTTAAAAGGAAATGCTCTAAAAGATATGTTTTTAGAAATTTATTACCTGTACGATGTGATAATTCCTCCAGGTTTTGGACCACAGATGAACCTAGGGCAATGGAATGAATGGTCGAACCACTGTCCAGTACAGTGAGTAAGCAGTTGCTGATATGCTCATCGTCTCCACTGGTCACTAATATCATAACAGAGCCATAGGCTTTTCCATTCAGTTTTTCTACCACCTGAACACAGAGTATCAGTCATTTGGGAGGAGTTGTAGTGCACATTGTTTTACTGAGCAGAAAAGAATTCACCTCTCATTCCCAATTCCCCACCAGTGGGGCACACATCTCGTTGAGGTTCCCTGTAGCTCCCTAGACTCCGTGCCCATCCCCTCTCAGTCTTCACCTCATCCATCACAGCACGTGTCACCCAAAGGCTACTCCCAGTTTGCTTGTGGGCAGGGACTGTTCCTGTTTGAATCCCCAAGATATGCCCATAGTTTAGAATAGTGTCCATCATAGAGGATATGGGGTACATTAATGGGTGAGAGCCTTGACTCTGAGATCCAGGAAGTGACCAATGAAAGGGCCTAGAGCAGAGGTTCTCAACCTTCACTGCACATTGGAATCAGATGCGGAGCTTTAAAAATTTATAGTGGCTAAGCCACACCTCAGATCACTTAAGTCAGAATCTCTGGGGTGAGACCCAGGCATCAGTATTTTTAATCCCCAGGTGATTTCAATGGGTAGCCAAGGTTGAGAAACACTTACCTATAGGTATCAAGAACAGAAGCTGATGTGTCTTGTTTTGCTATCAGATGCCTGATGCGTGGCTGCATCCCAGATGCTAAATATAAACTTGTGCTGATTTAGATGAACTCTACCATTCCTGAAACATATCTCTGGCCTTACTTCATTCCCATATGTTTGAAGTCTAGTATTACTATAGGCAGAAGCTAGATATGTTGATTTTGACTAGAAAACCCAGAGGTAAAAATGGCCACAACTAGGACAGTCCCAGAATGGATAGAGACAGTTTAGAAAGTGCCCAGATGATATTTAAGTCCTCTAGTTTTGGCCATTGTATTCATTTATTTACTGATTCCTTCAACAAGCATTTATCAAGCAACTATTATAAATCAGACGCTTTGCTAGGCACAGGGAGTACAATGGTGAACAAGACATGGTTCCTGACTTTAAAGATAATCTATCACTACTCTGCTATTGTTGAGGCTGTTATGACCAACTGTCACAGATTGCCCCTAATCAGAAGAAATCTCATATATTAAATGAAGGAAAGGAAAGTGATGTTATCCAAGGCTTAGGAAGCTCTACCTTACCTCAAATCCCTTCTTAAGCCCTGAACAGATGCTGGCTTCTGCTCCAGCTGACACAGAGGTGGGCAGATATGAAACCAGCAGCTTTCGGTCATCATCACTGTTAATTTGGTGTAGCTGGGCTCTGATCTCTCCTTTGCTACTGAAACTTGCAATGCCCACAAAGGTATGGATTTCAACAATCTGCATCAAATAAAATTCTGCTGCTTGTTGCAGCCGAAGGAGTCTGTCAGCCTATGTCCCAAAAAGGAAAAAGGAAGATAACAACATTTGGTTGGTAGACAAAAGTATGACCAAGTAACTTATTAGCAAACAAACTTCTCTGCTACTTCTTTAGAGATGTTGGATTATAAGTTTTTGAGTTGTAAAGAGTGACATAATATTAGAATAGTATTAGATTAATTGCAGGCTCAAAAATGCAATGATTTGGGGGGAAGGGGGAGTAGTTTGGAACGATGCCCCCAACAAGCTGTTCATAATTTACTACTCTCTAAGAACAAATATCCCCACTATTTCTCTCCAACCCAGAATTCAGAGATCTGAGAAACCAATTGAAACTAGGTTTGTAACTGCTTCTTTTAAAATTCAGTCTGGGTAAAAGGAAACATTGCAAAGAGACCTTGTGGTAGAGAAGAGGGAGTATCTGTCTTACAATATCCTCTGTTATGGTGGTCATCTTAAACTGTTCACTTAATCTGTATGGTGGGGATAATATCTTTCTTGTTTATTAAATTAGAATTGCTATGAGGATCAACTAAGATATGTATGTGATGGTATAGTTATACCATGAAGTACTAACCAAATATAAAGTAATATTAGTGACCAGGCTTAGGCAAGTGATGCTACTGATTAATGCACTAGAGTCACTTATTCTGAAGGCTGTGGGAAAAGAGAAAGGAACAGCCAGCTGAGCTTCAGTGACCACCTATTCAGCAATGACTGTGATTTCTATCTCCAACCCAGACATCTCCCTTAATATCTGGACCTGCATTTCACACTTCTTAAGACACATCACCAATTTAATGTCCCACAGGTACCTCAAATTCTACATACTTTGAATTCATTGCCTATCTTGAATGTAGTTTCTCTTACAATATTGGAAGGTAAGTTTGTAAAGAGGATAAAATAAAGACTTTGAACCCTGCCTTCAACCTTTGCTAATTATGTGACCATGGAAAAATTACTTCCTTTTTTTACTTCAGTTTGCTCATCTGCAAAATGGATGCTGAGTAAGCACACAGAATATAATAGCTATTGCCACTATCATGGTCATCAAATCATCATTGCCAATCAGGATCTCTACTCCCCCTAGTTAAGCCAGAAACCGAGACTCTGTTTTACCACTCCTCTGTTACTAGGTCCCATAACATTGAATCGGTCCTATCAATTCAAAATCTTAAATTTCTCTCAAATCCGTATCATGCCTCTATCCCATCTGCCACTTCTCAGATCCACCCGGTGTTAGTTATAGCCATACCAATCAATGCCCTTCCCGTGAACAAGTCCTAATTTTGCCTCATGGCCACTGTACATACTCTCCCCTTCCTAAGAACAGGTAGTGGGCCATAGTTTGGCAACCTTGGCATAGATAATAGTAAAAAATAGTAGAAAAAATTAGAAGTGAATTGTTTTGAGCATGTAATACATGTGTTTTAATATATTTTATCTAATTGTAAGTTTACTTAAATTAATTTTTATTAATGGCTGTGTTTAATAACTGGTTTGCAAATTTCCTAAAAATTTCACACTTGACTCTTATGAAAGTAGGTATTATTTTCCCTATTTTCTCTATGAGAAAACTGTGCTTCAGAGAGGTCATCTTGCTCTTTATTACACAGACAATAAATGAAGGAGTCAGGACTTAAAGCACATCTGCCTGCTTCCAGAGACTAAGCCTTTAATCACTTTCTGAGAACCAGAGTTTTCAAGAGTGGGTTTCCAGGAGGCTGATAGATCGCCAGAATATGAGGTATGGTCTCCTAGACATAGTGACATGGAAAATATATACATAAAGAACATGCATGTTTGTTTCAAACTCATAGTCTACTACCTCGACCAGGAATATTTACCAGTGAGTGGAATATGGCCAGACAGAAGCTTTTTGTTACATGTCAGAGTTTTGGAAAATGGTTTGGGTTGGAAAAAGTTGCAATTAGCAAAAATGAGGGTTAGGAATTATCTATAAATTTCATTTACCTGCATTATCTCAATTTTTGGGCCACATTCGGAATTTGTTCCTCCTATCCCCAGGAAAATAAGATGTCCTTGACTACTGCAAACCTTTTGGCTCCCCTCATTCCCCTTTAAACCCACTGAAAATAAAAAGAACTAAAAACTGATGGAAAAAAATGATAAATGGTTTATAATCACTTTAGTTCAAAATGTTACCTCTGCCATCTTGCTGGACACATCCAGCACTAAACAGACCACTTTGTCACCAGCCTGTACAAGGGAGAATGTGGGAGGAGGTGGAAGCTCAGTCCCATTCATGGGAAAGCTGTGATTAAAGTCGGCAGATTCTGTGATTATGTCCCATGCACTTCTGAGGCTGCACATTTGGTTCTGTAGGTTTGGAGCTTCTTGGTTGTGAGTACTTGCATTACAGAATTCAACCACCTGGAAAAGAATAGTGGATCAGAGAACAAAAGCACTCCTCCCATGCCAGACATACTTCTCATTCTCAAGCAACTATAGGTAAAAGAAAAGGTGAGCTGAAAGAAAAGAAATCAGAAGTGCTACAGTAATGTACTTCTTTCCTTCAAGAATGACATCAAACTTACAAATAAACCTTGGCATCCTTGCTTGAAACACTAGCACCCTTGTTGTGCTGAGAGCTATTGCTATTAAAGTTTACTTGCGGGCCAGGCATGGTGGCTCACGCCTGTAATCCTAGCACTCTGGGAGGCCGAGGCGGGAGGATCGTTTGAGCTCAGGAGTTTGAGACCAGCCTGAGCAAGAGTGAGACCCCATCTCTACTAAAAATACAAAGAAATTATATGGACAACTAAAAAATATATATATAGAAAAATTAGCCGGGCATGGTGGCACATGCCTGTAGTCCCAGCTACTCGGGAGGCTGAGGCAGAAGGATTGCTTAAGCCCAGGAGTTTGAGGTTGCTGTGAGCTAGGCTGACACCATGGCACTCTAGCCCGGGCAATAGAGTGAGACTCTGTCTCAAAATAAATAAATAAATAAATAAAGTTTACTTGCACTTAGATAACAGAGAGCAGACCGTGTCTGTGTATATACATCTATATATATCTTAGTCTTGAAAAAACAAAACAATTTTCCTCCTTCCTTAACATGATATTGTGTTAAGAAAACTCCCCAAGAGATATTATCTTATCAGCTTATTCCTTGGAATCAGCTTTAATGACAACTGCACCTGTATTTGTTGATCAGTCAACATACTAATCTAGCTCAAATATTGATCTCTATAAGAATAGGATAAGAAAGAAAACAACTTAAATCTACTTCCTGAACTCCCTCCCACAATTTGGAAATATAGATATTATTAACTTAATGATACTGACCCTATGTCAGCACCCCACTTAAGGGTATGGTTTGTGTTGCAAAGTAATGCTTCACCATCTATTCCTGTTAGCACAAAGGGTTGATACTTCCTGCTAACAGAGCCATGGGAACTTAGAGCTAGAAGAAACCTTATAGACTCTCTAATCTCATCTCTAATTTCATAGAACAGAAAGGTGAAGCTTTGAAAGGTTAATAACTGCTTAAAGATATGAGTTTCTTAGTAGGGTGGAGAGACAGGAGCAGAACTTAATTTTGTTTTGTTTTGTTTAACTATTTTTTTTATATTTCATAACTATGGTTAGGGGATTGTGAACCTTCTCTGACTGAATATTTATGAATAAGTCTTTCAAAGGATCACAAAGATAGTACCTAGTCACAAAAAATGTGGATCAAATACATAGGATCAGGCTGGCTTCAGATATTAAAGCTATAAATTAAAAACATGACAGATGGGACAAGAAACATGAAAAATTACACTAAGGGTACATAATGACTCCTAGCCTTAACTAAAATCAGACTAAAGCCAGACTAAAAAAAAAAGTTATCTAAAAAAAAAAACACTGTGTCAAACCAAGGGGCCTTGGTCAACCGTGGAAATGAAGAGAAAGTTCCACAGAGGCATGAGCTTGCAGTGCTCCCAGCCCTGTGGAGAGATGACCCATAGATGTGACTTTCAGGTTTTTGTGAACTTGGACAGATATATCAGATCATGAATACTGATACCACTAAGCCTCTGAATCACCTATCTCCCTCCCTTCTGATTCCCTACTCTTAGAGCAGGCTTCTGGTGAGACTTTGGCTGTTTCATGTTGCTTTGTTCAGAGAGAAGATGAACTGGCCAGAAGCTCCAAGTATGAGATCCCCATGACAGTTAGAATACTCTTTTAAATGATAATTTAAAAAATTGTGTTTTGGATTTGTACACTAGTCTCTTGTCAGTTAGCATGGAATACTGACAAGGTCGGGTTTCTAAACCTGTAAAGCTGAGGGTTAATTGGCTTCCCTGGTGATACCTCATCTTTCTTAAATTCTAGACTATGCCAAACAAGGGAAAGAAAATTAGAAAATGCAATTAAAATAAAGAGTGGTTTTCTACCTTAAGTCAGAGAAATATAATCATTTGTTATATCACTCATTAACCCAATACATTTTCTGATGCAAGGATACAGGAACACCACAATATGAGCAATTTATTTTGTGGTCTCCACAGTCCCCTAGTTAAATGTAATCATCTTGGGGGCCTTAGTTTTTTTTTAATCTGTAGAATAAAAACTAGATAAAAACTATAAAGTATAGTGAATCTTAATTATTTTATAGTTTAAATACTTATATCAGTCTATCTCAGGAAGAGAAGGAATCTTGCAGGAGTTTGTGATCCCAAGCCATACTTACAGAAGATAAACTTTGCATGAACATTATTGATGCAGTTGCATTTTGGGTACTATTATAGAGAAACATGCATCCTTCTTTGAAAAGCTTACTAATAATACAGTTTTCTTGGGGGCAAGGACCTTTTTCACACACAAAAATGCCGGTAATGTCAGATGAACACCTAAAAATGGAAAGAGAAACTGAGAATTGAGTTTATTTTAGAAATACTTGCGTTTCTTCTTGACTAGCTTATATAATCATTTGTTTCAAGGATTGTAGCTTGCTAGATACACATAAAACATTTTAAAAACTGCTCTATTAAGAAAGTTCATTGATTTATAGATACACTCCAGTTTAAAGGATTTGATCTTGATGAAGGGGTTCTGTATTGCCAAGGGCTTTAACAATTAAACAGAGTCAAAGCAAAAGATACCAGGAAATCCAGATGGACTTTGGGATGCCCAAGGAAAGACGTGAGTGGCAATATCTGGAGTCAGTTTTCCTTTGAGCTCATTTTCACTGGATATCAGGGAAAGAAGAGAATGAACATGTAATGATGGTATTTAAAAAGATTCCTTCTGGCCAGGCATGGTGGATAACACCTGTAATCCTAGCATTTTGAGAGGCCAAAGGCAGAGTATCACTTGAGGCCAAGAGTTGGAGACCAGCCTAAGCAACACAGGGAGACCCTGCTTCTACAGGAAACAGAAAAATTAGCCAGGCCTGGTGGCATGAGCCCGTAGTCCCAGCTACTCA
Source organism: Lemur catta (assembly GCF_020740605.2). Classification (NCBI taxonomy): domain Eukaryota; kingdom Metazoa; phylum Chordata; class Mammalia; order Primates; family Lemuridae; genus Lemur; species Lemur catta. Next base: position 58,540,872 of record NC_059130.1, read on the forward strand.
AGAAGCTGAGGCAGGAGGATCAAAAGAGGGTGAGGTTGCAGTGAGCTATGATGACACCACTGCACTCTAGCTAGGGCAACAGAGCAAGACCAAGTCTCAGAAAGAAAAAAAAAAAAATAGAATTTCTTCCCAAGTTAGCAATCTCAAATATTGTCAGTGGGAATGAAAAGCAGAGCCAATCTTAGGAATTGGTCAATATCTACCAAAATCACAGTTGAGGCTACTCTTTGACCTAGTAATTCTCGGAAGAATTCAATGGATATGTAGATCTGCCTGCACACATGAGAAATGACATATGTGTAGCATCATGGCCTACTGTATTATTGGTAATGACAAAAGATAGGGAACAACAGATGTGACAACAAAAGATAGGGAACAACTCATGTGACCAACAAGAGGGGACTGCTTGAAAAAATTATGGTACATCCACACAATGGAAAACTATGCAATTATTAAAAAAAGAATACAAAACATATATTCATATTTATTTGAATTTGCCTGAAGGAATACTGAAAAAATAAATAAGAAACAATCAAAATGGTTACCTAGATGGGACGAGAGGGGAGGGAATAGAATAAAGAGAGCGGTGGGAACAAGACACCTAAAATTATGACTTTTTATATTGTTTTGATATTTGAACCAAATATTTGCCAATTTTTTAGAAAATGGAATAAAATTTAAGAAATGAAAAATGAAAGGATCTCTTTCTTGTCAAGTTTTAGCTGCAATTAAATTAAGAAATTGCTTAATTAAGCGATAATTTAATTGCTTAAATTATAAACAATTTTAGAGTCAAATAAATAATGAATTTTAAACATGAGAAAAAGTACTGACCTTGTTACTTTAATTTGATTTTGACCATTTATGTAGAAAGGTTTGTCATTGTTGTATTCATCAAACACACCCCAACGGAGATGGGCCCATTCGTGGACAAAAACTCTACCTGTGGAAGAGAGAGCTTTTGCTTTTGAGCTCCTAACATGTCAGCAATGGTCCTTGCTAATCAGTGCAGATGTTCCATTACTTGACTATCCATACTCATTCCAAAGAGTTGAAATCTAATTCCCTCTCCAACTTTCCTCTTCCTCACCCCATTCCCATCTCCTCCTACTCCACACCCAACCATAATAAAAAAGGCAGTATGAAAATATGTTTGGCCCTGTAAATGCAAACCAGTAATTTACCTCTTGCACGTATTTGAAGGCAGTGAGTAGTCCCACATCCTCTCATTTCCCCAATGAAGCTGCCTAACACGTTTCTATTTAGCTTCATAGAGGCCTATAAGTTCAGGGTTTGGGAAAAGGGAAAGAAGCACATCCAGGCAAGCAAATAAAACTTTTCTAATCTTCAGTCCGTGCTATCCAAGCATGGTTTCTTTTTTTCTCGCAGGTATTCTATTTCTGTCTAGAGCAATGATTGAAACCTAGGGGCCCGCAATGGAGGAAGGAGCAAAAAAGAAAAAAGGAGATCATTGAATCTTCTCTCCAGCTTGGATGGTCCTTTCTCTTTTATTTTATCCTTTATTCTCCATGTTTATGTTTATTTCCAACTCTTCGTTCATGGAAACCCTCATCCTTAGCATCAAATCCTTTATAACTTTATCTCTACCTTTCTAATATTGTAATATGTCTTATATTTCCTTCAAAGTTCAGATCAAAACTTACTTCTCCCCCATAGAAGTTTTCCTGATGAACTTCCCTCTTAAAGCACATATTTTTCTTTTCTGAATTATTTTAAGACCTTGGAATCTAGAAAGTATTTGCTGAGTTGACTGAGACTGTGGCATATTGTGCAATTTTTGGACCTTGAGACAAAGGAAGGGAGGGTAACAGTCCAAGCTGAAAGTGTTGAGGGAAAATTTGTGCCTACTCATGAATTTTAGAAGTGCTGATGAAATCATATATATATATATATATATATATATATATATATATATATATATATATATATAATTTTTTTTTTTTTTGAGACAGAGTCTCGCTTTGTTGCCCAGGCTAGAGTGAGTGCTGTGGCATCAGCCTGGCTCACAACAACTTCAAACTCCTGGGCTTAATCGATCCTACTGCCTCAGCCTCCTGGGTAGCTGGGACTACAGGCATGTGCCAATTTTTTGGCACGGCCAATTTTTTCTATATGTATTTTAGTTGGCCAGATAATTTTTTTCTATTTTTAGTAGAGACGGGGTCTCGCTCTTGCTCAGGCTGGTCTCAAACTCCTGACCTTGAGCAATCCACCTGTCTCGGTCTCCCAGACTGCTAGGATTACAGGCGTGAGCCACTGCGTCCGGCCTTGAAATCATATGTTTGTGTAGAGATTATCAGCACCTCATGGTTACCATGAACAGAAAAACTCCAATGTTTTTATAAAGTTTTATACAGTGTTTTGTAACATATAGTTTATAGAGTGTGTTGCTCCACTTCCTGCTAACTAGACAGAGGATAACAAAACTACTTACTTAGATTTAAGTAGGGTAAAAAAATTAAAATATTATTTGAAAGGCACTACTGTAAGTTAACTCAAAAATAAAAAATTAAGATTGGGATAGTTGGCCCCTGATCACCTGATCTGTTCTCACTAGTTTCTCCCTCAGATCACGTCCACTATATACCAGTCTCCAGGCCTATGACCCTGACTTCTCTCCCAAACTCCAGCTGCTAATATCCACCCACAGACTGAAACTTTCCCCCAAGACAGTCCACTGTGCCTCAACATCAACTGGCCTGAATCAGACTCATGGATTTCTCCTTTACACTGCTGCCTTCTATTTCTGACAAAAGCTTGGTGTGTTCCTTGTTCCTTAATGCCATCTACACACATCTCTTCTCTTTCATTCTGTAGCAGTTCAGATTTCTCTCTCTCTCTCTCTTAACCCTGGAATATTTTTCATCACTTAGAGTTGTTAGAATTAAATAAAATTACGTTTGAAAAGCCAGTGGCAGAGTATCTGGCACATAGAAAGTCCTCATTGTCCTTATTACTCTCTTCCCATCTCACTGCCTCTACTCTTTTTCAAGTCTCATGGTCTCATACCTGGATGTTTCCCAATTATTCTCCTAATATCCAGTTTCTCCCTCATCGATCTGATGGAGCCACGTTATCCACACAGCCAGCTTAATCTTCTTAAAACACTACTTCAGTGGTGTCACTCCTGTGCTAATCAACCTTCAGTGGTGACTTGATAATCTGGGCATTTTAGGCTGTCCATCACCTGGCCCCCATGTGCGTTTGAGCATTTTCTCCCTTTGCCCATTCTCTCTGCACCATCAGTGAGGTCTACTGCTCCCCATCTCTCAAAGATGCCTTGGATTCTTCTGCTGCCACAGTTTTATTCACACTCTTCCCACTAATCTCTTCTTTCTTTCCATTTACCAAAACAATGTTCAGCCTTGAAGATCTTCTCTGTGAGCTCCTTTCTGACCACCATCGGCTCAAAATGATCTCTCTCTCCTTCCCTGGAGTCTTATAGCACGCTTGCTTGGACCGCTAATCTGGTGCTTAACTATTTTGGACTCACTTTGTCCTACATCTTTGCATGGACAAGTGGCCTAACTTCCTATTCAAGTTCTTGACAGCTTTCAGGTTTTCTGAGTCCCTTTAGCACCAGAGTATTATGAATAGTACTGTCTAGTGGTCATTTTTTTATTGGTTCCGCTTACCTCGTGATCCGTAGCCAGCTGTTAAGTTATCACTCAGTAGAAAATTAGGTGTGAAATGAATGTATTTTCCCTCTTTTCCACACCCACTGTATTGTAGGGTGTATGGGTCGTCTCCATGTGCCCCATACCAGTCAGTCACTATGACATTTGCCTACATTAAAAGAAATGCCTTGTAATACTCTCTCAACTGTGATGATGGTGACATAAATGTATATATTTGTTAAAGCACTTTGAACTGTACACTTAAGATCTGTGCATTTTACCGTATGCAATCATACCCCAATTCAAAAACAGAATTTAAAAAAAAAAATGCCTTGTAAATGGAGTTTAAAATGCACCCACAGCCAAATATCGACAAAATCACTTGGCCCTTTCAACAATATCTATGTTTTAAAAGCTTAGCAAATTTCTAATTTCAAATTTCCAACAGGGCTTCTTTACTTCCATTAGACCTTTCATTTTCCAAATTAAAATATTCTCAAAAGTCAACACTGTAAAAGTCTGATACTATAAAACACTATAAAATATAATTAAAATATTTGAAGAAATTTTAAGAGCATTTACACATCATTGAGAACCATAATGTAAGATGTTACAGCCTTTTGTAAACAACTTTCTGTGGGTTATTTCATCAGTGTAAAACAGTTGGATGTGTTTCTTTAAATATTTATCCTTTCATTCCCATAATCAATTAGATCAGCAAAAAAATCATTCTAGTGTAGTTATATTTCATCTTTTGCCATATTCTTTTCAGTTACTATTGCTAAAATGCAATATTTTTAAATCCAAAACTAATGTAAGTATCTATTCAAATAACCATCAAGACAATAGGATTTTATATACAACATTGTTTCTTTGATTTTTAAGAAGAAATATAACATGTTGTCCTGGCTCTTCCCTTAAAAGTTATGTTGTTAAGTTAAAAAAGAAAAATAAAAGCCAATTTGGAGCAATAGATCTAATACGAACCAAAATATGTAATTATCACTGTGTACTGTATGTGTACATGTTGTGTGTGGGTGTGCCACTGAGAAGAGGATGATAATATTTTCATTTTTATTTACCATATTTCTACATTGTTTAACTTTCTGCAATGAGTATGAATGACTTTCATAATAATTAACATTTATTTTCAGAAAGATAAGAATTTGAGCCAAGGGCATTACAAGGCAACATCTATGAAAAAGGCTGAAGAGATAATGCCTTTGGATAGTCATCACTTGGACAAAATCTCACTCCTATGTCTTGAAATTTGTACTGTAGCAATAAGGAAAGAATACTTTGTGTGGTATGGAATAATCAGAGGCTTTGGGGTTACATTATACCTTAAATACTATAGTAATTCAGCTCTTATCTACCTTTCCTAATCCTTCTCTTTTTCCTACCTACAATATGCTACAGATTCACAAGGACAAGAACTACCTTGCTTGTCCCTGTGTCCCCTGCAGTGCCTAGCGTGGCCTCTGTACATAATGATCACTCACTAAGTGTTTGCCTAATTGACATTATGGAGTTAAAAGAATTAGTATCCAACAGATAAATGAACAGCATTCAATGACTATTATTTCCTTTGATCTTTCCATTCAGTCATATTCTCGCTTTTGCTTTACTTAGTTATTTCTCTCCTCTCCATTAGGATCAGTAATACTACCTTTGGCAATCTGGTTTTGGTATTGGTTGTCTCCAGTACTTCTTAGTTCCACTGAAGGCCAAATTGATGAATGCAATCACTGTAGATAACTATAGACAACATAGCTTAGTGCAAAGAGCATGGGTTTTGGAGTCAAATAGATATTCAAATTGTGCCTGTGTAATTTACTAGCTGTTTGACTTGGAAGAAAGTCTGTATCTTATTTGAGCTTCAGTTTCCTAATTTGTGATAACAGCAACTAATTTTAGGCTATGCAAGAATTAATAATATATGTAAAATGCCTGGTACTTAGTTAAAGCTTACACACTGGCTTTCTTCCCAGTTTACTCCAGTTCCCCTACCCACCTATCTCCATGCCCAAGCATTGTCAAATGCTTTCATCTGATCATAAGTCAAATGCTTTTAGAAGCCTCTTTAACTTCTTCAGGACATTGGAGTACACATCTAGATTGCACTACCACTCAGTTTCTGAGAGAGTAACTTGAAAGGAAAGATAAGAACTTTACAAACTTAGGGACTTGCATACTGAATGACAGAGATGAGGAAAAGGGGAAGCTGTACCACACATCAGAGTCATTCTGTTAGGCTATAGCTACCATCTCAAACCCATGCCATGCTGAAGTCCTGAGCTGAGTTCTCAAGGCCTCTACTCCTGGCCCTTCTGGTAGCTGTGATGGGCTTTTGTTCACAGTGACTTCGAACAGTAATTTGCCAAACTATTTGGCTTTCATTTACAGTGTTCACACCAGGAAGTATCAGACACCATCATGGGTGCTTAACCACGATCTGCAGCTTACGAAAGTCTTTTAAAGTTAAGTTCATCTTTGCTTGGAAAAGAAAAGGTAGCCACTCCTCTGCCAACCCACACCCTTCCTGCCTTCCTCTTTTCTCTTTATTCCTCAAAAATAGCATCCTGGACTTGGGCTAATGTGAAATTCTGCTAATTTTAAAAATGGCATGAGAAGACAGTCAAGTTTTACACATGTGGGTGGCTTGTTTTTGTCTGGACATGCATGTTAACTGCCCGACAGGAGAGTAAATGGAGATCATCATAATTGGAATTGTTCCCGTCACAGCTCATCCTCAATAGGATAAAACTAGTTCTTGGTCCTCAACCAAAAATTTCAGAAAGGACTCTGTAAGTTATAAAATAAAGAGATCTGCTGAGACACTACTTGGGCAATAGCATTTTACTTATTTTTTACTCCATAATTTGCACTCATTTATTTTATTTACATGTATTTTGTGACTAAAATTCTGCCCAGTAATATTATTTGTATATTAATATTAATGGCTTGGTTTTGCTTAAGTTCTCACTTTTACAGTTTGAGCACAGTATATTTTGGTGTTTTCTTTTTCCCCTTAAGATCATTTCACGAAATTCTGAATCCTTACCTTTTCATATGATTCTTGTTTTACTTTGCTATAATTATTAGCTTTCCATGTGGCAGGTATTAAAATCTTTATATTTCTGAAAAACACTCTTCTCTTGGTAGCATTAAATAGGTAGAATGAAGCGTCAGTTATCATTTCCTATAACCAAACAAAAGAAAAACTTATTTTATCACTTGTAAATCCTGTATGTTTTGGTTTTCTGGTTATACTTAAGTAGTAATAAAAAATATTTAAAATATTTTGAAGGAGCCCATTTCTCTTTAGACAAAGTATTAGACAGACTTTGGGAAAACTTAGGAGCAAAGTTTTTAAAAAAAAAAAACTTCAAATGATCATATGGAAGAGATCTTAGGACATTAATTTATGTGTCTGTACTTGCCTTCATAATTTTCCCAATGTTGTGAAAGACTTTTAAGCTTTTACTGAACAAATCCTTTCCCTAATGTACCTGTGGGCATATTCAAGACCACACCTTATGACAATACTCATTTCACTACAGCATTACCAAAACGAGGCTCTTAAGTAATAGAGCTAAGATTCTCCTTTGTTATATTAAAGTGAAAATAATCGATTACTTTACAGCACATTCAATTGGGAAGAAATAATTTTACTTTTTAGCACTCCACACAGACTCTCACTCTTTCTGTCTGAGAATCCTCACTGTCAGGATGGAATCCAACAACATGATTTTAACAAGCCCTATCATGCTTATTCATCAGTCAAACATCCAGTCTTTGTTGCCACAATGGGTTCTTATTGTGCTAAGTTGCTACGCAAAAACAATCAGGTAGGAAAACAAAAAAGCTAAAATTAGCAGTAACCAACAACAACGAAAAAGAGAGCTTGATCAACATTCTGTGAGCTGAGATTACACAGAATTAAATAAATAAACTGACTTAGCCATTATCATAAATTTTGATGCTATCTTTAAGAAATGCTTCTCTCTCTATGGCTCAAATACAAACCAGGCAGAGTTATTAACTTTTTAAAGAAAGCTACAGGTCTGATCTAATGGGATAATTTAATGGGATATTACTTTCATAATTGCCACTCACCTTAATGTTTGAGATGAGGTTCTGATTCTCTGGTACCTGAGGATTAATCGCAACAAGTAATCCATCATACCCATTGTTTTGAAGCTGGACTCCAGCTCCCAGGAGTTGGAGTTCCGGACTTAGAGCAACCAGGAGAGTCACAAACTTCAGGCTGCAAACAAGACCTGCATTGTCTCTGTGGATCATGTTGTAGAGGAGCCTCTGGTTTACTCACACGGGGCCTGCTGGGTGCATGGTACCAGGTTGTCGATGCTGATGCAGATGGTTTCTTCCTGAACTTGGAAGGTGTTAGAACATACGATGAAGGAGGTGCCTTCTTTCAAAAATCTGGGGTGGATCTATCTGGGACCTGTCTCTACAAGTCCTTTTTCTCTAGGCAATGCCACACTTGCCTGTTCTGTGGCTGAGCTTCCTCCTGAATCATGTTAGGCAAGAAACCTTCTGCACCTTACTCATTTTCTATCTTCTCGGAAGGAAGAGAGAAATAAGACAAAAGGAGCTAAAAAACTAAAAAGTAAGAGGTCTGGCTGGCTGGGCTAGAAATCAGTGTATCTGGATTGTTCTATCCACTTGCTATAGAAACAGAAATCTATCGTGATTTTCCTCACCTTGTGTTTGACAACCTCATCCATCAGTTGGCACAACTACTTCCTACTGCCTGGAAGTCATTTTTTTTTTTTTTTTTTTTTGTTTTTTGTAAGATTCCCTTGCCTGCTTATTTGGAAGATTTGGAAATCCCTTCTGCAGCCCTGTCTCTCGAGCCCTTGGGTCAGGTAGTCTGGGCAAGCTCTCAGCTGATGGCTGGGGGTCAAGTATCAGATATTCCCCAGGGAGGGCCAAGTGCCAGGAACTTGGCTACCTGTGCAGACTACAGGGCCTTTCCCTGTGGCCTTACTGGTTTTTCTTTCTGGACCAGAGAGAAGAATGAATTTCTCTTTCCGTAGCTTTCTTGAGGGTAAGGCCCTGCCTTAGCCAATCTTCCATTTTCCCAGTACCGATCACAGCATCTAGTATATAGCAACCTTTGCAAATATTTTATGACTGATTAATAATACCTGATAGTTACAAAATGCTTTCAAGTTTACAAATGAATTATGAAAATTAGCCAGTGGGAGAAGAAACTAACATTTATTGAGTGATAGGTTTAATCATGTCTATTTTATGGCTAACAAAACTAAGGCTCAGAAAATCTAAGTAATTTGTGCAAGGTTGGGAGTATAATCATCATGCTAGCATGAGACCAACTGACTCTAAATTCCATTGTTTTTCACTATATCTTGTTCTCTCTGTTACCAAATTATGCTAGGAACCTCTTTCTCTCCTATCTTTGTGTATAAGAACTCCACACGCAGTGACACCTGTTGTAAAACTCAGGAAAAAGTTTTATTCACTGGGTTAGAGGTTCACAGCAAGCAAAATCTTGAGACTTTCAGCCCCTTGCACACTCTTTACTGCTGTGGTCCCATCTCGAAGGTCGCTGGGTAGTGGATTGTCTTTCGCAGGTAGGGAGGATCTGTCCCTGATCTCAACAGGGATTTCACCAACACAATCCCTTTTCTGCTCTACTGGCTATCTTCAGGGGCAGTACAATGTTATTCTTCCTCCCCCAAGGGTTGGAGTCTTCTGAACCAGGTCTTTTGCCCTCTCTCTTTACCCTGGCAAATAATCATAACAACAGAAAGTTTTTGATCAGCTCTTACTATGCAGGCACTTTGCTTAGGTAATGTAATTTTCATTTTATGAAGTCTCATTATGATCTCTATTTTGCAGATGAGGAACTGGGACTTAAACAGGTTCTATAAAATGGGGAAACTAATAATATCCACCTCATAGCTTTGTCGAGAGAAGTATTAATTAATATATTCAAGTGCTTAGAGCAGTACCTAGCATATAGTAAGCAGTGTATAAATATTAGCTATAATTATTGGTACTACCATCAGTTGGCATATATAACCCTTTCTTCCTTCCTCTTACAAATATTTATTGGTTATTAACTCAATGCATTGTGGTAGGCACTGGGCATATCAGTGAACAAGGTTCAGTTTCTGTGTCCAAGGAGCTCCCACCCTAAGAGGGAAGATGGTGGGTTACGTAAGGTTAAGAACTGAGGGCAATTGCAGCCCATTGGGCAGCATTTACACTAGGCTCCAGATGCGATGCAGGGGAGATTATCCAAAGGCAGTGACATCTAAGCTGAGACAAAAGGATCAGCAAGAGTTTACCAAGATAGAGTGGATGAGGGTGGGGAGGAGGCTAAATAGCATAAGGCTGGAGGTGAAGGACTGCATGGGAGAATTCAAGAAACTAGAAATGAAAGATCTGCAATGTTGAAGGATGTTGAAGGGGAAGTATTTTTCCCTTCCTGTCCCTCTGCATGGAATTTCTCTTGCTTCTTCTCATCTGCATTTACTTCAAATTCCAGCTCTGTCCTGAAAGCCTTGCCTGAGCTCCCTAACTAGGTCAAATTCCCCTCTTTCATGGTTGCATAGCATCAGATAACTCTCCTCTGAAGCATGATCAAGGGTGCCATGTCACATTTACATTGTGTAATTGGGTGTTGGCTTCCAGCTGTAGGCTGTATGAGAGAAGGGGTGGTGTATGTTTTTATTCACTGCTTTCCCAGCACCTAGCTCAGTAAACTCTCTGTTAAATGAATGAATGAATGGAGTTGGGAGAAGGAAATAAAAGCCAGGATCATGAAGGAGTCCTGGATTATAGTGTAAAACTGCTTCCCCCAACTTTGTTCCCCCAAAAGCATCTCTTCTGTTCTAGAGTAGTTTCCTCTTGCTCTCTTTTAACAGGCAGCTCCTGGGTGTCGGTGCTCCCCGTGGGTCTTTGGAGAATGGAATGTCACTAGTCACAACATGGCTGCCCAAGTTGCTCACTCTACAGCTCAGAGATCTTCTGAGCTGGCTTGTTTTCCGGAGCTGATTCCTAGCTGTAGGTTTTTTCCACTCTCTCACACTGTGTCTAGACTGGAAGGCTAGAAGTGTGGCAATTCCAAAGGCACTGCCAGTAACTGTGACTCATTAAGCAGAAAAATGTACTTCATTTCAACTTTCCTTAGTTTATTTTCTTATGCCAATCTCTTGTGATTTTAAGAAAAAAACATTTTCATCAGCAAAGCAATATGCTCAAAATTAAACTTACATGCACACTGTAGGAGTAGCTTTGTGCCAACAATTATGGAAGTTTCTTCTTGCCATCATGTACACTTGTATAGGTTGTTCACTGGCCGAGGCTGCAACTGAGGACTAACATTCAGCACTCTGCGTGTTTTAATCAATAGTTACAATAGCTTCCTTAGGATGTGAATGTGGAGAATACTGGCTACAGAGTACATACAGCTTTATGAAGAACAGCCATAAGTGCACAGCCTGGTCTAACTTCACCTGGGTGAAAACCTGAACAAGCACACTTAGGCTTTGCTTAGCCTGGACTGAGAGTCTAGGCATGACATCCCCTCCTGTCTGGGGAGGGGATGTCCTTTTGGCTCTTTGGTTTTGGAACTCAATTTCCAGGTCTGCCCACTTTACTGAACTCCACTTTCATCATCTGTGCCTTTTGAGATTCCCGGTCACTGATCATTTTCTGATTCTGTTTTGGGAATCACATTCACTCCTAAAAGCCTTTTCCCACCACCTCTTTTCCAACCTACAATTCAGAACCCTTTTTACTGTAAGCAACCAGGCCTGGGGCCAAGCCAGTTGAAGGCCACTTTTCACTGCCTTCTCCTCTCACCAGGCTGACACTTCCGGAGACAGAAACAAAAAGCTGGAGAAAACTGACTTGACTGAATGAATTAGAAGTCATTCCTGAGCAGAGCATCTTCTTCTGATAAAGTGTGACTTTTCAAGAAAATAAACATTTTATTCTTTCATTAAATAAAATTCACTGGTCATGTCCATAGATTTTAATGATATCTGAAAAATAAAAATATACTTAAAGTGAAGGAAAATGGGAATACAATTTTCAAGTGTTTATTTCAATGTTATATAAACTCTAGGAATCTGCTCTGCTTTTATTTGCTTTCAAGAAAATAAGGGTTATTCAATTTCAGTAACTGAAGAATCTAAAGCACATCTTTGTTCATTGTCTGAATCTGCAGTTCAACCTGGCACCAGAACAGCCTGTCTATTTCTTTTTGTGAAGTCTGTTGGTACAGATCCACAGTCAAAGTGAATAAAAGATCCGATTGGTGTCAGAGAAGTCAGGAGATTTGACAACTTGAGGAATCAAAGAAAGTTTTGGACTATTTCCTTTCAGGCTTTCATTCTAACAATTCCATTTAGAAGAAGAAAGTTTATATAGTCCACTGTGTGGCTGGGCTACAAAGCCCGTGAGCCACTTTAGTTTATGCAATGTTTATGAAATAAATCAAAATAGAAGTGAGACAAATTGTAAAGGCTAAGAATTTAAACAAAATACAGAGTTTGCCAATGGCTCAGATGGCACATTTTATACCCCCCTTATTTCACTTTCTTCAAATTTATACTCATGTTCAAAGCAAAGCAACAGAGTGGATGGTCCAGACAGGATCTGGGAAGCCATTTGTTGAGTCACTACCATACCAAAGCATGGAGATCAAGAACAAAAGTGAAACATAAACACAGAATTGAGCATGTCAGGATAAACCAAGTACCTTTCAGAGACAGCTGCTTGGGAACCTGATGATGAAAAGATTCCAAAATTGAACAAAACAGGGACTGTCTCACCTTGCAAAAGGAGGCATTGAATTTGGATTTTGTGAAGACCTTCCCAGTGATAAAGACATGTGTGTCTCAGACATTATTAGAAACAATCCTTCATTTTTCTATGATGCTTTGCAGTTTTCAAAGCATTTTTGCACATTTAATTTCATGAGTCACAGGAACTTCTGAATTCTCCTTCTGTGGAAATTATTTTAAAGAAAAGTAAGAATAGTTATCTTTTTCGAGGACCATTTAAATGAGATATCTTGAATATAAGGCTAAGATTTAGCTTATGGATTTTCTAAAATATATCCCATGTCTATCAGTAGAGTGTACTGTGTAAGGTAAAGAGCAAGAGATACTGGTTTGATTCATTTGCTACAAGATCCTAATTACATCACTTAAACTCTTGAAGTTTGGTTTTGTCATCTCTAAAATAAGGGGGTTGATCTACTTAAATGGTATTATTTTTCCTCATATTCCTTATCTGATTTACTGTGGCAATAACGCAGCAGATCATCTTGTGCACACACATACACAAAAACCCTTCAAAATTTGCCAGAATGAATGGAAAACAAGAACTACTTTTATTATATATTTTTTTATTTTATTTTTTTTTAAGAACTACTTTTAATGATAACCCAATAAAGAAAATGAGAGAAAGGGTATGGAATATTTCTCATTTACAAAACAGGTATAAAATTGCCTTCTATAAAATACTGTTATATCTATTATGTAGCATCATGTGGATGGATGTAAGATATTATCTTTATTACTATCATTTTTTTCAGGAAAAAAGAAAAGGCAGAAATGTAGGGGAACTTTTTAAGGAGATGGGAAATAACCATGGAGACTCAGAACAACACAGAGAAGCAGAGCACAAGATCTTGATTCCTCTTCCCTGGTCTCCCCTTCTGTTTTCTTCCTGCTCTGACTCTGGCCTCAATCTGTTATCTGAGACCTCCAGGGCTTTGCCAGATTGTCCTGCTGCTCCCAATCCCACTGAGAAGGGGTATAGCAGGTCTTCTTTGATCTCTTTCCTCTATTTCTTCTGCTTCTAATACCCCATTTCACCCTACCAGCCCTGTGAACAACCAGAAGCAACTCCAACCAGTTCAAAGATCTGGCAGCTGGGGAATTAGGACTCCTCCTTCTGTTCCTGGCGTGCAGGTGTCCAGGATTCGGAATCTTTAGACAAAATTCTCAGCAAACAGAAGCGACCAGCAGGGACCTCCAGAAGCTATTTAAAGCAGTAATTTTCAAATTTTTATTGCGCCTAAGAATCACCTGTTCAAATGAAGATTAGTAGGTCCAGGTGAGACCAATATTCTACATGTCTACCAAGCTTCCATACATTTCCAATGTAAACATAAACTAATTTATGACCAGTACAGCCTTTGTTATTTTATGATTACCAGTAATTATAAACTAATAAGGAATTGTTAATTTTGGCTCAATGACATTTTAATAAGTAAAGATTCCCCATAAGGAACCAATAAATCATTATGGTAAACATTAGTAAATTACACTAAACTCAATGTGACCCATATATAAGATATATATTGGAAATTTATTTATGTCGCTGAAGCCACTGGTCTGGGCAAGAACATATGCAATTTAGAGAATAGGGAATAAATCACATGAAAATTCAGGGCCCTGCTACCTCAATGAGTTTTCTTGGGTCAAGTGGTCTGGGGTATATTGGGTTATCTCCTCAAAATGAAAGTTATTTCATCTTGCTTCCTCTTGGATCATGGTATTGGCTATGGTCACTCATACTACTGCATTCAGCTCAGAACACAGCTGGGCCTTGAATGTCTATGACTCATGTTAAGTACCTCAGGTGAGAGACTGAAACAGCTCGGATCAGGCTGGGTTTCGCTCTGCAGCAGGATAATTGTGTTTCTTATATGGCAACTGGCTCCCAAGAGAGGAAGGCAGAACCTGCTAGGCCACTTAAGGCATAGGTTTGGAACTGGTCCAGCATCACTTTCACCACCTTGGTCAAATTCAAGGGGACAAGAAATAGATTACACTTTTGATGTGTGTACACGGATGAAACGAATTGTTTGGAATCTATCTTTGGAAACAGTATAATATACCACCAAACCATTTTAAAATTGCTTTTTAATTTTGCTGAAGGATTATTTGTGTTCAAGTATCTTTAACCTATTTAGTTGTTTGCTATTTTTACAGTATAGTACATACTTGTTGGCATGTTTCCATCCAACATTGCACTGTTGCATTCTACACACAAATGCACCACTTTTAATGTTTTAAATACTTTACATCAGGGATCTGCACACTAATTGTGTGGGTCAAATCTAGCCCACTACAGTACCTATTTTTGTAAATAAAGTTTTACTAGAACACAGTCAAGCTCATATGCTTATGTATGGCATCTTTTGTACAACAACGGCCGAATAAATAGTATGAGAGACCATATGATGAGCAAAAACTAAAATATTTACTAACTGGCCCTTTACCTAAAAAATATGCTGGCCTCTGCTTTAAATTTTTTAGAAATCCTTAGCAGACTGTTTATAGGTGATCTAGAGGGTTGAATGATAGCTTGGGAAATTGATTGAGGTTTTTGGATGAACCGAAATGAATTTTTTCCCATTTAAATAATAATGAAATAAAAGATCCTTCTATCCCAAAATTCACTAACCAACCAGATTTTAGGAATAGATTAGATTTACTTTATGAAAGATGCCATATTTTCTTTTCTTGGATAATTCAGTTAAAATAGTTTGAGAGAAATCTTATGTAATTATTTTTAAGAAATTTGATTCTGAGATTGTGAAATTTCCCTTGAATGTCTTAGAAAGGTGGTTACACCTAATACCAATACAATTTAATTAAGCATTTTCCATAAAAGGAGCCTAATTTCCATAAAAGGAGCATAGTTTCTCTAATTATGACAAGTTAGCAAGGTTAGCTAGAATCCTAGGTTAGCACTGGAAAGACCCTCGGACTTAGTCGTTTTCCTTGCTCCAACTCCACCTGTCCCCCTCCTCAGCTTTTTTCTGAGAAAACTGGCCCAGAGAAGTCACAGTCCATCAGTGACACAGTATATACTTAAATCCCAACCCTCAGTACTTTTCAGCATTGACATATATGGAACGATTATGTGTTCATTACGAATGGACTTTTAACTCATCAACTTTTGCTCAACAATCACAGTACTGGTGGGAAAAAGCATTGCTGGAATCATCAGTGGGAAATATTCTTTAGCAAAACAAATAATTAGGTAGCAGCATGCCATGGTTAAACTGCTCAGTTGATAGCTGCTCTATTTGTGAACTTAATACGTTGGTGTACGATTCTTAACATCAACATTTAGTAGAGCCGTTGAATAAAGTTTTTTTTTATTTTTCCAAATACAATCTTGCCTTGCCTGTTCAGCTTATAACCCACACCAGCTGGCTGCAGCGCAGATATGAAAGACTTTGAGACCTTGAAGGCATCTTGGAGGACACACACCATCTGATTGCCAAAACCCGAGGCCCACGTAAGGATCTCAGCTAAAACGGCAATACCATACATTTAAAACGACGTTTCTTCCAGTTCCCTTCACTTTTTCAAATCTCCCCTTTAAAAAGCAAAAGCAGGCCACTTCAGTCCAAGCGTCAGAAAATTCGGAATTAGTCTTATTATCCTTCTGGTTGAGTTCAGTTAAGCTTTTCGGTCACTACACACAACTGTTGATCCTTTTGTAAAACAAACTCTTTAAAAAAAAAAAACAGTTTACCTAAGAAAAACGACGACAGAAACCAAGCGCCTCGCCCGGGCCCCGCCCCCCACTCCCGCCAATAGCAACGGGCGCTGCGCGCGCTTTCCCAGTAGGCTGCGCGCGCCGACGGGCGGGGCGGCCGTTGCCACAGAAGCCGGTTGCCGGTTGCTACCTCCGCTATTCCGCTCGCACGGTAGCGGGCACTCTTCCACCGTAAGCAGTTCTAGGAATTCGCCTGCTTCCCGCCTCGCGTCCTTTGCCTTACTTCCTAGTCTTGACCCACTGCATTGCCCGCTGCGTCCCGCTTTCTTATAACTGACCGAAGGCTGCGGAGCACAGGTACGTTTCCACTACAGCCTCGGTGGCGCCTCTGGCCCCTTTTATATCGCAGCGGCGGCGGGCTGACGTCACGGCGACGTGCTGACGCTGCGGGGGACGTGTAGGTTCGCCTTTTCGGTGGGGGGGACTGTGTGTGGGAAGCTTGGCTGCCCAGCGGCGTTTAGCGCTGGCAGCCATCGCGCGGGGGCGGTGTGGGCCCCGGAAGTGAAAGTCATTCGCGACCATTCAGAGCTGGACCTCGGCCCTTTCTGCGCCTGCCGTCCGCTTCCCCTAGACTCGTTCTCTGGCCTGTGAAAAAGGCAGCGAGATCACTCGCGTGAGGGCAGATCTTAGCGTGAGGTGGGCTTGTTCAGACGAAAGCGCTGACCGGGCCGTTCCCTGGTATGGCAACGTTGCTTTAAGAAATACTGCTGTCTTAATCATTCGGCGCGCTTGTAACTGCCCGCCATATTACATACCAGATCGTGGGCAGCTCCGAGGCTCCATAAAAGAAACATATTCCAGGAAGCAATTTCTTCTCTAGGCTCCTTCTAGATTCGAGCCCATGTGAGAGACCCGTTTATTGCGTGATTGGTTTAGGGTTCTGGAAAGTGCTAGAGGCTGACTTGCATTTAGTCCCAGCTCTGCCACTGGATGAGCAGTATGTTTTTGTGCAGGTCACTCCTGGCTTCAGTTTCCTTATCTGTAAAATGGGGAGAATAATAATCACTTTGGGGTGGTCGTAATACAAGGTTTAGTAAATGCAGTGCCATACAGGAGGTACTGCATATAGGTGGTGAGTGAGTGATGCTGTTTTTTTGCTGAGAATACTCGTAACCAGACCGCGTGACTGCTGTTGGAGATAAACTCGATGTTGAAGACAAAGTTCCCTATCACCTAACTCATAGTAAGGTTTCAAGTGTTTTTGAATGAATGAGGTTCTTGAAGTAGATTTAAGCACCACTTCTTTAGTTATGGTTAAAGGACAAACCACAGAAAGCCTATTTGCTTTTAGTTTGATACTGTTCTGGTTACAGTAAGAATATCATGAACATGTTCGTAATTCATTTTTTGCTTCCCATTTTCTTCTGCTAATTTCATAATTGTGTGCTAATCGTATAGTTTTTGTATCGCAAGCAACCAAAGATATGGGAAAATGGCTTTGTTTTTATGATTCATTGTTCTTGCTTTATACAGTTGAATGAGACTCAGGGGATGAGTATAGCAATAAGGTTGAAATAATACCAACCCACTGGCCATGATTTTGTCGGACGTCAGTGTTTCCCCCTGGGCTCTGTTTTAGTTCTCAGTCAATTTAGGACTACGTTGATGATGATTTGTAATAATTCTGCAAAGAATAAATAGATATTGAAAGAACTGTTTTGTGCAGTTGGTTCTCTATACAGATAACTCAGCCTGCAAGTAATTTGAGGAATGGTGATTGATTCAGGATGGTTTTTTTTTAAGATGAAAAATTTTAAAGAGAAGACCTGGTGAGAAAGCAGCCCCAACAAAGTGGATCAAAGGGGCCCTAAATTAAAACAAAACAAAAAAAGACCTGTAAGTGCTTATACTTCATTCTTTTTAAACCTTACCATAGCTTTGGCTGGCAAAGGATACTCTTAATCATGTAGAAGAGAAAACCAAGGCCCAGTATGGCTAAAGTTTGTCCACGTCACGTGGCTAGCAAGGATGGAGAACTGATGTCTTATGAGTCTGGCTCAGTATTCTGTCATTTTAATATGCTGCTTCTGGGTCATCAAGGAATGATTATCTTATGTTCAGTCTATCTGTATGCTGGGAAGGGAGGGAGAGAGGAAAGGAGGAAATTTTAAAAAGATGTTCTTCAAACCGGTCTAAGTTAATTTTGGTACTTAAATGGATAAGGTATGATTATCTAGAAAATTACATGTGGAGCAATCCATTCAGATTGTCATGGGTAAATATTCATATATGACCACTTCTTTCTGTGCTGATCTCTTGGTTTTCTGGCATTTTAATTCTGATTCCTTCATTGTTTTTCATGTTTCTATCACCAGTGGAAGCAATTTTTATTTGGCTTCTTCAGAATTTTTTATAAGAAAAGAATGTTGAAATTTCATCTCTCTGGGGCCCTAAGTAACCAGTTTCACTGCTTCCACTTTCCTCGTTTCTGTCTGCCTGGTCTATTCTTCAAACTACCACTGGATTAATCTTTTAAAAATGCTTTTGTGATCTGTCATTCCCCTGCTCAAATTATTTAATGTTGTGTCTTAACCTTTGGGAAAAAAATTCAAGCTCTTGAGCTTAGCATACAGTCTGTGTGTCCACCGTCCTCTTACCACCCCCCCTTTTGCAGGTCATACCCCCTCACTATTCTGTGCGCCTGTCAGTGCTGGACCCTCTACCTGAATGCCTTTTCTCTTCCTTTTCACCTAGGTCGGATTTGTTTTGCAGGACTCAACTGAGGTTCCACGTCTGCTGGGAGGTGTCCCAGGATTCTGCCAGTTAACATTGGCTGTCCTTCTGCATACTTTTGTGGTACTCCATGAGTTTCCTGTCGTAGCCTTTAGCACAATGGATTTTAGTGGTCTGGTCACTCTCTGCCCTCTCTTTAGACTTGCAGTGTGTGCCTTCAAGTAGCTCAACCTTATTCATCCCTCATTTCCTTGTACAGAACAGTTTTCATCTTTTGGCTGAATCTAAATTGAATCTAAATTGAATTTATGAGTGCAGTTAAAACGCAACTGAATTAAGGCAAGTTTGTGTGTTACTTTTTGCTTTGTAGATTTCTCTATATATGTTTATATTTTAGTATCTCATGGCTTTTAGTTCAAAACTGAGTTCCGCCAACTCCTTACTTGTAATCTTAGCAAGCTATTTAACCTTTCTAGGACTTAGTTTCCTTATTATAGCTTTTGAATATTAATAACAACCTTGTCAAACTTTTTGTGAAATAATGTTTCTAAGGTCAGTCAGTGTCCTCCTCAATAAATGACAGGAGTTGTCATGATGTTGAAGGAAAGGAAAATGCTTTCTGTTTATGTAATAAAGAGTGCTGATTTTTTTGGAATTAGACAATATTCTAAACACCTGTGGTCCATTCTGCTCCCGGGTAATTGGGATCTATATGGGACTTCCTCCATCTCAAAAGTGCCCCAGTGTGAACAGTAAATGATTTGGTCACCCTAACTTACATTTGAGAACCTAATCTAGGCCCCCCACTGTTACGCAATTTTTGAGGGCAGAGGGTGATGGGTATCATATTTACCCTTACAAGGTTAGTAGTAAGTTTTTTTAAAAACTAAAATATAAGCATTTATGGAACAATTATATTCTAAACTATATGATCCTAAAAATACTGTTAGTTCTTTAGAGTTCTTGATGGTATGGAGGAATCAGGACAATACTTTGGGAAAGAGGGGGACTTGGGCCTTGGAGTACGTATCCTATATGTTGTACCGACCAGTCACTCTTGCTGTCACCTTTTCTCCCCATATTATCCAATCTGCAACCCATATTTTATTTATTTATTTATTTATTATAGTTTTAAAACAATTTTATTTTTAATTATGGGTACATAGTAGTTGTATATCTTTATAGGGTACATGTGATGTTTTGATACAGGCATACAATGTGTATTAATCAAATCAGGGTAATTGAAGTATCCATCACCTCAGGCATTTAATATTTCTTCATGTTAGGAAAATCCCAATTCCACTTTTTTTAGTTATTTTAAAGTATATTGCTGATTTTAGTCACTTTGTTATGCTATCAAATATCATTCATTCTGTCTAACTATATTTTTCTACCCATTAACCATCCCCCCTTTATCCCAGCTTCCCTCTCTGCTACCCTTCCCATCCTTTAGTAACCATCGTTCTACTGCTCTGTCTCCATGAGATCAATTGTTTTTAATATTTAGCTCCCACATATGAGTGAGAACATGTGATATTTGTCTTTCTGCGCTTGGCTTATTTCACTTAACATAATGTTCTCCGGTTCTATCCATCTTGTTTCAAATGGTAGTATTTCATTCTTTTTTGTGTGCAGCCTATTTTTAAATATAAATCTCTCTATACTCTATTTATTGGAGAACGGCATTAGCTAATTAGTTATCTAAGCTAACCTCTCTTTGTCAGAAAATGTTTTTTTCCTATTTTTGTAGCTTTTACTCATAAGGTCTGTTTTCCAGCTCTAGTTATTTTTACTTTTTGCCTGTTTCCAAGTTTCCTATACATTTTTCCTTTTCATTATGGAGTCTAAAACGAAACCCTAGTAAACTTTTGATTAGTAGTATCCAGAATAGTGGGAGAAAAAGGCAGCATTCCTACATCTACTTTGTGTTCCTTGTTGAATATTTCGTGGTGAAATTTTCAGGAGAAGCTGTGTTTGAAGCCAGTAGAAGTTAGTTTCCCAAGAATTGGTGTTTGGCAAAACAAATTAAAATCTTCAGGATTCATATGCTTTTCTCTTTTGAAAGATTAATTTTAAATATATATTTATATGATGCTGGTTTAGTTTACTTTGTCTATAAGGATGCTAAGGAAAGTCATGGATGATGATTTTTCTTTTCTCTGACCACGGCTGGTATCATTGTCCCCGAACAGCCATCCCTCAAATGTTTGTTGTTGGCCAAAATGGAACATAGTTTAGTGAGTGTAGCTGGATCAGTGTAACCCAGGAGCACTCCTGGAAAAAGTTTTAAGTGCATGCTCTTTTGGCAGGTGACTGGCAAAGTAGTCTCTACATAGGAAATTTAATTCTTTAAACATGTTAGAATATTTAAAAATTGCTAATCTTTAAGGATATGATCATTAGACATGTGCAGAATATGTGACAAGTTGTACAAAAGTACATTTGTCGGAAGTATATTCTGTGTAACTGAAAACATTTTATTGTAAAATGTCTGCTTTTCTATACAAGAATACATTTGGTCCACTAAAATGCTAGCATTTTTTGTAAAGATAGGACTTTTTATGCTAAAGAAAATGATTACGTTTGTGTTCAGCACATATATATTTTATGTTATAGTATTGTCACAACACAAAAATATTGGAGTACCTTGGAATCTCCTCTGAACAATCCTTAACCTGGAGAAGATGATTGTTGATAATTCCTATGAAAATATCTGAGACTTATACAGTTTTTTGCTTTTGAAGATAACATTTTAGAAAGTTGAAGTAAAATCTAAAATCTCTGTTTTTACAATGTGTTAATTTTGTTTACTGTTTAAGATAAGACATAGTTACCAATTATAGTTGATGAAGCAGAAATATTTTGTTTTATGACTTTATCTTGTGAACCGAAGTAAGGACAAATTTGTTAAAAAAATACTGATAAGCTGAATCTTATCTCATAAAATATTTTGTACACATTGAAGATCTCTATTCTCTTACATTATTTTTAAAACTTTTATTCCAAATATAGGAAAGATTTTTTTAAATGACCCCCAAAAAGATGATTCAAGGGGTGAATAAAAGAAAAGAAATACTTTTTATTCCTTGTATTCATTAAGGGCTCTCTTGTGCCCTTTCCTTCAATTATTGCTTAGCTTTTACAAGGCCTGTAGGTGCTGAAGATTCAAATATGAATAGGACATTCTTTCTTCACATTCCAGTCTACAGAGAGACAAATATTTAAACAAGTGAATGGATGACAGATAAATACCAGTTTCTCTCTGAGTCGGGTAGCTATTGCAACTGAACAAATCCAGAGCATATTCTTCTTAACTCTTAGGTTTGTTTTTTCATTTGATTTTGTATATCTGTATATTTGTAATTCTTGTAGTCTGTTGGTAGCTCAAAATATTGTTATACCCTAGTAATAGATGTTGCACATTTGCAGCATTCAAGTGGATCATTTTAGACTATATGTAGGTTATTTAGCATTTCCCTTTGGACTTCATTTGCTGGAGTTTGAAAAATGTGAGCATACTTCATTGGCCTGTATCCTAAATATTTATCTCTGTAGTATATAGAATATTCAGACAAAAATAAGTACATTTTATAGATATTTCAGAAGATTTCTGAATTGCTAATTAGTGTGAGTAATTTTCAACCTATAATTTCACATCTACCTTAGGTATTAAAAATTCTTGAACATAAAATATTTTGTAATATAGGAAATAAAATTAAATCACAAAGAAATATCTGACAAAAATGCAGAAAACTTTATAACCTTTGATTTTATGTAAACATGAAGTCAGGGAGACACATTACCATATATTATTAGAGTTGTGAAAACACAACCGTAATGGTGCTAAAGCTCTAAGTCATTACTTAAAATGGAGTAGTTTTGAAGAAATTCATAAATATTCACGTTTTTGAAATGACATCTCCAAGTTTCAGTGAAAACAATTAGATCATTTAGTAAAATTTGGAAGTAATGTCATCTGTCTATTCATTATCACCAAAGGATATCCTAGATTGAGCTGGGAATAGAAATAAAGGAACTTAATTTTAAAAAGTCTACTTTTAAAAGAATAACATATTTGTAGCCATTGTTGCCAAATACTTTCAAAAGTATGTTGAATTTCTGTGGTTCTAGGCATAAATAACATGTATTTTTTATTGGATGGGCTTAATGGAACTGAGGACCATTGTTAACCTATGGTATTAGTATTAATTTTCTAGTCTCACTGGATTAAAATAGTACTGTAATACTTCAAGAAATAGACCATTAATAAAGATATCTAGACTTGTAATTATGTAGAAAATACCAGGCCTTTTGGAAACAATGTTTGGAAATTGACAGTTGTTGAATGGTTGTTATGCAATTTTGATACTTATTTTGAATTAGTATAACAATGAGTAGCAGTTATAATTTTGATTTTATCTTTGAAATGTTATTCTTTTGGACGTCCTTAAGATCTTTATCTTATTAAAGGGTAATGATAGAAGAAAAGAATATTGAAATGATAAGTTTAGTAACTAAAATATTTCCTACCTTTCAGCTTATGTGGAGAAGTTGTGGAAGCCACCTGTAAATCCATTTACAGAATTTATGGAAAAGCCTCCAAATAATGGAAGTCATTCAGAAGAATTCTTTTCCCATCTTAAATGTAGATCGGAGAAAGAAGATTTACCGGCTTGTGCCAGTGAAAGTCGTCTCAGCTGGTATTCTCATCAATATCGGGAAATCTAGTTTTCTGATTTCAGGGTTTCATGTTTTGCATATGATGTAAATTATTTGAAGCAAATACAGCATTCTTTCAAGAATATCTTCAAATCTAGTATTTATTAAAATATATTTGTTTAATCTGATTACAAATGCGCTCCTTTAGCAGAATTTAGCTAGTTTAATTTAGCTAGTTTTTTTGAATCTTAATGAAAGCAATTGAAAATGAAAACCTTAAGAATTTATAAATTAAAGCTTTTTAACTGAGATAAATGAAAATAGAAATAATATGTGATATCAGAAATGTAGTTAATGAGTACTAATTCACTGTCATTTGGTATATTAATTACTATATAACTAACACTTATCATTTTTTACTTCTTTAGAGTAGGGAATACACTTATTATTTATATGATTCAACCCCCCTCCCCAGTGGCAATCTTAAAATACCACTACTGGCACTATGGATAGTACAGTCCAGCTACTGGTTTAACTTGTTATAAATGAAAATGATATTTTTTCATATTTAATCATTCTTGACTTTCTGCCCATGGTTTTTAATAAGGGACAGGTATCAAATTTATAGCCAGAATCTTCTTAGGCCCATTACTTTAAGCCAATGGTACTTAGGAACACAACCTACTTTTTGGCCTAACCTCTAAGATGCCATCAATTGTTAATGGACCATTACATTATTTTTATAAAGAAGGAAAGCTGTCAATTAAAGAATGGTACAGTGTTTTTGTATCACTTGGAATTTTATTTATAAATATTGAAAATGTGCCAACCAACTTACTTATAGATTTTTAATTCAAATAACTTGTGATTATATAAAAGTAAAATGTAAGTGGAATAGATTAGTTAAGGTATTCTCAAAATTTGTTTATACACAAAGTCCAACTCTTTTGAGCCAACTTTTTGGCTCAAAGTTGTCCCTGCTATTAAGAGTACGTTGTTGGTAATATGGCATATCTTAGGAGCATCTTTAAATGAAATGAAGTTTTTTGGTTCTGGGCTCTTAATGTTGCTAAACATTCCTACTTTGCCAACTCTCCAATCCCTCTTTGTAGCTCTTTCTATAAATTGTGGGTATGTGCAAAGAGAGGTCAGGACTGCTTCTTGGCTGATGAAGATTGTAAGAAGCACTCTGAGTTCAGTATGCAAAACTGTGACAAAAATGTGTCTTACAGTAATAGTAGTATCCAGATAAAACTTAATCAAGATAAGTATCAGTTATGTTTAACATGATAATGTATTCTAAAGCCAAATGTGAAGGATATTTTAGATATCTAGAGAGCTTTAATTTTTTGTATTCATTCGTTTAACTTATTCTTACTGTTTTTCTGAAAAACAGTAAGTTTCAAGAAAAGATTTTGGAATAAGTTCTAGAAAAGCAAATCTTTTGAGTTTGGAGGCGGGAAAAGGAAGGGAAGAAAGAAGACATACATATATTCACATAAATTGTTTCATATACCAGAAAGGGGAAATTGAATAATTCACATATATTTTATATGATATATTTAACTTAAATTTTATTTTTCCACTTGTAATTAGCCTGAAGCAGCACATTCTAAATGAAAAGAATGAATTGGAAGCAACACTTAAGGAAGCTGAATTGGCAACCCATTCTGTAGAATTACTTTTGCCATTACTTAAGGATACCATTGAAGAGATTAGTTTTGAAAATGTGAGTATATGACTTGTGAATATCTAATAAAATGAAAAGCTAGTATAATACTCAGAATGCATTAACTGAGGTTTCATATCTTAAGTAGATATTCTCACATACAGGTATTTGATACCAAAAATGGGGGTTTATTAGTGTTTTTTATTCCTGTGTCATTAACTTTAATTCTTTTCCTAAAAGATAATCTCAGGCATTTACCGGATAAGAGGCCAAGCTAGAAACTGCTTATCTTCATGCTTGACTTACCTGGAGTTAAATGATAGAATTAGCTTTTGTCAAGAGTGAATTTAAAATTAAAATCTTCCGAGAGATGAAATATACCTATTTTCTATAGTTTTTAATTGTAATAGAAAGCTATTTTTAAATTTTGGCATACTAAAGTTTGAGTTAGGGACAAAAACAGATTGCATTCTATAACTTTTATTAGAATAAATGCCTGAAATACTTTTAGAGTTTAAGCTCTTACTTTGATTTCATTTTACTTACTGTACTATATAACAAATTTAATGAACTATTAATAAACTTTGCAAAATTTACTATTTTGCATAAAAGAATGCTTTTGTTACTAGTAAAAATTATTGTTTGATAATAGTATTATATTTTAGAGTGTTATGCTTAATGCTAGATCTTAAAATGTGTATGTACTCTTATATTTTGTCAGGCTACTCTTTCTGCATCCAATTTGAAGAAGATTTCTGAACAGAAGGAAGTATTAACAAAAGAATTAGACACTTTTAAACATGTAAAATTGGCTTTAGAACATCTTCTTACAAAGACAGACTACAAACAAGTAAGGCATCAACACTAAGCATTCATTTAATACTGATATTTCTCACTTGAAGGATATATTATTTCTCCAACTATAGAAATTAAAGTATTGGTATATTTGAAATGGAAATAATACTTTGATATGGAACTCATTAAATTAACCCCTACTTTTAATGTTTCATAAATAGTTCTACATGAAAACAACATGTTTTTAGAGAAAATGTATTTTTATTTTTCTTCTCCAAAACTTTCATTATTTGTTATACTTCATTTAACTGATGATAATAAAATATACATTTTTAGAGTTTAAGCTCGTATGTACATTATATTTATGCATGCACACTTTTTTTTTTTTTTTTTTTTGGTAACAGCTTTTTTGAGATGTAAGTCACATACCATACATTTCTCCCCCTTAAAATATAAAATTCAGTGGTTTTTTTATTGTATTCACAGAGTTGTGCAGCAATTGCCACACTCAATTTAGGGCATTTTCATCACTTCAAAAATAACCCCTATGCCTGTTAGCAGTTCACCTCCCATCTCACCCACTCCTAAAAGGAGCCGTAGGCAACCATTATCTACGTTCTGTGTCTATGGTGGGTATCTCATATAAATAAAGTCATATGACATGTGGTTATTCTTGACTGCCTTCTTTCACTCAGGATAATGCCTTCAAGGTTCATCCATGTTGTAGCATGTCAGTACTTCATTCCTTTTTATTGCTGAATAATACTCCATTGTATGAGTACACCACTTTAATTCATTCATCAGTTGATGGACATTTGGGTTGTTTCCACTTTTTGGCTGCTATGAATAATGCTGCTGTGAACATTCATTTACAAAGTTGTGGTGCAGGTACATGTTTTCATTTCTCCTGGATATATACCCAGGAGTGGAATTGCTTGTCATACATGTATTTTTTATACATACACATAAATATATATAATTTCCCTTTGATGTAGGACAGGGTTTCCTTTTGATTTAGGACAGTACTTCACCACTTTTTTTCTTGCCTTTATACTGCTCACATGCATAATACAATTTCAGCCCATCTCATCAAATGTAGGGAGAGTGGGAGCAAGATGAGAGGATGTCACCTCATTATTGGGAAAAACTGACTTAACTTAAGCCTAACTTTATAGACACATGGTCAAGCATGGTATAATTGTAAGTTAAAAATATTTAAAAGAATAAATTAGTATTTTTGTTCTCTGCTACTATTTCTCATTTGTAGGATAAAGAAATTGTATAAGATCAAGATTTTTAACCTGATATAATCTGTTAAGTCTTAACTAGGGTCTGTGAATCCCCTGAAAATTTATGTAAAATATTGACTGGTGAAAAGACCTCTACATCAATAATTTTTATTTCTTTGTGTTTATTACTTCTTTTGAGTCTTAGGACAAATATAGTTGAAGAAATTAACTTCTGTGATAGGCTGAAAAATCTTGAGCTAATGACAAAAATCAACTAAATTCTTCTGAATCCCCTTTGGCTTTTTCGTATGATGACATTTTCTCAGAATTGTAAAAATCATCTAATATTAGGTAACAGTTTTGGTAATAAGTTACATGCTCATTATAGAAAAATCAGATAAGCAAAGAAATATTAATAATTTTCCTGATCTCAGTACTCAGTGAAAAGTCACTGTCAAGTGTTAACTTTGTGTTGTATGTCTTTTTCAGTCTTGTGTTCCATTACTGTGTATGTGTCATGTGTGTGTGGTTTTAGAAAAATGGGATCATACTATTCTTATTGTTTTGTAACTTGACTTTTATACTTACAAACATATCAGTATTTTCTCATATATTAAATATTTGTTTCATAGGGAGGAATTGTAACTTGAGCTCGGTAGACCCTTATAGAGTCCGGGGATGGGCTTCATGAAGTCTGTGAGCCGTCTGAAATTGTGTATCTAGGTCTGGATTACATGTACATGCATATGTGCTTTTGGGTGAAAGGAATTTATAGCTTTTCACATTCTAATGCAGGAATATGACCCTTAAAAATGAATAAACATTATTCTGTGGTCTCATTTAAAATGACTACATAGAATTCTGTTATTGATTTGCTGTAATTATTTAAGAAATTTCTTATTGCTAGAATTTAGGTTTATAATTCTTGCCTATTTATAAACAACAATGTGTTGAGTTTCTTTTGTATGCAGGAGTTTTGCGATTTTTATATATTATTGGCCTATACTTTCTGAGGCATTCTTTTGAGATTAATTTAGTAAATTAACTAATTTCATAAATTTTGAACAAAAAATGATTTGGAACACTTAGGCAAAAATTTTTTCAATGGTTAACTCTTTTAAAAATCAGAAGTGTGCATAGTAGTTGTCCATATTGATTTCTTGAGTGGTGTTTATTCCACCTTCTACATTTTTATGTAGAGAAATATAGTTGGTGTACACTGATTTATAATATCTTTTTTTCACAGACAGGAGACAATTTACCTAGCATGTTGTTAAAGAATTTAACTGATGATGAAAATGAAAATACTGTAAGTCTTTTCACACTTTATATCCATTCGTTTCGCCCTTTTTTGTTTACTTGTATGCTGCATTGTTTTAAAAAATTAACCAATATTAATCAAGTTGTAAAATTTCTAAATCTTACATTATATTAGGTGAAGAATCTTAAGAAGAGGGTATTTGAGAAGGAGACCTATATCCAAGAACTTTCTTGTTTGTTTCAGAATGAAAAGGTAAGCAAATTTTGATCTTTTGAGCTTAATTTTTTATATTTTCTTAATTTTGACTCTTTCTTCTCTTTCTTCCCATCCTGGCCCCAAGTCCTCAGAAATAAACACAGAAAGATTTTTAAAAATTCTAGATTATTTGGAATTTTGCAAATTTTATTTATCAAATATAACATCTTAATTTTATTTATTTATTTACTTTTTATGTTTCATGTAGACTACTTGGTATAAATCACTCTAAATTAGGAACACTTATGAATTTGTATTGTATTTCAATTTGGGGACAAATTAAGGAATTTTGGCATTTGTAGGAGCATTATATACACACCCTTAATTTTACTTAGGAGGACAGATGGGAATTTTTAAAAAGAGATAATTATCAGGAGCCATTAAATGAAAGGATGGGAGGAGAAAACTTTTCCATAGTTTTACATGAAAAGCATCTGTATTGGAGGGGCAGTTTATGTAAAGCAGTGCTTTGCTCTTTATCAGCATTTTAGATTGTCTAAATTGGGATAAAATTAAAATTATTGAGATACAGCAAATAACACATTTTTTTCTCTTTGTTACAGGCAAATGCTTTGAAAGCAAACCGTTTTTCTCAATCAGTAAAAGTAGTACATGAACGACTACAGCTCCAAATTCATAAAAAGGAAGCAGAGAATGATAAATTAAAAGAATACATAAAGGTTATAAATATTTATCCATTTTTATAGTTTAAATGATAAAATTAACGAAAAGCTATAATGCCATTCCTTAATTCTGGAATTTGGTGATTTTAAAGTAATTCATTTTAAGTGTTGCCATGGGAAATACATATTTAAAGGTAAATCTTTTGGTCCACCTAAAGTTGGGATTTGAACCCAATTTTATATTGGTACTAAAATCTCTTTTTAGTGCCAATCTAGGAAGGATTTATAGTGATTGAATAACTTTAAAAATCTTTCTCATTATACAATTAACTTATGTTTATTGTGGAAAATTTATAAAATTTGGAAAATATAAATGGGAAAATAAAAATAGCTTAAAAACACCAAAACCATTGTTAACATTTTGATGTATATTATTCACTCTCTTTTCTACATTTATACATACATACATATTCTCACACGTTTAATAAACAGTCAATAAATGTTTTTCTTTGTTACTAATCATAATTTTAAAATCAGTTAACCTAGATTTAATGTTCAGAAAATTGAGTAATCCCCATGTTATACATCTTTGTATCTGTCTAATTAAGGGACATTTTTTTGGTTTAATTATTCTTTTGGAGTCAAAGTCACTTTGAGATAAGGTGAGGTTGCTATCGTATAACATTAGCCAACTGGATCTCCTGTCATTTATTTTTGCATAAGGAAAAGAAGCAATGTTCCTACCTTCAGAGAAGTGTACACAGATTCAAACCCCATTGAGTGTGAGGACTTCTGAGTTAGATTTCTGTTTGCTTTTGCACTCCTGAATTATAGTAGATATTTGGAACTTGTAGCACGTGTTTCAAAACTGCACTTGTGAGTTTTTTTTCCTTCAGTGACAAAAAGCTTTTGCCCATCAAGAGGACATTAGCAGGTTTATGGAGGATGTAAATTTTGTCCTTTGTTCTACTTCATGTTCTTTTAAGTGTTTTCCAATGCGTAGATTCCTTGTGCATTCATATCCTTGGGCACTGCAGATTGAACTGGATTTGGTATTGCAGTGCTATGTCATAGTAAATACAAGAGAATGCATATGATTTAACATATCTGATAGGTGATTTAACACATTGGATGATCATCTACCACAATTTACCTTACACAGTTTTTAATTATGTCCTCAAATAACAGTGGGGAAAGTTTTTGAAAATATTTTCTTCCATTTAAAAACAAAATATTAAATAGTTTTTTAAAGGTAAATTTATTTTTTATATCTATGATAATCTGGAAAAAGAATATAAGGCTAAAACTAAGATTTTACTATGAAATTCTTCTGTTTAATACTTTTGGGTTCAAATTCCTTTTCAAAAATGCTAGTGTTAAATAATTAAAAGAAGCTGCCTTACATTACTGATTTTCCTACATTTCCTCTCACACACTTTTGGATTTTAAGGGATTAAATAATTGTGGGTCAGAATTTAGCTCTTTGACTTAGATTTGACAAGTTTTGTTTTGTTTTGGTTTTTTTAGCGTACAAACACAATGAACTGAGTTTGGCAGATTTTTTACTGTTGTTGAGCCAGTTCATTATATTGGATCTTTTAAAAATTTACATTGTAATCCACTGAGAACTATCTTAAAGCTACTTTGAACCAATTTTTATTTCTAGATCTTTGTAGCAATTAGAATTGCAACATTTTCGTACTTTTAGAAGAGACAATAATTATCTGTATAATATGCAACATGTATGTAGTTCTTTCGAAATAGGAAACACAAATTACCAACTTTACCTGTCTATACTTTTAGCAAATGATTGAGAGGTTTTTTATTTTGAAACTGTAAAAATAATTTGATAGTTTCAGTATACTCCCTGATAGTGCTTAAACATGGAATTTGATAAATCTAGTGAGAAAGTCCTGCTTGGAACCGTACTAAAAATTTACCTCACCTTTCATGTTTTAAAAGGTTTTTATGTAAGTGTAGCAGATATCCATGGTGCAATGATGACACCTTGTGGATAGTTAGAAGAATGACAGTGATATTACTGTATTGCTCTTTGTTTTTCTGCAGCTATTTATTACATTTCATTGGATTTTTTTTTTTAGTTTGAGATATATATTTAAAGACAATTTAAGAATGTATTGCTTCTCAGTTTACTTAGTCACTCTTCAAAGAATTCAAGTCTAAATCTTAAGATGTACTTCTTAATTTCGATTTTAGTGGAAGAAACATAGTTTTTGTTGATCTTGGGGTTTAAAAGCCCCAGATTTTACTGTGACTCCTTTGAAAAAAATTTTTTAAATTAAAATGGCTGTCTAAGGAATGGAAGACCAAACTACATTCTGTAATAATTTCACATTCTTCTCAATATTTCAGAGCTTTCAAAATGTAAAGGCATAAAAATCTTGTCTTTAAATTCTTAGCTCCTCAATACTCAAATACTTTAAATACAATGTTTTAAAATAATTTGAAATAAAAATATGAGAGTTAATCCCATCCCTCATTCACCCAGCCTAATAGTCTCTCTCTCATTATATTCCCAAGATATGTATCAAGGAGATGGTCATGCTAATTAATTAACACTATCACATGCAATGGATATCATTATATTCCCGAGATATGTATCAAGGAGATGGTCATGCTAATTAATTAACAGTATCACATGCAATGGATAGAAGCCTGTTCTCAAACATCTTTTTACCCTCCTTAATCTTGTGAATCTGATAGTCATTAATTTATCTAAATCCATGTTTGGTCTTAGAATAGTGACTTTCACAAATTTACTACTCACTGGGTAAATCAGTACTTTTACTGTCTTTAATGTAACCTTTTCTAGTGTCAGGGCATGCCCCCTAATGCTAGTAAATTAAAATTTGGTAAATTATGTTTATCTCATCTATACCCTTCATGATCTGTAGATTTTAATCATTTCTTTTTTAAGTCTTTGTCTTTCAAACTAAAGAGTCTTAATATATTTGGGGAGCTAGCAATTCCTTTGAGCTTTGGTACCTGTTATTAAATATTTACATTGTTTCTAGCTTGATTATGTTTTTTTAACTAGTTTTTTTTTAGCTAGTACTATGTATAATATACCAGATGTGCACTAAATCTAGTTAATCTGTGAACTAATTCTAATATTCTAGTTAATCACAGAAGTTTTAAGGAACTTGGTGTTTGTACCATAATCACCAGTTTTAGTATCTTTAGTAATGGTAGCATTAGTTTGATGTAAACTTATATGTTTTAAATTTGCATTCTTTAACTGGTTACAAAGCAGCATTGGTGAAGTCACCTTTCTTTACTGTTTTGCTTTTTATTCATCTTATGATTAATCATTTTGGTAAAGTCTGTGTGGAAGATTATGTACATATTTTTACAATGTTTGCATAGACATTGGAATTCTGAAATAATTTAATTGTTGCTAATATTTTTTAGAGCTTAGAATCCAAGATAGCCAAATGGAACTTGCAATTGAGAATGAATAAGCATGAGGCTGTAGCAATGAAGGAAGCAAGTAGGCAAAAAGCTATCGCTCTAAAAAAGGCATCTAAAATTTACAAACAAAGGCTTGAACATTTTACAGGAGATATTGAAAACTTTACTTCCCAAATTAGAGATCAGGTAAGTATATACATTCTTTTTTTTAAAGATACATTTTGTGTACTTAGTTTATGTATTGTTAATGTCATAATGCTTAATATAGTAATTTTATTCTTTTAATGCTATTGATACTAGAAAAACTTTATACTTTTTGCTTTAATCTTTTATTATGAAATGTTACATAAAGTGTCAAAGTTGCATATTGAATTATGTCATTGTTTTCTTGGGAATTGTACTTAAAGGAAATGTTAAGTGTGTTCTCTCTACCCGCACCCCTGCCCCCATATAAAGCTTCTATGGCCAACTAAGAATAACACTTCATATGTATTTCCCCTCGAAAACTTATAGTGCACATTAGCATGTTAAAGGCCCTGAGAAGGCTTTCAGCAAAACACTGTTAATGAAGGGTATTGAAGTCAGAGTTTCCTACACTTATTTAACCACAGAACTCTTTTTTATACACAAAGCAACTCCTGGAACTTGTTCTGAGGAACACCAGTTTGGGAAATGCTGATTTATGTTGTTAGACCATATGACTTTATCAGTAATTACTTTAATCTCTGTAATGCATTTAAAACCATATGCTGCATAAACACACCATGTGAAAGTTATCTTTGGATATAGTACAAAGTTGAAAAATGGATTTAGTGTTTTGTTGTTTTTGACAAATTGTTATATTTATTCAATTATAAATTAATAATTTTTTTGATGTCTCACTAGTATCCCAGCCCTTAAGACTTATATGAAGGCTTATAGAGTTTTTAGAGACTTTTAGAAATGGAAACACTTGTATAAAACCTGTACAAACAAAACAATATTTTATAAGCTCAAGTGTTAACATTCTAAGGCTCTAATATTTAATCTACATTCAGAAGAATTTAACTAGATCAAAACATTGAAGATTAGGTTCAAAGTCTAGAAGACTGTAGACCTGGTTGAATGCCTGAAAATATTTTTAAGTGGTAAAACTAATTGAGTCATTATCATTCTTGGGGTTTTCCTCTTTAAATAGTATCACCCACACCCCAGATAATAGTATAGAAAGGCTTCTCTTCTTGTTAGCCTTGTGATTTTGGATAAGGAACTTAACCGAAGCTTCAATTTCCTTATCTATAAAACAAGGGATAGTAATACTCCTTATCTCATATGATTGTATGGAGAGAGATAAATAAGAAACTACATGGTAAGCAGAGTGCCTCACTACGTTTTTGCATTGAGGCACTGCAAAATGCCTCCTTTCTATTCCTCTAATGCATGGAGTTTGTTTGTTTTGTTGTTTTGTTTGTTTGCTACTGCCTCTGGCTTTAATGTTCTTCCCTGGCTCACAATAGCTGGTTCTTTTTTAAATTATTTAGGTGTCTTTTCAATTGACATCTCTTTAGAGAGGCCTTTCTTAATCACTCCTTTTAAAGTAGTCTTACAACAATCATATTAAAGTCTTAAATTCTTTTCATAGCATTTATTGTAATTTGAAGCTATCTTTTTTAGTTTGCTTCTTTTTTTTTTTTTTTAATTGTTTCCTTCTACTTGAATATCAAGTCCCAGGAGGCAGGAGCTTGCTTATCCCATTCGTCTGAGGGTACCATAATTTAAAAAAATATCTTAAATTCAAGATATGAACAGTTTAGCAGCAGGAGCTAAATAATAGTTCGATAAAATATCATCTCATATCTACACAATGCCTGAAATTTACCAAGTACTACACAGAGATAAGGAAAATGAGGATTTGAAAGGGTCCATGGTCTTTGGTAATTAGAAGGTCACTAGTTACTAGTTCAGGTACGGTTCAGCGCAGTGGAAGGGAAGATGAAGGGGGCTTTTGCTTTATATCTGCATGTTTCTAAGGGCAGATAAAAGAGGAAATCAGCATTTTGAAAGTGCTAGGGACAACTGATTCTGACATTTATATCCTAGGGGCCAGGATGTTAAATGCCTTATTATTCTCCACACTGAAGAATTATCTCATTTCCTGTGAAAATTGGATAGATCCTAATTTTGCTTCTGATAGCTTAGATGTGCCAGTTCTTTAAAGCAGAGAGAAAAAGTAGGTCACCCTCAAAAAGTCTCCTTTAGGGAGGTGATTTAATCATTGACTAGTTTCTACATCTAGGATATCATACTAATTAAGTAGGTAATAATTTCATCTCTAATGTATAAATTTCTTTTTTATTGGTAAAATTTATAAATATCTTTATATTATAATATAAATTCACATTTCATAATATGTATTATGCCCAACTCATACTTCATAATTTATATTAAAATTCATTTTATATAAAATGAAAACAGAATCCCATTATTTGTTCAGTGTATCAAACATATTACTGTGAAAAAAATTTTAAAAGTGTCCTGCACATAGTGGATACTTAATAAATACTTGTTCAATGACTGGATGAATGAAAGGAAGTACCCAATAACTGTTAAATGTTGTCATTACTGTTTCAGGCATTTTGATTTGTAATTACTGGCACTGTTGCATTCCAGTGAGTTTATTTTTCTGTAGGACGTAGACAGGGACACAGTGTCTACAGCTCTTTAGGTAGATCTATGGAGAGTCAATTGAGTTATATATTGAGTGTCTGCTGTGCTTCAGGAACTGTTCAAGGCCCTAAAAATACAACTACAAACAAAACAGGCAAAAATCCATACCTCAGGAGCTCATATTCAAAATGAATGAGTCACTACTACTACTTTTATCTGTTTGCTAACAGTAGCAGTGTTTGAAGGCTGACGGGGTGACCTCTACAAAACAGAGCTTGGCATCATAACAAAGAAAAATAAGGCTACATTACTAAATGTTACAGAGTTGTGGAATTGGAGGCAGTTTCTATGTATACCATAGAGGCCTTCTTTATCCTTTGATGCTTACGTGGTTGTTATCATCTTCTCTATATAGAATGTAAAATTAAAAGCTCAGTGAAGAGGAAAATTATCTTCATTAATTATGAAATATTGTTTAAAATGTTAAGTTGGAACTTCCACTGTGTGCATATAAAATAATAGCAATATAGGTATTTCATTAAAGTTTACTTTAAAATTTTCCTGTATTCAAAGTTGTACACTGAAATTTTCTGTATTAAAAGTTCCGTACTTTTTTAGGAGAATGTTTCCTTGTTTATAATGTATTTATATTTGGGGATCTGAGCAAAACAAAAATGTCTTAAAATTATAAGATGAGTACTTTATGTATTTTTTAGGAAGCCAAATTGTCTGAAACAATTTCAGCTTCCAATGCCTGGAAAAGTCGTTATGAGGAAATTGTAATAGAAAAAACTGAATTGGAAGTTCAGATCGAAACAATGAAAAAGTAAGAAAAAATTTAGGATCTTTTTACTATTTAATAAGATGTGTTTTTAGGTTTTTTCCTCTTTGAGTGGTTTTTATTTTGATTCTTTTGGATTATATGTGGTAAAGGGGCTATTTATATAATTTGATATTTTTGCTGTTTATAATTCCATAAATTTTTCTTACTCTAAGAAACAATAAAAATGATTGCTCATTAAAAATGCATTGGTTTCACATTTTGAACTTGTAGGTATTTGGTATTTGAGTATGTGTCATCTATTATTTTTAGTAAATGTTAATGCTACCTTTGTCTTAAATGGAAGTGATATTTCTCTTTTAAACAAGAATGTGTAAGATAGAATATATAACAAAGTTTATACTAGAATACAGAAATGATTTGAAAATCCTAAAGGTTATTGTTCCGTAATTAAATTGACTTAAATGCATAACAAAGAAGATCAATAGTAAATATACTTACGTTTTATGCTTTGAAGTGTATTACTGATGACCGAACAATAATGAACCCTGAATATTTGATTTTAAATGTTTTCTTTTCTGTATATTCTCTTCAGTCTTATCATTGAAAACTACTACATATAATTTGCTTTAAAGGTTAGTTGTTACTGCCTCAGTTGATCCCTTTTCTTTAACCTTGTCCCTAAAATTGTGTGTATGTGTGTGCGTGTGTATGAATGAGAAAGACATGTGTACCTTTAGACGTTTTATTGAATAGCAAAGAGCATGTTGTATAATTTTTTGTTGATATTATTAATATTTCTAATCAAGTTTACTCTGGTGGTAACCTTATAGATTACTTCTTCCTATTTCCCTTGTTCTTTAAGTTGTATTTACTTTTTGTATGTTCCCTATTTGAAACACCTACCAAAGTGATTTCAGAAACACACTTAAAATGTATCATTCATTTTATAAAGGCAAATCACTAATCTTTTGGAAGACCTGAAGAAAGTGGAAGACCTTGGAAAAAATTCATGTGAAGAAATTCGTAGAAAACTTCACTCAATTGAATATGAAAATGAAACTTTAAATTTTGAGAATACGAAATTAAAGGTACTATATATGTGTGTTTGTGCAGGTGTGTATTGTGTAATGACAACTTAGTCTACTTAGTAGAAGTAGCTTGAAAAAAACTATATGTTTAGAATAGTGCTCTTGTATCATTTTGTCCTTTTTGCTTCTCAGGATATTATGTTTTCAACACTACAAATAAGATTTATGAAGTTGACTGTCTCTTTGCCTCAACTAAAAAAAAAAATGATTTACTTTCCAATTTTAGCAGTTAAGTGAATATTCCAAAATTACATTAACTTTAATGCATAAGATTATTTCTAGGTGTCATGGTTACGATAGGATATATAACCTCAGGCTTGGTCTGTTTGAAACCAGAAAGTATGTTCTTGGCTGCTTCATAACCAGAAAAAATTTTCCAACTTACTCAAATCCAAGGAGTGATTGGTTTGCATGTGTACCAAAGAAGAGGTAGGAAAGAAGCTTTTATACTTTCTGAGAAAAAAGATATTTGAGTTCTCAATCAACCCAGAGATACATGTAACCTGATGAGACTTCACTAAAGATGATGGCATCATTTTCAGTTCCATAATACTACTTTTGGAGGATGGAAAATGGAAGACAGAAAAAAATCTTTTTAAACCATGAAATAAAGTTTGTGTGTACAGAATAAATAACAATATATTAGTAGCATAATATCAGTAGCATAGAGTACATTTTAGAGAAACTTGTAAAATGAGCATCTAACATTGTTTTGCTGGTTTATAACAGTCCAATTTTATCATTGTATTTAGAATTAGCTAAAAGGTGTACATTTATTCTACATATTAAGATGTTTTTATTGTAGCTAATTTGCATGGTACTTGAGGGAAAATATCTTTAATGTTAAAAGAGAAATTCTAAGACTGTGATTTTTTTTTTTACCTTAAGTTTTTTTTTTTGCATTAGAAATGTACTTTGTTTTTCTTGGAAAAAATTATTATAAATTACTGGCTGTTTAGAATTATGTAGACTTTATGTAAAAATTGTCATGGACTGTTTTTTAAATAAATTTCTTTATGAGAAAGAATAATATGAAATTTAAAAAATTATCATCAAAGAAAATTATTTTAATAAAATGATGGCGTTTCAAGCTTTAAGGTACTAAACTATTATTTAAAAAGATTATTTTCCAGAAGGAAATTGGAGATACATCCAAATCTCGTTTACCCTTTCTAAACCCTTCTTTCTCTATATCTCTAAAATGTCATGTACTGTAAAGAGAATTTCATTCATTGTAGATTGGCATATATTCCCAAGGGCCAATTTATTTTCTAGGTACTGATCTGTCTTTGTGGGAAAGACATAGTGTTATGTAGTATAGTGTATAGTAATTAAAGCTTGTTTCCTATATAAAACAGAAAGGCAACAGATTGCCCAAACCAGAAAGATTTTCTTCGTCTGTTGGTTTATAAAGTTGGTAAGTTTTCTCATCTTGGTGTTCAGTTTTAGTTTCCTTTAGATCACTGAGTGAGGCACGGACTGATAAATCTCAAGTCTGTTTTTGTTCTAAATGTGAACACTCCATTAGTTTGAAGTGGAGGACTTGAAATTGACAGTCCTATTGCCAGCGGTCATTTAGGAATGAGTAGAGGAAATGGCAGGAATCTAAGTGATATATATGGCAAGAAGTAGCAGGATGTTTCTTTTCTCACCTTTAACTTATTTATTAATAGTAATATAATAATTTTGGCTGCTTCTTGTCAGGAAAGATTTTAAAAATCAAAATTACAGTTTGTCTTAATAGTTGCCATTTTTAGCAGTGACATTCAGAATTAGAATTTTTTCCTTCTAGAAATTTTGTAAGTCCTTTGTAGTCCTTCATACAATATGAACTTACAGTGTTTTCATTGCTTTTTTTTAAATTTCAGTAGATTTATGGGATACAAGTGTTTTTTGTTACATGGATGAATTGTATAATGCTGAAGTCAGAGCTTTTAGTTTACCCATCACCGGAATAGTGTACGTTGTACCCAGTAGGTAATTTTTGATTTTTCTTCCCAGGAACCCCCCTTCTTTCTTTCCAATGTCCATTATACCACTTTAGGACCATATATACCCATTGTTTAGCTCCCACTTATAAGCGAGAACATATGGTATTTGTTTTTCCATTCCTGATTTACTTCATTTAGGATAATGGTTGATTCCATATCTTTGCGTTTGTAAATTGTGCTATAATAAACATTCAGGTACAGGTGCCTTTTTGATATAATGACTTTTCCTTTGGATGGATACCCAGTAGTGGTATTGCTGGATCAAATGATAAATCTACTGTTAGTTCTTTCAGGAATCTCCATACTGTTTCCTATTGAGGTTGTACTAATTTACATTCCCACCAACAGCATTAAACATTCCCTTTCCACCGCATTCGTGGCAACATCTATTGTTTTTTGACTTATGATTAATGGCCGTTCTGACAGGGGCAAGGTGGTATCTCATTGTGATTTTAATTTGTATTTATCTGATGACCAGTGATGCTGAGCATTTTTTCATATGTTTATTGTCCTTTTGTCTATCTTCTTTTGAAAAAAATTTGTTCATGTCTTTTGTCCACTGTTTAATGGGTTTTTTTTTTTTTTGATGATTTGTTTGAGTTCTTTGTAGATTCTGGATGTATAGTTTACGAATATTTTATCCCATTCTGTAGGTTGTCTATTTACCTTATTGATTATTTCCTTTCCTATACAGGAATTTTTTGTTTAATTAAGTCTCATTTATTTTTGTTGTTGCTGTATTTGCTTTCAGGGTCTTAGTCAGAAATTTTTTGCCTAGGCCAATGTCCAGAAGAGTTTTTCCTACAGTTTTTCCAGAATTTTTATGGTTTCATGCCTTACATTTAAGTTTTTAATCCATATTGCGTTAATTTTTATAAATGGTGAGTAATAGGGATCCAGTTTCATTCTTCTGCATGTGGCTATCCAATTATCCCAGCACCATTTATTGAATAGAGTGTGTCCTTTCCTCAGTGTATGTTTTTATCTGCTTTGTTGAAAATCAGTTGTAGCTATATGGTTTTATTTCTGGGTTCTCTACTCTGTTCCATTAATCTATGTGTCTACCTTTATACCAGTACCATGCTGTTTTAGTTATTAATACTGTAGCCTTGTAGTATAATGTGAAGACTGGTAATGTCAGCCTCCAGATTTGTTCTTTTTGTTTAGGATTGCTTTGGCTGTTGTGGCTTTTTTTTTTTTATTCCATATGAAATTTAATATTGTTTTTTCTAATTCTGTGAAAAATGGCCTTGGTATTTTGATGGGATTTGTATTAAATCTGTAAGTCACTTTGGGTAGTATGGACATTTTAACAATATTGATTCTTCCAACCCATGACCATGGGATGTTTTTCCACTTGTTTATGTCATCTGTGATGTCTTTCATCAGTGGTTTGTAGTTTTCCTTGTAGAGATCTTTCACCTTCTTGGTTAAGTATATTCCTAGGTATTTTATTTTCTTTGCAGCCATTGTAAACAGTATTGAGGTCTTGATTTGACTCTTACTTTGACTATTTGTGTTTTCTTAATTTAAAAAATTCCATTCAGTGAGCATAGTTTCTCCAACTTGTGACTGTCCATTAATCAGTATTATCTTTGGAAGGAAGAATATATAGTCATTACAGTAAACTTGGAAACTATAGAAATATAGAAAAAATAACTCTTGATCCCATTTTAGACTCTTTAGAGATGAGCATATTTTGTAACATTCCTTTTTTGCATAATTGGTATTAAAATAATATCTTGCTTTGTTCACTTTAAAATAGAAAAATATATTAGTTTGTATAATATATAATACAAACTCTTCATATGCATCTCTTTAATTACTTTGTAATAGGTATTCCATATATAAGTGTTACATAATTGACTTAATTATTCCTTCTTTGTTAGATATTCAGATTATTTCCAGTTTTTTAACATTTACAAGTAATGTTTTGATGAACTTTTTTGTACATAAAGTTTTTGTTGTATTATCTTTAGCTTAGATTCTGATATAGAATTAGACAAGAATATGAACATTTTTAAAGTTCTTGATATGCTTTGCCACATTTCTTTTCAAAAGCATTTTATTACTCATACTGTCATTAGCTCTACATTTTGTCAGCATTGGAAATGAAATTTGTCATTTATAGTGTTTGCTAATTTGACAGGTAAAAATAGTATCTGTTTTAATTTGCAACTCTTTGAGGAGCTAGTTTTAAAACTAAACAATTTCTATTTTTGATTCTTCTGATGGTTATCTACGTATCTCTAAATCATATACTTATACCACTGTTTCTTAATTTATCAATTTAGTCATTTGTATTGACTTTCTAATTAATAGGGTACTAACATAAATGATAATCTATAGACCAACACAACTAAAAAGACATGTCAAGTTCCGAATAAACACTACAGCAAACATGTAACTATCTTTTTTAAAAACTACGTGAAGGTAGTTTCATAAAAGAAATGAAGAGAGAGAATTAAGATTGTTATGGACATAAGATTATGAATATAAAGGCAACACAGAAAGCACTTCCAAGATAGGGCTCATGACCAAAGAGAAGGAAGGAGGAGAACCTGGGCTATATGGGCTTTGTGTAGAGTGCTGTGTACCTCTATGGCTTGCTATGTTCAGCTGTTTGTGCAATTTGTATTCAGCTGATAGTTTTTAATGGTACAAAGGATTAACAAACTGGAAAAAAATGCATGTGAACAAAAGTTACTTCTTTGTTATATAGACATCATTCCCCTGCTTACCAATAGTATAAGGTGAGCTTCACTGGATGGAAATGTGAAAGAGAACAAATTATATGTTTTTACTTTTTATTTGTTAACATAAGGATATTTCTGTTTTTCCTTTCCTCTATCTGTTCTCTCCACATTGACTTCCCAATATCTTTTTACGTTGCCAGTGTTATTAACATTGACAATTTGTTCTGTTACCTTAAGTGCTCTTTTTATAGACATACAGCAATGACTGTTGTAATTGTTCCTCACTACACAATCAAGTAATATGTTTATAACTTTTTTCTTGTCCAGCTTTTTAATTTTTTCCAGAGTTTCCAAATACCCTTCTTGTTGTGCTCTACCCTTATCATAGCCTTGTTTTTTTTTTTTTCTTGAAACTCTTATCATATTTCTATTCTCTGAAGAACCTGTTTTCCCCAGATTTCTTCTACTTGGGGCCCTCTATCTTCCTGTTTCAATCTGAACAGATTGTTTTCTAGGCCTGCTGCCCAGATGCCATGCTGGAACTTCTTTTGGCTACTGTCCTCATTCTACTGTTTCCTGGATCCCACATTATCTTTCTTATTCCTCATTTTGCTGGGATATATCTTCAAATAATCTCCCCTTAAAAAAGAAAAAAATGGGAAGTAAACATTAAAAGGTCTTACATGTCTAAAAATGCCTTTATTCTGCCCTCATTTTGATTGATGCTTTCAGCATCCTATACTGAAAGTAATTTTTGCTCAGAACTTTGAAGGCTTCGCTCCATTGTCTTCTAGCAATCAGAGTTGCTGGTGGAGAAAATCTGTTGCCTGTCTGTTTCTTATTCCTCTGTGAAATTTTTAAATTTATTTTGAAATGTTCAAGAGATTCTCTTATCCTTGGTGTTTTGAAATTTCATACATGTGTGGGTCTCTTCTTGTCCATGGTGCTGAGGACTTTGTAAACATTGTAAATCCAAATACTCACGTCCTTTACCTCTGGAAAATTCTCTTGTGTTATTTATTTGGTAATGCTCTTTCCCGTGACACTTGCAATTTTCTCTTCTCTATCTGGGCGTACTGCTAATTGTTGATTTGTTGGACCTTCTGTGTTAATACTCTGTCTTCAATCTCTGGCTTTTGTTCAGTCTTTTGGAGATTTCCTTGGTTATCTTATAATCTTTCTTTTAAATTTTTAATTTTCTAGAATATTTTAGTGTTCTCTGAATGTTCCTGTCATCAAATATCTGAAGAAGCCTGTAAGAATTGTTTTTTTAATTTTTTTTTTCAGTTTTCCAATGTATTTGTTTTTTCCTGGTTCATTTTTTTCTTTACTTTTTTTTTTACATTGAAAAAAATGGATCTTTTTCTTTCACCTTGCTGTCTTTCCCTGAAGGTCTTGGTGACATTTAAGAATTCACAATTGAAACAATAGAAAAACCAGTGAGACAATAGAAAACCAATCTGGTTATGTGAATGGTTCTTGTCACTTGATTGGTTTCCCTTCACTTCACTTTCCTCAGCTGTTGAGAAACTAGCAATTTACCTGGTGGCCCCTAAAAAAATGCCAAAACACATGCATCTTTGCTCTGGGTCACCAGCACCATCCCTCTGTTCTAGTTTTCCCCAGATAGGTAATTCAGTGTCTTTAGAGAAGAACCTTCCCTGTTTTGTTTCCTGGGAGGTAAACTCCTAATTCCAGGTGTCCTGCTTTGAGTGTACCAGAGGGAAGTGGGAGGGCAGTGGTGGTCCGCTGTTTTTTTTCACAGGCTTTGAGTTAATCCTTTTCAACCCCAGCTGTCACTCCCACCCTCAGCCCTGCGCTTCTCTGGATTCTGTGGGTGGATGAACTTCCTCCTTAGCTGAATCCATTACTGCTTCACTAATCAGTCATCGGTTTTCTAGAAGCATTAAATATTTTGTCTTTTGATGGCCCCTGGTCTGTTCTCTTTATTAAGTGGACTTGTAAATGTTTTTATTCCTTTGTATTAGTTTGTTCTTCAGAAGGAGAGATAAACAAATGTGGTTAGTCCTCCAGCAGAAGATGCTTTAATTTTATTTAAACCTAGGAAGTTCACTCCGATTAAGCATGTTACTAACCTTTCCCCCATTTTTTATTCTATTTGATTCTTTATATATTCTACATGTAGAAGTTTATTGCACTTGC
Source organism: Lemur catta (assembly GCF_020740605.2). Taxonomy (NCBI): domain Eukaryota; kingdom Metazoa; phylum Chordata; class Mammalia; order Primates; family Lemuridae; genus Lemur; species Lemur catta. Next base: position 58,585,062 of record NC_059130.1, read on the forward strand.
TTGTTTGTGTAATTTGTCTCTCCCTGATGGCTATCTTTCCTTCCATCCACACACTAGGGCCATGGATTATATTTTATCCTCTCATTACGTCTAGTGCCTAGTATTGTGCCTGGAATATAAAGTTAATAAATGACTGTGGAGAATAACAACAATAATGGCTGCTATTTATCAATTACCTTTAAATGTAAGAGACACTTTAAGAAGTACTTTACATCTTTTACTTCTAATTCTTATATCAATACATAATAAAGATATTTTTCTCAATTATGGATGGATACATTGAAGCTCACAGAGGTTAAATAACTTACACAAGATCACACAGCTAGTTTAGTGAAAGAGCCAGGATTAGAATTTGGGAGAAGAATGGAAGAAAATACTGGACACTGTTGTTGACATTTTATAATTATAAATTTGATTTGTCTCATCTTTTAAATTATGTAAAGTTTGCCAGAAATTTTATTGGAAGTTTTCAGAAAACAACACACTAATAACTCTAGGGAAGTATCTTATGTTTCTGTAAGTCTTGTATTAATTAAGATTTAGCTTCACAATATATAAAGAAAACCCAAGTGGCTTAAAAAAGATAGAAGTATGTGTGCTTAAAAAAGATAGAAGTATGTGTTTATTATGTAAAAGAAATCCAGAGTTGGCAGTTCAAAGATGGTGTGGCATCAGAGTACTTAGCCTCTTTTTAGCCCTCTGCTCTGCCATCCTGGGTTATGACCCTCATTGTCACGATCCAGAATGACTGCTGGAGCTCCAGCCATTATAGCCAGGTTACAAGCAACAGGCTGGAGGAAAAAAGAATGTATTATCTCCCTTTTTAAAAAATTTCCTCCCTTTTAAAGATACTTCCCCAAAGTCCCATACAACTTGCCTCTTACTTATGTAGGCCCATGATCCCACCTAGCTACAAGGGAGACGACGGAATGTAGCCTTCTGGTTATTCTGAGCTCTAACCAAAAAATGAGTACTCATTATTTCTTGCAATTTTTTCATGTTTCCTGCATCTATTCCTGTAGTTTTCCTATTCTAATACTTTGGAATGCTCTTTTTCTCAGTATCCAAATTCTACCTTCCATTTAAAGTTCAGCTCAAATGCCACTTCCTCTCAGTCTTCTCAGTGAATCATTCCATATAAACTCCCCTATTTGTGTGCACAGGGTACCCAGGGAAGATGTGACATATACTTAGCTCTGATTGAATGTTTGTTGAATGAATGTTTTAAGTTATTTTATCTGTGAAGAGGAAGCAATTTCATTTATTATGTTTACTTACTTAATTTCCTTATTATCCTTCAGAGAGGATTAGAAAGATAATAATTATAAATCTAGTTTTTAATTATATGATAAAGGAATTTTAAATTACATAGACTATAAAATTATTGAGTTAAAGTTTATATCTTAGCACATTCTATTAATAATTCAGAAACGTATTTTTAATGCAGTCTTCTCTAGATTTTTGTTTAAGGAAAATATTTAGATATGTTTGACATATGTTATTTATGGTGTAAAATTTTCTAGATGTTTGTATTTTATCACTTAATTACTTCAGAGTAATTTTAGATTTTAAAGTTTCAAATAGAAAAGAAGCTGCTGCTATTACTTCCAAAGCCCAGAAACCTCCTCTATAAAAATAACTAAAGCTTATTTGGAGGGTTATAAAGTTTCATTTGTTCATTATAGAAAGTTGGAAAAACAGAAAAGCACAAATGGAAAAACTTTAAAAATTACCTGTAATCTCACAACTGAAAGATAACTAAAGTTAACATTTTAGCATATATATAATTTTTGATATTATATGTAATATATATGCTGCTTCCAGTTTTTTGCTATTATAAATAAAAAGGTAGATAGTTTCTTTTTGAGTGTTTTTTACATATCTGTCTTCTTAGGATAAATTTCTATAAGTGGGATGGTATGGTCAAAGGAGAGACTCATTTTTTTTTTCATTTTTAATGTGGTTGTTATATATCATAAATGTGTCTACTATATGTAAAAGGGTCCTTATGCTTTTTCTAGCACTAGGCAATTGAAAGTACTAATTTAAAACAAATCTCTCCAAATTTGATAGATAATCTCATTTAATCTTACAGCTTTTAATACCATCTATATGCTGGGGGCGCTCAAATTTATACCTCTAACCTAGATCTTGTCCCTGAATTCCAGACATACATTCTGCTGCCCACTTGACATCTCCACTTGTACATTTAATAGATATGTTAAAGTTATCATGTCTAAAATGGAGCTCTTGATATGCCCCAAAATAATTCATCCTATAGTTTTTGTCATCTCAGTTAATGGCAAACCATTCTTTCTCTCAGGGTTCTGGAAACCCTGCTTCCAGTCTGTCAGCAAATCTGCCTCAAATATATTCAGAATTTGACCACTTCTCATCAGCACCACCCCCGTTACCTTGGTTCAAGCTACCATCATTTTTAAGTTTTGCAATGATTACCTGCCCATTCTTGTTTCTGGCCTGGCCACTACAGGGAGGCAGCATTCAGTGTAGCAGGAGAGTAGTTCCTATAAAAATGTAAGTCAGAACATATCACTGTACTGCTCAAAGCACCCTGTGATGATATCTTGCTTAAGAGAGTAGGCACCTGCAAGGCATTACACCCTCTGACTTTTCATTACCTGTCTGATCTCATCTTCTTCCACACTCCCCTTAGTTTTCTCTATTCCTACTACCCTGGCCTTGTTGCTGTTTTCCCCTAACTTGCTAGGCCTCCTCCCAGTGTTGCCTTTTTCCACAGGAATACTCTTTCGTTAGTCACACTTCCTTTCAGTTTTTACTCAAAAGTATGTCTCTCAAGAGGCCTTCCTTGCCTTACCCCCCTACATGTCATGCCTGTTCTGATTTTGTGTGTGACATATTTTACTGCTTATGCTTTTGTCTGTCTGTCCGTCTAGTATGTGAGCTTCTTGAAGGAAGGGGTTTCTATCTGTTTTGTTCACTACTAGAATTTTTAATGACTGGTGAACATATTTGTTCATATATTCATTGACCATTTTTTAGGTGATTAACTATGAAATTTCTAATCAAAAGTTTATTATAGCTCAAAAAAGAAGCAGTACAATTAATCAAAGTATGCGCCTAAACTATCGACACAGTTTTGCCATCTTAACGGTAGCTTGCTTATGCCAGCAGTGAAGAAGCCTGGAGAGAGAGTGGCAATGCAATCAAGAAAGGCATTTTCCGCAGCTTGTTGAGAATTGACTATTTTCCCTTGCAAGAAATGGTCCAAAGCCTAGAAGAAGAGGCTACTTAATCGCAAGCATCCTCATCATTTCATCCAATTGCTTGCAGTAGACATCCGAAATAATTGATTGACCAGGTTTCATGAAGCTGTAGTGGATAATACCAGCTCTGGACCACAAAACATATACCATCAACTTTTTTTTAATGAATATTCAGTTTTGGATTGTGTTTTAGTGCTTCGTCTTTATCCAACCATTGTGTAGAATGCTTGCAGTTCAAAAAGAATCCATTTTTCATCACACGTAACAATATGGTGTAGAAATGTTTGCCTTTATGTCATGGCAGCAAAGAAAGGCAAGCTTTGAGACAGTTTCTCTTCTGATGCTCATTTAATTCATGCAGTACCCATCTGTCTCTTTATGTTGGCGATTTATTTCAAATGGTCCAATATTGTTGGAATAGTAATGTCAAACCTTGCTGCTGATTCACACATAGGTTGAGATGGATTTGCTTCCACTACAGCTTTCAGCTCATCATTATCCCTCTTGGTCTCAGATCACCCACATGGCTCATTTTCAAGATTAAAATCACCAGAAGGGAACTTCTTAAACCATCGATGTGCTGTGCATTCATTAGCCACATCCTTCCCAAACATTTTTTTGATATCTCAAGCTGTCTGCGCTGCATTGGTCCCATGGTGGAACTCATATTCTAAAATAACATGAACTTTTGACTTATCCATGGTTTCACAGAAATTGCTCTGAAAAATTTGGCAGATAATCACAAGCCAAGCCATGCTTTTGAAAAATGAGGATGTACCTTCACAATAAAATAAAACAGGAAATGTCAAAGTGAAATGTCATAGATATCAACTGTCAAACTTAGTACTTAAGGAAATCTGACATTTCATACCTAATAAGCTAATACATTTCTCCCTTTTTGATTACCTAGTCATTATCCTTTATATTTGTCTTTTGACCTAATTAACATATAGGAATTCCTTATATTGAGGATATTAATCTTATATTTGTCATGATTTGCTATTTTTTTCATATTTTGCTTGCTTCAAACTTTTTTGGAGAGACTGAAATTTTGGAGATATATTTTACATACATATGTATTTTTTTCATGGCTTCCGTTGGGAGTGGTCTCACAGTTGGACACATCTTGCAAGCAGAGACATTGACCATACATCAAAAAATAAATCCAGACTATTTTTTCAAAGATATTTTTGTAGAAAACATCTTTGGAAGATGATAGCAATGTTTCCCTTTGGAGCAAAGGGTAGGCATGCTTACTGCCTGTTATAAGAGATCTGGGTTTCCTAAACTCAGGTTTATTCTTCTGTAATGCATCCCACTGTGTATGTGGTTGTTACCTGGCCCTGGCCCTTCTTATATTGCCTTATGGGAATTGGAGCTCAGAAAACTGACACAAGTTCTGATAGTCTTGCTACTCCTATTGTTGTGAGTAATAAAGTCCTCTGTTTCTGACCCAGGAGTCTTGTGTTTTTTGCAGCATCTATGAAACTGTGGAGAGTTTTCAAGGAGGGTAAAATATCATACTCTTAACAGTTCTCCTTATTTTCTTTTGATTTTATGCTTAATAGGGTTTTTGCTGTCCTAAAATCAAATACAGTTTTACCTGGATCTCCTTTGAAAATTTTTAAAGTTTCATTTTTTATATCTAATCTTTAATTCATTTGGTGCTTCTTTAGTGTTGGGTTGAGGCAGATAGTTAACCTGTTTTTTTACTAATAGTTAAACAGCTGTCTTATACCATTTATTTAGTGATCCATGTTTTCTCCATTGATTTAAAAATCCAGCCTTTATCATGTACTAAGTATAATTTTTTGAGTATTTTTCTTTTTCTTTTCTATCAGCCTCTATTTTCTTATATTAGCATCTTAATAATTTTAATTCTTTATACATTTTAATATATAATAAATACTGAGATTCCCCACTTGGTATTCCTTTCAGAATTATATTAGTCTTTCCTATTTATTGTTTCCATATGAGTTTTAAATTAGTTTTGTTATATCTCCCTCTTCCCATTTGTTATACTTTTGGTTGAAATTGTCAAGTTTTTTTTTTTTTTTTTTTTTTGAGACAGAGTCTCACTCTCTTGCTCGGGCTGGAGTGTCGTGGTGTCAGCCTAGCTCACAGTAACCTCAAACTCCTGGGCTCCAGCAATCCTTCTGCCTCAGCCTCTCAAGTAGCTGGGACTACAGGCATGCGCCACCATGCCCGGCTAATTTTTTCTATATATTCTTAGTTGTCTGTATAATTTCTTTCTATTTTTTTAGTAAAGACGGGGGTCTGGCTCTTGCTCAGGCTGGTCTTGAACTCCTGAGCTCAAATGATCTACGCACCTGAATTTTCAAGTTTTAAATTAATTTGGAAAAAAACTGATATGTCAACAGTATTCATTCTTCCTCCTTGGGAACATGGTCTATTTTCCACTTCTTTTTTTGTCAGCAAATTTTAAAAGTTTTAAAAATCATGTGTCCTGTGTAAGTCTTATTAAGGTTGTTCATAGGTATTAGTCAATTTTTGAAATTCCTACGTTTTAGATGATAATTGTATATAATCAAAAATGATTATTTTATTAACTTTGTTGATAAATGAATTACTTTTTATAATTCAATAGCACTGGAGTATAAATGTATTCTAATGACTTATAAAATCTATTTATATATTCCTTGTTAGACTACACTTGCTGCTTTGAAGGACGAGGTTGTTTCTGTTGAAAATGAACTCTTAGAATTGCAAGAAGTAGAAAAACAACAGAAAACCCTCATGGAAGTATATAAAACTCAGGTGACCACTGCATTTATTTTAGTGTTTATTAAAATTGGTAGACAATTTATAACACTGTATTTATTTGCAATCTAAATAAACAGAACTGAAGAGAAGTAGAGCTATTGTTTTGTGATATGATATGTCCCAAACATTTAAGGTCCCAAATACCTTTATAAACAGATGATTCTACGAAAAAAAAAAAAAGAAAAAAATAGATGATTCTGCCAACTCCTGATTCAAACACGGCCTGTGGATATATTGTATATTCCTAAAAGTAGATTTAAAATTAATTACACAGTTGTAATGTGAACCTTAATATGTTATTGTTAATCTTAGTTATATTTGTCATCTTATATACTTAATGGTATTGATTTAGATTAATGACTTCCTTCCAGGGTCATTAAAACCCAATACTCCCCCTTTCTCAATAAAGTATAATTCAGATTTATTCACATGAAAGACCTAGAAAAGAACATATGACAATATATATGAAATAGAGCATGTGTTCAGTGGTTATTTATAGAAAAGCTTTATGTTCTGGAAATGTCGTGTTCAAGAAAAAAACTTCATGGAAAAGATGGGACTTATGCAGGTCCTTGTATGGTGGGTAACAAACTGGTCAGTAAGAGAAAGGTGAAACTAAAGAATAGTAAACTAACGGTAGAAACTTAAGTGGGGGGGTGGGCAAAGTGTAGGCAAGTAGGAAGGAGCTGCATCTGGATGGATTAGATGGGAAAATTGGGTTGAGACATCCAGTTAGAATATTTAATCATCCAGGTCTGAAGTAAGAATGGAGGCTGTGGGACCTGTTATTGAGAATGTCATCAGGGTCTTCCAGCTGGTTGGTTGGGTTTAATCCCATAGCAGAAACACTGTGGATGAGTTACCATATTTTAGGTGCTGAGCCTTATATAAAGCATACAGATATTTTTTGAGTGAAATTCAATTTGGTGGGAAAAATAATTGAAATGGGAATTAGTTTGGACCAGAGACTAATACTTTAAAGTGACATTGACCTGCAAATGACAATTTCTATAGTTTTCAGAGATCAAATGAAGACTCTAGAAGTATTGATGGGAAAAGACAGGTATATCGTAAAAGAATTATGGATAAGACCAGGGCCCTGAGTGATTCTGTATTCAAAGAAGGAATAACATTAGATACCTACTGAGAGTATTGATAGGAAAATAATGATTTATTTAAAATGAAAATTTAAATTTTAGATTTTTATTTCATGCCATGGTTCTAATAATAAAATAATACATGTTGCTCTAATATTTTATTTTCAGGTACAAAAGTTGCAAGAAGCAGCAGAAATGGTAAAAAGCAGATGTGAAAATTTGCTACATGAAAATAACCTATTAACAAAAAACAAAAATAAAAAGTTAGAGAAGGTAAGTTTGGAATTTGAAATAATAAAATATATGTTTTTTGCTTTTTTAATATAATACTATCCAAATTCTTTCATTTTGCTCATTTTCTCTAGTTCATACCTAGGAAAATTCTATTCATAATCTCTGTAGGAGTTTGTTTTCTGAGGAAATAATGTTTCTTTCAGGCTTGAAATATTTGTGTGAATGTTTTTTCACTTTTTCCTTAATATTTGGGAAATAGCATAAATGTTTAATTTTTCTAATGCAAGAGCAGACTTAAATTTAAGTAGCTCAAAAAATGGTTATCACTGAGCTTCATCAACCATAAGTGTACAAACTTGAATACCTCTCATTTTTAATCTCATCTTTTTTCCCTGGTTGTAAATCTTTTGTGTCGAAAAAAGCAAAGTCAGTATTTCTCTGCTAAATGCATTTTTGGAAGAAAAATAATATCTTTAAAAAAAAATCATTTCCTTTTATTCACCCTATTGCAACAGAATGAGGGGAAGGCCAGTATTGGCAAGTTATGGTGTTTGTGTGAATATTTTTAAGTTTTTAAATGAAACCGCATCCTTTTTTGGGTTTTCATGTTGTTTTGGTAAGAAAGCAGTGAAAGTTGTAGGATTCTGATTTCTGGCTGGAGAGGTCATGGGATGTTAGTGGTCAGTTCCAACTGAGTGTGATGAGGTTACTGTCTCTGGATTGTTCCCGTATCTTGGGTTTGGGAAGTCAGAGTGAGGCACCAGTGTGAAGAGGAGGTCAGCCAGAGCGCCATCCTCCAAACAGACACAAAGACAGCCCACGTTGAATGCATAGCTTACTACTTTCGTAGAATGATTTTCCGCCTATTTTTAGAGGGCCAGAGAGGAAACCATTTCATGTTCTTTGGTCTCTTTTTCTCATGAGACATACCAGTGCAAATGTCTCCTCTTCTAGGCATCACTATAAATCAAAGCCTATTTTAAAACCCAGTTCAAAAGGTGGAGAGGGGCAGAGCCTGCGTTTTTCAGATTCTGTGAGATTAATGTTTTCTTACTGGTATTTAACCAGAAAAGTAATTTTTTAAGTGAAATTTTTCTTTTTCTTTTTCTACTGTTTGAAGTCTCCTGGTTTTCTCATGAACGCATAGGTGTTTTGAGGACACAGAGGTATGCTTTGTTCTGTTTTTATCTTTTGTGATCAAGAATGCCAGATGCTGCACAGAATCACAGGTGTTCCTGTCTCAGGGAGAGTCTGGCTCTTGTTTTTCTTCCTTATGAACACCTTAAATGCCATCTATGCCTATTTTTTCTTAATTAACAGTCCAAGCATTTCTTAAGGTTATTTCTTGTCACATATTCACAGAGGTGCTACAGTGAGAACTGCAGCAGCCAAAGGAGATTAATATAGATGAAATCAGAGAGATTTGTTCATAGTAATATTAATGATCAAATTACAGTCAAGTGAGAACTGATGATACTAGTTATTTTGAAATCGTATAGAATAAATCCCACCAATCTGGGCTGACATGAGTAAAGGAAGGCTGCTCTAATTGAGTATCTGAATTATAAGACTGAATGGCTAAAAGTGACAGTTGTTTTGGAGCTGATAGTTGGACAGTAGAAAACTACTATACCAGCTTTATTAATAATAATATCCTTGTTTGAATCTAATGACAGGGTTCAAAAAGTTTGCTTTCCCAAACAGGTTAGATATTCTCCCTGCCGGCTAATATTAGCCTATTTATGTGCATAACAAACTCTTTGAAAACTGAAGTCCATCCCACTTTTTAGTTATACGTTCTTACTTAGCAAAATTTAATATTTATTCATATTTATTTGGCTAAATATTTTTGTATAAAACCATTATACCTAAAATACTTGTTATGTTGCAAGCATATGTAGTATTGAAGATAGTGAAAATATTAATGCTGAATGTGTGATCTTGCACTTATTTCCCCTAATGCCACAACTCAGATGAGAGACCAGATGGAGTCTCATCTGCAGGAGTTAGAGCATGTCCGCGATTCCTTGACGGCAGCTGAACGGAGGCTTCACAAGTGTCAGGAGAATTTGCAGCGCTGCAAGGGGAAGTGTGCAGACCAGGAACACACCATTAGGGAGCTGCAGGGCCAGGTGTCCAACGTTTGTTCTCAATTTTGCTAGATGTGTTAAAGGAGTGCTTTGGAATGATTTCACCAGTTGAGGGCACTCATGTCAGGGCTTGATATTTTTATTCCCATCTGTATCAGTTGATAAAACATCATTTTCTTGCAGATATTGTGATGTTATTTTGCAAGCTATTCTTTTAGTATTTTCTGGTGAAAAATTGGTAATTAAAATTGCTAATTTGGTTAATTCACCCAAATCTATATTTAGGTATTTGAGGGTATGGTAATAGCATAAAAGGAGCAACACTATGCTCACATATATGTTTCTTAATGTCAGGGTTAGGTAAATTAATGTAATTTACCTTATACAAATTAGAATTTATTTTAACTAGAATTGTACCTCAAGTTTATTGGAATTACTTTAAGGTTTTTTTTTTTCAATTTATAGTTTTTTTACTCCATCAGGATAGGGATCATGTGTGTCCTGTTAATCACTACATAGCCATCTCACTACATAGCCATCTCCTAGCCCAGTGCCTGGCACGTGATAAGCACTCAATAAGTATTTTTTGAATTAATGAATTTTTTTTCAAAGAAGGAATCCAAGAGTGATGGCCTTTTTCTTTACTTGCAGGACAGTTTTAAGAAGGGTTCCCTGTCTTCGAAATATAATCTGGATTTTAATTTTGAAATACATCCTATTTTTAGAAACATGCTGACAAGATTTTTGTGAATTTAAATTCCTGAGAAGAGATTTTTCTAGGAGAATGTCAAATTATTTAAATGACTATTAATAACTGAAATTATGAGAAAAGAGTCTTTCTATTATCAAAGCTTCTTAACTGTTTAAATCAGCGTTGCAGCAGTGGGAAGAATATTCTGACTTGGCTCAGGCAAATGTGTTTTTGGTTGATTTGCTTCATATTGCCTCTCATGAAAACATGGTTTTTTACTTATAATTACAACTTCACAGATATTCAATTATCAGTATTTTTAGGTGAAATGGAAAACTTTAAGAGAAACCCTAAGTATCCCACAGTAGGAGATTAATACTGTTTAAAATTTTTATATTTTGACTTAACAAAATAAATGTCCTACTTCAATAAAATATCATTCAAAATGTTTTAATATCATACATTGTCCAGAAAAGTTTTCAGCTGATAGTTTTCTAACATAGGCAGCATAGTTTTTTAAACCTTAACCAGGACTTTAAGAACTTGTATTTTAACAATGTAATATTTCTTGGTGTCTTTCTGTGTAAGAGTGATAATATTTATACCTTCCTATTTCCTCTGATTGTTCTAACAATACATTACGTAGATTTCTTTGGAAGGTGATTATAAATAAAAATAAGAAAACTTTTTTTTTCATAGATTGATGGAAATCACAATCTTCTGATGAAGCTTTCTCTGGAAGAGGAAAATTATCTTATTCAGTTGAAGTGTGAAAACCTTAAACAGTAAGTATTAAATTGACTTAAAACTGGTGCTACATTTTCCTCTATACACTGTAATTTTAAAATATATGTTTTCTGGAAAAAGGAAATTAGAACAGATGGATGCCGAAAATAAAGAGCTTGAAAAGAAGCTGGCAAACCAAGAAGAATGTCTTAAGCACAGCAATCTTAAGTTTAAAGAGAAATCTGCGGAATATACAGCATTGGCCAGGCAACTAGAAGCTGCTTTAGAAGAAGGAAGACAAAAGGTACGGATGACCTATGTTTAGAAACTTTTTAATTAGTTTACCAAAGAGTTGTCTTTTTAAACAGACAATATTTCATCTTGCCAAACCTACAGTTATTGTTTTTATCCTGATGACAGGGTGGAGGGAGCAATTACATTTTTGTTCTTTACTTATTTTCTGTTTCAAGCAAAACATTTACATTACTGAGCCAGAGTTACTTCACTAGATAAATAAATGGTGATGTGGCAGGGTAAAGGGCAGAGATGGAAGACACTTTGAAGGCATAACCCTCTCCTCCCCCAATATTTTTTCAATATAAAACCAAATTGTGCAAATAATTGAAAATTTTGATTTTGATCTGGATCTGGTGAGCTGTAAAGCTCAAGTTTCTTTTGACAAATATTGTTGCATAAATAAATACATGCAAAATTAAATTCCAGTTAAATCCATTAGATTAGCATTCAGTGAATACCTTCCCCTGTATCAGGTATTCTGATAGTGCTTAAGATGCACAGATGAATAATGCCTGGCCTTGGCTCTCAGGACACTCAACCTAGTAGGGAGGAACATGTGAACAATAAATATCTTGCTGCATGTATGTAATAGAGGGTGAGCTCAAGGTACACCAGAGAAAGTGGTTATTTCAAGCTGGAGGTGATAGACAATGATTCAGGAAGATCTTAAAGAAGAGGTAAATTTATCAATTTGAAAATCTAATCTTGAAAAGATATAAGGTAGGCTTTGGAGTCTAACAGGAACCAAATTTAAATTCTGACTTTGATACATTGTACCCTGGCCCAGGGCAAGCTACTTCTCTTAACTTTAGTTTCTTAATCAGTAAAATGGGGGTGATGAGTTTCCTCATAGGACTGAGTGTGGTAAAAAGCAATAATTTATATTCTGATGACCCTCAGATGTATATCTCTATCCAGACCTCTCTCCTTACTGAAATCTGAACTCATATATTCTGCCACTTACTTGGCATCTCCACTTAACGTAGGCATTTCAAACTTAACATGTTCAAAACCAAATTCTGAATCATTCCCTCTAAACTCTCTTCGACCCATGGTCTTCCTACAGCCCATTAATGACAATTCCATAAAAGTCAGAAAAAATCTGATATCCTTAAAATGTGGCTCTTATATCTCAAGTGTCACACATATATTTTGATTTTCTTAAACTCTGGGAAACAAATTTAAACTGATTTTGAGAGACACATAATTGAATAAAAGCTAAATAATAAAATGTACTGCCAATGGTCAAAATATAATACAGATTTCGCAGCCCCACCAACCTTTGGGAGGAAAATGAGAAGTGACTTTATCTGTATCTTAGGTTCAGCCTAAATGGACTTTGGAAATGCCATGTGCTCTCAGATTCCTTCCCAAAAGGAAGAATTCAGAGTCCCCAGAGGATTGTCTGCCCTCTCCTTTCTCTCTTGCTATAGTGGAATTTGGGGCTGTCTCTAGTTTCTCCCTTATGAGGAGTGCCATTACTGCCTGTCACCATTGCCCACATGGAAGGGGATGATGCCAAGGGCATCGATGTTTGTCCTGAGGGCCCTTCCTTCCACAGCTTCAGATTCTATTAGCATCCCTCACTCACAATTGCCCTTGTAATTTGTGCAGAAGAAATCTTTGTAAATAACTTTATGGTGACCTAGAACTGAGTCTACAGGCATTAGTTTAGAAGACAGTCCTTCTCACTAGCTCCTTGCTCCTGGACCAGTCCCTGCCTCCTCTCTCATTCTTGTGGCTCCAACCCAGCATTTTTACCAATAGGCTCCCACATGTCTGAATCCTTGGGTAAACATAGCTAAGCTAGACTTTCTGCTAAAATAAGCAATCAGAGAAATATGAAAACTCATATTCAGATTACTTTGGAAGTGAATGAATGAAAAACCAATCTGTGTGTGTGTGTATGTGAAATGTATACATCACCCCCTTAATTCTATCCATCTAAGTGTGTAATCAGCATTTAATGAGAACTTTCTATGTTCCACCACTGCTCTAGACACCATGGTGAGTATAATACTATGAAAAATGGCAATTGGCCTCAGCATGTTTTAAAAACACACTGTTGGGGAAAACACCTACCTAAGTAACAGAGCAGTGAAAATGTTTACATCTATCTCAAGCTAATTTTGCAGATATTTACACTGCAAACATAAGTAAAGTACATACTTATATGTACTTCTTCAAGATAGAACATTTTAAAATATTTTCTAATTAAATTGTCTAACATCCAGTTAATATCTATTTGGACAAAAGAGATACAGCATAACCATGGCAAGGCTTTCAATCATATTTTAAAGAAAACACATTTAGTTATTTTGCTCTTTTAATAAAAATTACAGGTTTCTGAAGAAACAGAAAAAATGTCATCTAGAGAGAGGGCTTTACAAATTAAAATATTAGATCTGGAAACTGAGCTTAGAAAGAAAAACGAAGAGCAAAATCAACTTGTTTGCAAAATGAACAGTGTAAGTATTAGTATGGCTTAATGTATTATAAAAAAATAAATTAGCGTTTAACATGCTTACTGTGTAAAGTACAAAGTGAGAGGAATCAAGGCTGTTGCTTTACTGATAATATTAAAAATAACAACTAATATAGTACATAAAAAATAAAAATGTCAGGATATGCCAAAGAATTTATTATCCTGCCTCCTTGGTAGCATCTATTGCATTGCTCCCAAATCACATGAGGCCATTTCCTTGCATATTGCTTTTGTATGACAGCTGCTTAATGAAAGTTACAGATACACTTAATTTTTTCTTGGTATAAATTTTTCATTTTTTTAAGATAAACACAATTTAAACTATTATTATGAGTTAGATTTTTATATCTGTCTTGAATAATGAATATTATATTTTAGAAAGTTATAATTTGTTGTTAAATATTCAGTATTGTTACATCTGCATGTGAGATGGATGCTTTGATCCACTCAGCCATGAATTGAGAATACCAAATTGGTTGTGTTTAATTGTCTTCTAATGTTCTCTTCCTGAATATTCATGAAATTGTCAATTGGCATAAGATATTCTGAAAGTAAGCATTAGTTGTGATTAAATTACTTAAAACTATCTACTTAATAATGACATAGTAAATAATGATATTTATTTTTTCCAGAAGCCAAAAAAACTCCATGGAAACTATTTTTCATTCCCAAGTCTCTAAAAACTTGAAAACAAAAGTGAGATGATTTTTGGCAGGCACTATTTAATTTTATTTCTATCAAAACTTCATGACAAAGGTGCAGGCCCGGGGAGGTGGGGGGGGGAGGGGATGGAGGTATGACTACATGATGAGTGCCAGGCGCACTGTCTGGAGAATGAGAACAGACGCGCTTGGGACTCTGACTCGGGGGGATGGGTGGGACATGGAAAATGTATATAACCTAAACTTATGTACCCCCATGATGAGCTGAAATAAAAAGGAAAAAAAAAAAAAAAAAAAACTTCATGACAATTTAATCAGAACAAGACATTTATCACTTTTAATAGCACAGGCCTTCCCTTTATTTCTAGTTCTTTTTTTTTTTTTTAAACTCACCATCAGAGTTTCTGATCGTGTAAAGTATGTGTGATGTTCTTTGTGTAATTGAAACCTTTGAAAAAATAAAGTAAATAAACTAAGGTGAGGTGGGTTTTGCTATGTCCCCAATACTTGGCTAAAGCTACTAAAATAGGTTTAAGATCTGATGTTTTGTTAAACCTGATAATTTTTGCACTAGTAAAAATCTAGAATTCTAAGCATACATTTAGACATTGCTGAAAAATGAATTTATGTGTTCTGTGCCTTCCAGGGGACAGTTCAGTGGGCAGTTGGGTATTTATTTTATATGCCTGCTTTAGTCCCAGGTGAATTGTAAGCACCCTGAGAGCATGTCACATAGTTGACTGTATTTCTGGTGTTTTCATAGTGCCCTGCCTGCCTGTAGGCCTGTTTATATTTTCTGCCCAACTACTCTAATTGGGGGCAGAGTGGATGCACAGATCCGAGGGTGTCTTTGAAGTCTTATGTATTATCCTAAAATCCATTCACATTTTACATTCTAGCCTACAGGGTAAGTGTGTGTCACTTTTTCTCTCTCCACTTTTTATGCATATAGACATTGGCTGTATACATCTGTGACTGTGTGCAGCCCTCTCTAGCACATTGCTTCATATGGCCCCACTTCACCTGATGGGCATTGTTCCATTTCGGAAGGTATCAGATGTTATTGAACACCTGATATGAAGGACATATAATATCTTGATGCCTACATTTTAGTGGGAACTAGATGGCATTTGCAACCTGTCTTTATCTAAATCATTTTCAGTGAACAGATCTCCTTAGGAATCTATATGCAACCGAAGCTAAAAAAATGTATTGGGGTTTTGTATTTTTTCCTCACAGAATATCTGTAATATTAAGAGTTCTTTTTATTATTTTAAAGGATTCTAAGAATAAAATGTTCACATTATCAAAACTAGAATTCTGTCATTTTTTAATGCAGCAAAGATCATTCATATGGTATAAAATATGAATTTTTAGGCAGAGAAAATGGCAAAAACTAGTATGAAAATACATCATGTTAAATATAATGGAAATTATGACAATTTTAAATAAAAGCTATTCATTAAGTTAATCATGTTAAATATATAATAATTTGGGGCCAAGTGAATGTGTATTATAATAAACTATTTCATAGTAGAGATCAACCATGTATGTGCTTTAATTATTAAAGAAGAGTGAACACTAAGGTAAGAATGAACACATCAAATATGAGGATTCTTTCTTTCAAAAAATTAAAAATAATCTATTCAGTTATTGTGTGTATATATATATTTTATATTATGACTCTTATCCTTTGATTTGAATGCCATTATTGATTATCTGTATTTCTCTCTTTTTTTTATTTAGAAAGCACAGCATCAGGAAGTGCGTTTGAAAGAAATACAGCATAGTCTTGAGAAATCGGAAAATCAAAATGAGAGTATTAAGAATTATTTACAGTTTCTTAAAACTTCTTATGTAACAATGTTTGGATAAATTGTCAACTTTATTTTCTATAAGCAGTAGATTTTATTATGAGTCTAAAATGTGATTAGGTAAAGAATAAATAAATATACTACCAGTTGCTATATTTTATGATTTATGGATGGTAATATGAGAGTTTTTATATAAAGATTTTTGAAAC
Organism: Lemur catta; assembly: GCF_020740605.2. Lineage (NCBI taxonomy): Eukaryota > Metazoa > Chordata > Mammalia > Primates > Lemuridae > Lemur > Lemur catta. The sequence continues at coordinate 58,601,396 of NC_059130.1, forward strand.
ATAATAAATTATGTTTCATAATTTATTATGTTTCAAATAAACACAATTTATTATCTTATTGAAACTTTAAAACAAGATAGCCGTTATCCTTTTGCTGGGTACTTCTCATTTAGCTCTGGTTTAATTCCTTTTTAAATTATATTGGTTTTTAGAATATTTCTCTCTCACACACATACACACACACAAGACAGATTCATTCTTTGTGATGTCTGTAGCCATGATTCAAGTGAATTTGTAATGAATCTAGGTCAATTATGAGCCAAATACATGATTTTAAATACTGTATGTAATTGTTTTATATTGTGGTGCTATATAAATATAATAAAGGAAAATATTCTGAATTTTAATTTTTAATAATGATATAATTATATACTTTCTAAGGATACCAAAGGTCTCAATATATTTAATATTGCTTCAAGTATATGCTGAGTTGCCATTATAATTTCTGTTAGGTTTTAAATATAAAATTTTGAGTCATAGCTATTAAATGTCAACTGACAGTGACAGATGAAATCATGTTGTCAGGCATTGTTTCTTTATAAAGAATAGCCTTTCAGGCTGTCCTTTGAATTTACGTTCTCTTTTGTTCACTTTATGTTAGTGTTCATCTGATACTATTGTAGACCTTCTAAAGCTCCTGAGTTAACTGAAAGATTAAAGGGGAATAACTTGTCCCACCCTTCCCATGGCCAGCTCACATGGGTTGATCAAAATAAGCACTTTTAATACCAAGAAGCTTTAGGGTAAGGTCTTTCTTTACTATTGGGATGAGGTTGTCCAAGTTGACAAAGAACTTGCTGCCTATAATTTCCCATCCTGTGTGGCAAGAAGGCAGGATATTCTAAAAGGAGATGAATATAGTTTACCAAGGATCAAGTAATTAGTGATTTTCCTTGGACAATGAGTTGAGAGCTGTTTATTCAAATTAATACTCAGGTCTTAAAAGATCACTCAAAAAGGCAGGTTGTGTACTCCACAGTCCCAGCCTATGAGCAGAGCTTTCTCTCTCCAAGGTGTTTTATCCTCTTTCCTGCTCAGAAATGGGGACCTTCTCCCCATGAGTCCTATTACAACTAAGACCATCATAACTTCTGCAGGAGCTTACTTCCTAGTGACCCAAATGTTTCATGGTATTTTTTTTTAATATCAAGATATAGAATGCCAGAAACTGACCACAATTTTTGCCCAACAATTGCTAACAAAATTAGTGTTGCCTTTTTTTTTTTTAATCATAGTATTTTTGGTACTAAAAAACATACTTGACCCTTACACATCTCCTAAGAAATATCCACATGAAAGGAAACCTGAGCTCTTGAGTTTTGCTCACTAAACTGTAAGTTCCTTAAGGGCAGAATTATATCCTTCATGTTAGTATCTCACATTGTACTTGATATATAGTGGGTACTTGGTTGATATTTGTGAATAAATGAATGGATAGATGTTGAAAGAGGTAGGTATTTTCATATTCCTCTTTTAGATATGAAAATGTAAGCCTGAGGGATTAACTACTGTGGCTGTGGTATGAAACTTAAGTTTTAAAGTTGGCATTTAAATTCAGTTCTCTAAAATTAAAGTTTTCTATACAGTGCTGTGATTACAGTAGCAGCAACATAGCAGCAACATTGCTATTATTTATTAAGCACTTGCTATGTGCCAAAGTTTAAGTGTGATACACATATTAACTCATTTATTTTTCAGGAAACTAAGATACAGAAAGGTTAAGTAACTTGCCCAAAGTCACACAGCTAATAATTAGTGACAGGCATCCAGAGTCTGTGCTATTAACTATGACCATACTACCTTTGTATCCATTTCATACATAGAAGTTTTTTTAAACACTAATGCATTTATCTCATCCTTGAATACTTCCTTTTTTCAAGTTTTTGATCTTTTATTTTCATTAAAGTAATTTGTGCCTATGGTGTTTAAAAATTGATACCTGCAGTTTTAAATTTTGGAAGGAAATGACTACTGCAAAGTTCCTAGGGTTGGTACTTAGCTCCTAGTGACACATCACAACAAAGGAAATTTGCTGGATGCTAGAAGAAATTTAACAGTCTCTGTGCCTGATGGTGTTTCCATGTGAAGGAGTAAGTACAACACACTGGGCTCTTCTGGTGTGTGAACCAAACTCAGCATCAGTGTGGCCTCAGAGTCAGTGCCCTGGTGTTCCTGAGAAGTGCCTCTTTCTTCCAGGTTTTTACCATCTCAGAAAGCCCATTTCACCACAGTACTAGAAGGTTTGTAGGATTTTCCCTTTATCCCTGATATTCCGTGCTTCAAGGCTTTCTTAAGCTATAAAAGTTTTCTTTCATTATCTATGTTATTATTACTTCACCACATGTTCCTTTGCTCCTCCTTGTTTGCTCTCCTGGATCTGACCTCTATGCAACTGGGCCGTTCCCCTCAGGGTATCTGTCACTGGGTTTCTTGTGAGATATTCCTTCTACCGATATTTCTGACCACTTATGTGATTTTCAAGGTCAGTCATTCTCTTTTTCTGTTAGATGTTGAATTTTTAATTAAGAAATCATGTTTTTTAAATTCCTGACAGTCTTTTTGTTAAAGTCTGTAATTCCATTGTATTTTCATTAAAATTCTCTTCTGTCTCTTCCATTGGTTCTACTTCAGTGGACATCTCTTATTTCTGTTCTGCTGGCCATCTTTCCTTCCATGCTCCACAAGTGAGTACTAATTTTCCTTGCCTACTCATGGCTGTGGTTCCCTCAACATCTGCCAGCAGGCTGTTGTGCACATTTCTTGGGCAGTAGCAAACCGAGTGGTGAAAGATGTGAGGGCCTCAGTTTTCATGGGCCTGTAAGACCTGTTACCATCTGATTTTCTTTAAGGAACTGTTTTGCTCTTAGACTGCAGTTGCAAGCAACAGTTCTTTCCAACTGGAAAGACTAGAAGCCTTTCACTAGAGATCCCCCTTCAAGGCTTTCTGAGGTGAACAGATCTGTTGCAGCAAAACAAGTGAAGTCCTCTTTGGAGGTGAGCCACAGGAGGGTCTGTAGTTAGAAAACTGTGCAACAATTTAAAGAATGAATTTGATCTGCCTCTGCTTGCTTGCAATTTATTCATGATTTTTACTTTTAGGTGGGAAAAAGTCACAAAATTATGTGTTTAGTATGATTTTTTGTAATTTAAAAAAACCTATTTTTGTATTTAAGTTCACATACATTGTTACACACATGGAGGTTTCTATTTTGTATAGAAACCTACCTGCCTTGGTAGGGGTAGGGAAAATAGTAATAACTTTTCCTGTGTGTGCTTTTATTTTGTTTTACTTATTCTAATGAGATTTTATTACTTTTGATGTTTCTTTCTAATCAGATAAATAACAAATTTCCGAAGGAGGACAGGCGTGTTAGGGAGTGGGAGAGTGGGATTGGTGAGAGGTTATGGTCCAAAAATGAAACACTGGAATTTGGTTTTCAGAGATGGAGTAGTTGTAGACAAGGAAAAAGTGAAGAGCAGCCTTGTCACGGTGGAGATGGAGGTCCCTGGAGTCCAGGATGCTGAGTAACGGAGGAGCCTTGGATGGTGAAGCAGCCTAGGACGTGCCAGGAACTGGGGTGAAGCTGAAGAGCAAGCATCCTGGTTAAATATGAGCAGACAAGTAGATTACAGTGACAAGGAATGAACGTTTGAAACTGTCGAGGTTTCTGATTACACTGAGAATAAAATCCAAAGTCCTCAACATGGCCCGCAAGGCCTGCCTGCCCAGCCCCTCACCTCCTCTCTTGCAACTCTCCTCTCCGCTTACTACACCCAGTTGCACTTGGCTTCCTTGGAAACCAAGCTCATTCTTTCCTTCCTTTTCTCATCTTGGAATTCTCTTTCCCCTTTTCTTGACTAAATCTTGCTCATTCTCCCATATTGCTTCTTATTCTTTTCCTTCATAATTGGCAGTTATTTACTTGTGTGATTGTTTCGTGTTTGTCTCACTGGATTTTAACCTCTAGGAGACTTTATATATGTTCTTTATATAGTGTGCATTTGTGTATATATGTTTTATGTATATGTTCTATAACCTATATCTAGTACAGTGCCTGGCACACACCAGACACTACATACATGTTGGATGGATGGATGCATGGTGATAATTCTTTTAGTTCTGAGTTATAAAGTAGGGAGAGAGGGTTTGCCTAAGAAAAGTAGGGAAATTACACGGACTCTGAGAGAGTGATCAGCTTTCACTCCCAAGGGCTGCAGGTTTTCTTGAAGAGAAGTGGGATTTTCTTTCAGGCAGAGGTAGAGATTCAGAGTGCAGGAGACCTTGTTTATAATCAGACAGGTGTTCCAGAGGCCAGAGGAGTTGGCAGTGTGGGTGAGTTAGGAATGTGGAGTGGGTTCCTTTACAGCTGCTTGCTTCAGATAGTTTGAGAGGAATGTGTGTGTGTGTGTGTGTCTATGAATAAAAATCTTGTATGTTGTCTTTTCTTTTGATACTAGTGAATTGAGAAAGGTGCTTAAATCCCAAATACGTTAGTATTTTTGGTTTATTTAATACTACAACTAGTTTTGATACTTTCAGAAAACACTTGTACAAAAGAAAAAATGAATGGCAAAAAATAATTAAAAATTTTTTCCATAAAATTTCTTTAAAACTGTAAAGTTTAAACTTATTTTAAAAAATAACCCAAATATTTTGCTGGTTGTTTTCTTACTGTGCCATATTCAGGCAAAGGTCGGGGTAGGAAGAACACTAAGGAGCCCTTTATATCTAGTATGTTATTATTAGATGAAATTAATATTGACAACAGCTAAAACTACAAAAATTAAACCTGTGATTAGCTGTCATGTTATTTGATTAGAAACATTTAAATTATATACTGGTGTCCCACTTTTTGTAGGCTTAACTTTTTATTTGCAACTTTTTTGTAAAGTAGATATCTTTTCCTATAATTAAAAACAAAAAAGGAGTGCATTTAAAACAAAGTAAACAGAAAGGGCATCTACACTCAAGGTAGGAAAATATATGTAAATGACCTTTCAAAAAAATAAGGATTTCATTGTAATAATGACAAGGAAAATGTCTTGAATGTCACCTGAATATAACCCCAACTAAAATTTATTTTTGTCTATTTTTAAAAGATTTGCTTTTACTTCTATAGACAAACACAGTTAATTACCTTCAAAATTCAAAAATTTGCATTTTATAAATTTGCATTGTCCTAGAGGTATAACTTGGTTTTACTATTTGAACTTGTGCTATTTGAAAAGGTTTATTTTAGCCTTTCTGACGGCATACATGTGGCAGTTGAAGCATTTCAGAAAATATGAATGTTAATTTTAAATGAGCAGATTCATGTGAAAACACCAAGCACAATGCTTGATGGTATATAATTAATAGATACTCAAAAACTTCTGTCCTTTTTCCTGCCTGACATACTAAGAACTTTTGCAAATTAATAAAATAAGAATTTTTAACAGATAAAATGGTCAAAAGATAAGAACAGACAGTTCACAAGAGAATTACCAATGGCCAATAAACATGTTTACAAGCTGTTCAGATTTATTAGTAAAGGAGTGTAAAGGAAAACTAACCTTTTTTTATTCTTTTTATCTACAATAATTTTAAAGAGGTAATTCCTAGTACCGGAAAGATTGAATAAAATGAGGATTTTCTTATACTACCAATGAAGCTTATTGTTCCATTATCTAAGTGTACCCCACAATATATTGACTATTGCTTTATTATTGGATAATTGGGTTGTTTCCCAAAATAGCCAAAAAAATCCTCCAAATGTTTGGAAATTCGGAAGATAATTAGAAAAAACTCCAACTGACTAGAAATTAAAAATAAACTTATAAATAATCCATGGATGAAATATTAAATCAGAATAAATCTAAAAATATTTTGAACTGAATGGTAATGAAGATATGACATGGTAAGACTTGTGAGATACAGCTAATCAAGGCTTGGAGGGAAATTTATATGAATATGTGAAAAGGAAAAAGACCATAAATCAATGTCCTACAATTGTATCTTAATAATTTAGAAAAAGAACACCCTCCCAAGAAACCCAAATAAACTAGAAGGAAAGAAATAGTAAATATAAGAACGCAAATTAATAATTAAAAACCATGTATAGAGAAATCAGTAAAGTCAAAAGCTGATTTTTTGAAGATTAATAAATTCATTAAGAAAAATAGAGAAAATGAATTAACAACATTCAGAATGCAAAGGGGACATCACCACAAATCTTCAAATTGTTAAAAGATAGTAAGAGGAGAGTTTTAACAACTTTATGTCAATAACTTTGACAGTTTAGAAGAAACTGACAAATTCCTAAAAGAATGCAGCTTGCCAAACTCACAGAAGAAATAAAAAATTATAATTGTGTAATATTCATGGAATAAATAAAAATTATGAGATCCTTTCCCCCACTGCAGAAGATACAACATAAAAGTCCAGGCTTCACTGGTGAGTTTCCTCAAATATTTAAGTAAGAAATGACATAAACCTTTCCAAAGAATATAAGAAGAGGAAATGATTCACAACTTTTTCTTGTGAGGTCAGCATAATCTCAATAACCAAAACATGACAAGGACATTTTTAAGAAAAATACAGTCCAACTTCACACATGAACATAGATGCAAAAACCCTAAGCAAAATATTAGCAAATTGGATTCAGCAAAATGCAAAAAGGATAATATGATGACCAAATGGGTATGTATTTCAGAAATGAAATGTGGTTTAATATTTGAAAATTAATTTCATTCACACTATTCTCCAAAAAGTAGAAAAATAATACAGTCACTTTGGTATACTAAATAGTATTTCACAAAATTCAACATCCGTTCATAATAAAAACTAGTAAGCTAGGATTAGAGGGCCTTTTTTAGTCTGATGCAATATCTACAAAAAACCTATAGCACACATCATATTCAATGGTGAATAATTGAAAGCTGTCCTTGAGATTACAAATAAGACAATAAACAATATCTGCTCTCACATTTTTCTGTTCAAAATTGTATGGGAGGTCCTGTCCAGTGCAATGAGGAAGAAAGAAAGGGAAAGAAGAAATAAAATGTCATTACTTGTAGATGACATAATTGTATACATAGAAAATCCAAAAGAATTCATAAAATATTCGAAGTAAGTGAGTTTATCAATATGTCTAAATAAATCAGTATGCAAAAATTCAGTCCATTTCTGTATCACAGAAATAAACATAGAAAATGAAATTTAAAAAAATCATGCATATTAGCATCAAAACAAACAGTTCACCAAACTGTTCACCTTGAAGTAATACTACATCAAATACCTAAGACTAGCAAAATATATGCAAGGCATTTAGACTGAAAACCACAAAACATTATTGAGTGAAAAAATTTTAATCTAATTGGAAGAATATACTACTAACATGTTCATGAATTTTAAAGATGTTAGTCAACATTCCCACATTAATCTATAGATCTGTAAATTCAACATAGTCCAAATAAAAAATCCGGCAGTTTTATTTTTTTAGTTGGACACTGAAAACCCGATTCTAAAATTTACACTGAAATAAAAAGGGCCAAGAATGGCCAAAACAATCTTGAAGAACAAGGCATAAGCACTTAGACTACAAGTCATCAAGGCTTATTATAAAGCTACAGTTTTTAGAATTGGATAGTACTGGCAAAGATAGACAAATAGAACAATGAAACAATAGTTCAAAGGAAAACCCACTCATTGGATTTATTATATCTGATTTACTTAACTCCTGACAAAGATGACACTATAGTATGTTGAGAATGAATTGTATTTACAATAAATGGTGCCAGGTCAGTTAGCTATCCGTACAAAAAAAAATTAATTCCTGCTTCAAACCATACATAAAATCTATTCAAGATGGATTGCAGAACTTAATATGAAAAGTAAAATAACAAAGGTTTAGAAGAAAACAGGATACCGTCTTCAATAGCTTGGAGTAGGCAAAGACTTCTTAAACAGGATACAAAAGGCATTAATCATAAAGGGGACAATTGATAAATTGGATTTTATTAAAATTGAGAACTTCTTTTAATCAAAAGTCACAATTAAGAAAGTGAAAATATAACCCACAGGGGTATAAAAACACTGTCTATAAATGTTAGAGATATATATGTGTATCTACATATATGTATTCAGCAAAGACTCATCCAGAATTCATGTTATACTAACTAGGACTTCTGATTTTTAACAACCTAGGGGAATTTTAATACAAATGGATAATCAAATAAGTAGATGTATAGGGGAATAAACATCAGCTTCAGGAATTACTTGAACTGTCAACTATTAGTGAGAACTAAAAATATAGCCCTTCTAAAATTATGTACAAAATATTAATACAAACAAAAATATTGAGAATTTATGATTTCAGAACTATTTACAGCTTTCAAAGCATGTTCATATTCCCACTTTACAGGTGGGAATCCATTATGTACCAGATGCTGTGTACTGAACCAGCATTGAATCCATTATGTACCAGATGCTTGATACTGAACATGCAAAGATGAATAAGACCTCTTTCCTTTCCTTACAACAGTGCTTCCTAACCTTTTAAAAACCATGACACAAATAGAAAATAATATGTTTTATGTCAAACTATGGTAAGAAGAGGTGGTTGTTTAAAGCCAGAAATTTCTGGCCCAGGGCTCTAGCCAACATAGGTATTGTCCAGGCTACTCCACTTTATGAGTTGAGATCATAGCCCATTTGTGCCTTTAATCCTTTGCTAGCCTTTTCCCTTATGTTCTAACCTATTGTGAAAAACTCTGTGAACATCTTATGTCCCCAGTAGTACCAACTCTAGATGCCTTTGGGTCTGAGATAATATGTAGGTGAGCCAGATCCCTATATCTTTCCTCAGTCTGGGTGTCTATTCCATGGTGCTTCTAGACTACTCATAACTTGGAAGCCGAAATTAGGGTTGTTATCCTGTCAACTGCCTCAGTTTCTGTCTTTCTGTTCTTTCACCATGTCTTACATATTTTCCTCATCCAGAGGAACACATAGTTTCCATTATATGGAGTGCAGTATAGTTTGGCTTTCAAATAGCTGAGATAAAGTTACCATCTGCAATGGGAAAATGGCTGAAGCAAAGTGATATGTAAGCATTTCATAAAGTGATATGTAATAGTCAAATTTATGCTTATATTTAAATTTATTAATTTTTTGTTCTAAGTCTGGATAGTTTTTTAAGTTCTTTATGGTTGATGAATGCAAATTCTCTGTACAGGTCTCAGAAAAATATCTTAAGTTATAAAAAATATAAACTTATGTTGAGTTCACAAATGTTTTATTTAAACTAATTTAGAAATGTTGATCTAATAATGAATTGATGGGTTTACTGTGATACCTAGCTGAGGGATGACGTGGAAGATTATCAGAATATATTCACAAACGAGAGTTTAATTGATTCAATGTGATATCCTTCTATGATAGGATAAATATGTAGAGGGAGCAATGGCTTATGGTTATAGCATTAATTCTTGCTAGGATTAGATTATAATTAGACAATATAATCACATAAATACTCAGATTGGGGCAATTGGAATGGCTGGAACAAGATTCCCTAAGCTGGTTTACAGTCATCAGATTGCTGCAGGTGGTGGGAGCTGGTGTAGGTGTGTTAGTGAGCATTAGCCAAGCAGAATGGTGTTTAATGAGGCTAGACCACAGGAAATGGTAAAGGCTATGGCCCCCATAATAAAACTTTATGAGGCTACAACAACATCCTAATCCTAAACAGTCAGAAATGAATTAGCAACCCTCAAATCATTAAAGGAAAAGGATCCAATTATGGTTCTTTAACTTCTTATAATGAAGTGGTTCTGTAACCACATACTTCAGTATATGATTTAGGATTCCTAAGTAAAAGAGGCATTTTTACTAAAATAAACTAATAATTAATTGCCCATAACATGTTATTGATTAATAGATTGGTAAGAAAGTAATGAAGTGTATTATAAAATGTGTAAAAGCACATGTAAGTTTAATGATTTTAAGGCAGTGATAGAGTATAAAATCATTTTATGTAAATATCTGTAGTTATCAGTATAAATTCTATAGTTTTCTTCAAACTGCTTACACATATTTTGTGATAAAGCTATTTCTAAGTGTTTCAGGCTTGTGTGTAACTATTAAAATTGTTAACTTCTAACAAGTGGTTAGTAGTATAAATGAATACTATAATTTTTATCTTGTATTTAATCACATTACTAATTAATTCTGTCAGCTTTCTGATTCTCTTGCCTTTTATAAATAAGCCATCTAAAATTGTAATTAGCAATATTGTTAATATTGTACTGTTATTAAGTATATAGAGTGTTTAAAATATCTTTACAAATGATTTGTTCATTTTGGAATCCAAACAAAATGCACATATTGCATTTGGTGGATGTGTTTCTTATAATCTAATAGTTTACTTCCTTTATTTTCATGACATTTACTTATGGAACAAATTGGGTCATCTGTCCTATAGAATTTCCCATAGTCTGTATTTGTCTGATTATATCCTCATGACATTATTTAACATGTTTCTCCATCTATTTTCTATAAACCAGTAGTTAGGTCCAAAATCTTGATTGAATTCAGGTTTAACATTTTCTGGCAAGAATACTTCATAGGCAGTACTGTATACTTTCATTTGCATCACATTAGGAGCATGGTAATGTCTGGTTGTTACACTTTTATTAATATTAAAATAGATCAGTGGTTTTAGGTGATGTCAGACTGATTCAGTCATTAAAAAGAGTTAGATCAACTTTTTAACCTAAGTCTTTTAAGCAGCCATCAATGATTGTTGCCAAGATCCATTATCTCATCAAAGAATCTTAAAAGGGTGATTTTTCTAATTCTATTATTATTCAGCATTTATTCACTGTGATTTTTCTATGAAGAATTTTCCCTTCATCAACTGTTTATTTATCCCGACATACAAGCTATTATATAAGGGAAAGGATGAATGCTTCATTCCATTTGCAGAATAATGAGTGAGTGCCTCCCGAATTGACAAATAAGTTTTGTTTTTATTTTTATTTTGGTGTATTCTTCCAGAACATGAAATATACATATATATTTATATATATTTTTTCATTTACTTTAATCCATTGTAATTTTTTTAATAATGAAAGTCTTCATTTATACCTGAAATATGGATTTGACTACTTCCCTTAAGAGTGAGTATGTGTGTGCAGGTGAGTGTGTGTTTGTGTGGTTTGTACTTTTTTGAGGTTTTGGTTTGTTTGTACTTTCCTTATTTCATAGATATGATTTTTTAAGGATTTTCTTTCTTTCACTTTTATATTACAGAAGTCTCCCCAGTCTCCCTGGTTTCTCTTTCTGTGGTTTCATTTTCCATGGTTCCAGTTATCCACTGCCAGCCATGATCAGAAAATAGGTGAGTACAGTACAATAAGATATTTTGAGAAATAGACCAAATTAACATAACTTTTATTACAGTATATTGTTATAATTGTTCTATTTTATTATTAGTTATTGTTGCCAATCTCTTACTGTGTCCAATTTGTAAATTAAACTTTTTCACAGCTATATATGTATAAGAAAATACATACATACTATCTGTGGTTTCAAGCATCCACTGGGGGTCTTGAAACATAGCCTTCGAGGATAAGGGGGGACTACTGTATAGTAATAATATGGTTTTCATAATTTCTGCCATTGGGAATTTATTAAGTATCTTTGTCTACTCCATTATCAAATTGCTACATCTTCCTTATTTTGTCTATTTTGCCTTTTATAGATTAATACTGATGAATATTAAAGTCTCCTACTGAAAGTATGTTTCTGTCCATTTTTCCTTCTATATCTAATATTTTTATTCGATATACTTTTGACGCCTCTACTTACTTTTTTCTTCACATTTGCCTGATAAATTGTGCCTATTTCATTGTTTTATCCTCCTTTGTCATTTTGTTTCAGTATCTTTTCTTGGAGATAAGGAATTTGCTACTTTTATCATCCTCTCTTCCCAGTCTGGGATTATAAATTCTCATTATTGTTTTTATATAAATAAAAATGTATCATAACCATGTGTAAAATAATCATTTAAATTTATATTTTTATTCTTAGCTTATTTCATGTTCAAGGCCAGTTCTTTCTACTGTCAGCACCCAATAGTTATTTTTGGTTAACATTTAATTTTCTAGGATATGCTTTAAACATTTTATTTAGTAATTGTCTCTGTTTGGTATATATTTAGGGTTCTCATGTCCAGGAGTTTCTTTCTTGCCTTCATTCACAAATGGAAACCTGAGCACAAACTGGAGTGGGAGCAAAACCTGGGGGTTACAACTATTTCCTCCAAAGTTCTGTAGACGATGCGTCCTGTCCTCAGCCCACAGTAGAGATGTCTGAGGCCTTAAAATTCTTGGTCTTTTATAGATAACCTAAGTGTTTTTGTTGGATTTCTGTGGATTCTTTTATAGCCCAGGGTCCCTTTAAGCCAGTATCATCACTGGATCAATTCCATTAAGTCATCTGACCAGATGGTGCCCAGTCCTGCCTTTTAATGAAGATCCAGATATTTCACTCTCTGTGTATTCTTTCCTTGTTAAAGTGATATTTTGGAAGGAGGAATGTGCCTGCACCCCTGGCATAATCTTTTCTAGAATTCTGTTCAAGCAAGCATATATGTGGTCAAATTTTCATTTATATGGATCACTCTGGTCACTTTGTAGGGGAGGATAGGAATGGCTGAGGAGGGAGAAGGAACACTGGAGTCTGAGAGACCTGCAGAAAACTCTGTCATAGATAGTAAATGATAATGAAATAGGGAAAAGGGGATAAAGTCATGAAATGTCATAACTTGAAGTCCACATGCCTTGGTGACCCACTGGCTTTTGTGGGGAGGGGATGCACAGATTGCTGATCAGATACTCAGTGTCATTGACTAAAATACAAGAGGAAAAAGTGAGTTTCAGGGAGAGACCAATTTAGTTTTGGACCCCTTTTAATTTTTTTCCTTAGGAAAAGAATTATTTTGGTTATATTTTTATCTGATTTTAGTTTATGGATTTGTCAAATAAATTATTTTTTAATATATTTGTGTGTATTTGTTGGAGAGGAGGTATGATTGTTAATCTAAGAAGTCTGAGAATTTTTCCAACTTGTTCTTTGTTACTGCATTGTTGCTCATGTGTTAAATTTATTTAACACATGTCTACATTATTTACATAATAATGTAAATATTCATCATAGGTTTCTCATCATATTTATCATATGTTTTTGTTAGATATTTAGGGCAGACTCAGAACACCATTAGCCTTTACAGCCCTAAATAAGTGCGTAAGTTAATATCTAATAATCTTAGTAAAAGCCTTGAAATTAGGTGAGGCTCTAAGTTAATCTTACAAAAAAATTCCAAAGAAACCTTAAGTCAATTAAGGGGTTGTGGAAGGTGCTATGGTTTGTTCGTCCCCCCAAGTCTCATGTTCAAATTTGATCCCCAGTGTTGGAGGTGGGGCCTGGTGGGAGGTGTTTGGATTGTGGGGGTGAATCTTTCATGAATGGCTTGGTGCCATTCTTGGAGAAGTGATTGAGTTCTCACTCTTAGTTCCATTATAACTGGTTGTTGAGCCTGGCGCCTTCTCTGCTCACTCTCTCGCTTTCTCTCTTGCCATGTGATCTCTGCACATGCTTCCCTTCAGAGTGGAAGCAGCCTGAAGCCCTTATCAGAAGCAGATGCTGGCACCATGCTTCTTGTACAGCCTGCAGTGCAATGAACCAAATAAACCTCTTTTCTTATAAATTACCCAGCCTCAGGTATTCCTTTATAGCAACACAAAAACAGATTAAGAAGGTTTTAGTCAAATTTGAAATTAATATTATTTATCAAAAATTGCTTTCTTTGACAAATTAAAATATTCCTTGTACACTATAATAAGGGGTCCACATCTATGCTTGGTACTCAGACTGATAATAGAAGTTAATAAAACTTCAGAATTACTGTGAAAGAAAGAGAATGGCCTTTCCTTTCATTAGCAAGTCAACTGGTATTTAATGAAAAGGAATTTTGAGTTTGTTGATTTTTTTTTTTTTTTTTTTTGAGGCATGGTCTCACTCTGTCATGCAGGCTCGAGTGCAGTGGTATCATCATAGCTCACTGCAACCTCAAACTTCTGGCCTCAAATGATCCTCCTTCGTCGGCTGCCCAAAGTGCTAGGATTACAGGCATGAACCACCACTCCCAGCCAGATTTTTTAGGCTAGATTTTTTTTTAAAACTACAATACAAAATAATATGTAATCTTTTAAAATTTTTCCTATTTGGGCTTAATAAGATCTTATGATTGGATCTTACTGTTTTGAAACTTGCTTATTCATATCATATGTGAAGCTACTTTTTAAGTTCCATAAAGGCAATTCTTTTTGTCATTCATTATTTTTTTGTCCCTTCAGTGATTTTTGATCTTATAAGGTTTTCAACTTCATTTTATCATTAATAATTTAATTATGAAAGTAATAATTTTATTTAAAAATAAATTCAAACAATACCAAAGGATATGATGTGAAAAGTATCACTTCAGCTGCTTCTCATCTCAGATTCAGCTCCCCAAATTAACCACTGTTCATGGTTGCCTAATCATATTGCTCAACCTTTAAGGAAAGCCTGATTCTTTAACTTTAAATAATTTAGTTCAGGGGAGAAACAGTATCTAGTTCTCTTACAAGTAACAAGAACTAAGTTTCAATACTTTTAAATTTTAGTAACTCATAAATCTAGAGGTACTGAATACTATTGAAAACGTTTGAAACTGTTAACAATAAGATGGTCTGATTAGTGTGGAAATGGGCAAGTCAATTTTATTTTCCATTGTCTGTTTTGAGTAAGAGTATAAGCTAGACTTTTTAAAAGACGTCTTTCTATATTTCTAATAGATATAGCAAGTTTCACTATTCATGTCCAATCAATATGTAGTTTTGGTGATTCTAATTCTATTTGAAAATGAAAAGTATGGTTTATGAATGGTGTTTTCAATGTCTTTTATCTTAATGCAATCCTTTTAAGGTCATACATTCCACTATCCAAGTTTTAAAGTAGTTTCTATACACCCAACATGCAAGGCCATGACTTTAATCATTTCCTCACCAGAACTTCAATTATGCCAAGCACTTTTTAATTATCCTGCAGCCCACAAATCTATTCTTAGTAAAAAGTCTGACTTTTACAGAGGCAGTATACTTCTCTGCGGCAAAAGTCAACTCACCACTTAGCAACCCCACCCATGAAAAAGCCCTGTGAATTAAAAGCTACTAAATTAAGTGTGTATTTTTAACAGCTTCAATTTTGAAGTCAATTTTGGCATAAAAGTTGTAGACATTTTTTTGAAGTACAAAAATGCTATGTTGGCATTTCATGGTATTTTCAGAATGCAGTTTGTTTCTGGGTTTTCTCTTTTACAAAGTTAGAGTAGTTTCTTATAACATCAATTTTTTTTCCTAAAGAAAGGGAATATATTTAACCAACTTACCCTATCACTTTATATTTTTATGTTATTTAGAAAATCAAATTCTGAACCAAAATAATAATGATAGAAAAAGAATTTATGTGTGAGGTCGGGCTGTAGGGTAAAGGGAGAGGGCTTAGGGATACAGGGGGTAGCCTGAAAGAACAGAGCTGAAGTACAAGTTGGCTCAGTGTTTTATGCATAGACCAAAGCCTAGAACACAAATCTAGAAATTAAGAGAAAAGTAAACTACATAGAATTATTATGCTCTCTTACTACTTTTACTTCCTGGTACTAGAAAATGTTTTTTTCCCCCAAATTAATGCAAATAGAATACAAAGTCATTTTAAAAAATGCTTATATAAGGCTAATGCTTTTAAGAGATACCAAACACTTAATAGTATATAATGCATTCATTTAAGAATAGTTGATGGGAATGTGCTATGTGCAAGGCCCTGTACTTCTCTTATGTTATAACATAGCTCCAATAAATTATTGTATCGTCATCCACCTTAGGAAAATGCAGTGTCCAAAATCTGAACTTAGGAAATGTGGCAGATACTATAAGCTAAATCAGCACCTGTTTTCTTTGTTTTTTCTTGCCTTCATCTAGTATCGAGGATGGGATATCTAAAAACTCAATTCCCTAGCTTGCCTCACAGATGAAAGCTGTATGACTCTGGCCAGTGAGATGTAAAGAGAAGGCCGCTGATGTCACATGGTCTCTTTCCAGTGTGCTCTGGAAGTGCTGTTGCCATCTCTGCGGCAGTGGAGTTGAAAGCCAGGTTCCTGAAGGTATCCTTAACCTACCATACTCCCTGTGTATGATAAGCTGTCTACTCTGGGATTTCTTGTAGCATGAAATAAACCTCTTCCTTGTTTAAATGACTGTTTGCTGGGCTTTGTGTTACTCTTAGCTGACTCAGGAAAAAAATTAATTTGGCAATAAGCATGACGGTAGTCTTTCTATTCCAAATTGTGGTGACCAGTCTCCAAGGTGGCCCACAGTGATCCCCACCTCCTTCATACCTTCATGTAGTTCCTCTTCCTCCCTCTACCAGAGTCAGTTTCAGTTTGTGTGACCAATAGGATATGGCAGAAATTAGGGTTGTCACTTCTGAGGTTATAAAAGTATACAGCTTTTGTCCAGGGTGCTCTCTCTCTCTCTCTCTCTCTCTCTCTCTCTCTCTCTCTCAGGTTTTTTGCTCTTGGGAAGTCAGCTGCCATGTTATGTGAGCAGCACTATGGAGAGAGACCCACGTGGTGAGGAACTGGAGCCTCCTGCCAACAGTCACGTGGCTGAGCTTGGGAGCTGATTCTGTGGTCCCTTCAGATGATTGCAACCTCGTGAGAGACCCTGAGCCAGAGCCACCCAGCAAGGCCCCTCCCAGATTCCTGACCTTCAATGTGAGATATATGATAGCTGTTTTAAGCTGCTAAGTTTGGGGTAATTTATTACTTAACAATAAAGAACTAATAAACAAATGGATTCATTACAGTGTTTTAAATGGTATGCTTTAAAAATATTCAATTTATAAATATTTGATTCATAACTCTTTGATAGCACATTTTGGTATAGGAAGTGTATATTTTGGTATACACTGTATATATTGGTAAAAAAAATTTCATATTAGAATATATGGCTTTATATGTTTGCTATTTTTTTTTTTTTTGGTCCTCTTAATGTTTAAGTGCTCCTTACTGGTTCATGAATACACTGAATTGTAGATGGAGTTCATTAAACAAGTCAGAAAATGTCCCAGCTTTCATGGAAATCCTACTCTGGTGCGAGAGGCAAATAATTGAATGTGTAAATAAATAAGACAGTTTCAGACAGGGCTGACCATTATGAGGGACATAAAACAATTAAATGACAGACTCAGGATGAGGATGGCTGGATTTTTGAGAGAGTGGCTTATTTGAGGATGGAACAGTTTTACTGAAATATAAATGGTTAGAAGAAGCCAGACATGTGAAGGTCATTCCAAGCAAAGGGAGGAGAGAGTACGAAGGCTGTGAAGTGGGAATTCTTAACTCGTTTAAGTAACAGAGGAAAGGCCATTATGGCTGAGACACAGTGAATGACAGAGAACAAGATGAGGGCCTGGCTCTTTGAAAGTGGCTTCTTGTTGCAAGAAACAAAGTAGATGGGGCCCACACTTGTAGGCCATGGTAAAAAGTGTAATGGGAAACCACTTGAGAGTTTTAAGCAGGGCAACATCATGATTTGTGTATTTACAACAATCCCACAGCACTGCTAGGTGGAAGCTGGAGACAAGGGCAAGAGCTGATGTAGGAGAACAGCAAGAAGGCAGTTGTGCTTTGCACATAGTAGGAGCTATATGCATGAGTGTGTGATAAGTGAAGGAATGAATATGTCAGAGTCAGTCAGGAATGACTGTAGTTTGGGTCGGTGTGATGGCAGTGGAGAGGAGTCATGTGGAAAGATATGAACTGTATTTTGGGAGTAGAAACCGTAGAACTTGATAAGGATAATGCACTGGCAATGTGCATCTGGGAGGGCAGTGGGGGCAGAGCAGACTCAAGAAAGGGTTACTCCTCCCATTTTGGTTTAAGAAACTCAGTGGATGAACATGCATTTACAAGCTGGGCAAGGGCCAGGAGGAGCATGTTTGGGAAACAAAAGCTCCTGTTCGTTTTGAGATATCTGTGATAGTTTCATATGAAAATTGTAATCAGAGAACTGAGCTGGATATTTGACTAAGTTGCTTATAAGAGAGAGAAGTCAGGGCAGGGGAAATGAATTCAGGAGCCATCACCAATTTCTCGAAGATTCATAGTGCAGACTAGTTTATTATAGGCTCTCAAAACCAAACTTAATTGGCTGAGAAATCCTGTCAAGCTGAGGGGGCTTGGGAGCTGAGATAAGCATATGTAGATGCTATTGATATTTAGATCATGGTACTCCTTGAGGTCTAGCTCTAGAAGATGACAGGGCTAGTGGAGCTAAGGGCATTTCAGCATCATAATAATGCTTTAACTTTGATGCCATCAAAATCCAAGTCACTTTTTAAAAAGTTCTGAATGGTTTCCAGAGTTCTTTTGTTTTCCTAAAAGAAATTGACCAAATTTTATATCGCAAATTCATCTTGGTTCAGCACTCTTCCTGGCAGCAGAGTCATATGGTTTATCTTCTCAGAAATAATAGCTCTCATTTCTGGGATTGTAGATAGTTTTCTTGTAGTTATTTTTTAAATGTGTGATATTTTTACAGAAGAATAATGCAGGAATACCACTGTACAATACATTGAGTATGCGTGCCTTTACTTCTTAATATAGCCAGTGTACAAAAAAGGAGACCCGAGAAAAACAAACAAAAGAATTCTGCTGCTCATGGTCTTACAACATTTGATCAGTGTCTGTTAGCAATAACAAGAAGCTACTTCACATTTCAGCAGTGATCTGAACCGTCAGATGTATTTGAACTTGCCATGTCTGCATGCAGCTCCTGTGTTTATCCAAGTTACATAAGGTTGCATGCTCTTACTGAGAGTTAAAAATTCTCATTTGAAAGCAGTCCTGTTTCATAAAACTCTAACAATGAAAGCAGCTCACTTACTGGAAGGTTATGCAGATATCTGGGTTGCCGATTGAGAAGTGACTTCAGTGACGGGAGGTTAAGCATCAAGGAGACACAGTTGCCGGGTAGCTGGCCAGCTACTTCACACAGGTATCTAAAATAGAAAGGCTGCAATCATGTGCAATCAATCTAATGGCAAGTCTAGTAAGTGTGATAATTTCAAAGTAGTGATGAGTATAAATGGTAGTTAGAGATATCTGCAACAACAGTAATGTGAGATGAAAATATTTGTGGTTACTATTGGTGACAAAATGACTTGTGCTCCTACTACTGTAATTTGCTGTTTACATTCAAAATTGAAGAACAGGCTAAATGTTAGTTTGAAGTTAGTGAAAATAAAGATGTGATTTATTTTTTCCATCCATGTTTATACATGCATTCGTGAACCCCAGGTAGGAACCCGTGGTTTAAGTGTAAATTAAATTAAAATGATACGTTTGGGATATATTTTAACATATAACATGCTGACGTTTGAGGGGGTCAATATATAACACAATTCTCTTCCTCTTCTGATTTTAGAACAAATTGAGAGTAACAGATGCAGAAATAAAACATACAGAAATCAAAATAAAGGCTTCACTGCTGACAAATCTACTTAAACAAGCTTGTTAATGTGTCCTCCCTAAAGGAAGCTGGCTTACCCACAGCCTCCAATGTCCTTTGAGAGAGAGAACACTTAGAACTTGAGATCTCTGCAGACAGGTGAAGCCAAAAGAGGGGGCTGAGCCGTACATGCATCAGGAAAGCAACTCCACCCTCCATGGGGAGGAGTGAGAGGCCAGAGTTAGAGACAATGGTGGTCCCTACAATTTGAAACAAGCATTCTCCCTAACACAACATATTAATTCATCAATTCATTAGTTCATATCATTTTTACCTTAAGATTTTTGCGAATAACTATAGAAAAGTGTATTTCACCTGACGATAAATAGGAAAAAGCACAACATAATGTTTAAATACAGAGAATATTGTTACATGCAAGATGTTGATCAAAAGTTCTAAACCTAATTTGATGATTGTGTGAGGGGGGGAAACGTGTGTTTAAAGAAGGGACTTAGGTTACACAAGATAAATATTTTCATAACAGGATACTGGAAATTTCTTTGAAGAAAGTGGAGGAATAGACCTGCTTAAAGTTAGAGAGAGGGTCTAGTTGAACTTCTATGGGGCTTTGCAGCTCTGTAATAATGTAAAAAATCACAAGTTTGATAGTAACTTTAAGATAATTTATATTTCTTTTTTATGGAATATCATGTTTTTCTTTTTATATATGACATTTTTCTGGTCAATGGTAATATATATCCTTTATTAAAATTAGAAAATAAACAAAAACCATTTTTAAAAAGCAACTTGTAGAATGCTGTGAACCAGACTCTCTTCTATATTCTTTAAATTTATTAACTCACTTTTTCTTTACAGTAAACTTCTGAGATATTATTTCGACCACTTTGCATTTGGAGAAACTGAGGCAGAGAGCAGTTAAAGATTCTGTCCAAGTCTATACAAGAGGCGGGAGAGCTGGGATTTGAGCAGGTAGGCTAGTTCTGGCATGCGTGGAGCTCTCACCACATACAAACTATCTGCAAGCATTTCTAAATGTTCTAGTCAATGCATAGCCTTCTAGCCTTCTTTCTGCAGGCACACATATACATTTATAATGTATAAGTGTTTTTTTAGCACAGCAGATCAATTCTTGTTAAAATTATAGTTCCTTAAGTATCACTGTTTCTCTGATTTTCAACACATCTGAAAATGCTAAGTGTCATCTGTATTCTGCTGGCATAGCCAATTCCATCAGCCGGTGTCCACTCAGGCAGCCAGAGCCACCAGCAGGAATGTAGTGCAGAAAACTGCCTATGAAGGGGAAAGGTTGGAGGAGCAAAAGATGGAAGGTGTGTTTACCTAGAGGTTAGTAACTTCTAGAAGTCACTACCATAACCAGGGCAGGAGAAGCAAAAAGAAAGATGCTGCTACTCAAAGCCCACAATCATTGTGCCCCTGAGGCTGTTGGAATCGCATTGTAGCTTGCCCAGGAAGCAGGGAGTCAGTGCTCTTGCCAGTGCTGCAGGGGTCTGGGAGCCCAGTCACCAGCTGCCATCCCTGTTGCAGCCCAGGGGCGCTGTGCTGCTGAGGTTGTTGGCGTACCTTCTACCACATCTGCTGTCCAAATCATGTTACTGAGCAGATGTCCAGTGGCTCAGGCTTGCCTGCTGCTGCTGCTTCCATGTTTATAAGAATTACCTTCAGAAGAAGGGAAATCTGCCACATTTCCAGTCTCTACCAGTGTCTCCCATTGCCTCCCCCAAATTGCCAGATTCTCTGAGAGACAGCTGGAAGGGAAGTATGGAAAAGATGCTGATGTATGCAGACTTCTGGCTCCTTGCAATGGAGGGAAAGCATGGAAGGGTGACAATGACCAATGAGCAAACCAGTCTTGAAAACATCTACTTTCCCTTGAAATGTTTTCCTTCCTTTAACACATTTTCGTTGTCATTATTCTTCCATAATTAATGGCTGCATCATATTCTCTGTTAATTATTAATATCCTGGTTAAGTTTATCTGCTCTCTTTGTTAGTGTTAATTTTCCTCATTTTCTTTGAGATTTTAGTTTGCAGGTTCAGCTTATGTGGGAGTTTCCCTTTCCCTCCTCTGCAACACTCCTTGTCTATCATTTTTTGACTGCCTTCACCAACTTTCCTCCCACCATTTCTAGACCAGACCATGGTCTTAGTTGCTGGCTTGGGGTCCTGTCACTTTTGTCTTTGCATATAACAGAGATCCAGTCACTAAGCTAGCAAAGGTAACGTTGTTTTCGCTCCCAGCTTTAGGAAGAAGGCCTTGCTCTGTTGCCCCAACTC
This sequence comes from Lemur catta, assembly GCF_020740605.2. Classification (NCBI taxonomy): domain Eukaryota; kingdom Metazoa; phylum Chordata; class Mammalia; order Primates; family Lemuridae; genus Lemur; species Lemur catta. The sequence continues at coordinate 58,623,302 of NC_059130.1, forward strand.
CTGGCTGTCTGTGCTGCCTGAGGCTTCAGCTCCAGCAGGTTGCTGCAGGTTATCTGTTATTCTGCTTATGAATGTGACTATGCCTTTTCTTTACATTAAAAAAAATCTTATTACTGGTATGTTTACAGTGGAAGGAAGAAGTAAAGCTGGAACTCATAGAGTCACGTAATGGTAAATCTTAAAGATTATCTTTTATAATTGTCTTATCTGTCATAATACATTTAGTTGATTTGCCTGGGTTTTCTAGGTAAGTAATCATTACCTGAAATTAATAAAATAATGACTGCAACCACCACTTAATCAGTACTGACTGCATGGCATTTGCACTCTGCCACTTGCTTTATACATGTTATGACTCAGAAATGGGCAAGGATCATTTGTGTCTTTCCACGGATTGCGGGGCATTTCAGTGGAGCTCTGCATTATCCGATTCCAAGAATTTACACCTTGACTTTCTATTGACTAGGTTATTCTTCAGTTTTCTGGAGGTAGCTGTTAAATTGTGGAAAACTGATCACAATGCAAATACTTCTTTTTGTTTTTATTTATTTATTTTATTTCAGCATATTACGGGGGTACAAATGTTTAGGTTACATATATTGCCTTTGCCCACCCAAGTCAGAGCTTCAAGCATGTCCATCCCCCTGATGATGCGCACCGCACCCACTAGGTGTGAATATACCCATCTCCTCCTCACCCCTCCCATCTGCCCAACCCCTGATGAATGTTACTACCATATGTGCACTTAAGTGTTGATCAGTTAATACCAATTTAATGGGGAGTACATGTGGTGCTTGTTTTTCCATTCTTGTGATACTTCATTTAGTAGAATGGGCTCCAGCTCTACCCAGGATAATACAAGAGGTACTAGATCACCATTGTTTTTGTGGCTGCGTAGAACTCCATGGTATACATATACCACATTTTATTAATCCACTCATGTATTGGTGGGCAATTGGGTTGTTTCCACATCTTTGCAATTGTGAATTGTGCTGCTATAAACATTTGAGTGCAGATATCTTCTTTATGGAATTCTTTTTTCCTTTGCAAATACTTCTTGTTCGTACCAATGCAAATAAATTTTGACTGGTAGATTATAAAGTTCTGTAAGTCAAATTCTCATTTGGACAGATCTTCCCATCTTATTGATTCCCTCAGTAATTAGAGAGTTGAATAAAATCTTTGATACATGTTCATTTTATATTTGTACGAGAGGGATGATTTTACTTTTTTGAAAATTATACTTTAGCATACATGGTACCTTTTAGTCTCCACAGCCTGAGAGGTAGGTATCATCCAGATTTAATAGAAGAGAAAACTGAGACTCAGATCAAATGCTTGCTCATTCAGTGTCAAATTAACTAGTAAGTGGCCAAGCTAGATTTAAAGTACAAATTTTGCTATCTTCAAGATCTATGCTCTTATATGTTATTCCTTGCCTTGGAGAAACCCCATTTGCTTACAAATACAATGATTTTTAAAAATATCAACATCAACAAAGCAATATTAATAATAACTAATGTTTATTAAGTTTTTACTATGTGCCAAGCACTAAACTAAACTAAGCATATAAACTAAAGCATATAAACTAAACTAAGTTTATATGGATTATTTCATCTAATTAACAGATGAGAAAACTGAGTTTAAAAAGGTTTACTAATATGCTCAAGGTTTTCCATGCTATTTCTAGCTTTTTATCTTCTTTCTCCTAATATCTAGTCCTCCACATTAGCTACACATTAGAATTATCTAGAGACCTCTTTAAAAAAAAAAATCAGTGTATCAGCATTTCTTAAAAGCTGCCTGGGTGATTCTAACACATAGAGTCATCATGTAAGTGAGACCGCTTAACATCTTGCTTCCCTAGCTGATACTGAAGAGAACCGGACAAATCTGTAAAACCTGTTTTGGTTTTCCTGCTATGGCTTGTAAAGGGAGCTAAAATCTGTGCTATCCTGGAGCTTGAGTGTATAGATGTATACATGGCTTAGCTAAAAGCATCTGAAAATTAAGCTCAGCTGAAGGTCAAATCATAGTAGGAGCACAGAAATTTGGAGAAACCATCTTAATGCTAGGTAAATGACTTTTACATGGACTCACTTACTAAATGAATAAGATCTGCCTTGTACTGCCAAAAAGTAACACATATATGTCAGTATGTGCTAAGACAATATCCTCTTTCTGTGACTGAGAAAATTATTTGGATGGTCTACTAATGTTTTTTATAAACATCCTCATCCCTTTGCCCACAGAGGCAGACACAGTGGCTCAGCTACCCAAACCTTTCATTCTCTCCTTTTTCTACATCATGACTTGAAAGCTAAAATATTCACCTTTCCAACAATCTTTCCACTGGAAATAACCATGTGACCCAATTCTAGCCAGTAAAATGTAAGCAGATGTCATTGGATGAAACTTTGAAACATTTTTTTAAAAGGCATAAACTAAGATGTCCCTTCCCTGAATATAAATGAGTCTTGAGGTAGTACAGCAGCTATCTTGCCACCATGTGGAGAAAGACCACATGCCAAGAATGGTGGAGTAGAAAGACATTTAATAAGAAGACTCAGGGTTCGTGATGAAATCATAGAGTCATGTACCAGTACTTGACAGCCCTACATCAGACATTTTATTACATAAAAGAAAATTAGCCCTTTAATTACTCAGTCCACTCTTGGTTGGGTTTTCTGTCACTTATAGCTGAAGGAGACCCTAACTGATACATTTGCCAAAACATGAAAATAATAATGTATTTTTGTAATTTTGTTTGAAAAACCATTGGCAAACAAAAGTTTCTGAAGGCAAAACAATGTTCAGTCAATTTAATTAAATCCAACAGGGAATCTACACAGGCTATTCTAAGTCGGGTTTTTTTTTTCTTCTTCAAGTCAGTCATTTGTTTTTGTCTCCATGCCATAATTAGTTTCCATTCTGACTAATAATATATGCCCAGAATTTATTTAAATGAATGTTCCTCCTCTTTAACAATAAGACATTACAAAAACTTAATAGAAACCAACTTTCTTCTCTTAGATTCAATTGTAATGCAAACATCTAAAAACATGATTGGTGATGATATATTTTAATACAAAATTCCCAAGTAACTTTTAGTCCTTTCAGCATCTCATCATGAGAAACATTGATTAAACATATAGTAGTATTGTTAGAAAAATAGGTCCTGTTTTATTGGAACTTTTTATTGCTTTCTTTTATAATCTTTTTCACATGTTTTCTCCATAATCGTTCTACCAATTCTCAGTCTTGTTTGTTCATATTTCAGACTAGTAATGTGGTAAAGGTGTTTATATTTGTTATCACTGAAGAATAGTTTGATTAATAATATAGCTAGATTAAATCTAGAATATCTAGATTAAAATAGTACATTGTGAGATATTCAGAAAAATACTGTAATCACTCTATATAATTTTAGATAATTATGTGTATTTTAGATTAGTACATAATTTAGTATAATGTACTTAATTCTAAAATTTTCCTGAACATAATGTAATCTTTCTTTAATTCAGAGTAGATAGTCTTTCCTTTCCAGCAGAGCTTACTTTGCTTTTAAGAAAGTTTTCTTTTATAATTGCCTATAGGTCAACAATTTTAGCCTTTGATAGGAGGACCAAATTTACTTCTCACAACTGGGTAAACTGCTAAATCAAATTCATTTGGGGTGATGCAAGTAAGTAACCCATTCTATTCTGTATAGATTGTCCTTATTCTCTTTATTATTAATGGAGAAAAACACAACCATTTAGAGTTTCTCAAAGGAGATGGAATTTTAAAATATTTAGGTGTGGGCAAGTGTTTTGGAATGAACATGTCATTTCTTCATAAGAGTTTTATTAAACATGTTCATTAATGTCTTGCACCAGTGGAATTTCATATCTGTCAGAATCCATGATGCCATTCAACTGTTAAAAGAAAAACTTTAGACAACTTAAATTTAATAGAGTTTAATTGAGCAAAGAAGGATTTGCTAATTGGGTAGCCCCCAAAACTAGAATAGGTTAACAGAGATTCCGGCGCTGCCGCATGGTTGGAGAATATTTATGGACAGAAAAAGGAAAGTGACATGGAAAACGGAAGTGAAGTCCAGAAACAGCTGGATTGGTTACAGCTGGGTGTTTGCCTTACTTGAACCTGATTTGAACAGTTGAGTGCCTGTGATTGGCTGAGATTCAGCTATTTGTTACAAGAGTAGGTCACAGTCTGTTTACATATAAAATTAGGTTACAGTTCACTATGTCCAGAGAAACCTTTAGGCAAAACTCACAATTTGTAGGGAGGCAGCTTTAGACCAAACTTAATTTAACACAGTCTATATGAAATATAGGTTGATAACATCAATGCTGCCAGAGGGGACTGTTCATAGAATATTACTCTGTCCTCTACAGAAATGTTTTCCTCAATAATGAATCTATGGAATTCCTTGGCTTCATCTCAGTATAAGTTTTGTGTAGATTGTGAATCATTTGTTATAAAGTCCTTTGATAAAGAAATCACTTCTGTGTTATTTTAAATTTTGGGGTCTACGTTGCTGCCCTTTAAAGAGTTTAGGCATTCCCAAGTCTCAGGAAAACACAGGCACAAAGCATTTTGCTGTACTGAACACCTTTCGGTTAGAAAGGAGGGACCAGGTTGTGTGGGAGCCAGGGGCAGTAACCCTCATAAAAGCATGACTTGGGAGTGGGCAGGCAGCACCAGGCCAAGGTCCAAGAAGAATAAGTGTCTTGTCCTAATTCCAGTCCAGTTTGGCTCAGAGTATACAATGAAGTGAATGGGACACAGCATCTGGAGAACCTACTTCAGAGAGAAAATAGAAGAATGAGATGAGAACTGTTCAGCTTTCTTTCATTCCACCTGTGATCTTATCTGCACCCTACTCATCCTTCCTTCCATCACTCCAGCCACACTGGATGTCACTGTCCATCACCCTCTGAACCTAATCCCTCCACTGTGGCCTGAATCCCATCCCTCTGGTGCATGCTCAGACTGTACTCAGAATGTATCTTCTCCTATGTCTTAGACCTTTCTTTTTCTATAGCACTTACACGTATTAAGGTTTTTCAACCCCACATCTTGCCTCTCATCACCATCCTCTCTCTCCTTTCTAAAGCTAGGCTTCTTTAAGCAGTATTGTCTTGTCTCTACTTCTGCACCTTCCACTCTTTCCTTCACCACTTAGGCTGCCCTCTGCTCCAAGCATCTCTGCAACAGCTCAGGACACCTGGGTTACACCAGTGATTTCCTCTCCCCAGAGCCAGTCCTCCGTGATCTAGCCTATGCTCCCTCTCAGCCTCATTTCCTGAGCTGTCCCCCTCGCTCCCTGTTATCCAGCTCCTCCAGTCTCCTTTCTAGCCTTCACATCCCCCAAACCCCTGGCCATCTCCAGGCCTTTGAGCTTGTTCTTCCCATAGCCTGGAAATCTCTTTCTCAGCTCACACGAGTCTGGTCCATCCTCATCTCTCATGTCTTGACTCAGATATCCATTCTTCTGCAAGATCAGTCAGTGCATGGCATGTATCCTTGGGAATGTTGCTTAACTTCTCCGTGTTTCAGTTTCTCATCTATAAAGGAGAAAATAATTATACTTACCTCCTAGGGTTATTGTAGGGATTAAATGAGACTATGCACAGGAAGTATTTGGAATAAAGCCTGACATATGGTAGTAATTTAGGATTACTTACAGATAACTGCTTACTGTTATTGGCATCATCCTTTTATCTCCCTATCTTTTTCCTTCTGGCACTTATAGTGAGCTGTGATGACATTGTTTGTTTACTCACTGATTGTGTGCAGCAAGTGTAGCATGGTAGGACGTAAGGCCCCAACGAGCAAGAGACTCCTCTACCTTGTTGGTTTTTCTCCCCTTTACATCTCCTTTGAGACTGGAGCATGGTTGGGCTCAATACGTTAAATATTTCATCCATTCTCTTTACCTTATACTACATTTGTCATTGTTGGCCACGCCATTCTTGAAATCCTCTCTTTTTATCCTTTCCCTTCCTTGTCTTCCTCTGCTCATATCTTTAAATACCAGAAGGCGTGTCTGTGAGGGTTCAGGGCAGAGCAGGGGCATAGGAATGGGTCAATGAGACCCGAGTGAGATGCTTCTGCCCTTCACAATGAGCTGGGCTCCCAGGGAGCTCTCTGGTAAGAGGAGGAAAGTCCGTGGGGCTGCTGATCATAGCTGAAGAGGGGAGCCCTGGGCTGAGCCAGCATGGGGTGGAGCTGGGAGCGAAGGGCTTGAGCTTACTTTTAAGGCTCTAGATTAATTCAATATGGTTTAGGCTCCCCTACGTAGCAGACTGAGCTGGCATTAGATAAAAAAATATAAATAAGATATGGTCTCTGCCAACAGGATCTCAAAATATAGACAAAATATAGATAAACAAACAGTTGTAACTCACTATAGGAAGAGCTGCGCAGAGATGTGCACAAGGTGCCATGTTGGCAAGGAGGAGGGTGGCCTTGGGGTAGAAAGAAGAACGGAACTGTGAAACGAGCCTTGAATTTATCAAACCAAGCAGGGAAAAAAAGCTTAAGCTTCAGAAATAGCACATGCAAAGGCATAGAAAGATTTCTGATTAATATGCAACATGGTAGATAGAACTGACATGAAAGGACTCACCTCTCACTGCCCACCTCCAAACATACAGAGATCTTTAGCATTTCTGCAATTGTTATAAAGCAGATACAACTTTTGAAGGAGAAGGTTTTATATGGATTTTAAACTAATTTTATTTTGGAGTTAATTGTTTCTCTAATTCATGGCTTGATTTGAAAGGTGGAGCTATTACTTAATCTTGAGACCTCTGAATATTGAATTCCACCTCTCATGTGCCAGTTTTAGAAGGGATGGGGGTATATGGGTGGATGGGAGGGTGGATGGGGGGAGGATGGAAGATGGAAGCCAAAAAACCCAGTGGAGATTTTGGGGTGGTATTGCTTTATTGAAGTTCTGCTTAGACAATGTACCCAGATGCAGTATTGATCTGAGAAAGCCATTCACATGTTCCTGTGTACCAATTTCAGTTTTTATTATTATAATAGCAGTAGTTATTGATATCTACTGTGTATGAGACATTGTTCTACGTTCTTTTCTTTTTTTTGAGATGAGGTCTTGCACTGTTGCCCAAGCTGGATTTGAACTCCTAGGCTCAAGCAATCCTCCTTCCTCAGCCTCTAGAATGAATAGCTAGGATTATAGGCATGCACCACCATGCCTGGCTCTAGGTTCTTCTCATAAATCATCTCTAACTACCCTTGAAGGACAGTTTGAAGAAACTGATACTTGCAGAAGTTAAGTTACTTACTCAAGGTAATGCAGAAAGTAGAAATATAGCCTGGATTCAAACTTCCATTTACTTAAATATGAAGCCCATGTTTTTCCTACTGTATCATAGGGACAATTCCTGCTTTTTTCTGAGAAAGGATACAACTTATTTCTTTCAAACCAAATCACTGGTATGTTTCAATAATTCTCTCCAACTCTGTAATATTAAGGAAGAATGACACTGCTATTCCATTTCTATGATGCCTCTCCTTCAGCATAAATGATTTGTCTTCTAGCACTGAGTGACCTTCTGCAATATCAAATGCTTTTTTTTGTGCCTGGAATGGTGGCCACAGCCACAGGCAATTTACTTCTAGGATCTTTCTATTCATGCATCTCCAGAGAGAATTGTCAGTTATGGTTTCTGTTGTTTGCAGCTAAACCCTTCTGGTTGGCCTAAGTATAAAGGAAATTTTTACCAGCTATTAGATGGTTTAAAAAATTATTGGAAAGGCTATAAGAGCAGGTTCTAGACTGAGCTTCTAGGCACAACTCCCAGTTTCCAAAATCACTCAGCTTTTGCATGGCCAAGAATCTCACAGTCTCTTCTTGACATTTTTGAAAGAAACTAACAACAGGAGGACCTCAATGCTGTTGCCACAATCAGCAGGCATAAAATACAGTCCTTTCTCTCCACTCAAGACCAGCTTCATGAGCAGGTGAACTGTGCAGTCTTTCAGGGCCAAGCTCCGAAGAGTCCCATGCTTGGAGTTTAATGTTCTGTGGTTACCAACTTGAAATTCATAATAATTTATCTTTTAATTTGTATTTTATAAGTGATGTCCTTTGGGACAACAGAGTATGCTCTGGGGGCTTGGAGCCTCAGCTCTTCCTCCTGCCACCTACCTGTGATAGGTTCTCAACCCACAGCTCCCCTACCCCTTGGCAGGACTGGGGTTAGTCAGAGTAGGGTTCATGCACCTTGGAACATCAGCATGCAGGGCAGGGCAGGGCAGGGCAGGGCAGTGGCTGTCCTTGCCCCAAGCTGGTAGCATCACAGAGCATTCAGTGAGTGACTTGGCAAGGGCCTCTTACCTCCTTCCAAGTGCCTCATGTGTATGGGCATGGAGGGGACAATACTCTTGGAAGTCACCCATCCACTGTGAGTGTGGGTGGGCCAAGGGAAAGAGATGCCTGATTGTACTTCCAGAGGCTTTGGTCCTGCAGCTGGTCCCGTAGTCAGTGGGATGCACATGCACTGAGTTATGGCTGCCGGTGAGGGTCTGCCCTCATATCTGAGTATCCTGATGTTCCTGGGATGGAAACATTAAATAGAAAAAATGAAAACAAAAACCCTGAAAGATTGTGGGAAAGACCAGGGTAAGAAGAAAAATTTTTTTCCTGCTTTTTGTACAAGGGGCCTCACATTTTCATTTTGGACTGGGCCTCCAAAATTATGTAGCTAGCCATGTCTCCACTTAATTTGGTTAGAATCCATGTCTTTTTATAAGTGTATCTGATTGGTGGAATCCAAATCACATCCAAGGGAATCTGGGAAATGTAGTTTCTAGCTTTGCCACCTTAGCAGTACAGGATGGATACCGAGTAAGGCAATCCACTTTAGGTTTCCCATCACCTTCATAAGGACTCTGGCAAAGAGTGACACTAAGTGCCATGGGGCAGGGGCTGGATCTGGCTCCTTTACCCCTTTATCCCTAGCTCAGGCTATAGGGCCTGTGACATAGTATGATCACAATATTTCATTTGCAAATCACCCACTTTTTATATGCTATCATTATGAACATACATATTTAATGGTATACTCTCTCTTGCCATAGTTTCTATTAGCTGGAGATCTTCGTTACTAGTGACAAATTCATAATATATTAATAAAATGCAGTGGGTTAGGGGAAAAAAGTAGGCATATGAATTCTACCTAGTGATTTCTTTTCATGTACTGGGCATAGCTAATGTAAACATAGTACCATATGTCCACTGCACTTAAAGAATTAAATCACTTACTAAGCCAATATGAAAACATTAATGATGTTTATTCAGTCACAGAAATCAGTAATATGAAATTACATTCCTTCTAGTCTTCACTTTTCAGTGTTCATAAACTGGAATTAATTTCAAAGGGAACATGTCTGGCTGAGGTATATTAAGAGTGGGAAAGTCATAGAATATTCTATGGAAAAATTAGTTTGATTTAAAACAGGAATGCCCTGAGCAGACTCAAACCTTTCTTATACTTCTCGCCATCTCCAAAATGGAAAGTAAAAGTATTTTCCCCAAAATGTTTTAATTAAAAAAGCTTTCATGTGTGTGTATATATATAAATGTCTCTTAATTACAAAGATAGAAAGTTAAAGCTTTTACCTGAAATTTAATTAACAGGCTAAATTGTGTAGCTGTGAATCGGTTGATGGTGAGGACAGCTGGAAATTTGTTGGATGGTCTGATCAGCCAAAGCAATTCAGGAAGCAAAGCTGCACCTCTCAGAACTTTCCTAACTCTCCAAGAAGTGGTGTGGGGTGGAAGGCTTGGTCCAAAAATTCTTTAAATTTAAGACGATAAAAGAGGTCTTTGTAATCTCCATCCTTAGAGGCTATGCTCTGGGGCTATGTTGTGGAAATCTGGCCTGACAGTCTGATGGGTCCTGAGTTAGATCTAGTTATAACTCAGAGCACATGAGTTTTCGTGAGAATCAATGAGCCAATTGTGTGTGGTAACTGGTTGTGACGGCCTGAAGGCACAGACTGGCCCCTGAGCCAAAGTAGATAAGGGAATTTTGGGTTCATTCAGGAAATGTGGAGCAGAAAGTGTTGACTTTTATTATCCAGATAATCTTGTCTTCCACATCAATTTGACTATAGGATTTTCCCTAATCCATTTTGCCTCTAAAGTAAATAGTTACATTTACAAAGTGTAACTATAATACCACTGTAAAATAGAGCTACAATAAAGGTTATCCACCCAGATAATCCAGGGTAATCTCCTCATCTCAAAATTCGTAATTCAATTATATCTACAAAGTCATTTTTTTGTGACATAAGATAACGTTCACAGGTTCCAGGGATTAAGGCATGGATATCTTTTGAGGGGGAACCATTATTCAGTCTAACACATATACCATCTGAAAATGCACTAAAACTGGAACCTAATTTACTACCTATTTTCTTTTTGACTTGCTATCATAAACCTAGAGCGATATATTTGCTACTAGGTCTTTAAAGAAGTTTATTTTAAAAGAGAGTTGCTTTCAGGAACATTTGACCACACAATTTCTGTTTTTACATATCCAGACTAATTTACAAGTCTTCAAAAATCCTGAGGGTAGGATTTGAATTAAATTTTATTGTGGTCATTTTGTGTATTTTATTGAACTTCCTAAATTATCATGTGTTTCTGCTTCTTTTGATCAGCTATATGGAAGGTATAAGACCTTGAATCTGGAAGGACTCAACATTAATTTTATCACTCTGGGACTGAGAGGTTACACTTGAACTATATTATGGCTGAATTAATACATTTTTTATGAATTTATACCCCATAGGGCATTTAGTATATCCTAACTGACCTCCGGCATAGTTACTGAATTATTATTGCTGAAGTTTAAATGGAAAGGCAGGTAGCATGTTTCAGGATCCAAACTTTAAAGACTATCGCAGATTTTTCCTTGTTGTGACATTCTGATACTATTATCTCACTAAGCAATATAAAATTTGTCCTCTTTTTGTTAAATATTTTGGTGAATTAAAAAATTTAGCCTTCAGAGCTCATAAACTCTCTTGGGCTTGGTCTGTTTTCTGCTGTTGTTTTAAATGTTAGTTATAGACACCTGTGACTGTACTTGGGACTTGTAGTTCTAGTTCTTTTAGTGGCAACATGCCTTCAATACACCTAGCACTTCTACTGGGCACAGACTCTATGATGTGAGGGGGAAGGGTGGCTATAAAGATATCTAAGACTTGGTCCCTGCCACCTCTATGAGCTCTGGACTGGGGCCAGGTCTCATTTAACCTTAATCTCCAGCATCTATTCCACTCTCTGATACATAGCTCACAGTGCCAGCTCATAGCTTATATTTCTTCATTAGACATTTGTTTATTGAAGAAATTTTTGTTTATAAGTAGTTAAATGAATAAATATTCTAGTAATTAAGCTCCTTATGAAATCAAATAACTAAGAATGCTTATACCTGCAATTCACTTCTAAGTGATGCTTTGGGACCCCAGAGAAGGACTCAACTAAGGAGAGTCAGAGGAGACTTTGCAGGAAAGCAGTTATGTGAGTGAAGTCCTAGAGAAAAGGAGTCCAATTCATTAATTAACCACTTGTCTGAATTTACTTGTTTCTTTTCACTGTTTAGTTTTGATGGGCTGGTTCTCATCTGGTCTTCATAACAGAATTGAAAGAATGTTGGGTTTGTCTCTGCCCCAGCTCCTTGCTGCTTGTGCGGGAAGGAGCAGGAGGGAGTGACTCCATGGAGAGAGACAGGGAGCAGAGAGCAGGAGGCACAGCCCTCACAGGGAGGAAAGACACTAGGGAGGGGGGAAACGGGCAGAATGCCTGGGGAACAGAGACAGGGGGAACCTGGGGCAGTTTCTTATTTCTAAGAAGATTGTATTGATGAAAAGTTGTTATATATGTGTTCCATGAATGCATCCTTCTTTTCATGACCCACATCTTTCTTCTCTCTGGATTCAGCAATGTGTGGGGATCCTCCCTTCCATCTTGCACCAGTAGCAGTCCCTGATCTCTGTCCCAGCCCTTTCCAGCTGCAGCGGCCGGAAGACAAATTAAACATTCCTTAAAATGCTGTTATGAAAACTGGTCAACTAAAAGTTTACATAAATCTTTAAAAGCTATTAAAACTATCCCGTTCAATGTGAATTTCTGTAAACTTTGTAAATAGTTCCAAGGAAGAAGAAAATTTGGCAAATTGGCCGTGTGGAAAGTTGGCTTTCTGAAGTTTGATTTTTATCGAATTGACCCGAAACCAGTCTTGAAGAATTAAATACACATTCACCTAGAAAAAAATTAGAAAGTCCATTCCAAGTACAGAGACTAGAACAGGAGAAATAAGTCTGGCAGGAATAGGTACATTTATTCATTCACCAAATGTCTTACAGCACAAAATTTGCCCTCATAAAATGGGCAATCCAGCCCACAGGAAGCTTAAGTTGTTCCTTTTTGCATAAATGTTTGCCAAATAATTGATTTTAAAATAGACACATACATATGCATACTCCAGAGAGAAACTTGTTAGATAATGGGTATAAATTGTGACAGCTTGGAAAACTGTAGAGACGGAACATAGAATTATGGCAATTGAAATTAAACAAATTAAGCATTTGTCTGAAGAAGGTAGAAAAGATCCAAGAAATTGAACAAAATTGTAATAAGAGGACAAAGAGCAGAAATTAATGAATAAGAAAGCAATAAAGCAAACCAAATTTGTTAATTAATATCTTATAAAAGTCCAGTAAAATAGATAAATCTTTGGCAAGTCTGACCAGATAAAACAATAAAGAATAGAAATGCAAATATTATGAATGTAAAGATTAAAAATATAAATAAAATGACCATGCACAACTTTGGCATTCAGGAAAAATCTAGATAGAATGGATTGTTTAAGCTAAGCAAAATCAATAGGAAAATAACAAAAATCTGAATAAACCAATAACCACAAATTTAAAAGGTTTACAATTTACTTCCTTAGAGGCACCAGATCCAGTAGGTTTCTCTGGTGAGTTCTACAGATCATCAACAAAGATGGCACAAAAATATCAAACTAGTTAGCCCAATCTTAGATATGATGATGAAAAACTCCAGAATAAACTGTTGAAATTCATCAAATTCAGAACATTTAAACAAAATAATAGAATATGATAATAAACTGTGATTTAGTAGGGTTTTTCTTCTGTGATGCAAGAATAGTTCAAAGTAGGAAATCCATTATTAATACAGTGAACTACAGTAATAGGTTAAAGGGGAAAAACATGAGCATTTATTTCTATAAATATTAAAAATAAAATTTACCATTGCTTCCTAATACAAACAATAAGAGAAGATAACTTGCTTAATATGATAAAAAGACTTTTGCACAAATCAATAACTACAAAAACAAAAATCATGCCTGCTATTAAAACCTGGAGGCATTCTCATTAAAGTGAGGACTAAGACAAGCAAACAGTAAGGCTATTCAGCATATTTCATTTCTTCTCCTTTCAGGCATCTGATAGGATTGCACTAGTCTCTACTCCTTTGATATTTACATCTGATGTGGCTTGTGTTAGCCAATGGATTGCAGCCAAAAGTGCTGTGGCTCCTTTAAGGTCATAGTAATTATTTCTGGCTGGACGCTTCTGCTTTTCCTTGTTGTGATTGTGGAAGCATATGTTGAGATGGAGTTTCCATCAGTCTGGGTCCTGAGTGACCATGATAAGCAAAGCACCCATCAATCTGTTTTGAACAGATATGTGAGGGAGAAATGCACCTTTGTTGGGTCAAGGTGCTGAAATACAAGGGTTCCCTTGGTTATGGACAAGATACGTTCCTGAGAACGTCTTTAGGTCAGATTTGCATGTAACTCAGATCCCTCATGAATAGTGCATATATGGTAATAATAATGATAACAATATTATAATGGCTCATATGTGGTAATAATTCAGTGTAATACTGTAGTAGTAGTAATAATAATAATACCCCTGTAGTATAATAATAAGTTATAGAAACTATTGTGCTCTTTCTTTTAATTCCTAGGCTAATAGGAAAGTTATGCTTATTTTGATCTTCTAACCAAATCAATAATAACTTTTCCATTTCAATAATTAATCCACTACATTGCTTAGTAATAACTGATGCTTTCATTTGAGCACTGCATTTTACGTGTTCCATTATTCTCACTTAATCCTTTATAATTGTTCTGATAGTCAAGCAACCGAAGTCTAATGCTTTCCCAGTGAATGATGGCATCTGGCCTTTCTCTGAAGGCTTAATTACTTCTACTTTTATTTCCACTGTCATCGCCTTTCTCTGTGCTGCAAGCTCACCTGGACTTGCAGTGGACTTTTGCTTTGGAGGCATGTTCGTAAGGGTAAACACCGACTCATAACTTTTTGTCTTAAAAAGTTAAGACAAAAGTCATGTGCCTTAAGTGACCATATATTCAAAGAGACTAGCTGCTAGTGTAATGATGCTGTTCCAATCAACTGTTATGCCATGCAGGTATGTTTACATGTGTGGAAGAAATTAGTTCCCAAATATTAATTTAATTATTTAATTATAAATTATCCTCATGGGATGCCTTGAGACCTTGTTCATAAGTACAGAATGCCATAAGTCAGGTCATCCCTAACCTCGTGACTGCCTGCACTGAGGTTGTCTGTGTTACTGCAGCATAATTGAGCCTAACCTGACTGATGCAGGAGCTTATCACTCCTGATAATTGATATTATTCTGGAGTTATCAGCAATGTAATGAGATGAGGAAAATAAGCACAAATGTTAGTAGAGAAGAGAAAAATTTCCTTATTATTTTTCTGATTATTTGCTTAAAATTTCTAAGATAATGTATTAGCTCAGGCTACTATAACAAAAAATACCATAGACTGAGTGGTTTATAAACAACAGAAATAGATTTCTCAGAGTTCTGGGGCTGGAAGTCCAAGATTGTTGTGCCAGCATGAGTGGGTGCTGGTGAGGGACCCTATTTTGGGTTACAGATTGCCAACATCTCATTGTATCCCCATGTGGCAGAGAGCAGAGAGTGGAAGCAAGCTCTTGTGACTCTTATAAGGACTCTACTATCATTCATGAAGGCTCCACGTTGATGACCTCATCTAATCCTAGTTACCTCCCAAAGGCCACATGTCTTAATACCATCACAGGGGTAGGGGTAGGAGTAGGGGTAGGGTTCCAACATGAATTCTGGGGGGACACAAACATTTAGTCCATAACCAATAAGAAACCAGAAAATAATTGAAACCAATAATAGAGCTAAGTGGCCAGATACAAAATAAATAAAAGACAATTCCAGTAGTCTCATGGCAGAATCTTTGGGATTTTCTAGATATAAGATCATATCATCAGCAAAGAGCAAGAGTTTGACCTCTTTTGCCGCCATTTGGATGCGCTTGATTTCCATTCTCTTATCTGATTGCTCTAGCTAGGACTTCCAGCACTATTTTGAATAGAAATGGTGATAGTGGGCAACTTTGTCTGGTTCCAGCTCTAAGCAGGAATACTTTCAGTATTTACCTGTTCAGTATGATGTTGGCTGTGGGTTTGTCATATATGACTTCTACCATTTTTACATAAGTCCTGTCTATGCCTATTTTGTTAAGTGTTCTTATCATAAAAGAGTGCTGAATTTTGTTGAATGCTTTTTCTGCATCTATTAAGAGGATCATATGGTCTTTGTTTTTACTTCTATTTATGTGGTGAATTACATTGATAGATTTCTGTATTTTGAACCATCCCTGCATCTCTGGAATGAAGGCAACTTGGTCATGATGGATTATTTTTTTGATAAGAAACTGAATTTGGTTTGCTAGGATTTTGTGGAGAATTTTTGCATCTGTATTCATAAGGGATATTGGTCTGTAGTTTTTTTTTTTTTTTTTGCATCCTTTCCTGGTTTTGGTATCAGGGTGATGTTGGCTTCATAAAATGTGTTGGGGAGGATTCCCTCCTTCTTGATGTCGTGCAATAATTTCTGCAGGATAGGCACGAATTCTTCTTTATAGGTATGGTAAAAATTCAGGTGTGAAACCATCTGGTCCAGGACTGTTTTTTTAAGGAAGGTTTTTTATTGCTGCTTCAATTTTGGTACTTGATATTGGTCTGTTCAGGAATTCTGTTTCTTTCTGACTGAGCCTAGGGAACCTGTATGTTTCTAAGAATTTGTTCATTTCCTCCATGTTTTCAAGTTTATGTGCATAGAAGTTTTTATAGTATTCATAGATGACATTTTGTATTTCTGTGTTATCAGTTGTAATTTCTCCTTTTTCATTCCTTATTGAGCTTATTAGAGTCCTTTCTTTTCTGCTTCTTGTTTATCTAGCAAGAGGCTTGTCATATTTGTTTATTTTTTCAAAGAACCAACTTTTTGTTTTATAAATCTTCTGTATGGTTTTTTTTACAAATTTAATTTAGTTCTGCTCTGATCTTTATTATTTCTTTTCTTCTGCTGGGTTTGGGGTTGGTTTGCTCATCCTTTTCCAGATTGTTGATTTGTGATCCTTCTGTCTTTTGGATGTATGCATTTATGGACATAAATTTTTCTCTCAAGACTGCTTTAGCTGAATCCCACGAATTTTGATAACTTATGTCTCCTTTATCATTTACTTCAAAGAATCTTTTGATTCCCATCTTAATTTCCTCCATAACTCAATACTTGTTCAGCAGAAGATTGTTTAGTTTCCATGACTTTGTGTAGAGTTGAGAGTTTCTGTTGGAGTTGATTTCTAATTTTATTCCTTTGTGGCCTGAGAAAATGCATGTTATAATTTCTATTTTTATAAATTTGTTGAGATATGTTCTGTGGCCTAGGATATGGTCAATTTTAGAGAATGTCCCATGAGCTGATGAGAAAAACATATATTCAGTGGTTTTTGGGTAGAAAGTTCTGTAAATGTCTGTCAGTCCCATTTTTTCTAGAGTTCTGTTTAAGTCCATTGTTTATTTATTTATTTTCTATTTGGAGGATTTGTCCTGTTCTGTCAGAGGGTGTTGAAGTCCCTGGCTATTACGATGCTGCTGTTTATCACTTTGTTTAGATCAGGTAGGATTTGCTTTATGAAACTGGGTGCACCTGAGCTAGGTACATACATATTTAGAATTGTTAAGTCTTCTTGATGAATTGTACCCTGCACCATTATATAGTGACCATCTTTGTCTTTCATTACTTTTGTTGATTTAAAGACTAAGTTTTCTGAAATCAGAACTGCTACACCAGCTTTCTTTTGGTTTCCATTTGCATGGAATATTGTTTTCCATCCCTTTACCTTGAGTCTGAATATATCCTTGTGAGTTAGATGTGTTTCCTGAAGACAGCAGATACTTGGCTTGTGTATATTGATCCATTCAGCCAGCCTACGTCTCTTTAGTGGGCAGTTCAAGCCATTTGCATTTATTGAAAAAATTGATAAGTGGGAAAGATTTCTGTTCATCCTGTTGAGTTGAACTTTGTTGCTTTCTTTTCTCTCTTGAGCTATTGTGGTATCTGGCCTTTGACCTTTAGCTTTTGGGTGATTTTACACTGGTGAGTGTCTATTGTACTGATCCATGTATAGCACTGTTCTGAGTACTTCCTGGTGGGCAGGTCTTGTCTTGATGAATTCCCTCAGTGTTTGCTTTCCTGAGAAGGTGTTTATTTCTCCTTTGTATGAGAAACTTAGTTTTGCAGGATACAAAATTCTAGGCTGGACATTATTCTGTTTGAGAAGACTGAGAATGGGGCTCCAGTTTGTTCTGGTTTGTAAGGTCTTATTGAGAAGTGTGAAGTTAGTCCTTTGTAGGTTGCCTGCTGCTTTTGCCTTACAGCTCATAAGAGGGCCTCTTTCATGTTTATTTTGGCCAGTCTGATGACTTGTGTTATGGTGTCTTCCTGTTTGCAATGAATCTTTCCAGGTGACCTTTTAAATGCTCATTCAGAGCCTGCTTGATTACTTCAGTTCAGCTTGAAAAGTTATAAACACCACATTTGAAGAGGGGTGACATAAATATATTTGATGGCGTGCCAGTGAAAAGTGATTATCAATACTATAGGAACAGAAAAAACATTGAAAAGTAGTTAGAATTTCACTCTGTAAAGCATCATCTAGAGGTGAATATTTATTGAGATAACCAAGGACAGTATCTTCTGTTTAATAAGGCAGGTAGGAGTGTACTGTACTATAAAAAAGATTTCTGACAAAAATTAGATAAAAAAGGTTTTCAATCATGAAGAACTGAAAAAGGTTTTTAATACTTACTTACCTAGAAAGTAAGGTATTTAGACAGAGTGGTGTGGCTTTATCAAAGCTATTTCATCATGTTTTTAAAAAATTTTCTGGGTACATATCTGTTCCAAAAAGTTGAAGAGATAATTCTTGGTTATGTGAAAATCTATGAAGGTGGCATATCTTGTTGACTCACAGTGAAGTGCCTTTGAGGAAAGTCTTAAAAATTACAGAAAGCAGTTGAATTCAGACTATTGGAAAGAATGTGAAAGAATATTCCAATATTAGAAGCTAAATAGGTTCACTCCAATCTTTTTTCCTTTACAAATGTGCATGGTTCTTTGGTTTCCTAAAGCACTTTTGGTGTTTAAATTGATAGGAAGGAAAGAACAAGTCTTAATGCCTTATGGCTCCAAGACCTGGTTTCCAGTCATTTCACATATGGCTCAGAATGTCAATAATGGAAATTTGATCTATTTTGATTACTCTCCAGCTTTATTACTTTAATTCATTCTTTGACCATAAATCTTGTCCTTTCAAGGACGATTCTGGAATTAAGCTCAGAATTAAGATCTTCTGTTACTGAAAATTATATCCACTGTTTAAACCATTTTGCTTTACTAAGACTGTAATGAAAAATTTTAAAAGATCACATTTCTAGGAACTCCTAAAGAAGAAATGGGCCATTCAGTAATATCACTGAGAGCAAATGAAAGCACTGAACACTCCAACACACAGAAACAAAAGTATCTTTACAAGAGACGTTAATGCCAGAAAGGAAAGAAAGCTGAGAAGAGCCCACCCTGGCATAACCCAAGCCCAACCTTACATAGCTGGAGTCCATCCTAGTAAGGCCCAAGCCCACCCTGGCATGACCCAGAGACACAGGGGTCAGTCGAGCTCTATGGGCAGCTTCCATACTCCTCTCACAGTTCAACAAGTCAGCATATAACCCAGAGAAATAGAGGATACTGGTGGGGTGCTCTGTATAGGGGGCTGGCAACAGTGGGATGTTCTCTGGAATAAATCTGTAGAAAGCCAAATGTTTCTTCTGGCTACATTGCTTCTGACAGTATATAATCCAAAATTGTTTCCTTGGCCTTCCAAAAAGTTCCATAAGCTACTTAATGGGATACAATAAATCCCTTTCTTTTAAAACTATCTAGAGGGAATTTTGTTCTTTACAAAACATCCTGCAACTAAGAACCCTGCCAGTATTTGTTGCCATTATTAGAGAATAAGCTAAACCACTGTTTAAAAAAAAAAAGAAACAGCAACTCTAAATACGGGGGCTTAAATACTTTAAAGCTTATTTCTTTCTCATATCACAGTTAAAGATGGGTATCTGGGCTAAGCCCTATAAAATCATCTAGGTCCCCAGGCTAGTGGGCAACTCTTCCATCTTCTACGTTTGGCTTTTCTCTCCAGGTTGAGGGTGTTTGCTCCAGTTGTCCTCAACTGCACTGTGTCCACATTCCAGGCCATAGGAAGGAAAAAGAAAACATAGAGGTCAAACAACTTCATTTTGAAGAACATGAGGCATAAGTTGTTCCTAAAACCTAGAAGCTAAAACCAAAACTTAAAGCCTCTCCAAGAGAAGATGGAAAACGTAATCCCTAACTGGAGTGGGCATTAGCTTAGCCAAAATTTGATGACTGTGAGTTCTTTTAGTGAAAAAAGAAGAGAAGAATGGATATGGAAGAAACTCCAAAACTTTATTCAAGGGGACATTATCAACTTTTGACACAGACATCCCCTGTACAGAGGCTTTCACTGTATCCTTTTCCCCTATGGCAAAGATCCTTACAAGAAGCAGCACAGCAGTGGGAAGATCAGAAATTGTTTCTCATTCCCTCTGTCTCAGTAGCAATGTAACGGTGAGATGGCCATAGCTGTTTTGACCCTCTTAATAGAACTAAAACATCTAGATTTTAAAACCTATCAACTCCTTCCTTCAGTGTAGTGAGAACCTGCTCTGTGTAGACACTATAAGATATAGAAGTAAACAAGGCAAGCCTGGCTGCTGCCCTTGTGATACTTATATCCCAGGATGGAAGATACACACTGAACAATTTACGGAGAGTTGATTACTTAACTAATTATTAATATAATAAATGCTCCAAGGAAGCACAGGGTGGATATAAGTATGTATATAACACAGGATTTGACCTAGGCTGCAGAGATCAGGAATGCTTTTCTTTTTAAAGTGATATTTAAGTATAAAAAATTATGGACAGATAAATAGTAAAATAAAATTTATCTCTGCTGGTTGGCAAATCATTTATTCTACAGACCATCCTATTTCACCTTTTAGTTATGATTAGATTAGAACTTTTGTCATTTAAAATATATATCAACTTAATTTTTTGAATAGGTATTCATTTTTCTGGTTTAAACATCAAAAAGTGTAGAAATGTATGTAGCCAAAATTTTCCCTCACATTCTTGGCCTCTGTAGCTCCCCAGTGGGTAACACTGTTGTTGGTTTCTTATTATCCTTGATAAGAATTTGTATTTATCTAAAAAATAATAAATATATATTGTTTTTCTTCTTTTAAATTACAGATAATAGGATATTATATGCATTTTACTGCTCCTTGCTATTTTCACTTAATATAGTTTGGAGATATTTTGATATATTAATAAAAATGTCTTTTTTATTTTTACAAAGTCATAGTATTCCATTTTATAGATATACTATTAATATATTTAACCAGTCCCTTATTGGTGAACATTTAGGTTGTTTCCAGTGTGTTGCTATTATAAACAGTGCTTCAGTGAATAGTGTCCAAGTGTCATTTCATTCTTATGTGTTTGTATCTATAGAATAAGTTCCCACCCCATTTGGGATTTATGCTGGGTTATGATGTGAGGTACACATCAAGCCATATTTTCTCCATGTGGCTTCCTGGTTGTTCCTAGATGATTCATTGAGGGTGTCCCTTTTTCTAACTGATTTGAGATACCTCATTCATTATATACTAAAGCTCCACAAGTATTTAGGTCTATTTCTGACTATATGTTCTGTTGTATTGGTCTGTTTGCCTATTTATGTGTCAGTACTGTATTTTATTAATTACTGAGGCCTTATCTGACAGAGAAAATGCCCCTTTAGGGCTCTCCGTTTGTAGAGATTTTCCAAATTTTTTTGTTTCTATTTCCATATGAACTCTTTTTTTTTTCTTTTTAACTTTTTCAGACAGGGTCTTGTTATGTTGTCCAGGCTGGTCTCAAACTTCTGGGCTAAAGTGATCCTCCCACCTCTAAGTAGCTGGGATTAGAGGCACATGTGCCCATGTCCAGCTTATTTCCATATGAACTTTAAAATCACTTCCAGTCTAGCCTAGTGCTGAAAAAAATAAAAAACACCCAGATTTTATTTTTATTGAAATCACATTAAATTTCTAAATTAACTTAGAGAGGCTCAACATCTTTATAATGTTGAGTGTTCCTATCCAAAATGCCTTTCCATTTGTTCAAGACTTCCTTTTGTCTTCCAAAGAATGTTTTAAAGTTTTTTTCTCTAGAATAATGGGCCTTGAATGTTTCTTTTCAGGCACTTTACCTATGAATGTGGTCTTCCATTATATTTTCAATAAATATTAATTGTATATATGAAAAATTTTGTATATTAATTTTGTACATTGCTAATTTACTGAACTTTTTGTTTTTTAGTTGACTTCTTTGGATTTTCTAGGTATGTTACCACAGGATCTGCATATAGTGATAGTTTTATTGTGTTGTTAATTTTCACATCTCTGATTTCTTTCTCTTGCGTAATTGCATTAGTTAGTACTTCTAGTACAATGTGGTGATAGGACCATTCTTGCCTTGTTCCTAAGTAGGGATATTCTAGTGTTTCCCCTGAACCATGATATCGACTTGGGAGATGAAATAAATATATTTTAATATTTAAAAAGGTATCCATTGATAAATGCTTTCTTAAGAATTTCATCAAGAATGAATATTGAATTTTGCCAAATGTCTTTTCAGCATATATGAAGGTGATCATATGATTCTCCTCATGCCTACTACTTGGTAGATTTTATCAATAGATTAATAGATTTTCTAATATTGCAACTCCCTTGAGAGACACACACACACATTCATAACAAAATAAGGAGGAAATACTCATGACAACTATAGTCCTTACTTCTATAACTGGTCATGTGGTCATAGCTGATATTTATAACTATCTTTTTCCATGACCTATTTTGTATTCCCTTTGTTTTCAGCAAGCACCTCAACTAATCATAGTTCTTCATCTCATGAAGCGATCCAAATCTTTCCAGAAGGGTTTGAGACATTAGTACTGTAGCCCTGCCTGGATTGAGTTGTAGTTTTCTGCTGACCTTAATCACAGGGCATGGTAATATTAAGAGATGCCCTAAGGGTTCTCTTGTATTGCAGACATAATCCTCCTTACCTCCACTGTGGAGCAGCAGTTCAATTTCCCTTTGGTAGTCAGGACTAATCGCTCTGGCTGGTACATTAACTCCTTTCTTTTCTTGTTGATTCAGAGGCATGAGGAGCCCAGAGTAGCCAGGCAGCAGGCTTAATTTCCAGTTCAGTGGAATCATTGCTGTGTCTCTTGGTGGAAGCATTCTTCCTGCAGGGACGAAGACCTCTAGGCCATCAGAGGATAAGGTCATAGGAACAGGAAGCAAAAATTCTGCTCATGGGTCACTAGGAGTAATAGTGAGTGGTGCCACTTTCACTTCCACTCCTTGATTTCTAGACCCATGAACCCTGGCTAAGAGAGAAAGAGTACTGTATATTGGACACTGACTCAGAGCATATGCAGCCTTCTGGAGAGCCTTGTTCCAGCCCTGAAAGGTATTGCCACCTAGCTGGTGCTGTAACTTAGTCTTTAAAAGGCCATTTTACTGTTCTAGCAAACCAGCTGCTTCAGGATGGTGGGGAATATGGTAATACCAGTGAATTCCATGCTCATGGACCATTGACATACTTCTTTGGCTGTGAAGTGAGTTCCTTGATGGGAAGCAAAACTGTATGGAATACTGTGATGGTATATAAGACATTCTGTCAGCCCACAGATGGTAGTTTTGGCAGAAGCCTTGCATGCAGGGAAGGCAAATCCATATCCAGAATAAGTCTATTCCAGTGAGAACAAAACGTTGCTCCTTCTGTGATGGAAGTTCAATGTAATAAACCTGCTTCCAGGTAGCTGGCTGATTACCCTGGGGAATGGTGTCATATCTGGACTCTGTTGGTATCTGCTGCTGGTAGATGGGATACTCAGCAGTGGCCGTAGCCAGCACAGACTTGGTGAGTGAAAGTCCTTATTGCTGAGCCTACACATGACCTCCATCCCTCTCATATGGCCATTTTGTTCATGACCCTGTTGGACAATGACAGGAGTAGCTGGGGAAAGAGGCTAACTGGTATTCAAAGAATGGGGCATCCTATTTCCTTGATTAGAATCCTTTTCTGACCTTTGGTGAAGGTTTACATGAGACACAAATATCTTCATGGTTTTTTTTGCCCATTTTTGTGCCCATCCACATACCTCTTCCTCAAATTTTATTGTCATCAATTTCCCTGTGATGGTCCTTCCAAGTCTCTGGCTGTCTAGCTAAACCACTGGCCGCAGGCCATGGATCAGTATATAATCATGCATCTGGCCATTTCTCTCTCCAAGCAAAGTGTACAACCAGGCACACTGCCCAGATAGGGTGAACCCAGAAAGGGGCTGTAGTGCTGCAGCTGCCCACTTTTGGGTGATGCCTACATATCATGCAGAACCATCTGTGAACCAGGCTGGGGTCTTCTGTTCCTCTGTCAGCTGATTGTAGAGAACTCCCCACGATGCCATAGGTGCAGGCTGGGAGAAAGAAGGCAGTGTCTCATGAAGCTTATTCTCTGTTTTCTTTGTTTTGATTTCTGTATGTAATTCCACTGTTATTGAAAAAGATTTGCAATTTTGTTCTCATTGTTACTTTTGTAATTATAGCTTCATTTAATATTCTTATTTTTTCATATCTTTAGATACTGCCTATTAGTTCCCTTATATGAGCAATGATAAAATTAGGATCTTTCCTATTTTTCCTCCTTTCCCTACCTCATCTATCACCTAGCTTTAGAATTTACCTTTGTATTCTGAAATATTTATACAGAAATTACTTAATGTGTCATTTAAAAATGATATCCTTTTACTCCAGATACTACACATGAGGGAATCAGTGTATTTTCCTCTCACTTTCTTTCCCACTCCTCTTCCAAATTTTTAAATGGTACAATTTCTACCATGTTAGAGCACACAATATTTATATTCTCTTATGTCACTCTAATATTCACTTTTTTAGCCTGAGTTCTACATTTTACACATGAACCTGTATTTTTATCATGAATTTTTAAGTTATTTATGGATGAAATTATGAGAATAATTTGTAGATATTTAGTTATATATCATCTTTAAGCAAAATTAAGCAAAAACATCAGGAAATTATAAACTCAGTAAAATAAGATTGAACTCTTAAATCTAATGATTTGAGAAGAAAGATGGACTAAAACATTTTTCTGGCAAAAATCCTTTTCATTTGGCCTTTTCTGTTCTCTTTCCAACATCCAAAAAAAAAAAAAGTCAACTGAGAAATCAAAAAGCAGCTATACTGTGTCATCAAATCCATGTTAAATCCACATATGGTTTGAAAATATTTGAGACCTAGCCATATATAAGCAAAGGCAGATGCTTAACTTTTTTTTTTAGTTGATAGTATCAGTGTTATTAACTCTGTTAGATGATATTGGAAGTACTCTCAGTTCTACCCACTAGAATATACCATTGTAACTTAACAAACCACAGGATTGATATCCCTTCCACCTTTCAGATCCTAAGAGCTAGCCTACAGTTCACTGGTCTTGAGTGGCCTTCAAGTGCTTTAAGAATGTTCTTCCAGAGCCCATTCCAACCCTAATCTTGTTCTTTGGTACTTCTGGAGCTGGTCTAGCATCCAAGTGGAAGAGTGTGAGCCAAAGGTTTCTAAATGTTCCACGCATCCCAGAATGGTTGTCTTAATTTTGTTGATGTGCTGAGAGTTGGGGCAAGGAAGGAAGTCCTGGGTTTATTGATTATCTCTATTTTTTGCATAAGTCACTTCACCTTTCTTAGCTCTTAAAATATGAATAATAATGTCTTCCTTGCGAGTTTCATTTGGATGTGAGGGCTAAATGAGCAATGCATGTGAAAGTAGTTTATAAGCTGTACAGTACTAAACCAATAGGAAAATGGCATTATTTAATTTTGTTTGGTGGCAGGTAAAGGGGAGGAAAAGCACAAAACCAAGTCTCAGTGATAGAAATAAGTGGAAGAGAACACATGGTCAGATTCTAAAAATGTTTTTAATTTTCTTTATGCAGCTCCATACTGCCACATGCTAAATGCCTAAGTCCTCATTATGATCCATCAGAGCTGACAGGTGTAGCTTGACATTTTTCTGCACACCTAGCCTGGAGAGAATATCCATGCCAACCACATTCTTGGACTTGCTTTCCCAAATGACTTTTTACCAACACATTGGCACCAGCTGGGGCTACACAAACGCACAAAGCAGCCGTATTTAAATGCTTTAAAATCTAGTGAATAAGTGACTTGTATGCAACTTCTGGCTAAAAAAGAAAAAAAAAATCTAGTGAATAAGGATTTTATTGGTGCTAACAAAACTATTGCCAAATGGGACAAACTTTTGAACAAATTTTTAAACACAATAGTGATTAAAAGCTTCTGAATAGATATTTTTGGTCGTGTGAATTTTGATAGCTTGATTTTAATCAGTATGTCTTTGTAATCTTGACTCTGATTTTCAAAACCAACTAGATTATTATTCAAATAGGCCTAACGGGGGAAATTTTTCTGTTGCATTGGACTTGTTCTATAATGATCAGCCTTTATACATCTGCTAAATTTCTGAGAACATGCCTCTTAGTGGACAACCCCTCTGTTCCCCATTAAAGATTCTCTGAACTTATGTTTTAGAAACAGGCTTAATGTATGCAAACTAGATCACAGGCACTGATTTGGAGATTGCAAATAGAAACTGGGAGTCCTGCAGAATTTTAGCCTTTTACATTACTCTTCAGATCATTCATAGGTTGTAAGGGTGGCACAAGAAATCTTCTAGCTTCCAAGGCTTTTAAGGTCTTTGGGCTACCAGTTCCTAGACATTTCCATGAACCACACATGAAGGAAACAAAGGCAACTTAGACTGAGTATTCATTCATTTTCTATAATTAAATTTATAGATGAGAATATTTGGTAACACTGCATTTACTACAATGAGTCAGTGTACTAAGTACTTGGCATACATTATTTTATGTTATCTCATAATAATCCTATGAGATGAGTATAATTACTCCATTTTATCCATCAGGTAACCAAGTACAGAAAGCTCAAGGACCTTGTTGAGGTCTATCCACAAAGCTCATGTTCTTAATCATGATACCCCTAAATTTTTTCACATAAGCATGCTATCTATTTTATTAATTTTGGCTTTGTAATATTGTAGCATGGAAGAACTTCATCACTTTTCTTTCAAAAATTTAAGAACAATAAAGACTTGAGTAAATACATATGGACAATGTGGACATTTGGAGAACAAATGTTGATTTTCAGACTTCCTATTGATATTTTACTTGAAGAATTCTTTTGAAAAAATGTATGTATATATTCATCCACTGGAACTGGCATTAGGCCAAAGTTGAACTCTTCTGATATCCAGGGAATGATGACATCTATTTCAGACACAAATATGCTGAAGTCAGGATAATATCCAACATGAAAAATGTGGGAAAAGCACCATCCCAAGTTTGTGCTGACCCAAGGCAGTTGTTTATTGTCACGCCATCAAACCAAACTCATTCCTCCTGGAAATGCAATCGATTCTTTAGGTGCAGAGAATTTTAAAAACCTGCATTTGAACATTAGTAGCCTCTCAGAGGATCTGGGAACTCTCAATTTGCTCACAACTCACGCAATGATGGTTATTTTGGTCCCTGGATGAGCTCACCCATTTCTGATCTTGCTCTATTGAGTGTAACTTGAGTTTGAAAACTAATGTTGCTTTTACTAATTTTGTATTTGAAAGGGACACAAATTAGTAATTAATGTTTTGTTAATTTTTGTCTATTCCCATGTAATCTTTTTGGCTTGAAATAAAATTTCCTGTAGGTACTTAATTTGATTTGATTGACTATGTATTATCAGTTCAGTATAGACATCTGTTAAAGTTCACTAGTTACATGGCTATATGCAGACATATTGTTGCTCAAGCTGAGCGTATTTGAAAGTAAGACAGTGGCTCAATAAATTATGATACATTCAGTTAGATAATTTCTTTCTTAAAGTAGATATGAGAGGTATTTCTATGTTCCATTAACATATGCATGTTAAATGTAAGGCTTATATGACTTGTCCAGATGGGGATCGATTTCTCTAATGATTAAAATATGATTACATTTCAATGGGTACTTTCTATGCTGTTTGTGTTAAATAGTATTTCGGTTATCCAAGTTCTAGATAAGTCATCTTACCCTTATAATTTTGGAAATATAAGGGATTCCATCATTTAAAAAAATTAGAAAGAAGTACTTGAATTCCAATACGTTTTTAAAATTATAGTATAATTAAGTCTTAGGCAGACATATACTATTTCTGGCAACAGCCAATGACTATGTATACCAAAAGCAATACAGTACATGAAATCTGGATTTTTTGTTGTTGTTAAAGGGCATGGTTTGAGAGACTTATCCTGATAAATTATTAATTTCTGCAATGTTCCGTGCACACCATCCCCTTCTCAGAGGACTAAGAAATGTGGAGAGTTAGGAGGTAGAACCTTTAAGCAGGAAGTTGGCTCCTTTCTAAAAATCTTCGGTATTGTAAGTAGTCTCTGTGACAGATAGTGCCATTTCTTCTGAGCTGATCCTATCAACGTGGCATTCCTCCTGGACAAGATAAAGATGAGCTAAAGGTACAGAAGCCCCATAGACCAGGCTTTTGCCACCATATATGTTTCACAGAATTGCAGCTCAGGTCAAGATATGTCACTGGAAAAGAACTTTATAACTCTCAATAACTGTGAGCAGTATTAGAGAAAAAAAAAATATATATATATATATGCCATAGGGCTGTTTGAGAACGGAGTAACACAAAGCATGAAAATAAAACATGCTTGAACAAAGCATGAAAATACTTACAGCGCCTGACATATTTCAAGCCTTCACTAAATGTTAGCTATTCTTTATATTTTTATTGAAGACATACACACTGTGGCTCAGAATGTGAAATTCTTGTTCTTGCCAGAAACAGTCAAACTGAGAATAATAATTTTTTTGATTGGTCATGTGTCATATTTGCTCTGGGGGAAAAGTTTCACAACACTGCATTGGTACATTAACAGCAACAACAAACCCAAAGAAGCAAAATGCACAAAATTTTTAGTCATGAGGCATATTTTCAACATATTTGAATGAATGAGTCACTTGTTTGTTATCAATAAACTTATAATTTATCTCACCTTTCATTGCCTTTTCTCTAGAGAATAGCTGCAGAAAGTTGTTTTTTTCTTTAAAGTTCACTTTCAATTTACATTCTAAAACTGTAAATAGATAGAAGAATGAAACGGTAAAAATCCACAAGCCCCCTCGGTGTGTTCAGATAAAAGGAATAATTGGGCAGTGGGAAGCTGTGGTGATTTGGGGGAATATGAAGCGTATTTCTGACCATTAAGTTTGCTAAAAGCTCACAGATTGCCAAGAGTTTATCAGGAAGCCAATATAATTATTATCTTTCTTGATATTCTCTTAACTTTTGAGGAAGGACTGGCACATTGTATTTAGTACCATGAGATCCATAGTCCTTTAATAAAATATGGTTCCTAATTTCAAAGCACTCTTATTTCTACTGACATGATCATGAGACATTTATTTTATACTCACAGTCTATGAGGCACCATGCTAGACTTTGCAGTGACTGGGAGGAACTTGGACGGATCCTTGTCCTGTAAAGGCTTATTATCTAGTTGGAAGAATAGGGCATCTACAAGTTCAAGACTGAGTTCTTTAGGACATTTTTACTATAGGCTGACTGTAGGGTAAGGACACAAAATGTCATCAAAGTATTGGATCAGCTCGTACCAGTCGGATCATTGCACTCATTGTTGTACTCAAACTTTACTATCCTTTTGAATCACCCAGAGATCTTGTTAAAAAGTAGATTCTGGTTCACTGGGTCTGGGCTGCCACCTAAGATTCTCAATTTCTAACAAGCTTTCAGGTGACCTGGATGCTGCTGTTCCACAGACCACCCTTTGAGAAGAAAGTCTCTAGAGCAGTGATTCTCAAACTGACTGCTTATGAGAATCACCTGAGAAACTGAAAAATCTTGATATTTCCAACCCTTTCCAAAGGTGGGGAATTCCCCATCCGACCCCACACAAGAGTCCGGGAGCTTTTATCCCTCCTCAGGCTTTCTGGCCACAATGAATAGGGGTTAAGAGTAAGCCCCACAAGCCTGGAGTAAGATTGCTCCTCTCCAGGCATGGCAATTTTACATGAAGAAAAGAAAAGATGGACAGGAATCCATGTCATCGGAATCATGCAGCCGCTCCAAAATGTTCCAAGTATTCCTCCAAGTCACGTTAATAGACGAAGGTTCTGTGGTATTTCCTAAGTATTTTTTAATGGAGTTTAAAAGAAAGTATATTTGTCTGAGTTTTCCACATTGGACCAACATATCTATTTATGCCAGTCTGTTTCTGATACATTGGTAGGTTTTAATTAATGTTAGGGATGCTACTCACCTAAGGATAAATATTAGCTGGGAACATAGGGAATGAAAGGTTTCAATCACTTGTGTGTCAGCTAATAAGATATTTTACAAGATACAAAGGCAGATACATTTCTGTAGTTGCACTTTCTTCCTTGAATTTTTGTTTTGAAAATTGTAGTTCTTCAGAAAAGTTGAAAAATTAGTAAAATAAAACTTTTACGCCCTTCACCTAGATTCACTACTTTTATATACTTTGTTGTATCTTCCACTTTTGTTGTTATTATTGAATCACTAAAAGAAGTAGACATCCTGGCACCTCATCCCAAAATACTTCAGCATGTGTCATCTAAGAACAAAGACATTTTCTTAAATAACTGTAATAACATTATCATGAACAAGAAATTCAGTTACAATCCAAATTTCTTATATTGAAACCAAAACATCTTTTATGGCTGTCTTTTCTATCTTGATATAGATTTTAAAAGAAACTCCTGTTGAGTTATAAGGATAGCTTTCTTCAGTCAAACTAGTTAAATATCAATAAACCATGTAAGTTAATGGTAATTCTTAAAGTGCTGTATTTCTACCATTTGTTTTGTGGAGTTAAAATCTTTATGCTATTTTATCAAATTTACCAAAAATAATACTGCAGTTAAGATACAGTAACATTGTACTGGATCAAGTAATATTTATTTAGGGACTTCTTACCTTGGGCCAATTTATCAGTACCATGGAAGACAGGAAATTACATATTTAGAATATTGAATAGTTGTAGTGTTGACTTCTTTTGTATTAGTAGCTTCTAATCTTACCTGAAGACGCCAGACTTATAGATGCTGAAGTTAGTGAGGTCAGGTAAAATGGATGTCTCTCTTTTCTAAGCAGTTTTATTTTATGGTTGATTGGTTTATCTTCCTAGCTACATGTGAAATATTTTTAATGCTATTCCACCAAGTCTTTTCAATAGCTTCTTTAAGCTGTTGACCATTTAGCTAATGATAGTGAAATGATATGTAAAAATGTAATCTTAGAAATTGAGGTTTTCCTTTGTTTATTTTCTTTAGAAAATATATTAGGCTGATAAAATATGTTGCTTCCCAAGATATTAATATTTCCTTTCAGAACACTTATTTGATCCAATCTTTCACCAACCATATCTCTCCCAAACCTTTCCACTATGCCTTTGGAACACATATTTCATCATGCTTTGTTGCTAATGGGCTTATAATAACTACCTCAGGTTGTTAAAAGGATTTAATGAGACAATGCATATAACATACTTACCACAGTGCCTGGGACATATTCATCATTCAATAGATGTCAGCCATTTACTTTAATAATAACCTTTATTATTGCTACAACTACTATTATTATTTTAGTTAAGTATTCCAGGCAAAAAGGATATATACAAAGATGGTGAGGGTGAGAGGCCAGTGGGGTGGCTTGGGGAGAGCATGTACACAGTGGTGCAGGACTGGATTCACCTTTTTCAATAACTATACCTATGGTTTATACTGTGTTTGCCAAGTTTTAATATTATAGTTACGCTTGCTTCCTAAAACGAATCAGAAAGCTTGCTATCTTTTTCTATGTGTTTGAATAACACAAATATTTAATATAAATATTACCTATTTTAAGGGTAAAATATAACCCAATTACAGAACTATCTTGCCTTGGTACATGTTCATGTGGCTTATCTTTTTTTGTAAGTGAATGATCTTTGTTACCTTTCCAATCTAGTTTATAGTTATGAGTCTTTTTAGGGTTTTTTTAAACCTTCTTGGATCAATTTTGGCATTTTATACTTTATAAGAAACATATAGTTCTTGCAGATTTTTAAATTATACAGAAACCTAATATTCTCTTATAGTACTTTTAATCTATTCAGTATCTATGGTATCTTTCTCATTGCTCACCTCTCATGTTTTTGTTTTCTCTTCCCTTTAATAAGACTAACTGGGTCTTTCAGTTTTTAATTCTTTTTTGTCTTTTTTGTTAGTTTCTATTTATTTTATTATTTTAATCTTTTATCTTTATTGATTTGTGTCTCCGACTATCTTTTGGTTTGTTTTGGTATTCTTTTCCTAATATTCCAAGTCAAATGACTTAATTTTAGTCTTTATTTTTAATAATAAAAATATTGAAGAAGTAAGTTTTTCTCTGAATTTTGCCTTAGTTATATCTCAGATATTTTAATATAAAGTGGTCTTTTTGTTATTTTCTAAATAGTTATTTTTTACTTTGGTCTAAGTTTATTTTGAATGTTTCTTAATTTCTGATAGTAAAGTTTTTACTCCTTTTTAAATTGTTGATATCTAGTTTTGTTGGATTGTAATCATAAAACAAGGCTTGGAAAAATTCCTGTTTTCTGGAATGTATTAAGTTTCTTTGTAGCCAAATATACATCCAAATATGATGATTAGAGGAATAATGTGTGTTTTTTGTTTGTAAGATACATATTAATATTTCTATAAATATAGATATATATTAGATATATACATACATTATGTTTCTAAAGTTGCCCTCATTTTCTAAGAGTGCTAATGTTGCTTGCCACAAAAAATAGTGTATTATCTCTTTTTTGTGAATTGTACCTTTTGTCATTCTGTAAGATCTCTCTTTTTCCTTGAATTCTTATTTATTCTAAATATTACTATTGTGGCTTTGTTTTCTTTTTGTATATATATTCCTGGTATGTATTTAATAGTCATTTATTTTTGTCCCTTCTTTTTAGGTGTGTTTCTTATTGCTGTAACAACATTGAGCAGTTAGGGAGCAGACGTGCCTCTCTGGGGGAACTCACAAGTGTCCACTGGCCTAGCATTCGTACTGAACCACAGAAGTTGTGGTCTCTGTCCCAGGCTTCAGCCAAAGGCAAATCTTCCCTGTGACTGGTCCTTTTGTTGTCACCTGAGGCCACAGAGAATACACTGAACCTGTTCAGTTCTTAAAGATATCTGGAGAATGCAGTCTCAGACTGATTGTTTGAGAATTGCCAGCATGTTCCAGAGATTCTTTAGATGTATTGTTGCATGGAGTAAAGTAGGGTCAGGAGATGTGTGCCAAGGTCAAGGTCTTCTCTTATGTTTTAAAAATATTCACATTTCGGGTTTGGCTTCTTCTAAAGAGTAGCTTGTATATGTACAGAGGGCCTATCACAGAACTATAGTGTTGGTTCACTAAGATGCTGTCACCTTAATATTTACCCAAAGTTATCTAATGGCTTTAAAGGGAAGAAAAGATGGCAAAGACTATTTCAGAAGCCTAAACCCAGTCAACCAAGGAGATGTTGCTATTGGTGCTCAGACTATTTCGCTTGTGAGGTTCCTTATTTCCTTAAGTCATAAAGATTAAAATTTAATCACATTTGAGACTCCATAAATGGGCCCCATGTGGCTTTCCTCTTTCCTTTGAGCTTGATGCACTTTCACTGGCTCCTGAGTCCTACATATCTGACAATTGCTTCAGACCTCAGACATGCTTGAATTATTTTATGCAAATCATTTGAAGAGACAGAGTATCAACTGTTCTTTATTAGGTTTCCTTGTAAACTGGTTTCTAATTTATCCAATACTTTTTATTTATCCAATTGGTGTCTAGGTCCTACTATAGATTCTTTGGAAGTAAAGAAATAAAGGTCATATCTGTAGCCATTTTGTTAAAATGAGATTTTTTTTTCATATTCTATTGTAAAATAAAATTCCTTTGTTTTTTCAGAATTTCATTTCATAAAAATCATTATCCAGGAATTATTCTATCAAGCAGCATTATTTAATGATAGATACATAACCTTAAAACAACAGGAACTTTGCTAAGAGATGGCTGCATTTATATATACATTAGATAAATAGGACTCTCCCCTAACCTGCCCTATTGTAATCCCTTAAATAGAATAGGACTTCTTTTTTTTTGTCTATAATTTTTTGGTTTAAATATTTAATGGGCTGTTGTTTGTTTTGTTTTGCTTTACTTTCATGGAATCATTGAGATCTTACATCAAAGATATCATCTAAGATAAAAGTTTTATTTTATTTTTAACTGAACCACACTGAAAGAACAAATGCAAATTAAAGTAGGTAGCGTTAGACTAAATTAAAAGTATACTGAATTACTGACTGTCTTGGAAATTTTTTTAACTGCATGATTTAGTCAAACAAAATCATTAGCTCTCTTTTTTTCAAAGTAAACAACCTCTACATATAAATTACACTGAGCGATGTCTGTGATTATGAAGTATAAATAGAATTTTGATAGCACGTACTCACAAATACTCAAAAACGTAGGTTAATACGCAATACTCTTTCATTTGGTAGTTGGAAATTGAGACCTGGCAGGAGTGATAAATATTGGAATTAGGGTCTTGCAGAGCACGGAGAACATTTAATCTTCTATTTAGGATTTGAAACACAGTAAAGCAGCCACGTTTCACTGTCCAGATTAATGCTCACTCCTGCATGTCGTGCCACCAAAAGAGAAGCAGCAGCAGACATAGCAGCCACTGTAAAGAGGAAGGTGACACACTGAGGCAACGCGGAGCTGGCATGGGGCAATTCAGTGCAGCTATTGGCTTGGCCTTGGGAACCACTGGCCTGGTGTGATGCCTCAAATGCATGAGTAGCACCAAAAAGGAGCTGGATTTCTGCATGAAAATAATTTATATCAAAGGACCTTCCAAGAACAGCATTATTTTAATGGATGTTTGGCCTCTGATTTCATCCTTTCTCTCTTTCACTTCAAAGAACTTAAAAAAATAAAAGTGCCTGGAGTTTGTACTTACCACAATACCCAGAGACAGACAAGCCACAAAGACCATTCTATAGATGGCACGAGCCTGGTGCCAGGCACATGGAGGTGCTCAATAATGGTAGCCATTAAATAACGGGAAAATAGGGTAGCTGTACGGGCAGGTCTCAAGAGCTGGTGCCAACCTAAGATTTTCCATTTATACTAGAATTAGTTTTGCTAACTGAATTCTCATAGGTAGAAATGAAATCTGCATACTTGCCTGAGTTTTACAATCAAGTCTTTCAGAAACATCAGCCATTCACCTCTCTGGGCCTCAGTCTCTTCAGTGTTTATTAAAACTCCCCACCCCACGGTGCTCTCTGACTCTTGCTCCACGTGCCTGCCACAGATCACTGTTTCCACTTTCACCACTCAGTACTGGCCTCTGCTCTCACTCCCATGGCCCTTGCCTGTGACAAACTAGTGGTCAAATCCTTATCTTTCTTGATCTCTTTGCAGCGGTCGACACAGGGAATACTCCTTCTGACTCAAAAGTCTTTCTATCTTGGTTTCCATGACAGCTCTGGCTACTCCTTCCCAGACTTTTCCAAAGGTTCCTCCTCCTCCTCTTGACTCTGAATGTTCTGTCCTCAGCTCTCTCCTCATTCTACACTCTTTCTCTTTGCAATCTCATCCATTCCCATGACTTCAACTACCACATGCATGCTGATAAGTCATAAATCTCTTTATTTAGCAACAAGAGAACTCCAAATCTTGACATCCAAACTCTTGGTCAACACCTACAATTGATGTATCAGAGGCACCTCCAGCTTACGTGTACAAAATGGAACTCACATCTCCTTTAGACTGACTCCTTTTCTACCCATTTGCTTAAGCCAAAATCGTGTAGCTTTTCTTGTGTCCAATAACACTTTGTAAATAACCTTATTAAAACACTTATTACCCTATATTTTAATTGTCTTTTTTCTTATCTGTCTTCCTTATGAAGACTGTTATCATTGTTGCCCAAATGCCTAGCACAAATCATTAAATGACCTGGTATACAGAAATGCTGGATAATGTCCAAAACTAGCTGGGTTATAGTCAATTTAAATTAAAACACTAAAATATCCACTGGAAATTCAAAGTAATCTTTAACTTTAATTTTAATGATGAAATTGGTAGATTTAGCTTATTATACAAGTAATGGATTTCTTTGCACTTAGTTTTTGTTAGGTATTAAACATTTAAAAAATCAACTTTAAGTATAATTTACATCCAATAAAATGCACCCATTGTAAGTGTACAAATATACACACTCATCAATCAAGACACAGAACTGCAGCATCAACAATTCATTGAATGTTGAAGATACAACCATGAACGAGATAGGATATGTACTATTACTAGCTCTTGTGAAGTTTACATTCTAGAATGAAAAATCCAGACAATAAAATAAGATATAGAACATTTCCCTCACTCCAAATATTTTCCTCTCCCTTCCATCCACACCTGGCCCTAGGCAGCTAGTGGTCTGCTTTTTGTTCATATATTAGTATTGTCTGTTCTAGAATTTCATATGAGTGGAATTAAACAGTATGTATTCATTTATATCAGCCTTCTTTGGCTCGATATGGTATTTTTAAAAATATATCCATATTTCTGTACATATAAATAGTTCATCCTTTTATATTGCTGAGTAGTATTCCATTGCAGGGATATACCACAATTTTTCCATTTACCTGTTGGTAGACATTTGGGTCATTTCCAGTTCTGAGTTATTATGAATATAGCTACTATGAACATTAATATACAAGTCCTGTGTAAACATATGCTTTCTTTTGTTTTCAGTAATAACATTACAGTAGATTTGCTGGGTCATATGGTAAGCATCTGTTTAATTTTATAAGGAACATCCAAACTGTTTTCCAAGGTGTTTATACCATTTTACATTCCAACTAGCAATGTATGAGAAGTACAGATGGCCTACATTGTCTTCTATACTTAGTATTTATCAGTCTTTTTGATTTTAGCCATTCTACTGGGTAGGTAGTAGTATTTTGAGATTTAATTTGAATTTTCATTGTGGTTAATGGTGTTTAGGATGGTCATTTATTACGATGTTTGGTATTAACTGGTTACTATTAACTTAACTTGTATTAGATGTTACTTTACTGACAAGCTAAACATGAGCTAGAATATCACCAGTTGTGATGCAATAGCAATATTATAGCCTTGGAGTCAAAATTGAATTTAGATATTTACTGCCACTTACTAGCTATGACTCTGGGCAGGTTATCCTTAGCCTTATAAAATAGAGCTAATAATACTGATACCCTAGGATTGTTTTATGATTTTAGAATAATAACCATAGAGCTCCTAGTGCAGTGCCTGAGAGGAGTTCAATAAGTGATAGCAGTTATGACAAACATAATTATTTTATAAGTACTCATAATGAAAAGATATAAACTGGCAAATTGTACTATTTAAGTAAAGAATATATGCTAATCAAAATAAAAACACCAAATGCAGTTGATTTCTAAAAGTAAGTATGTTGCTGGAAAGGATTGTTACAATTCATGTAAGACTAGCATTATGAGCATTTTATATAAAGACCACAGAGACTCTCAAACAAATTAGCAAACTATTTATAAAAAAATACAACCCCCAAATTTCTATGTATGCTTGGCATTCACTTTGACTAAACATCGTGTCTTAGATTATGGTGGCTTCAGCCTTCAGACCTCTTGCTCAGGCTCCTTTTTGTCACTGTCTCAGAGAGAGCTGCTCTGATCTCTGAAAAACAGTGGCTCAGCCTGCCACCACCAGACTCCACTACCCTGAATTATTGTCTTCAAGCTCAAAACTATATTTGACTTTTCATTTACTTACTATTAAATATTAAATGCATGATAATATTGGATTATTTACAAAAATAATTTATTTTATTGTCTGGATTTTTCATTCTGGAATGTAAACTTCACAAGAGCTAGTAATAGTACATACCCTATCTCATTCATCGCTGTATCTTCAGCATTCAATGAATTGTTGATGCTGAGGCTACAGCCATGTGAAGGTGTTCAATAAATATCTGATGAATGAATAATCAATCAGTTAAAAACAGCAGGCACAAAGTCTCTGAGATATGAAAAATCACGGCCTGTCCCAGGAACTGCAAGTTGTTGAATATAAGGGCTATGTGCTAAGGACAATAACAACAGCATTCACTTAGCACTTCTTTGTCTGGTTATGCTAAGACTTTTACTTATCATATCTCATTGAACCCCCATGACAACCTTGTGAAATCAGTACAATTATTATCTCAACTTTATGGGTGTGGAGGCTGAAGCTCAGAGAGATTAAGGACAAACACCAGTCAATGACAGAACCCAGACAGACACACTCCCAGACCACTAGAAAGGCTCTTGGAAGGAGTTTGAACTCTATCTTGTGGGCTATGACAGGACATTGGAGATTGTTAGGCAAGGGAGTAATGAGAGCAGATTTGTGTTGATTTGTGTTTTAGGGAAATCATTAGGGGAGTTGTATAGAGAATAGAGTAGAAAAGGACAAAAGAGAAGTCAGGGAGCTCAGTGAGGAAGCTATTAAAACACTCCCCGCAAAAGATCATGGCAGTGGCACCAAGTAGGGCAGGAGGGGTTGCATTTAAAGGATTTCCCAGGAGGCAGATAGAACTTAGGGAACAACCGGATGTGGGTGTAAAAGAGGGGAGGTGCTGAAGGGTGACTCGGGATGGATGTGTAGTTTAGATGTCTTGCATCCTTCACATACTTCCAGTCCCAATATTTGTCATGGGATTCCCAAAGCCAGGCTACTCATGCCTGTAGTTCCTCTGTGACCTGGGAATGCCTGAGAATCAGCACACTTATGTGTTTGGGCTGTTGGTAATGACCAAGATCATGTTGCACCATGAATATGAAGTACAAATATGGAAATAAATCAGGGACAAATAGTTTTCTTCCATTATAGTTTGACCTTGTGGACCCAATTGTGTTAACTCTGATGTTGCAGAGGTTAACATTTCAAGTATTATTCCTCTTCAGTGAAACTAAGGCAGAGGTTAGGTTTCTGGACTGAGTGTGTGTGTGTGTGTGTGTGTGTGTGTGTGTGTGTGTCTTATTTCATTTTATTTTCAAGTGGTTTTGTTGGTAGATTTTATAAAAAGCTGCATTACATATTCAACTAGTTGATTGTTCCTTAGTAACTTACTCATTCTACACAGCCCATATTTCATCCAGTCAGACTTCTGAGAGGGAACTGAGCCCTTTCAAGGGTCTGTGTTGTGGTGTGCTCAACAATGTACTTCTGGCAACTCTGTGGGTAGGAGTTCAACTCCTTACAGCTGTAGCCTCCCTGCTGTTCCTCATAAAGGGTCATTGCTTTGTTGCCCCCTGAAGGCTTTCTTAGAAGATACTTCTGAGGCTTTGCTCAGCCCCAGAGGGGTTTCAGGTTCTTAAACAAAAATCAAGGGAGTCTACTAATAAGCCAGATTATCTGACAGACAACTCAACAATACAAATTCTGGGCAAGTAGACCCTGAAACTGAACTCTTTTCTCTTTAAGTTGTTTTTATTGTCTCCATCCAGTTAGATGGTTGAAGGGAAATGCTAACCAACAAATAATGGTTTCCAAAGGAAACCTCCCAGTTCAATGAAAGAGTGTCTTCTTTACTATGGGAGATGCCGTGTCATAAGTGGGTGTTTTGTACTCAGTTGAATAAAGAAAAATAGGTCGGTCTTAAAACTGTTAATGATAGAACACATGGCATAAATTATACCGTAAACTCCAAACAACTCTGAAATTATAAACATTGCTTAGTCAAGGCTTTTCTTTTAACGATGCCCTGATGTCTCTGGCATAGCCCAGGGATTTCAGTCAGTTTTTTTACTTGAAAGGAGGAATTTCTTTTCCAAAAAAAGTCTCTCTAAGAAAAGCTGTCTTCCTGGCTGACTTCATGAAACATCTTGCTCCAATGGCCTGTGTCATGTCTTGCCCAGGGCTGGGGCCAGGCGGTGTGAGATAGAAGATTAGAGGAAAGAGTCATATGATGAGGAGCAACTGCAGGCTTGGTCCTGACATGGGCAGGAGGCTGACTCAAGGCAGTGGGAACTATGACTAATGTCGGGGCTCTGAGCCAACATGCTTGAGATCTGGTAAGAGTTAGCATTTAATTCAGGAGATCTTCCTTCATTTGCCTAGAAGAGTTCTCTGGGAGTGGAGAAGCAGAAAGGTATTTTCTAAATGATAAGAATAATATTTACATCATTTACAGCTGACTTTTATTAAGCACTTATTGTATGCCAGGCACTTGGCCAAATATTTTATGTACATCATCTCATTTAATCTTAATCCTTGAGGTAGGTACTATTATTATTTTTTTATTACCACGGAAACTAGGGCTCAAAGAAGTTATATTTTGCCCAAGGTCAAAGTAGCAGGTACGGAAAACAAGGATTCTAACCCAGGCCAATCTGACTTGGGGCCTGTATAATGAACTATTGACAGCTATGTTATGCTTCTTCCATGAGGATTAATTAAGAAAGTGTGTGTAAAAGTGTTTTCGAAAGAGCAAATGCTGTAGAAGGGCTAGTGATGAGCTCTGGAGTTAGAAGAAAAGACCCATTCCACCTCTGAATAGCCCTGAATGTTAGATTTGTCAATAAGGTACTTATGCCCCAGTCTTTTACTCACAATACTGGAGATGCAATTGGAGACCAAAGACCAAAAACTAGCCCATCTTTGGTCATCATGGTGGGAGCCTTTTCTTTCAATGCCGACCTATAACAAATGTTTCACTTTCCTTGAGCCTAATTTGGCTATAGCCTCTTCATCAGAAGCATTTTTTGCATGCTGACCCCAAATTACACTTTTATTCCAGGCTTCCAGCCTGTAAATACTGCTATTGGTGAGATGGGAGAAAGGTAAGAGTATAAATGGTTTGATTCAGCACATTCTCACTGTTGGAAAAACAGATGTGTGCCTGTCCTCCAGTTAA
Source organism: Lemur catta (assembly GCF_020740605.2). Classification (NCBI taxonomy): domain Eukaryota; kingdom Metazoa; phylum Chordata; class Mammalia; order Primates; family Lemuridae; genus Lemur; species Lemur catta. The sequence continues at coordinate 58,664,060 of NC_059130.1, forward strand.
TGGAAAGGTAGTGTCATATCTATAAACTAAGACTCTTTTTGACATGAAAAGGAAAATTGAAATGAAGAGAAATATTATTTATCTAACTCCAGAGCAACATTTCCTCCTGGCCAAAAATGGATTTGGTGGTTGATCTAGCCAGCGCACCTTTCCAACCCAACAGATCCCTGCTACGTGGGGACGCTTAGTGCAAACGTTCCATGAGTCTCTGAGATCATTCATGTGGCACATCTCCCTGTGTCATACTCATTCACTTAGTGACTGCTCAGTGAGCCTGTACTCTGCCAGGTGCTATGCTGTTTGGATGGTAAACTGTTCCTGTCCAGAAGGGTCATAATATAGTGGGGAATTATAGTATAAACAAAACATTAGAATAGAATATGGAATATGCTATGAGAAAAAACTGAGTAAAGTTCAAAGGTGATGTGAGAAAGGGAACCTGTGCCTGCCTCTAACTCTGGGAAAATAGGCTACAGTCAGAGTAGCTCGTCTTTGTGTTTGCTCCACAGCAGGCTACAGAGAGGCAAGAGGTAGACAAGTTTGCTCATCATCGCTGATTCATTTCACATTCTCAGTAGCAGATTAGGACATATTGAAAACTACAGAAATAGAGATTTAAGTAAAATTTGATATTTTTACCCATCTGACTTTAGGGAATGATAAGTTGGCAGTCACAGGGCCTTCCCAGGTGGTGTGGCACAGGGAAATATCTGCCTTCCACCTTGCAGGTGGCACTGAATCCAGCACTGTGCAAATCCAAACGCTTTCATTTCACATGGCCCTGCATATTCACATACAGAGACACCTGAGGCTTTTTATGTTCTAAAGAATTATTCGTGAGAAGTGTAGAGATGTCATGAGTACAGTTTGGACTATTTTTTTTTTTACATATTTTACATTTTTATGTTTCCTGAATAAATCAAATTTAAAGAGTTTGAGTTAACTTTCTGAAAATTAAACAGAATTGCTTATATGCAAATTAAGAACTCACATCATTAGTTAAAACTAAGTATTTTGTTTTGTCTTAAATTTGAAATTACACTGACAATGATTTCCATTTAACTCTAAAACCATTAAGCAAGACAACTTTCTCAAAAAAAGTTCTTAATGTAGGCTCTGAAATTAAATGTAACCATTGTCTATTTAAAATTGTTAGAATTCTACATTGCAATAATCACTTGCAAATGTAATATTTGTCAGTTACCAAAAGTTCATTGATTGAACTTTCTTGAATATGTTTTGAAATTATTACTTCAGTTCATTGATTGCAGTTTTTTCAAATATGGCTTCCAGGTAGCAATCATGATCTAATTCACTGAGGCCTGTGTAGTGTCTGCTAGTACCTAAGGAGTTCCACATGTGTCATCTCATATTCAGATTTTTTTTTTTATTTCAGCATATTATGGGGGTACAAATGTTTATGTTACATATATTGCCTATGCTCCACCCAAGTCAGAGCTTCAAGCGTGTCCATCCCCCAGACAGTGTGCACCGCACCCATTAGGTGTGTGTATGTCCAACCCCTCCTCCCCCCTCCCATCTGCCTGACACCCAGTGAAAGTTACTACTATATGTGCACTTAAGTGTTGATCAGTTAACACCAATTTGATGGTGAGTACATGTGGTGCTTGTTTTTCCATTCTTGTGATACTTCATTTAGTAGAATGGGTTCCAGCTCTATCTAGGATAATATAAGAGGTGCTAGATCACCATTTTTTTGTGTGGCTGAGTAGAACTCCATGGTATATATATACCACATTTTATTGATCCACTCATGTATTGATGGGCACTTGAGTTGTTTCCACATCTTTGCAATTGTGAATTGTGCTGCTCTAAACATTCTAGTACAGATGTCTTTTTTATAGAATGTCTTTTGTTCTTTTGGGTAGATGCCCAGTAATGGGATTGCTGGATCAAATGATAGTTCTACTTGTAGCTCTTTGAGGTATCTCCATATTAATTTCCACAGAGGTTGTACTAGTTTGCAATCCCACCAGCAGTGTATGAGTGTTCCTATCTCTCTGCATCCTTGTCAACATTAATTGTTTTGGGACTTTTTGATAAAGGCCATTCTCACTGGAGATAAGTGATATCTCATTGTGGTTTTGATTTGCATTTCCCAGATGATTAGAGATGTTGAGCAGTTTTTCACATGTTTGTTGGCCATTAGTCTATCTTCTTTTGAAAAGTTTCTGTTCGTGTCCTTTGGCCACTTTTTGATAGGGTTGTTTGATTTTTTTTTTCTTTCTGATTTTCCTCAGTTCTATGTAGATTCTAGTTATCAGCCCTTTATCAGATGTGTAACATGTGAATATTTTCTCTCATTCTGTAGGTTGTCTGTTTGCTCTCGTGATAGTTTCCTTGGCTGTGCAGCTTTTTAATTTGATCAGGTCCCATTTATTTATTTTTGTTGTCGCTGTGATTGCCTTTGGGGTCTTCTTCATAAATTCTTTGCCTAGGTCAATGTCTGTAAGAGTTTTTCCAACATTTTCTTCTAGAGTTCTTATAGTTTCATGCCTTAGGTTTAAGTCTGTTATTCACTATGAGTTGATTTTTGTGAGAGGTGAGAGGTGCAGATCCTGTTTCAGTCTTCTACATGTGGCCATCCAGTTTTCCCAGCACCACTTCTGAGTCAGTTCTTTCCCTTAGTAGCTATGTGAGAAGCTGAGAAAGTCGCTTTGCTTTGCTAAGCCTCAGTTCCCTCACATACAACAAGATAATAAAAGCCATTTAATTGTGTGTGTGTGTACACACATTTAAATGGCTTTTAATAAATAGCATAGAGAGAGCATTTATATGTATGTCATACATATAACATTTTCAAACTTTATTAGAAAACACTGATTAATATTTAAAATTCCTTTTAGCTGGTTACCACTATTTGCATTCCCAAGAGCCTCTTGAACACAAATTCCCACTAAGAAGATGGATGGAGGACAGGTTAGTCTTTAGAAGATGTTTTGGAAGAGTATTTGCAACACAGATTCTCTTGAAATGTGAGCTCCTTTTCTGTCTATATCACATTTTCAGCAGGTTCCAGAATAGTAGCTCTTGACAGTGTTCCAACAGTCATGACCTGTTCTATTTAGAACAATTATCTCTGAAAAAAGATGCTTATGATCATCATATCAAAAATAATAATTTATAATTTGGACTTGTGACTTTTTGCCTCTTTCTACTTGAAACTTGAAACTTTTTAAAAAACATTCTTTGTAAAGAAGGGGTTTTTTTTCTTTTTGGATATGAGAATTGTGGCCCCAAGTTCTATCCAAACCAAATTTTAATGTGGAATTATAACCCCTACCTCTGAGTGGAAACCATGGAGCCCCTTAGCCAGAGTGGCAATTGGCAGGTCTACCTTGGTCTCCAAGGATAGACACAGCGGGATACCAACCAAGAAAAAGAATAGGGAAGGAATACGAGGGGAAATGCTAAAACCATCTGTTCAGAGTTGGGTTTTATACGCTGCTGGTACAACAGGATCCTTCTTGTTATCTTAACTAGAGTCCAGTCTCCCTCCCATGACTACATTTAAAAGAATAAGTAGCAAACCTCTCTTACAACATCAATTTCAGAGAGCGAGTTTGGTTTACTGGAGGGGGCATCAGTGTGGGGCTCAGGAAACGGGGTTCTATCCTGGCTTCATCATCAATGCACTGCACATTTTGCTGTAGGTCCTTTGCCTGCCCTGAGACCCAGAAGCATCATCTGTAATTGTGGATATTAACAGTTATACCCACTTTGCAGGTCATGGTGAGAAAAGCACACTGAAACGTACAAAGTGTCGCTTCAGGCTTTCCCACTAGAGGGAGAGACCCGGCTTCACCCCTCCAGATACTGACTCTGGGGTGCTGATGAAGAGGGAACATGATTGTGCTGGAGCCCACATTATGTCCCATCCTCCATTCTCCTTTCACTAGTCTAGAGGAGGGGAAAATTGTCTCACAATGTGGGCACTAACATTGTGCCCACCGCCCCTGCCTTCAGATGGTTTGGACAAACTTGAGGGCAGAACCTGCCTAGGATGGTGCCTCATTCCCACTCACCCTGCTCCAGGAGCGGCGGTGCAAGGGGCGTGGGCCTGGGCCTGCAGCAGGAAGGCCCATTGCCACCGTCAACCTGCGGTCTGAGTCAGGGACTGGATCCCATAACTCCAGTTTATAGTTCCAGTGGTCACTTTTATTTTCCAGCAACAGCTGAGATTGTTCTTTTTGAACTCCACATTGTCTAAAAGAGGGAAATTGTTACAAACCCTCAGACAAACATGTGAGTTCAAAAATTGGTTATAATGGGCTTTAAGTAAAAACAGAGATAAATGGAAGCCAAAAAATTATCTGATAATTAAAGCGAAAATGAACAAGTACCTCCTCTATCTGAATAGGGATGTACATCTCTGGTTACAATTGTGCTACAACACTATTGTGGTTTATTATCCAATTAAGTGTCTGTCAATTTGGTCTTTTATGGGGTCTGGTTCACCACATGGTGGTCTTAGCTGGCGGTAGACTTTAGCAACACATACTCAGTGAAATGGCATAGATTTCTTATTATACCAACCTCTGGTCATGATTCCTTTCTTCTTACCTTTCTTCCAGAATGCATTTATGCGAAACATATGTGTGGAGTCTTCCAAAGAGCCCAACTTAAAACCAGTGCAAGCACAGGTACAAATGGAAACTACCCCAGTATTTACTTGTGGATTATTTTCTACATTTTTTCCATTTCTAAATCTTCCCAAAAGACCAATTTACTTTGGTAATAGAGAATATATTTCTCTTTAAGTTTGTAAAAGGAGCTACATAAAATTCTCCAGACACATGTTTAAAATGTGTGGTCAAACTGGCATCTTTACTTGGAAATGGCCAGCGGTGGAGAATTTTTAAGTTTGTCTGATGATACCTCAAAGAGATTTTTTTTTTTTAATGGAACATTAGGCCCTCAATTATGAATTGTTCCCACATTTCAGATCTGTCCAGTGGACCTTTCAACTTTAAGCTGTTTTTGTTATTAATGAAAAAATTCATTATTTATTTATGAAGTCTGATTCTTCTTAGTTTTTTGACTTTAGAGAAGGATTTAATTTAGAAAGTTAACCTGTGAAATAAACTATGTCTCATGTGAACCCATTTAGAGAAAAATGGGTTTCTGTAATATGCACTGCATAATCAATTTATATTTCTCCAAAAAGTTGCCATATTCAATGGATTCAGTAGGCCTACTGTTCATGAAAAATTTAAGCTATGGGAAGCTTGCTTTTCCAAACACTAAGAAAGAAGTTTCCCTCGTGACCTGGAGTCCTCTGCTTTGATGATCCAAGATGTCAAGTACTGCTGCAGTTACCTGATGCAAGCAAAGATTAAAACATAGCCAATACACAGCTGAAACACAGCTGAAGATTTTAAAAAACCGAAGCACAGAAATTGATGGGAAAGTGAATGACCCAGACAGGAAGGAGGAAAATAAACTCAATATGAACACAGAGATCTTAAAGGAAGAAATTGTCAGGAGTTAGGTATCTATCTTCCATATGAGACAAAGCTAGAATTAATTTGCTTAGAAGGACACACAAAGAATGGACTTCTTGCTGTTGTTAAGAGCCTGGGCCTTGCCACCAAACAGCAGTTCAACTTCCTGCTCTGCAGCTGAGTGACCGTGGATTTTTGCTTATTTTTCTCTGTGGCTTTTCTTCATATGTAAAATAGAAAGATAATTCCTACTTCAGAGTTATTGTTATAATTAAATAAAAACAATTTTCATAAAGCTCTGAACAGCCCCTGCCTGACACGTTAGTGCTCAATAAATAGGAAGAAATCCAGAAAATTTCAGTTTTGTTATAGCTAAGAACTATAGAACGGTTTATTCTTTACTCTTTTTAAAAAGCAATGTTAGGGAGATATAATTTATATACCATAAAATTCGCTACTCTTAAGTGTAGCCTTCAATGATTTTTTTGTAAATTTATAGACATGTGCAACCATCACTGCAATCCAAATCCAGTTTTAGAACATATCTATCAACCACAAAATTCCCTCTTGTCTGTCTGAAGTTGATCTCTGCCCAGGCAACCACTATTTTGCTTCCTGTCCTTTATATACTTGCTTTTGCTGAACATTTAATATAAATGTAATCATATAATATTTGCATTTGGATATTTCACTTAGCATAATGTTTTTGAGATTCATCCTTATTGTAGCATGTATCATCAGTTCCTTATTCCTTTTTATTGCTGAATAGAATTCTATTATATGAATATATCATATTTTGTACATTCATTCACCAGTTGATGGACACTTGGATTGTTTCATTTGGGTCATTATGAATAATGCTTATACATACATTAATATTTCTGTTATGTGTGGACATATATTTTCATTTATCTTTCTTAGAAGTTGGAATTGCTGGGTTGTCTGATAAATCTATATTTAACATTTTAATAAATTGCCAAACCGTTTTCCAAGTTTCTGCACCATTTTGTTTCCGCCAGCCATGTAAGAGCATTCCAGTTTCTCTGCATCCTCACCAATGTTTGGTGTTGTCTGTCTTTTTGATTGAAGCCATTCTAGTGGGTATATAGTATTATCTCATTGCAGTTTTAATTTGCATTTCTCTAAAGAGTAATGATGTAGAACATCTTTTCACGTGCTTGTTAGCACATGTTAGTAGTCCACATATCTTTTTTGGTGAAATATCTTTTCAAATCTTTTGCCCATTTCTTAACTGAGTTGTTTATCTTTGTATCGTCAAGTTGTAAGAGTTCATTATGCGTGCTAGATGCACATCCTTTATTAGAGATATGGTTTGCAAATATTTTCCTCCCAGTCTATAGCTAATCTTTTGCACTTAAAAAGATACCATTAGGAAAATAAAAAGTTTTAAATTTTGAAATAAAAAATTTGAGTTTTTCTAATTTTATCATCTTTAATTGATTTAATGGAATGTGCTTTTCCTTTCATATCTAAGAACTCTTTGCCCTATCAAAGGCCACAAAGATTTTCTCCTGTTATTTAATGTTTCCTCCAGTTTTCTAGTTCTAGCTCTTAAATTTAGTTTTATAATCCATTTTGAGTTAATTTTTGTGTGTGATTTTAAGTAAGGATCTAAGATCATATTTGCTTAGAGATATCTAATAGTCTCTACATTATTTGTTGAAAAGATTATCCTTTCTTCTGTTGAATTATCATCGTATCTTTGCCCCAAATCAAAAGGCCATTCATGTAAGGGTTTATTTCTAGACTTTCAATTCTCTTCCATTGTTCTATATGCCTATTATCCTTTCAAGTGTCTTGATCAGTGTGCAGAGAGACCTTTCTTATATCAATAACACAGTATCTTGATTGCTATGGATTTAAAGTAAGCTTTGAGATTAGGTAGTAAGGAACCATAAGTCCTTCAACTTTGTTTATTTTTGTTTTTCAAAATTGTTTTTGTCAACATAGATCCTTTGCATCTTTGTATAAATTTTAAGGCCAACTAGTCAATTTATATTAAAATGTCAAATGGGATTTTGATAAGGATTACTTTGAATATATAGATCAATTTGGAGAGAATCGTTGTCTTGACAATACGGAGTCCTACAGCTAATGAACATGAGATGTCTCTCCATTTATTTAGATCTTTAATTTCCCTCACCAGTGTTGTATAGTTTTCAGTGTACAAGTCTTGCATTTATTTAGTCCTGTTGGGCATGGTGGCTCATGCCCATAATCCCAGCATTTTGGGAGGCTGAGATAGGATGATTGCTTGAGGCCAAGAGTTTGAGATCAGCCTGGGCAACATAGTGAGACTCTGTCTCTATAAAACAATAATAAAAACTCAGCCAGGCATGGTGGTGCATGCCTGTAGTCCCCACTACTTGGAAGTTGAGGCAGGAGGATCTCTTGATCCCAGGAGTTCAAGGTTGCAGTGAGGTAAGACCATGCCACTGCATTCTAATCTAGGCAACAGAGCAAGATTATGTCTCAAAAGAAAAAAAAAAATTTAGTCCTAACTATTTTATTCTGTTTGATGATATTATAAATGGAAATATACTCTTAATTTTATTTTTGGATTGCTTATTGGTAAGATAGAAATACAAACTATTTTAGTATATTGATCTGACATTCTGTGAATGTGAAAACTTATTTATTAATTCTAATGGGATTTTTTAATGGACTCCTTGGTACTTTTTACATTTAGGATCATGTTTTCTGCAAATAATGACAGTTATATTTCTTCCTTTTCAATATGGATGCTTAATTTTTCTCCCTTACTTCACTTACCACAACCTCCAGTTACAATGTTGAGTATAGTGGTGATGGCAGACATCCTTGTCTTATTCTCAGTCTTAGGGAGAAAGTATTCTGTTTTTCAACATGAAGCATAATGTAGCTGTGGAATATTTTGTAGATGTCCTTTATCAGGTTGAGGATCTGTCTTTATATTCTTAGAAAAGAGTGTTGAATTTTTTTCAAATGCTTTTTCTTCATCTACTGAAATTATCATGTGGTTTTGTCCTTTATTCTTTCAATATGGCACATTACATTAATTGATTTTCATATGTTAAACCAATCTTGCATTTCTGGGATGAATCTTATTTGGTCATGGTGTATAATTCATTTTATATGTTACTGGATTCAGTCTGATAATTTTGTATCTATGTTCATGTGGGACATTGGTCTGTGGTTTTCTTATATTGAAATGACTTTTTCTGGCCTTGGTATCAAAATCATACTGGTCTTATAGAATTAATTGAGAAGTATTCTCTTCTCTATTTTCTGAGAATTTATGAAGGATTAGCTTTTCTTTTTAACTGATAGAATTCACCAATAAAGCCATAGGGACCAGGGCTTTTCTTTGGGGAAGATTTTTAATTCTAATTCATTTACTTGTTGTCAATATATTAATTTTTTTATTTCTTGATTTAGTTTGTTAGTTTATGTCTTTCTAAAACTGTGTCTACTTAAAGTTGTTTAATGTCTTGTCATGAAGTCATTCCTTTTCATTTGCAGAGGGTCAGTAGTGATGTCCCTTTTTTCATTCTTGATTTTGTTAATTTTGGTCTTCTGACTTTTTTTCTTAGTTATCCAACTAAAGATTTATAAGTTTTGTTGATTTTTTTCAAAGAACCAACTGCTGGTTTCATTGATTGTCTCTGTTGTTTTTCTGTTTCTATTTCATTCATTTCTGCTCAAATCACTCAGAAACCAACACAGTATTCCAGAAGTCTCATCTTTCCCTTTATTCTTACAATCTGCAATTCTGACTCATTGAGAAGATTTTTTTTAATTTATAAATAATTACTTAAATTTAACTAAAGAGAATCTTGAAATATAGTATTGGTCTTTGAGGATGTAAAGGTGTCTTTAAGCCTTCTCCAATGGGCTTTTTAAATCCATGAATCTCCAAATTACTATCCTGCCATGTGCAAAACTTTGAAGTTATATGGTCTCTACACTCGATCCAGATACTCACATGACCTCATCCAAACCTATTTTTCATAAATAGCCCATACATTTCTCCCCTTACAATCCAGTTTTGGAGATGTCCTTTCCTTAGCAAAAGGGTATGTGAGAAAAATAATCCAGAAAAGGTAAACATGATACATAATCCACAAAATAAAACATGTTTGTCTTCAGCCCTCTTTTCTGCCTTCTCATAAATCCATTTAAAACAAAAAATAATAATAATAAATGAAAGTCACCTCATCCCTTAAGTGTACAGACATCAGCCTAGCTCACAGCAACCTCAAACTCCTGGGCTTTAAGCAATCCTACTGCCTCAGCCTCCCGAGTAGCTGGGACTACAAGCATGTGCCACCATGCCCGGCTAATTTTTTCTATATATATTTTAGTTGGCCAGATAATTACTTTCTATTTTTTTTAGTAGAGGCGGGGTCTCGCTCTTGCTCAGGCTGATCTCGAACTCCTGACTTCGAGCAATCCACCCGCCTCGGCCTCCCAGAGTGCTACGATTACAGGTGTGAGCCACCATGCCCAGCCTAGAGACAGCCTATGTTTTTTAAATAGCTTTTTCTGTTGCTCTGGGTCTGCTGAGCTGCTAATGAAATCAATTTCCATCAAGGGCTTCAACTTGAGTTTGAAGAAGATAGAAAAGAACTGGTGCTTTTAAAGCATAATAACTTGACAACTGGTACCAGAAATGTGGCAAGAGAAACTGAGTGATAACATGTCTGCAGGTTGTGAGTATAGTTTTTTCAGAAATCTCTCCAAATGGTGAAGAATTTTCTAAGAAAAACATCAAAGAAAGAAACCCAACCAAGATTACTTAGGAAAGTTTCAAAATCACAAACTTAGACTGCCCTCTGGAAAAATGGCTCCTTGTAAACTGAAAAATTTTAGTCAAGCCAGTTAAATATTTTATGATCACTCTGGCTAATTTCTCCTCCCTTCTTTAGCCCCAAGAAGAATTTTTTTTTAATGATCTTGATGTATTTTACAGTTTGATCAATGATGCAAAAATACCTGTCAGAAACTGTCTGTCCCAATCCTATGCCATAATGCTGATAGAAGATCTGCATGCTGTGAACCAAGTCTAGCAGATTACAAGGAGCAACTTCTGAAGTTGGAAAGGGTCCTAAAATTAGTGTGTCATGAAGCCATAGGTGCCTGGAAGACTGTGGGGTTGTGCTCTATAGCTGCAGTCTCCAACCCCCAGGCTGCAGCTGGGCACCAGTCTGGGTCTGTGGCCTGTTAGGAAAACAGGGCCATGCATTACCGCCTGAGCTCCAACCCCCCTTCTCTGCCCCCTGTCTGTGAAAAAATTATCTTCCATGAAACCAGTCCCTGGTGCCAAAAAGTTTGGGGACCGCTGCTCTATAGTACAGGTGTTTCTGAGTTTCTGCTCAGCTTCCAGATTTTTATTCCATGTCTTACCTGCCTCACTCCTTCCAGTCCTCATCCCCCAGGAGGTGGCTTGACATTCCCTACTCTAGCCTAGACACACTGCTTGGTGCCACAACCCTGTCACCCATGTGAAGATGAGCCCACCTCTGCTTAGAGTATTCTGGAATATCACCACCAGCCTCAATAGTGATATGGGTTGCCAGTGTCCCTATTCTATTCCCTTAGTATCAATTCCATCTCCCTAGCAGCCCTCAATTTAGTATGGACTCCATACTAAGGCCACACAGAATATGCCTATATCCAGAGAGAGTTTTAAGGAGCTGTAAAGCAGAAATCTGCTGACTCTGTGGGGAGAATGTGCTGATGTTTGTTTGGGAAAGCCAATGGACTTAGCAGTCCTTGTTTTTCTCCTTCAGGCTTTAAGAGCAGAGAAACCCTCCGAGCTGTAATAGAAAGCACAAGCTTTTAGTTGAGAGGTAGTCATCTTCTAGTCTGCCTAATCAGCGCACTGATGAGAAAGCCAACTCAGCCTCCAGCATTCTACTGTGCAGTATTAGGTTTCAATAGTAGCTACGCATGTGTAACCAAGCTAGGCACTGGCCCAGCAAACTAATCCCAGAATGTAATCAGGGAGGTAGGATTTGCTTGGGGTAGAAGCTGGAAGGAATTAATGACAACCCATGAGTAAAGTGGGTAATGCTGGGAAGGACGGAATACAGTGTAAAAATAGGCCATCGGGTGCCAGAATGCCTCCTCTCCCTGCTGCTCTTCGACCCTGCCCTGCCCAGTGCTTCATTTGTAGAAGTCTAGCAGGGGATGGAGGCCCTCAGTAGCTTTCAAAATGAAACAGGCTTGGCTGCAACCTGAAGCAAAATGTCCACGACAGCTACCATAAAAGGCAAGCACTTAAGAAAATTTGTGGTGAATTTTCCGAAGAACAATTTGTGTATCTGCCTGTCTCTTGATGACTCTGCTTCTTTCTTGAGTGCTAACCAAGTGAACATCTGCATGACAGAACACTGAGTAAGAAGATGCCCAGAGGAAGCCCTCAGGGAAGCACTGTTAATTGAAAGTGTTATTTCCCCTTTAAAAAATAAAGCTAGATTAGCAAAGCATTCATTTTGGTGGTAGTAAGAGACTCAACTGTATGGCCAACAGCTCTCTTCCATTAACAATAACCTAGGAATGTTCTTGGTGTGAGAATTGCAAAAGCCTCTTCCTTCCAGTTTCTGTTGCGATATTGCAGTGATACCGTGTCATGCCTGCCGCAGAGGCTGTCCCTCTGCTCCTTCCTCTGGGAGCTGTTGTGCATTTTGTCATTATTTACATTTATTTATAAGTATATGAGACAGGTATTTTGCCTGTCAGAGTTTACTCCTTAAACTACTTTCTGAAGGCCTCATTTGAAATTAAATGAGTAAACAGCAAATTCTCACAAGGTAAACATTAGGCAAATGTACTTTATAAATTCCAGAGCAGACAGAGGGGGACAGTTTCATGTGATTGCAGAACCATGCACTGTTAGGAATTGAAAGGGATCTGGTAGGTTATGTAATCCAGTCCTCACCATGGCAATCCCATTCTACCTGGACAGAGTAGCTGTAGTTTAAGTAAATAGTGAAAATGTGCTTTTTTGGATTTGGTGTGTTTTGAATCAGCTATGCATGCTTTAAGGAAAATGTAAGTCTCTCCCCTTCTTTCCATTGGGAAGCTACCAAACTGCAAGTTTCCATCCCAACTGAAAGTGCTGTCTCTCTTTCTCTCTCTTTCTGTTGTATATATTCCATATTCAGTGTATTTAAGACTTACCTGGCATTTATTTTTTATGGTCTGTGTTAGGGGACTCATACCACAGGATGAGAAAGAATTCTTGACTGGAAGATTAAGATAGGTTTTGAAGCTATTTTACTTTCCAAGCATGAAAAGAAGAAATACTGGCCCAAGGATGAGCGGCTTGGGCTTTTTATTGGGGTTTAGAGAGCACAGTAGTAGTTGTTGAGAAATGATAAGGATGTAAAAGAAGGGACAACCTGAAAAGGGTAAACTGTTTTCCCAGTTGTCTCTCTAAAACCTCCCCCACTGTTCTTAAGAATTAAAACCTACATTCCTGCCTGAGGCCAGTGATCAGAATGTCAGGGGAATGTCCTTTGTTCTTTGTACCACAGGATATGGCTCACCGGGCAGAAGTCAGAGATTGTCTTCACTAGAGACAGGATGGATCAGAACCTCAGAACCATCATCTATACTTAAACAATAGCCCGAAGCTGAGAAACATCCCTTTAAAAGCTTTGTATTTCTGCTTATAGTTAGGACAATGGCACTTTAAAACACAAGTCTCCATCCTCCTCATTTGCCAGCAAGTTAATAAATCTCTCTTTCCTTCTCCTCAAATCACTTGTCCTGTTCTTCTGATGGAGCCTCAGGAACAAGCACCCAACTTTTGAACTTTCACTAACAAGGGAAGGCGGTTGTTTTCCAGGGCATTTGTTGATTCAAAGTGATAATGGAAAAGGCAGTTATTTTCCAGAGCAGTTGTTTTCTGTTGGGCTGGTCTTATCTGACTTCTTAGAGTGTGGCCTGGCAGATGCTGTTTTTGTTTGTTCAGTATTTTTCCAATCCTGCAAAACAAGCTCATAAAAAACAAGTTAACACCCAGGTGATCAAGCAAGAAGCAAACACTTCTCATATGTGAAGTAAAGACACATGACTGACTTAGTGCTTCTTAGACCTCTTCACTTAGGAACCCCTACTGACAGAGGAAATTGAGTACCTACTCCCTGAGCTTGAGGCTGTCTGCTACAAGCCTGAATATTTTTTTGAATTTTACATTTTTTTTAAATGCAGGTAAATTTGCAGTATATTCTGCTACATATCTACATATTATACAGCAAAATAACTTTTGCCCCAATCTTCAAGCCAAAGTAAAACTTAAATAAGCTATACCACATTTATTTCATGGCTTTATGCACCTCTGGTACAGCGTAATGTTTTTCAGTTTGAGATGCATGAGTCATCACTCTATGATCTTATACTTTATACAAGATGTTTCTTGTAATCCAGCCAATGCTGGTAGAACACATACCATCTGCAAAGCATATAGCCAGACTCTAGTCTTAGACTAGGGTGTTATATGCCAGAAGCATCCTGAGGCTGATTGCTGCCCATGTTCATGGCACAACTGTCGCACCTAGTGAGGGCTCAATAAGTACAGTCACATGCCACATAACAATGTCTCATACACAATGGTGATCCTGTAAAATTGTAATGGAGCTAAAAAAATTCCTATTGCCTAGTGACACTGTAGCCATCGTAACATCCTAGCATAATGCATTACTCACATGTTTGTGGGGATGCTGGTGTAAACAAACCTACTGTGCTGCCATTTGTATAAAAGTCTGGCACATATAATTATGTACAATGCATAACACTTGATACTGGTAATAAGGAACCATGTTACTGGTTTATCTATTCACCATACTATTTTTATTGGTATTTTAGATTGCAATCCTTCTACTTATTTAAAAAAAAGTTAACTGTAGAACAGCCTCAGGTGGGCCCTTCAGGGGGGGTATTCCAGAAGAAGGCATTGTTATCATAGGAGATGACAGCTCCATGCATGTTATTTCCCCAAAGACCTTCCAGTGGGACAAGACATGGAGGTGGAAGACAGTGATGTTGATGATCCTGACCCTGTGTAGGCCTGGGCTAAAGCATGTGTTTGTGTCTTAGTTTTTAACAAAAAAGTGTAAAAAGTTAAAAAAAATTTAAAAAGTTAAAAAACAGAAAACAGCTTTTAGAATAAGGACATAAAAAAAGAAGAAAATATTTTTGTACAGCTGTACAATGTATTTGTAGTTTAAGCTAAATGCTATTACAAAAAAGTCAAAAAGTTAAAAAAATTTAGAAGTTTATAAGGTAAAAAAGTTATAGTAAGCTAAGGTTAATTTCTTATTGAAAAAAGAATTCTTTAAAATAAATTAACATGGCCCAAATGTATGATGTTTATAAAGTCTTCAGTAGTGTACAGTTATAACCTAGGCCTTCACATTCACTCACCACTCACTCACTGACTACTCAGAGCAACTTCCAGTCCTGGAAGCTCCATTCATGATAGGTGCCCTATGCAGGTGTACCATTTTTATCCTTTATATTTTTATTATACCTTTTTTATGTTTAGATAAGTTTAGATACACAAATACTTACCATTGTGTTATAATGGCCTACCATATTCAGTACAGTAGCATGGTGTACGGGTTTGTAGCCTAGGAGCAATAGGCTATGGTACATAGCCTAGGTGTGTAGTAGGCTGTACCACCTAGGTTTGTGTAAGTGCACTCTATGATCTTCAAACAGTGATAAAATCACCTAACAACACATTTCTCAGATGTATCCCCATGGACAAGTGACCATGGTTCCTCAAGGCACATAGGGGTGATTTTCAGATCATAGTTCCTAGGGCCTCAGAGTTTAGTGGTAGTGCCTTCATCTCCACATGTGGGGAGCGATTGCTTGGAGGACAAACTGAGCTTTCCCTCATCAAAGCAGTTTTTCCTTTATCTGTTTTACATATAGATTTTTACTTAAACCCTTGACTTTTGTCAATGCCTTTTATCCAGTTGAGAAGTTCTCTCTATTCCTGGGTCTCTGAGAGTTTTGACCAATAACTGATGTTGAATTTTGTTGAATGTTGAATGCTTGTTCCCTAACTATTGAGATTATCAGGCAGTTTTTCTTTTTTGTTTGTTAATATGTTGAATTACATTGATTGATTTTTTTAAGAGTTAAACCAACCTTGTATTTCTGGAACATATGTATTATCTTTTTGTGTATTGTTGGGTTCAGTTTGCTAGATTTATTTGTTGGTCTGTAGTTTTCTTTTCCTGTAATGTCCTTGTCTTATTTTTGTGTCAGAATAATTCTGACCTCATAGAATGTGTTGGTTTGTATTCTCTCCTTTTCAATTTTCTGGAAGTGCTTGTGCAGAATTGGTATTATTTCTTCCTTAAATATTTGGTAGAATTCACCAGTGAAGGTATCTGGGCTTGGCATTTATTTTTTGAGAAGGTTTCTAACTATGAAGTGAATTTGTTTAACATGTAAAGGGCTAATCAAGTTACGTAAGCTTAGATTGTGTCTTTAAAGAAATTTGTTCATTTCATCAATGTTGGCAGATTTATTGGCATAAAGTTGTCATAACTTTCCTTTATTATACTTTTAACACCTGTAATATTTATAATGATGCCATCTTTATACTCTTTAATGTTGGTAATTGTCTTCTCTCTTTCTGATCAGTCTAGCTAGTGGTTTATATATTTTACTGATCTTCTCAAAGAACCAGTGCTTGCTTTAATTGAATTTTTCCATGTTTTCTGTTTTTTACTTTATTGATTTTTGTACTAATCTATATTATTTTCTTTTTTATATTTATCTTGGGTTTAATTTGCCCTTTTTTTTCTAGTTTACATAGGTAGAATCTGAGGTTATTGATTAAGACTTTTCTTCGTTTCTAAGGTAGGCATTTAGCACTATAAATTTCTCCTTTAGTATTGTTTTGACAGCATCCTGCAAATTTTGATATGTGTTTCCATTTTTATTTAGCTCAAAATGCTTTCTAATTTATTTTTGAGCTCTTCTTCAACCCATAGGTTATTTAGAATTGTGTTATTTAGTTCCAAATAATTGGGGATTTTCTAGATTATCTTTCTGTCATTTTCTTACATACATGCCCTGATCAGTATCCAGCTGAACCCTCTGCAGAGTTCTGGAGTCCTCTCTTTGAGCAGCTCTCTCTTCTCTGGTACTATCTCCTATGAACTTAGTGCCTCACTCTTCATACCTGCATCTCCTCAACTCAAGGTGTCCCCTGGGTGCCTCTTGTGTGTCTCCTCCCTGTTCCACACCTTGGAAACTCTCTTGCAGAAAGCTGGGCATTTGTAGGGCTCACTTTATTTGCTTCCCGTCTCCCAGAGACCACTGTCCTTCATTGCCTGATGTCTAGCCTCTTGTTTTATACATTCTGTTTATTTTTTGGGTAGTTTCAGGCAGGAGAGTAAATCTGATTTCTGTGACTTCATCTTGCCCTGAAGAGGAAGTCTGGACTATGTTTTTAACATTTGTTTTTATCCCTTGCTTTATCTAGTATAGTACAATTTGCATGGAGAAAGGCTCCACGTGTATAGATGAAATATATAGCAGTAGATGGTGGACACCTAAGTTCAAATCACCTGTGCTTGGAATAACTGATTATATGCCTTTAAGCAATCATTTAACCACTCTGAATGTAGTAATCTATCCTGTCCAGTCTAAAAATAGTAAGAGTTATCACTTAATGAGCATGTGCCATATGCCAAGCCTGTGCTAAAAACTTTACGTAATTATCTCTTTCAAAACTCACAAAACAGTTTAGCAAAAATTACCTCATTTAATCCTCAGAGATTTTTAATGAGGTAAATTTTATTAACCCACATTTTATGATGAAGAAACTGAGCCTTTGGCCAAATTAAATATCTTATCCTAGGTCACTCAGCCAGTAAGTACCATGCTGAGAGTTCAGACAAACCCCAACCTGTTAGACAATCATACACTTCACAGGTTTGTAAAAATTAAGAGAAGTAATGTGGGATGGGTAAATCTGTGTGTCAACTTGACTGGGCTAAAGGATGCCCAGATGGCTGGTAAAACATTATTTCAGTATGTGTCCATAAGGATGTTCCCAGAAGAGATCAGTATTTGAATCAGTAGACTGAGTAAGGAATATTGCCTTCCCCAGTGTGAGCGGGCATCATCCAATCTGTTGAGGACCCAGGGGAACAAAAAGATGGAAGAAATGTGAATTTGCTTTTGGCCTGAGCTGGGATATTGGTCTTCTCCTGCTCTTGGGCATCAGTCTCCCAGGTCTCTCGGGCTGGACTGGAATTATACCACAAGCTTCCCTGGACCTCCATCTTGCAGATGGTGAATCATGGGACTTCTCAGGCTCCACAATTGTATGAGTCAATTCCTCATAATAAATCTCCTTATTTATATATGTGTGTGTTTGTGTATCCTGTTGGTTCTGTTTCTCTGTAGAACCTAGACTAATATATAATGGATGCAAAAACACCTTATATAATGTAGAGCCTAGTGAAAAATGGTAACATTTGGTAAATAATAATTCACTATTAGTGAATTATTCTCATTTCTGACTATTACAATATATTACCTCTCAAGGCAAATACAAAAACAAAACAAAACAAAAACCCATCATTATTTCCAATTTCTAGAAGAAATCTTCAAGGACTTTGAAGTACTTTGTTATTTAATATGTTTATAACTTATCATGGGTTATAAACAAGAAGAATTATAAGTTTACTTCACGGATTTTCTAAGAGTGAAGAGTATTTCTCTTTGTTGCTTAAATCAAGATTGCAGATACAGGGTCCAGTTCATTCTCTACACTTTGGTCTTTAATTTTCTACACTGTGCTAGTTAGTAAAATTCAAATGAAGTGAATATTTTATCCTGTCATCTACTTATCAGACACAGCTGGAACAACAAGTCCACTCTCCCTGCCAAGCCAAACTTCAGGCTAAGTTAGGGCCTCTGCTCCATGGGGGGAAAGAATATGATTTGACATGATCCAGCCAATGTACATTTGGACTGGCTTGTAGACTGTTCCACATTTTGCTATAAACAGTTTGGGAATCTACAGTCACATCTGAGGTTACACATGGAAGAAAATGTGGGGTTTTTTTTTTCCCCTTTTGTTGTTGTTGTTGAATGAACTGTGCAAATAAAGGAGAGGGAGTTAGTTGGCCCACTGCTTTCTGTCTATGCAAGAATGCTGATTTTCTAATTTTTAACAAAGGATCTCAGGCTTTTCCTTCTTAAATGCCCCAAGACACAAGGTTGGGATCACTAGAGGGAGAAAACAATTATGGACTTTAAAAGAGTAAACAAACAGACTAGTCTTAGAGGACTGATTGTTTTCTAATTTTTCAAGGCATGTCTCAAGTCAAATAGCACAGTTGATGGCACAAATCAGTGTAGTGTTTTCAATGTGTTCATGTAGAAAGCTGCTGAAATTCTGCATTCCAGTCCTCTGAAAGGACTGTAATGACAAACTCGAATGTTTTTTATTCCACTTTGGAAAGGAAAACCTGCTTGTTTGTTGTTTGATTTTTCCTTTAGCTTCTAATCCTGTCTGGCATAAGAGCCCACCCACAGATTGGATTCCTGCCCATCACTTACCTCTGGTCCTACAAGCTATCTCATGTTAAGCAGAATTTGTCTCAGGACAAAAACATCAGACAAGCTGAATTACATTTTTAAATCAGAAAGTGCCAACATGCGGATTAAAAGGTCAATGCTGCCAACTTGGCCAACCAACTAAAAATATTTGTATTGAAGTAACCCAGAGTTATTATCTTTTCATTCATTTATTCTACTATTTTGAAAATAATTTTTCTCTTCTGCTAAAAGGATACAATTCTTTAAATAAGCAGCCCCCAGAAATTCTGGTCCAATCACACAATCTTTTCTAAGTGAGAAAGTTTCAGATTCCTGATTTCTATTTTGAAATTTTCTGTGGGCATACTGAGGCAGTTCAGGAAGTAGGTGGTTGTAGCAGTATGTCCTTCAGATCACCCATGAATCAACAAAATTGAGACATATCTCATTCATCTTTATATCCCAGGTACTCAGTTCAGTGCCTGGCATAGAGCAAGTTCTCAATAGAAGTTTGTTGTGTGAATAAGTTTTCTGGTCTGGTTTCCAGTGAAAGATGATGAAAGAAATAGGAAACGATGAAACTGTATGTTCCTTGAAAGAAACAGATCTTTTTGGATTCAATGATGATTCAGGTTGGATTTCTAAAGTCTCTCCTAACCTTATGATTCTATAATTCTTTTCAACATTGAGTTTTCAATGTTTCATTGGGTTTAGATTGGAGCATATCTGAGCTTTTTCACTGAAAAAAATTTTTTGATCTTGGTACTAAACTGCTTATGAGCAAAACCCGGAAAGTCATAGAGAAGTATTCTCTC
Source organism: Lemur catta (assembly GCF_020740605.2). Taxonomy (NCBI): domain Eukaryota; kingdom Metazoa; phylum Chordata; class Mammalia; order Primates; family Lemuridae; genus Lemur; species Lemur catta. The sequence continues at coordinate 58,683,924 of NC_059130.1, forward strand.
ACGTTGGCAGAGCCCAACTGTCAGAAACCAAATAAGAAATATTGCCTGAGTGGGAAATGATTCCTGAATTCTAGAACCTTTGTAAAGACAATGTAAATTATGTCATAGGAAGTCATTATTCATCACTGGCATGTCTAGCCTTATCCCTGAAGTTTTGTCCATTGGGACTTGAGTCTTGTCCAATTTAATGAGCTTAGTAGGAATGCTTTAAAAAACCAAGGCTGTGAAATATAAGACTGGTTAATTAAGTGACAAATTTTTCTTATGTACCTTCTCAGAGTTCCTTAAAGAAGCAAAGCTGATGATTAACACAGAATATTTTTTTAAAAGTCACATGAGTGAAGTGAGAAGATATAAACTGTGGAGGTAGACAAATCTGGGTTCTAATCCCAAATCCATACTTACTACTTATGTGACCTTGAGCAAGGTAATCTATCTTTCAAAGCCTCCATTTTATCTGTAAAATGGTGATGACTACTACTTCATCAGGTTGTTGTGAAAATAAAAGTGGTTAAGATATGTTAAGTGGATGTCATATAGTAGGCATTCAGGAAATGTTAATTCTGAGACTGTATTCCCATTTCTCATATATAAACATTCCCATGACTGTTTATATAGCATCATCCAGAAGCAACAAAATTCTATAGATGAATATTTAATCCTAGTGTAAAATCTTCTCAATGTGGGATAAGGAAAGCTTACCAAGCTAAAGTCAGAACACTGGGTCCTAGTAGTATTTCTGTCTCCAGTGGGTAATTTAACATTGGGCAAAGCCTCCTTACAGTCCGATGATGGTTATTTATCATTAAGCCTGGACTTTTTTCTTTCCAGACCCCAGCAACTGCCCTGTTAAAAAAGAGATACCTTGCCATTATATAATATTTCTTTTATCTTAGTTCACTATATTATTGAATAATTTAATTTTATTTTTATCTAAGTTGAACATGTAAGCTTAAAAGACTAATAATGCTATGAGTCTTCTAATGGAAAAGTTAGTCCCCTTCTCCCTCCACCACACCCAATCTTAGCTAACCACTTTCAATACTTTCAACTGTTTCTTTGGGAATTTACCACTACATATAAAAATAACATTCTTATGCTGCAATTCTTGATTGTTTTGTCAGTTTCAATTATTTTTTATTGATATCCCCCTATAGGAAAGAAGAATTTAACACTCCTGCCATATACACACACACACATGCACACACAGAGCTTATGTTCCATCCTCCCCATATAGTATGTCATAAACTTTGGTTAGATATTCAAATTTACATTATTATTCACAGTTAAGTCAGGTAATGAATATGATTACCTTCTATTATATTTCTTTCCTTGCACAACCTTTTTGTTTTCTTGGAAGTTATGATTTCTTTGCTTTGTTATTTGCTTAGTTTTATTCATAATACTAGTATTTCACCTAAAAAAATCTTTACAAAAAGTATAAATATCCTTTCATGACATTTGAACACATCTGGTAATCTATCACTTTGTAAAATACATTTTTCTTGGAGTACTCCATTCTCTTACACCAAACTGAACTAGTTGCTCTCTAGCTCTACCACATAACTGAATTTCTGGAAACCTCTCTTTCTGCCATCCTACTGGGATATTCTTTCCTTCATTCTGGTAATAGATCCTCTGTTTCCTGGATTCTGCATCTGCATTTTACTTCTTTTACTCCCTCATTTTAGAAAAGTATATTCTCCAGTAGTGTTTTCTAAAAAGGGGATAATGGTTTTGGTTTTGGTTTTTGAGACCTTGCATATCTGAAAATGTCTTTATTCTACCCTTACATTTGATTGACGTTTGACTTGGTATGGAATTCTAGATCAGCAATATTTTTTTCTTCAGATTTTAAAGCATTACTCCATTGTCTTCCAGCTTCCAGTGTTGCTATTAAAAAGTGAAGTGTTATTCTGATTTTCAATACTTCCTAGGTGAACTATGCTTTGTTTTGTTTTTAATATCTGTAAACTTAAAATGTTTAGTGTTTTGAAAGTCCACAGTTATACGTTTTGATGTGGATCTACTTTCATTTATTATGCTGGCTTCTCAGTGGACTCTTTCAAACTGGAAATGCATCTTTCCATTTTTAAATACTTAAAATAATTTTCTTTAATATTTGGATAACATTTCTTTATATAATATCTGGAATCCAAAAACAGAGGATCTATTACCAGACTGAAGGAAAGAGTATCCCAGGAGGATGGCAGAAATAGAGCTGAAAATGCATGTAATACAACTAACCTACCAAACATCATAGCTTAGCCTAGCCTGCCTTAAATGTACTCAGAACACCTACATTAATCTGCAATTGGGCAAAATCATTTAACATAAAGCCTATTTCGTAATAAAGTGTTGAATATCTCATGTAATTTATTGAATACTATACCAAAAGTGAAAAACAGAATGGTAGTCTAAGTATGGACTACTGCATGTGTATCACTTTCTCAACAGCACAAAGTTGAAAAATCATTAGTCCAACCAGCGTAAACTGGGGACTGTCTGTATTATGTGTAAATTTTTCTTGGTGGGTTGGGATCATAATTCTACATTAATGATTATGTTAAGCTTCAAGACAGTTGTATCCTCGGGAGTCATGAAGTTATACAGTGCAATTGGCCCTAAATTCAATGCTTTGAAAAAATATGCTGTTTGAGAAAAAAACCTCCTATCACTCGGTAAGGAAAAGCAAAAGATCCCAGTAGGAAAAACATGAACATAATTTCAAAGAAAAGGAATAAGAAATGGCTCATAAACATATAAAAAGATTCTTAATCTCTTGGTGGTCGGAGAAATGCAAATTAAAACCACAATGAATTTTGACAATACACCACCATTATAAGATGTCTGAAAAAAGCAAGTGTTAGTAAGGATATGGAGCTATATAGACTCTTTTACACTGCTAGTAGAAATGCAAATAACTCTACAGAAAACAATTCGGCATTACCCAGTAAAGTTGAATATGCACATCCTAACAAGAAATTCTACTCCTACGTGTGAACCCTGGAGAGAATCTTATACATATGTAGAAGATATGTATAAGAATGCTCTTGACATTATAGCTTGTAACAAAAACTAAAACAACCTAAGTATGCATGTGCTGTAGAAGAGACAGATGAATTATGGTGTACTTGTACACTGAAATCCTATCCAGCAGTGAAACTTAGTGTGTTATAACTATATGTATCAATATGGATGAATGTTATAAATAGTGTTGAGCAAAAAGGAAGTTTCAGAAAGATACAAACAGGCATTACTCAGTTTATATAAAGTTAAAAAGCTTGTTATACTAAACATATATTTTGTAGGGATATATAAAATTTGATTCAACTATAAAGAAAAGCAAAGAAATTACTAACAAAATATCCAATGCATTTACACAAAAGGAGGGTAGGTAAGTGTGTGATCACAGAGAGATATATAGAGGGATTCAAATGAATGGTATTGTTCTGTTTCTTCAGTATCATTTCATTCAACCAACATTTACTAAATGCCCACTATGTGCCAGGCACTGCTACAAGTACTTGGGATACAAATGCAAACAAAATACAGACTCTTGCCTTCATGGAGCATATGTTCTATAAGGAAAGGAAGAAAAAAAAGTAAATGATGAATGTAATAAATTATTATTGTTTTGTGTTATTGTGTGTGGTAAATTCCACAGAAAAAAATACATTAAGAAGATTAAGGCAGATCGAACTGGGTGTACAGTTTGCAGAATTGAATGGGATGATAAGGGCATGCTTCACTGAGACGGTGGAGGAGGCAAGATTTGCAGGGGAGTGAGCCACATGGACAGCTGAGGGAGTAGCATTCCAGGCAAAAGGAACAACCAGTGCATTGGTCTTAAGTGGCAGTGTGCCCAGTGTCTTTGGAGAGTAATGGGAAGGGCGCTTAAGTTGGAACAAGATAATAAATATGCTCAGAGAGGTAAGGGTGTCAGTGGGCCCCATAGGGCATTATTTGCTAGGTCAAGGGCCAGCAAATTTTTTCTGTAAATGGAGCAGATAGTAAATATGTTAGTATTTATTGGCCATAGGGTCTCTGTTGCAAACATTTAACAGAGTAATATGAAAGCAGCCATGAACAATATGTACTGAACAGATATGTTTGTGTTCCAATAAAACTTTACAAAAACAGGTGGCGAGTGGATTTAGCTGTGGTTTTGCCAACTCCTGTGCTCAGTGAAATGGGGAGCCATTGCATATTTTTGAGCAGAAGGACAGCAGGTTCTGACTTAGGTTTTCAGAGGATCATTCTGTCTATTGTGATGAGAATAGATTGGGGGGGGGGCAAGGGAGAAGAAGAGAGATCTCTTGCAATAATTAGACAAAAGAGGACAGTGTCTTGAATCTGGATGGGATAATGGAGGTAGAAAACATCCGTGTCTCTACTTTTTAAAGTAGAGGTGACTTGATTTGCTGATAGATTTATTAGGTGTGGGTGTGAGAGGAAAAAAAGTCAAGAATGACTGTAAGATTTTGTTCCTGACTATTATTTAAGGAAAGAAATGCCCTTTGTGGTTGCACGTCATTTTTAAAATTGTATATTATGTTTTATACACTTTCATGTCAGGTATACTTAACTATATAGAACTTGTTCTATCCTAGGGCTGGGATTTTTTTTTTTTCCAGCAGCCTAACTAACTAAATTTTACCTTCTTATCCTACTTGATTAAACCAAAATTTCTATTTTCTCTCCCTCTTATTGCATTTTCTTCCTCAAGCATGCGAGCTGCTAGAAATAGTACAAAAGGAAGGACACAGTGGCTCATGCCTGTAATCCTAGCACAGGGGTGGGGAAGCTTTTCATGTTGGAAGGCTGCATTAATTTAGCTGTAATCAAATAAGGCCGCATTCAAGAAACTTCAATTAGATACACTTAAAAATACACATTGTTTCAGAAAAATCTGCTATGTACTTAGTAATGTCAAAAAATTAAAACTGTTAATTTAATTAATTAATTAATTTTGAGACAGAGTCTCACTCCTTTGCCCTGAGTAGAGTGCCATGGTGTTATCTTAGCTCACAGAAACCTCAAACTTCTGGGTTCAAACGATCCTCCTGCCTCAGCCTCCCAAGTAGCTGGACTACAGGCTCAGACCACACCATCAGGCTACTTTTTCTATTTTTAGTAGAGACAGGTCTCGCCCTTGCTCAGGCTGGTCTCAAATTCCTGACCTCAAGCAATCCTCTCACCTCGGCCTCCCAGAGTGCTAGGATTACAGGCGTGAGCCACCATATCCAGCATATTTGTTAATTTTAAAGTTAACTAACCTTCTAGTGACTTTGTTTTGTCTGCTTTTAGTTGGAGACCCTTTGAATATTTGTTTGCAGCATGGAGGTCCACAGTTTCAGTTGATCTTCTAGATGGTATCAGTCATTTGTGACCTTAAGAACATCTTGATTTGGATTAGGTAAGGGAGTGTAGATGTGCAGCAACAAGTGATTGAGAAGCAAGAAAGCATTTTTTGGGCATGTTACTGAAGGTGTGGGTATTCTATTGCATTTTTCCGTATTTCAATTGGATCTTTCATAGCATCAAACAATGACTTTAAAATGTCATCTACTGAGAACTCAATCAATTCCATCTGTAGTTCTTTAGATGCCTTGGTGATATCAAACAGGTGAGGCTGAAATGCTAATTTGAATGTGATGTCATGATTCTCAGATTCAGTGAACTTTTCATTGTATTCTCCAATTAATAGGTCTATAACAGCTATGTATTCTTCAAATGATCCGCATATATCATCCTGCTCATCAATGACCTTTGCTAACTGGGGAAAATGTTCATCTAAAATTTCTTTTTGAAGAAGTATTTTGAAAAAAGATAGCTTTTTCAAAATACTTGGATTTTTTTTGCCACATATCATATATAGACTTAGTTTTACCTTGCAAAGAAATAGGTTGTTTTGATTTGACATGATATCACACAGAAATGGTGCATTCCTATAGAAATCTTCTTTCAATAATTCACATCGCTGATTCTGTTCTTCATAAAATTTATCTGTTCTCATAGAGATAAAATTTTGGCTAACACTTGTCCCTATGATAGCCAACACACTTTAGAATAATACAGCAAATCCTCACTGAATACCTCATTATTCAGCTTTAGCATGTTACACAACTGACGATGCCACATTGCTTTTGCAGGAATATAGTTAACAATACTTAAAACTTGTTGCAAAGTTTCACTTAAAATAGCTTTAGCACAGAGATTTTGCTGATGCAAGACACAATGAAAAGAAATGAGAGCGTCTGGATCTGTTAATAGTTTTTTTAAATCTGTGCAATAAACCCTTCATGTTTTCCTGTCATGGAGGGTACACCGTCTGTACATACACTCACTAAAATTACCAAATTCAGTCCAACTTTCACGACATTTATCTTGAAAGTTGTTGAAGATATCTATTCCCCATGTTTTGTTCACAAGACTGCCCAAGATGAGTAACTCTTTGTAGCAAAGAAAATCTGTTATGACCCAAATGAAGTATAAAACCTGTGCCGAGTCAGTAGTATCAGTTGATTCATGCAAAGCGATTGAATAATATGTATATTTTCCTTTTGAAATATTGCATGAAGTTGTTCTGTTAAGTTGAAGGCTGATTCATGCTGCTGATCAGTTATGGTTCTCCTTGAAAGAGGCAGTTGTTTGTACTTTGAAATGTTATCAGGGTAAAAGCATCCTACAACTTCGACAATGCATTCTTTCACAATTTCTACATCACTGAATGGCTTCCCTTTCTCCCTGAATATATAAGCTACTTTGTAAGTTTCTTCAGTAGCATTACTTCTAGGTCTTATTGCTGCTTGAAAGAATTGTCTTTGCTTTTGCTTTTCATCTTTTAATTTCTGCAATATAACCTTTTGTGCCTCTCCCTCTAATTTAAAATATTTGTGGTCCTTATGAGAGTTATAATGTTGATGAGCATTGACTTTCTTTAATGTTGATATTACAGTTTCACAAAGCAAGAAAATCATTTTATCTTTAGCAGAAACAAGATAATATTGCAATTCCCAATCCTCATTAAGAAATCTGTTTTATTCGTTCAGCATTCTCTTGATCTTCTTTGACATGATGGGCTGTTAAGCAGACAGAATTAAAAAATACTGTCAAGCTGTGCAACTATTCACAAATTCCATTTCAAACAGAAACACAGTGCACTGTTGTCAAAAGCTGATAATAGACTGGTGTACTTGACCCCCATAAACCCTCGCAGCCAGCCTTGTGCAGTAGTGGTGCCAGTCAGGTGGGGGAAGTTAGAACTAAATCATGAGTGTGGCAGCTGTCAATTTAACTCTTACGGCTTACTAATGTTCTGATTGTGCTGGTCAATCTGGGAGGATTATTTCATTGAAACTTACTTTATTCTTTTGTATTTTAAATATGTTCATTTTAAAAATAAAAATATAAAAGATGAACAAAAATGTATTAAAAAAATGAAAGGATTTTTTCTATAAAATTTGTATTCAGTCAAAAGGCTTTACATAAGGACCTAGAAGGCCACATGTGGCCTTAAGTCTGCAGGTTCTTCATCCCCGTCCTAGCACTTTGGGAGGCTGAAGCAGGAGGATTGCTTGAGATTAAGAGTTCAAGACCAGCCTGAGCAAGAGCAGGACCTTGTCTCTACAAAAAATAAAAAATTAGCTGGGTGTGGTGGTGTGCATCTGTAGTCCCAGCTACTCAGGAGGCTGAGGCAGGAGGATCACTGGAGCCCAGGAATTTGGGGTTGCAGTGAGCTATGATGATGCCACTGTACTCTAGCCAGTGCATCAGAACAAGACCCTGTCTCAAAAAAAAAAAAAAAAGAAAAGAAAAGAAAAGAAAAAAAGAAAAAAGAAATAGTACAAAATGACTAGACTGATTTGGGAGAAGCAAAATGTTTAGAATAAATGGAAACTTAAGATTCAAGAAGAGATGTCTTTCATGAGCATTGTGATTTTTCCACTTAAAATTCCCCTGAAACTAGTCCCCTTTTCCTTAAGTGGACACCAGCCAGCACTACTAGGAAAGGAGGAAAGGGAAGGAAAGGTAAGGAAAAGACAGGGATAGAGATAGAGGAGAGGGAGGGAAGGAAAGAAGGAAAACCCAAAGGATTACTGCTCAGTTGAGATGACACAAAAAGCAGTATCAATAATCGATGAGAAGAAATTTTCTGTTAGACAAATTGCATTTCTCACAATGTTACTAAAAGGACAAGGGAAAAGCTTAGAAAAGGAAGACAAACAAGATCCATCCCTGGGACCCCACGCTCAGGTTCCTGTAGTGCATTCAATAGCACTTTTGACAGTGGTGGTGATTCATTCACAGTGAAATTATGCTATAGAGAGAGGCAAAAAACTGGGGTTTTTGATATCAATTAAAAGAAGCAGAAGAGAACAATGCATTTTATAGAAATTCAAAAGATTTGTACAGATCTTGCAATTTTAAGGAAAGGAAACCATGGTTAGGCATGAAAATGATTCTTGCTCCCCTAGGAATTTGTAACTTAGAGTGAGAACATAGATATGTATATAAGTGAATAAGGGAAGGAGGTAGGTGGGAATACAGGAGTTCCCCCTGTGTTCACATGTTCAAGCATTAGTATTCTGGTGTGGGCTGTTTCTAAATTCCAGGATGTGGTTCATGACAGTTCATCCTCCTGAGACTCCTGAGGCTGAGCGCAGAGAGGATGTTAACAAACTATTGCTGGTCTAGAACAGGCTTTCCAGCCCCCTCCCACATTTCCTCCCATAAGTTGACCCCATCCATTCTTAATATATATAAGATTTTGGAGTCAAAACTCACCCTGGGTTGAGATTCCAGGCCTGACCTAGGGCTGAGAGGAAATAAAAATGTCTTTCTCCAACACATCTGAGACAAAGAGAAACAACAAGGTGGAAGATTCAAACTAAGCCAGAAAACATGCAGGGAAACCCAGAGGAGAAAGTTACTGAAGAAATGTCAGTAACAGTCCAAATTTGGAGTGTGGGGAGAGAGCCAAAAGTTCAGACGCAGATTGGTGAGAGCAAGCACGGTTAGATGAGGATCAAAAGGGAGGTGAGAGTGGGAGCTGAGAGACTGGAACATCTGCTAACATTTGCAGCTTGATTTTATGGGCTTGTGTGGGTGTGGCAGCCTGGCTCAGAAGTATCAGGGGTGGGGCAGCCTCTTGGTGCAGACGGGAACCACATGGACCTCCAATAGTGGAGTTGAGAGAATAGGCTGGAAAAGGACTGGTGGGACTGCTCACTCCTTGAGACTGTGTGCCAGAAGCAGGTGAAGACATTTTAAAACAGGAAAAACTAGGCAATACCATTTCTAATGTTAGACAAAAAGGAAAAAGAGGGGATATCTGGTGTAACAACGTGAATATGGGCCCTGACATTGTGTTCAAACTTCTGCATTTATTAGCTGTATGATTTTGTGAAAATAACTTAAAATGTCTGAGCCTAAATTTCCTCATCCTTAAGACTGAGATTATAATAGTCAACTCACAGTTATTGACATTATTACATGTAAAAATATTACATATGCATGTAAATATATTTACACATGATTGACTGCATAGTGTACATAAGAAATGCTCAATCACTGGCAGGTCCTTTCTTCTTTTTTTATTGTCATGTTCCTTGACAAATGATTAAATTAATAATTGATTAATTATTAACAGATATCATTTATATAAAGATGTAAGTAAACTATGGAATTAGTTAACAGTGTATTAATATTGGTTCATCAATTGTAATAAATGTACAACTAATGTAAGATGCTAATAAAAGGAAAAACCATATGGGGGCAGGAGAGGGAGTACATGGGGGCACTCTGTGTACTTTATATTAAATTTTTCTGTGAACCTAAAACTGTTCTAAAAAATAAAATCTATTAATTTATTTAATGTACAAAACATTGTAGGTGAAGATAAAAAAATGAAAGATAGGATCTCTGCTTCCTAGAATTCTATAGTAATGCATGGGAAAAGAACTAGTTTGTGAAGATAAGACATACCTTCCAGGGTTTCTCAACAGCAGCACTATTGACGTTTTAGACCAGATAATTCATTGTTGTCAGGGCTGTCCAATGCATGTAGGATGTTTACCAACATGTCTCCATGTCTCCACATTTTGCCATAGGTCTCCTGGGAGGCAAAATTACTCCTGTATGAGGATCCCTTGGTTAAACAATAAATCCTCTTCTTCCAGCCTTGCTTCCCACTGATCTATCAGCAAGTCCTATATTATCTGGCCTTTGTTTACCTTAGATCTAACTTTGTACCATGAGATATGCTCTGCGATATACCCTCCACCACAACCAAGCCACCATCATCTCCTGTCTGGCCCACATCAATAGACTGATAAATCACTCTACCTGCTCTCCCTACTTCCACACTGTTTTCTTCAATTCATTCTTCTACAGAAGCCAGTGATCTTTTAAAAACATAAATCTAAAGAATATCGCTCCCCCTGTTTAAAACCCTCTTGTGTAGAGATTCTCACTTAGGCAGCATCTTGGTGGGGACTGAACTCCAACCTCCATCTCCCCAGCACAATGTGGCTGCTGAAGTCTCTGCTCAGCAATTTACTCTTCATCTTCTGCTTTCTTCTCTGTTTCTTGGAGCTTTTCCCCGTACATACACAACTTAGCAGTCATCCAATAATTTGAGGAGGAATTGCACAGAACTTTTGGGTTTGCTTTTCTGCAATTCCCACCTCTGGGATTTTACTTTTCAAGGAAAAAAGCCAGGATGAATGTGAAGCTATGTTTAACTTCTCTCAGGAATTATAGCCCCTCCAACCAAGTCCTGTCAGAGTTGGTTGCTCTCCAATGCCTTCAAGCAGTTGTTTTGTGTACTTCATTTAGCTTTTAAAGTCATTTTCAGTGGAAGAATTACTCAGATTCAAACTATTCCATCATGTCTAGTATGAGAAGTTCTGGCATTGGGATGTTTTTAAATGTCCCCAGGTGATTCTAAAGTGTAGCCAAGATTAAGAACTACTATTAGTAGTTTACCGCTGCATTTAGATTTAACAATTTGCCTTGGCCTATAAGTCCTACAAACTCCAGGGACTTCTCTGCCTTAATCACTGCTATATCCATATCTTCTAGAACAGTATCTCTCACACAGTTAGTTGAATTAGATAATCTACAGTGAAAATATTAATATAAAACCTATCACAAAGAAATACCCAACTAAGGACAAATGAGGGTCATAAAGAATCCAGACAGTGACAGCTTGGAGAAATGAAAAGATAACTATGGCCTATTATTAATAAGAAGCTTTCCAAATAAAAAATAACTTAGTACTCTATCTTTCCATATGAGTCTAAGCTTTGAGATTTTTATCTAATTGAACTGGCTTGAAATGGAAAATGAGGTCAATGGTGTATGAAGGATAGACTTTGATGATGCCATAAAATGTGTGTGTCAGTGTTAAACACTTCACTCCTGGGGTCAACCATCTCAGAGAGACCTTGCAAGAAAACGACTTTAGCAAAGGAGTCAGAAAACTCCAATGAACATAGCTGGCAGTTTTAGAGTCAGAAAAATTGCAGATTAGAGGAACCAGCTGGCCCAGCATTTGAATTTGCTAAAGTGTGAACTCAAATCAAAGCCAGATGAAACGGTAAAAACAAAACAAAGTTTGCTGTCAGGATCTCGGAGTTTAAAGACACTAAGGAAAGGTAGGACAGCATTCTGCTCTCTTAATATAGGTTCTCCAACTTGAATTGACACTGACCTGAGAAAAAGAGGGACAGCATACTTTTCTCCAGGTGTCTGCGGCCTGTATTAGCCTCATATACTTTATATCCCTTCTTAGGTTCTCGCTACTTGTCAGCTGGAGGGTTTCTCAGGTTACTTCAGAAACTAGGAGTGACTGATACAGGGCAGGCCAGTGAAATGCCCTGGTGGCACCTACTATTCCAGTTAAGATTGCTTACATTTCTATAGTATAAATGTCTCCTTGAAATTTTGAGTAAAGACTAGGATAATTGCAAACACATACGTGCAATATAATATAAACAGCCAGGGTGGGGCTGCCTCGCCCTTTGTAGAGCTTGTTACTTACAGCTGAAAGGTTAAATACTATGAACAGAAGTAAAGACATCTGGTAGGGCACCTAGATAGTTTTAATATTTCAACTGTGGTATGTAGGGATTTAGTAAAATTAATAGTGGGACTAACATATGGGGAACTGTGTTTTCCTGGGGTCCGTGGAAGGAGAAGTGGAGAAAAGGAGGAAGGGGAGTTCTGGTTGAATTCCGGGGATGACTCAGCTCTGTATAGCCCTCCTCCTTTTGGAATGCTGACACTTCAGGGCTTTTACCATGGCTGTGATATATATTGGGCATATGTCTTTAAAATGAGAGCTATAGCTTCGAGATAGTGATGGGCTGAATCTGACTGAAATGAAAAACACTTGTAATTACTTTTCTAGGGCTACCGTAACAAAGTACCATAAACTGGGTGACTGAAAACAAGAGAAATTTAAAGTCTCACAGTCCTAGAGTCTAAGATCCTGAAATTAAATTTTTGGAAGGGTCATGTTCCCTCTGAAACCAGTAGGGAAATCTTTCCTTGCCTCTTCCTAGCTTCTAGTAGTTTGCCAGCATCTTTTGCGGTCCTTGGTTTGCAGCTGCATAATTCCAATCTCTGCCTTTTCGTCACATGGCATTTTCCCTGCAGGTCTCTGTCTTCACATGGTCATCTTCTTATAAGGACACTAGTCACATTGGACTAAGGGCCCACCCTACTCCAGTATGACCTCATCATAACTAATTACGTCCACAGAGACCCTATTTCCCAATAAGGTCACATTCTGAAGCACTGGGAGTTAGAACTTCAACACATCTTGTTGGGAGGAGACACACTGCAACCCACAACAACCATCAAGGGAGTGACCACATTAACCACACCACAGATAAGGAGAAGAAAACGATTTCCTCAGTGACAGAACCTGGTTCTATGTTACTGATACTCTGCTGGAGTGGACAGAAATGGCTGCATGAAACATATCTTATTCTCTCTGCAGGGTTCCAGCTTCTCTTTTCCCCACCATTGATCCCTCTCCATGTAATCATATGTGAAAGAAGCATTTACCACCCAATGGTGATAGTGCAAAGCTTTCCTTGACTGAAAGAAAGCCTCTGTCGGTATTTATGCAGAGTTATTGACCATTCACCAGGGCTTGCCATTTGCTTCCACTTTCAAGAACTCAGGCTGCAAGAAGAAAAGCCACTATTTTCTGAGTGAGCCCAATGGTGGAAATAAGAAGGTGTCTGTCTTTTTTTAAATCTGCCTTTCCAGTTCGTTTGCCAAGGTCACGTCTCCCCCTGATAAAAGCCATTCACACTTCACATACCAGCCAGTTGACTATGGCTCTGAGATTATTAGAAAGAGAGATGGGAGAGAAAGAAAGTGCCAGACTTTTTTTTTTTTCTGAGTGTCTGGAAAAAAAGACCACTAAGGTCCTAGGAAGATCATCTATCCCCAGAGCTGCCTTGGCATTGGTGAATGTTTGAAGTTTGAGGAGATGAGAAACAAATATCCAATTTACAGCATTGCTCTTAACCAGGGTTTCCTTAAGGACAACAGCCAGCTGTGTATGAAATTGTTAGGAACACCAGAGGAGGCTATTTACATAACAGTAGTACTTAATTTGCATATGTCCATTTAAATTATATCAGCTGTTCTAAGGCAGCTTTAGAAGTTAAAACTTTCATTATAGACATAACTCATCCTATTGCACCTCACTTTACTGCACTTCACAAATACCACATTTTTTACAAATTGAAGGTTTGTGGCAACCCTGCATCAAGTAAGCAAAGATGTTTTAGGCCCTTCTTGAGGAAGAAAGTGTAAATCATCCTTTTGTCGATATTTGTGTATTGACTAAATGAATTTGTTGAAATGATTTTAAGCTTAGGGATAGCTATGGCTATAAATATGAATATAGATTTCATTCATATAGGTAGTGTGCGTGTATGTTAGTTGCACCAAATAGAGAGCTATCACTACACTAAAAATCCTGCAGAATTATGTTCCAGGGAGAGAATAGGTGTTTATCTTCTTTCTGTTGCTCTGCTTTATGTTTCCATTTTCCTGTTTCTCAGAGATGTTGAATACGGAGTATGTGCTTGGCCGAGAGAACATAATGACATTTTGAGTCTGTTAAACTCTCTACCCTGGGTAGGATTTTCTAGAGTCTAACCAAATGTCAAACATGTGATCGTTACCAGACACTGATAATCTTTCTACCTCTCCTCCCTCCCCTACCCTTACCTCAGCCCATCCCACTGATGAACCCAGTTCGATTTGGAAGGGAAACATGAGCTGGATAATGGCAGATCTTGTCCTGGGAGGTCCAAAGGACTGTTCCAGGATGACCTTGTCTGAAACACTTCCTGGTCCATTCAGAGGGTTCCTATGGAGTTGGGTGAAGTTTTCAAACCCCAAAGTGTCTTTGTTGAGTGGAGATGAACCCTTTCAGGAAACTGGACCCAGCCAACCCCACCCCAAATTATCCTGTATTAAACTATATCACAGAGCCCTCTTGTGCCTGGACTCTGCCTCCACGTTGGCCTCCCATGACTGTCTAACTTCCTCTTGCACTGCTTGGACTGGGCTTTCAGCCCTTGTGCTCAGAGGCACAAATGCCTTTTGTGTTGAAAGCTATAAAAAGGCAGCTCGGGTGTCACTTGTCATTATTTTCGCAAGGGGAATTCTGGCTCTCGTTGAAGCTGTGGGCTTGACAGTTTCCTAGGATTTCTCACAATCGCTTTGTCTTTTTCTTCCACAGCTTAACGCTGCTCTGCTCTCTTTTCTGCCTTGCTGTTACATTCATTAGGAACTGTGTTGTCACAGTTGCTTTTTCTATTTTTGATATTTTCTTAGGCTAAAATATCAGAACTTGTTCTGGCCTAAATTAGAGAATCAACAGAGTGGTCAGGGATAAAATCCCAAATCTTCAAAACTCTGCTAATCTGCCAAGTTTAACATTTCTCTGGGAGTAAATGAACAGGCTCCCCACTTGTGAGTTTGGGAAGAAAGTTAAATCTCCCTCTCTGGATCCATGACCATATTTCATTTTTCTAATGTGTTTGATTTAACTAACTACTACTGAGCACCTACTATATGCCAAGCACCATGCCCGGTGCTGTGGGCATTATCCTTGTCCCCAGGGACTCCCTACCCATCAGACATCAAGGTGAGAGCATGACAGTTCAACCAGGGGAAACCAAAGCCCCCATGCTGTGCTCACAGTGTTTGAGAGGCTGAATCCTGAGCATATGTGACTTAGCATATGCCTCACATTCAGTCCTCCACAATGAACTGTGAGCCCTTCCAAGGCAAAGCAGGACCTCCTGGGATTTCCCAGTATCTAGGGGACCCTACATGTAGTGATAATTCCATCTAACACCTGTGCTGCACCTTGGAGTTTGGAAAATATTTCTGTAACCACTAACCCCTGTGGTATGGTCAAGACATGTGCTATCATCCATTCTACTGGTAACAAAATTGAGGCTCAGATAGAATACATGGCTCAGGCAGCCAAGGTCAGGCAGCAAATAGAGAAGAAGTGACAGAGTTGGAACTAGAGCTAAGGTCCTGAAAATTCCTCCCCCGTTTTTCTTGCCACAATTTATTCAAACCCGATAATCTGATTGTGGTCATCTAAAACCACTCATGCTATTCTCATATGTCTTTATGATGGACAGATAGGAGAAAATACTACTTCAGTCAACTTGCTACTGATACATAGAAAATAACATCTCTACCTCAAATCCTCTTTTTAGAACAAGGCAAGAAATAAAACTAAAAGGAAAGAAGAGAAAAAGATTGTGAGAGGATATAATTTGGTAGTTAAGAATCCACTTTGGGCAAGTTGCTAAATCTACTAAACTTCCATTTCTTCACCTGTCAAATGGGAATAATATTAGTACCTATTTCATGTAAAGTAAATACCCAACAAATATTAACTATAATTATTACTATCATCATTATAATCGTCATTACACTAAAATAAACAAAATCAAATCTTAAGTGACTGTGGCTAGTTTGGTAGGTCCCCTGAGCCTTCCTGAAAACACTAGAAGTCTAGAAGTCAAGTTTCGGGTGTCTCAACCAGAATCTATTGTTTTGCTTCCAAAAGGCATTTTCCCAGAAGGTATTGCTTTTGAGGCATGCAGGAAAGAAGAGGCAGGTGAAGGTGAAGACAGAAAAAAAAAAATTAGCAACAGCTTTGCTCCATCAGGCTAATTTCCTTTTAAAGACACTGTCATCTCTCATGGTGTCTCAGCACAATGACATGTTTAGATGGTTTCTTTGCAAAAGAAAATTGGTACCTTTCTACAGATGTGGATGCTGCGAAACTGGGAACTGTGATTTGATGAGACAAGAGGTGGGCCAGGAGGTTAATCTAGGTGTGGTTAAAGATCTCCCAGGACAATGTTCTGGGAGTGACTCACTGCTTTAAATACAGAACTCTAAACAACAGTACCAGTGACTGGCATTGAACATAAGTCATAGACTTCCATAGAATCTGTAGCTTAATAAGCCCCATGCACATATCCTAAAGGAAGATAAAGTGAAGCAAAGCTAAATGGAAAAATATCCAAATTAATTATCCTCTGAAATTATTTTTGGATTGTATAACTCAAATGTCAAAATGCTGCAAGGCTTTAAAAACCAATTACTGATTACCTAGGAATAGGGTCTGGTAAGTCATTTTGCATAGTTTTTTCTAATTAGGACATCAAAACAAATTGGAAGAATTTTGTGTCTTCAGATAGGGATTTCTGACCTGCACTGTGCAGAAGGGGTGTGGTTCTGTGGTTTTGAAAGGGCCTGACCAAGAGCATTCATTTACATGCCACAGTTATGTTCTGGTTTGGTCCAGCCATCCTTCCCCGAGGAGCCACCTACAGTATCAGAGGGTCAAAGTTTATTTTGGATTGAATAAAGATGAGGCATGTGAGAAGCTTACACACACACAACCTTTTTTTATGCAGGAACCACAGTCTTTTCCATTTCCTCTTTAAAACTGAAGACTGGGAAACTCATCAAGGAGACAAATTCATTCATTTTAAACATGTTATATAACTCAGGATTGTTACATCAGGAAATGAAATGGAAAAGCCATTTCTGCCATCAGGCCTGTAGCAGTCTGTGGTGGCATTTTACTATTTAGTATGTGTTCTTGGTGACCATTAGCTTTGTGTGGGTTTACATTAGAAAACTTTAATCTGACCACCTATAATTGTTATATCATATCTGGATATAGGCAAAGTTGTTTCATAATCACTTGTAGAAGTTCATAGCCTGTATCAAATGATTCAAAGGGTCTAGTCACTGGCATACATTATTCAGTGCTTGCAAAGTTATGCACTTTTAATTATGCTAAAATATTTTCCTTAAGGAATCGAACACACCTGTTTGCCTGTTTCCTTTTCACATTAATTACTTACAGAATCTAGACATTTCCAAACGTATTTTTATGCCATAGGAGGTTATTTATGTGAAGAGGCATCCAGTTCAATTAGCTCTAATCCCACTCAATTATGCAGCTACTTCTTTTATGTCTTATTATACGTACGTTATGGTGCAATGACAGATGCGTTTGTGTAACCTGATGCATTTATCACTTGGGTTTCAATTATACTTTCCTGACTAAACTATACAAAAGTCATGCTCTTTCCCTTCTGTTTCTCATGTTTCCCACTGACCTTACTCCTCCAGCTCTTTTTGTGAGAGATGAAAGTCAAAATGCATACATGTAGAATGCAGCACTGTTCCAATTTATTTGAATTCTTAAGTGAAAACAGTCACTCTAGAGTTCACCATAAAGTGAGGCAAAATCCCAAAATAAGCTTTGGCAATGTAGTCACCAGGAAATTCCTATGGAAGAAAGTCTAATATCTGTGCTGAGGAATGGGACACAGCCCTTCTCAGAGTGGTTGAAGCAAGATTCCTAGAATACAGTAGATGGTCAATAGATGGTTGTTGAACCGAACCATTGGTGTCACCTGGGAGATCGGACTGATTACAACAGAAATAGCAGGTTGGGGGAAAATAAAGTTCCTAAAAACTTCATGGGACATTATAATATGAGGACGTTGGTGTCATCCCATGAGTTCACTTTGGGGAAAGGAGAAAGATGATTGGAAGAGATAGGTAATTACTTAAAAATTTTTTCATTTGACAGTGAATGTTTCATTTATAATGTTTCATTTATGTAACATTTCACATCCAATGTCTCATAGTAGTAGTGGAGAGTACACTTGACTCCTCAATCTTAGAGGAAACACTATCACCATTTCACCATTAAGTGTGATGTTTACAATAGGTTTTTTGGTAGATATCCTTTTATCAAATTAAGAAAGTTTCTGTTTCTGGCTTCTAAGAATATTTATCATGAATGGATATTAAATTTTATCAAAAGTTTTTGTATACTTTATAAGATAACCATATTTTTTGACTTTTGTCATACTAATGTAGTGAATTACATAGATTTTTGAATGTTAAACAATCTGGTAATTTTATAAATCTAATTTGGTCATGATATATTATCCTTTCTATAGACTGTTTGGTTTTATCTGTCAGTATTTTGTTTAGAATTTTTGTCTCAAGGTCAAGAGTGAGATTGGACTATAATTTTTCTTTCTTGCAATGTCACTGTCAGGTTTTGGGACAAGTTTATTCTGGCCTCCAAAGCAGACTGTTGTCATTTTCTGTCTGGCCTTAAAGAAGCACGCTACCAAGAAGTTAAGTGTCCCACGTAGAAAGGAACCAGGGGTGGCCTCTAGGAACTGAAGGTAGCCACCAGCAAGAAACTGAAGCCTCAATCCAGCAGCTGTAAAGAAATTAATTCTTGCAACCACCTGTGGGAGCTTGGCAGTAGATCGTTCCCCAGTCAAGGTTCCAGATGAGAACATAGCCTAGCCCTAGACAATACTTTGATTGCAGCCTTGCAAGACACCCTGAGCAGAGGACCAAGATAGTTATCCCTGGACTCCTGTCCCACAGAAACTATAAGCTAATATGC
The DNA here is from genome assembly GCF_020740605.2 of Lemur catta. Classification (NCBI taxonomy): domain Eukaryota; kingdom Metazoa; phylum Chordata; class Mammalia; order Primates; family Lemuridae; genus Lemur; species Lemur catta. The sequence continues at coordinate 58,702,948 of NC_059130.1, forward strand.
ATATATTGTTTTAAGCATCTAAGTTTGTGGTAATTTGTTATGTAGCGATAGAAACCTAATACACTTCCTGTGATTTTTTTTTAGCATATCCCATCATTATTTGAGCACTTCTTTACGTTACAAAAAGATACAGGTTCAGCTTACACTTTCTTTGAATAAATGCAGAATTAATCATTTTCCCAAAGAATTCTTGTTAGTGAAGAATGGAGTTTAGAAAACAAGACCTGGGTGCTGGATGTGTCAATACTATTAGGGTGACTTGTTCTTCGGCCTTCCCATTGGACAGAGCTAGGGAATGCGTGTGTGTGTGTGTGTGTGTGTGTGTGTGTACTCAGATTTACATCTATATTTATTTCTATACCAATCTACATATATTGAAAAACATGGGTTCTTACTGAAACCCCACATTCTAATCTAGCACTACAGGATTTATTCTAGTTTTCTTTCTTTCCATATTTGTAGCTCCCTTCTCTGATAGAAGAAACCTGGCTCCCATCATCCTCAATATGTTTACTTATTGGATAAATTCTTTCTGTATGTAACAAAATCTCCCATCACCTTTCTCCTCTCCTACTTCATGGGTGCTCTCCTGACCCTGCTCAGCCTCTATTAATGCCCCACAACCCTCAAAAGCAACTGCCTTGCTAGGCCCCACCTAATGGATTATGAAGTAAATTATCTATTATAAGAAGGAAGAAAGGTCTAATTGTTTTTGATTAAGCACCAGACATTGCTTATGAAAAACTGTAGGAATAATGTGAAGCCCAGAATGATGTTCTCTTCTCCCAGAGAGTATTTGCCTTGTTGCAAGTAGTTGGGGTCCTTAGCCATGCCAGTTCACCATAATATAAGTTCACAACTGAGACGACTTGAAACAGGGCTTCCAGCACTGCAAGGGCCTGTTTCCAGTTGACTCTTACTCCTACTTTCTAATCCCAAACCTCTCTCTTTGGAAGCTCTTGGACTCCAATTTTTGTCCTGAGCCCCATGAGGCTGACAAAAGCTCAACTCAGTTTCAGATACTCAGCTACTTCTTCCAGAATTGGAAGAAACTACTAGGAGAAAAAAGGCCCCCAAAGCAAGGCTCAGCTCTCTGAGTTTGCATCTTCTTCTAGTAGTATCAACCTCATAATTCTTTACCATCTTATTTGCTTTCTGATGTTTTCGAGCAATTTTTAAAGTATATTTTATCCAACTCTCCCAGATATTATCACTAGGAGGATTGGTACAAGTTACCTAGTCCTCCATTACTGGGAGAAAAGTCTCTTATTGGTAGCTTCTTATTTTTAAACTAACATACTTACTGTGTTGTTAGTGCTGTTTAAGCCCTTTATATACTTTATCTCATTTGTTTTTAAAACTCCCTTATGAGATAGGTACTATTATTAGCCCATGTTACAGTTAAGGATATGAAGTTTAGTGAAATTCAGTAGCTTGCCCAGGGTCACACAGCAGTAAGCAGGGGTCAGCTCAGGCCTGTCTGACTCCAAAGCCCAGGATTAAAATACTAAACTGTGTTGTCTCCCACCATTAACTTTTGTAGCCTAGAAGCTAAGCACCATGTAGGGACAGTCTTAGTTATTAGTCTATTTAGACTATTTTAAAAGGAAAGAAGGGAGCAAAGACATTTTTTAAAATTTGCTTAAATGACCCTGAGACAGAGTCAGAAACAGCACTCCAGCTTGGACCCAAAGTGCCATATTTATTTCTTTCTGTTATCCAAACAAAAACTGTGATGGATTTTAAATCAAATTAAATTAAATCACAAGACTTAAATGAGGAAAAAAACTACCATCCTAAACCTACCTTCACATACTCTGTGGCATAAATTAACTCACAATTCAGGAGCTTTCCTTTCCTCCCCCCGTGGCAGGAATCTGTCAGTTGACATAAAATTGTTCACCATAACCGGATGTGATAGAGGCAGACAAGCAAGATGTGTCTCCCTGATGCATCTGGACAGGAAACCTTAAATATGGTTTTCTTTTCTTTAAAACAGAAACCCCAGCCACATATGTTTTTGTTTTTCTTCTCAGCACTTGGTACGTGAAAACACAGGGCATGTTATTGCAGGTAGCAATTCTCAGGAGGGTGGTAGCACTTTTAAAAAAGATTTTAGGGGCCCTAAAATTCTTCCAGGGATGAAGATTCAGGCATTTTGATCTGATAGTTTAGAAAAGTATATTTATTTGTACTGTTTTATGTGCAAACTAGAACAAGGTGCCTAATTTTCTTGAAAATTTTGGGAAGTTATTCTTATTCCAGAAATACTTTTCTATCAGCAGAATTTTATTAGTGAGGCCATGAAGCTCAATTTCTTGACTTCCAGGTTCTCTGTGGGGCCATTACTTTTATTGCATCACCTTGAATTTTTAAACATAGCAATCTGATCTTTCTTCAAAGAAGTCAGAACTCTTTACAAGATGATAAACACTCTTTCTTACATTGTGTTTGTGAAGTTTGTAAAAAATAAAGGGCTAGTGAAGGCCGAATGATTCCTCTTTGTAGACTAAAGTATTACATGCCGACCCCAACTACACAGCCAAATGCAGAGTAACTAGAAACAGTCTCTTAGTATTTCAGGCTCTCTTTGCATTTCTCTTTTATCTGTTTGGTCTATGTTTCTGTTTTGGCTCCAACCAAGTTGCTAATAATTTTCCAAAGCAGATTGCTGTTTGGTTGGTAATACTGGATTATGGCCAAGTTACATTCTACCTGGATTTCAGCACTAGTAAGTAAGTAGATATAGGGGAACTTAACCACACAATAGGAATCGCTTACCTTTCTCCTGCTCTAGATTCTTCTGGAAGAAGCAGCAACATTAAGTCATCAATATTACAGTAGAGCTTCTATTATTGAATCAAGTTGGTAGAATCAGGTCTAGACTGAGACAGGTGGAAGACCTAGATAAGACAATGGAGCACCCCCATCAGATCAATGTTTTAAAAGTGTGTTTTCCATAATTAATTAGTGGATGCAATAAAAAATAGTTTCTAATATTGGAAATAAAATACTACTGACTTTATCTTTAAAATAAGAAATTTATAACATACATTTATAAAATGCAATTATTGAAACTAGACAACTCCTTGGGAGGTATGTTAAATTATGTAAAATGTGAATAAAATAAATCTCTCCTTCCCAGTAAATGCTTCAATCCCACGAGAGATATTCAGATTCAGAATTTCAGCTTCAAGTGCCTAAGAGATGACTGGTCTCGGAGCTGGTGGTACAGCTACACTGTACCATAAATCTTGCACATGTGTATCACAAAAGATTAAACTGAGAGATGAGGTGTGGGGTTCCTCCCCCCATTTTGACCAAAGGGGACAATTTTCTTCAGCAGATTCTCATTTGGTAAAATCAGTTTATGTTTAACCAGATATGTATTAAGTCACATATAAAAATCTGAGCCAGCTGCCCCTGGATTTCCAACTCATCAAAGACAGTGTTTTCATGCTTCTTATAAACCATCACTCCTGGAACATGCCCAGCAGGCTGGCCCCTTTAGCTATGGGTGTGATATTGTCTGCTATACAGAGGCCTAAATAAATTTATCTTTATGAGGATTTCTTTATGATATTGAGTTGTGTCATCTTTATAGAGACATAGGAGCAATTCCATTTTAGTCTTAATTCTAAGAATTACTTCTGAGCAATTGGTCACTGTTTACCTTTCAAACACTATGAAATGGGCAACTGATTATATTCTTTAGTACTTTTTATTAGAACATTGAGCTAAATGAATAACCTACTCATAGAAAACTCAGGCTTTATGGGTAAAAAAAATAATTTTTTTTAATTAACCTTATTCTTGGCGTCATTTTATGTTCCTTCCATTGGTTTTCTTTCCTACTTTTGCTTAAGCTTTATTTTAGGTATCCTCTTAAGCTGCCCTTAATCCTTTCTGGAACGAGAAGAGTGTATAAAAATAAGTCACCACAGTTGCTAACTTAGTAAAGACCTTGTTTGTTAGATTTGCAGAAAGAGAGCAGTATGCTGAGGGAACGGAACATTGTTTCATGAGAGCTGGGGGGAGGCTGCCAGGGGATGGGGACGAGGGTTTGGGCTTCTGCACAGGAGGGAGAAAGGGTGCTGAGTACACGGAGGACTCTAAAGCTAAAGCTGGCACAGCACAGATGACAAACTTGACCTTTTTCACAGCTCTGCCGAGGATGGGCCCTTGGAGGTGCAGAACCATCAGTTAAATTATTACTGGAAACACTGGTGGAAAATTGTTGTATGCCTCAATTCTAGTAGCATCTACACTCCCATTCATTTCTACTTCTTTCCAAGACCTACACCTGGGCTTAATTGTATTGCATTATCTCTAATAAGACTGGCTCATGGTCCCCCTTCTCTGAGACTTGCCCTTCTTACTAACAGAGTTGTAACTACCTGTTCTGTCTCTTTGCTATAGCAGACTGCGCCCAGAGTGGACTCAGGACCCCAGCTGCTTAGGTCAGATTCTCTATGAATATGGCCATGGGACTCAGAGATGCTAGCTATGCTCTGTTCATGGCTTGGATGAAAACATGTGAGCTGAGTTCTGCTCTGTGATAGCTCTGCTTGTCTACCCAGCAGAGAAAACTGCTCTCAGTGAGAGGTCAGAATAAAGCAGGGACACATAGAGTGGCAAGAATAGGATACCAATGTAGTTTCAGGAACGGGGCTTCCTGACTCCACTGACTCATGAGGTCCAGCTGTAGTTCCTGGCTGCTGTTTGCATGTCATCATTTTCTTCCTTCTATGGCCCAAGTAGCTTGGGTTGTTGCCCACCATGCACAGGTGAATGATGCCTCATTGTGACATGAGCCCTGCGAAAAAAAAATTTCCAGTGGACATCACCGAAGATATGCTTAGGGATTTAAGTGCAATACTCATCCAATCAACAGGTATTTGTTGATGGCTACTATGCAGACTTCATTTGGAATAAACCGTTGAACAAGATATGTCAAGCTGCTTACTGTCTGATAGAGGATAATTCCATAAAATAGGTTAAATGACAATGTGGAAAAGTATTTACTGGCCCCAGAAATATGTTCATAATAAATTATTCAGTGAATAAAGGAACTTATAAAATAGTATGCATAATACATTTATAAAGCCATATATATGTATATGTGTGTATATATGCACACATATGTACATACATACATCTATAAATATATATTTTCTCTCTCAATCTGTACATATATATTTGATATATATACCACACACATCACACATATATCATGTGTATGTACAGACTGATAGAATAAATGAAAATAATATGAGAACTTGAAGGACAGCAAGATTTTAAAAGGAGTTATCACTCTGACAAGATGATTATGGCTAGTTTTTATTTTTTTACTTTTTCCTATCAACATGTATTATTTTGAATAAAAAGTGTAAATGCCCACAATGTACTCTAGGAAATTTTTAAAGCATATAAAATAATATATATTTTGCAAAATCTGTCTGCATACATGGATTTTTGTAAACCACAGAAAAAATAAAGTCAATAACTAAATAACATTAAATATATATTCAATGATAGTACGGGTAAGGGAAAACTTTAGAAAAAGAGTAAAGACGCTTTTCAATGTAAATGTTTTCAAATAATGACATTTTTAACAAACATAAATACATTTTGTTTTATGTCATTCAACAAATATTATTGAGTGCTTTCCATGTGCCAGGCAAAGTTCTAGGTTCTTGGCAGTACATCAGTAAATAAAAGGACAAATGTCCCTGCACTCAGAAACTTACATTCTTTTAGTGGCAGTCTTTATTGGAAAAATGGAAACTATCTCTTGGAGTGTGGAGTGTGAAGGACAGTACCTTCAAGTGCCAGGTCTCCTGCTTCATCTCTGTATCCATTCCGTGTGCCAGCCACAATGTGGGGCACACAGGGCACAAGCTCATCATGATGGAATTCTTGCATACAAGTGCCTCCCTGTCCCAGGAATCACACAAAGAAAGAAAAGGCAAATTCACAGAGCATGATAGGGGTTAAGATAGGGGTAAGCACAGGGGTGATGGAAATGCATAATCGGCAGACCCGTCCTGGGCTTCGTGTTGGAGGTAAGAGACAGCAAGGAAGACTTGTTGCTAGTGGGAGACACAATCTGAGGTGAGACCTGAAAGGCAAACAGGAGTTATCCAGGTGAAGAGGCTGGAAGAAGGACATTTCAGGAAGAGGAAACAAGGAGAAACGGGATATGTATCAGGGAATGTGAGTGGCTCAGTATAGTTATAGCTTAGTTTGCAGAGCTAGAAATGGCAAGAAAGGAGGTAAAAGGGGTAAGCAGATGCTGTTTGTTGTTTAAGAGGCAATGTTGTGTGGTAGTAAAGAGCGTGGTCTATCAAGCCAAACTAGATGACACCTTTTAGCTACATGACTCAGGAAAAGTTACCTAACCACTCTGTGGGTCAGTTTCCTCACCTGTAAAATTGTATAAGGGTACATAAATCCTTACATGGGGATATTATAAGTATTCAATGAAATGATCTGTGTAAAAAGTACTTAGAAGAGAAAGAGCTTGTCATAATTCATTTGTGCTGCTATAACAAAATACCTGAGACTTAGTAGAATTGACTCTTGAAGAACATGGGGGGTTACAGGGGGGGTTACAGGAGGGTTACAGCTAACCCTTTGCTCAGTCAAAAATCCACATAAAATTTTTGGCTTCCCCAAAACTTAACTACTAATAGCCTACTGTTCACCAGAAGTCCTATCAGTAACGTAAGCAGTTGATTAACATATACTTTGCATGTTACATGTATTATATACTGTATTCTTACACTAAAGTAAGCTAGAGAAAAGAAAATCTTATAAAGAAGTCCAAAGGAAGAGAAAATCTATTTACTATTCCTTAAGTAGAAGTGGACCATCATAAAGTTCTTCATCCTCATCATCTTCATTTTGAGTAGGCTAAAGAGGAGGAGGGGTTGTTCTTGCTGTCTCAGGAGTGGCAGAAGAGGATGAAAATCCACGTATAAATGGAACCGTGTGGTTCAGATTTGTGATGTTCAAGGGTAAACTGCAATTCATAAAGAACATAAATTTATTTCTCACAGTTCTGGAGGCTAAGAAATCCAAGATCAAGGTGCCAGCAGATTTGGTGTCTGGTGAGTGCTGCTCTCTGCTTCCAAGATGGCGCCTTGTTGCTGCATCCTCCAGAGGAGAAAAAAGCTATGTCCTCACATGGCAGAAGGGGCTGAAGGGCAAAAGAGCCTCTCTAGTTCCTTCCAACCCTTTAAAAAGGTATTAATTCCATCTACGAGGGCCCTGCCTTAATGACCTAAGCACTTTCTAAAGGCCTCACCTCTTAATACTATCACATTGGCAATTAAGTTTTAACACATGAATTTGGGGGGACATTCAGACTATAGCAGAGCTCAATATATATTAGCTATTGATTATATCATGCAACCTTAGTATGCCATAGCATACTAAGCTTAATGTTCCTGTGGCATCTATACAGTTTTAATTTCAACTCTATAGCTAAATAGTATTGTCCAAATAGAGGCTACTCTGGGGTTAGCATAGCCCTGACAGAAAGTTGTACCTGTGGCCACACTGTATTTGTTCAAATTCATTTCAGTTTGTTTTTTTATATAAATAGAATAATATGTTCTGGCTTTGTCTCTCCACTGAGAGAGATTTTGTAAAGGTCATATCTTATTTCATTAATTGCCAATGGTTTAATTCATTTAATCAGTGATTATATATTGGTCATATATAATCTATTATATATCATAACATGATAGATAATCTATGCTATATCATCTATTACCATGGTTTTGTTTTGAGAGGTGGAGCAATATCATCTCAATAACTCTGTGACTGAGATCTAATTATGTGTGGCCCAATGAATCTAGGACTCAATCAGGCTCCTTGGCAAGAATACAGGTTGCAGTAATTGCTCTTTGCAATGAAGTAATGTAGTGCATTTTGGATTAGCTTTTATTTGTTCTAAATAAATATCTGGCAATGGTCAGCTCAATGTATTTTACTTATGAAACACCCTCAAAACATACATAACTTTTCCTTATTCAAAGTTGAAAATACCCTATTATGTGCCCTATTACAGAGTTTCTGCAAAGAACATGCATAACAATGATACAGAAACATGTTCGCATGTAACAACGGAGACATTCTCATGCATGGTCTGGTGAGGCTCCTGTAATCCTGAGGTTCTAGCTGGTTGGCTAGTTTCCTTCAAGGCAGAGCCACTTCTCTGTTTGAAGCAGGTACCAAGAGTTGACCTCCACCATCTACTTTCCCTTTGGGTTCTAGCTGGGTTTGTGGCTGCCGAGTTAGGGACTACATTTCCCAGCTCCCCTTGCAGCTAAGTGTGGCCATGTGACTAAGTTCCAGTCCTTGGGATGGGAGTGGAAGTCGTGTTTGTAATTTCTAAGTCATGCCCTTAAAAAGACACTTCTTGCCCTCCACTTCCCCTGGGAGTAGATGTAGTTGTGAGAGCCAGCTTTGACCAGTCGATGAAGGCCACACACTAAGGGGTGGGGAAGCAGTACAACAGAGAGAACTTTGGTGGCTACACAACACAAGTAGCAGAGTCACGGCCCCACCATATCCCCAAAGCATCTCACAGCTTGGACTTCCACATGAAAGAGAAATAAACTTCTGCTTTGTTGAAGCTACTGTCATTTTTGGTTTTGTTTAAGCAACCTTAATCAATACTCCAGAAAATACAGCATCCAAAATACTTTTTTATAGTGAGATATGGGTATGAAATAGGCATCTCAAAAGTCAAACAAAGTCAATCTATGTGCTTGCTCAACTTTCAGTTTTTATCTTTTCTTGCCTCACCTCTTTCCTAGTCACCTCCAGACTCCTAATACCTCTTCCCACCTGTGTTCACTACAAAATTTTCTCATTAGGGTTTCTCAGCACATTTTCCCATGGTGTCTGCCTTCTTCACAATGCCTGAGATTTCAGGCATTTTCAAATATATTCCCTAAGCATCTGAATTTCACTTTCGTCATTCCCCAGCTGCTTGCCAACTAACTAGTCAGTTGGAGAAACTAATCAGGGGCATGGGAGTACTGGTTGGTAACAGCCTAATCCCTTCACATGAAATAGGGCCCATTTAGGGACTTATCCCCGAGAATCTCATGGGGCAGGGTTAGAGGAACTTTTGGGGTTTGCATTAAGCTAGCTATTACCAGACCAGGTCTGGATGAAGGATTAAACTTACATACTGTCAGAGAGTTTTCTTCAGTTCAAGCCAATAGAGAAAACATTTATTAAGTGTGACTATGTGGCAGGGATTGAAGTTTTTGCACTCTCATGCAAGCTCCAATTGAACTCTAAGGACGGTTCGAATACAGTATTCATTTCTGGAAAGGGTTTCTGCACTATTCAACTGTTGCCTCTTTTTCAAGTCTGGTGACCTGGGGAATATAAACTATGCAGAAACCCAAGGTCCCCATTACTTTTTTTTTTTTTTTTTATCTTAAACCCAGAGAAGATTCCAAGAAAGGAAAGCCTCCTGCTTTCCATCCTGCAATCTTTCACCTGACCCCTTTTGCATCCCTAGAATTGCTGGTACTTCCTAAGGGAAAATGCCCCTGATGCCAAAAAAGGAAAGAGGAGAGCTCAGAGATGGGAAGTAGCCTGGATGTTTACCTCAGTGCATACAATAAAGACATGTATTTCTTTGGAAATAAGGAAATGTAATACATCATGGTAAACACCACGCTACAAATGTACATTAATTGCCACTGAGCATAAGGTTTGGAAGTTTTCGCAGATGTGACTATTTTAAGCTTGGCTTTGAAGGATAAGTAAGAGTTTTCCAGACTAAGCAGTAGGCAAATTCCTTACCTAGGAAAGTGCATGAACAAAAGTTGAGAGGTATAAGCATGTATGGAGTCATCAGGAAACATGGAGTAGGGTGGGGCTGGAGCATAGGATATATGTGACTAGAGCTGAGAGATGAAGGGGAAAGTTGAGTGACTGAGAGTAGAGCCTGTGTATTTGGCCTGAAAAAATTGAATATATAAGAGTAAATGGGAGTGAGTTTTAACATTTCTGGGACCTGGGAAGCACTAATGCTGCACTGGAGGCTAGTGGGAGCATGTTGGAGTAGTTGGGAAATGGAGACTCTAATCCTGGTATTGTCTAAACCAAGATTATTTGGTGGCAGAGTCCTCATGAGCGATGTCTGGACCAGGTGATATCAGGTCCTTCTCTGCCTTTCTGGTGGTTTTAGAAATGTCAGACATAACCCAACATCGTTCTACAATGATGCCACCCATGGCCCCAGGATGTGGTGGGGGGACTGCTGTTGAGTTACTATTTAACATTATTGGTCTCTGCCTGAAGCATCTTTATAGTAGTGACTATATTTATTTTATTGCTTAACTCTCCAGGAAACCTTGGCCAAGTCGGATTCCTACACTTAAGCATTGGCTGTTTTATGAAATAAAACGTTATGACATATATGACCTCAATTCAAAAGCTTTAGGGAGGGAGTGTGTGTGCGTGTGTGTGTGTGTGTGTGTGTGTGTGTGTGTGTGTACAGAAACTGCCTTTAAGTTTGGGAGTCACTCAGAGATTTGAGTTGCGAGTCCTTCAAGAGTCCTTTGTTGCAACAAATGTGGCATCTGTGATACGGTAGGATAAAGAAAGGTGAAATTTGTATTGCCATTAGCAAACACAGGGCAACCAGAAGCCTAAAAAGTTTATACAGTCTGTGCTTCTACCCTTCTAGACCCCCAACTCTGGGATTGTAACCAAATCCACCTGTGAGTAGGATACTTTATAGGGCAGCCACTGCCATGTAGGGACCACAGCAGTCAGGCTGATCTGGAACAGTGGCCCAGCTCCATCCATGGTACCTGTGTGATTTGGGTAAGTTTCTGAACATTTGAGAACCTCAGTTTCCTCATCCATAAAATGATCCTTCATAGATTACTATTGAAATAAAATGGTGATCAAACTTGTGAAATGCTTGGCTCTTTGTGTAAGTGCTCAGTAAACTGTAGAATTATTTCTTCCTCATAAGTAGCCCCCACTACATATTGTTCAGCCTTCTCTTCTTTAGAATAAATCATCCCAGTTCCTTAAACCTTTTGACTGAGTCTTGTTTCCCAGCCTCCTATTATCTCTGTGGTTGTTTACAGACCTTGCCTTTAGTTCTCCCTTGGTGACATTTGAGAAAAGCCCAACCTTTGGGAGCTGACAGCCACAGTTACATGCCAGTCTGCCTCATTCTCACCCACCACACTCCTTCCACTTCCAGTATTCTCCCTCCTCCTGGGATGCAAGCCAAGCTGAGAGAGCTTAGCCACCACCCCCACCCCTTCCCAAATGGTAGTGATGACTAGTTCTCCCAGCAGCCACTCCTGAGACAGACTCTTGGCAAGGCCTCAGCTGCTACCAAGAGGCAAAGTCTGCCCCCACCGTGTCCTCCTTCCTGGCAAGAGTGGGCATAAAACGAGAGGGTTTTTCTGTTGCAAATCCATCTGCAGCATTTTAAATCCAGCAGTGTATCGAGTATATAAATTCTCTGAGGGTCCAGAATTGACACCACTGTCAAACAGTCTCCATTAATGCATAGCTAATACAAAACCAATGTGTGACTGGACCTCCAATACTGGACAGTAACTTCAACTGGAACTGAACTGACATACCAATTTTTGTGCTAAATGTGTTCAACAACTGCTAAATAATGAAAGAATCCCAGAAAGTTTGCCCATTAGATAAAAACAATCACGTGCTTATTTAATTAATACTTTTTAGTAAACATTCAAGTGCCTATTGTGCGCCAGATTCTATTCTTAGAGATTTAATGTGTTATCCCATTAAATGACAATGTATGTGATATTTACAATGTAAATAAGTCTGTGTAATCGTTTTTTGTTTGTTTTCTTTATCTCTCATAGTATTATTTACTTTCCACAAATGCCAAAATTGAGGTAGAATGCACTCATGCCTTTGTGTGGAGTAGAATCAGATTCCATGAATGGAGTCTTGGGATAAGCCTATTATTGGTACATAGCACCATGGCCTTCATGGTAACTGCATTTCAGGTTAGGATAATGATCTGGTGCCCCTACCTAAAACATTTAGAATTTCCCTCACCATCCAAATTTCACTAATTCTTATTCTTTTAACTTAAGAAAATGTTTGAATGCTAAGAAAGTACTTGACACCTCTATTTCACTAACTTATGTCATTCCAGAATGTTTATAACATTAAAATGGTGGTGTGGTGGTGGTAATGTTAGGATGAGACTCAGAAATGGAAATTTCCACAATAGAAACCAGAAACATTTCTGGCTTTTGTATAGATTCTGATTCTTATAATCATATACCACTAAAATTTGTCATAAAGGCTACCAGGGGACCTACAAGCTTGGTTGCTTGGCAAATTTTTCATCTTTAAGAGAAAGGTCAAATCAGATTTTACTTGAAAACTTCAGACAAGAAAACCAAATTATCCCTTTTGAGACAGTTATTAATGCATTTGAATTCCACCCCAAATGTTTAGTTCTCCATTGTTATACTAGTATAAAGGTTTTCTTGAGCTTAGTTTGTGATTTCCCCATGCAATTCAATTGATAATTGGATTACATTTCAGGTAATGCATTCCACAATTATTTTAATACACATCCTAAGTGCAGGGAACTGTTAGGAAGCAAAAAATCTGCCAAACGATATTAGACTCTCACTTGAAGTGTTTTAGTCCACTGGTTTAATTTAAAATGGACTTGTCTCTGATAAAAACTAAAAATCTTTCAAAAGAATTCTGCTGCTTTTTTTCCTGATTTGTTCCCTGAAAGTAGGAGGGAAAAACCAAGTCTTGAGAATATTTGTCTGACTAATGAACAAAGGAATGAATCCTCTCAGTTCTAGGCAGGAATTATGGGGTTAGCATGAGTCACAGGACCATTTCTGGGGGTCACTGGCTGTGCTGAGTTTTTCTTGAGTAAAAAGCACATGATTTGGGATGCTCCCTCAAACTTGATATATTATATACCATTTCAGGACAGGGAATTGTTGTAAAGGAAGTCTTCTTTGCATTTGCAGAAATGAACTAATCAAGATAATCTCTCAAGGTAAATTTGATTCAAGAACAGTTAACCTCCTTCAAATCACTAGATAGTGAGCCAGTACAACTGGGCTTTCCTGACTGCTACAGATGTTAACTTGATAAGAATTTTTCTTTGTATTAGTTCTCAACACCAGAAATTAAATGAAATGCACCAGCAAGCAGATACTTCTCACTGCCTCCTGGTTCTCACAGCTTCTGTTTAAAAAAAAAAAAAAGGGTATTGAGACAGTAGCCAAAAATGGAATTTAGTTCTTGACTTCTTCCCATGTATATGCTGAACTCATTGATTACTTATTTTTCTACTCAAAGGAGAAATTAATTACTAATCTTTCCTAAAGATGTCAGGCCAATTAATTGATAACCAAACTGATTTTCTCCTCACATATTTTGTTTTCTTTTATCTCATAAACAAACATTTCAACACAGTGTATTATCAGCTGCTAAAAAGTATAGTTCTTATTGCAAATACCACATGATTCTACACGTGGAATATGAAAAACGTGATCTTTAGTTTTTATGTCTTGTGATGTAGCTGAATGTAGAAGAATTTAAATGCAGAATATCAGACTCTGAGTTAGACCTATCGATGGGGCTAGCCATCCATGGGTGGATATCCTGCTAAGTAGGTGAAGTGCAGGAATTTGCAGGTGTAACAGTCGGGGTTCTCCAGAGAAGTGTGTGTGTGTGTGTGTGTGTGTGTGTGTGTGTGTGCATGCGTGTGTACATGCATGTGTGTGTTGAGAGAGAGAGAGTAGAAAATTGGAAATTTTTAGGCAGGCTAGAAACTCTGGCCTATTGTTGTCTTGAGGCAGAATTTCTTTTTCCCTGAGAAACCTGTGTTTGTTCTTAAGACTTTCAACTTATGGGATGAAGCTCACTCACATTCAATTTAAGTAGATTCATTTACTTAAAGTCAACTGATGGCAGATGTTAACCACATCTACCAAATACCTTCAGAGTAACACCTGGATTTGTGTTTGATTAAATGACTGGGTACTACAGCCTAGTTAAGTTGACACCTAAAACTAACCATCATGGCAGGCATGGTAAAGCACAACATGGGCTCAGATTATACTGTTTAATGCCTATGTGCCTTTGTAAAAACTGTAACTGCTATTTGGAATGCCCTCCCTCATGTTGTTCCTTATTCCTTAGTTTCCTACTTAATCATTCAGATTTCACCCCCTCACTAAAGTATGGGCCATGGGGGTGGAAAGAAATTGGGAGATTCAAGAGATATTCAGGAGGGAGAATCAACAGGACTTGGTAACTGACATATCTGAAAAGTGAGAAAGGGAAAGGAAATATGGGATAACTGCCAGGTTCCTGCCTTGGGCAAAATGATTGGTGGTATCATTCACTGATGCAAAAAATGGAGGGGAAAAATAGATTTGGCAAAGAAGATGATCAGTCAGACACATTGAGTGTGAGTTTCCTGTGAGTCATCAAGTGAAGGTGTACAGAGGAAAGATGGGGCTCAGGACAGAGATCTGAACTGTGGATCTTGGAACCTATGGATCTGGTATGTAACCACATGTCAATGACAGTTGAAACCATAGGAATGGAAGAAGTCACCCAGGGAATTACATGAAGTGAGAAGAAGATCAAGGACGGAATCCTAAAAAAACATCAACAGAAGAAATAGGCAGAGGGAAGAAAGACCTTTGAAGGAGACTGAGAACTGTCAAAGAAGTGGAATGAAAACCAGGAAAATGTGGTATCACAAAATAAAGGTGACTAGTCAGTGTTAGATGGAGTGGATACGTCAAATAAGGTAAAGTCCAAAATGCTGTCCATTAGAGTTAGCGACAAGGTTACTGGTGATCTTGGAGAGAGTATTTTAAGTGAAATGGTGGAGGTGGAAGCTGGAGTGTAGTAGGACGAAGAATTGATAAGACATTAAGTAATGGAAGCAGCAAATGCAGACAAACCTTCCATGGACCAACATCTTCCTTGTATAAAGAGATTGCTTCTTGGACTTTAGCAGTCTGGATCCAATCAGGAGATTGAGACCACACCATGATTTAAACAGGGAAAAGTTTAATATAAAGATTTAGAATTACTAAAGTATGATAGCAGAGTACGTATAGGATATAAGATTATATGGTACCCTAGGGCACAGGGAGAGGCACAAACTTGGAAGGGGGCCCCCTTCCCAAAGCTGTGGTTAAAATCTCATTGGAGAATGTGTAGTTGAACTCCCTGGATGGTAGAGAAGTTTGCCGGCTTGCCGGTCAGAACTGGTCCACAGTCACAAGATGAGCAGGAGGATCCACTGGAGTGTGTGTAGGGCTGGTGGCCAATGCATGGGCGTACAGTAGCAGTGGGACTCCAGGGTTACAGGAGGCCTGGTGTGCCTGTGGGGATGGAAGTGAGATTAGAAGGGCACAGCATCAAGAGGACTGTGGGAGATGCCCCTGAGGAGGGTGGTGTATGCAAGCAACCAGGAAGCCAGTGCCAGCAGGAGCCTGGAGCACAGGATGTCTGTGTGGAGAAGCAGCAAGAAAATGATCACCATGCTGGGGCTGCAAGGCCCTCAAAGGACAGTGTCTTCTGGGCTAGTGGCTGAGGTCAAGCACCACCAGATGTCCCCACACCCACACTGCTGATCCACTAAGCTATAGCCAGAAACCACAGGAGAGCCCCTCCAGCACTCTCTACTGAGAAAGCTTAACATCACACCCACTTTAACAGAGAAATGCTTACAGGAATCCCATCCATTGTCACAGAGCACATAGTGAAGGGTGAATTTGGAGCCAGGAGACAATCAACATTGGCACAGACTCCACACAACTTGCTGCTTTGTTTCCTAGAGACCTTTCTTTCCACCTCTGGTGAAGATTAATGAGGTAGGATTGAGGGAGCAATTAAATTGGGAGATCATGAATTTGAAGCATCTCCACTATGCTATTTGCTATTTCCTCAATTTTCAGCCATTAGACATACAGATAGAAAATGCAGATAGAGCATTGGTCCAAATTTGCTGGTGGGGGTGAAGAGGGTGACAATGAGTTGTGTGCCAAAGTCTTCGGTGAAAGAGAAAGTCTCCAGGAGACAGTAAATGACATTACTAAGGAGGGTCAGAAGCAGGACAGAGGAATGACATGAGCCTTGAGAAGGGTGAGCTTTTACTAGCGTGAGAATGATCAGAGGCTTGGAAGCAGCTAAGGGAAGCTAGGAGAAGGCCAAGTCGTTCTCTTGGCCCAAGGATCTGAAGAGGTTGAAGGTGTAAGGAAGTTAGTTAGCAATGGAATAAAGGACCCAGAGGCCACAGTAAAAGGGAAGTGGGTAGTCAATAGTAGATAACACCTGAGAGGAGGCATTTTTGAGGAGTAAGAACATGGCAGGGAAGGGAGCCTGGCCTTTGCTTAGGGAGTTGAGAAAAAAGTATAACTAACAAGTATTCACCTCAAATGTCCTAACTTTGCCACAAGTCCTTTTGTGTATTTAAAGTAGTATTTTTGGTCTCAGACTTGTGATGAGGGCTGCCACAAGGCTTGCAAAGGGCCAGTAAGGGTCCAATTCAGGGCAAGGGCTTTCTTGGTGTTCAGAACAGTGGCTGGGGTCCTGGGTAGGGAATCCAGGATGCTTGCGAATTTTTTTATTTTAGTATTTGTTTTTAACTTAGATATTCCCTCAATATAAGAACAATGTAATCACACTGTAGAAAATTTGGAAAGTGAGAAAAAAGGAAAAAAATAAAAATTGTATCAACCCTAATGTAACAATTTAGAAGTTTCTTCTTCTAGAGCTTTTCTCTTCTGTGCATTTTTAAATATTCTTATGGTGATACACAATTTTATATCTTTTCACCTAACAAATCATAAACATTCTTATAATATGGCTACATGGTCTTTATAACTATTAATTAAAGGTTTACATAACAGTTCATTTACTGGATGCATTATAATTTATTTATTTCTCTATTGTTGGACTGGTTTTCTCAGAATTAACAAGTTGTTCAGTGAACTATGTGTTCATTGACTGTGTATGATGACTATGCATTTCATTTTTATGCCAGAGTCAGTATTTTTAAAATTCTGGCATCAAAATCATTGCTATTCATGAAGAGTTTCCTAGGTTACATATCTTTGATGACATCATAGTGGAAGGTCTATTGTTCAAGGGGGACACAACTCTATCTGATATTTCTTTGACTCAGCATCAAAGGCTTTTATGCATTTGGGGTCTTTTATAAGTCAGAAGTGCAAGAAGACAAAGGAGCTCAATGTCTTTAGAAATAGCACATTTTCACAGTGGCTATAAATCTGGAATCTTATTCATCAGCAGCATTTCTCAAACCACCCCACCCTTTCTTTCCCCAAGTCAGCCATAGCTGCCTCTCACAGTGTTTCAGTTCTCACCTGCACAACTGGATAAAATATTAGAGTAAGATAAACTGATATATGTGTCTTGGAATGGATTTAGTTACCATCTATAAAAAGCCACGTGTTGAGGTGAGTAGGAGTCTTCCTTTGGCAGCCAGCCCTGGGGAGATTGGATATTCTCACAGTAGAACTGGAGAACAAGGCAGGGAACAGGGGTGTGAGGAAGCCAGAAGAACTCAGTGCTGAGTCAGTGAATCACTAGCTTAGGGGCCTTATGCTCCCCAGGTCTAGGGATAAAACTAGTCTTAAAATCTGGAACGGTGCCATGTCTACAGGTTGGAGTTAAGTGCTTTTCCCTGCAAAGGTTAGAGAAGTGCAGGGCAGTAGAACCAAGTAAGTGGTCCTTCCTTTATTACCATAAAACCAGAACTATGTTGGGGATGTGCTGGAAATTAAAGGACTGGTACCAGTTCCCAAAGGAGATTGTTAAATTTAAGGAATTTTGCAGCTGGTTGACTCATGTTGGAAGTTTGAAATCAGCTATCACAGAAGTATTTATACCACAGAAGTTAGCACCACAGAACTACACAACAGAAAAGCTACAAATCAGGACTTGTTTCTCCCCGGAGATCTGATTGTTAAACATTCACCAGCATACCTCTGGTGGTTCCTCCACCTTGATCAATAGGCAACTTCACTTTTTCTCTTTTTGTTGGAAAGCCAATATCTCTGAGCCTCAGCTTGCTTATCCATAAAACGTGAAACCCAGCACATAGATTGGAAAGAGGTTTTAGAAGTTATCTGGTTCAACCGTTTTATTTCACTGATACTGTTAGCTCTGACCAGAAGGTTGTATGTTTTTTTCCTCAGAGGCAGAAGCCAAGGAGGGATCTGTCACCTGGTGAGATAATCAGCACGGCCCATTAAGTCCGGAAGCGGGATTCTTAGCAGTTAAAGCTTAGGGTATTGCAGAGCTTGGCTCAGTTTTATAGCTCATGGTGAGGGTACAGGCAGCAACAGGATATCCAAGACCAGGAGTGAAGGCCTGGACTGGGAGCCCAGGTGGGCCAATCTGATGGGTTGAGGTGGGAAAAACATAGGGTCCAAACACAGGCCAAAATCAGAGTTTTCATTCAAATAGGTCGGATGATCATCTGACAAAGTCTAGGCACCAGGACAGTAGATGTCAGAAAAAAATTAGTTTTCAGAAGTTGATGCTGACACTCAGGAAAAATAAGTGTAATCATTGACAACACTGGAGACTCCAGGGCCTATTTCAAATTTTCTAGCACACACACTACATACACAGTATCAAAGCTTGGTATTGCCAACATAATATTCTAGACTGGAAAGCCCACTGTGCCCTTTACGTTAATGATATAGAACCTTTTAAACAAAGAAAATGGTCTTGATTCCTAGTTCAAAAAGATCCTTGAAAGACAGCTTAGAAAAAAAGGTGAGGGGATGTACTTTCCCCCCCTAGACTCTTCTATTCTTTTCATGATGTGTTAACCTCTACTACCATGTTGTTTCTCAATTCCAATTAATGTTGTGGTTTGTTTCAGTTGCAGAAACCTATCTCAGAATTGGCTTGCTACTTGAAGTTCAGACTATAATTTCACTAGCCTTTCTCTAGCAATCAGAGGAACAATTAAATCATCTTTGGACTGAGCAATTAAAAACAATAAATTCCTTTCACTTACGTACAGGTATGCAGGTAAGGAAATACAGCTCCTTTAGGTACTGTGACCAGATAAGGAGTGGCATCAAGATAGAAATATGATTTCTGAGGAACACCTACCAATGAAGACAGTTGATGTGAACTTGACTAGGAGATAGAGCTACTTAGGAGACCACATCAGAGCCCAATTAGCGGGAACTGGAGTTTTAAGTTCAAAGGAAGACTTCTCAGATCACCCTGATCAGAGGCAGCACTGCTCCAAGAACACAGGGTGAAAGTGAATCTTGAGGTGGTGTGGATTTAGGGAAACACCAGGCATTACATTATTACAGAGGAATTGGTTTAGAGTAGTCCCATTTTTTCTAGCAACTAAGTGATGGAAGAAAGATGTCATGTCCACAATATCACTAATAATAGCTAACAACTGTTATTTGCCCATGAAACAGGGGTCATTAGCCATAGTTGAGTCATTCTGAGTTCTCCAGAAGTAATGTGATCATTCTCCACCTTACAAGTTTGACACAAGGAGACACATTTAAGTTTGACATGTAGCTTGCATGTGATTTCTTCGACATAGAAAGATTGCTTCATTTCAGTTGTTTCCCCACTTGCCTTAATTTATACTCATTCTTTCAATCTCGCTTTTATTCCCTCCCTATTGAATCTCTGTGGCATTCCATTAATTTCTATTAAAGGAAATTTTTCTATGTTGTGTCAAATTAACCAGTATTTGGAAGAATTAATATCTAAAATATTTTATTAATTTTTTTTTTTTCTTGAGTTTAGCTTGTAGTAAAGGAAATTTTACTCATGGTAATTTATATATTTGATAAACAAATATTTATTACCTAAAACATACATCATTAACTATAATAGTCTTTTTAGAAAGCCAGTAAGAGTTTCTCACAATGTATTACTTATAATGCATTATGAAAATATTGATGTCATGAATTTATGTTGTCATTTTTCCTCTGAGGATATCTACTCACACATATGCATGACAAAAAGTATTTTTCAGCTTTTTCAGCTGTAGAAACATACAATTTTAATTAGTGAGGGTCCCAGAGTAGATGGGAGAGAGTGGAGTAGACTTGGGCCACTGGACAAAAATTCTGTCCTACCATTTACTAAACAGTACTAAATCTGTATGACCAACATGCTAATTATAAAAGATGCCATCTGTGACGCTCACTCAAGGAAACAGGATTTGGGTGAACTAATAAAGTTGAGATGAGGACAAGGGTACAGCCTGAAATTAGGCACATGGTATTATTAGTCACGGGTGCTAAGGGCAATGGGAAAAAACATATTAGTGGGTACGAAGAAGGTACATGGCTAGTGTAAAATCCTGCTGGCTAGAGTTGAAACTGTTTTGTCTTAGGAAAGTATATCTTATCTGGCCCTGTGGTTGCTGAAAAATTGGGGAATTGATTGATTGCACTTCACAACTGATGGACTGTGTGGAATGTACTAAATGAGCATTGATGTAAAACAGCTGTTTGTGATTTCCAACGCCAGCATCAAGGAGGCCAAATAAAATTAAGATGCTCTGGCATAAAACAAAGACATCATTGTAATCATTAGGATACTTTTTACACATTGTCCGAAGATCATTGTGTAATTGTCTGACCCTCTTGATAAGTTATTCTCTGCCACTGAGCCAGTTCTTTTGAGAAGTTAAACATGCATGATTTCATCTTGAAAGACTGAAAGGTGACTATTATAAATTAATGGCAATGTAAGGCACCAGTAATTTCTTCATTAGTCCTGTTCAGTGGCTTCTCAGTGTCTCCTTTCTTTTTTAGAAAAAACTTTTTTATACTTTTATTGAGTATCTCTACCTGGAGATATGTAATTTCCTTTCTCTATTGTGGCTTTTCTTTTCAGAGCCTTTTTCCTACATCCGACAGTGTCACAACACCACACCAGCTGTCCCCTGACATCACGGTTCAATTCCTGAGAATGTTAAATTCTGAAGTGTTTGTTGTTGTCACTGTTCACGTTTTATAAATATTTCTAAGATGTTTCTGCAACATCTAAACAATAAATAAATTAACTTACTTATAGTCAGCCTCATTGATTATTGTTCATGGCCAATTGAACATAAACCCTTTTCAGGAAGAAAGATTCTGGAATAAATTAGGAATAACTGGGTTTAAAAAGAAAATCTTGGTCAGACCAACCTTGGTCAAACCAACCTACTCAAATTTTCCTTGCCTTCTGAAGTTTAAATTCTTGATTAATTAGAGCTAGGGTGGAAATTTAAACTACAAACCAGATGAATTTCTATAAATACCACATTCTCTAGCAGACAAAGCATATTTGAAACTTTTATCCTAATTCAGCTCTCCAATGCCTTTAAGAGGTTCTGGTTGTTTACGTGAAGGTTACAGGAAACTTTGAAAGACATCATCTATAAAAACACGTGAAAAATCTGCTATAAAATTAATATTGAATTCAAAGTATTTCTGCCCTCAGATTTTAAAAGTTTTTTGTTTGGAAGAAAATGGGCTACTTCATGTTTTTTTTGTTTTTTTTTTTTTTTTTTTTTTTGAGACAGAGTGTCACTTTGTTGTCCTGGCTAGAGTGAGTGCCGTGGCATCAGCCTAGCTCACAGCAACCTCAAACTCCTGGGCTTAAGCGATCCTCCTGCCTCAGCCTCCCAAGTAGCTGGGACTACAGGCATGTGCCACCATGCCTGGCTAATTTTTTCTATATATATCTTTTAGTTGGCCAGCTAATATGTTTCTATTTTTTTAGTACAGATGGGGTCTCGCTCTTGCTCAGGCTGGTCTGGAACTCCTGACCTTGAGCGATCCACCAGCCTCGGCCTCCCAGAGTGCTAGGATTACAGGCGTGAGCCACTGCGCCCGGCCTACTTCATGTTTTAATCATCATTTTAATCTTTTTTTGTTTTAATCAACAAGTATTTGTGAAGTTTCCAGCAAGCAGCAGTGAGATGTTACTGAGACCAGATTGTCATGTAAAAGAGGACACAACTTGAAGAAGTACTAGTTTAAGACTTCAGCAGGTCCTCTCAGTTATCCACCACAAGTAGGAGGAATACCTAAACTCTAGGTAACCCCTGATGCTCTATGCGTGTGCTGGGGGAGGGGGTTGCAGTGTTTGAGATGTACAGATGAAGCCAATTTCTGTAAACAGGAATCAAGAAATAGAGGATCAATGCTAGGAGTTGAGAAAAAGTTTTATCTGGTTGAGAGCAGAGAAGTAGAGGGAAATGAAGGTTGAACTGTAGAGATTTACCTCCAAAACTGGAGATTCAGAGTTTGGTTTTGACTCAAGAGGAAGGTGCAAATCATGGTTTTGCTCTGCAACTTTGAGTCCATTGCAATGCTGGACAGGCCTATGGAGCTTTCACCAGCAATTCCAAGGCTGTCACCTGGAAATACAGAATTTGGGAAATATTGGTGAGATAGCTTGACTTACTTCTCCAGTGCAGAGGTACTTATATGGATGTAAGTATCCACCCATGTTTCTTACTCAAATTCTTTAATAGTATCTACGTGTTATAGTCTCTTAGCTATGTAATACCGTGGTTGGAGGGCGTTTCTTTTTAAAATCTTGTTTGTACCCTCATTAATTTAGCAGTTCAGTTTATTTAAATACTTGTGTTTCTGTCTCTAACTTATTTATTTCTACCTTATTTCTGCCTATAACTACCCTAGGCTATTGTCATTGCTTTCAACCCCATCTGTTTCAAATTGAATTTAGTTACTATTTTTAACCCAAGTGTAAATTGCCTCATTAACACCACAAGGCTTCTCCTACAGCAATTAATTGCTCCCAAGCAGCAATTAATTTACCCTGGCCTAAGTGATTCCCCGGCAGTCTGGCACTCTCCAGCGCTCCCTAAACTGCCTTTTTAAAGGAAAGTCTTTGCCTGCCCCCAGCTGCTTTTAATTCTTTCACTGATGGCTGTTCCCCTGAGTGAAGGCTACAATTCAGTTTAAAGGATCCAGATTCTTATTATTTAGAAAACCATTTTTAAAGGACTAAATAAAGACAGATTACTTTACATGATCTCATTACATAGTTCAAAAAATATGGGGGTGGTGGGGGTGGAAGACAAACCTCTAACATTTGTGGAGGCTTCACAAGCATCAGTTATAACTCAGCTAGGCGCTTTTTATGTGCTTGCATACTTAATGTTCACATTATCTACCCTATTCTATAAATTATCCAATTTTAGAAAAGAGAAGGAATTGGAAGCCCAGGCTCACAATGTCTAAGAAGGAAAAAAAACTAGAATTTGAATGTAGATCTACCTGACTGTTGCAGTTTTAGGAGATAAAAGAAAAAAGTGTTGATTAAAATGTCGAATGAGAGCAAGGTTGCAGTCAGGGCAAGATGGGAACGAGCATGGAGCTGACTGATGCTGTGTTCATGTCACCAAGGAAGTCTCTGTACTTCATGATTTGTGTGCTTGGTGACTCAAATTTAAATGTTATTAGAACCCAAAGTTCTACAAGCAAAACAGCACTATGACAGAACCCCAAAAGAACCTATCATTTCCCAGGACTTTTCTGGAGAGCCTCAGACTCAGAACAAACAACTCAGGGTCGAAATTTAAGCTTGACCACAGAGATTCCTCAGTATGATATGCTGGATTTTCTGATTTAAAGAACCTTTGATCTCCTTCCCACTTCAGAAAAGCCTTTAGGCTCCACAAAGGACTGCTGGAAAAGAAAAGATTTGGGTAAGTTCGTATATTAATTTTGTCATTAATTCTAATGAATCTCTTCCACAAAAATGCAATTCTGTCTCTTTGCTTTTGATAATCATTAGAGATAGCAAGCTTTGTGATTAAATATTTTAAACTAGAGTAAGTGGCTGCATTGCTATCATAAACACACAACGAATACATGTAATGATCTCATGTACTAATTAAAAAGCTTGAAAAACCTGGAAAGGGGAAATATGGTTTTGAGAACAGAGCACCCATAAGGTTCTTTTTTTCCTTAGTAATAATAATAGTTATTAGTGGCTTAGTAGTAATAATAATAATTATTAGTGACTAACACTAAGGGCTCTCTATATGCCAGGAACTTTTCTAAATGTTTCAAATGTATTAATTTCTTTAATCCTCTCAATAACCCTATAAGCACTATAAATATATCCCTATTTAGCATGTAAGTGAAATAATTTATCCAAGGCCACCAAGCAGTAAGTGGTAGCACTAAGGTGCAAACACCAGAGGCCTCTTAACAACCGTACTGTGTAAGAACACCATTATATCTCTCTGGCTTCAGTTAATCAAGTCTTCAGGCTTACAGAGGTCTTGTTTTCTAATATTTGGGAAAATATCTAGGCCTCTTGACAGAAAAAAAATTTTAATTGTCAGAGCACCCAGACTTCTTGAGAAGAACACTATATGATGGTCTAGAACAGAATTGCTAACTTTTCTGTAAAGGACCAGATCGTAACTATTTCAGGCTTTGTGAGCCATACAATCTCTGTTGAAATCACTCAGTTCTGCCATTGTAGTGCAAAAACAGCCATAGATAATAATATATGAACTAATGGCATGATTGTATTCCAATAAAACTTTATTTAGAAAAACAGGCAGTGGGCCAAATTTGGCCCAGGTACTGTACTTTGCCAATCCCTGGTCTAGAGAAGTGGTTTTCAAGGAATAGTTCCTAGACCAGCAGTGTCACCTGGGCATTTGCTAGAAATGCCAATTTTAGGGGCCCTACCCTAGACCTACTGAATTAGAAACTTTGGGGCCCACGTCTGTGTTTTAACAAGCCCTCTAGGTAATTCTGACTCATGCTAAAGAACCACTGATCTAGTAAAATGTAACTAATGTTTATTGAGTGCTTTGTGCAAGGTGCTACCAATATTTTTTCTTATTGAATTTTTACAACAACCCTTTCTATTCCCTATTTTACAACTGGTGCAGCTAAGGTTCAGAGAGGTTAAAGAACATGTCAAAGATCAAACAACTATTAAGTAATGGAGCTGAGATTCAAACCAGTAGCTGTCTGATTCTAAAATATGCCTTAGCTAACATATCTCCATAATAATCTTGGAGATCAGTCTATTCCCCCCTGATGATTTTACAGTTGAAAGACTTAGGGACCAGAGAGATTAGAGAGATTCACCTGGCCTATTTCTCATTGCTCCCAATTTTGCACCATTCCAGAATTGCAAAGTGAGCAGAAATCTTCAAGTGCTGGCACAATGCGATTATACCTGAACAGGAAATCCCAGGCACTGTTTGGAATGATGGAAAGCCTCCACTTCATCCAAGGGAAATCTAACAGATTCCATGCTACTAAGGCAGATGTTGGAATTGCATAGTCATTGAATCATAACTTGAGTTTATGAACACAGTACTGACATTTCATCCAGCCTCTCCCAATTTCAGGATATAAAGGTAGAGAAGTGATCTTAAATATGTGCTAAATGTTCAACAGGGAAGAAGAAGAAAAGACATTTACTGAGCTTCTATTAATGCTAGACATTAATGCTGTTCACTTTGTATATAATTAGCTCAAATAATCCTTTTAAGATTCAACAAAATAATAATTATCCCATTATTTAGGGGGGAAAACTAAAAGGTAAAATAAATGTAACTGAATTGAAAAATATCTTACAACTATCTGGGCTGTATATAAGTTTAAAGCTCTTTCTTCTCTCCCATACTGTGTGCTTTCCAAATCCTGGATGCCCCCTAGTATTTAATGACCTCAGTTTTGTGTTCATAAGTTAGGGAGCTGGCCCTGTGCCCTCTACCCTCTACTGAAAACTGGGATATCTCAAGAAGCACTGTGTGCTTTTGGTTGAAACACTTTGTGTTTATGTTTTTAAAATGCAAGTAAAATCAACTCCAGAGATGTGAACACAAACAGTTGAATAGGAATGAAATTGAATTAACATTCTCTTAATTTGACGTCTTGGAACATAATACAAGATCACTTTGTTATGTCTCTCCCTTCCCCCAATTTCAATGTTTTCTCATACATAACACTTATAAGTCCCAGCCAGAGACCCATAAAGCAATATTTTCCCCCATGTAATGGTTTCCTGCACATAGAGTTCAAAAACCTGGTCTCCTGGAAAACATTATAAAGAACTTCCACAGTATTAGAATGTAACTCACACTCCTTCAAGATCAGTAACATTACTTAAACATATCCCCATGTTTAAAACACCTCTTCCTGTAGTTGTCTTTCCATAGTTTATAAATATAATTCCCCTCCAAAAATTTTTAAAAGGAAAATGAAGTGTGAAGTTCCTGCCTGCAAATCATATATTTTAAACAAAATCCAACTAAAAATATTTTTAAAGCTTTGTTTTACAATGACGTTAAAAAATGGAGAAAAAAATGGCCCCTTTCTTCTTAAGTGATTGTATTAGTTTCCTAGGAGTGCCATAATAAAATACCACAAACATCATGGTTTAAAACAATAGAAATTTATTCTCTCACAGTTCTGGAAACTTGAAGTCTAAAATCAAGGTGTTGGCAAGCTCTGCTCTCTGCGAAGCCTATAGGAAAGAATCCTTCCTTGTCTCTTGCTGGCTTCTGGTGGTTGCCGGTGTTGCCATTCTTTGGCTTGCAGTGCATCATTCCAGTCTCTGCCACCATGTTTACATGGCCTTCTTCCCTGTATTATCTGGGTCTCTGAATAGGAATATCCCTCTCCTTTCTTTTTTTTTTTTTTTAACTGCTCCTCCTTTCTTACATAGACACCAGTCATTTGATTTAGGGCCCACGCTAATTCAATATGGCTTCATCATAACTTGATTACATCTACACAAACCTGATTTCCAAATAAGGTCACATTCACAGGTGCTGGGGGTTAGGACTTGAACATAACTTTTTAGGGAACACAATTCAATCAAATATAGTTATCAAGTAAATAAATGCATCTATATATGAC
This sequence comes from Lemur catta, assembly GCF_020740605.2. Classification (NCBI taxonomy): domain Eukaryota; kingdom Metazoa; phylum Chordata; class Mammalia; order Primates; family Lemuridae; genus Lemur; species Lemur catta. Next base: position 58,729,932 of record NC_059130.1, read on the forward strand.
TTCAGTCATGAGAATTGGTTTACAAGTATTTCGAAATCTTTGCTTACACAGAACTAGTTTATTTCCTAAAAGAAAATCTTGATCTATAGTCAGATTTTTGGTTAATAATCAAAGTGTGTGTATTACTGCTTCTGGTCAACATTTATAAACATTATCATTCTTATTAATTTATCTCTTTAAAATGATTCAATAACAATAATAATTACAGTAATAACTACACATAAAGATATTACTGTGTTCAGCACATATGTAGTGCTTTTATATTAATCTTTTACTCCTAACAATAATTTTATGAGTCAGTACAATTATTACTCTCGTTTTACAAGTGAGAAAACTGAGACCAAGAGACATTAAATAGGTTGTCCATTGTCACACAGCTAAGTAGTAGGTGATAAGGCTAGGAGTTAAGATTCAGGTTGACAACACCCATTTCTTTGGTAAAAAATGCCTATGCCATTTTACTAAGGCAGGAAACCAATCTGTTGGGCAGGGTGCCAACGTTTTCCCTTTCTTTAGAGTCCCCTGTGCCAAAGTAACTGGAATAGGTGTCTTGTCCTGTTGTTCATTCAATAGCAAAGATTTGTTAAACACTTTCCATGGGTTAGGTACTGAGTTAGGCACCAGAAATTTAAAGAAACAAATAAATAAATACAGACTTTAGAGCAGCCTACTGTTTAGTAGTTGCCAAGCTGACTGAAGGGTGTTAAAACATTATGAATTATTTCACCTTCTTCTTTAACTCTCAAAGCAAGCTATAGCACTTTGCTGTTTATCTTCATGTAACCAAGATTACTTTAAATTAATATGCATCTGTACAGTATCAAGAGCAGAACCTGACATTGTCAGAAATAGGTCATGGGGCAAGGGAAAAGAAGAGTAGGGGAAAGGGGTAGGAAAAGGGAATGGAGAGGAGGAGGAAGAAGGAAAGTGAAATTGGTAAACTTGCAGCACCAGAGAGTGCCTTCTGTTGAGGAACAGCACTTAACAGACTTAGAAGGGAAGCCTGAGGATATACATCACTGTGGACATTGGCTCTAGGTTGCAGTCCCCCTAGCTGCCAACCACAAATGAGGAACACCATGAAGTGGAGCAAGCAAGAAGCTGTCCTGCGGAGTTATGCAGAAATGGACTTGGTATAATTTCTACTCACCAATGACTACTGAACTACTGCTAAAAGAGTTTTACAGTCTAATCCCCAATTGCCCTTTATTCTACAACTGGTAAAACTGAAACTCCTACTGGAACAGTAATGCCTCAGAGTTGTACAATAAGAACGTTTTTGCCTTTAATTCCTTAGCCCACAGAAAGACCCAAATATATTTGTCATTATTGCTCATGTTCTTCCAGTTTTGTCTGTACCTTAGCTTCATATTTTTGGTTGGTTCACTGGAGGAGTTGTATTTCAATGAGAACACTGTGTGTGGCACAGAGTTATATCTGGTCTACTGTAGCTAAGAGGTAATACTCATGGTGAGTGGAAGAAAAGGAGGGAAATGGATTTACCACAAGATTAAATGGATGCTCATTCCCTCCTCTTAGAAAAAAGAAAAGAAAATTCTCAAGTTTTTGACAAATCACTTTAGAAACTTTTTTTTATTATAACTTTGTTTTTAATTCTAAAATAACTCGAAAAGTCAAAATCAATGCTGTTTATATATACTTTTTATAATTTAAAGAGGATATTTAAAGGTAAAAATAATAGGAAAAAACAGTCTGTGATGCATAGATGGTGATCAATTTTAAGTGAAGTATTAATAAATGAATACAACTATCACTATTTCTACTAGCCTCTCTCAAACCTCTTATGTGACAGGAACAAAACTGACTTCATCATTGTTTTTCTCAAACTTGCTCTTGATCCTAGATTTCCTATGGCAGTTAATGGAGCCATTACCACCTTGTCATCCAAGCCAGAAATCAAAGTCACTTTATATTTGTGGAGGACTTCTGCTTCTGGTTAAGACTAGATAACTGGCACAGGACTAGTGCCCTGCCATAAACTACCATAAAACCGAACAAAACATAATGAGGCAACTATTTCCAGGTATTAAACAGGCAGCAAAAAACTGTAATCTCTGAGAGAAGGAACTCTTACCCTTACCCTCTGGGGACAATTTCTTAGCTCCAAAACAAGTCCAGAGTCTAAACAGTGCTGGGGGATATTAACATTCCAGCCCAAACAGAATGGAAAGACTGAGTTAATGTCTCATTAACATCCCTGGCACTCAACTGAAACACCACACCTTATGAACAAGGACCACACTCTAGAAAAAGACCTACTGAAGATCCACCGTAACAACGTCTCAACATCCAAACTCTGTTCCCCTGTGGAGAAAAATATGGCCAAGTAACAAGGACTTGGAAAACACCTTGGACTTTCCACAGATCCATGTTAACAAAGTGTAAGACTAAGCCTACCTAAGTTCACGTTGGTTGGCCAGCAATTGAACTACTTCTAGAACAAAGATCAACACTATTCAAAAGAAGACAACAGTATCCAGGGTCTCCACAATGAATTATTCACAAAGTTTTATATATAAACAAAAATTATTAGACATGCAAAGAAATCCCATAGTCAAAAAAAGGCAGTTAATATGAACCAACCCCAAGAGTGTTCACGTTAGTTTTAGCAGATAAAGACTTCACAGCAGCCATGACAAATATGTCAAAAGAATCAAAGGAAAGTGTGCTCAAATCAGATAGAGTATCTCAGCAGAGAACTTAAAACCATTTTTTTGAAAAAAAAAAAAAAAATGGAAATTCTAGAGTGCAATAATGAAAATGAAAAATTTACTGTATGGGCATAATATACCACATTGTAGATGTCAGAAGAAAGAGTCAGTGATCTTGAATAAAGATCCAGACATCTTATAATCTGAAGAACATAGCAAAAAAAGTTGAAGAGAAACTTTCAAATCTGAAGAATAGAGAAAAAGAGACAACATCAAACGGTGTACAGCATATGCAATAATAGAGTCCCAAAAAGTAAGTAAATATATTTAAAGACATACTGACTGAAAATTTCCTAAACTTGATTAAAAATATTGACTTATAACCAAGATTCACACAGTATTAACATAAAGAAAAAAATTGATGTAGGCATATCATAATCAAATATTGAAAACCAGAGAGAGAAAATCTGGAAACTAGAGAAAAGAAGACACATTAAATACAAAAGAACAATGATACAAATAATGGCTAACTTCTCATCAGCATCAATGGGGCCAGAAGACAATGGAATGATATCTTTAAAGTGGTGAAAGAAAAAAATCTGGCAATCCAGTTTTTGGAGGATTTGGGAAATATCCTTCAAAAACACTTATAGTGAAGACCTGCACTATAAGAAATGCTAAATAGTATTCTTAAGGCTCAAAGGAAATGATACCATATATAACCTCAATCTACAGTAAGGAATGGAAATCACTGGATACAGCAAATAAATGGATAAGCGTAAAAGTCATAAAAGAAATCTAACAATATTATAAAGTGAGGTTGGTGACTATGTGAAAGTAACAGATAAGACAATAACACAAAGGAAACACAAGGGAATGGAGTAACTCACTCTTGTAAGATTATTACACTTGTGCCATGAAAAGTAACAAATGGGAAGTATGAATGTCAGGTATAAAAAGTGAAGTGGTAAAATGTTGGACTCTAAATAGTCTTTGATAAATTAAATATGTATATTGTTAGTGCTGGAGCAACCACTTAAAAATAATAACAGAGAGTTATAATTAAGAACCCAATAGAAGAAATAAAAGGAGTACCAAAAACATTTTATTGACCCAAATAAGAGCAGAAAAGGAGAAAAAAGAGGAATAAAAGATTTGAAGGCAGTCTGAGCAACGTAGTCTCTGCAAAAGATAGAAAAATTAGCCAGGTGTGGTGTTGAGCACCTGTATCCCTGCCATTCAGGAGGCTGAGGCAAGAGGATTGCTTGAGCCCAGGAGTCTGAGCTTGCAGTGAGCTATGATGATGCCACTGCACTCTAGCCCAGGCAACAGAGAGAGACCCTGTCTCAAAAAGAAAAAAAAAAAAAATTGAAAGTACAAATAGAAAACAAATGGCAAGATTATAGATTATCTACAGCAGCTTTGTTTATAAATAGTCCTGAACTGGAGATAACCAGATATCTATCAATAGGTGAAAAGATAAATGAATTGTGGTATATTTACACAATGGAATATACTCTGTAGCAAAAAGCAAAGCTATCAATGCACAGAACAACATGAATGAGGCTCAAAAACAACTGAGCAAAAATAAGCCAGAAAAAAGAGAGTACCTATTATATGGTTCCATTTATGTGAAGTTCTAGAAAAGGTAAAACTAATCTGTAGTGCTGGAAATAAAGTCAGTAGCTGTCTAGATCACAGATGGTGTGTGTGTGTGAGGGGGCTGGGAGTTAACTGCAAAGAGGCATGAGAAGACTTTCTAAGGTGATGGAAATGTTCCATGTCTTGTTTGGGGTGATGGTTTCACAGGTATATATATTTGTCGAAATTAGCAAATGGTACACTTACAGTGAAACATTTTGAAAACATGTCTATGGAATCCATCCTCTTCTCTCTGGTTAGCAGCAAATCCGTGCACCTTGATCCCAGTCTGGGCTCTTTCTAGAATGTCATACTGATCCCATATAACTACTTGCTGCTGGTTACCAGATTTGTTGTTTATTTTTTAGTAGATATTGATTATTATAATCTTTCATCAAAAATAAAACTTCTTGGAATTACAATAGCAGTTAGTACCAAAAGAGTTAATAAAGTTTTTCTGTATTTCTGAATTTTTCCCAAGTAAAATTCTGTGGTGTTAGAACCATCTGGCTTATTTCCTAGCAAGGGAAATACTGGAGTGGTTTTTTAAAGTGAAGTTTCCTTCCTGGGAAAGTAACATTTTCTCTAAATAATGTAGAGAATGGGAGAAATTTTATAAATTTTTAGAATATGATTTCCAAGAGTTGTTTTGGTACTTTATCTTTTATTTCAGTTGTCTTGGCCATCCTTAAGCAAACATTTGAAGATTCCTAAGAAATGTAACATGCTATAGCTATTTAAAAGTTGATTTTATTACATCATTTTTCTCCTAATCATCTCAGGTTGATGATTTCATATTTGATTTGGAAAAAACCGTGGTTTGTCCAAGTTTAGATAATAATGTCTAGGCATTTAATACAGCATGAATCTGTTTTCTTATTCACTTACTCAACAGGCTTTAATACTTACTTTAAAATTCACATACAAACATTCACACAAGTATGGTTGGAAACTATTTAAATATTGTGACAATTTTGTTGTTTGGAAAACTTTTAACTTAAAAGTTACATTATGTTTGGAAAATGTCAAGAAGTTTAATATGAAAAATAGAACCTATTTTGAAATATTTTTTAAGAGGCTGGATTAGGCAAAGGACTTGTTGAGGGACAGCTACAAAAGGATGCTGAGAAGGGAATAGGTGAATAACCTTGAAAATGCATTTAAATATAAGAGGAATCCTTGAGAGAGGTGAGAAAGCATAATGAGAAGACATTTGGCAGACGAAGGGATGCTCTAAGTCCATCACATTTTTCTTCCTTGTAATTTCTGAGAAAGACTGTCGTGAAAACAGCCATTATACTGGGCAAAAAAATCAGACTTAGAAGTGGCATGAAGAAGAATTACACTTCTTCCTTCATGGAATAAATTCTGAGCACAAAATGACCTGTTCTGATTGTCATTTCCTTCAAAGTCCAATGCCATTTTGATCTCCTTCAATTGTCCCATCCCTTGGTGAGCTCTCCATGTTCCAAACTCCATCAGTGCTATACTGTCTGTAATGCTCATATAACAGGGATGTGATGCTTTGTACTGTATTTGTGATGAGCTTTCCAACCTTTGGAGGGCAGGGGTTGTACCTTTTCACATTTGTATCCTGAGAGCCTTGAGTAATGTTGACATGAAGTAGGTCCTCTTCAGTGATGAAGAAATGTGATCAGTAGAGTATAACATGCCCCTTTGACATCTTTCCATGCAACACCGTAGCACTTAATATTTACCACACTGTCTGATAATTGTCAGCTTACTTGGTAGAATATTCTCCTCTAGATTAGAAGATTCTTGAAGGCTGAGACTATGTTTTATTTACTTTCTTATTCTCAATGTCTTGCACATGATAAGAATCTAAGAAATATTTTTTGGACAAAAGTATAAATGAGGGAACTGGACCAGGAGGAATGCATTTTAGTACTCTACCACTAATTTGTTCAGAAATATTGAACAAATGACTTGACATCTCTGCTGCTCAGTTTCCTCATATATATGTAAAATGAAGGAGTTGGATTTAGTAGTAATGAAAGACCCCTTCCAGCTCTAAAATCCTATGATTTGATGATGATGGTAATAGCTTAAAATGGAAAGATATTTTAGTAAAAAATGTATTGAGTTAGATGATATCAGCTCTTAGCAACTGGCTTTCTCCTGCTTCCAAACCTCCCATCAGCCGGAGCTCTCAGGACTCCCCACGTAACATTCACATAACATAAGCTTGTGGACAGTTTTGGAGGTGTCATTATATCATAAATAGCTTCTCATCAGGAAAAGACTAGAGACCCCAGACTCTCGAGAAAGGATGTGAAAAGATGATCACACCAATAGTTCAACAAGTGAGGCAACGTGATTTTGAACATAAGATTAATTTACTAAGCATCCTTGGTCCTCTCCCTCTTCCTGCTCAGGAATAACATCAATTGGTTTGAGGAGATCTGCATGTAAACAGAAACCTGGAATACATTTGTTGAGCACCATGTACCCACAACTGTTCTCAGTGCTTTATGTATTATAACATTTAATCCTCACAACAACTCTATTTGACAGATAAGGAAACTACAGCAAAAATATCCAAGGTTATATAATAGCATAATAAATGATAGAGGCAGGATTCAAATTGTCACTGACACTGAAAGAAGGATTTTTAGAATGGTACAGTTTTTATAGAAATCTCACTTCTTATCCTTTGTGGGGATGAGGGGGCATCAAATATGAATAATTCAGACTGCAAGACAACAAGGATTTAATGCCTTCATTCCCAAACAGCTTCCCCTATGTGTACACGATAGAGCTGATTCCCAGGCTAGTCACATTTGTTTGGAAAGCCAGTTACTATTCCTTGGAGACTGAATGGGATCACATTAACTGCTGATCTGAACTTCATCCAGGTCTGGTGGGTCTCTGGAGCAGACCTTGTCTGAGGGAATGCAGCTGTGCTGTCAGTCAGCGCATTGGGAAGGTGGGCCTTGTTATGAGTTAGAGAACCAAATAAAGAACTCAAAGCAAAGGTTGCTCTATCTCCTTCCAGCCAGAAGATGGAATATTTATCAAGTGGCTGTTTGGAGAGATTTTACTCTTTTGGTTTCCATTTCCCTGGGATTCTGTAAACCTTGTGATTTGGGACAGAAAACAAGAGTAATTCTGGTTTATGCTCCTTTTCACATTTCCTTTACTGATTATTTTCCCATTTAATAACTAAATAAAACTGTAACACACACAGAGCCTTCCTTTGACCCAGGAGGAGTTGTATTCTGAAGTGCTGGCAAGTTCTCTCACTCATCTTACTGGAACCAGAGTGTTTTGGCCATGAATTCTGAGCCTTTCAGCAAGCATTATTTATAAGGGAATCACAGTTATTATTTTGGCTTATATTCCCAAAATATTTTCAGCAATTTCTGAGTGGGATATGCCTGGCCTTTAACTTGGAAAACTAAAAAAAGGCTCATGTATTTCTCCTTAATGAATTCAATCAGTCCTGGAAACCTTGAGTATTAAACAAGTAAAGAACTCCCAGGATTTTGTTAATTCATGTTGTTTTCTGATGAAACAGTAGGTTTTTCTAGCCATTAAACACTATGCTCTTAGCATGGAAGCCAAATCATTACCAGGGAATGGATCTCTCCTTTGATATCCAAACAACCAAACAAGTGGATTTTTTTTCCCAATTTTGGGGATGACTCTAATTTTTACAAAGTTCTTACCCTGAGCTGCAATTATATTGCTGTAGATTTTACCTCCATGGATATTCTTTCTTTCTCTTGTTTATGGGCTTCTCTTCCACTGCCAGGTCAGTATTCCTCCAAAACCAATATACTTTTCTTATTTCACACACTGTCCCTGGACAATCTATGGATTCAGGGTTCACTCACATAGTGAAAAGTACATCTCAAGCCCAGACTTTCATGCTGAGCTCCAGGTCAATATATTTTACCACCAAGTAGGCATATCCATCTGTCTGCCTCACAGGTTATTCATATTTAATTTATTCAAAATTCATTTTACCTTTCCTTAGACTACTGAACTTGGTGAATGATGGCAGCATCTACACAGTCTCCTACAATCAGAAACCAGGAAGTATTTTTTTATTTCTCCCATCAGCCATGCAGCCCTTTTGATATTGCCCTGTTAAAAATCTCATATATATTTCTTCCTCCCAACTCCACTACCAAAGGTCTTCATTGTTTCTCGACTGACAATCATGAAAGGTTCTGTATTGCCTCCCTGTCTCTGGCCTCACTCTCTTCAGTCTTTCTCCTTAACTTCTCTAGATTGAACCACTTAAAATTTAAATCTCTTGACACAATCTCAGAATTCTTAAATGATTTGATCTTGTGAAAGGATAACCTTAATGTATTTAATGGCATTTAAGATCCTATAGATCTTAAATAGGGATCATATAAGATCCCTATATACATTATTGCCATCCCAATAGGATGGCAATAATATATAAATAATTCCTACAACTAAAAAAAATTTAAAATAGGCAAAGGGATTCAATAGATATTTCTTCAAAGAAGATATACAAATGGCCAATAAGCACTTGAAAAGGTGTTTAACATCACTAATCATTAGGGAAATCTTAATCAAATCTCAGTGAGGTGCTGCTTCACACATTAGCATGATTACCAACAAAAAGAAAAAAGAGGTGCTAGTGACTTGTGCCTATGATCCCAGCACTTTGGGAGATGAAGATGGGAGTATCACTGGAGCCCATGAGTTTGAGGTGACAGTGAGCTATGATCAGTTAATGCACTCTAACCTGGGTGACAAAGGGAGATACTGTCTCTAAAAAAAAAAAAAAAAGAAAAGAAAGAAAAGAAAGAAAAGGAAAAAGAAGAAGTGTTGGCAATGATGTGGTGAAATTGGAACCCTGTGTTGGTAGGAATGTACTAACAAAGCAGTGCAGCCACTATGGAAAACAGTATGGTCATTCCTCAAAAAAGTTAAAAATGGAATTACTACATGATCCAGAAATTCTACTTCTGAGTATACCTAAAGAACTAAAAGTAGGGACTCAAAAAGATATTTGTACACCCATGGTTATGGCAGTATTATTCACAACAGCCAAAAGGTGGAAGTAACTGAAGTGTCCACTGAAAGATAAATGAGATGAATGAAATGAGTGGACAAACAAGATGTGGTATATACATACAATTATTCAGCCTTAAGAAGGAAAGAAATTCTGATGTGTATTACAACCTGGATGAACCTTGAAGACCATATGCTAAGTAAAATTAGCCAATCACAAAAGGACCAAAATACTACATGATTCCACTTATATGAGGTATCTAGAGTAGGCAAATTCATAGAGACAGAAAGTGGAATGCTGCTTGCTAGGGGATGGGGGTAGTTAATGCTTAATGGGTACAGATTTTTAGTTTGGGAAGATGAAAAAAGTTCAGGATTGGATGGTGGTCATGGTTGCACAACAACATGAATGTACTTAAAGCCACTGAACTGTACACTTAAAAAGGGTTAAAATGTCAAATTTTATATTATGTATATGATATGTATATTTTATCACAGTTTTAGAAAAAAAGAAAGATCCTATGGAACCTGAGTTTTAGCTATCTGTTCTTGTCTACCAACACATGCTTTAGCAACCCTGAACCACTAGTACCTTCTCAAACATACTAGGCTATCTCATGAATCAGTGTTTTTTTGAGTGTTGCCTGGTAATTTTTTACTTCTCCTTCTAAGTGCTGCCCAAATTTAGGTTGACTATTCCAGTTTGCTTGAACTGAGGGGTTCTCATGACTTGGGACTTTCAGCGCTCAAACTGGGAAAGTTAAAAAATATTGGGACATACTAGTTACTCCTCTCAAATCCCAACATTATATCATTTCCAAATTTGATCAGCATTTTCAAATGTCCTTATTTAAGAACTTGAAAATTTCTACTTGGAAAGAACCAATGTCAGAACTCCGTAATGTACTGAAAGATATTTATGCAGGTTCATATTTATTTATTAATTAACATTCCTCAAATAATAATACATTATATTCTTTGGTTTATGTTTTCATCTGAAACATAATTTCAATCTTTTCTCCATAAGAGTATCATAAAAATCTAATCAAATCCCTTGTTAAGATCCAGATACACTGTATTGAAATATGTTCTTTGATTCACCAGTTTATTTTTTTATTTTATTTCAAAATATTAAGGGAGTATAAATGTTTTAGGTTACATGGATCATTTTTGTAATGCTTGAGTCCTGGCTATAGGTGTGTCCATCACCCAAATCGTGTTCATATTACCCACTAGGTTGGTTTATTCTCCTCCCCTCCTTCCCCTTTCCCTTTGGTTGCTTTCCACTGGGTTTTACTTCCCTCTGTGCACTTGTGTGCTCATCAGTTAGTTCCAATTTAATAGTGAGAACATATAGTGTTTGTCTTTCCATTCCTGTGATACTTCAATTAGGAGAACGGTCTCCAGTTCCATACAGATTGTTGCAAAAGGTATTAATTCACCTTTTTTATGGCTGAGTAGTACTCAATGGTATACATATACCACATTTTGTTAATCCACTCATGAATTGATGGACACTTGGGTTGATTCCACATCTTTGCAATTGTGAATTGTGCTACAATAAGCATTCAAATGCAGGTGTCTTTTTGATAAAATGACTTTGGGTAAATCCCACCCAGCAGTGGGATTGCTGGATCAAATGGTAGGTCTACTTTTAATTCTTTGAGGACTCTCCATACTGTTTTCCATAGAGTTTGTATTAATTTGCAGTCCTGCCAACAGTGTATAAGCATTCCTTTCTCTCAGTGTCCATGCTGGCATCTATTGTTTTTGGACTTTTTAATAAAAGCCATTCTAACAGAGGTAAGGTGATACCTCATTATGGTTTTAATTTACATTTCCCTGATGATTAGTGATGTTGAGCATTTTTTTCATATGTTTGTTGGCCATTAGTCTATCTTCTTTTGAAAAGTTTCTGTTAGTGTCTTTTGCCCACTTTTTAACAGGGTTGTTTGATTTTTTCTTGCTGATTTGCTTGAGGTCTTTGTAAATTCTGGTTATTAGCCGTTTATCAGATTTGTAGCTTGAGAGTATTTTCTCCCATTCTGTAGTTGTCTATTTGCTCTGTTGATTGTTTCCTTAGCTATGCAGAAGTTTTTAGTTTAACCAAATCTCCTTTATTAGTTTTTGTTGTTGCCATCATTGCCACTGGGGTCTTTTTCATAAATTCTTTGCCTAGGCCAATATCTAGAAGAGTTTTTTCTACATTTTTCTCTAGAATTCTTATGGTTTCATGCCTTAGATCTAAATATTTTATCTATCTTGCTTTAATTTTTGTGAGTAGTGAGACGTAGGGGTTCTGTTTCATTCTCCTGCATGTGCCTATCCAATTTTCCCAGCATCATTTATTGAATAGGGCTTCCTTTCCCCAGTGCACATTGTCTGCTTTATCAAAGATCAGTTGGTTGTAGGTAGATGGCATTAAGTCTGGGTTCTCTGTTCTGTTCCACTGGGGTTTATGTCTGTATTTATGTACCAAATACCATGCTGTTTTGCTTACTATAGCTTTGTAGTATAGTTTGAAGTCTGGTAATGTGAAGCTTTGAGATTTGTTCTTTTTGCTTAAGATTGCTTTGGCTATTTGGGCTCTTTTCTGGTTCCAAACAAAGCATAAAATTATTTTTTCTAGCTCTTTGTAGTATGATTTTGGAAATTTGATAGGTTTTGTGTTGAATTTGTAAATCACTTTGGGTAGTATGGGCATTTTAATAATGTTGATTCTACCTATCCATGAACACGATATATTTTTCCATTTGTTTGTATCCTCTGCAGTTTATTTCCTCGGAGTTTTGTAGTTCTCCTTGTAGAGGTATTTCACCTCTTGGTTTAGTATATCTGTAGGTATTTTATTTTCTTTGTAGCTATTATGAATGGTATTGAGTCTTTGGTTTGACTCTCAGCTTGACTGTTATTAATATATAGATATGCTACTGATTTATGTACATTGATTTTGTATCCTGAGACTTTGCTGAATTTATTTATCAATTCCAGGAGACTCTTGATGGAATCTTTGGGTTTTTCCAGATATAAGATCATGTCACCAGTGAAAAGTGATATTTTGACCTCCCCTTTCCTGATTTGGATACCCTTAATATGCTTCTTTTGCCTGATACACACAACTTCCCAAGACTCAACCAGGAAGAACTAGAATTCCTGAACAGACCAATAATGATCAGTGAGATTGAATCAGTAATGAAAAACCTCCCAACATAAAAAAGCCCTGGACCAGATGGATTCACAGCTGAATTCTATCAGACTTACAAAGAAGACCTGGTACCCATAATACAGAAATTATTCCGTAATATTGAGGAGGGACCTGCCCCCCCAATTCATTCTACAAAGCCAGTATCACCTTGATATTGAAGCCAGGAAAGGACACAACAAGAAAAGAAAACTACAGACGAATATCCCTTATAACTGTAGATGCAAAAATCCTCAATAAAATACTAGCAAACTGAATTCAACAGCACATTAAAAGAAAAAATCCACCAGGACCCAGTGGGCTTCATCCTAGAGATGCAAGGATGGTTCAACATATGTAAGTCAATAAATGTGATTCACCACATAAACAAAAGCAAATAGAAAGACCATACAATCATCTCACTGGATGCAGAAAAAGCATTCAACAAAATCCAGCAACCTTTCATGATAAAAACCCTCAACAAACTAGACATAGAAAGAACATATCTCAGAATTATAAAATCCATATATAACAAAACTACATCCAACATTATACTGAATGGGGAAAAGCTGAAAGCATTCATTCCCCTTAAGAGCTGGAACAAGACAAGGATGCTCACTGTCACCACTCCTATTCAACACAGTGCTGATTCACCAGTTTTTCCAATCTGTTCAAGAAGGAAATTTATCTGTCAGAGTTTGTTCTTTGTAAACTCAAACTGGCTTCACAGTGGTCAGCTTGTGTATGGTGTGTGTGAACAATTGTTTTGATTAATCCCTCAGCAACATTTATACATTTATAAAGAAATATTACACTGGAAGAAAGGATTTTCTTCTGATTATATTAGATTCACAGGCCAGTATTAAACAGTATCTCTGTTACTGAAATAGTCTCTCCCAGCACACAGCTCCTGCCTGCTAATACCTGGTGAAATGGCTGAGTCTGAAGCAAACACCAACTCTAGGATTCATAGAAATGTTTGTTTCACGTGTAAACTAGCTATATGAACACACTCATTTATAAGGATATAAGTACATGCCTTGATTAGTGGCAAGTCAGCAACATTAAACCAATAATTGCTACCATTTGGAGAGGTTTGGAGGCAGATGCATCTTGGTTTAAACTGATACCTTAAGTAATTGTAGCATTTGTTTTGTTTTGTTTCCAAGTGAAAATGGGCTGTTTCTGGTTGTCCTGGGTTTGGACCACGCAGTTAGGGAAAAGAGCCTTTTTCCTCTCTGAGGATTATTTGTTCCCTGCCTGCAATGTAAGCTTTATACTAGTTGCAAATAAGAAGCAAATTTAAAACATAAGAAAGAAAAAGGGTCTGTTATTTAATGTCCATGATGTATAATAATTTCTTTATTGTGGCACAATGAATGGGTTCAAATTCCTAATCATGACACCATTCCTGAAGTATGTTGTTTAAGTTTTAGAGTAAAATGTCATCAAACAGCATGAAATTCATTACCTAATAATAGTAAACATGTTACTACTGTTATTATTACCATTATCATCAGAAAGATCTATATTTCTAATGTGACTGCTATTCATCAGCTCTGTGACTATGTCTTTAAGTCTGTTTCATCATTTGTAAAATTAGGATTAAAATTACTTAGACTGCAGATCTCAAAGGATAGCTAGGATACAGTAACATTTATTGAGCATGTGCTATATGCCAGTGACATTTTGGCATCTTACATGGATTTTTTCACATAATCTTTACAGTACCCCTATTATCCTCATTTTGCAAACAGGGAAACTGAAGCTGAGAGAGGTTAAATAATATACCTGAGGTCCCATAGCTTCTAAGTGGAAAAGCTGGGATTTGATTCCATATTGGGCTAAGTCCACTCTCCTATATCGAATATAAATGTGCATGGACTTTTTCAACTGTACATTATATATTAATACTTACTTATAGAAATGTAGGTACCTGAAAGGAGCAGTGATTCTCTCATCCAGAGTAGGAGGGGGATTTTATATATTACTACAGATTTCCTAAAAAGCACATATGATTTCACTGATATCTTAAGCCAAAGGTAAGGGAGTTAGCAGAATCTTTCAGAAGTATCACATAAGAAAGATGATATTTATATAATATTAAAATCTTCACCCATTATTTGCATAAATGTACTTAATATCATAATGCATTTAAAAGAAGCATTCCACACAAAGCAGATATTCATTCATAACATTCAAATAATGGAAACAATTTTTTATGCAATTTGATACATGAGCCTAAAAATCTTTCCTTTCATGTCTTCTTTTATAAAATGCTAATCAGGGAAAAAATTCATCTTAGCTACTGTTCTCCTGAGATGTTTCTCTTACATTTTATTCAAACCAAAGTCTAAACCAAAGATTTTTAGGAAGAACATCCATCTCTCCTAGAATTAGTCTGGTTACCCTTGAAGACATAGTCTAATTCTTTCCATTCCTTGTATTTCCTAAATGTTTTCTATCCACACTTAGTATTCTTTAACCAAAGTAATGCTCCGTATTTTTGTGCTGGCACTAATGGAATTCTAAATACTTTCCCCTTGAGTATATAATCCAAAATATATTGTTCTGGTCCTAGGCTACAAATATTTTGTTTTACACATCCCATATAGTGGTTTTGAGAGTAGGAAAATTTTAAAAAACCAAAACACCCTTTGAGAAGAAAAGGATAGGTAATTACAGTGAACAGCTACCATCTTAAGTCCCTAATTTTGAGACAGTTTAAACATCAAGGTGGTCTTGTATTTCTTTTAGTTTTAGTCAATATTAACACAAATTATTCCATTAATAATTTAATTCCATTAATTTAAAGAGGCGTTATATTAATAGATCCTTCAAACATGACTAAAATTTCCTCTGAAGAGAGAAGTAATTTGTATATTAACCAACTAATACCTTTCAGTCAATTTACTTCTTAAGTTAAAATATGGAAATATGAGCTAAAAAGATAGACTTGAAATAAAGAGCAGCAATGAAGGAGAAAGAAATTGGTTTTGAATTGTGAGTCTCTACACACATACACATACATAGCGGGTTCACAGGAAAAGAATCTTGATTTAATAATCAGGGCACAAACACTAAATAAAACAAGAGGAAGGGAAATATCTCTACATGATTCGTTCATATGGTTAGTATAAACTTCAGTTTTTGCTTGAACAAAGACAGGAGAAGTACTATATCATAGTAAATGTTAAAGACTAAGAATCATATGTCAGGAAAAATAATTTTAGAAGGTGCAATTCAAATGGTGAATTTAGGAAATTTCACCTTGGAATTCTTGCCAATCTAAAACCTTTGAGATCTTTGAATAAATAAAAGTGTGCCTAAGCCGGAAATCTTATTTTAGAGTACAAGAGGGTCAAATATAATTGTTTGGATTCATTTTCTCATTGGATGAAAGCCAATAGTTCCTGGTAAGTGTAGTTATACTGAGTCCTACTATTAATCACACACTTTTCTTATTTTCAGTTCTGCTGGGAAACAACTGTGGCAGACAGACTGAGTTGGCACAGAGAGATCAGAAATGGGAGAGCTCTTTTCAAGCAAAGATCTAGATGAGCCTTAGAGAAGGAGTCATGGACAGATTGACCAGACAAATACATAAGTGTTTGAAGCTAAAAACCAAAGGATTTATTTTCAGTGGGGAAAGAAAGATCACAGTTCCTACTATACTCTTTTACAAGAGCCTTTAAGTAAACATTAATTCTTCATGTACTGAAAAACAAAATTCTTTCAGCTTAAACTTTGTTTTAAATATTTTTTAAATGTTAGAAGCTGTGACTTGGAATGAGGTGTGGGAGAGGGGAAGGGAGGGCACACATAGGTGTCAAAGGTACTGATAATGTAATATTTCTTATATGATATTATTGTTTCTTTCTGCTTTAAATTTTACATACACATGATGAACTCTCTTTCAATGATACATTTCTTGATAATTAGTTTTAACAATAGGAGATGCCATTCAGTGTGTTATTACGATTCTAAGCAGTTCAGTTATCTGGTAGCATATCTTCAAACTATTATTTGAAAACTATTTATTTATGCACATCTATAACAGTATTGCATTCTAATTAAAAAGTATAATATTAAAATTTTTAAAGCAACTTTTAGAATAGAATTTTGTCCTATGAAAAATGACAGAAATTTCCAGAGGAGATTTAGGAAAAATAAATCTGGGTAGAAACTTTCCTATCACTAGTGAAATACCTATTATTCCCATAAATTGCTCTATAAATAATAATAGTGCTATAAAATCATTTGGGTGGAGATACACTAAAAGGTTTAGAAAAGTTTATATCTCTATAGAGAGTTCTCCCCCAATCAGTCTCTCTCCTGTCTCCAACATGCTATAATATCTGTTATCAGGAGGACATTATTTGTAACAATTATTTTTTAATGGGAAGAGGGAGTCAGGGGAGAAATCTCTAAAGTTTCAAAGGCAAATTCTGAAATACCAGAATATACTTATGAAAATTAATGGGCTCTCTGGTAATGCTGTAGCTTTTGGAATTCATTCAAAAGGGGTTTAAAATGGAAATGCTGACAGATTGTGAACTTGAGTGGTATGAATGGTGCCACTGTAACACTTCACTATATAGGCATGATGCCCATTATAACAAACATCCTCTTGGCCATACTTTAATTTTTTAAAAATTTTAAACACACACACACACACACACACACACACACACACACACACACTCACACTTGTTTGGAGGGCAGACCAAAATAAAATATTAGAGTAGCTACTGGGTGAATCTACCATACATATGTTTCCCTTTTATTTTATCATGGTTCATGTTTGGATTCAGATTATTCTAGGCACTTGGTTCTGACCTTAAAACTGATTAAGGCCCCCTGCCAGAGAAAAGTGAGTTGACTACAGACCACTTAGTACCTCCATTTAGTTCACTTCACAAATGAGCAATATGGAATCTATTCTAAAGGGCTAGAACTGTAAGACAGGAAAAATAAGAAAGAAGTAATTGGGATGTCAGAGATATGTAATTAATAGACAATGGGTTCATCTTAGTTCCTTTTTTTTTTTTGTTTGAAGAGACTAGCTAGGCTACAGCAGCTATGTAATGACTGAACTGCATAAACTTGAGATTCTGCTCAAAGGGAATATGACTGGTGGGACTGCAATGGTGGACTCTTAGCATTATGCAAAATATGTAGAGTGTCTCTTTCTGTCTAAGGGAACTACTGGTTTTCATGTCTAGTCCCTGTCAATATGTTACACTTCCTAGAAAAACTCAGAATCTAGCAGTACGTGGCCCACAGCACTGCGAAGACCCTGGGGATCCACATGGAAGAAAACATTATGGAGCTCACTAGATCCAAGAAGATCTTCCAAGAAAGAAAGATCATTCTGCCAACTGTTTCAGATATATATCTGAGTAAATTTATAAGAGACAGAGAATAAAGGCCCACAACAAAAGAAGAAATATCCTAATGTAAACAAACGGGAGGGAAACAGTAGCAGCAAAGATCAACAAAGTTTGAGTAGTAAAAGGAAATCCAGATAGGATCAGAACTGAAAAAATTCCCTGGCCAACCAAGCCAAGGGTTTTCATCAGTTTCCCTAGTGAGGAGGGATTGAGAGACTTTTTCGTTTGTAAGCTGCTGTATATAAACATGTCTTGGTTAACTATGTGACAAAATGTATGTAGTTCTCTTCCCAAAGTGAATATTAAGTCATTTTTTATGAATCTTTTTGTCATCTTCTTAAAGTCCCTTGTTAAAGAACAGGTATAGAGGCCGGGCTCAGTGGTTCGCGCCTGTAATCCTAGCACTCTGGGAGGTCAAGGTGGGAGGATTGCTTGAGGTCAGAAGTTCAAAGCCAGCTTGAGCAAGAGCAAGACTCTGTCTCTATAAAAAATACAAAAATTAGGTGTACGGGGTGGTGTATTCTTGTAGTTCCAGCTACTCGGGAAGCTGAGGCAGGAGAATCGTTTGAGCCCAGGAGCTTGAGGTTGCAGTGAGCTATGATGACAACACTGCACCCTAGCCTGGGCATCAGAGCAAGACTCTGTCTCAAAAAAAAAAAAAAGTAATAGGCGTAGCCCCCCTCCTTTTTATTGCAACCAGAGTAAGGATCCCTTGTTACTTTAACAAAGTCTATGTCTCAAACTAAGTTGCCTCATGTTCCAAACACACAAAAAAAATTTTAACTTCCAGGACCCATATTTTAAACTGAGTAAAATTTAAGCATACTTCTCTCAAATGTTTCATTGATTTCCAAGGCATCATAGCCATTTGCACTAATATAAAAGAATCCTTCAAATTGCTCTGGTCTAATAGAGAAGAAAATTAGGCTAAGTCCAGATTCCTGAAAGACTCTCTATGATCATTCCAGCCTTATCTCTATACTGTAGCTATTCCAACTACAGGTCCCCAGTAACAGGGTCAGGGCCTTTCACACCTCCATGCTATTGCCCACACTGCCACTTGTCCCCAGATTGGCTTGACAAATATTACTCATTCTTTTTTTTTTTGAAATGGAGTTCTGCTCTGTCAGCTGGGCTAGAGTGCCATGGCGTCAGCCTAGCTCACAGCAACCTCCAGTTCCTGGACTCAAGCAATTCTCTTGCCTCAGCCTCCCGAGTAGCTGGAATTAAAGGTGCAGCCACCACACCTGGCTAATTTTTCTATTTTTAGTAGAGACGGGGACTGACTCTTGCTCAGGCTGGTCTAGAATGCCTGACCTCAAGCGATCCTCCCACCTTGGCGTCCCATAGTGCTAGGAGTACAGGCATGAGCCACTCACACCACTGCACCCAGCCTAAAATACTACTCATTCTTAAAGGCCTGAGCTTTGTATGTCCCATTCACCTGCAATAGAGTTGTGCACTATTCCTTTGTGCCCCAATTGCCCTATATTACCAGTTATTCTTACGTTTTCCTATCATCTATACTAGTTGGTTTTTCTTACTAGATTCTGTTCCTGTCAGGTTATAAACTCCTTAAGAGTAATAATTATATTATGCCGTATATTTTCATAAAGCCTGGTCTTAGAACATTGCCTGTTGTATAGTAGGCATGCAATTTCTTATTTGTTATTCATTCACTCATTAAATAAACATTTAAGCATGAAATTTCAATTAAGCCACAACTATTCTTCCCAGGTATACGTGAATAAGAGTATGACTCATTAAGAGATTTCACATGCAGTCAATAAGTATTATGTTGGCAACTAAATCAAGAATGGCTTAACATGTTAACATATGATCACTGCTCTATCTCCATCAAAATTACCTGCAGTGTTTTGTTAAAAATGCAGATTCCTGAGGCCCACCTCAGATATACTCAATCAGAATGTGTCTCTAGGCATTAGACTCAGGAATCTGTAACTGTAAAATTCAACTCATGTGACTTACATACACACTAAAGTTTGAGAACCATTGGATTCCAAAGAGCATGAATTTTAGAATTTGATGGATCTGAGCCAGGGTTCCAGCTCTACAATTTATTTGCTGTTTGACCTTGGAAAAGTAAATTAACCTCTTAGAGCCTCACTTTTCTTATTTATAAAATGAATATAATAATGTTTCCTCATTGGGTGGCTGAGAAGATTATATAAAATAAGGTAAAGCACTTAGAACTATGCTCATTACACGGAAGTGTTCGGTAACATCAATTCTCTCCTTGTCTTCCCAGCTTCATTTTGTTCCTCAAATTCTCTTCAGCAATCAGATTACCTGAAAACAAACACCACACTCATCCTTAGATCTCCCCTGTGCAGAATTCAAACAATCTTGACATCACCATAATTTTGAATATGTTTGCTTTAACTCTACATATGCTAAAATATTCATATTGTGTTTTGATCTTCTTATGGGGACTAATCAGATTTTAACATGGATTAGACTGAAATTTTACTTTGGCAGAAATGGATATGCCCTTTCTCGTTTATGCCAAGACTTGCAATCATGTGAGGCATGATTGTAGCCATTCATTGCCTCCCTATTAATTTCAGAGACTGGCCTGGTGCAAATTAACTTTTCCTCCTCTTCTTTGGAAAACAGATCTTTTTATGATCTTTCATATTGTTGAAAGAATCTTATTCCAAAATATGGAAAAGTTTCTTCCACTTCTACACTTCAGAAAATATTCTTACCATTAGTCTGTTTTCCTTTTTTGAAAAGTGTGTGGTCTTTATTCACTTTGAAATTGTTGGAAAAGAGAAAATAAAAATGTTCCATACTGAATTTTCTAATGCAATTAGTAAGGTGGGAGGAATTTTAATTTAAGGTGGATAGAGGATCATGGGTTTGAATTAGAGTTATTATATGTCACCACAGGCAGATAACTACCCACAATCAGTTCTGAAGTGACTTTTGATAATGTTATTGTATCACTGATTTCTATAAATTAAGTTCTCTGTTAAAGTTAACAGCATTTTCCTGAGTATTCATGCAAAATATGCTAAAATACTTGACATCAGCTTTTGGAAAATTGTAGTGCTAATCACAGTTGGGGAAAACAAAACTTTTTAGAAAAGAACCAAAGATACAATGAAACCTGAGAGAAGCAAGACATTTTATTTGGTCCTTTAATAATTCCAAATGGCAATTATTATTGAAATACTTTCTAAAGGAAAAGACTATATTTCATCTTTCCTTACATTTGAAATTCAAAATCTTGACTTTTTCCTCCTACATTCTTACCTCAGCCTGCTCATTCTTCAGTTACGTTATAAATAAGATTCCATCGATACCCAAGCAAACATCTGCCAATTGCTGTGTAACTATTTCACCTAACTGTGGGTTCTCTGTAGTCCACTTCCATTCAGCCTATTCTTTTATTAGCATAAGAATAACTCTTCCCTTATGCTAGATGACATTGAAAAACTTAGCATCCAGTTAGTAGGAAAGTAGTCTTGGGGGCACTGAATATGAAAAACTCCATCTCTGGATGGAGGCATGTAAACCTGTCATTTTATAATTTCAAATGTAAATTTTACCTTTCCTAGAAAACTATTCCAGTAGAGGGCTCCAGCTTGCTTTAACACATTATGGAGAAAAAAATCATAGGAAGATTTGTGAACACAAATTTTTAAAATGTAGAGTTTTCTCCCTGTTATGACTATACAAGTATGTATGTATTTACCTACCTAGGTGGTTGTCCTAGAGTCCAGGTCAGTTTACAGATCTGCCTTTCTCTAGCTACACAAACACATTTTAATCCACTTAGTAATGCCTTTTTGCTTCTTCCCTAGAATATTCTCCATGTTAGTTATGCCAAACCACCCATATACTCTTCAGGGGCCCAAATCCAACTGTTTACTTCAATCTTGAAACTTATTATTTCCTTTTCTGATTTATGTAAATCATATCATTTAGTGTAAAAAATAAAAATGGCAAAATAAAAAAGAATAAAGGATAAAATTTAAATCAGTATCATTAATTTCACCCCTAGAAATTATTTTTATGGTACTATATTTTGGTATATTTCCCTTCAGTCTTTATTCTAGGATGCATGACATACACTGTGTGCACCCATATATATTGTAGATAGCTTCTTATCTTGTTTTTGCCACTAAATATTTTAAGAATTTTTCCATGTTAGGAAATATTCTTCAAAATATTATTTCATAGTCATATAACATTACATTATCTGAATGTACTATGATTTATAGATTTAGAAGTACAGTAATACTGTGATGATCATCCTTATATATATGTCTTCATAGGCAGATCTGATTATTATTTTCTTAAGATGCATTTCTAGAACCAAAATCACTGATCAAAACACGTAACATTTTGAAAGCTCTTACTCCTTATTGGCAAATTTCTCTCTAGATGTACCTATTTATAAGAGTACTTGCTTCACTCTGCCCTCACCAACGTTAGATGTTATAATTTTTAAAATTCTTTATCATTTACTTTGGGAGCTCACTGTGTTAAAGTGCATTTCTTGAATTGAATTAGTTACATATTTTTATATATTTTGGACCAGTTTTATTTCTTCCTATGTAAATTGCAGTTTTCTTTTGCCCATTGTTTGTAATTCTACAGTCAACGCTTTTCTTATTGATTTATAAGAAATCTTCACCTTGACATTCTACAAAATAATAATAATAATGATAATCTGAACTCTTTCAAAATGGTCAAGGTCATGACGTGAGCAACTGTTCTGAGTGGGGTTCCCAGGACATGGGACTTTAGCGCAAAAAGCAGGAAAGTTGGGCAAATAGTGATGATTTGGTAACCTTAACTCAGGAACTGTTCCAGATTAAAGGAGACTAAATGCAACTGAATGTAAGACGTGATCCTGAAGCAGGAAAAAACAAAAAGGTTTCCTATGACATACAGAGATAATTGGTGAAACTTAAATAGGTCTATAGATTAAAGAATAGTACATTATCACTATTAATTTCCTGCTTTTGATAATTGAACTGTGACTATGGAAGAGAATAACCTTGTTTTCAGGAAATACACACAGAAGAGGTGTGCTGAAGGGGTAAATTGGTACAATGTCTGCAATTTACTCTCAAACAATTCCGGGAGAGGGAGAAAGAGGGAGAATATGATAAAGTCAACATGGTAACATGTTAACATTTGTTGAGCATAGGGGGAAGGGCATGTGGAAATTCTTCCCACTATGTTTTGCAACTTTTATAAGTTTGAAATTATTTCGATATTGTCTGACATGCACTATAAATATTTCCCCCAGTTTGACATTTGTCTCTTCACTTGTTTATATTGTGTATGATTTTTGTTTCTTTATTTTACCACTTGAAAATTTTAAATGGTACTTCAAGGTCTTTCCGAGAGACTGTGTGTCTTTGAGAGCCAGCGGGAGGGAGTCTGATGGTTTCATCCTCAGTTCTTAGCAGAGTCTGGAATCTACTGCTGTCTCATAAATATTTGATAAACAACTTAATAAATATAAATAATTTTTTTGGTTTTATTCTTTACTTTTATTCATAAAAAGATCTTCCTCACCTCTAAAGAAGATAAATTTATATATATATTTACTTCTAAATCTTCACAGAATTTAGTATTTTTATAGCCCATTAATGTATCTGAAATTGACTTTGGAATACAGCATGAGGTAGCAATAACTTTTTTTCTCCCTAAGATTAATTGTTTCAACCCTATTTGCAAAGCAGGTCTTCCTTTCTATAGAGTTTTTTTTTTATTTCAGAATATTATGGGGGTACAAATGTTTAGGTTACATGTATTGCCTTTGCCCCACCCAAGTCAGAGCTTCAAGCGCGTCCATCCCCCAGATGATGCGCACCGCACCCATTAGGTGTGAATATACCCATCTCCTCCTCACCCCTCCCATCTGCCCAACCCCTGATGAATGTTACTACTATACATGCACATAAGTGTTGATCAGTTAACACCAAGCTGATGGTGAGTACATGTGGTGCTTGTCTTTCCATTCTTATGATACTTCACTTAGGAGAATGGGCTCCAGCTCCATCCAGGATAATACAAGAGGTGCTAGATCACCATTGTTTTTTGTGGCTGAGTAGAACTCCATGGTATACACATACCACATTTTATTAATCCACTCATGTATTGATGGACACTTGGGTTGTTTCCACATCTTTGCAATTGTGAATTGTGCTGCTATGAACATTCTGGTGCAGATGTCTTTTTTATAGAATGTTTTTTTTTCCCCTTTGGGTAGATGCCCAGTAATGGGATTGCTGGATCAAATGGTAGTTCTGCTTCTACAGAGTTTTGAAATGCTACCTTCATTATATACTGAATTTTATATACTGATAAGGATCTATGGCAGAATGTTGTATTCTATTTCAGTAGCCCCTTATCTTGAAACTCTTTTCTTTTGAGAAGAAGGGAGAGAGAAAGAGAGAAATTATGAGCATAGACTTTATCCAGAGACAGTATGAATTGGTTTAAATCTTGATTACCAGTTTTGCAATCTCAGGCAATTTAATTAATCTTTTTCTTCCTTTATTTACTTCTCTTTATAGTGAGGATAATAAATACCCACTTAATATGACTAAGAGGATAAAATGAGTTTATATATATAAACACTTAGAACAATACTGATCATAGTAAGCACTAGGAAGTATTTGCTATGTTATTATTATTGTCATTGAACTTTTATTTAGAATCTAATATGTTCAAGGGATGCGCTAGCCCTAGAATCAAACTTTATTGATAATATAATCCTGGTGGTATAGCCCTATAACAGCACTGTTCCAATAGATTTAAAAAAAATTTTATATTGAGGTCAAATATACATATATAATTTACTATCACTACCATTTTTAAGTGTGCAGATCAGTAGTAATAAATACATTTATATTCTTTTTCCCCCTTCCTCTCTTCCTCTCCCCTCCCCTTCCTCAGCCTCTGGTAACCACCAATCTGGTCTCTATTTCCATTAGATCCACCTTTAATAACTCCTGCATATGAGTGGGAACATGCAATATTTGTTGTTCTGTTCTTGGTTTATTCCACGTAACATAATGGCCTCCAGCTCCATCCATGTTGCAGAAATGATAAGATTTCATTTTTTATGGCTGAATAATATTCCATTGTGTATATATACCACATTTCCTTTATCCATTCATCTGTTGATGGGCACTTAAGTTGACTCCATATTTTGGCTATTGTGAATGGTGCTGCAATAAAAATGGGAGTGTAGATATCTTTTTGATATATTGATTTCCTTTCTTTTGGATATATACCTAGTAGTAGAATTGCTGGATCATATGGGAGTTCTATTTTCAGTTTTTTGAAGACCCTTCCCACTTTCCTCCACAGTGGCTGTACTAATTTATGTTTCTACCAACAGTATTTGAGGGTTCCCCTTTCTCCACATCCTCACTAGCATTAGTTATTGCCTGTCTTTTTGAGACAAGCCATTTTAACTGAGATGAGACAATATTGCACTGTGGTTTTGATTTGCATTTCTCTGATGATTAGTGATGTTGAGCATTTTTTCATATATCTGTTAGCCATTTATATGTCTTCTTTTGAGAAATATCTGTTTAGATCTTTTGTCTGTTTTTAATTGGATCTTTTTCTTTGCTATTGAGTTGAGCTCTTTATATATTCTGGTTATTAAATCACTTGTTAGATGCATAGTTTGCAAATATCTCCTATTTTGTGATTTGTCTATTCACTTTGTTGATTGTTTCCTTTGCTGTGAAGTATATTATCATTTTTTGAGCTCCTATACTACTAATTAATAATACTATATGCTTCTTGTTCTCTTTCCTTTAGTTCTGTACTATTTCCTCCCACTTTCTATAAGTTTATATCCTTGGCTCTCTGTTCTCTGTTTCAGTAGTATTTTCTTTGAAAATAGACTCCACTATCAAAGCTTCAAATAACATTTTGTGCAGATGATGAAGAAATCTAAAACTCTAGCTCTGGCCTCTTTCCTGAACTTTCTCTTTCTCCTTTATTCTATTGAATAGTTCCCATAGAATGTCCTACCATGATCTCAAACATAACATGTTTCAGTCTGAATTTGTTGTCTTCCCCTTTGACATTGGCCAATGTCATTTTTTTTTATCATTTAGGTTTTCAATTTCATGTATGTCCTTCCTCCCCAAACAAACCAGTTATCAGCTCTTCTTGATTCATTTTAATAATTATTCTCTTATTTAGCTTTTCTACCATTCTCATCATAGTTCAAAATATTAACATATCTCAACACCTACACCTAACTTATTCTTTCAATCCTAACATTTGATGCTCACTGATCTTAAAATGGGAATATGGAACATAATTATTTATCAGTTTGGAAGTTCTTAATTAGTTTCCTATTGCCTTTAGGAGTGAATATTAGACCGTAGACTGCAAAGTCCATGAAGGGAAGAATTTTCATGTATTTCGTCCACCAGTTTCACTCAGTACCTAGAAGAGTTCTTGGCACATGGCAGGTAACATGATGTGTGTTTACTAACAACTGAGAGAGCCCTTTACCTGGCATCTAGGGACTTCCATGGCTTGCCCCCAGCCCCTATTCCAAAGCTCAAACCTCTAATTCATGCTGATGAATCTGCTCTTTTCTCTGAAAATGATTTAGATATCCTCCTCTTGGTCTATTTGCTGTTAGTCTTCCAATCATACTATATTTCTGCTCACCTGTGTAAATCCTTTTTGCTTTTCATGGACCAGCTAAGTCCCAAGGTGTCTGGATAATCTGTCTTGATCAATGCTAATCTCTATCATCGTATAGTCTATAAGCATTTAAACCTTACATTATTTATCTGTTACTGGGCAAATGCCTCCTCTCCCCGAATGAATGTGCTCTGTCTGAGAGTATGTGTGTTCTTTGGCATCTGCATGATAAGGACTCCATTAACTCTAACTAGCAAATATTCTCTTCTTACACTCAAAGAACCAGAGATACATTTTAATTACTTCATTTTATACAATATTCCATCATTCAGATTCAATATTGTGAATAGAAAAAATATTTCACTCCTTACATAACTGATGGTAAAATGGAGACAGAGATTGTTACTTAAGATCAGCTAAATTCTCTTTTATTGTTCTTTCCATTAAGCCAAATTAGCTGTCCTCTGTTAGTTGACCAGTGAAAAGCAGAAACACCAGAGTTTAAGGCCATTTAGGAATGACTATATTCCCTCAGCCCTGGATTTCTAGGATGATTTCAGAAAGCTGTTGTTATCTGTTAACGAAAATTGGAGGGGGATTTTACAGTGGCAAAACCTGGGAGGAGGGAATCTGAACTAAGTGATGAAGGTTGACATCACCAGTATGAGATATATCAACATCATGTACACCCAAGATGATGCCCTGAGAAGGGCACAACATCACTTCAGTGGTATTTATGCCCCAAATACATAACCTGAATGTGATGATGAGACTATCTGACACAAATATAAATTGAGTGACCTACAAAATGATTGCTCAGTGCTCTTCAGAAGTGTCACAGTCATGAAAGACAAAGGAAGGCAGGACTGCTACAGATGCAAGGAGACCTAGCAATTCAATTAATTAATTAAACACAGTGTAGGATCCTGGGTAAGGTCTTGGACCAGACAAAGGACATTAATGGAAAAACTGACTACATTTCCATAAGATTTATCTATTAGTTATTAGTATTTTATTGGTGTTAATAGCTTGGGTTTGATCATTGTAATTTGGTTATGTAAGATGTTAACATTAGGGGAAGCCAGGGGAACGGTGTACAGGAATTTTGTACTATTTTTTTGCAACTCTTTTATATATCTAAAATTATTTCAAAATAAAAAGTTGAAAAATTGAGAGGGGGAAGATGAATTAAGCTCTATATTCTTGCATTGAAAAAAATACCAAGCTTGAGAGTGACATCAATCATTTTTCATTCACTAATACAGTCACTTTAACCTTTATTGTGTGTGGGTGTGTAATGTGGTGCCCCTTTCAGTGTGTGCAAGGGTCATCAGCTGTGGATGGCACATGGAATAGAAAGGAAATATTTGGAGTGATATACTGCAGTCATTCATTCAACAGACACGCTGGGTGTAGTATTTTAGGTACTAAAAACACAGCAATGAGCATAATAATAGATCCCTGGCCTCTTGGAGTTTCCAGTCTTAATAAAGAAGATAAAACCAGAACTTTAGTTTTGGATTTGTTTGTTTTGTTTTTGCAAAAATCAGAAGGTAGACTTCTCAGTATGATAAGGCTGTGGAGATATGGAGGCTTGTGTCAAAAAAGAAATTTGTTACAAAAATTGAAGAAGGTATTCAAGTTGGTAAGGTTGTGGTGTGTTAGTATGGTATTGATGCATAACCGCGGGCCATTAATCTATGTTTGCGAACAGGAAAAGGGCAGGAGAAGTCAGAGAGGTGGATTACAGGAGAAAAGTCAGTAGAAAGTAGCAAGGGGGCCAGATTAAAACAGAAAGGTAGAAAGAAGAAAAGTTATAGTCAGTTAATAATGCGACTTAGGCCCCACGGCTAACTGCAAATAAAGCAAAAAGGGGGGTGGGATGGGGATGAAGGACTCAGCTCAGCTAAGTTTGATTTCGAAAGGTGTGGGTGAAGAGGGCAGAGAAACAGCCTGAGGACAGGAGACACGCAAGAGGAAAACATCAAATTGGGAACTACTGCTATGGGGAACGGTACATGGACACCGAGGACAGAAGCATACTAGTCACCTCCAAGTGGGAAGGGAAAGCATCCGGGCGGCGCCGGGAGGCAGAGTGCGCGCCCAGGGTGCGGCCCGCCGGCCGACCCCGCGGGGCTGGGGAACCGGGACGCCTGGGCCCGGCGCTGGGTGGCGGAAGGTTTCGGGGCATGGGGGGAGGTGTGCACTGTTTGGTGATGTCATTGCAAGTCAGTGAGCGGTGAAATTTAACACCGGCCGGATTTGCTTGGCTGCTCTTCTTCCAGGCTAAGCAGTCGGCAGCAGTCAACGCCGAGCGCCTGCAGTTGCCACCGGCCCCCTCGCACCGACTTGATTTCCGAAGTGGGTGTGTGCGTTTGCTGGACAAATGTTCGCGCGCGGGCTGTCTCCAAGGACTTCCTCCCCCTCTTCATCTCCTTCCCTCCCCCCACTCCTTTCTCCTCCCAAGCCCAAATCAGAGGACTCCACTGGAGTCACAGAGTCGCCTTTGAACCGCAAGTGAACTCCAGGGCTGCACCAGCCGCCGAGCTCCCGCTGCCGCCGGCGCCCGGTGCCTCCCTGTGAGGTCCCCCTCCTCCCCGCGCTCCCAGGGGAGCACTACCCTGGGCTCGTCCGTAACCGAGCCAGGGCGCTAGGAAGCCTATCTGTCCTCCCCTTCGGGTGCTACTTCCTACCCCTCTAACCACCCCCTTCCTTTTTTTTTCCTTGTGGCAAAGTTGGAGCATGGTTTTCATGTGATTTTCCCCCCTTTTTCATGGACAGTACCTGCATCCTTAGCAGTTTCGAGTTGGCTTCTGTTTTCCGTTAGCGCTTTGCTGCACGGACAAATGCATACAAATGCATTTAGAAGCCCACAGGACAAGGCGTGGAAAAGTCTCCCCCACGACAAAAACGTAAGTAGCCCACCCGGCCGGGTAGGGGTTAGACCAACCCTTCTCTCCACCCCCTGGATCCACTGAGCCGGTTGGAGATCTGTGGTTCGTCTCCTTGGCACTTTTTGGCTTTGGGAGCGGGCGAGCAGCAGTGGCATCTTCCCCTTGTCTTCTCAATTTGTAAAATACTGTACTTGAAAGGAAGTTTCGTGCCAGCTGGTCTCAGACAGTTTATGCTACAGCGATCCTGTGGCTCGGGAGGAAAGGCTAGCTGGCGGGAGTCTCGACGTCCTCGAGCTGGGCTCCGCTACTTGCCGCCCTCGCGCCCTCCTCCCCTTCTCCTCCCCAGGGCCCCAGCTGAGGTCCTACTTCCCCGCGGCGCTCCTCAGGGCGTCCAGCCTGGCTACTGCTGCGACACCAGAGGTTCCCTGGGCTCCGTGCGCGCAGCCTGGACCTCTGGGCACAGGCACGGGGCAGGGCTGCCCGGTGTGTGTGTGTGTGTGTGTGTGTGTGTGTGTGTGTGTGTGTGGCGGGCGGGGGTGCGGGGCGTTGGGGCGCTGCTGCACCCACGGGCTCAGAGGCAGTCGCCTCTTGCTAGAAGGCCAACAAACGTGCTGCCCATCCAGAGCGGAGGCTGCGCCCTGATCACTGTCGGCGGGGCAGGAGCGTTCGCAGCAGGGCACTAGGGGCTGGTCCGCGGGAACGGGGGCGGGGGCGGGGCCGCCCCTCCTGGGGAGTGTTCGGGCGGGCCCTAACGGGCACCCCACCTCCCTTTTCGGCGCTGCATCTGCTCCCACTTCCTCCCTGGGCAAAGGGCATGGATGGGGGTGCGCGGCCTTGGCTGGCTGCCCTGGTCCCCCTGGAAGAGGTCAGTGGGTTACACAAGTTTGCTTCTGGCTCTGGGAACGAGAGGGGCGAACGCGGCAGTGGTGGTTTTCTGCGGAGTCTGTCCCCCAGGAGAGTAGGGGGGAGGAGGGCCGGGGCAGAACTGACCGCGTCCGCTGGGGGCGGGGTGCGGAGGAAGACCGCCCTGTGGCAGTGTTTGTATGAACATGTGCTTCCCAGCCGCGCGCGGCCGGGCCGGGCTGGGTTCGCGCGCGCTTTCTCCTCCGGCCCCTGGGAGCCTCTCCGGCCGGCTTCCCCGCTGGCCAGGACGCACCTCCCAGCGCGCGGCCTCCGGGTGACACGGTGGGGCAGGCGGCTCCCAGCCCCCTCACCCCTGTGCGGCGGCGCAGTGCTAGGGGCCGGGGGACCGGGTGCGAGAAGAGGTCAAGTTCTGCAGGTTGCCTTCCCAGAGCGGCTCACGCAGGTCGCACGGGTGTCCCAGGGAGGAGGTTTCCCGCCACTTTTCTTGACGAACGTCCCTCTGTGTGGACTGGCCTGGAGAACGTGACGGGCTTCTGTGGGACCCGGCGCGTCGTCCCGCTGATCCCGGATTGGTGCCAAAAGGCCCCAGCCCCCGCGGGTCCGGAGACACCGGGAGAGGCTGGGGCAGGCTCTGCACCCCTGCCCGGCCGCAGCCTCCGCGTGCTGCCCGCCCTGCGGCTCCCGCCACGAGGGCCTTCCTTGTGCCACCGCGCGAGGCCCACGTCTGACTAACATCCCCCTTGGTGCTTGGGACCAGTCTCACGGATTAAAGCAGATCTTTTGCTCCTGGCCTCTGTCTTGTCTGGTTTACACTTCCCTTCCAGACGCTCCCAGAAAAGGCCCTGCATAAATTCTTGGGCAGTTTGGGGTTTGTAAATTGGGTCCAGATGATTGGGGGGAGGGAGGGAAGCAGGGAAACCAAATAGAGTGGATGACACCGGAGGAACTTCTGAGGAAAATTATACTACGTGGAATGGCAAAAGAACCCGTGTGGAGAGACGTCAGGATGGGTAGCAGGTCCTGGGTGAAGGTGCTGGTGGCCCCTGACCTCTTAGAGGGCCTGTGGGTCTGGGGCCTTGCAGACCTTGGATATCCCATTTGTTTCCTTACAGGAGCTAGTGGGGATGGGCTGCAGAGAATTAAGGGTAATTCATAATTATGTCAGATTACAGAACTCACAGCTCCAACCACACACGTGCAGACTGAGGAAGAGGTAGTCAATGACTGGGCTGAGAAAGTTGTTTCTAGAAAAAAATCCGATCTTTTGGAGTTCTTCAGTTTGAAAAAAATGCCACAAACCCTTGGATGGGGGGAGGGACTTGGGAGAAGCAGCTGATTAGCTGATGATAATGTCAAGCCACTGAAGTTCCTAATGAAATCCCTGAGGTTTTAATTTTCTACCATCCTTTTGTGGTGGCGTTTTGTAAGAGCAAGAACAGCTTTTTAAAATCACAGTTCTGATTAGTCACCCAAAAACATTTACAGTTTTAAAACTGGATCCTTAAAGACATTTTCTTTCATGGGACTGCTTTTGTATGAGTTGCCTAATGTGAATTTGTGGAATTATAAAAGGAAACTGAAACCCAAAGTCAGTGTTAGATACATGGATTTAACATATTATCAGAAAGGCTTCTAGACAGGCTATTATGGTAATTAAAGTGTTTCTGTAACATTAAAAAACCTCTTTGGATATAAAGATCCATTCCTTAGCTGGCAAGAAATTCTATTTTTTTTAAGTTGCTTAGTTATCTTTCTGTTCAAATAAATGTTTAAAATAAACTGATGTCTCAGGGAGAGGAAATGTAATTTATGGAAAGTAATTTTGAGTGTTGTTTAGACATTCTGCTTGGTAATTTGTGAAGTTGCAGAAGGAAAATAAATTTTATTATGGGCATTAGATTAGCTGTGCTAGTTTCCTTGCCATGCCTTGCAACTGTGACTTATTTTAGAATTTATAACTCAGAGTGAGAAGTGAAGACTGTTGCATTTTCATTCACATAAAAGGCTTACATTCTGCCATTCATTTACTCATCATTCATTCTCTTATTTATTCAAGAAATGTTTACTGAGCTCCAACTGTATGTACCCAGTGTGGTTCTAGGCAATAGGGACACAATCATTGAGCAAGACAGAGACACAATTGCTACCCTCCCAATAAGTACAGTCTAATAGAGGAAATAGTACGTTAAAACAACCAAGTATAATAAAATGTGATGAGGGTATATGTAGGAAGGGCATCTAGCGGTCCTGGGTACGTAGGTATAGTAAGGAAGGATGATACTGGAAGGAAAAGCTAACCAAAGGAAATGAAATCTTGACTGATACCTAAGGGGAAGGGACATGGCGTTTTCCAGACAGAGGGAACAATAAAAGACTCAGAGATGAGACAGCACAGTGCATGTAGAAATGAAGTTGGTTGGAGCACAGTCTAGGGAAAAAGCGACTGGAACTAGAGCTGGAGAGAGAAACAGAGACCAGATCCTGAAAGGCTTTTAAACCATGCTACTTTCTTAGCTAAACAAGTGGAAGTTAGGGAGACTTGACTTTTCTTGATCTTGGGATCAGTGTGAAGGTAGAAGATGCTAGAGAAGTAATATACTTGTTGAAACTCAAGACCACCTGATAGTTTCCTTGGCTGAAGATTGATTCATTCATTCATTTAAAAATCTTTATTTAACACTAGGAATTGCTAGGCTAGGTAACAATCACAATCTCTGTGGTATTTACTGTGACAGACTAGGTGTATTTTTCTTCCATCCCACTAACTGGATTCCAGGTACTTTGACTATTTGAAGTCCTTAAGCATTTATCTTTCTTGTACTCATGAATTGCTTGAATGATTGGAATTAACCAAAGGCTCTATAGGTTGAGTATCCCTTATCTGAAATGCTTGGGACCAAAAATGTTTCAGATTTGGGATTTTTTTCAGATTTTGGAATAATTGCATATACATAATGAGATATCTTGGGGAAGAGACCCAAGTCTAAACATGAAATTCATTTATATTTCATACATACCTTATACTCATAGCCTGGAGGTAATTTCATACAATATTTTTAGCAATTTGTGTATGAAACAAAGTTTTTACTGTGACTCATCACATGAGGTCAGGTGTGGAATTTTCTACTTGTGGCATCATGTCAGCACTCAAAAAGTTTCAGATTTTGGAGCAGTTAGGTTCGGATTTTCAGATTAGGCATGCTCAACCTGTAGTATGTTTCACACTGGATTAGTTATACAGAGTACCTACTAAGTTGAATTGATAGTCTGAAAAATTCATTGTATATAAGTTAGTAGCAATACTACATTGCTCCCTGAAGCATCCAACTTTATCCCCACTGCTGTGATGAGAACTTTTTTCAGTTATTTTGGGAAAAAAGAACACAAATTTTACTATTTCTGGTCTTAGCAGCTAGTAAAGAGCAAAATCTGTAAAGCTGTCATGACTTTGAGAAGGTTTTGGCACCTAAACATACTGTGGTGGAAATCACTGAAATTATTGATGTATATCACATGTGTGTGTTTTTCAGATGAATTCACCCTTTTTAATTGGTTTAAAAGAAAACGACCAACTCATAAAAAAAAGTTCCCTAGTCACAAGATTTTGCAAGTCCTTCTTACTACTGTAAACTGCATCTATGTAGGAATGAGCCGCAGTAGCCTGAAGACATGTAATACCTAACTTTAGAGTCTCATGGGTACCCCAAACTAAAAGGTCGCTGGGATTCCCACAAAGTAACTTGGACTTTCAGATAAAGAGAAAGTTAAATAGCTCTAAGAATTATCTAGGGAAGATGCCTGGGATGGATATTAGTCCCTTAAATGTTCAGAGTATGGTCTTTGGATATCTATTTTCTGCCTTATTCATTTTAGGCCTTTATTCTCACGTGTCCGGTTATATTTGTACTGTGGTTGATGTTAACCTGACAATGTGGCTAGCCAGCCAGACTCATACAGTGTGTTTCATATTTTGTTAGATATTAATATCATGGGCTATATTTTTTGGACCTTTATTAAATGTTTGTTATCATATTGTTGACTTCTTTTAAATCTGCTCTGATTTTGTTAAATGTCTGGGTATATATGTACTTCTATAACTTTGTATTAGTGTCACACAGTCCAGACATACACAACAGTAAATGAAAACAAACATGTTTTGAATATTTGAAAAATATTCATATTTAATATATTTTTTGTTGGAGTAAACTAAATATATGAACAAATTAACAAACTTAGTAGACTATCAGTTATTTAATTAATATAGAATTTGGCCCAAACTGCAGGAAGACCTTTCCAGATTTATAGTTTAATAACACATTTATTAAAATATGTTATCAAATATTTTAATATATGATTTATATAACATCTTGCTAAATAATTTGATTTTTGTCCCTTAATGCCAGTATACTAATAGGATCTCATCATACAAATTGTAGGATTTTAAATTTGGAAAGTAAAATATACAAATAGAAAATTAGTTTTTTTTAATTTAAATATTTTATTTTTTTGTTTTGTTTTTTTGTTTTCATTTTTTTTATTTCAGCATATTACAGGGGTACAAATGTTTAGGTTACATATATTGCCTTTGCCCCACCCAAGTCAGAGTTTCAAGCATATCCATCCCCCAGACGGTGCGCACCGTACCCATTAGGTGTGTATATACCCATCTCCTCCTCCCCCCTCCCATCTGCCCGACACCCGATGAATGTTATTACTATATGTGCACTTAAGTGTTGATCAGTTAATACCAATTTGATGGTGCGTACATGTGGTGCTTGTTTATGTCATCACATGATAGATGAGCCAGATAAGACCCAGAAAAGGACAAAGACCAGCTGTTGCCCTTGAGCACTCTACCATCTACAGCTAATGTGGAAACTTGATATTTTTTCTTTGTTATGGAAATGTCGAGTAAATGGAATATAGGGGGAAAAACTCCAAAGAAACAAACAAGGTCAGCCCAACAGACATTCCCCCCCAAAAGCTTGTATTCATTAAATATCTATTTTATACAACATTGGAGTTTGGGTCTTTATCAAAATAACTGTCAGTGAAACTTGATCTCTTCTCTGTGTTCCCACTTCAGAGACAAAAAAAAAAAAAAAAAAGAGTTGTGATAAAAAAGGTTGGGGGGGGGGGGGGAAAGAAGATGCATTCCATATACCCTACCATGGCAGATTTTAAAAAATTCTATTTCTCGTCTTTCTCCCTTTGGAAACCTAACTAAAAGTACCCTTATGTTACTTCACTTTTCTCAAGTGTTAAAAGAATCAGGTCCATGGGAAAGCATTGTATTTCTCAGTCTTTTGGAGATGGTACTGTTGCTTCTTTCCTTTTTAAAAATATGATTTAAGTGTTGATTTCATGTAAGATATGGGTACACGACAGATAAAGGTAAACACATGCTGCTTGCTCAGATATTTACTTCCTAATGAATCACAAAAATTAGAGCATATAAGGGCTATAATAAAGTTACAATTAAAGCATCAGGAGTACAGAGATGAGGGAAAGATCCATTACTTTTTAGGAATAATGGAAAACTTCATGGAGCAAGTATTGTTTTAATTAGGACTTGAATATACTTAAGACTAACAGGTGGAGACTGGGAGGGCATTTCAGACATACACAAGGTCTGTCCAGGGAATAGAGAATAACTTGGTATGACTGGAGCTTTGGAGATATCAGGTGTAGTGGGATCTATATTGCTAAAAAAGGAAGTTGAAGGTGAATAATATGGGGCTTGAATGTTTTGTAAGGAACTTGACTTCTTCTTCTTTGGTTGGCTATTGGTTTTGGGAGATATTACAGAAAAGGAGAAAGACATCTCTATTTCAGTCATTGATCTCTATCTCACCATTAGTCATCAGCTTTAGTACGTAGGTACACTTACATAAGGTATGGCTCAGCTGATTTGTCATAATCCTCTAGGATCACTTGGCTAAAGGATGATGTTTGATGTGTTCAGGTTTTCCTGTCTCATATCAGGAATGGACTTGTTAACATGTCTAGAAGGAACTTTATTTTTCTCCTGCGAGATCATTTGAGAAATCTATGAGTTTGCTAAATTGCTAAGTGAATAGTGCTAGTTGTTGTACTACTCATTAGTTAGCTTTATTCTGAATGGAGAACTGCCTATTAGGTTGTTTCTGAGCATCTAAGTGAGCCTGATTATCCTGGGCTGGTGAGATGTGCTTCCGTTCACATTCTACTCTGTGCTAAGACCGCATGATTCGGATGCACTATTCTTCAGTGACTGTAATCCTAAGCAATTTTCTAGTCTCAGTGATAGGTATTCTGTCAGTTATGCATTGAAATATAAACTTGCAAGGAAAATAGCCTCCTTACTCAACTTCCAGATCACATTTCAATCCACTCTGGAGAACACAGAAATAATTGTAATTTCTCACACAATGGTCCACAACCTTGTTTGCACATCAGAATTACTGGCTAGTGTTTAAAAATGCCCATACCATGGACAAATTAAAATCAGAATCTCTGCGGGGGTGGGGAGCAGGACCCAATTATTAGTAGTTTTTAAAACTCTTCAGGTGATTGCAGTGTGCAGCCAACATCAGAAAAGATCCAAAACAAGTGGGCCTTGTATCATCACTTGAGTATCATCTATTTTAGAGCAGTGGTCCTCAGAGCAGCAGCAGCAGCATCACCTGGGGATGTGATATAAATGTGTATTTTTGAGCTCCAACCCAGGCTACTTAGTCAGAAACTCTGAGGGTGAGGCCCAGCGATTTTTAACAAGTCCTCCAGGAGATTCTGACCACACTAAATGTTGAAAACCACTGCCCTAGTGCAGTAGAAAAGGATTTAAAAATTTGTATTAGAATCATCTAGTTAAAATGTATACATCCTGGGGATCCACCCCACATTTTTGAATCATCATCTCTGTGGCAGGGCCCAGAATCTGCGTTTTTCACAAGCACCTCAGGTGATTCTTTGGCAAACTAACATTTGGGAACCATTGATCTAAATGGATGATACCATATATGGAAATGTCTTATAGACTTTATTAAAATATGTGGTTCTGCTATTTGTCCATATCAGTTGAAATTTCTGAAATGATTCAATTATTAGTTTGTAGAGTTAGGTACAGGTGTTAAGTATTCTGTCAAAACCTTGTCTTATAAAAGCTATGCTCTGGACTGAGTATGAGCAAGAATGTACATTTTTCACTCACTAACAAATGGTAAATGCCGTTTTAATACAAATGAAATTTGTGTTTCACTATAAGTAGTATAATTTTATATTGTTGGCTTAAACTTTGTAAAAAGATTATATTTCTTACATTAAGATGCTCCTTATAATAGTTGACAAAGGTAAAAACATCTTATTAGTAATAAATAGGAAATGTACCTATTACTATTATTATACAAGGAAGTTGATGAAAAAAATAAATGATTTCCAGGAAGCTCTGTAATCACTCCTTTCAGAACTGCATTTTACAGATATGTCATTGGAAGAGTCCCTGGGATAGAATCAAAAACAGAATCAAGGTCTATATTAACAGGAGTTAGGTAATGAAGTACTATTTTCAGCTTGCTCATCATCTCTTTTTAACATTATTTCTATAATTTTCATTTGAGAGTTTGATACAGTCAATTATGAAGAATGTTCAACAAAATCTATCAAAAGTTTGGTTATATTAAAAATGTATAAAACATTTTTGCTTAAATAGCTAATAGCTAATCAATATGAATGAACATTTTTACTTGTAGGCATTGGGTATTATACTCATAATTACTAATCAAAATGTGCAATGTTGATATTTATTTTTTGTTTCTGTTTTTTTTTTTTTTGAGACAGAGTCTCACTCTGTTGCCCTGGCTAGAGTGAGTGCTGTGGCATCAGCCTAGCTCACAGCAACCTCAAACTCCTGGGCTTAAGCGATCCTACTGCCTCAGCCTCCCAAGTAGCTGGGACTACAGGCATGCGCCACCATGCCCAGCTAATTTTTTCTATATATATTTTTAGTTGTCCAGATAATTTATTTCTATTTTTAGTAGAGACAGGGTCTCGCTCAGGCTGGTCTCGAACTCCTGACCTTGAGCCATCCACCCGCTTCGGCCTCCCAGAGTGCTAGGATTACAGGCGTGAACCACCGTGCCCGGCCAATGTTGAAATTTATAGGCCATTACTATTTTCAAAATCAAAGAA
The DNA here is from genome assembly GCF_020740605.2 of Lemur catta. Taxonomy (NCBI): domain Eukaryota; kingdom Metazoa; phylum Chordata; class Mammalia; order Primates; family Lemuridae; genus Lemur; species Lemur catta. The sequence goes on from NC_059130.1 coordinate 58,768,432, forward strand.
TCGTGAATCTAGTATAAATGATTTAAATATGATATTTAAGTAGATTTCACATATAAACATTCATGTAAATAAATATCTATTAATAGTTCCATTAACTTATAAACTCTATAGTTAAGTGGCTGTAATTTGTGTTTTTTTGTGGAAATTTGTATTAATATTATTTTATATGAAATTGCATATATGGTAATTTGACATATATAATAATATCACCTATATAGTTCACATTTATTTAGTGCTTCCTTTGTTCCAGATACTGTTTTGTGTACTTTACATGAAATTTTTTAGTTCATCTTCAAAAAACCTTATGAGATAGGTTTAACATACGAGAAACTAAGGCATAGAGTGATTAAAAAGTGCCCAAGTCACACAGTAAGTGGCAAAACTGGAACTTTAATCCAGAGCCTTTGCTTTTAATCACTATGAATATTAAAGTACCATGCTAATTAAAATAATAGTTTAATTCTTAATCTTACATTAGACTTCATTTTGGATTTTATATGGTTGTAAATGTTCAGCTAATAAGTTTTTGCCAAATGCTTTTTTCTTTTCTCAGGAAACCACTTCTTCATTTTATTGTGCTATGCGTGGTTGGGGTTGCTGTTCAGGCACAAGAACAAGGTAAGAAAATTACTTTGTTACTTATTTGCTTGTATAAAAATTCTGCTTCCAGACAGCAAAAGTCCATGACTTTTAAGTCATCATAACCTTAAATTTAATGTTAAACAATAAAAAACAATTCCACCCAGTACAATAAGAATGTAAGGGTAAAGAAACCAATTTTGGGGGGAAATATGACCTTTAAGAAATTACTCAGATCTTCCGTCTGTGAAATTGCTTACATTTTTAAGCAAACTCTCTATAAAAGGGAAGTTTTGTACAGTAAAAAGGCTTTGCTTGTGACTTCATTTTAAGTGGGAGTCCTTGGGGGTGGCAAACTGTGACTGAATTACCTTTGCACTTCTTGAAACAACACAAGCATATAATAAATGTTCCATCTGGATTTGCATCATTAGGAAACAAAATAAAATTTGCATACTAGTGGGCTTGGGATTTTATTTAATTCAAATAGGTTTAGAAAATAGTTTAGTGTTTTGTTTTTGGCTGTTAGCTACTTGCTCTGGCAGTATGATGATCAAAGTTTAAGGAGTCTGTGTACATCCTAATTCATTCATTAAGCAACATTTTAAAAGTATCTTCTATTATCTATGTAATATCCTAATTGCCAATGACTGAAATGTGAATAAGATAATATCTCTAGCTTCAAAGTGAAAGAAATATACCAAAGTCAAAAAATCCTGGAACTAGGCTGGACCTACAGACAGTATCTCTATGGCCCCAATTTTTTTTTTTTTCCCTCTACCTTATACGTAGCAGAGCTGCACCGGGCTGCCAAATTGTTCAGGCTGACAGAACCAACTTCTCAATTCAATGATCAATTCAGTGGGCCGCTTGTTTGGTTAGTAGACCAAATAACAGTGAGGAAAAGACAAGTAAACAAATTATGAATGAAATATGTGCAGAGTAGAGAGGGGACACAAAAGAAGGGATGGTACTCTGTCTGATTAACCAAATTGACAAGAAGATATAGGTAAGTATTCTTTCAAATATCACATCGTTGAATTAAAATACTTCCTGGAAGACATACTCTAATTCTCTTTTATGGAGAGATAATTAAATTAGGCCACATGTCACATGTAACTTCACTAAGTACTATTCTTGACCAAGTGATTTCTGTTATTGCATTTTACTTTAAGTAACCATGAAGAGAAACAATATCTTTAGTTTATTGTTATTATTAGTTACTGTTTCTGAGAACTTCTTATGTACTAGTTGCTGTGCTAGTAGAATATACATTTTCTTTACCACTGCCCCATCACAGGGCTTTTATAATTATGCCTATGATATATAGAAGTGCTGAAATTAAGATTAAGGAAAATAGATAATCACTTCCAGGGTTACAGCCTAATGAATGGAAGAACCAAGATTTGAACTTAGGCATTTTGAATGCAAAGTCTACAAATTTCCTAAAATTAAGCCTCTTTGAGCCACAGAAAAGATAAGAAAGAGAAGAATAGCAATTATTAATTAAATATATATTTTGTGTTATGTCCTTTGCTGGTACTTCACATGTATTATTCTGTCCTCATAATGAACCTGCAGAGTAGGTATTACAGATGAAGAAACTGAGGCTCAAGGAAGTGGCTTGCCCAGGCTCATACAGCCAAGACTTGAATCTAGGCTTGTCCATCTCTGAAGACAAAACTCTTTTCCCTACACATCTCCTTGCTTCATAATTGCCAATGACTGGCATTATGATTTTTATCATTTAGCAAATATATCATCATCAAAATACTAGAAATCCATGCAAAGAAAGACATAGGGAAAGAAAATTAAATATTTATGAACAGATTTTTTAAAAGTCTTGAACCAATGAAAGGTATAAATGAAAGTAAGTGAAAGAAACAATGTCTTTCTTTCAATCTTAAAATTTACAAAATATAAAATGTGTTCTTTTATTTCAGGGCAAAAATAACTTTCAGTCTTCTTATAAGCATAAAATTTTATTGCCAGTTCTTAACAAAAGAAAAATCCTTTAGAAAACCTCTCAGACATTAGAAAATTGGATACTTTTTGAGCACAGAAAAGAAATGGAAAAGTATGTTATCAGAAACTCAGAAACATTTTTTTCCTAAAATAAATTTTTTATTAAATTGGCATGATGCAATATGCAACATCAAATAAAAAGATTGTGAAAACATTATCAGAGACATTGTGCTTTTACAATGATCACAGGTATCATTTACAACCTTAATACTGCTGAATATGTCTATTTGTGCTAGAGATAATCACAAGTTAGACTTCTCAAATATTTATGTGCTTATGAGATTTTTCAACACTTAAAAAAGTATGAAATAATATAAGTACTGTACATAGTTTAAAGGTCAAATTGTACTACAATATATAGCAAAACTTATAGCAAAAAGCAGAAAGCCTTGCCCTTACCCACTCCTGAGATCCTCTGCCCAAACTCTTTTAGCACCTTCTGTTGGTTTTAACCTCCATATTTCTAAATACTGTAATATGCTTAAATATTGTATTGACTTCCTATTCTTGATGATTGGGATTTAACATTTTTATACTATTCTATGCTCTTCTTCCTCTCTTTCCATCTTGTCGATATAGTTTTATCAAATATTTGACTAAATTAATATTCAGAATTTACCTTATTATGAACATGTGCATATTTTTACCTCTGAGCCATGTATATGTATATTTCTTTCCTGTAAATGTTACGTGAGTACCTCCTTTTTTGTTTTATATTCTATGTCACTATTAATAAATCTTCTCAGATACTCCCAAAGAATTCTAAAATTTCTTTGAAAAATATTTTCCCCCAAAACACACCAAAGTACTCCAACAATTTGATTTTTTTCTTGGAGATATTCCTTTTAGAAGCTAGAATTCTTCTGCTTTACTGTAGACTGGTAATTCTCTAAGCATCCTATAGAGTTGATGCTTCTCATCTCTGTTAGATCTAATTTATTGGAACTTATATTTCCTTTTTCATCATCTATTTCCATATTTGGGTGGAGCATATCCTCCAGTTGCATCCTGAGAATGGGTACTTACATGGTACATTTTTGCAACATTGCATTTTCAAAAATGTGTTTATTTCACCCTTATACTTACAGGTAGTTTAGGTGAGTATAGAATTTTAGGCTGTTAATCTTTTTCCCTCAGAATTTGAGAGGGTTTCGTGTTTTGTCTTTTTTCATCTGCCTTCCAGAGGTTGTTGTTAAATCTGATGTTATACTAATTCTTTTTTTTTTTTTTTTTTTTTGAGACAGAGTCTCACTTTGTTGCCCGGGCTAGAGTGAGTACCGTGGCGTCAGCCTAGCTCACAGCAACCTCAAACTCCTGGGCTTAAGCGATCCTCCTGCCTCAGCCTCCCGAGTAGCTGGGACTACAGGCATGAGCCACCATGCCCAGCTAATTTTTTCTATATATATTTTTAGTTGTCCAGATAATTTCTTTCTATTTTTAGTAGAGACGGGGTCTCGCTCAGGCTGGTCTCGAACTCCTGACCTTGAGCCATCCACCCGCCTCGGCCTCCCACAGTGCTAGGATTACAGGCGTGAGCCACCGCGCCTGGCCTGATGTTATACTAATTCTTAATCCTTTATATGTGACCTTTTAATTTCCTCTTTAAGCCCTTAAAATCATATGCTTATCTTTGATGTTTTGGAATTTCACAATAATCTGCCTTGGTACAGGTCTTTTTTCAGTTCATTGTGCTGGACACTCAGTAGGCCTTTTCAATATGGAAACTTATCCTTCAACTTCTGGGAATTTTCCTGTGTTGTTTCTTTCTTTCAGATATGTTTATTTCCTCTTTCTGCAACTTCCCTTATATATTGACTCTTCAGGATTGAGCTCTTTATTTTCTTAATTTTAGATCCTATTTTCCATCTTTGGTTTGTGTTCTCTTTTATATGAGATTTTCATCAGCTACTTTTCCAAACATTTTGTTTTAATTTTTTTATTTCTGTTTTATTTAAATTTTTATCGAGCTTTTTCACTCAGATTATTCCTTTTTCTAAAAAAACATAAAAGCATCCTACTCTTGTTTCTTTGATGCAGTATCTACTCTTATCTTTCTAAGGATAAGAATGATAATTTTTTCAACTCTTCTTCTGCTCCCTGCATTGTTTTTCTTTCTTCCAAATTTTTTGTTTGCTTTGGTCTGACTTTTATGTTGGAGAAGTTCTTTGTAAGTCTGCAGTACCTCTGTTATCATTTAAAAGTAAGACACTGAAAATAAGCTTGGAAACTGTTTGCATGGGTAGGCTTGTCAACTGAGATGTTTCACATAGACGGTGATTAAGTAGGAACCTGGCTGACCATCTTGTTGGACTACAAATGTCTGAGGCTGCAGAGTTTCTTTAGAGAAGAATTCTCCAATATCTTACTTGTAGAATATAATCCTAGTTGCTGCTGTTATCAGAGTTAAGAGATATAAAGAGGTTCTTGGGCGGGAGGTAGAGTCTCATAATTTAGTATGGAGATTTTGGCAGAATCCCTTGTTCTCAATATGGTGCTTCCCTTTCATTTTCCTTTATGATTGATTCAATCTTTCTACATAATTAACCTTTAAACTCCTTTGGCCTCAAAGCCTTTTATATAAATTTTCAAACCCCCACCCCACACATTGATCTCCCCGCCCCCCCATTTGAAGCCTTATGCCTCACTCCTGAATTCAGTGATTTAGTACCTTCATTCTTGAGCCTTTTCAGGGTTTTGTGATATGAATTAGCCTGCTTGTCATTAGCATTTGCCTCTGCAAGCCCTTACTGTTCAGTTTTTTCATCTCTGCTAATTCCTTCATGTGCTTTTCATTTTTCAAAAATGTGTTGATATCTTTTGTCTGCTGTTCTCTCTCCTACTGATTCACTTTGTCCATGTAGTTTTAAAACACATTTCCTTATTCTCATTTTAGATTTTAATACTGAGAAGAAATAAACACCTATATGATTTGCAGTGGATTCAGTTATTCCTTTATATTTTAACACAGCTAAGAAAAAACATTTTATGTATCTTATTAATAGATACACATTTTATATTTGTTTTATATCCAAGTTTTAGGTATAATCTAATGAAGAAATGGTTCTATTTCAAGAAAAAAATGATTATGTAAGTCTGAGTTTTCTAAGGATTTGACAGATATATGTCCTTTTTCTTACCTGATGTAGTCTATTCTCCTTATTACTTTGTATTGGTGGGCTGGCTGCCAAAGAGATATTGACATAGCTGCAGTACTTCTCCACAATGACTTACACCATGCAAGATGTGTAACTAATTCTCAACATGTGCATCATTTTCAGGTTCATGATCCCTAGGTGTGAAAACCACATGTATAGAAATCTACGTGTAGCTCATCTCCAAGAGAAGTATTTCCTGTAGAAATTAATCCAAAATGTGTTTATTGTTAACAGAAAAGCAGCTCATTCTAGCCGTAGTAACTCCAAGTATTTTCTGCCAAACCCTCTATGGGCACTTAGCCAAAAATTTTACACATAGCTTAGAGCTTCATTTCCTATTTTATAAATAAATTTGCATTTGTTTCTTTATGCAGAAGAGATATGTTATTTAAACTAAGAATATCACAAAGAAACCATTGCCATTTTTAACATAGCCAGCGTGACAGTGGTGCTTAAAGGTGTTCTGGAACCAGAAGCCTGGGTTTATGTTCACATTACACAACTTATTAACAAAATGATCTTGAGCAAGTTCCTGAAATACTCTGAGCTTCATTTTCAGCAACTCTAAAGTGAAGAAAATAATACTCACTACAAAAAGCAGTTGTACAGATAAAATGAGATAACACATATAAAGTGCTTAGCACAGTGCCTATTACATAATAAGGATACATTTTAGTAGGAAAAAGAGGAACACTCCAGATCTTTTTTTCCCCTATATCCTCATAATATTGAAAAAATAAAATAAAAGAGTTGATTTTAAACAATTTCCTTTAGTTCCTTAAATCAGTGAATGAGAGCCAGGCAACTGTATTTGAGTCTTGATTCTGGCATTGACTATTTGGCTGACTATACAAAACAACACAAAGTGGATATTGGGCAATTATCTAGTTAATTTAGTCAGTTTGGATAAATTGGCAAGGAAAAAAGAAGAGTATGTTGAGGCCTATATAATCTTTCTTGTTTACAATTTTGGTGATTTTAAATAACCATTTTATTTTTTCTTTCCTACAAACTGGAAAGAATATAGCTTTGGGGACTTAACTGGCCCAGACTATGAAAATTTAGAACAGGGAGCATTCATTAAAATTAAATGCCATATTATATTAATTTAGTTATTAGTAGTTGAGAGTCAACACTCTAATTTGTTATATTCTATAAAGTGATATTACTCTTTAATTTTTATCTAAAAATCGATAACCTTCTTTTAAATCCTACCAATCACTAAGAAATGTAAAAATCCCTACATTTTGAGGGGGCAAACATAATGCTACTCTTGTTCTTCCAATTTGTGACAGAATATTGTTGAACACTGACAGGTAAAATGGTTCTTTGGTTCTCTGTATTTGTAAAACAAGGACAACCATTGGCTCTCCCATGTCTGTTTCTTTAGCCATATACTCTACTCTGCCACAGAATCAATTATATAGCCACTGAATTTGGAGTCAAAGACTTGGGTATGAGTCATAGTTCAATTATTTACTGAGACTCAATTTCTCCTTTTTCTCTTCTTCTTCCTCCATTTCTCCCCACCCCATCCCCATTTCCTCCTCCTCCCTGTCTCCTTCTTCCTCCCCCAAGTTTCTCTTATTCTAACTTGTGATAAAAATATCAATGCTGCTTACTATACAAGTTTGAAATGAAAGGCAAGTAAGTTTGGGCTGTCTGTGTTTATATCTATAGAATTCAGCTTTGCAAGCTTAGAAGACAGGTTTTATTAGTACTGAGAGAAGATCTATTTCTCATTAATATGTAACAAAATAACAACAAACAAAAATTGCACTGAAGTCTTAAAGAGGAGGTAACACGAGCTGAGTCTTGTAGGATGAATAAAGCTTGGTATGGAGGGACACATTTGGCAGGACTCTGAAACAGATAAGCTTTCATATGGAAAGAAATTCAAGGAATAGGTAAAAATATAGTGAGTGGAAAATGGTGTGAAGTGAGCAGATATATAAGTGAAGAAAAAAATGAGTATAGAATAGTATAAAGCTAGAGGGCAATCCTCAAGACCACCCTTACTTCTGACATCAACTTCAAGTTTGGGGGTCCCTAAAACTACCCTCAGCCTCAATAATACTTGAGAAGCAGTCATAGAACTCACTGAAATGTTTTACACTCACAGTTATGATTTATTACAACAAAAGGATACAGATTAAAATCAGTACAAGGAATGAACAATAAATACCATGAACAAACAATAAATACAAATACCATGAATTAAAAATTAGTTTAGTGAGTTTAAGGAATAAGAAAAGACTAGTTTGGCTGAAGCAAAGTAAAGTGGGATGAAATGATGACATCAGAGAATTAAGAAGGGAATAGATGACATAGGTTTCATATACCATGTAAAACCATTGGAGAATTTTGGCCAGAAGAGTGGAATCATCTGTTTTACACTATAAAAAGATTATTCTGGCTGCTTGTGTGGTTATAGGGGTTATAGGGCTCTTCACAGAGAGAAATACTAAAGTAAGAAAAACAAGGTTTGGGGAAAATCTATTCAGTTAAAAGGGCTTTGGGGACATCTAATCTCTACTGGATAAATTCAAAAGACAATTGGATATGCAAGCCCAGAAGAGAGGTTTGTGAGTCATCATATGTGGTTGTTGAAGCCATGGTTTTGGTGAAGTGATTAGGCCTGGTGTTTACAGTAAAAAGACCAAAGCGTTGTCATGGTGACACCACCACTTATTCTGCATTTAAGAAGCAAAAAGAGGAAGGAGACACAGTCAATTCTGCTGCTAGGTGACATCTGCATTCCTAAAAGTCATCATGTTAAGAGATTGGCTCTAGAGGATTACCTGTGTTCAAATTATGCCTCTGCACTTCCTAGTTGAGTGACCTTGGGTAAATAATTTTACTTTTCTGTGACTTACTTTTTCATAATTGTCAGATGGTGATAATAATAGCACCTACCTTCATAGGGTTATTGTGAGAATTACTTGACTTAAAACATTGAAGTTCTTAGAATAGTGCTTGGTATATAGAAAGGATTTAATAAATGCTGCTATAATTCTTATTCTCAAAAAGATATAAAGCACCTAACATAGTACCTGGTTGATAATCAATATTATTTAAATAATAACTGATTTCCCAAGTGATATGTACCGGATTGATTTTGTAGATAGGGCCACTCATGAAATAAGTAGTTTACTTCAGACTACTCAGTTACATCTTGTTGTATATATTGATACCAAATACCTAAATTTAAGCTCAAATTTGGTGATATCCCAGGTCAGGCTTAAATTGAATGTTAAAGAGTTTTTCCTCTGGTTGAAAAGGTTTCTTCTTCTTTTTCTTCTTGTTTGTTTTTTCTTCTATTCTCCCCAACCCTTTTCTTATGTGTCTTCTACCCCTAAGAATTCTCTATTATCTCTTCTCTCAATATCTGCTCAAACACATTTGTTAAATATATTCATACTCAGGTATGAAAGCCTAAAATCAGGATGACAATTTGATGATTTCACTTCAGGTACCAATTTTGGTGGATACCTAGAAAGTATTCCCCACTGTGATATTTCTGTGGGGGAAAATTAACCCTGCTATGATTAATTAGTAAGATTTGCCAAGGGAGGTGTGGAGTGGTGTGGGAAACACAATGGCAGCAAGGCAGTGTGGTGGCGCTGTCAGAGTGTAGACTTTGAAGTCAGACTGGGCTCAAATCCAACTCCACACATTCGTTAGCTATGTGATCTTGACCAAGTTATTTAATCTCTCTGTGCCTTGGATTCTCATCTGTGAAATGGGCATAGACTTTGAGTATAAACTTGAAACCATGAGATATTACCTTCCCACTTCTGTTCCTATATATTATACAAAAGAAAAAGGTGAATGAGATAATGAATAAATCTAAAAACTTCATTTTCAGCAAAGCTAGGGGACTAATATAATCTGCAAACCCCCAAAATATGCTGAGAAAAGTAGATACTACATGGAGTAAAATCAGTAGTAGGGTTTGAGAAAGCACCAGCAAAACCAAACTTCCTGGAGGTGAGGAGCACACCATGAAGTATCCTTTAACCCTTGTACTTTAGTGCTACAAGATCTGGAGAGGGCAGAAGCCACACAGGGGAAAGTATAAGAAAGAAGAGATAATAACTAAATGGATCAGTGGGGCCAGATCTCAGACAAGGCAAAAATCCACTTCATGAGGCTAAGGATTCATTCTGATGTGTGCACCAATATGAGTGGTTACAGAGGAAGGAGAGTGAGTGCCTGTACGTAGAGCCGGCTGTCGAAGTCCTCCTGGACTAGGTTTGGTTCAGAGAAGGTGGGGCTATTTAAAGGAGCCACTGTAGAAGGAAATTCTAATAATACTGAAGCAGAGCCTTTGGGTTTTGAGATTCAGAAGGCCTGGCCTTCTTTCTTCTTCTCTAAATTGCTGGGCTGCCTCTATTTATCAGAAGAAAATGTAGGAACAAAGTAGAATGTAAATGCCATATGAACTAACAATGTAGGAATGGTACAACTACTAAAAAGTAGGAGTAGAAGAGGGAAAAAATAAGGGGAGTAGATTAATTTTGCTGATCTCCTCATCTATAGAAGCTGGGAATTATATCATCCAAAGTTGATAAATCAAATAAAAGAAGTATAGGGACATTTAACAATAAAAAGGTAAACATTAATAAAGATACTCCTATTGACAAATATTAGATGGTAAAGTACAGGGGTAAAAGCGAAGAAACGAAAACATTGTTCAAAAGAAAAAAGTAACAGATATGTCTAAAGAAAGGACTAGGGGAATTGTATACATTGATAATTTTAAAGGTAACCCTTAGAATAAACATACAAACCTTTCTAAATCTCAGAACTACACACAAAAACAAAGCAAACAAGCCACATAGTGAAAGACTTTAAAAATTTAAAGTCTTAAAGCATAATATAAAATGACAGAGTAAACAAACCATTGTATCAACAAATGTAAATAGATTTAATTTATAATCTATAATCAAAGAAAAAAATTCATATTTCATTACAAAACAAATATAACCCCTTCCTCTTTACCTAAAACACAGTGTTTCAAAATAGAGGAAGACACAGGCATGGGCAAAGGTATATCAGACAAGTGGAAACAAAAAGAAAGTGGAGGGAAGGGTGCATAGTCTTACTACCATGTGAGGTAATGCCAAAAAACAATAAACTAGACATAGAAGGTCTTTTTATAATTGTAAAAGTTGTAATACTTAATAAATACATGAATTTTATGACTATGTATAAAAACCACGACATCAATATTCATAAAGCAAAGACTACAGGAGATAAAAGGCCAAATAGACATTATTAGTAGCAAGAGACTTTCTTTACCTCTCCGTCCATGACAGATTAATTATATACAAATAAAAAAGAATACAGAGCACATAAAGAACATAAACAGTGAGGTGCAACTAACTGGTATGTATTAAATTTTGTACCTGGAACACCTTTGCAAATGCTTATAAAATATTATTGAAAACTGACCACCTATTAGGCTAATAAGTTTTAAAAATAAAAAATACAGATTAGACACCATTCTCTGATCATATGCTTTTAAGTGAAATTGTAATAACAAATCAGAAAACAAAAAGATCCTTCTAACTGGAAATTTAAAACCTTTTTCTTAAATTATTTGGTGCCAAAGGGAAAATACAAATAAAAATACTTTCTAGAAAACAACAAAAAATGAAAATACCACATATTAAAATCTGTGGCATACACTTAAAGCAGTACTCAGGAAAATTTATAGCTTAAATGCCTTATCAATAAAAGAAAGGAAAAACAGAAAGCTAAATACCTTCAGAAATTAGAAAAAGAATAAAATAAAACAGAAAATGGAGAGAGATAATTAATGAAGATAAATGCTGATATTCACTAATGACATAGACGTCACTACCCATCAGGGGAATGCAAATTAAAACCACAGTGAGATATTACCTTACTCCTGTTAGAATGACTTTTATTAAAAAGTCCAAAAACAACAGGTGCTGGCATGGATGCAGAGAAAAAGGAACACTTATACACTGTTGGTGGGACTGCAAATTAATGCAACTTCTATCGAAAACAGTATGGAGATTCCTCCAAGAACTAAAAGCAGACCTAACATTCCATCCAGCAATTCCACTATTGGGTATCCACCCAAAGGAAAAGAAGTCATTTTATCAAAAAGACACCTGCACTCAAATGTTTATTGCAGCACAATTCACAATTGCAAAGATGTGGAATCAACCCAAGTGCCCATCAATTCATGAGTGAATTAACAAATTGTGATATATTTATACCATGGAGTACTTCTCAGCCATATGAAAGGATTACTTAATGCCTTTTGCAACAATTTGGATGGAACTGGAGACCAATATCATAAGAGAAGTATTCAAGAATGGAAAAACAGACACCATGTGTACTCACTATTAAACTGGAACTAACCAATGAGCACACATGTGCCCAGAATATAAAATTTAGTGGAAATCAAGCAGGGGGAAGGAGGGAAGAGAGGAGGGGAAAAACCTACCTAATAGGTACAATGAATACTGTGTGGCTTATCAGCACCCTTATGGCCATGACGCAAGCATTACAAAAGTGATACATATAACAAAAACATGTATACCCCCTTAATACTTAAAAAAAAGATATAAAAAACAAACGAAAACAGTAGAAAGGATAAAAAAATCTTTTTTTTTAAATGACCAATAATGACAATGACTTAAGAACAAACAGAGCAAAATATTCAAAATCAGGAATCACAGAAATAGAAAAACAAAAAGAATTGTAAAAGGATATTACATGAAGATCTCTGGATAATGCATTTAAAAGCCTGGAGGAAATTTATTATTTCATAGGAAATATAAATTTTTAAAATTGACTGAAGATGCATTCGGAAAACTAGAATAAATCAGTTAACCATAGAGGAGATTAGGAAAGTAAATAAAGAGCTATCAGTGAAAGAGCCAACATGATAAGTTTGGTTTACAGATGAGTTTTATGTAACTTTTTTGGGGAAAAAAAAGATAATTCCAAAGTTATTTAAATAATTGTAGGCCATAGAAAATAATGAAATTTCAATATTATAATCTGATAAACATAGGACAATAAGAGAAAAACACAGTTCAGTCTAACTCACAACTATTGATGCAATGATTCTACATAAATTATTACTCAGGAATCCAGCAAGGTATCAAAAGAATGACATATAACTAGTAAGAAGATTTTACTTTAGAAATGCAATCATGGTTCAATAACCATGATTGCAGAAAATTTACTCAGTTATAAATACTCAAAGCATTTGATTTTTACAAAACAGCTATTAATATTTGTCATAAAAATTCCATGAAAATAGAATTGGAGGAAACACACTGATATACATATAAATAAATATTGATGATAAATACGTGCATTTTGAAGTTTTCAAATAGTAATCTTCCCAATAATATTTCCTTTCAATGGGATCAGAAATTTGAGGTAATAGATTGCAGGTGTTCTCGTTGAATGCAAGGAGAGATTTTCTTGGGGCAAAGTGCAGCTCTTGAGATCATACTACATGTGTGACTCTTTGTATAAGAGTAGCTTATTTGGTATCATATAATTATAACTTTCACATACTTTATGACTTTATAACTTTCACATACTTTAAATTTAAGCATTGTGATTTTCACAGAAGTAGTGCTTCTTCCATAGTTTACTTCTCAGATTATGGTATGCATATCCTTAGAGTTACGTAGCACTGGGAGAGGATATACAATGTCACAGACTTACATGGCATATGTTTTAGCAGTGTAAATTTTCATTGAAGGTTGGGGATGGGTACAGTTAACTGATTTAGCTGTTAAGCAATTCATATTGTATATTAAAACAAACAGCCATATTATGGATTAAAGTTAAAATTTTGCATAAGTTATAATAATAAACCATGAGAAGTCAAAGTTTTTTTTGGTGATTATATGGGGCTTCTTTAAAATGTGACCCCAAATCCCTGGAGTTGCATATAATTCTACACTGGTGTTAAGAATATTTTGGTGGAAAAATCTGAGATACTCTATCATACAATATCTTAGATATAAACAGTTATATCCTTTAAAACTGTTATAAAATTGCAACTATTTTGTTAATAAAATGATGGTGGTTCTAACCCTGAAATAAAATACTTGAGTGTTTTGTGAAGATCTCCTTGAGATAACATTTTAATTGTGTTGCTACATTATGCATAGATGATATTTAGTAATTATTTCATTGTACACAGTTGTCAGACTTGGGACTGAGATTCCACATTATGTTTTGTTATTTGCCAGGAGCATGAATTGTCAAATATCTACTAATTTCCCATAAAAAGAAAATTAAGGTGATGCCAAATGTTCCTGGCTAATCTTCAAAAACTTTTATTTTTTTTTCACTTATCACAATTTTCTAACATTTCAGGTTTGAGATGATTATACAAAGAAACAGATGGGAGATTTAAAACCTAAAGAATAATAAAGATCATGTGGCTGACAAAGCTGTTCTATATTTTTAATACAGGATTCATCATTCTGTACAAGTGGCATTTAATTTTATGCGACTCTAGAGGTGAATATGAGATCTGATCAGATTCTGGTGCGGCAAATTCATTCATTCAGAAATGATAGAAATATAATATTTGCAAGGCAGCTGCTGTAGAGAGCCAATAATGAATCAGAACCAATCTTCCAGAAGCTTATAATAGGGTAAGGGAGACAAGCAGTATACTATTGGTAATATTACAATTAACAATAAACAGGAAAAACCATAGTTATATCAAATCCACATTAGATAAAATACATATAACAATAAATATTAGAAAAGAGTCTACAAATTGGATAAAAATTTCTGTGGAGGACTGTGAAAAAGGGAAGAGACAAAAACTTGGAAGGGACAGAAAAAGTATAGTGTTTACCAACAAAACAAATTTAAATTCTCTTATCCAGGAATCATGAAAAGATTTTGGTGACCAGAGTGCTTTAAGTGTAGCACCCACTTAAGGTATTATGCACTGGGAGAGCTTCCACGTGATTTGCAAATTCCCAGAAAGTTAGAAGGGAAAAAAGCCTGAAAAATTATACTTTAAGGGATTGTGTGAGCTTAATTTATAAAATGGCTTCCAAATCACAAATTGTTTTTTTAAGTATGACTCTAGTTTCTTTTTAACATAGATATCATTAACATTTATTAAATTAAAGAAATAAATGTCACCTAGGAATCTTTGAACATATATATTCACTTGAGTAACAAATAAGAATCCTAGTCAAATGGAAAAATGAGAGAGCTAAACTAATATTTTAATTAAATTTTGAGTTTAGAGATATTGGTGTGTGGGTGTGTATATGTGTTTGCACATGTGCATATACTTTATTCAAATTATGAAGCATAACATCTTACTCTCCCTCTCCCTACCTATTACCTGTAAATTAGTTATTGATGGAACATGTTTATTTTAAAATTACAGTTGATACAGGGAAGATTTTCTCATACTCAAACATTCATATGAACACATGAATGCATAAGAGTAAGATTCTTTCTTTCTCTCTCTCTCTCTTTTTTTAATTTCCAGGCATAGATATTCTTCATCAACTAGGCCTTGGAGGCAAAGATGTAAGACACTCATCATCAGTGACTGCTGTACCATCATCATCTACACCATTACCTCAGGGGGTTCAATTAACAGAATCAGGTGTCATTTTAAAAAATGATGCTTATATTGAGTCACCTCTCATGAAAATTTTACCAGTCAACTTAAGGCAGCCATTTACAATATTAATTGGGTTGCAGTCCCATAGAGTGAACAATGCATTTCTCTTCAGCATTAGAAATAAAAATAGACTACAATTAGGAGTACAATTGCTACCTAAAAAATTAATAGTATACATTGGAGGAAATCAGCCTGTATTTTTTAACTACAGTGTTCATGATGAGCAATGGCACTCATTTGCCATTACTATTAGAAACCAAGTTGTTTCAATGTTTGTTGAGTGTGGAAAGAAGTATTTTAGCAGCGACACTATTTCAGAAGTTCAGACCTTTGATTCTAACAGTGTGTTTACCTTAGGAAGTATGAATAACAATTCTACCCATTTTGAAGGAATAATATGTCAGTTGGATATTATTCCTTCTATAGAAGAATCTGCAGACTACTGCAGATATGTGAAACGTCAGTGTCTCCAAGCAGACAAATACCGACCTGAAACAAGCCTTCCTCGCACAACTATCATACCAGCTAAGATATTGGAACACCCTCCCCTGCCTAAGCAATTTGGTGAAAAAATACTGTCAGAGGATGTATTTACTGAAGGCAAAAGCATTCCAAATATCATAAATAATGATTCTGCAACAGTGCATAAAAGACAAGAACACCAGATATCAAGATCTCAGTTCACTTCTCTTCATTCAGGAAATGTCTCTGCTGTGGATCTCACAAACCAAGGGATTCAGGCCAAAGAAATAATCACTGAGGAACATGCTCAGACTAATTTATCCCATCATCACCTCAGTGAGGCAAGAATGAATACCAAGGAGAAATTTAATTCTCTCCTAAATGTATCTGACAATATCACACAACATGACGATAGAGTAACTGGTCTGTCACTGTCTAAGAAGATGTCATCTCTTCTACAAATAAAACAAGATACAATTACTAATCTCAAGAAGACTATCACAGCGAATCTACACACTAATGAACTCATGGAAATGCAACAGATTTTAAACACAACCTTGTATAGAGTAACAGATGAACCGTCTGTGGATAATCACCTTGAGCTAAGGAAGGAAGGTGAATTTTATCCTGATGCTACTTACCCCATTGAAAATAACTATGAAACTGAGCTTTATGATTATTATTATTATGAGGATCTTGATAGAATGCTCGAAATGGAATATCTGAGAGGGCCAAAAGGAGACACTGGACCGCCCGTGAGTTTTTTTTTTTTTTTTAAATATGTCTTAATGCACTAAGTTACCATACATTTTAAAGAGAGTTCTCTGGACCAAACAATACAGAACAGATCAGATCTGTCACAGAAATGTAATCTGGCACAGTGAGTGAATTTATGGTTGCTGTAACACATCTGCTAGAATGCAACCCTGCCTCAAATGTTGTACTTTTTTTTTTTTTTTAATTGGCAGGCTGAAAAGGTTACTCAATTCTGGTAAAGCGGTGGACAAACTATGTGTTTTTCTTGTTCAGGTGAAATTCAATCAGCAATTCAACTGCTAAATATAGATCGGGATTCAATACTATATAAACAAAACCAAAATTTTCAGCTCTGAATTTCTTTCATTGTATAGGCATAATAAGAGATCAACATTTAAAAATTTCTAAAATCATTTAAAACCATTTAAAGCCATCTAAAATCACAACATTGGAAACATTGTTTTTACTTTTCATATTTGTATACTTAAATAATTTACCTTTGTGTCTTTGGAAATTAATTTTTTTCAAAATTACAGGTCAATTAATTTTAAAAATAACGTCTTAAGAATATGCTATTATAGAGACATAAACTTTTTAATTATGACAATCATCAACACATGGGTTATAAAATTGAATTCATGGGCAAGTCATATTAAGCAAATAGTTAATGGAAGCCATTTACTTTTTCAGAAAAAGTCAGATAAGTATTAATCTCTTTTGTAAATCCAAAGTAGTCATTCAACATGGTAGGTGAAGCAATAATATTCAACAGATATTTACTTAGTCTCTACTATATGCAAGGCAGGAACACAAAATATATATAACATAGTCATTGCTCAGAAGGAGCTTAGATTTCAATAATAGGGGTAAATGAAATGCATTTATAAACATGATAAGGTAAGATAAATGCTGTTGAGAGATACAAACTAAGTGTATGGGGTAGAGGTATTAAAAGGTAACAATTGTTTGAGGGGATCTCTGTGAAAAACCATATAAAGCTGAGCAGTTCAGAATAGGTTCTTATGAACAGAGTTAGTTATGACTTAGGCTCAAAGGATGGATAACATTTTGATAGGTGAGAGGAGCAGGTATGTTCTTTATATATGGAAAACAACATAATGGCTATCATTTATTGAGTTCTTACCTTGTGGAAGATGCTCTGCCATTTCCTTTACATGTATTATATTACCTTAAAAGAACTTTGTAAGGGTAATATTATTATCCTCATTTTTCAGGTAAAGAAACTGAAGCCTAGAGGAGTTAATATACTTGCCCACAACAATAATGCTGGTAAATAATAGAGCCAGGATTTGAACCCAGGTTTTCTGCCTCTAAAGCCCAAACTCTTTCATGATATTTCAGACGAATAAAGACCAAGCTAGATAGTGTTGGGTTGTGGAGAGTCTTAACTATCAAACAGATGGTTTTAACTTTATCTTGTTTTTAATGGGAAATTTTGTAGGTTTCTAATAGGAAAGCCAATCTGGCAACAGTGCCCAGAATAGACAGGAAGTTTCTGTTATCATCTTGGTGTTAAATGGGTAGGACATTATCTAGGTTGGCATCAGTGAAAATGCAAAGGAAAGGTAGGATTCAAAAGATTTTGAAGGAAGATTTGGTTGAACTAGCAGATTAATGGGACCTAGGGACAAGCTAAAAGAAAGAGAGTCAAAGATGACTATCAAGTTTTAAGTCTGCAGATTGAGAGAAGGGTGATATGATTATTAAAAGCAGTAATTAACAGTAGAAGTTGATTTTAGGAGAGTAAAATATTAAAACATTTAAGGAAGTGTTGGTAATTCATTAAGCTGTTGAAAGAGCTGAAGAAGTTGAGGTAAAGAAGAAGGTCAAGGCTGGGGATATAGGTTTGCAAGCCTTCCCATGAATATTATAGTTGAAGCTATAGGTTGCATAAGATTTTTAAAGAGAGGAGCTTGGCATAGGATCAAGAGTCAAATCATCGGGAAGGTTGCTTTTCCATTATAGAAGGAAAAAGCAAAAATGTCATAGGGTAGTCAGAAAGATGGGAGAGAAGAATAGTGAATTATCAGCAAATCAAAGGGAGTTTGAGAAGAAATTGATTGACAGTACCAAAAGATATAGAAAACCCCAAAAACTGAGAAAAAGTGGGAAGTCTGTTGGATCTTCTGATGAGGAAATCATTGTTTGAGAATCCAACTTTGGCATGGTGTAGAAAACCAAAGGTAGATTTTATAGAGCTAATGAGAGAATGAATGGTGATAAAAATGATGATCTTGTAGGGGTTGTTTCACTGCTTCTTGAAGTGGGTGTGATTGTGGAAAGTCTGAGGCCAGCCTGATTTTCTTACTTTTAAGTGACTTTTTTTTTCTTGCCTGTATACCCATGCAATTCCTTCATTATCTTTGAAGTCCATTCAACCTATTTTGGTATCAGTTTTTTTCTGGTATTCTTTTGATGGGAAGATAATTTTTATTATAGAAAAATAATATCTTATATCTAATATCTTTTATATCATCAGATATTTTTCTATTCCGTTTTTCTATATTCTTCCTCAGGTACCACCAATTTGCATACACTGAATGTCATTTGTGGTGATAGATAGTATTTATTATCTTCTCTACAGCCATGTCATCGTGCTTGCTCTTTTCCATTTCACTTTGTGTGAATTCATTTATTCTACAGCTATAGCCCTTCATTGAGTTTTTAGTTGTATTTGATCAGTGTTTATTGTTCTGACATTAATTTCTTATACAATGGCTTCTCTTTTGCTCTTCCATATTTTTCTTAAGATCTTCTGGTTCACATTTTATTACCTTTGGTTGTTCTTTTTATCTCTTGTAACTCTTCTTTGAGCTTTCTTTTTGTAGATTAATGTCACCTTGAAATTGTTTGAACATATAGTGAACTGTATAACTGAACTCTTTCTCTGTTGTATGGAGTAATTCCTCTTGTGGTAAATGATTTTCATCCTCTTTAAATTTAAGTTCCTGTCCTCCCACCTCTCCCTCCCCCCCCCCCGCCCCAGTATCTATGTGTAGGTTCCATACTGATTCCTTTCTAGTTATTATTCATTTTTAAAATACAGACAACTCCATATGAGCTATTTATTTTAGAAGAATATAGGAAGAGGCAAAGGGAAGTAAGGTGAAGTGGTACACAGAATCAAATTTAGATTGTTGCCTTAAATACCATCTTACCATTTATGTTTTTTCTTCTACCCAGAGGTCCGTATCCTCTCATTTTCACGTACAGTATGTTGTGCAGTCCTTTGTATCACAGGCTCTCTGAGAAGTGATATGGTGATTTATGCTCTTCATGTCCTTTATCCCCTCTCACCACCAGAAATCTCCTATGTTTAGCAGGTTTGGTTGTAGTTCATAAAAATGATGGGTTCTTCTTCTTCAGCTCTACCTTCCCCATTCTTGGCTCTTTTAAACTGGGTCTTTACTGGGTCATGCATTGTTTCTCATGTGGCTCGTCCAGTCTCTTAAACCTCATCATCATAATCAAAGGATTGTTGGAATGTTGGAATGGATTTTCAAGATTGATATACTTTTAGAGATATCTGTAACCTGTCCAAAGTTTGCGGTCTGAAGAGGTTTTTGTTTTTGGTCATCTCTCAACATCTTTGCTCCAAAGTTTCTCAGTATTTGGCAGATAATATTCATATTTTGTGGTTTGTGGTTGTAGTCCTTTCCTTGTTTCATTGGAGATGATGATTTCTTCTTTTGGTGATTTTTTGTTTGTTTGTTTGTTTTCAGTGGGTTTTGAGGGAGGGGGGTAGTTTGAAAAATGTTCTCACTCTGCCATCTTTTACCAAAATTCTCTAGTGATCTTTTAAAAACATAAATCAGATCATCAGATCACAGTATTTATCAGCTTATGTCTTTCAGTGGCAGAAGATTAAAACACTTACAATAAAATGAAAACTCTGTATCATGAGCTGTGCAGACAGACATATGTGATATGGCTCCTGCTTACCTCTTCAACCTCGTATCGTTTCACTTTTCCCCTTGCTCTATTAGTTTTCTTTCAGTTTCTCAAAAAGGCTCTGTCTTTTGTTTGTTTTGTTTTACTCATACCTTCATTCATTTATTCCTATTTTCTGGAATTTTATTTTCTCCTTTTTTCTAACTCCTGTTTGTCTTTTAGGTCTAATTCAACACTTCCTCAGAGAAGCCTTCTCTGACATCACAATACATTTAATTAGGTCCTCATTGTAAATCTCTCTCTTGATTGCCTGTTCTTTTCCTCCATATCACTAAGTAAAATTTGTAATTGTGTGTTAACATGTTAATATGTGTCTTTTAATCTAGACCATAAACTCCAGGAGGGCTTGATGCTTTGTAATGCTTATTGAGTGAATGGATGAATGAATGAATGAGTGAATGAATTAAAAAGGAATATAAGATGCAGGACTTCCAAAATTAATGACCTGGGGTTACTATCTTTTAGAAGTGTTGGTCTACTGGATATATTTACTTTAGTATATATATTACCTTAGTAATAATAACATATAGCTAACATTTATTGAGTGCTTGCTGTGCCCCATGCATACCTTTAAAAAAGTTAGTTACACTACAGTTTATTGGTTAACTACTATATAACAGGCATAATGACAGGTATTTTATATATAATAGCTTTAATTCTCACAATAACCCTAAAAAGTAGATATTTTGTCATCAACATTTTAAAGTTGAGAAAATTAAGTAGAAAACATAGCTGACTTGTCCAGGGTCATCCAGCTAGTAAATAATTGAGGCATAGTTTGAATCTAGATTGCATGATTGCAAATCCATTGCTTTTCTAATCAAATTATATTTTCTCTTAATAACAAATAATCTGAAAGTTAAAGTGCTTTTTCTAGTACTTTATTTACAGAAAGTAATTTATTCTCCTCAAAAAAAGTTATGCCATACAAAATCATGTTGTTTCTCTGGTTTCTAGAAAGTACCTATTGATATTCTGTTTTCAAAGATCTGGAAAGGCAAAATTGTGATGATACAAAAATTGCTTTTCATTTAATGTTCATTAAATGATTCAAATATTTCATTCATAACATAAAATATGCCTTATTTTCTTCCTAAAATCTAATATTAACTGTATCTTAGTTCAGGGTGCTATAACAAAATGCTATAAACTTGGAGAAACAACAGAAATTTATTTCTCACAGTTCAGAGGCTGGGAAGTCCAGTATCAAGATGGCTATAGATTTGGTGTTTGGCAAGGGCCTGCCTTATGGTTCATAGATGGTGTCTTCTCAATGTATCCTTACATGGTGGAAGGGACAAATGAACTCTCTTGGCCTCTTTTTTGATCCCTGACCTAATCATCTTCTAAAGTTTCCACCTCCTAGTACCATCACTTTGTGGTTAGGATTTCAACTTATGAATTTTTGAGGGACACAAACATTCAAGCCATAGAAAACTGCCTTTTAAAATTGAATGGCATAGTGTTTTCTTTTGTCACAAAGTAATGAGACAAGGCTCTAAACCAAACTAGACATTTTTCAAGAAAATTTTCTACTTTTTTCATTTTTAGTTATAATTTCTCCTACTTGCTCTTATTTTGGGGGACTTAAATTCAAATCAATAGCTATTAACTGCTGATTATAACAGCAGCACCAAAAATAATTAGAAAAGAATGTCAATTTTTCTTGATAATAAGTGAAAATCAATTTTTGATGGAAACTAGTGATACAGTAATAGCTGTTCAAATATTTGCAGAGCTTAGGAAGGAGAATGCCCTCACTTTGGGCTTGAATAGAAATAGTACTCTCTCAATATTAAGAAATTCAGGAAAAGTTTCATCAAGTTAGGAGGTAGGAGAAGAAAAAAATATAACTAAAGGGAAAAAATGAGAAGTTTGAAATATGTAATGAATATCAGAAAACTGCAATATGATGATAATCTCAATAAAGGGGAAAGTTTCAAGTAGAAGTTAATATTAAATAGGATAAAAATGAAAAAAATGCTTCATAACTCTTATTTTTCAACACAATTTTTTCCCCTTGTGTTTTTTAATTGCAATGACCCTTTTCCATCAATCCATTTTCCCTCTCCTCCTTTGAAACTCAATGTAAATTTTAGGTGTACCTGGCCATGCTATAGATAAAACTATATGAAGTTATGTTTTTGTATGTTAACAAATGGTCACATATTGGCAATTACATATGGTTAAACCTGGAGTTATCCCTTTATTTTATGTGCCATTAACATAGATATATAGATATTTTACAATTAACAAAACATGAGACACATTAGGTCATACTACTTGTTAGTAGTGAGGCTAGTATTTTAACCCTGATGTGTCTAATTTCAAAGCTTGTACTATTTTTACTGCAATAATGAATAAATATTTGTTAAATGGAATATGTGTATGCCCTATAGACACCAAGAACAATGCCATATCAGCAGAGAGCTCAGTAACAATTGAATGAATGAACAGATAAATGAATGAACCATATCACAAATGAGAATTTATTCTTCCACAGTTGATTGTTAAAGTAAGTAAAAAAGATAACATAAAACATTATATGAAGAAGTAAAGAAGTAGTTTCCTATTTCTTATTTGATATATTTAAAAAGTAACATTTTAAAATTTCAGAACACTTTAACAATTGATCAGTTTTTGCTTTCATACTTTGTTTTATAAATCACTTTATTAGTGACCTTTGCATTTAGTGTAAATCAGATATTAATGGATATGTCTGATACAAGAAGGATCTCAGTATAACAGCTTAACACATTACATAGATCCTTGGTATAATGCTTTTAAAAAGAACTTAAGATGGCTGGTGCTTTCATTTTTCAAGGCAAGTGTTCTTTTGAAATGTGTTTGAAAATCCTGCAGTTGTTGGTCTCCAAACCCTAAATTGAATTCCTCCTTCCATAGTAAAAGTAAATTTAGGTAAAATTTACCCACAAAACTACTAGTTACGGTCCCTGTAAAAACCAGATACAGTGGCTGTAACCATATGTCATAGACTTCCTGCTGCCATTTCTGGCTAGATTAAAGAGGACACTTGAGTTTCAACTCACCCCTGCTGATTAGGGTGAGGGGATTCATGTTACTTTAAAATCATCGACAACTGGGAACTGGAGACTAAAAAAGAGTCATCCCGGAAATCTTATTAAGACTTGTGAAAAAAGATGTGTTTACTATCATGCCTAATGTCTTGGCATTTATTTTCCAAGGGTCCACCTGGTCTAGCAGGTATCCCAGGTCCATCAGGAAAGAGAGGTCCACGGGTGAGTAAATGGGCTACACTTCCCACTGTCTGTTAGAGTTAGTAACTTTCCAGTATGTTTTTTCTAGTATTGTACAGTATGTACTTCCTTTGGAAACCTGCCTGGATCTTCAAATTTAGCCTTACCTTTGCCAATTTAAGAGAAGCTTAAGAACATGTGCATCCTTGTTTATTTGAATGTAAACATCCAGCCAAAGCAGAGTCTGTACACATGTCCAAGAAAGATCATCAAATTTGCAAATTAGTGGCTGTTCTGGTGCTAATTGTAACATTATTCTTAGTTATGAAGTGGTCTCAATAATCCAAGATGAGGTTCATTGTTTTGGGAAATGAAGAGGAGTGGGCTGCCTTAAAATAGTGCATTCCTGGATTACATAGTGGAAAATGCTGGAGCTATTGACTAGAAAAAAATTGCTCTGAGGAAAAAAGCTGCCTTAAGGAGCAGCAGTAGTTTCTCACATTACACAGGTCCAACAAAAGATTTATTGCTATGTTAGAATTAGTTTCTTTCAATCCTAAAAAAAACAATGTGATTTTTACTAAAGAAAATCTTTCTTCAATAAACTAGAAAAAGAATTGTGTTATAAAGACAAATGCAAATACTTTTTATAAAATCCACTTTCTTTTTATCTTGATTTTTATTTATCATATAAACAATATAAAGAAAAATCACTCTAAAATATTACTTTAAGTTGTCCATATTCACACCAAACTTGTGTCCATTTGAGGCCTAAGATGAATTCTCACTGGGCTTTAGCTGTTGTTTAGCATTTTAAAAAATTTCTTTGTAGTTGATGACCTATCACATTCCTCCCATAGTCCCTTCTAAAGTGTACCCATTCTCCTCTGGCCTGTGAACCATTCCCATCCTCCTACCTCTCTGTGAGGCGAGACCTTTGATCCTTACTTTTCTGAGACCTGGGTCCCTCTTTACACTAATTCTATTCCCTCTCCACTGCTAAGGCTGTTCTTCCAACAGCATCACCTTCAGGTTCTGAATCTCCCTCTATTCTCATAATACAGCAGTTTCCTTCCCTAATATCCTATTTTAAAATTTTATTTATTTGTCCAATCCTTCTTCCCTTAAGGAAGGAACAGTAATCATCTCAAAGCTAATTATTTCACTTATGTTCCTAATTTCATTCGCTTCAATCAGCTAACTTAAAAGTTGCAACTTCACATTATTTCTTTCCCCAAGTTTTATACCATTTGGCAACAACCAACAAGTTATCACACTTTTAAAAATCCCAAACTTGTATTGATATTAATCTTTCCTAAAGTTATTATCCTGGCTCACTGTTACACTACTGACCTTTGTGAAGTAATAGTTTATACCCATTGTCCTTACTTTTACACCAACAAATCATTCATACAATTTTTCCATCTACTTTATTAAAATGTACTTTTCGAAGGTTACCAATGACATATATCATGAAATCTAATCTTTTTTCTTTAGTTTTGATCTTTCTAGACGTATCTTCAATATTTGCATTGCTGACACCCCTGTTTTTCTGAAACATTCTGCTC
Source organism: Lemur catta (assembly GCF_020740605.2). Classification (NCBI taxonomy): domain Eukaryota; kingdom Metazoa; phylum Chordata; class Mammalia; order Primates; family Lemuridae; genus Lemur; species Lemur catta. The sequence continues at coordinate 58,793,837 of NC_059130.1, forward strand.
TATTAATTCAGAATTGAAGAGACAAACAAATAATTATTAACTATATGTTATGTGTTAAGATGGAGGTATGGCTGAAGAGCACAGAGGTAGAGTACAAAACCCAAATAAGCACAGGGGGCCAGGGGGCCAGGATACCTGGAGGGCTTTCTGGAGAGGATGATTCTCAGTTCCTCTACTTACTGGTTGTGTGAGCTTAAGTTTCCTGATTTGTAAATGAGAGTAAAAATAATAATCTTGCAGGATTTTTGTAAGGATTAGTAATGGGAACTATAAAGCATTAACACAGCCAGTGTACATAGCAGGTACTCAGTAAAAAGAATCAATTCTTGAATTCAGATTGTATAATTTATTGGTGGTGCAAAATCAAATTGATGAATATTGAGTGGCTAATGTCTGTTAAGTACTACACTAGTAATATTAGAAAAGTCTCTTTTCAAAGAATATATAACCCTGGAACTAAATAGAACATGTCATAGGCAGTTAAAATAGCAATAAAATATTTAATAACAGATGAGAATGGTGTAAGAAATGTCCCAAGGCAATATACAATTAATTGGCAAATGAATTTTACCTGAAGTAATTTCTATAGAAGTTAGTAGGAGAGAGAAATTGCTTCATGCTGGTGTGGCTAGGATTTAAAAATGAGGTAGGATATCAGTTGAGATTTGAAGAATGATTTGAGTAGGTGTAGTGGGTAAGAAGTAAGGCTTTAAGGCATCAGTCCTCAACCTTTTTGGCACCAGAGATCAGTTTCATGAAAGATAATTTTTCCACAGACCAGGCTGACGGGGGAGAGATGGTTTGGGGTTGATTCAAGTGCCTTACATTTATTGTGCCCTTTATTTCTATTATTATTATTACACTGTAATATATAATGAAATAATTATACAACTCACCATAATGCAAAATCAGAGGGAGCCCTGAGCTTGTTTTCCTGCAACTAGATAGTCCCATCTGGGGATGATGGGAGACAGTGACTGATTTGACAGAAGGTGGAGCTCAGACGGTGATACGAGTGATGAGGAGCTGGTGTAAATACAGATGAAGCTTCTCTTACTCACTAGCTGCTCACCTCCTGCTGTGCAGCCGGGTTCCTAACAGATCATCCACCAGTACCAGTCCACTGCCCAGCTCAGGGTTGGGGACCACAGCTTTAAGGCATATATAATGGTATATGCAAAAACTCAAGTGCAAAAAGGAATAACACATGTTGAGAGGAGAGTAATTAAACAACTGCACTTTGTTATTTGTAGGTTTCTTACTCCGCACAGCCTTTAGAAATAGCACTAAGCAGTATGCTGTGGCAGGAGATGGGGTGGTGAAAAAGAGAGGTAAACAACTTGATGTAGTGTTTTGAAACAAAGATGGAAACTATAGTTCTGCTCTATAATTAATGTAGGTATCGTTTCCAAGACTGAAACATGTAAGATCTCAAAAAAGATAAACAACCTTGAAAAAAAAAGATAGTATTCTTTTAATGAAATTATATTATGTAATATTTATTTAAATGGTATAATAAACACTGTTATTTGTATTTGTATCTGTTCCAGGAATGATCTGACTTTTTTGCTATTTGCAGGGTATACCAGGGCCACATGGAAATCCTGGGTTACCTGGATTACCAGGTCCAAAGGTGAGTGATTACAAATGAGTAGCACATGATTTTCCTGACATTTGAAAAGAAGGTCCTTAACTTTTAAGGCTAGTCTTGGGACATCAAGGATCTCTGTTATCTCCAGAGCATGACTCTTCAAAAGGATTGTCTTATGCTGGCCAAGAGCTAGGTTCCTCTGAAAGCCTGCCACACTTTGATTTATTTACTTAGTGGTAAAGTCAGCTACAGGCCGGCTTTGGTATTCCAGATTTTTTATTGTCAAAGTATAATAGCTATATATGGAAACCTCTGAAATATATAGATTATGATTTGAGTAAATTATCTTAAATTAGGGGCATTTTAATTTGTAAATAAAAACCAAGAAAATAAAATATCATTTATTTCCCTGCTTCACACTTCCCTAATATTTTAACTTGAAAAAAATCTGTGAGGATGTTTATAGGATCATCAAATTCTTATGAAAAAATATTAACCTAAAAGCCTATAGATATGAGTGTACATAGTTCTATGATAGTAGTATGATACATAATAGCATGACAAATAATTAAGTAGTATGAACATAAAAAAATTATGGAAGAATACATCCCAGGCTGGTTAACTTGAGAGAAAGTACGAGAATGGAGAGATCACCAAAACTTTCACATATATAAAAAGTATATATATATACATTTTTTTTTCCTTAGTTTGTTCAGGGTGCTATAACAAAATGTCATAAACTGGGTAGTTTAGAAACAACAAAAATTTATTTCTCACAGTTCTGGAGCCTAGGAAGTCCAAGATCAAAGCACCTGCAGATTTGGTATCTACTGAGGGCCTAGTTTGTGGTTCTTAGATAGTACCTTCTCACTGTGTCCTCACATGGTAGAAGAGACTAGCTACACATCTGGGGTCTCTTATATAAGGAAATTAATCTCAGTCATGAGGGTTCTGCCCTCATGACCTAATCACCTCCCAAAGTCCCCACCTCTTAATACCATCAACTTAGGGGTTAAGATTGCAACATATGAATTTTGGGGGTAAACAAACATTCAGACCTACCATGTCTTTGGATTATTTAATAGTTGGGATGACTAAGTATAAATTCCATAATAATTTAGTAAAGGAAATTAAGTATTTCAGTCCATTCAGGCTGCTATAACAAAAATATCATAGACTAGGTGGCTTACAAGCAATAGAAATTGATTTCTCACAGTTCTGGAGGCTGGGAAGTCCAAGATCAAGGCATTAGCAGATTTGGTGTCTGGTCAGGGTCTGATCCCCGGTTCATAGTTGGCTGTCTTCTTGCTGTGTCTTCACATGGCAGAAGGAGTTAGGGAGCCTTCTGTGGTCTCTTTTATAAGGGTACTGATACCATTCATGACGGCCTAACCATTATGACCTAATCACCTCCCAAAGACCCCACCTCCAAATCTGATCACATTGGGGATTAGCTTTCAACATATAAATTTTGAAGAGACCAACATTCAGTCTATTGCATTAAGAAAGAAAGAAAAATTGTACATATGAGTGATGAAAGAGGTTGGGGAACAGATTAGATAAACATTAGAATCTTGGTTTTCAGTAACTTCATCAATCTTTTGGGTCTCACCTTTCTGCTTATTAATGATAACATTCAGAAGCAAACATGTAACCATATAGAATGGGGTTAAGAACAGAGGTTTTAGAGTCTGACAGATTTGGATTAAATCTTAGTACTCTCAATTTGAATGACTAGAAGCAAATTTCCTGCTTAGGCTCTTTAAGCTTCACTTTCCTCTTCTATAAAATGAGGAGAATCATAGAACTTCCACATAGCACTGTAGTGAAAGCTAAATAAATTATTGTAAGTAAAGCTCTTAACTTGGTGCTACCAAGTAATAGCATATAGCAAGAATAATTTAAATCTAAATTTCACAAAATTTCTTATTTCTGTCAACAATTTTTTGAGTTCAGTAAAAGTGCCTTAGAGAGGAAAAAAGACTCTTTTAACCCAAGTCTGGATGTTTAATAGTGAAGAACATAGATGACTTCCAAACAAATTAGAAGTTTGTTTTTGAATTCTTGATTCCCTAGTCCTTCAAGCTTTATTTGGGGATTTATAATTAGTCTAGTAAAAGGTTAAAGTAGCTGTAAAGGCTCAGCTTACATTTCTGCACAGGACTGAAGTTATAGTGTGTTTATAGTCCTGTTAATAGCTTCATCTCCACAAGACCCAAGGATACAGGAAACGAGAGGGGAATTTCCACATGGCTTATATTCTTCTCCCCCTTCTATTCAGCCAGTAGTTATCAGTTAGGTCCTCTTAATTTGACTCTCAACCTGCAGTGGCAAGAACAAGGGTACTCTGTTAAGAAATGTGATGTTTTGATACATGCATACAATATAAAGTAATCAAATCAGGGTAACTGGAGTATCTATCACCTTAGGCGTTTAATATTTCTTTGTGTTAAGAACATTCCAATTCTACTCTTTTAGTTATTTTAAAGCATAGCCTAACTTATTTTTTATTATAGTCACTTTGTTGTGCTATCAAATATTGTTCATTTTAACTATCTAACTATATTTTTGTACCCATTAACCATTCCCATTTTCTCTCCCCCTCCCCACTACCCTTCCTATCCTCTGGTAACCATCATTCTACTCTGTCCCCATTAAATCAATTATTTTTAATATTTAGCTCCCACATATGAATTAGAACATGCGAGATTTGTCTTTCTGTGTTTGGCTTATTTTCACTTAACATAATGTTCTCCATTTCTATCCACATTGTTGCAAATGGCAGGATTTCATTATTTTTGTGGCTATATAATATTCCATTGTGTACATGTACCACAATTTCTTTATCCATTCATCCACTGATGGACACTTAGGTTGATTCCATATCTTGGCTATTGTGAATAGTGTTGCAATAAACATGGGAATGCAGGTATCTTTTCAATATACTGAATTCCTTTGGATATATACTCAGCAGTGGGATTGCTGAGTCACATGGTAATTCTATTTTTAGTTTTATGAGGAATTTCCATACTGTAAGGTTGGTGGGGGGGCCGTATAGCCCCCTCCCCTACGACAAACCCCTCTGTCCTAAACAGTGAATCAGCTCCACTTTTCTGTTTGAACAAACACCTGGCCTCACCAAGCCCAGCCACATCCTGTGACTGGCAAACACACCCAGCCCCAACGCTGTCTACTGGACCCTGGAGACATCCTGTTACAGCCCCAGAGACATCCTGCTTACTGAAAACTTAATAATCCACTTGAACAAACACCTAAAAAACAAGCCCCCTCCATTGATGCCCCTCACCACATATAAAAACCCTTGCCTCAGTCCCAGACGACTGCGACTTCCCGAGCCTCTTTGCTTTCCCCTGAGGCCAGGAACCTTGCCCAAGTCCCTCTCCTGGGACTCATTACCCTCACCCTAGAGCGCTCCAATAAAGCCCCTTTACTTAACCCTTTCAACTCTAGTCGTCTTCCTCTCCCTAGTGCCAACCATCCAAAAAACCTTATACATACTATTTTCCATAGTGGTTGCACTCATTCCCACTAACAGTGTATGAGGGTTCCCCTCTCTTCACATCCTCGCCAGCATTCATCATTGTCTATCTTTTTGATAAAAGCCATTTTAACTGGGGTGAAATGATATTTCATTGTAGTTTTGATTTGCATTTCTCTGATGACTAATGGTGTTGAGAATTTTTTCACATACCTGTTGGCCATTTGTATGTCTTCTTTTGCAAATGTCTATTCAGATCATTTGCCCATTTTTTAATCGGATTATTGGATTTTTTCTTATCCAGTTGTTGGAGCTCTTTATATATATTCTAGTTATTAATCTCTTGTCAGATGGGTAGTTTGCAAATATTTTCTCCCATTCTGTGGGTTGTCTCGTCACTTTGTTGATTGTTTCCTTTGCTGTACAGAAACTTTTCAGCTTGATGTGATCCTGTTTGTCTAATTTTGCTTTGGTTGCTTGTGCTTTGTGGGTATTACTCAGGGAGTCCTTGCCCAGACCAATATCCTGAAGCATTTCCCCAGTGTTTTCTTTTAGTAGTTTCAGATCTTAGATTTAAGTCTTTAATCCATTTTGATTTGATTTTTGTGTAGCTCTGTAGTATAATTTGAAGTCAGGTAATGTGATTCCTCCAGTTTTATTCTTTTGCTCAGGAAGGACACTCCTTTCTTAATGAGCACTGTTGCTGTTTCAGAATAGAAACAAACAAAAAATGTGGAAATAATGTGAAAAAAGATGAAGACAGAGATGGCGGAAAGTTTTTTACTTAATTGACTTCTTAAAATTTGTATATATATTTAGGAGAAAATATTTGAGAAAATGAAGAACTTTGTATTGAATGAAAACTATTCCTGTCCCAAGATTAAAAACTGTGTTTTTCACTATTGTTTAGTATTAATATGTATCTGTGGTAAAGTGATCTAGGAGAGATAACAATTTGAATCTCTAGATTCTTCTTTGATATTATTTTGTAGTATAGATTTAATTTTGACTATAACTATTCATCAACACAACAAACATTTTATGAACCCATTTATGGGGGAAAATAACCTACATTTACTTTGAAACAATTAGGCTTCTTGGGGACTTAATAGTATAAACCTGAACATTAGTCTTTAATTCATATTTAATTTAACAATTTAATAACTATGTCCAAAATAGCCGAAACTGATTATGACTTAGCTGCACATATTTGTGGAGGGTAGTATATTTGTGACATGTGTTAAAAATTACCATTGTGTCCCAAATGTATCAGATAAAGCTTGTAATGTTTGATTTTATGAAACCAATTTCCCTAGGTATTTAACATGCATTTCTAGAGTAATCAGGATTAATAGAACATTCAAGCTTTATACTTTATAATCCTCTTGTATCTACTATCTGCCAATTATTTTATGTATGGCATCTCATTTAGTTTTATCCCAATCAAGAGTACTATGAGAGTAGGCTTTATTACCTTCTGCTTTGCACAGAAGAAAACACTCAGAGAAGTAAGTATGTAACCACGGTAACACAGTTTGTAAGTGGTAGAGTTGGAGTAAAAAACTGGATATATTTTAGTCTTTTCCTTACACTAGGTGCCTCTCCCAACATAGTGAGGAAGTCTTTTAGCACCCTAAGGAGGAAGGGTAGGGGTGGGGTTACCTAACTTAAAGTCTCTCTGAATTTATTTAATAATAGTAACAAAATAGTTCTATTCCAAGGTTGCAGTTTATCCTGTGGATAATGATAATAATATATAAACTCTATCAAGAGTAAAACTGATCTCTAGTCCTTGACAACTATGTTGTTAAGTTGTTAAATAATATAAGAATAAAGTACCACACACAAATTTATTGGACATAAAACAATTTTTCTCAGCATGTAATACTAATATGATTTAAAATAAAGGAAGAATATTCCTCTAATGGGCTCATTAGCTGAAATCAGGACACTGATGGTAGAAATAGTGTCCTTCTAAAAAAAAAAATCAGAGGGAGGTAAATTCCATTTCCTGTTTGCTAGAGAGAATGGATTTCTTCTTGTCATCAAATACCATCTGGGCTCAGTGTATCATATTTATCTATTAAATGAACTGCATTTTTATTTATTGGCAGGGTGATGGACATTTTTATTGATATTAATTAAACACATGTCTAATTGTGTTGTAGATCTTTGAACATGAGAAATGAATGCATGCAGAATGTATATCTTTAACCTACTATGTACTTACAATTCCAGTCCAGGCAATCTGTTTTTGGTCAAGATAGATCCTATCCCCAAAATGCTTCTTAGAGGAAACTTAAACCTCCCCACAAACATTCATAGTTTATATTACTTTGGTTAAGGCCAATGGTCTTTCAGATTAAATCCAATTAAATGAAAACATCTAGCCTTAATTAACTGCAATAACAATGCCTCATTAATAACATTTAATATTAATAATATTAAGTATTTAACACCGAACAGTAATATCTTAGTACTGCGTTCTATTACTAGTTTTGACCCTAAGCTCCCATGTCTCCATTATGTATTTCACTTAACAAGAAGTACTATTTTTCCTTGCATGTAAATTAAATAAATATATTAAGTATAGATGCTGACCCATTCTAAGAATTTTTTATTGGGTCAAATTGTCATAAAAATTGGCAGTCCAACATTAGGAAAATGTAAAGAATGATAAAATGCTAAAGACTGAGCTGCTCCCATTCTTTTAGACAGCATGGGGATGTTCTTGGAAAGGCAGACAAAATATGACCTTTTTCTTTGATTCTGTTTGTGATTTTACAATTAAAATGTTATTTAAGTATATTAAAAATACTTATTTCTAGTTATCAAAGACTATTAGTGAAATGTCAAAAGGATTCAGGTGCTAACTTAAATAGCCAAAAATTGGTGTCATTTGAATATCATTAAGAATAACTTCAGTAGATTAAATCACATCAAATATCTCTAAATCCATGAGTTATAATGATGCAAAAAACAAACAGATAAACCTTCCCTGATCACCTTTAGATGATGCTAGGGAATTGCATCTGTGAGATTCTCAGATCCTCTGACACCAAATGGATATCTAACAATTCGATTCAATTCTGACACTAACTCCCTGGGGTTAGCATCAGACTCCACTGGTTTTAGAACTCCATCCCACAGTACTGCACACACTTCAGATGCCCCCCCAAAAAAATAGGGTGCCCAGGCCACCCACACTTCTGTCTGGACAGACTACAAACTCAAGGGTTCCATGATCCACCCTCTCAGATTTGATATTTCACTGGAACAGTTCACAGAACTCAGGAAAACACTTCATTTGCCTTTACCACTTTACTGTAAAGGCTACAATTCAGGAACAGCCAAATGGAAGAGATGCATAAAGCAAAGTATTGGGAGTAGAGAATGCAGAGCTTCCATGCTGTCTCCTGCCACACTACCTTCCCAGTTATGTTTTTATAACATAACTTCTCTCCCCACCCGCCATCCCTGGCAGTGGGAGAAAGGGGAAGTAGGACTGAAAGTTCCCATCACTTGTGTAACTTTCTGGGGCAGACCCCAATCCTGAAAGCTATTTGGGGGCTCCTCCCTGAGTCATCTTATTAGCATAAACTTAGGTATGGTCAAAAGAGTCTTGTTATGACTAACAAAAGATACCCTTATCACTCAGGAAATTCCAAGGGGTTTAGGAACTCTGTGCCAGCAACTGGGGACAAAAACCAAATATATATATTTTATTATACCATATCATTATTTCAAAGAGTGGTTAAGTAAAAGAAAAATAAAAGGAAAGAATCAAGACTTTTTTAAAAATTGCCTTGTCTTTCTTATAGAATTGAACCTCAGCATAACCAAATGATTGATAAAGGAAGTTTCTTTTTATAGAAAATGCTAGTAAATAAAGAATGCTAGAGTTAAAAAAAATCACTATTTTTGCAATTCTGATGAAGAAAAGGGTGAAAAACAATTCCAAAGGCCTTCAGACAATCTTTGAAGAATAGCTGAATGAGGTAAGTGGTAGGTATATGATCAGAGGTAGTAGGAGCCAATTATTTAGGACCTTGTTGGTAATGATTTTGGTTAGATTTTACTGATTGTGTTGGGTATTCAATGAAGAGTTCTAAGCAGATAATTTACATCCAATTTATATTGTTAGGATAGTTCTGGCTGTCATGTGGAGAATAGATTGGAATGAGGGACCAGTGGAAGGAGGGACACCAGTTTGGAGTCTACCCCACTGGTCTACCCTAGTCCATGTCATTGGTGATGATGGCATGGATGAGAGGGTTAGCAATAGAGGTGGTGAGAAGTGCTCAAAATCTAGGTATATTTTGAATTACAGTCAACATGATTTGCTGATGGATTACATATACAATATGAAAGAGAAGAGTCAAAGATAATTCTAAGGCTTGAGTAGTGGAATAGCTGGGATTATGGGAGCTGCCATCTACTGGAATGAGGAGGAACATGTTAACAGGATTTTGGATGTTTTGTTTTTGCCTGGGAGAAAATCAAGAGTTCACTTCCATTAATCTTTTAAAGAACCAACACATTTGACTTTGTTAATTTTCTCTATGGGCTATTTAATATTCATTGATTTAAGCTCTTTATTATTTCTTTCCTTCTATCTATTCTACATTTGTTCTTCATTTTCTAGCTTCTTAAGGTGGAAAGTTAAATCATTGATTTCAAAACTTCTCTTCTTATGTAAGAATTTAAAGCTACAGGTTCCCTCTAAGGACTGATTTAACTGCAACCCACAAAATTTGATATGTTGCATTTTCATTATCATTCAGATAAAAATATATACTTTCTTCTCTGACCCATGGGTTGTTTTGAAGTATGTTGTTTTGTTTATTATTGATTTCTAATTTAGTTCCATTGTGATCAGGGAGCATACACCGGAATTCAATACTATAAAATTTATTGACGCATTTTATGGCTCCACATGTGATCTATCTTGGTGAATATTCCATGCATACTTCAAAGGATTGTATATTTTGCAGTTATTGGGTATAGTATTCTATAAATGTCAATTAGTTTATGGTGGTTGGTGTTAAAATTTTCTCTATTTTACTGCTTTTTTGTGTCTAGTTCCATTAATTGCAGAGAGAAGTGTGTTAAAATATCTGAGTATGATTTTGTATTTGTCTATTTCTCCCTTTTAGTTCTGTCAGTGTTTGCTTCATATATTTTGCAGCTCTGTGCTCTGCATGCATGCTTTTATGTCTTTCTGATGAACTGACACTTTTTATCATTATCAAATGTCTTTCTTCATCTCTGGTAATACTCTTCTTGAAGTCTAGTTTGATAGTAACAGAGCCACATCAGCTTTTTAATGCTTATTGTTTTCTTGGTATATATTTTTGTATTCATTTACCTATCTGTGTCTTATATTTAAAGTGCATCTTTTATAGACAATGTGTAGGTGGATCTTACTTTTTTACCCAGTCTGATAATCTCTTAATTGGAGTGTTAAGTCCACTTTATATTTATGTAATCATTGGTATGATTGGGTCTTGCCCTACCATGTGGCTATTTCTTTTCCATTTATCCAATCTGTTATTTGTTCTTCTCTTCCTCTTTTTCTGACTTCTTTTGGATTAATAAAATATTCTTTGGTATTCCATTTAATTTCTCTATTGGCCTTTGAGCTATATCTCTTTATCTATTCATCTATCTACCTACCCACCCACTTATCTATGTGATTACATAGGGATTACAATATGCATCCTTAACTTATTCTAGTTTACTTACGGTTAATATGGTGTCACTTCATATAAACTATAAGAACATTACGACATACTACATTTATCCATTACCTCCATTCTTTGTGCTTTGTTATCATTTATTTTACATCTATATCATTATAAATCCCACAGTGCAATGTTATAATTTTTGCATTACATAATATTTTAAAGAAACTAAGAGAATTAAAAAAAACAAAGGAAGTCATTCACATTTCCTCATTTATTTCCATTTCCAGTGCTCCTCACTCCTTCCCATAAACCTGGGTTTCCATCTGGTGTTACTTCTCTTTAGCTAGAAAAAGTTCCTTTTACATGTGTAGTGACGTTCTGCTAGTGGTGAATTCTCTTGGTTTTTGTTTGCCAATAAGTTTATTTTGTTGTCTATATTCTTTAAAAGATATTTTCATAGAGTATACAAATCTGGGTTGAGGGTGTTTTTCTTTCAGCACTTTAAAAATGCCTATTGTTCATCTTTTGGCTTATACCATTTCTGAGGTGAAGTTGACCACCATTCACATTGTTATTCCCTGAATGTAACATGTCACTTTTCACTGGTTTTTAAGGTTCAAAGTCAATTATGATTAATTAATTTATAAATGTTAAATTTAATTCTAAAGGTGGTTTATAAAACCAATCAAGTAAGACTAAAAGTGTGTCAGGAATCAAAGAGTTGGTACAAAATGAGGGAGAAAGTAAGAAATTTGGGAGTTTTCTCCTTCAATGCAGAGAAGTATGACCTACTTCCTTGACATTTCAGATAAAGTTGGCATATTCAATAATCTCCACTTAATGCACGTTATATGCACAACGAGCCAGATTAAGAGCATTTCCTTAATGCTGACCTGAAATTCCCATTCTAGAACATGAGTTGATAAATTAATTCAGTCATATTTGTATGAAAAAAAGAAATTTGACATATATGTTTCAAATATGTTGTCCAGATATACAACATATGAATAAGAAAAAGTTTCATTTTTAAATCTTATTTTTATTTCTCAATTGATCACTTTTGCCCAGTCCTTCAATTTTTTTAAATGGACAAGGGTTATCATTTCTCAAGTTATTTTTAAATTCACTGTAAATTATTGGCTCAAATCAATTAGCTAGTTTTTATAATAAAAGATTAAAATATATTAAAACCAATATATAAGACTTTATTTCATAGGTATTGTGATATAAAAAAGAAAATTGACCTAGTTTGCCAATACTTTTCTAAGCAATCTTAAGCAAACCAATTAACCTTTCTGGACCTCACTGCTTCATTTGCAATACAAAATACAATTTACTAGATAAGCACTAATATCTCTTACACATTCTAAGTAAATTACGTTTTTTGGGGGGAGGTGAAGAGTTGAATTCATAAATATTAAAACATCACCAAAGCCATTTCTTAAGTCCCATAATTTTATAACCAATTTTATAACCAAACTGTAGCCTTGATAGAAGTGATGATGTCTGTAAAGGGGAAGAGGTCAGTCTAGAGCACAATTTTTTCTTTAAAAATTTTCTTTGACTATAGAACACAGGACTCTTTGCCAGTGAGCACTCATTTAGAATTTGTAAATTAAACGACTTACTGAGGACCATGCAGGACTTTTCTTTTAGTATTCCTTTCTTCATCAGTCAGCTTGAAAGCTGTTTAAAATCATCCCTGAATATGTGAAAGAAGACATGTCTATTTCCCTATTTCTGAAAGGGTAAAAATAGTATCTGGAAGGAGAATTATTTATTCTTAGTTGAGAATGGTAATGGAATCAGGATTTGAATTTTAAAGAATCTTCATTTTGGCCCCTAAATTTTATGAGGTGTGAAAAAGAGATACTTTGCTACTATTTATCATAAGAAAGATTATTTTAATATTGTACCAAAAAACTTTAGCTGAAATTTAATGTCATATTCCTCTTGAAATGTGGAAGATAAGATCCCTAGACTACAAAAAGTATCTATTTTTAGAACAGAATAAAAAGAATTTTGACAAATAGAGATATCTTTTTAAATTTTTTCTTTATTATAAAAGTAATGCATGGGCATTGCAAGATTTTGGAAAATATTTAAACTTAGAATTTTGATGATCATTATAAGCAGTTTTCTCTTACTAATGTAACTAGTCTTTCAAAGCTAAAATAGGAATAACAATGCAGTATGTTACAAAAATGGAAAAGACAAAGCCTTTACCTAGGTCCCCCAAGGAAAGATGTTTCAATAGCAGTATAACTTTATATTTATTAGATTTTTAAAAATCAGCTATGTCTAAGGAATTTTTAGGAATCTTCTCAGCATTTAAAAATAAGACTAAGAAGAAGGTACATTAAAAAAATCAATAAAACATGCCTATCTCAATTTAAAACAATTTTATTTACTACTATGTAATGTATATAGCATCTGATGATACATAACTGAAGATATACATTATATGTAACTTATGCTTCACCATGTGTTTTATAACTATTTTATCCAGGGCCCCAAAGGAGATCCAGGATTTTCCCCAGGTCAGGCTCTTTCTGGAGAAAAGGTAATTATAATTATTTGCCCATGAAATAAAATCATGGTAATATAGTTCAAGCATTTTAAAATCATTTTTATCTTTTTAAAACATAAATATCCTTACTATATCAGACAGAGAAGATATCAGAGAACTATTGGATTTTAATGAAGAAAGAAATATTTGAAGAATTAAGTAAATTATATCATCAGTTTAACTTATTTATTTAAATCTTAACATTAATTTTAGGTAGTGTCTACTGTGGCCTGTCATTGTGCCATCTGCCAATAAGGAGTAGATGGGGTAAAGAATTAGAGTAGGATGCTCTCCTAACTGCAAAGATGTTGATATACATGCACACAATAATATATACATTCCAATAAAATTTTGCACCATTTTAGGATAGTTCTATTTTAGAATACTTTAACTTGTTTAAGTACCACAGTAACTCTGTGAGAAGCAGTCATCATTATTTAGTTTTCTAGTTGAGAAAACAGAACTCATAGATTTTGAATGGCTTATTGCATAGATAGTAAGTGGCAGACTTAATGATATATTCAAATTTTCTGACTTCTGGTCCAGTATGTTTTTCATTTTATTATAATGCTCTCAACACAAACATATACGTATTTAGGTAAAAAGTAATTTTTTAAAGTAAAGATAGCAACAAAATCTTCATTGGGAGGAGGATGCTGTTTTCCAGTGAGGATCAATACAAATGGAGTCTTTAGGAGGATATTTGGGAAGATTTGTTTAGACAAGCAATTTATAAATGCAATACAATTATAGGATCTTTTCATTTATGTGGTATATATTCACAAACTTAAAAAATCCCTGGATAATTTTGGTGGTTCCTAGGTTGACGGGCTGCAAGATGGGCTCGCAGGTACTCTTCAAGGTGCGGGGAAGACGGCCATAATCAGTAATGTCTAGTCTGTCCGAGCCAAGCAGGTGGACCTCCCAATAAATTTTCGCCCCAATTACTTCCAGGGGTAACGTTCTGTAGTGTGGCCAGGCACAGCGGAAGGTACCAGCTCTGCCCCGGAAAGGGAAGTGCCCTTGCTCCTAGTGGTCACGTGAACCCAGCCAGGCCGTCACACCCTTAGAGATTCGGCCTGGGGGTTCCCACCAGGCTGCAGTTCCTCACAGAGAAGGGTAAGGCAGACCCTTCCCCAGCTGCTTCACAAAAGCACTTGTGGAATTTTTAAGAAAACTACTTGAGATTTTTAAAAACACACTAGACCTTGAGCTGATGGGGAGTGAGGGCATTCCTAGAGAAAAGAACCCATGAGAGAAAAAGGAGCAGGAGTATGGAGGTGGGAAAATATAGCCCAGGTATTAAGCCCTGGGAAAGATAAGGGCTGGGAGTCTCAGAAAAGGGCTCAAAAGGGTTCAGAAACTGGATGAAACTTGAGCCAATTGTGAAGATCAGAAATGAATTAGTAAGAGCTTAATATGCAAGATTAAAAGGAGCTCTAATTTTCAAAGCAGCTCTAGTTTTCAATTCTCTTTCATGATATTAAACCTCTGTGTTTTGTTTATAGGGTGATCAAGGCCTTTCTGGATTAATGGGGTCCCCGGGTATGCAAGGTAGTAAGGTAAGATGTAGTTTTACTTTGACATAATTATATGTCATATGGATCTAGGAGCTCTTCAACTACTATAATCTCATTTTGAAGTTGAGCCCCAAACCAATGTTTTAAGTTCCTTTTCAGCAAAAGGAAATTAGGATACTGTCCTAATCCAGGAAAGTGGTACCTCCAAAAGACAGGATCTTATGAACAATAAGGAAAGATCTTTCAGTTAATCATGGGTACGAAATTCACATGTAAGAGAAAGTCAGAGTCACTGATAGAATATTGAAGCTTTCCTCTTTTTAAATTATATTAGGGCAATGACTGGCTTGTGAGACTTTGAAGTCAATTTATAACTTTTATATGCCCAAAGTGAGGCTCATTTGCTTATAGGTAATACACTTGGATTTTAAGGGGTTCTCATTTTATTGGGAAATAATAATCTTTGCCATGATATATATATAAATGTGAGGATTGAAAGGTAGGATGGAAGTAAGGCTTGGTGATGGCTAGTAAAATGCAGTAGTTATATGCATATAACTAGTGTTTTTCTGAGGTAGAAAGGAGTGCTGATACACCTGCTATCATTATTTCATGAAATATGTTGTGCAGTTTCCTGGATTAATGCACGTATAAATTCTTTTTTGTTTGTTCAACTTGTTTTCCCCCAAACACTAAGTTGTTGATTTTCTACAAGGAATAAGGAAGTCGCAAAATTTCTTTCTAAGGTATTAAGGGCTCCAGAATATTGTAGGGCAGTATTTGACTTGATGCAAATATTTAAATATGTATAATAATGAGCTGTGTTGATGTCTTAGTGTGTTAGTTCCTTTCCTCTTGGAAGATTTAGGTTGCAGGTGGTATTCAGGCTTTGGTTATTGGCTCAAATCCCACCTGTGATTTTCTAGGTTCCATCAACCTTGGTTGCTTATCCTCTCTCAGCTTCAGTTACCTCATCTGTAAAATGTGAAAATAATACTACTCACTTCATAGGGAGTTTTGAGAAAGGTGAAATGAGATAATCCACGTAATACAGTGTCAGACAAATAGCCAGCTGTTATATTAATAAATGTGAACCATCAATTATTTATTTGGTTTCAGAAAGAATCCTAACCTCTTTTGCTTTCCGTCATAACCCCTGTTAAAGGGCTGGATTGTAAAATGATGAAAAAGGTTTTGATCATATGAGAGTATTTTCCATCCAATGACTACACACACCATTATTTTTATGGCTTTTAGACTAGTCTTCATCCTAGACAGTAGTTAGAGTCTGATAACACTCTTGAGGTTGTTGTTTGCCCCCACAGAAACATGCAACTGCAGAGTGATCATTTCTAACAGTATTAGTCTTGATATACAATCATGAATCTGTTTGTTTAATGCTACTCAGTATACCTCTGACCACTCATATATCTCTTAGGGAACTGTACTGACAGCCTCAATCAAAGATCATCTAATAATATGGATAGGATCTCAATTATTTTATTTGTTATTAATATTAAATATACAGTTATTGCATCCTACACAGTGACATTTCATATGAGTGAAGAATAAACTAATCATTGTTTTCTGAGATTAAATGATGCCTGTGGTTCATGAAATTAGCAATCCAGAAAGGGAAACACTAAGTAAATGTTGAATAGTTTTTGTGTAGAGGGGAAGAAATGTTATTTGTAGAAAAAAGGAAAAGAATTTAGATTTTATCCATTAAGACAGATTATCATTTTAATTTTGAAGTTGTGTTTACTTAAAGAAGAGGGTATTAACTTCTGGAGACCTCTGTATATGTTATATGACCCATTAGTATTTTAAAATATTAAGACATATATATTCTTTTTGGTCTGTGTAAGTCTAATAAAGTGAAATAGTAGCATTATTTTAAACAAACTGAGCCATGAAGTGAATGTCTTTGACAGATTTCTTTTTTCTCTTGTATGATTTTTTAAAAACTTTTAAATTTGGCATATTGTTAACTAATAAAATAAGCCCTATGGAAGTCAGGAATCTTGATATATTATCAGTTAGTAGCTGTTACTGAAGTTTCTCTAGAGAGGGTTTAGTTGAAAGTATTTAGAAACTGAATTAGTTTCTGATAAATGAAGCATCCCTGGTTTACTATTGTTTGACAGGAGTTCAGAGCAGTGTTGAAATATTTGAGATGATTTTGTAGTCTTTCTGAGAATGTTTTTCCCCTTTTCAGAGTCTCTATTAATGGAAACTATGTACAGGTCTTTGAAAAACAAGCATTGTAGAAATGCATTCCAAATGAGTTTGATATACTATTACTACGATTTGTTTGGAAGGGGAAAGGGCAAGACTGGTTGTTAGGTAGAGTGTTCAGGTAAATTATGAGCTTTTTAAAAATCAAATTAACTAATTTGGTTCAATTTTTGGACGACTTAAGTCACTTATAGTTACTTCCTGCAATTAGGATCCACGCTAGGAGAACCTAGAAAAATAGCTCATATTAGCTTTGACCTAGAGACCCCTATTGCTTCATCTTTGAGTTCTCCCCCAAAGTGATAGGTGAATCAAGATGAGAACTTAATCATTTTCTAAGTGAGAAAACTAAGATAAGCCCAGAGAAGTTAAGATAATTGCTCAGAGTCACTTTGAGAGTTATGGCATGATCAAGAGATAAAACTGATAGGAATCCACTGTGCTAAATGCTATTCAGTATGTTCAGTACTCATTATGAGAGATGAGTAAGATACTTGGGTTTTGAGTACTATGAAGTAATTATATATTTTTATCTGTTAAACTATTTTATGAATTATTATAACTATTACTAATATTAAAAGTAGCTCTTTTATTATGTGCAATGTTCCAATCTCTCTGCTGAGCCCTGTTCCTTTTAATCTTAAAAACAACTTATTGAAGCCAGGAGCAGCATCCCTATGGTCCCAGCTACTCAGGAGGCTGAGGTAGAAGGATCGCTTGAGCACAGGAATTCGAGGCTATAGTATGCTATTGTTGCAACTGTGAATAGCCACTGCACTCTAGCCTGAATAACATAGCAAGACCCCATCTGTTAAAAACATAAACCAAAAAACAACCTATTGAGACAGATACCATATTCAGTATGTCATAAATAAGTTAGTTGAGGTGTACAGGGGTTAAATCATTCACCCAAGGCCATACAGCTATTAATTTGAAGATTTAGCACTCAAATCTGGGCCTTTTTAACACATATGACTGTGCTGTTAATAACTTTGGATAATGCTTCTCTATTAATTATTATTTAAGTCAATATTTGTTAGGTATTGGTATTTAAGTAATTCTGACTATCTCTAGCATATATGCAAGAGAAAGTACAATATTGATTTTCATGAAAGCCAAGGGGACAAATATGATTTTGGATGACAGAGAATATTGACTTCATTATTCTTTTTCTGTGGAAAGTATCTGGAAATATTATAATTCTTCTAATCTAAACCAAACTCAAGTAATTTTAAAGCTCAAATGGCTGTAAGAAAGTTGGAGGAACACACTAACAATTCACTAAAACTGTTGAGATAAACAGAAGATTAATGTAAAAAAAAGTTTTGAAAATTAGAAGTAACATTGAGACAGAAATAACAAAGCAAACAAAGATAGCAATAATATTTTCTTCAATCTTTAATAGATTTTTTTTGGTTTGCTTCTTTCTTTTTTTCCTTTTATCCCCTACTCCCATTTTTAAAAACCAGCATTAACATCTTTAACAAGCACTATTTGCTTCAACTTAGCCACCTTCATGTAAATCTTATTTTCCTAGAAATTGAAGTATAGTTTCACTTCTCACTAATGTGTAAATTTTTGCCAAAAAGCAAATAAGTTGGATCCAGAGTGCATGCTGGGTTGGATGGAAGACAGGAGTCATAATTCTGAGCTTGGACTCAAGATGGCTTTTTAAATTGTTTTCTATATAGCTGATCAGTTGCTATATTAAAATTGGAAGACTTCTACTTAAAATTTTAAGAACATTAGCAATGTATTCAACTGAAACAATTTTTCTAGGTTCAAAAGGCTAAGCTACATAGGAGTAGTTATGCACATCTTAGCATGAAGTTATAAACTTTAGAGCAATTGTGAAATGTAATATACACATTTAAAACATTTTTATGAATAATGTATGAAAATATTTTTCTGAGTATTAAAAAATACTAACATAGTAGTATAACTATAGTAAAACTATAGGTAAGTTTTAGTGACAATTATAAATCAGTGTGAATTCTTATATTTTGATAGAATCATTTTAATTCTTTAAAATCTCTCTATTACATAGGAGGTATATAGTAAATATCTGTACAAAGTTGGAAAGGAAAAAAGAACTGAAAGCATAAAGTGGAACACAATGTAATTTATCAGTCACTCAAAAAGTATACAGGTTTTCATAAACTGTTTAAAGCAAGGACAATCCTAAAGAGCTACAATACTGAATACCAATGAGAACAATAACAAAAAAAAATCAGAGTTGGCGGAAAATCAGTGCCTGAAGAGAGAACTATGGAGATTTTTACTGTTCCATAGCTGACTCTATAGATCATCTCTCACTGGCCCATTATTCCTGTAAAACTGCAGAGCTATGTTTTGAGTTGCTTCCCGATTCAAATGTAATGCTCAAAGTCTAATACAAATGCTGCTGCTTAGGGGCTGTGCTGTCACCACCGTTACGGTCTCCTCTGCAGTCTGCCATTCCCACTAATGGTAGGGGAAGCTGAGAACAAGCTGAACACAGTACTGAGCTCCCCAACAGCCAAGCCAGTGGTTGCCAAGTGGTGTAGCTTGTGGGACTTCTGTGTTCAAAGACATTTCCCACAATCTGGCTCATGAGATTGAAATTACAACATTAATGATAAATTCATTTGGCTACAAGTATTTCAGTTTCCAGACGTTTTTTATAAAAATTCTGTGTCATTGGAATAAGATGTCTTTTGTCATTTAGCATCATTTTGAGAATATTCTATCATATTTTCTATATAAGACCTAGTTGAGAGGGACTACAGCTAGGGTTGATGGGACTACAGTAAAGGCCGAGTACTACTTAAAAGAGGTTAGCCTGTCAATATTGCAAGGAGTTTGGGACAAAGGTTGTATATTGTACACATGAGGAGAGTGTGTTATTAAAGGGAAGGTAGGCAGAATAGAGATATTTGTGTTGTATTAATCCCATAGTCCAAGCTCTCCAGCTATCTGGGATTATTCTTCTATTTAATATTTTTAAAAAAATTAATTAAAATCCTTATTCTTAGAGCTTTAGGGAATTTATTGCCTTATCCCAAAAAGTGTTTACATTCTTGTAGTTGTTGATTTTCATCTCATTCTGAATTTTTGCTTAGGGATTCTGTGTTGATCAGCTATGACCATCCTATCTTATCACTCTTTCCCAGTTTTACCATAGCTTTCTCTGGTTATTTTGGTCAAAACATGGTTATAGGCCTTTGTTTTATAGGCCTTTGTTCCTCATGGCATTGCTGACATGAGTACCGTAGTATTTGACATACTTAGTAGATACTTATAATTACCTAATTTGTAAACTAAAGCTGTTGCATTGCAGAGAAAGAAAATGTAACATGGACTTTCAGACAGCAATGCAGTAACAGTGGCTAAACATATACACTGTAAGTTGCTTAAGTGCAAGCACTGTTTTTCTTTCACTGTGGTATCTCAGTTCAGTGTTTGGCACACAACAAGCCCATATTATTAGTGAATGAATGAGCACTGCTGCTCTTAAATTCAAGTGACTGTGTCTCTTCGTTTGGTTCTACTGCAGTTTTCCACCTTATGGTCTGCATCCCAAAGCAGTGTTCCTCTCTGCTGTCTTACTTTCCCTGAGTCCTCTGGCTCCCAACATCCATCATTCCATTTCTACTTAGCTAACCTGTTACTGATCACTCAGTGATTTTGCCTTTCACATTATTATCTACCATGGTTAGCTCACCTTTGCCTCAGTTTCTCGAGAGTAGATAGAGCAAATGATCCAGGGAAGTTGCCCCAAACAAAAGAGCAGTTTATTTCTGTAGATAAATTTTGTCACTAACTCTGGAATGCTGCAGTTGTTTTAATCACATATTTTCGTTCATTCAGAAAACCAATATTATGTAAAGAAGATAAAGTTTCTTCCTTCAAATACCTTACTGTCTTCAAAAGGAGACAGTTAAAGGTTAAGCATCCTAAATCCTGTATCTGAAATGCTCAAAAATCTGAAACTTTCTGAGTGCCAACATGCCACTGAAAGGAAATGTTACGGGGGCATTTCAGATTTTGGATTTTCAGATTTGGGATGCTCAGTTGGTATAATGCAAATACTTCAAAATCTGAAAAAAACTCTGAAATCTGAAACACTTCTGGTCCCAGGCATTTCAGATGAGGAATACTCAACCTGTACAAAAATAAATCACAAATGTATATTATGCTATGGAAAGTGTATGATGAAGATATGAAAAGGATATTATAGGACATATTTGAGGGTTACATAAACTTCCTGGGGGTGAAGGGTGGTGGGTGCAGGGAGCAGAGAAAGAAGTGACGTCTAACTTGAGTCTTGAGGATGAGCAGAATCATCCTGATGATATTGTACATAGTGGACAGGCATGCTATCTACACATAGATGATGCATAAACAAAGGCTTGGTGGTAAGAAGCAGTTCCTTGTTCCTGAATCTTGAAGTGTGAGGCAGGAGGCATCAAGCGATAAAGCTTGAGGGGTAGTTAAGGTCCAAATTATAAAGGGATTTACATACCATGTTAAAGCATTTATCGTGTAGTAGAGAGCTACTGCAAGGTTTTAAGAAGGAGAATGCCAAAGGCAAATCCTCTAGTCTCCACAATTTCTTTGGAATTTTTTTGAGTTCTAGAGAGGAATGCTTCTACCTTTTTGAAACCTAAAAGTTTATAAAAGGAGGCCCGTGATAGAAAAGCAGGGTGATTATACAGAAGCTGTCTTGTGCTATGGAGAACACTTTCTCAAATATAGAAAAAGTGTTTTAGTCTTTTTTTTCCAGGAACATAAGTGCTTCCCATTCAGTGGAGGGAAAGAACACTCTTAAAAGGAGCAAACCATTCATCTATAAAGTTGAAAACATGCATGTAATTTGTAAATTTTCCTATTGGTATTCCTTGAGGAATGTGTTTGCATAAGTTTTTTCCAGAATGTTCACCAGAGAAATATCATATGTTGTTAGTTACTAGACTTTTTTTGTCATTCTTCCTATATAAGTATAGAATATAATGATTCAAATAATATTTCAAAGAACAGTAATATAAACTAATTTTTAAAGATAATGTGCCAGGTCCCTAGGTTGGAGCTATGTCAAAGCTTGAAGGTAGGCAGGTTTCCAGATTATCCCCTTTGCTTTTTAAAACTGCACAGACTCGTGTTTAAGTAGAAGATAAATGAGGCATATAATCAGAAATTTAGGGAGTAAATGTCTTTATACAACAGTGCTGATAACTCTAGTATATTACCAATATACATTTCAAATAACAAAAAAGTAGTCTTTATTCTGTTTATTGCCTTTAATTTCAACCTTAAGGAAATTGAGATACCATATTAAATACTTTTAGAATCTGTTTTCTACACAAGTAATTTCCAAATGCATCCAAGTCTTTCCATCAATTCACACATTCATCCATGTCTCTCCATCAGTTAATTAATGAGCACCTGCTATGTACCACGCAGTGTTCTAGGCACTCGGGATACCAGACTGAATAAAATAGACAGGGAGCTTATATTAAGCTTAAGCTTTCAAGGAGTTTATTACACCATCTCTAACTCTACCACCATAGTGTAATTTGTAATTATCTTTCACCTAGACTGTCATAGTAGACTTCTGCTTAACCCACTCTCTTCCACTGTGCTCATCCCAGAGTCCCCATCTTTGTTTTAGATCATATGAGGAAATGCATGTGGGAGCGAGCCTGAATCTGAGTTTTCTCTGATATATATATCAATTTTCTTGAATTTTTCCTATGTCTCCAAGCCTGAATTGACTCATATATCTGCCTTTGTTTTTTCATTCATTGACAGCTAAATTTAAAGAAAACAAAGTAGTGACTTTCTTACAGATTCCAGTAATCACAGAATTCAAGCAATAAAAATAAATTAGCAATAACTTAGTTGAATGCCATCATTTTACAAATAGAGACATTGAGGCTCATAATATGGCTAGTTAGTGGCAAAACTAGATCTAGAATTCAATGTACTTGGTCTGTTCTTATTGTTAGCAGTAAAAACAAAAATAAAAACAGAAAAAAATATTGTTTTACTTAGGTTCTTTTGATTGTAAAGGATGGAGACTTAGGCTATCTCAAGGAAGAGAGTGAGTTATTTCAATCCTCTCTGTAGCAATTAAGGAAACAGGGATCCCAAGGAATATAAAGCTAGGTGTGATAATGTGATTTGGTCTTATAGAGAAAGACATGATTCAAATGAGCTCGTAGCATCTTTGAGTATCATAGCAGCATTAGTTTGTAGATCTTTTACTGTGTATTTTTGTTACTATTGCTCTCTCTGCATCTGCCTTTTTGCATTATCTTACTTCTCCTCTGACAACAACTTTCTTTCTCAACACAATATCTGCTTACTCTTAATTTTTAGTTGTACTTTGGCTTTCTTGTAGCAGCTCAATGCCCCCACTCTTCCTCTTACCCTTTCTTTGTAAATCTTTGCAGCTGCCCCTCCTACTCCAGTGCTAAGTACCTAAATTTTTCCATTGTTGTTTTAATAGTTAAAACCCTTTTTAAAAAAGAAAGAATTTGATTGGCACAGTTTTTCTTTATTTAAACAAAACTGTATTCCAAGTGACCTTGTAGGATACTGGCCAGACTTTTTATTGTCCTATCTTAGATCAGGTGCCAACTCTTACAGTTGAGGTGGGTAGGGGAGAGTCCATGAAGAACAGATCATGACTGCACGGTGCTGCCTCTTTGTTAGGGTTTCTGAATGAAGAAGAATCCCTTAAAAGGGAATTGTACGTGCAGAAGATACCAGGACTAACATGTATAGTTCACAATTATAAGGTGCTTTGGGGAAAGTAAGCTAAAGAAGAAGTTGTGCCACCATTGCATTCTGTATCTCTGTAGGCTAGGAAGGAAAGAAACTCTGATTAGAAAAACAAAAGGTGGCCAAAAAAATGAAGCATGTAGCTAAGTCTCAAGGGTTCACAGAAATAAAAATAACTAGTTAAATAAATACATGCTTTTTTAAAAAAAAAACAAAAAGGAAATAGGCCCATGGTAGTGAGTCTCTATAACCTATGTGCCTCCTACCCTGTCTCCTTGTTTCTCACATTCCTAGCAGTGTCCCAGGGAACTTCTAGCTCTCACCCTCCCAGAGCTGCTGCCTCATCCCAGGGGGCCATTGCCACTGTCTTAGTGCTGGGGATGTTTCTTACCTCCTCTTATAAAAAGTGAAAAAACTTAGGTTTGTGGATATTTTTATTTGTGGAATCTTATATAAACATAGGGACAACTGAGCACAATATATCTCATATTTTGTAATTAGGCTAATCTTCATCTATCTTAAAAATGTAAAATCTCAGAGTAAAATTGAGTTAAACACTGGATATAGTAGATGTTATTGGTAAACATGTAACTTTAATAGAACCACGAGTTTGAAGTATAATTCTTATTGTTGATTTGTCTTGGTGGCCTATAATTAATGAGTTTGTAGATTATATTTGAGTATGAGACAATGACAAGCATATAAAGTAAGCAGAAAGGCAGGTTATACAATTCTTGGTACGTAAAACCATCAAACCAACATGATTCTATATGACTGGGGTCAAGTGATTTAATTTCTCAGAGCTCAATTTCCTCATTTATAAAAATGGGGACAATACCTACTTTATGGGATTGCTATAAGAATTAACTGAGACGTTCAGAAGTATCTGGCACAATGCCTGGCACATAGTAACTCAGTGAAGTTCATTCATTCCCTCCTTCCCTTATTTCCCTTCTTTCTCATGGCTGCTTCCCTGATCTCTTTCTAATGGCCTAATTACAAAGGAACTGGACTCCCAAAATATAAGCTTTTGCCCCTTCCCTCTAGTTTTTTGTTTTATTATATCCTTGTTATTTATATGCTGTACAGATAGCACAAAAATTTTTGTCTCCAAACTTGCTTCTTTAATTTTTCCAGTCTTCTTTTTGGTTGCCAAGAGACCACTCTAGTTAAACCAATTTACTGTTGTTTTAAGTTTAACGTCTCAGAAGCTGCTTAAATCTTTCCCTTATTATTCTAGTAGGTATCTCTTCTCACTTCCCCGTTGTCTAGCAAAAGCATCGTTTCCTTTTCTAATCCATTAATCCCAACTCAATCTCATCTGATAAACCCTTAGTGATTAATCCTGAATGATTCTTTTACAACATTAGACTGAAACCCTAAAAACTTGTCTTCAGTTTATAGTATATTAATTGGAAGTCTTTCATATTTGTAAGCTATGGTTTATTACAGGATCTTAAGTTTTATTTTGTTTAAAATCCTATGAGGTTCTAAAGAAAGGGAACTTTTTCTTTTGTGTGTACCAAAATCTTCTAGTAAACAGTATTTCAAATCACTGTTAATTAGAACTATACAAATCAGGTCCATAATCTTCCTTTGTTTCTTCCTGTCCTTTCTTTTAGCTTCCTTCATTTTGCTCCTAGAAGATCTTTCTAGAGGAAGAAGTCTGTTTTATAACTTTAGTGTTAACGATAGAGATCAAGATTGTGTTTTGGTTCTATTATTTGGAAAATATTTTTTGTTCCTAATTCCCTAGACAACTTTATACTACCCCTTTTGATGAACCTGTGAGCAGCCTCTTTCATTCAAGTTAGCTCATTCATGGGGTGTTATGACAATGATTTGGATTAGAGAAACTGTCTGGATATGGTCCAGTTTTTCAATAATTATAAACAGATTATGTCTGAGGGCATTTTCTCGTAGTATTATTGAACTAAGACCAACTTTTAAAAAGCTTCAGCAAATTTAACAGATCCACTGGTAGACATGAGCCTTTTATAAAGATGTACTTTATTTTTTATTCACACTGTGTTGTCATTTTAGTTGATAATAAATCATTCAAATAACAATCAAAATTAATTAGCAGTTATTAATAAGAATTAATTTATTATTTTACAAAAATTGAATTTAAACTTCTAAATTTAATAAATTAGTAACAATTAAATTTGTATTGATGAGGGAATCAAAATTTGGGACAACTTAGAACCTACTTTACTTATTTGGTTTATATGAATTTACTTTTCATAGCATGTCTTCACTTTTTTGTTTGCAGGGTCTCAAAGGATATCTAGGGCTCCCAGGACTCCAAGGTGAACAAGTAAGTACTGCCTTCATAAGACATGTATCTTCTCCAGTACAAAAGGCACATATTAGGGAACTCCACTGAAATATTATTTTCCCTCACTTTTTCAATTTGTCTTCTCAGTGATTTTCACTCTAGGTAGTGCAGGAAAACCTTTGAATTAATTAGTTGCAGATCTTTTAATATAAAAACTATAACATTTCACTATTAGTCACTTTTACTATTTGCCTAACATGTTTCAGAACAGTGTTTCTTAAACCTCTGTGGTTTACAGGCCCCTTTGAGAATCTCATAAATGCTATGCTATGAACCCTTTCCCAGAAAATGTACATAATCCATGCATACCCATATACACATTTGGTTTTTTGTACAATTTCAGGGACTTACCTGTTCATTAAAGCCTAATCCATAGCTGTTAGTTCCCTGACCCTTGCATGAGTGAATACAAATAAATTTTAATAAAAATCCAAATTAGAATCGTGCATTTTTGTTATCTGTAATGCACATATACACTATTTAAAACTCAGAATAGTTTTGGAACTATTTAGATTTTGATCACGCTTTTGTTTCTCTCTCTCACCAGAAAATAGTATATATCTTTATGTCATCTAAGAAAAAATAAAGTCATATCTCTTGTTTTCAATATAGTGTGTACTAGGCCAGTATGAATAAAACAGTGAAAAAGAGAAGAGATTAGAAACCGACTAAGGTGATGGATACCATTATTAAAGAATCAGCAAAGAGTCTCAGGAAGCCCTAAAAGGAGATTCAGGAAGATACATGATAAATAAATGATACCTGAGGGAAAGACATAAATGAGGAAACAAAGCCAATTTTCTCTTTCATTCGTGTTAAGTGAGACAGTACCTTCGGGTCAGTCTCTGAAGCACAATTTTTTAAGGTTGTTAATTACTAGACATGGCCAGCAAAGCAATAGATGTATCTCCAACAGGTGCAATCTTAGTTTCCTGAAGATCAAACAAGTGCTGAAAAGCATTTGAGCATTTAGAGGGAAAAAAATAAGAAGGGTAATAGGGATTAGTCCCTGGAGAGGAAAAAAAATCCCCAGAATACTGCTTTGGCAGAGATGTGTGGATTCCAATGAAGGTAATTTGATACTTTGCAAGTAAATGAAAAATTGGCCATGTGTCAGTACTGACCAGTTCTCTCACAACTGCTCCATAACCTAGTTCTGGTGTTATACATGTTATTATTCTGAGGGCAGTATACTTTTTAGAAGAGTCTAAAATTAGTTTTAAAGGCTGGAAAATGTATTTGGGAATCAGTTTTTGCTTTCTATTTTATTTATTTCCAGAAAAAAAAGAGACAAAATTTGTGTTAACTTTGAGGAACAACTAAAATAATTTTACATTTTAACTGTGAAAATTCTGTGGACATTAAGAGGAGCATGACTGATTTGCTAGAAGACATTCACTTCTTGAAAATTTGTAAATTATCTAGAAATCGGTCAGCAAACACTTGGAAAGGTAATTACATCATCTGTGTGAGCTCTCATAATAAGAGCTGTCATTTACTGAGCCCTTATTATTTGTCAAACTGTACTCCTGATACCAACTTCTAGTAACATATTATTTATTCAATATTTTATATATGTTAACTAATTTAATGCCCAGAAACACTAAGTTATTGTACTTACCTCCACTTTTAAATATATTCCTACACATTCTATTTTCTCCACACAATAATCCTGTGACCTGGGTGTTATTATTCTATTTTACTAATAAAAAAACTGAGATATGAATAGGACTCATAGTAGCAGTGCTGGGATTCTGAAAGAAGTCACACTGACTCAGAACACGTATTTTAATGCTCAGAGTGAGAACTGAGATTGGGGCAGGCTTCCTAATTTCCTGCTCCTAATTTCTCAAGGTGCTGGTGATATAACTGTATCTCTATTCCTCCATCCAATCTACAGATTCAAGTGAGCCAACTTTTCTTTAAATCTATCTTTAAGTGCAGAATGATTTGAGTTATGGTGTTTGTTTTGAGTTTCTATGGTTGTTGCAGTGATTTTAGCATGTAGTTGGCTCATAATATGTTTATGCCTTATAAAACCATGCTACAGTCTTGTTTACTTTGTTGACTGCTATTCTAGTGTAGCAAAACTTAGACATTGAATGGAATTCTTTTGTGTCTTTCTCTGTGCAGCTGGGTTGTATTAGTTAGATCTCTGTATGTTACCTTAACACTTTCTATGAAAATCCATTCAAAATCAGATTTGACTTATATTCTATAACAGATTGGCTTTTTATGGAAATCAGTTAACCTACTTTGACTAGGAAAGGAGTGGGAAAGGGATGATGTTTGGCATTAGCCTACAGAATAAAAACAGCCTTTTAAATTTGTTTCACTCCTTTCTGTTGGCATACCCAAATATAAGGTTTTGTGAATGTCTGGATATAGGCCAGTGTATTTTCTAATTGGATGGAGTATAAAGGAAGGCAGTTGTAAATATACTGGAGCAAATCTCATAATCAGAGGGTTTTCCCTGGAGTGCTATTGGACGTTATTTGCACTTCAAACCCACACCAGGGAAGGAGCCTTGAATGGTGGTCTCTGGAATTAGATTTGCTGACTTTAATCCTGGCATCCTATTCACTTGCTGAGTGACCTTGAACTGACAACTTAAGTACTTTATGTCTCATTTTTTCTCATCTGTAATCTAGGGATATTTACCTTATAGGGTTTTTGAGCATATAATACATATAAAATACTTGAAATAGTGCCTGGTACATGATAAGTGTTCAGTAAATGTTATAGGAATAAAATATTATAGGTAGTATATAATATTAATAAGGTAATATATAGTACATAAATATGTTTCTGAAATTCATAGGATATAATCTCTCTACATGTAAACCAGAATTTCTTTATTATATAATCATCAGAAGGCTGTTTATTCACATTCTGTTAAATTGTCCATTGTCATAACTCCTCTGTATCTTAGTTTCTTCAAATGTAGAATGGAGAAAATAGTATCTGTCTCATAGATACAAAGCAGATACAAAGTGCTTGGCACATAAAAAAGTGCTCAGGAAATGCTAATTGTTGGATCAAGGCAAGGGAAAGGGAGATAAGGGAGAGAAATGAGAGAGAATAAAATTGAGAGATGGATTCTGAGAAAAGTGAGAGAAGAAACTTTCAACTATGATCCTCCATTTGCCTTTTCCTTGATCTGCTCTTTCTATAGATTTTTCCAAATTTTTAGGAGATTTAGTGTTTCTATAATTAAATGAGAAGTAACAATCTTCTATCTACTTTGGAGCAGAGGGACAAAGTGCTATTTTATTATCTCTGTTACAAAAACAACAAGCAGGAAATGAATTTTACGTGATAAATGAGGAATCTCGAAAACTTACCATTGTTGTCACCATTTTAAGTTAAGTAAAGGCAGTTCAATACACATTCTTCTGGCATTTCCTTTGTTCAAGAATTATTTAATAGACCAGGTACAGTGGCTATAATCCCAACACTTTGGGAGGCTTAGATGGGAGGAACACGTGAGCCCAGGAGTTCAAGACAGCCTGAGCAACATAGAGAGACCCTGTCTCTACTAAAATTTAAAGAAAAATTAATGGATGTGGTAGCCCATGCCTGTAGCCCCAGCTACTTGGGAGACTGAGGTGGGAGGATCCCTTGAGCCCAGGAGTTCAAGGCTGCAGTGAGCTATGATCAGGCCACTGTACTCCAGCCTGGGCAACAGAGTGAGACCCTGTCTCAGGAAAAAGAAAAAAGGAATTATTTAATAGACCTAAATTCTGAATAAACTGATGAATGCATGAATAATGTATCAATGAAATAAAGCAAAAAAAAAAAAAAGGAGCTATTTTGTTTCACTTTACCATCCAGTTCTACAGCAGTTTTCTTATTCTTTTGGGTCTCCATCTGACAGACTTCCTTGAGCAAACCTTGTTTTAAATCAAGAATACAAAGCTGTCAGTTCCAATTGTGTTTATCATCTGTCTAAGTCAGTTTGAGCTGCTATAACAGAATACCATAGACTGGGTGGCTCATAAACAACAGAAATTTATTTTTCATGGTTCTGGAGGCTGAAAGCTTGAGATCCGTGTGCCAGTATGGTTGAGTTGTGGTGAGGGCCCTCTTTTGGATTACAGACTGCTGACTTTTCACTGTATCCTCACGTGGTGGAAAAAGAGCTACCTAGCTCTTTGGCTTCTTACTATAAATGCATTTATCCCATCATGAGGGCTCCACCCTCATGACCTAATTACCTCTCGAAGGCCCCACCTCCTAATACCATTAGGCATTATCATTAGGGTTAGGATTTCACCATATGAATTTCGAGGACACACAAACATCCAGTCCATAGCACTGTCCAAATTTACTATGTGAATTTTCAAATAGACCCATAACATGATAAAAATATAGACCACTTAATATCCATTTACTTCATCAGACTTGCTGTAAGATTAAGCTTATTTTTGGAAGGAAGAAGAAATTGGTTTTGAAGGTTACTGTCCCTCTTGGTCTTCTGAGGCTCATGTTCAGTTAAGGAGTGTTGCAGAATGACTGAGACAAGATGGAATTTGATCAAAAAGTTACTGATTATTAAGAAATGTACCAGCTCCTCTTCTAGAATAAATGTCTTGTTTGGTTATGTAGCATTGGATTTTTCCATCCCAAATTTATAATTACTAATGATCAATGTCTCATTTAGGGTCCTAATCTGAAAACATTATTTATTTTTATTTAGCAATTTTGGCCCATTTTCCTTCAAACAGGTGATACCAATCAGATAAACCATGTGCAGGACTCGGTATTTTTATGGGGAAAAATTCTTTCCAAACTTGTATATTATAAATACACCAAATTTGTTTCCTTGGGCTTTCTTTGGCTTTGTTGTACTGTTTTATTTATTTCATTTTTTATTTCAGGGAATTCCAGGATTTGCTGGTAATATTGGTTCACCTGGTTATCCTGGCAGGCAGGTGCAGTAACTATATCTACAGATGTCCTTTTATACACCTCTTCATTAATACATTGTGTGTTCTGATTTTGAGAATTAATGTTCAAGTGACAGCTGGTATATTTTTATTAAACAATGAATTACTCATAGAGAAATAATTTCAAAATCAAAGTTGTAAAAACCCTTTAAAAATTTTCCTGCAGAAAGTTTTGTTTAAAATGGGAGTGGATCTTTTAAACACGATTGATGTGATGTACAGTGGAACCTTCAAAATTAAAATGACCAAGTGTTTAATAAGATCTTAAAATAGCCCTGATGCTGATTTTATAATACTGCTACTGACCAAAATGAAGTAATAGAGTTAAGACTCTATAATAAATGTCATTTTTTAACAAGACAGTTATAAAAACTTAGGAAACAGTATGCCACTACCAAATACTTTTATCTAAACTGAATTCAGTTCTTTGTATACTGTTTTAAAAATTCATTCCAATAATCTCATATTTATTCTCCTCTAATTTTTAACTTTAACAGCTTGATATAGATTAATAAGCAAGTTTTCTTTCCTAGGTTTTCATGAATGTATTACTTTTAAAATTAATTAATTAAATGTATAAAATTACATTTATAATCTCTTTTATTTTCAAGAATGAGTGAAATAAAATCATAAAAGACAATCTATTGTTAACAAAATTCCATTTTTAAGCCTTTTACAATACCTGGACATATTGTATATTAAACTCCTGCCATCAAGTGATGGTATATTATCTGAAAAATATAAAATATGAATACTTAAACATATGGACATTGATCTGAAGGTTAAAATTTATTCATATTTTTAAAAATTTATGGGAATTATCTTTTTTTCTTTTTTTGAGATAGGGTCTCCCTCTGTTGCCCAGGCTGGAGTGCAGTGGCCTGATCATAGCTCACTGTAACCTCAAACTTCTGGGCTCAAGCAATCCTCCTGCCTTGACCTCCCAAAGTGTTAGGATTAAAGATGTAAACCACCTTGCCCAGCCAGTAATTTTAGAATAAGTTAATTGGAAATGTTTTCAAACAACACAGATAGTTTTCAATGAGAAATAATTTAATTAAAAAATGTTTTTGTACCTGACAATATATGTACTTTATTTAGATATCTAAAATATATTTGTATACAGATTATATTTAGTGCCTCTTCTGGTTCTGAAATTCTAAAATTCCTTGAACATTTGTAATCTTCTTTAGGTAAACAGAGTTCTGAATTTTATAGTTTTGAAAATGATACCTCTTTATATACCCTTTTTATTACTCTGTTTATCAAGTCTTCAAAAAGTACTGTAGTATGATGTCACTGTCTTTTGTTCACACTAGGGTTTAGCTGGACCAGAAGGTAATCCAGGTCCTAAAGGTGTACGAGTAAGTAAGCATTTTCAACATTTTGTTAAGCATGCTTGCATAAAAGTAGAATGAAATATACAAATACTTATTATTTTTACTCTTTTTTAGGAGCTTTAAATTTAGTGTAAGTTTGGCCTGAAAAGAATACACTTGTTTAAAACAGTAGTTATTTTCACTTTTATGGTTACAGAAAACAGTTTCATAGGGCTAGGTTTTGCATCATTATTTTCTATTAATTTCTACTACTTTCATAACATATGACAGGTTGGAATGTGCTCTATAAACATTTGTAGTATTACTTATATTTTTGAACATATATAGACCTAAGAAGTCATGATGAAAAAATATGAAGAGGTAAAGAAGTTCATATTAGTTCAAGGCTGAGATAATTTTATGATACAAAAACTGTCAAGAGTAAAGAAATATCTGTAAAGAGAGACAGAAGCTTATCATATTAAGAACATCCCATTCCACTTCAAAGCCATTAATGGAAACGTTAGTCACTTTTAATCATTAAGGGAGTAAAAAAAATTGCTGTTATATATAGTATATAAAATCAAATATATTTATATAATCAAATTAAAATCAGAGCTAGTTCTAGGAAAATTTAGTAAAAGTAAACCAAAATTTTTGTTTTAAATTTTTTTATTTTTAACAACTAGTTTTCTATAGTTTACATTTGCCTTATGTTATCTAAACTACCATTTAGAAATAAGTAAAGCATAAAGTATTTAAACAATATGTGAAATAATGATGCCTTAAATTTAAAAAAATTATTAAACATTTTCAAATACTTTCATATGTATTTTCTTCATTTATTTTGTCATCAATCCCGTGAAGTAAGAGAACAGGCCACCATCCCCATTTTACAGAGATAAAATAGTAAGCTAAGGAACTTAATTGATTTGTCAAAGGTATAGATCAGCAGTCCCCATCTTTTTGGTACCAGGGACCAATTTCATGGAAGACAGTTTTTCCATGGACCAGCAGGGAGTAGGGGGATAGTTTGGGGATGATTTGAGCACATTACATTTATTGTGTAGTCAGACCTCTCTGCTAATGATAATCTGTATTTGCAGCTACTCCCCAGCACTAGCATCACCACCTCAGCTCTATCTCAGCTCATCAGATATTAGATTCTCTAGTGTGCAACCTAGATCCCTTGCATGCACAGTTTACAGCAGGGATCATGCTTCTGTGAGAATGTAATGCTGACAGGAGATCTGACAGGAGGTGGAGCTCAGGTGGTGATGTGAGCAATGGGGAGCAGCTGTAAATACAGATGAAGCTCTGCTCGCTTACCTGCCACTCACCTCCTGCTGTGCTGCCCAGTTTCTAATAGGCCATGGACCAGCACCAGTCCATGGCTCATGGGTTGGGAACCACACGTATAGATGGCTAAAATGAGAACCAAGGTCTTTTCACTGTTAGCTCTGTACTCTTTTCTTTACACTATCTCATGCTGTCTTTGTCCTTGCATTAAGTAAAAATATAATGGGAAAAAGTTGTATTATTTTTACTAGAAATCGCACTGAAAGCACGTGTCAACTTGGATTTGGGGAGCAAGAATGAACTAGTGGTCAAGAACATAGGCTGTGCAGTTACACAGGCTCCCTTCCTTTTTTTTTCTTAAAACTTCTTTTAAAATTAATGTTATATTTTTATTTGTATAGATTTATTTAACTGTGCAAGTGTAGTTTTGTTGTTGATATATTGCATATTGGTAGTCTGGGCTTTTTGTGTAACCATCACTTGAATAGTGTACATTGTATCCATTAGATAATTTCTCATCCCTTACCCCACTCCTGCCCCACCCTAGCCCCGACCTTTCTGAGTGTCCAGTGTCTATTATTGCACTCTCTGTGTTCATGTGTACACATTATTTAGCTCTTAATTACAAGTGAGAATATGTGGTATTTGACTTTCTGTTTCTGAGTTATTTCAATTAAGATAGTGGCCTCCAGTTCCATCCATGTTGCTGCAAAAGGCATAATTTCATTCTTTTTTATGTTTAAGTAGTAGTCCATAGTGTATGTGTATATATACCACTTTTTCTTTATCCAATTATCCATTGGTGGACACTTAGGTTGATTTCATATTTTAGTGAAATAGTGCTGCAATTGTGAATAGTGCTGCAATAAACCCACGAGGACAGGTATCTTTTTGCTATAATAATTTTTTTTCCTTTGGGTAGATCCCCAGTAGTAGAGTTGATGGATCAAATGGTAGGTCTATTTTTAATTCTTTGAGAAATCTCCATACTGTTTTTCATAGAGGTTGTACTAATTACATTCCCACCAGCAGTGTATAAGGGCTCCCTTTTTCACTGCATCCTTGCCAACATCTGTTGTTTTTTGACTGTTTTAATAATACCCATTCTGACTGGTATACGATGGTATCTCACTGTGACTTTAATTTGCATTTCTTTTAATATTGTTAATGTTGAGCATTTTTTCAAGTTTGTTGGCCATTTGTATGTCTTCTTTTGGAAAATGTGTGTTCATGCCCTTCACCCACTTTTTAATGGGGTTGCTTGTTTTTTTCTTGTTGAGTTGTTTTATTCCTTGTAGATTCTGGATATTAGTCCTTTATCAGATGCATAGTTTGCAAATATGTTCTCCCATTCTGTAGGTTGTCCATTTACTTTGTTGATTATTTCTTTTGCTGTGCAGAAACTTTTTAGTTTAATTATGTCTCATTTGTCTATTTTTGTTTTTGTTGCATTTGGTTTTACTAGCTGCCTGACTTTAGATATCGTTCAACTCCTCTGTGCTTCATTTTTATTATCTTATTAAAAGGTGATAATGAAACTGACTTTTCAGGTAGTTGTGAAAATTAAATGAGATTAGCATTCTTAAAGCACAGTGTCTAGCATATGGCATATACGTACTATGTAGATTCTATAATTATTGTTTGAATTTGGGAATTTCTTCTATGCATGAGCTAATAACTCCAAGACATGTATACAAGATATATTTGGCACTGTACAGGTTACTCTTACTGTGCTTTCTCATCTTACTTCAGGGATTTATGGATTAATACTCTCTGAGTTCTTCTTTGTACTATTTTTGCATTGTATTATACATCTTTTTCTTGTTGGTTTTTTCCCATTTGTATTGAAAATTATTGTCTAGGCCTTTTAAGTTATACTTTTAGGTTTTCACAGCCAGCTTCATAATAGCATAAGAGTGATTTTTTAAAAAATCACAATCTAATATTGTTCTGATTGATTTAAGCCTGTAATTAGTCATTTTAGATAATAACAAAATAATAAACAACTAATTATTTATGTAGAAATGTATACATTAAGGAGACATTTCCATATTTTATAGTTTAACTTGGAAATTATCCTTTGGAGGTGTTGGTGGAGTCAGGAGAGCATTTTACGTTCACAAAAGGTCTTAAATGTAGACTTTTGATATTAACTTTAAATTTGGTTAAAAAAACAAAAATCACAGAAACACACTTACAGAATTATAAGATGTTTTTCATTCATTTTGTGTCCTGTTACTGGACAATACCATGTTCTGCATTATATATGAGTATTTTTATGAATCATGTGATAAATTATCTTTTGACTGATATGGTTATTTGATTTTATTTTTGATATTAAGAGAACTACTTAAATGTAAACATTTAAAATAGATTATAATTTTCTAGCCCTTCTTTGGCATTGCTATGTGTAATAATATGCAAAGTATCTCAAAAAATAGAAGTGTGTAGGACCTCTCTTAACCCTTTAGTGGTCCTCCTGGTGACACAAAATTGCTTCTAACTGGATCTATAGCCTTCACTCCAAAAAGCAAAAGCATATGTGGCATTATTTTTTTTTGTGTGTTCTTTGTTTCATGACACACTAAACTGTAGTTTAGTGGTGCTATTTGGAGAATGACCACAACCCTGTTTGATTTCTTTATTGGTACTGCTGACATTTTACTTGTAATTACTCTAAGTAATTTCTCATAGCATTGTTGCCTTTAAAATCTCTGATTGTAAAATGTTGTGTTTATGCTCTGTATAGACCATGTTGAGTAGAGGTCTGACTTCACCTCTTGAATTCTCAGTTCATTATCTAGTTCACTGATAAGTATATAGGAGTTGTGGTGTCTGTTTCTTTTGTTTACAACCAAAACTCCTGTTTGGATATATTAAAACAAAAGTTAGATGATTTTACATTTGAAGTCATCTGTAACTGATGACTCTGAAAATGCACGGAGCTTGTCATCATAATCCTAAAAGCTTTAGTATCAGAAATACTTTTGTATGCTTCATTTTAAAAGAAACATTTTAAAGGAAACATTTTACATTCTCAAGATGCTTGGCTTTCAAGTAAGCAAGTTATAGTTGTTACACTGTGTTAAAGTGAAATATAAAAGAACTAATTCTCTCTCTTTTTTAATTTTATTTTTTGCCTTTTCATGCAGTCTATAGAACATAAGGGCATTTTAGGTGTTCTTTGTATTCAAAGAAAAATGTTCTTCTTAGTATGGCTATACTTAACCAGCTTTCATACTCAGAAACTAAATCTCTCCCAAAGTTCTTATTATAGGAAACATAGAAATGATTCCTGAGACGTTTCTTTCTTTCTTTTTCGAAAAAAATTATGGTAAAATATATAGAACATAAAATTTTCGATTTAAACTCCTTTTAAGTGTACAGTCAGTCAGTAGCATTAAGTACATTCACATTGTTATACAACCATTACCACTATCCATCTTGAAAATTTTTTTTCTTTTTCCAAATGGGAACTCTGTACCCAATAAACAACTTCCCATCCCTCACCCTACCACCTCCAACTCCTGGCAACCACCATTCTATTTTATGTCTCTATTAATTTGACTATGCTAAGTACTTCACATAAGTGGAATAATACAATATCTGTTCTTTTGTGATTGGCTTAGCATAATTGTCTTCAAAGTCCATCCATGTGGTACTATGTGTCAGAATTCCTTGTTTTTAAGGCTCAATAATATTCCATTGTATGTATATACAACATTTTGTTTATTTATTCATCTTTTGATGAACATTTAGGTTGCTTCCACCTTTTGCTAATTGTGAATAATCCTGCTATGGGTGTTCAAATGGCATTTACTTTTTAAATGCCTGAATTGTTTAGTGTTTATTATTATGGAAGCATTTACTCTGAAAAGTTACTCATTCTCTGATTCAAAATAAGTAGACTTTATTTAGAACTTAGTAAAAATGGCCTCCTGTATTTCTGCTTCACATTCTTTTGTACTTTGGTTTTCTGTATATCCTAAAATTTTTACTTCTTCTCCCACCCCTATTTCAACCTCAGTGATAATTTTTCTCTTTATTTGCTCCTTAGAGCTCCAGTCTATCTTTAAGGCTTCAGATATCTCTGTCCCTCAAATCTTTTATCTCTATGTGAACTCTCTCTATAAATCCCATATCTCCAATTTCTTGCTAAAATAATTACATTTGAATGCCTCATCGTGACCACAAATTCAAAATGTCTAACAAAACTCATTCTCTTTTTATCAAACCCAACTTTATTATTTGTTTTCTATATTTCTATCAGTGGTTACTGATAGGGTGGCCTTGTTAATAAAGTAGCTAACAGAGAAAGATAAACTATCAAACAGAAAATAAAGAAAAATAAACTCACAGCACATAATTGCCCCTTTAAAGAAAACTCACGGCACAACTGTCCCTTTTGTTTTGTTTAATTAAACACCTAGGACTCAACTTGTTGTCTTCAAGCCTAACTCATTATCTCTAAGAGTTTGTTTTCATAGCCTAAAAAATCTGCCACTTTCCACTCCTAACAGCCTGTGCATGCCAGTGCACATATCCTTCTGTGCTTGACAAATCAAATAAACTACAGCAGCTGAGCCCCTCTCCTGCTTTCATCTCTGCACCCTCACCTGGAGTTCCTTCCCCCACCCCAATCTGGTTCACTTGGCCAACTCTAGCCACATTAAGGACTAAGGGACCTGAGGTTTTGGGACCACACATGGCCTTCTGGATCTTTGAGTGTGGCCTTTTGACTGAATCCAAATTTTACAGAACAAATTCTTTTAATAGAGGGATTTGTTCTGTGTAGTTTGGATTCAGTCATGGGGCCGTACTTGGGGATCTGGAGGGCTACGTGTGGCCTTGAGGCCGCAGGTTCCCCACCCCTAAGCTTAGTTGTCCCCCCTACTAAGAAACCTTTCCAAGAGTTTGTTAGGTGCCCTATGAATGGTCTCCCAAGCTCCTGGGTGGTGAGGGGTAGGCAGAAAAGGGCTGTCTTGTGATGTCTGTTTAGCTCAGTCTGGTCTCCCAGGTGAGAACCTGAACACCCTGAGGGCATCAGCCAGCCCTGCTTTATTCTTCATTCCCAGGGCCTAGGGCAGTGCCTAGTGCATTATAAATGCACAATATTTGTTGAATGAATTAATCTGACAGTCATACACTGTCATGAAAGACAGACCACCATATCCCCCTCAAAGGAAAACAGTAACAAGCAAAATAAAACCAACCCCCTCCTATAAGCTATAATCTTATATATAGTTTGCGGAACTAGATCATACATAGGTTGGGCAACTGTCATTTTACTTGTTGCTGAATTACTTCCCTGATTCTCCACCTAATGACTTCTTCATTAAGTTGACTGTTGGCAGCTTCATTAGAAGTTGCTATCTTGTCACAAAAGCAGCGGGTGAGTAAGCAAAGCTTCATCTGTATTTACAGCTGCTCCCGATAGCTCTGCTTCCTCTCAGATCAGCTGCAGCATTAGATTCTCACAGGAGTGCGATCTGTACTGTAAATTGCGCATGCGAGGGATCTAGGTTGTGTGCTCCTTATGAGAATCTAATGTCTGAAGATCTGAGGTGGACCTGAGGTGGTGATGCTAGCGCTGGGGAGTGGCTGCAAATACAGATTATCATTAGCAGAGAGGTTTGACTGCACAGAGACCATAATAAATCAATGGCTCGCAGATTCATATCAAAACCCTAGTTGTGAATGACAAGTGACAATTTAGCTGCATCTGGTGGCAGGCTTTATAGTGGCAACTGAGTTGATATACTTCAATTTTACAGCTGCATCTGGTGGCAGGCTTTAAGTCAGAATCCAACACTTATTTTAATCTGCACGTGGCCCATGCATTATTTTATTTACAGCTTCCATCCATGCCTCTTTCCTGCACTGCACATTTGTCTCAGTCACAGTTTTGGCAAGGCCACAAGCTAACCCTAGCAAAAATGAGTAAAAAACAAATGTCACTGGAGAGCTTCTGTGAAAAGGGGGAAAAACCCAATGTTGAGACAGCAGAAGACTCTAATACTGTCAACAAAATGAAGGCTGCATTGAAAAGAAAATACCAGGAGTCCTACTTAAATTACAGGTTCATTGCAACAGGTGATTCACATTCTCCATGTCTGCTTTCTATAATATGTGGTGACTAGCTATCCAAAAAAGGCATGAAACCTTCAAAACTGCTTTGTCATGTGGAGAACAAGAACTCTGAATTAAAACACAAGCCTTTGGAGTTTTTCAAAAGAAAAAAACGTGAACATGAAGAACAGAAGCAATTACTGAAGGCCACCACTTCATCAAATGTGTCTGCACCCAGAGCATCATTCTTAATGAGTAATCACATTGCTAAAGCTAAGAAACCCTTTACTATTGGTGAAGAGTTGATCTTGCCTGCTGCTAAGTACATTTGTCATGAACTTTTAGCAGAGACTATGGTTCAAAGGTGGCACATGTTCCTCTTTTGGCTAACACCATAGCTAGATGAACTGATGAAATAGCAGAAGATATTGAGGCACAGTTGTTAGAGGAGATCGATGAGTCACTGTGGTACGCAAACCAACTTGACAAGTCTACCAATGTTGACGAGTCTACCAATGTTGACAACAGGCAACAATGCTTGGTTTTGTGCAATATACTTTCCAGGAGGATGTGCATGAGGATATGTTATGTGCACTTTTGTTGCCAACCAACACCACAGCTGCAGAACTATTCAAGTCTTTGAATGATTACATATTAGGAAAACTGAATTGGTCATTTTGTGTCTGTGTATGCACCGATGGAGTGGCTGCCATGACTAGATGGCTTTCTGGATTCACTTCTGAATGTGAGTCTACGTACTGTGACATCCATAGAGAAATGCTGGCTAGCCGAAAAATGTCACCTGAACTAAACAACGCTTTGCAGGATGTAATTAAAATTATCAACCACATTAAAGTATATGCCCTTAACTCACATCTGTTCATGCAGCTCTGTGAGATGGACACAGAGAACGCGTCTTCTCTTATACACAGAAGTGAGATAGCTTTCTAAAGCTAGATCACTGGCCAGAGTTTTTGAGTTATGAGAGCTGCTTCAGAGATTTCTTTTAGAAAAACAGTCACGGCCGGGTGCGCTGATTCACTCCTGTAGTGCTAGTACTCTGGGAGACTGAGGCGGGAGGATTGCTTGAGGTCAGCAGTTCGAGAACAACCTGAGCAAAAGTGAGAACCCATCTCTACTAAACATAGAAAAATTAGCTGGGCGTTGTGGCATGCAACTGTATTCCCAGCTACTGGGGAGGCTGAGGCAGGAGGATTGCTTGAGCCCAGGAGTTTGAGGCTGCAGTGAGCTATCATGGCACCTCTGCACTCTATCCCAGGCAACAGAGTGAGTCTCTGTCTCCCCCACAACAAAAAGAAAAAGAAAATAGTCACCAATGGCAGCAACACAGAATGGGTTGCAAAACTTGCTTACTTGTGTGACATATTCAACCTGGTCAATGAACTCAATCTGTCAGTTTAGGGGAGAACAGCAACTGTGTTCAAGTGGGCAGATAAAGTGGCTGCATTCAAAGCCAAACTGGAATTATGGGGGCACCAAGGGAACACTGGTTTTTTGACATGTTTCAAACATTAGTAGAGGCTCTAAAGGTGACTGAGCCAGGGCCTTCTTTTTCCCAGCTGGTGCATGATCACCTATCTCAGCTTTCAAGAGAGTTGAAGCATTACTTCCCAAACAGAACAGAGCCCCGAACTGAGAAGGAGTGGATCTGCGACCCATTTGTGAATAAGTCAGGTGAATCAATTTTGTCTATGCTAGAAGAGAATCAACGGCTCGAGACTGCAAATGATGGTGGCCATAAAAGTATGTTTGGGACAATTTCAGATCTCCGTATGTTCTGGATTAAAGTCAAGGTAGAAGATTCTGAGATTACAACAAAAGCACTGAAAATCCTGCTTCCATTTCCAACATCCTATTTTTGTGAAGCAGGGTTTTCTGTAGTGACAGCAACCAAAATGACATTACGGAGTAGACTGGACATAAGCAACACACTTCAGGTGTCACTGTCTCCTGTCACCCCTAGATGGGACCATCTAGTTACAGGAAAACAAGCTCAGGGCTCCCACTGATTCTGCATTATGGTGAGTTGCATAATTATTTCATTATATATTACAATGTATAATAATATAAATAAAGTGCACAATAAATGTAATGTGCTCGAATCATCCTGAAACCATCCCCCCTACCCCCGGTCCAAGGAAAAATTGTCTTCCATGAAACTGGTCCCTGATGCCAAAAAGGTTGGGGAATGCTGCTTCATACCACGTTGTGACCATGTAATACCCATAATTTAGTTTCCACTTATTAATGAGAACATGGGGTGTTTGTTTTCCCATTCCTGAGATATTTCACTTAGGATAATGTTCTCCAGTTCCATCAAACTTGCTGCAAATGATCTTATTTTATTCTTTTTTTGGCTGAGTATTACTTCATGATATATCTATCTATCTATCTATCTATCTATATATATATGTATTACACTTTCTTTTTCCACTCATCAATTGATGCTGCCCCCACTTTTTAATGGGAGTTTTTAAATTGTTGTGTCGCCGTCTTAGCGCAGCCAGCAGCGCGTCAGTCTCATAAATTGTTGAGTTGTTTGAGTTCCTTGTAGATTCTGGATATTAGTCCCTTGTCAGATGAATAGGTTGCAAATATTTTCTTCCATTGAACAGGTTGTCTTTTCTTTCTGTGTAGAAGCTTTTTAGCTTAATATAATCTCATTTGTTTATTTTTGTTTTAGTTGTTTGTGCTTTTGAAGTCATAGCCATAAAATCTTTGTCTACACCAATTTCCTGACATGTTTTCCCTATGTTTTCTGCTAGTATTTTTATGGTTTTGGGTCTTATTTTAAAGTCTTTAATCCATCTTGAGTTGATTTTTGTATATCAAAAATAGATGAGGGTCTAGTTTCATTCTTCTGCATATGGATATCCAATCTGAAGAGAGTAGGGGAAATCCAGTGTATGTTCTTGGCACCTTTGTGGATAATCAGCTGGTTGTAAATGTGTGGTTTATTTCTGGATGCTCTATTCTGTTCCACTGATTTGTGTGTCTGATTTTATACCATTACCATGCTGTTTTGTATGGCATATATTATAATATATTTTGAAGTCAGATAGTGTGATACCTCCAGCATTGTTCTTTTTGCTTAAGATTGTTTTGGCTATTCTGGTTCTTTTTTGGTTCCTTACGAATTTTAGGATTTTTTTTTTTCTGTTTCTGTGAAAAATGACTTTGGTATTTTGATAGGAATTGCATTCAATCTGTAGATTTCTTTGGGAAGTGTGGTCATTTTAACAATATTAATTCTTTTGTTCTATGAGTATAGGGTATTTTCCATTTGTTAATATCCTCTTCAATTATTTTATCAGCATTTTGTAGTTTTTCTTCCAGAGATCTTTTACCTCCTTGATGATATTTATTCATAGATATTTTATAATTTTTGTAGCTATTGTAAATAGGATTGCCTTCATGATTTTTTTGGCTATTTCATTATTGGTGTATAGAAATACTACTGATTTTTGTATATTGATTTAGTATCCTACAACTTTACTGTATTTGCTTATTAGCTCTAAGAGTTTTTTGTGGAGTATTTTGGTTTTGCTAAATATAAGATCATGCCATCTACAAAGAGGGACTATTTGACTTCTTCTTTTATGATTTTGATGCCTTTTATTTCTTTCTCTTACCTGATTGTACTGGCTAGGCTTCCAGATTATACTGAATAGGAGTGGTGAAAGTAGATATCCTTGTCTAGTTCTGGTTCTTAGAGGAAAGGCTTTTAGCTTTTCTCCATTCAGTATGATGTTAGCTGTGGGTTTGTCATATATGGCCTTTATTAATTTGAGGTATGCCTAGTTTGCTGAGAGGTGTGCCTAGTTTTTATCATAAGGGATGCTGGATTTTATTGAATGCTTTTTCTGCATCTATTGAGATAACCATATGGTTTTTGTTCTTCATTCTGTTGATGTGATTGAGTTGCATATGTTAAATCATCCTTGCATCCCTGAAATAAATCCCACTTGGTCATGGTGTATTTACCTCTTTGATGTGCTGTTGAATTTGGTTTTCTATTATTTTGTTGAGGATTTTTGTGTTTCTGTTCATCAGGGATACTGGCCTGAAGTTTTCTCTTTTTGCTCTGTCTTTTTCTGCTTTTGGTATGAGGGTAATGTTGGCTTTTTAGAATGAGTCAAGGAGTATTGCCTCCTCTTCACTTTTTTGGAATAGTTTGAGAAGGATGAGTATTAGTTCTATTTTATATGTTTGGTATAATTCCACAATGAATCCATCAGGTACTGGGCTTTTCTTTGTTGGGAGACTTCTTATTACCTAGCCAATCTTGCTAATTGTAATTGGTCAGTTCATGTTTTCTATTTCTTTCTGATTTAATCTTGGTAAGTTGTATGTTGTATGTTTCCAGGGATTTTTCCATTTCCTCTAGGTTTTACAGTTTGTTAGTGTAAAGTCCATAATAGTCTCTGATGCTTTTGTGTTTCTGTGATATCTGTTGTAATGTCTCCTTTTTCATTTCTCATTTTGTTTATTTGTGTCATCTCTCTTCTTTTCTTGGCTAGTCAAGCTGGTGCTTTATTGATACTGTTTATCTTTTCAAAGAACCAAATTTTCATTTCCTCAGTCCTTTATATATATTTTAATATCTATTTCACTTAGTTCTTTATTATTTCTTTCCTTTTGCCAATTTTGGATTTGGTTTGTTCTTGCTTTTCTACTTCCTTGTGGTGCATCCTTAGATTGTTCATTTGAAATCTTTCTACTTTTTTGCTGTAAGCATTTATTGGTATCGACTTTATTATACTGCTTTTACTGTATTGTGCAGGTTTTGGT
This sequence comes from Lemur catta, assembly GCF_020740605.2. Classification (NCBI taxonomy): domain Eukaryota; kingdom Metazoa; phylum Chordata; class Mammalia; order Primates; family Lemuridae; genus Lemur; species Lemur catta. Next base: position 58,838,492 of record NC_059130.1, read on the forward strand.
ATGTAGTGTTTCCATTTTCATTTGTTTCAAGAAATTTTTTGATTTCCATTTTTAATTTCTTCATTTATCTGATGGTTATTTGGGTGCACATTGTTTAATTTTCGGGCATTTGTATGTTTTCCAAAGTTCCTCTTGGTATTGACTTTTAGTTTTATTCTATTATGGTCTGGGAATATAATTGATATGAGTTTAAATTTTTAAAATTTGTTGAGCCTTGTTTTGTGGCCTGATATATGGTCATTCTTGGAGAATGTTCTATCTACTGATGAGAATAATGTGTATTGCACAGTTGCTGGATGAAATGTTCTGTAAATGTCTGTTAGGTCCATTTGGCCTAAAGTCCAATTCAAATTCAGTGTTTCTTTGTTGATTTTCTGTCTAGATGATCTGTCTAATGCTGCGAGTTGGATATTGAAGTCCTTTACTATTACTGATCAGAGTCTCTCTCATTTTTTAAGTCTAGTAATATTCACTTTATGAACCTGTGTGCTCCCATGTTGGTTGCATATATATTTAGAATTTTCATATCCTCTTGCTGAATTGATCCCTTTTTCATTATATAATGACCTCCTTTGTCTCTCTTTACTATTTTTGACTTAAGGTCTATTTTATCTGATATAAATGTAACTCATCTTACTCACTTTTGGTTTCCATTTGCATGCAACATTCTTTTCCATCCATTTTCTTATAGTCTATGTGCATCTTTACAGTTGAGTGCATTTTTTGTAGGCAGCCATATAGTTGAATCATGTTTTTTGAATCCATTCAGCCAGTCAGTATCTTGCAAGTGGAAAATTTAATCCATTTACATTCAAAGTTATTGATTTGTGAAATTTTGTTCCTGTCATGTTAATTGTTTTTTCATTGTTTTGTATATTCTTTTTTTCTTTTCTTTTCTCTTATTGTCATTGTTGTGGTCCTGTGGTTTTCTATAGTTGAAACATTTGAGTCTTTTATCTTTTTTATTTATGTTTTTGCTCTATCAGTGAGTTTTATAATTTCAAGTGTTTTCCTGTTGGTAAATGTCACCCTTTTGCTTCCAGGTTTAAGACTCCCTTGAGCATTTCTTCTAAAGTATGTCTAGTGGTAACAAATTCCCTCAGTTTTTGCTTCTCTGGGAATGATTTTATTTCTCCTTCGTATATGAGGAATAATTTTTCTGGATATTGTATTCTTGCCTGAAAGTTTTTTTCTTTTAACACTTTGAACACATCATCCCATATTCCCCTGGCATGTAAGGTTTCTGCTGAGAAATCTGCTGTTAGTCTGATGGGGCTTTCTTTATAGGTGACTATATGGTTTTCTCTTGCCATTTTTAGAATTTTGTCTTTGACTTTAGAAAGACTATAGAAAAACTATAATGTGCTATGAAGAAGACCATTTTACATTGTATTATTTGGGTGATCTCAGAGCTTCCTGTATCTCCATGTATAAATCCCTTGCTAGAAATGGGAAGTTTTATCTCTTATTTTGTTAAATAGGGTTTCTAAACCTTTTGTTCTCTCTTCACCCTCTGGGACCCCCAAAACTTAAATATTTTGTCACCTTTATAGTGTTTCATATGTCACAAAGGCTTTGCTCATTCTTTTATATTCTTTCTAAAAAATTTTTGTCTCATTTAGTTATTCAAAAGACCTGTTTTCACTTTCTGAGATTCTTCCTTCTGCTTGATCCAGTCTATTGTTGAAACTTTCAAATGCATTTTGTGTTTCATTCAGTGAACTCTTCAGTTTTAGAATTTGTTTGGTTCTTTTTTTAATAATACCTATGTCTTTGATAAATTTCTTATTCATATCTTGAGAGTTTTTTTTTATTTCTTTGTATTGTTTTTTAGAATTCTCTAATAGCTTCTTTAGAATCAATAATTTGAATTCTGTTTCAGGAATTTCTTAAATTTCTCTTGATTGGGATCTGCTGCTGGAGGATTATTGTGTTCCTTTGAAGGTATCATATTTCCTTGCTTTTTCATGTTTCCTATGTCCTTAAGTTATCTGTACATCTGATCTAACAGTCACTTCTTCCAATTTTTTGAATTTGCTTTCATAGGGGAGGACATTCTTCTGAAGATGTATGGTGTTGATTGCCCCAGTGGTGGCAGCAGTGTTCTGAGCATGCCTGTCCTGGGGCCCCAGGGCAGCTTACAGTGGCATTAATGTTAGCAAGTTTGGGTGGGCCAATTCTTAGGCCTCCTGGTGGCTTACTAGATGCTGGTAGTGGCAGTAGTGAGCCAGGCAGATAGGCATGTTCTCAATCCTCTGAACCTCTGTTGTGGCATGGGTGATGGCAGTGACAGTGGCTGGATGACCATCTGGGTCCTGAGTGTTGTATGCTGGTGTTGGCATTGGTTGTGATGTGCTGGATGGGCCAGTCTCCAGGCGACCTGGCATGCAGGTAGGTGTCGGCTACAATGGTGATGGCCAGGTAGGTAGGCCCAACCTCAGGCCCCCAGGAGTAGTGTTTAGATGCCAACAGTGGTGGAGTGGTCTGGGAAATCTCCTCTTTCCCTGCCTGTGTGCTTTGGCATCAGGGTTAGCAAAGTCAGACCAGTTGGGCTTGTCCTCACGTGCCCTGATGGTGTGTATAGGTGCTAACCATGGTAGGTAGCGTTGGGGTGATCCCCAGAATGCTTAGTTGGGAGGTGGCAGTGGACACTCCTGCCCTTCCACTGGAGAGAATGGTTCTTCCACCGGTGACTGGAGCCTAGGTTGGTGTGTGAATAACACGTGTGCCACTCCTGCTACTTCAACCCCTGCAGTGCTCATGCCTGAGCCTCTGGTACAGTAGCAGATTCCTCTGTCATGCCTCAGCTCTGGGTACATAATAGCTGAATGTCTTTCACACCTGTGCCCCAAGGGCAGCAGCCTTTGCTTTTCTTGGTCCTTAGCCCTGGTGCCACTGGACTACAGGGCAGTTCAGTCTGTTGGGGCTAGGGCTCTAAAATGGTGCCTTGCCATTGCTACATACGTCTCAGTGAGTGTGTGGGACCCAGCCTCCCTGTGGCAGTGCCATTGCAGCTACCTATGTTAGTTTCATAGCCTGCAACGGTAGAGGGGCTCTCCCGTGGCTAGGATTGCAGGAGATGACAATGGGAATGTGGACCATTGAGGGTCTGTCACTTACCTTTTCCCCATATTTGGGAGTCTCTCTCTGCTCCCAGCTGAAACCAGCTGAGCAGTCTGCCTTGCTTCCTTCTCCTTTCTTGCTTTAGGTATTTCCTGTCACTTTTCTGTTGAATTCCAGTGTTCTCTCTTGGTTGATCTATTTGAAGTGTGATTACCTACTCATTATTTTGGTTCTTCTTGGTGGCAGAGGGGATTATGAAATGCCACTAGTCAGCCATCATGAAGCTCCTGTCTCCTACATTTTTTTTAATGAAAAGATCTGTAACTTCTGGAAGAAAGGCAGTTAGCTGATGGGATGTTATTCATACTTTAAGTTTTATAATTTCATATTACTTCAATTAAAACTTGAAGTACTTCTATTTAGCATTACTTATGGGATAAATATTCAAATGAAATAATATAAAGATTATTTTCTTGCTTTTAGGGTTTTATTGGCTCTCCTGGAGAAGCAGGAAAATTGGGACCTGAAGGAGAAAGGGTAAGTCTATTTCCTTCAAATATTTTTCCTAAAGTGATATATTTATGATAATGTAAAACAGGAATCATAAACTCAGATGTCAGGGAAGAATCTTACTGAGTGGGCAAACCAGGATTAAGAAAAATCACCTGCCAGAAATATAATTAGACTTTCTTAAATATTACTGAATTTTGTTATAAGAAGTAGTTTCTTAGGTATTTTAAATAGTATACATTGAATTATTAAAATATGTAATTATGAAATTTTTATTTTATAATTCACTAATCTTTAATTTGAATATAAATTCTTGATAGGTCTTGATTTTGCAGTGCAATGTCCATTAATGAATTTAGCCTCAGAAGACATATTTCTGTTTAATTTCATAATGAGAAATAGGTGTTCATAAACGTAGGTATGTATGAATACAGATAAAACCTTTGCAAAATGGTTTGTTATACTTAAGAAGGTTAATCAAGATATTTGTAGAGTTTTGGCATTATATCTTTATCATATCTAGTTTTCAGTGATATATAGAGTCCAGTGATTTCCCTTTGCATTCCTTCACCTGTCGGTATTAATTGAAAAAAGTAGAGTTGCATAATGTTATTATATTGTCATATAGTTTAAAATTAGAAAATTGAACCTTTAACTCTATCATTATAAGTATGCAGATCAGGCCAAAATTTTCATTTTCATTTCTGGAAAGTGATTTTTGCAAATAAAAGTGAACCAGATTATTTTTTGCTAAATGAATTTTTCAAATATTGGGTTTTTTGAGTGAGTAAATTAAGCCACATTTTCTTATAATTACCTGTGAATACCCTTGCAGAGAAGAAATATTTGAAGAGTTTAAATGTACTATAATAACAATCAAAATATCCATTCTTCTTTGGTGAGAAGATGTGAAGATTTTCGCTTGGTCAACATAGCAAGTCATTTCTTTCAAAGGTAGCAGAAACTACCTTCAAAATAATACCACAGCTAAGCCACTTAATCTTCATGTGATACAGCAGAGTAATAGACAATGTATCCCATGGATCATGCAAAGAATTGAACTGCTTTTTCTTAACCCAAAGAAGTATATCCAGTTTATATCCTTAATTATTCTTCTGCTCTTCTGTTCAATCCTTTCTGACATTTTGGCATGAATTTATTTCTAGTAAATGAGTTAATAAATAAACCAAAATTGTATGTTGTCACAAAATATTGTCATTTGGATATAAGAAATTTAAGCCCAGTGTTGACACTGACTATCAATAGGCATAGTGCTGTAATCCTACTCACTAATTTTGACCAGTCTATATGAAAATATCAAGACCTAACTCAGCACATAAATATAAGATCATTTTGTGATATTATATGTATCATGGGTGCCATGTCCTATTATTTGGCTATATCAAAATTCTCATTAAAACCATGAGTTATATAGCTAAGAGGGTATTATTATGTGATAAAACATTTAAGTATTAATACAAAAAATCAGAGGAAAATAATGTGCAGTAATGCTAATCACCCCTGAAAATAAATAGAAAAAGTCCTTTCTGGAAGTCAATATTGCACAAATACATACATATTGTGTATAAATATATATATACACAATATATGAAATATATACATATATATACACACATAAGAAAAATACTTATATAAGTCTGTTTGCATTATTTTTAGGTTTCCAGATAAGATTTAGGGAAAGGTATAGAACTTTTAGAAAACAATTACCCTATTGTTTTTTATAAAGGTTGGCTATATTATGTAAAGATAAATAAAAGTCTGAATGAAATGAGTCTTCTTGCTCACCTATAAACTCTCTTTTGATGTTCAGAGACATGAGTAGTTCTCGAATACTGTTGACTTGAAAGTGAATGGATTATTTCAATCAATGATATTTTCTAATTTATCTGTATGTACTTTCAATCCCAATCTTTATGGTTGTGACAGATTTCTTAATCTACAAGTCTCAAAGTGATTATATCAAGTAGCATGCTTTAAACAGCAAGTAACAGAAAACCCCAATGCAAACTGGCTTAAAAATAAAGAAATGTTTAATGATTATGATGATAATAGCAAATGATTTTTTGAATGGTTTTATATATGTACACATATATGTGTGTGTGTTTGTGTATATATATGCTTTATATGAATTAACTCCTCTAATGCCTGCAAAACCTAGTAAGATAGGTACTGTTCCTCTCATTATTGATGAAGAAAATGAGGCATACACAGAGAAAGTAACTCGTCTTAGACTATATACAGGTGGTAAGAGCAGAGCCAGGATTTGGACACTGGTATTCTGGCTCTAGAGCCTGGGTGCTTAAGTTTTATACCCTACTGCTTCTTACATGACAAGAAATCCATAGGTTAGGTGGGATCAAGGTACAAGATGATTTTGAACATAGTGATAGCATCATCCTTCTGTTTGCCTTTCCCAATGTTGGATTTACCCTAAGGCTGGTTTCCCATATGATGGCAAGATTGCTGGTGCAAAGGTCAAATGTGCCTTTGTTTACATTGAGACAGAGAGGAGGCAGACAGAGAGGAGGGCATTGTCCCTTAGCTATAGAAAATAAGACTCTTCTGTTTGTCTGGTTGTGCCAACTTTGGTAATATGCCCACCATTGGACAAACTACTATTTCCAGGAGAATGTCAGGACCCCATATGGAAATACAGATGGGATGGATACTTGAATAAAATCAGAATTTTGCTTTAAAGAAAGGGGCTGCTTCAATGAAATTAATATAGTGAAGCTTTTCTGAATATCACACCAGTTTATAGAACAATTTATTTCTGTTTTTGAACATACTTCATTAGTTGATATTTGAGAAAAAAAGCTCTGTAGTATCTGATTAATTAATTCAATAAATATTTATGACTTTTCTATATTCTAGGGCATTCCTGGGATCCGTGGAAAGAAGGGACCTAAGGGAAGACAGGTAACTCAATTCTTGGGTTCATTTTAGAGCAGTATAATCTAATTATGTGTTTATTTCTTACCTATTAAAAATTAATGTGTTTTTTGCTTTTGCTGTTGATCTCATCCATTTAACAGAGTTTAAATTTTGCCACTTGAACAGTATATCAAATAATACTTGAGAGAATGTAAAGGAAAATTTAGATTTAAAAATAACTCTAAATTTAACACTTCTAACCCTTTTACTATACCAGTGGAAGAAACCCTTTTCTCCATTGAAAGAAGCTAAAATGTCACAGAAAATACATGAACAACTTAAAACACTAATAGCAGCATTATCCAAACTTTTCTTACATGACCAGATAGAGATTCAACCTCATATTCTAGAGGTTTTTAAAATGCCTGCTTCAGCTGTTAGCTCAGAGATTAGTTTGCTATAGATTCTTATATTTTCAAGTTTAAAAAATCAAGGAAAATAAATTTTACTAGGTAATATAATAATTTCAGAGATAGGAGGAAATTTTGACGTCATCCAGTGTCCTATTATTTAACAAATGAGAGAACTGTGGTCCAGAGAAGCACCCTCACGTTACCCTGGCAGAGTTAGTATAACTAATTTGCCACCTGCTTTTGACTTGTGTTTTTATTACTGTTCAAATACACTTTTTAGGGTAAGACATTCTGTTCTAACTGTGTTCTATAGTCTATGGGGAGAAAAACTGAGTTTTTCCTAACAGCTTTTCTAAAATTGTGGTATACCCGAATAAAATTGTAATGATAAGGCTAAAGGATTATAGCTCTCACCAGAATATTCAAATCATTTTAAAACATTTTATCCACTGAGCTTTCTAATATTCTTTGAAGGTAGATTACAGTAGGAATTAAAGTCACCATTAAATGTATGTAAGTGTGGAAAATGAGGCTCAGAGATGTTAACAGACTTGCGCAGAATCATAGTTGTAAGTGGTAAAATCAAGAATTGAGCACAGCTACTCAGAATTTAAATCCAGAATCCTTTTCCTTACTCCTTAGATATTTCTGCTCTCTGTCTTATACTCACACTGCTTAGAAGAGGCATGATTTGTTTTTACATGACATTTAGCCACAATGTGATAAAATTATTTGTTTCATTTTAGAGATTTTTATGTATTAAGATAAACTTACCAAACAGTCAAAAAATACAAAACAAGCCAAATATTGTTTTCCTGCATTTATTTTCAACTTTAAAGCTAGTCTTAGAACAATTATAAGAATGGAAACTACCATCACCATTTTTTTATTCTCAAGCACTGTGCTAAATATTTGTATGCCACCTTGTTTAATTATACTCTATTATACTTGAATCCATTAGTATGGTGTTTCTTTGTTTTAGCCCTCATACACATTCCCCAACAGAAATACCTGTCTACTTATTATGTATAAAATTTCTAATTTAAATATGCAGATCTGGACCTTTTCAAAGTTGACAGACAATGAAGGTTATCTTCTTTATAATTGTTCTCCCTGTTCTGTATCTTCTAATTTTTCCATCTTCCTCCTGTCAAAGTATGCTGTCAATAAGAGAACTAAGAAGGTCATTTACAATAATATATAAATTACTTCCAATGCTTAAAGTGCTACCTTACCTTTTAGTAATTATTTTAAGTGAGTAGAGTCCTAAAATAAAATAATCTGCAGTGGTAGAATTTTAGACATTGGTGAGCAAATTCAGTGTTTTCTCAAAGTCTCTGTTGTATATCACTTAGGTAACCACCAATTTCATTTATTAATATGACTGCTTTTATATAGGTATTAACTGGATCTTGGCTTTGGCAATGTATAGGTAATTTCTGATCTCCTGCTCCATAATGAATTATAAAATTATCCAGAGAAATTTATAGATAACTTCTGGTTTCTTACTCCATAGGGAATTAATAAAATTATCCAACAGGATTTTATTTTATTGAATTCAACAGGGGAATTTAAGAAAACTGTGGAAAAATAGTTAATGAAATGATTACTGGTCCCTTTGATTGCACTATCCTTTACATTATAAAATTTGCAAAGTTTTAGTGCTTTAAAAATATATGCATATGTAATAGATTTGGATCCCTAGAAAAATTATATTTGAAAAACATATGTATTCCATTTTTCATAACTCATGTTTATAAAAGAAAATCATTCTGGTGTTGTAATATGCATGTATGCTATATGTACTTTTTCTTGTTTTTACCACAAAACGATTTGGCCATATATATAAGGAAAATATGAGTACTTACAGTAAGATACATTTGCAGCCACAAGTCAAATTATGGCAAGGCTGACCTCAGAAACTGTTCCAGAAAGTTATTCTATATATAAATTCTTCCGCTTATTCTGTTTATTATAAATAAAATAATATTAAAAATATATTATGTAACTCAGGAGTCTTGTATTTCAGTTTGTCTGGTTAAAATTCCATGAGAAGCAGTTATTTATTGAGAGGAAAAGATCTTTTTGATAATGTTTCCACTCTCTTTGATATAGTAAATATTAGGTTGTGAAATATGAATCTGGCCATGTTTTACTGGTAATTTATTAAATTATGTGTACTACCTGTTGTCAAATATAGAAGCAGAACTAAAAGATTCCAGGCCACCATAAAATAGATGGCAGATACCTATATATTTGAAAGAATATGATAGAAACCTGGAAATGATGAAATCTGAACGTGCCAATATCTAAGAAACTTTTGGCTCTGCATATGTCAAAGGCTGTTACTTTCAATTTTCTGCTAGTTTAAGAGCTATTTAGAAGTTTGTGATGATGTTTCATTATAGTACTGCTGTGTAGATCCTATATTATTTCATGTACTATCATTAGTAGAATAATATTAGAAGATGTACTTTATTACAACTGTCATTCCTGTTTAATTATTTTAAAGTAATCATTATGGGTTTTAAATGAACTTGTTTCCTCAAATTTTAAGTAGCTAGAAGCTCAGTCTTATGAACATAGAGAATGATTCCATTTTAAATACTTAGCACATATAATTTATAGAACAGTAATCACTGTTCTTAGAGAAATCTGCATGTTTTATGTAACATTTTATGCTTAGATTTTTAAAGTCTCTGAAATTAAGGCCAGAAATTGGTAAAATAAATTATTTCACTTTCCTTATGTATGATATGAAATGCTCTGACAGTCAATATAGTGAAAGTAATAGACATGAAAATCTTCAAAATCTGAGTTCAGGTCTTTCTAAATAGTAAATCATGTTAAGTTTTTTTGGACTACTGAGTTAGGTTCTCAGGTGTATACTAAAGCTCCATGTTTGATATGAATAGTTTGCAAAAATATTAATTGGCATCATATCATTTATACATATAGCACAGAAATGTAGAGGAGTAGAAGTCTTATCCAAAATGGTCTGATGAGTTAGTAACATTACTAATCTTAGATTTGGGAAGATGTTGGTATAAATCACATGCCCATAATACTGACCAAATGATCACTTATTCCCTGCGAAAACACTAAGCATGGAATTAAGTTGTTGTGAACAAACTTAGTGGTGTCTATGTTTTTTTTAAAAATGAAATTATAGACTTACAAGTAAGAGGTACTTCTAGACAGTTTAAATATTATATGAATGCTATTTAAATGAACATATTTTAAAATGACATATTATTTTGGTTATTCAAGAGGTAATTATTTTTTAGAAAGAGGTGATTATTTATCATTTAGCATCATATTGGTATTTTCAAATTTGATGTCTGTGTTAAAAGTTATTTCCATTTAAATCTTACTTCTCCCAAAGCTCTTTTTTCCCAAAATAAAACATTGTATTTATTCAGTGTTTACCAATTATGTTGATATTTGTAACACAGTGGTTTTGTTTGTTGTTCAACCAGGACCATTGATTTGAAGTAGGAGAACTGTTTTTGTTAGGAGTTTGGTATATATATATTTTTTAAATTTCAGAATATTATGGGGGTTGGGAGTTTGGTATATTTTAGGATCAAAGATTATTAAAAAATAGTTATACTAAATTCATTTGTTCCTTGGTTTTAGATTGTTGGCATTTGAGATACTTTTTTCTTCCTTGTATTATAAGCTGTTCTTGATTTCAGGGTCTTAGAATAAGGTACTTACTATTCATGCCAATTATTTTTAAAGACCTCGTGTAATCACAGTTATATATTAGTCAATTTATGTGTGTACTCATGTTTTTGAATATCAAACTATTGTAGCTCTTACTTCTCCCTCTACTTCCCTTCTGCACACCCTACTTGTCATAATTGGATCAAAATCCTTACAGCCAATTAATATATTAAAAGTCACCCTTGGGGCTGTAGGTGCCTTCAATAAAACTAACCTTTGAAGGTGGAGAAGCCCAAGAGGCTATTATTGATCCATCCTTTTGTTCTCTATCTGTGGATATTTGAGTTCAACTAAAGTTCATTCTCTAGAGATCTCAGATAAAAACCAATCTTTATTGGTCAGGAATCTTTAAACACCAAGAACTACTGTTCTATTTGACATGCTTGACTGTCTTTATTTGAGAAGCTTCTTGGAACATATTAGATGTGAGCTAGATTCTTTAAAAGCATAAAACCATCCTATGATTCATAATAGAAAAGAAGAATCCTGGCCGGGCGCGATGGCTCACGCCTGTAATCCTAGCACTCTGGGAGGCCGAGGTGGGTGGATGGCTCGAGGTCAGGAGTTCGAGACCAGCCTGAGCAAGAGCGAGACCCCGTCTCTACTGAAAATAGAAAGAAAGTATCTGGCCAACTAAAATATATATATAGAAAAAATTAGCTGGGCATGGTGGCACATGCCTGTAGTCCCTCGGGAGGCTGAGGCAGTAGGATCGCTTAAGCCCAGGAGTTTGAGGTTGCTGTGAGCTAGGCTGATGCCACGGCACTCACTCTAGCCCGGGCAACAAAGCGAGACTTTGTCTCAAAAAAAAAAAAAAAAAAAGAAAAGAAAAGAAAAGAAGAATCCTGCTTAAAAAAATAGGGGAAACAGGGAGCAAGGATTTATATGTATTTGATAACTTCAGATTTCTTATATTATACCTAATTTCTAGTAGCTTCCTTTTTAGTGTAAGGTTTTCAAACTTCATTCTGTAGTGCTGTAGTCAAGAAATGCTATAGTTGCTTTAAAAAAGAATTTACAGGGCTGCCAGCTTGATTTAATCGGTCTCTTTGTTGTACTAAGTTGGCCAGGCAAATTTATATGGCTCCACAGACCTAAAAAATTTATGCCAGAACTTGCCAGGATAGAAGATAAACATGAAATTGGAGATTTACTCTCAACAACACCTAGAAAACTGTTCAAGGAGTTCCCTCAGACCTGATAGGAATAGATTATAAATAATTAAATCACAATACATTTAAAGTGTGACAAAGAGCAAAACTGTACTCAGTTTTCTTCCTATGAAGAGAAAAATATCACAGCCTCAGAATGGTGGGCAAAATAACACCCTTAAGGCACCCAGGCTTCAGAGAGATGTTTACTTTTCTAACTATAGAAAGGAGTGCCTCCTCCTCTTTTCCCATATATCTTTCTGTTAAAATAGTTTATTTCAAGTAAACTGTATTTTGGCTTCTAATTTCAGTGTTAGAATTTCAGAGTATAAATTCTTCTGTTTGACATCTGTTATTAGTCTTTTGCCTTAGCCCGTGACAGTCTTAAATACATATTGCATAGTAGAGTCTCAGATACAAAGATTTCATGGAGAATTTAGTGGGAGTGTTTTCTTTGTTTTAGGAAAAGGATGCAGTTAATTAAATCATAAAGAAAGTGTTACTATTGCTAGAGGATTATGAAAAATTGTCATTAATTTTTAAGTGAGTCTGCTTCTTTCAGGAAAAATGTATTTTCTGAATTCTGCTTTACTGGGCATAGTCTGTAGTAGTTATATGTGTCTATAGTATGTCAAGATGCATGGAAGATTCAAGGAATTTCAATTAACCCCACCCACAGGTTGGGATAGGCATTAAAAGGGATACCCAGTGAACTACATCTGATGATTTGGAGGAAGTCTAGGCAGAACATGATTTCATAGAGATGTGACACCAGTGGCTAGAAACTTGGGCAGCCAATTATTTTCATTGTGGGTGACATAAGGGGAAACCCAGAGAGCCTTGTAGGGTTATCAAAATCAGAAGTTTAGAATATATATACTCAGAAGTATGAGCACATATTTGGCAGTTAGGCCTGGCTTGGGTTTGGGTACTATAGTCTCTGTGAGAGAAATTGGCAAGAATAAGGTGGGACCCTTATCACTGAGGGATAGAACATGATGTTGTGTACCATATCGGGTTTTTAGACACCAAAAAAAGGCATACTTCAATTCTCGGAACTGGGGTAGAAGGTGGTAACCAGTCTTTAAGAATAAGACAGGCACGTGAATCTGAGAACTAGGGCCCAGCTTAGCACTAAGCCTGCCTTGATGCTAAATCTCCAAGATTTGGGCTAGAACTCCTCACATTTCTCCTGAAGCTTAAAATAAATCTAAACTATGAGGGTGGGTTGACCCTTGGAGCGTAGATAAAATTGTCCTAGCTGTGAGGTAAAGAAGGGCACAGAGACTGGGTCAACACAGAGTACTTCACAGTCTAGCCTTTTCTGACAATGATCTTGTTTCATTTTTGAAGGATTTTTAAAATATCAGTATTTCCTAGTAATGTGTATTCATGTGTAGATTGTGCAGTAGTAACTTATAGGGTTTATTGTAGTGTTTCTAATCCTAGAAAAGTTTGTCTGGTCTTACATGTTCAATGCTTAGTTTTGGAAAAATATTTATTTCTGTCATCAGTAATGCCTATTTAGCATATATCAAACCTTCTATGATAATTTTTTATCTCTATTTTACATTGAATATTTTGTTTCTAAACCTTACTATAGAAAGAACAAAATACATTATCCAGAAGACTTTTTGTATTGCTTTTATTTTTAAAAATTCTTTTTTTTTTTTTTGCTGACAGGGTCTCTCTCTGTTACCTAGGCTAGAGTGCAGTGGTGTCATCATAGCTCACTGCAACCTCAAAGTCCTGGTCTCAAGTGATCTTCCTGCCTCAGCCTCTCAAGCAGCTAGGACTTCAGGCATGTGCCACCATGCCTGGCTAATTTTTTCTATGTTTTATAGAGATAGGATATCACTATGTTGCCCAGGCTGGTCTTGAACTCCTGGGCTCAGGTCATCCTCCTGCCTTGACCTCCAGAAGTGCTAGGATTAAAGGTATGAGTCACTGCACCAGCCCCTATTTTTAAAAATTCTGTAAATATAGTCACTGTAACCATTTTATGGTCATTTTGGTCCTTGTATTTTCCTAATTATTTTATGCATGTTATTTTTGTAATTTCTTTGTAGAGCTAGGAAAATAATCCTTTTGCTAGACACGCTAAACAAGAAGTTTTCCATTGTTTAAAGATATCTAAGTATACTATATGGTATCTATGAGTGAGCTAAACTATTAATATCACTGTGTATTCGAGCATATTAAGTCTAATATATGTCTTTTTTGGGGGGGTGGTGCTGTTTGCCTTTTTTATTTTAATTTCAGCATATTACGGGATTACAAATGTTTAGGTTACATATATTGCCCTTGCCCCACCCTTAAGTAATATATGTCTTTTGGTCTTAGTGTTTGATGACTGCCATGTTTGATAACAGTAACATCATTAGACCCAGCCAAGAGAGAAGCTTGCTCTGGGGAGTGCACTTCAGAGGGCCCTGCGTATCACAAACAAATACTATAAATGTTTTAAAAAACACTTGAGTGTCTCTGTCACTCAGGATCCAGCACTTAGCACTGACACTTCATGCCTTATAATCCTAGACATCCACTCCTGTTACTCTGCATTAGTTATCTATTGCTATAGGACAAATTATTCCAAGTTTGTGGTTTAAAACAATAATATATATTATTTTTTATAGTTTCTGTGGGTCAGGAATTTGGTAGTGGGTTAGTTGGGTAGTTCTGTTACTCTTGAGGTTATGGCCCAGATTTTGGCTAGGGCTACAGTCATCTGAAGGCTTGACTGGAGGTGGAGGATCTGCATTTAAGGTGGCTTACTTAACTGAATGGCCAAATTCGTGCTAGTTGTTGAGTGGGAGACCTCAATTCCTCCTCATGGGGACCTCTCCACAGAGTTGCTTGAGTGTCTTCAAAACATGGCTTTGGCTTCCCCAGAGTGAGTGGTCCATAAAAGTAAGATGGAAGCTGTAGTGTCTTTCATGATCTAGCCTCAGAAATCACACATTATCACTTCTATATTCTTTTGGTCATGCAGGCAGCTATAATTCATGATGGAAGGGGACTACACAAGAGCATGAATACCAGCAAGCAAGGATCACTGGGGTCCACATTAACACTGGCTACCAGAGCTTAATAATGTTTAGGCCTCAAAGAAATTCTTCTGCACATCTCTTGCCTGTATCTTACTGTCTGAATGCCGTGAAGGTTTGTAGGTAGTACCATTGCTGATACTGGAGACAGAATCTTTAAGATTGTGTTGAGGATTTGAGCAGGCAAACAGAAGCACTTAGGTATGAGGAAAGATAAATTATCTAATTTTTTTCTCAGTATGAATGTAATAAGGTCTTGAATGATGAAATATTGTTTCACAGCTTCTATTTTTGGCTCTTCTTTTTTTCTTATTTATGGTTTTAGAGGTAGTAGAATTAGTGCAATATTTGCAACATTTGCATTCGGAGCCTGAGAAGCATTTTGCACTACTAAACAAGTCATATTATTATTAGATTTACATTTATATGGGTATGGACACAAAATTCATGAAACATGATAAAAATTTTTTATATTGACACCTAGATAGACATAAAATGCTAGAATGAAAAAGTTTTAAAAATACAGATATTTAATAAGATTAAGTTAAATTTTTTAAAAAGTAAATACAAAATTTTTATATATTTAACTTTATTATTAATTATAATTTGCAATAGAAAATAGATAGCCTTAGAAAATCTTCAAAGAGGTGATCTACTTAAATTTTTAAAAACTAGAACCATGGCAGTAGACTGATATTGAGCATTACCTACAGTAAAAATTGCAAATAAGACCTTATTCATTTTCTATTTAAAGAAGATTTAATTATCAAATTACTTTTCTATTTGTGTTGCTACAAAACAAATACCACAAACTTAACAGATTAAAACAACACCCATTTATTATCTCACAAGTTTATGGTCAGGGATCCAGGTATTACTTACCTAAATCTTCTGCTCAGGTCATAAGGCTACAATCAAAGTGTCAGCTGGGCTGCATTATCATCTGGAGGCTTGACTGGGGAAAAGTTCAGTTCCAGACTTACTCAGGTTGTGGGAAGAATTTATTATCTTGAGGTTGTAGAACCAAGGGCCCTGTACTTTTGCTGACTCTTGGCTATAGACTATCCTCAGGTCCAATAGAATAGCCGTAGTTCCCAGAGGTCACCCACAGTTTCTTACCATGTTGACTTCTCCAACAAAGCTGCTTACTTTATCAAACTCACAAGGGAACCTCCCAGTTCCAGGCTGCTAAGACAGAATCTTATGTAGTGTAACATAATCATAGCAAGGGCATCCCATCACCTTTGCTATGTGTTAGATGAAGCAAGTACTACCCATACTCAGTGGGAGGATATCATACAAAAGGGTGAACAAACTGCAGGTGGGAATAATTAGAGATTATTTTAAAGTCTATCCATCCCACTGATCAGTGGACATGAGCAAGAAAATTATTCACAACTGCAAGAGATTAGATGAAACCCCTGAAACACCATTCTTTATAACATAACATTTTATGACTGATTGAAATGATCTCAATATGAAAAAGAGAACTATATACAGTGTAGAAGCAACAGTGCAACTCTGACATACCCATTAGAAGATGAAGAGTACATTCAAGACATTGGCAAATTGGACAAAGCAAGGCAAAGACTCTAGATCTTTCCTGTCTCTACTGGATGATAATCCTGGAAAATGGCCATTACATCATTTGGTAGTGTGAAGGTATTTGGGGGAAAGCACAATGTGATTTAAATTTATGATTATAATTTTCTACTAGGCAAATATGACAAAGTATAGTATTTCATTTTGCACAAATTCTTTCAGGTGGAGAAAGAAACTGTGGAAACTGTCTTTTATATTCTAAGATCAAAGGCAAAGTAGTTTGTCACTACTGTTCCATATTTCACAATCAATCTTGAAGATTATTTTCCAGACACGAAGCTATGTGGCTATAGGTTCATGATTAAAAGAATATGGTACCTTATCTGTATTTAAAAAAAATGAAACACAGTATGCATGTGGTTACTAGAACTGAAACAACCAAATAAACAGCAAGCAAACAATGAAATATTCAACAATATAAAACATTGGCATAATGTTCTTTAAAAGAAAATATTATGTGTCTAATATATAGCGCAATAAAATGATGCTTTCTATGGCTTAAACAATAAAAAATGTTTAGATTTAGTAGAAATTACTTCAAAAATTGATAATATAATGATCAACATGTAAGAAAGATAAAAATAAAATAAATTACCTTTAGCACAGAGAATTTAAAATTAAATGTTTAATAGGTAGTAAAATGAGAGGAGAAACAATACATAAAAATTTTAAAAGTAGGTATTCCTCAGCTTAACTAAATTATTTCAGGGGCAAAATCAAGATGAACAGCTAATACTTATACATGTTGTTGAACTACCAGAACAGGAAGTTGAAATTAACAGATATTTTATTGTTTTTATGCTGGTTGTAGAAAGTACAGGTTTTATGATAAGTGAAGAATTGATCACAGTTCTTTCCTGTCTTCCCTCTCTCAGGTGGGGAGAAATCACTAATTTTGTGGGAAGCTGAGCTGGTGAGCAGCTCCTCCCACCTGCTTAGGGTGGCTTGGGGAGGTGGAATTAAGTCCCAAATAGCATATCCTCTAGGAATCCTGAGTGAATCCCTAAGGATATTTTCAGCAATCTTGTTCCTTGTTCACAGTGATTAATAATTTCTTTTTTAGGAAATTTATTAAAATATAATTCACATACCATAAAATTCACCCCTTTAAAGTGTATAATTTGGTGGGTTTTCATATATTCAGAGTTCTATAGCCATCATACTATCTAATTTTAGAACACTTTCATCGCCCTGAAAAGAAATCCCATACTCATCAGCAGTCAGTCATTCTCCATTTCTCCCCAACATCACCAGCCCTAGGCAACCACTAATCTACTTCATATGTCTATGTATTTGCCTATTCTGGATATTTCACATTAATGGAATCATGCAATGTGTCTCCCATTCTTTATTATTTCACTGAGGTTTCTGGAAAACCTACTTAGGATCTATATAAAAAAAATCAATCATCTCTAATGTTTCAGATTTATTACAGCATTTTTCCTCTTCTTTTTCCATTACCTGTGCATCATAAATACTTTCAAATATCCATATTAGGTCATACTGAATAGAATGATGTATTGTGGATTTATAAGCTAGTTGACAACAGAATTTGACTTCCAAGGATGCAGGTTCCTACTTGAATTTCAACTGACTTTGAAGGAGGTATGGCTACAATATGTTTGACTACACAGATGGTTTTTACATTATCCTCTGATTACAGAATAAGAGAAACTATGCTTCTAGTATGAGTTAACTAAGTTTTAGAAACATTATACCTTTTTTCCATTTTTGTTATTAGAAACATCATACATTTTTTGCCATTCTTTAACTATCTTTTAAATTTAACCCATTCTTATTTGTACTGGTGATCCAGTGATTTTTGGTAATCTGTTAAATATGTAATATTTAATACTGGCTTGCCTAAAGAGATTATGATAATCTAATGATATACTTTTATTTTGTTATTATGAATTTTTATAAATGAATATTATGAAAATGTTTACAACTGTATGTCTTCTAAAGTATTTTATAAATAGCCTTTTAAAAGTGAGCTTTAAAGTTGAGGAATGATCTTTAGAGAAAACTTTAGCATTTAATGTAAGAGTAGTTGAGTATGAGTTATTTTATAATAAGAAAGTTTGTTACTTTGCTATCCTTCATAGTCTTACAGTGTAGAATTCTCAGCAGGCATTTAGGACACTTTAATTTTCACCACATTTTGTGTTTGTAGTATTTGTGTATTATACCTTTCTCCAAGAAAATTGTACTTACAGGACTTTTTGTTTTACATGTTATATCTTGAAATGATGACTTAAAGTATTTAGTATAGCATGGTAGAAAGAGCATGGGCTCTAGAATTAGACTGCCTCCATTCAAATCTCAGTCCTACTCATCTCTAGTGGTCTGACCTTATGCAAGTGACTTGCCCTCTCTGTGCTTTAATGTTCTCAACTGCAACATGAAGATATTAATTAGTACCCAGTGACTAGACTTGTGAAGATGAAATGAAGTCTATATATATAATTATATGCATATGAAATCCTTAGCACATGGTAAGTGCTTAAGAATATTAGCTATTTTATTCTTTGTGGTGTGTGGATATAGGAACAGTGTAAAAGAGCAGAGATAACTTGAGACTGGTCAGCCAGAAATTGTGGTTATGTTCCCTCTCATTTAGTGATTTTCTATGTAATGATGAACAAATTTCTTCTCCAACTTAGCTTTCTGTACATATTATGTGACATGTAAAATAATTTTTATAAAATTTAGAAATACTGTAGTTAAAATCAATGAAGTGTTATGCAAAAAGTGCAAGTATTTGTTGCATTATAGTTTAGGGGCTAGGAAATAAATATTTTCTATTACTAATTTTTTTTATTAGAAAATATAGCAAAAAAATGAATTCTTTATATATGTTGGCTTTAACGGCATTCTTCTTCTTTCCCTGTGCCAGGGTTTTCCAGGTGACTTTGGAGACAGAGGCCCAGCTGGTCTTGATGGTAGTCCTGTGAGTACATTATGATGGTCCAATCTTGCCTTCTAACATCATTCATCCTCCATAGCAATTGCACTCACCATCCTCATTATCATATTTTTGAGTAAGCACTATTGGCCAGTTTCCTTACCACTCTGCATACTCTAATTTGTGATTTTTCAACATAGGAAATAAGTCAAAAGTGCTTTAGATAAACTTTGTCATGACAGACAATCAGTAAAATTATTTGGCCGGGCGTGGTGGCTCACGCCTGTAATCCTAGCCCTCTGGGAGGCCGAGGCGGGTGGATGGCTCGAGGTCAGGAGTTCGAGACCAGCCTGAGCGAGACCCCGTCTCTACTAAAAATAGATATAAAAATCATCTGGACAACTAAAAATATATATAGAAAAAATTAGCCGGGCATGGTGGTGCATGCCTGTAGTCCCAGCTACTCAGGAGGCTGAGGCAGTAGGATGGCTTAAGCCCAGGAGTTTGAGGTTGCTGTGAGCTAGGCTAATGCCACGGCACTCACTCTAGCCGGGGCAACAAAGTGAGACTCTGTCTCAAAAAAAAAAAAAAAAAAATTATTTGACCATGTTAAGTGTGACTGTGTAAGTAAAATATTAAAAATATGTGATCACAATATTGACTTTTATACATGAAGGTACTAATAAGCCTCATGTAAACATTGTCACTAGTGATCACTCTTTTAAACTCAGACCTGTCATAGATCTACCTTAGTGTTTTATAGAGAAGTTTTCTACTTTGGGATTATCCAAATATCGATACTGAGATTGAGGAAGAGTTACTGTTCTAAAATTAGTACTATAATTATATTATCAAAGAATGATGATGGGTTGCTACTTTTTGACAATAGGTGGATATAGCTTCACTTTTTGCCCTCAAAAGCATCCAATAGCTATCCCCCAATCTATGTCATACACATTTTCTTTTCATAAGATTTTAAAGTTCATTAGAATCAACCATAAAAACCTTGTAGCCTAAATTAGGAATAGTTCCTATATTTAGACATATGTAAATCATTAACATAAAGAGTTTGGAAATAGTTTATGTTTTACTTCTCTTTCCAAACTATAACTATATTAGCTAATTCAGCAAATTTAGCCAAGGATTTATTTGTTATAAGGCATGGCAGGTAAAAGAGGAATAGAACTGATTTTCTTATAAATAAGTTGTTAAAAACTTGAATAATACTGTACGTAGAATGTTTACCATCTTTTTCTTGCCCATGATTCTGAGGAGCTTACCATATCAAGCATAATAAAGTAAGCATTATTTAGTTTTTTTTTAAATATCATTTGTGTACTTGAGTACCTAGTGTAAAGCTATCTTATTTAATTTTTTTTTGTCAGTTACATATACATGAAGTCTCCTAGAGCTGGACTTCTACATTATTTAAAGTTCTCTTTTTGAAATCTGTTCTTCATTTAAACTATAATGCTTCTTGAAAAGCATTTTGAGTCTGTAAAACCTCCAAAATGCAAGAGTAAACTAGCTATTTTTAGTTTATTGGTTTATAATTCCCTATATATGCCTTTATTTCAAAATAGAACTTGAAATGCAAAAAAAGTGGGGGCGTGCTGTTTATGTTCCTTGTGCCACATAAATAATGTGACACTGACATGGAATGAATTAGGAATTAATATCTTAAAGACTAAAAAGTATTAACATAATGGCAATGAATTCAAAAGACCGATCATAAACCAGCTGGAAAAACGAGTATTGATAATTAAAACAATAAGATATTTATATAAATAATGTAACAATGATAATTTCTCACATTTGTATGGTGCTTTATAAAACGTTTTCAATCCCTTTTATACATATGAAAATTTTTATTATGATCTTTTTTTTATTTCAGATTATTATGGGGGTATAAATATCTTTGGTTACATGTATCACTTTTATAATGCTTGAGTCAGGGTTATAAGTGTGCCTGTCACCCAGATAGTGTTCATTGTACCCGTTAGATTGGTCTTCGCCCATCCCCTCCTCCCCCTCCCCCTATTATGGCCTTTACAACAATGAAAACAGATATTAGTATTCCTGTTTTATAAATTAGAAAAATGAAGCTTAGAGGATTTAAATATGTACTTGAAAAGAGTTGATAGTGTTTTAAACCATCTAAAAATATTTTTCTAATCCTATATGCTGACCATCTGACTTTTCATACAGTATATAGGCTAGTTCTATCCATAGTGTTGATTGCTGATGGGATTTACTTCCCTGATTAAATTTATAGAAGGCATAGAGAATTCTATCTCCTAGGCTAGGTAGTAGTCCTAGGATTCAAAAGCATGGAGCACTTTTGAAGAATATAAATCGCCACCACAGATTTACATTTCTCAGGAAGATGCGTAAGAGTAGCGAAGTTTCAGAAGTTAGCTGTAGCAGAGGGTAAATTTTGATGTATTCTTTCCTAGAAATGTTTGTCTTCATCTTCAAAAAATACCCTTAGTAATTGGGAATTATATTTAACAAATTTTGCACATTTCTTTTACAATAGGGCCTTGTAGGTGGCATTGGTCCTCCGGGGTTTCCTGGGCTTAGAGTGAGTATCACTAAATCTCATCATTTAAAAAATAAATTTTGTGTAATTTATATTGTTAGATGTGCAACTTAGGAAAATGAGTTTTAGTGTCATTGTTGGATATCAACCTTGATTAAATGTATTTTTCAACTAGATATGAAAATTAGAAGTATGGATCAAATTAATTCTATTTTATGATAAGCTAAAGTAACATATTTCTATAGACTTATATGTATGTATTATTTATACCTGTGTCAGTAATAGATACTTAATCAAGACTAAGTTTCCTCAAAAGCATAAAACATAGAACAACCATTTCTTTCCTTTGAGATAATCTTCCATAGCATCTAGTCTGGAGAGATAAACCTAAACAAAAACATAGGGCAACTGTAGACTTTTGTTTATAGAATAAAATTGAATAAATGGTTAGGATGAACAAAAGTAGGAGCTAGACTTCACTGATGCCATTAAACAGTTTAATAGCTAATTTATTATTATACTAAAAATACAAGTTACTGTAATATTTGTCCACCTAATAAGTTTTTATACAGTGAATTCAACTCTGAGTTTCATTGGAGTTTCTGAAGTAGACAAAGCACAGTTTAATTAAGTTTTTGAGCCCAGATTTGAAGCCATGTGATCTAAATCCAGAGTCCAAAGTTGTGTTATACTACCTCCTTAAAACTTACACTACCTTAAAATATATATTATCTACCTTAAGAGATTTTTTAGTCTTTTATAAGAAGCTCTAAATGAAGATGGGACGCAATGGACCAGTTTTTCTTTGTTTTTTTCCTCTAAACTTAGAATAGAGTTCAGGCTGTAGATAAGTAACCAATCAATGGGTAGAGAAAGGTCGTAGGTGAAGAGAGTTAAACTCCAAAGATGCTCTTCATACATTCTTCATTTAATCTATTAGCATTGAGTTTATTAGCTTAAAAGCCTCTGTTGTTACTCTTAAGTTTAAGAGCACAATTTTGACATGGCCCAAGATGATGTCTAATCTTGGTTTCATTCTTATCTGCATCTTGAGGATGTGCTCTGTGCACTAGCAAAGCTGTTCATTCTAGGATGCCATGCAACATCCCTACTCCAAGGCCTTTGCACTTCGTCTACCTGAAACACTCTCCCTCTGTTTTTCTGCTTAATTAACTCTCATTCATCTTTCAACTTGGGCACAAAGACACAGTTCCTGGCACATGATAGTGTTCAGTAAAAATAACTCACGAAAAATAACTAGGGTTTTCTATCCTTTCTCTTTCTCTGCTCACCCTTCAGTCGATGAGAAGAGGTTCTACAGAAAAAGAAATGACTAATTGACTAATGATACTGACAATCATCTTTGTCATCCTCATCTCTTCTACATTGATATAGAATGGTACTTTATACTTTTCAAAGTAGTTATATATATACATATATATAAATATAAATTGTTCCTCAATGAGTTGTAAAGTAGATTGAGCAAGTATTATTACTTCCATTTTATGTTCATTACTTTTTAAAATCAAAACACTGTGAGCACCTACTATATATCTGAACTAGATGCTAGGCCTAAAAATATAACCAAGTTAAGATTCCTATTTTGGAAACATTACAATCTAATGGCATAGAAGGAAAAATAAGAAATGTAATGTATTATGATTACTGCTATAATAAACTAAATGTAGTATCACTGAGAGAGGAGCAATTTGTGTTATCTCAAAAGTCAGAGTAGACTTCACAAAGAAGATATTTTTTAAACTTTGTCTTGAAGATTATATATGAGTGGGGTGGGGTGGAAAAGGGAACGGGGTTCTTTAAGCAGAAGAATGATGTGTTCAAATACACAGAAGATTGGGGAAAAAAATGAATGTTTGGGAAATGGAAAGAGAAGTAGTGGGATTGTACCTAGGAAGTATGGGGCGTTGAGAGCAGAATGGAAGTGAGGTTTGGAAGTAACTGGGAAAGATTATGAAGAACTTTTATATTCCATAGGAGACAGTTGTCTGCTTGCCCACAGCAGCAGCCTCTGCTTTTTTCCTCAGGTGCTCCCTTCCAGGAAGTATGGTTTCTGACAAGAGATGCTATTGCTTTATCTAAATTATTTTTCCCATGCAGCTGGTTGTTATTGTCATTTGCTTTCTTAGTGACACTAATGATAGTGATTATCATCCATGAGAATAGTGGGTATGGTTGAAAAGCCCAGTGTGGAACTCACAGTCCTTTCCATAATATACACAATATGTTCACATGAACTCATTAATTGCCCAGTGGCTGCTGTTTTTAATATAAAGAATGTATCCTTTGGGTCTATTTCTTTGACTTTAACTCAAAAGTTCTCTATTTTTTATAGCTCTGACTTTAACTCAAAAGTTTGCTATAATTTATAGCTGTGTGGGATGCTCTTCTGCCTCTAGTGCTATATCCCAGACACCCTTAACGCCCATGCATGGAAATACTTCTTCTGTCCATTCCACCTTCTCATGGGAGATGAATGTTGTAGGTAAGGAATGCTGAGGGACTTTCAGGTTACCTATGAAGAACTGAAAATTGCTTTTAAGCTACCATGGATTGCTCTCAGAAAGCTCTAGTTTCTCAGGACTAGGATTTCAACTCAACTTGTTACATGCCACAAAAAGCTTGGTGTTTCTTGGAAATTTCTATTCCATGTTATTCAATTTTTACTTTATAATTCTCTGTTTTGTTAAGTCCTTTATAAAATACATGTTTTTTATATCTCCTAATACTATTTTGTGATTTCCCTTTTAGAGTCACCAAAATGTAAAATAGGATATTGTACATACAAAGTACATTCATGTGAAGACGCAAGATTAAATGCAGTAATATATTCACTAAAAAAAAAGTTAAGACTATGACATTGTTCAGGGAGAAAAACAACAGGACACAAAGATTTTTTTTTTTGTAACATATTTCTTTCCATATATACATGGATTATTTTTACAAAATTTCCAGACAGAGATGTTTATTGTATTTTTTGAACCTATCATAAGTTTTAAAGCTATGAACTTTGAATAAACTAGCCATGGTAATCATCAGAATAACTTTTTCCTATTGACAGAATTTGAAATTATAAGCAATGATGTATTCATGTTGCATATCTATTAAGTGGGAAAGTATTACCCTTTGCCTCTAACAGTCTCATGTATTTCATGATTAAAGATGTTGGAAATGATTTATCTTAGTTATATTTCACAGACTTTAAGACTCACCCAAAAGTAAAGATGTCATATTTTCCATTCTGAAATTTGTACTATACAAATGTAGACTATTAGAAATGCTGTTTATTGGGAGATAGAGCTGTAGAAATCACTGTTTAAAATTTTATTTTTAAGTTAATTAATTCCTTCAGTGTTCATTCTACACTTTATTTCAAAACTCTTATGTACTAGTTACTATATTGGACCTGGGAAATAAAAATTGAATGAAACATGCTTCTGCTCTCACAAAGTGCACAGACTAGGAAGACAGAAAAAAAGTACAGTGCAGTGCACTAAGTAGCGTAGTAGAAGGACATTCCAATACTGGTAACCATATCTTCAAGGGCTCCGAGTGTGTGGTAGGGGAGAGTGTGGAAAACAGTCCGTTGTGGCTAGAATGTAGGATTCGGGGGAGGGAGAAGGGATGGGATAAAGGTGGGAGGACACATGGAAGATGAGGAGCCTGGAAGGATTGGTGGAAACCCGAGGTAGAGAGGGCCTGGGATGCTATCCTGAGAAATATGGAGTCTAACTAACAGGGGCAACATTTTCAGCATTTCACAGATACCACTTTAAAAATTCCCTAACATTTGAAAATGATACAAGAGAAGTTTGAATCAACTTGTTCTAGGTTGAAGAATGATATGGAAGCCTGGCATAGAGAGATAGTGAGAGAAAGGACACTGAAGGCCTCAATGACACAGATTATAACTGATCCCAAACCTTCAAGGGATGCCATGTTTTCTTCAAATTTTTCTTTCAACTACACTTATTGGTGCTATTTTCCTTTGTCTTCTAAAATTACCTATTAAAAGAGTTTTCCTGAGTCTCTTGCTTGCAGGAGACTAATAGTGGTAGTTATGTTTTTGAGGACTTGGAGCATTAAATTGAGAACCTTGACATTAGAGACTACGTCCTTTATATCTTTTCTTCTTCAACACTACAGTGTCTGGTAGATATTATGCCCAGTAAGTATTAAATGATGAATAAATTAGATAATCCCAGAAAAGTAGAGCCTTTTGTTTACTACTCAGTTTATCCCTGAATTTATGGTAAATTTTCTCATTCTGCAAATTTCAAATCATAAAATCAAATCATTGGAATGCCTGGCACATAGCAACTGCTCAATAAATATTTGCTGAATAAATGAATAAAATAAAAATCTAAGACAGTCGAATAAAGTATTTATTGAATACTTCCTGGGAACATGGCAGTAAAATATTTAAGATGTTATCTAGTTGGAGAAATACTATAGGATGAAAGTCATGGGCAGTATTATAGGAGCTCAAAGGAGGAAAGAATCCTTGTGGACTAGACTAGTATGAGAAGGTTTCAGGAAATGGGATTTCAAACTTCACTAAAGTTTGAAAGATTGGGATGATTTGTAAATGTGGAGAGGAAAAGAAGTTGTTGAAGAACAAGGCATATGTGGGAGCTTAATGAGATGACTGTTTTGGATTCATTCATTTATTAATTAATTCTGTCACATTCTCTTTCTAATCCTAGTAAATGCTTAGTGATGCCTTTCCTATTGTTTTCAGGGCAGTGTTGGGTCTATGGGACCAATTGGACCTTCTGGAATTCCTGGCCCAATGGTATGGTTCAATTTACATAATGGGCATTTCTCTTAAATTTCCCTGTGATGTCACAAAATATCACCTTTTCTTTTAGGGCCTTTCAGGGAATAAGGGACTACCTGGAATCAAAGGTGATAAGGTGATTTAAATATTAACATTATCATAAAGATAATTTCTAATGACATTTGTCTTTTTCTTTCTTTTGGGTCAACACAACTTATAAAATATTATATTTTTATTTATGGGGTCTAATTTGTACTATCCATTATATTAATTTCTCTCAGAAGTAGGAAAAATAGAGAAATTATGCTTCTATAATTAACATTTGCTTTCTTATGATATTGCCACATTTGTGATACTTAAGTGTCTTTGTATGACATTGTGCTTTCTAGGGTGAACAAGGCATTGCAGGAGAGCCAGGAGAACTAGGGTATCCTGGAGACAAGGTAACATTTTTACTATTATTTTTTCCTTTTTTTTTTTGAGACAGAGTCTTGCTCTGTCTCCCAGTCTAGAGTGCTGTGACATCATCGTAGCTCACAGCAACCTCAAACTCCAGGGCTCATGTGATCGTGCTGCCTCAGCCTCCCAAGTAGCTGGGACTACAGGTGTGCGCCACCACGCCTGGCTAATTTTTCTACATTTTTTAGAGACCAGGTCTCGCTCTTGCTCGGGCTGGTCTCAAACTCCTGGCCTTAACCAATCTTACTGCCTTGGCCTCCCAGAGTGCTAGGATTACAAACGTGAGCCACTGTACCTGGCCACATTAATTTTATGTAAATATGAAAAAGTATAAATTCAAAAGAAAGGAGTGCTCGTTATTTTACCTATGTATTTTGTTAAGATACATTATTAATATGGTTTTGAGTTTTGTTTAAAACAATTTTTTCTCAATTTTTTTTTAGTATGCCTCCATGAATTTTTTTTTAGTAGTTTGTAAATAAAGGTATATCTGCCTTTTGTGATGTATTAGCTTTCTCTTCCCTCTACTATTCTCTTCTTTTAGGGTGCTGTTGGTTTGTCAGGACCACCAGGGATGAGAGGAAAGCCAGGACCTCCAGTAGGTTTGAACTTTTACTTTGTTCTTTATGATTAATAGAATGCAGGCTATGGCATGAGTCTTGATATTATTGATGTATATAGGATATAAGCCTACTGGTCTTGCATTTTCTCTCTTCAGTTTTAGAATATAGCTGATCCCTTAATGATTTAGTTCACATTCCATAGACTATTGTACCTTCCTTATGTCTAATCCCTAGCCAACACCAAGTTTCAGTGAGGTCTAAAGGGCTTAGTTATGTTATTCCTCTGGATGATCTATTATAGACGGTATTTAAATTAAACAATGGGCTTTTAAGACAAAAATATAAAGCATCTTAAATAATATTTTAACTTTTTCAAATATAAGTTTTATTAAGGAAAACATTCTGAAAAAATAATACCATGTCACACTCTGTTGTGGGCTCAAATATTCTAATTCCTTGTCTTTTTTCTAACCCTTAGGCATCTATTAGGTGAAAGAAGAAGAAACCTTATATCATAGTTAACATAAAATCCAACAAATTATAAATGTAAAATTACTTAATAATTAATATCATTTAAATAAAATGATTAAAACATGAGTCAAAATATATCTCTGAGTATTAAAAATCATAATAATTATTATAACTAACACTGAGTATTTACAAAGTTCTAGGCAGTATTTTAAGGACTATAGATCTAATATAATCCTCACAACAATCATATGAAGTTACTACTATTATTATTCCTATTTTATATATTAAGGAAATTGAGACACAGAGTGTTAGATAATTTGCCCTAGGCCCCATAGTTAGTAGCTGGCCATCTGGGAAAACCTAGGCAATCAGGTATGTCAGAACCCGTGCTCTTTCCCACTAAGTCGTACTGTTTTAGGGTTTAATATTTTAAGATTGTTTTAGGGTTTTAATATTCATTACAATTCTAAGAAAGTGAAGATGATTATAGGTATAAAAATTGGATAAAGGTGATTATAATGTGTTAATGTAACAATAAGATGTACATTTAAAAACAAGAGTGCTGTTTTCCTGAGAAGTTTATCATGTTCCTTCTAACTCCACTCTCCCATCTCTATATTGTTTAATTTTGCACCTCAGGAAGCAGTATTAAGTTACAGAAATTTATGTACCCCATTCTTTGTGACTTCTAACAGTAACAGCATTTTATGTACATCTCTCAGGAATTATTTAAACTGAAGAATAATTTTTGGTATCTGGTTGATGAAATGTTAGTGGTGACCTTTGCTTTTACTAGTTTTTTGCCCTGGACTTACAGCAGTTAACCCAGTCAGGCATGTACCCAGACTTGTACCCTTGAGTTGGATCTTAGAAACTCCAAAGTGCATAAATAGGGTCATGAGATTAGGTCATGAAGCTAAAAAATAGCTTGTGTTTTTCAAGGATGATTCTAAACCATATGACAGGGACATCTGATATCTGCAGTGATTGGCAAAATAAGACTAACTTTTTACATCTTCATTTTTTTCTAATGTGACAGTTTTCTAAACCTTTGATAATAAGAGGAAATGATACAACACATTATCTAAAGCCAATACTAACAAGTAAATGATATGACTGTTATTCTCTTATGCTTCACAATTAATTTCTTGTAAAAGCTAAAGTCAAATATACTTACACAAGGCTAATCATTTTAATTTTCCTTACTCTATTCAATGTATATTGATAACATGTTTATGGGAGGAAAAAAATCGCTGTTCTGAGAGACAGAGACTTGGATTCTAGTCTTAGCTTTGACACTTAACCTACTGTGACTGTGGGTATTTAACCACTATGGTATCCAGTTTCTCATGTTTCGAATTAAAGGCAGACTATATCATGTTTAAGGTTCCTTATAGCCCTGTGACCATGATATTTTTCTCTTTTAGTAATAGTGCATATCAATATTTTGCTAGTCTGAACTAAAGAAGAGAAACCTATTTCACCTTTAACACATTATCTTAAAACCTTTCTTTCCAGAAAGAAACTGCAAGAAATGCTAATAAGTTCTTTTAGGGCAGGGAGCAAGAGATGGTGAGAGTGAGGCTTTTACTTGCTCATTTTTTACTATTTCTGTACTATTCTAATAAAAAAATATAATGTCAACAGGGATTACTTTGGCAGGGAGATAATTGGTTATTGTTTATTTTATCAAACCTTTGAAAAATATACACTTTAGGCTGAAAATAGGATAGCAACTCATGAATTAATATTGGTGGGAGGGCCTTCCTTGTCTTTAGTCTCTCACTTTATTTATTACTTGTTTTATCTTATTAATAGAAAAAAAATTATAGATATTTGACCTGGAGACCTTTCTTAGTTATGGAAGGAGACACCTGTTTGCTGAAAAGTTGCTTATGCAGAATCAGTTATCATATTAAGAAACAAACTATCACACTCAATTATGCAAGTTACTGCCTACCTAAAACATTTGTTTACTATCATGGAAAGAATGCCAAGAATGTCTTTCATATTTTATAGATCCTATTTTTGATTTTCTATCATTTAAGATATTGGTGTTACTGATATTGTTTCCAAACAGATCTAATTTGTAACGTGAAAGAATATTTTCAAGATATAAGAAAGAATGTCCTGATCTGGAACATTTTTACAGTTCTGGAATAGGGAAGCTTTTCTCTGCAAGTATTCAAAAAATAGAGAAAATTACCACTATGAAGTGGCTAGTAAATACTCTTTTCTTGAGACAATTCTTATGCTCTTTCCATATTTTACCTAGAAGTTTTTGTCATTTATCAAGGTTTACTTAATATTGCTCAATTCTCTAAAGGTCACTTGAAAACTCAGTTTTATAAAGGAATTTTGTCATTCACATGACACTTGCAATTGAAGTTTTGTAAAATGAAGAATTATTTTAGAGAACAAATGAAGTTATTCCACAATTTATGTTTTTAAAGATCTGGTTGTCAACCAGTTTTTCTGAAAACAAAGCCCTAGGGTACGCAGTTTTTTCCTGTTTGAAAATTTAGCTTCTTAGTTGGATTTTGCCACTAGAGGGCCTCAGTGAAAACCCCATTTCTATCTCTTTAAGAGAGGTGCTTGTCATTTTAAGAACTTAAGACTCCCTTACATATTGATTCTGATGGATCACAGTTTTTGTCTTTGTTTATTTGGAAATGGAAACTTAAATGAGCCTTTGCATAATATTTCATTACCTTTCTATAGATTTGATTGCGGTAGTTATATTGTATCCTGTTTTATGTCCAGATACCTTAAGAACTGAGCATGGATTCAATGCATATGGAAAACTGTGCTTTAGTTCTTGGAAAATAATCCTATATTATATCTTGAAATTTTGTGTATTCTGAGGCCTAGAAACTTAACATGACAGAAATAATGAACTTGATAGTTATTCTTATGAAAATGGGTGTCTATGTTCTACTGTTCTTCCCTATTCCGTACTTTCACCTCCTGAGAGCATCGCCAGTCTTCTCTAGTTTCGGGCTTTATATCCACTTCTCTCTACTCTCACTTTCTTCTCTGGCCCTGTTTTCACATCTTTAATATGAATGTCAGGAACTGGCTTCAGAAATACTGAAACTGAAACCTCTAAACTTCAATTAAAGGATCAAAACAATCTAGGAATTCTATTAATAGCTATCAGCCAGAAGAGGAGTAAGAATATGGAAAAGAAGGATTAATAATTGTAAAAGTAGTTGACATTTAATAAGTACTTCATGTGCTAGTCACTGTGCTTAGTACTTTACATATATCGTGTCATTTAATCCTTGCAATGACTCTTTGAGAATGTTAGTACTGTTATTATTACTATTTTATTGATGAGAAAACTGGGGTTTAGAGAGATTGAGCAACAA
Organism: Lemur catta; assembly: GCF_020740605.2. Taxonomy (NCBI): domain Eukaryota; kingdom Metazoa; phylum Chordata; class Mammalia; order Primates; family Lemuridae; genus Lemur; species Lemur catta. The sequence continues at coordinate 58,870,011 of NC_059130.1, forward strand.
GAATTTCAGTCCAGGTTAGTTTTAATTACTAATCCAGGCCACTTACGGCATCAAAGGGGAGAAGAATTTTCAGAGACAGTCCTTGGACTCTGGTTATTTATAAAAGCAGTTCCTCATCTGGAGTTCCTTACTTTGTTGAGGCAAGCTTTATTGTCTTACCTCTGGGAAACACACACACACATGTGCACACACATACACTTTTTTGCTTGACTTGAGCACTTAACTCATTAATTTGTTTATATCTCTAACACTTAAGAATAAATACATATTAAATCTATAAACATTTTATTTAAATTAGTTTTGCAGTAATGATGGTTACCAATTAAATCCCTGAAAAGTCATTAGAACTTTGTTTGAAATAATGTAATGAGTGCTATTTGCTTACTGTATGCCTGTTTCCTCTTTTAATTGTATTTATTAAGTTAATGTTTATACTTTGATTCTCCTCCTCCATTTTAGGGCCAAACAGGTGACCCAGGACTCCAAGGACCATCTGGGCCTCCAGGACCAGAGGTAAAATACTGATGGAAAGATAATAAATGTGAAACAAAATGGTGGAAGTTAAACTTGATTTGTGAAACATGTTTTAACATAGTATGCTTAAGAGTCTCTTTAAAGTTTATATCTGTGTAAATAGTTTGGACTAAATTTTTCCATTATGTCAAGAGGTATGCAACAGTGATCCTAAGGAAACAGAAAAATGTATTAGTCACATTTGACCCTGATTATATCAAGTTGATTTGTGTGTTCTGTATAACCACTGTTAATAACACATAAATCAACTTTCAGGATGTAAACACTACTGAATTGTTAATGCAAAATGCTTCTAATTCTTGGTATATTCACATATATCACTTGGGTCTCATACAATGTTCTAGAATAAATACAATTAAGTATGTAGTACATATATCAAATTTGTTTGTATATTCTGTAAAACTTTGACTTTGGCTTAATGCTTAATATAAAGCGGCTTTCTTTTCTGAAAGTTGACATAGACCGTAAGCTTCTGAGATGAAACATTTGGGTTTTTTTTAATCATATTATGAATCAAAGATATACTACATGGAGATGAAAGTTCTGAAGGTCACTCTAGTTTCAGAAATATGTAACAAAAATATATGTGTGTGTGTGTGTGTGTGTATTTTTAGACACACACACATATAAATTTATGCATAGACCTCTAATTCAGAGTCATAGATGCAACAGTAAAGCTGAGAAAATGGATTTGGCTTCAGAGTAAATAAATCAGAGCAAGAAAGTCTCCATAGTCTCAGAGCAGTAGACAGAGTTTCTAGGAACAGTATCGTACTGATGCTTTCTCCTCTTTGTAAACTATAGAACTACTGCTGACTCCACAGCTGTCTTTTAAGGTTGACTGATTTCTTCTGCAAATGCCTACTCTTCCTTATTGTCTAATTTAAAAACACATTAGATATTGATAGTTCAAAACTGTACAAAACTACATTGTACTTAATTTTATTAATAGAGAGCTAATAGGAAGTAAAATGTAGTATATTGATGTCATCATTGTGAGAAGGAAATTGTTTTGAGTGATTAAAACTTCAGATTAATATAAGGTTATCTCTTTATATGAACCTACATTCTTTATTTTAATCATTGTTAATAAAAACTTTCCTAGAATGAATAGTACTTACCTGTCTTCTCATACTGAGGATACAGACTGTAATTTAACTTTCATTATGTTTAAAGACTATCTTTATGACTGTGAATTATCCTATTACAAATGCAGTGACAGATGGTGTATGCCCTAGGAAGGACTGTGTTGCTTCCTTGCTATCAGTATGGTTTGGGGTCATTTTCTTCTGTCTCATAAAGCTTGGTTAAAGGATACATGAGCAATATTTTCACTTACTACTTGGTCTTCCAAAGATATTTCTTTTTTTCTCTATTTTCTTTGAAATTTTATAATTTGCCATCAACATTCAAAACATTATTTCATTATCTTTGATACTACTGATACAAAGTCCTGAGCCCAACCTTGTCAGACTATTCCCATTTTCCTTTTCACTTGTATTAAATTTTTTCATTGGGCTAAAGATGTAACTTGTACTATCTCAAGAACTGGTGCAAGATTGTTTTGAGAAATGAAGCCTAATCCAAAGATTATCACTTTTTCTTGATCATAAAAATACAGTCCATAGGCATCCATATATGATGTAACACTTTTATCCATATCCTTTTCAACATTAAGCTTTTAATAAAATTGCAGGCCCAAGAATTTAAAGTAGTATGTTTAATAGTAAATCAATCCTGAAAAGTTTCTGTTTGCACAGTGGATGAATTTTCTCAGGTAAAGCTTGTCATGTGTTTCACTAAATTTAGACTTTATCCTGTAGGCGTTGTCCGAAGATTTCTAAGCAAGGGAATGGAATCATCAATCAGGCTTGTGCTTTAGATGTATGTGCAGTAGCAGGGGGAAAGGTAAAAGAGAAAGAGGAAGGAGGGGTGACAAGGAGACTAATTGAGGGCTATTTAAAAAGTTAATGCAGTAGAGAAGGGGATTAATGACAAGGTCCTGTGACAATAGAGAGGAAAGCATAGCTTCAAGAGAGAATTAGAAAATATAATTCAGTAGGGGAGCGGGAGGAATAAAAAAAAATATAATTCGCAGCACATAAACCATTCAGTTCCGTTCATTCCATTTGTGAGACAGAGGTGTAAAAGAGGGTAGAATGTGGATCATCATTCTAAAAATAGAGAATAAAGGAAGAGGAGAAGGAGCAGGAGGAAATTCAAGGTAGTTGGAAATAATGCTTTGGTTTTGAATCTGTTAGGGCTGTAATGCCTATAGGACATGTACAAAATTAGTCTAATAAATGTATAGAAACTGCAGCCGTGAAGCTCAGAGAAGATTAGACTACAGACACATGCTTATATAATCATCCACATTGAAGTGTTAGATGAAGTAATTGTAATAGATGAAATCATTTATGGTGAGTTTATAAAACAAGGTTTGAAAATATTAATACTATACCTGGAAACTTACCCCCAGAAGGCTGCACTCTTTGTCTACAGTGCAATAAGGTTTTAAGTTGTTAATAAAAGGGTGGTAAAATAAATTTTGGTAGATGAAAAACACACTCCTAAATAACTCCTGGTCTGGAGAGAAAAAAATCACAATGGAAATTAGAAAATATTTAGAACTGAATGAGAACAAATCATTATAAAAACTTCAGAATTGCAGCTAAAGCAACACTTAGAGGGAAATTTATAGACAAATCTATTTCTCTCAAAAGAAAGGAAGATAAATGAGTTTTGTAGATCATAATTGTACAGATTTGTTTCAAAAGGAGAAAGAAATTGAAAGAAGTCAAACAGGGTAGTGTGTTTTCTCTGAGATTTAGGAGACTAAATCTAAAGAGTAAGAGGAAGATGTATGAGGAGGGAGCAAGAGGAGTTCTATGAAAATTAAGAATGACAGGGGAGTAATAAAATAATTTCTGAGTTGTGTTAAGGTTGAAATGTAAAAGGCTTTTGCCCAGAATATAACCACAAAGCCCTGCAAGTTTTATTGGAAGTGGATTTCAGATTTGAATCCAAACTTATTACTGGCCAAAACAATGAAAGGGGATCAGTTATGGGATTCTCCTCTCCTGGATAAAAAGATATTAATTATTCCAAAGGAGAGTAGCAATTCTCTGTGTGATTTCCATTTTTCAGTATAGATAGGTTTTTTGTTTTGTTTAGTTTTTTTTCTTATTGAGTGGGAGTCACTCTATTGCCCAAGCTGGAGTTCAGTGGTGTGATCAGGGCTCACTGCAGCCTCAAACAACGGGGCTCAAGCAATTCTCCTGCCTCAGTCTCCTGAGTAGCTGGCCCTACGGGTGTGCGCCACAACACCCAGCTAATTTTTTTTATTTTATGTAGAGTTGGGATCTCACTGTGTTGCCTAGGCTGGTCTTGCACTCCTGGCCTCAAGCAATCCTCAGGCCTTGGCCTTCCAAAGTGCTGGCATTACAGGTGTGAGCCACCACACCCGGCTGCATTTTTTGGTATAGATAAATGTTATAATGCCAAAATGTAATTATTCAGTAAAAATAATTCTATTAGGGCCCAAAATGATGAAAGCTAAGTATATACCTCTGTGATAACTTTTGTTAATTACTGGATGATAAAAGGTTTCAGTTAATATGTGAAAAGTACAGTATTTTGGAGTTAATATCTTTTTAAAAAGTTATTATGGATACATAATAGTTGTATATCTTTATAGGGTACATGTGATGTTTTGATATAGGCATACAATGTGAATTAATCAAATAAGAGTAATTGGGATATCCATCATCTTAGGTGTTTAACATTTCTTTTTATTAGGAATGTTCCAATTCCACTCTTTTACTTATTTTAAACTATTACCTAACTTATTGTTGATTGTAGTCACTATGTTATGCTATCAAATATTGTTTGTTCTATCTAACTATATTTTTGCATCCATTAACCATCCCCACTTTATTCTCCTCCTCCCACTACCCTTCCCAGTCTCTGGTAACCATCATTCCATTCTCTGTTTCTATGAGATTAATTGTTTTTAATATTTAGCTCTCACATATGAGTGAGAAGATGTGAGATTTGTTTTTCTGTGCCTGGCTTATTTCACTTACCATAATGTCCTCCAGTTTTGTCCATGTTGTCACAATGGCAGGATTTTATTCTTTTTTGTGGCTACATATTAATAATATTCCATTGTATATGTATACCACAATTTCTTTATCCATTCATCCACTGATGGACAATTAGGTTGATTCCACATCTTGGCTATTGTGAATAGTGCTGCAATAAACATAGGAGTGGAAGTATCTTTTCAATATTCTGAATTTCCATCCTTTGGATATACACCTAGCAGTGGAATTGCTGAGTCAAATGGTAGCTCTATTTTTAGTTTTTTGAGGAACTTCTATGCTGTTTTCCATAGTGGTTGCACTAATTCACATTGCCACCAACAGTGTATAAAGTTCCCCTTTCTTTACATCCTTGCCAGCATTCGTCATTGCTTGTCTTTATGATAAAAGCCATTTTAACTGGCGTGAGGTGATATCTCATTGTAGTTTTGATTTGCATTTCTCTGATGACTAATAATATTGAGCATTTTTTCATATACCTGTTGGCCATCTGTATGTCTTCTTTTGAGAAATGTCTATTCAGATCCTTTGCCTATTTTTTAATCGGACTATTTGTTTTTTTCCTATTAAGTTGTTGGAGCTCCTTATATATTCTAGTTATTAATCCATTGTCAGATGGATAGTTTGCAGATATTTTCTCCCACTCTGTGGGTTGTATCTTTGCTTTGTTGATTGTTTCCTTTGCTGTGCAGAAACTTTTTAGCTCAACATGATCCCATTTGCCCAATTTTTCGTTGGTTACCTGTGCTTTGGGGGTATTACTCAAGAAGTCTTTTTGTAGACCAATGTCCTAAAGCATTTCCCCACTATTTTCTTTTAGTAGTTTCAGAGTTTCATGTCTTAGATTTAAGTCTTTAATCCGTTTCAATGTTATTTTTGTATATGGTGAGACATAAGGGTCTAGTTTCATTCTTCTGCATATGGATATCCAGTTTTCTCAGCATCATTTATTGAAGAGACTGTTCTTTCCCCACTGTTTGTTCTTGAAACCTCATTCTTGTTTCCTGTAAGACCTTTTCTTTATCCGTGACCTTTGGAGGCTTGATTATTAAATGCCTTGAATTAGTCTTGTTTGGGTTAAATCTGGTGTTCTATGACCTTCTTGTACCTGAATATTGATATCTTTCTCTAGGTTTGGAAAGTTCTGTTATTATTTCTTTAAATAAACTGTCTATCCCAATCTCTCTTTCTACCTCCCTTTTAAGGCCAATAACTCTTAGATTTCCCCTTTTGAGGCTATTTTCTAGATCTTGTAGGCATGCTTCATTTCTATTTTTTTTTTCTTTTTTCTCTTCTGACTGTGTGTTTTCAAATAGCCTGTCTTCAAGCTCAGTAATTATTTCTTCTGCTTGGGTGAGTCTGTTGTGGAGACACTCTCATGCATTTCCAAGTTTGCCAATTGAATTCTTAAGCTCTAGAATTACTCCTTGATTTTTTTTTAATTATTTCAATCTCTGCGAAATTTCTCTCATAGGCTTCTGAATTCCTTTTCTGTGTTGTCTTGAAGTTCATTGAGCTTCTTTGGGACAACTGTTTTGAATTCTTTGTGTGAAAGATCACCTATCTCCATCTCTCTAGGATTGGCCACTGGTACCTTATTTAGTTTATTTGGTGGGGTCAAGTATTTCTGGATGTTCTTGATGCTTATGTATGTTCATCAATGTCTGGGCATTGAAGAGTTAGGTATTTGTTTTAATCTTCACAGTCTGGACTTGTTTGAAGCTGTCCTTCTTGAGAAGGCTTTCCAGATATTCAAATAAAATTGAGTGTTGTGATCCAAGTCTTTGGTCACTGCTGCCGTATCAGCACTGGTGGTGCCCCAAGCCCAGTAATGTGATTCTTTCAGACTCCTGGTGGTACCGCCTTGGTGCACTTGGGTAAGATATGGGAGAATTTCCTGGATTGCCAGACAAAGTCTTTTTCTGTCTTTCCTCACTCTCTGTGCTGGGCTGTAGGATTTGGGAGAGGAGTGTCATGGGCACTCCCTGTGGCCACCAGTGCCAGGTCACACTTGAAGCCAGCCCAGTCTCACCCAAAGTTCGTGATGACTGTTGCTTTACTACCTCTGATGTTTATTCAAAGTCCAAGGGCTCTTTGGTCAGTAGGTGGTGAATCCTCCCAGAACTGGGTCTTTCCTTTGAGGACAGCATGTTTCCTTCTGGCCCAGAGTAGATCCAGAAATGCCTCCAGGAACTAAGGCCTGAACGCAGGGGCTTTAGGAGTCTGCTTGATACTTTATGTTACTATGGCTGAGCTGGTACCCAAGTTGCAAAACAAAATCCTCAGAGCTCTTCCCTTTCCTTTCCCCAAGTGGAGAAAGACTCTCCCTGAGCCACAATGCCTATAGTTGGGAGAGGGGTGACACAGGCACTACCTATGCCACTGTTGGTTTCTCAGTGGATCATATGCACCCCAAGTCCACTGGCTCCAAACCAACACAACTGCTAGAATTGCCCAAGGACTGCAGCCTTTCTGGCACCACTGCCTTATGAATTTAGTCCAGGCCCCAGGCTGCTTTTTGCCAGCCAATGATGGGGCTAGTGGAAACTCGGGTTTCAGGGCGGAAGATTTCCCTCGGACTTGGCTGTTCTAACTGCTCCCTCTATGGGAACTGGCAGAATTCTGTCCTGTGCTGTGTTCCCCTGTGCTATGGTGCACTTGAGGTTCAATACTAAGTCTCATAATCACTTCACCTCACCTCCCCAGGGCACACAGATTCTCTCTCCACTCAGCATGCTGGTGCCCCACTGTTGATGGTTGGGGGAGGGGTGGAGTAGGCAATGCAAGATTGTCTTTTCTGCCCTCTTCTGCCCTCCTTCCTTGGTATAATGTTAAAACTTGGTAATCTGATAGCTCACTTGATTTTTGGTTCTTCTGAAGGTGCTTGCTTGCATGGATAGCTGTTGAATTTTGTGTTTGTGCAGAGGGATGATTGCTGGAGGTTTCTATTTGGCCATCTTGCTCCACCCCCTCCCACTGTAGTTAATATCTTCTAAATGAGAATTGAGTAGTTAATCTGAGTACCTTCAGCAAATTACTTAAATTCTCTGGGCCTTTCCTCATCTGCTACGTAAAAATATTAATAATACCAAACTTATAAATTTGTTGTATTATACATATAAATATATGTAAACACTTAAGTGTCTTGTTAATAGGAACCACTCAATAGTTTTAGCTGCCACTGCCACTATTATTGAAGGCAGAAGGAACTGTCTAGACTCAAGGCAGAAAAAGCCTGGCTAGTTCAAGATCAGAAAGAATGCCAATGTAAGTGGAGTGAGCAGCATGAATGAAGAGGAACATGGTACACAGTCAAGTTGGAAAAGTAGACAGGGATATATGATGTAAGCCCTGGTAAAGGATAATGAGAAGCTTGGATTTGGTTCTAAGAGCAACACGAAGCCATCAGAGGCTTTAAGCAGGGTAGTGGCATGATCTGATCTGATTTATGCTTTTCAGAGGTTACTCTGGCTACTGTGTGGACATGAGGCAGTGGGGAGAAAGAGTGCTCAATGCAAGGAGATGATTTAAGGAGATTATTTTAGTTATCTAGGCACACCTTGATGGTATCTAGCATTAGGGTTGTAGGAGTAGAGAAACAGCTTAAGTGAATAATAACTTTATTTTTTGAGAATAAAACAATGCCAACTGTAGAATAGTGATTTTTCAACCTTGACTGGACATCACTATCACCTTTAGAACTTTCCTAAGAAAATACATCTTCCCAGGGCCAATCCCAGAAGTGTTGAATTGGAATCACTTGGAGGTGCTCCATGGGTATTTAACAGCGATGAAAAAGAACCACATTTTATCTTTCTTTTCTTTATCACAGCATAACCTTTATCCTACAGAATGACAATGTTTTCAAACCAGTTAGATATAAGACTACAAAAAAAGTCAGAATATTCCCCTGCTCTCTGCCTGGAAATATTGTCTGATTCAGTCGTTTAGCAACCTGGGAAAATTATAACTACCATTTACTGCAGCACAGCATGGCCCAGAGAGAGCATTCTATGAATGTTTTTAAAATAAATAATAAAGCCACTAAGAAGCTTTGTTATGGAATTTTTCCAGTTGACATTTAGTTTGCATAGGAGCTGGATGGAGCAGAGAAGGAAGAGAGCTGGATTGCCCTTGGAGTACAGGGTGAATATGATCCCAAAGCAGAAATTTTATATTAACAGTACTGAGAGCATATGGAGAAGCCTGAGATAAGATTGGGAGAAGTGCAAGCAAACTTAGAACACAGTCCAACAGAGAAAAAAAAAAAGTTAATCTGAGTTAGCCCAGTGAATTATTTATAAATTTTGCTAACAATTTATAGTCATAAATTATTTTTAAACTATACTTGTTAATAATTATTGTGTTTCCACTGAGGAATTAAGTTAAATTATACAAGGCTATAATCAGGGGCTAAGCCTTCTTCAGTAGTTCCCACTGTTACCACTTTGGGGTAGTATAATCAATGGTTAGGCTGAATTTATTTGTATATAACTGCAAGGTGCAGAAAAATAATCTACTTTTTTTTTCTTTGAAACCATGTAAGGAAATTCATGTTAAAAGAGCGCTTACATTAAGCAAACACTATTTTTAAATGTATATTTTAAAGTAATTTCAGACTTCCAGAAAAATTGGATAAATTGTTCTAAAAGGCAAAGCTATATAGGAAAAAGTTGTACCTTTTACCCTGTCACCATCCTCCTATTCTATTTTAGTATTCTCACCTACTCTCTGAGGTATATAACCTCATTAGTCTATGGCTTATACTATATGTGTTGTGTGTATGTATGTTTTATTTGTTTAATGAGCATATATATGCATATTTTCTTATTTACACTTTTTTCTAACATAAAGGTTACGTACTATAGATACTCTTCTGCACTTTGCTTTTTTTACTTAAAAATATATCCTTGAAAGCATAACATATCAGTTCATAGAGCTCTTCTTCATTCAATTTTGTAGCTTCATATAATACTCCTTCTTGTGAATGTATCATAATTTATTCAATCATTCTCCCATATGTGAGAATTTAGGTTGTTTCCAGTATTTTGCAATTATAAACACTGCTGCAGTGAATAAACTTGTGCTTATGTATTTTCATATGGTTAGAGGTATATCTTCAAGGTGAATTGCTAGAATTGGGATTGCTCAGTCAAAAGAAAAATGTATATTTAATTTTGTTAGATATTGCCAAATTTTTCTCCAAAAGATTGTAACAATTTGTATTCCTATCAACATTTCTTTAATTATGACATTTCTCTAATTATGAGACTGAACATCTTTTCATGTTTAAGAGCTGTTATATTATCTGTTTTGTGAAATACCTGTTTACATGTCTTTTGCCCATTTTCTTATTGGGTATTTGGTCTTTTTACTGTAAATATTTAAGAATTTTTTGTGTATTAGAGAAATTAGCCCTTTACCTTTGATAAATATTCCAGGTATTGTGTCCCAATTTGTTACTGTATTCACTACAGTAACATGCTGTATAGGTTTGTAACCTAGGAGCAATAGGTTATATCATATTGTCTAGGTGCGTAGTAGACTATACCATCTAGGTTAGTATAAGTACGTTCTTACTATTTGCACAATGATGAAATTGCTTAATGTCTTATTTCTCAGAAAGTATTCCTGTCATTAAGCAATGCATGTCAGTACTAAATTTCTATAGTTCTGGAGTCTATGTCTGGACTTCGTTTTCTAGTCCACTTGAATGCTTGTCTGTTCATGTACAAGTACCATATTGTTTTAATGATAGAAGCTTTATGGTGTGTTTTAATGTCTGGAAGGGCTGTGTAAGTCCTCTTAGCTTTTCTTTTTCAGTGTTCGCCTGGCTATACTTGCATTCTTGTTTTTCCTTATAAATTTTAGCATTAATCTATCTAGCTTCATTAAAAATAATGTTAATATTTTTATTAGCTTCAACTTACACTTATAAATTAAGGAAGCACTGACATCTTTATGAAGTTGAGTTAATCTCTCCAAGAATAGTAGATGTCTTTCATTTGTACAGATCTGTTTTTGTGTTTTTTAGGAATGTTTTAAAGTTTTCCTCATCCAGGTTTTGTACATTTTTTGTTAAATTTGCTCCTAAGTATTTTATATTTTTTGTTGCTATTGTAAATGGGGTTTTATCTATTATTATATTCTCTTAACAAATTTTTGTTTATGTGTATAAAGACTTTGGATTTCTTAATTTTAATTTTATATCCTGTTACCTTAATGGTTTCTTTCCTTGTAGTTTTGCTATTGCTTAAATAGAGTTTTCTGGGCATGTTATCATGTAATTTTCAAATAGAGATCATTTTAGGTCTTCTTTACCACTTCATATCCCTCTAATTCCATTCTCATGGCTAATGGCACTGTAACACCTCTAGTACAATGTTGAAGAGATAGATGTAGTAAGTATCCTTGCCTTGTTCCTGACCTTGGTGGAAATATTATAGTGATTACTCAGGAAGTCGATGCTGGCAGTAAGATTAAAACATGCATATTTTACTATATTAAAGAAATATCCATCAATTCCTATTTTCTTGAGTGTTTTTAAATCAAATGGTTATTATATTTTGCTAAATATATATTTTGTTAAATATGTTATATTTTCAACATCTATGGAGGTAATTTTATATTTTTTCTTTTTATATCTGTTTATGTGGTATATTAATGGATTTTTTTATTGTCCTAACCTTGCATCATTGAAACAAATTCTACTTGATTGTGGTGGTCCCAGGATCCCCTACCTGAGTGGTACATTTGTTACAATTGATGAACTTCTATTGACACATCATAATCATCCAAAGTCCATAGTTTACTTTAGGGTTCACTCTTGGTGTTATACATTCTACAGGCTCAGACAAATGTATCATGACATGTATACACCATTATAGTATCATACAGAATATTTTCACTGTCCTAAAAATCCTCCATGCTCTGCCTAGTCATCCTGCCTCCTCCTTTCCCCCAACATCACATGGCAACTACTGATATTTTTACTGTCACCATAGTTTTGCCTTTTCCAGATTATCATGCATTTGGAATCGCAAAGTATATAGTCTTTTCAGATTGGTTTCTTTTGCTTATTCATATGTACTTAAAGTTCCTCTGTGTCTTTTCATGGCTTGATAGCTCATTTTTTAAAATCACTGAATACTCTGTTGTCTGGATCTAACCACAGTTTATCCATTCACCTACTGAAGGACGTCTAGTTGCTCCCAAGTTTTGGCAATTATCAAGCTTCTATAAATATTCATGTGCAGATTTTTGTGTGGACAAAATTTTCAACTCCTTTGGGTAGATAGATACCAAGGGGTGTGATTGCCGAATCATATGGTAAAAGTGTGTTTAGTTTTGTAAGGAACTGTCAAATGGTCTTCCACAATGGCTGTACCATTTTGCATTCCCACTAGCAATGTGTAAGCATTTCTGTTGCTTCACATCCTTACCAGCAGTTGGTGTTGTCAGTGTTCTGGATTTTGTCCATTCTAGTGGGTATGCAGTGGTACCTCATTGATGTCTTAGTTTGCATTTGCCTGATAACATAAAATGTGGTTCATATACTTGTTTGCCATCTGTACATCTTCTTTGGTGAGGTATCTGTTAAGGTCTTTGTCCTATTTTTTAATCAGGTTGTTTGTTTTCTTATTGTTGAGTTTTAAGAGTTATTTTGGATAACAGTCCTTTATCTGTGTGTCTTTTACAAATATTTTCTTCCAGTCTGTGGCTTGTCCTTTCATTCTCTTGAAATTGTCTTTTGCAGAACAGAGGTTTTAAGTCCACCTTATCATATATATATATATATATATATATATATGATGCTGGCTGCCTCTAGATTGTGAAGGATGTATTAAGACCAATGGCTTGTATCGTGGGCCCACTACTGTACCTTCTTCAATGTGTAATGAGTCTCCAGTTCAGATGCCTGGAGGTTCATAGACCTGTGAAGTTTCATGCCTATGAATCAGGAGTTCTGTAAGTCTATAGATAATGGTACTAGTAGAAACATTAAAGACAAGAAAGGAAAACTTTAACCCAAAATAGGTATCTGTTTCTGTGAGGATGAACTGCTGATACTTCCAAGTTAAAAGAGGCCCAAGGTAATAAATTTGCCATTAAGTTGCTGGTTGATCTCCTTGAGGAATGGTACCATAACAGGGACTTTGTTGGTCTTTACTGCTGACAAGTTGGACTTTCAGAGGTTTCAGAAGCTAGATCAACCTTGGTAAGTGATAGTCTATGATATTGGACCCATACATAACTTGTCTTTGCTACCATGCCTGTTCCATTTATGTGCTATTCATGCCAGTCTGAGGTGGACAATGATGAAGGCTAGCTAATGTCAACTAGTCACTACTCAGTTTTTTAGTAGCTCTTTCATGGTATATGCTTCCTAGTGGGCATTAATGTGTTGTACAAAAGTCTTCACACTTTGTGCCTAATCCCACATGTTTATTCATGTGATTCTATCTAAGATCTGTCTTCTTCTATTTCTTTTCCCCCAAGGCCACTGACCAGATGGCATGTCATTGACTGCTGCCCAGGAATCTTATATATCCTCACTTCATGTCACTTCTCCTTGCACACAAAGATGATATTTGGTACACTTCTCAAAGATCTACTCATTAGAATGATTTTTTTCCTTTCCACTGTTATTTGGGGTACCCAGGAATGTGTCTGTTATGCAATTGCTCTTCCTTTAAAACTGGTACCTGCTACCAAGCTGACCCAACCATAAACCAAGCTTGGGCTTTTCCTCCACCTCCAGCTAGTCATATGGGACCTGACTGGAATCAGTGCAGTCCTCAGAGGCAATTGTGAAATAGTCAAAGAATTTCTTTTCTGAGGTTCCTGGTCTCTCCTTTATATATTATTTCCCTCTTGGGCATGAGTTTTTGTCCATCTCAAACAGTCAGTGTGCTCTTTTTCTTTCTGTAGTTTACCCTTCCCATCACAGCCTGCTACTACAGAAAGACATGGTAAATATATTTCACTCCAGGCAGGAAATGCTTAACAGCTAATTGCTGTCCTCTTTCAAGGATAGTTACATTTCAACCCTGAACAGAAATCTGAAAGTAATGCGATAAGTCTTTAACTGAAGATTTTGGGATGTCATTTAGTGAGCAGGGAAAAAATTGTGGATAACTGGAAACTTTGATACCCCTCAAATTAATAATACCATGCAAGTGGTCATCTACTCAACCAACAAGGCAGAATAGGACTGGCCAACATTTCTTGCTAGTGACTTCTATTCAGGAGGCTCAGATCTTCATAAGAGTTAGTGAAAGCAAAGTACTCTGAAGTTATGAGTTGTAAATGCTAAGTATTTGCTATCAGCCTTGAAGAGAATTTTTTGGCATTGAAGACCATCTGAGAAAATGTCACTTCAAACCACTTCAATTTTTTTTTCTCCTCTTAATGCTTTACTTATTCTAGGCAAATTATTAGATTGCTGTGACTATGAAATAAATATATCTGTACATTTAGCTTTTCACAGAATTGTAAGTATTAGAGGTGTCCCAAGATAAAAGATCACTTGCTTTAAGATGTAAGATTTAGTTTTTTCCATACTGGTTCTTTTTCTGCTTTTAATAAAAACATATGGAAAATGCTACACAGGAATCTTTTCTATTTCTTTAAGCATAGTAGTATCAGTTTTGAGCCGCAATCCCATGTGTCTTCCCAGTTCTGGCAGCAGACTACCTTCTAACATGGCAGCAGGAGAGTTAGAATGTTGATTCAGGTGTTAACCCCTCTGGGCTAAAGAGATTGCCAAACATTTGAATTTTGGATGATGCTTTTGGTAAATGGGGCCAATTATTTGTCACAAAAATGAGTCAAGACCACTAAAAACTCATGCTGAAAGAGCATATGTGATTAACTCAGTTATAAATTATTTATTGATTTCCTACTGTGTGCAAAGCTGTGCCTAGTACACACTGTAAGATACATAAAAAACTAAAATGTTATTGATAATTTGGGGAAATTTACATTCTAGTTGGGAAAAACAAGATATGTACATAAACTGTTAGATAATGGTGAAGGCATAATATGAGAATTATGTAAGTAGTTATTATAGTTCAGTGTAGTAGAGAGAGATTAACATGAGATGGAAAGAATCTTTAAGATGAAGAGTCTCCAGAATATACATTCAATCAAGCTAGGGAATTTTTTTGTTCTCTAGTGTAAGATCAATGCCAAGAACAGTGCCTGATACCCAGTAACTGTGTGTTGGACAAGTGAACTGATATTCTTTAATTAAGACGTTTATAAGAATTCTAAATGAATATATAGATACCGAGTACCAAAATTATACTTATCCAGGCATATGTATCAATTAATGGTTATGCTATTACCTCCAAAACAATTCAAAATCTGAGCTTCACTGATTTTTATCTCAGGGCAAGTTTGATGAATAAATTTTATTTTCTCTCTAAAGATCTTCAAATCATTACTAACTGTTGCCTACTAAGAAGGAATGATTAATCTAAAACACCCAGTACCAATTACCTTTTTCTGTTACAATCTTATTGAGGTATAATTAACATATAACAAACTGCACATATTTAAGTTGTACAATTTGGTGATTTTTAATGTGTATACATCATGAAACCATCACCAAAATCAAGATACTAAATACATTCATCAAACCCCAAAATTTCCTTGTCTGCCTTTGTAATCATTCTTTTCTGTCTCTCTTTCCCCTGCCCTCCCCAGGCTACCATACGGGATCTGTTTTTGTCACTGTGGATTATCCAAACCTAAATATCAAATAATGGTCAGAATAGTTATTTTAAAATCATTAGTTTCCTATAGTTTTGTGTGGATTTCAGAGGAATAATTATGTGGAGTTGCCAATTAACTCTGTAGGTTGCTTTAAAAGTAATTTCAAAGATACTGTGATAACTAGTTAAACAAAGTCTTATTTGAAACAGAGAATATATGTTGTGCCATAAGGAATTTTACTGTCTTTGTTGTTTTGTGGACTTTATCTGCTGAGTTTTTAGGATACTGCTGAGTTTTTAGGAATTCAGCTATGCTATATTTTCTGCTCAAGTATATAGACAAAAATGGAAAATACATAAATGCAATAATTGCAAAATTTTTCAATGTCGTAATAAAAAAACCCGTTTTGATTGATTTTTAGATCTAAAACAGCAAAAGAGAATAAAAGAGAGCTAGATACCTACATGTATTCTTTATTTTGCATTTTCCAAAAGCTCATATTGTCTGTTTGTGGTTTTCCTCAGAAGACAGAAGAATTCCTTCATTTGTAGTTTACATGCTGCTCTGTGCTAAAGTTTAGTTTCGATATACTAGGAAAGTGAATTTATTACTTTTGTCTCTTAAAATATTTTTGGCATTAATTTTTGGATGGATTATTCTCATTCAGAAAAGGTCATTTAATCTTTATTACTTTCCTACTTGGACTCACCATATTACTGGCATGACATGTCCTTCCACAACTACTAGAGGATAAAATCTTATGACTGTATTCTGGATCCCTGTCTCAAACCAAATTATTCCCTTATAGAACCTTGCTCCCTCTGGATGCTTTCTTTCTTGTTTGAATATGTAAGATTTTAATCCTATCTATAGAAGCTATGTAAGTTTTTTTTTTTTTTTTAGCCAAAGGATAACTTTTGAACTACATAGTTAGAATGTAATTATTCAAATAGAATTCATTTTTAATTTGGTCATCAAATCAGGCCATCAAATGTTTGTTGAATGTAGTGTATACCCAACATGAGTCTAAGCTTTGCATAACTTTGCCCTCTAGGAATTCATGATTCACATGTTGCCTTTATTAATTTTATCTTTTTTAATGACTTTTTCCAAGGGCCGTATTCATCTCTGCTTTGTTTGGACTTATAAACTACTCAGAAAATAAGTATAGGCCAAACTATATGATGTTCTTGTGTATTTAAAGCACAATGGGTATAAAAATCAATGAGAATTAGAAATTTTTCATGAGAGTTAGATGGCCTAAGTGTCACTCTTATAGGTAACAACAGAATATTTTAAAGCTACCTTACAAAATATCGGAAAATTTGGATTTTCCAAAATATACACTGTTTTTGAAGCTATTATTATAATTTAACATGTTATTTACCTCTAAAACAAGCCAAAATCTGATTTCCACTGATTTTATCTGGGGAGTAGTTCAATGAATAAATTCTATTTTCTTTCTTAAGGTCTTTCAATCTGTACAAACTGTTGCCTACATCAAAGCAAATGATTATCTAAAATATCCAATACCAGTTTCCTTTTTTTTACAGCTTTATTGAGGTATAATTGACATAATAAGCTGCATATATTTAAATTGTACAATTTGATAAGTTTTTACATATGTATAACCTGTGAAACCATCACCAAGATTGAGATAGTGAACACATTTGTCAAATTCAGTAATTTCTTTGCTTACCTTTTGTAACACCTTCTTTTTGTCCCTCAGGCCCACTCCCTTTCCAGGCTACCTCTGATCTGCTTTTCTGTGACTATGGATTAATTTGACTTTTCCAAAGTTTTTATATCAATGGACTCATACAGTATGTACTCTTTTTCTATCTGGCTTCTTTCATTTAGCATGAGACTGAAATTCATCGAGGCTGCTACATCCAGGTTATTCCATTGTATGAATATACCATAATTAGTTTATCCATTGGATTTACTTATTTGTTGATTGTTTATCCGTTTACCATTTTCTAACTGAAAAGGCTGTATATTTAAATAGAAAACAGAGACTTTATCACTTCTGTTGGAGAACCACTGAAGTGCTCAATGTATGCTTTAGAACATCATATATTTATTCTGTTTGGACACTCTAGCATCCAAACTTCTGGCTACTGCCAAATAAGAATGACAATATTTTACTTTTATGTTTCCCAGGAAACTAATGGGGTCTGTCTGCTAGTGTTTTGGTTCCCAGGTTTTGCTTTAAAAAATGCATGTGAATTTGTCTCCAGCCTCTAGTGAATGTAGAATAATAAAATTTAATCTTTTACTGGAGAAAATGCTGAGTCACTCTTCTCAGTGCAGCAAACAGATGTGAAGGATCTGAAAATAGAAGACACATTTTCACTTATTATTTTTAAAGTTACTTCATTTTTATGCTTCTTGGTAAAACTTGGCAGTCATACTCTTCTATTAAGAAGGCACCAGAAGTCAGGGTCCTGTCTCTTTCCTTACTATGGTATTATATTTTCATTGGTGATGTGGTAACTGAGCAAAGGGCATTGTGGTAGAAAACATTTTGACTCATTGTTTTCTAAGTTATTTTAAATTAAAAAAAAAAAGAATTAGAGCATCTTTATCAGATTTTACTTTTCTTCCTGGATAGTTTCATGCCAACGTAATTTTTAAAAATGAATAGACTCTAATGATGTACTTTTATCTTTCAATTTGTAATCTCTCTGAAATTTTGATACTTATCAAAGATGCTCATGTCTGGTTGTTTGATTTACATTTTAAGCACTAAATATGAGCATTAAAAAAAAGATTTCCTTTATAGATGTATATTATTGTTAAAGTTCAGTTGATCCAGTTACCTCTGGTTTTTACATTTTAAAATTTGTTATTTAAAAGGCAAGATCTCTACTTGGTAGTAACTCAAGTATGAATTTCCAAAATAATGAAAAGGGTCTTTGGCCAAGTTTCTATGCTCTCCTGTGTGAGAAGGATATAGAGACTTTTTTTCCTTTTAATAACTGTGCTAATGTGTTTCTGAGCTTTTCAATAGAGTTTTAATTTTAAAATATTCAACTTGTATGAGTATGAGATCACATTTGTTGACGTCTTTTGTCTCCTATTCTCCTTGGCTTTGGCATTTTTTATGTCTTTTTAATATTTTTTTACTTATATTTTAATGAAGTTTTAAGAAGGAGCAAAAATATACACATATGTCCAATATTCAATGTTTCCCAAAAGTCATCATAGCAATTTTTTATCACTGTTCAATTGAAAATAAAACATAGACACAGAAAACTATATAAAACAAGTGTATATCACAGACCATTCCAAGACAAACACTCTTGTAACTACCACACAGTCTAAGAATAAAACTGCCAGTAACCTGCAGAAACCCTCTGTGTCCCAACCTAACCACAAACCCCTTTCTCCTCCCATACGTGAACAGTTTCTCATTGTTTTTCTTTTATAGTTTATCGTTCAAGTGTGCATCTTTAAAAACTATGGCTTAGGCTGTTTACTTTATTTGCTGTGTCTTTCCATCTACAAGTTCTTTCTCCATTCCCCGTTTCCTCCTTACAATTTAATTGTTGAAACTCCCCAGTCTCTTGACTTATAGAGTTTCCCACAGTCTGAATTTTACTGATTATGGTAGTCTCATGGTATAATTCCACAAATTTCTTTGTTCTATATATTCCCTGCAAATTGGTAGTTACATACAGAAGCCTGACCATATTTAAGTTGGTTGGTTGGTTTTTGACAAGACTTGGTTGTTTCAACAAGAAGCATACAATGTCTGGTTATCTCTATTTTTTGAGATGTTAGTAAACAGTACATGTTCAATGCCTAGATTCATAAGGTTGTTCGTGGGATTGCAAAATTGAGATTGTCTTACTCTGTTCTTTCTTTTTTTCTTTTTAATCCACATTGTCACCTTTTAATTTCTATTTCATTTATTGTCTGGAATACATTGCCTCATCTACTATTTGGTTACTAGTGGTACAGAACATATAGGAAAGGCAGAATAAATGCTTGATTCTTCACCTTTGTTTACCATATTTCAAGATGAGTTGCTTTCTTTCATCCTCTGAATGTCAATAATTTTTGTTGTGTCATCATGAACTTATGAATTTAAACATGTTTGATATGTTCCAATCCTTTGCAATTCTTATCCTTATTGAAGTTATATTGCCCCATATCTGTCCAGTGGGATCCTCTTTAAGCACCTACTGAATTCTTTTAACATGACTCTAGTTTTGATAGCTTTCATAACTTGTTTTCTGATATGACAGGGTGTTCCAGGCTCATCTGGAAGATGGACAGGAATTATTAATTTATTCATATGGAATCTCTGAACTAGTGCTCTGCACTGGTTGTAAATCAGTACCAAGGGACTAAAAATAGCCACCAAACATGTCTTTTCTTTAAAAAAAAAAAAAAACCCAGACAAGTCAATCATTCAACAACAACAACAAAAATCATTTTTCAGCATTTACTGTCTATCAGTTGTTGTACTAGTTGCTGGGAATGTGGTGGTGAATAATACATAAAACTACACTCAAGGAGTTTACAATCCAGTGAGGAAAACAAAACAAGCCAATACACAGTTAAATGACCCTGTAGGACCCAAGGGTGATGTAACATTATTTAGAAGTGACCAAACTCAAGATATGGAGGTCAAAGAAAGATTTGAAAGTTAAATACTATTCAGTCTTCTATTTAAAACATAAGTGTTCTAGGTGAAGAAAATTAAGGGAAAGTTATTCAAGGTGGAGGAACCAGAATATGCAAAAGGCCAGAAGTAAAAGAGAATGTATAGCTTCAAATATTAAAAATGTTCAGTGAGTGGAATGTTGGGTGGAAGGGAGTAGAAAAGAGAGATAATTAGAGCCAAAATTGCAAAAGTCCCTGTAAACCATGTGTTAAGGAATTTAGATTTTATTCTAAGACCAGCGACAAAATAGCATGATCAGATTTGCATAGAATAATCAATCTAGCTACACAGTGAAAAATGCTTTGTATAGGGGATGGGAACATGAACAAAAGCAAGAAGAGTAGTTTGGAGGCTAGGGATAGGGACTTGCCCTAGGGTAGTGGAGGCAGGCATAGAAAAAAGTGGCTCAAATTGACAGGGAATTAGGAGGTGGAATGGATGGGTTTAGTAAATGATGGGAAGGTGGTAGTGGTGGTGGTGGTGAGGGAAAAAGAAATATTCAAAGGTACAGATTTTTGGCTTGGAAACTGGTGGATTGAGGTAATATTCACTCAAATAGTGAACACAGGATGTGGGAGGAGCATAACGGGGAAGATAATGAGTTCAATTTTGAACAGCTAGGTAGTATTATAACAGGAACCAGAACAGCGTGTCTTGATTCAAGTCCACAAGGATTCCCCACCACGCACACACTAAACATAATAACAAAAGATGTGTTCTAGAGAAAGGGTATGAAATTATCAGGAAAAGAATCTGTTATTTAAAAAATGGTCATATATGCAAATATTAACATAGGTGAAACTGACACCCTTCAGTTAGTAAAGCAGTCAACAAGTCTGTATTAAACATATCTGTACTAAACTGTTCCAGAACATTCCAGAAATCTGATAGATCCTGTGATCGGTCTTTCTGGTACTACTGCTTTTCTTTTTGTCAGAAATGTCTCCAAGTTATATTTTTCTTCATGGGATCCAGGTTTTTAAATCTAAGTCAAGGCATTTCTGTCCTAATCCAGACTGGATGAGTTGGCATCACTTTCTTATTTTTCTTTCTGGAGCAAGTATCCCAGAATCAACTTTGCTGTTCCATATTATTTATTGGAATTTTTATTTCTGTTGTATTTATCCCTCTACTAAAATACTTTTTCTTGCTGACGTTCATATTTTAATTGCAACCTTCTTTACTTTTCAAGATGCTTCTTTATTTATTTTTCCTTTGTCTATATCAACGGAAAACATTGAAACAGCTTTATCTGTGACAATTTCAATACAAGAGAAACACCACAATTCTTAACTTATTATCATTATCAAAATTCATCCCAATGGATCACATTCTAATCCATTATTTTAGCAAGAATTTTAATCTAATCATTTTAGAGAAATATTCTAGGCCTTTTCCCAGCACAGATTTTATTCAGCACTGTGGTCAATTTCTATTTCTTGAGCCAACTGTTTTAGACTGCTAGTATAGTTTCCAAAAAGGTAAAATCATGATTATCATGAAAATATAAAGTAAACATGGGTTACAGATTTTATTCAACTTACTGTTAATAATTAATGATGGAACCAGTAAGATATTGAGTTCAAAGAGCATTTGAGGAACTAAGTATTTATTGACAATTAAATATGGGAGTATTAGGGTAATATAATTGAGTGAGATACAAAGCTGATTAATCCTGTATATTAAGCCTTAACCCTTGGGATTATTTTTTTTTTATCAGACAGAAGTTGATTTGCATCTCTGCCTAACAAAAATCTACAAGTTGACATGTATTTAGTAAAGAATGAATCTAACAAAGTAGATTCACCTAATCTTTGGTGGCCCTGTGTCCCATATGACATTGAAAGAACATGTCACACACCTTTTTGACTTATATCAAGTTATGGATAATTTCTGAATAAGAATTCCACTCTCTTACACTGGACTAGAGGACTTTCTTTGGATCTGTGGATTGGTTGTGAATAACTGAAGAAGTAAATTCTGTTTTAGTACATTTTATAAGTTTTTTATTCCAATGTTAAACAACTGCCTAATGTAACTAATCTTTAATATTGAATTTTTGTGGCGTATAAATTGTTTTAACTGAGCATGAAAGAAAGGTAAAGGGAATTTTTATATGTTTAAGAGATCTGAAATAATATTCTATGGAGTAAACTCTACATTTTTATATTCCATAGGGTTTTCCAGGAGATATTGGGATTCCTGGACAAAACGGCCCTGAAGGACCAAAGGTAAAAAAAAAAAAGAGAGAGACTAAAGAATTATAGATATCTTGAATTTTCTAATCTTGATTCTCAGTGAATGAAAAAAAACATTTTAGGAATATCAGAACATTTAAGAATATTGTTGTGTTGTCTCAGGTACATTTAACAAACATTTTTCAAGGTTCAGTTAATTGAAAATTATTTTCATCATTTGGTATGGACTTAGATTAGGGTAACAATATTTGCAAAGCATATAAATTCCTCAAAAAGAATTTCTTGGAAGAGACAGGGAAAAAAAACCCAGCTCTAAAAAGCCATAGCATATAAATGGCTGAGATTTTTAATGGCTGAGAATAAATAAATGGATAAGAATTGTCTGACCACTAAAACCCCGTAAGGCTTATAAAATATCCATTGATTAAAATAAAAAAAAAGCCTATGGTGTCCTGGAACCTTTACAGAGCACAAAATACCTGAGAAGCCTAAGCATTTTTAACTTTCTTTACTATTTTGTATGTATACTAGGAATTATCCATAGCAAAATTTTAAACACCAAGCTTTGTTATGCAGGCTGATGTGGAATAGGCATTGTAAACAAATAAAGCCCTGGAATAATTACATGCAAGGATGAAATAGCCTGAAGTTTGGAAATTTGGCAAGTTATGAAGTGTATCTGCTGTGGAAGGTATCAATGTGAGTAAAGAGAGAGGAAGTGAAAAGAGATGAAGCTGGGAAGGATTTTAGTAATAACTATAAGCATGTTAGTGTACTATAGTGTAAAGTAATATAGTAGTTTAGTAAATATTTTACAGATATTATCTCATTTAATTTTCACAGCAGCATTATGAGGTAGTTATTATTCACATTTTACAGATGATAAAGTTATTCACCCAAAGTCATATAACTATTAAGTTGTATAGCCAGGATTCTAACCCAGATATGATTTCAAAGTCTGAGCTTTTAACCACTTAGTTTGGGGATTAAATTGTGCAGAACATTCAGTACCATGCTGAAGAGTTTCTACTTTATCCTGTGGACATCATGAAGTAATCAAAGATATTTAAATACTAAAGTATATTGGATGGTTTATATTTTTAGTAGATACTCTTATGTCAGTATGGAGGATAGTTTAAAAAGGAAAGAAATTGCAGGTAGGGAGATGAACTAGAAAAAAACTAGGCAATAAATAATGAAGATCTGAAATAGGACATTGATTCATTCAGCAGATATTGGCTACCTCTTATGTGATAGCCATTGTGTTAGACTCTAAGGCTACACAGATCCCTACTTTGAAGAAAAAAAGTCCTGATTCCTACTTTCAAGAAACTTACAATCTGGAGAACAATGTGCAGGAAAACCTTTATAATAATCAAAATGAATAATATGTAATACTGTGAGAGTACAGGGTTGGGGAGAAGGTAGCACTTGAGCTGATGAATTGAGTAGGAATTTGTGAATCAGATAAGTGGAATGTATAGCATTCAGGAAAAGGAAACTTGTGATGAGATGGAGAATATTTATCCTTAAAGTTATTCGTTGCTTATCTGAATTTCAGATTTAGCTGAGTGTCCTATATTTTATCTGGCAACTCTATCTGCCACCTACAAACTTGTCCCAATATACAGTGGTCTTTCCCTCTCTCTTTCTGTTTCCATAGAAGTATTCCTCTGCCTGTTCAACTTACACATGTGTTTTGCATCACATCCTCTCCTGACTCCTGAACAACCTCATGCCGTCAATTATCACCTTTATCCTAATCTCTCCTTTGATTCAAAATTTCCCCTCTTTGCCCTTAAAAATCATTCTGTTCGCCAATGTTGTAATTTAGACCCTCTTTACTTTTCATCAGGATTAGTGGAATAGTTGTCTGGTTGTTCTTCCTGCCTCCAGTCTGGCAAATCTACCTTCAAGCTGCTGATGGAATAATCTTTGTAAAGTGTAGATCTAATCATCTAACTCTTGTGCTTTAATCCTCCAGTGATCTCCACAGCTTCCAGGTTAAGGCTTGTACTTCTTTACTTTTTATACAAGGTTCTTTATGACCTAACCCTCTCTCTATAACTCTGTAGTTATACAGTCCTACCTAACATCTCTCTTCCAAAAGCATCCCTTCAGCCAACCTATTTAGAATACCAAACCAAGTCATACTTATTCAAATCTCACAGCTTCTTACATGCTGTTCTTTTGTCTGGATCTCTCTCTACCTTCCAGTACCCTTCTTTATCTAGCTAACACCTATACATCACATAGCACGTTGTTCAGGAAGCTTTCTCTCTTAATCTAATCTATCTTAATCTAATTGAGATATTCTTCCTCTGTATCCCTGAAAAAAATCTATAAGACATTTATCTTCATATATTATAACTGCTGATGTGTTTATCTGTCTTTCTATTAGACTTAACCTTTTTGAGAGAATAGAATAATTGGTTTTATACATATCACAATAACCAGAACCATATGCATAAGTACGTATAAATAACTCAATAAATATTGGTTAAATGGATGATTGTAGATAAAAACTATTTTGGAAATAGAAACAATACAACTTGGTAACTGATTAATAAAGGCGGTAGAAGAAAGAGAAGTCAAAGGTAAAATAGACTCTGGCTTGGGTTACCAATGTCAGTGAACT
Organism: Lemur catta; assembly: GCF_020740605.2. NCBI lineage: Eukaryota > Metazoa > Chordata > Mammalia > Primates > Lemuridae > Lemur > Lemur catta. Next base: position 58,894,878 of record NC_059130.1, read on the forward strand.
TAAATAGGGAACTCAGGAAGAGGAGCAGGTTTAGAAGATGGGAAGAGAAGAAATTTGATTCTTGACATATTTAGTTTAAGGTGACTGTTTGACATCCAGGTAGAAATAATTGATAGACTGAAGTAAACCAAGCTGAAAAGTAGAAATAGTAACATAAAGGGAAATTGAGAGAGAGAGACAGACAGACAGATAGTATACAGAGTGGAGTTGAGGATTTCTCCTATTTTAGCTCATAGTTAGGAGTTTGAATTTGATACAAACATTTATTCATTTATTCAATAATTCATTTATTCAGCCTTTATTGAGTTTATTCTTTGTGTTAGGCCAAGTGCTAAATGTGGGATTATAAAGATTTCTAAACTATAGTTCCTCTCCCAGATGAGGTTACAATTTAGTGAGAGACAAAAATTTAGAAAATCATCACAAAGCATAAGGAGTTCTATATAAAAGATTTGGTGAAGTACAATGAGAGACCTACATAATTGAGCAACAGTTTGTCTTGAGAAATACGTACTTCAAGTGAAAGTGATAATTGAACTTAATGTTTTTAAGTATGCATATCATATGAGGTGAAGAACGAGATAGCTTTCAAAATTCCTTTCAGCTTGGAGATTTTGTTTATCTTGCAATTTTATCAAGCAAAATATCAGAAATGAAGAAAGCCAACTGACCTCTTTAATATTATTTCAGTAGTGGTCTTTAGAACTTCCTTCTCACTACTTTTAGTCTTAAAGTTAAAATGTTAAAAGTGGGGCAAGACTGGAGAGCTAGACATTTTAATGAACACTAATGGTTGAATTTCCAGTGGATAATAATTAGTTTGTGATTTACTTTATCTAAATTTTTTCAATAAACATGAGTTTGTAGAATCATCAGTACCAACAACATAAGATTAATTGATTTTATACACATCACTGAATTTTAAAAGAATAATTTAGGAGGGATAATTTTGTCAAAAGAACTACAAAATAAGCATATAATTTTGTGTTTTGTAGGTTGAGAAGGATCTGTTAATGTCTTTATTCTTTATCTTTCTCATTTAAAAACGGAGCCCAACATACTGACCTCGTTAACATGATATGTTTCTTCAGCTGTGTATACTGTATCATAGAAGCATCTTAAAACTTTCTTTATTTTTATATACATGTCTTGTTTGGAAAGAAGGGATAATGTAAATTATTAAAGCTCTGTTGAGGCTGTGCAATGTGGTCATCAAGAAAATCATGTGCACTGTCTTTGAAATACATGGTTACCGTCTTTGCAGACACACACTGGGTCTTTCCAGAGCAATTTGGCACAGCTCTAAAGAAGCTTTTTATTTTCTGTTCATTTTCTGCCAGTTCACTAAAACCCTCAAAGTAGGATTGGAAACTTTTGTTAATTATGGTTCTATTAATTATTATGGAGTTGTATGTGCATGTGTATTTGTATGAAGATACAAAACACTTCAGTAAGCCTTCTTGAGAGCTACCCAATTTGGCAGTCTGCTTTCAGGAATCCAGTAACATTAGCAAAACCACATCCTTTGCTGGTTATTGCAGAAAGTAAGAATACCCAATAAATATTCTCTGTTCTCCAGTAAACAGAGAGATAATTTATTTGTTGCTATAAAGGCTTATGTTTTTACTATGGCTATGGAATTAGGAATGTTAAAACATGCTTTTATTGTCTCTTGTGTAACAGCCCTGATAAGGTTTTAGAGAAAGCTTACTATATGTTGCATAATATGTAGAAATAGTTCTTGCATTGAATTATTACAATATGTCATGTATTTATCTGTATAGAGGTGAGGTAACTTGGTAAGAGGAAGATGCATAACTCTAAACAGTTCTGTAAGATCACCTCCACCCAGCCCTGAAGATTTACATTCCATGTGTTGTATCAAGATTTTATACACAGATTTCTTATATTAATATAAACCATTGTATTCTCCAGGTAGCATTTAGTTAGCTGAGAAATATTTATTGAGTTTATACAATGGACAGTGTACTGTGACTTGAAATCAAAATTAAAACTTGATCTTCTGTCTACTAGGAACTTGTAATCCTCTGAAACTTGAGCATATGTAAAAAGTTAAAATGCATATAAATGAGTATTAAGGAGTTCAGAGCAGAGAATAATCTGTGTGGCTATTTTTCTGGGAGACTTAATAGAGAAATTGGGATTTAAGTTGGATAGGTTGGATTTGGCCAAGTGGAGCCAAGGGATGAGACATTCCATGCAACAGGTACAAAATGAACGCTGGATGGAGGGGAAAAGTAAACTTACCTGACTGAAAAAAAAAAAGCAGGAAGCAGATTGTGACAGCTCTCGAGTATAAAGTAGAAAAGTGAATACTAACAAGCCCATGGGAGATTTTTTTTTAACTGTGGTAAAAAATGGATAACTCAAAATCTACCCTCTTAAATTTTTTAGTGTACAGTATTGTAACACTTAAAATGTATGCACATTGTTGTACAACAGATCTCTAGAACTTTTCCATCTTGCATGCCTGAAATTCTATACCCATAGAACAGCAACTCCTCCTTGCCCCTTCCCCCCAGTCCCTAGCAAGCACCATTCCACTTTCTGCTTCTGTAAGTTTGACTGCTTTAGACACCTCAGTAAGTGGAATTATGCATTATTCCTTCTGTGACTAGCTTATTTCACTTAGCATGATGTCCTCAGGGTTCAGTCATCTTGTAGCAAGATTTTCTTTTTTATGGCTCAATAATATGCCAGATTTTCTTTATTCACTTGTCTGTCAATGGACATTTAGGTTGTTTACACCTCTTGGCTATTGTGAGTAAAGCTGCAATGAACATAGGAGTACAAATATCTCTTTGAGATCTTGTTTTCAATTTCTTTGGATAAATACCTAGAAATCCTTTTGCCATTTTTTAATTGGCTTATTGTTTTTTTTGCTATTGAGTTATAGGAGTTCCTTATGTGTTTTGAATATTAACCCCACATTGGATATAATGGTGCCATGTTAAATACATGTTGTAGGGTATTTTCTGAATTAGGAAGTTTTTTAAATAGTTACTTTGAACAGGTTTTCATCCAAAGAGCAATTAGTTTTTAACAACTTGTATTTTGTTTAACAAAATATTTTTTATAGACTTGAAATTCCTGGCCCAATTCATACTGTCATTTTCTTCTGCAAATTGCCCTTCATTTTTACCATCTTGTCTTGAAAATAACATTTTGTTCTTCAACTAATGAGTAATGAGGAACTAATGAATTATTCAACTAGCAAGTAATGAGTTCCAGACTCTGCTGGTTTCTTCACGGATATTAAAACACTATTTATCCCCTTCGTCTGTTTCCAGACTTTGTGGACACGCTATTATATATTTATTATACTATTACCAGCTTAACAATTGGACCCATTACTTTAAATTTAGAAATGCTTTTTCTGAAAAGTTGTTTGGAGGTTGAAGAATAGCATACCAAGCAGATTATTTAATATACTGTTTTAAAATGATTTTATCCTGTTTCCCAATGTTTTGGATGCCCTGTGGTTTTCTACTCATCTATCTTCCTACCCCTATTTTGGTAACTTTTTAATGGGAAATGAATGATACCAATTAGTATTGCCCCTTTCTAGATTAATTCTGATTAATCAAAATGTCAATTGATCTAGAATTTTTAATTGTGTGTTTTTTATATTGCTTTTATAGGGACTCCTTGGAAATAGAGGGCCTCCTGGGCCTGCTGGTCTCAAAGGAACTCAGGTATGGAGGAAATTAATATCCAGTCAGTTAGGTTTTTAGTTCAAATTTTCCTTTTTTATTTATTATGGGACTTTAATTTTGGCTTAAAGCAATGATTGTATTAGTGTGGACAATTTTGCTATTGAGATTTTTGAGTTACCATTTTATATTGGCAGTTATAGGATATTTGGAATCATTTTACAATGTTCTGAATTCATTAAGTGATTTATGTCAGTCATCTCCAATGAAATGTCTGAAGAATATGAACCCAGAGTCTCACTCATATATACTAGAACTTATATTTACTATTTGTGACCCAATAAATTATATTTTAATATAATTATGAATTAATTAGCATGTTTATCAAATGAATAAGATACAGTATATGATTCTAGCAAGGTCTATATATGTTGTTTAGATGTGGTAATATCAACTATTTATATAAAGGTAAATCAGTATATTTAGTAAATATGTCTTTATGTCTTTAAATGGAATGAAAACATTTATTACTTTTTTATTCTCTTAGAAAATAATGGCTAAAAGTTCATTTTCGTGTCTCACCATATAGTTTTTGATCCTAATAAGAATATACCAGATTTTTATATTTTGTGACATTATAGCTGATTTGACCATAAGAATATTGGACCTATAAATTAGTCAAAAATAAGCTCTAGACATTAGCTTCCATTAGATGGGATCTGATATATCTTTGTATTTCTAGAGCTTAAGAGAGAACTGAGACTCAAAAACATAGTTATTGAATGAAGGAAGTATCAAAATGTGCCTATAGCAAACATATTCTATATAAGTAAATTTTTAATTTACCAGTGTGTATATATTTTCTTTTGTTAGGAACTTAGTCCAGTTCTTCACTGTGTCAGAGAGATACTAGACCCCAAAAATTAAAGATTATCCGTAACTAATGGTCTCAGTGATTCATCATCCTGGTTTGTGATACCCTAATCACTTTCACTCTTCTCTACTCATAATATTCTATATATACCTTGTATCATCTATCAATGTGGCACAGATATACAATGGAATTCAATTCAGTCAAAAAAAAGAATGAAATCTTATCATTTGCAACAACACAGATGGCACTGGAAGGTATTATGTTAAGTGAAATAAGCAAGGCGTAGGACAAATTTAACATGTTATTACTCACATGTGGGAGCCAAAAAGTTTAAAAATTGAAATCATGGAGACAGAGAGCAGATTGATTGTTACCAGAGGCTGGGAAGGATAGTAGCATGGTCGGGGGGTAAAGTGGGGGTGGTTAGGGTGCACAAATACAGTTGGATAGAATGAATAAGGTGAATAAGATCTAGTATTTGGTAGCACAACAGAGTGAATATAGTTAACAATAATTTGTTGTATATTTTAAAAACCAAAAAATGGAATTGGAATGTTCCCAACACAAAGAAATGATAAATTCTTGAGGTGATAGATACCTCAATTACCCTGATTTGATCATTATACAATGTATACCTATATCAAAAATCACATGTACCCCATAATTATATAGAATTATAATGTGCCCATAATAATTAAAAATAAAAATTAAACAAATAACCCAATAGTATTAATATATGTCCTTCTTAGGGTAGACGTGCGGTTGTCATCCAAAAAAGTGTCATGCGGTGATACAGTTCTAAAATATGAGAAAATCGCAGCATTATTTTCACTACATCTCAGAATGAGCTTCACACTTCAGAATAAATAGAGAAAATAAGGGTTTACATTTTTAAATGCTTGTTTTAGGCCATGGTATGTTCTCATTTTTTTTAAGGGAGAAGAAGGACCAATTGGACCCTTTGGAGAACTGGGGCCAAGAGTAAGTATGATATAAATAATTTTTCCCACATGCTTCTCTTGAAATCAGCTGTTGTGTAAATATTTTTAATAGCATAAAATTTTAAATTACAGCAAAAGACAAAAATTAAAACAAGCTAAAGCTATAAAACCTCCTAAGATAAAATAGGCCAATAACTGGAATTCTCAGGGATATTTTGAATGATATTATGCCTATCACATATTTACTTGTTTTTTTCAGTGGTCTTTTGGTCCTAGTAATTTGTGCAAATTATTTATAAATTTCTGAAAATGTAATAGGAAGCTAAATACTTTAGCCATTTTATTAATATTCTGGGAATTTCTGTTTTCTAAATGTGTTAGTAAAATTATGGAAAGCTAATAATATGAATTTTCTGCCAATTTCATCAGGTAATACCATGTGGTTATATATGAATTATTTGTTTTCAGATTCTGAAATGAATTCTTAAAGCATTTTTGGTATCATGACCAAAGTTTACATTATCATGAAATAAGGTATATGTGTTACATTTACTTTAAGAGGCATTAGATTCACATGAAATATATCTCATTCTCTTTTCTTGAGAACATAATACATAAAGCACCGGTTCTTAAAACATTTTCACATTTAAAGTGACAATAATTATTTCTTTTGCATCTTTACCCTACTAGTACGTATATTGCGACTATCCCATTGAAAGAAAAAGAATTTTTATTTTATTTTTTTCAAGGAGAGTTACATAACAGAAAAAAATATTATTTGAGCCCAGTGAAATTGATTTTATTTAAAATCAGTTTATTTCCCCTGGAAAATAAGAGAACCATACTCACCTCTTATCTACTCAGTTTTTATATTTATTTATTTATTTATTATTATTCTTTCTACGGTTGGTTGAAAATCAATTTGGGGCCTGGAATTGCTATAAGTATATCATATAAATCACCTCTAATCTTGAAACAACTGTAAAAGATATTGCCCCCATTTTTTAGATGTAAAAATAAGATTTCAGTATTACATATTCAAGTATAACATTCTCAAAATCAATCTAGTATGACAGAATTTAAATAGGAACAGAAGTTATGACTCCGTTAACTAATGCTCTGAATTACTTGATTTCAAAGAAATTATAAATGTGCTGATGCCAGATTCCAATGAGATTCTTTCCATAATGTAGATATGATGTATAACTATTTCTTAATATACTGTAGTGCCTGAATTTTATGCTATTAAACATGAAATGAATATTCTCAGGAAGGCTCTTTCCAAACAGCGTAAATAAAAGTGGATTACTGAAATTATTTTGTAAATATCATACACAAATGCAATCATTTGGACTCTTAACTGGATTTCTTGTCCTATCTCACCAAATTAGAGAAAAATTGATATTTAACAAAAATAGGATGATTTTCAATTTTTTGCTCTGTTTTGTGCTTGGTAGAAAATCATTAGATAATTTCATCAAGGCAGAAGCAAAAATTAGAACTTTTTAGCTAGAAGTCCTAAATAAAATTTTAAGTTGCTAAAGATTATGTATGTGGTCAAAACAGAATGAGATCCAGAGGGTTGTTTTGTTTCACTGTATTTTAAGAAGGAAAAGTATGAGAGTATTTAATAGACAACAATAGTAAAATCCAAATATAGAATGCCTGGGAGATATTATTAATTAGTGTTCTATGTAGCAGTCTTTCCCCACCCCATTTTTCCTCATAGATTTGAGTTTGTCACCCATATTGGTTGAGGCATAGGGATCTCCCTAGTCAAATATTTTATAATAAGATGGCAGTTGACTGATATTAGAAACTATATACTATAGGTTAATACAGCCAATATCCAGGATATTGACTTTCTCTCCTCCAGTGATCTTATCCACTCCCCAACCACCATCTTCTTTCTTTCTAATATATTTTCTGTTAGAGTCCAATCTAACAGCCCCAATAGGAATTTCAATCCATTAATCCTGTTGCTTTTCCATTCTTCCTTATCTCCCTCTAGACTCCATATCCCTCCTCATCCTGTTTAAGACATTATAATTATCCCTTTGATTACATTCTGAATTCTCTCTTCATACCCATTTATTCTTTTACTTTTCTAAATTATTTCATACTTTTTCTCTATTCAAACTCCATTGACTTCTCTCTCATCCTCTTTCTGAACCTTTACCTTGCTTCCTACTTCCCTGTGAAGACTGAAGTACTCAAAAGAGAACTTTCACAATTTTCTGTCATTGCATTTACCCTCCTCCCTCTATGCCCATTTACTGCTCTGCCTTCTCTCCTGTTATTGTGGATAAATAGGCCATCTTTTTAGCTAAGGTCTAAACTTCCACTTGTTCACTACATACCTTGTTCTCTTGTGTACTCAAGAACATTGGTCCAGAAGTTCTCCCCTCTCTCTCCTGTACGTTAATTCTTTTGTCTCTATTGGATCATCCTATCAGCATATAAACATGTTATTATTTCTTCCATCTTAAAAACAAAAATAAAACTTGTATTGACCCCACTTTCCCCTCCAGGTATTAACTTATTTTGCTCCTTTGCTTTTCAGTAAAACTCCTCAAAAGTGTTTTATATACATGCTCTTTCCCATTTTTCTCTTCTCTCTAGGTGCTTGAACAACTTTTGTCCCCACCACTCCAACACAAATGATCTTACAAAGATCATCAGTGGGCTCTGTGTTGCTGAATCAAGTGGTCATTTCTCAATCTTCATAATCCTCATATTATTCAGCACTCATGCCCTCAGAATTTGACAATATCACTCTCCCTGGAAACAATTTCTTCACTTGCATGATTTTCCTCCTAACTCTCCAGCAACAAATTTCATATTTTCCTCATTTCTTCAAATTCTAAATGTTGAAGTGCCCCAAGGCTTGGTCTGTGACCTTTTCATTTCTGTCTACCCTTACTGCCTAGATGAGCTCTTCTGGTCTTATGGCTTTAAATACCACCAAAATGTTGATGATTTCAAAAATTATAACTTCAAATCAGAACCTTCTACCTGCTGAACTCTGGATTTGTATAACTATCATAATATCTCTCCACTTAGGTGTCTAACAAGCCTATGAAACTAAAATGTCCAAAACTCAGCTTCTCACTTAATAGCTAAACCTGTTCTTTTTAGCCTTCCTCATTTCTTTTCTTTTTTTTTTTTTTTTGAGACAGAGTCTCGCTCTGTTGCCCGGGCTAGAGTGAGTGCCGTGGCATCAGCCTGGCTCACAGCAACCTCAGACTCCTGGGCTTAAGCGATCCTACTGCCTCAGCCTCCCGAGTAGCTGGGACTACAGGCATGAGCCACCATGCCCGGCTAATTTTTTTGTATATATATTTTTTAGTTGGCCACATAATTTCTTTCTATTTTTAGTAGAGACGGGGTCTCACTCTTGCTCAGGCTGGTCTCGAACTCCTGACCTTGAGCAATCCACCCTCCTCGGCCTCCCAGAGCTAGGATTACAGGCGTGAGCCACCGCACGTGGCCCCTTCCTCATTTCATCATTTCAATTACTCAGGTTAAAAATCTTGAGTTCAGGCCGGGCGCGGTGGCTCACGCCTGTAATCCTAGCTCTGGGAGGCCGAGGCGGGTGGATCGCTCGAGGTCAGGAGTTCGAGACCAGCCTGAGCAAGAGTGAGACCCCGTCTCTACTAAAACTAGAAAGAAATTATCTGGCCAACTAAAAATATATATACAAAAAAAAAAAAAAATTAGCCGGGCATGGTGGCTCATGCCTGTAGTCCCAGCTACTCGGGAGGCTGAGGCAGTAGGATCGCTTAAGCCCAGGAGTCTGAGGTTGCTGTGAGCTAGGCTGATGCCACGGCACTCACTCTAGCCCGGGCAACAGAGTGAGACTCTGTCTCAAAAAAAAAAAAAAAAAAAAATCTGGAGTTCATTACTAGCTCTTCTATTTCTCCTGCATCCCACACATAACCTACCAGCTATTCCTGGAGGCTCTACCTTCAAACTATGTCCAGAACCTTACCACTTTTTGGAGCCTCCTCTATTTCCACCCTGATCTATACCACCATAATATAGCACTTGGATTACTGCAGTAGACTGTTACTTGGACTCCCTGCTTCTGTACTTGCATCAAAGTGATACTGTTAAAATGTAGAGCTTATCAGTTTTCTTATCAAAGCTTGTCGAAGGCTTCCTGTCTCAGAGTGAAAGCCAAAGCCCTTTCTGTAACTCCCAATGCCCTACATGACCTGACTTCCCAGCCGTCTTTCCTTACTTTGACCTCATCTCCTTACTGATCTTCTCTTAGTTCTTCTCCAGTTCATAGGTCCTCCAACACACCACGTGCATCCCAGGAGCAGTGCCTTTGTACCTGCTCTTTCCCACTACCTGGAATATGTTCCCTTCAGATAGCCACACAATTTGTCCCTTTCTTAAAGTATCTATTCAGATGCCACCTTTTCTGTGAGGTCTTCTTCCCTGGAAATCTTATGATAACTTTAAATAAAACTCTCATAGCAGTTTATATCTCTCTTCCCTGCTTAATTTGTTGTCCTTCATATTAGCACTACCTAACATGCTATATATTTTACTTATTTTTAAAAGTCTTGTTATCCCCACTAAAATACAAGTTCTATGAGGGCAGGTATGTTTAGTATACTCCTCGATCCTCAGCACCCAGAACTCTGCATGGCACATAGTAGACAGTCAAATAGTTGTAGAATGAATGGCTAATCAGTATGATAAAATACATTTATCAAATAATTTCTTATTCATTTTATAAGAATAATCTAAATTTCATAAATCTTAGGAAACTTTTAAAAATGAGAATGACTAAGCATATCTCTTTATTTCTTTTATTCTCTTCTCTTCTAGGGAAAACCAGGTCAAAAGGGATATGCAGGTGAACCAGGACCAGAAGGCTTAAAGGTAAAGCAACTGACTTTATTATCAGTTTTAAAGTGTAATCATTAAAAAGATAAAATTGTGACTTTCATACAATTGAGAATCTATATATTTACATCTATATCTACCTATATACAGGTTAACTATTCTTTATGTGAAATGCATGGAACCAGAAGTGTTTCTGATTTCAGAATTTTTGGATTTGAGAATATTTGCATTATTTATAATAATACTTACCAACTGAGGATCTCAAATTCGAATATCTGAAATCCAAAATGCTCCAATGAGCATTGCTTTTGAGTGTAATGTTAGCTCTCAAAAAGTTTCAGCTTTTGGATTTTCACATTTGGGGTGCTCAACCTGTATATCTATGACTGTGTCTATAACTAAATATTTGTATATTGAATTGAATAAAGACGTGTTAGGATAAGATCTGTAGGTTAGATACAGGGCAATAAACTATAATTTCAATAGTTATCTACTCTATTGGAGGCTCTGCCTTCAAACTATGTCCAGAATCTTACCACTTTTCAGAGCCTCCTCTACTACCACCATCATCTACACCACCATAATATATCACTTGGATTACTGTGGATTTGGGGGCAGAAATCTACAAGTAATATAACTTTACTAAGTCTGGGGCTTTTAATCACAAGTAAACACTGAGTCTAGCTGAGTGTGTTCCCTAGGTAATCACTGGGTAGATTTCATCACTTTATGACACTGAAAAGATGTATCACTCACTTTTTGCTTTATTTCCAAGGTTTGGCTGATTTTTTATAACACCAATAAATATAAAGTAAGGCTGTGGTTTAATGTATATAGACAGCATTAAGGCCTGAAAGAAACTAGCTGATAAGAATTAATGATTTTTGCAAATTTAAAATTTAACTAAGAATTGAAAAAAGTCACAGCACTATTGCTAATTTTCCTAAGGCTGGATTTCTTTATATTAAATGTTATTTTTATGATGCTGGAATCTAAGGAAAAGCTAAATACTTTTCAAGATAAATAAAGAAATATGAGCTAAAGTATTTTTTAATATGTCAGCATGTCTATGGTTGAAATTATCCTCGAGGAATAAGTATACCTGATTCTTTCTCAAATTATATACAAAAACTCTTCAAAAATAGAAGAGTTTTATGAACAGACAGCGTAATCAATTGTGCTTTTACTGGGATTAATCCCTGTATTGCCAGATAGCTCTAGGCAATCCAACTGTGAGCTACCACCTAGTAAAACTGGCAAGAAACTGAATCTCAGTCATTATTTATATCCTGCGTTCTCTCTAGAATCACACCAGAATCTAGGTGGCTTCTGTGTTACTCAGTAAAAGGAGGAAGTTCTCTAATATTCATTCCTCCCTAGCTGCCACTGAAATTTGTGTTTCAGTGTATCATAAGGATCAGACCTGGTACTCTTAGGGGGAGTTGGTTAAGGATCACCACCTTTCACAGAACCCTAGGATCTCTGTTCTCTTCCTAGTCCTGGGGAAATATTCTCTCTGTCATTGTCCTCAGAGACAAGTCACCTCTTACCTTCAGGCTCTCTGAAAATTAAAGCAAGAAGGCCAATAATCTGCAGACAACTTTGCTTTCTGAATATTAACACAAACCTCCCCTAAGACTAAGTAGCACAAAGGGTTCATCTTCCTTCTTGGAATTTGAGAGGGGCAACTTATGGGTAAGGAAGGAAAAATATGAGAAAATGAGTAATCTGTATATTATCCTGTCATAAATTTTCTATGAAAGCTGTCTAATGAGCTGTCAAAAACTAGGTATTACAACGTACTACAATGGGTTACTCTTTACCATTTATCTGAATACTGAAATTGAGACGAAAATTTGTGTAGACTTTGAAAGTTTATTACTCTTGATGAATATTTGGTTTCAGTGCTTAAAATCAGTACTATCAAAATATAATGTGAACCACAGATGTGAGCCACATTACAAAGTAAAAATAAAAACAAACAAAAAAGAAATAAAAAGAAACAGGTGAAATTAATTTCAATAATATTTTATTTAACCCAAGATATCAAAATATCTAACATGTAATCAATATTAAAATTATTAATGAGGTATTTTATATTCTTTTGTACAAAGTCTTTGAAATTTGACATGTATTTTATACTTACATCACCTTTAAATTCAGACTAGTCCATTTTAAATGATAGCCACATATTAGTGGTTACAGTATTGTTCAGTGTCTTAAAGTCTTATTACTCTATACTGTAATGTAATTATTAATTTGTAGATAGTAATTGATGGCTTAATCCCCTATTTCTCTAAAGAGAATGTACATTCTTGTTAGAGTCAGTCTATGTAGTACTCTAAACTTAATCTTTTATCTTTCATTAATATATACATTGTTCATGCCATCCCCCACCACTAAAAATGGCCCTGTCTCATCACCAGTGTATCACCTTTTCCTCAGGGCTCAGCTCAAATACATTTTTATGATGCATTATTTGAAATTAATAATGTTTGGATTGTTTGAAAAGTAATATGGTGCATAGACTGTATTTTACTTAACACTGCCAGCAGGCTGTGGGACAGCAGATCATACTCAGGTATGTTAATATTTCTATGGTAAAATGTAAGGATGTTCAGATTAATTATAAAAAAATCAAGGCTATACATGAACTCAGATCAAATTAAGTGTTGCTGCCAAATACATTCAGGTTAGATCAAGTATGCCACCAAATGAGTTGTGAAAAACTTTCGATTTTCAGAGCTTTGTGGACTGCAACATTGTGGTTCAGGGGTTATGAACATGTGTTGCTTCTCCAGTGATGCCAGCTCTCGCTACCCCAGCTGACAGGGTGCCTGCTCACAGAGCTCCTTTAGTACTTAATCTGTGGCATGTTTTCTGTTCTACCTGAGCAAATACAGCATCCCTGTGGGCAAGGGCTTTATTTTTATTCTTCTTAATAACTTTCACAGTGCCTACCACTCTACATTTTACATAGTACACCTCAATAAATATTTTATTTTTAAAAAACTTATCTATAAGAAATGTTTTAAAAGTGATTAAAATTAACAAATAGGAGAATGTAATTTAAGAATATAGGTTATTACTATTAGAATGAAAATAGAGGAAAGACCACATTCCACAGAATACTATAACAGTTTTGAATAACTTAGATTTCCTTTGCCTTTTTCTAGGCAATGATTAGATAATTGCATTAGAAAGGAAAACAGAAGATCTGCCATAAATAATCTTATTTGAAAAATAATCATTTTTGCAATTTTATATTCTTTATTGACAGGGAGAAGTAGGAGATCAAGGAAATATTGGAAAGATTGGTGAAACAGTAAGCTTATTTTATGTTCTTTTTTTTCAGTCATCTGTAAGCATTTTTAGGAATCATCTTAACCATGATATATTAGCCATAATCATGTGACTCAGAATCAGAATAATTCTTACCTACTACAAATTTAAACTCACTTGTGATATGTCTAATAACAAATAAAACCTACTATACAAAAGAGAAATGAGGGAAAGTGCACAATGATGTTTTCATCCAGTATAAATTATATTTATGATCTTAGGAACATTCTTGTTTCTAATATTTGGTTTTCAATTTTAGTTCTGATTACTTCAATCTAAATTTGACCTTAACATTTTTCATTATTAAAAAGCTTATTAAATCATAAAATAATTTAAGAGCTTGGAGGTAATTTTTCTTTGTATTTGAAATGTTGGAGGGAACCAAAAGATAATGAACTGGAAAGTATAATTCCTTTCCTCAAATAAAGTTTGAGCTGTTTGAATTTACATTATTGTGGAAGTACAAGGCTTCCTATTATATTTGAATCAAGTCTGTTAGAAGTAATTTTATTTTCTACAATCAGGAAAGCCAGCTAACATATTCTTTAACAAGTGAACTCACATAACGCTTATAAAGCAGAAAATTAAATTAACACAAGGAAAGTGGATTTATTTACAGTGTACTAATGTCACAAAATAGGTGATATCATTGGATAACTTAAATGAGCAAATTCAATTCCCAGCCTATTTTTTGACTTAAACAAAAATAAAATTTCCTACAAAATTGTTTTGTAAGCTTAACAAAACAATTATAAATCCTAGTCTTATGATAAAACAATAAAACATTTCTGATACTCTTATTTTTATCACTAATTATTAATAAAATAAGGAGAGATTTGTTTAATCTAAAAAGATCTTTGCCACAGTTAATCCTGAGTCTCTAGAAAGTGAGCTTTTTGTTCTTGTTTTTGCTGAGAAAGGAAGTTTCAATGCAATATTTATATCAATTAGATTATTAAAAGCTTCTTGTCAAATATAATTGTAACATTTCTCTAAGGTCACTCAGATTAAATTCTGCCATTTCTCAGTGACAGATTGCTTAAGAAATATATATAAACTAAGGCTAGTATCCAAAGTAAAAATACCATTGAAGAACATCTTTTCTTAAAATAGCATCTTAGATATTAAACTTGTAAATGTTATTTACTTAATAGTTTTGGACTAGTTACACACAGGATAAGAACCCATTGCCAGCGCTATCCAAAAAGGAAATGGACTGTCTTGGCAGGTAATAGATTTTTGTCCCTGGAAGTAAAAATAATAGTTATTGAACATTTGCTATGTGCCAGGCATAATATTGATGTTTTATATTATGATATTTTTGAAGATACATTTTGTCATTCCAGTTTTTAAAATTAGGAAACTGGAGTTCAGTAAGTAACTATTAATAGTTCAAAGTTACATAGCTAATAAATTGCTGAATTGAGATTTAAACCCAGAACTCTAAACTCAAATCCAAATCTCTACATTATACCATGCTGGGATGTTTTAATATTAGTTTAACAGCTGTTTGGCATAAATGTTGTTAGAGATGCTTTAAGTATCAGATAAGTTACCAAGCAATAGGACCTTTACAACTTTGAGATTCTTTCTCATTAAGAATAAGAGATAAAGGCCTTCCTTAAAAAATTACTGACTATATTGAGTTAGTTCAGCAATATAAAATGCCTAAAGAATATTTTTGGCTCTTGGTAATTCCCAGCTTCTATTTTGTCTTGTTAATTTCCAAGTTTTGGAAATACGGTTCATCTACTCCACTGTTCTGTTGCCAAGAAAATTCTTAAGAGATATGGGAAGAATAGGGTTGTACTTTATGACATGAATCTTGTAAAATATTTTTTACTTTGCCCAATTTTCTTATACAGTAATTTAATTGCCTTTAACTGGACCTGCTTTAGTTTTATTTCTTTCTTTCTAGATTTATACCAATTAGAACCCAATTTATGATAGAGCATGCCAAGCACAGTAGTCCTATCTATATTTCATGTCTACCTCTTGCAATATATACTGTATACAAAGAATTAATTTCTGTAGATGTGCTCTAAATGAGTTTCTAATTTCAAAAGATGCCCTCTCTTCTTCCTCATTCTAGTATTTCCCTTTTTATGAGTAAATCTAGAATTATTCCACCATAATTACCAGTCCTCTCTGTCTTAAACTGTGTAGGCTGAAAGTATTTGAAGAGCTGTAAAAGAAAGAATATGCTTTTTCAATATTGGTCAAGAGACAAGTATTGGGATCAGTAGTAGACATCATAAGGGAATAGATTTTGGTTTAATGTAGGCAAGGATATTTTAACAGAATTTCTGACACTCAAATAGGCTTTTCTATAGAGTGATTCAACACCTCATTATTGAAAGGTTTGATGACTATCTTCAATCACTTATTCAGCAGATATTTATTGATTTTATCAGGCACCTTCATATGGTCCCAGCCTTCATGAAACTTACAGTCTATTGGAGATTTGACAGACATTAAATATTCACATAAAGAAACATATAACTATGATACATTCTATAAAGGAAAAGTTTAAGGGACTATGACAGGGGTGCCAAATCTATTATCAGATGAGAGAAGGCTGTTTTAAGGACTGACATATGAATTGTAACCATAAAGAATGGTATGAGTTAGCCAGGGAAAATAAGAAGAAAGAACATTCCTGAAATATGCACTGTATATATTTCCCACTTTTGCCACTTACCTTGCTTTAGAGAAATTACTTAATTTCTCTAAAGATTTGTTTTTTCATCAATAAAAGGATGAAAATAACTACCTCATAAAGTTTCTTATGAGGATTAAACATGATAATGCACATAAAGCACTTAGCAGAGTGCCAGTCACATAGTGAACACTTGATAAATGTTAGCCATTGGGCTGGCAGTTACTGTTATGTGTGACAGTTCTCAGTGGGGAAACATTTAGCTATTTTGAGGAACTGAATGAAAACCAGGGTGAATATACCTTGGTGAACGAAGGGAAAAGTCACATGAGGTGATACTCGTGAAGGAGGCAGAAGCTGATCATTCTGGGCCATGTTTATTTACTTTGCACTCAATCCTGAGATCAATGAAAAATTGCTGAAGATATTCTAAGTATGTCAATGTCATGATTTAATTTAGGTTTTAAGATCCCTCTGGTTGCAATGGATTGGGAATTCAGACATGGTTGTGAGGAGTAGAAGTAGAAGAGGGTAAGCATTCAGGATTCTATTATAGTAGTTGAAATGAAAGAGCAAGATGTCTTGGACCAGGCTGGTGGCAGTGAAGATAAAGAGAAGTGGATGTATTCGAGATATATGTGAGGTGATAGATTGGGCGTAGGCTGCAAAAAAGGAAGGAGTCTAATAAGTCCCCAGCATGCAATATGCCTTTGATAACTCAGCTATTTATGATTTATCAGAAATATTCTGGAAGCATAGGAATGATGTCTAAGAATAATTCCAATTCCAAGAGACCATGTCTCACTTCTAAGAATTTTAGAATTTAGCATTTTCTGGCCTTCCTTTCACCTGCCAATTTGGCTTCTTTTCTCTGGCCTTTTTGTAGTTTTCTTTACATCTTTCTGAAGTTACATCAAACAGAATTAGATTAAGTATTTTAGAGGTGATGCGTTCACAGCTTTCTCCATGAGTGGCATAATGAATTCCATTATGTTTTCTTTATTATTGGCGATACTCAAATCCAGGCAGACCTTTTCCCATAACAGAAAAACTGGGGATGTCTTTGGAAAATAATCAACAGGAGACTACCAGGACTCTTTTCTGGTTGGTTATTATTATTATTTTTTTTGAGACAGAGCCTCACTTTGTTGCCCAGGCTAGAGTGAGTGCCGTGGCGTCAGCCTAGCTCACAGCAACCTCAAACTCCTGGGCTTAAGCCATCCTCCTGCCTCAGCCTCCCGAGTAGCTGGGACTACAGGCATGCGCCACCATGCCTGGCTAATTTTTTCTATATATATTCTTAGTTGTCCAGATGATTTTTATATCTATTTTTAGTAGAGATGGGGTCTCGCTCAGGCTGGTCTCGAACTCCTGACCCCGAGCGATCCACCTGCCTCGGCCTCCCAGAGGGCTATGATTACAGGCGTGAGCCACCGCGCCCGGCCTGGTTGGTTATTTTAAATATAAAATGTAGATTTATTTTTTCATAAATTGTACTTAATTACATTAAGTTTCAGTTGCCACATTTCTGTCCATTTGAAGAGATTCATATGATTGTTCTATAGTCTGGCCACATTGATTCATTTCTTAAAATATAACCCAACTGATTTGATTGATTTTACCTCAGTCATTCCTTAACATCAATTTAGCAAGATTTCATGAGCAATTTACTGTGTCGTTTCTTTTTTTTCTGTCTTCCCTCTGGTGTGCTAGTGTATAATAAATGAAAGAGGAAAGGCCATGGATAATCCTCAAAATCTCTACTTCTCTACTCTAGTTCTCATTGCAAAACCTTTAGCATCATAGATCTTCTGACAGCTCATTCCAAGCTGGATTATAACCAGTTCATTCAAAACAAACAGAGGTGGACTCAGGAGGAAATTAGAGGAAATAAATCTATTTATTGATAACCTATTAATCTCACTTAATCTTGAGACAACCTTTGTAAAATTGGTCTTCTTATTGCTGTTCTATAAATGAGGAAACTGAAATTTATTGAAGTTATGTGATGTTTCCAAATTCATATAGTTAGTAAG
Source organism: Lemur catta (assembly GCF_020740605.2). Lineage (NCBI taxonomy): Eukaryota > Metazoa > Chordata > Mammalia > Primates > Lemuridae > Lemur > Lemur catta. The sequence goes on from NC_059130.1 coordinate 58,913,264, forward strand.
CAGCCAATCTCGATTTCAAATCCAAAATTTCTATCAACAATTCCAAGGGTCTCTTCTCTGCATCAACTAATCATCAACTTGTTCTGTCTTTAAATGGAAACATGAAATGAATCCTTGGGAATTAATGGTTAAGAAGATTTGAATTAATGGTCAGGAAATTTGAAAATGGGTAAAATAAAATTTTAACTCTTAATATTCTAAGCCAAGCTGGCAATTTAATTTTAAAATATTGTCAAATGTTATTAGTCTCTGAGAGGTATGGAAACATAGTTTAATGTATTTATAATAGAAACCAGAAAGATTTTGAAGGAGATGGAAAAAAATATTTTAGAAGTGCTCAGCACAAAACCTCACTTGATATGGTAGTGTATTGTTTTGCTGCTATCTGGTAACATTACTGTGAAATTAGCTTGATATAAGTTTATTTTATTTTATTTTAAGAGTTTCATTTTTCCTCTCTTAACCAGGAGAATGCTAGCTTTAGAGGGACCTACATAAATTATAAGAAGTCATATTTCCTTGAGGGAAAGATTCAGAAGCTGGTGGTACCATTTAGCCAAATCAGAAGAACTAAAGTAAAATTCCACCAACTGCCCCTGAGTAGAGCATGTGTAGTTTCAGTGCCTTTATCTCAAAGAACATCATCTACCACCTCCTGTTTTTTAAGCTGTTCATACCTATAGCACAGCTGCAAAGCTGTTGTATACCTCTTATATGACAGGGAATAGTAATGTTTCTCAGGGGATAGAAAGTTATGTGAGATGTATATCAATGATACATTCCGTCATCTGAAGCATGTTTACCTGAATATGATAAAAATATCTACTATTTATTGAAAACCTATGATATTCCAGTTACTTGGCATATATTATATCATTTAATCATCATAAAGACTCTGGGAAATATTTATTATTCCTATTTCATATAAAGGTAAACTTATGTTTCAGAGAAGTTAAAAAATTTGTCCTAAATCAGCTAGTTTAGAAGCAGTGTTGGAACTGAAAAGGAGATATCTCTAACTTCCCAGTATCGTCCTGCTTCCTCTTAACAATTAGCTTAAGATTTCCAGAATTAGTCTTTCTAATTAATACATACTGTTCTGTTATTATTGCATTAAGTTAGGGATCATGAGGCCACAAGCACCACATTATAGTTTGAGAAACAATTATGAAAAACCACAGGCATATTAAAATTATTATGTCTTAGGATCATGTATTTGGCATTTATCATCTTTGGAAAGCATAAATACCATCATTTATTTGATTAAAAAGTCATAGAGTCATAGTGAATTAATTTCACTATAGTATTATATCTTTGAAGGTACAGAAAATTAGAAGAGAATGTAAATAAGTGGCAATGAAAGGTAAAATAAAGAACCATGGAGTACTACTCAGCTATAAGAAATAATGGTGATACGACATCTCTTTGGTTCTCCTGGAGAGAGTTGGAACCCATTATATTAAGTGAAGTATCCCAAGAATGGAAAAACAAGCACCACATGTACTTACCAGAAAATTGGTTTCCGTGATCATCACCTAAATGCACATTGGGGAACGATATCAACTGGATATCAGACTGAGATGGGGGGTGGGGGGAGGGGATGGGTGTATGCCTACATGATGAGTCCATTGCGCACCGTCTGGGGAATGGTCATGCTTGAAGTTGCTGACTCGGGGAAGTAGGGGGTGGGGGGAGGGGATGGAGGTATGACTACATGGTGAGTGCCAGGCACACTGTCTGGGGAATGGACACCCTTGAGGCTCTGACTCAGGAGGATAGACAGGATATGGGCAGTATATATAACCTGAGCTTTTGTACCCCCATAATAAGCTGAAATAAAAAAAAAAAGAAAAAGAAAAAAAAAAGAAAGTATGTGAACATATCAGTGGATATGAACAGAAAAGATAATGACATTATAATTCCAGATAAATTAAAGGGAAGTGAATTTAAAAAGGACAATAGTACTCAACCCACTATTCTCTGAAAACTAGGTACAGGTAACTCCAAGGTGAATATTAGGTTCCTTAAGTAGTAAGTTTGATAGTTAATATCTGTGACATTTCACTTTGACCCTTCTTGTTTTATTTTATTGTAAAGGTACATCCTCATTCTTTCAAATACATTTTTACTTGTGATTATCTTTCAGATTTTTTAGAACAATTTTTGTGCAACCATGGATAGGTCAAAATTTAGTATATTTTCAAATGTGAGTTCCGTCTTAAAACCAATACAACACAGACAGTTCAAAATATCAACAAAGTGTTTGGAAGGAGGTGGCTAACAAATACACAGTACACCGATGGTTTAAAAAGTTCTGTTCTGGTAATTTTAATCTTAAAATTGAGCCACATGGATGACCTGAGACCAAGGTGGATAATGATAACCCAAAAACTGTAGTGGAAGCAAATTCATCTTAACCTAAGCATAAATTAACAACAAGGTTTGACATTACTAATCCAACAATATTAGACCATTGAAAACAAATAGACAAAGTAAAGAAGCTGGATAGATGGTACTACATAAATTAAATAAATGTCAAAAAAAATCATCTCGAAGCTTGCCTTTCTTTGCTGTCATAACATAAAGGGGAAACATTTCTACACCATATTGTTACATGTGATAAAAAATAGATTCTTTTTGACAATCACAAGCATTCAGCACAATGACTGGATAAAGTGTTGAAACACAGTCCAAAACCAAATATTCATCAAAAAAAGCTAATGGTGTCTGTTTGGTGGTCCAGTGCTGGTATTATCCACTACAACTTCATAAAACCTAGTCAATCAATTATAGCGGATGTCTACTGCAACCAGTTGGACAAAATGATGAGGATGCTTGTGATTAAAAAGCCAAGATTGGCCAATAGAGACAGGCCAATCCTCTTATAAGACCACATGTTGCAAAAAACATCACTGCTTAAACTACAGAAGCTGGACTTGGAAACTCTCTGTCATCCACCATATTCACCAGACCTTGTACCAAGTGACTACCACTTCTTCCAAACTTTGGACCACTTCTTATAAGAAAAAGTACTTAATTCTCAACAAGCTGTGAAAAACGCCTTTCACGATCTCATTGCCATTCACTCTCCAGCCTTCTTTGCTGCTGGCATAAAGAAGCTACCATTAAGATGGCAAAACTGTGTCGATAGTTTAGACACATACTTTGATTAATTGTATTGCTTCTTGTATGAGACATAATAAAGTAAACTTTTGATTCAAAATTGGACATTTCATGTTTAATGGCTTAATACATTGTAAGTGAGATGCTAATAGTTTTGTAATCACAAACAAAAGAAATTTCTCTAAGAAAATGAACTCAGCAAATTTCCAATACCATTGAGGTACTTACAAGGGTGTTAGGATTTCTGGGTCTTTTGGGCTGCTATTAGATATACTGTTTTCCTGACAGTTGTGGCATCTCTTTGTAAATAGCAAAACAAATTACCAGGGGAATAATAAATACTGTATTAGATGTGTTCCTACAGTACTTTTTTCCTACAGCTATGAAAGTTAAAGGGTATGAGAAACTGAAGACCACAGAAAGTTGTTTGTATCACAAAACAACAGAAAAAAATCCTTTAAAAGTAGTGGTAAGAGGTAAACCAAGATTAAGTCATATGTAAGTGGTTATTAAGGGGAAAGCAACAAAAATGAAAAGAAAAATTCACATGATTATAATATAAAAATGAAAAGGCAAAATTTCTATCCATGGGGAAAATAAATGATACATGTGTCTGGCTACAGTCTAAAAACACAGAAGTTTTTGAAAGCTAAGCATACCTTCAACATATAAAGGTTTTTAGACTCTATTTTATATTCAGTATATTTTTTTCTTTTATTCTTATTAAGTGTACACTTAGTAACTATTAAAAAGTAAAATATTCAAGGAAAAGGAATAAGATCTAGTACTTAAGTACTGATAAAGAACAAAATATTTATCATACCTGCCATATTAAAGAGTAATGAAGCAATACCCTTCCTAGTCTAATAAAGTTTCTCAGATTGCCCAAATTGGAATAGCAATAAACTACTACTTCTAAAGAATCAAATAAAAGAGATACTAAAATGGAACTTTGTGGCCAGGCATGGTGACTCACACCTGTAATCCTAGCACTTTGGGAGGTGTAGGTGGGAGGATCGCTTGAGGCCAGGAGTTTGAGATCAGCCTGAGCAACATAGCGGGACCTGGTCTCTACAAAAAATACAAAAATGAGCCAGGTGCAGTGGCGCACACCCGTAGTCCCAGTTACTCAGGACGCTGAGGCAGGAGGATCACTTGAGCCCAGAGTTTGAGGCAATAGTGAACTATGATCAGGCTACTGCACTCTAGCCCAAGTGACAGAGTAAGACCCTGTCTCAAAATATAAAAAGGAACTTTGTGCTTCCAATAGCATCAGTCTTTTTTAGATGTGAACATTTAGTATGTTGAGTGCCCAGGAGCAGTTAGCCTTTAGCTTTCTATGGAAACAAAAACTTGATAATTTTACCTGATTTAGAATTGATAGAAATAATAATTTCTTATTCCCTCTGATTTTTAAGGATTTACTCCTAAGAATTATTTTTCAAAATCACATTCAGTATAATTCAGTATTTGTGCTTGGGACATCAAGATTTAGAATCCAAGTGGTTTAAAGACTATTGTTCTGTGATTTAAAGTAAATTCATTGTCTGTAAGTATGTCTATCTTATACGCTTTTCTTCAGCATGTACTTATATTTCTATGTTTTAGATGGATATTGTGACTGTTACAACCAAAAAAATGAAAGACACAGGCAAAACATTTATTTTATTCACATATGTGTAATATCATCGAAAACACTTACTGAGCATTCACTGTGTGCCAGAGGTACAGTTAAATAAGACTTGTTCCATAAGTGGTGTATGATCTCGAAAATGAGAAAAGAATAATATACATAATTTTACAAAATATTAGTCCTCTTATATAAGATACTCCAAGAAAAAAAGTAAAAATTGTTTTGGCACTTATCATAAGGACATATGTGTTGATAGAGAAACTCTGACTTTGTTTGAATAAAAAAAGTGTTACTGTTCTTTTAGGTAGGGATATTACAAAGTGTCAATATTAACTTTGGAGGAAGTGGAAGTTCCTAGTTTCTATATAGAAGGAGTCGAGGGGTGACATTTTGTTTGGAAGGGGACACTAAGGGTTTTCCCTTTAAGTTGTGTTTGCATAGAAACTATACCATTTGTACTTATTAGTAGTGCATTATCTTATTTTTATTTAGATATTTATACATCAATAAAAATAACAAAGATTTCTGATGATGTTTTATGCTCAGTATATATAAAATGGAGAATACATTTCTTGTTCGTGTCAAAGAATGGGATGGACTGATGGAAATAATGTTGGGTCCGAGCTAAAGGTGTTGCCTTGGGTCATCTGTTGGCATTACCATTCTTATAGAAGGTGATGGCCAATCATAATCTGAGAATAAGGCTAGTGAAAAATCTTTGTGGTTTTGATCTTTTAAAAAATATTTAGGACCTATGTAACTAATGTCCTAAATTTTGAAACTTATTAAGAGTTACAAACATTATAGGAGTCAGGAAACTTTTCTGTATTGGGCCAGAAAGTATATATTTTAGGCTTTCGGGCCATATGGTCTCTTTCACAACTACTCAACCCTGCTGTTGTAATACAAAAGCAGCCATAGACAATACATAAATGAATGAGTTTGGCTCTATTCCCGGTAAAGCTTTATTTACAAAAACAGACGTCTGGCAGGATATGGCCTGCAGGTTGTAGTTTGCCCTTTCTTGTTCTAGAAAGTTATACTTAATTTGAGATACACCAGATTTTGTTAAATGAGCCTGCATATGTAATTCTGCTTCATTAGTTTTTTTATGATTAAGAAAAAAACATTAAACACAAATGTGATTTCTTCAAATCTTACTTTCAAACAGATTCAAATTGCCAGACAGATTGTGTTGCTACCATTCATTCATTTTGTGTACTGTGAACATAATGAATTAATTTGTATTTATGTGCATACCACATATATATCCAAAGTACTTTACTGGAATTTATCATTTTTTCCTTAACAAACACTAACCAGAAAATATTTTCAAGAATAGTGAAATCTTCTCTTTATGTGCATGTGTTCACTAGAAACATTTTTCTGAACATTATACACGTTTTTTGAAGTCTTGCTTTAAGTGTCAAAGCATTTTCACCTATTAAGTTTTAGTGAGTTTTTCTTTCAGTATTTTTAAAAAGTTCTCAGAGAATGTCATTAAACTTGTATTTCCAATTAGCTGGAGATATTTTGCATTTTCACTGTATCTTCTGTTTATGAAACATCTCTTTTTTTCATAATTTGACTTTGTTTCAGTCTGTTTCTGTCACCTCTAAAGACCTTCACTTTCTCACTCCCATTGTCCACCAAACACTTTCAAGAGCCATCTCGGGTTACCTGCTCAACCATGACATCTTCTCTAATCTCCATGCCCAGTTACATCCACTTCCTTCCCTTCTTTAAAAGCCTTTCAACATTTTATCTACGTTATTATGGTCCTTAGCATATATTGCCTTATATCACAGTTACTTTTTTACTTGAACTATCCCTACAGAAAACTCTCCCACAGCAATGAACATATGCCTTATATGTTGTACATTGACAATAAGTATATATTGAACTGTGATAAATTAAGAAATGAAAGGTAATTTTTAAAATGTATTTGCTACTGGTTGTATTCTTAGAGGACTTTAGTGTGCTTAAGCAAAGTCTGGAAATAAGACAGATTCTTGTGATGCATTCAGAATAAAGGAGGACATTTTAATGGGAAGAACAACATGAGAAAAAATTATGGAGGCATGAAAGGACCTAGAGTGTTTGTAGAACTGTATTGTAAGCAGTTTGAAGTAGCTGGAGGGAGGTAAAGCACAATGGGCCACAGCTCACCTGGCTCTAATTACTTACAATATCCTTCCCAACTTTTCTGGCTCACAAATACCTACTCTTCTTCCACAAATCAGTTCAAGTATTACTTATATACTTCACTCCAAGTATCCTCTCTATTTTATACATGCTTCTATCACCCCTTGCTGCCCTTAACTTATTCGCATATGTCTTCCCCTGCTATGCTTTAAATCCTTTAAGGACCATGGTTTGTGAAACAAAAACTAAATCACAGAGTATAACTTCTGTTTAAGAAATCAATAACAGATGAAGGTAAATCCAAAAGTTTCCTCTGATCTGTAGTTTTTCATAAAGTTAAAAATTGTGCCTCACACTCACTGGGTTCAAATCTATACTCATCATTCTCTTCTAAAATCCATTCCAATCCCTCCCATCCATGTTTCCTGTAATAGGCACCACACTGTCCAGTTACTGAGTGTGAAAGCTCAGCATTTTCTTTGTATTCCCTCTTTTCCTTTACACTTACTTTCTTTGCTTTCCTTTTAAAAATTTTAATATTTAATAGATTTAGCGGGTACCAGTTGAATTCTGTTACATGTGTATATTGTATAGTGGTGAATGCTGGGCTTTCTGTGTACCCATCACCCAAGTAGCGTGCATTGGACCCCATAGGAGTTTTTAATCCCTCACCTCCTTTCCTCCCCTCCTCGTGAGTCTCCAGTATCCATTGTACCACTCTGTGTGCCCCTGTGTAACCACAGTTTAGCTCCCACTTGTAAATGAGTATGTGTAGCATTTATTTTTCTTTTCCAGTGTTACTTCACTTAGGATAATGGCCTCCGTTTCCATCCAGGTTGCTGCAAAAGACATTATTTTATTCTTTATTATCGATGCATAGCAAACATTTGTCTTTATCCACTTTTCAATTGATGGGCACTCAGGTTGATTCCATATGTTTGTGATTCTGAATTGTGCTGTGATAAACATATGAGTGCAAGTATCTTTTTGATATAATGATTTCCTTTCTTCTGGGTAGATACCCAGTAGTGGGCTTAGAGGATTGAATGGTAGATCTACTTTAGGTATTTGAAAAATCTCCATACTGATCTCCATAGAGGTTGTATTAATTTCCATTCCCACCAGCAGTGTATAAGAGTTCCCTTTTCATCACATCCACACCAACTTCTATTGTTTTTTGACTTTTTGATAATGGCCGTTCTAATTAGAATAAGATAGTATCTCGTTGTGGTTTTAATTTGTATTTCCCTGGTGATTAGTGATGTTGAACATTTTTCCATATGTTTGTTGGCCCTTTGTATATTTTCTTTTGAAAAATGACTGTTCATGTCATTTCTCCACTTTTTTAATGGGGTTTGTTTTTTTCTTGCTGAACTGAGTTCCTTGTAGATTCTGGATATTAGTCTTTTGTTGGATGCATACTTTGTGAATATTTTCTCCTATTCTGTAGGTTGTCTGTTTACTCTTTTGATTATTTATTTTGCTGTGCAGCAGCTTTTTAGTTTAATGAAGTCCCATTCATCTATTTTTATTTTTGTTGCCTTAGTCTTAAATTCTTTGCCTAGGCCAAATCCAGAAGATTTTTTCCTAGGTTTTCTTCTAGAGCTTTTATGGTTGCAGGTCTTGCACTGAAGTTTTTAATCCATCTTGAGTTAATTTTTGTATATGGTAAGAGATAGGGATCCAGTTTTATTTTTCTGCATATGGCTATCTAATTTTCTTAGCACCATTTATTAAATAGTGTGCCCTTTCCCCAACACATGTGTTGTCTGCTTTATCAAAGATCAGTTCACTGTAGGCATATGGTTTTATTTCTGAGTACTGTATTCTGTTTCATTGGTCTATGTGTCTACTTTTATGCCAGCACCATGCTGTTTGGGTTACTATAGCCTTGTAGTATAATTTGAAGTTAGGTAATGGGATGCTTCCAGTTTTGTTCTTTTTGCTTAGGATGGCTTTGGCCATTCAGGTACTTTTGTGGTTCCATATGAATTTTAGAATTGTTTTTTACTAATTATATGAAAAATGACATTGATATTTTGGTAGGAATTGCATTGAATTTGTAGACTGCTTTGGGCAGTGTGGTCAATTTTTTTTTTTTTTTTGTCTTCAATCACAGTTATATTTTCACCTGTTGACATGTTGTAAATTTTATAGTGGATGAAGGCACAGATCAAAGTTTGTGACCAGATACAATGAGTAAATGTGCAAAGGTAACCTTCACTTATAAAGAGTTCTGTTCTACTACTGGTGATGATTGGTTTTCTATCGAGGCATGGTTTGAAGCATCTGATGAAACTCCAGATTATGCCATTTTTAAACTAAAAAAAATGGAAATGCATTTCCACCAGGTCCATTTGGACAGATTTCCCCTCCACCATCTATTGGTTCATTTGTTTAATTGGTCATCCAGAAGGCCAGGTCAAGCAAATGGGTCATTGTGCTGTGCTATTGCCAAGTGAATGGTTAGAAAGGTATCTAGAGCTTTATCATGATGAGTTGGTAGAACCCCATGCTGCCACTGGTAATGTTTGCCCTGTGCTTACCAAAAGAAATTTCCAATCACAGGCTTGGGACAGGAACACACTTACAATACTTATTTCTCTGATGGATCCTCTGGCTCCCCAGTGTTTAATGCATCTGGCAAATTGGTTACTATGCATGTCTTTGTGCATTTTTATGAACATGGACATAAGACTTATGCCATTATAGAATTTGGCTACTCTATGGATTCTGTTTTTCACAATATTAAAGGGAAAACCAGACCTTATGCAAATTATTAAATGAAGAGAAAAATAAGAACCACAATGAAGAAAAAAATAACAAACAAGAGTCACCACTTTAAGATCATCAGATTGAACCCATGGAATACTAGGAAAAAAAGATGCCGTCTTCAAGAAAATAGGCCAATAATTTAGAGTGTTGGAGGCTGTTTCCTTAAAGTATAATGAAAATTCTTTCTTAATTAGAAAACTTTTTAAGAATTATGTGGATGTGCAAAACACATATTAGAGCTCAAATAAATATTGATTTTTTTCCAATTGGTTTTTTTATTTGTTTTTTTTTTTAATTTCAGAATATTACGGGGGTACAAATGTTTTGGTTACATAAATTGCTTTTGTACCATTTGAATCAAAGTTATAGGTGTACCCATCCCCCACATAGTGTGCTTTGTACCCACTAGGTGTGAATTTACCCATCCCCTTCTCCACCCTCCCACCTGTTTGATTTCCGATCAGTGATGAATGTTATTTCCACATAAATGGTCTCCAGTACCATCCAGGTTAATACAAGTGGTCATTTTAACAATATTGATTCTTCCACTCTATGAGCATGGATATTTTTCCATTTATTTATGTCTGCAATTTCTTTCAACAGTGATTTGTAGTTATCCTTGTACAAATCTTTCTTCTTTGGTTAAATTTATTCCCAGGTTTTGTGGGGTTTTTCTTGCAGCTCTTGTAAATGGCATTGAGTTTTTGATTTGATTTGGTTCTAAGCTTGGTTGTTGTTGGTGTATAGAAGTGCTATTGGTTTTTCTATGTTGATTTTATATCCTGAAACTTTGCTGAGTTCATTTATCAAATTTAAATGGTGATAATTATATTTATTCCTACTGCTGCTGCTGTATAAAGAGAAGGAGAACAAGGCAGTTATATTTCCATTTTTCCCCCAAGTTTCTCATGGAGATAGTATTAACACAGGTACCTTAGGACGCTGTGTGAAAAGGTCCCCAATACCACTCCCAGTTTCAGCAATTCACTAGTAGGACTCACAGGACTCAGCATATAGTCATACTCAAAACGAAGATTTATTACAGTGAAAGGATACAGAGCAAAGTCAATAAAGGGAAATGGCACATGGAGTGAAGTCTGGAGGAAACTAAGGTGCAGCTTCCCAGAGTCCTCTCTAAGTAAGTCACACAGGATGTATTTAATACCCCCAGCAATGAGTTGTGACAATGTGTGATATATTGTCTACCAGGAAAGCTCACTAGAGACTCAATGCCCACATATTTCATTGGAGGCTGGTCAGATAAGCACTCTCTGATTATTGTGTAGCAAAATTCCAGACTCCCAGAAGGAAAGCAAGTGTTAAACATAAACCATATTGTTTGCACAAACAGTTTAGGCATAGTGAGCCACTCTTACCAGTTCTGGAAATGGTAGGAACCCTCCCCAAATCCACATTCCCAGACACCAGCCAAGAGTCAATTTTGTAAGCCAGCCATTGTAAAGATAGCAATCTCAGGCCTGCTCTGTTAATCCTTTTTGCCCAGACATGCAGGTGAAATGTTCAAAAGAGACATTATTTGAGGAATATATTATATCTTCCAAGTAACCAATGATTTACCAAACAAAAAAGTCATGAAGAACTATATTAGAGTTCCTCCCAAGAACATTTCAGAGACTTAAAGATGTAGATATTCACTTAAACTGCCCATAGGAGGTCTGAAAGTGGATCCATTCATCTCACTCTTAAAATCTGGAACCACCTGAAATTGGAACTGCCCTCTGCCCTCCTCCTTGCAAAGCTCTAGCTTAGTATATATCTGGTTACCCCATAATTAGATCAACCTATGTAACATCTGTGGCAGTGGTTAGTAGATCAGTTGATGATGGTCTTGAGGTCCCAAACATCAGTGTTCTCAAGGATGAGAACATCGCTTGCTTTTTTTCCTCTGTATTGCAGGACTCCAGTACAAGGGACAGGTAGGCAATAATAAGATACATATCTTTGTAAGCACAAACACTCAGATATACTAATGACAGTATCAGTTAAGAGCAGATGATACATATTCATAAAGAAATAGGTCAAAAGTCAAATGTGTTAAACACATATCACTATGGTTGGTAATTGTTGGTAAAGTTATTGCACCCAGCTTTATAACTGTAGTCATATGAAATAATGTGACAGAAAACCTAAGTCTTTTGAGGAAATCAATAAAAAATTGTCATGGGTCACCACCTCATGTATAGTCACCCATAGAGCTGAGATCTCTAGAAATTTTATCCTTCACAAATGAATATGTACAAAAAGATATCTCTTCATTAATGAGGACGTTTTAATGTTTTTACGTACATGCATGATGCTTACACACAAAGTCAATGTTGTGATAATGCACTTTCATGGAGTCAAATGTGTAAAAAATGCATAAAACAAACTAGAAATTTCTAAAACTCTTTACATAATTTATACCTCCAGTATTGGAAATGATGTGAAGATGAATTGGCACTATATGTGAAGGGGCAGAAGTTGTATATGACTGAATAATTTGGCAGGAGATATTCTTATATTTTTCACCTGCGTTTTCACTTCTGTGATCTTCAAAACACTCCCTGCACTTGTATTTAGAGAGTGGTTGTGGTCTGCAAATTTTCTATGTGTTATCCATTTGAAAGTTTGGATATTGCTCAGCTGTTGCCATTAAGCGATTTTCTGTTTTTGCAGCACCAATAATAATTAGCTTTTAAACTTTTATCTTTCACCATTAAATAGCTTCATGCACTTAACTTATTATAGGGAACAATTTCACAGATCTCTTCCACTGTGCTCTAAGAAATATAAGAAGAAATTCAACTTCTCCAATACCAAATCTGTATTACTCAGGATTTTTCAGAGAGACAGAACCAAACGGATATATATATAGATATATGAAAGGGGATTTATTTGGGGAATTGGCTCACATTATTATGCAGAAGTTCCATCATAGGCTGTCTGCAAGCTGGAAACACTGGGATACCAGTAGCATGGCTCAGTTCAACCACAAAGGCCTTAGAACCAGGTGTAACTCTCAGTCGATGGCCAAGAGCCAGGGGGCTGCTGATGAAAGTCCTGGAGTCCAAAGGCTGGTGAGCCTGGAGTTTTTATGTCCAAGGCAGCAGAAAAGTCTGTCTCAGCTCTCGGAAACAGCCCAATTCAACTTCTGTATTTATTCTCCCCAGACCCCAGCCAGTTGGATGGTGCCCACCAACATTGAGAGCAGATCTTCCACACTTAGTCTACTCAGACTCACATACTAATCTCCTCTGGAAACTTTCACAGACACACCCAAAATAATGCTTTACCAGTTTTCTAGGTATTCCTTAATCCAGTCAAGTTGACACCTATAATTATGTCCACAAGGCTACCCCTAGTCAAGTTGGCATCCAAACATATTTCCTGAAATCGTTGCTTAATTTCCAAATAAGACAATAACAAAGTAATAGTTCCACATAACATGATACAGGTAACATGATGCAACTATCCTGTAAACAACCGAAAATGCACTAATCTCTTCCCAGAAATTCAGCTTTCAGAATTTCTACATTCAGAATTTTAATCTTTCCAGATTATAATTTTTGGAATCTTAGACATTAGAGATTTTAGACTTGAGATTTTTATCTTTAGTTTCAACATTTGGGATTATGGCATTCAAGATTGTGTCTTTTGGTATTATGATTGGCACTGACTATAGAGATTACTAATTTACCCAAGAGTAGTCTGCAGTGTAGCAAAACCAGAACCCAAGCCCTCTAAAAACCAATAGGTACTAGAGAATTAATGAGCAACATCATACCCAATTTGTAAGGCACAGAATGAAGCCAAGAACAGACCAGTCACTGCAGCCAAAACTGTGTAGGGTAGAAACTCAAAAACTGCAGGAAGAAAACGTACAAAAGGAGATCATAATGCAAGAAAGAAAGGAGAAATGTGGCCCAGTATGATTTTACTCTGGCAAACAATGTCTTCACCTTTCATGAGAGCTTTTCTGCAGCATATTTTAAAAATGCTGTCCTATACTTGAGCTCTAAAAAATGTCATATGTGTCAATCAAGTGATATTGAAAAGAACCATATTCCAACTGACTGGCAGACAACTTCAGAAGGATTGTCATCACCTAAAGAGAGAAGAAAGACAGTCTCCTGAGGACATCTTTTTCCCTCTGTGATAGCTTCTTTTATTTCCTTATTTTTTCATAACTTAAATGATTAAACATCTTAACATCCCTATGTGTAAGTAAATTGTGGGAACTTGCATAATTTTAATATTTTAAACAGAAACAAGTACCAAATTTATACAATGCATTCATTCTATATATATTTACTGAGCGCCTACTATGTGCCAAGTGTGGTGCTAGGCAACGAGATGAGCATGTAGATAAACATCAAGATGAATAGAACACCTACTCTCAAAGAGCTCACACAAGTTTAGAAGACAGTGTTTTAGGATTAAAGAAAACAAAAAGTAAGCTCTGAGAGGTCACAAAGTCTGCCTCATATAAATATGGTCAGTAAATAGTTTCTTAGTGATACTGAAGATCCAGAGTCCTGGACACAGTTACCTCACTATGAAATAATAAAAGTATTCTAAATTTTAAAAAATTTACATTCCTTTTTCTTAACCTGTCCAGATTTTAAATGGGTGATTTTTGTCTCTCTTGTGGTTAAAATCATAGAATTTTAGAGATGAAACGTATGAGAGGGATTATCTAGTCCATCTTCTTTGCTTTTTAGAATTTAGAAAGGTAAGACCCGAACTGGTTTGATGACTTGCTTCAGAATTGAAGATCTAAGCTGGAACTCAAATCTTTGGACTAGTAATCCACTGTACCATGCTGTTATTAGCCTTGTTTTTAGGTAGACAGATTTTGGGGAAAGGGAGGGTTAGTGGGGGAATGCATCAGATGGTAGATTTTCTCACTCTAATTTTGTCTTTAGATAGAATTCACAAAAGTCACAATACCTGTGAGGTCTCCGTGGAATAAATACAGAACTAATTTAACACTTTATATGTGAGAAAATGTTCTGTGATTATAGGCACATATTCTCTGTGAGCAATCCTGCTAGTTATTAGAGTCTTAGAAAGAGCTTGCAATTCAAATATTTTGCAGCACAAGTGTCATAGGAAGAGAATTCCTCTTATTTCTTATCCGACTTATTTAAAAAAAAAAAAGCTAATAAAAATCTAAGTTCAACCTAGATAGTTGGTAGGCTGTGCTGATATTCACATTATCACGTTTGATTTATTACCAGAGACTCATTCAAAAGGACAGAATATATCAAGAACATTGCCAGGCAAATTCAGTGCAGGGAATACACACAAGTTGCCTTTCTATTCTTGAGTTTCCTGTAACACAAGTGTGAGTAGAAGCATCTGTTGATTAGACATTCCAGGCATATCCTCTTGATCATTGCCAGACCTTCCTGATGCAAAACTTCATTCTGAACTTTTATTGTATGACTACATGTTTGATGCAAGGGAATAAGAGTCAAATAGTTGTTAGGGAAATGTCAGAGGCTGAAACTCCTATTTGGATACCAATCAGACCAGTTATATCTTTTAGGAACCCTTATGTATCCAAATGTCAAGAGCCTAAAAGGGAGAAACTGTGACCTATAAGTAGACTATTTTCTAATCAGGACTTTTAAAATCATGAAATGTTTGTCTATATTCTAAATTTAACTAAAAAAAATAAATAAATAAATAAATAAATAAATAAATAAATAAATTTAACTAACAATATGAAACATTATACATTATAATATAGTATGTTTGGCATATG
Organism: Lemur catta; assembly: GCF_020740605.2. Lineage (NCBI taxonomy): Eukaryota > Metazoa > Chordata > Mammalia > Primates > Lemuridae > Lemur > Lemur catta. Next base: position 58,928,710 of record NC_059130.1, read on the forward strand.
TTATGCTCTCAAATATGTTTGCTGACTAAATGAATTTATTTTGTGGCAATGTTTTACTTTTTAAAGTGTTAATGAATACAGGGTTTCTAGAAACTTGCTTTGTTATTCAGTTAGTCACCAGTTTTTGTGTATAGTTTATCTTCAATATTTAGAAATCTTAAATTAGTAAGGCAAATTATTGGCATACTCTTAGTTTCGTAGACTCAGTAAGTTGATAGCCCAGGTGAGTAATCATTATTTTTATTTATTTATATTGTTACTTCATGCCAGAAAAAAAAATTAAGAGGGCAATATATCTACTGTGTTCACTAAGTTTAGCATAATCTCTGTGCTACATCATCTCCTCATTCGGTTTATTTGAACTCCTTGGGCACTAGGTACTGGTATAGTGAAATTGGGTAAGTACACAACACAAGCACACCTCACGTAATGAAACTAAAGTAGACAAGCACCTGGGTGGCCTATCTTGACACTCACCACAGTCTACCCTTTGTGCTGCTTATATTCACTTCTTCATATCCTTTCAGGGAGATGCTCTTCTTGGATTCTAGTAGATCCTCTTCCTGAGGGAAACTTGAAAGAGAAATTAGTGGTAGAAATTATAGCCCCTAGCACTGCATCTATTAATAATTTTAGAACTGCAAATGATATTTATCCTCTTTCTCTTCCTGATGACCAGGGCAAATTAACTGTGTCAATATGGTAACTCTTTTCCTTGCCTGCTGGTGCCTAGACACAGGGAACTTGAAGTGCTCAAGAGATAGCTATAGCTACATTTCAGTGAGACTCTTACTGTGTTACCTGGTGAAAATGTGTCCTCTTCAGGGACCAGAGCCTCTTTCCTTGCAGAGCTCACATTTTGTTGGGGATAGAAAGCACAGGGTCCTTCACTGGAACATTGAGAGTGATAGTAAGTGGAATTAATTTTGCTTCCACCCTTGGTTCCTTGATCCTTCAGTGTTTCCCATTAGAGACACAGTCACATATAAATGTATTTGAGTCAATGTACATACTTTATCCAATAGGATGATGCCCAGTTCTCAAAAAGTATCACTTCCTAACTGTCACTTTAACTACACCTTCAGCAGGCCATTCTAATGTTCTGTCAAGTTGGAAGATTCTTGGTGTGATATGATGTGACAATTAGATCCACTTCTGCACCTTATTTGCTATAAAATGGGTCCCCTGGTTGGACACAATATTTCTGGAATTCCATATCATTGATTAGATACTTTATAAGCCATAAGATAATTGAGGCCTGAGTATGGGAAAGGCAACCCATTCTCAAAGTATTATCCTTTCTGTTAGAATAAATGTTTGGCTTTTCCAGAATGAACTTGCCCCCAGTGGCTGGTTGGACTCCTTGAAAAATGACTCCAGAGTGTGGGCTTAATGTTGTTCTCTGTTGTTAGCAGTTGGGATAGTCTTAAGTTAGCCTTGTTAAATGGGAACCTATGATGTCAGGCCCATGCATACCTTCCGTGTCTCCCATCATGCCCATTCTATTCACATGCCCAGTATCCAGCACTGAGGTGACTGATGACCAAGGCTTGCTGATGTCAACATTCTGAGTCATTCTGTCTTTCTTTGAGTACTTTTCCATGTTTGGCCCTCTCTGATAGGAATTAACATATGATACAGAAATCTTCACACTTGGTGCCCACTCCAATATGTCCATCCATATTGCTTTTTCTTAAATCATCTCGGCCCCAGTCTTAAAATTTCTTCCTTTTAGGTACCTAACCAACTGGCCAGGTCACTCACAAATGCCTATTAGTCTGTACATATTCTAATTTCAAACCATCTCTTTTTCTCACAAAGTGGATGATCTGGTGCACTGCCTGAAACTGCCCATTAGGAAGATGTTCCCTTGCCACTGCCTTTTAAGGCACTCCTGAGTGAAGCTGTTGTGCAGCTGCCATTCATTTTCAGTTTACACCTACATACTAAGCCTACTCATCCATAATCCAAGTTCAGGTTTTTTCCTTGTCTACCATCTGGTCATGAGGGATCCACCAGATAGCAAAGATGTCAGCTAAAGAAGAGGCACTGGCTGGGAATATGGACTACTTGTTCATTCAGTCTGCTTATGCTTCTGTCCTGCTCAGATTCCATCCCAGATTGCACTGGAGCCACTTGACTTAATGACTTGATGAATGTGATGGAACTCAGCTTGTAATAGACAGATTCAGTTGTGTGGTCATTTGGTGTCCCAGGATTATGCATTCAGTCTCTACAGAGCCTACTATCACACTGGAATTTGTTTTCAAAGTGCATTTAATTCTCTGTCACGGATGGCATAACTTCACTCCACAATCCCAGGAGCCTGCACTGTGATCTTCTCATCATTGCTATGAGATCTAAATGGCCTCCTTTCCCACCCTGATGTCTCTAATACCATAGGGTCTGCCAGGTCATACAGCCCAAATGACAAGACTATTTGCCTCACAGCTTGGACCCACTGTAGGAATTTGCACAATCTCCTAGGATCCTTGCCAGGGTGTTAACACCTATATCTTGAAAAAGTGATCCCAAATTAATAAATTCTTCCACATCTAATTTTATGTTATTTTATGTTATGTATGTTATGTTATGGTTCCCTTGATCAAGTACCTTTAGAATCAGGTCCCGCACATACTCCCCCAGCTCCTACCAGTATATACTGGCTAGATGTTTTATTCCTTTGGGGAATAGTCCCTTCTGCCTATATCCAGTGCAGCAAGTTCCCAGGTGGGTTATGCTGTGATTTAACCCTAATTATTGGCATAATGGCCAAAAGAAGAGGTGTTGCAAATTCTAATTGGATTACATGTTTTCTTACAGGGGACAGGTCATGCTACGGGACAGTGCTAGCTTATAATAAGGAAGGATGGGCCACTTCCGTAAGCTGGTAGAGTTCAGAGTCTGGCAGTTCAAAATCTTCAGGGCTCTCTTTCTAGATATCCCTTTCACTAGTGTCAAAGTCCCATTTTTTTTTTCCAACCAAGAGCCTAACCTTGGCATAACAGACTTGTCTTAGTTAGGAATTTAACTTTCCGTGGAATTTGGTCACTCTATTAAATTCTGGACCTTTACTAAATTTTCTCTGTCTTCCCACTGAAGGAGAGGAGGGCCAAACCAACTCTTTGGGGAGCTCTGGGGCATATATAGCCCATCAGAATAGTCAGATATTGGGCAAAATGGCCAGATTTTTATATTCCTGCCTTAGTCAGGCTTTGGATGTAGATATTTCTGCTGAGGACTAAATCTAGAAGGAATTGATTGCATGGAAAATAAGATACTTCTTAAAAGGGGATGTGGGTGGCAGTAACAGGGAATACAGTAACAGACAAGAAATCATCCCTGCTTTCCAAAGCATACTGACCAATGAACTGATAGTCACATCTTCCCAAATGGTGGATGAAGCACAGTGAGCTAAAGTGGCTTGCTCCAAGTCACACTGTCAAAGAAATAACTTCTTAGTCTACTGATTTCATTTGAAAATAGGAGTGAAGTGATCCAAAGGTTAACTATTTGGAAGCAATAATGTATTTATAAATAAACAAAGGGTTCATTCATATTTGTCAAGTCATAGAATTACTCCTCAGTGAAAAAGTCTGAAGAAACACTATGAACAAAAAAATCCCATAATATGCAGTATTCTTTTGACAGTTCACATTTTTTGTATATACAGTCAATCAATCCCATAAATTTTCTGTTTTCCAGTCTCCTCTCAAGATGTCTAAACCCTATGTTATTGTTCTTAGCCTTTTCCTCTTCTCAGTTTACATACTTTCTCTTTTGGTGGCTCATTTATATAAACTTTGTATGAAAATGTTTTAAAACATTTTAGTTTCAACTAGCAAATAGTCTAATTTTATATCAGTTCTTAGTTAATAAGTAGAATGTAGTTACTTTAAAAAAAATAAAAGTAGAGCATTTAAAAGTTTTTACTGACTTTTAGAAAAAAATAATATTTCTTCTCAATTCTAATGAGTGATATATTATGCATAAGGCTTTTTGGCCTTCTGAATTTTTGCTCTAGTTAACAAAATTTTCAAGTAGACTATTACATATCCTATTTTGCAAAATGTGGAATGTTTTCAATAATTATATGGTTGCCAATCTCTTAAAACATAGCATATTCTGGCTAAGCACTTTGTCATGTTCTTTATTGTGTGTTAGATGTGAAATCAGTGTTTTGAAACCTTTTTTAATGAAAATTCTTGGTCAAAAAAGTTATCTATTGTTGTTAGTTGTTATAAGTGAAGACTATCACCTCACGGACTGTTTTATATTTTCCTTAAATACCCGGTAGAAATGATTTGGGCTTTGCGGGCCATATGGTCTCTGTCAAAACTGCTCAGTTCTGCCTTCATGTTGAAAAAGCGGGCATAGACAATAGGTAAACAAACGGGCATGGTTGTGTTCCATGAGTTCCAATGAAGCTCTTTACAACAACGCCACCCAGGGCCCTATTTGGCTGACTCTTGCTTTATCAGATATTCTATAGTATTTTCTCTTCTAGCATTTTTTTGCTGTCTACTTTATATTTTAGTTATTAATTATTTCTAAATTGACTAGTATAGTACCTTATTATGTGATAGATAATAACTAATGAAATAGGAATGAAATTTTATGCATTTCATCTTTAGGATAATGTATGTTATTCCAACAACACTAATTTATGGTGTTCCTGAAGAAGTTTGTAACTTAAAAATAAATACAAGAAATTAAAGAAAAGCATTGGCAGGATTCAAAGTCTTAATAAAAGGTTACATCAAACTAAGAGTAGAATTTAGTCATTGTGATTGCTTTACAATATATCTACCAATTCTTTGATATTCCTCCCTCCAAAAGATGCAATGTGGACATTTTACTGTCTTTGAATGCGGAGTTGACCTAGTTACACATTTCTAATGAATAGAATATGGCGTTAGTGACAGTTTGTGACTAGGTCATAAAGGTGTTGCAGCTTCTTTCTTGCCCTTTCTCTTTCTCGGATCACTTGATCCGGGGGAAGCTAACTGCTGTGTTGTCAGGCCCTGTGGAGAGGCCTCCAAAGTGAGGAAGTGAGACCTCCTGCAAACAGCCTCCTTGGAAGTGAATTCTCTGGCCTCAGTCAAGCCTTCAGCAGTGCATGCCAAATCATGACTTCGACCTCATGAAAGGCATTGGGCAGGACCTCCCATCTAACGCACTCTTTGAATTCCTGGCCCACAGAAACTATGAGATAATATGTGTGTATTATTTTAAGTCACTAACTCTGGGGGATAATTTGTCTTGCAGCAATAGAGAATTAAAACAGTAATATAAATTTCAACATTTGTTTTGAAATGAAGAAGAGTAAATAGCAACAAAAACAGTAGTCATCCACATCTCTATCCTAAGGGTCCATAGGTAATAAATATGAGTAAATTATGACCATTTTCACATGCACATAATTTGCCTTTGAGTACTTTAAAATTGAAAATATATTTTTGTCCTTGGTTCTCACTTGCATATATGGTACTTGAGCATTTCATGGAAAACAAAGAGAACATGTCACACCACTATAATCTGTCCTTTTTAGAAGTGCTTCTGCTAAGAAGGAAGAGAAGGTGATATGGCACCTTTGCCCAATACATGCCTCTCATCTGTGAATTCTATGACTCATGGAGTATTCCCAGTGCAGGAAAGCTATCTAGGCCTAGGGAGCTGGCTAGGACATAGTCCTTGGGGAAAGATTAAACCTTCCAGCATGTTCTGTCTGTCACAGATGTGTTGGTTCCCAACCAATCACAATAGATTACGGCATAATATTGGCTGTTAAAAAAATAATTTCTTGAAACAGAGCAAAAAAGTAGGTTTTGTATGAAGTTTCCTCTGTTCAGAAGGGTAAGTTTATATTGCAGATGAACTTTCTTTTATTTGGCTGACAGAGCAACAATTAGGTTCTGAACAGAATAATTTTGCAAATATATCCTCGAGCAGTTATCGTGCCTCCTCATTTTTGCTGCCGAGCTTCTTAAAAGAGTAGTCATATACAAGTTATTTTTCATTTTCTCTTCACCTATACACTCTTAACTCTTTGGCAAACATGTCCAAACACACAGAAGCTACTGAAATTATTCTTAGAGGTCACCATCAACCTTGTAATTGCCAAGTCCTATGACTTTGTCTCAGTGCTTATCCTTCCTTCCCCTTCCCCTTCCCACATTACACTGATGTCTCTCTCCTTGAGACTTTCCTCTTTCTTAATTTTCTTTGCCCATTCCTGTTTTTCCTCCTATCTGACTCTTCCTTTTATTTTCTACCTTTTGCCTTCCAAGAATCTTCATTAAGATTCTCTCTTTGTATGGTGTGGCAGCCCTTTCTTCCAGAGTCCCTGCATCTATTGAGCTTTGCAATGTCTCTGGCCTTGTCCTTGGCATGATTTTTTTTTGATAGAAGTTTTATTTTTTGTGCACCTCAGCTGATCATGTGAATTAACAAGTATAATAGTTGGGAGAGCTGTACTGGTTTTACAGATTGCCTCCTAATGGTGTGACTTAAAGCAAACTGAGTGCTCATGACTTGCTGCTGACCTACCAGCCTCTACTACTGCAGTGAAAATAGTTTGGGAAAAACCAGCTTTTCCTGGTTTTTCAAAAAACACTGCTTCACCTTGTCAATTTAACAAGGAATGTCTATGCTGATAAAAGGTTTCTCCTTCACCTTGACGTCTGAAAAAAAAAACAAATGTCCAAGTGTGGTGACTCATGTCTGTCATCCCAGCACTTTGGGAGGAGGAGGCACGAGGATTGCTTGAGCAGGAGTTCGAGACCAGCCTGGGCAACATAGCAAGGCTGCTTCCCACCCCATCTCTATAAAAAAATTTTTAAAAAAATTAGCCAGGTGCAGTGGCATATACTTTTAGTCACAGCTAGTCGGGAGGCTGAGGCAGGAGGATCACTTGAGCCTAGGAGCTCAAGGCTGCAGCAGTGAGCTATGAATTGAGCCACTGCACTCCATCCAGCATGGACAACAGAGTCTCTTAAAAAAAAAGATTCTCTGCTTGTTCTTGCTTTACTATTACATGTGTACTATATCTTTTTATGATTTCAACAATTGATTGTTCCGTGGAGACTCCAATTAATATTTCAAGGTAGAGTCTCTACTCTAAGAGCCACAGCTGTACCATGGCTTAATTCATCATCTTTCCTATGACATTAGCTTTCCTTCTGAACTTACTGTTTATTTTAATAATGATACCGTTGTCCTCATAAGAGTCATTACACTTATCCCAGACTGTTACAGCAGCTTTTGTTTGTCCCATTTTCTATTTTTTCCCTTTTTCACACATTAATCACAGTGATGTTAAATTACTATCCATTCAATATAGATATGATTGCATTCCTGCTTTACTCAAAACTGACAATGATTCTTCTGCAAACACACATTCTTCTGCAAGTACCACAAACACAAACTTAATACCTTGGCATGCAAAGCCTCAATAGTATATAACTGATATTTCTATCTCAGTCTATTCTCCTACACATATCCTTTATATCAAACAATCTGGATTAACTTTATATTTGCCAAATGTATCATTTGCTACCTCCCACCTTCTGCTCAAATCATTCCTTATGCTTGGAAAACACTTCCTCCATTTCATCTTGTCAACTTTTAGCCATATTTCAGATACTGCTTTCTCTGTAAAATCCTTCCTTTTGTTCTCAACCCAGATATAATCCCCCCTGCCTTTGTGTTATATAGCATTTTTTTCTAACTTATAGAAAATAAGCATTTTACCTTATTCCAACCCACTGGATTTTTTTTTTTTTTTTGACAGAGTCTCGCTCTATTGCCTGGGCTAGGGTGCCGTGGCATCAGCCTAGCTCACAGCAACCTCAAACTCCTGGGCTTAAGCGATCCTTCTGCCTCAGCCTCCCAAGTAGCTGGGACTACAGGCATGCGCCACCATTCCCGGCTAATTTTTTCTATATATTTTTAGTTGTCCATATACTTTCTTTCTATTTTTTTAGTAGAGACGGGGTCTTGCTCTTGCTCAGGCTGGTCTCGAACTCCCGAGCTCAAAAGATCCGCCCGCCTCGGCCTCCCAAAGTGCTAGGATTACAGGTGTAAACCACTGCGCCCGGCTGGGATTTTGAACTCCTCATTATGTCTTACTCATTTTTGTATCATCTACAACTGTTAGCAGAGGATATGTTACAAGAACAAATAAATGTTTAATTTTATTTTTTTCAGATTATTTTGCATTTATTGAAAAAGTAGATTTGCATTCTAAGCTAGAAATTAGTTCAGTGTACTTTTCTGACATTTTTGTTTATAAAATTATTTCTGTGAGACTAACTTTTGAATAGACCAATTGAGCTAGATTACAAAGTTTATCAAGTTCATGTCAGCGTATATTGTAGTTCACTGTACTTTTAGGGTAACGCTAACTACTTTAATAATAAACCTAAAATTTCTTGTTGGCTTAACACAATAGACAATTATTTCTGCCCACGTTAACTGTCCAATGCAGGTGTCCTAAATAGTTCTCCCCTATGAGGTGAGTAAGAATACCAGACTCCTCCTTTCTTGTGGCATCCGCTAGTCATTAGTACAGGGAGTAAAAGACAGTGGAAAAAAAACCACCTTTTTCTCATGTAAATAAATAGCATACCAAATCAATTTTAAAATGCACATTGAATTAATAAGCTTAGGGTAAAGTATGCTGCAGTAGGAAACAACCTCAAAGTATCAACAACAAAGGGTTATTTTTCACTTGCACTCTATTCACTGTAAAGCAGTGGCTGTGGCTCTGCCATCTGCCATCTGCATTCCAAGCCCCAGGCTTAAGGAGCAGTGTCTGTCTGAGATGTGGTTAGTCTCTCTGCAGAAGGAAAAAAAGAAACTGACTTAAAAAAAAACAAAGGTAGCACATGTCACTTCCACACACATTTTTATTTGGTCAGAGTTATATAGAGAGTCCTGATGTTAGTAGGATGGAGGAGTATGTTCCTCCCATGGTGAGGGCACTGCAAATTACTTGGCCAAGTCTGAAATCAATAGCACAGGGGTGTATAACCCTTCTACACAAAGGAGCAGAGAATGTTTTTCTAAAATAATACAATTTAGCACACCATTTTTTCCACATTTTAACATTTTAAAAATTGGAATATTTCTTACAATCAGTGGTGAATTATAGTTATTTGGCAGAATGTTTTTTCTTTTTAGAGGTACAAAAAAAATCGGTGCTTCTTATAATCAGTGACATCTTAGATTTAATAAAGTTTGGTAGGCTTCAACTTTAAAAGTAGTCTAATTCACCTGTTATTTTCAAGTGGGGGGGCAATTTCAAATCAAAGAGTAATAAAGGCTTAAAGAATTAATATATTTAAAGCCTATATAGTTCAGATTCCTTCACCACTGATATAAAACTGTGCCAGCATGCTTATTTTCAGTCTGTAGTAGAGACAGCAATAAAACGATAGAAAAAGTTGAGAGGAAATTGCAAAGGGGAAATAACAGAGAAATAATCAATGGAATAGAATAGAAGCTTAGAAATAAGCCATGTATAAGATAAGAATGCTACCATAAACCAAATGGGGGAAAGAAATATTTAATATGTACAGTATTTGGAAAACTGGGTCACTATTTGAAAAAAAAAAACCAAAATTGATCCCTATCTTATACCATGTGAAAATTGGACTCCAGATGGATTAAAGATCTAAGTAGAAATGTTAACAACAATAGAAAAGAATGCTTATTACTTAATGACATAAAAATAGGGAAAGGCTTCTTAAAAAAGATCAAGAAAGTACAAATCGTAAGGCAAAAACTGTTAGATGTGACTAAATTAAAATTAAGGATTTCTTGTCAGTGAAGGATGTCAAAAGTAATATCAAAGGTGATTGCTCACAAGAAGGAATTTAGAATATACAAGCAATGCAAAGGAAAGTCAGCAGGAGACCTGAGTAGACATTTCTCAAAATAAGACATACAGGTAGCCAACAGGTACATGAAAAAATACTCAACGTCTCTAAACACGAGGGAAATGCAAATCAAAACCACAATGAGATGTCATCTTACCCCAGTTAGAATGGCTATTATTAAAAAGACAAAAAATAACACATGCTGACGAGGATGTGGAGAAAAGGGAACTCTTAAACGCTGTTGGTGGAAATGTAAATCAGTAGCCGCTATGGAAAACAGGATGGGGATTTCTCAAAAAACTAAAAATAGAACTACCATATGCCAGCAATCCCCCTACTGGGCATTTATCCAAAGGAAAGAAAAGCAGTATATCAGAGAGATACCTGCACACCCATCTTTATTGTAGCACTATTCACAATAGCAAAGATATGCAATCAACCTCAGTGTCCATCACAGGACAAATGGATAAAGAAAATGTGATGTATATATACAATGAAACACTATATGGCTATTAACAAATGAAATCTTGTCACTTGCAGCAACATGGATAGAACTGGAGGTCGTTATGTTAATTGAAATAAACCAAGGACAAAAGATAAATATTGCACGTTCTCACTCATGTGGGAGTTAAAAAAGAGTTGATCTCATAGAGGTAGAAAGTAGAATGATAGCTACCAGAGGCTGAAAAGTGTGTGTGTTAGGGGATGATTGGAGGGGATGAAGAGAGTTCAGTTAATGGATACAAACATACAGTTAGATAGAAGGAATAAGTTCTAATGTTCAATAGCAGAGTGGGGTGACTCTTTAACAACAGTGTATTGTATATTTCAAAATCACTAGCAGATAGTACTTGAAATGTTCTTAACACATAGAGATGATAAATACTCAAGATGATGGATACCCTAATAACCCTAACTTGATCATTGTACCTTCTATGCATGTAACAAAATATCATATGTGACCCATAAATATGTGCAAATATTATATAAAAAACATAAAAAAGGACTACACAGAAAAACTCCAAAAGGCTAAGAAGTGTATGAAGAGTTCAGACTCATTAGGTATCAGAAAAATGCAAATTAAAATAATAATGAACTGCCACTCTATACACAGACTGAAGCCATTATCCTAATGTTATATATATAATCCCCATGTGTGTTTTATACCACCAAGAAATTAAACTATTGTGTTTTAAAATTTTGCACAAAATGGTATTATAATGTTTCCATTTGAAAATCATTTATACTTTTTTCTCATTCAAGATTATATTTTTAAAAGGTTTATTCATGTTGATATATGTAGATCTGGTCTATTAATTGGCCTTTTTGTTCTATTCAGGCCCTCAACGGATTGGATACTGCCCACCCACTGGGGAGGGCAATCCAATCTGCTTTATTCAGTTGATCTATCTAATCTCATCCAGAAATACTACACACCCAAAAATAATATTTAACCAAATATCTGGGCACTCTGTGACCCCGTCACATTGACACATAAAATTAAGCATCACAAGTCTCTGCCTTGTCAATTTGACACCCAAATGCATCTCCTTAAACTGTACTTAATATCCAAATAAAGACAATAACAAAGTCATAATTCAGCCTAATTTGATAACAACTATCCTAAATGCAACCCAAAACTCACTAACCTCTTCTCCACAAAAGGTGGCAAAGTCCTCGAGTGATGTTTACTCTTCTTCTTTATATCCCATAACTTAAATACCATGATGTAAACTTGACAATACTTAAATACTATGATATAAGGTCAATATATCTCATGTGATAAAGAATGAGAAGGAAAAAAAGCAAAGATATTTGCTACACACACACAAATGTATTCATAACAAAATAATGAGGAAATACTAATGACAATTGCAGTCTTCATTTCTGTAACTGATCATGTACTCATAACCGGTATTTAAAACTACCTTCTCCACTACACATTCTGTGTTCTCTTTGCCTTCAGTAAGCACCTCAGCTACTTGAGTTCTTTACCTGGTAGGATATGATGAACTGAGTGCTTTTATCTCCCCCTACAAATTCATATGTTGAAATCCTAACCTCAGATGTGATGGTATTGGGAGGTGGAGGCTCTAGAAGGTGATTAGGTCATGAGGGCTCTGCCACCTGTGAACAAGGGAGCAGGCCCTCACCAGACACTGAATCTGCTGGTACCTTGATCTTAGACTTCTAACCCTCCAGAACTGTGAGAAATAAAGGTTTGTTGTTAAAACCACCCACCCTGTAGTATATTTGTTATAATATCCTGAACAGATTATGACATGAGATGACCCAAACGTTCATTCCTGAAGGGTCTGGGCCACTAGTAGTCCTGCCTGAATTGGGTTGTTGTAATTTTCCATTGACCTTGATCACAGAGTATGGTGATATTGAGACACCCTAAGGGATCTCCTGTATTCTAGACATACTCTTCCTTATCTCCATACTCTTCCTTATCTACTACTGAAGCAGTAGTCCAGTTTCCCCATGGTTATCAGAATTAATCAGTCTAGCCAACACAGTAACTTCCTTCTTTGCTTGTTGACTCAGGGGCATAAGGAACCCAAAGTGGCTGGATGGCAGTCTTAACTTCCAGTTTAGTGAGAATTGTTGTGTCTTCTGGTGGGAAGTATTCCTTCCTCAGGACCTAAGACCTCAACTCTGGTGACAGACAATAATGTCACCAGAACAGGAAAAAGAAATTCTAGTGGGTCATAAGGGGTAATAGTGAGTGATACTACTGTCATTTCCACCCCTTGATTCCTGGATCCAAGAATCCTGGCTATAGGAGAAAGAGTACCATATATCAGATGCTGATTCAAAGCATTTATAGCCTTCTGGAAAAATCTTTCCCCAGTCCTGCAAGGTATTGCCAACTAGCTGGCATTGTAACCAAATCTTCAAAAAGCCATTCCACCATTCTATCAAACTAGCTGTCTCAAGATGGTAGATAACATAGTGTTAATAAGACCAGTGAATTCCATGAGCATGAGCATTTACCATTGATTGCCTCCAAAAGAAAGTTTCAGTCTCTTAAATTTAAACACCACAGGAATGAATTATTAGACCACTTCCAGCTGGATATAAGTAACAAAATTAGCATAGTGTTTAAGAGTATAGATCAGTGATGTCCAACAGAAATATAATGCAATTTACAAATGCAAGACACACAGGTATTATAACTTTAAATTTTCTAGTAGCCACATTAGAAAAGGTAAAAAAGAAAGAGGTGATACTGATTTTAGTAGTATTTCATTTAAAGCACTATCATTTTAATATGTAATGTATGTAAATAACCATTAACTAGATATTTTACATTCTTTATGTAATAATTCTTCAAAATATGGTGTCTTTTGCATTTACAGTATGTGTCAATTTGTATTAGCCACCTATTACATGCTCCTTGCATTAACTTCAATTAGCTACAACACAGCAAGGCATATTTTCATGGGTCAGTGATTTCTATATGCTAATATATATAATTAATTATGGGAGAATCTATCTAAGCAATGTCTTTGCTTGGTAGACATTGGAAAAACAATTTCTTACATCTCTGAATAAAAGTAGCAAATAAACTTCCTTATAACTTAAGGGTCAGGAAAAGGATTATGCTCTTATTGTAAAGTCTGTTCTATGATATTCCCTTTGCTTTCTATACTGCTTGAAGGAGGAATGATAGACATAGACAAAGGTGGATAAACCCTAATCCTCATTCACTCTGAAGCAGTGTTACTGATTGCCTTCTTTCACTTCTTCCAGCACATCAAATCTATTCTTTACTCAAACTATTTATTATGCCTAAAAACCCTTCCCTTCTTCACCTCGCCACCTGGCCTCCTCTTAGTCTTCAGGTTTCAGATTAAATATCAGGTCTCATCCTTCCCTGACCAACTTTGCTAAAATAAGTCTTCTCTTTTATTCTCCATTTCATTATCATAGTCATTTCCTTTGTGAGCTTATTTCACAATTTGTAATTCTTTAATTTTTAATTTAGTTGTTTTTGTCTCTGTTGCAAGACTTTTTGCCTCATAAGGTCAGGGCTTAAATCTATCTTGCTCACTAATGAAATCTCACCAGCCATCACAGTGCCCCACACAGAGTAGGCACCAAATATTAATATTTCTTGAGTGAATGAATGAATGATAGGCATGTATCATTCCCTCCTGTATTAAGGGGCTTTCAAAGTAGGAAGTCACAGAAATGATTTCTTAAACAATATATACACATCAAACAGCTATGAAAACTGCAGGGTTTTTTTTTTAACAACTTTATTGAGATATAGTTTATGTAGCATAAGGTTCACCCATTTAAAGTATAGAATTCAATATTTTTATTATATTTACAGAATTGTGCAGCTATCACTCTATTCCAATTTTCGAACATTATCATCACCATAGAGAAACCCCACGCCCACTAGCAGTCATTCCACATTGCCTTTTCCAGCCTTACTCAATGGTCATTTAAAGAGATTTACATAAACATATAGACCAATGGAATAGAATAGAGAGCCCAAAAATAAAACCACACATATATGGCCAAGTACTCTGTGACAAAGACACCTTGGGGAAAGGACAATCTCTTCAATAAATGGTGTTTGAAAAATTGAATATTTACATACAAAATATTGAAATTAGACCCTTATAAAATACACAAAATCAACTCAAAATGTATTAAAGACTTAAACATAAGAACTGAAACCATAAAATTCCTAGGAAAAAAACATGGGGGAAATGCTATTTGACAGTGATATTGGCAATGGTTTTTGGTTATGACCGCATAAGCACTGGCAAAAAAAGCAAAAATAGACAAATGAGATGGCATCAAACTAAAAAGTATCCTGCAGGGTTTTTTTTTTTTAAATAACATCCAGTAGATTCCCAGTTTCACAAGGACAGAGATTTTTTGGATTTAAAACTCATTGCCTCCCTGCATAGTGCCTGTCTCATATTAGGCACTCATCTATTTCTGTTGATTGAATAAATTAATTTTGATATGAAGCCCATAGACTATGTACTTATACTAGGAAAATTTTACTCCAATATAAAATTTACTCCAATATAAAATTTAGGATGAGTTAGAAAGAAACAGTGATTATAGGTGATTTAAGACCAATGAAATGTATGCGTATTTTCTGTTACATTTTTTCCTAAAAGGGACCTGTCGGTTTACCTGGAGAAGTTGGGATAACTGGAAGCATTGGTGAAAAGGTAATTTCTGACATCATTTTGTTTTACAGTAATAATTCTAGGCTAAATTCAAAGGAGAGACTTTCACATGGTGTTTTATGTTGATTAGAAATCATTCATAACTTTACCACATTATGTATATTGAATCTTTTAAGTACATTAAAATATAGCTAATAGCATGTGTTTCTAATTTTTAAAGGGCATAGTACTGTTTGCCTATAAAGATGTGGTCTAAAGAGAAAAGAAACAGTCTAGGTTTATGACTAGAAAATATTATTTAAATCTACTTTATGAAAGCAAACCCTCTATAGGAAGCAGATTTAAAAGAGAAGAATAAGTTATCGTTTTAAAACCTTTCTCTCTCTCCTGTCTCATGTATTATATACCTGTTCCTATTCCCATTCTTGCTCTTTTCTTGGTCTAGATTATTCTGTCCCCCTTCCATCTATTTAGTCAAAACCAAACTGTTGGACTCAGCTAAATTCCCATCCCCTCTGCGAAGTCTCCCCAGACTCCTCTAATCCTTCCTATTTCTTCCCTTCCTAGATTTAGCGTAAGTATCACACTGTTCAAAACTTAATGGTCCTCCAATTCTTTCTTCTCTGTCCCTCTTAGTACATTCAAAGTGCTGAATATATACTTACAGATTTTTTATTAACAATGTAACAAAATATATGGATTCAGTTCAAAAAATTTAGATAGTTTTATAATTTTTTTCATTCTGATTTAGTTATTTCTATGCTGGGTTAAATCTTCTACACTAAGATTTTGACAATCCTGAGAATTTTCATGGGAATCAGTTTAATCTTTTTAATCTGCTATGGCAGATTTGATTATCATGATCTCCCAGAATTATTTCTGGGGAACTTAATTGGGATAGACAGATTATAGAAATAAATTTCTTCCAGTGGTTGTACAGATTACGCAGTTTTTCAATATGCTTTAATACATTCACTATTCTCATATTTTATGTCTCATAAAATTGTATTTCTACTTACAAAATTGTAGCATATGATACATACTCAATTTTAAGTTGTGTTTATCCATACTTTATATTTTCTTTATTTTATAATAACAAGACTTTTAGTATTTTTCCCTTGAAAAACATCTTAAGAGAATGTTTATTGTACTACAAGTCTAGCAATTTTAGGGTAAAAATGCAAAATTCAGAAATTTAAAAAGTATTGGAAATTAGGATGAAATATGAATGTAAGGTATGATTCTGACAGTTTTCCATTCTAAGCTTAGCCCAGTTATGACAATTAACATGCCTCAATGGTCCTCTTTTTTCTTTGTTGTTTTAAAAGGGAGAACGTGGAGGTCCAGGCCCACTAGGTCCCCAAGGGGAAAAGGGCATTATGGTAAGAGCTCAGTGATTTTGAAAATATGTTTCCAACGACCATAATAAAGTTAAGGTATTCCAGAGGTGAAATTGCCTTGACTATAATTTAAGCAAGTGAAAAATGCTTTTTTATAAGAAATTTCTATTAGAATTTTCTAAGTGATTTAATTCCTGGAATGCTATATAGTATTAAGACCCTAAAAAGCATGCAAATGAGTTGGCTTAGTTAAATGATTCTATCGTTTTAGGAAAAGAATTAAAATACCACAAATGAGCTAAAACAGATGCAGAAGAAAAATCAATTGGAATTCTACTTATTCTTCTACAAACTATAGTTTATATGGCACATACCATCATTGCCACTTTTCCATGAGTTTGTGGTCAGATGTAAGTTTTTGCCATACAGAGGTCAGAATTCAGAATTCATCTCACTCTCCTGTATCTTTAAGATAGGAATAGAGGACAAATTTTATATCTGAGTTGCATTTTTTTAGTATATTAAATCATTTCTAAGTGTGGTAGGAGCTAGAATAAATGATTATTACCAATAAGATAATCTTTCTTTCATAAAATACATTGTAATGGATATGGTAACCTATAATACTATCTACAAATTCATTTTACCTAAGTTATTCTTTAGTTTTAACTTCTATATTTTCAGACAATCTCTGTAAGTTGTTTTTATCTATCTCCACTTGCTGTCAACTAGGAAATTTAACATACCCATAAGACTAATCAATTTTAGGAATCGTTACTTCCTAAGGCATTTTCTGAATCAGCATTAATATCATAAAGTATGTGGGCCTTCTAAAATTTGGCATGCTAAAATATTTGTACACATTCATGTTCCTTAATTATAGAATTCCCTGACCTCTCTAAAAATGGTCTCATAATTTATATAACATAGCATATATTCATGCATAAGATAATATAACCTACAAAAAGATGAAGTCAATGTTTTCTTCTCAATAAGCTGTAGTATGTGATTCTAGTTAGCAATTTTCATTTCTAGACAAAGACCTTCTAATAAATGGAGATCCAGCTTCTATACAGTCATGTTTTTTTATTTCTATGTTCTATCAGCAGAACAATTCTTGCGACCTTTCACATCTTGGATAGAAAAGGGAGAGATTGTCAAATTATCCTTTGTCATTACTATTTATAATTTACTGGTTTCTCTTCAATGAAAATAATTAAATGCAACTGAGATTTTCATATCTTTCATATTTTATTTAAACCATAGGGATATCCAGGTCCTCCCGGGGTTCCAGGACCCATGGGTCCATCGGGATTACCTGTAAGTACAGGAAAGATTTTATGATCTCTTCTAGAATATCTATTTTAATTTAAATCAACCAATTTTGTTGAACAAAAACACAATATTTTTGTTTTCATGCAGAATAAATCATGTATAAACTAGTAAAGACTGATTCACTCCCCAACTGTACAAAACACCCAAGAATATGTCATGGTATCTTGAACTTCCTCACCTCTACTTGGTATATTAACCAATGTCAGTTCTGCAACCTAAACTAAACAACATTTAAACTCTCTTTTGAATAACCACATATAAGAAAATAGGGTTATGTAATCAAAGCATTTGTACCTCCATAATACTCTGAAATAAAAAAAAGAAAATAGGGTTAGTTATCAAGATTAGAAGTGAGATCAATTTAATAAACAAATTATCAGTTCCAACATATTTTTCTTAGAAATTTGCAAATATTTTTATACAACCAGATAAAATTTGTAGAAAATATACTTTATTAAATAAAAATTGAGTATTGAAAATGCTCCATTTTTTGTTTACAGAAAGATAATGAAACCTTGCCCCTAAATATTGCTTATCAAAATTTGACAGTAATTGTAAACATAAATATGAAAAAGATACATACCCTTTGGGATATGTATCAGCCTTCAGGATATCCTGAGCAGAACTTTTCATATCAGAAATGCTTTATGCTAAGTTTCATAAAGCTTCTGTTTTAAAAATAATTCAAATTTTCCAGTATATTTATAGACATGTTGTTGGCTTCCAAAATGAAGACGATTGGTCCAGGGCATAACTGCCAATCTCTTTACTTACATAGAATAATAAATAAATTTGAAATCCTAAAATCACTTTGTTTTTATCTACCTAATGTTCATAAGTAAATTTTGTTTTCCAGTTGAGCCTTGATTGAAGACTATAGGTATACAATAATTCATTATTATTGACTTAATAATAAATACCATCTGAATCTCCATTGCAGACTATTTTTTGTGGCATATTAATTTGAAACATTTTATGGCATTTTTCATGATAACAGAAAAAAATCCATTTTTATGTGATAGGATTGTCATAAATGTCTAGAATAATGGTAAGGAAATTTCACGGAGATAGCCATTGCTTCTTTGATGAGTCAGGCATATTAGACTGTCTGACTGGCTGAGTGGGTATCTCCTTCCTCCCTTATTCCATATATGTTCTACCCCAAAACTACTTGGTCAGTAAATATTAAAAGCTTTCCATTCTTTGTTCAGGGTGTTCACACCCAGAAATGACATTTCTCCAAATAATAGAATATTTCAAAAGCAGAATATTGAGGGAGGGAGGTGGGATTTAAAGCATATTTTTTTAGAAACCTAGTCAGTGTAATTTTAAGAATTCCCAAGGGGAATTACTTATAAGAAAGTGTATGACTACTATTCTGATAACATTCTTGTGAATTCTATAACTGATTTTAAATTTGCAACATGTAGGGTCGTGCGGGGGCAAGAGGACCACCAGGGAGTCAAGGTCCTAAAGGACAAAGAGTAAGTAACCTAATGAAAGAAGTACATTAACCTAAAAAAAAAAATCATTTCAAGAATAGTGATAAGTGTTCAACAAAAATAGCGTCATGCCTCCTAAAATTGTGCTTAGAAATTGTCATGTTTTTTCCTTGTTTTCATTATATTGGATGAACTACCTACATTAATTGAAATAGGACTCATAATCATTTGTATTTATAAAATCATATTTTTCCATTTTAATTTTTACATATATTACTAACTCATACAGAATTCTTTTTTATTATTCCCAATCTCTAATTCCATTCTTTTTGGGGAATTGTAAATGTGAAGATCTTTAAATAAATTATTTTTCTACTCACAATGAACTTACATAACAAGGGAAAGTAACATCATGACAAAATAAGAGCACTAAGAAATGGAACAAAGATACAAAGGATGAATAAGGGTTTATTAATTTTAAATGAGAGGGATACTCATTTCCTAATACTTATGCATATAGAATTAAAAGAAATATTTTCATTTAAGTTGTCTCTTTAACATTAAATCCTCTTTTTTCTTTAAAGAAATAAGAAACACTATTTATTGCATGCCTGTCACATGCCAGGCACTTTTAAATATATTATCTCGCTTAATACCCAAAACCACCCCAGGAAGGAGAACTGTTATAGCTCAGGTATTATAGTTGAGGAAACCAGGGCTCAAAGAGTTTCAGTGTGTAGGCTGTAGACACAGAGAAATGGCATAACCAATATTCAAGCCTTAGTGTATCTGATTCCAAAGCCTGTGCTTGTTCAATACCACATGGAATGTTAAGGAGTATTTTTTAATTAATTTGAATATGTGGTGTTTAAGAATTCTGTTTTGTGACTTGGCCTTACTTTGATTTAAATTTAACTAGTGAAGAAAATACTTTAAAATTCTAAAAACATGTCCTCTACCTAATAATGGTTAAAAAACAAAAAAACCCTGCAGGTTTCCAATTGGCAAATGGGAAAAGAGTGTTATAAATTCCCAGTTTGAAATAAGACTGTAATTTCATGTCCTATGTTTTAGGTGAAGATTGAAGAAAGAGAGCAAATTTGTCTTTATTATTATTTCTTTTCTGAAAAAGCATTTTCTGTCCTGGATTATAGATTTACAGTTTTACCCTGATGGCCACATCAATTTTAAAAATAAGATTTATAATAAAAAATAACAGCTTGATGATCTATACTCAAACTATCATTTAGTGGTTTGTGCCCTGCCAGCATTCAATATTTGGTCAGGTCAAATATGTTTATGCAACTTTGTATTAGTCATAGTGGGAAAGTTCAACCAGTTTTGTGACAGGTGAAAAAAAAGAAGAAATACTTATTTGTGCCTTTTGTTAATTAAGTAATTTAGCTCTTACTGACACAGGCAGAAACCATGTATCTAAGCACAGTCTTTTCCTGAATTACTTGTGCTATCTCATAAATCATACAGAAAGTTCATTTGTTCTGCAGTTTTCTAACCTGACCATGATCCCTGTGTAGATTATTACTCTTTCCTGATATATCACTTTGTCCTCAACTTCTCCAAATACATATTACTGATTCTTTCCCAAAATTGCTGCTCATAATTTTAAAAATTTTAACCAGTAGTTTCTAAATAAGGAAGCTTTGTTTAGAAGTAAGGGCTTTGTTTAGGGGGAAAAAAGAGCTTTCTTTACTAGGTGAATATTTCAGGCAACCAATGGGCATTGGGAGTACAAAAAGAGAACTGAAGACCAGAATATTTAAGAAAGAACATAGTATCAGGAACTTCCATTGTGGTAGCCCTCTGGTATCTTCCTGTTTCTATCCTCTTCTCTCTCCAATCCATCCTCCACTAGGGCTGTGATCCCAATACAGGAGATATGACACACAAAGCAAAGTTAACCTCATCTTCTTTCTTGCTCTTGAATTGGGTCTTTGATCAGGAAACACCTTTAAGTTTTGCACTCTTTCTCTAGAGGGTTGGTGTAGAGGCATACAACTGAGTATCTCTTTATTCTGACTATGCTGCTCAAGATTTAAATGGGAAGGAAAGATTTAAATACCTATATTGGTAATATGTAACATTTTAAAGTTCTCTGTGGAAGAAGTAAAATAGATCTGACTATAAATTCTGAAATTTGGCCCCTTCAAGGGGGGGCCAAATGCATACCATATAGGGGAAGGCAGTCATCAGTATTTGCCTTCAGATTCAATGCTAGTAGTACCTGAAGCACTCCAATTGATAAGACAAAGCGGTTTCTTCCCCTGAAATAAAGTTTATAACAAGAATAGAATCAAAAAGATATTTTCCCTCAAATCACTGATAATGTTAGTTTTTGTTTAATGGAACATTTTGTTCCAGCTGTGTAAGTCAAGAGCGAGAAGAGACTTCTAGACATATTAATAATTAGTTAGACGTGTGAGTGATTTAAAATTAATAGAGGGGTCAAGCAAACACAGATAGATATAGTTAAAAGAAAATATAAATATAGTGAGTCCAAGTTACAAAGACATTTGTTCTGTGAATAGGACTGTTTCCTTCATTCATAGGTGCTTAGCCTATTAAAATTAATTACAGGGGTCATAGAGATGGACTTGGAGTTCTTATAAAAGTCTTGCTAAATAAATGAGTGTTCAGTTTATCTTAATGTCTTAGTTAATCATATTTTTTTCTTTTAATTTTAACATTTACATGAAATAGTGGTTCTGCATCCTGCCATCTAATGCATTTAGGATTAAATTGATAATTCACAAATTTGGTTAACTCTTTAAAATTATTGTCTACAATTCAAGTAGTGTTTACTTTACAAAACATGCTTAATTTATATACCTGAGCTATCAGATTTTTATTCTAGCTTTGAGACCTTCTAATAGCTCAGTACAACCAACTTTAACTTTCCTAAGAGGATAAAGAAAATACTAGATCTTTTTAGCCAGGATACTTTCTCCAAGAGAATACCCATGAGCTATTTTAAAGCAGTTATTTAAAAAAACAACTTCATGCCAAATTAGGTGCCTAGTATAATGCTATTGTTTAACTTTCTTAGAGCTTATCGTAAAGCTTATTTTGTCTTAGGAGTCAAAGCAGGCATATACACTAACCCATGGTATAACTTCTACAACCAATTTCAGTGAAATGTACAGATGTTGATAAAGCTAAGCTTTTGGTTAATTAGCTTACTCTTGCCTTAAACATAGAGAGTACCAACCTTTCCCAGAGTTCTTCCAGCCTTAAACTCTTAACTAGCAACCTTTAATTAATATAATTGCATTAGTTAGACCTTTTTGAAAAAAAAAAAAACTAAATACATCTATCATCACTGTAGGCAGAGAAACTTCTCTTTGTTCCCTGTGTCATCCTGGCTGAAGAAATGAAATAATAAATGTGGACGTATTTTTTTAAAGAACAATGCTTAGATTTACCTTTTCATTGGTACATATTGTACATATTTATGGGGTACATGTGATATTTTCTTATATGCATAGAGTATGTAATGATCAAGTCAGGGTATTTAGGGTATCCATCACCTCAAGTATGGATCATTTGTATGTGTTGGAAACATTTCAAGTCCTCTCTTCTAGTTATTTTGAAATATACAATACATCCTTGTTAACTATAGTCACTCTACTCTTTTATCAAACATTAGAACATATTCCTTTCATTTAATTATATGTTTGTATCCATTAACTGAACTCTCTTCATCACCCACCCACTCACACACCCTTATCAGCCTCTGATATTTATCATTCTATCCTCTATCTCTATGAGATCAACTTTTTAACCTCTCACATATGAGTGATATTTATCTTCTGTGCCTGGTCATTACTTAACATAATGACTTCCAGTTCTATCCATATTGCTGCAAATGACATAATTTCATTTTTTTCATGGACATATAGGGTTCTAGTGTGTGTGTGTGTGGGTGCGCGCGCGTGCGTGCACACATGTGTGTCACATTTTCTTTATTCATTCATTCTTTGATGGTCACTGAGGTTGATTCCATATCTTTGCTATTGTGAATAGGGCTGCAATAAACATGGGGGTACAGGGATCCTTTGTTTTACTGATTTTCTTTGGATAAATATTCAGTAGTGGGATTGCTGGCTGATATGGTAGTTCTATTTTTAGTTTTTTGAAAAATCCCCATGCTGTTTTCCATAGTGGCTACGCTGATTTGCATTCCCACCAGGGAATGCAAGGTAAGAGTTTCCTTTTGTCTGCATCCGCATTTGTTATTTTTTGTCTTTTTAATGATAACCGTTCTAACTGGAATAAGATGATACATCATTGTAGTTTGCTGTGCATTTCCCTGATGATAGTGATGTTGAACATTTATTCATATACCTTTTGGCCATTTGTGTGTCTTCTTTTAAGAATTGTCTATTCATGTCTTTTGCCCATTTTTAATGGGATTATTTGTTTTTTTTATTAATGAGTTGTTTGAGTTCCTGTATATTCTGGATATTAGCCCCTTGTCAGATGAATAGTTTTCAGATATTTTCTTTCATTCAACAGATTGTCTCTTCAGTCTGTGGATTGTTTCTCTGCTGTGCAGAAGCTTTTTACTTTAATATGATCCTATTTGTCTATTTTGGTTTTGTCTGTGCATTTGAGGTCTTAACCATAAACTCTTTGCCTAGACCAATGTCCTGAAGTGTTTCCCCTGTGTTTTCTGCTAGTATTTTTATACTTTCTTTTTAACACTTGAAAAATATTACAAACTTAATAAAGCACAATTATTCATTCTCTGGACATTTAGACATCATGGGAGTCAGGCAACTCACCTAACATCTGCAGATTTCTGTTTCTTCATCTAAAAAGTGGAATTTGGGCTACTTCAGCCATGGTAATAGGTGATTTATGTGCCAGGACAAGAAACTGGCAGTTAATTTTGAGACTTACCTCCAGCTAGATTTATCCTTTTCTTACATATATATCTAGGCAGTCACTTAATCTGATTTTATTCAAGAAATGAAATTTATTTGCCGTCTTTGGGCCAAACAGTGTTTTTTAAAAAATTCTAAATTTATAGCTCTGTGTCTGGGGGCCTTTTGAATCTTGAACCTTGTGGCTGCTGCCATTTAAACTTAGAATGACTTTTAACTCTCTGTTACTAGCCTTGGAGATATCTGCTTCATTGTGTCTGATTGTCTAGAGTGCAACTCATTATCTTTTACTAGTCCTCCCTCTTCACCCCAAACAAATTTACATTCCTAATTTGTTTTTCTATTAATACTGTCATCATTCTACCAGTTATCCAGCAACAAAATATCCAAGAAAGACAGAAATTCCAGGTTGCAAAGGGGTTTTAAGTGCCTAATTATGAGTGGATACATTTTCAGTTTATATCTTACTTGTGTTCTATAGTATTTTAGGATGTTGAGCACTCATTCCTTTTCACACTGTCTCGGCCTTCTTGTTTTGTTATTCCAAACAATTTAGCAATGTTTCTTACAGGGCAGAAAGAGAAAAATTAGGCATTAAAAGTACGAGAGAAAAGGAATCAATACAGGCTGCTGAAATTTTAAGATGAGGGTAATAAGTAAAGTCCTGAGGCACTTTCACACTTAAAAATTCAGTCATCCTTTGATTATTGTTCTTTTTCATCTTCAGTTACATTCCAAGCGTGCCCCCACCTCAAGACCTTTGTACTTACTATTTCTTCTGCCACAATGATCTTCCCCAAGATATTTGCATGGCCTGTAATCTCACTTCTTTCTGGTATCTACCCATATGTCACTTTAGAGAGACTTTTTAGACCACCCTATCTAAAATAGTGCTTCTCACTTTGGATAATCTCCTTTATTTTTCTTCATTATACATAACTACTGATTTTCATTTTGTATTTTAATTTGACATATTTATTTGGTTGTTTATTAATTCGGGGATTTGTCTCTTCTCCCTACCATGTCCTCTGGGCCTAAAATAATGCCTGCCTTGTAGTAGATACTCAGTAAACATTTGTTAAAGGAATAACACACTGTGAAAATTATTAATCTATTAAATTGAGTCCATATTCATCAATTTGATCTTCAAGCTGTTGCACTATAAGATTGTAATTTAGTTTTCCAATCTTTTATTGGAAAATAGGGCAGAAAAGGAAGTTGGGGACAGATTATGGAATACCTTTGAGCACAGGCAGAAATTATAGGGCTGGAGCAATGGCTATAACTTTAATAGTATTGGTGGAGCTACAGATTCTCATAGAGTCTGAGTGTTCTCTCCAAATCCACGAAGGAGCCAGAGGATCAAGGAATGTAGTTAACCTGAGAATACCCTGGAAGAGAGTCCTATTATAATAAACAGGTTTTAATAATATAAATCTAAACCAAAGCTTATGTCAGAGGGAATACAAGAGAAGGTACTGGAGCCTAAGGAGCTCCTTCAGATCAGCGTGTTGTACTGGGAGATTTGTGTCACTGTTCTGTATAGAAATCTTCAACAGAAGATTTCTGCCAACTGATTTAAATATAAACTCCAATCCTTTACTTTTTAAGTCTCAGTCTTCCTTTGTACACTTATTAAGTGTAGAAATATTAAGATTATATTTCTCTACATGTGATCAATAGCCTGGGCAAACAAGCTACTTTTTCATACTGTGAGTATCTCTTTTCAGGATACTGTGCCTTTTCTCATGCTATCCCTCAAGGTAGAGTTCCTTCTGTTTTGAATAAGTCTGTGGGAGCTTGACCTCCAGCTGCCAAAATGGTGTCTTTGTTTCCATTACAAACCTGTGAAGGCTGTCTTCCTCTGTGAATCCTTCTTTTGGCCCTTGACATGCCTTATCCTTCCCTATGCTATAGTCATTTGTATAATTTACCTTTTCATTCTATCAGCCTCATAATGGAGAAACTTTCTCATGATTTTGTATTCTCATAACACTTAATGCATTTCGTTTTGCACAGATGTTCATTTAGAGGCTGTAGAATTGAATTAAGTCCCTTAAAAAAGACTTTAAGATCTTCTAAGGACAGTTATAATATGGACAAGGAGACTATTCTGCCATTTTATTAGAGAATGACTTTTACAACTAATACTTCTTTGGAACTAATTATTGAACAAATATTGAAAAATTTTTAAGTTTACATGAATATTTTCAATGGTATTTTTTGTACCTTTTCTGTGCCCCTCCATCTCCCAGTAACAATTGCCAAGCAGGTGCATAGTAGGTACAATACAAGTAGCACTTGTTTTCTATAACATGAAGAGAAGAGCACCATTCCAAAAATATGAACCTTAAGAAAACTGTTTAGGCAAACAAACCAACCACTTTTAAGTTAATTTAGCATTGTTTTGATAATATATCCTGGCTGGCTGCTGAACAAATGATAAAGTGAAAAAAATACCCATATTACCACACCTATATTATAACCACCTCAACAACTGAATCAACTATGTTGGTTCTCATTTGATTTACGATTTAGCATTAAATTTTAAAAACAAAGGCTTGATTCTCCCATGTAAATAGGTTCAGCCAAAATACCCAGCTGTTTTCTTTTCTGTGGTCAGGGCATAAAAACAAGCAGAATGAGTTTGTCAAGTAAAGAAGGGCACAGCGTCTTCATCTGTAAAGACACCTAACAGTAAAAAAGAAACATTTCAAATTACCAGCTGAACATTTTTTCCTCCTCAGGGATCAAGAGGACCAGATGGTCTCTCAGGGGAACAAGGTATACAGGGTGCCAAGGTAATCACTGATTTTCTCATTTCATATGCAGTTAAATTTTATTGAGCCATATGCCCTACTGGTCTAAAAAATTATGTATTTCCTTACAAAGGTATGGTTCTAAATTTTCTTTTAATCTCAGTATGAAATATATGTAAAGTTTTTGCTACATACACAGAAATGTTTTCTTTTCAATATTGCACTGTATAGTTAATGTCTTATTTTTTGTATGTGAGTGTATGCTACATGTGTAAGATCATAATTCACATTCATATTAACTCACCTGGTCTTGATACTTTGTTAGGGTGAAAAAGGAGATCAAGGAAAAAGAGGGCCTCATGGTCTTACTGTAAGTAATAAAACATTTCACATTAAAGATGATGAACATTTTAAATCTTCTGTGTTTTCCTTGGTGTGTGATTAATATTTTGGGAGAAGGCTACTTGACCCAAGCATTTTATTTCTTGTGTAGGGTAAGACTGGAAACTGTGGAGAGAGAGGAGTTCAAGGAAAACCAGTAAGTAATAAAAAATAATCAGGCTATGAACAATTTTTACCTGCTTTTTTGGTGGGAGGTGGGGGGCATACTTAATGTTTGGGGAGGCTTTTTAACAAGTGAAAATTATATATATTTGCAGTGTACAATATGATGTTTTGATATATGTATACATTATGAAATGACTACCTTTCTCTGCTTTATTCTCTCATACAACTATTATTTAGTATTCAGTATGTTAGACTAACAGAATACAAGTTCTTTTCCTCCTTTAATCATTAGTCATTGTTTTATTTGGGCAAGTTGCTTATCCATTCTGGGCCTTGTTTTTACCTATCTGTAAACTGGTGGTGGTAACTGTTACTCTTACTTCACTCTAGTTATGACAAATTAGTTTTTCTGTAAAACCCATTTCAAAATAAAATGGTGTGATATATAAATATAATGGGACATTAATAAGGCTAACACAACAAGAACCTTCTTTGAGGCCTCTTGGCTAGTTTCTTTTTTAACTCAACTTTGCTTTTTAGTCCTTTGGAGTGTGGAGCTTTGTGTATCATCATGCTTTCCCATGGCACTGCTCTAAGAGTTTTTAATATTTTATAATGCTGGATATTTTCCTGCTATGAAGAATCTTACCAGAATTAGACACTTTTTTTTTCCCTGAGAGGCAACAAGTTCTGTGGTTATCATCACTAAGGGAGAAAAATGTTAAATAAAAGAAAGATAAACACACACATGCATACACATATATACACATAAGATATTACATATATATGAGCACATAAGCTTAAATGTATGGATATTTTTAATTTCATTCAGAATCATAATTTTTAATGACTTTTTATTTTTCATATACATATGTGCATAATATAAAGTTATAACATTAGATGAAAATATAAATAGATCGCAGCTGAGGAGTCAGTAAAGGATAGGATGAAAATGTTTTAGCTGCTATAGTAATTGTCACCAATGTCACTGCATCTGCTTGTTCCTCTTTGAAATCTGTTGCCCCCTGCTAGTTGTTTTCCACAATAGCATTATAGTTGACTGTGGTCAAGTCTAAAATATCAGAAACCTAAAAGAGAAAAAATGACTGTCCAGGGAAAGAACTTGTGTGTGGCATTGTATTATTAATTAAAGTTATCCCCCCAAAATATTCCTTGAATATTAATATTTATCTTCTGGGTTTCTATTATATCAGGGTAAAGGGTGTTTCTATAGATTCTGACCACTTTGCTATACTGTACACAAAGCTAATATGTTGCAATGTGTGGAGAAATTTGTAGTTCATCAAATTCATCTCTCTCATTAAAAAAAAAAAATGAATCCCAGAGAAATAGAAATACTTACTGCTTTTTGCCCTTCCTTAGAATTTTACCTTTATTTTCATCCCAGCAGGTATGCTTGGAAAAGTGTGATATTTGATGTTTGACTTCCTCAATAAAAGATACCAGAATCATTTTGTAACCTTAGCTTATGACAAGCCAGTCTCATGGACTGCTGGAAGAGTTATGTTACCTTAGTGCATGAAATGGATTGTACATTAAATCATGAGTTTGTATTAGTTGAAGTTTATGCCTACATTGTCTCCTTTTCCTTGATTGGATTGAGATCTTGGAGAAGCTAAGAACAACGGAAAAAAGTCAGACAAGCCCCAAAGATTCATTTGATCCTTCAGAGTAATCTTAGTGTCCCCAGTCATTTGTGCACTGTCAAAAAGCAGGCAATACTCTATAACAGATATATTGGAGGGCAAATTGACCTTTGTTCTAGTGCATGATCCTAAAAACAGTAGAAACTTGTTAAAATTGGTTAGCTCGCTGGATCATGTTTTTCTCATTGGTAAAAGTAAAGAGACTGATAAAATCGCTAAGACCTGCTCCATCTATGAATTGCCATAATTCTAAAGCCAGGTATTAAATGAAAACTGGCAGCACATATCATACTCTGGTAGCCCAGATAACCAGTAAAAATATGTTTTTGTCTGTGAACCAACATCATTTCCCATACAGTACTTGCTTTCCATCAACACATAGATCTGACTCAAAGAGAAAATCAGGAAGAAAGGCCACAACCCATTTAAGGTAATAAAGCCTGAGTCATGGCTTTCTAAATCATATAAAAACTATAACTGTTCATATATTACTGATTTTTTTATCTAGATATTCTATCAATTAGTGAGATAGGGTATAAAAAAATCTCCAACTGTGATTTTGTATTTCTCTATTTCTCCCTTTAATTCTGAAATCTACCTTACCTGATATTAATTTGAAATCTAATTTATCTGATATTAAAAATAGTTTCTCCAGCCTTGTTATGCTTGCTGTTTATGTATCTTTTCCATTAGTTTACTTTCAGCCTATCTATGTCTTGGCATTTAAAGTGAATGTCTTATAGCTGGATCTTGCTTTATATTAATTCTGACAATTTCTTCCTTTTAATTAGAGTATTTGTTGCATTTCCATTTAATGTAATTGTTTATATGATTTGATTTAGGTCTACCATTTATGGTTTGTTTTACTTTGTGTCCTTTTGTTGTTGTTCAGTGGCACTGAATAATTTTGAAAATTCTGTTTTAACCTATTGGTTTTAGCTATAGTTCTTCTCATTATTATTTTAAGTGATCACTGTAGGTCAAGGGTCAGCAAACTTTTCCTGTAAAGTGCCAAAAAATAAATATTTTACGTAAATACTTAACACAAGTGTAAGAAATTTGCCAACCATATAGGGCCATTTAACAATACTCTGTCTTTTATATTATAACTATTTCATGTATTACATCCACATATATTATAAACTGCACGTTAAAAGTTATAATATTTGCTTTAACATAAATAAAATGTCACTTTCTTAAATATAAATAAAATATGTACTTTTAGAGATGTTTAGTGGGGAAATAGTGTTTTTCATTTCCCAACCTATTTGCCGTTTCTGGTGCTATTATTCCTTTCTGAAGATTTGTGTCTTCAGATGGTGTCATTTCCCTGTAGTCTATAAAATTCCTTTATATTTCTGGTGAAATCCGCAAGTGCTGAATTCTCTTAGTTTTTGTTTATGAAATGTCTTCATTTCTCCTTTACTCTTAAAGGAGAGTTTCACTGGATGTAGGATTCTGGGCTGATATGGTGGTGGTTTTATTTCGTTTTACCATTTTCTTTTGGCCTCTAGTATTTCTGATGAGAAGTCTACAGTTATATGTATCATTATTCCCCTGCATATAATGTGTCATATTGTATTGGAGTCATACATACTGGATTTCAAATATTGATTCTGCTACTTACTAGTTGTTTTGACTTTGTACAAATTACTTAACCTCTCTGAGCCTCAGTTTCCTATCTTTAAAATGGGATATCTCTCATAGTTATAACACAAGATATTTATTATGTGCTTGGCACAGGCTTTCAATAAATAATGACCACAGTGGTCATTATTATGCTAATGGTCATCATTATCATAATTACTGAGTTGAAGTCATGGAGCAAGAAATTCTACTATAAATAATATATCATTAGTATTATATAATAGCATCTGAAAGGCCTTAAAGAGAAATTTTATTTTATTCCAGCTTGTGCTTTTCCTCTTCATCCCTAATAAAATTAGAGTTCATTTGAATAGTTTCATAACTTTGCAAAATAGCTTTTATGCCTTATCAACAGCATTAAAAATACATAGTAAGCAAGAAATTATGTCCAAACATACTATACAAAGAAAACTGGGCAGATATTTAAAGTTATGAACTTTTGCTGTATGTTTCCATTAGTATACCAAGCACAGAGGGATCCCATATATTGATTGTGTCTCTTAATTAAGGAGCCTGAAGTGAATGAGCAGCATATGATTTTCATGACTGAAACAGGACCTTAACCATATGATTATCCATAATTCTACATATTTCCTTTTCTCTAACCAGAGAAACTAAACATAGCATTGACAGTTATAACTTAGATGATATGTGTTGCTAAGAATTTTAAATATCTCTACTTCCAATTTAATGTCATATTTTTTCTTAGCTTTTATTGATAATTTTAAAGATAAAATGGTAATTGTGATTAGCTAATACAGTCATCAGTTTTCCCAAGGTCAATAATATAGAAGATACAACTTGCAAATGGGGCAATTTATTATATATCATCATTAGTCATCAGTGGCTGGCACACAATAAATGCTCAGTAAATCTCTGAATGGAAGGTTCAGAGAAGACTTGGAATTTGATTTAGAGTTCTATTTACCATTTTATAACATACTTCATATCCAAGCCTCTCTTTTATAGTACAGGGTGTAAAGATGAAAAAAAAGGGAAATTAAAGGTCTAATATGGTCATTTCTGGTCATGTGGGTTTACAAGTCATACTTACTAACACATCACAAGGCCATTATTATTTTTGAAAAAAAACTTTTTATATCAATATTAAAAGTTTAAGGAAATTCAAAATTAAAATAATTCTGGATAATTATTTCTCTCAGTATAGTAGTGAAGATTACATATGAGAATAGAGGTAGAATAAAGAACTCTTACAACTCAAGAACAGAAAAACAACCCAATGAAAAAATGGGCAAAGGTCTTGAATAGACATTTCACCAAAGAAGATATTCAAATGGCCAATAAGCACATGAAAAAGATACTCAACATCACTAGTCATTAGGAAAGTATAAATCAAACCATGATGAGATACAATTGCATACACTTTAGGATGCTATTATTGAAGAGGAAAAAAAAAACCCCAAAATATGTATTGGCAAGAATGTAGAGAAATTGGAACCCTTGTGCATTGCTGCTGTGCATGTAAAATGGGAGAGCCACTACGGAAAACAGTTTGATAGTTCCTCAAGAAGTTAAACAGAGAACCATCATATGATCCATCAGTTCTACTTCTAGGTATATCCCCAAATAATTGAAAATAGGGACTCAGACCAATACCTGTACACCCAGGTTCATAGATGCATTATTCACAATAGTTAAAAGGTACAAGCAACCCAAATGTCCACTTACAGATGAATAAAGTGTGACATATACATCCATTGGGATATTATTCAGCCTTAAGAAGGAATGAAGTTTTCACACATGCTACAGCAGGGATGAACCTTAAAGACATTATGTAAGTGAAATAAGCCAGTCACAAAAGAGCAGATATTGTATGCCCACTTATATGAGGTATTTATGATATTCAAATTTGTAGAGACAGAAAATAGAATGGTGATTACCAGAAATAAGGGAAAAGGGCAACAGGAAATTAGTGTTTAATGGGTACAGAGTTTCAGTTTGAGAACATGAAAAAGCTCTGGAGGTGGATAGTGGTGATGGTTGCACAACATTGTGAATGTACTTAATGCCACAAAACTGTATACTTGAAAGTAGTTAAAACAGTAAATTTTATGTTATATATTTTACCACAAAAGAAAAAAATAAGAATAGAGGTGGACAAAAAATTAAGTGGAAGGATCCATAAGGTAAGAAAACTGACTAAAACATTTTCAAACCTCACTTTTTCTACAAGTTTTGTCTTTATTTATCTAGGGTTTACAGGGACCCCCTGGAAGTACAGGAGACAGGGGACTTGCAGGAGAACCAGTAAGTTTATCTTTACACTCTTCTAATGTGTTTTTCTCATAATGTACATTTACCTTGCCATTATTACTTCTCTGCTGTGCTGTGACTGATATGTATTAGAAAGCAGCATTTATGATAGACACCATAGACTAGTTATAGAGAATAAAAATTTTGCTGTAATATAGTTTTTAGTGCCTTTCTGGTTTCATATAGTCAAATATAGTACTGTTCTTCTGGAACTGTTAAAACTGAGCATATTTCTATTTTGAAGAAAGAAAACTTTGTTTTATTGAATCTGAGAAATTCTCTTTCTGAATGGCTTGCTGTTCTTATAATTATTACATTGCCACACACACACAATCACATTTATGAAGCCAATTCTATAATAAAAGACCATATAGAGAAGCCAAACTCTACATCTAATGGGCCAAAAGGTACAAACGTGACAGAAATGCTGTTGCATCAACAGTACAAAAGCTTACATCACAATTTCATAAATATGATTCAATTAGAGTTTCCATGGAAAACGAATTGTGAAAAGGAAAGACCTTGTCACACCTACTTTCTTACAATTTATTCTTTATTGCCATTGAAGTCATTCTTCTGATTAATGGTGTCAGATGTAATATGTTGTAATGTGCTTCTTAGATTTACAATACAATATAGTCTTTCAGACCACTGGGTTGATTTTATCATCAGTTGACACAAAGGTTTATAGGTGGCCTTTGCATAATTCATTTAGATAGCAGCAAGTGGAAAATTCTAACAAAGAGCTATTCTTGCCATAGCTCTTTTCTCATTTATGTACTTAACGTATAAGTTCTCTAAGCAATAAGATTTGAAATATGTATAATTCTTTTCAAATAAACAATGTTAGATTTCACATTGATTTTATTCTACTAAATCCTTCTTGATTTTCTTCCTATTTTGTGTTTTAACCTGCCATCCCATTACTAGTATTTATTGGACCTAAAATAGTACAACTATCTTTAGCATTATTTACTTAAATATCTGGCTCACCTAAAAGGTCTGTAAGCTCTTTAAAGTCAGAGATCATTTCTTTTATCTTTGCAATCCCCTTTCCTGGTATAATGTCTGGCACATTAAATCTACTCAATGTGTGTTAACAAACACAGAGTTGAGAAAAGGTCGTTTACCGAAGGCCTAGTCATTCAGCTGGTAGGTAACATTACATGAAGTGAAATGGAATGAAAACTAATTGAGTCTTATTAAAGAAGACCTTTAAGTAAAGATAAGTGTGTCAGTAGAACTATGGCAACAGCATAGATAGTATCTTAGAAGTTACATAAGAAAAGACTTGTTACTATAGCCTTAAATGACTAATGGCTTAATAGCACATAAAAATTAACATACAGGTCACAAGGTCAGTGGGACTGGTAAATAAAATATAAATCAATTTATAATGGATATAATATGCTTTGTTTTATATATCTGAGCTGCGTGGCTAATCACAGAAAAGAACAGAAGAAAATTGGTAAAATAAAGTGTATAGAAGATATGTTGAAACTTATCTATATTATACATACATCAAAAAAAAAAAGAGGACTATAGCCTTTCTAAGTCAACACCTCTAAAAGTTGTCTCTTTTTCCAGACAAAATTCAAAACTGGTCTGCTCATTGCAATTCAAGCATTTGGATTTGAATAGGTGACCATTCAGTCAGTTGACAAATATTTATTAAAAATCTGCACTTGGGATGTAGTGGTAAGCATGGAGTTTTCAATCTGGTGATAGAGATAAACATTAATTAAATAATCACAACATAAATGGATAATTATAAGCTGAGATAAATACTATAAAGTATAGGAATTCAGTTGCAAGAATGTCTGCTGCAGAGAAATTGTCTTAATCTGGATGTTAAAGAAAGCTTCCATGAGGAGAAACATTTGAGATGTTATCTGAAGGATGATTAGGAGTTAGTTAGGCAAAGAGGTGGAAAGATCTTTCCAGAGAGAAGTCATGAGCTGGAGGAAGCACTATGTGTTTATATGAAGAGCGAAAAGGCGGCCAGCATGGCTATGGCATAGAGTCAGGTGGAAAGTAAGTACAAGATGAGGACAGAAAGGGAGGCAGGTGACAAAACACACATAGTTTTATGAGTGCTATTGCCAAGGATTTGTATTTTTATCCTTAGAACAAAGGAATGTCATTGAAGGGGTGGGGCTAATTTTATAATTAGATTATTGTTTTGTAAATATCAGTCAAGTCACAAAATGGAAGGAGCCAAGAGTGACTCTGTGTTGCAATAGTCCAGATAAGAGTAAGAGGTGGTGGACGGGGTGGAGGGGGGGAGGGGGGAGGCAAGGGCAATATACGTAATCTAAACTTTTGTACCCCCATAATATGCTGAAATAAGAAAAAAAAAGAAGGCAATGAAAAGGGTGGACAGACGATGTGCTGGATAGGACACTCAGTTGAGGAGAGGGGCATAACCACCAAGGAGCTGTAACAGTGAGACACAGTAGGATCCTGGAAAAAAAAAGAGGTGGTGGAAACTTGTTCATTAGCAGAGAAAAGAAGTGGATGGATTAAAAGATTCAAAAGGGGATAAAATCCACAAGAAATAGAGATCCTATATGTGAAGTATAATTTCTGAATTTCTGGCTTATTGTATTAAAGAGATAAGGGTATCATTCACTGGCACTGGGAGAACCAATCAGTTTGAGAATGGATGATTATAAATTCAGTTTCACTATGTTGAATTTATGAGGTGGTTGAAAATTATGAAGTTGCCATTTGGATTCAAAGAAGAGAAGTGCACTGAAGTTAAAAATATTGGAGTCATTCCCTTTGAAGAGAGTGAGAAAAGACAAGGATCTAATGCTCAGGCTTAAAAAATTGTAAGATCAACAAAATATTGGTAGAAGAGATTGAAACTGCAAAGGAGACTGACAGATAAGATGAAAATCAGATATATAAATTAGGAGCTTCAGCCTTAACCATAACTTATCTTACAATCTTCATGAGAATATGAAATTCCTTTAGGTGTATGTAGGCATATAGAGGGATAGGCAAACTACAGCCCTCAGTCCAGTTACCTGCTTTTGTAAATCAAGTTTTATTGAAACACAGCCACAACAATTTACTTATATATGTATGGCTGTTTTCATACAACAATAGCAAAGTTGAGTGGTTTTGACAGAAAGCATATGACTCAGAAGCCTGAAATACTATCTGGCCCTTTAAAAAAAGTTTGCTGACCCCTGGTCTAGATGTTAGTCACAAATGCAAGAAAAAAAAGAAAGAAAAGAAAAGGTTTGATCAATGAAAAACTGATATAAATAGTGTCCCTAGGTTATGCAGTATACAACCTGTATAACTGTACATAGCGGCCCTCAACAAGAGGAAAATGGTGGAGTTTGTTCTTTCTTTCTGTCTTTCTTTTATTCTTTTGTTCTTTCATTTCAGAAAACTTGAGTTGAAAAAATATCTCCTGATTCATATAAATACTGTTGGTATTTCTAAGCATTGAAAACTGCCTTTAAAGGGGGGACAAAGGGAATGCTATACTCTTAAAAATTAATTCTTCCTAAGCTTGCTTTATAATATCCCTTATAATTTAAAAAGCATTCTTTTCTAGCTACTCTTTCTTAGTTAAGTACTAGAAGTCACTTCCATTTACCTTGAAAGATAGTTAATAGGATTCTCAAGTAAAAGTGTATGATAAAACCTCATATAGTTCCCCATTAAATTACTTAGAAAGATTTACAAAATGGCAACAGTCTTGGAAACAAAAGACAAAAGAGGACCCTATATTAGCATCTTAGTAGAATTTTGACAATAACGAAGACAAAAATAACAGCCACAAAAAAAGCTGAAGATGAATTTCACATACCAATATGGTTATAAAAGTCTAAACACCAAAAAAGAAGTAAAGTTCAACTATATATATAATTATCCACTTCAATGTAGTAAAAGGAAGAAATACAAAAAAGGAGAAATTACTTAATATTAAGGAATTCATTAATATAACATATCACAGATATAGTGAAACATCCAAAAAACAAATTTAGATTCTTTAAAAATCGTAGTGTGAAAGTTGTCAGAATCAAAATGGAGTCGCTAATGTTAGAAAAGACCCCTGACAAATAGAGCTGGGGAAGCTCACAAAGCGGGTTCTCATGCTTATCTGTATGCCTGATAAAGGCTATTACAAAAGACTCTACAAAAACTACAACCTTGCACAAAGGCCATTGCAAACTTACACAAAAAGTTGTCCTTATATAAGGACAACTACCCAGCAGCTGCTTGTCCATCCTTGGACCAATGGGGGGCCCAGTCTTTAGGAGGCTTTCACAGGTTCCTGAATTTTACTTTCTCGAGGAGCTCTAACCAGATTCTTACTGTAAAGGTCAGAGAAAAATTCCCTCCTGCTTCCAGGAAGAGAGGAGGATAGTAGCCATTTTCAAACACACTTAAAATTCTCTGATCTCCTTAAGAAGGCTTGCCCTCACAGGAAACTTTTTATCATAAACTACTGGGGTTTTTCCAAAGACCAACTGACCTGGAGGAAGGGAAATACCCACAATTTCAGCCTTCTGTTGTGGGACGAGAAATATTCAATTTTAGCCCCCCTGGCCTTTGACATGGGAGAAGGAAAATATCCAACTCAGGCTCACTAAAAGGCTGAGACCTAATCATAGGACTGTAGAGTGCTTCCTCTACCCTAGACCTTACCATCGCATCAACAGGGCTCCTGCACAATAACAGGAGATTATAGCTAAAAAGAACTGTAGACTCAAACCCTATTGAAAGAGTGTTGGGAAAGCCTAAAGAAAACAGGGAAGTCCAAAACCATGACACTAGAGGAAATTTTACCCTCAAACATCACAGGTGCAACAAGTAGTAAACACAGCTTCGCTCTTAGCCAGATAATATAAAATCTCATGTGAAAGGTCTGTTTACCTCACCTCAGTTCCTTTTACACTATACAGAATGTCTGGCTTTCAACAAGAAATTTTAAGGCAGGCTAAAAGGCAAAAAAATAGTCTGTAAAGACAAATTACCAGAAATAGACTCAGATATGGCAGAAATTTTAGAATTATCAAAGTGGGAATTTAAAAGTGAAAGAGAAATGACATCTTTCTCAAACACAAATTGAAGGAATTTGTTACTAGTAGACCAACAAGAAATGCTTAAAGTACTTCAGAGTGAAGGAAAATGATACAGGTAAGAAACTCAGATCTAGGAAAGAAGAAAGGAAGAGTATCAGAGAAGAAATAAATGAAAATAAAATAAAATCATTTTTTTATTCTTAATCCATCTAATAGATAATTTGTATAAAATAATAATAGCAAAAATATATTTGGTATTGTAGCTTATGGATAAATGAAATGAATGATAGCAACGTCATAAGGGGCAAGAGGAAGGATTTTTTTCCTTTCTATTTTTCTACCAATTTAAAACTTATTATCTGTTTATCTTGTTTTTATTTTTGTTTTTTCTCTTTCTATTTTTTCCATACCCCTCTGGGAGTACAAGAAATTGTTATAAGGTATTGGCACTACCCATGAAGTGGTATAGTGTTATTTAAAAATGAACTTGGATTAATTGTAAATATATATTGCAAACTCTAGAGAAACCACTAAGGAAAGTTTTAAAAGTAGTATGCTAAAACAGAAGAATCATATAAAATGCTTAATTAAAAACAGAGAGGAGGAAAAAAAGAGTGGAAAACCAAAAAAAAAAAAAAAAAACAAACAGCAAACAAACAAAAAAAAAAAAAACAGAAGAAGAGGAGGAGGAGACAAAGAACAAGTGTAACTAATAGAAAACTGACAAATATGGTAGATATGGTAGATTAATCCAACTATATCACTAGTCACTTTAAATGTCAATGGTCTAAATATACCAATTAAGAGTTGGAGAATGTCAGAGTGGATAAAAAAATAAGACCCAACTGTATGTTGTCTTTAAGAAACCCACTTTAAAGACATATATTAAAAATAATAGGATGAAGAAAGATAAAACATGCTAACACTAATGAAAGGAAAGCTAGAATGGTTATATTAATTTCAAACAAAGCAAACTTTAGAGCAAGGGAAATTATCAGGGTAAAGGGGGCATTACATAATGATAACGGATCATTTTTCCAAGAAGATGTAACAATACTTAATGTGTATGCACTTTACAAACAGATCATCAAAATATATGAAGCAAAAGCTGATATGGCCGGGCGCAGTGGCTCACGCCTGTAATCCTAGCCCTCTGGGAGGCCGAGGCGGGTGGATCGCTCGAGGTCAGGAGTTCGAGACCAGCCTGAGCGAGACCCCGTCTCTACTAAAAATAGAAATAAACTATCTGGACAACTAAAAATATATATAGAAAAAATTAGCCGGGCATGGTGGCACATGCCTTGTAGTCCCAGCTACTCGGGAGGCTGAGGCAGTAGGATTGCTTAAGCCCAGGAGTTTGAGGTTGCTGTGAGCGAGGCTGACACCACGGCACTCACTCTAGCCCGGGCAACAAAGTGACACTCTGTCTCAAAAAAAAAAAAAAAAAAAAAAAGCTGATAGAACTCCAAGGAGAAATACATGAATCTACTATTACAGTTGAAGACATTAACACCCCTCTATTAGTGATGGAGAGATCTAGAAGGCAGAAAATCAGTAAAGAGAAAGTTGGGCAGTACTATCAGTCAACTAGATCTAATTGACATTTATAAAATACTTTATCCAACAACAGAAGAGTACATATTCTCAAGCTCACATGGAATGTTCACCATGATAAACCACATTCTGGGCCATAAAACACACCTTAACAAATTTAGACATCATAAGAATAGACATTGTATGATGT
This sequence comes from Lemur catta, assembly GCF_020740605.2. Taxonomy (NCBI): domain Eukaryota; kingdom Metazoa; phylum Chordata; class Mammalia; order Primates; family Lemuridae; genus Lemur; species Lemur catta. The sequence continues at coordinate 58,968,423 of NC_059130.1, forward strand.
CTACTATCAGACCAAAATGGAACTAAATTAAAAATCAATAACAGAAACATCACTGGAAAATCCCACAACATTTAAAGAATATACAACACACTTCTAAATAACATTTTTATCAAAGAAGTTGTTTCAGGAGAAATGAAAAAGTATTTTGAACTAAATGAAAATACAACTTATCAAAACTTGTGAGATGCAGTTCTTAGAAGGAAATTTATAGCTCTGAATGAAAAATTAGGAAAGAAGAAGATCTCAAATTAATAATCTAAACTTAGGAAAATAGAAAAAGAAGAGCAAATGAAATACAAATTAAGCAGAAGGAAAATAATAAAAGTCAGAGCAGAAAGCAAAGAAATTGAAAACAGGAAAACAATGAGAAAATCAATGAAACCAAAGCCTGGTTCTTTTGAAACTTCAATAAAATTGCTCAACCCATGGCAAGGTTAATGAAGGAAAAATAAAAAGAAAGAGAAACACAAATTACTAATATCAGAAGTGAAAGAGAGGCCATCACTACTGACCCGTGGACATTAAAAAGATAATAAATTAATATTATGAACAACTCTATGTCCACAAATTTGATAGATGAAATGGAGCAATTCTTTGAAAGACGTATTCTAACAAAACTCCAATAAAGAGAAATTGATCATCTGAATAGGCCTATATTGATTAAAGAAATAGAATAAATCATTAATAACCTTCTAAAGTAGAAAGTACTGGGCCCAGATGATCTCATTGGTGAATTCTACCAGACATTTAAGGAACAAATGATACCATTTCTTCACAATCTGTTCCAGAAAATAGAAACAGCAGAACACTTCCCAACTCATTCTGTGAGGCCATAATTATGCTAATACCAAAACCAGATAAATACATTACAAGAAAGAAAATGAGAGACCAATATCATTCATAAACACAGATGTAAAAATCCCCAACAAAATATTAGCAAATAGAATCCAACAATATATAAACAGAATTGTACATTACGACCAAGTTGAATTTATTCCAGATATGCAAGGCTGTTTCAACATTAGACTATCCCTTAATATAATCCCTCACCTCAACAGGCTAAAGAAGAAAATATGATATAAAAAGGTGCAGAAAATCATTTGACAAAATCCAACACCATTCATGATAAAAACTTTCAGCAAACTTAGAATAGAGGGAAACTTCCTCAACTTTATGAAGAACATATATTTTTTAAAAACCTTATAGCCAACATCACACTTAATGGTGAGAAACTAGGTACTTTTAAGTACAAGGGAACAAGCAATGATGTTCCTCTTTTTTAAACTTATTTGGCATTGAACTGGAGGTCCTAGCTAGTGTAATAAGACAAGAAGAGGAAATAAAAAAGTATACAGATTTGGAAGGAAGAAATAAAACTGTCTTTGTTTGCAGATGGCATAGTTGTCTATGTAAAAAATCCCAAAGAACTTATTTTAAAAAACTTTTGGAACTAATAAGCAATTATAACAAGGTTGCAGGATAACAGGATACAAGTTAATATACAAAAGTCAGTTGCTTTCTTATATTACCAGCAATAAATAATTGGAATTTAAAATGAAAAACAATACCATTTACATTAGCCCCAAAAAAGAAAGAAAGAAATAGGTATAATGCTAATAAAATATGTACAAGATCTGTGTGAGGAAAATTATAACACTTTGGTCAAAGAAATTAAAGATATAAATAAATGGAAAGGTATTCCATGTCCATGGATAGGAAGCCTCAATATTGTTAGGATGTTCAAGTTGTTCTTCACAACTTGATATATCAATTCTATGCAATTCTAATTAGAATCCCAGAAAGTTACTTTGTAGTTATTTACAGATTGTAAAGTTCATATGGAAAGGCAGAAAGACCCAGAATAGCCAAAACAATATTGAAGAACAAAGTTGTAAGACTACAAGACTGTAAGACTACTACCTGACTTCAAGATTTATAATAAAAGTAGAGTAATCAAGACAATGTGGTACTGGCAAAAGAATAGATGAATACACTTGAACCACATGGGTTTGAACTGCAAATATCTGCTTATACATGGATTTTCTTCCACCTCTGCCACCCCTAAGACAGCAAGACCAACCCCTCCTCTTCATCCTCTTCCTCAGCCTACTCAATGTGAAGACAATGAGGATGAAGACCTTTATGATGACTCACTTCCACTTAATGAATAGTAAATATATTTTCTCTTTCTTATGATTTTCTAAATAACATTTTCTTTTCTCTAGCTTACTTTGTTGTAAGAATACAGTATCTAATACTTGTAACATATGAAATATGTGTTAATCAACAGCTTGGGTTATCTGTAAGTCTTCTATTCTACGGGAGGCTATCAGTAGTTAAGTTCTGGGAGAGTCAAAAATTATATGCAAATTTTCAGCTGTGCCGTGGTTGGCATCCTTAACACCCATGTTGTTCTAGGACCAACTGTAGATCACTGAAACAGAATGGTAAGCGCAGAAATAGAAACAGATATAATCTTTGTTCTACACAATGTACATTCCATCTAGACACAAATATAGTCAAGTAATCTTTGACAAAGGAGCAAAGACAATACAATGGATAGTCTTTTCAACAAATGATGCTGGAACAAATGGATGACTACGTGCAAAAAAATGGATCTAGACACGGATCTTTCACCTTTCACCAAAAGAATAAATAAATAAATAACCAAAACCTCAAAATGGATCATAGACCTAAACATAAAATGCAAACTATAAAACGCCTAGAATATAAACATAGGAGAAAATCTGTGTGACCTTAGGTTTGGTGGTAGGTTTTTAGCTACAACACAAAAAGCACAATCCATGAAAGAAAAAATTGGTAAGTTGGACTTTATTAACATTAAAAATGTCTGCCTTGCAAAAGATACTGTTAAGAGAATGAAAAAATAAGCTATAGACTGGGATAAAATATTTGCAAAACACATATCTGATAAAGCACTTGTAACCAAAATATAGAAAGAATGCCCAAAAGACAACAATAGGCTGGGCATGGTGGCTCAGGCCTATAATCCTAGCACTTTGGGAGGCTAAAGCAGGAGGACTACTTAATGTCAGGAGTTCAAGACCAGTCCTGGGCAACACAGTGAGACTGCATCTCTACAAAAACTTTAAGAAAGTATCCAGGCATGGTGGCACACACCTGTACTCCTAGCTATTCAGGAGGCTGAGGCAGCAAGATTGCTTGAGCACAAGAATTAAGGGAGGTTACAGTGAGCTATGATTGTGCTACTGCACTCCAGTCTGGGCCACAGAGTGAGGAAACCTGTATCTGGAAAAAAAAAAAAAAAAAAAAAAGGAAGGAAGGAAAGAGAAAGAGAGAGAGAGAGGGAGGGAGGAAACAATTAGAAAACAAACTCAATTACAAATGTGGGCAGAAAATCTGAACAGACACCACACCAAAGGAGATGTAGAAATGATACAGAAGCATATGAAAATATGCTCAACATCATATGTCATTAGGGAATTGCAAATTAAAACAACAATGACATATCGTTATGTACCTGTTAGAATGGCTAAAATCCAAAACTCTGACAATACCAAATGCTGATGAGGATGTGGGTGGAGCAATAGGAACTCTCATTCATTATTGGTGGGAAGACAAAATGATATAGCCACTTTGGAAGACAATTTGGCAGTTTTTTATTAATACAAAGCTAAGCATATTCTCACTATAAAAACAGGTAATCAACACCCCTTGGTGCTTACCCAAATGAGTGGAAAACTTACGTCAACACTAAAACCTGCACACGAATGTTTATAACATCTTTATTCATAGTTGCCAAAAATTTGAAGCACCCAATATGTCTTCTGTGGTCAGACTGTGTCTTCCTAAAATTCATATGTTGAACTCCTAATATGCAAAGTAATGGTATTAGGAGGTAGGATCTTTGGAAAGTGATTAGGTCATTAGGCCACAGTTCTCACAGTTGGGATTAGTGCCCTTTAAAAAAACACCCGAGAGAGCTAGTTCTCCCTTTCTGTACAGCTAGAAAGTACCATCTATAAAGCAGAAAGTGGGTCCTCACCAAACACCAAATCTGCCAGCACCTTGATCTTAGACTTCCCAGCCTTCAGAAATATGAGAAATGAATTTCTGTAGTTTATAAGCTATCAGTTTGTGGTATTTTGTTATAGCAGCCTGAACAAATTAAGAAAATGCCCTTCAATGAGTAAATGGATAAACAAACCATGGTATGCCCATACAATGGAATATTATTTACAATAAAAATAAATGAGCTATCAAGCCACAAAAATTTATAGAGGAACCTTAAATGTGTACTGCGAAAGAAGCCAGTCTAAAAAAGCTACATATTGTATGATTTCAGCTATATAACATTCTGGAAAAGGCAAAACTATAGAGATGGTAAAAATGATCATGCATTTACTTCTTCTTAAAAAATACTATGTTGTTTGTCATATATTTGCTAGAAATATTAAGCAGATATATGACTATATTATATCCATCAAATAATATAACTTGTGAAAGTAGTTAGCACTATATATAATACTTATTAGGTACTTAATAAATGTTTGTTGAATGAATGAGTGAACTAGGGCATGAAAGAATGAATGGTACTCCTTTCTTTCCTTTTCTTTTGAATCCAAGCAAAACTTAATACTGTGCATAAACAAGTACAGAAGAATCAACTAAAGATACAATTTTGTTTATACACAATAGAGTAAAACATTAATAAATGTATTATATAAAGATATGTCATAGCATAAATTCCATATCTAGGTGCAATGTTTACTGAAATAGAGTAAACTTTGATTCTCATATCTTAAATTTTATTTTAATATAGGGACCACGAGGACTGCAAGGTGATGCTGGACCTCCTGGGGAAATGGGCGTTGAGGTAATTTTTTTGTGGCTCTTTCTTATACATCAATACTCAATACCTTTTGTAAGACTCTAAGGTAAAGTCAATATATTTTATACATATATATATATTATGAAGAATAATTTTATAGTGTTTTGTTTTATATTCAGGAAATAAAGCCTAAAATTTCACTAAAAGTAGGTAAAATTATTGTATAAACCTAATTTTATACATACAAAGTTCTCCTCTAACAATTAGCTCATTGAAATAGCATAGCAAAAAGTAGATAATACTTTCCCTTCATTGATTTAGATATGACTTGATAGTCTTCCATTTTAATATGTTGTATGTCCTTTATAAAAGAATATTTAAGGCTAAGTGACATAACCAGACCCCATCTATACAAAAAAGTAGAAAAAATTAGCTGGGCATGCTGGCGTGCAGCTGTAGTCCCAGCTTCTCAGGAGGCTGAGGCAGGAGGATCACTTGAGTTCAGGAGTTTGAGGTTGTAGTGAGCTATGACGATGCCACTGCTCTCTAGCCTAGGCAACAGAGCAAGACCCTGTCCTCCCCCCCCAAAAAATATATATGTATATGTATATAGAAGTGACCCTATTTAGAATATATTTTAAATTAATAAGCCACATTTGTTATAATTATAAAAATACAATTACTTTATTTTTATTGTTTGTTAACTTTAGCACTAAATAAATGAAACAAATTCTCTCCTCCCTTGGCTTCTGTGTAACTTCTCTCTCTTGATTCTCCACTTTACCTTGTCTTAGCCTTTCTCAGTCTTGACATGAAGTTGTGCTTTTACTTCCTCAGGTTATCAATTATATTATCACAGTGACTTTAAGTACTAATTTTATTCTAATAGCTCTCATCTTGATAGCTCTAATTCATGTCTCTCTCTTCAGGTCCAGTTATTGATTTCCTGTTGTCATGTTAAATACTCACGTAAATACTCCACAAATGTCTCAAATTTAAAATATCTAAACCAAGCCCATGACATTTCCACTTTTCTTCTCTTTTTATTCCCATCTCAATGAAAGATATCCCTTATACCAAATAACCCAAAACTGAGAGTCCTCCTAGACTCCTTCTCCTACATCATCCTCTCCAATCAGCCATCTTTTTCCTTTGAGTCATTCTCCCTCCCCTATTCTCTCTTGAAATCTATCCTGCCCGTTTCAACCCTATTGCCAGTGCCCTAGTCCTCCACTCTTATGCCATGTCTCCTCCAAGTCCTATCATTTCATCATCCATTTGTTTTCAGTTTATCTTTCTTATATCATTCATCTCCTTGAAATTTTTCAAGACCTCTCATAGCCTTTAGGATAAAATGCCAGTTTCTCAACATGATAAATAATGTTCTACATGATCTACCTTCTGCAAACCTGTTAACCACATCCCCAGTAAAATTCTTCTCCTTTCCCACATGAAAGATTTGTTGACCTATTTTTGTATTCCTTGATTATTCCATGCTTTCTTACTGTGCACTGTGTGGGGATTAAATGATGACTAAGATATATGGTCCCTGACTCCTTTAGGAATTTATAATCTAATCCAGAAGATAGTCTTATAAAAGGTCATCATATTGCAATGTGTTGGACCCAACGATGGGGCTATTGACAGGGCAATGGGCCCTTAACCCCACCTAGAGAAAGGGAAACATAAGACTTATGTGTGTGTGTGAAGGAAGAGGGGTTGAGGAGACAAGTTTTAAGGAAAAGTAGGTGTTAGCCTTATGAAAAGAGAGCATAAGGATTAGGGAAGTGCAGAAAAAGGGATAGTATGAGCCAGAACATGCAAATATGAAGTAGTATGGATTCTTTAATGCTTAAAGTCAAAGCAAGGGGTGATAATAGATGAAGTTATAGGAAAATGATTAGATCATGAAAAGTCTTATGTATTCTGTTCAGAAGCTTGAACATTTATTTTACAGGCTATAGCAAATCATTGTAGAGTATAGAACGGGGCAATAATAAAGTCAAATTTGTATTTTAGGAAGATAATTCTAACAACTGCATAAATGATGTATTTGAGGAAACAAGAGTGAAGACAGTTATACCTATTAAAAAGCTGTTGCATTGAACTAGGCAAGAAATGATGGCATCTGAACTAAAGCAGCAGGCATAGAAAAGGAAAGGAAAGGATTGGTTTGAGAAATATTTGTTATATAAATTCTGCAGAACCTGCATATTTGTGGAATTTGGAAAGTAAAGCGGAAAGAGAAGTCAAAAGCTATTCCCAGAATATTAGGTGTTGCAAGATGTATAGCAGTACCTTTTCCTGAAACCAGAAAAGACTGTTAGAGAGGTTAAGGTCCTATTTGCCAACCCGCCCAAGGTAAATGGCTAACAAGTAGCAGAGCCTGGCTTTGATCTGACTCAAAAGTTAATGCTTATAACTATATTATGCTGTATCCTCTGCACCTAAAGGCAGCTGAGAGAAGTCATACTTCATAGCTTGAAATTATTTAAGAGAGTAGGATAAAAATTCTCTTGTGGTGAGGAGTAGGGGTTGAGTAGTCAACTTGATGAAAATATGATGGTTTAGAATAGTGGTTGAGGATAATGGAAGAGGGAAATGCCCAAAGACAAGTAAAAACAGATATACCTCAAAGTCAAACTGAACTAGGAGATGGTGAATTTGCAGTGTATTAATAATAATGATGATAATTATACTTAATGATGGAGCACTTTCTAGGTGCCTAGCTTTATTTATATGCTTTACTGTATTAATGGGTTCTCACAATAACTCTATGAGATTGGTGCAGCTATTATCCCCATTTTGCAGATAAGGGAATTAAAGTGTGAAATGGTTAAGTGGCTTACTCAAGAGTAATAGCTAGTAGTAGTGGTAGAACCTAGATTTAAACTTAGGCAATCTGCCTCCAGAACCCACGCTCTTAGCCACTGTGCCTCTCAACATGTAATGATGCCACTTTGTGTAAGGGTGTAATTTTTTCCAGCAGTATTTATCTAGGAATAGAAATGGTAAAGACAATTTAAAGCACTGATCCAGGATTGACATAACAAAAAAGTGTACCACAGTGATCAGCTACTGGATTTAGCCTAGGCAAGGAATAAAAGAGGCCAAAAGGGACTGACTGACAGGGAGAAAATAAGTACTGCAGGAGGTCTATCAGATTAAAATCAGGTTATTTTTTAATTTTTACTTTTTTACTACACTTGATCTTAGCCAAAAGGCCAAGAAGCGATGAATTTTTTACTTTTTTTTTAGTTGACTGCTACATTGTATGTATTTATCATGTATAACATGATCTTTTGAAGTATATACACATTGTGGGATGGTTAAATCTAGCTAATTAAATGCATTATCTCACATAGTTAGCATTTTTGTGGTGAGATCCCTTAACATCTACTCTCTTTGTGTTTTTCAAAAATATATCATTAATTATACTCACCTGGCTGTACAATAGATCCCTTCAATCATTGCTCCTAACTATAATTATATATCCTTTGATCATCATCCTCCTATCTCCTTTCCCCTCTAACCACCCCATCCTTTAGTAACCAACATTCTACCCTCTACCTCTATGAGATCAACTTTTTTAGATTCCATAGATGAGTGAGATCATGCAGTATTTTTTTTGTCCCTACCTTATTTCCCTTAACATAATGTCCTCTAGGTTCATTCATGTTTTCTCAAATGACAAGATTTCCTTCTTTTTTATGGGTTGAATAGTATTCTATTGTGTATATATATGAGATTTTCTTTATCCATTCATTTATTGTTAAACACTTATGTTGATTCCATACCTTGGCTATTGTGAACAGTGCTAAAATAAGCATAATGGTGCAGATTGCAAATGTACATACCACCCAAAGCAACCTACAAATTCAGTGTAATCCCTATCAAAATGCCAATGACATTCTTCATAGAAATGGAAAAAAAGCAATTCTAAAAATTTTTATAGAACTAAAAAAGACCCCAAAGAGACAAAGCAATCCTGAGCAAAAGAAAAAAAACAAAGCTACATGCATAACACTACCTCACTTTAAAATATGCTATGTAACCAAAACAACATGGTACTGGCATAAAAACAGACACAAAGAACAATAGTATGGAATAGAGAGCCTAGAAACAAATTCACACATTTTTTACAAAAGTGCCAAGAACACAATGGGGAAAGAGTGGCCTCTTCAGTAAATGGTGCTGGGAAAATTTCATGTCTGCATGCGTAAGAATGAAATTAGACCTGTATCTTTCACCATATACAAAAATCAACTCAAAATGGATTAAAAACTTAAACAGAAGACCTGAAACTATAAACCTCCCAGAAGAAACACAGGGGAAAAGCTCTACAACATTGGTCTGAGCAGTGATTTTGGGGATAAGATCTCAAAAGCACAGATAACAAAAACAAAAACAGACAAATGGGATTACTTTCAGTTAAAATGCTTCTGCACAGCAATGAAAACAACCAACAGAGTAAAGAGACAGTCTATGGAATAGAACAAAATATTTACAAACTATATATCTGACTTGGTATTAATATCCAAAATACAGAAGGAACTCAACACAATAACAAGAAAACAAATAACCTGATTTAAAAATGGGCAAAAGACCTGAACAGACATTTCTCAAAAGAAGACATATAAATGACCAACAGATATATGAAAAAGTGCTCAACATCACTAGTCATCAAGGAAATGCAAATCATAACCACGATGAGATATCACCTCACCCCAGTTAGAAGGAATATTATCAAAAAGACAAAAACTAGCAAATACTGTAAGGATGGGGAGAACAGGGAACGTTTACACACTTAAGAGGTTCCTCAACAAATTAAAACAGAAAGTAATTTTGATATGGAAGAAATCCCAACAAAGTTGGAATTCTCTCAAGAGAAAGTTTAATCTTAGTGCAACACATTAAGTTCTATAATTTGTGAAGCAGAGCAGAAACCCAGGCAGTCTCACTTCAGGGCCCTTTCACTTATGTACTGCACTATACTCTCTTTCATAATAGTGAAGAAGTTACAAAGGTAACCAATGGAAGAATTAAAATAATATAGCAACTATTTAAAAATTGCGAAAATGATAAAAAAGGGAGGTGGTGTAAAGGAACTAAACTTTTAGCAAAGTAATACATCCAAAAGTCAAGTTATACTTATTGGGTTATAGAAGTAACCACTAGGAGAACTAAAAACAAAAAATATTCAAAGGTAATGGCCTCTGAAGAATGGGACTGAGGCTTTTCATTATAAGCCCATCTATTCTATTGTGCATGTAAACTTTTATTTTGGAAAAAAACAAAAACCAAAGTGAATATGGATTGCAGAAACTGAGTCAAAATGGAAACTGAACTTTCTCCCATCTATTAATAAAATAGTATAGATGATATAAAAGAAATTTTAACCTCTAATAGTTATAAGGAAGTTTGTCATCCATGGATCAGAAACATTTAGGAATCCCTGAAAGAGAGAAAGCAAATGGGAAAGAGAGGGAAGGAGAGAGGAAGAAAAGGAGAAAGAAAAAAGAGGAGGGAGGGGAGGGGAGGGGAGGGAGAGAAAAGGAAGAGGTGTGGGTGAGGAAAGGAAGGAAGGGGAAAGGGAGGGACACACATAGTATGTTCAAAAACAAGATAAATGGCTCTGGGAGACAAAAACAATACATCCGAAATTATCAGGAGGAGATTCAGGCCTAGAAATAGCCAGGCTGGGAAATGCAAGAAGTTGTATGTTTTAAAGTAATAAGAACCAAAAGCTTCCCAACAAAACTGGACCACTCATGCAAGAAGGCTGGAAAAGAAGCTCCGCGCATATGTGTGTGTTTTGTAATGTGAATAAATTCGTCTCTTATTTGTGTGATATTTTCTATAAAACCAATAAGGAACAATGAATTTTTTTAAGGAAGTGGGTTTCAGAAAGTACAACAGAAAGGGATGGGAAAAGCAAAAGGTGAGGAAACACAGAGAAGAGTGAGAGTATGAGGGTGGAAAATTAGAAGAGGAAATAGAAGGTAGTTTGTTTTTTATTCTTTGACCAAGGTTTAAAGAAAGGATTAGAAGAAACTGGTCTTAAAAGTCTTGATTTCAGGTGAAGTTGTTTTGGCATTTGAATGTTAAAGGATCCCAGAAAGTATCTGGTCTCATGCCATGAAATATATAAAGGGGTGACAAAGACCCTCTTTTGGACACACATCTTACCCTTGAGCTAAAAATTAGCACCATCATCTTATGAGATTGTTATTGCCTTTATAATGTGTCGAATCATTCTCTTGTAGGGACCTCCAGGCATCGAGGGAGAATGTGGTCTGCAAGGCGAGCCAGGTCCAAAGGTAACCTTCCTAAAAAGTAGAGGAGGGTCTCTAAACTTTCACCATTGAATCTCCTACATTTGGCACATTTTGGCAAACACCCACCATTTTGAAAGCAGGTGAATGCCAGCAAATAAAAATAGGAAGTGTTTTGGAACTCTTATTCCTTGTGACATACCCTCTGTAATTAGACAGACAGTTCTAGTAGAAAAGAGTTTAATCTTTCCCTTTGTTTCTTCAGGGAGATGTTGGACCTGTAGGCAGTGTTGGAGGAACTGGGGAACCAGGGTTACGGGTAAGTGCCTACTGGAAGCCTTTTTAATGTACTGACCCACTTATTTCAGAAACTCACAGCTTCTCAGCCTAAACACTTCAAAAATTGCATGATAAACCTTTCGATACATTATAGAAAATGTTTGTCTTTATTTCATAATTTTAAAAGCTGCATACCAAACCCTGCTCCCATTCTAATTTAGTAACATTTATAGTTTTAACTTCATACATCCTTTTCTCAAAATCAGGTGTACTTTGGGGAACCCTTGCCAGAAATGTAGAGTCACTGTGATTGTCACTAATATTAGCATTAAGAAGAAATTAAAAAATACTGATTATCAACTCTTAGACTATTTCCTGACCTAACAAGACAGATAAAATATTGAAATCTAATTTGTGCTTAAAAAAATCAAACCTATAATCATGCAAAGTTGACAAGATGCCAGAGCATAACTACAGATAGTTGTAACTAGATAGCTTAGAAAAGTTATACTAATATAGACAGACTTTATTTGAACTGTGATAAGTTTTTTCCCTAAGATAACAGTGCCCAAGATAATTTTAAGAGACATTTGTTCACTAAAAGGCAAAGTAGGAAGATTTATTTTGCATCTGGTTTCTGTCTTTTCATTTTCCCATCTTTAGGGGAGGTGGGTGAGTGGGAGGTGAGGATAATGGAAATGTTGGTGATAGGAGAGATGTAGCAACTCTGAATAAGCACTAATTTACTTTTAAATAATTTAGGTATCAAGAGAGCCAATTCTACAGTAATATCTCCATAAAGTGTGGCTCTGCATTTCTGCAAGTTTCATATCTATTGTAGAGGGCAGCTTTTTAATGTACTAGGGCCTTAATCTTTGTCTCTACTCTGTAAGGGAGAAAGTATAGAAACTCTAAAATTCTGGTAGAGTGATTATAACTCTGGTGGAGTAATCAAGTTGTATTAACCCATGTGAATTCAGTGTAGCAAGGCACTCTAATTTTGTGAGGTGCAGTACATACATTCCTTGAACTCAGAAACACAGCTCTTGCTGTATAAATTGCTGTAGCTATCAAATGGATATATATTAAATTTAATTGTCTAAAATTTATGAATATTCTGGGACCATCTCACATTTGAATTTAGAACACTGACTCTTTAAATCATCTGCAGGGCTGTTCAAGGAAAATTAAATCGCGCATGTTATACTGTCAAATCCTCTTTAGAAATAAAGTAGAATTAGAAAGAAATGAACACAAACAAGCTACTTTCTCCATGTGCCGGAGGAAAAAAATTAAATAAATTAAATGATATAGCAAAAAATTTAACCTTACTGTTTCTGCTGCAAAATAGGGTGAACCCGGAGCTCCTGGAGAAGATGGTCTCCAAGGAAAAGATGGATTAAAGGTAAATCATACTTTTAACATTATGTATGAAGTAGATGTTTTGTGGACTCCTTAAAATATAAAACATAATTATTTTTGTGTGCCAAACAAAAACCTGCATATTGTGTGGCATAGTTATTTCACTGCATTGTTCTTTAAAAATATTTTTATTGGGTTACAGGGAACCCCAGGAGGAAGGGGACTTCCTGGAGAGGATGGAGAAAAAGGAGATATGGGCTTACCAGGAACTGTAGGCCCTGTGGGTAGAATGGGTCAAATGGGTCTTCCGGTGAGTACAACCGCGTTCATTTTCAAATTCTAAGTGAATTCAGTACCCATATGTGTACACACACATGCACACACACATACATACTCTAACCCCTTATATATCCAGTGAGTAATTGGAGGTGTAGAACTGTGGCTTGAAAGAGGAAAAAATTGAGGATGGATTATCAGCCCTCCTAAGATTCAAAGAGGAAAGAGACTCTTTCTCTGTGTCTTGTGGACACTTTTTTCATAGCCATAGAACTTCTGATGTAAAGCATGTATAAGGGAATGCTTTTGTGTTGTCTCAAACTTAGTTTGATTGAACATTTTGGATCTTTATTCATAGAAATAACATTATTGTAGAATAACATCTTAGCTCCAGGATGAAATAAGAAATTCTTTGCAAGCATAATATAAGCAATCAATATCTGATTCTAACTTGTTGTATTACTTCAAGGGAAATTCTAAATGTTACAGTGGACAAATTCTCTCACCTTGAGGCAATTGGAAGATGTGAATAAATAATGAGAATAACAGCTCTCTTGCTTAAACACAGTTAATTTCTGATATTTGTTATATTCTTCCAGAGACAGTCTCTCTGGTCATTTTGCTGTTTTACTTTACTATTCTCTCTTTCTTGTCTCATACCTCTAAACATGAGTTCTCCTCAAGATTATTGTATCTTTACTTTTCTAAATCTTCTTACCTTTTGAGATATTATCCTGTCTTGGAAGTTGTTCCTTTGGACCCCACCAGAAAATGATTTCTCTTTCCTCTGCACTCTGGCAGTCTTATTCAGACTTTTAAAGACGGTACCTTTTAAGCAAGTAGGTCTCTTCCCCCAGAGAATTCGTAGCTCTCCAAAAGCAGACACTCTGTCTTGACTCCTTCCGATAGACCACAGGGCTTCTGTGTTTCAGCAGTTCCACATGGGGGCTCGGGAAGGACTAAGGAACTAATCATGAGTAAACTGATCATGCAGGCAGGCTGAGAGACAAAGTCGTGATTTATAAAGTTTGTCATCTTTGTGCTTTTTTCCTGTACTTCTCTTCCTCTGGCTTCTACCCTCCAGATCTTTGCATGTCCTACAACAGCCCCTGCCCCCGTGGGCTCAAATAGGTTTGCAGGACTAAGAGGAAAGTGCTACCTGGAAGAATACAACAAATATCATAAATGAAGCATAAGCTGGCCATCTTGCCGTTCACATTTACCAATGACTATAATCCCTTCAGCAGCAATTAAAATAATGCTGTAACATCTCTTCCCCCAAATAATAGATATTTATACTAGCATATTTAAAACTGACATTTGAATATAAAGATGAATCAGAAGTGTCACACATTTTTTGAGCACTGGCAAATTGAGTCTTTTTTCCCTTCAGCTTTACGATAATTGTAAAGTACCCATTTCCCCTTTGGCCTGCCCTCTCTGTCCTAGGAAACTATGGTGGATGTTCCACCAGAGCAAACACAAAGTGTTAGGGAATCTTCCCCAAAACAATCTTAAACATCATTGATCCAGACAAAAAACAGTATAATTTCACTTATACACTCTCATAGAACCCTCCCAATAACGTACAGATCTTATTATTCCCCATTTTGCAACTGGAAAAAATTCAGACTCAGAGAAAGCTGAGTGACTTCTACAAGATAATATAGCAGATGGCAGAGCTGGTACTTTTATGTTCTGACTTACAAGTCTCTAAGCCTCATTAATCCATGAGGTAACCAGCTTTGGCCCTTCTAGGGTTCTTAGTAGTTTTCATCTTCTTTAGAGGATTCATCCCTCTTCCATTAACATGGACCCATAGAGAAGCCAAGTACTAAATGTCAAGAAAGTATGATTATCTTCTTGAGAATTTTTGTCAAATTTACATTTTGATATAAAAAAGCTACTAACAATTTTCATACTTTAGCATGGATTTTTTAAATCAACCAGCCTAGTTCCCTGCCAGAATCCTAAGAGTTGATGGGGAGGAAGAAAACAAGGAAGACCCAAACACACATTGCAAGATAACACAGCAGGCAATCCCAGAGAGGGATGATGTAGCATGACAGCTGGTGATGGGCAGAGCACAGATGAAAAAGAGGCTCAAAACAAAGCATGGAAAAATGATAAACACAGATTTCATCTGCTTCATAATTTTTCCCAGGAACAATCCCGCCTAGTACACATCTTTAGTGCCTTTTTTTAGCAACAACACATGTGTGTTTCTTTTTTATTCTCTTTGTTGTTCTCTTTGGAATTTTAAATGCCTTTCAGCTTATAAACTCAATAAAAAATACCATGGTGTATTTTTTCAAAAGAATTTTATGATCCAAGGAACTATTGCTTAATCAGACAGCCTGATGCTGGATTTATTTTTGCACTTTTAAAATTCTTTCTTAGGCAGTGTCACAAAGATGCTACCTTGAATTCTTACAAAATAAACAAGAAAGAGAGTAGAAGAAAGAAATAAAAAATTTTTTCAAGAAAAGAGAAGCTCCTCTTACTTCCTAGAAGATTGAAGAATGAGGTCTGGTTTGAAAACTAAGGCAAGGGAGGCATTAGTAACAAATTCCAAATCCAAGATATAAACTTCTTTGAACATATGAAAAAATTGTATATTTTATGCTTGATTCTATGCTAAAATGCTCAGTTACCTAAATGCATAAATCTCTATGAGAAAAGAGTTGGGAAGCATCTGAAAAAAACATCTGCTTGACTTATGGTCTGTCATCTATTGCTAAAAAATCTACCACTGTGGTATCTAAGATCTAAACAGATGTGGAGCTATAAACTCCAAAGTTCAATGTACTAAAAAGAAATTATCTTGTTTTATTCCTTTAGGACAAAATTCAGTTGGATTTATTGAAAATGCGTTTGATCTGTTTAAGGTAGTATATTAAGGTAGAAGTGAATATCTTAAGAGAAGATGAAATTAAACACCCTTCTCAAAGAAGCTTTTTAAATATAAGATCTTAACAGTGAAGTCATAAAGATGAGAGGAATATCAATAGTTAAGAAAAAATAAGATATGCACGACCTTTGTTTCTGAGGCAGTTTCCTTGGAAACCCTGAAAAACAATTAGTCAGGAATTTGGAGTGGCATTATGGTGTTAAGGAGTAAAGGATTATCTAAATCTTTGTCATCTGAATGGTTTCTATGACTCTGGTGTTAGGCTTGTTTGTTCTGAACTGTTTCATCATAAAGCAACACAGAAATAGAAAGCCCTACACTTACCACCGTGCACCCATTGTTCAAATCCCTGCTCTCACATTAAAGGGCTGTACATTGTTAGACAAGTCATTCTTTGGTTTCTCAGTTCATAAAAAGGGGTTTCATATTAATAATAAAGGGGTTGGAGCTACGCAGAACCTCCCAAGATGGTTGTGTCATGAGGAATGCTGAATTAGCAGGGCTCTGTTCCTTCTATTCCTATGTCAGTCAGAAAAGATCACTTCTATATAGGTTTTTTTTGGAAGAAAAGATTCTGTGGCTTTAAAAAAGCATTAGTGGCCAGGTGCAGTGGCTCACGCCTGTAATCCTAGCACTCTGGGAGGCCGAGGTGGGAGGATTGCTTGAGCTCAGGAGTTCAAGACGAGCCTTAGCACAAGCGAGACCCTGTCTCTACTAAAAATATAGACATTTTTTTCCACACTTGTAGTCCCAGCTACTCAAGAGGCTGAGGCAAGAGGATCGCTTGAGCCCAGGAGTTTGAGGTTACTGTGAGCTATGATGACACCACTGCACTCTAGCCCACCAACTAGTCTTGTTAGTCTAGCAAGACTCTGTCTCAAAACAAAATTAATTAATTAGTTAATTAATTTAATAAATATTAGCTTAGACTTTCTAAATTTTTATTCAGCCTCAGAGACTGTGATTCTATAAAATGTATGTGTCCATTCATTAATTCAACAAAGTTTTTGTGTAGCTTCTATGAGCCAAGAACTCATTAAGCTTTGGGGATACAGTGGGGAACAAGAATAGCGGTTTCTGATCTCAGACTTTATAATCTAGTGGAGAAGACTGACAGATTAAAGATCACTGCAGATTGTGATAATGTGATGATGAAAATAAACCGGGTGATGAAAGAGAATAACCGATTAAGGGTAGGAAAGCCAACTTGTTGAGAGCAAAGATCATATTTTAGTTAGTAAAGGCTTGTCTGATTAGGGGATGATTAAATTGAGACCTGAAGGATAAAAAGGAACCCGTCATGCAAAGACTGTGGAAAGATACTTCAAGGTAGATGGCAGCAAAGGCCAAGATGTAGAAGTGAGAAAGAGCTAAGTATTTTTAGAAAACTAAAAGGAAGCTATTACAGCTGCACACAATGAATAATGAAAAGTTGTTTGAGATGAACTTGAAGAAATAGGTAGGAAGCAGATCATGAAGGACTTTTTAAGCCATAGTAAGAAGTTTTATTCAACATGTGGTTAGAAGCCAGAGAAAGATTTCAAACAGAAAAGGAACATAGTTTCTGATGGGAATCCCTCTGTAATTTCCCAATTTTGTTTAACAATAGCTAATGTTATTGGCTATCTCAAGGGATGAAATAAATTACAGGAAAAGAATAAAATAAATTGAATTAAAAAAGCATGTGATGTGCTAAGACAATTCAATGAGAGAAAGAACAGTCTTTTCAACAAATGGTGCCGAACAACTGGATAACCACATGCAAAAGAATAAAGTTGGACCTTTCCTTATACTGCACACAAAAATTAACTCAAAATGGGTCATAGACCTAAATGTAAGAGCTAAAACTATGAAAGTCTTAGAAGAAAACATAGGAGTAAATCTTCATGCCCTCGGGATAGGCAAAACCTTCTTAGATAACACCAAAAGCACAAGTGACCAAAAAAAAAAAGATAAATTGGACTTCATTAAAATTAAAAGTTTTTTGCTTCAAAGGACACCATCAGGAAAGTGAAAAGACAACCTGCAGAATGGGAGAAAATATCTGCAAATCGTATTAGGGACTTGTATGATAAGGGACTTATTTCTAGAATATATTAACAATTTAATAATAAAAAGACAAATAACTTAATTGAAAAATGGCCAGTAAGCACATAAAAAGATGCTCAACATCATTAGCCATCAGGAAAATGCAAATCAAAACCACAACGAGTTACTTCACACCCACTAGAATGGTTATAATCAAAAAGACAGAAAATAGTGAGTGCTAATGAGGATTTAAAGAAATTGAAACCCTTATACATTGCTGATGAGATATAAAATGGTGCAGCCTCTTTGTAAACCAGTTTGGCAGTTCCTCAAAATGTTAAACATGGACTTACCATATGACCCACAATTCCATTCCTAGGTATATACCCAAAAGAATTAAAAACAGGTATTCAAATAAAAACTTATACATGAATGTTCACAGCATGTTATTCATAATAGCCAAAAAGTAGAAACAACCCAAATGATCATCACCTGATAAATTAATAAACAAAACTGTGGACCTTAAATTGTAGTGGTCACAGAAGTAACACCGGAGTTTACATTGATCCAGACACCTAAGCATAGGAGGAAGCCAGCCACATGACTAGTTGAGAAAAAGAGCTTTTTAGGAAGAAGGAAATATGTAATGCAAAGGCCCTAAGACAGAAAGGGTCCTGATCTATTTTTAAAAAACAAACCAAAACAAAACAGGAAAAAGGCCCATGTAGCTAGAATGTAGTATTAATAAATAACTGGAAAACATGATGCCAGACAAATAGTATCCAGATAATGCAGGGTATTACAGACCATGATAATAGGTTTGGAGATTATTCTAATTGTAATTGACAGCCATTTGGAAGGTTTTAAACAGAGAGAGGTGTATGCTTAACATTGTTAGCAATCCTTTGGGCTGTTGTGAAAAAACAGACTATGGGGTAAAGCCACTTAGAAAGCTGTGTCAGTAGTCAAAATGTAAAATAATGGCAGATTGGAATGCAAGAGAGCAATAGAGATGGTGAATAGTGGTCAAATTGAAAACATTTTGGAGGTGTAGCTGATTGGATTTGCTGCTGGTTTAGATGTTCAGAAAGTGGGAAAAAAGAAAAAAGAAAAAATCCTAGGTTTTAGCCTTAGCAACTGAGAGGATGGTCATACCATTAAATGTGTAACAGGGCTACAAATTTGTATCTAAAGATGTAAAACATGTAGTTTCTTTCTTTCTGACTCATCTGGTTTTCCTCACAAGCCCTTACATACTGATCGGTGAGATGTAGTGGGATAATGCGGGAGGCAAGGAGAAAATTTAAAATCCAATTCGACTGAATGCGTAATCTAATCTTATAATTTAGTAGTCTCTTTAGGTAATGCTCAGACTATCAAGATGCTTAGTCTCTTAAATTTATCAGCCATTGACCTCCCTCTCTTACTCCTTTCCAATATTAAGTCTGTGTGTCTTGTGATGGCAAGGATGACGATGCCTTGGATTTTGATGCAGGTGTTGTTTATACGCATTGGAACATGGTAATGTCTGTTGTAAATTTGCTCACTGCCCATCCTGCTGACCTCTGGTGGTGATGTCTGCAGCTGATAATTTTGGTTTTTTTTCTTTTGGGGGGAAGTGGGTGGGTCCCTTACTAAACTGGCCTCATGTCAGTTAGCACTAATTTCTACAGATCGGGTCCCTCTGAGGTCTGCTGTGGTATTCATTCAGTCCCAGCCTCCAAAATCTACTCTTTAGCCTTTATTACAGAGCTACATCTTCCTATGGTAGTGACTACCCCCAGCCCTTCACAAGCTCCCCAGGTTTTTCTGAGTCCCAATCGACTTCACACAGGAATCAAGGAGTAGCTCAGGAAAACTTAACCATATGGTCTTCTTCATTTTGCTGAACAACCATATTGGTATGGCCACAAACTAAGGGATAGCTAGAGAAGATACCTTTTCAAATTCTGAATGACTAGTAGGGAACAAGGGTCTCTGACAAAACTCAGAAAGAGCAAAATCTGAACACCTATGTCTCTCTCTCCCTCTTTGCCTTCCCACATTCTCTTAGAGCCAAAAAAAAAAAAAAGTCTAGGCTTCTCTTTACTTCCCCTATGCCATATCCTCATCCTTCTGCCATCAGGTAAAATCCTTCCCATGAGAGATGTCTTCTCTAAGATATAGATATAACAGGCTCATGTGCTGGGAACTGCAGGCTCAACTTATGAAATGTTAAAAGTTGGAAACATAGAAAATAGAAAAATCTTCTCTAAAGACATTCAGCCATTGGGCACACAGACCCCTCAGGCCAAATAGGGCAAAGTCCTTATATTCAAAAAGGCAAAAAAGAAAAGTATTTTAATAATTTTTAGAAGGTTGCCCCATTATAATGGAGAGGGGGAATACTAGATGGGAAGCAGTTTAGGGGTGGGAGGAGGGAATGCGAGAATAATTTAAGTTTAAGATGCCTACTGGAAAATCAAAAAGAGGTGGGCACAGTGGCATGAACGTGTAATTCCAGCTATTTGGGAGGCTGGGGGGGGAGGGTCTCTTGAGCTCAGAAGGTCAAGGCCAGTCTGGGCAACATAGCAACATAGTGAGATCCTATCTCTAAAAACAAAAAACCAAACAAATAAATTCAAAAAAAGATATCATTATAGGTAGGGTAATCAGAAGGTCAGTGGTGTAATCAGAACAGGTGATATACTTTAGAGATCATTAGAATACAGATTATATTTAAAGCCAAGGGGACAGGAAGATATCACCCCTAAAAAGATAAAAGAGGACACTCCAATATTAACAGCTTGGGCAGAGAAGGAGCCTGCATATAAGGAGATGTTAGTGCAAAACCAGAGAAGCATGCTGCCATGAAAACAGAGGCTTAAATGAGTTTCAAGACCAGGAAGAAATAAAAGAATTTCAAATAAAGTGAGCCAGATAACTGGCCACTGGACTTGGCTCTATGGAGATCAGTTGGCGAACTGGAAAAAGAACAGTTTGAGAGGTGTGGTGAGAACAAAAGCCCAGATGAAAAGAGAATGAGAAGTAAGGAAATAGTGACAATGAGCATAAACAAGTCTTTCAAAAAGTTTTGCTGTGATTGAGAACAGAAAATGGGACCATAAAAGTGCATAAGAAACAGGAAAGAAGGGAGGGAGGGAAGGAGGAAGACACATGAAGTTGAGGATTTTTTTTTAATGAGTAATTTTAAGCCTGTTTGAATGCTTTGGAAATGATCCAGATCCAGAGAAAAATTGATAATGAGAGTAAGAGGGGGGATTCTTTCACAAGGGAGGGCCTTGAATAAGTGGGAGGGCATGGGCTTCAGAGCACAAGTGAGGAGCTGGCCTCCCCTAGGGAAGGTCGCTTCTTCCTCTGTAAGAGAAGGGAGGCAGAACATGTGGGTACATGAGCAGGGATGTCGGCAGGTTAGGTGTTAGGAAAAGGAGCCGGCTCTTGTTTGATTTCTACTCTATCTCAATGAAGTATGAGGCAGGGTTATTAACTTGAAAATGAGGCAAGAATGGAGGCTTGTAAGTCATCTTTCAGAATAATACCACATGCCTCAATTATATACATTTATGAAACTAATGCTTGTTACCAGTATCAGAACTTTTACTTTTATTTTGATTATGCACTGCAGATATGCAAGTTTTCATTAATATTTAAATACTTATATAAATACAGTGATGCCTAAACTGAATTATTCATTGGCAGGTAGCATCACCATGTGTCAGCTGATATGTGAATGCTTGAATTTAGTACAGTTGTGGAGTACTGATATAATGAAGGGGTTTGTGAATTCCCTCTGACACCAGTATTGCAACATAAGTTTAACATTTTAAAAATTATAAAACTGGGGAGGAGGGAAAAATCATAAATTAAAATCAGTTTGATAGATGAAGCAAAAAGCATTTAGTAAAATTTAATATTCATACCATACATTAACTATTATATTTTTTTTTAATTTAGCTTCACAAATTTTCATGTCATTCTTTTTTTTTTTTTTGAGACAGAGTATCACTTTGTTGCCCTGGCTAGAGTGAGTACCGTGGCATCAGCCTAGCTCACAGCAACCTCACACTCCTGGGCTTAAGCAATCCTACTGCCTCAGCCTCCCGAGTAGCTGGGACTACAGGCATGCGCCACCATGCCCGGCTAATTTTTTTTTTCTATATATATTTTAGTTGGCCAGATAATTTCTTTCTATTTTCAGTAGAGATGGGGGTCTTGCTCTTGCTGAGGCTGGTCTCGAACTCCTGACCTTGAGCGATCCACCGGCCTCGGCCTCCCAGAGTGCTAGGATTACAGGTGTGAGCCACCGTGCCCGGCACTTTCATGTCATTCTTATGCAGGAGCCATAATAATCTTCTCTGTATTGTTCCAATTTTAGTATATTTGCTTCCAAAGCAAGAACAAATTTAACTCTCATACCTAATGGTAAAACTTCAAAGAAATGAGTTAAGATTACCACTATTCATCATTTCTATTTAACATTTACATAGGGTCCTAGCCAGCATGGCAAAACAAAAGAAATAATCTACAAATTATGAGAATTAATGAGAGTTCAGCAAGATGCTGAATATTAAATTAATATATAAAAACAAGCTGGGTGTAGTGGCACATGCCTGTAGTGCTACCTTGGGAGGCTAAGGTGGGAGGATCACTTGAGCCCAGGAGTTCAAGTCCAGCCTGGGCAACATAGCAAGTCCCCATCTCTAAGTAAATAAATAAACAAATAAACAAAAATAGATTACATTCTTCTTCACCACCACCAAGCAATTCCAAAGCTATTTTTAAATACAATTTCCAACACAATTAGCAACAAAATTGACTACCTGGGGATAAATCTAAATAAAATATTTGGAGAAATTTTATAGAAAATTTTTACAATTTAAAAAAATTATAACATTATGTTAAAGAAGACCTAGATAAATGGGCAGATATTTTATTTTCGTGATAGAAAGACTCAATATAAATTATCAATTCTGTCCTGAATTAGTTAATAAATTTAGGACCAATTCAGTCAAAATCCCTATGGAATTTTTTTTAATAAAACTCAATTGATGCAATGTGATTTTAAAATGTATGTGAAAAACCAAAGGGCCAATATTAAGACAATTTTACAGAACAATTATACAGAGGTGGGTGGGTTGGTGGAGGAGGTGAAATGGGAAACTTGACCTACCTGATAACTCATTATTGAAGCTACAGTAATTAAGTTAGTGGCATACTCATAGACACACAGACAGACCAATGGAAATAGAAAATAACCTAGACTCAGATCTAAGTATATTTTGCAACTTGATATTTGATAAATTGATTATGCACAGCAGATCTATAGGAAATTATGAATTATTCAGTAAATGGTATTAGTACAATGGGTTATCCAAATGGAAAAAAAAACTCTACCTCATACATATGCATACACACACAAATAAATATTAAATAAATTCCAATTTCATTAAAGATTTAATTGTGAAAATTAATTTTAAAGCCCTTAAGAAAACATTTAAGAGAATGTGTTATGACCTCATGGGGAGAAGGGAAGCAGTAAGGATCTCTTAAACAAAACACTAAAAGAAATGGAAAGAAAATATTGATGAATTTGACTACATTAAAATTGCAAACTTGTGTTAATTAAAAGTTACAATAAACAAGGTGAGAAGATAAGCTACAAGCTAGAAGAGATTTGTGATATATAGAATGAACAAAATACAAACGTGTATAAAAACGTATATGTAACTCAATAAGAAAATATGAATTGAAATCATAAATAACATATCATTTTGCATCCATTTTAAGTTTGATAGTTCCAGGCATTGTAGGAAATATAGAGTAACTAACTCTTAAACATTGCTGTGGGAATGTATTAAATAAATTGGCAAAACCACTTTGGAGAACAATTTGGCAATATCTCGTATACTTGTAGATGTATAAATCCTACATCCCAGCAATTCAACTTCAGAGTATATACCCTAAAAAAACTCTTGACATGAGCACATAGAGGTATGCACAGGGTGTTTATTGTGCATTGTTAGCACCTAAAAGTTAATCAATAGGAAAAATGGTTAAATAAGTGTGTTTTGATAATAACATAGAATCTTGCAGTAGCAAAAAAAAAAAAAGTGAATGAATTAAAGACACAATAATTTCAAAAACAAAATGTGTTTTAAGAAAGGTTTCAGAAGAATACAGAAAGTATGATACTGCTTAGGTATAAAAAGATGCAAAATAACCGTATATTGCTTGGCGATACATACAAATGGAATAAAAGTATTAAGCAATGCATGGGAATAATAAAATTCAGAACAGTGGTTGCACCTGAGTGGGGAAAGAGAGTGATGTGTTTGGAAAGGTGTATGTGTAGATAGGACTTCAATTATATATACACGTATTGGCTCTATTTCTTAATGTGGGGGGTGGGTACATAGGTTTTTATTATATCTTTTAACACTTTTACATATATTTAAATGTTGCATAATACACTTTTGAAAAACAGAAGTTAGTGAGAACTAGTGTTTATTGAGCTTTTCCTTATGTTTAGTCCTTTCTAAACTTTACATGCATTATCTTATTTAATCTTAGCCTTTGAAGAGTTTTATTATCTCTCTTTTATTTAACAGAAAACTGAGGCCTTTAAAAGCTAAACGTTCCACCTATGGCCATGTAGCTAATAGGTGCCAAAGCCAGAATCTGAAACCGGAGCAGTCTGATTTTGAAAAGCTCACATTCTTAATCTCTATGAAGGTTAATCAGCCTCTTTTTAAAGGGCCTCATTGACTGCAAAGAAGTCCTCAAAATAGTGCAACTATCATTTCTACCTCTGGATGCAGCTATAGCTACAGCAATTGAGCATAACAGCCTTAGCCTCTAAATTCAGCAACTTTCTGAGGCTAGAAGAGCATTTGCTCAGGAGCATAAGGCATGAGTCATTTCCTTAGGTATCTGTTTATTCGTTCAACAAATATTTATCGAGAGCCTACATAGCACAGCGGTAAACCACAATTTATTTCTTGTCGACATCATTTTTCAGTTTGCCAAGCTTTGGGGACACAAATTTGAGATTTCCATTTTCATTTCCAACCAATGCAAGGAATCTTGGAATGTGGTGATTAATTATTAACTATTTTAGAACTTGCAACCCGACTGTGAATCTCACTTAAGCCTAGCTATTATTGATCGGAAAATTCATACAGTGTCCCACTTTTTACTAAAAAAGTGTGTATTGAAAACTTCTAACAAAATACAGATTGAAATGAAAATATTATTTTAAATAGTTTAATATGACTACCTCCTTTTTCTCCCTGTATTTCCTACTCTTTTTTTTTTCCACGGAGTTCACAGTAGCTCATAGAAGTGCTGCAGTGGATGCAGTTGGGTTTATTTTGTTTTATTTTTATAAGAGCCTGTGCCAGAGAAGGCATGAGTTTACTTTAATTAAATCCTTACTAATTAAAATGGTTGTCCTGAAACCAAGTAATGTTCTTCCTAGAGTAACAAACAGTGTAATTTTATCTATGTTGGCCAGTTTGTGTGTGTGAACTTTATATTTAGTAACAGTTATACCCCTAAATCATTATAATCTCTTTTTAAGTAATTATAGAAACATATTTTTGAAAATGAGCCCTCATTTTTACCTAGTGTTCAATTGTTAATATAAATATTCAAATACTCCATTTCATCTTTTCTTTAACTATTTATTTCCTTTTTATATTGAATATTTCAGGGACCTGAAGGAATTTTGGGAATTCCAGGACAAAGAGGACGTCCAGGAAAAAAGGTAAGTGTAGGGGGTTTTTTGGAGTTTTTTTTAAACATCTTTTTATTCTGGTTCTTTTTTCTTCTGATGTGTCCAAAGCTCCATAGAATGCTGTGATGTTTTTATTTGCATTAGATGTCAAGTAATAAAGGTTTATAAATTTGGCTTAAAAAAGAACATTTGTAAAAATTAATATTTAATTCCAGTTAGCAGTACTTATCACCTTGATTATTTGAAAGCAAATTTTCCAGTTTGTAGTTTGTAAAAAAAAATCTTGGCTTTTACTTCACCTCCTGTTTGCCAAAAATTCTTTTAGTAAATCATGGGCAAGAAAAGAGATAAAAAGAAAATACTATATCATTTGTGCTATTCAATAACAACTTTAGTAAAATATTTGAGGGGAAAAGAATATGATTATAACTGTTTCTGGGTTTTTTATTAGTATATTTTTCTAAGTTGGAAAGGTTAATGATTGATTTCATTTTTCTCATATGTTAGGAACCACAAATCAAGAATATTTTTATTTGTTTACTTTGTATTTTACTAAAGAAACTTGATATATTTATAAAGTTCTAATACATGAAATTCTAAAATTTCTAGATTCTAAAAATTCTAAATTCTAGTATAATGAAAAATTCATTTTTGTATAGAATCAATAATTTGTTCAAATATTGATGAAACATGGGAATGGTTTTCCCTTTGGACTATGAAAGTTCAGAACATATTTATTATAGTTAACTTTAAATCACACCATATTCTGGTTCCCAAAGTCCAATTTCAGCATTCTACAGATACACGCCTAGTCTACCTTTCCCAGAACTTGTAAACAGTAGAAGGGATGATTAACAACAAAGAGAAATGAATGAGATAATTTTGAGTTGCTATTCTTGCCCATGAAAATAACCCCACTATTGAAGTTTCTTTCATCATACAGTGTCATGTCTAAAATCAACATTAGTGAAAATACAGTACAAGTCTTGACAACAACCTGCACCCCTGGGAAAGTAAAATAAGACCTGGAAACTGTTATGAATACCAAAAATTTCCTGACTGTGTTCCCAACTTATTTTTCTTTGTGTCTTCTTGATTATAAATAATAGAACAGGTTGATTCCCACTTTCAGAAAATGAATAACACAATGTTGTTTAAGAGCAGCTGTATTTTGGTGCTAAAGAAAGGTCAGTCAGTCTAATGGAAAACAGAAGGTAACCAGTTTTTAGAAAATGTAAAACGATATAAAAATGTTACAGATTTTTGAAGGTATACTCTAAGCCAGTCAGTGATAATCTGAGTATACAGAACTGTACGCTGGAGCCCTTTTTGCATTGAACAGATCATTGTGGCTTTGAAATTCTCTATAGAAAGAGGCTTGTCATAGGGCCCTTATTTTCTCATGATAATAATACATACATGTCTACATACATATATAGCAAAATTCAGAATTAAAAAATTGGTTATTTGGAATTCAGCATGAATACTAGATATCCCTTGCTTATTTGGTGAAAATTATTTTTTAATCTTCTTTTTCAAAAATTACTTTTATCTTTAAAATAATATGTGTGGGAGTTGCATGTTGTTATTGTTAGTGGTGGTCTGTAATACTATTAACTTAAAGCAAAGTTGCTCTTTATAGAATTTTGCGTACCAAATTAATATCCCCTGGAATCATTCAGGTATATGACCTCATTAATCTAAGAACAAATTTGTTTTTTCTTACTTTTTTCTTTCTTACTAATGTCATCCACAGGGTGATAAAGGACAAATAGGACCCATAGGAGAAGTTGGAAGCAGAGGTTCTCCTGGACAAATTGGGAAAAGTGGTCCTAAGGGTGCCAGAGGAACAAGAGGTGCTGTGGTCAGTATTTGATTTGCTTCCAGAACTGAGTCACTGTGGATGGGAAAGAAATGTATCCATGTCCTTAAAGCTTCATCCCTTGATTAACTTTACAGAGAAGGCAATAATTCCATTGAAAATAATCTACCTCCGTGGGATGTGGAGAATTGTAAGCATTCCACAGTACTTAAATGGCTTAGTGGTTTCTGGACATGAGAAAGGAAAGGGAAAAAAACTGAAAATGGAAATAAAATATGAAATGAGGTTTTAAAAAATCAGATAACTCCTATCCTAAGTAAGAAAGTTTATATGCCTCACACTTAAAATCAGGATTTAGTATCTGTACAAAACTATGCTCTTATGGTTGACAAATTGCTTTGAAAATTAGGTTTACTTGAAATGGGTTTTCTTTTAATGACTTGGACTCCACATGCTTTATCTGGAAATTATTTTTCTAACCAGCTGTAATAAATCTAACATCTAATTATATCTTCACTCTTTTGCATGAACTTTGCATGATGTTGGAAACAAGTGTGGCATGATACTTCTGAACCTATAATAGCAAAATTGTTCAGAAAATTGTTCAGAAAGTCACAGCATGAAAGAGATGCAAAATATTTAAAAGATTTTCCAATTTAGTCTTCTGTTTCATAAGCTTATTTACAATATGCATGTGTACTTCCTGGTCCCCATTTAAATGTTACAAAAGCTAGACTTTTCACAAAGGCTTTTTGGAGACCATTGCATAATCCATGTGTTGTCTGGGGATAGTTTCCCTCAGGCTCATTTTAAGTATTCCATTCTTTACTACTCCAGGCTTTTCTTACTTTCTTTTATTTAAATTACTAACATTCCTATATATTTGTCCTATGTGTTCAAAAACATTCTATGATATGATTAATTTTTAACAAACGTAAGAACTGATACATCCAAAAAAATATTTCCTTCAAAGTAGGTTCCTACTTTGGATTTTTCACTATAAAAGTGTTTACTTTTTAAATTTTGACACATTTCCAAACTGCCTTCCCAAGAGTTCACCAAATTTACACTCCCATCACCACCATTTTATATTGGTGTTTGCCAGTCTGATAAATAAGAAAGTATATCTCATTTTTCTTTCTATTTACATTTCCCAGTTGCAAGTAAGTAATTGGTACTTTTTTCCTCTGAAAGTTGCCTGTTCACATATAATTTACATATTTTTCTATTCTGTTGTTGTCTTTCCCTTATTTATTTGTAGCCACTCATATATTTTAAATATTAACATAATTTTGTTAAGTATGTTATAAAATGTTACAAATATATTCCCTTTCTGTCATTTATCTTTTGATTTTGTACATGTCTGTTGTTGCATAGAATACTTTCATTTTACATAGTCCAACTTGTCAGTCTTTTCCTTTATAGGTTCTCAGTTTTATCTCATTGTGAGAAATGCCATCCCTACTTAAAATATATAAAAATATTCTTTCATATTCTAATACTTTTATAGCTTCATTTTTACCCTTTACTCTTTAGGACATACGGAGTTTTTTTGTTTTGTTTTGTTGGTGTATGAGTTGAAGAAGACTAATTTTCTTTTCCAAATTGATAGACAATTGTCCCACTTCCAAAATGCTTTTCCAAAATGTGCTTTTCCAAAATGCTACCCTTCCCATAAACTAAACTCTCAAGTATTCATTGGTCTGTTTTCACTCTATTTTCTTCTCTCGATTAGGTGGTCTTATTTCTGGGTCAATAATAGCACTATTTTAATTATTATGCTGTTACAATACCTTTTGAGATCTGTTAGGGCAAATACTCCATAATTCATTTTTCCAAAAAGTTTGGCTCTTACTATGATTTCCTCTTTCATATGAACTTTAGAATCAGTTCATATGAAAGCTCATCAATTTTCCTTTTTTTTCTTTTTAATTTTTTGTAGAGACAAGGTCTCACTATGTTGCCCAGGCTGGTCTGGAATTCCTGGCCTCAAGCAATCTTCCTGCCTCGATCTCCCAAAGTGCTGGGATTACAGGCATGAGCCGCCGCCACTCCTGGCCTTATCAATTGCCTTTAATATTGAATCTTTTCTATAGAGAAACACCATATGTCTTTCCATTTACTCATATCTTCTTTATATCCTTCAACGAGGTTTTATTTCCCTTATCCCTGTTCTTAAACCTTTGTTGCTAGGTTTATTCTTAGTTTTGTTTTGGTTTTTTTCTTTAGGGTTTTATTCTCATTGCAAATGTAATCCTTTTTTCATTACATCATATTAGAGGTGCTGTGTAAGAAAACTACTTATTTTTATATTTTGATCTTATGTCCACTTTACTGAATATAGATGATTTTCAGGGATTCTTTAGGCAAATAATGTCGCCTCCCCTTATTTATTTTCCTGGCTTAGTATATTGATTAGAACTTCTAGTATAATAATGAATAGAAAGATCTCATGGTAGGGGAAATCTTGTCTCGTGCCTATCTTTAGTGAAAATGCTTCTAACGTTTTATTGTCAAGTGTTGTTTGCAATTGTTTTTTAGAACATATCCTTTATTAGTTTGAAGAAATATTCATTCTTAAGTGAGACTTTTGATCAGGAGTAGATGTTGAATTTTATCAAATGCTTTTACAAAATTTGTTTAGATAATCCCATACTTTCTCTGCTTTGTTTGTTACTACAAGGATTTCCAAAAGTTGAATCCACCACAAACTCCTAGGATAAATCTTACTTCGGTATGATTGCATTAATATTATTCTTTTAATGATACTGGATTCAATTTTCTAATCTTCTATTTAAGAGTTTTAGTTTATTGCATTTAGTTTATCTTAGGAATTTTGTATCTATATTTATAAGCAAAATAGGCCTGTAGTTTTTTTTGGGGGGGGGGTTGTTTGTGTATTATCCTCATTGGGTTTGTGTATAAGAGTTTAGTAATCCTTAAAAAAAGGGGTATAAATTTTCCAGATTTTTCTGTGCTGTGTAACAGTTCAGAACATAGATATTATCTGTTATTCAAAGATCTTGATAAAACTTGCCTTTAAAATAATTTGGACAGGATGTTATTTTATTAGCAGTGGCTCTTTGACTTTTCTTCAAATTTTCTCTCTTCTTAACTAAATTTTTAAAGTTTCTTTCCAAAAAAATAATCTATTTTATCTAGATCTTCAAATGTAGTAGGTAAAACTTACAATTACTATGTTTTTATAATTAAATTTTTTTCCTGTGGTTATGTCCTTATTCGTGTTTCTAATGTGGTTTTATTGTGTCTACTCTTTTTCTTGATCAGATTTGCCAAAGATTTAGCTATTTTATTAGTTAATTCAAAGAGTACATTCCAGATGTCAAATTGTCAAATAAGCATATGAAAAATCTTCTGTATTTTTAGTCATTAGGGAAATGGAAATTAAAACCACCAGGAGATAGAGTTAGGCTACAATAAAAAGTACTGATAATATCCAGTACTGATGAGGATGCAGAACAAAAGGAACTCTCATACATTGCTGATAGGAATGCAAAATGGTACAGCCATTCTAGAAAACAGTTTGGCAGTTTCTCAAAAAGCTAAGCATGTACTTACCTTATGACTCAGCCATCTCACTTTCAGGTATGCATATTAGGGAAATGAATGTTTATGTTCACACAAAAATGTTTATAGCAGTATTATTATTAATAAAAATCACCTAAAACCAGAAGCATCCAGAATATCCTTCAGTGGATGAATAAACTGTGGTACATCTACTTAATGGAATAGTATCAACAATACAAAGGAATGAACTACTGATATACATCAGAACTTAGATGAATCTTCAAAGAATTATGCTCAAAGAACTTAAACTCAAAAGGTTATATCTTATATGATTTTAATTTATATAATATTCTGGAAATACCTTCTCCTCCTCCCCCCACAAAAAAAGCAATAGAGAACAGATCTGTGTTTGCCAGAGCTTAGAAGTGAGGAGAGCATGAATGCAAAGTGGCAGCAGGAGAGAACTCTTACGGTGCTGGACCTGTTTTGCATCTTCTCTATGGTGACAGTTAAGAAATCTATACAAGTAAAATACTCACCTAACTGTACATAAAAAAGTGAATTTTACTGTTTGTAAGTAAAATAAAATAGAGTTTCATCTGAAAAACAAAAAAGAAACAAAGAGTACTTTGTTTTCTTATTCAACTTTTATTTATGGTTCTCTATTTCATTTATTTATGCTTTAATATTAATCTTTCTCCTCTTTGAGCTTATTTTTTAACATTAAAAATTCCTTTTATTGAAGCATAATTTACATAAAGACAAATGCACATATTATAAATATACTATAAGTGTAAACTTGATGTACTTTTACAGATTGAACATACTCATTAACCAGCATCATTCAGAGGGTTTTGTTTTTAAGATTTAGCTTTCAGGTGCCTTTCTGAGATTCACTAAATCAGAATCTCAAAGGTTTGAGGCCCAAGAATCTGTATTTTCAATAAATTCTTTAGGAGATTCATTTGCAGCCAGCTGGGCACCAAGTTGCATTTGTGAGCTACTATATGGAATCCAGGATGCATGACTTGGGTAGAGAGAAGATATTAGGGTAAGTCATGGAGTCCTGGAGGAAGGTGGAATGAGGAATCCCCCTGCTTTAGGAAGAATTCCAACAGTTGTTTGATGAAGGAACACATGGCAAAAACCTTACAGTTGCCTTCCAATATTATCTTTTATTATTTAGTAATAGAACTCTGATTTTCAGTGAGGCACATAGTTACCCAGAATGAACATTAAATCTTGGCCTCCTTTGCGGCTAGGTGTGGCCATGTAACTAAATTTTAGCCAATGGGATATGAGTAGAAGCGTCATACATGACTTCTAGAAAGTCTTATTTTTTTTTCTTTTTCTATTTTTTTTATTTTAACCTGGCTATATCATTGAATTTTTTTTATTTCAAAAAAAATTTAAGGGGCACAAATGTACTTTTATTACATAGATGAATTGTATCATGCAGAAGTTAGGGCTTTCAGTGTACCTGTTACCAGAATACCACACATTATACCTGACAGGTAGATTTTTATCCCTCCTCCTCCCCCTTTCTTAGTTTCCAATGTCCATTACATTTCTTTATGACCATATACATCCCTCATTTAGCTCCCATTAATAAGTGAAAATATGTGGTGTTTGTTTTTCCATTCCTGAGATACTTCACTTAGGTCTCCAGTTCCATCCAAGCTGCTACAAAAGACATCATTCATCCCTTTTTGTGGCTGAGTAGTACTCCATTATATCCATACACACACACACACACACACACACACACACACACACACCACATTTCCTTCATCTAGTCATCAGTTAATGTTGGTTCCATATCTTTGCAGTTGTGAATTATGCTGCACTAAACATTCAGGTGCAGATATCTTTTTGATATAATGACTTTTCCTTTGGGACCCAGTAGAGGTATTGCTGGATTGAGGGATAGTTCTACTTTTAGTTCTTTGAGAAATCTCTGTAATGCTTTCCATAGTGGTTTTACTAGTTTGCATTCCCACCAACAGTGTATACATGTTCCCTTTTCACTACATCTGCACCAACATCTATTGGTTTTTGACTTTTTAATAATGGCAATTCTGACATGGGTAAAGTGGTATCTCATTGTGGTTTTATTTTGCATTTCCCTGGTAATTAGTAATGTTGAGCATTTTTTCAAAGTTTGTTAGCCATTTGTATATCTTCTTTTGAGAAAAACCTGTTCACATCTTTTGCCCACTTTTTGATGGGGTTATTTGTTTTTTTCTTGCTGATTTGTCTGAGTTCTTTGTAGATTCTGGATATTACCCTTTGTTAAACGTATAACTTGCAAATATTTTTTCCCATTAGGTAGGTTGTCTATTTCCTCTGTTGAATATTTCCTTTTCTGTGCAGAAACTTTTTAATTTTATTAAGTCCCATTTATTTAATTTTGTTGTTGCTGTATTTGCTTGTAAGTCTTACTCATAAATTCTTTGCCTAGACCAGTGTTCAAAAGAGTTTTTTCTATGTTTTCTTCTATAATTTTTATAGTGTCAGGTCTTACATATAAAGTCTTTAATCCCCCTTAAGTAAATTTTTGTATATGGTGAGAGATAGGAATAGTTTCATTCCACTGCATGTGGCCATCCAGTTTTCCCAACACCATTTATTGAATAGGGCATCATTTCCCCAGTGTGTGTTTTTGTCTGCTTTGTTGAAGATCATTTGGCCGTAGTTATATGGTTTTATTTCTGGATTCTCTATTCTGTTCCATTGGTCTATATGTCTACCTTTATAACAGTACTATGCTGTTTTGGTTATTTGTAGTATAATTTGAAGTCAGGTAATGTGCTGCCTCCAGTTTTATTTATTTATTTATTTTTGCTTAGAATTGCTTTGGCTATTTGGGCCCCTTTCTTGGTTCCATACAAAGTTTAGGATTATTTTTCTAGATCTGTGAAAAATGATGTTGGTATTGTGATGGGAATTGCATTGAATCTATAAATCACTTTGGGCAGTATGGACATTTTAACAATGTTGATTCTTCCAATCCATAACCATGGGACATTTTTATATTTGTTTGTGTCATTTATGATTCTTTCATCAGTGCTTTGTGGTTCTCCTTATAGAAATCTTTTACCTCTTTAGTTAAGAATATTTCTAGGTATTTTATTTTCTTTGTAGCTACTGTAAATGGTGTTGAGTTCTTGATTTGACTCTCAGCTTGACTGTTAATATACAAAAATGCTATTGATTTTTGTACATTAATTTTTTAACCAGATACTTCACTGAATTTATTTATCAATTCTAGTTTTTGGTGGAGTCCTTAGGTTTCTAGGTATAAGAGCATATCTTCGGCAAACAGGGATAGTTTGACCTCCTCTTTCCCTATTTAGATGCCCTTTATTTCTCCCTCTTGTCTGATTGCTCTGGCTAGGACTTCCAGTACTATGTTGAATAGAATTGGTGACAGTGGACATCCTTGTCTTGTTCTGGTTTTCAGAGGAAATGCTTTTACTTTTCTCCATTCAGTATGGTTTGTAATATATGGCTTTTATTATTATAGGTATGTTCTTTCCATACCTAGTTTGTTGACAGTTTTTGTCATGAAGGGGTGCTGGATTTTATAGAATGCTTTTTCGGCATCTATTGAGATGATCATATGGTCTTTGTTTTTAATTCTGTTTATGTGGTGAATCATATTTATTGATTTGTGTTTATTGAACCATTCTTGCATTCCTGGAATGAAACTGACTTGATCATGGTTAATTATCTTTTTGAAGTGTTGTTGAATTCAGTTTGCTAGTATTTTGTTGAGGGTTTTTGCATCTAGGTTCATAAGGGATATTAGTCTATAGTTTTCCTTTTTTGTGTGTCCTTTCCTGGTTTTGGTATCAGGGTGATACTGATTTTGTAGAATGAGTTAAGGAGGATTCCCTCCTTCTCAATGTTATAGAACAGTTTCAGTAGCATAGGTGCCATTTCTTCTTTGTAGGTCTTGTAGAATTCAACTGTGAATCTGTCCAGTCTGGGGCGTTTTTTGGTTGGAGAATTTTACTGTTTCAATCTTGCCACTCATTATTGTTCTGTTCAGGATTTCTATTTCTTCCTGATTCCAGCTTAGGAGGTTGTATGGTTCCAAAAATTTGTTGATTTCCTGTAAATTTTCTTGTTGGTGTACTTAGAATTGTTCATAATAGTAATGGATGATAATTTTTATTTCTGTGGTAATTGTAGTATCTCCTTTTTCACTTCTGATTGAGCTTATATGAATCCTTTCTCTTCTGTTTCTGGCTAACCTGGCTAGTGGTCTATCAGTTTTGTTTAACTTTTCAAAGAACCAACTTTTTTTTGTTGATCATCTATAATTTTGTGTGTGTTTGTTTTTACTTCATTTCGTTCTGCTCTGAGGTTTCTTATTTCTTTTTTCTTTTTTTTTCTTATTTCAGCTTATTATGGGGGTACAAAAGTTCAGGTTATATATATTGCCCATGCCCCCCAATCCCCCCGTGTCTGAGCTTCAAGCGTGTCCATTCCCCAGACAGTGCACATCGCACTCATCATGTAGGTATACACCCATCCCCTCCCCCCACCCCCCACCTCTGACCGATACCCAGTTGGTGTTATTCCCAAATGTGCATTTAGGTGGTGATCAGGGAAACCAGTTTGCTGGTGAGTTCATTATGGTGCTTATTTTTCCATTCTTGGGATACTTCACTTAATAGAATGGGTTCCAACTCTCTCCAGGAGAACAAAAGAGATGCCATATCACCGTTATTTCTTATAGCTGAGTAATATTCCATGGTATACATATACCACATTTTGCTAATCCATTCATGAATTGATGGGCATTTGGGTTGTTTCCACATCTTTGCAATTGTGAATTGTGCTGCTGTAAACATTCGGGTGCAGGTGTCTTTGTTATAGAATGACTTTTGTTCTTTTGGGTAGATGCCCAATAATGGGATTGCTGGATCGAATGGTAGGTCTACTTGAATCTGTTTAAGGTATCTCCATATTGCTTTCCACAGGGGTTGCACTAGTTTACAGTCCCACCAGCAGTGTGTGAGTGTTCCTGTGTCTCCGCATCCATGCCAACATGTATTGTTTTGGGACTTTTTGATAAAGGCCATTCTCACTGGAGTTAAGTGGTATCTCATTGTGGTTTTGATTTGCATTTCCCTGACGATTAGAGATGTTGAACATTTTTTCATATGTTTGTTAGCCATTCTTATATCTTCTTTTCTTCTGCTATCTTTGGCTTATTCTTTTTCTAGTTCCTTGAGGTGTGACTTTAGGTTGTGAATTTGTGATGTTTCTGTCTTTTTGATGTAAGCATTTAAGGCTGAATACCACCCCCAACCCCGCTGCCAACACTGCTTTTGCTATATCACATAGATTTTGGATGCTTGTGTCATGTTTGGCATTCAGTTTGAATACTCTTTTGATTTCCTTCTTAATTTCATTATTGACCCAATGATCATTCAGCAGCAAGTTGTTTAATTTTCATGACTTCGTGTAGATTTGAGGTTTTCTCTTGGAATTGATTTCTAGTTTTATTACAGAATTAC
Organism: Lemur catta; assembly: GCF_020740605.2. NCBI lineage: Eukaryota > Metazoa > Chordata > Mammalia > Primates > Lemuridae > Lemur > Lemur catta. Next base: position 59,004,983 of record NC_059130.1, read on the forward strand.
CATGTGATTTAAGAAGATACATGGTATCATTATATAATAACTGTCTTTACCTTTTTTTTACCATTGTTTATTTAAAGTCTATTTTATCTGATATAAGAATAGCTACTCCTGCTTGCTTTTTGGTTCCATTCATGTGTAATATTTTTTCCTATCCCTTTACTTTGAGTCTATGAGAATCCTTGCAACTTATGGGTTTCTTGGAAACAGCATATAATTGGGTTGTGTTTTTTCATCCATTCAGCCAGCCTATATCTTTTAAGTGGAGCATTAAGACTATTTACATTCAATGTATTGATATGTGAGATACTGTTCTGTTTCTCATGTTGAATGATACCTAGTTGCTTTGTTTTCTCTGTTCTGTTACTCTTTTATAAGCTAGTTTTTCTTATTTTTTGTAGAGACTGAGTCTCACTATGTTGCTCATGCTGGTCTCGAACTCCTAGCCTCAAGCAATCCTCCCGCCTTGGCCTCTCAAAGTGTGATTTATTGATTTCTGAAAGCAGTTATTGAGGTCTCTTCATTAGTGTTAACTTCTCCACCACTTAATTTTGGAGGTTACATATTTTGAAAATATATTCTTAGATACATTAAGGTTCATGACTCTTATTTTCTTTATGGATCACACATTTTATTTCTTTTTGTATTGGTTCTAGAGTCAGTAGCAACCTTTAACCCTGCCTGCTTTCCTGGCCACAGTTCCTGTATTTACTCATTTATCTTCCAACCAAATGTTGCTGCTGTCAGATACCCAGCACAAGTAGAGGAGTAGGAAGACCTTTTGACTCCTTTTCTCAGTTAGTCAACCTGATGCTATCCTGCCCCTTTAATCTCTTGATTTCGGAGTTTGACACTTCCTTGAGATCATGTATTTGGACATCTGCAGCAGCTTTTTTCTTTGCATATTTTCAGCCCTAGTTTCCTGTCTCAAATCATAAAATTTTGGTCCACTGATGATGTTTACTTGTTTTCCAGTATTCTTATTATAATTAAATAGCTTTCTTCTCTCTTTCTGTTTCTCCCCACCTTCCCCACATGGGAATAGTGAAACAAGTATATGTCATTCAGCCATCTTGATCCAATATGCACTAGCTTCTTGGAGAGCTTTAGCAACTTTTCTTGTTTTCAGTTTTAGCATGAGCTGAGTAGTTACATTCCAGTCTAAATTATTCACCTTGGCAATAACTGAAATCTTATAATTCTTTAAAATTGATTTTCTACAGTTCTTTATTCAGACTGAAACTCTATCTTTTTTTTTTTTTTTTTATTTCAGCTCTTCATGGGGGTACAAAAGCTCAGGTTATATACATTGTCCATGTCCCGCCCATCCCCCTGAGTCAGAGCCTCAAGCGTGTCCATTCTCCAGACAGTGCACCTGGCACTCACCATGTAGTCATACCTCCATCCCCTCCCCCAACCCCCCACGTCCCCGAGTCAGCACCTTCAAGCATGACCATTCCCCAGACGGTGAAACTTGATCTTAACCGAATGATTCTAAATTTAACGATCAGTGGTTAATAATTGCAATATCAACTTTTTTAGAGCTGAGACTTTAAAGGAGTCATCAAGTATAGTGAAGCAGTATGATCAGATAGGAAATACTCTACATTTAGGATCAAGAGACCTGGTTATAGTACCTGGTTAATGTGAAATTTGTCAATCACGTTTGTGTTCTGTGCCTTAATTTGCTCATCTCCTATTTGTTTTGAGACTCAAATAGGAGAGTTGATGTGGAATCTTTTTGATAACATGAACTATGGGACATTTTAGGATCTTTATTTTTGCCTTTTCCAATTGTCTGAGTCATCTTTTCAGTAGGTTTTGGTCATTTAATGATTAGCCTTTAATTTATATGGTTTCCCCATCTATAAAATACCAATAATGAGAGTAATCACAGAGTGATTATTACACATAAATTGTCAACCATTGCTGTTTTAATAGCTATAACCAGGACAAAAACTATATTTATCAAAGCATCCGTAATGAACAATGAGTATGGAGTTCCCCTGGATCCCATAGTGACAATGTCAAAAATCCTCAGACAGCACACTCTAATATTCAGTGACACACATCTACCACAAACTTTGACAGATATAAACGACATTTCCAATAAATTGCTATGGACCAGCAGGATTCTGACAACAGAAAGTATTTCTTTTAATATTTTTTTTTTGCCTTTTTTGCTCTGCTTCATCCATGTTAAGAATAAAGTATTTCTTTTAATGTGATTAAGTATAGTCATATCAGAAATAAATCAAAAAGACATTTTTGTGGGACTTTTGTGGTTCAGAAGAAAAATAAAGACAAAAGTTGGGGTGTTATTTTTTGTTTTCCCATTTCAGACTAGGTAGAATTTCAACCATGAAAAATCTAAAGGTAACAATTTAAATAGAAGGAGTACAAGTTTACTGATTTAAACAATTGTCTATTTTCTTTCTCACTAATATTTGTTTTTTAGGGACATTTAGGATTGATGGGACCTGATGGAGAACCAGGAATTCCAGGATATAGGGTAATTATTTCTAATTGAAAAAATGTGTACAGTATATATTTACATGAAAACATTATATTAAAGGTTATAGCCTAAATATACAAATTATGATGAAATCTCTCTGATAAACCTTTCTAACATATTTAGGCCTCATCCTCCCATAGAGTGAATCCTATTTTTCATTTCCGAATAGTGTAATATCTAATACCATGGACTTGAAGGCATTAGTGCATATACAAATGATATAGGGAGTATCTGCTTGTCCTCTTGTAGGGCCATCAAGGTCAGCCAGGACTCTCTGGATTGCCAGGACCTAAAGGAGAAAAGGTGTGTATATACTGGCTTTTTAATCCTAAAGTAAAACATTGAATTAGTGAATTCTTTCTGAAAGAATGCATGCAAGCATTTTTAAGAAATAAAAGAAGTGCTTTTCAAATTGAAAACTTTACAGATTCTAGAAGAAAAATAATAAATATCAAGTAACGAAAATTGAAATAAATTATTAAAATATCTTCCATGGACTGTTTCAAGATTGAGGTGAAATAATATATGTGAAAGTTCTTTGCAATCTGTAGAGCTTTGTAAAAGTAAAATTAATTACTTAAGAGATTGTAAGGCTCTAGATTAAATGACTAATTATAGTACATTTATATCAAATTTTTAAAATTATTTTAGAGACTAGGTCTCACTCTATTGCCCAAGATGGACTCAAATTCCCTGGTTCATTTGATCCTCCTGCTCAGCTTCCCAAGTAGCTGCCACCACACCTAACTCATTTATATTAAAATTTTTCGATGATTTAGGAATAATTACAAAAGTCCTCTTGATTTATAATATCATTGAAAACCTGATATTCTGAGAAAATCCCTAAGCTGTGTTTTGTGTAATTAAAGCACACTGACACTCCCAAGAAGAATCCTAATTGAATTACAACTCTGTATAAAATATCATATGCTTAGTTTCTTGGGTAAAAGTTTTCCATTTGAAAGAGATAAAATCTAATTGTGTTATTTCCTAACATATTAAAAAGTAATAGTTTGTATATTTTTGAACATTAATTTGTTAATTTAGTTGTGTTTATAAATCATTATTTTCATTTTAGGGCTACCCAGGAGAAGATAGTACAGTCCTAGGACCACCTGGGCCTCGAGGTGAACCAGTAGGTCTTTTTCTAAAATTATTTTGACCTTGCAAGACAAAATGCAGTTAGTATAATAAATTCACAGTACCACTCACATCTTTTCAAGTTTTATTTTGTTAGTTTTATCACATGGTTTGATAGGAGAGCGGTATTTGTGATCTCAAAATCTAAGTGATATGAAAGTCTTGGATATAAAAAATATGCAGATCAAGATCCCTCAGATAATAAATAGGTTTAATATAGTGACTACCCAGATCTAACTTTCATCACTGAGTGAGTGATAACTTTTACAAAGATTATAAAAAAATTATATAGGGCAGATATTTCTTTAATTATCAAATTTAGATTTATTTCTATCTCATTTATATACTTTTTATAACATGTCACACACAGTTGCCAGATGATTTCAAAAACTTTTAGCCACTTATTAGAACCAATAACCTTTAAAGATCACTGATCTATAGTCTTATAATTAAGCATTTTAAGGGCTAACTATAACTATGGTTTTTGAAAAGTAGCTACTATAGCTTTGATTATCTGAATAACCATCTCTATGTTCATGTTTGCCTGTAACACTGTCTAGAGAACATACGTAAATTAAATGGGTCAAACAAAAATGTTTAGTTCACAGAAATAAATATAATTAGTTATATTTTCCATTTTTCACATAGTATCATATAGGTTAAAAGAATTCTAAGGCACAAGGATCAGAATATGTAGTCATTCCTGATATTTTGATCTCATTTTTTGGAGATGATTGAAAATTATACTTTGAGAAATAGGAAAAATTCTAAAATTTTTCTGCTTAAATCAAGCCATCTCATACAGAAATGAATTTGTCTGAATGAATCCGTAAGTTTCATTATTAAATATATCCTAGTCTCTCTAAACCACTAAGAGAGGGAAATATATGGAAACAATGTAAAAATTTAAAAGCAAATGGAAAAAAAATTGACAAAAGGAGCATAGCAGTGCTTGTTTATCTCAGATTCAGGTATGCCAGGATTAAAGAATGTCAGCCGAACTATAATAAATCCATTAAAAATCTCACACAACAATGGTAGTTTTATTCAGTAGACATGGTACAGGTATGAAATTTAAACCAAGAATAGTCTAAATAATTAAAGCAAAGTCAGAGATTGTTGTATTTATATTATGTTTATTAATTTCATCCATGTAGGAGTAAGTTAAAATTTATCAATTAATGCTCCATAATAAATTCTGTTTTGCCAACTAACTTCAATTTAAGTTTCGGTTCAGACAGTAGGTCCTAATATGCAATAACTGATATTTCAAGCTCATTTTAGTGTTGATATTTTGAATAGTTTATCATAAAAAATTTTATATTAGAAATGTTTAGAAAAAATTTGTAGGTATGAGTTTATTGGGCTAGTTTTTGCCTTAAAGATTAAAGTTAACAAGTGCAGTTTTTATTATGTTAATTTATGCCTTGAGAATTAAAAATTCCACAGGTTAAAGAATAAGTAATAGAAGTTTTGATGAAGAATGATAAAGTGGGATAAACTATTAAATACTTTTTGAAAGATAATTTAAATATAGTGTTATATAATTAATGGAATTAAGTAAGTAGCTGAACAATCCTGCTTAAATCTTTTTCAGTCATTTTAACATTAAATAAAAATGCAAGTTATTTTGGCGTATTTATAACATACTGCACTTTCCTAAAAATTTATAATTTTTTAATTGGACTCCATTTCTTCAATATTTTTTCTAGCAGAATCATTATGAAATTCTCTTTATATAATTGAGTGCTTAGCATATTTTGATCACGTTCTTAGTATCACTGAAATTCAATATTTTGAAATTATTTAGTGGGACTAAAAAATTATTATACATTTTTTTTATATTTTTGGTAAAGAATAAATCACACTAAATCTGGATTCCTGAATACTTAGATCCAGCTGTGAAATTGATTGATTTTGTGTGTGGTCTCTGTAGGGTCCAATGGGGGAACAAGGAGAGAGAGGAGAGCCTGGAGCAGAGGGATATAAGGTAATTACTGCAACTTATATACCTTGCTTCTGAATTTTAATAGGCTTCTCTGTGGTTCTACTCAGTTTCAAATGAGAATAAGCATCATTGACATAGCTATTAATAGACCTGTCTCATTTTTTAATCCTAGAAGAAGCCTAGCTCTACTTTCTGTTCCTTCTCTCTAGAATTTTCTTTGTCTCTTCCCACTGCTGCTTTTTCTCCATTGTTATTCAGATCTCAGCTGAAATGTTACCTCCTGAGAGACCTTCTCTAACTGCCCTAAAATAGATCTTCAGCCATCGCTTTGGATCACACTACTTGATTTCCTTTATGACATTTTTTGCTATATTATCACCTTTTTATACATTTGTTTCTTTGTTTATTGTCTGTCTTCCTCCACCAAAATGTAAGGTCCATGAGAATAAAATCTTGTCTCTGTTTTTCATCATTATATCCCCAATTTTTAGAATGCTAAGTTCCTGGTATATAGTAAGAATTCAATAGAGTTGTCAAATGGATGGATAAATGCCATTATACTGTCAAGATTTAAGTCAGTTCTTATTCTTTTCCATTCCTTAGAAAGATTTTATAAGACCAACTTCATCAACTACAATTATATTAGACTATGTGTAGAACTTATTCAATGTTATTTTTTAGAATCACATTTGTGTTGAGGATGTTCTGTATTCTTGCCCTATATCTTTTCCCTCACTATTTACAGTGTCAGTTGCTAAACAAAATGGTCATCTGCTAACTCTGTGCCTATAGTTCCTGTCTTATTCCTTCCCTCATAACATTCTCTGACTGCCTACAACATTATGTAATGTTTATTTACATAAATCCTGTCCTTTATAATCTCTCGCAAACTCCCTTTTCTTCTGACTGTAGCAGTAATCTTGCCCTCTTCTGTACTCCTATAATAATATTGCTTATATAAGTCATTCAACACAAATATTTTACCATTTTGTGTTGCTAACTTTTTTCTGCTAATTGTTCTTTAATGAGCAGGTGTCCTAACTCCCCAGTGTGAATGTGATTTCTTTCTTTCTTTCTTGTACAATAACTAGTTATGAGCCCTGTGCGTACTAGGCTTCAAATAATGAATTAATGGGTTCATTGATTTGATACATCTCTCTGGATCATTGTCTAGATCCAGTGTTATAGAAAATGTTCCAGAACATTTTCATCATTTCCAAAAGGAAGCCCCATTCCCATTAAGCACTCTCTATTCCTTCCTTCCAGCCACTGGCAACCACTATTTCTTATGCCTCTATGGATTTATGCATTCTGGATATTTCATGTGAATGGCATCATCTAATATATAGCCTTTTGTGTCTGGTTTCTTTCATTTAGCATAATGTTTTAGAGGTTCATCTGTGTTGTAGAATGTATCAGTATTTCATTCTCTTTTATATTTAAGTAATGACTAAGCTTCTTAAAAACACTTTTACAGTCACAAACATCTTTATAATTGTGGTGAACTCATGATTATACTGTAGGAGAGAAAAATGGAATGGATAATGCATATTTTGCTTCTTTTGATTGTGAATTATTGGAAATTTTTTTTAAAATTCTTCTCACTAGCCTTTTTTCTTTTTGTTCTCGAAAAAACTTAGAATGACAAAAGTCAAATGTCTTGCTCATCATTATTAATAAATATTTATATATACTGTCACACTTTATGTGTTATGTATGATAAAATTTCTACAAATTCTGTCTTGGTCATTCAACATATATTGCGTGTCTGCCACAGGCCAGAAGTAGAGCTAGGTACCATGGATATAACACTGGACACCCAAAACACAGTCCCTGTGCCTGTGGACATCACATATATGAGACATACCGAATAAGAACATTTCATCAGTATAAAAATAGACATAGTAAATCATAGCAGTAAAATATGTACAATTATGACATGTCAACTAAAAATAAAAGGAAAAACAATTATGACTGTCATCTTGCAAAACTATACATCACATAGGTCAAGATAAATTAATTTTAGGCTTGAAAGAGCCAGAGCATGGAGGGAATAAGCATATTATCCTATCAACATCCACTTTTTAAAGGTATGAACAGAAACACATGGATACCCAAGATTAAGTCAAGCTAAACCTATACAAGACAAAGTTCCAGAAATACATGGAATAAATTATGCTGTATCTCAAACTCCATTTTACATAGGTTTGGCAAAGGTCATAGAATTTTTTACACACAATAAATAACTAAATCCCAACTTGGCCTTCACTCCTTAACATCAAACATACATATCCAAATAGCTATTGGACATCATCACCACAGACACCTCAAACTCAGTATGTCCCAAACCATAGATAGTATCTCATCCTTTACAAATTTGACCTGATTCTCCTCTTATTATATTCTCATTTCAGTGAATAATATCACCACCCACTGGGATATCCAAGCCAATAAATGAATTCTCTCTTTTCTCTGCCTCTCCCTCCCTCTCACTGCTCCACCCCACCCGACACACACTCACCTCTCACATTCCGTTGGTCACTTCTTTTGATTCTTAAATATTTCTGGAATCTAGCTACTTTGCCCTACTTTATTCCAGGCTCTCATTATTTTTTGTCTGAATTATTTTCATAGCTTCCTAACTAGACACCCTGTCCGCAGTCACAGCTCTCTCTGATCCATATTCTGCTTAGCATGTTCTGTCAGATGAACCTCTATTTCCCATGCTGTTCCTTCTGCCAAAATGTCCTCACTTAACCACTTGGACCACCCATCCTTCAAGATTGTGCTTATCATCACTTCCCTTATAAAATCCTCTCCAAGCTTCCTTTTACCATCCAACTCACCCCATCACTAATATTATCCAGCAAATTCCATCTAGTTTCCATAACCTGTTCTACATAACTTTATAGTAACATTTACTATAGCATATTCAATTTTTACCACTACAGAACTATGGTTATTGTTAATTTTTATTGAGATATAATGGACCAGAGTAACTGTAATGAAACTCCTAGAAAACAGATCTGTCTTGGTGAGATTTGAGTTCAAATTTCACAAAGCCAAGAGAGGCAGCTGGCTAATCTATGATCATTCTGAAAAAAATCTCTGTAAACCTAAAGACAGGGTGGTAACAAAGCCATAATTTGCCATGATAGTTCTGAGTTTTGTAGTTTTCTCATATGCTCACTCTCACTTTACTTTGCAACTCCAACTTTTCACCAGCCACTTCTCTCCTGAATCCTGTTTGATAAGTGACCTAGGAGTTGTCGTATTTACTTGTACCAGGTTCCCTCTTAATTGACCTGATTCTGTTATCTGCTGACTCTGCTGGTGTTTTGCTAAGGGTCATATGCGGTAATGATTTTATCTTTAATGTGGCCATGTGCTATACAGAAAGCTTTCCAAACTAGCCTTTCTCTCTTGCCACGGTTCACTTCCTAAAACAGGATTCATTTCCTTTCTCAGGAAGTTGAAACTTAAAACCATAAACATTTGCCTCACAGAATGCAAATAAAGAAGCCTTCAACTGACCTTCCTGTGAGAATAAATATTGTTAGCCTATATATGCAATCATGTCTTTGCCTAGCCCAGGAAAAGGAGAGGAAAACTATCTTTCCAAAGGCATTCTTCCTTTAATATACAGAGAGTAGGAAGGAAGGAATCTGAGTGAAGAGCAAGGAAGGGGATAAAGAGATTATATGTGGAATTCTTCCTGCATAACTCTCACCTGACATGCTCCTGAGTTGTTGCTAGTTTCTGTTTACACACTTGAAAAGGGAAATGTGGTAGGTCAGCATTCCTTCTCAGGAGAGCTGAGGTGATGACAGATTGCTGAATGTCAAAGCCATTTGATTTTTTATATAGTAACTGCTCCCAGTCTTCAGCCCAGTAAATCTACTATCCAAGCAACTGTGAACTTAATTTGTAAAAGTGGAGACCATAGTATACTTTCATAGGGGGAATAGGTTGAAAAAATAAATTTATTCTCAAGCTCTTTATTCCTTTGGTTATTGACTGTATTAGTCTTCTGAGGCTACTGTAACACACTACCACAAAATGGGTGGCTTAGAACAACAGAAATTTATTCTCAGTTCTAGAGACCAAAAATTCAAAATCAAGGTGTCAGTGGGGTCACACTCCTTCTAGAGACTCTAAGGGAGAATCTTTCCCTGCCTCTTCCTATTTCTGGTGGCTGTCAGCATTCCTTATGGCTATGTCACTCCAATCTCTGCCTTTGGCCTTTTCCTCTGTTGTTTATGTCAGTCTCCCTCTATGTCTCTTATAAGGCCCCCTATGTGGGATTTATGGCCCATGTTGATAATACTGGATAATCTCATCTTGAGATCCTTAACTTAATGACATCTGCAAAGACCTTTTTTCCAAATAAGGTCACATTCACAGATTCTGAGGATTAGGACAGAGACACATCTTTTGGGAGGCCACCATTCAACTCGCTACATTAACTCATGTTAAAAAAAAAACCACCCTATACATGTTCTCAGTCATCATAATATCCAGCAGCTATTATGTTGTATCCTATTTCCAAGAAAAATCATAATCTCTATGATACATAAATTGAGTTTTGCAACATTTTGCTACCATTTTAAGTAATAGTATCCTAGTCTCTTAAATTATATCTCTGCTTACTCTAATAATATAATCTTTTCCATTCCTAGGGTCATGTGGGTGTACCAGGATTAAGAGGTGCCACTGGACAACAAGGAGCCCCAGTATGTTTTGAAATCATTCTTTGTAATTCTGGCATTTTTAAAAAATTAACATTGATATAACTTATTTGGTCTCTGCTTCATATATGATTTCTGTTTTGGTTCCAATTAAAGGGCGAGCCAGGTGACCAGGGTGAACAAGGACTAAAAGGAGAGAAAGGATCTGAAGTAAGTTGACATTGTTTAAGACAATTTGAAATTTATTGTTAGCTTAGACAGTAAGGGCACAAGGAATTGCTATTGTAAGTCAAATGATCATTCATCCCTCCAGAAAAGGGATCACTTTAGGCCTCTAAATAGAGTGTTTATCAGTAATTGTGCTGAAACATAATTATTGATTGAGTCATATGTTTTTACTGTCATCCAAATTTTCCTTTACCACCAGTCTATTCTGGCTTTGTGAAAATTGCCTAAGGTTTTCCCAAACTTAGTCTCTTCTTGAGGTTTCAAACAGAAATACCAACAAGCCTTAAAAACAGCATTGTAGAGAAAAACATATCAATCAAACCTATATAGTTGTTTTAGAAGGTGTTAAAGAAAAAAATTATCCAGTGATATTTGTTAAAGCATGATAATATTCAGGACTATTGTGACAGGTACAGAAATCACTGCAATGGAATTTTGCAATGGGAAAGAGAGACTGGGCTCAAATCTGAATATAGCAGGGGGCAAGTGGGAATTTATAGCCTAGGAGCAGAGCAGGTATCAGTGAATAGAAAATTACTCAGAGAAAACATCATGGGTAGGGGAAATTCTGGTTAAACCAACCTAACAAGATTCTTGTTGACGACAGGACAGGATGATCAGACATCACCTGGGGAATGGTAGAGGATTAGATATCAGATATCGAGGGTGATCAAGTATCAAGGGTAGGAGTTCTTGCTAAACTGATGTAGCAGGGTTCTTTGCTAAAACTGGATTTTACAAGGAAGTGCACAGATGGGCCTAAGAGAAGGTTTGGGAGCCTGACTAAAGTCTGGCCAAGCAAAGAATCTTTGTCACAGGGTGAGGGTGGAGATAGTAATTTGCCGATGAGATGCAGACTCATAATTGGTTTAAAAGATATTTTTCCTTAAGAAAAATTAATTATTTGTTTTCAAGCAAATGAAAACTTTGTTGGTTTATTGAATTTAGCTTTCTCTTTTCCTATGCACTGATAAACGTTGCCTCAACCTTAGTAACTTAGTAACTGGCTTTGTCATTTGCACCTCCAGTTAATTTTCCTGCTTTTCATGGCATTCTGATGTGCTATTGATTTTAAATGAAATTCTCAAGAAAATGGACTGTAGTTTAATAATAAATTAGATGAGGATGGGTAAAATGTAATGAATTTGAGATCATGTTTCTCCTAATTTGTTGATTAGTCAGTCTTCAACCATACTTGCGTTTCCCACTTGGTGGGAGTAAGTAATAAAATGGAGTGGAATCAGGTATATTAACTAGACATTCACTCATCTAGCAGCCATTTTGAATAGTCTTGGCATCTACTCAGTAACTTCCTGTCAGGTTCATTAAGAAATAAGAAATAAAAATATTCCATGTTAGGCAAGCCTGAACAAGAAAACATATAGAGAAATAAAATAGCTGCCACATTTATTTAGAATTTTTAATATACAAATTAGAAAAAGCCATGGAAAAAACTGTGAACCTAGAGCACTGCTACAGCTGTCAGGCTGCTTCCTTATGTTCTCATTAAGTGCCTGAGAATCCAAGTATTCTCCAAGGTTTTATCCTAAAATGTTTAATTTTTTACAATTAATACTTTAATATTTACAAGTTTTATTTTTCCTCTTTGACATATATCAGGAGGAAGAAATTTTCTGATGCTTATATATGTTAAAAGTATGCTAATGAAAATCAAATACTCTTACTAGACAACTGCCTCTCCAGCCTGCATGGTCAGCTGTCCCTGGGTGTTAGAGCTGAAAGGTACTAAGTCATAGTTAAAATTCTATATAATTCAGGGGAACTAGCTCTTTCCTACTTTGGTCAATGTTGGCAAACAACCCAAGCACATATTAAAAAGTGTCTTAGAATTTGAAATAGTATTAATTGCTATAAGAAAAACCATTGGCTGGGCGCGGTGGCTCACACCTGTAATCCTAGCACTCTGGGAGGCCAAGGCAGGAGGATCATTTGAGCTCAGGAGTTCAAGACCAGCCTGAGCAAGAGCAAGACCCCGTCTCTACTAAAAATAGAAAGAAATTATCTGGACAACTAAAAATATATGGAAAAAATTAGCTCAGCATGGTGGCGCATGCTTGTAGTCCCAGCTATCCGGGAGGCTGAGGCAGGAGGATCACTTGAGCCCAGGAGTTTGAGGCTGCTGTGAGCTAGGCTGACACCACGGCACTCTAGCCCGGGCAACAGAGTGAGACTCCGTCTCAAAAATAAAAAAGAAAAAAAAGAAAAAAAAAAAAAGAAAAACTATTGACTGTGTATGATTCACTAGGGACACCTTCAGTGGTCAGATGAGCCCTGTCCAATTGCTATCATCCTGTTTTTGCAAAGCTTTAAAGTTTTTTTTTGTTTGTTTGTTTGTTTTAGATTTGAAAATGGCCCTTTAAAATCATCTGAATAACCCTCTCATTTTTCAGTTGAAAAAATTTAAATCCGAGGGAGATTATGAGTTACATAACATCATAGAACTAATTAGCAGCAGAACCAACACTAGAAACTTTATTTCCTGGCTCCTATTATTATATAAAAGCCTTCTATTATTTTTAAATCTTTTGTAAATTAAGTGAAATATGATTGATTTTACTAAATCAACTAATTCATTTATTGGGCAACTATAAAGAAAAAGAGCAAGTCAAAACCAATTACAGAACCAGTACTTTTTTAAAAAGACTTTTGTAATGCAAATATGAGTGAACTGTCCTATAATGGCTTTCAAAGACCAAGACTCAAGCCAAAAATCTCCCAAAACTAAATTCCAGATTTTAGTGAATTGAAATTTCTTAGTTAAAAAGAGAATACTTCTTGCTTAACTCTCTAAATCTATGTTTGCTTTATAAAGCTGCTCTCTCAAAAGAAGTTAGAACCAGCAAAGAATTGCAATAATGGTCCTTCAGCTTCATTTAAACAAAACAAACAGAGTTTGGACTATCATGGTATATTTTAAAATTTCCCTTATCAAAAGAACTAGACTACTTTATCTAGTAGTCTGAACAGAAGGCTCTTTGAATGAATCTGATTTCAAATGGGCCACTCTATATATTTTTCAATGCTACTAAGGCAAAAGAGAAAGTGCAATTTTATACCTACTCTAAAGACTAAGTAAAATTCATTTGCCTTTCCTATTATGAGAACAGAAAAGTCTATTTATTGATTTATGAAGTACTTATATTTAAATAAAATAATATGACTAAGTTAAGTTTGAAGTAACGTAGAATACTTCTACCTTTATCGTATTTGAATTTGGGGAATTGATTGAAAATTGACTTCTTTTTCCTTCTTATGGTACCAACTCAATCAATCATCTACTAACAACTTTTATTACAACATGTTTTCTTTGCCTTTGGTCCAGTCTGTAATTTCCTACTGAACAGACCACCTCTGTGTAGGACTAATGTTTAGTAATGTTTAGCTCTTGGTTTAGTTATATGACTATCCAGTAATTCCAACTTTGAGTTTTTTTTAAATGCACAAATTCAAAAAGGCACTGTCTTAGTCATTTTGAGCTTCTATAACAAAGTATCATAGATTAGGTAGTTTATAAACAACAGAAATTTATTTGTCAAGGTTCCGGAGGCTGAAAGTCCAAGATAGAGTACCAGCATGGGTAGGTTCTGTAAGGGTCCTCCTCCATGTTTCAGACTGCTGGCTTCTCATTGTGTCCTCACATGGCTGAAATAAAGAGCTCTCTGGGGTCCCTTTCATAAGAGCACTAATCCCATTCATGCAGGCTCCACCTTCATGACCTCATTATCTCCAGAAGCCCTCACCTCCTAATACCATTAGACATTACCATTACTGTTAGGATTTCAACATATGAATTTGGGGGCACAGAAACATTCAGTTCATAACAGGTAACAGTGTTCTATACTTAGATAATCATACGTATTTAAAACCTCCATAGTAGAACTATGGTTTTTCTAGCTGGCCTATGTTCTTTTAGTTAGGGTGACAATAATTGTAATAAGGAAATCTTTCCTGGACCAAAAGTGTAAGAACAGCAGAGACCATAGTCTTACTTGTTAAACACTTGTAGTGTTCAATAGATTTTGCCATAATTCTCCTACTATAATTAACAAAATATACTGTTAAAATATTTTTCATATTCATAATTTTTCTTTAGTGTTATTCTGTTGTGAGCTGCTGCTTCCTGATGCCCATCCAAGTCTGAATAACTTTCTAGTTTTCATGATAATAGCCCAATAGATGTAGATTTCAAGATACAATCTTTAACTTTTTCTGAAATAATCCCTCACAAAATGTTCACCCAAAAATGTAATTGATTTGTGATAATATGTAAATCTCTTTGTTTTTATTTTGTTATTTGAATGGTTGGAATAAGACATATACATGTATGATATACCATAATAAAAATATACATTTGTTTATGTTCTTTATAATAAAACTCAACATCAGTCCTGACTGCCCATCCTTCCTGGTGGTGGGATCCTACTTGGTGGAAATCTAATCAACTGACTGCCTTTAACCCCATCCACTCAAATACCCTGCGTTTGATTTAGAGTTTTCCCCATTCACTCTCCTCAAGTTTGCAGTTACAATCTGGGTGGCAGCGATGGGGAAGGGGAGTGGGAAGTGGGTTTAGTCTTCAGTCATCATCTATTCACAGTGGCATCCACTGAAACGCACATCATCCTTTTTGGCCCCCAGTTACCATCGTCCCACCATGTTAGTATCTATCTACCTTAGCCCTCCTGGCAGAAGTTCTTTGACCTATGCTGGCATGTACAGCTATTTTCTCATCTCAAGTGCAAGGTCTCCTCAACTCTCTGGGCCTTATTCTTCTGTTCTTGGCCACTTGGAAATAACATTCTGCTGCTCCCCACACCATGCAGGGCAATTGGGGGACTCAGAGAAACTTTCTTAAGCCCACTGTCCTATGTATCTCATGCAGAAATTTCTACTCTATTGCTGACACTCAGTGTACCTTATGTGGAATTAGACAACATCTGTGTGCCCAGAACCCCAAACTTGGAGTATTAATGATGCTACCCATGCCAGGACTAGAGGGCAGGATAGGGCAAAGATCCTCAGAGATCCCTGTCAGCATCCAACAGTCTTGCTTCTCTTCTACTCCTCCTCTTCCCTTTCCCCAACTTGAAGATCTTTATATCCCCTTACATAGGAAAAACTCTCTTCCATTATTATTATTATTCTAAATCTGTTATTTATGGCATAAATTTTATGACTGTGAGTCCTTTATAAGCTTGGTTTTTGATACTCAAAGATAGACTTTTTAATATTTAAGGGTCAGGCTTTTGTATTTGAAAAGAATGATTTTGAAACTGAAAATGTATTACCCCCATCATGAGTTTCACTGAACTATTTTGAAATTCATAAGCCAAGGAAAAGTATATTTTGAAAATCAAAAGTGTAGAACAGATATATCTCTTTGCATTATTGTGAAGAAAATACCACCCTGGTTAACATATTTGAATATTATCATGATTTGTGTGCTATTTAATTAATGCTATTCAAGATGACTGAAATCAGACCTATTTTCACTATTTAAAATAATATTTATTTGCTTATTTTACTTTTTTATTGTGTTCTGAAAGACATATTTTACTATAGAGATCATATGTTCCAGAACTTATACATACTTCAGTTAAACCCAGGTCACCAACTATCCCATTTTCTGGTTTCCTCACCTTTAGAAAGACTTTGCATTAGTGACTGTTAGAGTAAGTATTATAAAATAATTTTCAGAGTTGGAGGTAGAACCCTTGATCCATATATCTCCCCAGTATCAAATTCTAACAAAGTTGGATTTTTATCTTTTACAGAAAATGTTCTTTTAGTCTGTGATAATATATGCTACTTCTTCCTAAAACGGTTAAGCTCATTTTCAGAAACTGTGACATCTTCTGAAGTTGCCTCTTTTGTTGTTTTTGTTCAGTTGAATCTTTAGCACAATTTGTCTTCATATTTTAATAACTTAACATCCCATTTTGGTGGAATTATCCTGTTTGTGAGAACTTCTCATGATTTCTGAGAAATGTGTCTGGTAATGACAATATGATTCTTTTTCTTACTTGTGAACCAGGTCACCTTTTCCACATTTTTCTTCTTAAAATACTTTCAGGATGTCATCAGAACAAGGGCATGATTTGCAAAGGCAAAGTTCCTAACTAGCCTGGCAGACCAGTTACTGCTGAATCAATTATGATTTAAGACATCTCACACATGGAAAAACAAACAGTTCCGTGGGAAATAAATATCTTTTCCTTGAGTCACAAGTATGTTGTTCTCTGTGCTTCCAGAGAAGCACATTTTCAGGCTATCGGTTCATGTCCCTCACTACACTGCAAGTGCCTTGCAAGCAAGAACTTTGCCTTTGCATTCCCAGCATATAACAGGATCCCTGATACATAATACTGAATGAATGTTTACTGAATTAAGTATTTAGACACTTTCAAAAGGAAACAGAGGCCATTCCTGAAAGTGGGGACATTTATTAAATAATCTATTCAGTTCCCTTTTAGAACTATGATTTAAATTCTAAAATTATAGAATTTGGAGGTAGAAGGAAATTCATAGATGAGCTGGTCAAATTCTCTCATTTTCAGATGAGGGTGACTCCCAGGAGGTAAATGGCAATCCCAGTGATATACAACTAGTTAGTGCCATAGCATCCAAGTCCCGGTGTTCTTTTCTATGGCTTCAGTTTAAGTAAATTTATTACAGTCAATTGACAACTGTGCTTCCCATTTTTAGGGTCAACAGGGGAAAAAAGGAGCTCCTGGTCCTTCTGGGAAGCCTGGAATTCCTGTAAGTAACAGGCCTCTTTCATCTTTCTTGCTTTTCTAAATAGAATTGGCAACTTCAGCAAGCAAAATGTTTGGGGCCAGTTATGTCACATTGGATAAAATCAATTTGTCTTGAAAAAAAAATTTAAGCCCATCCTGGAACACAGAGGGAACAAAATGTGACTATTATCTTAAAACCAAACTTGCTGTTTAAATATAAGTCCCTGCAATTGAAGGATGCTATTTTCCTGTGTTATGGAGCTCTCCCTGTGGACTCATCCTTCTCCCTGACAGTGAACCGCTGAAAAACAGGGAACTTGGAATCATGAATAAGTGAATTGTGACAAAGGTCAGAGATCCTCAAGCAAAATTAAAAAGACATGAGCTAGGATTTTAATTGGAAGACTCGGCCTCTCATTCTCCTGGCAAATAGAATAAAAAGTATTAGAAACCTTTTATAAAATCTTTTCATCACAACAAGATTTATCTTACCTTAGCCATCAGTTTCCTCTTCTGACCAGGCAGATATGTGTTGACTGACTTGTGAGCAAAGACTTCCTACTGGTGTCCCCTAGCCAAGGCTTAGATGCCTGCTGTGGGTGGCCTGTGTTGGTTCAAAAAATTAGAGAAAATGAATGTAAATTATAAGCACATTCAGATCAGAGATTCTTACAGATAAAATTCAGTTTCCCAAGAGTAGAATCAAAATGTTTAGATCTTTCTTCAGTCATATGATTATCTGCTTCAAAGTGGCAACAAAAAGAGCCATAATTTGTTTCTTGGAAAAATAACACAATAAAAGGTTTTGCAGATGGCGAATGACAGCTTGTATCCTAGCTGACAGGTGCATATAGCTGATCTTTTCTCCACAGCTGTATAAAGCATTGGCTGGCACAATGAGAAATACCAGAGAATTACGTGAAGGCTCAAAAAGTTACACAGTAACTTGCCAATTAGCTTAGTATCTCTGTTTAGGGAACTTTTAAAGATAGGTATCTGTTGAATCCAAATAGTAAATCATTAAGGAACATAGGAAACAGAGAAAAATTTGTCCTAGGACAAAGTATAAAAATGTAAAGTCCCCCCCTTAATAAATAAAAAAGGGTATTTGTCATTTCAACATCTGTCTAGCATCTCTCTATAATCCAAATACTTTTTAATTATCAAGGGACTTCCAGGCCCACCTGGACCAAAAGGCATGCAAGGATACCATGGAGCAGATGGCATTTCAGGAAACCCTGGAAAAGCTGGGCTACCAGGAAAACAGGGACTTCCTGTGAGTAGTATGAATATCTCTTTGCTCTTTATTTCTTATGCATAAGTGTCTCCTTGCTAGACCATAGTTACTTCTGCTGTCTTTCATAGCTTTGGCATTGGCTTAGATTAAGCCAATCATTTCTTTAATAGTTATTTTGGAATTGTATTTATGATTTCCAGGGAATGGCAATGGATATATTCTCTTGGGTATTTTATATCTAATAACCTGTAGTTTTATTAATTTATTCCATTTTATACATATAAAAGCTTGTAAAGAAGAACTATAAAGAAGTAAAATTTTAGGGGCTACATTACCTGGCTGTGCTCTGAGCTCATCAAAGGTTTTAAGCCTCTTTTGAAACATTTAGGTCTTGGCAGTAACTAAAGATAAGTTCTATCAAAAATAATTTTCCCTTTACTTTTATAGATCAGTATTTTACAAGAATTATATGAATGTTTCCTCTATGTCCATCTAGTGATGATGTAATATTATAGATTCACTTATTTTTATGCAAATTTCTGTGTTATTTGACCAGAAATTTAAACATCATATTTTTTCCTTCACTTAGCCATTTTTCCCTCTTTCCTTCCATAATATCATCCCAATCCAGTTATTTTGTTATCCTAGATTATGCTTTCACTCGAAACATTAGAAGAATAATTAACCACATACTTTTAAAACACAGTAAAATTTACCCTTTTACATTTCCACTATTTGGATATGGTTATCTGTTATTTGTTGTTCTTTAATAATATATCAATCCTAGTTGTTTATTCAAATCTAGTATGGTGCTATACCTAAATTCAAACCCAAATTAATATTCTTTTGAACTACGGTGAGTTATCTCATTTGTTGAAAAAAAAAACCTATGAAATTATGACCTAACGAATTTAATTATTTCAGAAATAAGTATCTAGTAAGAGTCTATCTGATAAGATGAATATTTTTAAGGATTCTTAACGTGGTTTCTATTTGTTTTGGAAGAAGAATGTCAGAACATCAGAGCATCAGGTTAAGGCCTAGAAAACTTTGACAGCCAGGCTGAGGTTTTCAATTAAAATAGGCATTTTTTTAGACTTCTGCTCATAGTATCAGTCTGATTAAAAGAGGTCTTTCATTTGAGATCACAGTCTTAATGGGAGCTCATGCACTGAGCCTGAATCTTCGTGTTATTCTCCTGGCTCACCATTTGATAGTCTGACAATGAGACTGTGAAATTATAGAAATGTAACAGTAAAACCTTTTGAATTGGTCTGAAGTTCTGCATTTTTATGGAGTAAATTTTACTGAGAAATGTGATAGTACATCTTTTCCTATTACTTTGAATATGATTTTGAAGAGTTCAAACAAGGAAAACTGCATTTGAAAATATGTTTCTTGCTGCTACATATAAGTTAATTATGGAGATGGCATATATGTAGATGTGCCCAGTAGTGACTATAGTTAATAATAATATATTATATAGTTACAAATAGCTGGAAGGATATTGAATATTCCCCAAAGAAATGACAAATGTTTGAGATGATGGATATGCTAATTACCCTGATCTGATCACTATACATTGTATGTATTAAAATATCACTAGGTGCCCCATGAATATATGTGAATATTATTTGTCAATCAAAAAAATGAAAAAAGTGAATTGTAAATACTAATCATGGCAAATAAATTTAATTACTTCATTAATATATTAGTAATAGTTATTGTTTAATAGGAATAGGAAGTCATTTTTTTCTCAGGCTAAAATACTACTAATTTAGATATTCCTTCCAGATATGTATAATAGAAACCAGTATCCTACATATATGTGTTTAACAAGAATGCAAGATATTTGGTATATGAGGTATCCATCAAAACATTAGTCGTCAGTTATTTTTTATGTCAGGTCATTTAATGGTTCATTGTGATAAGCAGCTTCTTTCTGGCAATATGTGATACATAAAGATCCTATAGGAAGGACTGAAAATTCCATGGAATGAAAACATTGATATGGATTATAAAATTATGAACTGTTCTCTAGTGCGTGAAAACTGCAGTGTGGCAACTGATTGTTATCTGCTTCTATTAATAGTTTCTAGCAAGAAAGTAGACATTTTCTAACAACTCTACATGGTACTTCAATAGTGAGGTAATAATTAAAGGACAATAATTTAATGGCTAAGTAAAGCCAACACAGAAAACACTAAATTAATGCAAATAAGATGCTGATTCCATTCAATGGCACTCTAAGCCTTATTCCTAGAATCTGTCACACTAGTTTTATTGACTGTGTGGGATTATGCATTATGCAAAAGATTATGCATGAAGTCAAACACCAGTTCTGTCTAGAATAGACAAGAATGAAGGGGACATAAGGCCAGATGATAAGGCTATAGGACTTTGGGATATTAGCCAGGGCTGTTTGATTGCAAACAGCAAAAATCTACTCTGGTTAACTTAAGCAGAAAACTGGGTTGCTTATACAATCATCAAAAAGGCTGGATATTGAGGGTCAGAAACCAGTCTGAAATTAAGGAGTGCTTGTTACAAGACACCCCAGGCAAGGAGCAGTCTAATTAGGATGCTACCAATGTCAGTGGCACCAGTTGACACTGCCACCATTGGACTCTCAGTGCCAGTGCTACTTCACTACATGTGATTTCTAAACTGTCATGCATCTTCATGCAACTTCAAGATTTGGAGACCTAAATGAGAGTGTCCAGTAATTTGAGCTAAGCCACCTGCCAGAGTCCCAGATGCCAAAGGAGAAAGAAAAAAAAATCTTTCAACTTTTGCTTTTTTATTAGCATTTTTCACCCCCTCTCTTTGTCTTTTACCCTAGGTACAGGTTAGGCTAATCATATTAATGAATTTATGGCATATTAGCCCCCAGATTTTGCATGTATGTACTCTTTGACTGATTTCCTTTAATCCCCCCTCTCATTCCCCTCTCCCTAAAATAGTCAACTATTTTATGTATTTTAGTGTATAATTTTATCTGAATGTGTTCTTCCAAAAACATACTGTTGTTTATAAATTCACCTTTAATTATGGGAATGATATTAGGCCATTCTGCTTTTTCACTGAGCACTAGGTTTCTAAAATTCATTCATATTGCTATAGGTACATCAGCTCTGTCTCTCCTAACTGATGTATAATTCTTCGTGCTATGTATCAACTACATTTTAATTACCAGAAGAACTTTCAGTAGGAGCAGCAAATCCATATCTAGAATATGTGTCTACCCCTGTGAGGACAATAGCATCTAGCTCCAACTGATAGCCTCAGAGAGCATTGCTATGTTGGGAGCTCAATGTTGGCCTCTGTTTTTGGCAGGTTTGGCAGTCACCAAGGGTGGTAGCCAAATCAGCCTTGGTGAAGAAAAGTTCACATTATTGGATTTCTGCCTATGGGCCCATTGAACAACCACCGTAATTACTGTAGGAAAAGGTTAACTGACATCCATTAAAGGTCCATCTTGTTTACCTGATTATTGAAAGCCTATTCTATAGAGGGTGCTCTCTGGTAAAAATTATGGAATATAATTGTCTTTACATTGACTCCATTTTGAGAGGTCCATCTAAATGCATCTTCCTCAGACCTACTCACCATTAATCTTTTAGTCTTATCATTGTGAAGTGCCTGGCCAACCAGCCAACCTGTTAGCCCCTACTCTCTGAATTAGTGTAGATCTGTATTCCAAGCCATCTCTCCATCAAACTATGTATATTGTCCCAAGTTCTGCCCACTGGAAAGAGTTCCCTTTACCGATATCTTTCAGGCTTTAATGCAGCAGCATCCACTTCTGGCTGATGTTGACAATCAATGCAGATCTATCCATAAATCAGGCCTGATCTTTTTTTCTCCTCCTTTAACTGGTAAATTCTCTAGGAAGGCTGAAGGAAGAATATCAAACAGTAGAAACAAGTATCATAGAAATCTGAATTGCCTGCCTGCCTTTGCATTTTTTCTGTGCTTTCTGCACCTTCTAGGTCCCAGTCTCAATATATGCCATTTCCATTTAAGAGTAGAATGCTGGGGTGCACATCCAATTTTATGGTTCGATGGATTACATACTACCCAGTTTATAATAGATTGGAGCATATAGCCATTTGATCTCCCAGAGTCATTCAGTTTCAACCAGAGCAAGCTCAGAGCTGCATTCCAAATAGGAAATTACATTTGACAGAGAGAGCATGACCTATCACCAAAATCTTGTGGATATAAGATGTGATTCTCTTATGGGAGACTACCAAAAGGCCCGCATAGCATTTCTACTGGCTACAGACCCTTCTGATGTTATTAGATCTGTACAGTCATAAGGCCAAATAGCAGTGGAGCTTATTACATAGCATCCCTAATCTACTGCAGAGCCTATTCTTGTTCTGGGTCCACTCAAAACTAGCACCTTGGCAGAGGACTTAAATAGATGTTTTTCCAAAGAAGATAGACAATGACCAATAATCCCCTGGAAAGATGTACAACATCATTATCATTAGGGAAATGCAAATCAAAACCATAATGAGATACCATTTCCCACACATTAGGATGCTATTATTAAAAAAAAAAACAACAGGCCAGGCGCAGTGGCTCATGCCTGTAATCCTAGCACTCTGGGAGGCCGAGGTGGGTGGATCGCTCAAGGTCAGGAGTTTGAGACCAGCCTGAGCAAGAGTGAGACCCCATCTCTACCAAAAATAGAAAGAAATGATTTGGACAGCTAAAAATCTATATAGAAAAAATTAGCCGGGCATGGTGGCACATGCCTGTAGTCCCAGCTACTCGGGAGGCTGAGGCAGTAGGATCGCTTAAGCCCAGGAGTTTGAGGTTGCTGTGAGCTAGGCTGATGCCACGGCACTCACTCTAGCCCGGGCGACAAAGCGAGACTCTGTCTCAAAAAAATAAAATTAAATTAAATTAAAAATAAAAATTAAAAAAAATAAAAATAAAAAATAAACAGTAAATAACAAGTGTTGGCAAGATGGTAGAGAAATTAAAATGCTAGTGCATTGCTGTTGGGAATATAAAAGGATGCACAAACTGAAAAACACTTCCTCACTATGTGCCACTATGGCACTTCCTCAAAATATTAAATACAGAACTATCATATAATCCAGCAATTCTACTTCAAGTATATGCCCCAAAGAATTGACAGCAGGGACTTACTTAAAAATATTTTTATTTTATTTTTAAATAACTTTTCTATATATTTAAAGTATACAATATGATGTTATAGGATACATATAGGTAGTAAAAAGGTTACTGTGGTGAAGCAAATTAACTTATCCATTATTAAATATACTTCCACACCAATGTTCATAGCAGTGTTATTCACAATAGCCAATAGGTGGAAACAACCCAAATGCCTTTCAGCCATTGAATGGGTAGACAACAGTGGCATAAACATACAATGGAATATTATTCAACCTTAAATAGGAGGGAAAGGCTGATGCCTACTACAATATGGATGAAACTTGAAGGACATTGTGCTAAATGAAATAAGCCAGACACAAAAGGATGACTCTTGTATGATTCCACTTAGATGGGTACCTAGAGTAATTAAATTCATAGATACGGAAAATAGACATAGAGTTTTGGGGAAAGGAGAGAATGGAGAGTTATTGTTTAATGAGTACAGAGTTTCAGTTTTGGAAAATAGAAAGTTCCAGAGGTGAATGGTGATAGTTGTACAACAATGTGAATGTACTTAATTCCACTGAACTGCACACCTAAAGATGGTTTAAATGGTAAATTTGATGTTTTATACATATTACCACAATAAAAAAAAAAAACAGCAACCTTGCAAGTTACCCAGACACCCTGAGCCATGTGTCCCTTTATGTATGACTAGTCCCTTGGACTTTATGATGAAAGAAACTGAGATGAATTACAGTAGTGTTAAATATTGCTGCAGTATACCTCCCAGGGCCATGAAGTTGAATGGTAGCAGGTATTGCCATTAGTAACCAATTAGCTATCAGATCGTAAGTTATCATCTGCTGCTTTTTAGCATTTTCACAGGATAAATTAGAAAAATTTTACATTCATACTTAAGATATTAGGATGTCATAATTGTTGAAATGTTTATATTCATCAAAATAAAAGCAATAACTTTTCCCAATGTTTGCAAATGTTGTTGGTATTTATGAATATGGAAATGTTTTCTATAAATGTCTCTTCTCTGTAGAATATTTGATATGAAATTAGAATTGTAATGCTTTATAAGGAATCATTCTATTGTTCAATGAAATTAGGCAGCAATGGCTAAATGGTCATTAGGGAAAGTTATTTCTAAGAGAATTATTTCTGAAATCTACTGTGGCCATAGAAAAACTACTTAAGTGAAAATAATACCATCTCTAAGTACTAGCGAGTTCCCTGGAATATTTTCAACCAAGGATAAGGACATCATTCTATTGGGTTTTTTTTTTTTTTTTTTTTTTTTTAATTCATGGCACCATGGTGTTTCTTGGCTCACCTTTAAAGACTGCTGGGTTTTTCCACTGAGAAAAATATTTATTCTGGGATTTCTAGCATTATGCAACTGCCTGATTTTCCTAAACAATGTTCTTTCTTTTTTTGATGTGGCCAAGGAATTAAAGAATTCCTGGCATATTCACTCTGCAGTTTCAATGGTTTTTCAAGGTCATGTGACTATAACTGAAAGATAGTATTGGGGCTCACAGTTGCCTATGTGAATTTCCTGCTGTACAAATGAGTGTTTTGAGGCCAGTCAACTTAGCACATCTGTAGTAAATGAGTGTAGCATGCTGTTTTCATTGTGTTGGACTTCTGTACAAGCATAGTACCTCAATCATTTAGGAAAAATGAAAACAACTTTTCCTTGCAAAGATCATAAATCCATTTTTCACCAAAAGGGAGGCTTACCAGTCTTTTTTTTTTTTTTTCTATTGCTGCTACTAATAAAACTGGTCATTGGAAAGGGTGGAAAGAAACAAAACTAACAACTTGACTTGGGATAAATCAAGGCCTTTCAATCTTGACTTTGCCATTTGTCAGGTGAACACAGGCTTAAGTGTTGTCTAAAATGAGATTCTTGTCTTAAAAGAACATTGAAAATCTTGAGTTTTCCATTTGTGGATTGTGTCCAATGTAAGGGGAAAAACATACTTCATCAGCCCCCCGTAATCCAAGCATAGAGTAGCAGGACCACCATGAAAGCTTCTATTAGGAACACCAGCCACTCTGCCACCCATCTGGGCTGAGTGCTCCCTAGTTTATGAGCTAGTCACACTAAAGAAACTTCTATTTCTAAGAAGATACATTTCTTTTCTTCACAGTATTTTGGAGAAAGAAACAATACCCGCATTGGCCAGATCTACATTTAGCAAATCCTGTCAACTCTTGATTATTAATAGGTTGATTATCCAGTTATGGTTCATCCTGATTGCTACTTTCTCCCTCTTCTCCCCCCTGCTGCTTGTTTTGGCCAATTTTCTGCTCATTAGGAACTCTTCCAGAACAGACAAAGCTCAGTCTATTTGGCTTCTTATTAGTAACAAAATGAAAGATTTGCTGCAGGGTGTAATCTTCCCATTTGAATCTTCAATGACTCCCAGTGAAAAAAAGTTCCTACACTTTATGGGATGATGTTCCTTCATGATCTGACCTTTGTTTACATTTCAGGCTTATATTCTACCTTGATCCTCATGTGTGCTGTGCATTTTTAAATCATAATAAGAGCTAGCAGTTATTAAATGCTTACTATATGCCAGGCACTCTTCCAGATGTTGAATATGTATTAAGTTATTTAACCTTCACAAAACCCCCATGAAGTAGACATAGCTATCGTATCCAGTTTACAGGAAAGGAAGCTGAGACTCAGAGAGACTAAGTAACTTGCCCAGGGTCACACAGACAAGTAATGGAACCAGAATTCAAACCAGGCAGTCTAGTTTCAGTGCCCATGTTTTTAACCACCATGCTATACTCCTTCACATATGCTTAGTTACTTAGACATCCACCAAATTCTGTTATTTCCCTTACTTTCTTGCCTTTGTGTATGTAATTTATTCCCTCTGCTTTGAATGCTTTTCCATCTTTCCCTGTAACTTTACGATGATCTTTTAGGACTTAATTGAACTGTTACCTCCTTCACGCACTCTTCCAGTCTGAGTTAAGCATGTCTGCTGTGAACTTCTGCACCCTCAGTGCACTGCCTTCATCAGAGCATGGGTAATATGGATGCTAATTACTTGTCTTCATGTCTTTCTCTCCCAAGAGATTGTAAACTCCTGTATAACAGAGATTATGTTTTATTCATCTTTGTATCCCTAGAACTTTGCAGTGTCAGGCCCATAGGAGAAGCTCAATATATATTTGAGGAATGAATGTTCTTTGTATAGTAGCTATGGCCTTGGAGAACTGGGTTTAAAATTTAGATGTGTTAGCTATTTAATATCTTAAGCACCATCTATAAAATGAATACAATACCTAATTCATATGGTTTTTACAAGACTCAAATGAAATATTGCACATAAAATGCATAGTATACTGCATGTACTTATTAAGTTAGTATCATCTTTCCATAATAATAAATATAAATGGTTAAACTAACATCCATTTATTTAAAAAATATTTTTGTAGTGCCTAATGTGAGCCAGGAGTTAGGGAATATAGCAGTGAATGTTGGGCAGAAAACTGCCCTCATGGAGTTTGGCATGGTCATAGGATTGTTGAAGGATCAAATAAGATAACATGGATACAGCATTTGTTATTTTTGAAATAAAAGGCTGGACACATAGTTGTGTGAGCCTAGACATGTCTAAGAGCCAAAGAATAAATGAAATGTCTTCTTTCAATCCCTGTTATTCCTGTGATTATGTATTGAGACCTGGGTAAAAGAGAGTTCATAGAATACTTTTATATTGTCCAATATTACAGTGGCATTTATACTGTATACTTTTCAGGATTGCTGAACCACTAATTTTAAATAATCTTTGTGAAGTAAAATAATGTCAAAATGCCTGTATTCATTAAGGCTGAATAAGAGGTTAGTTTCTATACTTTTTGTGTATTCTTGAGAATGGACCGAAGTCAAGAAGACCTGTCTTCACTACCTTAAAACCTGCCTCAACCCTGCTTTCAGCTCCATAATCTTTAATATGTTTAGAGATTCAAAACTAAAATTACTTCCTAACTTCAGGATACAGCTCATTCATAAATCTTATTTCTAGCACATGGCTATGTTACTTATGATTGGCACTGTAGGAAAATGTTATGAATACTACATTATTTATGTACAATGTAGCCTTGCATATAATCACCTAATAATTACTATCCCACACATTTTTAAACAGTCAGTTCTTTCCTAGGAGGGATATATTTAGTAAACCAAATAAAATGAGAAATTCCTATTTAAACAGAAGTGTTTTGAGTTGCTTGAAGTAAAGGAAGCAAAGTATTACTTTTATAACTCATTGGTTTGCTGGCTTAAAAAAAATGCAGTACTTATGTTGCCTAATAATGAAAAAAACTTCAGGACATCATACTTATTTTTTGTACTATGGAATGTAAATTAATTTTAATTACTATCTTCTTACAGAGTTAATAACTATATAAACATAATACTATGTGAAAAGTAGGTGCTTGGTGTTTTTCCCTAGAAAGGAAAAAACAGTTTTTCTAGAAATTTTTGCAAGTAGTATTTTAAAGAAAAATATCAACTAATTTGAAGTTCAATTTAATTTTAAATTTGTCATTCTACTGTTCATAAATCAATGAAATTGACATCAGAAATATTTATAATTTCACTCAGCATAATTTTAAAGATAGTATTCCTTAGCTATTCCTCTTTAAAATGTGGATTTCTATTGTTGCCCAGATTTAACAAATTTATTACTTATTTCTTAATATATTTATTTTAATACTAATGAGAATAAAACAGCTAAACCAAAGAGCAGGGGAAATAACAAAGTGACATTCTCTTTGGTATGTTTCACTATTATATACACATCAGTCATCATCATTCCAAAATGCACTGTGTGCATTTCTGTGTCTTTTCTTCTAAATGTGTGCACATAGCCCCATTTTCCCTCCTAGATCTTTTCATTCAGTTCTATAATAAAGACAGATGTATAATAAACTATTCCTGCCTTTCCCCACAGGGAAAACAAAGTGAAAGACAACTCCCTCTTCTTTCCTTAACTGACATTAGAGTAAATAAAACAACACAACCATATGCTATTACAGTTTCTGACAAATAGCAAGCACTCAATAAAAAGTAACTCTTGTTGCTGTAGTCGATGTTGTTGTCATTACTGATCCAAGTACTGATTTCCTAAGAGTCCCAAGGATTAGGCAGCCATCAGGTTCAGTCTCGTCAAAATCGGTAACACTTTCCTACAGGGTTTAAAACTGATTTCAGTAGGGAGACTGGCTCCTATCCAAGAAAATAATGGAAGTCTCTGGCCATGAGACATCATGTACTCTTAACATGTTATTATTTTTTTTAATACTCAGGTAAACTGTTCATTGATTTCAGTATCTCTGACCAAAATTAATAATATAATAATTATGGTTTTATTTGCTTTAAAATTTTTGCTCAAATGACTTATCCTTTGCTGAATAGTTTTAGACAAATCATTTAGAAGACATTAGAAAGAATGCTTAAGGATTAACATCTGCTTCTCTTGCAAGCAAAATTAATCATCCATCTGTGTATTCATAATAAGAAATGTTTGTTCTTTACTTGTATGAGACATTGTTTGGAACTTTGCAGAGAACACTCTGCTACTATCCTCAAATTTCTCTCTAAGAAACCAACACAAACAATAAATTACTTGGAATATATTCATTGTGCTGGGTTAAATGTCTGACAGCACTGCAAGTAAAATGAAGTTTCTAGTGTACAGTTAACCCTAAGGACTAGTTTTATGATCCTTATTGTTCTCAGCAAAAAAAAAACTACTGACTTCAGAAGTATTCAATAGTAACTGAATGTCTATTGTCATATATCACCAAAAAGATATTTTTTTCTGTTCAAAAGTCAAGGTATTAAATATTGCCTAGATTATAGGTTAAGTGAGGTAAAACGGTATTATTTAGAATTGTGAAATCTTAAGGATTCTTTAAATCATCTAGGGTGATCTGTTCACATAATGGATCTCCCTGTGACATCCATTACTTCTATAATACATCCAGGTATAGGAGGCTCACAACCTTGCAGGGCAACCCACTACTTCTTAAATTTTAATTCTTACATCATCTACATCTGTAACTTAATTTTTCAGTTAGTTTAACTGTGGAGTTACTCTGTCTAAGTCTATTTTTTTCCTTACTTACATTCCCTTCCTTGCATCTTTTATACATGACCTCTAAAAATCTACTTTCTCTGCAGGTCATTGGTTTCTTTAGGTCTTTTATCTGTTTTTGTTTTTATTGAGGAGGGTGCTATTCATTGGAATTTTGTTTTTAAAACTTGCCTTTCCTGTAAAGTCATATTCTCATTAGAGACCTGGTCATTTGTTATAACACCTGTGTCTTCTCTGAACATTTTTGAAATTTTATATCCCAGACTTTCAGATGACTATGACTGGACTTGCTTTCATTTGCATTGATGAGCTCTAAAATGGCACCATCTCATGACTCTTGGGTTCTCATCATTCATGTGGAAACTACACTCCCAGATAATCTTTCCCAGAGTTATGGAACAAAAAAGCTCACAGACCAAATTAAATCACATGTAAAACACATAGAGGCAAGAAATAGGAAGGGTTAATACACTTAGTATAAGGTTCAAGCAACTTGGAAGAACCACACCACTTCAATCCTAAGTCCACAATGTGAAGATTGTCTGTCTGTCTGTCTCTCTCTCTCTCCCCACTCCCTTCTTCTCCTTCCCTTCTCCTCCTTTTCCCTACCTCACCTCCTCCATTCCTCCCTCTATGAGGATTTTGCCTTCATAATGGGTCCTTAAAAATATTGAGCTCCACTTAGGTAAAATTGACATAGATTGGGACAAAAAAAGTCTTAAAAGTCAAGCTAAGGAATGTAAACCCCTATCCCATATGTACCTCCTATAAGCACTCAGCATAGGGCATGGCACCTAGTGGATATAACATACATTATTTTAGTGAATATTGTGGTCACAAAGAAAGTCTACTTAGAATGGGTAATTTTTTTTTTTTTTTTTTTGAGACAGAGTCTCACTCTGTTGCCTGGGCTAGAGTGAGTGCCGTGGCGTCAGCCTAGCTCACAGCAACCTCAAACTCCTGGGCTCGAGCAATTCTCCTGCCTCAGCCTCCCGAGTAGCTGGGACTACAGGCATGTACCACCATGCCCGGCTAATTTTTTCTATATATATATATAAAAATAACATATATAGAACATATATATATACATATATATATGTTTTTAGCTGTCCGTATAATTTCTTTCTATTTTTTTTAGTAGAGACGAGGTCTCGCTCTTGCTCAGGCTGGTCTCGAACTCCTGAGCTCAAACAATCCGCCCACCTTGGCCTCCCAGAGTGCTAGGATTACAGGCATGAGCCACCGTGCCCGGCCCCAGAATGGGTAATTTTAAAAATACATTGAATTCTTTTTTTACCATAAGTAAGAGATTAATAAGATAGGTGATGACATAATTTGAAGAAAATATTATTGGAAAAATGCTTTACTCTTAAATTAAAAGTTGGCTTTACTTTTTAAATCCCATTCTCTCAACCATGCCTTCCACAGAAATTACTTTAGTCTACCTTGAGTCTATCCCCTTGTTCCCCAACCGCTGGGCCATGACCTGGTACCTGTCCGTGGCCTATTAAGAAACAGGCTGTACATCACTGCCTGAGTTCTGTACCCCACTCCATGACACACCACCCCTACACCCCTGGTTCATGGAAAAATTGTCTTCCATGAAAATGGTTCCTGGTGCCAACAAGATTGGGGACCACTGAATGAATTCCTTTTCATTAATTTCTTTTCTGATTATCACTAAAGATAACTTCCCTTCCTCGGAACCTCTCAAGTATTCACTTTATGTCTCTCTTCTGATCTGGAAGGGTTTTTTCTTTACATTTTTGCCTTCATTATAATTATTTATATATTATATTCCATATTTTAAATTTAATTTTAAGCTTCTTAAAAATAAAAAACATGTATTATTTATATCTATATTCCTTAGAGGGCTTCCCATGGTACCTTCCTTAACACATAGATGATATTTAATAAATATTTGTTGAATGCATGAAAGAAATATTGCATAACCTAATTTAGTATCCCAGGAATCAACTGAGAGAGTAACAATCATCTCCTAGAAGAGAGGTCAAATTTTCCTGTAAATATGAATAAATATTTTAGGCTTTGCAAGGCAAGAAACAAAATCAAGGGTTACTTAGGAACTTATGTAACGAAAGAAAACAAATTTTCACAGAATTTTTATTTATGAAATTAAAAATATAATTGAGTACAAATTTTTGTATACAAGTCTACCAATGAGAAAAAATAGCACCTTTGGAAGGGGACATTTACCTTATTACAGTTCTCTACCATTGAAATTTTCTGTTCACCAGTTAATGCTGACCTGTGATGAGATTTTGCATATTTTACACATTTCATCTTTGAAAATTCTTTTCACACAGATAGGTACTGCCAAATACTGCAGTTCCTTAGTATATGATTTTAATTGAGCATATTCATTGCTTGGAAGGAATTTATAGAATTCTGTTAGGTTCTTCTCTTGATATTTGCCTTTAAGCATGTCATTACATTGTAGATTAATCATTTCCAATTGAAGGTTAGGTGAAAACTCAAGTGCACAATCAAATGGATTTTGAAATACAGAAATTTCTGGCACCTAGGTCTAAAACATCCTGCTGAAACTGTTTGAGCTCAGAAAACTTACCCACTATATTTGTGTGAGAATGGAGATCTCACTTCTTGTTTTAATTTTTGACAGCACAGGAAGTGTATAAAACTACTTAACTTTACTTATGATTCAAACCTTAATTGTCATTAAAATGACTTTCCCACAGTATATATTTCACATGTAAGCACTGTTTTGCCTTGTAATTTTAGTTTTAAATCATTAGTAAACATTATAAAGTCTGCAGCAAAACTTAATTCCCAAACCCATTCTTTTTGTTCAATTATATTGAGGACAGCTCTCATTCAGAAAAATTTTAATCTCGGTCTAAAAAAGAGCTCAATAAAACTTGACCCCTGCTAGGCTATCAAACTGCTGTATAATAGGACAAGCTAGGATATTCTGTTTCTATTTCTGTAAAAAGAAATCACAGAACTAATGAATTCTGTGAAGTTTT
The DNA here is from genome assembly GCF_020740605.2 of Lemur catta. NCBI lineage: Eukaryota > Metazoa > Chordata > Mammalia > Primates > Lemuridae > Lemur > Lemur catta. The sequence goes on from NC_059130.1 coordinate 59,037,775, forward strand.
AAATCCACAATAACCGATGGAGTTCACTATTGACACAACAGGTTCGATAATACGTGCTAGATTCAAATATTTTCCTCAGAGTACCTGAAGGTGAATAATACAATGAATATCAATAGCTTTAAACACCTTACATTTACACAAGATTTGTTAATTTGTCCAATAATTCATTTTTTCTAATCTATAGCTATAAATTTTATTGCATCTTAGTAGATTCCACTTCTGGTTGTACTGATTTAGTGTTTTCTTAACTTCTTTAAAAATATTCTTATTTTTAGTCACCCTACAGACTGTTTATACAGGTTAATTCTTTAGTCTCTTCAAACTCCACATTGACACTTGAATGAACAACTGAGCAGTATTGTTAACTTCTGTGATTCATCAAGAACCAAGGAAAACCGCTCAAAAACATTTGCCTCCTTTTTTAATTGACTATTGATGCTGCTCCAGTATCCTCAACATTTCAAGCAACTGTTCTTGCCAAAATGCTAACTATCTTAAACAAGTGTATTTTTGCTACGATTTAAGTCATCATCAGTAAGGGACTGTCCTTTTTGGGCTAACAAATGAAATGAATACTCGGAAACTTACTTTAGTTACAGCCTCATTTTTATGTTTTTTGTGAAGAAATTCTGCTGTGATAAAATACTCCATTATAAATTTCTTATTTTTCTGATTGCTGCATTCGTATGAGGCATGAATATTGTATTGAGTGCCTGGTCTGATAATGTTGATGTATATACTGTGTATTTTTTAAGCACAGCTATGCTGTTGTTGCAAAATAAACATAAGGTTTTGCCATCTAATTTGATAACAAAAATAATCCATATTCCATGTGCCCTGGAAATATAACATTCAAAGTCCACTTTCCTCTTCTTGTTTTGGTATGATAGATATGCTCTGGCTATAAAACAAATAAAATAAATAAAATATCACATTAATACAATGCATGTTCCACTTGAAACACTGTCAAATTATAACTGCATCACTGCAATTTGTAGTGCACCAAGCATCAGTGCAAAGCAATGACAGTGCCACATAAGGTCACTGCCATAACTATTCAATTCTGCTATTGTAGTGCAAAAGCAGTCGTAGGCAATATATAAATGAACAAACATGGCTATTTCAATAAAACTTTGTTTATATATACTGAAATTTTAATTTCATACAAATTTGACATTTTTAAATATTCTTCTTTTGATATTTTTTCAACACTTAAAAATGTAAAAACTATTCTTAGTTCATGAGCTCTGTAAAAACAGATAATGGACTAGATTGGCTTGCAAATTATAGTTTTCCAACCCTGATTTAGGATTTAGTTTTGAGTATATACTGTTTGCTTTCTTAACTTTATTTCCAATCAAATTCTTTTTAGTAAATTTTCTGGAATCACGTATGGTTGAGGAATAGAATTTTCTTCTTAAGGAGACATTAATCAGTTATAAGAGTTGTCATGTACACCAGAGTATAAACCAAAGTTAGAATACTAAAAACACTTCACACCCAAGCTGCATAAGTTGGAAGGTACTGGTGGACTTTGTACTGCCTCAGTACATTTTAAAAGCCCAAAATCATTGTATTTACTATAATTAGAGATTTCAGGTGAGTAATAGGTGTTCCCAAAATATTTTTTAAACATTTCACTTATTTGGGAAAGAAGCCCAGGATAATTCCCAAAGCTGGACAGAGTGTCAACAGCAGCCTTTCAGAACACAACCCTTTCTACATTTATTGAGCCTCTAGATTGATTTTCTAGGAACTTCCCCAGTATTCATTTCTTACCTGTGTTACTTAGGGAATCAGAGGCAGCCCAGGAAGAACAGGACTGGCCGGGTCTCCAGGTCCTCGAGGAGTAAAAGGTTCATCAGGCCTGCCAGGAAGCCCAGGAGTTCTAGGCCCAAAGGTACTTGAATATCTTGTTCTGATGGATGTACAGTATTGGCCATCCTTACTGGCCCTATTGTCTATATCACAGGATGGTAAGATTAATAGCTTTTAATAAAATTTGACTAATAATAAAAATACATTAGGGAAAACAGAAAGTGTGTGACCTTGACATATCCATCGTCGGTAACAGCCACAGTGCATGTGTTTTGGCATAACACCTCACTAACCCAGGACTACTGATGCTTTAAAAAATTCTGTCTTTGACTCATTTTGGCTCTTCTTCCTTCTCTATCATCTACTTTCTCCTCCAAATCAGAGAAATCTTATTTACTTCCAGATATATACTTTCTTAAATATACTTCCTGTTCCTCTAACTCTGAACTAACCAACCAATTAGTAAATCTGATAACAATAGATTATTTCTTAGAGTCAATGCAATAGTAATTAATAATTAAGGCTTGCTTTAGCGTTCTTTGCATGAAGTTTTTCATATCAGTAGACTTTCCAGACAAAACTTCTCTTAGAAATATCTCAATGCAGGATTGACCCAGACAACTTAGAGAGTAATGAAGTATCTAAAGCTCTTTTATAAAAGCCTAGGACTGAGACATTGGCACCCTTATCATTGTTACCTCTTAACTTGATTTTCACAGTTCCACTTCTAAAGAATATTCAGATTTCTGACTCATACGGGTAAACTGAAAATGATGACCCAGTTGCTTACTGTTTACAATTTTAGCCTTCTGTTAATGTTTATTCCATGACTATCCCTTTATACTAAAACCCAAGACACCTGAGCAAGTGCTAAACCTAGGAAAAGAAATAAGAAAGATCCCTACCTCCTATGCGTGAATCTGTAATTAAAAAGAACCATGTTTTTTAAGTCCCAAAGTTATAGCTTTGTCTCATGATATTGAAGGATAATTTGCTAATCTTAAAGAATCTTTGGACAAAATCTACGATTATCATTTTTCATTAGCCTATCTCTAAAATCCACCTGATTCTTAAGTTTATTTTTTTGAAATGGTATGAATGGTATTTGAACTCTCATTTCATAAACATTTAAAAAATATAACAATGATGATTAAGTGAATACTTAAAGTGAACTTTTGGGAGATAAATACAGTTTATATCAAAGGAACTAAGAAAACAAGTTTCATCACATATAGACACACCCCACGCACACACCACACCCTTACTGTGCTCTCTGAAGCCCTATTATCCCCCTCCCAGTTTTATAGGTTTCTCCCTTCCCTCTTTCCACACTTATCACCACAGTCTCTGGAATTTTCTTTTCCTACTGCTATCCTTCTTGTTCATTTAATTAAATATGACTTGTGTGGAAAATGTTAGTGAAGAGGATCATGCAGAATTTGATTTCCCCAGTGCCTCGTACTATGCCTAAGGATGGGCCTGTGTTTGGGTTTCATTTAAAAGCCAGTATGTTTATAGTTTCTAAAGCGAAGATCACCTTTCTTTGCTCTGTCCATAGGGTGAACAAGGGCTACCTGGTCAACCTGGAATTCAAGGTAAAAGAGGTCACCGAGGAGCACAAGGTGATCAAGGACCAGGTGGAGAGCCCGGCCTGAAAGGGCAGCCTGTATGTGCCAACTCAGAAATTCACCAAGCACTTACTCTACGGACCAGGCCTCCATTGTGCAGTAATGATTCTCTTGTCTGTTCACATTGCAGGGAGAACATGGTGTTCAAGGTTTGACAGGTTTTCAAGGATTCCCAGGCCCCAAAGTATGTTTACATATTTTCTGCTAATCTAGCTGTGTAGAAAAAACAAGAAATGTTGAAATATCAATATTTATTCTCTGACTTAAGCTTTTATTTTTTTAATCTGCAAAATTTTGGTTGGTACAGAGCTATATATTTATGTTTTGAATATATTAGCTTTACAACTTAGGTAACTGTACATTTTTCTAACAGTTTTACCTGTATGATTTGCTTTTGTTCCCTCTCATTCCTTTTTCCAAGGCATTTTATTATGAAAAATTTCAAGCATATGGCAAAGTTGAGAGAATTTTGCAATGAACACCTACGCCCATTACCTAGATTTTACCATTAACATTTTACCTTACTTGCAATATCATGGGCCTGTCTATCTATCCATCTCACTCTCCCTCCAGTTTTTGTGTGTTTCTAAGTAAATTACAGCCCTTAGTATACCTCCTCCTAAATACTTCAGCATGTACATCAACCGTCACATTTCATTTTTTTGTGCCACTTCTTGATAGATTGATATGAGATTATTTTATTTGTAAAATTTTCATATGGAACTAAAATCTTATCTTTTTGTTTTTTATTATACGGCTAGGGTCCTGAGGGGGATGCTGGCATTGCTGGAATATCAGGTCCTAAAGGCCCTATTGGACAGAGAGTAAGTGTGAAGCCATTCTGCCCACCCAGAAATTATGGTTCTTTGCTTTCTGTAGGACTTAAGAACTCTAAAATTAATATACTCTAATAAATAATTTAGTAAAATGGCTTTTAAGATAGAAACTCATAAGAGCACATGCCAAGTTCAGCCTTTTGCATTTCATATATTAGTTTGAGCAAAATACCCCATCGACCACCCATACTTCCCAGTTCTTATTTAAAAAAAAAGAATCATCAGAATTACTGTGAAGACTGGATAATATATTTATTCACTCACACCAGGAACAAAAACATAAAGCTGTTTCATGTTATAAGCATTAATACAACCAGAGACCAGAGACCACCCCCATGCACCACCTGGAGGAGGCCCTAGTATGACCAGAACTCTTCAGACCACACTTTGAAAAATATTTCCCAATAGCTGTGTTTTCCCAGCTCAGAGGCAGGTATCCCCAGAGAGTGATGAGGAATTGTTTTTAAAGAGTTGCAAAACTCAAGGTCTAAAGAACTCCAATTAGCAATTTAGTGCCTGTAATTGCATACTGGAGAGAACATAAATAGAACAAATAAGCCACCAGCAATTACTGATTACTTTTTTGTTTGTTTGTTGCTTTTTTGGTTTTGTTTTAGTTTTTATTAATCACATCCTCTTAACTTATGAAATGGTCTATAAAACTGAAAAAAAAAGATTAAACTTTAAACAACAGTTTGGCGATAGTAATGGCATCTCTATGAGTACCAGCAGCTGCTAGAGCAAGTGTGGAGAGAACAAAGGAATAAGGATGGGCCTGTATCTGAACAAAGTTCAGACATAGGAGAAAGGAATCTTAAAGAACTATGAAATGAAAGTCAAATTTTTGAAATCCCACACCCCTTGCCTAACTCTTTTTTTTTAATTTCAAAATTTTACAGGGGCACACACATTTTGGTTGCATAGTTTGCTTTTGTACAGTTTGAGTCAAAGTTCTGAGTGTGCAGTAAATTCTTTTCAATAATACAAAGACCAGTATTTTCATGGGAATTGTTTGTTTAAAGACCCTTCTAAACATTTCTACAGGTATAAATGTATTAGTTATTTTCATCATTTCTGAAGAACCAAGGAAAATTGGTACTTTTATGTAAAGTCCAATTCTTGATTATCCACAGGCAGGTTATATGCACATAGGCTTCTCTATAATAAATACTGCTTTTTAAGTTCTTAATTTATATTATGTTCCCCCATTAGTTAAATTTATTCATTCAAGTTTTATTACATTCTCAATTAATTAAATCTTTTCTTGATATTGTCAAAGAAAAATTGGCTGCCTACCTAGCACCTGTTAGAAGCAGAGCCTCACGAAGTGCTGGTCTCCGGAGGCCAGGATCTGAGCCTATACTGCTTTGCAGGTCCAGAAATTTTCTCAGCCCACAAATAGTAAAGTTCTGGTAACTAGCTCAGAAATACTAATTTATAAGCACAGATATTTATTTAGTAAGCCATTATAGGATATAAGTGTAAAGCCCTGATAGGCTAGTATTTAGCAAAAGACAAGAGTGCCAGGTACTGGTGTTCAGTTTGTGTCCCTTATCTCATTTAATCCTCATAAAAATTCTATGAGAGTGAGAGATGTTATTATCCCCATGTTGCAGGTAGAGAAACAAAGTGTCTGCAAGATAATTTGCTGAAGGCCATTATGGGACTAGTTTGTAGAGGAGCCAAAATTTGAATCTACCATCTCATTGTCCAAATCATGTTATAAGGTTGCTTGCTAATTGAAGAATTAGAATATAGAATGGACATGAAGTGGCCAAATGCCTAGTACTAGCCCAACAATTAGTAAATATTTGGTGGTTAAATAAAATTAATTGAACTAGGAAACCTGGATTATTCTCCATTTCAAAGGTATATTTATGTAGATAACTCGTACCCACCATTAAAATTATAACACCCCATCTTTTGAACATATTTAGGTAAATAAAAACAATTGTTTGCTCTTTTGGTCCACTTTTTCTAGAGTCCATGTGTACCTCTCCATTCTTTTAACAAATCATTATTTCAGAGAGTCTCATCACAGTTAAGTATCTTAACATTTTTTTAGTGATAAGCCAGTCTAGAGGATACATTCAATTAGGTTAAGAAATAGTCCCCTGATTTAATTGTGAGTCTTTGAAATTTGGGTACTATATTTACAAATTATCACTTAAAGTTGATTTTTGTGCTTTAAAATGATTCTGTCAGATTTACTTTTAGAATATCAGGTAATTTCTCTTATACTATGTCAACTTAATATTAAAGCCAGCAATTAGGCGGGCATGGTGGCATATACCTGTAGGCCCTGGTACTCAGGAGGCTGAGTCAGGAGGATTGCTTGAATCCAGGAGTTTGAGATTACAGTAAGCTATGATCGTGCCACAGCATTTCAGCCTGGGTAATAAAGTGAGACCTTGTCTCGAAAGAAAATCAAAAAATAAAATAAATAAAATGAAACCATCAGTCAGTGCACCACATGATCGTAATAAAACTGGAATGAACAGATTTAACTAGTAAGAGATCTTAACATAAATAACTTAAAAGCAATATTTATTATAGAGAAGTCTGTCCATGTATAATATATCTACAGATAATTAAGAATTGGACTTTACATAAAAGCACAATTATTTCAATTGATAGTGTGTTCTGAACCTTGAAGAAAAAGCCTGATAGATATGTGCATTTATGTATTCCAGGTTAAGTGCGAGCCAGAAAGACAAATTTGCGGCCAGTGGGAGTTGGGGTGGAGTTCGTTGGAAAAAAACTATTTTGTATCAATCAAGAAATGATAGACTCCATAGTTTGGGAAAAATTGACCAGAGATCCAGCTTATTGAAGGTTACTTCCCAATCAAAGAACAACTTAGAGTTTTAAAGCACTTTTCATATTCTCACAATGACCCTATGTTCTTATTCCTTCTTTACAGATGAAGAAACTGAAGTTTAGTTTGTCACATACGATGCCCTCTGGTTCCTTCCTATACACTTTCTCTAGTCCATGCTTCATGTTACTCAAACATCTGCTCCTTCAACATCTGCACAGAAATTTATTCAAAAACATGTTTATCATTTCATTGTTATATAGTTCTACTTGTTATGTAATGACACACATATAAAATGCATCACTGAAGTTATCACCACATAAAAATTGTAATGTTGGGCAAGCATGGGGGAGGAATTATAATGGTGATTTATCAATTTGTTAGAAATTATACAGATGTTACTCCCCTGATAGGAAACTATAATAATATGCAGAACTGTGTCACACATTGCTTAATCAACATTAGTATGGTTTATGCAAATACCATAGGATTTTATAATAAAAAGTACAACTATGTAAACATAGCTACTTTACCATTGCACAAGAAATTTTATAAATTTTTGTACAAGAAATTTATAAATTTTTATGGAATTACGTTGATAATGAAACTATTTTTCTTTTACCTCAACAGGGAAACACTGGTCCCCTTGGCAGAGAAGGTGTAATAGGCCCAACAGGTAGAAATGTAAGTTTGTCAGAATATAGATCTTTTTTCTTTTTCATACTTTTTTTTCTTTAATTCTATTTCTAGAATAACCCCAAAGAATCAGCCTGGGTATTCTATTTATTTTTTGTAATTTTTCATTTTTAATTATAGTGGGTATATAATAGTTGTATAACTTTATAAGGTACATGTGATGTTTTGATAGAGGCATACAATGTGAATTAATCAAATCAGGGTAACTGGGGTATTACCTCAGGCATTTATCATTTCTTTGTGTTAGGAACATTCCAATTCCACTCTTTTAGTTATTTTAAAGTATGCCCTTATTGTTGATTGTAGTCATGATGTTAAGCTACCAAATATTGTTCATTCTATCTAACTATCTAACTATATTTTTGCACCCATTAACCATCCCCACTTTATCCCTCCCCTCCCCACTACCCTTTCCAGCCTCTGTTAACCATCGTTCTACTCCTTGTCTCTATGAGATCAATTTTTTTTTAATTTAGTTCTCACATATGAGTGAGAACACACAAGATTTGTCTTTCTGTGCTTGACTTATTTTATATAACATGATGTTCTCTAATTTCATCCATGTTGTTGCAAATGGCAGGATTTCATTCCTTTTGTGGCTATATAATATTCCATTGTGTATATTGACCACAATTTCCTTATCCAGTCATCTGATGATGGACACTTAAGTTGATTTGAAATCTTGGCTACTGTGAATAGTGCTGAAATAAACATGGAAGTATAGATGTCTTTTTGATGGACTGAACTCCCCTCCTTTGGATATATGCTCAGCAATAGGATTGCTGGGTCATATGGCAGTTCTATTTTTAGTTTTTCGAGGAAACTGCATACTGGTCTCCATAGTGGTTGCGCTAATTTACATTTCCACCAACAGTGTATGAGGATTCCCCTTTCCTCACATCCTTGCCAGCATTTATTATTGCCTGTCTTTTTGATTAAAGCCATTTTAACTGGGGTGAGATGATATCTCATTGTATTATAGTTTAGATTTGCATTTCTCTGATGACTAATAATGTCTAACATTTTTTCATATGCCTGTTGGCCATCTGTATGTCTTCTTTTGAGAAATGTCTATTCAGATCATTTGCCCATGTTTAACTGGATCATTTGATTTTTTCCTATTGAGTTATTGGAGCTCCTTATATTATATATTCTAGTCATTAATGCCTTGTCAAGTGGGTATTATAGAAGCAAAGGGTAAAAATAGACATATATTTTCTTCTGGAAATTGATTCCTGAGAACTTAGGGATCATATGTGCAATGAAGAAGGTCTAAATAGGTAGGCACTTCAAACGGAAGTTGAGAAAAGAAATAGACTGAGTCAGGGAGGGAGGAGGATCATAAGCATAGAGATGATCACTGAAGCAATAAAAATGAATCCATTTTTCTGAAGGAGAGAACAAAGATAGCAAGGGAACGGCAGACATCCAAGATTTGAGTCTTTGGGAGTAACCACTGTCAAGGAGAGAAAGAAATCACCAATGAGAACAGCAGGAAAACCAGGATAGTACAAGGTTACAAAGATGTGAGTTTCAAGAAAGTAATGGTCAGTGGTAATGTCTGAGACAATAAGTGGCAGTAGAAGATAGAGTACACGTTGCAGTAAAGAAGGAAGTAAATGAAAATATTTAATAATAACTTCTCAAATTCTTACAGCAAAGTTTTAGAGTAGACATTATCATTTTCATTTAATAGATTAGAAAACAGATGAGGTTTATAGAGGTTCACCGAGTCATTCAAGGTGATAGACCTGGTGTTCCTTACATCAAGACCAGTGTTCTTTCCATTGCATTCAAGCTATGTCTGGAGAGGAGATTGAGAAAATATATGCCAGTGCTTTAAGAAATTTGGCTATGAAATAAAACAGAGAAATAAGACAATGATTGGGGAGGTGGTCATGGGAAAGTTTTGCACTACTGATCAATAGTGTAAACAAACAAGAGCAGGAGCACAGCAGAAAGTGTCAAATTGAGGCTTGGTAATGGGCCAAACTGAGGCTTGGAGAGGAAAGATTCATTTCTTGTAGGGAATCAATATTTTGAATCCTTTGAAAGTGTTATGGATATACATAGAGAGTTTAAAAATATAAAAATGGAATGCTTCAAATATTAAGTAAAACTGTTCTCTTTGATAAATTTAGAGAAGAATTCACTGCCATAGTTACTGGATTTTTAATCAAAGGAAATAAAATGTATAACAACATTTCCCTAGACTGTCAGCATTTGCCTCTCAGAGCTATGTAAGATTGTGAGTGGAAGAATTCTCATGTTTCAGTGGGTACTTCTTCAGCAAGCTAAAGAACACATACTATTCTGATTACAGAATGCTTGTTGTCTGTCAAGACTGTGATGTATTAATTGGTCAAGGAAAATGTGATAAATAAATGACTCAATTAAAATTTCTTACTGTGTTTTGTTTATAGATAGACCTTAAAGGACGTTATAATATTCAACATGCGCATCAAATTTTTTCCATATTCTATTTTTTCTATTCTAAGAAGAAAAGTTCATTATGAAAGTATAAACATTTGAGAATGGCAAAAACACTGTGCAAAAAATAGTGGTGGGGGGTGAGGGGCTTGCTTTTCTGAATAAGAAAACAATAAAGTCACTGTAAATGAAACTATATGGTAGTACAAAGAAATAAAGACATCAGTGTAATAGACTAGAACTCAGGATCAGATCTAAGAAATTTAATTATAATAAAAATGATATATCAGTTGGGATGATTTTGGCTGCAAGCAGTAGGGAACCCTGAATCAAACTAGCCTTAACATTAAGGAAATTTATCACATTATAGGAAGTCCAGAGGTAGGAAAGGCTTCAGATTTGGTTGATTTTGTGACTCAATCCTGGTATTCAAGACCAAGTTCTTTCCACGTCTCTATTGTTATCTTGAACATTGGCTTCATAATTAGGCTTACAGCAAGGTCACTACAGTTTCTCAAGAGACACATCTATTCTCACTGGAGTTAAGTGATATCTCATTGTGGTTTTGATTTGCATTTCCCTGATGATTAGAGATATTGAGCATTTTTTCATATGTTTGTTAGCCATGCTTATATCTTCTTTTGAAAAATTTCTATTCATGTCCTTTGCCCACTTTTTGATAGGATTGTTCAATTTTTTTCTTACTGATTTTCCTGAGTTCTAAATAGATTCTTGTTATCAGTCCTTTGTCTGATGTGTAGTATGCGAAAATTTTTTCCCATTCTGTAGGTTGTCTGTTTATTCTTGTGACTGTTTCTTTGGCTGTGAAGAAGGTTTTTGTTTTAATCAGGTCCCATTCATTTATTTTTGTTGTTGCTGTGATTGCCTTAGGGGTCTTATTCATAAGTTCTTTGCCTAGGCCAATGTCTGTAAGAGTCTTTCCTACATTTTCTTCTAGAATTCTAATAGTTATCAAAAAGTCCCAAAACAATACATGTTGACGTAGATGCGGAGAGACAGGAACACTCATACACTGCTGGTGGGACTGCAAACTAGTGCAACCCCTGTGGAAAGCATTATGGAGATACCTTAAACAGATTCAAGTAGACCTACCATTCGATCTAGCAATCCCATTATTGGGCATCTACCCCAAAGAGCAAAAGTCATTCTATAAAAAAGACACCTGTACCCGAATGTTTATAGCAGCACAATTCACAACTGCAAAGATGTGGAAACAACCCAAATGCCCATCAATTCATGAATGGATTAGCAAAATGTGGTATATGTATACCATGAAATATTACTCAGCTATAAGAAATAACGGTGATATAGAATCCCTTTTGTTCTCCTGGAGAGAGTTGGAACCCATTCTATTAAGTGAAGAATCCCAAGAACGGAAAAATAAGCACCGCATGTACTCACTAGCAAATGGGTTTCCCTGATCATCACCTAGGTGCACATTTGGGAATAACACCAATTGGGTATCGGACAGAGGTGGGGGGTGGGGGGAGAGGATGGGGGTATACCTACAAGATGAGTGTGATGCGCACTGTCTGGGGAATGGACACGCTTGAAGCTCTGACTTGGGGGGATGGGCGGGACATGGGCAATATATATAACCTGAACTTTTGTACCCCCATAATAAGCTGAAATAAATAATATAAAAAAAAGAGACACATCCAGACATAATTTTGCAAAATAAAAAAAGTGATTGTGGCAAAAATGCAGATTTCTCCAGAAGTCTCTTACTGCATTTTTTTTCATGTCTAATGGACCGGTATTTAGTCACATGCCCACTGCTACACCAATGACAGGGAAGGGAGATGGCATTACTTTGAATAGCATTACTGCTGTAAGAAATTGTAACCCCATTTTACCAAAAATTTGTTTTAAATCCTAAATTAAACTGATGATTGGATAAAGAAAATGTGGTATATATGTGTGTGTGTGCATGCATGCGTGCACACGTGTGGTTTGTGTACACACACACACACACACACCATGGAATATCACTCAGCCATAAAAAATAATGAAATCATATCTTTTGCGGCAACATGGATGGAACTTGAAGCCATTATCTTAAGTGAAATAACTCAGAAGCAGAAAGTCAAATGCTGCATGTTCTCACTTCTAAGTCAAGCCAAATAATGACTACCCAGGGCCTTAGAGAGTGGAATAATAGACCTTGGAGACTCAGAAGGGCAGGAGGTGGGGAGGAGGGTGTGGAATGAACAATTACCTAATGGGTACACTAATCTAGTGAGGGTTACATTAAAAGCCCAGACTTCACCACTACACAAAATATCCATGTAAAAAATCTGCAGTGTACCCCCAAAATCTATAAAAATAATTATGTCAGTCAATAAATAAATAAATAATAAAATAAAAAATCCTAAATGATCTTTTAAAGACTTTAATGTAAAAAATAAAATAATAAAAATCTTTAAAAAAATAATCTAGAAAAGCAGAATATAGCTTGAGGGTTGAGGAGACCTTTTGTATAAGATAGGAAATTGGAAAACTATAAAAGAACAAAATATATTTGAATAGTTGAAAATTTTTAAATTTTATGTGGAAAACAGATTACATAAATAAAATAAAAAATTAATATAGATTAAGAGAAATATGTTTAGAACAACATATGACAAGTTAATATACCAACAGCTCTTATATATTGGTTAGAAAAGATGGAAAACTCAATAGAAAAATGAAGAACAAACCAAAAGGTCAATTATTGTTTTAGAAAGATACTCACCTAACTTTAAGTCAGAGAAATACAAATTAAAGTGAAATGAAATATTACATCTAACCTCTCAGAAGGGGACATAGGGAAAAATGAGGCTCTGGTTTATCACTGGTAAAAATGTGTATTAGAGCTTTCGTGGAAAGATTTGTTAAAATATATATACATATATCCTTTAATGAAGCAGTTCTACTTTAAGGAATTGGTTTCATAAATATAAAAGAAAACCACAGTTTATATAAATTAACAAAACGAATCTTGATAGAAAAAGCAAAATCATAAATTGTCATGTTTCTTTGTACAACCTCAACTACTTTTAATAACAATAAATAACTATTGACACTGAACTAACATCTTTTTTTTTTTTAGGGACCCAGAGGTGAAAAGGGCTTTAGAGGTGAAACTGTAAGTTTAACTAAATTTGTGATTATAGTATCCCTGACACTAGGCTATAAGCTCCACGAAAGCAAGAACTTTGTTAGAGTTATTCATTATTATGTTTCTGATACTTGTGGAATGAAAACAAAGTTTCAGTTGTCAAGAAGTATTATAGAATTAACCTATGTGGTACATTGCAGTGAAATCAGATAAGCCCTAGACATTTTAAGAACCTACCAATCACATTCTCCCCAGATCATTGTATGAAATGGAGCATTTGCTTTGTCAGGCATCAGGAGAGGAGGTGTGGGTCTCTTCAGCAGTTCCAGAACAAGAGCACTGCTAAGTCACTTTAGGTATATGCCTACTATGTCCAGTCAGCACCAAAGAGAGCTTCGAATCATTAGTTGTTTATTTCAGCCAATTAGAAGCAATGGTGAGAGGATGGGCAAAAAGTACACAGCACTTTGATGACCTAAATAGCTTGTACTGGCACTATTTCCAACATTTCTAGGATGCCAATTCTTCCAAGTTAAAGAAGATATTTTGTAAAGGAGCCACTTCCCCAGAGATGGTGCTGAACTTACTTTTTAACAAATTTTTTATTGTGTATGTTTAAGGTATACAACATGATGTTATGGAATACATATAAATAGTAAAAAGGTTGCTATAGTGAAGCAAATTGACATATTCATCATCTCACATAGTTACCCTTTTTGTTTGCTTGTTGTTGTGGCAAGAGCAGCTAAAATCTATTTAGCGTGGGATTCATGCTGAACTTATTAAAGCCACAGCCATAAACAGTGGGCAGGCATGGAATGAAATAACGAAGATTAAAACTAAGTACATAAGGTCCACAAGAGTAAACTTAAATATAGCAATAAAGTCTTGATTCAAAAGTAAGGAGATTACATAGTGACAGCTGACATTTTTGCTTCTCATCATAGGGTATGCTTGGAACTCAGAATAAGGAAGTTGCAGTTACAATAATTAGCTTAAAAAGGAAAATTATGTGATTTCAGAGTAGCCTACGAATCCTTAAAGGGCATTCAAATAGATGTGTTCGATTTGTAGAAACATGACCCCCACCTTTTCTCAGCAGACTTAATATAACAGAATGCAAGAGCATGTGCACACAGTGAAGCCACATCTCCCAGGAGGAGTAAAAAGGGGAAAAGAAAAGCAGCGAGGCTTGGAATTATCCCAGTTTCCACACCTGTCTGGCTCTGCATGCCTCCCTGACGTCCTCTCCAAGTACTGTGGCTGGAACATAAGTTTCCATCAGGATTAGGAAACCCCAAGTACCTATGACAATGTTACAAGCATTTCATGTAGAAAAAAATTGGGTGGTTCTGATGGATTACAAACTCAATGAATTATGACTGGGATCTTGGGTTGTGCTGGTAGAAATATAGCATACAGAATAAAGCAGGTAGTGTTGCCAGTCAGGCAATCCCTAAGGAGAAGCAGGGACAAAAGTAAACCAAGCTCAGAGAAGGACTCTCAGATTGGTGAAGGATCTGAGGGGAGCCATGCCCTGGAAAGACCAGTTGAAATATCTGGGATGTTTAGCCTCTGCCAGATTCTACACCCTGTTCACATCCCTTTCCTAGTCCTTTCTGTTCTCTTCTCTCTTCACGGCTTTTGTACCTACTATTTCTCTACCATACGCTTTGTGTATGGATGGAGAGTTCCTATTCATCTTGAGGTTTTGATTTAAAGATCTTTACTGAGGGTGGATTTGCTGATGTTTTGGCTCCACCTCACTTCCACCCCTAGACATAATACCTAGTACCCAGGACCTAGTACACCGCCTGACACCTGTCCTTCAGTTCGTTACTTAAATATCCTCTTATCAGAGAGGCTTTTCCTGACCGGCCTATGTGAAACAGCAATGCTCCCACCTTCTTCCTTCCCTTCCCTTAATCTGTGTCCTTACCGCTGACATATTGCATATTCATCTGGTTTTTTGTTTATTATGTCTCCCCTCACTAGAATGTAGGCTCCATGACACAGACATTTTATCTGTTATTGTTGTTGTTTTTTTTTTAAACATTGTGTCCCCAATACCTGACAGCACCTGTCTTATAGTTGGCACTCAATAAATATTTAATGATTTATTGGTAAATGAATTAGAGAAGGTTTGGGGTATTAGAACATGATAGTTGTCTTCAAATATTTGAAAGCTTGTCTTATGGAAGAGAGGATAGAAATAATATGAGTAACTCCAGAGGATAAAATTAAAATGATTTATTTAATAAATTGTATTTTCAGTTTCTGTGTTCAGTTCCCTGGGAAACAGTGAGCTCCATGAGGGCGTCGGGGTGGGGAACCTGCAGCCTCAGGGCCACACGTGGCCTGCTGGATCCTTGAGTGGGGCCTTTTGACTGCATCCTTTTAATAAAGAGATTTGTTCTATGGAGTTTGGATTCGGTCGAGGGGCCACACCTGGGAATCTGGAGGGCCACATGTGGCCTTGAGGCCGCAGGTTTCCCACCCCTGCTGGGGGGTCAATGTAGTAATGAACTGCCTAATATAATAACACTGCACAGCAAGACAGTTTTACAAGATAGTGAGCACCTTTCACTAAAAGCCTAGTGAATCCCTCTGAGTTACTGCACTGGTATTCCTGCACAGAATAGGGAATTATTAATAAAAGAAATACCTTTAACATCCCTTCCAGATCTGAGTGTCTGTGATTCTACATAAAAGAAAAATAGATAAGCCCCCCCCATGAAAAAACTAACAAAGGCATAGAACATAAAGAAGTGTTCTTGACAGTAGAGGTTAATTCCCGCCAGCTGAAAATACTGTTGTGAATCCAGCCACTTCTCTCATTCTTTGTCACTGGCACCTTGTCCAGAGCGTTGTGATCTCTCTCTTGGACTCCCGACTTCTTTTCATTGCTTCCACTTTTCCCCACTACAGTCTATTCTCTACATAGCAAATAGAGTGATCCTGTTAAAGCATAAATCAGGTTATATCACTCCCCTCTTTAAAACCTCCCTTTGACTTTTTCTTGCACTTAGAATAAAATCTAAACTTCCTTACGTTGACTTACAAGGCCCTACATGAACTAGCCCCTGCTTGCCTCTCCAATCTCACGATATACCACATTCCCCATGCCAACTACATGGATCTTCTTTCTATTCTCTGGAATATGCCTTTCTTTAACCTAGAAAATTCTTTCACATACTATTCAAACGATTGGTTTTATCTCAATATTCAGGTCTCTAGTCAAGTATCTTCTTAGAGAAGTATTCTCTGACCACTCTGTCTCATTATTTCTGGTCGTTCTCTTTCATAATATCCTGTCTTCTTCATAAAACTTAGCACTATTTGGAATTGTTTTCTGTTTTCTTCCCTAGAATGTAAACTTCATGAAAGCAGGAAACTTTGGTACATTGGTTATCAGCGTCTAGAACAGAACATGCCACATAGTAGGTAATATTTGGTAAATAAATAGATAGATAAATGAAACTGTGCCCTAAAATTAAAGTTAACAGCTGTTTCCACTTCTAGCCTGGTAAAGTAGCATTTTGTGAATTCACATGCTTAATAGTTTTTTGCTCTGTGGATTACCATAGTTCTCTTTATAAATAAGGTACGAATCCCAGTACCCAAGGGAGAGGGGGAACAGGCAGAGTGGCATTTAATGTAGGCAATTAAATCCTACTGAAAGGAAGGATTAACTGGCACATTAGAATTATGAGTTTATTCTGTTTTTATTGTTGAGTAACTGATACTAAATATCTTTTTATCACCTCTTTTCCTCTGATTTCATTATAGTTTAAGGACCTTTATAAAGCTAATCTTTTAATTCCTAGAGATCATTCTGCAATTACTTTAATCCATAAAATGTGCCATTAAACCTTTTTTTCCCTATGTTCTATGGAAAAGTTTGGTAACATTTCTTATACTCTTGTTAGGAGATTTTCAGTACATTCTACAGGTTTGTTTTCTTTAAGGGGGCAATTTAAATAATTGACTGGCTAAAAACTCCCAGTCGGCTACTGTGTTTCAGAACATAATATCCTCATGGGAGTCAGTCTCAGATCATACCAGTAAGTGGGGCATTTTGGAAATGGATTTTGTTAGCTAAAACTTATTATATTGAGATAAATAAGACACTTAACTCTTTGTACAAAGATCAGAATTACAACAGTCTATCAAATTGGCTTTGTCAATCTTCTTACCAAGTTTTATACCTAGACCAAAGAATGATTCAGTGACTTTAAAAAACTGCAAAGAAGTTTATAGCTTGTTACACAATGCATGAAAAGTAAACCTTTTAGCATAAATTTGGGTTTCTTGGTTAGAAAGTTTCATATATTCTACAATTTAACATTGTTAACCCTAGAATGGATCCCAAGTAGGTCCTTTCCACCACTGAGAGAGTTGTTTCTATATTGCCGTCTATAAAAGAGTTTCTTTCCTTTCTGTTCTATACTTGTTCCATGTCTGCTTGCCTATGGGTTATTTTAAAAATAAATCCCTGGATTCATAGGTATTCTCCAAACATAGCCAGAGTTTTGTGGCATCCCAAGGAAAACTCCTTGTAGACAGCAAGTAGAATTCTCTCCTGTTCCCTTACTTTAAAACTATTATGCCATTGACAAATTAATCTTGAAAGGTTACAAAAATTTCCTGGTTTCTATGAGACCCCAGACACTTTTAGAATATGATTTAGTAATTTTTGGAGTAAGTAATGCCAAGAGAACTTCTGGCAATAATGGGATACCATTGGTAATAAAATAAAATTTTAACTCAGAAATAATATCCTAGTGTCAATCATCTGAAAATGATTTTGACAAAATGTCACAACTTGAAACATAACTTAAAGCCATAGAAGTAGAAAAAATATAGCCAATATCATACTGAACAGGGAAAAATTGAAAGCATTACTACTTAGAGCTGGAACCAGACAAGGTTGCCCACTATCTCCACTACTATTCAACATAGTGCTGGAAGTCCTTGCCAGAGCAATCAGACAAGAGAAGGGAATTGAGAGTGTCCAAATCGGGACAGAAGAGGTCAAAGTCTTTGCTGATGATATGATATTATAGCTAGAAAATCCCAAAGATTCAACCAAGAGACTCCTGGATTTGATAAATGAATTCAGTAATGTCCCAGGATACAAAATCAATGCATGCAAATCAGTGGCATTCGTATATGCCAATAACAGTCAAGCCAAAAATCAAATCAAAGATGCAATACCTTTCACAATACTATCAAAGAAAATTGCATATTGATAAAATGTCCATACTACCTAAAGTGATCTACAAGGCTCTACTAACCAAAACAGCATGGTACTGGCACAAGAACAGAGATATAGACCTTTGGAACAGGACTGAGAACCCAGATATAAAACCATCCTCATATTGTCATCTAATCTTTGACAAAGCAGACAAAAACATACACTGGGGAAAAGAATCCCTATTCAGTAAATGGTGCTGGGAAAACTGGATAACCACATGCAAAAGATTGAAACTGGATCCCCACCTCTTACCTCTCCCAAAAATCAACTCACAATGGATGACAGAATTAAACCTAAGATGTGAAACCTTAAGAATTCTAGAAGAAAATGTTGGAAAAACTCTTATAGACGTCAGCCTAGGCAAAGAATTTATGAAGAAGGCCCCCAAAACAATCACAGTAGCAACAAAAATAAATAAATGGGACCTGATCAAATTAAAAGGCTTCTGCACAACCAAGGAAACTATCATTAGAACAAATAGACAACCTACAGAATGGGAGAAAATATTTTCATGCTACACACCCGATAAAGGGCTGATAACAAGAATCTATGTAGAATTTAAGAAAATTAACAAGAAAAAAATCAAACAACTCCATCAAAAAGTGGACAAAGGACATGAACTGAAACTTTTCAAAAGAAGACAGACTGATGGCCAGCAAACATATAAAAAAGTGCTCAACATCTCTAATCATTAGGGAAATGCAAATCAAAACCACAATGAGATATCACCTGACTCCAATGAGAATGGCCTTTATCAAAAAGTCCCAAAACAACAAATGCTGGCATTGAAGTAGAGAGACAGGAACACTTCTACAGTGCTGGTGGGACTGCAAATTAGTACAACCCCTGCAGAAAGTAATTTGGAGATATCTCAAGGAGCTACAAATAGAAATACCATTTGATCCAGAAATCACACTACTAGGCATCTACTCAAAGGAAAAAAAGACATTCTATAATAAAGACATCTGCACTTGAATGTTTATAGCAGCACAATTCACAATTGCAAAGATGTAGAAACAACCCAAGTACCCATCAATACATGAGTGGATTATAAAATGTGCTATTTGTATACCATGGAATACTACTCAACTACAAAAAACAATGGTGAACTAGCACCTCTTATATTATCCTAGATAGAGCTTGAGCCCATCCTTTGAAGTGAGGTATCACAAGAATGGAAAAACAAGCACCACATGTACTCACCATCAAACTGGTACTAACTGAGCAACACTAAGGTGCTCACATGGAAGTAATATTCATTGAGTGCCAGTCAGATGGGAGGGGGTGGTGAGGGTGGGCAAACTCACAACTTATAGCTTCAATGCGCACTGTATGGGGGAAGGGCAAGCTTGTAGCCCTGGCTTGGGTTAGCCAAAAGCATTATATGTAACCAAAATGTTTGTACCCCCATAATATTCTGAAATAAAAAAAAGAAACAATGGAGACCAAAATCAGAATGAAGTTTTAGATTAGCTGCTTCGTTTTTATAGCATATTATTTAATGAAAATTAGTAAAAACTGAAGAATCTCATTGATGTTTTCTCAAATATTTCCTGAAGTTAATGTATCTTCACAATTCTTGATTAGCAGAATTATCTAATTTGCCTCTAATTTGAAAATGAGGATAGTTTAAGCATTATAAGGAGAAATTTATGTAAGGAGAAATATGTCCTAAATATTAACATATTAAGAATGTAAAGCATATATGTATATATTTCTTTTTAAAATTCATAGATCATATAATTCATTCAAATGAAAAATTATCAAACTTTTAAAATTGAATTATGCATTCCCCTTACATTCATATAGACTTCAGATTTGAAATTTCCAGCCTTTTTGCATTTTGTGTACTGTCCTTCTCCATATACAAAACATGAGGGAAAAAATTGATAGAAGGCTTGAAAATCATGTTTCTAAAGTGAACGTTGGAGATTATCTTCACCAGACCTGTTGTATTACAGTTGAGATATCTGAGATCCAACTTTTCAGCATCTCACTGAAAAATATGTAACAAATTAGTTACAAAGACAAGACAAGAGCCCAGGTCTCCCAATTCCCATGTAATTGTGGTTTTCTATAAATCATAGTGCCTCTCAGAAGAAAACGGCCAGAAGCAACTTGGATAAGGAAGATCTCCCCCTGTATCAAGAGTAGCCCAGCCACCCACATGGCAGCTTGAAGGGCAGATTCCTGTTTGCACTCATGCCTTGTGTCTTGTGATGCTCACTGATTCTATCCCGATTACATTACTATCTAATAAATCTTACTTAATATTACTAAACTCTCAATTAAATCTTTTAAACCAATGATTCTTGGCCAGGAGCCTTTTGCCCCCACCCACCCCAAGAGATATTTGGCAATGTCTGGAGACAGTTTTGGTTGTCACAAGTGAGGAAAAAGGGAGCGATATTAGTGGCATCTAGTTAGTAGATACTAGGGATGCTGCTAAACATCCTACAATGGAAGCTCCTCAATTTATATATGAGAAAAGGGAAGCTCTCTACAACTCAGCCAGCCTAAAGTAAAGATCATGGAGCTAAATTGAGATTACATTTACCTAAAGGAAATTACATAAAGAAACAAAATGAAGGAATTTACTAAAAGGAAAAGACTAACATACCTAGGTTCAAGGACCTGCAGTCATCAGTATTTTTAAATTCTGATGAAAAAATATGTTACTTTTGGAAGATCATATGCAAATTCTGTGATTAAGTAGAGAGGAAATCTATTTTCAGTGGCAGTGCTTTCACAATAGTCAAATAACCACTATAACCATTCATATTAATTTAGTTCCCCTTTAGAAAAATAACATAGGCAATTAGTTTTGTTATAAACTGCTTTATATAGCATAAGACTGAATCACTTCTCCTTAATGGTGTACTAACTAGAGTAATAAAAAAGAACTAAATAAAATGTTATAGTGTTGGAATCATACTTTGTTTTACTTGGATACTTGCCATATTCTATGCAGTTGTTACCTTGGAGTTGCCCTGCCCTGTCTTGCTGGGTTTGAAGTATTTTGTTTGATCATATTTGTGGTGATCTAACTTGTTCTGGGTAACAAGCAGAAATGAACTTAAAACCACCAGGAGAAATACTTTCTTCATTCTTCTATGATAAATTCCTCTTTCAAAGTCAAAGATAGGACAAATATTTTGTACTGAACCATTGCTGAGATTTTGCAAATATCATAAATACGCTAAGTGGGATAATTATCACAACTGTTTATTATTTTTACAATGTTGATCCCAAATGGAGCAACTTACATAGCCAAATTCACTTTGAGCCACTGTATATTTAAAAAGGCTATCTCTAACATGACACTTCTCTAACTTATGTAGTTTTTGAGGTACAAATTTTTCTACATTCTCTGCTTAAAATTGTAATCATAAACAATGCAACCTAAGAAATGTCCATCAGGCATAGTGTTGGAATACTCTACACTTTTTAAGCTACTATGTGTTGTTTGTTCTATCACAGCATACTTAGAATCAACAGCTTTGGCAATAAAAGATACATAATACTAAGTCAAGCATAGTGTCAACATTATTCAATGCTCAGTTGAAGATAAATTTTTCTTTGCTATCTTTTAACTATACTCAGTTTGATTCAATGTAATCTTAACATTCAATTCACCATCAAGTAAGTTAATTTTTAGCAGATGTACAAGGCCTTCAAGCATTCTTAGTTGTTATTACTATTGTTTCATTTTGAAAAAATGTCAACATGACTTTTGACATTTTACTATACACATTTTAACTTTTCTAATTTCTAAATTAATACTTATTAATTTTAACAGTGTTCATTCATTCATTTAATTATTCAATAAAAGTTATTGAATACCTACTGTGTTTAGGCATTATTCTTGTTCCAGAAAATGAAAAGGTGACTGAGACACTTTAAGGGTCCTTAGGGCCTTTCCGGTGTGTTCTGGAATACAGAAAGAGAAGTGGTTAGTTGAGCAGGGGAGAAGTGGCACGGGTGCTAAGAAAGGTGGGTATAGAGTTTTAAAGAAGTATTGGAAGAGAAATGGCCTTCAACAAATAGAAAAGATAG
Organism: Lemur catta; assembly: GCF_020740605.2. NCBI lineage: Eukaryota > Metazoa > Chordata > Mammalia > Primates > Lemuridae > Lemur > Lemur catta. Next base: position 59,060,435 of record NC_059130.1, read on the forward strand.
GGAGGAACATTCCTGGTCAATTACATAGCACATGCAAGGCAATGCCTGTGTGAAAGAACTTGGACAATTGAGAGATCTACAAGTAGCTGGTTACAGATGGTGTGTAGGATGTGTTGGGGGAAGTAACTGGAAGTGAGGACCAGACCTGGAAGAAGAGGCAGCAGTGCACACTAACTACAAGCATATTCTTTTGTATTCAATTGACTTGAGTTTTAATCCTCCCTCTGCCCCTTATTCACTAGTTTCCTTAACCATTCCATTTTTTTAACTGTAAAATGGAAATATAACACACAACTTGGTACATAGTAGGATCTCAATAAATGATAGCTATCACTATTAAGAAGTTGATACTTTATCCTCTAAACAATAAAGAGCCACTAAAGTATTTTAACTAAATAATGACATGATTAGATTTCCATTTTATAAGTAGAATGTAGTTAACTGAGCAAAGAGAATAAAGTCAGGAAGTCAAATTAGTAGTACAGGCAGAAACATTATGTCATAGCACACAGGCTGCTATAACAAATTACCACAGACTGGGTAGCTTAAACGACATTTATTTCTCACTGTTCTGGAAGCTGGGAAGTCCAAGATCAAGGTGCCAGCAGATTTGGTACCTGGTGAGAACCCTTTTTCTAGTTTGCAGAAGGTTGCCTTATTATTGTATCCTCACATGGTGGAGAGAGAGATCATCTCTAGTGTCTCCTCTTTTAAAGGCACTAATCCCATTCATGAGGGCTCCAGCCTCATGACCTAATTACCTCTCAAAGGCCCCCACCTCCAAACACCATCGCACTGGGGATTAGGGTTTCAACATATAAATTGGGGGGAACACTAGCATTCGGTCCATAGTACATGGTTAACACTGAACTGAGACAGTTGCTGTGAGGATGAAGAGATTTGGAGGTGAAATCAACAGCAGTTGGTAACCATTTTATAGGTAGATGAAGGAAAAGGAAGTGTCTAAGAGCGATGAAGTTTCTATATTTGATGATTAGGTGGGTAGTAGGTAGAAATAATAGGAAAAACATGCTTAGACAGTATCAACATTTTTAAATGTTACATTTATAATAGTTTATTAAAAGAAGTGATCGAGTTTCTAGTAATATCAATAAAACAGGAAAAAAATATCCAGCTTGTTCATGAATATGGGTCATAGCTAAGTACAAGACCATATAATTTCAAAATACTAAAACAATTTTAAATTGTGTGACCTGCCTGACACAAAAAAGCAATGACAGTAGCAGCATATTAGTTCTCTTGTTTATACCCAACCAAAAGCATAATATATACATATTGTGCTTTGTCTCCATTTCTTCCAGGGTCCTCAAGGACCAAGAGGTCAACCAGGACCTCCAGTGAGTTTATTTATATTTATATCTGTTTACTATTGATGCTTATATGCTTGCCTAGTTTGGGATGTCTACTCAATAAATAATTTTTAAAATTTGTTATGTTCTAGGGTCCACCTGGAGCACCAGGCCCAAGAGTAAGTTTTCTTGGTTTGGTTTTATCTCAATATGTCATATTAACTTTTTAAAGCTTCTTCTGTTAACTCACTGTTAAAGCTATCGCTCTTGCATACCTCCCTTCTTTTTCCTAACCTGATATGGGGCTGCCCAGCTACATTAACTTGCTAAGTCCAAGCCTCAGATTTCTTATCTATAAAATGGAGATGGTATCTCCTACTTTCTTGGCTGGTTTTAAGTATCAAATAAGAAGCAAAGCATTCAGCACAGTGTAGGACACATGATATGTGCTCAAAAAATGCTCATTCCCTCCATTTTCTTCCTACTTCTAGGTCCTCACTCTCCCTTTTTAAATGTTCTTTTTTGCCAGCCAGAGTTATCCACTTCTTAGGTTTTACATTATTCCTTCTGAGTTGCCGGTGGCTACAGAAGCCTTCAGACTTTTCATGCATTTGTTTGTTTTCTGACTACTACAGCCTAAAGCTTGCTACCCTTGTCTTTGAGGCAACGCTTGTTGCTTCTGCTCTTCTTTTGGTTTTCCTTATGCTTTGCATCCAGTCTTATATTTGGCAATCCTTGTCTTCCTGCTCCCTAAAAGAGGTCTCCCTCCACCCTTAACCTTACTCACACCCCATCCTCCAGTCTCCCAGTCAAATACAGTGGTCCTTGGTCACATTTCCTGCCTAAAGAGGAGCCACTATTGGCTACACTGTCCCAAAAATTGTTCAGTCTTCGGCCTTCTAAGCCTTATTTATTTCCACATGCTGCTCTGATGTCATTTAGATCTCTGAGAGTTCTAGGGGTGGTTCACTGTGGTCCACTCTCAACAAATCAGGAACTCTTCGCTTCTCTCAATTTTTCACTGGGACAAGGAATAACTTTCAAGCAAAGTGCCATGGGAAGACTGTCCCCTTGAAAATGGGAGACCCAATTCTCTATGATTTCTTTAAATCAATTCCCATTTCTGGCCTTCTGACTGATGGAGATTGAAGCATTCCTGCGTGAACATCAATGGGAATGTCTTTCTTCACATCTTCAAATCTCTGTCTACTTCTCTGTTCTTCCTTTCCCCCTGAGTCCCCACAATGTGTGGATTAAAAGTACTCTCATCAATTGCCTTCCCAACTTATAATGACTTTGATATGTCATAGCTGCCTTCCCAAGAAAGAACATGTTCTAAAGGACCATACATCACTGGCAAATTAGAGAGGTGTTCAGTGGAAATTTTCACTAATTTAAGTGTCATTTAAATTCCTGTCTCACTTAGAAAATGTATATGTTCCTATACAGCCAAAATGAAGTAGGACACGTGACAGATTTTTGCTATGAACAAAATGTGGATAAAAATACATATGTACTTTGAGGAAGTATTAGGAAGCTTAAGACAATATATGTGCTTAACACATTATAGGTACTCAATAAATATTAGTTTCCTTCTTTTCTGCCTTTCTCTCATTTCTATCTTCCTTCTTGTTCAATATGAAAAGATGTTTACACATATAATACTGTTTCTCTGGAACTTGCAGAGTCTATTGTAGGAAAGTGGCAATGGTAACATTGAGAATAAGACTTCTACAGTGAAGTCTAAATGACAATGAGAAAACACCTGCTTATTCTTTCAGTCAGCTTATCATCGTACCTTCCATGAAACTCTTCTTAATTCTACCCCTCATCACACTGCAAGATAGAACCGATCACTTCTCCTTCTTCATTCATACTTACTTATTTTCATGTTTGTCTCCCCAATTAGATTGTGAACTCTCTGAAGTTAGAGACTTTTTTTATTTATTTTCTAAATAAGTGTTTGTTGGATGAAAGCATGCATGCATGCATGAATACGAAATCGGTCACATTTCTTAGGAAATTTCAGTGGAAATCCTCCAAACTAGAAGATTTCACTTGTATATCCAAGTGGACACTTGTGTTACTTCCACACTTTGCCTATTGTGAATAATGCTGCTATGAACATGGATATGCAAATATCTGTCTGAGTCCTCACTTTCAATTAATTTGGGTATATACTTGGAAATGAAATTGTTGGATCATATAGGTATCCTGTGTCTAATTTTTTTAGAAACTGCTGTACTGTTTTCTATAGCAACTGTACCACTTCACAGTACCATCAGCAGTGCACAGGGTTCCAGTTTCTCCACATCTTCACTAACACTTGTTATTTTCTGTTTTGTTTTGTTTTTTAATAACAGCTTCCCTAATGGTTGTGGAGTGGTGTCTCATTATGATTTTGATTTGCATTTCCCTAATGATTTGTGATTTTGAGCATACTCTCATGTGTTTATTGGGCATTTATGTATCTTCTTTGGACAAATGTCTATTCAAGTCCCCTACCCATTTTGTGAATTGGGTTGCTTGTTTGTTTTGTTTTGTTTTGAGACAAGGTCTCACTTTGTCACCTGGGCTACAGTGCAGTGGCATCATCATAGCTCACTGTAACCTCAAACTCCTAGGCTCAAGCAATCTTCCTGCCTCTGCCTACCAAGTAGCTGGGACTACAGGCACATGCCACCATCCCTCACTAATTTTTCTATTTTTTGTAAAGACAGGATCTCGCTCTTGTTCAGGCTGGTCCGCTGCATGAACCACTGCACTGGGCCGGGTTGCTTGTTTTTGTTGTTGTTGTTGTTGAGCTTATAGGATTCTTTAAATATTCTAATTATTAATCCCTCATCAGATACATGGTTTGCAATTATTTTCTCCCACTTCACTGGTTGCTTTTTCACTCTTATTTGTGTCCTTTGATACACAGAATTTTTTTATTTTGATATAGCCCAATTTATCTATCTTCTCATGCTGACCGTGCTTTTAGTGTCATTCCAAGAAATCATTGCCAACTCCAATGTCATGAAACTTTTCTCCTGTTTTTTTCTAAGAGTTTTATGGTTTTAGCTCTTATGTTTATTAGGTCTTCAATCCATTTTGAGTTAATTTTTGTATATGACATAAGTTAAGGGTCCAACTTCATTCTTTTGCATGTGGAAATCTAGTTTTTCCAGAACCATTTGTTGAAGAGACTGTCCTTTCCTGATTGAATGGTCTTGATACTCATGTCAAAAATAATTTGACCATAAATGTGATGGTTTATTTCCAGATGCTCTATTCTATTATTTTATTTTTATTTATTTTATATATTTATTTATTATTCTATTATTTCATTGGTCTTTATGTCTGTCTTTATGCCAGTACCAACTGTTTTGATTACAGTAGCTTTGTAGTAAGTTTTGAAACCAGAAGTGGATGCTACCAATATTTTTCTTCTTTTCTCAAGATTGTTTTGACTATTTGGGGTCTACACTATCCTTTATATTTGTCTGTATAGTTACCTTTACCACTGCACTTAATTCTTCACATAGATTCAAGTTTCTGCCTAGTATCCTTTAATTTTGGCCCAAAGAACTTCCTTTAAGTATTTTTCTAGGAAAGCTATGCTAATGATGAATTCTTTCACTTTTTTTTTTTTTAAACAGGATCTTGCTTTGTTACAGGCTGGAGTGTAGATTTTATAAAATCTACATTCATTGACATGTGTGAGTAATGGTGTCTCATAGCTCACTGTAACTTTGAACTCCTGGGCTCAAGCCATCCTCTCGCCTCAGCCTCCTGAGTAGCTAGGACTAAATGAATGTGCCTGGCTAATTTTTTTTTTAGAGATGAAGTCTCATTATGTTGCCCAGGCTGGTTTTAGTTTTTATTTATATGGAAATGTCTTAATTTTTCCTTCATTTTTAAAGGAGAGCTTTACTGGATATAAAATTCTTAGTTGATAGTCTTTTCTTTTAGCTCTCTGAATATGTCATTCCACTACCTCCTCACCCTTACGGTTTTTGTGAGAAATTAGCTGTTAATCTGCTTGAGGATCTCTTGGACATGATGAGTCTTCTCTCTTTCTGCTTTCAAGGTTCTTTATTTATCTAAAGCATTCAACAATTTGATTACCATGTGCCTAGGGAAGTTTGTGGAGCTTTTTGGAAGTGTAGATTAATATTTTTCATCAAATTTGGAATGTTTTAAGCCATTATTTCTTTAAATATTCTTTTTGCTGAAGCTCTGACTCAGGGGGTAGGGGGGCAAGGGCAATATACATAACCTAAACTTTTGTACCCCCACAATATGCTGAAATAAGAATAAAAAAAAATTCTTTTTGCCCTTCTTTCTCTCTCCTTCCCTTCTGAAACTCTCATTATGCATAAGTTGGTATGCTTGATAATGTCTGATAGGTCTCTAAGTCCGTGTTCATTTTTCTTCTTTATTGTTTTCTTACTACTCCTTAGACTGGGTAATATCAGCAAACTTATCTTCATGTTAACTGATGCTTTCTTCAGCCTATTGAAATTTATTGTTGAGCCTATTTAGTAAATTTTCATTGTAGTTATTGTACTTTTCAGCTTGAGAATTTCTATTTGGTTCTTTTCTATAATTTATGTCCCTTTATTACATTCTCTATTTGGTAAGACATGTTTGTCATACTTTCCTTTAGTTCTGTAGACATGCTTTCCTTTAATTTTTTCAATATGCCTAAAATAGCTAACTTAAAGTCTTTGTCTATTTAGTCCAACATCTGGGCTTCCTCACGGACAGTTTCTATTGATTGCTTTTTTCCCCTGTATATGGGCCATACTTTCATGGTTTTTTGCATGTCTTGTAATATTTTTGTTGAAAAATGGACATTTTAAATAATGCAATGTGACATCTCTGGAAATCAGATTTTGTTCCCCAGCCTAAATTTGGCATTATTGCTCGTTATTGTTATTGTTTATTTGTTTAGTGACTTTTCTGAATTTTATAAAATCTACATTCATTGACATGTGTGAGTAATGGCATCTCTGCTCAGTTAGCTTAGTGGGCAACTATTAATAATTTTCTTAAGAGATTTTCTTAACCGGTAAGTCTCCCAGTTTTTGCCAAGGGGGTCTGTGTGTATGTTGGGGCACCCCTTCAATACTAAGCCAGGCAATTGACAACTACAACTATGCCTTAGCCTTCACTTCTGCTGTCATAGAGCCTCAAAGTCAATTAGAGGGGAGAACTTAGGGCCTTCTCAGTCTTTCCTGAGTATATGCACAGCCCTATGCGTTTGCATGGATTCCTAGATTCCCAGAAATATGTCTGAGCTTTTCAAAGTCTCTATGGACATCTCATTCCCCACTTTTTCTTGTAAGCTTTTTGGTTAGCCTATTGTTTGCTCCAATTGTTTTCTACTGCTTCTGGCCGCCACAGAGTCAAACAATTCTCTCTAAATGTTTTTGGAAAAAGCTCCTGGGAAAAGGCTTTTGCATTGAATGATCTGAATCAGGGAACATAAAGACAGACTTGCAAGTAGTGACTTCCAGGGAGCTACCAGACAGGTCAAATAATGACAATTCCCTAGAAATGAGTCTTTGAAGCAACACCGGCCCCATTCTGTTTCTTCCCATGGCTATCAGGCTGGTGGTTTTCATTGTGACTGTAGGCTGTTAGTTTTGTCAAAAGACAAATTACAACAAATTTACTTTAAAGGTCTAATTGGCTTTTTTTTTTTTGGAAAATTATTCTTTTTTTTTTATTTCCACATATTGTGGGGGTACAAAAGTTTAGGTTACGTATATTTCCCTTGCCCCCCACCCCCCGAGTCAGAGCTTCAAACGTATCCATCCCCTTCAAATTGGCTTTTATTAGAGATTCTAGAATCAGACAACACTTCATTCTACCAAATAAAATCAGTGTTCAAATGGCGAAACAAAGGAGGTTGGCTTTATAGGCAGAAAAAGGCTAAAAAAAAAACAAAAGAAGACTGGTCATTTCAAAGTTACTCTCTGTATAGGTTTAAAACAGAGAGGGGACTTCCTCATTACCTGACTCAGGTTGACTGGAATCTCCTGATCTTTGGAAAACTGTGGCCCATTTCAAAGTTCAGTTTGATTATACATGGTACTTAGCACAGGCAACTCCATTCTGGTTCAGTCTAGTCTTCTGGGGCCTAGCGGAGGAGGCTGGTCCAAAACAATGGCCTTTCATAAACTGTAACAGTTTTCAAGACTGCTACAGGGCTGGAAAGATGAGCATGGGAACAGGGCAAGTTAAAATTCCATAAAACTCACTGCTCTTACTGAGAGTCAGCTCTTATTTGAAAAATAAATGCTCCTCAGATTTCTTCCAGCATTTTGTTAATTTCTATAATTCTGAAAACTTGGTGACAATTTTTGCCAGTTTTCTCATTGCTTTTTATAGAAAAGAGAATTCTGGGAGGTCCTTACTCCACCATTTTTGCTGTCTCCTAAATCTCTTATCTTGAGTATACATCCTTTTAATATTCTGTGTGATGAAATGGAAGAACATATAAAGCACTTATGCTGCATGCTGAAGTTTAGTAGTTGCCTCAACTACTACTGTACAACTGTTTTGAGTTGCAAAGCCAGCTAACCGCTTTTATCATGGAATGCCATTTTTACTTGACAGACTGCCAGTGTTATTTTTTTTAATTTCAGAATATTATGGGGGTTCAAACATTTCGGTTACATAAATTGCCCTTGTACCAATTGAGTCAAAGCCACAAGTGTGCCCCTCCCCCAGACAGAGTGTGTTGCTCCCATTAGGTGTGAATTTACCCATCCCCACCTTTCCTCTCCCCTCTGCTTGATTTCTGATGAATGGTATTAATATTTCCATATATGTACATAAGCGTTGATCAATTAGTTCCAATTTAATGGTGAGTACCTGTGACTACCAGTGTTACTACCAGTGTTACTAAGAAATGAGTATTTGACAGAAGTTTTCTTGAAAATGAATGATGTAAGCCTATCATTTCAAGGAAAACAACTGACAGAATTTGATGCCAATGATAAATGTTAAGCATTCAAGTAAAAATACAAACTGGGGAAAACTTGTATCTATCACTATGAATTTGACAGCCTTCTAGTACTTAACGTTTCTCTCAGAAGCAATTATGTTAACAAATGTCATTTTTAACATTAAGTAATGACGTGTCAGTGTTTGAAAGATCTGTGTAATTCTGTGAATCAGTATTCTCTAAATGATCAATGCATGATGTTAACAAAATCATGCATAGCAAAAAGATTCTATCAAAGTATAAGATAGACCATCGTTCTTAATGTAAAAGAGTACAAAAAGTTCATTGGTATGGGTTCAGTTTTCATATTGCAACTAACCTTTAGGAAACTACTACTTGTCAAGTTTGGGTATAGTATCAAAGAAGAAAATCCATCATTATCTGAAGAAAGCTACTAAAATACTCCTCTTTTTCCAACTGCATGTATCTACGAAGCCAGGTTTTCTTCATATATTTCAACTAAAATAACATAGCACGACCAGTTGAGTACAAAAGCAAATATGAGAATTTAGCCATCATCTATTAATCCAGACATTAAAGAGATGTACAAAAGTGTAAAACAGAGCCACTCTTCCCACTTTTTTTGTTATTTTTGAAAATACAATTTTTATAAAAATATTTTATTTAACATGTAATGAGTTTGTTGTTACTTAAAGCAGTTAATACATAAATAGTTTTAAAATTTATGTTTTGATTCTACTGTGGTAAATATCAAAAGTTATAACTCAGATAAACAAAAGTTTTTAAAGGCCCTTAATAATAGTTATATTTATAAATACAAATGGATCCTGATTCTGAAGAGTTTAAGAACCGCTATGTTAGGTTTTCTGATTAAAGCCCTTAATCACCAACAGGGGACCAAGTGGAAACTATAAAGGTGGCTATTGTTTGGCACTTAATTCAATTTCCCATATTTAGTGCCAGGATTTTTGTGTGACCCATATCTAAAACCTGCCCATTCACACAAGCAAGTTGATCAGAATTACTCTGCAGAGAACATTTTAGGCTAACCTTTTCTGTTTCTTAAATATCCCATGCTCCTTCTGTCTCATAGCCTTTGTGTAAGATTGTTACTTTTGCCTGGAAAGCTCTCCTACCCCTTCTTCTAACAATTTTTATTTATTCTTCTTATGTTACCTGTCACTACCTCAGGGAAGCCTTCCCTGACCTATCCCTTCTAACTTTTTAAATTTTCCAGATTTGATTGACTCTGATTTTTCTAATAGGCTCATGTACTTTTCTTTCATAGTATATATCACAATCTGTAATTATGTTTTTGAGGTGATTTAATTAATCCCTCTCTCCCTTCTAAACTGAAGCTCCATAAGGGCAATTTTCTCTTTTGCTTACCATTTTATCCTCAATATGTATCACAGTGTTTGGCAGTATGTATATGCAGAATGAGTCAATTCTTTTCCAATATGAAAACCACATGTTGAGACAGGGAAGATGGCATTTTATCGATTGTTCCATCATTTTAAATAGTTTTTCGAATTACCAATCATGAGTTATGAGAGATCTGTTGAAAACAGTTTTTATTATATGGACCTCTAAGTAAAAAGATACCTTAGCAGGACAATCACTCTGAAAGGAATGAGATCACTTGGTTCACTTACACAGAGGCTCTTTCCCAGAAGCTTCTCCCAACTCATGCTTCTTAGTTTCCAAGCTTATTTTCTTAAAAAAAAAAAAAATTATAAAAAAGACTTTTACTAATGGTTATGCTGAGTCTTTCTCTAAAAATATCTTTTATTAAATGCAGGAGGAGATTGAATTCATTCTGTATTATTTCTTTTGGGACTAATGGAACATTTTCCAACTTCAGAAATTATTTTTAAGACCGCAGAAGTATCACATTAAACTAATGTGGTGACTACCTCAGGACAGTAGTATTTTATTCTATTTTCCTTCCAAGAATGTAACTGTTAAAAATTACTACAGTTATTTATTCTTCACTTTACAATTTATTAACTGAGGGGAATCATATTTCATTCTCTTCCATTTGAGTAACTGTGTGTGTGTGTTTTCATGCAGCAGAGACAAATGGTTTTTCATTTGGAGAGCTCTAGGCTTTGGTCCTATTTTAATTAGGAGACCTTTGAGATTTGGATGAAGGCAGCATATTGTCCTTTCAGATAACTAGGCAATATTTGAAAAATCTGTCTAACCATAAGAGTTACAAACGCCCTTCAGATAATAAGTCTAGTATACTTTAACAGCAGTGCTTTCAGAATTTACAGCCTTTACTTTAGAGCACTCAGTGTTGATATTATTGCTGATCTCAAATGGTTTTGTTTTACACAGAAACAAATGGATATCAATGCTGCTATTCAGGCCTTGATTGAATCAAATACTGCCCTACAGATGGAGGTAATATATCTGGTTTTATTTATATTGGCACTGACAATATACAAATTAAACAGAAATTTAATTTTTTGGAGGCCAAAATTTGGCATTATCCGAAAGATTGTATTTAAAACAGTTTGAAAATATGAAACCATTTTCAAGGACAAAGCAAATGATTTTAGTATAATTAAATAGAAATATATGCATAGAATGTTTTGTAAAGAACATATTTAAACAAAAATGTAAAATTAAAGGATTTATTTGTAAAGAATTTGGTACCAGTTTCTAAATGAAATTAGACATGATTCTTAAAATGGGATATATCTATCATCACTACTCATTTATCTTATTTAAACTCTAATTATTCAACGTGTATTTTTTTAAAATGTTATATAGTAGGCATAGTAATTCTTATTTCAGCTTGAAAACCAAACTTTCGAGTGTGAATTTAATCTTATTTAGGACAAGGTTAATAAAGCCTGCACATGTATCTAGGCTTAAATATACACCGTTCTTTACATCCTGCCCCAACTCACTACATGCAATAGGAACACCTCTTTCTTCTGCCTTGCTCTATGTTGGTCCTTAGGGGTTTTTTTGCTTATATGATTCTTATGATGACTTGGCAGAGCTACCAGAATACTGAAGTGACTTTAATCAACCACAGTGCAGAGATATTCAAAACCCTGAGCTACCTTAGCAATTTATTGCACAGCATCAAGAATCCTCTTGGCACACGAGATAACCCAGCACGAATCTGCAAAGATTTGCTTAACTGTGAACACAAAGTATCAGATGGTAAGTTCTTGGTTTCCTCAAACTCTGATGTCTAATTTCATTTTATCATTTAAGTGTGTTTGAGATTTGCCAATGCCTTCATTCCAAATCATAGTCATTTTGATAAAACCCTGGCAGAAGCCATTTTAATGTCATCAAGAATAAAATACTCACAGGGGAAGACGTGCTTTTGATGCCACCCCACCCCTAGTTATACTAAGAGTAGTTTTTTCTTGGTGACATTAAAATGGCTTCTGCCAGGGTTTTATCAAAATGATATAGCATGTTCATGTTGAAAATTAAAATAGGCAGGATTGACCTTTGGGTTGACAGACAACAGCACCTGTCAGACCCAGTAATTCAAAAACCACCAAAGTTGACAACATAAAGAAAGATATCATAGAATCCCCCTCACCACACTCACTGAAAGTATGGTTTTTATACAAAATGGCATTTAAATGCGCAATCTAGAATTAATGACCATCAAGATGAGTGGTTTGTCATTCTTGGAAGTTTCCTATCCCCACACAGATGCCCCAAATTCATTCACCAGAGGTGCAAAAATGAATTAAATTAGAATCATCAAGGAAAGGTTTTAAACCAAGAGGAACAGTCATCAGTTAAATAGGGGAAACCCTGTCTGCTATAATATGTCGTTTTATTTTAATTTCTGTTTGGTCTATGGTCAGCTGTGCAATCAATATTATGTCATATTTTCACTAAAACTTCTAGTCTTAACACAATGACACATTTGAAAAAATGTGTGATTTGAAAAATGGTGATTTGAAAAAGCTATGTTATGTAATTCTGTGGGGTGAATAGTAGTCATTTTAATTTTGTATACGTATATACACATCACACATACATACATACATACATATTCTTGTCCAAAACATCTTCTTCCGTTCTACAAATGCAATGAAAATATTCATTTAACTTATATTAGTAAAATACTTAACTTCCATAGATATTTCCTGCCCTAGACAAATATAAGAACTAAAATAATATTTATAATTGTAGCTGCCTATAATAACACTAAGCTTGATTCTTTCCTATATTTGAGGGTAGAAAAACACAGTGCTTAGATTTTAAAGGCACAAAGACATTATAAGTCATACAATAGCAGTATACAATCTAATTCAGGGTCTGCCTTCCTTCTAGGAGAAATGGCTAAGTGGTCTGGGTTGTGGAGTGTCAGAATGGTCTTTTTGTTCCAAAACACTTCATCACTAGGAGATGATAAGTGCTACAGAAAAAAAACAAAACAGCAGGGAAGGGGGATATGATAGAAAGTAGAATGGAAGGTGCAATTAAATAGAATAGCCAGATAAGGCATCTGTGAGAATGTGATATTTGAGTGATATCAGAAGGATATAAGGGAGCAAGCCACAAGAAATCTAGGGAAAGAGTTTTCTAGGCAGAAAGAATAAATGCAAAAGCCCTGAGCCTGGGAATATACCTAGCGTGTTCTAGGATTAGCAAGAAGGCCAGTGTGACTAGGAGAGAGTGCATACGGGAGACAGTTGTAGGAAATTAAGTGAAAAACATATCAAGAAACCAAAATATATAGAACACTCTAAAATACTCAAAAGTCTCCAGCTTTTACTTTGAATCAGATAGAAGCCATTGGAAATTGTTGAGCAAAGAAATGACACAGACTTAGATTTTTAAAGTATTACTCTGGCTAATGTGTTGCAAATGTTAAGAGGAGGACAGAGGCACAAGTAGGGAAACCATTGAAAAAGCTACTGAAATAATCCAAATGAGATGATGATGGGTTGGACTAGGGTTGGTCACAGGGGAAGTGGTAAAAAATGGTCAGATATTTAAATATGCTGTAAGATAGAGCCTGCAGTTTTTGTTGACAGATTAGACATGGGCTGTGAGAGAAACAGAATGGTACAGGATGACTCCAAGATATTTTCTAATAATAGAAGGGTAGGGTTATTGATAATAGAGATGGAGAAGACTTCAGGAGAAGCAAGTTTGGAGAAAAAAATCAGGAGTTCAGTTTTGGATATATATAGTTTTAGCTGTCTATTAGGTATTCAAGTAAGAATGTCAAGTAGGTAGTTGACTATTCAAGTTCAAGGACAAGAGGGAGGTCCTGGCTAAGGCTAGAAATAACGAAGTCTTTCACATATAATGGTATCTAATGCTGAGACTGCTTAAGACTACCTAGATAGTAGGTAAAGAAAGAAAAGAGAAGAGGTCTAAAAACTGTGTCCTAAGGCTCTCCCATGTCTAGAAATCAGGGAGGTGAGGGCAAACTAGCAAAGAAAACTAAGAAGAAGCTATCAGTGAGATAGGAGGGAAACTAGATGAATATGAGGCAGAATATATGTGTGCCAGTACAGACAGGTGGGTAGATGAGACAGTGGGAGCTTATTTAAGTTTTCTTCAGATTGCTTCAGTTGTCTCAGTGAAACTGGAAGATTATCAGTCAAGGATAAGAATGAATAGGTATAAGATAGATAACTAGGAAATTGACAGAGGGATTGAACATGGAAACATAGTATTATTGTCTAGCAGATTTATAGACACATTTGAAATTAAATTGAGGCCCATTAGCATAGTTGTGTTTTTCTCCAGCCACATTTATCTGTGCAGGTACAATCACAGGCAAAAAACTGAATTTAGGTAGGGTTGGGGGTTTATAAGACAAGTACAATGAAGTGAGGTAGGACAAGGGCATTAAGAAAGTTTCTAAGGAAATGATTATAGTAAAAGACTGTGAGTTTTAAGCTGGGTAAGAAAGGAAGTGAACACATGATCATGAGGGACAATGAAAAAGTGGTAGTGTCAATGGAGAGTAGGTCCTGATGAGACCAAAAAAAAAATTATTGGGGTCAGGATTCTAGAGGAAGTGAGCTGGAAAGAGAAAAGAAGTGAAATTCTGGAGGAGGTGCAGTTGTAGGTAATAAAGGCTAGGGCATGGCCTTGAATGTTAGTAAAATAAGATATGGGGGTAGGGGAAAGGTAAAAGATCATTGGTGGAAAAGTAAGGGGGTGGAGGAGAGTACAGTTCAAGGAATTGTGAGGCTAAGGTTGGAGGAATCATCCGTGTGAATTTAAAATCACCAAGAATTTGGTCATTCATAGGTTTTCTGAATGTGATAGCAAGCCAGAAGCTAAAACTCTTCAAAGAAAAATACCAATGATTGCACCTGGCACCAGGAAGGGTAATGAGTGGTAGATATAATGTGATAATAGAATTTCAACATGGAGTGTTTTCAGGGAGAAAGGGGCAAGAATGGTCTGGAAGTAGCAACGAAGAGCAAGAAAGACACCTTCCCATCATTGGGCACAATACTGTAGAGGCTGCAAGGGGAGCAGTGTCCTCAGGGGAGAGCGAGTCTGAGTCAGAACATTTAGGCTCACAAAAGATATATTATGATATAGGACTTTACCTACAGCTCAGCCTACCTTGAAAGAAATGATGAAACCCCTACCAGTTCACCATTGTACAACATAATGCCTGAATTCAAAGCGTTTTACTCCATGTAGCAAGAGTTTGCTTAGTGGAAAACCTTTCATAAAGAATTTATTATTAGCTCCTATAGGTGTAGGAAAGTATTTCTTGGAAGACAAGGTCTGATGAAAGGAGATATTTGTTTATCCCACAGGATTAGAACTGGAAACCTCTACCAGATCCTGGTGAAAAATCCAACTGTAATTTCTGCAAACATTATAAAATGTTCAAAATTCTGAAGAAAAGAGACTAGGACGAGTGGATCTCCTTCACCTTTTTCTTCCATATTTCAGTAGATCAGTTGTTCTCCAGATGTGATCCCTGGACCAGAATTAGATTATGTTAGGAATGCAGATTCTGAAGCCTTAATCGGCAACTCTGGGGGTAGGGCCCAGTTGTGTGCGTTTTAAGGATGGCTTGGTGCATACTAAAGTTTGAAAACCACTACGGTAAAGGACAGTCCCTACCCTTTGAGCTACCAATTCAGCAAATATGCGTGTTGAAGGATTAATAGAATAAAAGAGGGGAGAGTATTTGAGAGTGTTTTGGAAGTCAGAGGAAGCCCAGGAGAGCTAGAGAAATCTTTGCTTGGAGTAAGGGTGGCATGGACAAGGATCTCTGCCTATTGTAGAAAATGACATTTGACAAAAACTCTTTGTCTTGCCTTTTTAATGCAAGAAAACAGGCTGCCTCATTCCAACATTTCTTTCCTTTGTGTTTGGAAAAAGATGCTCTTTTAATATTCTGAGTCTGTTATTCTGGAATTAAGATGCTAGCTCAGTGCTTTTCAGTCTGAGTATTTTCTGTAGTTGGACTTTAGGCCCCATTTTATTCTCCTGGGCATTTGGTGGAGGCAAAGATTGGCAGGCTCACACTAGCTGTAGGCACTTCACTCTTTCCCACTTACAAATCCGAAAGAGCACAAAAATGATAATCATTTAATTGTATATTTTTCTTTCTGAAAAGAGAAAATGTTTGATTTTTATTTTGCTTATCACTATTACACATAAAGATATATTTTCCTTAGAGCGATTGAAGTTGTTTCTATTTTAAAACAAAATGTTCATTTTAAACTCTGTAATGATGAACAGAAATATACACATACATTCTAATAATAGAAATATATATATATATATATATATATACTCTAATAACTTCAACTTTTCTATTAACTATATAACTTCAGGCAATTTACTTTTAGCTGCTGAGCTCATCTTCTTTATCTGTGGGATGAAGCAATAAATTCAGCCATTCTGTCATCTTGAGTAAAATTATGAAATGCCCTGAAATTGATGGGTATGTGAAAAATAGAGCATTTTTTAGTATCAATTTTATATAATGCTTGCAGCTTTCATTCATTCACTGAATACAAATATATTTATAATCTTCTAAGTTTTTTAACAGGTAAGACTGTGATAATATATATTTAAAGTGTCATAATTTGTAAGAATGGTTCAAATACATTTTAGCATTGCATTTAAATAACTTTGTGTTTTATTATAAATTAATAGGAAAATACTGGATTGATCCAAATCTCGGGTGTCCTTCAGATGCCATTGAGGTTTTCTGCAATTTCAGTGCTGGTGGCCAGACATGTTTATCTCCTGTTTCTGTGACAAAGGCATGTATTGATTTTTTAAACATATGTTGGTATGTTGCACAGTATCAATGAACAAAGCTTTTTAAAATTCTGTCACTTTAAATAATTATGAATTTTAAGTATGAAAACAAGGTATAATTCTCTATCATATATGGGAAATAAATGTTTTGTTTTAAGAAAATATTTAATTGCAGTAAATCTTAACAATTTGATAGTGTATTTTTATGATTAGCTTAGCTTGGCTTACTCTACTGATCAGGTTTTTAAATTCTTTTAAAATTCCTTAAATATTGTGCAATGTATGTTATGTTTTTATGCATATACATTGGAAAATCCCTAAACAGCTGGAGTGTTTAGAATTAATAATCAATTACCTAAAGTTTTGCTGGAAATTACATCATCATAATGAAAAGAATAATTTTGCCACAAAAGCTTTCTATTTTTGGTGATGGGCTACACAGTAATCTCCTTAAACATCTACTGAATGCTATTTAAAACTTCTTTCAAGTATAATTCTATAAACCAAGTGTTTGGAATGAATGCACGTTAGTTTGTCACAACACTAGGTGTTAGAACAAGTATCTGTAAAACCTAAATCCTAGTTCTACCTTTAACATGTTAAAACTGAAACTGCATTTCTTTCTTTTTGTGATTAAACCAGCTTGATATATGACCAAGTATTTATACCTCATTGACAAAGAACTGATACATGTGCCTATTGTTTGTTTTGTCCATCATAAAAGGTCAGCAGCTAATATGCATGGTCTCTTTACCTGCATAATGTTCAAGTGCCCTCTCCTTCCAAAAAGTCTTCCTTCATTAACCTGAGTGTTTCATTGATTTATCTCAATAGGCTTTCACCATTATTACCCCTGAAACAGAGGAAAAGATTCTTCCATTCCTAGGGAATCCCATGCACCTCTAACAAAGAGCAGCATGGTAGTCTGACTTCCAAAATATCCACATGGTCACCCTCACTCCCCTGGAAGTTCATAGATGAACATGGCCCAGGATGATCATAGAAGGAAGGAGGTTGGGAAAGGGAGAGCCGTGCGAAGGAGACAGGAGCACAAGGGAGCTGCACTCTGGTTCTCTCCATGACTGAGTCAGTGCTCCCATTTCTCCTACTCATAAACCCAACCTCAAGCAGACTGGGGAGGTCGTGGAAAGAAAGAACAGTAGACTTGCAATCAGGGACCTGAGTTCTAGTTTACACTCCTCTCCTAACCTGGAGAATGAAATTGCAAGCCACCACAGGGCCTACTCTGTGCCAGGCACAATGCTAGGTAAAGGATGTTTGTCCTTTCTAAGCCTCATAACAACCCTGTCAGGTCAGTGTTAAACCCTTACTTTACTGGCAAGGAAACTAAAGCTCAGAAAGGTTAAATATTTCACAAGTTTCTGAGTGATCTGTAAAATGAAGGAATTGAGTTATTACTACTTAAACTCTAATGTTCCTTATGATTATCCTTTCATGTTTTTATTCTTTCACCTTCTTTTGCCTTTCCTCTCTTTTCGTTGTTGTTTGCTTTTTCTATTTCCTTTTTGTTGTTATTTTTTCCCTTCTTCATTACATCATAACTGGTATTTTTCTAATCTTACATTTGTAGATTAGTATAAATTCTTCAGTAGGAGCTATTTCTTTTCACTTACATTATGACCATACCCCTGCTCGGATAATGCCAAAATAACAATAGCAACAACAACAACAATAATAATACTGTCTAGAGCTACAGGAGAATCTACTTCCCTGTCCAAGCCTGGAAAATGTGCAATCAGACTTCTTTTTTTTTTTTTTTTTGGATAAATCTCCCACTTTTTTTTTTATTTCAGCTTATTATGGGGGTACAAAAGCTCAGGTTATATATATTGCCCATGTCCCGCCCATCCCCCTGAGTCAGAGCCTCAAGCGTGCCCATTCCCCAGACAGTGCGCCTGGCACTCACCATGTAGTCATACCTCCATCCCCTCCCCCCACACCCCACCTCCCCGAGTCAGCACCTTCAAACATGACCAGTCCCCAGACGGTGTGCAATGCACCCATCATGTAGGCATACACCTATCCCCTCCCCCCACCCCCCGCCTCAGTCTGATATCCAGTTGGTATCATTCCCCGATGTGCATTTAGGTGATAATCAGGGAAACCAATTTTCTGGTGAGTACATGTGATGCTTGTTTTTCCATTCTTGGGATACTTCACTTAATATAATGGGTTCCAACTCTCTCCAGGAGAACCAAAGAGATGTCGTATCACCATTATTTCTTATAGCTGAGTAGTACTCCATGGTATACATATACCACAGTTTACTAATCCATTCATGAATTGATGGGCATTTGGGTTGTTTCCACATCTTTGCAATTGTGAATTGTACTGCTATAAACATTCGGGTGCAGGTGTCTTTTTTATAGAATGACTTTTGTTCTTCTGGGTAGATGCCCAATAATGGGATTGCTGGATCGAATGGTAGGTCTACTTGAATCTGTTTAAGGTATCTCCATATTGTTTTCCATAGGGGTTGCACTAGTTTACAGTCCCACCAGCAGTGTCTGAGTGTTCCTGTCTCTCTGCATCCACACCAACATGTATTGTTTTGGGACTTTTTGATAAAGGCCATTCTCACTGGGGTTAAGTGGTATCTCATTGTGGTTTTGATTTGCATTTCCCTGATGATTAGGGATGTTGAACATTTTTTCATATGTTTGTTAGCCATTTTTATATCTTCTTTTGAAAAATTTCTATTCATGTCCTTTGCCCACTTTTTGATAGGGTTGTTTGATTTTTTCTTGCTGATTTTCCTGAGTTCTTAATACATTCTTGTTATCAGTCCTTTGTCTGATGTGTATTATGCGAAAATTTTTTCCCAGTCTGTAGGTTGTCTGTTTACTCTCATGACTGTTTCTTTGGCTGTGCAGAAGCTTTTTAATTTAATCAGGTCCCATTTATTTATTTTTGTTGTTGCTGTGATTGCCTTAGGGGTCTTCTTCATAAATTCTTTGCCTAGGCTAATGTCTGTAAGAGTCTTTCCTACATTTTCTTCTAGGATTCTAATAGTTTCCCACCTAATGTTTAAGTCTGTTATCCACCATGATTTGATTTTTGTGAGAGGTGAAAGCTGTGGGTCCTGTTTTAGTCTTCTACATGTGGCTATCCAGTTTTCCCAGCACCATTTGTTAAATAAGGAATCTTTTCCCTAGAGTATGTTTTTGTCTGCTTTGTCAAAGATTAGATGGCTATATGAGGATGGTTTTATATTTGGATTTTCTGTTCTGTTCCACTGGTCTGTGTCCCTGCACTTGTGCCAATACCAAGCAGTTTTAATAATCACAGCTTTGTAGTATAGTTTGAAGTCTGGCAAATTAATACCTCCCATTTTGTTTTTGTTGCTTAAAATTGCTTTTGCTAAACAGGGTCTTCTCTGGTTCCACACAAAGCATAAAATTATTCTTTCTATATCTGTGAAAAATGATGTTGGTAATTTAATAGGGATTGCATTGAATCTGTAGATAACTTTGGGCAGTATAGACATTTTAACAATGTTGATTCTTCCGATCCACGAGCATGGTATGGTTTTCCACCTATTTACATGTTCTGCGATTTCCTTCCTCAGTGTTTCATAGTTCTCCCTATAGAGGTCCTTTACCTCCTTAGTTAAATATATTCCTAGATATTTTATTTTCTTTGTTGCTATTTTGAAGGGTATTGAGTCCTTAATTTGGTTCTCCGTTTGACTGTTATTGGCATATATGAATGCCTCTGATTTGTGTGTATTGATTTTGTATCCCAAGACTTTACTGAATTCATTGATCAATTCCAGGAGTCTCTTGGTTGAATCCTTGGGGTTTTCTAGATATAACGTCATATCATCAGCAAAGAGTGAGAGTTTGATCTCTTCTTTCCCTATTTGGACTCCCTTGATTCTGCTCTGTTGCCTGATAGCTCTCGCAAGGACTTCCAATACTATGTTGAAAAGTAATGGGGACAGTGGGCAGCCTTGTCTGGTTCCAGTTCGAAGTGGGAATGCTTTCAATTTTTCTCCATTCAGTATGATGTTGGCTGTGGGTTTGTCGTAAATGGCCTGTATCATTTTTAGATAGGCCCCGTCTATGCCTATTTTGTTAAGTGTTCTTATCATAAAAGGGTGTTGAATTTTGTCAAATGCTTTTTCTGCATCTATTGAGAGGATCATATGATCTTTATTTTTGCTTCTATTTATATGGTGAATTACATTTATAGATTTGCGTATATTAAACCATCCCTGCATCTCTGGGATGAAGCCCACTTGGTCGTGATGGATTATTTTTTTGATAAGCACTTGGATTCGATTTGCTAGGATTTTATTGAGAATTTTTGCATCTATATTCATAAGGGATATTGGTCTGTAGTTTTCTTTTTTTGTTGCATCCTTTCCTGGTTTTGGTATTAAAATTATGTTGGCTTGGTAAAATGTGTTGGGGAGAATTCCATCCTTCTCAATATTGGAGAATAGTTTATGTAGGATGGGCACCAGTTCTTCTTTGTAGGTATGGTAAAATTCAGGTGTGAACCCATCTGGTCCAGGGCTTTTCTTTTTGGGAAGGTTTTTTATTGCTGTTTCGATTTCAGATCTAGATATTGGTCTATTCAGGAATTCTATTTCTTCTTGGTTGAGTCTGGGAAGGCTGTGTGTTTCTAAAAATTTGTCCATTTCCTCCTCATTTTCCAGTTTGTGTGCATAAAGATTTTTGTAAAATTCATAGATGATGTCATGTATCTCTGTGGCATTGGTCGTGATTTCTCCTTTCATGTTCCTGATGGAGGTTATTAGAGTTTTTTCTTTTCTGCTCTTGGTTAGCCTAGCCAGAGGTGTGTCAATCTTGTTTATTCTTTCAAAGAACCAACTTTTTGTTTTATTAATTTCCCTTATGGTTTGTTTGTTGTCCTTTTCATTCAGTTCTGATTTGATCTTAATAATTTCTCTGTTTCTGCTGAGTTTGGGGTCAGTCTGTTCTTCCTTCTCCAGCTCTTTGAGTCTATTCATTAGATTGTCTATTTGTAAGTTTTCTGTCTTTTTGATATAGGCATTTATGGAAATAAATTTTCCTCTCAGGACTGCTTTAGCTGTGTCCCACAGATTTTGATAAGTTGTGTCTCCATTGTCATTTAACTCAAAGAATCTTTTGATTTCCGTCTTGATTTCTTCATTTATAAAATAATCATTCAGGAGAAGGTTGTTTAGCTTCCATGACTTTGAGTAGGAATGAGCATTTCTGTTAGGGTTCATTATTACTTTTATTCCACTGTGATCTGAGAAGATGCATGGTATAATTTCTATTTTTTTAAATTTTTTAAGACATGCTTTATGTCCTAGGATATGGTCAATCTTGGAGAATGTCCCATGAGCTGATGAGAAGAAAGTATATTCAGTGGATTTTGGGTAGAATGTCCTGTAGATGTCAGTCAGGCTCATTTGTTCTAGCATTCTATGTAAGTCCATTATTTCTTTGTTTATTTTTTGTTTGGAGGATCTGTCCTGTACTGTCAGCGGCATGTTAAGGTCTCCAACTGTTAACATGCTGTTATCTATCATTTTGTTCAGATCAAGTAGGGTTTGCTTTATGAATCTGGGTGCACCTAAGTTGGGTGTGTATATATTAAGTATAGTTATGTCTTCTTGTTGAAGTGTACCCTTCACCAGTATATAGTAACCATCTTTGTCTTTCATTACTTTTATTGATTTAAAAACTAAGTTATTGGAGATTAAAACTGCCATGCAAGCTTTCTTTTGGCTTCCATTTGCTTGAAATATCGATTTCCACCCTTTTATTTTCAGTCTGAATGCATCCTTGCAGGTTAGATGAGTTTCCTGAAGACAGCAGATACTTGACTTGTATTTTTTTAACCATTGGGCCAGTCTATGTCTCTTGAGTGGGGAATTCAATCCATTCACATTTAATGAGAGAATTGATAAGTGAGACTGATTTCTGTTCCTCATGTTGGGTTGAATTTCATTATTCTGTTTTCTCACTTGAGCCATTGTGATAACTAGGATTTTGTCTTCTCTTGAGTAGTTTTATATTCGTGGGTCTTTCTTGTGCTGGTCCGTGTGTAGCTCTGTTTTGAGTACTTCTTGGAGAGCTGGTCTTGTCTTGGTGAATTCTCTGAGTTTTTGTTTATCTGAGAATGTCTTAATTTCACCTTCATATATAAAGCTGAGCTTAGCTGGGTATAAGATTCTAGGCTGGGCATTATTCTGTTTCAAAAGAGTGAGAATGGGGCCCCAGTCTCTTCTTGCTTGTAAGGTTTCAGTTGAGAAATCTGGTGTAATTTGGATGGATTTTCCTTTGTATGTTAACTGTTTCTTTCTCCTTACAGCTTGAAGAAGGGCCTCTTTAGTGGAAATTTTGGTCAGTCTGACAACTGCATGACATGGTGTCTTCCTATTTGGTATGAATCTCCCAGGGGTTCTTTGAGCTTCTTGAACCTGTATATCTAGAGTTTTGACAAGGCCTGGGAAATTTTCCTCAATTATGTCTTCAAATAGCTTATCCAACCCTTGCTTATTGTCTTCTTCACCCTCAGGAATGCCGATAACTCTCACGTTAGGCTTCTTCACATAATCCCACATTTCTTGTAGACTCTGGTCTTTTCTCTTATTTCTTTGCTCCATCTCTGTGACTGATTTATTTAATTAGAAAGTGCTATCTTTTATCTCTGAGATCCTTTCTTCTGTTTGATCTACCCTGCTCTTGAGACTTTCCACTGTGTTTTGTAGCTCCCTGAATAAATTCTTCATTTTCAGGAGTTCAGTTTGATTTTTCTTCAATATTTCGATTTCTTTAGTGAATTTTTCTTCCAAGTCCTGAATCTTTCTTGTGGTTTCTTTGTGTTGGTTATCCATTTTTTCTTGCATAATATTCAGCTTATTTTTGATCCATGTTTGAAATTCTTCCTGTGACATATTGCTATTTCGAGTCTGGTTTGTGTCAATTGGTAGAGAAGTAGTAATCCTCTTTGAAGGCGAGGTTTCAGCTTGATTCTTTATACTCCCAGAGATCTTTCGCTGAGCCCTTCCCATCTGGATCAATTCTTAGGTCCCTTCTTTCTGCTTTAGCCTGAATATAGGCACGCCGTGTGCGCTGATCTTGGGCTATGCAGCAGCCCAGGTAAGCTGCCTCCTCTGTCACTAGGGGGAGCCCTTCATGTGTTGTTCAGGATTTTGCTACCTCATCTGGGGGGATGCTCCTGTTGGGTCCAGCCTGAAAACGGTTTGAGAGTCCTGTCACTGGGCTGTTCTAATTGCAGACAGAAAGTGACTTTTTCCTTGCCTCTTCCTCTCCCGAGGTGGTTTCTGCCTCTCTCTGTGCTAAAGACAGCGGCTGGGGGGAGGGGGGTGCCCGCGTTCGCCCAGTGCTCCGGCTGCTGCAGCTCCCGGGGGCGATGTTCCACCCTGCCCCAATGTCCGCAAAGTCCACGCTCTGCTCCCTCTTGACTAGGGAAGCCCTCAGTGTTCACGCAAAGGCGGAGCTCCTAGTGGGGGACCGTGGAGCAGGGGATGGAGCCGCCTAGTTCCCAGTAGCTCTGCAGCGGCTAGGCTGGGGACCCCGACAATGGTGGCTGCCCGCCCACCAGTCACTGGTGCTGGGGGCGAATGTTCAGGGTCCGGCAGGGGCTGGGGGAGCTGGGATTGAGGGAGCCCGGCCGCCGGCGTAAAGGAGACAGTTCGGCGTCCCCCAGGTGTCTTTCGCTGCAGCCCAGCGCGACCCCTCTCCCCCGGGTTGCAGTCTGCCCACAGAGCTCCGGGGTCCAGAATGCCCCCCGCTATTGTCTCCTCTCCACAGAGCCCTGCATCTCCAGCGGTGATTCTGCACTGGCTTCAGGCAGATCCCTAATTGAGTGGGAGTGGAGGTCAGTGGGGGAGACAGGCCGCTTTCCTGTGGGGCTGAACCCCCCTCACTCGCTGGTGAGGTGGGTACAGCCGACCCACGCTCCCCTCTCTATTGTCCATCCCCTCTCTCCAGATTGTCACGATCTGATTTCCCGTTCACCTCAGTCTTTTCTTGTTCTCTGTGTCCCACGCTGATTCTCCATGGATTCACACCGCTGTTCTTGTGGGGGAGCGATCCTCTAGCGTCTGGCAGACTGAGATCCATGCCTTCCTCTCTGGGAGCACGAATCCAGGAGGTCACCACCACTCAACCATCTTTCCAGTCAATCAGAATTCTTAACTCCAATTTTCCCTATATTATTCACTCTATTAGTTGATCCTTGTTCATGCATTCATTCATTTGTTCAATACACATTTATTGATGACTCACTGTGTGACTGAAACTGTATTAGGAGAAAGAATAAGATTCTGTCTTTGTCCTTTCAAGCTCTCATAGTTAAAATTACTCAACCAAATTATTACTACAACATGTAACTTATCTTTGGAAACTCTCACAAAAAAAATCTCAAATGAAAGCATAGACAGAACTTGAGATTGTTATGAAAAAAATTAATAAAGCATTAACCAAAAACAAATTATTACTGCATTTTAGGTAACATGAAAATTATCTTCATTTTCTTACTAAATGTAGTAGCCTAATGGTATGCTGCAGCCAGTTCATACAGGCTCAGGAGAGCCTCCTATTAACATCTCTTCCCAATGTCATGTTCAGTGACATCACGTTGGTAGCCTGAAATCAGCAATGGTGGGAGTATTTCTACCATGGGAATCAGAAAATGCTATAAATCATAGATCTTTTTTTCCTCCAAGAGCCAGTGGTTAAACATTTACCAGCACCACTAACTGGCACTTAGATTCCAAGAAAAGGAGATTTTGGCTGCCTTTCAAGGCCTTTCCTCAAGTCTCCCAAACTATAAGTTTCTCAATTGCCATATCTCATAACCTGCATATTGTTTCTATGACATTAGTTGGAGTTTGGAGTTGGGAAAGTCCAGATGAATTTCCTTCATTTACTGAGCTCAGAAGCCACCCATATCATCACCATTCACTGTCTAAACACCCCAAAGTGGTCAAGTGCACAAACAAGTGGCCCAGGCTCACCTATTGGTTTCAAGGGATGGAATGGCCAATTTTTTGAAGAAAACACTCTACTTGAACCTAAAGTGCTTTCAGATGACTGTAAGGTAAGGAAACGGCACTTTTAGAATTGTTCAATATGACTGAAAATTGATAAAATTATAAAATTAGGACAATTAAAGTAAGACTTTACTTATAAACTGCAGATACAGAAGAGTAGTAAGGGGCTTGGGAGTTTGTTTTTGTTTTTTATTATCACCATCTGTAAGTAAGGTAGTAGGTTTTAATGTGCCTGACTTATAAACCATACATTTTTCAGAATCTATCATTTGTTTTTATTGTATCTTGTCAACTTTTGTCATACCAATTGACCATAGATTTTTACATGCAAAACAGGTGTTAATATATAAATTTAATTTATATTCCCCATATGAAATAATTATATCATACCTGGATGGATGGATGGATAGATAATCAGAGCATATAGATAAATAGATTTATTTCATGTGTTTTCACTGCCGTAATTTTAATCTCATTACTGCATGGAAGGCAAGTTATAGAGGTAAGTCAGTTTTATTTCATCTTGTCAGTCCCTATACCTGATGCCAAATATGGGTATAATTGCAGATTGATTGGCCCTACTAGTCAATATTTGAATTGCAGCCCAATTTTTTCATTAAAATTCAATAATGAATGTTATAAAAAATGTATAATTTTTTTTTTATTTCAGTTCTTCATGGGGGTACAAAAGCTCGGGCTATATACATTGTCTGTGTCCCGCCCATCCCCCTGAGTCAGAGAAAAAATGTATAGTTTTAAAATCTGGTTTCATAGAGCTAGTGTTGGCAAACTACAGTCAGCAGACCCACCACCTGTTTTTGTAGATTAGTTTTTATTGTGACACAGTCAGACTTGTTCATTTACTTATTATCTATTGCTGTTATCAGCAATGGCAGATTTGAGTAGATGTGCCAAAGACCATATGGCACCCCCAAATCTAAAATATTTACTATTTGGCTCTTTGGAGAAGAGTTTGCTGACCCCTGTTATAGAGTTGTCTATTCTATATATGTATCACTAATTACTTTAAATAATTTATGGCTTAAATTTATGGCTTAAATAATCTCTAAGTTTCCTTCAAATTTTGAAATTCATATCATAATAGTTCTGTGAATGAGTAAGTGAATTAACTCCTGAATAAAACACTACAAAACTAGTCGATTGTGGTTCTCCATTGTGTCTTGTTGAATCTTAATCATAGAACATTTTGTGATATGTTTTCATTCCATAGAATTTATCGGAAACAAAAGAGCATATATTAATAAAAGAAGCAGAAAGCCCTAGAAAGAAGAGAGAAAACATAAATGGAGAGCCACTGAATGGAAAATAAGGGAACTAAAAGATGATTGAACATAATTATCATTTTAACTATTTCTGACTGAGGCAATTCTAGTTATACCCTACCTAAAATACAGGGGTTGAGATAGCTCATTCCCTTTTATCCAAGAAAAATGCCCATCCTGAAGAATAAGTCCCAAGTGAAAGAACAGATGGGTATTAAGCATATTAGGAATAGTGCAGCCTTTTAATTCATATCTGGTGCAATGATCCACAGACAATTGAAGTAGAAGCCTGGTTTTAGCCTCTGGAAGCAAAAAATTAGAATACACAATGCCATTATAGAGGCAGGAATAAGCCCAATTTTCAATTAATAATAGTAATTATTAGCATTTATTGAGCATTGTTCTAGGCACTTTCCATTCATTGTCTCTAATCCTTAACACGTTGACTGCCACACAAAAAACCCGAAACTTTTCCTTGGGGCCAGGGTTTGATTACAGAAATAGAATAAAAACTTCGAGTGTAATTTAAAGGCAAACATAAATAGAAAAACAAAATTTATTGACTTTCATTCAATTTAGTCCACATTTTTGGAATTAAATTGTCAATATTAATTGTAACAATAAGAACATCAACAAGTAAGATTTTATATATGCTTCACACAGCCCTGGGATCAAAACTAGAGTGAGTTAAATACAACTCTCCTGGCAGTTAATGTGTTAAAATAAGCCTACATTGTTTATGAAGGGCATTGTCTGCTGAGAATGACTGCTAATGAAATACATATGTTTTGTTCTTATTTTACAGATTCAAGATGGCAGCTGGCATAAGGCAACATTTCTTTTTCACACCCAGGAGCCTAATCAACTTCCAGTGATTGAAGTACAGAAACTTCCTCATCTCAAAACCAAACAGAAATATTACATTGAAAGCAGTTCTGTGTGCTTTCTTTAAAGTTTCTGAATTAGTTCAGAATTCATGCTGTTGGCCAGGAAATTGCTGCAGAGGGAAAAACGTAGGCAGAAAGATACTGTCATTATGAAATACATGGAATAAAGCATTGGCTACATCTTAAAGAATCTCAGGAAGAAAAGACTTCCTCCTAAGAAGGAGAAAAGGCATTTTTCAAAGGACTATGATTGATAAAGTATTTAATTCTTTTAAAAATTATATGAATCTCATCTTTCTTAGAGAATTCCCTAGAACTGAAAATTTATAAATATGGAATTCTTCAGGGTTTCCTATATTTTTTGACTGAGAGCAAAGTACCCATTAGACAGCTGGAGACGCAGAGCACTGTGGAGCAATACTGGCTAATGCTCCCAAATGTGCAATGCTTCTGTCTAAAAATTACAAGCCACAGTCTAATATGTCTTATTTTCCAAAACACTAAGTTGTATTCAGGTCCCCAGGGGGATATACATCTTAGCCAGTGGTACACTACCTCTTACATGTTGCCTTTTTGTGTTGCTTGGTGCTCTTTCTAAAACAAGGTGCTTATGGCTTTCATAGACTATTTTATTTCTTTTTTCATCTTTGTCATTCTTTAAGAGTGTATGTACTGGTTACATCAAGATATGTTTTGGTTGTTAGTACTTATTTTAATTTGTTTGGTCACATACTTAATAACAAGTAAAACTATTTATGTGAAGTCCTTGTTTTATTTTAAAATTCTCTTTGTGCGTATGGAATCAAAGCCAGCACATTGTAACCTATGCCTGTACACAAAAGAATTGGGACATTTCTTTTTGTTTTTGTTTTATTTTTTAAATTGTTGTAAAGATTATTATAGGCCAGCTACATCCAGTAGTAGGTTTGGGTTAGAGACTAGGAATTGTGATATACTGTTTTAAAAATCCATGATCATCTGGAATGATACTTTGTATATATATATTTTGTAAAGTTTTAATTCAGCAAATTTTTTGAAATGCTGCTGTTTTAAATTATAAAAACTTTATATTTCTGCTTCATAGAAATTACATGTTTTGTAGTATTCATTGATTTTTCTTTTACTGTTCTTAAATTTAATGTGTTAGTACTTAAAAGGATTTAACTTACCAGTCTTTAAAGCAACATCCAGGAAAAAAAGTCTTTTCCCCTTTAAAACAGGTTCAGCCGGTTCAGTCTTTCCTTGTTGTCAGAGAAATATTAGTTCAGTATTAAAAGAAAAATATTATACCTCTTGGTATATAGAAAAGCTTGTTCATCCATTATAAACATGTCTTTAGCCACAGCAAACTACACTTACCTATCTATAATAAAAATGTAGCTATAAATCATTTTTGGTGGTATTTTTTTTCTTCTTTTGTTATAATATGCTTTCATTATACGTGATAGCCCCTCTGGCAAAGCCATTCTGTGCTATTATGTATATTTACATTATTAGATAATATCTGTTATATGCCTACAGAAGGATTATAGGGCCTATTTCCTGTTTTTACAAAATGAGGCCATGATCCAGAAATAACCCCTCACATACATGGTCAATTTATTTTCAATAAGGATGCCAATGCTATTCAATGGGGAAAGGACAGGCTTTTCAAAAAATGGTTCTGGGAAAACTGGATATCCACGTGTAAAAGAATGATGTTAGACCCTTACCTTAAGTGACTCAAAATGGGATCAAAGACCTAAACAAAGGGCTAAAACTATAAAACTCTTAGAATACATAGGAGAAAGTCTTCATGACATTGGCTTTGGCAATGATTTCTTAGAATGATACAAAAAGCACAGTCAACAAGAAAAATACATAAAGTGGACTCTATCAGAAAAAAATTTCTTTGCATCAAAGAAAACTATCAAGAAAGTGAAGATGCAACCCATAGAATGGGAGAAAATATTGACAAATCATATATCTGATAAAGGATTAATATCCAGAATATGTAAAGAACTCCTATAACCTAACAACAAAAAAACAAGCAAACCAATTTAAAAAATAGGCAAAGGACTTGAACAGACATTTCTCCAAAGAAGACATACAAATGTCCAATGAAGGAAAAGATGCTCAAAATCAATGGTCATTAGGGAAATGCAAATCAAAACCATAAGGAGGTACCAATTCTGTGGTATAATATAAAAATCTATTTGGTCTTTGTCCCTTTTCCTGGCATATGGCTCCTAAAACCCTTGGAATTTCCTGAGTGAAAGGAGTATCTTTTATTATTTATCATGAGTCCTTTTCAATCACACTTGACCGAATTCTAATAAGAGTTTTTAGGGTGAGGACCCTAAGGAGCCTCAGGATGGAGCTCATCACCAGAAAGACCAAGTGATCAGAGGGTTGGGAATTTTAGCCCCACCTACTGACCTCTGGGAACAGGGGAGAGCAGGCCTGGAGATTGAGCTCTATAAAAACAATTGAACAGTGAGCTTCAGAGAGCCTTCCAGTTGGTGAACACATCAACCTGCTGGGAAGGTGGCATGCCCAGGTGGGACGAGGAAGCTCTGCACCACATCCCCATACTTTGCCCAGTGCATCTCTTCCAGTTGGCTGTTCCTGAGTTGTATCCTTTATTAAAAAAAACAATAAGTAAAGTATTTTCCTGTGTTCTGTGAGCCATTGTAGCAAATTGTTGAACATGAGGAGGGGCCATGAGAATCCGCCATTTATAGTTGGTTGGTCAGAATTACAAGCAGCCTGGGACTTGCAGTTGGCATCTGAAGTAGAGGAAGACTTGAAAAGAAGACTGAACCCATTTATGGAATCTGACCCTAACTCCAGGTAGTGTCAGAATTGAATTTAGTTGTTGGACATCCAAGGTGGTGTCTGGAGAATTGGAGAATTGGTTATTCCTAATGGAAAACAACCCAGAACTTCACCCCCATGGATATTACAAAAAAAAAAGGAAAATAAGTGTTCTCAAGAGTGTGGAGAAATTGAATAGTGGATAGCCTTGTGAATAATTGGTGGGAATGTAAAATGGTACAGCCGAGGTGGAAAATAGTTTGGTGGTTCCTTAAAAAATTAAATATATATCCTTCCTGATCTTGGATTTTAAAAAAGAGTTTAAAATATATATATTGTTTTTAAAAGGTAAATATAGAATTACTATATCATCCAACAATTCTACTTCTAGGTATATACCCAAAAGAATTGAAAGCAGGGACTCAAACAGGTATTTGTACACCAATGTTCATAGAAGCATTATTCACAATAGCTAAAAGCTGTAGAAACCCAAAGGTTGATCAACAGATGAATAGATAAAATGCGGTGTATACATACAATATTATTAAGCCTTAAAAATGAATGAAATTCTGATATATGTTACAACATGGATGAACCTTGAGAACATTACGCTAAGTTAAATAAGCCAGACACGAAAGGACAAATATTATATGATATACCAAGAATAGACAAATTCATACAAAAAGTCTAATAGAGGATACCGGAGGCTGGAGGAGCTGGAAATGAGGTGGAAATTAGTTTTGATATATATAGAGTATCTGTTTGGGATGATGACAAAGTTCTGAAAATGGTTGCACAATAATATAAATGTACTTAGTGCTACTGAATAGTACACTTAAAAATGATTAAGATGGTCAGTTTTATGTTATATATATTTTACCACAATTTTTAAAATGGAGTTATGACAAAGATGTATTTTCCTGTTTAGGGAAGATAGAAATGTTTTCAAAAAGGAGCACAGAGGTTGATTCTAAATTAAAGAAACTATATCTTACAATCTAGTTTCAGTCTACGTTCTATATATTCTGCTCCAAAAAAATAATAATAACTTCGTTCAGAGACATAAATTATTTTTCTAGAGACCATTTAAGAATTATAGAAAGTACAAAAATGCCTTGCTTTATGTTTTAAATGTGTTCTTGAAATATCATATTCAAAGCAAATTTTAATCAACTTAATCGTAAGCAGTATAATGGTTAAGAGTACTCTGAGGATTAACTCTGTGTTTTGGGTGTATTATTGAAACTTCATTGTCTCAGTTTCTTCACTGAAAATAGGTATAATAAAAGTACTTATCTCATTTGGTTGTTGAATGGATTCAGTAAGTTAACATGAGAAATGCTTAAAACAGTACCTGGAACAAAGTAATCACTCTACCAATAGCTGCTACTATTCCTTTCTTCATCATCGTCATTATCACATCATCATTAAAGATTTAATAGTTTCATGATAGCTATCACCAAAAAGAGTCGTGCTAAATCCCTTAATAGAATTATTCATCTGTTTGAAAGCCATGCTATCACCATACTTTGTTCTGTAAATATGGATTTTTTTATTATATATATATCTCAAAGACTTTCTAAAACTGAAGTGCAATAGTATATGTATATATATATATATGTGTACACATATATATATATATAATTAAGAAATGTGCCTTGCTTTTTTTTCCATTTTTTATATATTAGTGTAGAAATTACAGTGGTCATAATAGGGTAAATATCACAGATCTTTCCTGTAATACGAGTATAAAACCATAGCAGAAGGAATATTGGACTTAGAGGCAGAAAACTTGAATTCAGTTCCAACTCTCCTACTCATTGGTTTTGGGTACTTGGGTAAGTTGCTAATTCTCTGTTTCTTGTTTACATTGAGATGGATATATAGATATTAGATATATGTGGGTATTCCCTTATCTATATTGGTAAGTTTTTATTTTTTTCTGCTTGTCCTATCAATTCCATGAGAAAAGTGTGTTAAAATCTGCAACTAAGATTGCATATTTGCCTGCTTCTCCTTTGGGTTCCTACTTTTTTGCTTTCTACATGTAATCAGTTGCATTCAGATTTACAACTGGTATATCCAGTGGTGTGCTCATAAATGTTCAACCAAGAGAGAAGTAAGACACAATCCCTAATTTATAGCATTTGCCCATTTCCATGGTGTAATATTCATTCTATGGCCGATTTCAAGCTACAAATGTGTTATTACTGAACATAGACACAGGAAGAGGTACACACATTGGCTCTAACAGGCTAGTTCAAGTTGGCTGTAGCATACCACTGGTTATAGCATCCTGTTAGATTGATTACTTTACCATTATGAAAAATCTTTTTTTTTAATCTCTAGTACTGCTTATTGCCTTAATGTTTATTTTGTCTATTATTAATATACGAGCTTTCTTTCAGTTAGTGTCTGCATGGCATATCTTTGTCCATCTTTTTATTCTTAATCTTTCTGCATCCTTTTATTTAGTTGTGTCTTTTATAAGCAGCATATAGTTATATTTTTATTTTTAATCCAGTTTGGCAATTTTAGACCCTTATTTACAGTACTTAGCCTGTTTTCATTTAATGTAATTACTGTTATATTTGCATTCAAACCTATATTACTATTATTTTGTATTTGTCTCATCTCTAATTTGTTTCTTTTTTCCCCCTTTCTTGCTCTCCCCTGGATTTGTAAAAATTTTTATTATGCCATTTTTCCTCTTCTGGCTGTTATACATTATTATACACTTTTTATTTTCTTTTAGTGGCTACACTAGAGACTACAATAAATATCCTTGACTTTGTAGAGGTTATATAAATTAGTACTTTTCCACTTTTCAGAAAACAAAAGAAACACCGCTTAAATTTCACTTGTCTCTCTCTCTGATATTTTGGGGCATTACTCTCATGTATTTTTATTGTGCATATATTTAAAACCCTACAGGATATTGTTATTTATTAATATTTTTAACTGGAAATATTCATTTAATTTTCTCCACCTATTTATGCTTTTCTGTACTTAAAAAATTTTAATATATTTTGTTGATATATAATCATCCATATTTTGGGGGTATATGTAATATTTTGATACATGTATACAATGTGTCATGATAAAATCAGGTAATTGGACTATCCATCACCTCAAATATTTATCTTTTCTTTGTGTTAGGAACATTACAACTATTCTAGCTATTTTGAAATATACAAAAAATTATTGTTAATTATAATTTTCCTACTGTACAAGTAAATACTAGAAGTTATTTCTTGTATCTAACTGTATTTTTGTACCCTTTAACCAACTCTCTTCATCCTTTCCTCCTCCTTCCCCTTTCCAGGCCCTGGTAACAGCCATTCTACTCTCTGCTTCCATGAGATCTGCTTTTTTTTAGCTCCCACATATGAGTGAAAGTGTGTGATATTTGTCTTTCTGTGCCTGACTTATTGCACTTAACAAAAAGTCCTCCAGTTCCATCTATGTTGCTGCAAATGACAGGATTTCATTCCTTTTTATGGCCAAATAGTATTCCATTGTGAGTGAGTGTGTGTGTGTGTGTGTGTGTGTGTGTGTGTATGTGTATGTGTATGAGAGATATATATATCATCAGTTGATAAGTACTTAGGTTGATTCCATTATCTTTGCAATTGTGAATTGTGCTGTGATGAACATTTGGGTGCAGGTGCTTGTTTTGAGACAGGGTCTCAACTCTGTCGCCTGGGCTATCCCTGGGGTCAAGCAATCCTCCTGCCTCAGCTTCTTGAGTAGTTGGGGCTACAGGTGCATGCCACCTTGCCTGGCTAATTTCTCTATTTTTGTAGAGATGGAGTCTTGCTCTTGCTCAGGCTGGTCTCAAACTCCAGACCTCCAGCAATCCCCTCACCTCAGCCTCTCAAAGTGCTAGAATTATAGGCATGAGCCACTGTGCCTGGCTGCAGGTGTCTTTTTTTATAAAATGACCTTCTTTTCCTTGAGGTAGATAGCCAGTAGTGGGATTACTGGATCATATGATAGTTCTATTTTTAGTTTTTTGAGGAACCTCCATACTCTTTAACATAATGACTGTACTACTTTATACTCCTCCATGAACAGTGCATGAGTGTTCCCCTTTCTCTGCATTCTTGCCAGCATGTCTTAATTTTTGTCTTTTCAATAATAGCCATTCTAACTGGAGTGAGATTTTATCATGGTTTTGATTTGCATTTCCCTATGATTAGTGATGTTGAACATATTTACATATATATGTTGGCCATTTGCATGTCTTCTTTTAAAAAATTGTTTAGGTCTTTTGCCCATGTTTTAATCAGATTACTTTTCTTTTTAGCTATGGAGTTGAGTTCTTTATGTATTCTGATTATTAATCCTTTCTTGGATGGATCATTTGTTGATTGTTTCCTTTGCTATAGTGAAGCTTTTTAGCTTGTTATAATCCCATTTGTCTATCTTTTGCTTTTGTTGCCTATGGTTTGGTGGTCTTACCCCCCCAAAAAATCTATGCTTTTCTTTCTTTCCTTCATTATAAAGCTTTCATCTGGGATAATTTGCCACCTTCTGGTGAACCCCTTGAAGTACTTTTAATGTGGACCTTCTGGTGACAAATTCTCTTCATTTTTTGTTTCTCTGAAAACTCTTCCATTTGTAGGACATTTTCACTAGGTATAGAATTGCAGGTTGTCATTTTTTTTTTAAAGATGTTATTCTGTTGTCCTCTACCTTCCATAATTTCTGTTGAAATATCAGCTTTAAGTTTTATTTGTGTTCATTTGAGGGTATTGGGTCTTTTTTTCTTTGAAGATTGATTTTGATTTTGATTTTAAACAGCTTTACTACTATATGCTTAGGGTAGATTTCTG
Organism: Lemur catta; assembly: GCF_020740605.2. Taxonomy (NCBI): domain Eukaryota; kingdom Metazoa; phylum Chordata; class Mammalia; order Primates; family Lemuridae; genus Lemur; species Lemur catta. The sequence goes on from NC_059130.1 coordinate 59,095,806, forward strand.
TGTAATTATTTGCTTGGCATTCAAAGTCCTTTTTGAATCTATGACTTAATCTCTCTGGTAAACTTTATAAAATTTTTGCCCAGGGTTTCTTCAAATATAATTGCTGCCAATTCTATTGTTCTCTGCTTCTGGGACTTTTATACACACATTTTAGATATATTTACTTTGTCACAAATATCTCTTATGCTCTTCTCTGTCCTTTTCATGTTTTTTCTCTTTATGCTTCAGTTTATCTTTTTTTGTTGTTACTGGTTTATCTTTCAGTTCAATAACCCTATTTTTGCTGTGTCTAATATGCTGTTAAACCCACTTTTGAGTTCTTAATGTTAGAAATTCTAATTTTTCAATTCTAGTGTTTTCATGTCATTTTTTACAGAAATCTTCCATCTTATTTATCACTTACTGAACATAATAATCACAGCTGACTTAAAGTGCATATCTAATTATTCCAACATCTGCAGGTCCTATTTTACTTATGTTATTGGAGTTTTTTTAGTTTTTAGTTTCCAGTCATTTGATTTTGTCTCCTGGCATATTTAACAAATTTTTTATTAGATGTAAGAGATTATGTGTAAAAAAATTGCAGAAGCTCTGTGTGATAATAACTCCCTCCCAAGAGGATTTAATTTCCTTTTGGCAGGCAGTTGGAGCCAGTCAGTTATTGGGCTAGTTCAAGAATAGACTTTAGGTGTTTTTCAGAACTAGTTTATTTCTAGTTTTCCATTACTCTTATGGGGTAGCCCTTTGGGTTTCTCAACTGAAAGCCTAAGGTAGTTCAGGGATCCTATCCTCCTTTGTTGTTCCTGAACTCCAAGTTTCATTGCCATTTTCTCCTCACTCCCCCACCCCACCAGTCTCAAAGGTAGCCAAAAGCTCTAGGGCACTGTTGTTCTACTCAGCAATTTCCTCCAGGGAAAAAGTGCTGGAGAAGGTCCAGTTTACTTCAGTGTATTTTCTTCTCCCTCACTAATCCTCTAGCCCTGGCTGCTTTGGATGATCATCGACGTTGTCAAACATCTATTTTTTTAATATATCCAGATTTTATAGCCATTCTTAGCAACAGGTTTCATCTGATATGAGCAATTCCATCATAACTAGAAGCATAAATTTCCTTATCTGTAAAAAGGGAGAATAATATCTGCCTTCTATTCCATTTTTTTAGTGGTTGCTATAGGAATTAAGATAGCTCTAATTTATCACAATCTAGTTAGAACTAATACTGAATTACTTCAAGTAAAATAGTTTACTGGAACCTTGTACCTTGCAATAGTATACTTCTACTTAATCCCCTCATCCTTTGTGCTACTGTTGCCTTTTACAGTACATCTCTATATATTACAAATTCAACAATATAGGGTTACAATTTTTGCTTTAAACATTTTATATATTTTTTTAATGAGAAGAAAATTTAAAATATACAAATATTTTTTCCTGTAGGCCCAAGTTGCCATGTGGTGTCCTTCCCTATCATCTGGAGAATTTCCCTTATCATTTCTTATAGTGTAGGTCAGCTGATGATAAATTTTCTGTTTTTGTCTTTATTTCATCTTTATTTTTGAGGGATATTTTCTTTAGCCATAGAATTCCTAGTTGCATATTTTTTTTCAGTAGTTTGGATATGTCAGTTCAATATCTTCTGGCTTCCAATGTTTGTGATGGAAAGCTAGCCCTTATTCATATTTTTGTTCCCCATTTGTAATATATCATTTTTCTCTTGCTTCTCTCAAGATTTATTTTTATCTTTTTTTTTTTTTTTTTTTTTTTGGCTTTCAGCAATTTATCTATGACTTGCCTCTGCGTTTATATTTATCCTGCTTGGAGTTTGTTGAGCTCGGGTCTAAAAGGCTCTATATCATCACATTACATTTTTTTACCTATAATTTCTTGTGTTATATTAATTCTCATATAGTAACGGCACAAATATTCAAAATACTTAGAGAGGGATAATCATTAGTCAAAAGTACAATGTGTAAATTCAGAAGTTACACTGTAAACAGCTGTACACATTAAACTAGTCAAAAAGGTACAGCAAGTTAATTTTTAAAAATTCTATCAAATATGTTTTATATAGAGGAAGAGTTACCATGAAGGTAATAAATTTAATCTTTAGGGCCTAAAGTGGACTTCACAATGTGTTTGCATGGGCATCTATGTTTGTAAAGTTTGCAAAAGTACAATAATTTTTAGTTCTTTTTCATATGGAAGACCCTAAATTATATGAGCTTCAGGCTTCACAAAACCTAGATCTGCCTCTGCTTTTTACCTTAAATAAAACATAAACATAATTCTTTCCATAAGAAGCCAAAAGGTTTTGTGTGCTTGCTTGCTTGATGCCTTTGCAATAAACAAAGAGGAGGAATGCTACTAGTAGCACAGAAACCACCTGAGCAGTAGGAACATGGTGTTTGGCAACAAGCACTTGGGCAGACCTCATGTCGTGACCAAAATGAGTGAGTTTGACCCTCCCACTCAAGACTAGCAGTTTTTATAGTGTCAAAAATAAGTGTAGGCTAAAGCTTCAATGCGTAGTTCTCTGCCTTGTTAAAGTGTAACTTTTTCCTCATGACCTACATAGTTAATTGGCCATGATAGGTATGATGAAGTCGTTGTCACCTCAGCCTGGGTACACAATTACGCAATCTGTGTGCTTTGGATTCAGAGTCCTGGTACAATTTCAAGCCAAGTTAGAGAAATGATACCTCTATAAAGAAGAGCAACTGATGGGGAATCTGAGCCATCATCTTGGCTGTACCTAGCAGAATTTTAGGACTGTACACAAGTACAAAAAATAATCTCAGTAACAATCCATTAAAAATAATTTTATTTTATTAGGTATCTAGTTCAGGACAAATTTACAGATGGAATGTAAGAAAACTTCTAACTTCTTCTTGAAACAAACAATGGAAACCCAGTATCATGAAAAAGACATTCGTCATGAAGGGATAAGGCTCTCACTCAACTATTAGGAAATAAAAACTGTATTTGAACTTTATTGATATTACATTTAATTTTTTTCATTTGAACATTTTTAATTTATAAAAGAGGTTAAGCCATTTAACTAATAACACAAATGCCAAAATACTATATAAAATATTCACAGTTAAAATAATTTGTGTTCCCAAATATTTCCCACACAAATATACCACAGAAAAATACTATGTATTGTTCTTTCACATCTTCCTACAATTAAAAAATAAAACTTTGTACCAAACTTAATTAGTAGACATTAACAATTTTTTGGTTTAATAGTTGGAAGTGAGAAATTAAAACAATCAGAATTTCTTTAGGTTGGCTTCATAACCAAGTATTATTCTGGCTAGTAAAACTTGCTTCTTTTAAGCCTCAGTGTTAAAAAGTAACAATAATAAATTTAAAATTAAAAAAAAAATTTCTGAACTCTTTCTAGAAATCTATTTCACATACTTTTCTGCAGCAAATACTATGCCTTCTGTATCAGGTCATGGATTCCTCTAATAGTAATGACCCAATTGTTGGATCCTTCTGGAGGATCATCAGTTATGATTGAACTTCCTAAATCCATGATGTATTTGTTTGATCCAAATGATGTTTTGCCAGTAATAGATCCAGCCAATTCTTTGGAAATAGTTACTTGTGTTATAATAATAGGTCCATCCAAATCACAGTATCAGTCAGTATGCCCTGCTCAAGAATAATCATACACAAAACCAACCTGCGGTTTTTTCCCTGACTATTTATTTCTGTGCCCCAACCTTAGAACCCAAGCTTAGGAAATTAATCTGGCTCTTTATCATCTACAGGATGAAGTGCAGCTTCTCTGCAAGGCCTACAAGGCCTTGGTGACCTGGTCTTTGATTACTTGTCAACCTTTTCTCCCTCCTTTCTCATCGAGTCAGCACACTCCAGCTGTACTTAACTATCTTAGTCCATTTTCTCTTGCTACAACAATACCACACACTGGGTAATTTATAAAGAAATCTATTTCTCAGAGTTCTGGAGGCTGGGAAGTTCAAGAGCACGTTGCCAGTGTCTGGTGAGCATTATTCCATGGCAGAAGGTGAAAGTGATCACTCAAGAGGCAACCAGGGCCAGACATGCTTTATATAACAACCCAGTCATGTGATAGCTAACCCACTTTCACAATAATGATAATAATCTCTCCATGAGGCACAGCCCTCATGGCCCAATTACTTCTTATTAGGCTCTACCTCCTAACACTGTTGCATTGGGGATTAAGTTTCCAATACATGGACTTTGGAGGACACATTCAAACCATAGCACTACCTGGTGTTTCCTAAACATATTGTACTTTCTCATTCCTCTGTCTGGAAAGCTCCCCTGCCTTCTCCTCTTAGCCAACTCCCATTCATTCTTCAAGTTAGCTCATTGGGAAAGCTTTCCCAACTTGCCCCACAAAAGAATGCATACACTTCCACTTTAGGTCACACTCTATAGTCCAATACTTGGTCCAGTATTTTGATTTTGCTATTTTCTTGATTGTCTCCCCTCACTAAACTTTGAGCTCCCCGAAGGCAAACTGTAGATGTTAGTGTTTATAATTATACAACATGGCAGTGTGTGATACATAATAGGTGCACAACTTCCTCATGTCTTTATGTTTTATTGTCTGTGTACCGGATACTATACTCTGAGTTGGCAATTCAAGCTAAGCAAAAAAGGCAGGGTCACTGTGCCCAATGAACTCATTGTCTGGGGGAGAAACTGATGTTAATCAAGTGATAATATTAATGAATGTATAATTATAATTTGAATTAAATTCTCTGAAACACACATGCACACACACAACCCTGACCTAGGTTGAGTGGGGGTAGGAGGAGTGGTCAAGGAAAGCTTCCCCAGGGAAGTAGAACTTGACTTGCCATCTGAAGGATGAGTGAGAGAAGACTGGAGAACAGATGTAGGCCAGAATATGTGAAATCTTTGCAAGGCCATGATAAGGATTTAGTTCTTTACCTTAGACTAGAGCATCAATTAGGCATTGAAGGTTTTTAAGGAGGTGACTGACATTATCAGACTTTGATTTGTAAAGATGCTCAGATTGTAGTCTGGAGAATGGATTGAATAGAAAAATATTTATTGACTAAATTAACAAATATATAAATTAACTAATACACTTACCTAATTCTTGAATATTTATTTTATGTTAACCTCATCTAATTGAAATGTGAATTTTAATAATACTTCCAGTATAGCACTGTCTAGCTGAAATATAATATGAGCCACATATGTAATTTCAAATGTCCTAATAGCCATATTAAAAAAGTAAGAAAAAGGTAAATTTAATTTTAATAATATATTATATGTAACCTAGTATATCTAAATACTTTCATTTCAACATGTAATCAATATAAAAATAATTTAATGATATATTTTACCTTTTTGTACAAAGTCTTTGAAATCTAGTGTGGATTTTACACTTACAGCACATCTCAATTCAGATAATCACATCTCAAATGTTCAATAGCCATTGTGGCTAATGGCTACCATATTGAAAAATGCAGTTATAATGCCTTCCCCCAGTGGTTCTCAAACCTGGCTGTTCATAGAAGTACCACCCAGAGACACTTGTTAAATATTTCCTGGTAACTGTCTCCATTTTGATTAAATGACTCTAGTGAGAAACCCAGAAATCTGTTTTTGATCCAATACACCAGGCAATGCTAATGCAACAATCCATGGACAAGTACACTGACAAGTTTTTGCATTGCCTCAAAGTTGTGAATATAATGAAATCTTTAGGCAGTCTGGGAAAAAATGAGCAATCCCTGGGAAGCCCAAAAGGAAGGATATTTCAGACACCCTTAAAATAATTTCTGAAATTCCTTACCATACAATATTGCTAAAAAATTCAATCTGGAGTCTTCCAGCTCCTGAAAAGATAGCAAACTATACAAGGCTATTGTCTCCCTGATTACCCAAATCCAATCCTAAAGATTCCACATAAGTGAGAGGCAGGGTGACAAATTTAAGCCTAACTAGGAAATCTGTAAACCCCTGGGAGAGGAAAGGAAGTTGTCTCACATCATGCTGGAAAAAGAAAGCCTGAAGGGGCAAAGAGGGACACTAATGGAGGTAGAAGGTGGAATGAAAAGATAGAATCTTTGATTGTGCCCTTTTCTACCCCACATTAGCCTGAGTGGATCACAGCCCACCCCAACTCAAGATGGGCATAAAAACAGCAGGGTCATCCCAGCACCTGCCCAAGGAGACAGAAGAACATCAGGGAAGCTCATATCTATGTATGCATATGGGTTGGTTAGGAACAGTCCTCTTCTTCCTTCCACCCACGGATGTACATGATTATCATAGAAGACAGGAGCTCTTGGGAAAATGATGGCAATGTAGGGGTACTGGGAGTCAACCTGAGAGGCATGTTCTCTTTGTAGGAGGGTCCACTGGGGCTGATGGAGCCCAGATTATAACACCAGAGGCTTTCTATCATAAGGCTCATTTGCTCTTCTTCTTACCCACTCCCCCCAAAAGAATCACCAGAAGAGTCACAATCCAAGTCTTATGCTTTAGAGCCTCCTTTTCAAATGTGAATTACAACTGTGCTTGCTGATACTCCCAAGGGAATATGAGATCACAGGGGAAAATATTGCAACATCTGAAGAGTGTAATTCCATAAGAGGTTTTTTTTAAAACTAGATAATTTATACTAGAGGAACAGAATTAATGGAAAAAAGTGAAGAATTTAAAATGAGTAAAAGAAATATCTTCAGAGATAAGAAAGGATATTAGAAATATGAAGCAATAAAAAGTAGAAACATTGGTGGTGAAAATATAGTAATTGAAATGAACTTAGTGGATAGATTGACTTCAAGAGTGGATACCATCAAATAACAAAATAATGAGGTAGAAATTACTTGGGGAATTCTCCCAGAAAGTATCTGGAAGCAATAAAAAAATGGGAAACATAAAATCTAAGGATACGAAAAAAACACTGATAAAAAAAAAACCTGACAACATTACAAGAGAACTACAGACAAATAAACACAGATGAAAACTCCTAAACAAAATATTAATTAATTGAATCCATATATGTAGATATATTGTAAAATAAATGAGTTTAGTAGGGTTATGGGATACAAAATTAATTTATAAAAATCAATTATATTTCTGTATGCTAGCAATGAAAAATCCAAAATAAAATTAAATAAATAATCCCATTCAAAATCACATCTAAAATAATAAAATACCTAGGAATAAATTTAGCAAAAGACATGAAAAGCTTATACACTGAAAACTGCAAAGCACTATTAAGTGATATTAAAGACCATCTAAATAAATAGGTGACATTCCATGTTCATGGACTGTAGGACATAATATTTGTAAGATACCAATCCTCCCAAATTGATCTATATATTCCACACAATCCCTATCAAAATCCCAGCAAGCTCTTTTGTAGAAATTGACACACTGACCCTAAAATTTATATGGAAATGCAAAGCACCTAGAATTGCCAACACAGTTTTCAAAAAGAGCAAAATTGGACTTACTGTAAAGTTATAATAATCAAGAGAGTGTGGTATTGGTATAAGGATAGACATATAGAACAATGAAACAGAGTATAAAGTCCAGAAATAAATCCTTACATTTGTGATCAATTGATTTTTTAAAACATCAAGGCAATTCAAGGAAAAAGGATGATCGTTTCAACAAATGGTGCTTGCACAATAAGATATCCATTTAAAAAGAACTTAAAACCATTACTTTGTACTACAGTTGGCTGTCAGTATCCTCAGTTCTGTGCCTGCAGATTCACCCAATTGCTGAAATTTGATCCACGATTGGTTGAATACATGGATGCTGAACCAGCAGATAGGGAGCCCGTGGATGTGGAGGTCAGGCTGTAGGATTCGATCATTCTCAAATTTCGCTGTTAGCAGGGGTCTTGGAAACAATCCTGTGCAAATATGGTGGTATGACTGTATATACAAAAACCAACTCAAAATGGGTGATGCACCTAAAGGTAAGAGCTAAAACTGTAAAACTTCTGGAAAATATGGGAGAAAATCTTTGGAACCTCGAGCTAGGCAAAGATTTATTAGTGTGATACAAAAAGTGCCATTCATTTAAAAATTAATAAACTGGATTTGATCGAAATGTAAAACTTTTTCTCTTTTAAAGACACAACTAAGAAAATGAAAAGCCACAGATTGGAAGAAAATATTTGCAAATCTGCAAGGAATTGGTATTAATTATCTACGTCTGTGTATCAATTACCCAGAAACTTAGCAGTTTAAAACAATAAACATTTGTATGTCATGCAATTTCTGGGTGTCAGGAATCTGAGTGCAGCTGTTGGCCAGAGCTGTAGTCACGTCAAAGCTGGGCTAAGACTAGAGAATCTTCTTCCAAGCTCACTCACATGGCTATTTTTTTTTTAATTTCAGCTTATTATGGGGGTACAAAAGTTCAGGTTATATATATTGCCCATGCCCTCCCCATCCCCCCAAGTCTGAGCTCCAAGCGTGTCCATTCCCCAGACAGTGCACCTCGCACTCATCAGGTAGGTATACACCCATCCGCTCCCCTCATCCCCCACATCTGTCCAACACCCAATTGGTGTTATTCCCAAATGTACACTTAGGTGATGATCAAGGAAACCAATTTGCACATGGCTATTAACAGGCCTCAGTTCCCTGCTGGTTGTTGGGCAGTATATTAGTTTCCAGGGCTGCTATAACAAAATAGAACAGACTGAGTGGCTTAAATAACTGATATTTGTTTTCTCACAGTTCTAGAAGCTAAAAGTCCAAGATCAATGTGTCAGCAGGTTTGTTTTTTTCTGAGGCCTCTTTTGGTGGCATGCAGGTAGCCACCACCCCACGGTATCTTAACATGGTCTTTTCTCTCCGTGTGTTTCCCTGTCGTCTCTTTTTGTGTCCAAATTTCCTCTTATGAGGATACCAGTCAGATTGGATTAAGGCCCACCCTAATGGCTTTATTCTAACTTCAAAACTTCTTTAATGGTTCCAGCTCCAAATATAGTCACATTCTGATGTACTGGGGAAGAATTTTATGAATTTTAAGGGGACACAGTTCAGCCTATAACAGCCAGAGACTTCAGCTCCCTGCCCCCAGGGCCTGTATGTAAGGTTGCTCAAGACAAGACAGCTTGCTCTCCCCAGAGGAAGTGCCCCAGGAGACAGAACAAAAGAGCAAGGGCCTACGACTGAAACCACAGACTTTTTCCAAACCTAATCTCAGAGGCAACATAATATTACTTCTGCTCTATGTTATCCTGAGATAAGAAGCAGCATTCTACACATTGGTCTGAATAACAAGTGGGGATTATTGAGGAACATCTTGGTGGCTGTCTACCACAAATTTGTATTCATAATATAGAGAGAACTACTACAGTTTGATAATAAAAAGACAATTCAATTAAAATGGGCAAAATATTTGAAATACATTTCATTACAGAAAATATATAAATAGTCTGAGCACATGAAAAGATGCTGAACATCGTTAGTCATTAAAGAAATGCAAATGAAATTCACAATGAGAAACCAGTACACACTTATAATCCAAAAAGTGACAATATCAAGCATTGGCAATGCTGTAGCAAAACTGGAACCCACAGCCAGTGGGAATGTAAAATGGTATAGCAAAATAGTTTGGCCATTTCTTAAAACTTAAAGATAAACTTACCATATGGCCCAGCAATTCCACTCTTAGGATCTACTCAAGGGAAATGAAAAGACGTCCACAAAAAAAGCTTATATACAAATGTGGAAGCAGAATGATTCTATGAGCTATTGCTCAAACTGGAAACAATCCAAATGCCTATCAACTGGTACATGAATGAACAAATGTGCTATATCCATACAATGAAATATTATTCAGCAATAAATAACAAAAGCAATAAAAGGAACAAACTGCTGATATTTAATGTATGCTACAACATGGATTCTCTCTGTCATCTAGTCCCTTTTCCTAGTGTAAAGATGCATCTAGCCTGAAGAGCCAGTCAGTTTCTCTCTGACCCCAAGGGCAACTAACACTTCTAAGTACCTCCAAAAGAGATTGTTCTTCTGGAAGCTACCTCCTCACAACCCATAGTGGATTTTACTCCTGCCCAAACTTACTTCAATGCTCCTTTCAGCACTGCTCAATCAGTAGTGCCCCAACTAAGTGCCTCTTCCTCACTCTGGTCCCCATTTAAAATTCCCATTCCCTGACCAATATGTGAATGAATAATAACAGCTGAATGCTCTGCAAACTAATAGCCTCTGATTAGGTAACACAAAGCAGCCCACCCTAAGAAGCCATTTCTTTGAAGTTTCGTCATGCAGCAATTGAGGAAAATATATATCTCACAAGACATTATGTGAAGATTAGGTGAAAGTGCCTAATGCCCAGTTGCCCAGTATGTAATAGTAATAATTTTTAAAAGTAGTTGAAACAGATGCAAGGGTCATCTTAGTTTTGTTTGAGTGTGTGTGTGTATATGTTTAGGTCCACTCCTGGGGGTTGAACTTTGGCCAAGTCTCTAAAAAGGGGAATATATATATATATATATATATATACACATATATATAATGAGAACTAAAAATAAAATCCTAAGCCCCCTAGCTGACTGATCAGTCTTGGCCAAGGGAACCCCAGAGAAACCTTAAAAACTGAGTTCTCAGCCATGACGGGATGGGAGGTCAGACAAGTCTCATTATGTCTTCTCCTTTTTACAATTTAGACACAACAATTGACTAGCATTAATGTTAAAATAGAAATCATAATACTGACAGAAGGGACTCTGTGGCAATAAGATACCTAAGGCCATGCCGGCATGTGTTAAGTCACACACCCCTACCCTTAAAGAATATACTGTATTCTGCCACAAGGTTTTTATTTTTCTCTAGCAACTAAGCAAGCACTAGCCTCAAGATAAGCAATATTAAAACAATTGCAGCTTACCCACTGACCCAAGGTGACTAACTGATCCTGGTCCAAGAGCCATAACTACAGCTTTGATTGGACAAGAGACTGAGTTCAGCAACTTCTTCCTGATAAGAAGACCACCCACCATGGACATTCTGGCCAGTTTTACAGAGGCTGCCTGCTTGAGTACCTTGCTGTCTCTGCTTCACCTTTTGATTTAATAGGACCTAATTATAATGTATTTATATGTCAACTCTCCACCCCAAAGTGAACATGGGTCACGTGTAATATGAATGTTCGCTTATCATGCATGCCTGTCTCCCCTTCTTGAATATTCATAGATCCTCCTATAACTTATTGCATGTGCATACTTGGCCAACTCATTTGGCATAAATTCCTGTTGCACCCTCCCCTCCCTCAAACAGCCTGTTTCCAGCCTCCTCAGAGGCTGTGCTTCTAAACCTGTCAGAATAGCCACCTTGCAGGCTGTAACCTGTAAGAAATAAATAAGTTTATAAACTGTGATTTTAAAGTTGACTGTGTATATAATGTTCTCTTACAGAGTCCTGTAAAATGCTGAGAATGGGGAACAGACTGATGCAGGCTATTACTGACAAACAGTTGAAAGAATTAAGTTAATGGCCTCTTTTCTACCTGAAACCTACCATGATGCCCAGTAATAACAGCCACCATACATTGAGTTTGCGTCAGTCATTGCTAGTTGAGTCCCATGCATGATTTCATGTAATCTCCATAATAACATGAAGACATTTGTGTAATACCATCGTCCTTAGTTTACAGGTTGAAAAAACTAAAGCTTTGAAGAGGCGTAACATCAGGTGTGTCCTCCCTTTTCATACAAGATGATTTAATTGTTAATACAGATTAGGGTGGGTATGCCCATTTCACGAGTGGGTTTGTTTCTCTTTCCTTGGCCGGCCTCCTCCACTCCCCGGAGCGCGGCGGGTCGCCGAGAGTGGGCGGCGGCGTCCCCCGGGCAAGGGAACGGCGAAACCCCCGCGGGCAGCCACAGTGGGCGTGGCCTCGCGCGGATTCTCTCAGAGGATCTGGGCCGGTCCGCCACAGAGCCGTAAAGAGCGCTAAAAGTCGTGAAGTGTAGAGGCACGAAAGCGTTGCTTTACGGCGATCCGGGCGATATTGCCAGGCCGGCGTTCGGGGCTTGTATCCTCTCGGCTCTACACGTGGGCTGCTGTAGGTGTTCTGGCCCGTAATTCTTCCTGTTGGCGTGGAGCAGCCACATCGAAGGACAGAGTGGCAGCGGAGGTCAAGGGTCGTGAGCTGATGGAGTTTGCTGGTGAAAATGAAGGAACGTCGGGAGGAGGTCTCCAGAGTGTAGCTGAGGGGGCGCGGTTAAGTCCCAAGTCGGGTAGGGAGGAAGTCAGGGACTTAGCAGGGATGGAGAAGGCCGGCGGTGGAGAGGAGGGGAATGGGCCAACAGGAACGATGAAGACAGGAGATGGAGAGAAAGGAAGTGGACAAAGGGCAGGGGAGATGGGCATGGACTTACCGGTTGTGAAACAAGAGGTTATGGACTGGCCAGAAATAGAAGGCACGTTGGATGGCCAGTGGGTTAAGCAGGAGGTGGAGGATAGGCCTGAGGTGAAGGAAGAGAAAACAGGCATATTGGAGGTGAAGCAGGAGATGCAGAGTGGTAGGGTGATAAAAGAAGAGAAGATGGATGAGCCAGAGGTAAAGGAAGAGAAAGTGAAGGTGAAGGAAGAGTTAATGGACTGGCCAGAAGTGAAGGAAGAGAGGAAGGATAACTTGGAGATAAAACAGGAGGAGGTGTTTGTTGGTCAGAACGTAAAAGAGGAGGAGATGATGGATGGAGTGCTTGTAAAAGAAGAGAAGGATTTCCTGAAGAAAGAAGTGATGGATGATACGGAGGTGAAAGAAGAGCTTCAGATAAATCACCGGCTGGGCTGCAAGCGGAAACTGGCCATGTCAAGGTAAGGCAAGGAGAAATCCAATTGGGGGAATAAAACTAAAGTTCTCTTGTCTAGAGTTAAGGAAACTACACTATCAGCAGAAGGTAAGATAGTGAAAAATAAGAATAAGTTTGTGATTCTGGAGTCTGAGTGGTATTGGTTGGCGGGGTTGGGAAGGGGAGGATGTTACCAGATGACCACAAATTCAGTGAAAATATGTGAAGTTGTTAGTATCCAGTGGGCAATGGTCAAGTGAAATTTCCAAAGGACCATAAGATCCTTTGGAACAGGATCTGGCTTGACTTAATATGCTTTGAGAGAGGATAGAGATGAGAAAAAGCCTAATAAAACCAACAATGACAAAGTGGATTAAGTTAAAGTTAGACAAAAACACATTTGACCTCACTCAATTGTCAAATTTCTGTACAGATTCTATGATAATATTTATTGCTTTTGATTTAATTTCCTTAGTGTGGGATCAATCATGTTGACAACAAAGGAAATAAAAGTGGTCAGATTCTTGGGAATATTACTGTCTAGAAGAATATAGGGGACCAAATAGAAGTAGCTGTAGTTTGGTTGTCCCAAGATCCTAGAAGAGCAGTTGAGGACAGATGATGGGTAAAAGCATCTCTAGACTATTTTGAAGCCCATTCTAGGTTAGCTGTGGAGTTGAGGGGAAAAGGTGCTACTGCTGGTCTCTAAATTTGACTGTGTCTTATGTTCTATTTTCTGGTGTGTGTAGGCTTTTAAAATATCTAAACATAACTTATGGACTAGACTTCTGGATACACACACATACAATCACACAGTCATTACCAGATTGCCAGGAATTACAAGTTAAAATATCTGAATAATCTCATTCTCTAATTATAGTAGAAAAAGAAGTCAAAAGTGAGATGAGTTTTTAAAAATTTAATACATGTTTTCTTTTACCATTGTAAATGTAGTTGTTATTTGGAGACAATTTCATAAAGAATTTTCAAATGATGTTTAACAGCTGTCAAATACTTTATCAGTTATCTCCATGTACTTTTTAAAAAAGATCTTAATCCCATCCACTTATACTTGCATTTACTGTATTCACTGTGACTGATGTTTATAAATTGATTGTGACAAGTAATTCAATCAGCATTCAAAGTTTATAAACAGATAAGTAGAATTAATATTTGATAACTTAATAAATTACATATGGGCTTTTGTAGGTGTGAAACTTGTGGTACGGAAGAAGCAAAGTACAGATGTCCACGTTGCATGCGATATTCCTGCAGGTATATATGTAACTTCCTATCTTATTATCTACATTTGTATCTTTCTTACCCTAAAATATAAAAGTGCTTTCTCTTTGTTTCTTTAGTTTGCCCTGTGTAAAGAAACACAAAGCAGAATTGCTGTGTAATGGAGTTCGAGATAAAACTGCTTATGTATCAATACAACAGTTCACTGAAATGAATCTCCTAAGTGGTAAGCCATTTTATGCATAACAGATTGATTTTTCCTGGCCATTGGTATATATCATTTGTTTATTCTTCTGTTTATTCTGTTATTTTGAAATTTTTAGATTATCGATTTTTGGAAGATGTGGCGAGAACAGCAGACCATATTTCTAGAGATGCTTTCTTGAAAAGACCAATAAGCAATAAACATGTAAGTATTTTTTTTTACCTAATCCCTTCCAGTTAGAATTCCTTTCAATCAATTAAATTCATTTTTTTCACTTGACAAATATATTACGTGGCTACCATGATCTAGGGCTATGCTGGTTACTAGAAATATGGCAGTGACCAAAGCAAAGTCCTTCCCCTCATGGAGCTTGTATTTAGTGGGAGAGACAGGACATGCTTAGAGCAACAAATGTAATTTCACATAGAATTGAGTGAATGTAGAAAATAAAGGTGGCTCAGGAGATTAACATGAATGAAAATGGTGTTTGTTGGGGTAGGTTGTTAGGGTAGTATTTTTGATACAATGGTCAGGATAAGCTTCTCTAAGGGATGATATTTAAACAATGATCTGAATGATGGGAAAGAGGCTGTCTATGTGAACATTTGGAGAAAGATTATTCCGGTAAAGACAAAGGTAAAAGGAAAGACCTGAATGAGGAACAAGGTTGGTGCATTTGAGGAATTAAAGGAAGGCAGAGCGACTGAAGCATAGTGAGTGAGGAGGAGCATGTTGAACATGAGGTTAGAGAAACTGGTGAGGGTTTCTAACGTAGTCTAAATGCACATGGAAACCTTTGGAAGGTTTTAGACATGTTTGCTGTTTGAAAGACCGCTCTTGCTGCTGTGTGGACTTTAGAGGGAAGGGTGGAACACTAGAAGCAGGGAGACCAGTGATCCACGTGAAATGATAGTGGCTTGGGTCATGGTGTTAGAATTATTGGGAATTGATTAGTTTCTGGTTTTGAAGGAAGAACTATCAAGATTTGCTGTTCTAATATGCTCAGTTTTCATACTCTTGCATCCCTTTTTCATTCCTTAAAGACTACGCAAAATTAAAGCTTACATATTAGAAATAGTTTGCAACCAGTATTGTTCTAGAGATTCATTAATAGTATTAATAGAATTAATGGCATTATGTTCATTTTTCAGAGACCATTTTAGTATTGGAGTTGCAAGATTTTCATATCCTTTAAACCGTTTATTTTATTGTTATTATTGGTATAGACATGACATTACACATATCTGAAGGGTAATTATCATGTATGAACTTATTTTTCCTTGAGCTTAATTAAGCATAATTAAAATTCTACTAAAAGTCAAAATACTTTTTAAAATTTTTTAAATTGTGAAATATAGCATATATATTAAAAAATCATAAAGTAGAAATATGCATTATAGTGAATAATTATTAAAGAAACATTCATGTAACTACCACCAGGTCTAGAGTTAGAACACTGCCACCTTCCTAGAAGTTCCCTGCCACGCTCTTGTGTCCTTCCCTAATCCTTTCTCATTTCCACATTTATTTTTCTATCTTAGGTCCATACCATAATTTATTTATCCAGTCTATTTTTTATGGACTTTAGATTTTCTGTAAGAAAAAAAAAATTTAGAAACGATGCTACTACTCTTGTTTATAAATTGTGGTTTGCATGTGAACGTGTTTTTCTAGGTTTTATGCCTGGGAGTGGAATTGCTGTGTTGTGGAGTATGCATGTCTTCCATTTGACTAGATTTTACCAAAACCTTTTCCCAAGTAGTTACACCAGTTTATACCCCCACCAGTAGCATGTAAATGTACCCGTCATCACATTCTTTCTAGTACTTGATTTGGTCAGACCTTTTAGATTTTAATTAATCTGATGGCTGTGTAGTTTTACTGTGGTTTTAAATGTGTAATTCTCTGATTGCTGATGAGGTTGAACACCTTTCAGATATTTCATTGGCCATTTGAATTTCCTCTTTTGTGGAGTGCCTGTTCAAGCCTTTTGCTGATCTTTTCATTGATAAACTTTCTTTTTCTTACTGGTTTATAAGAATTCATGGTATTACTTGGATGCTAATCCAAGTTGGTTGTGTATTATAAATACCTTCTTCTATTCTATGGCTTGTGTTTTCACTCTGGTGTCTTTTGAACAGATGTTTGTAATTTTAATGTAGACAAATTTATTATTTGTCTCCTTTATAGTTAGTATTACATGTGTTTATAAAGAAATCCTTCCCCTACCTTGAAGTTAAGAAAGTATTCTCCCATAATTATTGTTTAAAGCTTTATAGTATTACATTTCACATTTCTGTCTCTAAACTACCTAGAATAGATTTTTGGTATCATGTAAAGTGGAGGTCCCATTTAATTTTCCATAGTCCACTTTTCCTACGCCATCTATTGGAAAGTTCATCTTTTCCCTACTGTTCTTCAGGATCACCTTTGTCATCTGTCAAGCATCCACATATGCTTAGACCAGTCTCTGGCTGTTGGTATACTGGTCTATCCTGCACCAATACTATATTCTCTCAATTATTGTAGTTTTTTACTAAAACTCGTTCCTTGATGGAGTATATCCTTCCACTTTGTTCTTTTTTCTAGAGTATGACTATTCTGTGTTCTTTGCATGTGAGCAAGGCAAATCATTGCAAATCTGAGGAAGGACTGGCCCATGGCCACAACTTCTAATAGATTTTTTTTTCATTTTTCTCTGTTCCAGTCTGACCATACAAGTTTCCTAGCATGCTCTGGGAGTAGAGTTTATTTCTGGTTCACCTTTATCCTGAAGGTGTTTTATTCTATCACTCAGCTTAATATGTTTTCAGTTGGAGGGTTGATCATTGCTATTATAATCACTTACAATAATCACTGCCATTACTGAAACCAGAGTACTCTAAAACATTTTCCTACTTAGCCAGTGATAGCTGACCCTTCCTCTCCCTTAGCTTATTACTTGATTGTAGTTCTTCACATTACAAATTCTAGATCCTCATTCACTTAACAAAAAAAACCCCCAAAACTTGCTTTTATACTTTGCCTTTTCTTAGAGTGACCTTTCTTCTTCCTTGACTTAATAGAAATCTGATGATATTATTTCTTTCACAACTCTGGAGTTGCCTAATTCAGCTTAACCAACCCAGGTGGTCAGTGGGTCTAACATATGTCAGAGCCAGAATGTTCTCATATCCTATTTTGTATTGCCCACAACAGTGGCTACTTGAAGTTAGGCCTTGTACTAGGCAGTGTTATGGTTCCTCCTTTGAGTGAGCTACCTATCTAGTATAAAATCATGGATATATACAGCTAACTATGGTATAAAACCATCAGTAAGAGAAACAAAGAATTGTATAGCTAGCCCCTATGATTGCCACAAATGACCTGTATTCTTTTTAAATCTGTGCGACATTCTTCTTTTGGCCCATAGAACATACAGTTAAAAGCACATGCTCTGGAATTAGACCTGGATTTGAATACAGGTTATACCTCTCAGAGATAGCTGTACGATGTTGGAATCTCATTAATTCTTACTGCTAAAGTGGAGATGATAATATAATACTGATTTCATTGAATCATTGTGAAGATCAAATGAAATTACTACTTAGAACTGTTTGTGAAGCATAATAAGTACGCTGTAAAAGATAACTGTTCTATTATTGAACACTGTTTTACTCACTTTTGAAATTTAAGGCATTTTAAAATCAATTTGTGTTTGTTTTTGGTTGTTAGATGTACTTTTTGAAAAATCGTGCACGAAGGCAAGGTATTAACTTAAAACTTCTACCCAATGGATTTACCAAGAGGAAAGAGAATTCAACATTTTTCGATAAGAAGTAAGTTGCTAACTTCTTTTTAGTGTATTGTGTGTTCTGATTTGATCAGGAGCGTCTTTTAAGGTGTGGCTTGCTATAGAGCATTGGTGCCCAAAGTGTGATCTGTGGACCGTTTGTTATTGGTTCATGACAAGATAACTGTAGTAATTATGTCATGTGACTCTGATAAAACTTTGGGCTTGAAGTGTGTATGTGATAGCCTTTGAGAAGCTTCTCAAACATTAATATGTGTATGAATCACCTAGGCATCTTGTTAAATATGCTTGTTTTGATTTTTTAATAGGCTGGGTTGGAGTTTGACATTGTGCCTTTCCAACAAGCTCCCCGGTGGTGCTGATTATTTATTTGAGAAGCATATTTTGAGTAGCGGAGTCCTAGAACAACACTCTCATACATTGGACATAAGACTGTTTCTCTGAGACCTAAGATACCATGAAAGTATTTCAGGGGCTTCTAGGACAAAGCAGTGAGTCAAAGTAGGACCCCTCTACTGTTTTAATCAGAGCAGCTTGACTTTTATAATCCTTTCTACATTGGGATTGCAAATGAGATTTCATTTAAAAGCGGGAAATAAGAAGGGGGCTTTGAAAACATTTACTCTAATAGTGAATCTTTGAGTACAGATAACATAACAGATTAATTTGCTGCTCTCTGAAAGTGTTGAGTTGGAAAGGCCCCAAGAATAGAGGAAAACAGGATCCAAAAGTACTTTGGGTAGCCAGCTAAATTATTGGATAATGTCTTTCAGAAGTTAAGATTTTGGTTTAAAGTAAAAAAACCTGAGGAAGTCCCTTCCTCTTCAGCCTCTTAGTAAATATGGGGCCTTGAATAAATCGCTTCCTATTCTCTGAGCCTCATCTGTATGATATCAGAGTTGGGCTGGGCAAATTCTAAGATTCCCTTCCAATTTTACTGTTTCATAAATTGAAAAGACGGAGCCACTAGAATTCTCTATCATTATTCTAATAGAACTTTCACCTTTTCAAGGCTGTTAGATAATTAGGAGATGGTGTTATCCATTTATTTTATGTTTCAAGATATAAATATTTGTAAAAGTGGTTTTCCTTTTTCCTGGTTGGCTTTCAAAAGTAATGTCTTACATTTATCAAGTATGAGAGGATTCCTTTGTACATTTTGAAAATGACATATGTAGAAATTGAAATAATTTATTTGAAGGTTAGGGTAACTGGTTTGTGCCTTCCCAAATAGAAAATGTATTCCTGTTATACAAAGGAAACCATTCAGAATGATTGTCATCAGAGATTAGTTCTTAGTAGCCTCAAGTATAACATTTTTGTGTCTCTAGGTACATGAATGAATGTGGGAAATTTTTTTCCAAGAATATTACACTCAGTATATTTTCTGGGCTTAGTAACCAAATTTGTGTTAATGTTTTATGTTATTTTGAAACATCCCAGGTCTCTGAAATGTCATATCAGACTCTTGCATTAGCCTTTTCCTCATGAATGTATAGAGATTTGGGGTTGGTCTTCTTACATTTTTAGTGTTTTCCCACAAGGAAATTAGCAACATATTACATAATAGGCTTTAGAGTAAATTTCTTTTTTTTTTTATTATTAGAGTCAATTTCTTAGTGTCTTTCACATCTGTAAAGTGGAGCTGATGATAACTACCATATGGAGTTGTGGCCTTTAGTGTTTTTTGTTTGTTTGTTTGTTTGTTTTTAACAGCACCAGCATCATCTGGGAACCTTTAGTGTTATTAATTCACCTAGGCAGTAATAGCATGTAGGAAAGAATCATTTTATAGTAGCTATTGTAAAAATAATACATGCATATCATAAAGTTTAAAGGAGAAATAGCACCTAGAATTCCACTGTCTACAGATGACCTCTGATAAAATTTCATAATGTTTCCTTCTAATTGTATATGTTCTTTTTTCATTTAATAAAGTAAAGCATAGTAGTAAATACTTAAATAAAACTATGAAAAGTGACATGACTCTACCCAAGTTAAAAATTATTAATGTTTATGACTATATGCACATACCTTTTTCTTGCAGCTAGATTTTCCACTTAGCAATATATTTTGAGCCTCTTTTCTTATTAATGTACAGCTATTTCATTATTTTTAAGTAGCATATTCCAACTATGACTATATCCTAATTTAATTAGTTATTCCCATATCCATGAACATTTAGCTTATTTGTAGTTTTTCATTATTACACATAATGCTGTAATAAACATTAGTGAACAAATTATTTTGTGTGCTTAAGTGACTTTTTCTATAGGATGAAATCCTAGAAAGCAAAGTTACTGGATCAGAAAGCACATGCATTTAAACTTTTGAGAGAAACTCCCAAATTATTCTCAGAAGTTACTACTTTGTACCTTCATCAAAAAAAAAAAAGATAGTGCCTATTTTAGTTATACCTGCACTTTTATTGAATGTTACCAAACTTTTTTTGTATCTTTAATTATTAGAGAAGCTGATTTCTTAGATTTTTTATTTCCTGTTAAGACATTGCCAGGTGTCCCCTGGAGGAACCAGAATTACCCCTATTTGAGAACCACTGATTATGATGAATACAGAAGACATACTTACTGACTTTATAGTTCTAATCTTTTCTTGATATATATGATAGAATCAGGATTCTGATGTTGTATGCTTCATCTTTAGGGGGAAAAAAAATGAAAAAAGACATTTAGGAGTACCTTGTTCATAATACCTGTTTTATCAGTCATTCACATGAAAATGACCAAAGTTGTAGATGATTGCAATGTTTGCTGAAAGGAGGGAAGAAGGGGATATGAAATCTTTCCAGAGAATTCTGTTCAGCTACCATGCCGCCAGTATTCTGGTTTTGAGAGACTAGTTTTCAGTACTTTTTCCAACTAACTTTCAAAAGTTGGTTAAAGCTTTGACTCAGATAAACATGAATTTTCATATTGCCTCTATCATTTGATACACAGGTGACCTTGAGCAAGATCTGACTTACTGGGTTATTGAGAGGATTAAATGAAGTAATAACTGAACAACTGAACAACAGTGCTGGGACATAGTAAATAATATGCAATGACATTTGAAGGTCTACATTCCCTTATCTGAAATCCTCGAGAATATACTACATATACTATATATCACATTCACCCCTCATAGGTTTGGGCCAGCACTGCAAAATCAAACCATAATACTATTTCTGCAGTGAAACCTATACATGCTCACATTATAATGAATACATAATGACTGTAAACTGGCCCAGTCAGGTTTTGCCATCAAAGGAATTCAGCCAGATCTTTCAGTTTCAAAGACTTGGGGATTTGGGAATTATTGATATGAGACTTTGGTCTTGTACTAAGGTTATTATCAATACCCCCTAGGTATTAAATTGGTCCTTTGCTTGTTTAAGTAACTTGAGCTACAGTATAGTCAAAAACTCAGATTAAAGTTGTTTGAAATGTAAATGTTTTGATGGTAACTTTTGAAGAATCTGAGTCAAGAATTTTTGGTACTGTATTTGTAACTTCTCCAGAAAGTCTAAAATTATTTCCCAAAGAAAAGTTTTAATTTTAAATGTCCCCCATATGAAGTGTGACTAATATGCTGTCGTGCCTGAATTACCTCTGTAGAGCTATCAGCAGGTGACTATAGCAGCAAATGAAATGGGTACCTTAGAAGAACCAGTTCATCCTAACCCAGGCAGTAATTTTTGACCAGTATGACTCCAAATCTCCTAAAATTATATGCAAAATTATGCATGAATTTTTCTAAGAATAGGAACTATAATTTTCACTGAATTGTCAGTGAGGTATAACATTAATCAGTCAAAATGTATTCAATGAGGTGAATTTTAGAGGACTGATGAATTTGCAAGAATACCATAATGGATAGCTTTAATGAACAAAGAGAAGTTCAGAGATACTTATGTTAAGAATAAGTTAAGCCAAAGTAAGGTTGACATCATTCTCTGTTAAAAATAAAGGAGCTTAATAAAGAAATGTAGTCTCCCCTACTTATTTTGGAACAGATCCCAAACTACTTTAAGATTGTGGCTCTTTCAGAGATAACTCCTTTACCTCATATTTTTGTAGGGGTTATAACTTCATGTTCACTTTCATCCAGTGCTAATAAAAAATTATTGAAAGAAATATGAAAGATCTATATGAAGAAAGGTTAAACTCCACTGAATGACTTGAAAGAATTTGAATAAATGGAAATAAGAACCTTGTTCTTAGGGGACTCAATTTTGTAGAAATAACATTTCTTAAATGACCTTTAAGTCTTATGTGAGCCTAATCAAAATATCAGTGGGATTTTGTTTATTTTTTATTGTTATTCATTTAATTATTTATTGAGAAAGAAGAGAGTTCCTGACAAAATGACTAAAGTTCATTTTGAAGAATAGCATGGAAGAAGTACCAGGAAAAACCTGAAAAAGAAGAGTAATGAGGCTAGACTCATTAAAATTTATGAAATTGTAGTAAAGTTTTATGGTGTTGGCATAGAAATCTATAATTCATTTAGATTATAGAAAGTAAACACAGTATATTTTGTTCTCTGGTATATGACCAAGGTAACATTTTAAATTAATACAAATAATTACTTATTCAATCAGTGGGGTTGAGACCACTTACCATTTGGGGGCAAAACCTGTATCTTTTAAGATAACATCTAGGTGGATCAAAATCTTAAAATGAAATAAAAAAATTAGAATATTTTCATAATCTTGAAGAGAAGAAGCATTCCATCCAGGAGCCGTAAAGGGGAAAAAACGCTAAGTCTACATAAAATTTAAACAATTTATGTGACAAAAAAAGACCATAATAAAGTCAAAAGGCAGACTGGACCCCCAAAATCTTTAACAGATATGTCAAAGAGTGCTTATTCATTAATAAGAAAAAAGACTAGCAACTTATTAGGAAAAGGAGCAAAGGATAAAAATAGGTGGTCATAGATATTTATACCTACATAATATATGGCTGATGAGCATATATTAATAATACCTAATATGAAGGTACAAGTTAACCAGGCCATTTTCCTCTTTCACTGTTCTTGAGAGTTAAATTGGTATAGTCATTTTAAAGGCAGTTTAACAGTATTTCTTAAAATGTTATACATCTTAAAATATTATAAATAAATATTCAAGGAATGTAACCTACAAATAGATTAATAAAAGTTTGCTGAGATATATGTAAACATGTGTCTATTACAGCATCGTTTTTAAGTGTAAAAACTGGCAACAACCTCAAGTATCCTTCAGTATGTATTGAGTTAAAGAAATAGTGATACCTTCATACAGTGGAATTACATTCAGCCATGAAACAAAAATAAGTAGATGTAGAAGTATTGTCATGGAATGCTATTCATGTTATGGTCATTTTATCCTCCATCCTTTTAAAGTCTCTTTAGTGAGGGTCTTATAAAGAACATGCGTTTTCAGTTTTTTTTTCTGAAAATGTCTGTATTTTATATTTTTAAAATTTTTTTAATGGAAATGTAATACATACCAAGAAGTGCACAAATCATTAAGGTACCAAAATCAAGAAAGAGAACATTACCAGCATCTCGTGGGAATACCTTCTATTTCTTCCTCCAGGTTAACTTTATCTACCTAACTTCCAATCTTATAGATTAGTTTTGTCTATTGAAAGTTTTTTCCAATGTTTTGTTATGAAAAATTTGAAACATAAAGCAAAGTTGAAAGAATTTTGCAGTGAATACCCCATATTCCCACCACCTAGATTCTGTTATTAACATTTTATTATAATTATTTTATCACATATCTATCCATACATTAACCCATCTTATATTTGGTGCATTTCAGAGTAAATGCAGGTATCACTCTACTGGTCCCTGAATATTTCAGCATCATTAATTAAAGTTCAATAGTTGTCTTCATTTTGATGGAAAGTTTACATGCAATGAAATGCACAAATCTTAAGTATGTACATTTGCTGAGTTTTGACAAATACATACACCTGTATAATCCAGTGCCTGTGAATATATAGAACATTACCATCACCACCTCCTCCCTTGCCCAGAGACCTGCTTTATTTTTTGTCCTTTAAGATTTGTATTGCTTGTTTTAAAATTTTACATATCTGGAATTATGTGGCTCACCATTACTTTTGAATGATAGTTTTGCTACATATGAAATATCCTAAGTTGATATTTGTTTTAGTACTCAGTTCATTTATTTATTCCATTGTCTTTTCACTTCTTTTGCCACTATTGAGAACACTGTTGTTTTATAGTCAGACTTTTTTTGTTTTCCAATTGCTTTTAAAATCTTCACTTTTGTCTTTGTGGTTCTGCAGTTTTATGTGTGTCTTGATATGATTTTTTACTTATCTCCCTTGTTATTTGTTGTGCTGTCTAAATATGACAATTGTTCAAGTCACTTTCTTTCCTCAGTTGTGTCTAATCAATCTGATCTTTAGCCCGTGCACTAGGTTTTTTGTTTTTGTTTTTGGTTTTTTTACTGTTTTTTTCTGGACATTCTGTTTCTTTCCCAGATCTTTCTGGTCTTTTAGATAGAATTATATTTCTTTCTCATGTTTTAAGCTTCCTTTTTTACTTCAATAATTTAAAACATTTATTATCTGTATAAATAATCCCAAATATATGAAGTTCTTGGAAATCTGATACTGCTCTCTGCTGTTTCTGCCGACTCTTGGTTATGGTGGTTTGTTTCCTTGTTTTTTTCCTACTCTGTAATTGTGAACTCAGGTCCATCTGGGTTTTATATAGAAAGTGGTATGCATTTGCTTATGTCAGATACTCACTGGCACCAATCAAGGACCCTCTCTCAGACTATACTAGTAGTAATAATTTGAAACCCAAACCCATTTGAGGAAGCTATAGTTATGCATTCCCAATTGAAACATCCTCCTCTTCCCACCCCTCCATTTCTCTCTCCCTAGAGCACCAAGCTGAGGCAACAGGTTTCCTTGTTATCTCCCTTTGCTAGTGGACAGGATTTTTCTGATTCATCATATTACTGATTTTATGCAGTGATCTCAGTTTGAGGTCTCCAGCTTACAGTGTACCTTGTCTGAAGTCAGGCTATTGAAACTAAAGCCTCCTGGCTGCCAGGATTTTCAGAGGCCTCCAGAGTAGGTGTAGCTTCAGCTTTTCATTATGATTTTTAGTTCCTGCTTCCTTTTAGGGCCCTAGAGATTTTTGTTACTTGTTGATGAGCTCAATATGTTGTATTTCTTCAGGATTTCTTGATGTGTGCTATTGGGAGGGTGCAGGTTATCTTCTCTACCATGTTGCTCTAATTGTTTAAAATAAGCATTGGTCCCAGTACAAAAGTAAGATTAGTAGTGGAAAAGAGGTGAATGAAGAAAGAAAGCATAGTAATTGCTTGTTTACTTGGTAATTTTAATTTTAGGAATTTATCTGATAAATATACCCATACATATGGAAAATTATGTATAAAGATATATAGTACAACATTGTTTGTAATAGCAAAAGAACAGTATGCATCTAAATGTCCATTGATAGTAGACTGCTTAAATAAATTATGATATGCGTTTACAATGGAAAAAGAATGAAGCAGATTTGAATGTACTAATATGGATTGCCAGAAATATTAAGTGAATAAAGGAAGACATAGAACCATGTTCATTGTAAGCTGCCATTGTATGTAAAATAAAATTTATATACATATATACTTACATTATAAACTGGTAACAGTGGTTACCTTCAGGGAGAGAAATTAGGTGGAGGGGGGACAGGGATGGTAATTATGTGCCCTTTTGTACCTTTTTGAATTTTAGACCATGTGTATGCATTGTTGATTTTAAAAATAAATAAATGGATTTTTTAAAATAATTCTAAAAGACATTGATATATGTGGGCAGGACCGTTACACATTTTGGGTTATAAATGTAATCTTTGAAAAGGATTCTGATACTATCATATAAAATTCCATGCTTTTATCCATGGCCGCCGCTCTTTTTCATTTGAGTTTTAGTGTCTTGCTATAAGAAGGCATGGATATCAAACCTGGAGACTGTATTAGTTGTGCTCAGATAACATGTCTCATCTGGTTGTATCAGTCC
The DNA here is from genome assembly GCF_020740605.2 of Lemur catta. NCBI lineage: Eukaryota > Metazoa > Chordata > Mammalia > Primates > Lemuridae > Lemur > Lemur catta. The sequence continues at coordinate 59,121,929 of NC_059130.1, forward strand.
TTCATTTCATTTTTCTGGCTATTTTGGTCAGAGGTCAAGTACAAAGGCAATGCACTTTGACTTTTCAATTGGCGGAATGAATTGGACTGAGGGATCCCTTCCCAATAATATCTTTAGCTTAATTCCATCCTTGGACTCTTTCGTGTGGCCTAACCACCCAATCCTTAAATAAGGACCCAACTTTTGACGTTCTTACCCACCCCCTCAGTTTGTCTCCACATGACTTGGACCCAGAGTTCTAAGCAACCTAGTCCTTCTGCTTACCGTTCTTCTGCCACTGTTAGCTTAGAACTGTGAGTCCTTAACTTTTCAATCTGCCCTTTTGACTTAGAGTTCTTTAGTTCCCTGTGTGTGTGTCTCTCTTGCACTTACAGTATTAAGATAATAAAGGTGTGTCCATTATTAAACAACAGTGTGAATTAGTATTTAAGAGGTCCAGTCCTGTTTTAGAAGCTTGCCACTAGGTGTCCCTCTTGTAAAGAAATAACAAACCTTTTACAAATTCAAAAAATTTACTTTTTGTTCTTTGGATAAAATTACAGCATTCTAATTATATTGCAGTGATATACCCATCCACCCTTGTTTAATGTCATTAGCACATTTGTCCTTAAACAATTCTGTGGTTATATACTTCTTAAAGCACAGGACTTTTATTTTTACATGGTATCTTATAAGTAGTATAGGTTTATACTTTGCTGCAAACTGACATTAGAAAAAGAGCAAAGGAAAATTAGATAATGGGTTTAGCAGTTGTGGTCATGGGGGGACAAGTGGATTTTGCAGTGAGCTTTGGGGGATTACATAATAGATGCTCAGTACAAACTTGTTAACTGATTGAAATGTTGAGCTCTGTGGTTTCTCTGCCGTGACAGCTTTGATATAGTTTGATGGAAGAATTTCAGAGCAACAGCAAGGGCTTAAAAAGCAATATGAAAGAATAGAAACCTAATGGTTCCCCACTTAGGCTTTTACTTACTGCGGCCATGCTGACAGTGATAAGGCAGTTCCTGCGACATAGCATCACAGGGGGTGTACCTTTCCACAGCAGCAGTTAGCCAGCATTCATGGAAATGGAAAACCAAACACTTGATCATGTGATTCTTCCTGATTCAGTTAGGAAGTCTTTTCCACGTCACCAAGTCTGGTCCTTCGTGATATGCCTCTGAAAGGTGCCCCTTTCTTTCTATTTCCTTGACTGTAGCTTTATCAGCTGTATTGTCCTGTGCAGGCCCTTCCTGTCTCTCTCTGGACTGTTGGGGGACCTGAGTGCTCCCTTTACCTTCATTGTCTCCTCACCTCAGTCACTCTTGCACACTGTTGCTAGATACCTTTCTAAAACATGCTTTACCACAGTGGTCACCTACTCAGAATCTTCTAATGCTTCTGTGCCCACAGGAGTCATTCAGAGATACCTCCATTGGCCATAGGTAGCATTGCCAGTAGGTGAAAGATGTCATCTCATCTCCTGGTCTTGTACCATCCAGAACTCTCAAGTGTTGTACCCTATTCCGTATCCTGAAATTAACTCCCTCTCATTATTGCCCTCTCGTTTGAAATTGCTACCTTTCAGGCAGTTGGAAATATAATTCGTTTCAAGTATTCTCATTAAGCAAAATAATGTAAGTCTTTTTCAGTGTATTTTCTTTTTAAAAGAGGAATGATAATATACTTAATATTTCTTGAATGCTTATTTTACATTTAACATAGAAAGTTAAATTTAATCTTCACGTGTAAGGGAGTTGTCTTGGCAAGTTACTTACCTGTGCCTGTTGTTTTATCTGTAAGATGGAGACAGTAATAGTGCCAGTTTTGTGTACAGTGGTTTTCAATCTAGAGTGCATATCAGATTTAACTGTGGGGCAGTTTCAAAATGTGAATACCTAGGCATGACCCACAGAACTGCTAATTCACCGGGCTTTGGGGCATCTTTACTTCTAAAAAGCACCAGATGATTTTGATATTGACCTCTACCTGCAAAACACTGACCTATGTGCAAATAAATCACTGGCCTTATTCTCAATTAGTTCAGTCAGTGGGAAGGCAAGACTGTAAACTCTTACAAGGTAGTATAGTTAATGCTGTGATGGAGTACTCATGGGGTGCAGTAGTAGCAAAGAGGGGGCTCACTGATGCAGCCTTTGTGGGGGAGTGTTATTGAGAACAGGGATCAGGAAAGACTTCTCAGAGAAGATGGAATTTGAGCATATTTTTGAAGTATGAGGAACAGTTTTTATATATATGTTTTTATCCAGAGAGAAAAGTTACTCTGGTGGTGAGAATACCAGATGCAAAAGCATAGTGTAGCAAATTTAGGATAACATAAGTAGTTTGTTGTGCCTAGAAGCTAGGTTGAGGGTTGGTGAGTGATGGCAGATGAGGCTGGAGAAAAGCCCACTCTGCCATACCAGGGGGTTTAGGTAGAGTTATGCTTTGAGCAGAAAATCCTCCTGTCCCTGCAAGTGATTCATATCCAAATATGGATCTTTAAAGTGTGTCCTCACCTAATTTCCTAATGAATTCAACTGTATGTACCCAGGCTGGTCACTGTTCTAAATCCTAGAATATCTTCCTCTTTCATATTTTCTAGCCATCTATGAAAGTATATGTAATAGCTCATCTTCTCCCTTATGTCTCTTTAGTCTAAGTTCCTATAGGACGTATTTTTCTCCACAGTTGATATGAAACAGATGCCGGCAGTTAGTGCTGGTATTCATTTTTGGTATGCATATATCTGCTCTCCTTTCTACTTTCTAGTGTTTCTTAGTAGGGGCTCTATTGGCATTTTGAATGGGACAGTTTTTGTTGTGTGGGACTTCCCCATGCATTACAGGAAGGCTAGCATCCCTTGCCTTTGCCACTAAAAGCCTCAAGTGCTCCCCAGTCTTAGAACAACCCAAACTGCCCAGCAATTTCCAAATGTCTCCACTCATTCCACCCACCCCAGTTGAGAACTGCTTTATTAAGTACTCAAATATTCATCAATTATTGGAAATAAAAGTGTTCTTTTTCATTTGAATCTTCACCTGCTACATCCATTTTCTTAATATACTGTCTACTAAAGCCAATACCACATAGTTAACCTGTTTCCTATTATTATCATGTAGTGGTGTTACTAATTTTACAAAGGGCAAAATATAATATATAACTGATACTTTTCAAAGTATTTATATAATGATGTGAGACACAACATTATGGTTTTCATTCTCTCAAATTCTAGTTACTTCAATCCATATTAAGTAACTAAACAGATCCTTTGTATTCATGCTTCTAAAAACACTTATGGTACTAATCCTAATCACATAGATTATTTTTATAAGGAATGTTTGTGTTTACTTTTGAGAGTTTAAATTTTCATCTTGAAATGTATTTTAAAAGATTAAATCCCAGTGAGTGAAGGATTATGTAGAAATTTTGTACATTTGCTTTTTCCTTTAAAGGTTTCAAAATTTGGTAGATGTTCTTTCAACTTTAAATTAAAGTAACATTTTATAGCTGACAGTGGAACAAAATTTTTTTTCCTGAAATTCCATCAGGTATTATTTGCTGCTTCCAAATGTCATAACAGTTGACAATTTTAGTCTCTTTTCCTTTTCTATTGCTTATAAGTGAAAGAGGAAACCTAGAAAGAAGAAAACTTTAATCCCTTATATCAGTTAGGATGTTTTATGTTGCATGAAGTAAAATACACAATGCAAACTGGTTGGAGCTATGTAAAAAGGACATTTTGGTTCTCATAACTGAATGTCCAGAGATACAGTGGACTTCAGGGTTAATAGCTATAATGACTTGGTTATATCATCAAGGAACCCACTTTATTTCTGATTCTCTATTGTATCCTCTATGGTGTCAGCGTAGGTCTTCATGGTTATAGGATGCTGCTGGTAACAGGATTATAGTAAATATCCAGATGGAGTGCTTCTCTCCCAGCATTACTGAATAGGAAACCTGAAATTCAGCATAATTAAGCCATATAGGTAATCTGCCCAATCTTGAGCCACTGTGTCCAGGAAAATATGATATATTGATTTTCTTAAGCCAACAGGTACACACCCCTGGAGGATAGGCATGGGGTCCGTTTATCAGAGTATGGTATAGATTAGAAAGGATGGTGGTGAGAGGTAGGGAATGGTTGACAAGTAGATAATCAAAATGTCTGCTTCTTAAAAATGATTTTAAAATATGGAGGTACATATTTAAAGTAAATAACTGAGATATATTTGAATTCGCAATACAGAAAAATACATGGTTTGTTATTGAACTTTCAGTTCTGGAAAGCTTATAATAGCATAGTAGATTAAAGTGTGGACTCTAGAGGTGTAGTACTTTACAGCCTGAGTTCGCATCCCAGCTCTGCTGCTTTCCAGCTGAATAATGACTTTGGGGGACTGACTTCTTTCTACCTACGTGTTCTCATCTGTAAAATGAAATAATATTTACCTCATAGAGTTACAAAGATTAAATGAATTAGTACATTTAGAAGGATGCCTGACATAAAAAACATTTAATAAACTATTGTTATTACTATTGTTACTTGCTAGTATTCTCTGATAAAAGGATCTACTGATAATGTTAATAAGCTGTAAATGTTTCTAATTTAGTTAGTGATAACTATATCTAATACTAACTGATAATCAGACATATGGAAAGTCTAGCTTTAGCTTACCTCATGAAGTCATCTGTGTTTAAAAATCAGAAGTAAATATTTTAAGCATATTTGAATTGACATGATATGTGAAAGTAGTTGGAAATACTCATAATTAACTGCGAACAAGGGCTGAAAGGTTAATGTCCTGAATATACTTAAAGAAACACATATTAGGAGACTTAAGTAGTAGGATGATGGATCTCTCTGTAAGCCCTTCATTTCACTTTTCTTTAAAACCTTAATTGTTGGTGCATTAATTACAGGATAGAATCCATATTGCTTAGCAGAGCATTCGGGGACCTTTACAGTCTAGTATTAATAATGTGCATGTCTAGTTTCCTCTCTAACCAACTAAACACCAAATTCTCTGTAAATGGAGTTTGCTTATGAACTCACAGCAAAATAGTTAAAGGCACTGTCATTATTTCTATTCTAAGCTTCATAATTCAGGACATTGAATTGGATGTAGAATTATAACAGTGCTAATAACAGTAACATTTTTGAGTTCTGTGTTCTAAACTCTTGATGTATTACTTATTTGTTTAATCCTGTGATATACCGTTGCCATCCCTGTTTTACTGTGAGAAACCTAAAGCACAGAGAGATTAAGTCTCTTGTTCAAGAACACCTGAAGTAATAAATGATTAGAGTGGGATTTTAAACACAAGTTCTACTTAACCTCTCCCCTGTCCTGCTTCTGGGCATTACAGTGTATTGAGCCTTCTTGCTATGTAACAGTGTCAATAAAGAACAAGAAGTTCTCATATGAAAATTGTGAAATGGAAGGAAAAATGCAGTGCCTAAGGTTTGTGGTTGACTTCACTACCTAAAAAGAATTCTGTCTTGGGTTCATCTCCTTCTCAGTCTCTGTGTTCTTAATCCCTAGTGAGCCCTCAGAAGTGTTCTTTGAGTAAATGTTGGTTAGTCAGTGATGGAGTAGAATGAGGATTGATTTTTTTTTTTTAAGAACTGGAATATTCAAGCTCTTTTAAGCTTTGTATTAGAAATATTAGTTCTTAGAATTTAGCCTCCATTTGTAATTCTTAGTTATGACGTATTTCTTAGGAAGATAGCTTTGAGACTATCCAAAAGAGTAGATAAGTAACCCTTATTCTGGTTGGGTAATAATTTCTGAGATAAAAAAGAGATACCTTAAATGAATACTTGTAATAATAAAATATATTTAAGTTTAAAAAGACTGTTAAAATTATTCCTGTCCTTTCTATCACTACTATCTTTATGCTGATTATAAAAAATAACAAGTCATTATTTGAAATATTTATTTAATACAGACACATTCTTAAGTAAGAATTAAGTCCTTTTATAATATCAACTTAACTATAGTTAAAAGTTTAGGCCATGTCCTTCGTATTTGTAAATGTATGTATAAATCTGTATTTTTAATATAAATGCCATCATTCAACATGTACATTTTTCTATGTCAGTTCATGTAGTTCTGCCTCTTTTTTTTTTTTTCTCTCCCGAGACAGGGTCTTGCTCTGTTGCCCAGGCTAGAGTGCAGTGACATCATCATAGCTCACTACAACCTTAAACTCCTTGGTTCAAGCGATTCTCCGTCCTCATCCTCCCAAGTAGCTGGGACTATAGGCATGAGCCACCACACCCAGCTAATTTTTAATATTTTTTTAGAGACAGGGCTCTCACCATGTTGCTCAAGCTGGTATCAAACTCCTGGCCTCAAGTGATCCTGCCACTTCGGGTTCCCAAAATGCTAGGGTTACCGGTGTGAGCCACCACACCTGACCTAGTTCTGTCTGTTTTATGACTACTTAAAATTCATTATTTAGATCTACCATGATTTATTTAATCACTTTTCTGATGACATATATTTAGATTGTTTCTAATTTTTTTTTCTTATTAGATAAAGTGGTACAGTGGACATTTTGTACATGTCATTACACGCTCAATTATTTCTTTGTGATAAATTCCTAGGAATAAAACTATTGAAAAAAATTTATACTTTTTTAGTTATAAATTTTTGTTTATAGCTTTTATGAAATTGAACTACCAGAAGCTTTCACCAATTTATACTCCTGTCAGTAATGGAGAGTGTCCATTTTGCCACATCTCCCTAAAATTTCTAATTTTAAAAACATTTCTGCAAATCTGACAGGTAAAATTTGTCATTTCTATATACATTTCTTTGGTCATTAATGAATTTGAACATCCTGTTGTAACATAAGAGCAGTGCCATTTAAAAGGAGCTGCTGTCATGGGTGTAGAACCCCTTCCCCCAAATGTATGTTTTCAGCCATGTATTACTTTCCTGAAACTATGGGAAAAAATGATCCTTAACAGTTTCTAATAAGCAAGAGTTGGTAAATAAGTGACCTGTATTAACTCACTGAGAACAAGTATAAAATCGTGTTTATTTCCCTCATTCATACATGTACCATTGAAGTATTTTCAAATCTTTTTTTTCATTATTGTCCCCCAAGGAACCTTTTAAGACGTTTTCCCGCAATTTTCTCTCCAATGATATTAATATTTTGATACCATAGATAAACTGTGCATTTATTTATGTACAGTGGCCCTTTGGAGGGCCACAAACATTATAATATCTAAGTTTTTACTGGTATTTCAAAGACCAATTTTCGCTCCCTTTGGGTAATACTGCCCTCATTGAGAATGCATGGTCAGTGTGTGTGTGTATTGGTATTTGGCGGAGGAGGGGGAAAAACTTTGCTATGCATGAATAGTTACTTGGGTTTCACAGACCTCAGAGAAGAAGTCAGTGTTTCTGTTACTTTTGTCAGGTTGTCCAGAAGGGAACATTAGGTTTAATAATGGCCACCATTACTTCACCAGTCTTATCATCAGACTTTAAACATAGTGCTTTGGAGTCCGTAAGTTACCTAGAGTATTCTAGATACAGTATTTCCATTCTTCAGAATGTTAATATGCCAAGGGCACAACTGGCATTATTGTAGTTGAAGACATTTTGTTGAATTTAGGGAACAGTATCTCTAATGCATTAGGAATGATAGTAAATGTTCAAACCTCTATCCCAGTGATTCTCTAACAGTGGTGATTTTGCCTCCCAGGGGACATTTGTAATGTCTGGGAGCATTTTTGGTTGTCACAACTGGGGGTGTGGGTATTCCTAGTGGTATCTAGACGATGGAGTTCTGGGATGCTGCTAAACATCCTGCAATAGACAGTCTCTCATAACAAAGAATTCTCTAGTTTAAAACATCAGCGCTGCTCAGTTTGAGAAACCCTGCTCTGTGCTAATGATTATACTTCTTGGAATCTATCTTTAGAAAATGCTCCAAGTAATCCAAGTAATGTTGCTGGGATTTTGGTTTATGTGTGTTTTTTAAGTGGGACATATGTCAGTATATACAATTATGAAAAATGGGAAACAAACTTACTTTTTTGAGTCTTATGAAGAGATTTGATTGTCCTTGTCAGAACTTACGTGAATTTCAGGAAAACTAAAGAATTGAAACTCCTTTAGAGATAATTAATTCACCCATTTCAGAGAAATTCTTTATATAGCACCCTTCAACTTCTCTTTGCCCACCTGGGATCAAAGTGTAGTACAAAGGATCACTGGGCGCCGTGGCTCATGCTTGTAATTCAAGCACTTTGGGTGGCTAAGGTGGGAGGATTGCTTGAGGCTAGGAGTCCAAGACCAGCCTGGGAAACATAGTGAGACTTTGTCTCTACAAAGGATCGTCAACCACATCAATAGCCTTTTATTTCTTAGAAGAAAAAAAATCTTAAAAATACATCACTGGGTAAGTGGGTTAAATCTGAGTGTGGGTATATTATTGAATGTTTTTATATTATTCTTTTTTCCTTTGTTTTTGAAATATTGCAAGATCACATTTTTAAAGTAAATATACTTTTCACATTTGTTTGTGTTTGAACTGAGGCCAAATACAGAATTTTATAATAGTCATAATTTAGCAATGTATATATAATAAAATAGTAGTGAATGACTTATAACCACAACTAGTTAACTATAGGAAATTGATTTCCAAGGGCTTTTTTCTCTTTGTGTTTAGAATGTTAGGTACTTTCTGAAGGTATTTAGCATCTACTGAATATTAAAAAAAGTGAATAGTTCTTGAAATTACTTAAGCAATGATTGGAGTGATTATGATTTGTAATTCTATAAGATCAAGTTGATGATCTCCCCCACATAAGCTAACATGGAAAAACAAATATATTTAGAAAGAAACCATATTATGCATTAAGATAAACAAAATCAGTTTATTTCTTACTCAGAGAAATGTATAGTAGTTATCTCTCAGCCTCTTGATAATATTTGCCTATTTCACAAGTACTGAACTTTGCATGGTGTTTCATTTTGGAAGATTATTGATTTAAAACTAGTTAATATTGCATTTGCATTGAAATTTTTTAAGAAGTTTTTTCCTCTGAGATTTTAAACATCTGGCCTTCAGATTAGTAAAGTGTGCTTTTTGACTTTGTTCTATCAAAAAAAGTTAAACTTAACATGAGTGTTTCTTGAATGATACACTATCAACATAAGCACAATTAGGCATACTTTTCTCTAGTTTATGTCAACAATTGTCTTGTTAAAGAAAACTGCCATATGCAGATCTGTGATAAATTAGCGTAATGGAAGGAATTTTACTTGAGTTTGTGGAATTGTCTTCTGACAAAATTTGACTAACATAAATGTTTGGTGGAAGATGCTCTATTAGATTATATTAAAAGAAAATTATTTTAGATTTTGAGGCTCTACTGCTAAGGGGTACATTTCGAGGACATGCCAGCCATTGCTTGGAAGAGATGCTGCTAGCCGTTAAATTTGCCAGTGGGTTGTTAGAAATTTCTTTTAAGTAAGGAAAGCATTATGTAAAACCATCATGGAGTGAAGACATTTAAATTTCTGTAATGGTTTCAATATTTGGAGGATTAGATTTTTAAAAAAGGAATGGTGTCTAGTGTCACTAAATTTAGATTATGTTAAATAGGACATAAGGTCATTTTTCTAAAATAATTCATTTAGTAAATTGTTACTGTTGATCCTATACCAAACCAAAGCTTAGACCTGAAAGCAAAGGGACTCTAGCTCAGAGTGCATTCTGCTTAGCAACCAGCTTGTTGTCTACTGTTTTGCTACTGAATGCACGTACTCATGCCTCAGAAGTGTATCTGCAGCCAGCTGGACTCAACCGGACAATACTTCATTCACCTAATTTCCAGACTAGTCAGGCAAAGACACTGTATTTAATCATGAGTAAATTTATTTGTAAACTTCAAGTAGTAGCACATTGATTTCAAAAGCCCCTGAAGTATGAGAAATTGCCTTCTAATTCAGGAATGTAAAGTCCTTGGAATTCAGAACTGCTTCACTTTATTTTTTTTTTCTCTTTTAACAACCCTTACAAGTATATTCTTTCAAAAACATAGCTTCCAAAATCCTAGAAAAGAGAAATTTAGCTCTCAATAGAAAAGATACTTTGAATTCTAAGAAAAATATTAGAATTATCTTAAAATGAAAATTCAGAAAGTTTTATTTGCATTCAAACTTTTATTATCTATCTTGATCCTCACATGATTATTTTCTCTCTTAGAAAACAACAGTTTTGTTGGCATGTGAAGCTCCGATTTCCTCAAAGTCAAGCTGAATACATAGAAAAAAGGTATTATATCACCACTGTCTATTAAGAACTGATTTGTGTTTACTTTAAGGTTCTGTATTTAAAATAATCTGTTATGTCAATAGTATGGATAACTAAGTTGTGGTATATTCATATAATGAAATGCTAAACAGCACTGAAAATGAATGAACTATAGTTATACACATCAGCATGGATGAATCTCAGAAATAATATTGACTGAGAAAAGCAAGTTAAGGAAGAGTGCATAGAATGTGATTTTGTTTGTAAATTTGAAAAAAAAAACAGAAAACTAAATAGTATACTTTTTATGAATACCTTCAAAGGTGATGGAGCTAGCTCTAAGGGAAATGAGTAACACAGAAATCCTGATGATGGTATTAAGGGAGGGATGAAAGGAGAATCAAGAGGCCTGAAAATTTTGTTTCTTAAGCTGGGTGGTTTGCATAAGAAATGAAAAGTGACCCAAAATTTTACTGTGCAAAGATTACTACTATTAACGTTATAGTATATCCCTCAGAAAATACATTATTTTAGAAATTATATGTATATACCCATAATTGGAGTTAATTTGCGTGTTTTGTCCTACTTTTTTCATATATAAACATTTTTAACTGTCATTTAAAAATTTTAATAATTGTGTACTATTTAATTCCTTGAATTAGGATAATTTTAAAGTTGCTGTTTAAGTAGTATATTTAGCATATATCCACATTATACGTAAATGTCCCCTCTTTATAACCATTACATGGATTTTAGTGAAGAATTTTGTTATTTGAAGTTACATAACAGACTAATGAAAGAGAAAGGACTTACTTTATAGACAGGGATATATAGCCAATAGTATGTATAAATATGTATAAATGGTTGAGGAAAAAGTGTCTTAATTTTGTTTATACAGCTTTATGTATAAGTTTATAACAGTGTGCATATATAAAGGAAAGTTGGAAAACTTAAAATGTTTTGTTTCCAGGGAAATTAGTATCAATTTTTTAACCTGGTTTTAGGATTTAGAATAAATTTCAACATTGACTGAAATTAGCATCATCTGATTTTTATTTCTGCAAGTTTCAAATGTATTTTATCCTGACTTCTTTCTTTTCATGTTTGAGTACAGGTGTGTGTTAAAAGAGGCTTCATGTTTTTATAATTGATTTATAAGGAGCTTCTCAAAATGTTGTTTTTTAAGACCTTGTTAAGTGTGTCCAAGAAGTCTTTTTGAGCTTTTTTCCTAAGTAATTCTTGCTTAAAAGGATGTTTTATTTTGCCAAGAGTAAAATAAAAGGTCTTTGTTCAGTTATTTAAACAAAAAGTTCATAACATTTAGGAATTCTAATTTAACACCTTTAGCAGAAAATAATAAATAATAATATAACTGGTTGTTTTTTCTTTATTGGAAAGAGTACCAGATGATAAAACTATTAATGAAATCCTAAAACCTTACATTGATCCTGAAAAGTCTGACCCTGTAATCCGTCAAAGGTATGTTTCCAAAATCATCTAATGGTCTAAAATAATTATAAATGTTTAAGTACTTGTTATGTGCATATTTACTTTTCTTATTTTTTTATTTATTTATTTTTTTTGAGACAGAGTCTTGCTCTGTTGCCAGGGCTAGAGTGCCATGGCGTCAGCTTGGCTCACAGCAACCTCAAACTCCTGGGCTCAAGTGATCCTCCTGCCTCAGCCTCCCTAGTAACTGGGACTACAGGCATGCACCACCATGCCCTGCTGATTTTTTTCTATATATATTTTTAGTTGTCCAGATAATTTCTTTCTATTTTTAGTAGAGATGGGGTCTCGCTCTTGCTCAGGCTGGTCTCGAACTCCTGACCTTGAGCGATACTCGCACCTCAGCCTCCCAGAGTGCTAGGATTACGGGAGTGAGCCACCGTGCCCAGCCTATGTGCATATTTATTAAGTAAAGCCGTGACTATTAGCATGTTATGTGTCAGTGCAATTTACTTTCTGTCCCATTTCCTTCGTGTGTACTGAAGGTCAGTCAGTATAAGTAACAATAGTAGCTTACACTCACTGTTTACTGTATTGCAGACACCCTTCAAAACAATAATAATACAAGTATTAATTCACTTAATCTTCACAATAACTCCAAAGGTAGGCTGCTGTTATTATACCCATTTTGCAGATGGGAAACTAAGTCTTAAAGCAGTTAAATAACTTCATATAGCTAGTAAACAGGGAAGCTGAGATAAACCCCAGCAGTCTGGAATCAAAATCTATGCTCTTAACCCTTAAACTAAACTGCCTTTCAAGTTGAACCAAAAGCTCTGAAAATTAAGAGTTTTCAAGTAACTGTTAAAGACAGGAAATCCTGTTTCAGCCAACTCTTCATAGAACTAAGTAAGGTACACTCTGCCTCCTATCCAGAAATACAGCATGGACAAAAGTGGTTTAACATAGCACTGGAAAGATTCAGTCATGGATATCTGGGTTAGAATAGCTGGTTCTGTCCCTTATTAGCTGTCTGATTAGGAGCAAGTTACTTAATTTCCAGGCTTTAATTTTTTCCATTGCAGAATTAAGAATGATAATACCTACTAGATAGAGTTGTTACAAAGCTTAAAAGAAACAGCATATATAAAGTTCCTAGTACAGGACCTAGTGTAGAGTAGGCATTACTCAAAAAAGGAAACTATTATTAGAGTGTGAGTTATTAGCACTCCTCGGCAGGAACCCAGTTGACTTTATTTTCACCAGATGGTACTTGCTTAGGATCTGAATGAATGCTTGGTTTGGTTCCAGAGTAATGTGGTGTTTAAAATTTAGAATGGGTGGATTCTAAAATGTCTGATCCAGTTCTAATTAAATCTCATTCTTTTGCTTTTGATAAGAGGTAGTACCCTGACTGAACCAAACCCATGTCATATATTAAGCAGTGTCTTTAGGACAGTTATGATAGTTGAGATTCTTTCCTTACAATTGATAATATAGTTATCATTAGTCATATACTTGGCAGTAAGACAAAATATCTGTCACTAAATTATATATACTTTTTAAAAATAAATACATAAAATAGCCAGATTAATTTAATTTACTGAAACACGTATTTTTAAATTTAGGATGTTATTTGAACAGAGAAGAAAGGTGATTTTTTTCCCCCAGATCTGGGTTAGAAAACATCTTTACCTCCTTTTCTGTGCTTGGATAGGTGAACATTAAGTATTATTAGCTATACATAAGTGCTTAGTCTTCATAAGACTATCCTGAAATATACTAAAAATCAATTTGCTTCGTTGAATATGATGCTTTTATTTCAGGTTGAAAGCCTACATTCGCTCTCAGACTGGGGTCCAAGTTTTAATGAAGGTCGAATATATGCAGCAAAATTTAGTAAGGTAAAATTGCTCTCTTCCTCATTTCTTTAAATATTTTCTAAGTCTGTAATATAAGCAAGTGGCTTTGATTAACTTAAGTGGCAAGTTGTTAAATTAATTATCTGGCTATCACTATTAGCCTACACTTTTTTTTTTTTCTTTTTTTAATTCAGGGTATTATAGCGGTACAAACATTTTGGTTACATGAAATGCATTTGCCTCGCTCAAGCTGGGGCTAAAAGCGTGTCCTTCCCCCATACAGTGTGTCCCATTTCCATTAGCTGTGGGTTTACCCTCCCACCCCTTCAACCCCCCCAGCCCCCCACCTGACTGGCATCCAGTGAGTATTACTACCATGTGAGCACCTTAGTGTTAATCAGTTAGTACCAGTTTGATGGCAAGTACATGTGGTGCATGTTTTTCCATCCTTGTGATACCTTACTTCAAAGGATGGGCTCAGTCTCTATCCAGGATAATATAAGAGGTGCTAGATCACCATTGTTTTTGTAGTTGACACTTTTAAAAATAATTTTCAAGTCAAAATTCAAAACTGATCACATTTATAGGACAAATTTGGTTTAAAAATTACCTGGTTAGAATATTTTAAAATACAGGCATATATTGTTTTATTGTGCTTTACTTTATTGTACTTTGCAGGTATTGCATTCTTTGCAAATTGATAATTTTTGGCGACCCTACCCCAAGCAAATCTGTCAGCACCATTTTTCCAACAACATGTGCTTACCTCATGTCTGTGTGTCACATTTTGGTAGTTCTCACAATATTTCAAACTTTTTCATTAGTATTATATCTGTTATGGTGATCTGTGATACAATAGTAACATTTGGTATTATTATTGTAATTATTTTGGTCTTCCACCAACTGTGCTCATGTGTGATGGTGATTTTAATTGGTAAATGTTGCATGTATTCTGACTGCTCCACTGACCAGTAATTCCCCTGTCTCTCTCCCCTTCCTTGGGCTTCCCTATTCCCTGGGATACAATAATATTGGAATTAGGCCAATTAGTAGCACTACAATGACCTGTAAGTGTTCAAGTGAAAGGAAGACTCACATGGCTCTCACTTTTATCAAAGCTAAAAATTATTAAGCTTAGTGAGGAAGGCATGTGAACGGCTGAGATAGGCCTCTTGTGCCAAACAGGTAGCCACATTGTCATTGCAAAGGAAAAGCTCTCGAAGAAAGTTAAAAGTGCTGCTCCAGTGAGTAGCACTTATTGCTGATAAGGAGAAAGTTTTAGTGGTCTGTATAGAAGATCCAACCAGCCACAACATTCCCTTAAGCCAAAGCCCAATCCAGAATATGGCCCTAAACTAACTCTTTTCAATTCTGTGAAGGCTAAGAGAGGTGAGGAAGCTGCAGAAGAAAAGTTTGAAGCTAGCAGATGTTGGTTCATGAGATTTAAAGACAGAAGCCATCTCCATAAGCTAAAAGTGCAACGTGAAGCAACAAATGCTGATGTAGAAGCTGCAGCAAGTTATCAGGAAGAGCTAGCTAAGATATTTGATGAAGGTGGCTGCACTAAACAACAGATTTTCAATGTAGAGGAACCAGCTTTATGTTGATAGAAGATGCCCTCTAGGACTTACATAGCTAGAGAGGAGAAGTCAGTGCATAGTATCAAAGCTTCAAAGGACAGGCTAACTTTCTTATTATGGGCTAATGCAGTTAGTTGATAACTGTAAGTTGAAGCCAATGCTCATTTACCATTCCAAAAATCCTAGGGCCCTATACTAATTATTAATATACTCTGCCTGTGCTCTATAAATTGAACAACAAAGCCTGGATAACAGCACATCTGTTTACAGCATATTTTCAGCCCACTGTTAAGACCTGCTGCTCACTCAGTAAAAAAGATTTCTTTCAAAATATTACTGCTCATTGCAATGCTCCTAGTCACCAAAGAGTTCTCATGGAGATGTGCAAGGAGATTAATGTTGGTTTCATGCCTACTAACACAACATTCATTCTATAGCACATAAATCAAGGAGTAATTTCAACTTTCAAGTCTTATTATTTGAAGAAATATCTTTCATAAGGCTATAGCTGCCATAGATAGTGATTCCATGGATGGATCTGGGCAAAGTAAATTGAAAATCTTATGGAAAGGATTTACTATTCTAGATGCCATTAAGAACACTGGTGACTCATGGGAGGAGGTCAAGTTATCAGCTTAAACAGGAGTTTGAAAGAAGTTGATTCCAATTTTCATGGATGACTTTGAGGGGTTCAAGACTTCAGTGGAGGAAGTCACTGCAGAGGGGTAGAAATAGCAAGAGAACTGAAATTAGAAGTGGAACATGAAGATGTGACTGAATTGCTACAATCTCATGTTAAAACATTAACAGATACTGCTTCTTATGAATGAGCAAAGAAAGTGTTGTCTTGAACTGGAATCTACTGGTGAAGATGCTGTGATTATTGTTCAGAGGACAACACAAAATGTACTTAAGTGACATTCATTTATCAACTTAGTTGATAACGAAGCAGCAAAGTTAGAGAGTATTGACTCCAACTTTGAAAGTAAAATGCTGTCAAATAGCATCACATGCTGTAGTGAAGTATTTCATGAATCAATCAATACAGCAGACTTCACTGATGTCTTATTTTGAGAAATGGCAACAGCTACCCCATCCTTAGCAAGCACCACCCTGATCAGTCAGCAGCCATCAACATCAAGGCAAGGCCCTCCACCAGCAAAAAGATTATGACTTGCTAAAGATTCAGACAATTGTTAGCATTTTTAGCAATAAAATGTTTTTTAATTAAGGTATGTACATTTTTTTAGACATAATGTTATTACACACTTTATAGGAT
Organism: Lemur catta; assembly: GCF_020740605.2. Lineage (NCBI taxonomy): Eukaryota > Metazoa > Chordata > Mammalia > Primates > Lemuridae > Lemur > Lemur catta. The sequence goes on from NC_059130.1 coordinate 59,138,368, forward strand.
AGTCTAAACACTTGGAGGGGCACTGGGAAACCCAAAAATTTGTGTGACTTTTTAAATTGCAATATTTGCTTTATTGCGGTGGTTTGGTTCTGTACTACACTAAAGCAAATATTGCAATAGAGAGGGAAGATGGCTTCAGTATCTCTGATGTATGTGTATTTTTACCATGTGCAACTAAAAGATTTCTTAATCCCATCTTAACTAACTTCAAGAAATATTTTATACAACACAGCTCCAATGTTCCAGTGTGTACCTTTAGAAATATAAACATTCATATGACCAACCTACCATTGTATATATTGTAGTGGAAAGAGCACTGCATATAAATGGGAAGAGATTCAGATTGTCACAAACCATATGACTTGAGAAAGTTCTTAACATCTCTGGGCTTTGTTCCTTCATTAATGGAATGATGAATTAGACTACTCTACATGATCTCTGAGAGTCCCCACAAAATGTACTTTTTGTGCCAGTTGTGGGTCAGCATACTAAATTGCAAAACACTGTTCTTTAAAGACCTGTGATACTTTTTTCCTGTTTTCCGTTGTTTGATTAACAAAACTGTATTAATACTAGATCTAATTCAAATTAGATTTGGTTGATCTCTTTTACAATTTGATTTGCTCATGTTCCTTAGACGTTTAAGAGTCTGAGTTGTGGAAGTGAAGCTGGATTTGAATCCCAGCTCTGCCTGTCTCTAATTACGTTAACTTGAGTAAATTACGTAGCCTCATTTGCCTTAGTTTCCTCATCTGTAAAATGGAGGTGATAATAATATCTAAGACTGACATGAAATATTAGTATAATTCATTTAGCACATGGTATGCGCATGCTTTTATTACAATTACTGGTACTACTATTACTGTTTATTACTATTATTTCCCCTACCACTGCTGATAAATGGATTCTTAAAAAAGATCTACAGATAAAATTACAAGACTTTTATAGGTAAGAAGGGATCTTAAACACTGAATCTTGACCACTTTCTTACCAACGTATCTCAGATACTTTGTAAAAAAAAACTTTATATTATTGATCACAGTTGAATGAGGAAAATTCAAGTTTTCTATTACATAGTCCTTTCCCTAGGCTTCTCAATTCAGTATATTTACATGCAGTTCATGATTTAAGTCCCCGCCTTCCCTTGAAAGATTTGGAGAGAAGGATAGATAGATAGTTCTGTGGTTTCTGCAAAGATAGTTATCCAGAGTTACAACATCCATGTTAACTGAAATTGGGAATCAAACACTTACATAATTAGTAACAAGTACTGATATAAAAGGTAACATTTTTTTCAGTTTTATTTAGTAAAATTCTAAAGTGAATGCCATATTATTCATGTTTAAGCAAAACAATTTTCATCATTCCCTTGGAATTTACCTGTGATCAATCATTAAATAATTCTCCCTTCTTTTATTATTTGTGTTTCTTCAAATTCAGTTCCTTTCTTCATGTGTACCATATGTTATCTATATAGTTTATTTAAATGTAACTCATGTTCTGTAGCATGTTACATACTTGATGAGTATACTATATGGCTTTAGTCTCATAAGCCTGCTAAGAGAACTCCTCTGAGGGTCAATGGGCCAGCTCACTAATCCTGTCCAACTTGACCCTTGGCAAAATATCCTCTTCTTCCAAAGTTCAAAAAACCAGAATTGTTTGTGAGAAAAGGTAAATGTGGGATACAGACTATTTTAAATTTTATAATATAGGACAGACTACTTGGGCCCAGATAGCATTTATTTTTAACTTAGAAATGTATGCCATAAGTCCATGAAGAGGCAAAGTGAATGGAAAATCTCAGCTTTTCCTAGCATATCAGGATTTTCTAGAAGAGTGGCAGAAATTGTGTATAAGATGACATGACCCAAAGGGGAGCAACTGAGGAAACAGCTTTCATGCAGTTGCATAGATAGGAATCAGGATAGCTAGAGATCAGAACTCAGGAGCTACCAGTCAAATTGGTAAGACTTATTTTAACAAAGAGCCAAAGGGAATAAACATAAATCAAAAAAATGTCAAAAAAGTACACTGAAGTGAAGCAGATGACCTAGTTCTAAGCATTCAGCTTCTCTGCGCTTCATTTTCCTTTACAGTCCTTTACTCACACTCAACAGCAATTATAATATCAGAAATGCCAGTCGAGGTAACTTTTATTCTGAAAGTGGGCCTAAATTGGCATAATTCTGATTATTAAGTCACCCTCAAGATGTAGTTACCTTAACTTCTAAAGAACCTCCCAATTTTGTAAGTATTTTCTAATTATGAATAATGAAACTAATGTGGAGATAGATTTAGACATAGATTATTATTTATTTTTTAATCAGATTTTAAATCACAATATTCTCCATATAATACATTCATGGTTAGGCTAAAATGAACATTTACATTTGATTGTATATATAATTACTGTTATATCATTAAAGTAAAATACATTCAGGAAACATCTAAAGAAGATTATTATAGGTTATGAAATGTTAGGCTCTAATTTAAGATGAGCATTCTAAATAGGAGGATTTTATTATTTCCTGAAAAGTGCTTAGAAGGCAGAAACGTGTAGTTTCCTTGTGGCCATTTGATTTTAAATGTATCCTACAGTTTGCACAATTCCCGTAACTTCAGAGTAAAGTCTTACCAGATACTAATGTTGCCAATTTCCACTGGTTTCGTTTTCCATTCTTGGAGGTTTGCGACAATTGTCTCATGATATACCTGATCAGCCAGAGCAAGCTTAAATTTTTCCCAGGTTTTAGCTGTGCCATACATGACATTTACTTTTAAATTGTAACCGTAGAATCCATGTCTAACTCTAAGGAATTTGCTGCTGATCTATTTGGAAGTTTTCTTTCCAGAATACATAGTCTTTGAATTTGTCTCTTATAAAAACGTATATAGCTTTTTAAATGAATTCATTCAGCAAACACCTGGTGGGTGCCCACTATAGTCCAGGTACTATTCTAGACATTGAGGCTATAGGAGTAAAGAAAAGCCTTCTTGCCCCTGTGGAGCTTATATTTCTAGTGAGGAAAATCATTCATTTTACATACTTGTGTTAGTAAAGCTACTCTTGCCACTTTATTTTCTTACCAACTTTCTGTTCTCAGAAAGTGAATGAGTGATTTTGAACCAGAAAAGCCTACTGTGCTAATGCCAGGCACTGTCAGAGGATAGCTTTTGTATTGCTGTTTATTTAAGTTATATTGACTAAAGAATTTATAAAACTATAAGCTTTGACTCTGTCCATTCAAGTGTAATTTTTCAAATATGTTTAATTTTTAGCTTAGATTTTACTTTTACTAATAGAATTATTTACCATAAAGAAGTTGCGATACAATTTCTGTTCTTTGCATTTACTTTGCTGTTTTGATGTTTGTGAACCATTGTGGTTTTGGTGATTTAAACAAATGTAGGATGATTCTTTCTGACTTTTTCTGTAAATGGCTGGATAATAAATATTTTTGCCCTTATGGGCCATATGTTCGCAATTAGTCAATTCTGTCCTTGTAGTGCATAAGCAGCTATAGACCATGTAAATGAACGGGCATGACTGGAATGTGTTACAGTAAAACTTTATTTACAGAATCAGACGTTGGGGTGGATTTGGCCTGCTGGCCATAGTTTGATGATCCCTGCTCTGAAGAATTTTTTTATTGGTCATTTGTGACTTTATATCATTTAATCAGTTGGGGACTTCAACTCTCAATATGTAAAAATGAGATAGAGACAGAGAAAGAGATTGTAACAAGGGCCCAGTGTAAAATTAAAAGTTACTTTAGAAAAAATAGCACCTTCTCAGAGGTTAGGCTTTTTGATACATGAACTTGGCCTAAAATATCAGTAAGTTAAGATTGATCAAATTTGTATTTTTCATTTATTCATTTAATATTCATTGAGCCCTTTTCATGTGCCAGCACAGTGCTAAGCCCTAGGAATACATAGACATTGAAAAGGCTGGCTCTCAGAGAGCTCACAGTCTAGATAGGGAGATGGGTATGTGGTAAATATCACAGTACGTATGTATTTAAAATATAAGGCATAAAGGGTGCCCAGTGGAGGGCATGGGCATCTTTACATGGACACTTCAGACTTATCATTTTTTGATGGAAGGACAAATCGATTACCTTCTCTCTGCTTCCAGAAATTGGCATATAAACCAAGAGTTTAGATTTAAACCAAAGCCAAAGTTAAAGCATTAGCTAGGCTCTGATTTCATGAGTATCTCAAAATTATTACTCTTCCTAAACATACTACTTTGTTGTACTTAACACGGACTCTATTAGTCGTTTCCTACTATGCTCATTTTAGTTAATAATTTTGGAACACATTTTGTTTGAAAAGCAACCAACAAAAGTATGAGCTATTTCTCTTGGATGATTTTATTTCCATGCTGAAAACATGTTTCTAAATAGAAAAACTAAATCGTTTTCAGTGAAGAGTAAGATTATTTTTTTCTATATCCTATTAGAGAAATTGATTTTGCCTATGTAAAGTCTCACTAACACTCACTCACCAGCAACAAACCCTCTTCTCCCGCAGAGCATAGCTGACCTCCCAGCTCGTGTTTCTTGCCTAGACTCTCAACTCTGCCTGTCAAGACACAGCTCACTCTTGCCTCACTGCATGGTCCTTGCTAAGCCCGCTTTGCTTTTCACCTAGCCCGTGCCTCTACTGGCCAATTATTCTCCCTTACTGTAAACATCTTCCCAGCTGAACATGTAACTTATATTTCTTCTTTTCTCAGATTTCAGTGTCCATCATAATCATCTAGAACATTTGTTGAAAATGTAGATTTCCAGTCCACCCTCAGAGGTTCTGGTTTTGTAAATCTGTAATAGGACCCAGAAACTATGAATGGCCTGCATTTTTTACGTTGTCTGCCTCCAAAGCTGGGGGGAGGCTGATATAATTTATTCCTGAGACCACATTTTGAGAAACACTGGCCAGGGTGGCAAACTCCTTGAGGACATTTTTGGTTCCCATATAGTGTCTAACAAGTTTTCAACATAAGTTTTCGGTAGACGTTTATTCATTTGAGTTGTTGAAGCTGTATAAAGAAATATGTCAACTGATAATAGAATGGATTTTTAAATATCACATTTCTTAGTCTATACCCTTTGCCTAATTGAACTAGAATTGGAAAACTAGATGATCTTGTTTTAGGCCTATAGAGAATAGTTTAAAAATATACTTTGAAGATATTCTAAGCAAGAAATTTATAATAATATGTTAAAAGTTAGGACTTTAAAAATAATCTCCTATCATTAGAAAAGTGAGGACCTTGAAAGTTAAGATTATGTTGATAATAGTACAGAATTAAACATATATTAGAGAACACTGAGGGAATTTCAAAATTTCTAAGAACAGTATTAATTACTTTCAGATGTCTTTTCTTATGTAAATAGCCAGAGACCATTTCTGCCTTTTAGGTATATCTCTTGAAAATAACGGTAATGAAGGAAGGGTGAGTGAAGAACAAGAGTTTGCTCTCTAGATGAGATTATTTAAACTTTCTCTTGTATTCTTTTTGAAATTTGATTCTATTAATGGGTACTAAGTGGATAAGTGGGAGAAAACCACTTAATCTAAGAATCAGTAGTAAACAGTCTTGCCTCTAGTAGAAGATGCCATTATCAGTGCTCATCCATCATGTTAAAAGATGCATTTTCAATACAATTTTACTTTAAATGTTTGTAATATATTTGTGTTATTTTGATGAATTTTATATAATAATAGTTAAAATTATTTAATCCAGAAGAAATTTTAATATTTAAACATTAAAGTCATAAATAATAAAATTTTAATTTACATACATATTTTTGTTGCAGAGAAGTATGATTGGGTAATTAGTAAAAGATTTTGAAACGTAAACATATTATTTAGGGTAAAATTCTGTGGGATAATTGGAATGGAAATATAAGTTCAGGGAGAAAAGGAGACCAAGTAAGGTTTCTAACTGTTAAAAAAGAACTTATTCTTATATATTTTTTAAATGGATGATATTAGTATCAAATTGCCATAATATAATGTTTAGATTCTAGTGAATGTATTTAAGAGTGATGTATGTTTCATTTTAAATCATCAATATTTATAATATACCATCAATTGTGTACTTTACATCTATTTAAACTTGTGAATAAAGATTTTAAATGAAATTTTAGATGTGTGTTTAAAAATGTACAAAAATACCACTTTTTTCCAAAATTATTTTAGGTTATGTATAAGCAAAAAAACAAAAAAATATTTGCTGCCAAAGGTGAGTTAAAATCAGGGTTAAATCTGGAGGCTAATAATTGTCTTTATGGAATATTATAAGTATTAATGACAACCTTTTATTGAGTGCTTTATTACTATGAAGGTACTCTATTAAGCACTTTCATGCATATTGTAATTATGGTATATTGTACATATATTAGACATTATAAATATATTATAATTGCATGGAGAGCCCTGCATACAGCTGTGTAGCCACTAAATGATGGAACCTCAATCCAAACCTTGGAAGGCCTGCCTCCAAAGCCTTAGTATGTTCTTTGCAGTATAGCACATGCTCCATAAATGGCCATAATGCATGTTCTTGGATTATGTGAAACCCAGCCACAGTTCTTTGTTATACTTTGTTGGAATTGTTGATTATTTTTCAAAGTAGTCATGGTCAGGATAAGTATGTTCAAAATGGTGTTAACCTTTACCACATTTTGGATCTAAATACTAGAACAAAGGAAGCAAGATACTGTTTAAGGATTAGAAAATGTTAGAATAAACCTGAAGAATGTCCACACACACAAAGGAAATACGTAGAACAGAGTATTAAACATTTTTATCTTCTCAGAGATGACACTCTTCCAATGATGGAATAGGCTTCATGTATGGTACTCTTCTTAAAGAGGTTTTATGATAACAACTGTAAGGAAGCTGAAGCTCAGCTAATTGGCACAGCTGGGTGAGTGTTAACAGGACAGATGCAGACTTAACTGTTAAAGTCTCAGTAGCTTTGAACTTGAACTTGAGAACTTTAGCTTGAGAGGCTGTACCGAAGAGTAGATCCAAAATGATATGTCATATTCTTAACAGGTTACAAGCCTACGATTTCCGTAGTGATGATCTCGTTTTAAATGTATACTGTTTTGATTAATGGTTAAGGGAATTATGTGAAAGGTAAAATGAGAGTTTTCTCTAAAAACTTGGGAAATATTTTAACTCTCAATGTTAATGCTAAATTTATCCATCCTAATTATGTTATAGAATATTTTGTAGCCAACTTAAATTTTCTTCAAAAGGAATAATGACCAGCAATTGAAATGTCTAAGTAGTTCAGATATCCATTTAACTAAAGCCTAATAGTTTTAACCTCCTCTCTAACCAGACCTTTTACTGTAATTTATTATAAGTACCAAAACTATCTGAATTCTGTGTATTCCCGTATCTACTCTCTACTGAATGTTACAGACCTAGCTTATTCTTGCCTCTACCTTACACATACCTTACTCTTGCTAACAAAACATACATTTCTTCTTAGAAAGCCTTTGCCCTTTCACCTCTAGTGCATACCTTATAGTACATCATTGTATTCCCAGTGCCAAGAACTATGTCGGGAACATGGTAGACTCTCAATAAATATGTGTTGAGTGAGAAATGAATGAACAAGCAAACAGTTAAGTGAAGGAACTCACAAGATTGGCTTTATAGTCCCAGCTCTGCATTTCCTTGAGTGACCCTGAGTGACATACTTAACTTGTCAAGGCCTCAGTATCCTCACCTAGAAGACAAGAAAGACTGGATTACTGTCCTGCCAACTCTTAATCACATTTTGCAAAGTAATACATGCTAATAAAGATTAAAAATTTAAGATCAGACTCTTGCATTCAGTTTAGCTCCAAAGGAAATGTATGTTTTGTGAACAAGAGTAAGACTAAAATTTTTTACTTAAGAGAAAGTGCATGGAGGAGGAGGGATTTTAAGAACTAATTAATAATTAGCAATACTGCATTGTATACTTGAAATTTGCTGAGAGGGCACACCTTAAATGTTCTCACCAGAAGAAAAAAGAAAAAATAGAAAATGGTAACTATTTCAGAGGATGGATAGGTTAAGTAGCTTGATTGTGATCATTGCAGATGTATACATATATCAAAATATCAAGTTGTACACCTTAAGTATATATAATTCCTATTTATCTGTTATATCTCAATAAAATTAGGGGGGAAAAGAATAAGAACCAGTTAAGGAGAGGGGGGTAACTAAGGTTAGGAAATGAAGTGCCTAGATATTAAAGGCACTGGACAGCTTACAAGAACATTTGGAAGTGGGTACAGAACAAGAAAGAATGTTTATTGAGTATTTACTTAGCTTTAGAATTCTATCATGATGCTTGTGCCAGTGAAATGTGGTAGTTTGGCACCCCCAATAAAGTGTGGGGTTTATTTCTACGAACTTATGTTATCTAGCAGACTGCCTGTACATGGTTGACACTAAATAAATATTTGAGGAATCAATGAATAAATGCCAGGCACTGTGTTTACATTTCACATGCATTAATTCTAATAAAGTATGTGATATATCTCTACTTTATAAGATGGGATCTTAAACTCTGAGAAATTGACTTACCCAAAGAAACCAAGTTACAGTTTACAGGGCCAGAATTTGAACTCAGTTCTGTTTGTCAACAAAGTTCAGTACAAGCTTTTTCTACTAACTAGTCTCATCATAGATCATAAACATAATTCCTGGTAAATATGTCATTTCCCTGCTAGGGGGGTACCAAATTACTTTTGCAGTATACAATCTTATTAACTAGCTCAGCAAGTTACACTTTAGAAACATTGTCATCTATTATAGTTAATCTTTACAAACTAGCCCATTAATAGATATCTGTTCTGCCATTATACTGATGAAGAAAACTGAGTCTCCTTGAGGAGTCATAGCTCATAATGGCCTGCAGTAAGACTGAAACCCAAACCTTTCAGATTTAAAAGTAATTGAATTTACCATTGAGAATCAGAAAAGACTAAAGAAATAATATCTAGAACAAATCAGAACATTCTAAGCCCCTCTTTAAAGCAAGTTTTAAAATGTATAATTGGTCATTTTATTTCACCATATTCATAGTTTTCATATCATAGTTAGATTAGGATAATTTACCCATGTGCTTCTGAACTGTTGAGCTTTCTGAATTGAGGCATATCTCTGTACTACACAATTCATGATCTAAGATGCTCCATGTCAAGCATGAGTAGTCCTCATTTACATGGATATTTAAAAGTGCCAAAACAAAGTACAGCAAACCACTAATTCAATTATTGATTTTTTAAAATATGAAAACTGTAATTGAGTAAGAAAAAATTAGCTTTGACAAGATCTTTTTCTATGTGACTTAGACATTGTGAGCTGCAAAATTGTCACACGGGAGTAATATTTGGAGAATTTTAAATACTACCTTTTTAAAATTTAAAAAAAAAAGAATTAAACTTGTTTGAGCCTGTACTTAGTTTTGTTTTCTATGTTTCATTTATGTATCTTTTTTCTCCTTTTATTCTGTCTTCATTAATAATCTGATTTCTTCCTTTTCATTTGGATTTTGAAAGTCAATTTTTTCACTTAATCTATTCTCTTTCTACTTTATCATACAGTACTTTTAATTTTGTGTTTTTTAAAGGAATTTGATAAGCATGAGTCTGAAATATTTATAGTTTATTCAGGTACATAATTCCATTATGCTACGATGGAATACTTTAAAAACATTAAGCTATCAGATAATAATGATTTATATTAAGGTTTATTTTTTTTAGAAAGTCAGAGGTTCACCTTTGTAATTTTGGAATCAATTAGGTGTACTTTTAACTCAGAAACCTAGACTGAGAAATAAATACAACTATACAAGAATGTAGGTTAAGTGCTATCTGTAGGCAGGTAAATGTCAAACAGTGTGGAATTTTAGTATTCTTGATGATCATCTCATTCAGTGACCTTATTTTAGTGGAAAAATACAGTGGTCTAGGGACTGCTATTAGATTGTTAAATTTGGAAAAATTCAAACTTAGTTTTAATACTTTTAAGGAGGTGGAAGGGGTGATGATCCATGGGGGGTGTCAGTGATCAGAAAGGAAATAAAGTAGCTTGTGACTCCCTTTAAAAAGAAAAAAACTGTCTCTTTGAATTAGGAGAAGAAAAAAAAGCACCCTAATTTGCTAATAAAGTACAGAAAAAGAAATTCAAGAACTTGACTGGTTTCTTTGAAAGTTAGTAACAGAGCCAAGATTAAAAGCACACCCTTGAGTATCAAGGCAACTTTTATTTATATAATGTCTCTGTAACACCTGTTTAGCCTACTGAGCCATGCTGCTCTCATAATGCCCCTGTGAAGCTGCCCAGAGCAGGGTCAGCTAGTGAGCCCGTGAGGTTGAGCAAGTGAAATAACAAGAGGAAATGTCTGAGAAGGGTCCCAGAGGATAAGAGAAAAGACAAATGTTGGTATCTTAATTCTTCCAAACCTAAGTAGTTTGTCTTATGGTAGCAGAGCCATTATACTAATGGAAATACCAGAGTTGGTAAAAATTTCAAAAGATAAAGCTGTCCCTTAGGATTCAGTGACTTACTAGCTTGCAAAGGAACTAAAGCCTAAATGTTTTAGGCAGTGCAAAGCTGGACTCTTAAAACTTATCTCAAGATAATGGAGACAGAAACATTTAAAGTGCTTTGAGCCTGTTGGAAGTACCTGTGATAATAAAATAATGGTTTGAAGTTTGTACTGAAAGTTGTAAAGCTACACTTAAAATGCAAAATGCATGTGAAGGCAAACATGTGCTTCAGTGCTCATATAATAAGTGCTATTGTTTGTTAATAAAGAAATCCAATCAGTTTGTTCTGAACTAAACTTTCTATAAGAATATATTGTTGTTTTAGGTAAATGCAAATGTAAAACTGATGTGCTCATGGCTTGAATAAATGAGCTTTCAGTTTCTATGTTTTATCATGCAGCCCTCACAGTAACTCTGAAGTGGTACTCTCATCATCCCGTGTCAAGCATGGAAACGGGATTAGAGAAGTAATTTGTACAGGAACACTGAACAATGAATGATGCAGCTAGAACCTTAACTCTGTTAAACTCCAAACCCAAGCAACCACTAAAAGTTAACTGTTTCATTTAACTGAATTCCAAGTGCTTAAACTGTTAACCTCATTTTGATAGCCTTTCTTTATGAACAGTTTACACAATTTACTTTTAAATTACTAGTAAATATTAATGGTAGACTAAGAGTAACCACTAGTAATAGAAAAATCTAAGAAATTCAGAATTTCAGCTAAATTACTTAGTGAACTCTGACCTCTGCAGGTAACAGACTGGAAAGCTACAGCCTAGAAACTCAGTGACACTGAATAGCAATATTGTTGTGATTAGAAGTTTGCAACATTTTAGGGTAAACGCTAAATAAAATCCAGTGGTTCTAATTAAAACCACACACACACCAAGTTTTCATTGCATTTATATAAAATCTTTTAAAAATAATTCATTAGTTGACAAGTATCTTATAAATCTTTGCATTCTAAGTGTTTTACACAATGCCTGCTTGGCACATATAATAGGGACCAAGTTTTGTAAATTAACAGTTGTAATTATTACAGTTTTAGGATTGAAAGCATGTATAACTTGTTATATGGCAATTTTTATGTATATCTGAACATCCCTCTGGTAGGAACATATTTTATACTGTATCAGCAATAATATTAGGCTCCCATTCCCATGTGGCTTTTGAAAAACTTTTTTGTTGCTGTCATTTCTTACTGTTTCAACTTTGGAAATCTAGAGAAACCCAATGAAGATTTAATGGTACAAAGGAAATAAAATACCTAAAACTTTATGCACCGAAAATTATTTACCAAAAACTGAAATAAGTGAAAAACATTCCCTTATTGGAAAAATCTCTTTCAATAGAGGGCTTACGATTCAGTTAAAATGCACAGAAGATTACTTTTCACAGGTATTTGTAGGAGACTACTTGAAAATTTCCTGTTTGTGGATTCAGGTCTTGTTTTCTCCCAAGAAAAATTTAATTATGGTCATTTTATATTTTGCTTTGTAAGTTAATCTTCTGCTTGCATATGTAATAAATCTCATTTTTCTCTTTTGTATAATTACTGCTAACTTTTAGAAAATACTGCCTATTTCAAAGGGAAATAATGTTGAAAAGATGTGAAACATTTACTCCTTGAATGCTGGAACCACTTTTAAAGTATTGTAAGCACATCTGTATTACATTACACAGGGAAAAGAATGTATGAGTTCTATGGTCCACAGGCACTAGGGTGGCTCATTTAGAAAAACTAAATATTTTGTATTCCAAGTTTCTTTTCAACGTAAAGAATATTCTGTGATTCTAAAATGAATCATTTAATTCCAGGGTGGGGCATGTGATCAGGGAAGCATAAGTGAAGTTTTGGTTCTACAATTCTTCTCTCACTTTATCACCTACTTCTTAAAAAGAAATCAATTTTTATAGTGGGCTTGGGTTTGCATTTTGTTAAGCACTTTTATTTTCCCTGATTTGAAAACTATTGCATAGGGCAAACTTAGAACCCAGAGAAATTACTACACCATAGTTCTTAATAAATGAGCTGCATATCTCAGTCAGCTGTGAGTTATGGCACAAATAATTTAATTAAGAAATTAACTAATAAGCCAATTAAGAAATACCAAAGTTTATAAATGATTTATTCTTAAAATGACAGCAAATTGAAATGCATCCTGACGATAACCTCACTGTTGATCACTTGTATTCTAGTGTGTTTTCTTGAGCAGGGGGAAGAGGATGGAATTGCAGCTATCAGGCTGAATACCCCATGGGATGTGTGTTTTGCACGTGAATATCATCTGTCATAGGTGGAAATGGAGGAAAAAAATGGAGAACTGCACTACACTGGTGGACATGTTCTCAACTTTTTCTTCATTTGACATGAAATGATATTCATATGCCAGCATATTCCCTTATGTAGTCACTAGTGAGCTAGCTAAAATTTTCTACCCCTTTTTCTCTCACCCCAAAAAGCAAGCAAAAGAGAATGTTCTGAGGATGCATCTGTAGTCAATTCAGACTTATTTTTTTTAAAGTAATGACTTGAGAATTTCATGGTTTAATCACTATTAGTGTCTAATTACCTGAGACACATTTGATAGCTATGTCATGATAAACTCCATATTTCCTAAATTTTGTGCTTTTACATCAGTCAGAAACCCAAATCTGATTTTTTAAGTTTCAAAATGAAGGAAGGACAAATTTAATTTTATGGTAATATAAATTTGTGGAAACCAGTTATAATTAGAATTGACTTTTTACAAAAGTATTTTGTAGCCAGTTATTTTACTATCGTATGTTAGTAGAAATTATTTACCATAGCACAGTTGTTTGTTTTTCTTTTAAGACTCAAATATATTTGAGAAATTTGAATTTTTAGCTAGTTGTTCTTTTATCCAAGAAAAATAACATGTTAAACCTAGGTCTTATGAAAATCTTTTTTTTTTTTTTTTTTTTTGAGATGAGGTCTTGCTATGTTGCCCAGGCTGATCTTGGAACTCCTGGACTCAAGTGATCTTCCTGCCTCTGCCTTCCATGTAGCTGAGATTACAGGCAGGCATACACCACCTGGCCCTGTATAAAAATCTTTAACTATTTCTTACTTGATATGAAAATTGGTAATTTGTTCTATAGCTTTCCTAATATCAAAATATTTTGTATACTTCTGCAGAATTCACAATTGCAAAGATGTGGAAACAACCCAAATGCCCATCAATACATGAGTGGATTAGTAAAATGTAGCATATGTATACCATGGAGTATTACTCAGCTATAAGAAATAACGCTGATATAGAGTCTCTTATGTTCTCCTGGATAGAGTTGGAACATATTCTACTAAGTGAAGTTTCCCAAGAATGGAAAAATAAGCACCACATGTACTCACCAGCAAATTAGTTTCCCTGATCATCACCTAAGTGCACATTTGGGAATAACACCAATTGGGTATCAGACTGAGGTGGGAGGCGGGGGAGGGGATGGGTGTATACCTACATAATGAGTGCGATGCGCATCATCTGGGAAATGGACACGCTTAAAGCTCTGACTGGGGGGGGGCATGGGCAATATACATAACCTAAACTTTTGTACCCCCATAAGATGCTGAAATAAAAAAGGGGGGGGAAATATTTTATATACTTCTGATTTAGTTTTAGAATCTCTATAATGATAACTCTTTTACTTGGGTTTCTTAGGTATGAAACTTACTACGTTTCAAAGAAATAACTACTGAAATAGTGTCATCACCTTAAAATAATTTTTGATGTAAGGGACTCATATATTTTATCTGGGAGTAATTTTGTATATTAATTGTGTGCTTTATGTTTTTTGTTTTGCTTTTTTATTAATAAGATATCATGAACTAGATCCCAATAAAAGTCTCCTAGACAATTTGAGAAACAAAGTAATCATTGAGTACCCAACATTACATGTGGTATTGAAAGGATCCAGTAATGACATGAAAGTTCTTCACCAAGGTAAGTATAAATTTGTTCCTACAATACTTAGAACAACTCTAGAGAAAGTGAAGCAAAATGTGACCACCCTAATTCTTAATACATGTGTTTTCCCACTATATTTTCACACTTGCAGAATTAACTCTATAGCTACAGTTAATGGAAAGAACCAAATGAATGAGCTGCTGGTTCTATTCTGTTTGAGAGCTTGTAAGCTTATGATACCAATTTTAAATGCATGAATCAAGTTGAATGTCTGGCTATAAAAGGACTTTTTTTTGCTTGGGATTCTTGTATTTTTGTCTTTTTTAAAGCTAATAGTCTTTAATTAACAGTCTGTCCATGATTGGATAGATTTACTCCCTAATTAAGACTTTAAAAATTTCTAAAATGAAGGATTACAAAATACTTTTATTATCTTACCTTATGGAAAGGGATAATATTGCTAGGAACATTATATTTAAAATTTTGACTGCATTTAGAATAAGCTAGTGCCATTGCCTTGGCCCTTTACCTCCTTTTTTAAACCCACTGGTTTTATTTTTTCTGATTTTGTCTCCTCAGCCATATGGGGAAGTATTAGAACTGGAAAAAATGTACAGAAAGGTTTGGTGTATAAAGTGACATCCATATTTGCAACAACTGATTAAACTAAAATTGTGTTTCTGAATGCAAGATTCTAGAGGATGAATGAAATTCAGTAATTGCTTTAAAAAGATGAGAGAGGTACCCACCTTAACACAAAACCATTAGATACCACTTTCAGCCAAGAATTATAGGTATAGGCCAGGTTTCATGGTAACAAATTCCAGAGAAGCATAGACTCTTTGTTTTGGATTGAACTCTGTTTTTTCAAATAGTATTTGAAATGTATGGTTCAAATTTTATTGTTATACCAGCATCATAGGCTGAAACAGGCAGTTACTTATGTTGTAGGGTATTTTCTGTACATGTGTATAGCTTTTTTCTTTGCGAAATACATTTTTTTTTCAAAGTGGCCAAAATGTTGTCATTGCTACAACTTGAAACTAGATTTTCATGAGCAAAGATGAAGTTTCTAATAATAAATTATGGGCCTCTTAAATCCTGTTTTTATTCTTGACTTTATATTTTTCACAATTTGAGAATCTCTGATTTTATTTTCTTAAAATAAATTAGGAATTTTAGTTTTACATGTCCACTTTCACTTTTTTAAAGCTTATAATACCTTACTTTTTGCTTAAATTCACACATCACTCTCTCTAAATGTTGGTTTCAGGGAAAATTGTTTAGTAATGTGGGTTACTAGCTAAGGCAAACATTGTCTGTGTAAATAAGCACAGCACACAGCTCTCCTTTCACCTTGTTTAGGAATGCACATTCAAGTAAGACTTCCTGTAATGAAGCAATAAGAAAAGACTACTTTGGCAGTGTACTTGGTACCTTATTAAGTAAAATTTGCTATTTTTCTGGCAGGTATATGATATTTGATTTATTTACAGGAACACAGGTGGCTCATACTTTTAGTACAAAGGATTATTTAGAACTGCTTTAGCAAAGAACTGAAGAGGATCTGACAGGATTTTAAGGACCATACCAGTGTTGTCACATCATAAGTACACACACCTTAAAAATAATACCAGGTCTTCCTGTACATGCATTTCTTTCTGTAAGCACTTCAAGATGTCTGTTTCTTTGTCCATTCTCACAGCATTGGATATTCTGCAGGGTGGTCTCTAGATGAGGGAGGGGATTATATAAGAACAGGGTATTTTCTTTGGAAAACCTTTAAAATTCCTTCACGCTCCAGAGGCAAAAAAGTTGGATTTTGATCCTGAGTTCATAGTACAAGGTGTCTCTTTTCTAGTTTGGAGGGTAAATGTGTTTCTGGGCAGAGATTCAGTAGTTTCCACCACTTGATGTTTGTTAGGATTGTAGATTGCCACAATTTATTCTTTCAAAAATCTGCCCTTATTAATCAGCAATAGGCAAGATTTTTTTGTTTTGTTTTTTGCTTTTTAAGGAATGAAAAAGGTTAACTGTAATAGGTTAAGCAGTTAAGGTAGCCCACTAGATTGGAGATCAGTCTGATGGGAAGTGCTCAGAATGGTGTAACATGCCTCACAGGCTCTTATTAGCCATAGTTAGACTAGCAGTTTTAAATGATTTGATAAAAGCATGCTGCATTTCAGTCTAAGGAAAAAGAATGGATCCCTGTTCAAAGAAGAAAATGAGGTACCTTCAGTAGGCAAAGAAAGGGAAAAGTGTCCCCTACACTGCTATAAAGCCCCATTCATTTAAAAATAATAGCCAGATATATTTCTCTGAAGTTCTAATCTAACTCAAGATTAGAAAATGCCTTGTCTTTGGAGAAGGAATTCAGCCCCAATCAATCAATTACTCGAATTAGTGAAAATACCTGACATAGCAGCTACTCACATATCAGTCTCTTATTGGGCCAATAAATCTTCGTCTGTTCTTCCTTGCTGCCCTTTGCCCATTCTTCTTTACTCTCTTTTTTTCCTTTCCCTTTCCCCAGAGGGATAGGGGTGGGGCAAGGGGAGGAACCTCGGGCACGAGAACACACATGTAAACCTTATACTATAAGGTGCTATGATAGAGTTTGCCTACAGTACAGAGGAAGCCAGAGGAGAAAACAACCAACTTGTAATATGGAGGCCCTTGAAAGACTCTACTAGAGTTAATAAAATTCCACAAGGGTAGGGACCATGTCTTGGATATAACTTATTTCAGTGCCTTACTCATAAAAAGGACTCAGTAAACACCATTTTGGTTGTTGGTACAATCTGAAATCCAGGTATATTAGCAAATCCCAATGAATTTGCCAGTTGGAATTGGAGGCAGAGATCCAGGTTTATGGTTCTAGCATCAGCTTTTATAAACTGTGGGACTTTAAGCATTCACTGTGTCTCTCTGAGCTTCGTCTTCATTATCTCCCTACTGGTGGTAATAGCTACAAGCCTCAAGCAAAATAACCTGTATTTTAACCATAATAATTTTCATAGGGTTATTATCTATTAGTTCCTTTTAGCTTCACAATAAATGAAATAAGTAGAGCACTTACTCTGGTCCCCATTTTGCAGATTTGAAGAAACAACTAAAAGACAGAATGACTTGCAGTTACATTGATCCAACAAACATGCTCTACACTGTGGAGATAGATACAGGGAGGAGAGATCCACTTTCTGTATTCAAGGAACTGTCAGTTTAGACAGTGAATAGCAGTAGTGTTCACTCTAAGCAAGACAGGAGCTTCAAAGGAGCTCCATTTCCACTCTGAGTCTTCTTTCCTGTGAAAGGAAGGAGACGGTGATTAGCTAGTCTTCCCGCAGCCCACATTCACTCAACATGTACTGACCCTCAATTTTTTAAGTTGTAAAAAAAAATCATGGAAAAATTTATTCTAACCACATGCGGGTAGCCTGTGTGATAATAGTGATCTGATATTCAGTGGCATGAGTATGGCATCATAACCACACTGTGAAGTGACCATTCCCAAGGCTTCCACAGAGTTATCTCACTAAATATAATTGCCACTTTCAGACATCATTTCTTTATTTATTGTGGCCAGAATTGTATATCCCAGCTGCCTGGGACATGACACAGTTTGTCTGCCCCCATGAGCATTGCTATTGCTATGCATCAGAACAGAGAAGAGAAGAGGGAAAAAGAGAAACAGTATAAACACTTGACTATATGTTTACTTTTTTTCTTTCCTAGTGAAAAGTGAATCTACCAAGAAGCTTGACAATGAAAATTGAGCACTTTTTCTGTGGAAGAAGGTGAAAATTTTGAGACAGTTGCAGAGGACTATGCATTGATGGACTGTTGGATGATTTGGGTATTATCAACAGATGATTGGAACTTTTTGTTTGTCTAAAAAGTAATTAAATAATCTAAACTTTTAAAAAAATGTATTTTATAGCCTGTTGAATTATATAAGGCCAGAGCCCCTTAGTCATATTAAGAACTCTGGTCAGCATACTGCTTCGTAGGCCCTGGCTTTTAATATGCTTAATTCCATATGCTGAAAACTTTTTTATTTGTTAGTGTGATGTAACACCAAACCTAAGGATCACCTGTGTCAACCACAAAGTTGGCATTCTCTTTAGCAGAACCTCACTGAACAGAAAGGCCATGTGATGTACCATCTAACCACAGGAGAAGAACTAATCTTCCATCAGTTGCCCATTCTTGGCTTTGAGGTTTGTATGTAAATTATCACTTCTGAGACAACTTTCATACTTGGAAAACTCCCCATACGATGTCTTGTACCGGGAAGGTGAATAAATACCATTAACAACTATTTTCTTATATTCCGTTCAGAAAATCAGTGGCTCCACATTGTTTGAACCATCAGTGCTAGGAATTTGGATCTACTTTTTCATACAATGAGCTATGTCTTACGAATTCTGTGCCTTTCATCACATTCCCAGTCCACTCTCATCATTACCACACAGGGATGTTGTGATGACCAGTTTTATACTGTGTTTTGATGTGTGTAGCAATAACTAAAGAAAAAAAACCTTGGAACTCTTCAATGTGTTATTGAAATGTATATGTATGTATTCATGTATATACATGGCTTAATTTATACCCTATGGCAGCTCTGTATACATTATGATCTCATATATTGAAAAGTTTCCTAATTTTATTGGAATTTATACCATTATGAAAATATAATGTGACTATGAAAGAGTAAAAGATTATTACATCTGTATTGCATGTGTGTACTTAATGGTTAAAAAACAATGATAAAACTAGACATTAATGAAATTCATTTTTAGTTTACAGTTGGAATAAGTTTTAGACCAAAAAGAAACCAGAGACATTAGTTAAAGAGACTTAGAAAGATTAGAAATATGAAAAGATAATGAGAATATAAGCATTGAGAAACTTGTATAACACAAATATATATAACTTCAGGTAGAAATTGGAGAAGAGAATTCAAAAACAATAATGCCAAAAAGCTCCTTGGTATAAAATAATAGTGGAAATATGATTCATAGAAAATGAGGCCTTCTAAGTTGGGGGGTGGGGGAAGATCTCTCTCTTGCTCTCACTCCCTCCCCCCCACCCCACCGAAAAGCCACTTCAGGAATCTTCTGATATGGTGAAGAATTTGTATAGAATTATGTTGTTTACAATACTGGAGAGACAACTAAGTGGGATTTCAAGGAATTCAATTTTAATCTAAAAGTGAAATGTGTCTCATTGAAACAGGAAAGAAATAGGATGATGTGAGTCAAACATGTCATGGAATTGTTATTGGGGAAAAGTGGGATAAAGTACACAAAAAGAACATGTGATCTGAGTATCAGGGTGGAGAGGAATTTCCTCACAGTGAAATCTGTTATGTAGTCTCATTTCCAAGAAAAGTGTTGAGTTCCATCCCTCCTAGTTGAACACTGGACAAAACCCGAACAGTTTATCCTATACTTTCCACTGCCCAGGAGGAAAAAAAAAGAAAAAAAAATCTACATGATCTGATGCATCTTTGCCATCTTTATTTTCTGGAATTCTGATAGACTTTTCAATTTTAGGCTACTTCCTAGGAAAGAATTTAACTAAATATAACCATTAGCTCATTTGATTAATATACAAATTTATGCCCATAGGATTTATAGTAAACATGTGTTTTAGTGAATAACCATGTCAAAAACTTGGAGGGGGTGAAATTGGAATAATTCACTGAGAGCCCTAGAAGTTGGTAGCATTAAGACCCAATTTCTTTTTGGAGGCCCTCTCCATTTTGGATTCTTGACACATTCTGAGGAGTAAACAAACTCCTTGACCCATATTAAGTTCAACATCCTGCATTTTGTTCGTGAATGACATTTTAAAAGGAGAAAAACTCCACCTGGCTTTATTTTTTAAAGAATAATTTCAAAGAGAAGTTAGGCTTTTTGTAATTGCTAATTATTGCATATGAGATTAATAGCCATAAATTATAGTAAATAAAACTTGCACCTGTTCCTATTATAAATGTGAATTAAAGAAAGTTACTATAATAAATATTTAAGATTCCAAAGTGTAGTTGAACCAATTTGTTTCTCTGGAGCAAGCAGTAGGATTCAGGTTTCACGATGTATTTAATATAATAAAATGGTAAACACATAACTATAATGCCAACAATTTCCTTTATACATTTTGTTTAATTAGGTTGACATATAGTGTGTTTTGTACCTGATTTCCTATTATTCAACTCATATTACATCATGTGTTGTACCTGATTTCATATTACTGAATTTTACATAAAGATGCTGGTCTACTTTTGCTTAATCATACAGTGCTATGGTTTGGATATGGTTTGTCCCTGCCGTAACTTGTGTTCAAATTTGATTCCCAGTGTGGCAGTCTTGGGAAGAGGGGCCTAATGGGAGATCTTTGGGCCATGGGGGCAGATCCCTCATGAGTAGATTAATACTTTCCCACTGGGGTGAGTGAATTCTTGCTCTTATGGGAATGAATTAGTTTCTGTGAGGGTGAGTTGTTAAAAAAAGTCTGGTTTCCTTGGTTTTCTTTCTCTTGCTTCTTCTTTCCATGTGATCTCTTTGCATATGCCTGCTTCCTTTCTGCTTTCTGCCATGAGTAGAGGCAGCATAAAGCCCTTACCACATACAGCCACCCAATCTTGAACCTTCCAGCCACCAGAATTGTGAGCCAAATAAGCCTCTTCTCTTTACAAAATACCTACCCTCAGATATTCTGTTATAGCTACACAAAAGGGACTAAGGCATACACCTATTGGCACTAAAATGCACTAAATTTATTTTCAGATAGATGTTGTGCACCTTTGATTATTAACCTGGCATCCTTTAGTTGCAAGTGACAAACTCAACTCAAACTAGTATTAGCATAAAAGGCAATTTATTGGCTCAGATACAGGAAAGTCCAGGCATGACTGGATCCAAACATCCAAAGAAGTCATCTTGCCATCCTCCACACTGGTTCTGATTTTTTTTTTTTCCCCTAGATTGGTTTTCTCTTCAAAGCAGATTTTCTTTGTGGGGATATTCTCTTTGGGGTGAGGGGTGGTGAGGAGAAGATGGTGGATTGACAGTTTCAGCTTAGCTAATCATAGCCAATAACCCAAAGCATGGTGGCAAACTATATAAAATTTTGGAGAAGTGCTTTGATTTTGTCCAGATTGAATCACAGTCCATCTTTGAGCTAAACAGTCGAGGAGTTCCTCCAAAGGAAGGGGAAATTATTAGAAGAAAATCAAGATGTAGGGAGCAGGTAAGGAAAGGTGGCTACTGAGAATACCAAAGTAACAGATGTCCACCGCACCCTATTTAAATTTGAGTAGCAAGAGATTTCTACTTTAAACTAACAGGAAGAATAATAAAATTCAAAATTAACCTGCAAGTCCTCATTGGCATTAACTAGAGATTTTAATTTCTGCTTGATACCATTGCTGCTTTGATGCTTGGAGTTGCCCTTATAGGCTTTTGGGGGGGTTTTGTTTGTTTTTTAATGCTCTCCATTTGTGTTTGACTTTATGTTGCTGCTGGTTTGATCAGATGTACAGAGCACCATTTCCATCACCAATTTGGAAATTTTTTCCCAGTTTTATCAGCATTTGAGAAATACTGATTTTGAAATTAGAGTTGTACCAGAGAAAGTGCTTCAAAAGTGAAGACTACTTGGGAAAAAAAATGGCCTTAAATAAATCATTGGGTTATCTGTACTTTGCTACAAAGTATTTTCTTTAAATTGCATATGTTCTTTAAAATGAACTATTAATATAAACATTTTCTATACTGGAGTGTGGTGGGCTGCACTTATTTTGAACTTTAGAAGCAAATCTATCCTTTACTTTAGCCTTTGGCAAGATACTACACCTCTCTATTTCCAGCTTCATTTTCTTACTGAGTAAAGTACCAAAACTCCTTAGCCTGACATTTGGTGCCCTCTATAACTTGGTCCTAACCTCATTGTACAGCTTACTCACTTGCTGTCTCTCCTTCTTTCTTTTTATCCTTTGCTTGAGTAACACAAAACAACATAAAGGACCAATTTAATTCTTCTGCATGTGGATATCCAGTTTTCCCAGGGCCACTTAGTGAAGAAATTATCCTTTGCCTCATTGTGTCTTGATAGACTTGTTAAAGATAGCTGACCATGTATGTGTGAGTTAATTTCTTGGCTATATTCTGTTCCATTGGTCTCTGTTTTTATAGAATACAATGCTGTTTTGGTTACTATAGCTTTTTCATATAGTTTGAAATCAAGAAGTGTGATGCTTCCAACTTTGTTCTTCTTTCTCAAGATTGCTTTGAGTATTTGGGGTCTTTTGTGGTTCCATATGAATCTTAGGATTGTTTTTTCTATTTCTGTGAAAAATGCCATTGGAATTTTGAAAGGGGTTGCGTTGAATCTGTAGCTTGCTTTGAGTAAGGATGGTATAATAATTTTAACAATATTAATTCTTCCAATCCATGAACACAGTATATCTTTCCATATATTTGTGTATTTTTCAGTTTCTTTCATCAGTGATTTATAGGTTTCAGAATACAGATCTTTCACCTCCTTTGTTAAAAGTATTCCTAAAGGCTGGGTGTGGGTGCAGTGGCTCACACCTGTAATCCTAACACTCTGGGAGGCTGAGACAGGAGGATCGCTTAGGGTCAGGAGTTCGAGACCAGCCTGAGCAAGAGCGAGACCCTGTCTCTACTAAAAATAGAAATGAATTAGCCAGACAACTAAAAGGAGAAAAAATTAGCCGGGCATGGTGGTGTGGGCCTGTTGTCCCAGCTACTTGGGAAGCTAAAGCAGGAGGATCCCTTGAGCCCAGAAGTTTGATGTTGCTCTGAGTTAGGCTGACACCAGCCTGGGCAACAGAGCAAGACTCTGTCTCAAAAAAAAAAAAAAAAAAAAGTATTCCTAAGTATCTTACTGTTTTTGATGCTATTGTAAATGAGATTATTTCTTTTCAAATAGTTCGTTTTTAGTGTCTAGAAACACAACTGATTTTTATATGTTGATTTTGTTTCTTGTAACTTTACTGAATTGATTTATTAATTCTAACAGTTTTGGGTGGAGTCTTTTGGGTTTCCATATATTAGATCATGTCATCTGCAAACAGACTATTTTACTTCTTCATTTCTGATTTGAGTGCTTTTTTTTTTTTTTGGCCTAATTGCTATGTTGAATAGAAGTGGTGAGAACGGGGACCCTTGTCTTGTTCCTCATCAAAGCAGTAAGGTTTCAGCTTTTCATGGCTTAGTATGATGTAACCCGTAGACTTGTCATATATGGCCTTAATTATGTTGAGATACATTCATTCTATACCTAATTTGTTGACAGTTTTTATCATGAAAGGATATAAATTTTGTCAAGTGCTTTTTATGCATCTATTGAGATGATCATATGATTTTTTATCCTTCATTTTGTTACTGTGGTGTATCACATTTATTGATTTGCATATGTTGCACCATCCTTGCATCCCAGGGGTAAATCCCACTTGATGATGATGTATGGTCCTTTCAATGTGCTGTGAAATTCACTTTGCTAGTATTTTGTTAAGAATTTTTACATATAAGTTCAGGGATGTTGGCCTTTAACTTTCTTTTAGTGTTCTTGTCTAGCTTTGCTATCAGAGTAATATTCTTCTCATAATAAGTTTGGAAGTGTGTGTTTCTTCTCTTCAGTTTTTTGGAAGAGTTTGAAAAGAATTGGCATCAATTCTTTTAAGCGTTTGGTAGAATTATCCAGTAAAGCCATCTGGTCCTGGGATTTTGTTGGAAAGTTTTTAATTACTGATTCAGTCTCCTTACTTGCATTGGTCTGTTCATATTTTCTATTCTTTCATGATTCAGTCTTCATAGGTTGTAAGCTTCTAGAAATTTATCCATTTATTCTAAGTTTTACAATTTGTTGGCATATAATTGTTCATAATTATTTTCTTATGATCCTTTGTATTTCTGTGGTATCAGTTGTAATTCATTTATAATTTTGAGTCTTCTTTTTTTTCTTGTCTAGCTAAAGCTTTGTCAATGTGTTTATCCTTATCAAAAAAAAAAACAACTTTTAGTTTTGTTGATTTTTTTCTCTTCTGTTTTCTACTTTATTCTGCTCTAATCCTTTTTATTTCCTTCCATCTGCTAACTTGGGGCTGATTTTTTTTGTTCTTCTAGTTCCTTGAAGTGTAAAGTTAGGTTGTTTGAGATCATTCCTTTTCTTAATGTAGGTGTTTGTCACAGTAAACTTTCCTCTTAGAACTGCTTTTACTGCCTCTCTTAAGTTTTGGTATGTTGTGTTCATTTTTCAAGATATTTCTTTTTTTTTTCTCTCTCTCTTTCTCGTTTATTGGGCGGTGTATAGTATATTGGACAGAATATAAAAACATGACATCTTCAGGCAATGCTTTATGAAGAAAAAGGCTTATATGTGTCAACAGTTTTTTTTGGCCAAGTGAAAAATTCATACACTTTGAAATCATCATTTGGTATTTCTATCACCTTGAGTAAATTAATCCATCTTGGTCTTTTTTTCATCATCTGTAAAACAAGAGATAAGAATACATTTTTTCACAAAATTGAATGATCTATATAAAGCTTCTAACATAGTGCTTGGCAGGCAGAAAGTTCTCCATACAAGCTTTCTTTTCCTTGTTGAAGTACTTATGCTGGATGAGGGTAGGGTGGAAATAGAATGATATTGACATACAATACCATTTAAAAGTATTTGTGGTAATAAAATCATCAGTTGGCTGTGGATCCACCTTAATTCTTCTTGGTATACCATTAACCAAAAATTAAAACCGAGAGTGGAGAAGAAAGATCAAAAGGAGATATGTCTGCAGGGAAAATGATATTCCAGAGAGACAGAGTCTTGTGTTGCACCACACAGTATTCAAAGCTGACTATTTTTAATTGGTTCTCCATAAAAATAAAAGATAACACACTGACTACATCAGAATTGTAAATTGCTACTGTAGTAAAATCATTCCTAAATATATATGCTAATACTGAATTAAAGTGGCACTCCTCTTTAATGCTGGGTGATTATCAAACTGCACAGGGTTAGGAATGGAGGAGGACAATGGTCTGTAGATAGTCTCGCATCTGGGCATTTCCAAGTGATATTTCTTGATTCCCCTTTTGATTTTTTCTTTGACCCATTATTTGTCTCAGGAGTGTGTTGTTTAATTTCCATATATTTGTGAATTTTCCAATTTTCATCCTGTTACTGATTTCTAGTTTCATGCCATTATGGTTGGAAAAGATACTTGATATGATTTTAGTTTTCTTGAATTTCTTAAGACTTGTTTTGTGATCTAAGATTTATCCTAGAGAATGTTTCATATGTACTTAAGAAGAATGTATTCTGCTACTATTGGATGGAATGTTCTTTATATGTCTGTTAGGTCCATTAGGTCTATAGGGTTGTTCATGTCTGTGGTTTTACTATTGACTATCTGTCTGGATGATCTATCCATTGTTGAGAGTGGAATGTTAAAAGTATCCTGCTATTATTGTATTGCTCTTTATTTTTCTTTTCATTTCTGAAAATTTAATGTTTTAATTTAATATTTATTATAATTAATTTACTTACAATTTATAATTAATTTAAATATTAAATTGATATTTTAATTTAATATTTAAATTTAATGTTTCCTTTATATAATTAGGTGCTCTGAGGTTGGATGTACAAATATTTACAGTTGTTATATTTTCTTGATGAATCAAAACCTTTGTCATCATATAATGACCTTCTTTGTCTCTTGTGACAAATTTTGACTTAAAGTTATTATACAAATATAGCTATCCCTTTTGGATACCATTTGCATGGAATGTCATTTTCTGTCCCTTCACTTTCAGCCTATGTATGTCTTTAAAGCTAAAGTAAGGCTCTTGTAAGCAGCATGTAGTTAAATCTTTCTTGTTTTCTTATTATTCAGCCACTCTGTCTTTTGATTGGAGAATTTAATCCATTTATGTTTAAAGTATGTTGACAGGTAAGAACTTAATATTACCATTTTAATTGTTTTCTGGCTGTTTTGTAATTTCTTTCTTCCTTTGTTGCTATCTTCCTTTGTGACTTGATGACTTTTTGTGGTGGTATGTTTGATTCCTTTCTCTTAATCTTTTGTGTATCTACTAAAGGTTTTTTCTTTTGTGATTACCATGAAGCTCACATAAAATATCTTCTAGTTATAGAAACCTATTTTAAGCTGATAAAAACTTAACTTTCATTGCATACAAAAATTCTATACTTTTACCCCTCCATAATTTGCTTCTTTTTTATATTTTGTATCCATTAACAAATTGTAACTATAATTATTTTTAATAATTTTATCTTTTAACTTTTAACCAAAGTTAAAAGTGATTTATATTACACTATTATAATATAGAGAATTCAAAATTTGACTGTATGTTTACATTTACCTATGAATTTTATATGTTCATATGTTTTTATGTTGCTAATTAGCATCCTTTTGGTTCAGCCTGAAGAACTTCCTTTAGCACTTCTTATAAAGCAGGTCTAGTGGTAACAAACTCCTTTAGCTTTTGTTTGTATGGGAAAGTCATTTTCTCTTCTTCATTTCTGGAAAACATCTTTGTCAGGTATTCTCAATTGGTAGTTCTTTTTTCTTTTAATGTTTTTATCATATCCCACTCTCTCCTGACCTGCAAGGTTTCTGCTGAGAAATCTGTTGATAGTCTTATGGGAGCTCTCTTGTATGTGATGAGCCACTTTTCTTTGCATCTTTCAAAATGCTTTGTCTTTGACTTTTGACAATTTAATTATAATTTGTCTCTGAGTAAACCTCTTCAGTTTGACCTATTTGGGGACTTTTGAGCTTCATGAATCTGGATGCTCAGTTCTCTCCCCAAATTTGGGATGTTTTCAGTCATTATTTCTTTAACGAAGTCTCCTCCATTCTCTTTCTCTTCTTCTAACCCCGGATAGTGCATATATTGTTTTGCTTGATAGTGTTCAATAATCCCCTTAGGCTTTCTTCACTCTTTTTGCTCCTGTGACTGGATAATTTCAAATAACCTGTCTTCACTGAACCTGATCCACTGATTCTACTGTTTGAGTATACTGTTGAAGCTCTCTTGAGTTTTTCACTTCAGTCATTGTATTCTTCACGTCTAGGACTTCTGTCTGGGTTTCTTTTGTTTGTTTGTTTCTATTTCTTTGTTGAACTTCTCATTTTGTTCCTGTATTGTTTTTCTAATTTTGTTAGAAACAAAATTAGAATAACAAAATTCTCTGAACTTCTTTAAGAGGATTATTAATTCTTTGTCAGTCAGGTCATAGATCTCCATTTCTTTAAGGTCAGTTATTAGAGCTTTATTAGTTTCTTTTGGTGGTGTCTTGTTTCCCTGATTCTTTCTTGTATCCCTGTATTGGTGTCTGTGCATTTGAGGGAGTGGTTGTCTCTTCCAGCCTTTATAGGTTCACTTCAGCAGAGAAGAACCTATACCAGTCAGCCTAGCCTGGGATTCTGGTTGGGCAACTGTTAGCATCCACAGACAGGGTGGATGGGGCTTGCTGCTAAGTTTTCTAGTCAGGCAAGGCTGCTGCCCATGCTCAGGTCAGGAGGGGCTGCTGGCTGGGTTTCACAATTGTCTGTTCTTATGTGGGGCCACAGGCTGTGTTTCACAGTTGGGTAGGGACACAGGCTAGGTTCCATGATTGGACAGGGCCACAGGCTGTGCCTTATAGTTGGGCAGGGTCACTGGCAGGGTTTCTCACCTGGGCAGGGTAGCTGGCTATGCTCCATGGTGGGGTAGTGTTGTTGGTTTAGGCTCCTTGGTCAGGCAGGACCCACTTTGGGAAACGTTCTAGAATGCTGGGGAAGCTGAATATTTGCCTTGGGCTTTCTTTTCCCTGCTGGAGAAACTGTGGGCCCAGGAAATCCCTCTCTGTGTGGTGGTGTGCCAGCCTGGGGGAGGGGCAGTATGGTCAAAATAAAACCCGTCCTGTTGACCTTCTAATGCCCCTTTTTCTGGGTTTTTTTGCTCCAAAGTAGTACTTCCTCACCCTCAAAGTTCTGGGATTTTCACAAAGACATTCTTGTCCCAGAGACCTCCTTTTCCACCATCTTGCTGATGTCATCTGGTTCTGTAGTTATTAATAAAGTGCTCCAATACTTTCTGTGGTATTTTCTTCAAAGTCATTGACATCCTTTCTGCAAGTCCTAATGTTGCTGTTTTCTTGGTCAGAAGGTATTAATAGAAAGGTTTAGGTCTACAATCAAGACAGTGGTTTGTGGACGGAAATTTTGAGGAGTTGCAGTTGTTTAGTTGTGCCACCAGAAATAACCACCAAGTCCCCACGTATGCACAAGCAATACCCCCTGCATCATTATTGGACTGGCCAGTAGAGTTTTAAGACTCAAAAGAAGTTAGAGATAGATGTTAAATTGTGAGTTCTAGAGTCAGTGAAGTACAATGCTATCATCCTGATTTTATATGGGCAAGGAAACTGAGGTCCAACCGGACTGAGGAATGTGCTCAAGGTCACATGGAAAGTAAACAGGTGAGCCAGCATTCAAACCAAAGCAAACTGGTCTTCAGAAGTCATGACTTTAACCATTAGACTGCATGGCCTCATGAATGGGCTCTGTTCTGGTCATTAAGCTATCCTGAATGTATACTGTGTTTCTTGATAATTTCAAGGGAATACCATAGTTTATTGCTACTTAAATGGAAATAATTATTTTAATAGTCTACTTTAATGTTATTTTTTGAAAAAGGGTAGTTTCTTCATAACTTGTGAAACTTCTTAGAGGCTTTTCTCTTCCATGCTGAACAGTAGGCTATTTCCCCTAGCATGTTTAGCTCCTGTCCCGAGTCTTTTATCCATGTTACTCACATACTTTGCTGGTTTGGGCATAAAAACTCCAATCACTTACTTTAATTAGTTTGAAACAAGCTGTTAACGCTAATGCCAGTTTCTTTCAGTGGGTTACAGCACATTAGCATCAGGTCTATTTATTTGTCCATTGTGAATTATACACTGCTGAATTGAGCACTGCTCAAAGCTGTTGCAGCAGACCTCAGGTAACACAACTATCCAGGACTGCCCAGTGGAGGGGTCTGTTGTAGAAAAGACATGAGAATGCAAAGACAGCTGTTAATAACATTGACTTTATGCTGAGCTGCAGGAGGAACATGTGCTTGGCATGCTGGTGAATCCAACTATAGCTGTGGGGCGTTGCCTCTGTACAAGACAGACTTGGAAGGTCAAGCTGTTAGGGGGGAGTTAGGATAACCACATGAGAAGAATACAGTTTCAGGACCTGTCTTAGGAATGGCTTCAGAAGTAGAAATGGGATGGTTGGAAAAAATCCACAAAAAGACCAGAGCAGTTAAATGAAAGGCCTTGAAAAATGTGATTCTTAATTTCATGGGATGGAAGCAGGTGTTCATGTTCTGAACTATACAACCAGAGAGAAGTATACTGAGCCATGTGATTTTTTTAAAAGGGAAGTTTCCTATCTCCCTTAGGTAGTACGGGGACTGAAATATCGGTTTCACTTTTTATTTTGAAGTTATTAAGAAAACTTCACTTCTCCCAGGTTTCTGCTAAGCGCTGGGTTATTTTTACTGTGAGAAGAGACTGTCATATACCACTCTTGGTGTCATGATTTCTTTTGGCTCCTTGAACAGTTGAGTCTAGTTTAAGTCCATATGGTATGAATCTGTGGTGCAAAGACAGTCCCTAAAGCCCAATAACTTCTTATTTTTCCTAGAGTCCTGTCGTCCTGCCATTGACTGTGCTGCTCTTTGTTCCTAAAGAAAAACAGTAGAGTCTAATCTCTGTGTTTTGAAGTATCAATGGTTGGTTAACCAGATGCTGTGATGCTATGTGTTAGGGTTTTTGCCAACATAAAAGAGAGAGCAACTTTTTCCATGTTCCTGACAGATTGGAAGGTGTTTTTTCAAGTTCTCTGCTTCAGATCTCTCTCTGGAAAGGTTGGTCGGTTGTTCAGCCAACATCCTTGGCCTCTGCAGCTGGTGCAGCTTGGAAGCCTGTAAATTGTTTTTACCATATTTGGACCCTCACAAACAAAACTTCTAAGCATTGGAAATGGAAAACTTGAGGTGCTAAGCAAAGCCAAGTGAGAGCGGGCATCCAGTCTTTCAGGTAATGGACTCTGTAAGAAGGAAGCTACTGTTTGTAGCTAGCCTGTGTTTGGACAGTTGAAGGGAGAGAATGATCCAGATGTTCTTTTCTCACTTTCTTGGGTGGTAAGGATAATATCTGTAAGGTTTGTTTTTTGGTTTTTTGGGGTTTTTTTGACCAATCAAATTCTCCTTTCCCCTGACCAATTTGTATGCTCCTTAGGAGTGAGAGGGAAAACAAGTTAATTCTCTGCTCCTTTAGCCTATCAAAAAGTACTTTATTTGGAATCCTAAAAGTTAGCCCACTCAAAAGT
The DNA here is from genome assembly GCF_020740605.2 of Lemur catta. Lineage (NCBI taxonomy): Eukaryota > Metazoa > Chordata > Mammalia > Primates > Lemuridae > Lemur > Lemur catta. The sequence continues at coordinate 59,169,291 of NC_059130.1, forward strand.
ACCTTATAATATTCTGTAATCTCGTATAATTCTATTTAGTATTTCTCCAGCAAGTAGTAATGAATCTATTAATATAAAGCTTAGGCTAAGTGATGCTACAAAGTCTGAATTATATTAAAGGATATGGTAAAAATCATTTGCCACCCAACTCAAGGTATCTGGTAATGATACCTTGAGTTCCCTCCCCCCTCTTCTCAGCCACCTGGTCTGGATGGGTTTGAGCCTAACCATAGCTAGCTCCTGGGTGGATTTCCATCAGCCTAAACTGATGGGAGTATCCCACTTCTGTGATCACATGTGTGGTTGAAAACTGTGCAGGTGACCTAAGCTGATGGAATCTGAGGGAAGCACAAAAATGCAGAGAATAGGCAGGGCACAGACTTTCCTCTGCTATAAAGATGTAAGGCTAAAGGTGAGTTAGCTTATTTTCACTAGTGTGAGGAGAACCAGCGTGAGACTGGTGACAACTCAGGAAGCTGACTGGGTCTAGATTAAGCCAAGCCATCTATCCCTGTGGAGTGTTCAGTTACATTAGGCAATACATTCCTCTTTTTTTCCTCCAAGTTTGGATAAGTTGGGTTTTGGGGTTTTTTTGTTTGTTTGTTTGTTTTGTCAACTGTATCAAATTTGAAACTAGGAAATGAAGTGTAGCAAGTGACAGCTTCTGGATTATAGAATTGGCTGAATCAAGATAGTAAGGAGAACTATATCCTAGACTAGAACATTAGTAAGAATTAGATTGGTCTATAAAAGAAATATAATCTTAACTGCCCCTTTAAGAACACTTTCTGGAAGTTGCACACAGCATTATTTACATCCCATTTGCAGAACTTGGCCATGTGGCACACCTACTTGCAAGGGAATAGAAGTCTTTATTCTGCATGACAATGTTCCTAACTAAAAGTTATGGATCTTCTTACTCAGGAGGAGGATTAAATGGGTATTGGGGGAAAAGTAACAGTCTTTGCCACAGTTGGCCATTGGCCATTCTTACTTTGTAGTCATCTAATAGTTGGTCATTCTATTGTCTAATGTATATTGGTACTTTCAACTCATATACCTCCTAGACTGCAACATTAAGGGACTTGGATGAAAAGGTCAGGCTGCAGGAACATATTGGTTGTAGGTTGAAGCCTTTGTAAATTTTGCGAGAAAGAGACTGGTTTACTTTGAAACTGAAGCCTTTGAAAACCAAGTAGGAATTAAACAGAGTTTTGCTGTAGGAAACACTTTCTGCCTACAACCTGCAATCCAAATCGACGGAGAGCAGTAATCTGGATCTTTAACTGAATGGAAAAGTCATATTTCTTCCTAAAGTTAAGTTGGTTTGAATAAAGGAAGGGAGAGTGGAAAAGTACAAAAAGATAAGATGGAGGCCTGAGATAAATGTGACTTCCCCAGGCCTCTTCTATAACCCTCTTATTACGCCCTTCCAGCCTGGCAAAAGGAACATCTACGCCCCTGGAAAGACAGCTGGTGTGCAGCCTCCCAGCAAAGGATTCCTCTCCTCCCCAGGGCAGTGCTTTGTATTGCCCCCAAACAGAGGCCAATATGGAGCCATTAATTTATAGCCATCCCAAACCTGTATTCTAAAAAAACTATGAATGAACTAGATCTCTAACTTTTATTAATAACCCATGAAATTGGCCAGTGTATTAGTAGGGGTTCTCCAGAGACACAAAGCCAATAGGATGCATATATATGGAGAGAGAGATTTACTGTAAGGAATTGGCTCATACAATTATGGAGCCTGGAAAGTCCCGAGATGAGGGTTTATTGGCAAGCTGCAGCCCCACGAGAGCCAATGTATCAGTTTGATCCGAAAAGTTCGGAGGCTGTCAGGAAGGAGGGAGGGATGGTCAGCCTTTTTGTTATTCTGTACAGGCCTTCAATTGATTGGATAAGGCCCACCCATCAATCTGCTTTACTCAGTCTTCCAATTTAAATGTTAATCTCATCCAAAAATACTCTCACAGAGACCCAAGGGTAATGCTTGACCAAATATCTGGGTGCCCTCTGGCCTAGTCAAATTGACACATAAAATTAACCATCAAAACCAGAACCACATAGATGGGAGTCAACCAAAGTTGTAAGGGATTTCTATCACACAAAAACACAACTCTGACAACAGTACTCCATGGCTCCCCAACCCCTAAATCAATCCTCAGAGTCCCAACCCCCTTCATATATACACCTCCATTTACACCAACAAGCAGGGGGCTGCTAACGCTGTGCAGTCCTCTGAGGAGGCTCCCTCACAGAAATGTTATAGCAGACAAGGGAGAGCCTCTTGGAGAGTGGAACCGAGACAGCCCAGACCCTCACTTCACTGCAAAATGGCAAGTCTTTGCCATTAATGTCCAAAAAGACTACAATATGCACAAGGACTGCTGGCCACTGGATGTTTCACATTCTCCTCTTTGCAATTAGGAATTTTTATTGCAGTGTTGTTTTGTCTGTCATATACAGGATGTGATTATTATTTAACCACATATCACTGAACCATGAAGAATCATTTGACATGATTTACACATTGAATGAAATATTGGACATGGATCTAGCTTCAGTAACCAGATAAGATTTCATATTATCTCCCTTTGGGGAAGGAATTGTGACTATTGTATGTGAAGAAGCTGGAGGCTGATGTTAGACAGCCAGAGGCTGGACTGTCCAACATTGCTTTCTCCTATCTGATACTCTCAATTTCCTTTGAGAACCACTTCCCCTCATTCTCAACTGTATTGTTTGGCTGGATCGATATCCCCCTCCACATTCTATCTTTTTTTTTTTTTTTTTTTTTTTGAGACAGTCTCACTGTGTTGCCTGGGCTAGAGTGAGTGCCGTGGCGTCAGCCTAGCTCACAGCAACCTCAAACTCCTGGGCTTAAGCAATCCTACTGCCTCAGCCTCCTGAGTAGCTGGGACTACAGGCATACGCCACCATGCCCGGCTAATTTTTTTTTTTTCTGTATATATATTTTAGTTGACCAGATAATTTCTTTCTATTTTTTAGTAGAGACGGGGTCTCCCTCTTGCTGAGGCTGGTCTCGAACTCCTGACCTCGAGCAATCCACCCGCCTCGGCCTCCCAGAGTGCTAGGATTACAGGCGTGAGCCACCTCGCCCGGCCTCTATCTTAACCACAGTAATTGGTTCAGGAGTGGGCATGTAAATCCACACCAAAGTGAGCTTCTAGATTTTTACTAGGAATGCTAGAACTCAACCTTCTCTTCCTTGTTGGGCTTACTTATGTGGGGATGTGAGCTTTAAAACTGATATAATCATTTTTGGTGCCATAGGGGGAGCTAGCCTGAGAAGCAACCCAGAAGCAGAGCTGAGAAGTGGATCCTAGTAACATCATTTTGCTTTTGTTTTGCAGTCATTCTGGAATGCTTTTGTCTCATTGGCAACAATAAAGTTTCCCAAGTGATATATTTAATAGAAGATATGAAGAAATTCAAATGAACACCTCCTTTTCAGTGGTCTTGTCATATTTCCCAAAGTTCTCCCCTGCAGGACATATGATTGAAATCTGCAAAACCACAGAATGTTAGAATCAAAGGGATCGTAGAGATGACTCATCCAAGGTCTTCTTAGTGTGCCTCCAAGGGTAAGCAAGATGATTTTTAGGTGCTTCATGAACATTTCTTATTTTAATAAATATTATTATGAATCCTAGAAGAATATAAGTAGTATTTTCACATCAAACCTATGATTTGACAGATAGGGTGTAATCCTTTTACTGAAAGTGATGTTGAAAATTAGAGAAATAAATAGCTCTTTTAGGTATTGCCCATTTGGTGAATGAAGGGTAAGAGATGTTAAATGTGGAGTCTTATAACTGGAAGGAATTCTAGGGATCACAAAGTCACCTCCCCACCCTTACCCATCTTCAATGTCACAGTTCTCTCCAAAGCATTTCTCACAAGTGGTCGTCCAGACTCTACTTGACTACTTCCAAGGATGGGAAACTTACCACTTGAGACAGTACATTCCATTTTGGCAGTTCTGATAGAAAATTCTCCCTTATACGGAGCCAAAGTCAGCCCCTTGAGATTTCTTTACATTTGATTCTAGATCCTCCCACTGAAGTCATTTCCCATCTTCAAATGTTTCAAGGCAGTTATTCTGCCCCCTCCACTTTTCCCTACACACACACCCCAAGTCTATTTTCATTGACTGTAATTTTCAACACTTCATTATTTTCTCATCATTCTTTTTTGATTTAATATTCAAATGTCCTTGTACCTGTTAAAGCTTTGTGTCTAGCAGGACTTAATATATTTGCATTGTAAGCCAAACTGGAGCTATCCACCCTTTGCTCTGGACCTTATGTTTCCATTAACGTAGCCTGACATCACCACATCCCATGGTTGGCCATTGAGTGGCAGTATCCATCTTCTTTACCATCATCCTGTAGTCAACTAGCTGATTAACTGAACCTGAGTTCACTATTCCCAATGTATTTTTACTCATTTTCATTCTGTCATTCCAGTCTGTTGAGATTATTTTTTGGATCTTGATTTTGTCAGCTAATTTATTAAACCTGGGCATGATAGAGCATGGGGGCTTCCCTAGAAACTACTTAACTAAAGTAATTTCAGGATACAGAAAAATTTAGTGAATGAAGAAAACAATAAACTTATGGAATGTAGTAGTCAAGAGATTGATATAGACTGAAAATTAGTTTAATATGGATCAGTGAGATATCAAGAGATACTTAGGAAATTATCCAACTTTTTAAATGCAATGTTTTGACCTTGTTCAGGCAGCAACCTTGCTGGTCAATATCAGAGACTTAACATTGAATTATGCTAGCCAAAGTTCTAATGCAGCACGGAATTTATTACCAATTTCTCTCTGCTACAGAAATAGACTTATCTTTGGCCCTGGGATCCAATCGAGTATACTGGATAAAGGGAGTTAAATAGAACTGGGTTCAAATCCTCACTCTATGATTACTAGTTATATACTGTCTTGAAAGCTGTCCAGCCTCTCTGGGCCTCAGTTAACCACGAAAACAATATGGTACCCATCTTATAGGCTTATTATAAACATTACACAAGATAATGTGTAAAACATTTAGCACATAATAAACACTCAATATACTATGACTATAATTGGTAAATCTATTGATACATAAAATAATTAGAAAAATTGAAAATAAAATTAGCCTTTTAATGCTAGAGCTGTCCATCATGACCTCATATATTTTGATTTGGACAATTTCTGTCCTGAAGTACTTCAGAGAGGATACTCTATAAATTTGGTGAAGAAAATTCAAACCCTCTTGGGGCTTTCCATGTTGGAAGGAGCAGGGCTATGAGAGGCTCATGGAGCAGCTTTGATGAAGGAAAAAGTAGAAACCAGCTGGAGATGTTTCCTTCACCAATAGGCTAACCACAGAGCTGTGTGTAAAGCACAGACATATCTCTTCCATTAAGAAGCTACTCACTCTGAGCATTACCTCCAGAGGCATCAAAATCCTTATAGACCTGCCATCTAAAGGAGTTTTAGGGGACTGAAGGGCTTAGGAATAGACAGAGAGAGAGAAATGAAGCAGTAGATGAGTTGTTTCTCTCTCAATGTATTTTTCCCACAACCACTGTGATTTTTCATCCCACCTGAACACATTTTTGTAATGTGAAGAAGTTGCTGGGTACGTGTGTCTGGGCAGGCACAAGTTTCCAAACACTGTGCTTTCAAACACTGACTGGGCTTGCCAGAGTTGGGCAAGGTGGCCTCACCTGATCTGAGGATTATTGTCAGGCAGTAAGATTTTTAAAAAAATAAATCCCAATTTTTTTAACATGCAGGAAAACACCTGACTTCTCTTTTTTATTTTTTCGAAGAATTTTTATATCTAGTATTTTTTTTCTTCTTCAGTGAAAGAACAATCAATGCCTAGATATCTATCTATGAGCCCCAACTGTAATGACTCCCAGAAGCTCCGAGTTTATACCTCTGGTGACCCCATGATTTACACCAACTCTCCCACTCCTGGTATTCCTTTGGCATTCAGTGCTGCCTTATTGAGACGGGAGTACTAACAGACACTTCACTTACTTGGAGGTTTTTAGGCCATTTAATTAGTCACCCATCTCTAGATATTCAGAGGGCTGTGTGTATGTTTTCTCCTTGGTCACATCGGCTGGTGTTGGGTTTGTTGGGTTTTTTTCCATTTGCACAAGGTCACTTTCAGAGCTCTTCCTCCCTTAGGAGAGGTTGCACATTCGTCACTTACTCTGCCTCCCATTTCCTCCAGTTGGGATCACACAGCCCTTCCTGAGGTATTACCATTTTTCCATTTCTTCTTTGCTCCCTCCTTTCTTTTAATAACTCTGGGAGACAGGGAGGCACCTTGTAAAGTTAATTTCCTCTGAAGCTTTCAAAGCAAAGGCATCTCCCAGCCCAGACACCACCACCCTTCTCCACCCCTTAGCGACGACACACAGCCCTCCTCGCAGCCTTAGTCACTCTGGGCTGTGCCCGCCACCCAGGACTCACCAGGCCCCAGCTCCATCTGAGGGGCATAGTGAATCGCTCTGTCCAGTGGCTCTTTGTTTGGTCTGGGGGCAGGGACCCTAGATGAGAAGAATCTCTTCATTTATCTGTTTGGTCCCTTCCCCCCCTTTTCACTTTCTAACTGTGCTCCCCCTTTCTCCTCACTGCTTTCTGCTTCTCTTTGGTACTTTCAGAACTTAGGGGCTGGCCGACTGCCTGTACCAGGGATGGCATTTCCTCTTCAAAGGCCTGTGGCTGCAGCCACCCAGCTCTACCAAGCACACAAACCTTTGGAATTGCTGTGGCTTTGCTGCCTGCCTACTTGGAAAGCAAAGGTAGTTTTTTTAAACACCCCTTAGGTTTCTTGGGGCGAAGCTTTTCTCAATCCTATTTTATTTATGCGAACATGATCTGTGGCTTTTGAATGTTTGCTTTTGAATGTTTGTGTTAACCGACTAAGCTGAAAGCGTTTCCTCTTACCGGAGAGAGGGCTCTGCACAGCTGGGGGCCAGGCTGCTCAGCTCAGGCAAAAGCTGTCCCAAGAGGAACAAGTCGCCAGCCAAGGAAGTCTGGAGGCTCAGAGAGGAATTCATTGAGGCCCTCATGGGCAGCGGCGGTCAGAGCTAGGATCATAGACTGGGCCATGAAGCTCAACAATTCCTTTGATTAATAAGAAGGGCTGGACTGGAGACACCTAGAGTTTTGCAAATATGTTTTTTAAATTGTGCATATATTTACCAGAACTCTGTGGTTTTCAACAGCGTGGGTGCCTGATCTTTTGCCCCATATTCCCAGCCTTCTAAAGCACTCCTAGGAGTATTAAGAACTCCAAAATTTGACTGATCCTTGAGTCATTTGTCCATAGGCGGTGACCTGCCATCTGAAAGTGTGGCAGAGTTCTAGATCAGCCTATTAATGTTTCTGGTGTATTTCTTCCCCCCCCCCCCCCCGCTCCCCCATCTACTTTCTTCCTGGTACCTAAGGGCACTTCAGATGGAAAGAGAAGCTAAGCCTCAAAAGATCCACTAAATGTGCGGTCTTTCCATATCCAGTGACTGGATAACCCAGCCCTGGGGTAAGGAAGAGAGGCAGGAAATGGGCAAGTGGGGACAGAGAGGACTGTGAAGGGACTGAGGTCCTCAAATCTGCTATCAGAACCAAGGAACAGAGTGGGAGGGGCTCGGTCAGGGATGGGTGGTCCTTAAGGATGAGCCCCACCACATAGACTGTGCAGTTCTGGGTCCAATGGCCCTGGAGACCTGTAAGCCCTTGAACAAAAGGTAGGGGGCTTAGTGGACAATTTGCATGAGGATATGGTCATGATGAGGAACATCTCTCCCTCCAAACAAGATGGAACTGAACAGAGCTAGTTGGGAAGCTTTCTAAGAGTTGGGCCAAAAGATGAATTCATCAGGAGGAATATTGCCAAAGTTCTTCTCCTTCTTAAATGGAGGGACTGGTTGTTGTTGAAGACTATAGAAAACTCCAGTAGAGGAAAAGAATTGATGTGGGGCTCCATAGAATTCAGAAGTTACAGTTTTTGAGGCAGAATATCCCAGGGTTCCTTCATTTAAAATATGTAATATCAATGTAGCTATCCTTCTCTGTTCAATCTGTACTCTCTCTTTGGGGAATGTCTTCTAACTCCATAACTTTGTGGCCACTGATAACTCCACATTCTGAATCTCTCTCCTGAGCTTCTGACTCAGACACCCTACTGCATACTTGACCTGAGAACTGTACATGTGCTCAGTGTGACCCAAAGCTAAATCATCCTTTTCTCTACTTGCCCTCTACCCAGGTACTCCTGGGTTCCCATTGTAGTCACCATGCACTTAGTCACTCATGCCAGAAATGTTGGAGTTATCCTTGTCTCTTTCCTTGCCTATACAGCCACCATTCCCCCTGCCCCTTCCCATTTATTCTACATCCAAAGTCTCTCTTTATTCTGTCTACATCTCTCTCTTTGACCACCAAACTTGCTCAGGCTGCCATCTTTTCTCATCTAGCCACCACACCGGTCCTCTGAGTGATCTCCTGGCCTGGTTTATATCCCCTTGCAGTCCATTCTTTACATACCAGTTTGCATAATATGTCTAAAATATAATCTGATCATGTTTCTTGCCTGCCCCAAACCTTTGAATAGCTTTCTATTGCTTTTCAGGTAAGGTGCAAAGTCCAAACTCCAGCTCTGTTTACTCCTTCCAGCCTCATCTGCCACTGGGGCAGAGACCTTGTCTTTCCACCTCTCTGCTGTTCCCTCAGCACCTAGAACAATGTCCAGCACAGGGTTGCCCTCTATGAATAGTGGTTGCATGGAGTAATAAATGAATAAATGAATACACAGGATTTCTATGCATCTGAGGATAACTATGGAAAAATGGAGACTAAGTGAAAGTCAATATGAAAACTTCTCAGGGTAGTTCTTATTCTAAAACTTAAATGTTTTGGTCCCAGGGCTTTCAGAGTGGAACATGCTTGAGCAAGCATAGCACAAAATGTAAAGAATGGGGTGAACTCCATTATTCTGCCCCATAGGCTCTCACTCTGGATGTGGGCAGCATGCTACCTGTCAGGCTGTCTGTGGTGACTATGGAAAGTGACAGGTTTACAAGGTGAAGAGAAGGAAAGGTAATGGTAAATTTAGTGTGGGGGATAATTTTGTTTCCTTTGTTTATTTTTGGATGACTAGCATCCACTTCACTTCCTAACAATATCCTAGTTTCCTTTTGAAGGAGGATCTCTTTCCTGTTGGATTAAGTCTTTTAGGACTGTAATTAAAAGCCTGACTTCCCTTGATGCCCAAGTGAGGCCAATCAAGTGCTTTCTCCCTAGAATTAGACTCCTGAGCAGAGAGACCAAGAAACTTAAAACATTTGCTGTATGGAAGTGGCCTACCAGCCACACCATCCCTGCTGTGAGACTGCCATGGTGATTCCTGGTGCCCAGTCATCAATTAGTTAGCCCAATAGTGGGATTCCAATGATCTTCTAATAAATTTCTTTTTCTATAATTGGGTCAGAGTTCTTTCTGTTACTTACAACTCTTCATGTGATAAAGCTGGTACAAGAAAAATTATCAGAATATAGTTCTGACATCTTTCAATTGTTTTGGTCAAAAGCTATTATAAGAATCCCAGAATAAACATCAGATGCAATTTGCCCTTGGGAGTACAATTATGACTGATTTTCGTAACATAGAAATGTGTAATTCAAACATGGATCTTCTCAGAGATCAGTAGCTCAATTATCACTGTTGGGACTAGATCTAAAAGAAATAAATCAAGATCTAAAAGAAATAAATCTAGATCTAAAAGAAATAAATCAAAACACTTTCAGCTCTTTCATTGTAGCCATAGTAAAAGACAAGACTGAAAATGAGGATCAGTTTTACTACTGATCAGGTAACTATAATTTAAAATGAGTACTATGCTCTTGCCAATTAGTTCTGCCAAAATTAAAAAGACTGACAGTACCCATTGTTGGTAGGAATGTGAACAAAGGACACTCTTTCATAGTTGGTAGAAGAGTAATTGGTCAATCTTTCTGGAAGGCAATTTGGCAGTGCCTATCAAAATTCAACACATGAATACTCTTTGACCCAGCATTTCTATTGTTAGAAATAAATAAGAGCAAAAGGACACAGGTATAGGAATGTCCAATGCAGTATTAATTTATACTATCAAAATATTAGAAATAATGCAAATGTCTTTTAATAGGCTGAATACATTAAGATATATTTTACTACAATTTCATCATTCACTCTGCAGTATTAAAAAGAATGTGGTTCACATGTATGTAATACAAGTAGAATTAGGGAGAAGGCCCGGAGAAGCTCTGCCTTCTGGGGTAGCGTTGCTTGGGCCGGTGGTAGATTGCAGGCTGCTGGTGTCTCGGCGGAGGAGAACGGCGAGTGGGTTCGGCATTTCTCGTCGGGATCCCTACAACGATGAGCGCTGCCAGAGAGTCTCACCCCCATGGGGTGAAGCGTTCAGCCTCCCCAGACGACGATCTTGGATCTAGCAATCGGGAGGCGGCAGACTTGGGTAATGAAGAGAGAAAACAAAAATTCTTGAGACTGATGGGTGCAGGAAAGAAAGAACATACTGGTCGTCTTGTTATAGGAGATCACAAATCAACATCGCACTTCCGAACAGGGGAAGAAGACAAGAAAATTAATGAAGAACTGGAGTCTCAATATCAGCAAAGTATGGACAGTAAATTATTAGGAAGATATCGGCGACATTGTGGACTTGGCCTCAGTGAGGTAGAAGATCATGATGGAGAAGGTGATGTGGCTGGAGATGATGATGATGACGATGATTCACCTGATCCTGAAAGTCCAGATGACTCTGAAAGTGATTCAGAGTCAGAGAAAGAAGAATCTGCTGAAGAACTCCAAGCTACTGAGCACCCTGATGAGGTGGAGGATCCCAAAAACAAAAAAGATGCAAAAAGCAACTATAAAATGATGTTTGTTAAATCCAGTGGTTCATAACTCCCAAACACTCAGTCTTTGTATTAAAAGCAAGCCTTATTGTTATAATGCACAGTGGAGGACAGCTTATAGAGCACAGACCTTTGTATTATAATTTTTAAAAAGGCCCTTTTAAATAATTACAAAGAGTGTTTGCTTTCAAATGCCATTGGTTACACTTTTATGGACATGACTATAACCTTTTTGTAAAGAGTAAGAGTTGTATAAAATAAGAAATCAATACAGTACTCAACTTCCTTTCATATTAGCATCATCAACCCTCTAATCTCACCTTTTTACCTCTTCGGATGCAGTTATGGGGGAGACCCTTCTTTTTGTTTGTGGTAGCTATTTTATCATTTTTGTTCCTTCATATTTTTCTCTTATAAAAATTTGATACTGTGATATGTTCATTAGAAATACTCTTTAATTATCCTTTGTTATAGTAGAACTATTCATCATGGATATTTCTGCTGCCAATCACAATTAATGTTAGCAAAAGATTAGATAGTTTCATCTTACTCAGCTCTTCTCTTTGGACCAAAGCAACATGAGAGCAAGTACTTTCACACCTATTAGGATGGAGTAACAACTGTCATGCATTTGGAATGTTATGATCCCAAGCAGTCTTTATATAATTTGAATTACATTTTGTTAGGTTTTTGGTAAAAATTTGGCCAGTTTTTACAGAAGAAGTTAATTCTGTAGTCATTTAGTCCTATCTATTTAAAAATATGTAAAACTGGTTTTTTTTTTTAGATAATATGTGACCAAAGTTAGTTTTGTCCCGAAAGTCTAAATAAAGAGAAAGCAATTTCCCATAAAAAAAAGTAGAATTAGATGCATTAGTTGATAATAATGTGAGAAGAAAAATTCTTTTTTAAAAAACAAAGCTATACACAGACTTTCTATGGTGTATATATATATGTAAACATGTCTGAATGTGCAAAGAAAAGATCCAAAAGGATTCATACTGAACAGTTATCTGTGATGACCCTTGAGAAACGGAGGAAGAACAATTGAATGCAGGAAGAAAAGATAAGAGGGGAAGACTGATTTTATATTTTGGTATTATTTTGGATTTTTATTGCCTTTGTATTACTTTTGTTGTTTAAAAGTTTTTATTTATTTTGTCATTTTAGAAAAACAAGAAGTAATGAAAACTACTGAAATGTAAATAAACAATTAAAAAGCAGGCAAAGTAACCATTCCAGAGATCTGAAGTGGGTTTTAGGCCACTTATCCACAAGGGTCTGGCTACTCCCAGTGGGTAGGAGCTGAGGGACCAGCCATGCCCAGGACACAGCAGAGTTTCTGTAAGAGGCAGCCACCCAGGCAGGCCAAAGGAGCGTCCTGGAAGCCTTCTCTGGCTGGCATGGAAGTCAACCCCTGTAGGAGTTAGAATTGCACATTGGATTGTTTTTATTGGCTCTGCCCATCTTACCTTGAATACCTCCTCCTTTTGTCCATGAACTTTTAATTTGCCATCCTGTCACGGCTGAATCAAGATTCCTCTCTGTCTAATGAACTTAATGATTCTGACGTGGGTGTCTACAGACAGTAATTAGAACCTCTTTGGTTCATTGAAATGCCATTAATACCACCAGGTGCTTGCTTTTCATGCTGCCTTGTTTGGACAGAGAGTTTATTTACTTATTTGTTTTCTACTTCATTATAAAACACATGGTATGTCAAACACAGTATTTTTTAAAATTGAGAAAATGGGGATAAAAAAATAAGGGTTTAGAAATAAGGTTAAGCCAATAGTGAGGTTAGCACACAAGCTACATGCCACCTAAAGTTTTACATACTTACTGAGTCAAGGCAAAGCCACAAATTTGGTTCTGAGTTTTCTAGTGGCCAATGCCAGGTGGAGATGATCAGCACAGGATTAAAGTGACAGTCTTGGTTTTCTTGAGCAATGAAAGGAGAGAAATTCTTCAGTGGGTATGAATATAGATATAGCTGAGAAGAAAACTGTCCTACTATAATCGAATGCGTTTGATAGCTGAATCCTGACTAACGTCAGATGTCAGACAATTTACCAGTGCTTTTCAAAGGCAGCAGTTTCCTTATTTAATACAAACTACCTTGAGTTACCTGGTTCCCTGTGAATTGTCCCTTTTCTTCAGAGGGATGCTTGTTCCTTCTCTCAGAGCCCTAAGCCTGGGGAAGAATGCTACTTTGTTCGAGTTATTTTTTGATTCTTTTGTAACTTCCTAAAGCTCCTGTCATGTGGTTCCAAGTTTAACCATAGTCATTTTGGGCATGATTTTGTTTCCACAATGATGTATGTCAGCGACCACAGAGTGAGCTTCTCGTATTTTTGTATCAATCTGATACCCTTCGTTTATTTTTTCCTCAGGTTTCACTTTCGCTTATGTAATGGGCTATGGCATTTTTCGGTCATTACCTCATGCTGGGATCTCCTTTTTCATTGTACCTCCTGATGCGTCATATTCTTGACTCCACTCCTTGGATCTCTTGGATACAATGCTCTCAGCTGGTGGGCGGGAGTGGGTGGGAGCCAGATTACATGATGACTTCTCCACCCTTCCCACACAAGAGCTGCCTGGGTTTGTCACCGAGTCATTTTCTGTACTCAGTCTTTTGGCATCCCTCAGAAAGCACTTTGGCTTAAAACCACAGCAGCTACCAAGAGCCTCAGGGGTGGACAGGCCTGGAAGAACCCAGGCACCACTTCTGGGTTGGGCAGGGAGCCAGACAGAGTCTCCTAAACCTCAGAAGCTACACTGACCCTTTTCCCTCAGAGTTGGTACCTGGAAGTGGTCGGGGGTCCTATGTGCACCCCTGTGCAAGCGTATACTACAGGTAGATCTTGAAGGAAACACAGGCCTCATAATATGAGCATTCCTTGGCTTGGGGCTCATTTTCTTCTGATTCTTATATACAGCTGTCTATTTGGGCTTCTAATAAGTATCTCAACATGTCCAGAACAGAACTGTTTCATGTTCCAACCCACCCCCAAGTGTTATTCTTCTATTCTTCTCCATCTTGGAAAATGTCACCACTATTTACCTAGTTGCTCAATCCAAAAAACTAGGAATCATATTTGATCCCTTCTTCCTTTTCTTCACCTTTCATTTCTCCCTCCAATACACTGTTCCTACTTCCCAAATATATCTAAATCCATCCACTTCTCTCCATACCCATGGCTATCACCCTAGTCCAAGCTGCTGTTGTCCCTTGTGTGGACAACTGAAATCACTAACAAGTCTCCTTGCTTTCATTCTTGCCCCCACTAGACTCCATTGCCACAGAGTAGCCAGGGCACATCACTCCTGTGCCTAAAACCTTCCAATGATTTCCTGCTGCTCTCAGAAAACAATCCCATTGCTCTTGCCCAGCTCTCAGACCACATCTCATACCATTCTCCATGTAGTTCACTAAGCCTCAGACCCACTGGCCTCTTTTCTCTTCCTCAAAAATGCCAAGTGATTTCTCACTCAGGGCCTTTGTACTTGCTGTTTCATCACTTATTAATAGAATGCTTTCGCTTGATTTCTTATCATTGAGGTCTCACTTCTTCAGTGAAATCCTATTCCCAATACTGCTATTAAGTAGCCCTTTTATTTCCTTCATAGCACTTCTTATAACCCAAAAGTATCTCAAATTTTAATTTGTTCACTTGTTTGTTATTTGTCATCTTCATCCAGAACACAAGCTCAATGAAGACAAGACAATGAAGAACTTCGTCTGCTTTGTTTACCACTGTATTTCTGGTGAATATTTTTTTAAAATAAATAAATGTATGAAGTAAAGCACAAGAAAATACTAGAGCACTTGTATCAATCCAACTTAACAAACACTTATTGGGCATGTATTATGTACCAGGAACTTGTTAGATGCTTTAGATTCAAAGATTAAACTAGTCCTGCTTCTTGTCCTTAATTCTGGAAAACTGTTAGCCATTTTTTCTAAATACTGTCTATCTCACATTCTTTTTCTTCCTGACCCCTGTAACATCTCATGTTTCTCATTTATTTGTCCCTCCCCCCATACCTTTTTGCTTTATCCTGAGTAATCTCTTCAAATTTGTTTTCCAGTTCCCTAATTCTCTCTTTACCTGTATCTACTCTACTTTTACTCATTCACTGTGTTTCTAACTTTAATTATTACATATATTTTTATTTCTAGAAGTACTATTTGGTTCTTTCTTAATTCTGCCTGGTCATTTTAGATGTTATTTATTCTTTCTTATGCTTTTGATTGTTTTTATTTCTTTAAACAATTTATATATGATAACTGTTATATAAGATCCAATTCTGTTCATTGTGGTTTCTGCTGGCTCTCACTCATGGCAGCTTGCTTTCTAGGATGGTTTGTAATTTTAGATTGTGATCTCATGTTCAGTGGGGCTTTCTCTGTTAAACTCCTAAGAGGCTTGGGTAGCTATCTCTCCAGAGAAGATCTGCTTCTGCCAGGTACCCTGGGATGCTGTCAACCTGGGACCAGTTTAAGCTAATTTTTCAGCTGAAGTTTCCCCAATCATGCAGCTAGTATAGATTCAACCTCTAAATCTGTGTGAGGGGAGGTCTGTGATTTTAACACCTGATGAGCCCAGACTAAGACAGACAATATTTCCTTGTTTTTATTCATTGCAGATAGGCAGGGTTTTTTCCCCCTAGTCTACCATTTTACTGAGTACATATCCCTTTGCAAGTCTCACTTTTATGCAGGGGTCTCAGTTCTAATTCTCTCTTTTGAGCCTTGTCTCCTATTCTCCATAATACCCTTAAAACCAAGCCTCAAAGTTAATGAGATAGACAGACTTCTGCTTCAGTGATAGCTTTAGTGGGAGTTTACCACTCTGGATTCTAGTCCATGTGAGTGTGTGTGTGTGTGTGTGTGTGTGTCCCCATGTGGATTTCTCTAATTTACATGAGAGTTGGCTATGCATTTGAAAGTATATTTTTATCTATAATATCCAAGTATTTTGTCTGCTTTATAGCTAGAACCACAATACTTCCTACCTTGTATGAGCATGTGATTTCATTCTGGGAGACAGTCATCCAACCGTCAACATTTATTGAATATTTTTTTCTGTGCCAGACACTAATAACTAGGTACACATAAGAATGTAATAGGAGCTATGCCCACTGTGATGTAAGAATACAGAGGTAAAAGAGATCAATTCTGATGAGAGATCTGGGAAGGCTTTGCAGATAAAAAGCACTGGAGCTGGATAATAATAATATCTAACTTTTGTCCAGTGCTTACTCTGGACAAGCCATTGTGGCAAGTACTTCAATGTATGGTTGCCTTATCCCTACAACAAAGCATAAAATCAGTATTATTCTTATTGTCCCAATTTTACAACTGAGACACAGAAAATGTGAGTAATCTGCCCAAAGTTATACAAAAAGTAATTAGCAGTGCTTGGATACAATGCAGTTGGAGCCCTGGTCCAAGGCTTTGTAGCTATTATCCTGTATTGTGCTTGAACAGACAGGGATTGAGGGAGGGCATTCTCTCCATACATTGAAGAAAACATTGACTACCTCCTAGGTGGTTGCGAGGATTATTGTGAGATACCGTAAGGAAAAGCAGATAGCACAGTGCATACCACTTGATAAATGCCTATTTTCTTCCCTCTTTAACTTTGTACCACTAACTTGTCCATAAATTCCTTTAGGGATGGAGCCATGGTCCCATGAACACATGCCTCACCCCCACAGAACCTAGTATTGATTAGTGATTGATCCCTTAACTGATTCGTTGATTAAATTAATGTTACTTAGATAGTCACTTTGGTACTTGGGTTTATATTGCAGTATATCTCTCAAAGCACCTTTACATCTATTGGTTCAATTTATTAGCACATCAATCCTTAGAGGGAGATAGGGCAGATATCTAGCTTTAGTGATAAATATGAATTCTACTGAGGTAGGAATGGATCAGTGCTGGGAAATGGGTGAGTATCAACTATGTGCAACAGGTTGAGAAAGAACCAGAGAAGACTCCAATTGTGGAGCTCTGGGAAGCCTCAGAAAGGAAGTGGTGGCAGAAGACCAAACTTGTGTTGCTGATGGATCTCTTTTGTTCCAACCTTGTCATCAGTCATCTGAAAGAACTTGGATAAGGTATTCAGTTTCTCTGAGTCTTAGTGCCTCATCATTCAGCCAGCACTCAGTGCTTGGATGCTGGTTTTCCCTAATGTGATGTCCATCACACTGTAGCATCAGTGTTCCACATTAGATTGTGAGCTCCTTGAGAGCAGATATTTCTCATTGACTTGTTATAACTCCAACATTTAGCACATACTTGACTTATAGAAGGTGCTCAGTATCTATTGAATAAATGATGAATGAATTATCTGGATAAAAAGAGGAAAGAAGAGAAGAGAAACAAGGTCAATGTCATAGATTCAGATCAAACTTACCAAGAAAGGAAGCAAGCAGGAAGTGAGGAGTCTGAGCCAGAGAGATGGCCCTGTCCATAATGGGTCATTCAGTGAGCTGGGTATGGTCATGTCTGATTATGAAGCACTTTAAGAGTCAGGGGCTTCCCCAGTGACTTTAATCACAGCCTGTCCTTTGCATTTGTTTAGCCCAACTTTATTTTAAGAGATAGCTCAGAAGTAAACTTTAGCTCTGGCTTTGCCCAAAGGGCCACAAATTCCAGATAATTGAGAGAGCTGGATTAGTGGAGTATGTGTCAGTGAGGTTTTACATCCATGAGGGGTTGCATAACATTTTGTGAACATGGCCCTAATCAGCTTTCATCTGCAAAATAAGCCTCCATTCTTTTGGGATTCCTTTCCTCTCACTCTTCAAGGACCTTGTTCAAAGGCCAGCATCTATATGCTTTGAACAGCTTTGTTCATCTCTGGGCTCACCCCAGGGGGTGGCTTACCTTTTCTCCTTTCATAACTTCCCTTTCCTTCTCCCTTGCCCAGGGTCTATTTCAGCAGACTTTCCACAGACTGCTAGCCACGGGCTGCTGGAATACAGTCCTTTCTTCTGTCTGGAACATAACAATATGGGGTCAGATTTGGCCCAAGGAAGAGTGTGATTAGGTCAGCAAATCAACCAAAACTTATAGAAACAAGATGTGCTTACTCACCATTACAAAGGGATGTTGTGGTTCATTCCACTCTGTCAGATAATTTAGATTAAAACTTTCAGATCCTGGATGCAGGTAGAATATTTGAGACCAACAGGAAGGAGATCTAAATGCACATCCCAGGGGGAAGCCAGCTACCAGCTGTAGCTCATCTCACTTCTGAAGTGTCACCTCACCCAACTATGAAAATGACCTAATTGTGTACAGACAACAGCAATTGTACAGGGAAAATAATACAGTAATGCAAATATTCAAACCTAAATTGGAAAAGCAAAGCAAGAAGGAGCCAGAAAACATTAGATCATTCGAATTGCAACCTGGCCAAGGCAGCATCTGGGCGTGCATCCTCTGTCCAGCTTTTGTTCACATACCATCTCTAATGCCTCTTTGCGTTTATAGAATAATGGCTCAGTATTTGCACAAAACCCTTTGTGTGGCTGCATCCTAAGCAACAAGGTTTCTCACAGTGTCCCTTCAGAAGTGGCAGGGACTTCCCCAGTGGAATGTTTTAATAGGCTTGTGGGTCAAAAAGGGCCCTTCTCTCTCTGACGGGATGGGTGGAGGAGTGATGTACCTTTG
The DNA here is from genome assembly GCF_020740605.2 of Lemur catta. Taxonomy (NCBI): domain Eukaryota; kingdom Metazoa; phylum Chordata; class Mammalia; order Primates; family Lemuridae; genus Lemur; species Lemur catta. The sequence continues at coordinate 59,187,934 of NC_059130.1, forward strand.
GCTTGGGTATGAATTTTAATTGTGTGACCAGGGTAGGTCGTGCTTATTTTCCTTCCTTACTGGGTCATTTCCACTTTAGTTCTGAAAACTAAAAACAATTGATTAAGCAGAGAGCCTTCCTGACTGAAACTCAGTTCCTCTCTTTGGATTTGGACAAGGAGGAGGGAGATGTTTCCATGCCTCTCCCACTCCATGTTCTAAAGAGGGTTTGAGTCTGCAGAGGGAGCCTGAGGAATAATGCGATTCCTCCCGGCACAACCTTACTTCTATTTCTCCACTGGGCAGCCCCCAGCCCCTTCCCTGGGGAAATAACTCCTGGACAGGTTCTGGGGTCAGAAGCCCTGAGTGGAGCCCTGGTTCTGCCACTGCTCTTAAGGCTTTGGATCGCTCACGCAGTAGGCAAGAATAACACTATTTGCCTCCTGGATTTGTGAGGAGACAGTGTTATAAAGAGCTCCTCAGAGCACCTGGCACCTAGTGAATATTCCGGAAATGGTAGGTTTTCTTGTTATCACCAAGCGGTGGTAACTGTCCTTCAACCTCCTCCCCACCATCTCAGAAGACCATTGGCTAGCTCAGCCCAAGTTCGATGAGAAAGCACGTTTTGCTGGGTTCGTGACTGGGAAACACAGAGAATGACATTTACCAGGTGAAATTCCTCCTCCCCTGTGGCCAGTGAGCGCAGGGCCTTGGGCTACATGATAGGGAGCAAATCCCTGCGCAATCCCAATCGCCTGGTCGCTTTTGAATTTCTTCATTTCAGTGCGTCTCCATCTGTCAGGACATATGAAGCCTTAAAAAGCTGGGGCTCTGGGGAGGAGGGAGAAAGACAGGGAGCAACCAGGGACCGGAGACAGACCAAGGAGCCTTTTCCGCATCACCCGGGGCAGCAGGTACCTCCAAAGCCAGCCCTTCCCCAGGAGCTGCACTCAGGGACTGTTGCGGGAAGGAGCATGACAAGGGCTCAGGTTAAGTGATCCCAGGCACAGATAAGTTCCACAGGGCCCTAGGAGCGAGAAGCCAGGAGAAGTAGAGTGAAATAAAATTTTTGAAAGTCTTGGATTCAAATCCCCTCACTTGCCCGTAGCTCATCTGCTTAGGCCAGGTGCTAACTAACCTTCCTGACGCTGGAGGTTTTCGTCTGTACGTGTTTGACAGCAACTGGGAGGGTGGCGGGAGGGCCGCGGGAGCGGGGGGCGCCAGGGCGTGCAGGGGAAGGGCGACGACGGTAGGGCTGGGACCTCCCCGCGTCCCCTCGCAGGAGCGGCCTGGCCAAGAGGGCCCCCACCGCCACGCAGTCACACAGCCGCACAGGGTCGACTGGGTCGCGCCCGGCCTCCCGCGGGGACCTGACCTGGCTTCGTCGCGGGAGCCGCTCTCAGGTTCCACAAGGCCGCCCCGAGGTCTCCGCGTGCGTCAAGCGCTGGCAGCCAGAGCTCCTGGGCTGGGGCTGGCGCTGGCGAGTCGGGCAGTGGCCATTGTCTCGCCGGAGGCCCGCGCAAGCTGGAGGCTCATCGGTCACCGAATTGGCGCTCTGCTTAGTCACAAGGGTTTCAACCCAGTTTTGATGTTCTAAAACCATTGCCTTGCAAAAAAGAAGGAAAGAAAGGAAAAGTACCCAAGTTTATGTCTGTTATTTGTTGCCGTGGGATTTGGTTCAACTGCATACATATGCAATTCCTTTTTATTTAAAACAAACAACAACAACAACAAAACAAAAACCCTTTCAAGTTGTGTACTGCAGTGAACAAAGATTACACCATGTTTGTGTTGCAGTGTTGCCATGGAAGTGCATATGGTTTTATTTGGTGGAAATTTGCAGAGAAATCTAAGGAAGTCATATGTATGCATGACGAACATGAAGTTTCAGAAAACAGGTGCCTCCAAACAAATATTGGAATCAAGAGGGCTCTTGACAAGAACAAAATCTGGAACATGGGTACATGTGTGCCACTCAGCCTGGCTGGAGGTGCCTGGGCCCTAACAAAGGAGGCAAGGGTGTTAGAGTCAAAGAGTAGTGGGTTTAATCCAGTTCTGCCACTTACTTGCCATGTGGCCTTGGGCAACTTTCTGGGCCATGGCTGCCCTTTGCTTTCCTAACCAGAACCCCTACTGTGCTTCACTATTGTCAAGATAGAAACAAGATGGCAGGTCTTGAGCACTGCACACAGTAAGTGCTCAATAAAGGGTAGCCATCATTCTGGAGTGGTAGCAGCAGTCCCAATTACGCACCAAGAATTTGGGCTCATTCATCAAGTGGTCTAAAAATGTTCATAAATGTGCTCTGGCCTGACCAGAGGACAGTGCTCTGTGGAGATTGTGCTGTAGTTTGGGCTTTGAGGCTTGAAGCACTTTGGGGAAACCAAGAGTTCATTGCCGGCCATACTTGGTTTTGTGAACAGTTGTCATCAGAATAGAAGATCACAGAATAGACTCTCAGTTGTCCTCCCACCTTGGGGAGGGCAAAAGAGCCATCCCTAAATTGCTCACACCTGTTACTCACTCTGAATAAACGCTCTTGGAGGACTGGATAGTTAGTATATTTGTAACATTTTAAAATCTTCATTTTCAAGTTAATTCATTTAGATTGAAATCTGTCAGGGAAGTATTCGCACACATATTTGTATAACTTGCATTCTGAAAGATCCATAGACCTGTTGGAATATTGTCTGAGCCTCCCTCCCAATACACACTTTACAGGTTGACCAAACACACTTTGAGAGCTTGTGCTAACCTTAATCAAGTTACTGAATCTATCTGGACCTCCATTTTCAGATCTAGAAAATGAAGATGCTGGACTAGGTGACTTCTGAGGTCCTCCTAGACCTAACTGGTTATGACTGTATGTCATTTTTCTGTCTTGAATAGAACACAGGAAGTCACTTTCAGTATCACAGCCTGTCAATGTTCTAACCTCCATTCAGAAACAATGAGGAAAACAGCCTGCATCCTCCCTCAACCTGGCCTTCTGGTTTCTCTTAGCCCTTTGAAGGGGCCTCAGAAATAAGTATCTAAAATATACCAGCTTGCCCATGCTTTTCCTGGGCATGCCCTTCTTCCTTGCCCCAACCTGGAAACTCCACAGTTGGGCCAGCTGTTCCTCACCTGCAAGGGAGTATGCAGTGCTCGCTGAATGGACTTCTGTCTTGGCTTCTGCTTCCTCACCACGTTCTTTGTGACTCAGGTAACTCTCTAAAAACTCATCAACAGTGAGAAGGCAGGGAGAGGGGAATTTTGCTTTAAAACTACAAGCCACATAACTTTGTTATCATTCTTTGTATACTGCAATTGAAGTTTTGTTTTGTTTTGTTTTGTGGCAAAATGGTCAAGGTGTATGTTTAGATGGAAAATATGCTGTGTTACATATATATATATATATATATATATATATATATATATACACATATATATATGTAATAAAACCACTAAGTCCTAAACTTAAAAAAAGGTCTACCATAAATGGCTAATGGTACCAGTCATCTCGTTAGTGCAATGGACATTGCCTCTCACATTTAGGACATTAGCTGGCAAATGGTAGTAACTATGTGTCTTATAATGGGATTACTAATGACTTTCAGAGTCCGTAACTTTTCCCCTATTATCTTGATCTTGGGTGACACCTTGGCAGAGGAGTGGAAATGGAAGTCAACTCAACATGGGTCTTCTCTCAGCTCTGCCGTTAACCAGCTGTGTGACTTTGAACAACACTTTCTGGGCCTAGGTTTTCTCATCTGAAAAGCAAAGGACTCAGCCTTGGGCCATCGCTAAGATGCCTTCTGCACCAGCAGTCAAGGGTTCTGTCATCCTCTAGCCTGGAGAGGTTATCTGCTGCCAGCTACTGTTGACTCTTGGAACTTCTATTCACAAGAGGCTGATTCTCAGACCCTACCAGCTCTAAAAATGTTCAGTCTTTGCACTCTATACTGTTCTTTTAGGAATTAAGACTGAAACTTTTTGCTCAGGCTTGGGTTCAAAACCCCAGAGTCAGAAAGAACTTCCTCCCATTTAAAGAATAATTCAAGAACCCTAGCCCGTCCCAGGGTAGGCAGGTCATAATTCCTGTGTGTTTGCTCTGTCACCTGATGTTTGCTTATCTTCTGTTCAATCATTCAGGGCTAACATTCCATTTCTTTGCCCTCTTCAGATTCCTGCCAGGTGAGCTTGTGTGCCCCTAGGAAAGCCTTCTCTACGGGCATTTCTCATCTCTGTTCTCTTTTTGGAGGAGTTTCCAGAAAGGAATGTGATATGATTACATGCAACACAGCTGAACAGTGTGGTAGTTGGTTATCCGGGAGTAGCCTCCACAGTGCCTGGGCGAGAGAAACAACAGCCTCTGGTAACACGGAGTGAGAGTTGGCTCTGGCCGTGGCAGATTCCCTGTCCCTGACTTGCTGTGGGAGTATGTGGTCTCCCCTGCACCCCTTCCTCCTGGCTACAAGGGACATAAAACACCTTCCAATACATACCAGGTTGCAAAGTCACTAAAAAGTAACATGCCTTATACAGTACTCTACTACTCATCAAAAAAACCTGTTATAAAGCATTGAAATGGAAAATTCTTTCTGGACTTGGATAAGGTTTATTTTCAAGTTGCCCCCTAAGCTCTTTACTGTTCTTTTCCTATGCTTTTTCTTTCTATCTTTTCTCTCCTTTCACATCCTAGGTGAAAACCAGGGGATGATTTTTTGGATTATCTTGAGTTTTCTGTAACTTTTTTTGCTACTACAATTACTGACTGAATGTGTGACCAGTCTGAAGGGGTGTCTGGCAGCCACTGTGGTGATTTGCTACAGGTGGGCAGGTAAATAGAGAAGGGGGCTTTGGGGGCCCCTGGGGGGAGGACCTCCAGGAGAAGGCCCATGTGAGGAACAGGAATGCAATGGGCCCAGGCAAGAAGAGCAATATTATCCTGGTGAAACAGTCTGCGGTGCCACAAGACACGTCCTTTGCCTCCCCCTTCTGCTGGACCCAGTGCTGGCAGCATGTGCTGCTTGGGCAAGGCCTTTCTGAAAGGGCAAACCCGAGAACGCAGCTCTGCGTGTTGCCTGCCGAGCCAGGCAGAGCAGTGATAACGGGCCCACCCCAATGTACAGACTGGCTCTGCGGCTCCATCTGGGAATAGAGCTCATATCTGGAAATAGAAGTCCCTGTCTTTGCCAGGGTAGAAATGGGGCGCTGGTTTGAAGGTTTGGAATTTCAAATTCCTAAGTAGGCAACCCAAGTTGGACAGCATGTTCAAATTTGCCCTCTTGGTACTTTGTTCCTGTGTGTTGTGACTCCTTTCCCAAACTAGTATTCTCTCCTGAGTCTAGAGCACAGGAAAGCGAGCAAACAGATGGAATGCATTAGCCACGTCTTTTTTCTGGGGCCCTTTGCCGATATTCGCTAAAGCTGCTTTGCTCTTTACTTGAAAGTAGTTTTGACTCTACTTTAAAGGTAACATTTGCAAAGAGAATGCAAATCAGTGCTTTGTCATGATTCCTCGTGTTCAGGGAATGTAAGAGTTGGGTTTTCAGCTGAGAGGATGAGGCCTGGAAAAGCATGACTAATTGAGCTGTGGCTGCCGAGACACCGGTCAGCAAGGACGGCTGCCGCTCCTTCCCCTGCTCACTCTTGCATAACTTTCTGCACAAACCTCAACACGGGGCTACTGGTTTTCATCATTCAGTGCATCTGGAGGTGAATTTTGGCGACATGTGGTCTCTTTAAGGCATTTACGAAAACATTTATAGAAATTCAAGGGTTGTGAGGGCCGGATTAAGAGAATCTGTGTACGACATGCAAGACCTCAAGCCAGAAGGGATGGGCTCACCCGCAGCAGCAAGGGCCTTGGCTTATCTAAAGATATTGTGAAGCACCAGCTGGAGGTCAATGCCGCGGATGGAGCTCACAGGCGTAATGATCAGTGAAAGGGGCCAGACTCAAGGGTATATGCAGCATGATTCTTTTTATAAATACTATACAAATGGGCAAAACTAATCTAGTCTGTCAAGAGGTGAGGGGAATAGTCCCCCCTTGGGGAGGGGGTGAGTAGTAACTGGAAAGGAGCATGAGAGGGACTTTTAGGGAGCTGGTCATGCTGGCAATGTTCTGTTTCTTGGTCAATGTACTGGTTGTATGGGTGTGTTCAGTTTGTCAAAGTGTAACCACCTGTACACTTACAGTATATGCACTTTCTGCATGTATATTGTAGTTTAATTTACTGAGAGGGCAGTTCTACATACATTGATGGGGAACTATCTCCAAGGTATAGTTAAGTGGGAAATGCAAGAAACAGAACAGTGTGTATAATATGCAATTATTTGTATGAGAAATATATGTGGGTATATAATTGTGTATGCCTAGAACATCTCTGGAAGGATACTAGGAAGAGTGTTTGCCCCTGGGGTGCCTGGAGACAGAATTAGGAGGAGAACTGGCTTTTTTTTTTTTGGGGAGACAAAGTCTCACTCTGTTGCCCAGGCTAGAGTGCCGTAGCATCAGCCTAGCTCAAAGTGACCTCAAACTCCTGGGCTTAAGCGATCCTACTGCCTCAGCCTCCCGAGTAGCTGGGACTACAGGCATGCGCCACCGTGCCCGGCTAATTTTTTCTACATATTTTTAATTGTCTAGCTAATTTATTTATTTATTTATTTATTTCTATTTTTTAGTAGAGATAGGGTCTCGCTCTTGCTCAGGCTGGTCTCGAACTCCTGACATCAAGCAATCCTCCCACCTTGGCCTCCCAGAGTGCTAGGATTACAGGTGTGAGCCACCACTCCTGGCCGAGAACTGGCTTTTGATCTTGTCCTTTTGTACCTTTTGAGTTTTGTATCATGTGCTCAAATATTTAATTCGATAGAATCATTCATTAAAAATTAATTAATAAAGAAGGCATTATACCAAATGAAACAAACCAATGACAAAATGACAAATACTGTATGATTCCACTTATATGAAGGACCTAGAGTGGTCAAATGTATACAGACAGGAAGTAGGATGGTGGTTGCTGGGGGGTGGGGGAGGGGAATGGGGAGTTATTGTTTAATGGGTGCTGAGTTTCAGTTTGGGAAGATGAAAAAGTTCTGCAGATAGATGGTGGTGATGGTTACACAACAATGTGAATGTACCTGATGCCACTGAACTTTACACTTAAAAATGGTTAAAATGGTAAATTTTATGTTATATATATTTTGCCACAGTAAAAAAAATGGTTTTCAGTGGAGAGTGGTACTCAGCAGAGGTGTGAGAAGGAGGGTGTGGAGTAGAGAGAAGGAATTTTACTTTTCACCTCATTCCCTTCTTTACTGTTTGAATTATTTACCATAAGCATATATTTTATTATTAGAAAAAAAGGTCGTTAATAAAAAACTGAGACATTTTACTGATGATGGGTAAGGAATCTAATCACCTTCGTTCTTTCAAGAATCACCTCGTCTCAACTCTCCAGTTACTTTTCATGAAGCAAGGGAGTAATGTCATTTATATCTGCTCATTGGTCTATAAGTAGGACAGATGTCACCTTCTATCTATTCAGTCATGTTTTTCTTTGAGCCAGTACTAGTTTCTTCCAATTCCCTTCAGTGAAGCCCCTGAACCCTCTCTTTCACTAGTGCTCTTTTTACTTTTTTAAAAAGGGCTTTTGAATTCACGTAGGGTTCTTACTTTGTGGTCACTGCAATGACAGACACACACCCAGAAGCAGGGACTCAGCCTTTCCAATTGGAGCAGGACAAGGACAGGGGATGGGACTGAGAGGGGCTGAGGTCAAAGGAATAAATACAGTGCTGTGCCCTCAAATGTATTTGGAGGCTTCATAGGGCTGCATGCTTTACTTCTCTGTGCCTCCCCTGGGGTCCCCAGTGCCTTGTCTAGGTGGAGGAGGAGTGAGGGTTTCCCTGTAGAGTGTTCTGAAAGGCAGAGCAAAGTTCTCCTTGTCCAGATAAAATCCCAGGAGTAGTTAAGACCATTTAGACTCATGCCTTTGATTCGAGGCAACCAATGATGTTTTCTAGGGCAGTTCTAGAAACCAGCTCTGAGACAAAATGCAGTGTGACAGGGGCATGGTCTGGAAGTCTCCTGCCATCTTCAATCTTCTAATGTGAGCTGGAGTCAGAAAAGAGGGAAACAGATCATCTGACCTGCCCCTGGCCTGCCTGCCTGGTGACTCCATTGCCTGCATGGCCGCAGGAGAAATAAGGTGAACAGTACCAACGTGAAACCTTGCGCTGGGCTCCACACATGCCCAGCCCATACTCCACATGTCTCTCCTGCATCCCCTTCTTAATTCCCTGGACGTTTCTATAACTGTTTCCAACCCGGACGAAGTATGTTAGTTGAAACTGAGAGGTTTGTCTGTGGCATCTGGCCAGATGTCACACCGGGTTTCTTCTCTTCTGAGCCTTGGCACTGCCCTTCCCGCCGTGCGTGTCATGTCCTGCGTCCTCCCCGTCTGGACCGCTGCACGCATGGCAGTGTGCGTTTTTCTTTCAGGTTGATCCCACTCTGTCCTATTCCAGGAGGATTTCCTCTCTCCCTCATCACTTGTTGTTTAGAAAATTCACTGCTTTCTACTATGAGCAATAATATTAATAAGCTGGTATTTATGGAGCACTTGTTGTGTCAGGCAGTTTTCTAAATGCTTTCCACGGATTAACTCAGTCCTCATCACAATTCTCTGAAGTAGGTATAGGTATGGTCCCTGTTTGCAAATGGGGAAACTGAGGCAGCGAGAGGATGGCTGCCACAGCTTTCCTTTCCGCCGGGGTCTCTGCTGTCTGAGCAGGCCGCCATTCTCTGTGCACTGGGACAGCCCCTGCCAGGGGCCCTGGCTCCTTAACTCCTTAACTCCTCATCTACTTTCACATCCTGAGCAAAAAATGTGTCCCCGGATTCCTCAGCCAGCTCCATCTGTGAAGCATGTGGGCTGATGTTTGAATAAGAATGACTAAAGGGGAAAGCGGTTTTATGAACTTCAGACTGTGAACTCAAGGAAGAGAGTGAGTCAGGCCTCCACATTCCTGAAATACTTTCAGGAGGCTCAGTGACCTCAGACAATAAGAACCTATGGCAGAACGTCCTTGGGGGGCCCCCCACCAGGAAGAACGTGCGGCAGACGTTCTGCTGTACTTCCTTCATGCCTGGCTCCTGTGAACAGGGCGTGGGGTTGAAGGAAAGTCGCTGGCCCAGAGGCCCAGGCCTGCTGAGAGTGCCTCCTTGGTTTCGCCCAGGCTGTTTCCTCTGCCCGGAATGCCTTTCCCTGAGCCCTCCTCGGCTTGACAAGGCGGCTTGCGCCCCTCCAGGGCTCAGCTGATGTGTCCCCCAACCCCCCTCTGGCTGCTCCAGGCAGAAGAGGCTCTACGGTCTGGGCACCATGGGGCTTTATGGACATTTCTCTCACTCCTAAACTCCCTAGAAAAAAATTGCTTTCAACATGTCCACCTAATACACTCTTTAAACCTACTGAGGCTGGCAACAGCTCCAAGGGTGAAGAACAAGTCTTGTCCCAGGGGTGGGAGATGTGGGTGCCAGTTCCATCTCTGGCCTTGGCCATGTAACCTTCCACACCTCACACGCCTCTTGAATGAAAATGATTTGTGTTGATCCGCCTCTTGCCCAGATGGTGACCTCCTGAAGTACAGGAACCTTTAACCCTCGCGCTGTTCTCAGAGAGGGGACCTTTGAGCAGGGAAGGAGTGAAAGGCTGCACTTGGAGCCCATTTTGTGGATTGAAAAACTGAGAGAGCAGCTCCATAGGCATGTGAATTCTCCAATAGCTGTACCACTTTCCGGAAGAAACAACAAGTGAACGGCAGATGAGGAAGTGAAACTAACTAGGCTGTGAGTTACTGGACTAAAGGCCAAAGTTTAGACCCTCCAATCTCCTGACCCCTGGAGAAAAGTGCTTTCAACTATCTGTCCAATATGCTCATTAAAGCTACTGAGATTGGCAACACACTAATGCCGAGAAAAAGCCCTGCCCTGGGGAGGGAGGTGTGGGTTCTGGTCCTGTGTCCGGCACGGAGGGAGTCAGTGGCCTTGGCCATTTTGTGTAACCTCCCGTGTGACTTCATCTGTGCCATGATGAGGTTAGCTTTCAGGAGGCTACGACTCCCGTTCACTTCTCTTCTCCGGTGCCACCCATATACCATTTCTGTCGTGACCAGTCTGGGCCTTGTCCTCGCCTCTCCTTCCTCAGGTAAAAGGGCCGTCACCCAGTAGTTTCACTCTCAGAAAGAGGAAGGAGGGAGCATGGATTAATGCAGATGCATATGGTACACATTCAGTCAGGCAGATGGGAGTTGTAGCACCCTAATGCGCGTGAAACGTGTCTGCGGGTTGGACAGGGGAGGCCTCCTCCTCCTGCCTTCTTTGTCTCTGTCCTTGGCCTCCAGCCCTGCCCCCACGCCCCCGCCCAGAGGCCACCTTTCCTTCATTCTGCCTGACCAGTGGAGGCTGCCTAAGGAGGCTTCGTCCTGCCATCCTGACCAGAGCTGCCCTGGTTCACGTTGCTGCACCTGCCCATGCTTTCTGCCACCTCCCAGGTAGTTAATGATCTCCCCCTGGGCAGAAGAGCTCTTTAATAATTTACCAGAGTAGATAAAGAAAAAAGCATAGTTCTCTACTTGGAGGCCAATTAGGCTGGCAATCCAGACAGTATAGATGGAGTTAAGATTGACTTCAAGCTCAAACCCAGCTTTTTTGTGTGGGAACCCTGCCTTATAGCTATGTATATAAAGTCTTATCAGAACCTTCATTCAGATATTTAAACATCCTACCCCAACTGTATGATCAACACTTTAGGGCTCCTTCACTACTCAAGGGAAGCAAAAGAAACCAAAATACCCTCGAACAAAATGAGATTTAAACACTTAAAGAACTCCAGAGAAAGAAAAGTTATTTTGCATTTTCTGACTTCTCGAGTTCCTTATTAGAATGTGAAAAACACTTTTTTTTCAGGGATATACTTTTCTTTGAGTCAAAAGTGCAGACTCTGAGACATAGTATGGTACAGTGAAAAAAAACAAAACACATGCTTTGGAATTAAAGAGACCTAAACTGAAATCTTGCCTTCAGTTAACTGTGGGACTTTGAGAGACTTACTGATGTTCTCTGAATCTCACTTTCCTTATCTCTCAAATGGGAACAATAATTCTGTCCTTGGGATTTTTACATGAATCATAAATATGTAAAGAACAACCTGGCACACAGTAGACAGCACATATCATCATCATCATCATCATTATCATCAGTGGGCTTACCCATCCAGAAATATTTGAATTTTGTAAAGACATGAGCAAAAAATATTCCCTCCCAAAAGTGTAACAGTGAAATCTGATAAGGCTGAATGTGGTAGACTGTAATATTGGTGGCCCCCAATGAACCACACCACCCAGTGTCCATGACGTCATGTAGTTCCCTTCCACATTGGAGCTGGGCTTGACCATGAGACTTGCTTTGACCAATTGAGGCATTAGTAAGTTTGGAACAATCACATTCCTATGAGGTGCTTGTACGTTGGAACTTGTCCCCTTGGAATACTCACTCTTAGAAGCCAGCCCCTTGGCTGTAAAGAAGTGCAGGCTAGAATACTGAATGATGAGAACCCACAAGAAGAAAGACCCCAGAGGCTGAGAGGTCATTTGGAGCATCCCAACCCCAACCAGACTCCCAGCTGAATGAGTAACCGCATGAGTAACCACACAGCTGAACCTCATCAAGCAACAAGATTGTGACAAATAATAAATTATTGCTGTTTTAAGTCACCAAATTTTGGAAGCATTTGTTGCACAAATGCCAAGTCCTAAATTTACATTAAGGAAAGTCAATAATACAAGTAGAAGTGACAGATTCTCCTTATAGAAGGTCGTATGAAATAGACCATTATATTGCAGTTAACCATAAGCATTGACAGACTGATAAGAAACCAAATGCAACCAAATACCCCACTTTCACTGAACAAATTCATAGGTTGATTGACTGTACAGGTATTAAGTATCTGCTGGTTACCAGGTTTTGTGCTGAGGGCTAGGAATACCAAGAAAATTAAGACCCATTCTCCTGTACGGTGTTGTCTCTTGGATTCTGAAACTTACATCTGCACTTGAGTCGGGGGCTGGGGGTGTCCAGAGAGCAAGTGTTCACGGTTCAGCAGGGAGGGCGGATGTGTGAACACAAGTGTACTTCAGGGTCCTTATGGGAGCTGATAGACTTGCTGCACTTGCAACTCAGGGAAGATCTGGAGGATTCTGTTAACCCGACAGTGTCCCATTTTTAAAGCAAGCTTGACAAACAGAGGTGTATTTGGAAGCAAGCAACCAGGGGGATGAAAGGCCCGAAGACCAGATCACGTGAGGAGTCATTGGAGCCGCTGTGTTGACCCTAGAAAAGAGAAAACGGCTGCGAGCTCAGGTGGGGAGGGGGCACGTAAATTTAGGTGTCTTGAACATGACAGGTGAAGGACGATTAAACTCCTCTCCAGAGTGCCAACAGGGAGTGAGAGAACTGTCCGCAGATGATGTCGGGGCGCGGCCCTGGCCCTGAGAAGTTAGCCCAGGAGCCTGAGCCCAGAGATCAGGGCTGAGAGAATTGAAGCTTCAGAGAGACACGCAGCCTCTGATGCCCCTCACCACTTTGAAGGGGTCATGAGAACTTGTGTTTTCTGGGTATTATCATGCCCTGGAAGCAGACACCAGGGAACAGGCCAAGCAAATGTGAGCACGCACCGTTCACAAGCATGTGACCATTTAGGAAGGACCAGGGAAGGATGTCATCTGGCATTTCTGGTTGGGTATTCCAGCCCTGTCCCGGGACCGTGCTTGGTGCTCCTAACTGGCCCTCCTGCTTCTCTCACTCTCTAGCCTGCAAAAGGACAGGGTGAAGATCTTTTCAGAGGTGTTGGGCCCCATTTCCTGTTGGTGGGTACTGCAGCACCAATGGCACCAGCACTAGAGCCGAGGAATGCAGGCTCATAGGTTTGTGGGAATCAGGAGATCTGGGAGGTCAAGTTGAGGTTTCACTGGAGACTTTGCAATTACAGGCCGGGCAAGGGCAGCCTTCTGCCTCACTGTCACTGGCTCCAGGTGGAAGTAAAGGGGGAGGCTGCAGGTGCCTCTGACCATTCCCTGGGCTCCCCATGCTCTCGCACACCTGTGCCTCTGCACACGCTGCCTCACTACCTGGTTGCCTTTTCCCCTTTCCTTTTCTCCTAAGACCCAGCTTTCAGCCTGTAATCCTAGCACTCTGGGAGGCTGAGGCGGGAGGATCACTTGAGCTCAGCAGTTCGAGACCAGCCTGAGCAAAAGTGAGACCCACATCTCTACCAAAAAGAAAAAAAAATCAACCAGGCATTGTGGTGCGCACCTATAGTCCCAGCTACTCAGGAGGCTGAGGCAGAAGGATTGCTTAAAGCCCAGCAGTTGGAGGTTGCAGTGAGTTACAATGAAGTCACTGCATTCCACCCGGGGGGAGGAGGGGGAAGGAAAAAAGAAACTGAAACTCAGACTCAGCTTTCAGATTCTACCCCATGTAAAACTGTCCCAGGGTGGCGTGGCCTCAGACTTGCAGGGATTCCTGCTGCGCAGCTTACTGTAGCTAGACTGTGAGCTCCTCCAGGCTGGAGCCTGGGTCCTGGGCGTTGCTTCATTCCCCTACAGAGCCCAGAATGCTGCAGACACTCAGTACACACGGGCTGAGTGTGTGACGTGCCCTCGCTCCACACGCATGTGGCATGCTCACCTATGCTCTATCCTGTGCGGGGTGCGTGCCTGCATTATCTCCGTGGTCCATCTCTAGAAAGTTGGAATGCAACTGTGGTCAGAAATAATGTCATTCTGAAGTAAATGAAACAAAGAAAAATGTGGTTTCCATTTGCTCCCTTCACAACAGGGAAGCCCTGGCACCTGGGGAAGGGGTTTGGTCTGGGGAAGGGGGCCCGAGCAGACCAGGAACCCTCAAGGGAAAGAGGCCGGTTATGGCAAAAACCCTTCAAGCCAGGGACCCGGCACAAAGACTCTTCTGTGGGGAAACTCAATATAAGGGTCTGCCTTGTTCTAAGGGAACAGGATACACAAAAATCCAAATTTATAAAATAGATAAATCTGGGGGTGGTTATTGACTTTACAAGAGAACTCGCCAGCAGGTTCCCTGAAATAGCCAGCTCCCACAGTCCACTTAAACTGTGCTTTTATTTTCAGGAGTTTGATATTACACACCGGCTTTCAGGAGAAACATAAATAGGTGCCTAGGGAGCCTGGCGCTGCAGTGTGTCTGGCCAGCAGCTGGCTGACCAGGCCTTAAGGTGAGCAGGCTTCGCGCTGCTCCAAGTGCTGGGGGAGATGTGGGTCGGAAGCCGCCTCCCCACCTGGCCGGGTGCAGGCCAGACCCGGTGAGTCTGGTTGTTTGCAACAGCAGGTGTGATAGAAAAAACAAGGCCATCTGGACCTTCCTGCCGCTACTTGAATGGGCTGGCAGATCGCTCAGTGCACTTTCCTGTTGGGAGAACACAGAATTTGTATCATCTATTCACTCATTCATTCATTCAGTAGTGTTTCACTGTGTACTTTCTATGCCGCCCACATTCGGCCCAGCCAAGTACACAAGACTGTAAAGTGTGTTCCCTGCCCTCTAGGAACTCAGTCTAGTCAGAGAGACAAGCCACTGGCTTTTGTTGATTCTAGCAAGTACCTTTTTTTTTTTTTTTTAACTCTTTAACCGTTCTGAAGTCAAAGTGCCTCTTATTGCGGATGGCATGCCATAGTTTAATTGCCTGGGATTTTCTTAGTAGTATATAAAATGATAATGTGTCTTGGAATCATGTCTTATACAGATGAAATAGGTATAAAAAACTGCTAAATACAATCGTCTCTCGGTATCCGTGGAGAATTAGTTTGAGGACCCCTGCCCCTACCGAGGATACCAAAATCCACGGATGCTAAAGTCCTTTACATAAAATGATGTAGTATTTGCATATAGCCTACAAACCTCCTTCTATCTAATATCTTTAAATCATCTCTAGATTAATCATAATACCTAATACAATGTAAGTAAGTAGTATGTAAATGGTTGTTACACTGAATTGTTTAGGGAATAATATAGGGAAAAAAAGTCTGTACATGTTCGGTGTATACCCACCCAACCATGCACACACACATTGCATAGGTGTAAATAGAGAAACATAAGCGTATGTCAAATGAGTGAATTTCTGTGATTAAGGCTGAAAGTTTATTATAAAAGGAGTGCAATATGACTGCTCATCTTGGCTTCTTGGCCAAAATCCAGAAAAATTTCTCACAATCTTCTAATGTTACAGGGGATTTCTTCCCTTTCTTTTTTTGGCTTCACCATTCCTCACCCAAAAAAGCACTGGCTCCTGTTGCTGGGGCTGAACCGTTGCCATGTTCTATTTATTCGAATGGCCATGTTTACACAGCATGCCAAGGGGTCTGGCCTCGAACTCAGGAAAGCATAAGGAGAATGTGCAGCTTCTAGACAGACACTGAGAGTGACCACAGGGATTAGATATGTTCTTGGGCACACATGTGGCTACTTCGAATGGTTTAGACCAAGTGTATTGACATAATCATGTAAGCCAAATCCTTTAACTCAGTTATCACTAATATGGCACACAGAGACTAAGAATTACTTTATCATTCTTGCCTGTTTAGAATGTAAAAACACAGGCTGTTTAGTTACACCTTCTGTTGACATTCACTTTGACTGTGCATGCAATTATGATAGTTCTTTCGCATCGAGAGGAATAGATGAGGTTTAAGGAGCCAGTGTGGAGCTGCTCCTGTGACCTCTTGTTTACCTATCACGTTACTGCAGGCACTAAAACCCTGGACAAGAAAGCTGTACACAGCTAGTTGTAAGCAGGAACATTACTCCAGGAGGGACCGGAAGCTGTTAAAGGGCTGGCCTCCTGCAGGAATCTGACTTGTGGCACAAACACAAGAGCATCAGGTGACAGTAACCAAGTTATGCAGACCTCTTCTCTCTGGGTTTTTTTTGCCTTTGCCGCTGGGTCCAAGGAGTCACTGGGGCTGCCTCGGGTGACTCACCTGTGGGTCAGGCCCAGGCTGGATCCTGTCAGCCTGAGACCAGCCTGTCACACTGAGGCTGCTGCGTAGGAGTAGCAGACCGCGCTCGTCTCCTGATGGTGTGGTGCACTGGCTGCACCCGACTGGCTCCAACCCGTATCTGGTGGTGCCAGTGCTAATCCCCCCTCTGCAGGCTGGCAGCTCTTATTACTGGGGAGACAGGGGATTTCCAAAGGTAACTCCCATGGAGGAGACAGACCTGTCCCCATCACTAGGCCACATCTCCCATAGGTCCCTGCTAAGCACTGATTTTCCTCTTGTTAGCCAAAAAAACAAGATGTAAAATGGTTGTTTCCATTCAAGTGTCTCCTGAGGATATAAATTTGCTGACTTTGAGAGTAGTCTTCAAATACTACGACATTTTCCAATTTTGGAGGTAACCTCAGATAGGAAACTCCTGTTCATCTTTCAAGACCCAGTTCAGATGTTTTGTCTTCTGTAAAGATTTCTCTGACTACCCTCTTTGCTCTCATGTTACTAGATATTCTGGCACTGTTACAATGAACAATTTGTATACATGGCTATTTCTGCTATATGTAGCAAGGACCAGGGACGATGTGTTATTATTTCCTTGTTTGGCAATGATGTCTGGCTGGGCCATGGTGTGTCATGTGCTATATACTCAATAAATGTTAGGTAAATGAATGAAAGAATTATATTCCTGCCAAACATTTATTTATTTGTTCGTTCATTGACATCTAAAAGTACTTTCTTCTCCTTTGAAAGTAGCTATCACTAGGTTATTTATAAAGTCCACAGGCATAGAAAAGAGTCAAGTGTATCAGTTAGGACTGTTTTAGCTGCAAGTAACAGACAGACTAACCAAAATAACTTAAGAAATAGGGGTTTATTATCACACCAAACAAGAGGTCTGGATGTCAGCTGGGTCCAGGGCTGGGTGACTCAGCAACTCAGTGATCTTTTCAGGGACCCAGAGATTCTCCACCTTTCTCCTCCACCACCCCCAATGTGTCAGTGACATCTCCTTCCTGGGCTCAAGGCTGGTGATGTTCAGCAAAGAAGAAAGGCATGTCCTCTCCTGGCTTTGTGTTATTAAGGATACCCTTCTCGGAAGCTTCCTCTCCCTCCCAGAAGATTTCCCCTGTAGTATCATTGATAAAGATTAAATCACAACCACTCATCAGTAAGAAAATGAGACTTTCATGCTGACTTAAGCCAGTCTCAATGTAATCCTTGGGGTGAGAGTGAAGACAGGAGATTGCCTTCCCTGAGCACATGAGAGGGAGAACACCCTAACAAAACTGGGGCTCTGCTAGCAAGGAGTCAAGGAAATAGAGGCATGGCTTTTGGGTGGACATCCCCCGGCAGCTACCACACCAAGAATAATACTTAAATAAATTTTGGCACATGAATAAAAGAATGAAAGTCTATGAAGCCATTACAAAGGCTGAGGGAGAACTACATGTATCGACATTGAATGACGTTCAAGCTGTAGTAAATGTAAAGCCCTATGCATACTCTAATCTTTTTATTTATGTATTATTTATTAGTAAATGCCAGGTTAGGCACACCCCAAAATCTGTAAGAATATATACTATGCACTTACCAGTTGCTCTCTGTGAACGTATGTGTGCTTGTGTGGGAGGGGGCGTGGAGAGAGAGAGAGAGAAAAAAGGGGTTTTCTAGGGACCTTCATTTTTGACATTCTGTATTTCTTATGATATTAAATTTATATAAGTATGCCTTCTTTTTGTAAAGAAAACAACAAAAACAAAACCCAAACATTAAAGAGAACATTTTATTTATTTATTTATTTATTTATTTTTATTTCAGCATATTATAGGGGTATGAAAGTTTAGGTTATGTATATTGCCCATTCCTCCCACCCCCAAGTCAGAGCTTCAAGAGTGTCCATTCCCCAGACAGTGCTCATCGTACTCATTATGCAGGTATACACCCATCCCCTCCCCCCCCAACATCTGCCCGACACCCAACTGGTGTGATTCCCAAATATGCACTTAGGTGATGATCAGGGAAACCAATTTGCCGGTGAGTACATGTGGTGCTTATTTTTCCATTCTTGGGATACTTCACTTAGTAGAATGGGTTCCAACTCTATCCAGGAGAATATAAGAGATTCTATATCACTGTTATTTCTTAAAGCTGAGTAATACTCCATGGTATACATATGCCACATTTTACTAATCCACTCATGTACTGATGGGCATTTGGGTTGTTTCCACATCTTTTTGATTGTGAATTGTGCTGCTATAAACATTCGGGTGCAGATGTCTTTTTTATAGAATGTTTTTTGTTCTTTTGGGTAGATGCTCAATAATGGGATTGCTGGATAAAAAGGTAGGTCTACTTGTATCTGTTTAAGGTATCTCCATATTGCTTTCCACAGGGGTTGCACTAGTTTGCAGTCTCACCAGCAGTGTATGAGTGTTCCCATCTCTCCGCATACAAGCCAACATTTATTGTTTTGGGATAAAGAGAACATTTTAAATGGCCAAGTTTCATCTTAAATGCAAGAGGTCAGCTAAAGACATGGGCTCCTTTCCAAGAGCAAACCCGTCTGAGGTACAGGAGAGACCTCTCTAGAAGTTTGCTCACGAGTCCATGATTTAACCTCCCACCATGGATGAGCTCCTTTATTTTAACCGGCAAATCTCCTTAACAGAAGATCCAAATTTTAACCCTGTCAAATGATTCTCCATTTGTTGGAGAAAGGTGTGGAAGTCTTCCCAGGAGCCACGTTGACACCAAGGACCTGTCTCTTAGTTAGACCTCCCTGTAATCCAAGTGCCTTCCTGTGCCCCCAATGCCTTTGTCAGCCATAAGCTCAGAGAATAAATCCTCTGAGGTCCACCTTCCACTCTGCTCCTGGATGGATAACGATAACTAGACGAGTCCTCCATCTCTCTGGAGTCCATTGAATACCTCTGAAAAAAATAAGTATTATTTATTTGATAGCAGTTGAAGGAGAGATTTTGAGTCATTAAAAAAAAATTTGGAGCAAATCCCCTGGCTCTCTGCAGCAATTTCCCTGGGAAGTCTCTCTGGTTACTATAAAAATAGATGGTTAAATTCAGCAGAGGTTCAGGATGCAGTGTATATCTTTGATTAACTTATCCGGTGTCAGTTGGAAAATGTGACATGGTATTATAAATGGAATAGGTACACTTCTCCACAAAAATATGCAGGCTAGAATGGTAGAAGGAAGCTGGGGGATGGGGCATGTTTACAGCAGCATAGCGATTTGAAGCTGTCTCTATTCTTTCCTGGGTTTATAACAGCATTTCCATGCCTAAAATTATTTTTCTAAACACTTCCATAGTAAAAGAGGTGGTCTAGGTTGTCCCTTCTTTAGAAGGAACCTGGATTTTCTTTTCTTTCCTTTCCTTTTTGAGACAGGGTCCTGCTCTGTCACCTGGGCTAGAGTGCAGTGGCATCATCGTAGCTCACTGCAGCCTCAAACTCCTGAGCTCAAGTGATCCTCCTGCCTCAGCTTCCTGAATCCCTGGGACTACAGGTGTGTGCTACCACACCCAGCTTAAATTTCTATTTTTTGTAGAGATGAGGGTCTCACTCTTGCTCAGGCTGGTCTTGAATTCCTGGCCTCAAGTGATTCTCCCACCTTGGCCTCCCAGAGTGGTAGGATTACAGGCATGAGCCACGGGTGCCTGGCCAAGAACCTGGATTTTTAAAGACCATCTCCTCCTTCCCTTTAATTCCTCTGACTACACATGTGCACGTGCACACACACACACATCTGTTCTCCATCAGTCTCTATGCCAGGGAACTGCAGAGCACCCCCTCTTAAGGGAGAGCTGCAGCTCAGCTCCCGCCATGTAGAAATTGCCCATATGTGTAAGTTTTTCAAAAGAAGTCAGAAATTTGAACTTTTTTTGTATTTCCAAGTTTTCAAATATTAGCAACCAATCCAGTTTTATAAACCCTATATAGGCTGAATAAAACATGTCTATTAGCCAGATTCCACTGGAGCCTCCAGCTTGGGACCTCTGCCCTGGGGCAATGTGGAATAAACTTGCTCTTTCTTCTCCACTGAAGATCTGGAGGGGCTGTAAGACAGCTCTCAAATTCCTTCCAACCCATTCTTAGTTGGCACTCACTCACTGACAAAACTCTTCAGGGAGTTTAAAACCTGGTGGGGAAACAGCCAGTCAGTCAGAGTGTGGTGGTATCATTACTACAATGGAGATTTGTGTGAAGAGCCAGAGGAAGGAGCAGTAATTGTCTGTCTTGGGGTGCATGCAAGTGATGGACCGTGTTTTGCCATGTCCACGCAGACTTGAAGAAGCCCCCTCTCTAGAGCCCTCACGAGCATCTCCTTCCTCTCCTCCACCCCATGGCCATCCCAACTGAGGGGTGAGTAGGTCCTGCTGGTTCTGCATGAAACTTGGTATCTGTGGCCTAGGAGTGTTCTTGAGGTAGCCCCGAATCTGATCAGTGCAAAATAAATGCTGGAGCCCTTCCCCACATATGTATGAGCATAATGACAGGCCTGGGGGATCCTAGGTATCACTAGCAAAGCTTTTGCTTTTTTTAACTGATCAAATTCATTGTAGTTTAGAGAGTAGCCAAGAGTTGCTTCCCCAAAAAATGTTCCAGTAACCAGGTACTATGATGGCTGATTTTATGTGTCAGCCTAGCTAGGCTGTGGTGCCTCTTTGTTTGGTTTAACAGCAGTCTAGATATTGCTGTGATGGTACTTTTGACATGTGGTTAACATTTGAATCAGTAGACTTTGAATAAAGCAAATCACCCTCCATTGTCTAAGTGGCCTTCATCTAATCAGCTGAAGGCCTAAGAGCAAAGACTGAGGTTTTCCAAAGAAGAAGGAATCTGACCTCACAACATAGAAACTCTCTCTGGAGAACCCTAATGCAGGTACCCTTTCCATGATATTTCTGGACCCAAAGCAAAAACACAAACTGTTTTAAATACTAGTGGCCTTCAAAGACTCCAAACCCAGGTGGTACAAGTGTCTTTGATTTCTCTTTATGTCTGAAATGGGCAAATTATCACTGATTATTTCATAAATTTTCAACTTGAGTACCAAGGCTTTTGAATAGTTTCCAACTTATTTATCTTTAAAAACACAGCTGAAGTGACGACTCTTTCAGGAAGTTCTCTTTGATCCCAGAACCAGGCAGCTGGTAACTCTCCTCCATCCTTCTCTGTGCCTTATTATACTTGTTACAGCATATTTTTGGTTGTGTGGTACAGACTACTAATTGTCTCCCAATATCTGTTCTCCCTTCTATAATAGCAGGGACTCTGATTTTCAGCTGAGTACATTTTATTAGGAAATAAAAACATTTCCTAGCCTTTCCTGCAGCTATGTGGGGCCATGTGCCATGAAGCAATCTAGGGAACAGCAGCCACCCATGGGGAAGCAACAAGACAGCAGGAGCTTTAGTCTCTGAAACCTTGGGGCACATGTCAGCCCTATACTGCCAACCTGGATTGTCACATGAGGGGGAAATAAACTTCTATGTTGCTAAAGCCATTGTTACTTGGGTTTTCTGTTACTTGTAGCCAAACCTAATCCTAATTCATTTTTGCTTACATGCGTGCCTCCCTTACCATAGAGTAAAGGAACCATGCTTCTTCAGCTGCTGCATAGCACTGTGCCTGGAATATAGTGCTGCCAGACAGTGTCTAGGGGCTGGACATATGAATGCAAGAAAGAATAAATAATGATTAACAGTTGGTTATGGGAAAGTTCAAGGTGAAGTAGAAGGAAGACATTGTGCCTATGAAGGGGTGCCTTTTAACTTAGCGTCAGCTTAAGACAACATTTTTTACGTAAATTAGTGAGTACCTACTTTATGCTAGGCACAGTGTCAAGTGGGTGATGTTTTTATAGTGGTGAAAAAGACAGACAAAAATTTCTGCTCTCATAGAGGTTATTCCAGATGGGGGAGACATAATAAATAAACCAGAAAATATCAGACAGTGCTATGAGGAAAATAAAATTTCTTGATGTATTAAACTACTTTAGACTGGGTGGTGAGGAAATATCCCTAAGAAGGTAGCATTTATGCTGAGACCTGCATGACAAGAAGAAGCCTAGGTCAGGGAAAGGGGCGCTTAAGGCAGAGGAACAGCTAGTGCAAAGGCCCTGAGGGGGAACTTGCTTGGCTTTTTTAAGAAAGAGGAAAAGGCAAATGGAAATATAGTGATTGAGGGTGAATGGTAAGAAGTAGGCAGAGTTCAGGACCTATGTGCCAAGTAAGAAGCTGAATCTTATTCTAAGAGCAATGGGAAGCTACTGAAGCCTTTAAGCCAAGGATTGATATGTTCTGATTTACATTTTTAAGGAGTCACTCTGGCCTCTGTAAGGAGAATGGATCATTGGAGGGCAAGAATGGAAACCAATGATGTTTTGGTTACCTATTGCTATATAACAAACAACATCCAAAACTTAGTACCCTAAAAGTGCCATATTAGTTTGCTCACTACTTTATAGGTTAGGAACTATGGGAAGGACTTAACTGGACAGTTGGTCTTGGGTTCATAAGACAGCAGCTGGGGTGACTGAGGTTGCAGGATTCATTTCCAAGATGGTTTCTTCATGCACAGGTGTGATGCCCCAGTGCTCCTGGCCCTTTCTCTTTTTCCACATGGCAACTCATTCTCTAGGGCCTATCCATGTGGCTTGGGCTTCTCACAGTCTGCTGATCTCAGGAGATGTTGGAATTAACATGGAAACTCACTTCTAAGAGAAAGGAAGCAGGAGCTCCTAGCCAGTTTTACTCTTGGAACTGGTACCACATTGTAATGCTTCCACCATATTCAGTGGTCAAAGTAGTCAAAGAGCTCACCCAGATTTATGAGCTGGGAGGAGTAGACCACACCTATTGATGGGGGAGCAACAGGGTTTCATTGCAGAAAGGCATGTGTATTGTTGCAGATGCCTTTGCAAAATAAAATATGTGGCAAGTGAAGAGGCCATTCAGTATTTCAGGCAAGAGATGATGGTGGCTTACTTTGGATGTTTGCACTGGAGATGAGAAAGGGGTGGATTCAGTGGGAGATGAGCAGAATATATGGGAGCTATAAAGCACTAACAAATGCATTTGTGTATTTGTTCATTGAATGGCATTTTATAAGATTACATGGATGAGTCTTTCTCATCACCAATGAAGTAAGACACAAATACATCTGATCTATGCATAGGACATAGACATCATTGTCATGCTTCAAAGTGTGCTTTGTTTTAAAGAGGGTCTAGCAACATTACATTTTCAAAGGCTTCATAGAAATGAGTGTATTTGGACACAGAAAGACCTGAGCAGTTTTCACTTCACATATTCAGTTACTTGAGGAGACAAAGTTTTTAAGGTATGAGAGTTAATGTACCAAAGATAGTATAAGAAAAAAGGGGTTTACTTGATGACAAAAATGCTGGATGCTATTTTCCCATCTTAATACATGAAAGAATGATCCAGAAACTTGCCCAGAGTCACCTAGTGAATTAATGGCAGAGCTGGTGCTAAAAGACATGTCTCTTGATTCCAGTCTGGGATTCTTTCCACTGTATCACCTGCCGTTCTGGCCAGAACACAGCTTTGCTCTATGAGTGGTCACATTGAACCCTTGCTATTGCCCAACTGACTTTCAAATAGTGCCAGAAGGCTGGGAGAAGAAGCTATGAACAAATCAAATCTGTTCCTTCTACTGCAAAAGTAACTCTAAAATAGCTTTGCTAATTTTGACTCAGTTGTGTCTTTTTGAGGAATGTACAGCACATATGTTTATATGAAAAATTGTTACCATGAAACTACTTACTGTGCTGCTAAATGTCCCATAGAATATTTCTTAAAATTCACTGAATGCCTAAGATTCTGAGATCACATTATAACTCTCAGTTCTAAAGTCTCTACCAAAAAAATAGCTCAAGATCACCAGGATCTTTGGGTTGAAAAGTGAGAACACCACATGGTCTTTACTCTGTGTGTGTGTGTGTGTGTATGTAGGGAGGTACATATAAATAATGCACGTTTATATATATATGCAAATTCTATTTCATATATGCATATGCATGATTTTTGTTTTCTTGATATTGGAAGTGGGTAGCCCCCCACTCTGGATGTAGTAGGTAGACTTATATGTGCTAAATATCATAACCTCATTTTTTGACTACTTTTAATTTCTTCAGTTTTTTTCTCTAATCAAATAACATTGACATAATTTGCCTCTATTGATCTTCTTTATTAATTAAGCATCTTATTGTAAATAGAATTGGCACCTCATTATATTTGCTAGGTTGAGATTAATGACCCAAAAATCCAGTGTTTACCCGTGCTAGGGTTTTGTTTCACATTTGAGCTTATTTGGACAAATATTACCTCCCCACACACTGAAAGTATCTATAAAATATTGCTTCTTGATCTCTGCCTAAGAAGCAATTGGCTGGGCTTCAGTGTTGGAGGGCAATACCTCAGGATGGGTGCTTGGGAATGTGTAAAGCTAGCCTATGGATTTAGATGTCTGTTCAACAAGATTACACCACAAAAACCTCACACCTTTATTAGTTTCACATGCTATATTGCACTGACAAGTTTAACTGCATCCAAGACTGGGCCAGGTGGTGTTTAAATTCTCAAATACCTTAAAATTTGAATGCTTCAAGCAAGAAAAACTGAATATTCAGAAGGCACAAGTTATAATATTTTGGGCAAGTCAAAGTCAGAAAAGTGAAGGCTTTTGTCCATGGGTTTTATTGGCACATTTATATTAACTTTTGCTCATTTCAATAAGTCTTTAAAACAGATGCTTAGGCAATGTTTTTCAATAGGTCTTCATTAAAGCATCAATGTTAACTAATCTATTTTGA
Source organism: Lemur catta (assembly GCF_020740605.2). Taxonomy (NCBI): domain Eukaryota; kingdom Metazoa; phylum Chordata; class Mammalia; order Primates; family Lemuridae; genus Lemur; species Lemur catta. The sequence goes on from NC_059130.1 coordinate 59,212,843, forward strand.
AAAATCCCTTACAGGACCCCAGAAACTGTCCTCCTCCTCCCTTTTTAAAGCACTTTCTCTTATGCCTAAAAATTCAAGTACTCTCTTAACTAAGTGCAGACTGAAATATTTCACTATGAATTTGAATGAGAGCCAAGACTGATGATGAAAGGAAAACTTCTCTCTATAAAAGGTTTATTGTCAGCACTTTCTAAAGATGTAGATTCTTCTAAAACAGGCTACCAACACTTTTACAAACATTGATGCAGCCTTCTCAACCTCTTCTAGACCTATGGTTCAGGTCCCTTTCTTTTAACAATGCTCTCTGTCTAGCCTTTGACCTTCTGGACAGCAAACTCTAACTGCTCCCTCCCCCATCAATATAACATATATCATAAAAAGGAAAGGGGGATGGGGCAGCTTGGTCCTCATGCTATTGGAAAGTACTTGAAATTCCTTGCATTCTTTTGCATTTAACAGCATGTTTACCTAATCACCCGCTTATTAGGATTAACACAAGTCATGCTTCAAGCCCATTTAGTGAAAACAAACTGACTCCTATAGACCTCAAGATTTTTTCTCTGATATCAGCTAAGGGTGAATTTTTAAGTAGTTCTCCTAATTTTTAGGAATGACATTGGGAAAATATAAAGTTATAAACAAGGGACATTTTATAATACATTATCCAACCACACAATCTTGCCCATGGATTTAGATGTGGGCAGCCTGGGTTATGAACTATTTTCATTTAAGGGTTTCTCTTCTCTACAGAAGTGACATGCACAATAACCTGGTGATTTAAATGATAAATGCCTCTACTGTACACATCACACACAGTGATGGAGACCCTTAAGCTTTGAATTCTTATGAAAATAAAGCATTATTTTTTTGAATGGCAAATTTAGCTTCAGAATCCTTCTTGTGCTTCGTACAATGCCTAGCATTCAATGCACATTTTTTAAACAGGTTACTTTATATCCAAGGATTTTTCTCTACTGAAAATATAAAAGCAATCATTGTCTTATTCTTATACCTTAGTTCACTGCTATATCCCAATATGGCAACTAGAATAATTCCTGACACACAGTAGGCACCCAATAAATCCTGTTTGTGTGATTGAATAGGTGAGCTCGGTTGTTCCCAATGACTTTGGAAGGTCTCTAAAAATACTGAATGGCATACACTCAGATATTAGGTAAATATTTCTTTATTAAATGATTAATTCCATAAATAAATTCTTTTCACTGAATATAAAATTAAAATCATTTACAAATTATTCCAGTATTACATTTCCCCTCCCTCCCCAAAGCTACATTTTGATAAATAAAAACATTCAGTCTTAAAACACCTGATTTCTGTTTGCAGGTTAGAGTGCAGATAGCTGCCTCTCACGGACACTCACGGAGCGTCCCCTTCAGGAAGGAATGGAATGCCTTCCCAGGTACTTCTGTCAAAGGACGAATGAAGGCTTTAACTGTCCAATTAATCTTATTATCTGTTACAATTGTAGAACCAAAAGGAAAAAAGCCTAGAGAAAAATACGCTTAGCAAATAATTTACAAACAGAAAACAGAACGTCATCAACACCACAAGCTCCAAAATGAAGCAGTAACATGTGCTCCAATACTATGAAGCGAAGTATTCTCCAATTGCGGCTGCATTCGTGTCCATCTGCACCAGCACCCTTGGCAGTTTTGAAATACCTTAATACTACTCAAGAATGAGCAAGGCATCCCTTCTACAGAGAGTCCCTTCACCCACACCGCCCCCACCCATGTCTCCGTGATTCTGACACTTTTCTCCCTTGTTTGTCAACCCGTGCACTGGAAACCCAGGTAGCATTTAGTCCCTAAATTTGTGAATGTCATTGAAGAGCCTGTAGAAGGGAAATGCCGCCTCGTTGGCATGTGGGCAGTTGTAGTTGCATTTGCAGGACTGGATCATCATAACGTTCTTGGAAAACGTCTCCCCATCCTCGCAGCGGAACCGCATCTTCACAGTCCTGGTCTGCTGGGGTGTGCAGCACCGGCCATCCACGCAGGAACCGCAGTACTTGGGACGGTATTTCTTTACACTCGAACATCCAGCGTACGTAAACCTGACCGGTTCTGGGGATTTCTTGGTCTTGCTGCATTTTTTGCCCTTCTGTAAGAAAGAGGAGAGACGGAAAGTTAGGGATGCTATTTCTCTTTCTTGCCAAGGGGGTTCACATCCCACCCACCTGCCAGAGCACCGTCTACACATGTCCCTGAAAGAACTTACTTTCAGGCTGCTGTACACTGGCTGTCCACAAGGCCGCACCTCACAGATCCGGGTTTCTTTCACCAGGCGGCATTCAGGGTTGTCATTGGTAACTCGTGTGGAGATACCAGTTCCGCAGGTCTTTGAGCACTGCGACCATGACGTTGTTTGGACTATGCATTTCTGGCCGTGTAAAGGGTTGTATAGGATGCGAGGCTCCATGCCAAAAACTAGAGAGACGAACAAGAGGGAAGACTTCTCAGAGGCGCACTGACACACACGGATTCAAGTACTCATTTTTGTAAAGCTTCAAACTATTCGTGTATTTCAGTACAACATCTTAAGGACTCAGTCTCGACTTACCAGGGAGCCGCTTTAGCGAGCCGCCTTTTCCAACTGCAATTAATTCATTGTTTCTCGTTAACTCCACCTCAGAGGCATCGAAACCCAGCCCCTTGCCGAGGAGGCCGTCCTGGTCGTCCATGGGGTCCTTGACACCATCCTCATCACAGACCCACTCCTCACAGCACTGCCCGGTGACTTTGACCAGCCGGGGGTTGGGACAGCCCAAGTTGGGGAGAGACAGTTCTTGGGGACACAGAGGAATGCATCCCACAGCGCCATCAATACATGTGCACTGATGTTTACAGTTCGGCTGGAAGCTTTCCCCGTTCTGGTAGATTCTGGAGTTATATTCACAGGGTCTGCCCTCTGACTGAGCTGCAAAGATCACCAGAAGAGAACGGTAGAAGAGGATAAAGTTAAGATTCCGAACGATTGCCTGAAACTCATACATATTTTCTGCTGTTAAATTCAATTTATGGTAAAGTTCCCTACAATTCCCCGGAGACTCCAGACCAGAACAATAAGTTAGTCAGGAATCACTTTTCCGTATGCGCTTTCGTTGGGCCCAGACACACTGAATTGCATTCCAGACTGCTGAAATCATGTGCCTTTCTGCCAAGCTACCAACAACAAAGCATCACCATACATGGTCTCAAAATTACTAAACTTCTGGACTATGGGGACTAGTATTTTTTTTTAAAGGGGCCAAACCACAAGCATCTTACCTCTGCAGATCCCCTTCAGAGCCGTGGAGCTGGCGCCAAAATTGCATTCCAGCCCCTTGGTGTGGTCGCAGGGCTGCGTTTTGCTGCAGTCCTCGTTGAGCTGCTTGGCGCAGACCTTACAGCAACCGCAGCCGTCCCGGACCAGCCCGACTCCCGGCGCGCACTTGGGCGCCTCCAGGGGGCAGTGGCAGGCGGCGGGGCAGGTGGAGAGCGCCTGGAAGGGGGGAAGGAACGCGTGAGAGTCGGCGCGGTGCGCAGGAGAGGCGCGGTGGCTGCCCCGAGGAAGGGACGGGGGTCTGCGACCCTGCCGACTGGAAGTCTCGGATCCCGTCCAGCCCCGCCACCCCGGGCGGCTGAGCCCACCAGGAGGCCCCGGACACGTCTTCAGGGGGCGCTTAAAGCAACAGCTACCCGCAAACGGCCCCGAACTTTTTAGTTTAGCTTTTCCTGCCGCGGGCGATCTGGGACAAGGGGAAGGGGACTGCAGAGCGGACAGGGAAGCGGTGGCAAAAGAAAAGTCCAACTCACCAGCCTGGTCAAAAGGAGAAGGGTGACGGCGAAGGCGAGCGCCCTGGCCGTGCGGGAGCTCATTGTGGCGCGCGGGAGGAGCCGGGGCGAGCGCGGCGGCAAAGGCGCCAGCAAGCTGGTGCGCAGCGGACAGGCCCGCAGCGGCTGGGTGGCGGCGGCGGTGCGGAGGGCCGGGCGCGCGGCGAGGCGAGGGCCGGGGCGGCGGGCGGGCTGCGGGCGTCCTTCGCTCGAAGTCCTAGCGGAGGAGGCGCGGAGGGCGCGGGTGCTGCTCGGGGGCGCTCTCGCTCGCGGTCTGCCCAGGCGCTCGGAGCCCGCCTTTTATACCGCCGGCGGAGGCGCCGCGTGTTGCAGTGACGTCGGCTCTGTCTGCGCGTTCCAGAATTCTCAAACATCTCAGGAATGCTGGTTGGCGCGGGCTGCTGCCAAGCGCCTCCCCTGGCTCCATTGCACCTTTTTTTTTTTTGGTCCCAGACCCGTCAAGAAAACAGTCCGTTTTTTCCACCTTAAATAACGACTTCTATTGGGGAGGGCTCTTTTGGGCGTGATGGTGGTTGAAGGGTCGTGGGGGACAAGGGAGGCCAGTTCAGAACTTTGCCTGGACTGGGAAGGTGGGAGGACCTGAGAGGGAGGAACAAAAGTCGTTTTGTTTGGTGATACGAGTTGACCGGGCAGCCACGGAAGCCCTCACCCGGGAAAGCAGCGAGCTGGGTGCTTGTTTACAGCGAAGGTGAGAGTCAAGTTATCTTTTGAGAGCGTAGAATGGGGAGGAGAGAGTATCTCTGAGCCAGAAGTATTTGTGGACCTCAAAGAGGCATGTTCGGATCAAGTACCAAAGCTTTGGCATGATGTTTATTAGTCAAGTTAAGTGTATTGCAAATTAATACCCGCAGTGGCATTTATGAATGAGAAGCGGGGCGAACCTTCCCCCATCGTATGGCAAATTCCCAGGCAGAGGTCTTCCCTCCTCCGCCCCTCCCCCCCTTTTTGGTATGTTGTACTTATTTGTTTTTGGAGGTTCCCACTTTAGTTCCAGCCCACTGCCTGGGTTGGAAGTCCAGAGGAAACGAATGCAGGGAATTCTCCGGGAGGCTAACTTACACTTCCTTACGGATGCAGGAGACAGGGTAAGCTCTCCCAGTCTCCCTCCGGGGGGACAGGAGGCAAAGCTAACTGAGCAGCACGCCAGAAGCAGAGGGACCACCGTGGAGTGATTTGGCCTGAAATCATCACCTGCAAGGCCAAACCAGATTCCAGTACCATTGTGCCCAATGAATCTTTGGAAAACGCAGACTCCTTAAAGCTGAAAGTTTTGCGGACCACTTTCCTTTCCTTAGGACCAGTTGGAAGCCTCCCGTTTAAAGTGAATCGCAATGCCCTTCTCTCCAAGTACAGAGAAATAAGACATTTAGGATGTAATATCCTGTAATAAAAATGTCAGCAGATTTTAAGATCCTGCTCTACCTGCAATGGGACTCAGTACAGGCAATTTATTTGAACATCACCAATGTCGTTTGTGTTGTTGATAAACTTTCCCTGAACGTTTCAAAAAACTATCTTCTTGTGTAATTTAAGTTAAAAAAAAATGAGTTATTCCAGGCTCCTTTTTTTTTTTTTTTTTTACGTGCTCTAGGATAACTACTTGTCCTTTTTAATGTTTAGGGCTGTTTAGACTTCATAAATTAGCAGTCTTGCTTAAGAAGGCCTTCAGTGCTGACTTTTCTGTGAATGACTCTGATAAGCACAATGAAAAGCTATTGGAATGAAAACACACTCCAGTGAAGAGAACTGTTGCAGGGAAGAGTTAAGTTTCATTCATTCAAATGTGCCCTTTCATAAATGGAAGAGGCATTTGCTAGAGGGAGTAGGATCTCTAAGGCTCTTTTGGAGGAGGTAGGGATGGGAGACTTTTCAAGACAATGGATTGTCAGGTGTTATGCAAATAAAGCAAGGAAAGTCTGGGCCCTACATGTACACAAGATGATACATCAGTTATTACTTAGAAAACATTTTTTCCCTGCCTTAGCGGTTCATTATTGTTTCCTTCTTAATGAAGTGACTGGGGGGGCAGGGGGGAGAGAAGAAGGCAGTAGGCATAGCTCACGGTTGGAGGAAGTGGTGAAGAGAGAGAATGGAGTGGAAGGTTCCTGGCTTCTGTTGTGGCGTCTTTTCTATTTGACTTCATGGTTGTAAGTATTTCCAGATGGTGAATCAGACACCAGACGTAACAATATTTCCATATTTGGGTATAGCAGTAGCCTGCGTTTTTAACATTTTTCTGCCTCTGTTATCCAACCACAAAGCATTCTTGACAGCTTCAAATGTTGTTAAATATAGATTTAACTTCTGTTCCCAGAGCAGGAAATTCTTTGGAATTCCTTGTTTTTCACGCAATCTGTCCATCATGATTTAAAATAAAATTACAGTGGATGATCCAACTGGCCATATGTACCTTGTTCCTTTATTGGGGGTTGGGGGTGGGGAATGGCAAAGAGATCCAGTCTGCATCACAGCGTTCAAACACGCCATTCCAGAGATTCCTTTAAAAGTCACATTAAAGTTTTCTGACAAGGGTGTGTGGGTTTGTTTCTGGACTTCATCTGGGGAATCTTGGAGGATGAGTTTGCCCCAGAGGAGAAACTTAGAGAACCTCACCGTCAGCTGCCCATTTAAAGCAGAGGGTGTGTTGTGGGAGGGGGGTGGGAAGCTGGAGCAACAGGGCCAGGAGGTGGGGGAGCGGGGGAGACTGGAGTAACCTATGTGCACAGCCTTTCCATATACCATGTCCTGGTGCGCCTGTTAGTAAACGACATCAGGCTAAAGGAACAGCGGCTCCTCACATCCCCTCCAAGGATGGTCTAGAAACCCCAGACGTCCCCGTGTCGCCTTCTCGCCTCCTCTGCTTAGAGCTGCAGACCAGTTCACGTTGACCGACAGGAGGGGAAATGTGCAAATGTTTATGGGTAAGTGTTGCTTCGAGTGCTAATTCTGCATGGCTCTTTTGCTCATCCCCCCCCCACCCTGCCATACGGGTGCCCCAGGAGGGAATAACGGGCTGTCTTGTCTCCTTGGGCTGCAAGCCACGGAGAAGGGACTGATTGTCTTCTGCAGCTCCTGGCTTCAGGCTGAGCGGTAGGGACATCTCTCACCGCTGCTGCCAGAGAATTTTGGGTTACCTAAAGAAAGGTTCACTGTCTGGCAGCAACTGAGAATGATAATAACTGTAAACCCTGTGACTCTGGTTCCTAGCCCTAGACCTAAAGGTTCTTAAACTAGCGTGCATCATAATCACCTGGAGGGCTGGTTAAAAGACTGATTGCTGGACCCCACCCCAGGGTCTCTGATTACATTCCTATGAAGCCACTTAGGTGATGGTGATGCTCCTGGTCCGAGATCACACCCTGAGAACCACTGTCCTGGACTACAGGGGTGCCTGTAATAGCTGAGAGAGAGAGAGAGAGAGAGAGAGAGGGAGGGAGAGAAAGAGAGAGAATGTGTGTGTGTCCTCATAGTCAGATACTTCCCTGCACACCCAGTCACACAACCCCACTTTTTGCAGCCACCTTAATGAACAAAGCAATTTATGGTGTTTGCAAAAGGCCAGCTTTAAGTTGGCGCCCCCGCGCCATCCCATTTTCTCCTCCACCGTTTGCCCACCCCACCCCCTTGACGTGATCGCCAGAACAGCCAGAGGAAGCCGGTATGGTGGCGGCGGCGGGAACTGGGTGGAAGACGCGCCGAGGGCCTCAGTGGGCCCCAGGACCCCTGCGGAGGCAGCAAGCAGGGGCCGCACGGCGGGAGGGCCCAGGGCAGGAGGCACCGGACGCTCCTGGCCGCCCGCTGCCGCCGCCCCCTGCCGGCCGCCCGGCCTGCGCGCCCGCAGTCACCGCGGTTGCCAGGACTCGAGGTTTCCGGCGGCGCGCGGCGCAGGACGTTTCCAGCCCCGGCCCATATTTGGTGAAAGTCTTTCAAGACTCCGTCATCCAGCTCCGGCGGGCCGCGGCGACAGCGGGCCTGGGAGCGGGCTGGGCAACCGCGCGGCCGCCGCGTTCCTGAAAAGTGCCCTGCAGTCACCCGCGAGGGACCCCGGGCGTTGCGGGAGCGCGGGCTCGCTGGCGGCGGGGCGACGGCGGCCCCCCAGCCCCAACCCTCACCCCTCTGGGGACTGAAGTCCGCTCCGCGCTGCGTGGGAGGCTGGCGCGGAGGGCGCCGCGGCCCGATTGTGTCACTTTTCCCGTCCACCCCACTGTTGACTCGTCCTCCCAGCGGGGCAGCGAGTTGCACCGTGCCAGACTTGGAGGGTACGCCCAGGCGCGGGGGTGTGCGGGGTGTGTGTCGGAGGACGGCCTTTGCTTAGACACCGAGCGCACCCGAGAGCGGGGACATGGAGTTGACTCTAGGGGAAAGCCCCAAAGGGCTTGGGTCCCATCATCCCCAGAAGGGACACATGGTAGAGCTGGCTCTCGCTTTCTCCTGGTCTCCCATAACCTCTTTCTCTTTTCCTCTTTGGGAAGTTCCGTGTGTTGGGGGAGTCCTGGAAAGGAAGGCCTGGCTCTGCCATCTACTAGCCTGGGGCCTTGGGTAAGCTGCTCATCCTCTCTGGACCTTGTACTCTTGCTTCCTCCGTAAATTGGGAAAGGAGGCAGCAGGTGGCAAAACCAGAGCAGCTTCTTTTGGGACTACATCTCATGGCAACCCCTCCTAAGAATATCAGAAAGAAACACTTATAAAGGGGTCACTCTATGTTGGCCACCGATTGGAATGCCTGCTGTATATTTACTGGTTTGAATCTCCAATGACCCATGAGTTAGGTCCTCTTGTTAACATAATTTTCTACCTAAATGAAGAAATGGAGGCATAGAACGTAAGTGACTGGCCAAAGATCACTCACCTAGCAGGTAGCAGAACTGGATTTGGACCCAGGCATCTTGGTTCAAAGAGATCTTGCTCTGAACCACTGTGCTCTACTGTTGACTGGCTATCTCTTAACTCATACCGTCAGGCCTGTCTCCCCTCTCCTGGAACTTTACCTTTATTTAACTCTGTTACAGCTACCTAGATAGTCTAGGAGAAATGCATCAGATATAATAAAAACAGTTGATAAGTTAACAGAAGCTGTGCTAATCCCTGAGAATTGTTTCATGTACTAGCTCTTAGGGAGGAGGGCGGAAGGGCGGAAGGGGGCGTTGCATTTTAACAGAAAAAGCCCTAATGCAAATAAGGTCATGGAGTGGACTTTTAGGTACATTGGTAGCCTGGTAGGGAAGATATTTAGGACCTTTAGGATTCTTCTGACACCTCATAAGCAGTATTGAGTAGGCTTGGCCTGGTGGGAACTGCATGTCAGTGCGATGAGGTTTTCAGCATCATTTACTCAATGATTCATCAGTCTGAGGGTTCCTTGTGGACCCAGTTTGCTTTTAACCTGTTCCCCCCCCCAACTATATGTTATCAGTACAATTACCTATATATTTGAGGACAAATTGTTTATCTTCTCTGAACCCCAGATTTAGTCAGAGCTCATGATGTGTCATGGCACAGTGCTAGGAACTGGTGACATAAAAAAGAGGACTTTAACACTGAACCTGCCCTGGAGGACTCTAAGGTCTGTTGTAGAAGTGGGTCCATAAGTCCTGTGTGGACACCTAACTGGCTGAGGAGTTAGGGTGGAAGGACAAATGTGGGTGTGAAAGGATGAGCAAGAGTATGAGACTAGAGAAGGGCATTTGAGACAGAAGGAATGGAGCTTGGACCATGCATGGCAGTTGGTCTAGTGTGGCTGGCTGGACCATAGGATTCCTTTGGAGAACTGGCAAGAGAGGTCAGCTGGGACCTTCTGTGAATGGCTTTGCCTATCATGGCACTGGGACTTTGCCTATAGCAAAAAAGCATGTGAGGCTTTTGCCTTGACTTCCTGGTCTATAAGGTAATGGGATTCTCCCACCTCAGGGACACACAACACACTCAAGTGCCTGCAGGATTCAGCCAGGTAACAAAAAGCTGTGCCTGAGGATTAGTATTGGCTGTTATTTGGCCTTGGCATTGAGAACCATGAGGGCACTGGGGACCACCTCTGGGGTTTGGGTGGTTGCTAGGTGAAAATGTAGGTTCAGTGTTTGCCTATTTTCTCATTTTGTAAAGAGATACCAGAGATCTGGATTTTTACATCAAGTCTTTAAATTTTTAAAACGTTGGCAATTAAGTAAAATGTTAAAATGCCTTCTAGGCTAATCCTAGAAAAACCAAAGTAGATGATGTCTGTGGATACCAGTTGTGATCTCCGTCCTGCTCCAGCATTCTGTGACTCCCAGCCATGCATGAAATTTTAAGGAACGGCACCTTGGGCTCCGTTTCATTGTCAGGTTGACTACACTTTCATTTGTTTAAGAGTCAGGGCTGCCACTTAACCTCTTGGTTGTGGAAATTTATACCCTATCAACAAAATTGGAATTAGTGGCTTTTAAAAATTATCTGCTTTATCCACTCCCCAAACACTGTTCAGTCTCCCTCTTTCCTCTCCCCTTGAATTAATGTTGTAAGCAGCTGGCATCACCTTGGCAACATGATAGGAAACACTTTTTTAGGGCATCCGTATCCAATGGGAACTATATCTGTTTATTTCCTCCACCTGGCATCTGTCCACAGGAAGCCAGGCATTTCTAACTTCCTTACCTTGCACAACTTCTTGTTTTGTGATAACACAGAGACATTTCATTGGAAAGGACTGGAAGGCACCTCTCCCACCCCACCCCAAAATGTATCTTCTAGAGATGGTTGAGCAATATGAAACATAATAATTATAAGTCATTATCAAATGAGTTGGCTCCAGATTCAGGGAATCAAGAATTAACCTCTGCCTCTTGTGTTTTGTTTCTGGAAATAACCAGTCTTTTAAAAACATGCATAGCACAATCAGAAATTAGAAAAGATTTGATTTGGACATAATAGTTGGACACACAGATTCTGTAGTGAGATTAAAGCTGTTTATTTGTGCCAGCTTTTGGCAGATCCCAGGGATTAAGTGTAAGGGAGGATTCAGGCAGTTGGGCTTATTATGTGAAATTAGACATAAGACATGTTTCATGCCCAGCACGATGCCTGGCACATAGTGAGTCTTAATAAATTACAATGATTTCTACTTCGAAGCACCACCATTATCTTCACTTTTACTGCAATTAAAGTAGAATAAACCAGCCTTATTCTCTAGAGAGCATTCTCTATTCTTTAGGTTAGATGCACTCTAGTTATTCAATCAGTAAAATTCTTTGATATACAGCATATAGATGATGTGATTAAAAAGATCCATCCAGCCTGGTATTCTGGCTGCACTGGGGCACCAGTGACCATCTAAGAAAACATTCAAATGATCTTGCCTGTCATGGCACTGTGACTTTGCCTATAGGCTGTGATGAGCTATGTGAGGTTTTGCCTTGGTTTCCTCATCTATAAAACGATAAGATTGCCCAGCTCAGGAGTCATGTACTCAAGTGCCCACAGGGATCAGACAGGTAAAGAAGCCATACCTGAGGATCGGTGCAGGCTGGTACTGGGCCTCAGTGTTGGAGAGCCATGGGATAATTGGGACCATCTATGGGGGCTGGGTTTTGCCTACCATGGGCTAGGTAGTTAGTACACATGATCTCATCTGATCTTTATAAACAACCCTGTAGGATATTTTACTTACATTTAAAAGTTGAAAAAACTTAGGCCGGGTGCGGTGGCTCACGCCTGTAATCCTAGCTCTGGGAGGCCGAGGCGGGTGGATCGCTCGAGGTCAGGAGTTCGAGACCAGCCTGAGCAAGAGTGAGACCCCGTCTCTACTAAAAATAGAAAGAAATTATCTGGCCAACTAAAAAAATATATATACAAAAAAATTAGCCGGGCATGGTGGCTCATGCCTGTAGTCCCAGCTACTCGGGAGGCTGAGGCAGTAGGATCGCTTAAGCCCAGGAGTCTGAGGTTGCTGTGAGCTAGGCTGATGCCATGGCACTCACTCTAGCCCGGGCAACAAAGTGAGACTCTGTCTCAAAAAAAAAAATAAATAAATAAAAGATGAAAACACTGAGGCTTAACTAGGCATCAGTAACCAGTGCTAGGGCACAGAGTTGTTAAGGTAGCAGTGTATCTATTTCCAAAGACCATTCTTTTTAGCGTGAGCATGGTATTTGCCCTCCATGAAATCTGCCTCTGCCTTAGAGTTTAGGAACTTGCCTGCAACTTCTTGACTTCCCCTTAACAACTGACTGCGAATCTGTCACTTAAATATTTTTCTATGTATGGCTTCAGCTTATTTATGTTTTCAATAATTGTGGACCCAAGTTTCTTCATGAGAGTTGGGTGGTGAATGAGTTAAACAATAAAAAAGGGTTCCCTGGGTAGGGCCTTTGCCTGAGCTTGTTTCTATTTCCTCTGGGGGGGGGAAGAGATGTGTCAGAACAGAGGAGGAACTTCTCAGAGATTGAGAGATACTTCTACTGTAACTTAGTCATCACTATTGATTTTGTTACCTGAGGCAGGAGAGCTGCCACCTCCCACAATCTGCGATAATCCTCACAACAGAGTTACTAAGCTCAGAGCCCTTAGGCCGCACCCCCGCCCCACCCCGTGTGTGCCTTAGCCAAGGACCCCTGAGCCTTGGATGTGGGGTGAGTGGGGGTTCCCAAGTTTATGGCAATAAATAAAAAGCTTAGGGCAATTTGAGGCTAGTCCCAGGTATTTCTCTGAAATCACTTACCTCCTCTCCTGTGGTTAGGTTTCAGCTTTCAAAAGAAAAAAAAAAAACCTGTTTTCAAACACTATAATAGAACAAAGACAATATGTGTTCAATGCTTAAAATTTCTGAGGCATTGGGAAATGTTGGGAATGTAGGGTAGAATATATACTAAGGCACTATAGACCCAAAAGATGGACGGTTCAGTTCAATCTAATAAACATATGTCTGGCAGGCTTCATGCTAGGTAGCAAAGAGGAATGATATCTGGACTTTATGACAGTGGCTCTCACTGCCTAGGGAAGGTGCAGATGCTTAAGCATAATACAGCGTAGTGGATTGAAGCCCCAGAAGTGGTGCAGTCTAATTGCTTTGGAAGTACAGACAAGGGATGTTTAACTCTGAGTCTCACCCTTTAAAGATGTGAGGTCTTGTTTGGTTTGCACATTTTGATGGATGAGAGGGGTTGGGCACAGTTATTCTCTAACATATCTGTTCCCTTTGAAGCTGGTGACTGCAGAGAATGTGCATCGTCATGAGAGATTAGAAAACATCTAAAAGTGAGAATCTTCGGTGAGCCTCTTAAAATCCATTGATTATAGATAGGACCAACCCTTTGGTCACTGTTGGAAATTCTTGTCACAGTGGATCCTTCTTTCTTTCTCTCTTTTCTTTTTTTGAGACAAGGTCTTGCTCTATTGCCCTAGAGTGTAGTGGCGTGATCATAACTCACTGCAGCCTCAACTCCTCGATTGAAGCGATCCTCCTGCCTCAGCCTCCCAGGTAGCTGGGACTACAGGCGTGTGCCACCATACCCAGCTAATTTTTTTTTTTAATTTTTTGTAGAAATGGGGTCTTGCTCTTGCTCAGGCTGGTCTCAAACTCCTGGACTCAAGCAATCCTCCTGCCTGAGCCTCCCAAAGCACTGAGATTGCCACTGTGCCCAGATCCTTCTTTTTGAGGGAGAAAGAAAAGAGAAGTAACATTTACAGGGCAACTGCCATGCCATGGGCCAACTGCCTTGGAAGTTATCTCACCTTAATGTCCAAGAGAGCCCACTGAGATGAGCTTTTTCTTTTTCTTTTTCTTTATTTTGAGATGGGTCTCACTCTGTCACCCAGGCTAGAGTGCATCATAGCTCACTGCAACCTCAAACTCCTGGGTTCAAGTGATCCTCTTGCCTCAGCCTCCCAGGTGGCTGGGACTATAGGCTGAGGCCACTATGCCTGGCTAATTTTTGTATTTTTTGTAGAGACAGGGTCTTGCTCTTGCTCAGGCTGGTCTCTAATTCCTGGCCTCAAGCCATCCTCCTGCCTCAACCTCCCGAGTGGCTGGGACTATAGGTGCATGCCACCATGCCCAGCTGATTTTTGTATTTTTTGTAAAGATGGGGTCTCCCGGTGTTGCTCAGGCTGGCTCTAATTCCTGACCTCAAGCAATCCCCCTGCCTCAGCCTCCCAAAGTGCTAGGATTACACCGTGAGCCACCATGCCTGGCCTCTGAGGTGAACTTTTTGACATTTTTCTAAGGTTAGGAAATGGAGGTGCAGAGAAGTTAAGTAACTTGCCCAAGATCAGACAGTTATAATGTGACCATACAAGGATTCTAACCCAAGCTGTCTGACTCCAAGCCTCATGCCCTTTCTACATTTCTGCTACACCATCCTGACTCCTTGAGTTTCCACTCCCTTTCTGAGTGTTTGCTCTTTTTCTCCTTTCTTTTATTGTAACCATCACCTTGCCTTGATAGAGCCAGCCCTTTAAACTTTCTTAAGCACTTTCCAATCCACTGATGTTGAAGTCTTTGAGCCACTAGTGACTCTTTAGCTTCTAAAAGGAGGTGCAAATTGAAGTGAACGAAATCATTGCCATTACATAGACATCATTGTCACCATCATTATAATCAGGGAATAGGCATGGTGATAGCCAACACTTACACTTGCTTGTTTGCTAGGCACTGTATGTAATGACTTAGACCTATGTGATCTGTTTTCTAGGGACAGATGTCAGGTTCCAGAGAAGGTGGTGGAATATAATTAGAAATAACAAAAGAAGTGTGATTTTGGAATTTTGTGTTTGAAAGACAGCTGGGAGGTGCCATGGGCAGCACAAGGCTGCACCGGAGTACTATGGTGTAACATGAATGACTGCTTCGAGAAGGAAGTGAGGTGACTAGATGAAGAGGGTGTTGAGGTGTGTGTGTGTGTAAGTAAGGGGCAGAGCTATGGAAGAAGCAAAGGAGTGAGGGCTTTTGGGAACTAAAGTAGAAAGTATCAGGCACTGGGAGAAGAGAGGCCGGGTGCTTCATAGAGGCTTTGAGGCCAAGCGGTAAGAGGAAGAACACGAGGTCAGACAATGCCACTTGCCATGGTGTGACTTTAGGGTAAACACTTCATCTCACGTGCCTCAGTCTCTTCAGTGGTAAAATGAGAGTAATAATATCTCACAGTTATTGGGAGGATTGAATGACATCAAGTTAAGGGTCAGCTCTCTAGAAGCTGAGATGTGCCCTGCAAATGCTTGTGATCAGCATTAGCGTGGGACTCTTGTTTAAATCTGAAGCTCCAAGAGAGCCGTTGGGAGGAGGGCGGCATGTTCAGTGGTGAACAAAGAAAGTCAGCAGTCAGTGGGAGGGCAGGGTACAGCAGGCTGTGAGGAAGAACAGGCGTAGCAAGACCAGGTTGTGGAAACCAGGAGAACTGAAGAGCAGGAGAGAATTAGGATATTCTCATGGGTTCATTGTCCTGTCTTGTTACCATGACTAGTCCAGACCCCATCTACCTTTCTTTTCTCTGGGCTTTCTGCACTTTCTAGGTCACTGTTCTGCTATTTTGAATAGAGGAGAAGTCCTTGAGTCCTGGTCCAGGAAAGGTGACCAGAAAGGGCCAATTCTGTAGCTGAGCCATGATGCAAACACTGTTTTCAAGGGCTGCAACCCTGAAATCTGGGGCCAGGGAAGGAGGTAGGGGATGAAGATGGCGGGGGGGGGGGGGGGGGGACAAACTCAGGGGAGACCTCTGAAGTGACATAAAGTGATAATTGACACAATTTCCACTTGAAATCACCTCTCCAGTTATTAGTCATTAATAATCTGGAACCAAATGCAGTTAATTTAGCACCATGTTGGAAACCTTATACTGTAAACCACATCTTAGGGCCACAGACACCTAGGTTTTGATCCTTTGTAAATGTCCCTCTTTTGGAAGAAAATTTGGTGTTGGTACATAGGAACTAAGAAGTATGCTGAGTTGTGAGTCATCAGCCATCTGCTTTCTTCTAGAACACTGTGGGGAAAAGATGGGCAGACTGGTTCAGATAACACCCAGACCCACCTAAACTCTCACTGGAGGCTGAAAACAAATTCATTTTTAAAAAGGCTTTAAAAATCTAATTGAACTCAGAAAAGAGACAATAAGCTTCTGTTCTTTGGTTTCAACTTGGACCTGAAGTCTTGTTTTGTTTTCTGTTAAGTCTCCAGGATATCACAATAGATGTTATCTACAACCCTTTAGATTTCCAGGGGGTTCACTCTTGCCTTTTAACGCACATTTATGAAATTATTGCACCATGATGGAGTTTGGGGATACAAAGATGACGAAGATATGGTCCCTGATTTTGAGGATAGCACAGACTAGAGGGGCGAGAGTATGTATAAATAGTGTGTATATAAATACTGTGTAATAAGTGACTTCACAAGGGTGCAGTACACAGGCTGCTTCAGGAGTCCTGAACATGGCTCCACACTTGGGGCGAAGTCTTCTCATTACACTGGATGCTGCTGCTCTTGGAACTTCCAATGCTTCCTCCGTAAGCTTAGAAGTACAAGCTATATTATTCTCTGCTTGGATTTAATTGATTATGCTTAAGAGTATAGTATCAGCATAAGATTTGAGAATCCTCTAACAACATCTCATTCATAAAGGGTTGAATATTTTTATGTTAAATGTCATGCCACTTCCCTTTGGTAAGCATCCCAGGCATCCTAATGTTTTATAGCCTTTTGGGTAAACTTGTATCTTCTGGTGTTCTAATGATACTAGTGGATATGTAAATTATATTCTTGGCCTTACCTGAAATGGTGCATGGTGAAACTCAGGGTTTCTGTTGTATAGTTTTAAAGGTGAACCCAATTATTTGAAGCCTTTTCCCTAGGCAGTGGGCCACAGTGGAAGTGCACAAGCAGGGAGAGCGTATTGGGAAAGAGGATGGGACTCCTGGATTCCATTACATTTGGCGGCATTTGGGGGCATTGTTTGATTTGATTCTGCCATTGTTCACAGTGGGTCATCTGGCTTTATTTCCTTTCTCTTGTGTATTCTGGGTTTAGTTTTCTCTTATTTGTGTAGTTTCTTTAATGTGGAAGCTGAGGTCACTGATTCAAGACCTTTTTTTCTTTCTTTTATAAGCACTTAATGCTGTAAATTTCCCTCCACTTCTGCTTCAGCTGCATTCCCCAAGTTTTTGATATGTTGTGCTTTTATTTTCATTCAGTGCAAAAGACTTTCTAATTTACTTTTTGATTTCTTTTTAACTCTTGGGTTATTTCGAAGTATGTTATTGAGGATATTTGGATATTTTCCAGGTATCATTCTGTTATTTATTTATAGTTTAATTTTGTTGTGGTCAGAAAATAAACTATGTATGACTTGAATTCTTTTACACTTTTTGAGACTTGTTTTATGGCTTGGAACATGGTCTACCTTGAAAAGAATGTCTATTCTGCTGTTGTAAGTAGAGTGTTCTATAAATGTCAATTAGGTTAAGTAGTTTGATTGTGCTCAAGTCTCATATATCCACCCTGATTTTTTGTCTACCTATTCTTTGGATAATTGATAGAGGAGTCTTGAAATCTCCAACTACAATTGAGAATTTGTCTATTTCTCCTTTTCGTTCTATCAGTTTTTGCTTCATGTACTATGAACTTCCATTATTAGATGCATGAACATTTAGGATCACTACATCCTCTGGTTAAACTTATCCCTCTATAATCATGAAATGACCTTTGTGATGGTTACTTTTGTGTATCAAAATTGACTGGGCCACAGAGTCCCAGATGTTTGGTCAAACATTATTCTGGGTATGTCTGTGAGGATGTTTTTGAATCAGTAGACTGAGTAAAACAGATTGCCCTCCCCAATTTAGGTGGGCCTCATCCAATTAGAGGAAGGCCTGAATAGAACAACAAGGCTGACCCTCCTGTAAGAGGTTAATCCTTCCTGCCTGATTACCTTTGAGCTAGGACATGGGTTATGTCTACCTGCATGCTCAAACTTACCCATAGGTTCTTCTTGGGTCTCAAGCCTGCTGGCTTTGGACTGGAACCACACCATCAACTCTCCTGCGACTCCAGCTTGCCAACTGCAGATCTTGGGGCTTGTCAACCTCCATATTCATATATCTGAGCCAATTTCTTATAACAAATCAATCTCTCTCTCTCTTTCTCTCTCTCTCTCTCTACACATACACACATACACACACACACACATGCACGCACGTACACACACACACATGCATTCTATATATAGAAAGGTTTTGGAGAACCTTGACTAATCTAATACAGCTTCTTTATGCCTAGTAATGTGCTTTGCTCTGAAATCTACTCCCTACTCTAGTTTTCTTTTGATTAGTGTTTACATGTTATTTTTAAAATCCCTTTACTTTTAACCTATTTATGTTTTCATATTTAAAGTGGGTTTCTTGTCATTTTGGTTTTGCCTTTTTATCCAATATGATATTCTCCACTTTTTAATTGAGATGTTTAGACCATTCACATTTAATGTGATCATTGATAGAGTTAGGATTAACCTATCATCTTGCTGTTTTCTGTTTATTCCATCTGTTCTTTATTCCTCTTTTCCACTTTTTCTTCCTTTTTGGATTGAATTGTTTTATTAGTCTTTTTTATTACTTTGATTAGCTTTGAGATATAACTCTCTGTTGTTTTATTTCAGTGGTTGCCTTAGAGTTTACAGTATACATTTTAAATTTATTATAACCTACCTTAAAATGATATTATACTATTTCACACAAGTATAAGAACCTTACAACAATATACTTCCATTTTCCCTTTTTCTGTCTTTGTGCAATTTTTGCTATATATTTTATTTCTACATATGCTGTAAACCCCATGATATGTTGTTAATATTTTTCCCTTAAACAGCCAATCATCTTTTGAAAGATATATAAAATAAGAAAAAAAAGTCTTTTATATTTATCCACATATTTGCCATTTCTGGCAGTCTTCATTCCTTTGTTTAGATCCAGATCTACTTTTGGTATTTTTGCTTCTGCCTGAAGCACTTCCTTTAATGTTTCTTGTGCAGGTTTGCTGGTGATGAATTCTTTCAGATTTTGTATGTCTGAAAGTTTTTATTTCATTTTTTATTTTGAAATAATATAGACTTGTAGGGAGTTACAAAAATAGTTAATAGAGTCAATCCCATGAACCCTTCATCCAGCCTCCTCCAAGAGTGCCATCCTATAACTAGTATGATATCAAAACCAGGAAATTGACATGAGTACACTACTGTTAATTAGACTACAGACCTTAATCAGTTTTTAACCAATTGTTTCATGCATTCATTTGTGTATTTCACCTTCATTTTAGAAAGTTATTTTTCATGGATATTGGATTTGGTTGGCAGTTTTTTCTTTCACTGCTTTAAAGCCCCAGTGCTTTTGGCTTGCATTGTTTCTGATGAGAAGTCTGCTGACATTCAAAAATTTGTTCTTCTCTATGTAATGTGTCTTTTCTGTGGCCACTTTTAAGAATTTTATCTTTATTACTAGTTTTAAGCAATTTGATTGTGATATGCCTTGCTGTAGTTCTCTTCATGTTTCTTGTAGTTGGGATTCTTGGATCTGTGAGTTTAAACTTTTCATCAAATTTGGAAAAAAATTTCAGCCATTATTTCTTCAAGTATGTTTTGGTCTTACCAGTCCCTCTCTTTGTACTTCGGAGACTCCAGTTACAAATGTTATTAGGTCACTTTAAGTTTTCATCAACTCACTGGACTTCTTAGTCTTTTCTTTTTCTTTGTATGTTTCATTATAGATAATTTCTAATGGTATGTCTCAAATTCATCAATCTTTTCTTTTATGGTAGGTATATAATCTGCTATTAATCATATTTACTATATTTTTTTATCTTAGACATTGTAGTTTCAACTCTAGAAGCTTGATTGGGGTCTTTTAAAATATCTTCCATGTTTCTACTTAGCATGCTTAATCTTTCCATGACCTTGTTCAATATATGGAATACAGTTATAATGACTCTTTTAATGTCTTTGTCTACTAATTCTATCCTGTGTGTCATTTCTGAGTCTGTTTCTATTGATTAAATTTTCTCCTAATTGTAGGTCATATTTTCCTGCTTATTTGCATGCCTGGTAATTTTCCACTGGATGTCAGATATTGTGAATTTCACCTTGTTGGGTACTAGATATATTTATCTTCCTAAAAATATTCTTGAATTTTGTCCTGGAACACAGTTAAGTTACTTGGAAACAGTTAAATCTTTTCACGTCTTGCTTTTAAGCTTTGGAGAGACAAGAGGTGGCATTTAGTCTAGAGCTAATTTGTCCCCTCTACTGAGGCAGAACCCTTCTGAGTATTCCACCCAGTGCCTCATAATTTATAAAGTTTTCCTCCCTGGCTGCTAGGAACACAAAATAATCTCAGCAGTATGTGTGTTCCAAAAATTATTCCCACTGCTTTTTTTCAGCATTTCTTTCCCCAACCTTAGATAATTTTCTTACCTGAATGCACTGAACAGAACTTAGCTGAAGACATGAGGGGTGCCCTTTTCAGATGTCTAGAGTTCTCTGTCTGTGCAGCTTTTTCCTGTCCAGTACTCTGCACTATTATCTCTAGACACATTGGTTTCACCAAACACATAGCTCTGTCTGATCAATTCAGGGAGACTGCTGGACTAACAAGGTTTCCTCTGCCTGTGCTGCAGCCTGGATCTTCTTTTCAAGCAGTAAGCTGGAGTAATTGTAGGTCTTGCCTCTTTTATTCCGCACTCTAAGCAATCACTATGCTGCGTTGTTTGATGTCCTATGACTGCAAAATGTTGTTTTATGTAGTTTGTCCAGTTTTATTATTTGTTTTAGGCAGAAAGGTAAATATGATCACTGCTTCTCCATTTGGGCTTGAAAGCAGAAGTCCTGCAATTGGAATTTTGCTGAAGAAACCATATTACTTCCCTAGGGCTACCATACTCAAGTACCACAAACTGAGTGGCTTAAAACAACAGAAATTCATTCTCTCACAGTTCTGGAGGCTAGAAGTCTGAAATCAAGGTGTGTTAGCAGTACCATGCTACCTCCAAAGATCCTAGGGAGGAATCCTTCTTCACCTCTTCTAGTTTCTGTTGGATGCTGGCAATCCTCAGCGTTTCTTGGCTTGTGGATGCATCACTCCACTCCCTGCTTCTGTCTGCACATGGCCTTCTTCCCTATGTGCCTGTG
The DNA here is from genome assembly GCF_020740605.2 of Lemur catta. NCBI lineage: Eukaryota > Metazoa > Chordata > Mammalia > Primates > Lemuridae > Lemur > Lemur catta. Next base: position 59,233,838 of record NC_059130.1, read on the forward strand.
TCTCTGTGTCCAAATTTCCTCCTTTATAAGGGCACCAGTCATTGGATTAGGATCCACCCCAATTTAGTATGACCTCATCTTAACATGGTTAACAGATCTACACACCTGCAAATACCCTATTTCCAAATAAAGTCACATTCATAGGTACCAGGGGTTAGGATTTCAATATATTTTTTGGGGGACACATTTAACTCAAAACAGAAACTTTTATTCTTCTTCTTGATTAAATAATATTTTAAATAGAACAAAGGTGACTGGCCTTTGTGACAAACTGTTAAAATCCCTGCATTATTAGTTTATCTTTAAATATCCTCAAGTATTTATGATAGTCATAATAATTTCTAAATCAATTCCATATCTATCTCTTCTTAAATATGACTTTTTAATGCAGTGAGATTATTGCTTTAAAATTTCTTACTTTTACTTTTTTTTAAAAAAAATAAAGCCATTTTATATTGTTTGGCCTTTTGTTTCACCCTGGACCTAAGGGATTCTTAGGGATTAGATGGGGTTCAAACTTGAAATTGTAGTAATTAGCTGCTGTGATGCTATCTTAAAAGTAGCTTCTTGCCTAAGGATAAAAACGTGTAGTTAATTATAGCTTCATTATTTGGAAGGATTAGAAACATCTTTGTCAAAAGGCTGACCCTTGGCTTCATTTACAACTTCTTTTTAAAGAAAAGCCACAAAGGGAATCACTCACCCACCAATCCAGCGTCCAATAAAGTTTAGTTCCATGAGCTGCCATCATCAATGACAGAAGCATGGTCAAAATTAGAGCAATAGTCATAAAAGTCTTCATTCTAAAATTGGCTTTCCTCAGGGTGACAGTAAGTGTTTAATCATGCCCATGCATCCGCAGCCTTTCTCTAGTGACAGAGAATTCTGACATCTCCATCAGTACACATAATCTATTGTACTATTTTAATTGTGACTTTAATTTTAAATGTGACTTTCTCCACGGTAAGAATCTCACAAGAACAAATATTTGAGTACTTAACATAATGTAATATACTATATTCTCGATAAATAGCTGTGCAAGAGTTAGCAGTAGGTCGTGAGGAAGGACAGAACAAATGAGTGAATGAGGCCCAGAGAAATCTACTGTCTATGGCCACACAACCAGTTAGTGACAGGGTAGAACTAAAACTAACTCTTCCAGTTCTCAAGTAGCTTTCTTTACAACATCTATGTTTGTGATGTCTTTGAATCTCAGTTCTTTATCCATATTATACTAATTTTCATGAATAATTATAATTAACACTCTTACAGTATTTACTCTCTTCCTGGCACTTTTAAGTGCTTTCAATATATTAATTCATTTGATCCTTATTAACAACTCTATAAGGTAGGCACAATTATCCCTACTTTATAGGAAACTAAAACACAGAGATATTAAGTAAGATACTTAAAGTTGTCATGTGTCTAGTGAGCGGTAAAGCTGAGACTGGAACCCAGATAGTCAGGCACTAGAGTCAATATGTAAATCACTACAATACATTCCCTAAGACGGAATGGCATTATCTTTCATTAAAGTTATATTATGAAAAGTAAATAATATTTAATGATACAGAATACCATAATATAGATTTGATTGTACAAAGAACATACATTTTTAAAAATATCAGTTAATTTTTTGTTCAAGATGCTCATGGATTTTTAAATTTTCCATCAAAAAATACTGAATCAATACGAAAAAATAACTTATGGTTTATTAAACTAATATTACTTAAAGGTAAATTAAAGGTTTTCTTTGGACAACACACACCATTTGATAATAGGTTGACCATGTTTTTATAAACAATAACCAATAAGTCAGAATTGATTCTTATCAATAGTTTCTCTAAAGGGACTAAGGCCTATTCTTTCTTATTATTTTCTGTATAGTTCCAATGTGAAAGTCATTCTAGTGCAACTCAATTTTTTTTATTGATTGCTTTAAAGTTTGCAATATACATTGTTAAACTTGTCACAATCTTTCTCCAAGTAGTGTTATACTACTTCATCCGTAATGTAAGAACCTTGCAACAACATATTTTTATTTCCCCCCTATGGTTCTTGTGCTATTGTATCATACATTTTATTCCTACATATGTTATAAGCTTCATAATGCATTGTAATTATTTTTACTTCAGTCAATCATTGTTTAAAGAAATTTAAAAATTAGAAGAAAAGTGTTTCATATTTACTCACATGTTTATCATTTCTGGCATTCATTATTCCTTTATATAGACCCAAATTTTCATTTGCTATTTTTCTTTTCCTTGAACATTTCTTGTAGTTTGGGGCTGTCAATGATAAGTTCTGTCTGCATTTGTTTATCTAAAAGAGTTTTTATTTTGTCTTCATATTTGAAGAATATTTTTGCTGGGTTTGGAATTCTAGATTGACAGCTACCCCCTTCTTTCAGCACTTTAAGATGCTCTTCCATTGTCTTTTGGCTTGCATGTGTTTGTTAAAAGGTCTGCTGTCATTTTATCTTGGTTCCTCTGTAGGTAATAAGTCTTTTTTCTCTGGCTGCTTTTGATATTTTTCTCTTTGTCACTGGTTTCCAGCAATTTGATAATCATGTGCCTTAGTGTCATTTGCTTTTATCCTGCATGGGATTCATTGAGATTCCTTGATCTGTGGGTTTATAGTTTTCATCAAATTTGGAAAAATTCTTACCATAATTTTTTAATATATTTTTCTGCTCCCCTATTTCTCTCCGTCTGGGAATTCAATTTCACATGTGTTAAACTGCTTGTTATTATTCCACATAACAGAAATCTCTGTAATTATTTTCAGTCTTTTTCTCTGTGTGCTTCGTTTTGGATATATTCTAATTTGCTATGCCCTCAAATTCACTGATCTTTTCTTCTGCAGAGTCTAATCTGCTGCCAAACAAATCCAATGGGAAATATTTATTTCAGATATTATACTCTATAAGTTCTGTTTGATTCTTTTTTAAACAAAAATTTTTCACTTCTCTTCTCATACTATTTATATTTTACTTTAAATATTTGTACATAGCTATAATAGCTGTTTTAACATTGTTATTGTCTAGTTTCATTATCGCTGTCATTTCTAGATTTGCTTCTATTGATTGATTTTTATCCTATTCTGGATCACATTTTCTTCCCTCTCAGCATGTCTAGTAATTTTTTATTGGAAGTTGAGTATTATAGCTATGACATTGTTGAGTTTGGGGATTTGCTGTCGTTCTTTAAGTAGTGTTGAGTTTTATTTTGGCAAGTAGTTAAGTTACATATAAATCAGTGTGATCCACTTAGGTCATTTTTAAGCTTTTTTAGGGAAGGTCTAGAATAACATTCACTCAAGAGATGGTTCAGACCTACTACTAAGATGTGACTCTACTAGTGTTTCTACTGAATAGGATGTTGTTGAGGTCTCTCTACTCTAATAGTCAAAGTCAAAAGTCAGGAATGAAACTTAAAATAAGATGGTCAGGGATGACTTCATTGAGAAGGTGATGATTTACACATACTTTTCTTACACCTTTCATTACTAAGTAATAGGTATGAATTATTTTAATAATATTGATATATAATGTCAAACTGACTTACAAAAGGTCACAACATTTTATACTTCCACCCCCAGTTTGGAAAAAGTGCCCGCTTAACAATATCCTTTCTCAGCATTGAGTTTAATATGTTATAGTATATCTCTTGGAAGGAATTATACAGCCATTAAGAATCATGTTTTGGGGGCTTATTTAATGACTTGGGAAAAAGTTCTCAAACCAGTGTTAACTGAACAAAAAGCAGGGCAAAAAATTCTATGTACATCAAAATCTCAGTTTTATATAAAGATCATATATATTTTCATTAATGGCATTTATCTCTCGATAACAGGATTATATATGCTTTTTATATTCTCATTCTTTTATTTTAGTATAACTTTTATACTACTTTTAGTATTACTTTTAAAATTTTTATTTTAAAATATGAGGCACCTGATAAATGAGTATATGAAAAAAGAAAGAGTTTTACTCAGAATATGAAAATACCTGAGGGCAACAAAATTTCAAACATAGAAATCATATACCCACCACATACTATAGCTGGAGTCACATTTTTCTGTCTCTGTATTTATTTAAGGATCCCCTGAGAATGGAGTGGTCTGGGCCATGAAAAGGAATGTCCTGATAGCACATCTCACCTAACTGGAAGCTTAGAAAAGTGATATAACTGGTCAAGTTCTTCCATGGAACAGAAACAATCTACCTTGGCTTGGCTTTATTTCTTTTGACTAATTTGGACCAAGTGCATTGTGTTTGGCCCCTGTTTTATGCTTTACGATTGAATGTAGTTTGCCAGGGCTGCCGTAACAAAGTACCACAGACTGTGTGGCTTAAACGACAGGAATTAATTTTCTCACAATTCTGGAGGATGGAAGCCTGAGATGAAGGTGTCAGCAGAGTTGGTTTCTTCTGAGGCCTCTGTCCTTGGCTTGCCGTCCCCTCTCTGTGTCTTCATATGGTCTTCCCTCTATACGTGTCTTGCTCAATTTTCTTCTTACAAGGACACCAGTCATGTTGGATTAGGGATCACCCTATGACCTTATTTTAACTTAATTACCTCTTTAAAGATCCTACAGGCAAATACAGTCACATTCTGGGGTACTGGGGGTTAGGACTTTAATATATGAATTTGAGGGGGACACAATTTAGCCCATAACACTGAGTAAGTTCAGTTCTCTTCAAATTCCTCATGGATGTAGCAGAGACAGAAAACTCATTTCTTACTTTCTAAGCATAAGTTCTGGATCCAAGAGTGCCTGATGTTGAATTCTGGCTATCTCACTTAAGAGCTGTTTGGTCTTGGACAAAGATACCTGGACTCTCTACACTTCAGTATCTCATCTCTCAAATGGGGACGTTACAAGTACATATCTCATAGCAACATTGTAAACATTCAGTAACTTAATTTATGCAGAACCCACAGAGCATTGCTTGCCACATAGCCATACACTAAGTGCTCAATAAAGATTAGCTGTTATTGTTATATAAAATTACCTCATTAATGCAGAGATATTTGACACTATCTTTGACATTGGAGATACAGCGATGAACACAAAAGATAATTCCTGTCTTCACTGAAGAGAGATTTTTGCCCCCTGGATCTAGATAATAGTCTTATTTGTGGTGAGAAAAGTTTTTATTCTACTTTTAAAAATTCTGTGTAGAAATACTTTTCTAAGGGATACTGAATGGTCCAAGCATGATCTTTCTGACCTTCCCTCACTGTAGGCACTGATTCTTATTATGTGTGGTTTGCATAACTGATTTAGGGAAAGGTCTTAAAGAAATCTGAAAGTATTAAGTCCTATATCTCTGTTATGATTATGTCTCTTCTTTCACTATCCCTTAAACAACACATATACATATAGGTGTGTGCACGCGCACACACACACACACACACACACACTCTTATACCTACTTATACCCCTTTATCTTTGCTGGACATATTATCTAATTCTACATGCCCAGATTCTACACCCAGATAATGCTGTCCTGTGAGGTTGTGGTATCTACTTCATTAAGCAGTCCTTCTAGAATGCTTTGATGACTAAAAATATAGATGATGTGTCTGTCCTTTGTACACCAGCTCTCTCACCCTCATGTGGGAACATGTGCTTTGGGTACTTTTTCAAGCAAGGACTTGTGCTGATCTACCTCATACATTAATTCTGGCTGTAGTAATACGTTGGGAAAGGAATATGATCCCAAAATAACCACCAGGAGAAGAGAAGCGTGTCATGAAAGGTCATGGCATTGGGGCAGAGGATGTTGGACAGAAGAGTTCTAAAAATAGAGAGCAGGAGATCAAAGAACCAGCAGTGATGAGGAACCTTTTTTGGCTTTGGTTCCCAGGAGGAGGAGGAGGAGGAGGAGGAGGGGGCAGCACTCTCCAGCCTGCTCTGCTTGTGCCTTCTGTTCTACCTGCCACTCAGACCCCTGGTAAAGAAACGCAGGGGGTGGTTAGCAAATTTTTCGGTCCTGGGTGCTGACTGCCCTTACATCATTTTGATGAAAAGTGTATTTATATAATGCTTAAAAACATTTCAAAAAAGTAACATTATGAAGATTTTTACCTTATTGCCGTATTGCTAATATTGCAAGGGAAGTCTAAACATTTGGATCAAGAATCCTTAAATTTGAGCTTTCTTCTGGACTTCTTTAGATTTTTACAAGTTCAAATTGACTTTTTGTTGTCTCCCTAAATTATACCTGATGATTAAATGTGTTTGCAATGCCAAGAACTGAATTTTTTTTGTGCATGCATGAGAAATTGGGTTGATAGGTTTAGCCATATCAGGTTCTATCCTCCACTCTGTGTGTTCTGCAGGGATCGGGTATGGGCATATCTGGCTTTAGTGGAAGACACTGATATTTTAGCTGTGCTGTCCAACCCCTTCCTCTGCAAATATAGCTTTGACAATAATGAGGTGGGTAGATGAAGGCAAGTTAAAAACATAGGCCTCTTCAATGAATTTTGGCAGATGATTGTGTACATGTGTTTGAGTACGGTTTTATTTTCTAATTCCAAAAACTAGGAAATCAGAAAATCTGGGATGAATTCCATAACCTCTCCAAAGGACAACTTCCTCAATAGCAAAATAAATGTATTGACACTTGGTTTACAGACAATAAATTTATGGAAGTGCTCACCAATTATATGGTGCTGTGTGAATGTACCTTAAGTCACATGGTTATCGGAGAACCAGTCTATGCATTCAAGCTGAATCCACTCTTTCCTCTTCAAGAAGGCTTCTTTTCATTCATTCCAAAGCTATTTAGTGTGTCACTCTGGTGTTGAAGGCACTGTGCCAGGCACCAAGAAGCCTTTAAAGATGAATCATACCCACAGCCTGCCCTCAAGGAACTTAGGGTAAACTTAAGGTAGAAGAAGGCAGATAAACCACTGAAAAATGATTTCTCTAATTTAGCTTCAAAAGATAGCATAATATGACATTTAAAAAGTGATTTGGCAGTCCTTAAATACTGAAATAACAATGTCCATGTTTATTAGCATGCATTAATCTGTTAATAGCCCCATTAACATATATGCCAGTAGTCAAGAACATTGACAAATTCACGTGAAAGCAAAGGTGTCTTGACTCAGGACCCGCAATCTGAAGTACTGCAGTGTTTAGCGATGACTGACAGCCACTAATCCCAGCCCTTGTTGAGTGATCAGTCTTCGTTGGGCTCCCCAAACCAAAATTGACCCCAAAACAATGGAATCTTTCTGGTTCTAAAGCCAATTTCTCCATTTGTTTTGATTTGAGGCTTTCTTAGCCCGAATCATTGTGTGAAAGGCCCTTTTGTTTAACATTTTAGTTGCAGTGTAGTTAACAAATCCTTGGCTTTATGCTAAAAGTAGAGAGAAAGTTGAGACTTCAGGAGACAGGAGAATCTTAATGTTTACATGAGGGAAATATGCATGGTTATAATCCTGAAAATTGTGCAATTTCTAGTCATCTGAAAATCACCACAAAATCTTACTCATAAAAATCTAGTTTAAAGTACATTCTCAGTCAGAATTATGGCTTTAAAAATATTCCTTGAATAAGAATATTAAGGGTCTTCTGAAAATACAGAGCATGACACTGATCTCTTCTCCCAGTAAAAGAAAGCTGCTTTAGATATCGGAAATCTCACTATTTTCTTTTCAGGAAAACTACAAGGGCCTTAGGCTGGTCTTGAGCTAACCTCTCCTTTAGGCACTAATAGATGTAAATCAGTATGAGAGATCTTAACTATGGTCCTTGGAAAAATAAGCTATTGTGAGCTCAGAAAAGAGGAATGTTTCAGTTAGTGCTCAGAAGCATGGTTGAAAACTAGTGGGGGACCTGTGGGTGCTAACACCTAGCTAATGAGTTCCACCGAATGGTGGGAAGAGACATGTAAATATTGTGCAAACAGCAAGTATAACCTTGAAGACAAGATGTCCAGGGCAGGTACAGAGGGCTGGGTTACCTTATGGGGCAAGACATACAACTTCCAATCAGATTCCTCAAAAGTCCCTCTACAGAGAGTCCAGCAGGCTGGCTCCAACCCGCCAGCCTCCAAGCACTCTGACTAAAATGTCTCAGAAGGAAGCGGAGTCCAGATCTGCATCACCTGTCCAGTTACAGACTCATATGGCACCTGTGACCCCTCAGTGGCCCATTGCTTCTCAATAAACAGTGCCACCAATATTGCTGACAGTCTCCAGATTCACTCGATTCATACTACAAATATTTATGGAATCTCGAGTCTGTACCATCTGCCAGCCATGAAGAACCTATCGGTGCCTCTGACCTCCGGCTGTGCTTCTACAAAGTCAGTGAGTGTCTGGAGGCATCATGACAGAACACCTGCTAGTCCGTCAGCAGTACTGACTGGTAACCTCGGGGCCCACAATCGCTTCTGGTCTTGTGTTCAGTTAGGACCCAAGTCACTCCCTGGTTCTCCTCAAGTACCCTGCATGTTTTCAAAAGATACCAGAAGTTTCCATCTTGAATTGGTAAGTGGTTTTGATGCTTTCAGAAGACCAGGTAGCTTTAGGAATAAAAAGCAGGACCAGGGATTCATTCCCTGGCTTTTCTACTGCAGTGTGATGAACTGCTCCCAAAATCAGTACCTTAAAACAGCACCATATCTTGTGGATTCTGTGGGATAGGAGTTTGGATGAGACTCCTCTGAGTGATTCTACTCTTCTTTCTGGAGATGGCTGAGGTCACTCAGTGGTATTCAGTTGGTAGAGAGGGTCCAAGATGATTTTACTCACGGATCTGGTACCTAGGTGGGGATGGCTGAATGTGTGAACTCAGCTGGGACTGTCTACTGGAGTACCTGCTTGTGGTCTCTCCAGCACCTTAGTTTCAGGGTGGCTGGCTATCTTACCTGGCAGCTGAGTCCCCTCAGAGCAAGAATCCCAAGAGTACAAGGAGGAAGCTGCATAATCTTTTCTGGTCTAGGCACAAAAGCCCCACACCATTACCTCTGAAGCATTCCAGTGGTCACAAGCAAGTCATAAAGCCACCCCAGATTCAAGGGGAGGGAAGTTAGGCTCCATTTCTTCATGGGAGGTCACATGTAAAAGAGCTTAGGAAATATTGTTGAGGCCATCTTGGATAATATAATCTTCCACTTTCAACCTTGTTTCACATATTTACTGCTCAACTGTCTCTAAATACCTGATTCTTGCCCAAGAGTCAGTTATTGTGTCTACTCAAAAGACAGCTTCTTCCCTCTTCCCCTTCCTGCTGTCTTTCCCTTCCACCTAGGTAAGATGCCCACTGCAAAGGAGCCTCCCACAGACAAAGCAGTGTTCACAGGGCTTAGTCGGAACCAGCAGGATGATATGGGTCAAAGAGGAAGGAATAATGGCAAGAAGAATTAAGGTTGCTTCCTTGAGGAGGAGGCCATTATGCTGGACTTTGATGGATAAGTAGAATTCTGATAGACTGAGAACAGAGGAAGAAAGCATGTCATTCCTACATGAGCAAAAGCACAGAAATGTAGAAAGATAAGCTCTGTGAGGAAAAGCTAAGACTGCTGAAGAGTTTGGGCTTCACATTCTATAGCCATTGAGAAGCCAAGTTTCTAAGCAGTTTTAGGGAGACAACTCTGGCAGAAGTGTGGAAGATGCATTAGAGACATGAGATTTTAGAAAAAAGAGATGACCGGTGTATGTAGGGGGCTAATGTATCCTACTGAATGGAAAGGAGAAGGCTTTCTTCCTCTCCTGAGCTGGAAGAGAAACAGTAGCTTTGACTCTCTCTAGAGATGATGGCTTAAACTGGTACCATTCATCACTAGGCTTGGACATTTCTTCAGCAAAGACTTGTCTGGATGTATTTGGATTGGATACTGGGTAGGACAAGTCCTGCCCTTGGGATCTCATCCCATTCCCCACCCCCATATCCCAGTGAATCTGTGGAGCCCTAGAAACCTTTAATTTCCAAGTCCACTCTAAATTCTTGCCCTAGATAAGAGGGTCTAACTCTCAGCTCTTTCTTCCATCATTCCCTTAAACACTCTTTGCTGCCGTCACACAGAACTTCTCACCATTCCCTGAGCATGCTGTGCTCCATCACACTGCCACATCTTTGCATATAATCATTCCTCTACCTTCCTTGTCATCAGTTAATATTGAACTGAAATGTCCCCTCTGTGAAGCATGATGCAGTAGCCTGCTGCCTTCCAGTCTCCCACAGTGTTCTGTATTCTGCTGCAATATCTGTACCATTGTTTCATGTTTATTTTGTAGAGTAGGCTGAGGCCCTTGAGGGAGTGGACCACCTCTTATCATCTGTATCACTAGTGTCTCTCATAGGACCTGGCACATAGTAGGTGATCAGTAAATGTTACACGAAAGAAGAAAAATAGTAACTTTGTTTCACTGATGTTCGTCTGTGTTTCTGATCTAGAAATCCTGTCACTCTCAGTGAGGAAGGGGTTGGTACCATTTGGTGCAGAACAGTGGTGCTTAAGTCTGTTCAGAAGAAGCTGGGTTTCTGTTGACATAAGTTGCCAAAGTAATTTGGGAAATCAGCCAGTGAAAACCAGCAGATCCCAGAGTAGTGGAGCTCTATTCACAAACCTTGTTTATATCTAATAGACTGTTTCCCAGAGGTATCGTGAGCAGCCCAATTGCCGTGTCACTCACACCCCAGCAACTGTTAAAAATGGCAATTCCTTGCCTGATTTCAGACTGCAGAGCACCCTGTATAGTCCCCTAGATTCATCAGTAACATTCTCCTCCATGAAAGACTGACATTCATGAATAGTTTAGGTTATTGTCAATTTCTGTGGTCTCCTTTTAAAACTAAGGTCACACATTCATAAAATCCTTCCTGACATTGAGTAGATAATAGTAGGTAACTTAACTTATACATATACTAAGCCTTAAAGAATGCTCTTTGGGCAGAGCTTGGCTTACTTGGGAGAACTTTGTTTTCATAGTGTTTCAGAACCTGGGTAGATGGAATGCTTTCCTTTTTACCAAGAACTCTACCATAAATGGCTTTATATAACCACATCAGTGCTAGCAAGTTGTTGCTGCTGCTTTCATTATAGCTAGAGCAGATAGATGCTGCATGTGCCTTCTTAAGCCTCAGGTTAATGCATATGTGCTCATGGAGAACCTCTAGATTGTACTTTCTTATTACTTGCTTGGGTTGTTCACTGGGCTTATTTAACAACATTCCATAAAGGTGTAACATTCTGCATCCTTCTGAGTAAAATGTTTTGATTTAATTTTACCCACTAGCATCCATGCTACCTCTCTCACTTAATGTCACTTTCAGATGTTTTCACCTCTAAGATGATGCTTACATATATGAAAATGATAATTTTTAAAACTTAGAGATTATGGATAATTCATCACAACACCAAGTAATTCTCCCCTGCAGCTGTCCTTTAAAGAGGGAGCTCCGCTATTCCATTTAACAGTCACCAAGGACTCTTAGCAGAGTAGTTGGTGAGGTGGGGTGAAGGGAGAGTGGCCTTTGGTGGGTCATAGCTGAGTTGTTTAGCCTGATCCACGTGACAAGAACCCCCTGGGCCTCAGCTTTCCTTTGGATCAAACTCTTGTCACAGATTTGGTACAGATAAAACAATGTAGCTCTTAAAAGATGCTCAGTAAAGATTAATTTTGGTCCATGCTTCCTTAACAGGTCAGTAGGTCTGGGGAAGGGCAAAAGGAACAGAAACTTCAAACTAAAGAGTTGGAAAGCAGTGCCAGTTGGGCATATCTAAGATTAGAATATGTAAATATGTAAATAAGATCCAATGATGGTAATTTGACTTGCAATTTCCTAGGAACACATCTATTATTCCAGGCATGCTGAGATTTTGTGACTCTGTAGCTGCATTTACAGTCACCATTATTTTAAAGAGCCCCTAATGCTACAGATTCTCTGGCATCATAGAATATTCAACTGTAGAAATTAAAGTTCTAGAAGAGCTCTAGGTCCCAGTGAATGGAGCCCTAGCCCAAGTGGACAAGTGTAAAACTGGTCCACCTATACTTACAAATTATTTCTAATTATGCCTCCAAGATGAGGAGAATAAACTCATTCTATGCAATTTAATCCATATGATTGGATGAGAAATGAGAGATTCTTTTTTTATTATTTTTTATTTTTTATATATATTTTTCAATTTCAGAATATCATGGGGGTACCAATGTTTTGGTTGCAAAAATTGCTTTAGTATCATTTGAGTCAAAGTTATAAATGTGTCCATCACCCAGATAGTGTGCATTGTGCCCATTAGGTGTGAATTTACCCATCTCCTCCTCCCCCCTGCCACCTGCTGGATTTCTGATGAATGTTATTTCTACATGTGCACATAGTGTTGATCGATTAGCTCCAAGTTAATGGTGAGGACATGTGGTGTTTGTTTTTTCATTCTTGTGATACTTTGCTTAGAAGAATGGTCTCCGGTTCCATCCAGGTTAATACAAGAGGTATTAATTCACCATTTTTTATGGCTAAGTAGTACTCCATGATATACATATACCACATTTTCTTAATCCACTCATGTATCAATGGGCACTTGGGTTGTTTCCACTTCTTTGCAATTGTGAATTATGCAGCTGTAAACATGTATGTGCAGTTGTAGATGTCTTTTTTATAGAATGGCTTTTTTTCCTTTGGGTAAATACCCAGTAGTGAGATTCCTGGATCAAATGGTAGTTCTACTTTTAGTTCTTTGAGGTATCTCCATACTACTTTCCGTAGAGGTTGTACTAGTTTGCAGTCCCACCAACAGTGTATGAATGTTCCTATCTCTCTACATTCACTCCAGCATTTGTTGTTTTGGGGACTTTTTGATAAAAGCCATTCTCACTGGAGTTAAGTGATATCTCATTGTGGTTTTGATTTTCATTTCTGTGATGATTAGAGATGTTGAGCATTTTTCATATGTTTATTGGCCATTAGTCTCTCTTCTTTTGAAAATTTTCTGTTCATGTCTTTTACCCACTTTTTAATGGGGTTGTTTGATTTTTTTCTTGCTGGTTTGCTTGAGTTCTTTATAGATTCTGATTATCAGTCCTTTATTGGATGTATAGCATGCAAATATTTTCTCCCATTCTGTAGGTGGTCTATTTGCTCTATTGATTGTTTCCTTGGCTGTGCAGAAGCTTTTTAATTTAATAAGGTCCCATTTATTATTTTTGTTGTTGCTTTGACTGCTTTTGGGGCCTTCCTCATTGCTCATCAAAAAAATAATCCATCATGACCAAGTGGGCTTCATCCCAGAGATGCAGGGATGTTTCAACACACACAAATCTGTAAATGTAATTCACCACATAAATAAAAGCAAAAACAAAGACCATATGATCCTCTCAAAAGACACAGAAAAGACATTTGACAAAATTCAGCACCCTTTTATGATAAGAACACTTAACAAAATAGACATGGATGGGACATACCTCAAAATTATTAAAGCCATATATGACAAACCCACAGCCAACATTGTACTGAATGGGGAAAACTTGAAAGCATACCCACTTAGAACTGAAACCAGATAAGATTGCCCACTGTCACCACTTCTATTCAATATAGTGCTAGAAGTGCTAACCAGAGCAATCAGGGGTATACAAATAGGGATAGAAGAGGTCAAACTATCGCTCTTTGCTGATGATATGATCTTATACCTAGAAAACCCCACAGATTCTGCCAAGAGACTCCTGGAATTTATAAATAAATTCAGCAAAGTCTCAGGTTACAAAATCAATGTACACAAATCAGTAGCATTCATATACACCAACAGTGAAGCTGAGAACCAAATCAAAGACTCCATACCTTTCACAATAGCCCAAAGAAAATAAAATACATACAAATGTATTTAACTAAGGAGGTGAAAGACCTCTACAGGAAGAACTATGAAACACTAAGGAAGGAAATAGCAGAGGACGTAAACAGATGGAAAAACATACCATGCTCATGGATGGGCAGAATCAACATTGTTAAAATGTCTATACTACCCAAAGTGATCTACAGATTCAATGCAATCCCTATTAAAATACCAACATCATTTTTCACAGATCTAGAAATAATAATTTTATGATTCATATGGAACAGAGAAGAACCCTGTATAGCCAAAGCAACCTTAAGCAAAAAGAACATATTGGGAGGCATCAATTTACCAGACTTCAAGCTATACTACAAGACTATGGTAACCAAAATAGCATGGTACTGGCACAAGAACAGAGATATAGACCAATGGATCAGAACAGGGAATCCACATATAAAACCATCCTCATATTGGCATGTGATCTTGGACAAAGCAGACAAAAACATACACTGTGGAAAAGAATCCCTATTCAATAAATGGTGCTGGGAAAATTGGATAGCCACATGTAAAAGACTGAATCAGGACCTCTACCTCTCACCACTCACAAAAATCAACTCACAGTAGATAACAGACTTAAATCTACAGCATGGAACTATAAGAATTCTAGGAGAAAATGTTGGAAAAACTCTTGTAGACATTAGTCTATGCAGAGAATTTATGAAGAGATTAATTTTTAAATAGATTAATACCAAATATTTTCAGAATATCTTCTTCTGTTAAAGCTTGATCAAAGACACTCTATTTTCCTAACTCTGTTCTTCATCACTGACTATTGAAGTTTGGAAACTTTTGTAAGTAAAAAATTTAAAGCACAAAGAACATAAATATTTTTTTAAATATCCAAGAGTAAGGTTTACAGAAAACAAGAGAAAAGGTAATAGGCCTTGATGATGGAAGCAGAGACCAAACATGTTTTCCATGTTCTACTTCATGGTCTAAATCTAATACAAGAGGTCTAGAAGAGAGGTATGGTCCCAGACCTGCAGCATTAGTATCACCTGGGAATTTGTTAATAATATAAATTCTCAGGCTTCTTTCCACATTACTGGATGAGAACCTCTGGGGACAGGGTTCAGCAATCCTTGTTTGAACAAGCCCTCCAGGTGGTTCTGATAATTGTAAAGTTTGGGAACCATTAGTCTAGAATGGATTTTGAAGAACAGAGGAACATCACCTTTAGAATGGTTTAGCTCTGTTGTTACAAAAATTTTATTCCATACTTAAAAAGAGACAAAAAAACTTAGCAATCTGTTTAGTCCTTATATAAATATACCTTTTGACTAAAGAACTTTATGAAAGTTAATACTATCATAGAATGAAAGTTTTTGGAAGCATCTCAAAAGGTTTCTTTTCGTAGCCTACCACATTATACAGAAATGTTTTAGCTGCCCAATTTGAGTTATAACTAAGTGTGTTCTGTGACACTAGTTCCATGAAATATTTATGTAGAAAAGGGGTTTGATGTCCAAATATTTTAGGGTGCCCTGGTTTACACAAAATGAAAAAGTTTTCCTTACTAAGAAGTCTTATAAGAAGAGAACTTGCTTAATTTTGCATAATCTGGTGCTCTGAAGGACTTCTTAGAGCTTTTTTGTAATTTTAAAAATGTAATTATGAATTACACATTCACATATTCAAGTAAGTATCCTCTTTTGTGTACGGTAGTTTCAGTTTATGGTGTTTCTCAGACTTGTTTAACTGTTGAAAGTTTTTTCTATGGAGAATCTCTTGGGGCCAGAATTCTGCAAATTCCATTTCTAAATTACAGAATTCTAAATTATAGAATGATAGAATTTCTTGCTTGGAATTATCCTTAGAGATCAACAAATTGAATCCCTTAGTTCTGAGCACCGGGCTTCCCCAAAGTTACAGAGCTCATTATTCTGGAGCTACTTTTAACCTACATTTTGTATTGTTACTAACCCTTGCAGATATAAGAATCTTTTTAAAATAAGATTTCATGGATAAACACCCACCCCTTACACATGTGCACATGGATGAAAATCGGTAAAATATTTTACACTGATCAATTAGAAATTGACCTTACACTGGGTCATAATAGTACAAGCTTTGGAGTCAGATTCCAGCTCAGTTATTTACTACCAATAAAACCAAAGGTAAGTCAGTTAAACTCTCCACATTTCGGTTTCTTGTTTCTAAAATAAGAATAACAATTGTACCTGCCTCCCAGGTATAAGGAGAGGTAAACAAAATGATCTCTATAAATGCTTAATAATGTTAGCCACCATTTTTGTTGATTGATTAAAATACATATAATAGACAAAAGTTACAACAAAATTTATAATGTTTTAAAATAATTTATATTTTATTAAATTAAAATAGATACACTTCTCCACATGTATTTGGATAAAAAGATATTGCATATAGTTGCAAGACATTATTTATTCATTCTACAATGTTTGACATGCAAACAAATTTGCAGATAACTCTGCAATAACTCTGCAACATTTGGAGTTTCCAGACTACAGGTTAGGAACCAATGGCCTGTGTCAACTTATTTTGTCTAAAAATAGACTGTCTATTTTTAAAAACATTCACATTGGGAGAGAGCCCTCAGCCTCTTTGTTCCGTTATTTCTATGTTTAAATTCCTTTGCAGTTAATTTTTTATGGGTCTCTTTGGGCATGTTTAAAACCCATTTCCTCTGGTCTAATCTTCTGCAGACCTGGACGACTTGTCGGCATCTTCCTCACAGTAATATTTTATTCAGAGCAAAATCTCTTCCTAAAGAAACCATTCCATCAATCAATTGATCTCAATCAATTATGTGCCCAGCATTTGCAAAGACACCTTTAGATAGACAGAAGACATATTAAACCACTTTTTTTTTTTTTTTGAGACAGAGTCTCACTCTATTGCCCGGGCTAGAGTGAGTGTCATGGCATCAGCCTAGCTCACAGCAACCTCAAACTCCTGGGCTCAAGCGATCCTACTGCCTCAGCCTCCCGAGTAGCTGGGACTACAGGCATGTGCCACCATGCCCGGCTAATTTTTTCTATATAGATTTTTTAGTTGGCCAGCTAATTTCTTTCTATTTTTAGTAGAGACGGGGTCTCGCTCTTGCTCAGGCTGGTCTCGAACTCCTGACCTCAAGTAATCCACCCACCTCGGCCTCCCAGAGTGCTAGGATTACAGGCGTGAGCCACCACGCCCGGCCAATATTAAATCACTTTTGTCACTTCAGGGATCTTATAATGTAGCTTCAGGAACACATTTATAATTAGAGAGTACCCAAGTGCTGATGGTACTGGTTGAAAATGCGGTTGATGTTCAGAAAAGGGCAAAATCAATGTGGGAGAATATCTGTGAAGCTCTGTGGAGGTGGAAGCATGTTTAGTGCAAAAATACTGAATTAGGAATCAAGACTTAGGTTTTCATTTAAGTTTCTGGGCTTTGAAACAAACTCATTGTGTGACCTTGGGATAGTCTCAACTTTTCTAGATCTTAGTTTCTTGACTATAACATGAATAATTGAATTAGGTTCTGCCTGATGCCAACTTCTGACCTTTATCTGCACCGTGCATTCTCACATTGAATGCTCACACGGTCCTTTGACACAGGTATTATTAGGAGCCCCATTTTTCAAATGCAGACACTGAGGCTCAGCGAGGATGTTAACCTGCTAACAGAGAGTGAGTGATGGTTCCAGTATTCCCACCATGTCTTCTCCACGCTGGCCTCTTCACTCTTAACCACAAGGCCAAATTTCTCTTCTAAGGATGGGAAAGGCTTTGAGCTGGACCTTCTGAGATGGATAAGGGCAGAGATTGAGTTACACTGTGGGTCTAACTCGATCCCCAAAGTATGTGGTAATTTATAGTGCAGCTCCCGCCCTGAATCCCAGAAAGCCTATAATATGAGGTTATTTCTGTCCCCATACACCAGGATTATTATGGAAATCAGCTGAACATGAAGTTAGTTTGTTGCTTATTCATTAACCTTTTTTGTTTTACGCTTTTCATTTTTTTTCTTTTTAAAATCTTTCGGTTGTTTTTTAATTGCTTTTTTCTAAGTTCTCTTAATTTTTCAAATAAAGCTCTGCCTATTATCATGTATACAGAAAGACCATTTTTTCCCACCTCTTACAAATCATAAGCCTGTAAACAATCACCAGTATAATATCATGTTTAGAGTTTTAATAAAATGATTACTACATAGACTTTTATTTGCTTCTGCTCCATTAAGAATTTAGAATTATTCTGTATGTGACTTTTATCTCTAGTATTCTTTGCCTTCTGTCCTTGCATGGCCTTCCTTGACTCTGAGAGTTTAGGGATGAAAGAGCCAACAATAATGTCTTACTCTATTTTGGGCTACTATAATATAACAGAATACCATGGCCTGGGTAATGTATAATGAACAGAAATTTATTAATTCACAGTTCTGGAGGTTGAGAAGTCCAATGTCAATATTGGACTCACAACTGGCCAGGGCCTTCTCTTCATCATCTGGGAAGCATGGATGCTGCGTCATCCCTGGTGGAAAGTCAGAGGGCAAGGGAGAATCAAAAGAAGGCCAGATGCATCGTTTTATAAGGAACTCGTTCCCCAGATAACTCAATCTCCTGAGAAAACAGCATTAATCCATTCATGAAGGCAGAGCCCTTATGGCCTGATCACCTCTTAAATGTCCCACCCCTTTATACTGTTACAATGGCTATGCTTTTTTGGGAGACAAAATATGTATTCAACCATAGCAAATAGTCATCATAAACTTTTACTGAGTGCTTACTTTGTTTGAGTTACTGTTCAAGGTGCGCTATGTTTTCTTGTTCGGTTTGGTTTTCTGTTTGATATTTTAGAGATGGGGTCTGCTCTGTTGCAATCATAGCTCACTGCAACCTTATACTCTTGACCTCAAGCAATCCTCCTTGCTCAGCCTCCCAAGTAGCTGGCACATACCACCATACCCGGCTAATTTTTAAAAATTTTTTGTAGAGACAGAGTCTCACTATGTTGGTCTCGAACTTATGGACTTGAACAATCCTCCTACCTCAGCTTCCCAAAGTGCCATGATTATAGGTGTGAGCCACCGTGCCTGACCAAGGTGTGTTGTGTTTAATCTTCACAACCACTCCAGAAGTTTAGTGTTCCCATACTGCAAGCAAGAAAATTGATACAAATAAGAAAATTGAGATGCAAGTGATTTGTTCAAAGTCACATAGTTAGTCATTTGTCAGAGTCCAAGTCAAATTCAAGAGTTGGCACCAAAACCTAAGCCCTTGAACTTGAGACTATATTTTTGCCTCCCCAAAAGGAAAGAAGTGGGAGAGAAGTGGGAAGATCAGTTTCTTCTTCTCCCCTCCTCCTCCTTCCCCAACTCCTCCTTCTCCTGCTCATCCTCTTTAGATTGAACTGATTTAAATGGGATTTATTTGAGCACTGTAAAAGATTAATTATGTAGGCTAGGAGAAAATTAGGAGCAAGGGAAGGAAATTAAGAAAGGGAACATTTTGGATATACATTTACCTCTCACATACACCTCTTTCCCAAACGGAGAGTTGTTTCCTGACCAATTTTCCTCGTGAAAGAGGTCATTCACAGCTCGGGAAAGCGGGCCCCACCCCTGCCAGGATTGGACAGCCACTGCAGGCCCAGTTGGTAGAGAGAGTTGGAGAAATGAATAGCTTACTGCCATTTCTAACACATCTTAATAATTGAAAGAAAAAAAATTGATCCTTATCTTTAAAAAAGCAAGAAGGGCTTCAGGAAATTACTTCCTCCATCTTACCACCTCTGTCTTACTGTCATGACACAATCATGTGTCCAATATTTTCTTTTCCTCTGCTGATAGCAGGGTTTTAAATGATTGAAGGAGAAGACGAAGACCTCTGCCTTGAGAGTCAGTTGACTCTTTGAGCTGCTTTCCCTCCGCCCGGGAAAGGTCTGTTTTCCACTGGGAGGCACAGCCTGGCTCTGCTCCTGCCTGTGAGCGTGGAGGGCAGAGTTTAGGCTGCTGAATGAAGCAGAGGAATGTGTGAGAGGCAGGGGCAGGGGGTTGTTGACTTTACTGAAAATATTTCTCAAAAATATCTCATATAATGTTAGGTTTTGTAGCTCCCCCAGCTCTTCTCTGACCCCCTGCTTTTAAATAAACGTGTGGAGTTATAATTGTGTACAGAAGAAGTCAGAAAATGAACCCCACTGTTGCTATCTCCACAGGCATCTGTGCGGGTGTGACAGGGTGAATAGGGCCTTTGGGAATTTTAAGGGGAATCCTCTAGAGCCAAATTCCTCAGCCAGGGCAAACTTCCATCAGCTGTGTAAATACTGTGGCAATGTGTGGAGGCCACAGGCAGTTTCCTGATAGTCAGCTACTGTGCCCGGGTAGTTAAAAGGAGTCGTGTTCCATCCTGAGGCTTGCAGGATGTGAGTTGGATCTTGTAGTCTCTGATGAGTGGGTGGGTAGAAATTTCCTCCCCATTTTATTTAATACCAAGGAAAGGCAGTCTGATTAAGATAGGTAGGGCTGGCTGGATGAAACCACACCCAAGAAAGGGCTCCTGGGTGTCTGAGTAAAGAGAAAATCTGCAACTGCACATTGAAGGCAGAATTGGGCACTCCCTGGCAGACATTCATCCCAGCTTAAGAAATTCCTGGGGATAGGAGTAGGGCATTGTGCTCTGGGAGTTTTTATTTAGCCGTTCTTTAAAATATGAAGTTAAACACAATTCGTGTCCCTAGTTTCTTTAACTATTTCCCAAAACATCTGAAAAAAGGCAGAAACCCTGGAAAGGCTTTCTGTCTATCAAGCAGTGTTGCGTGTGTGTGCTTTATGCCTCTGTTGGGTGTTGTTTTTTGCGGCTGCGTTAACCTCAGCTCTTCCCCGTGCAGAAATCTGGATGCTTGCCCCAGCTCCTGGATCTCAAGTTGTTTTATTTTTCTTTTGCTTGTTCTGCAGTCTTCATCACTCTGACATCCAATTTGTTTGTTTAGCTTAAATGAATAAGGATGGAGATAAAACAACTAGGTACAAGCAGTCCTCTGTGTATATCAGTACATAATGTGTTCTTGAAAATGTGAAAAGTCTGCAAGAATCAAATAATAGACTTAAATATTGTAAGTGGAGTTCTAGTATCAAAGAACTAAAAATGCTATAAAATCTCTACATACATCGTATTTTAAGAGATAGTCTTTAATTGCATATTTCTAGCATGTTGTTTGTATTCTTTCATTCTCCTTCACCACTGGACACATGGAATACTGGCTGACATCCAGCCATCATCCAATTGAGGCAAAAGTTTCTCTGCTCTTGGCTTATGCAATTTTCCATCTTCATCTTTATTATATTAAGTTTATGAGACTGACCCTTCTCATCAATAGTATCAGTATTTATTTTTCCATTTCCAGCCCCACTTTTATAGATGCATACAGATAAAACCCATCAAAATATTCAAATAATTACTTATATAAGTATTATTGACCAAGATGGCACCATGCTGCCCAGACAGAACAGTTGTACCTGCCCTTCTCCAGTTTTACGATGGCCAATTTAAATGCTTCTATTTCTCATTTCTTCAGTGTTCTACCTGCTTAAACCATTCCAGGAATTACCAGATATAAAGATAACATGCTGCTGTGGGTATGTTTTCTTGAAGTGATCAACTTTTTGGCATTGGACAGTGGTCCAGAGCCACAGGCATTGATGGAAGACAGGGTTAGAGGCAGTTGCTTGTTTCCTGTGTGCACCGTGAACAAGTCTGCCACATACCAGTCTGGGGAAGCTTGTCCCCCAGGTAGATCCCAGCATTCCTTGAGGATATTGTACAGTTGTTATTTCCTTCAAAACAATAACATGTTTGAATTTTTTTTAAAGTTTCCATATGTTGAACATTATACATGTTATAGATAGTTGTGACTGAGAATCTGGAGATGAGGGAGGAAATGGAAGCCAATGGAAGGGTTGGATCTTTGTTTTTCTTTTGTTAACATCTTCTGGCTCCCTGTGAACATAATCTGGTGATGTATCATATTGAACCTCATCTGCATCTTCATATCATATAAAAATAGTTCTGAGAAGTGGTGTAACAGAATCATTAAGAGCATCGACTTTGGAGGAAAACAGTTTGGATCCCAATTCCACTACGTTTTGGCTGTGTGATCTTGGTTGAGTTACTTAACCTTGCTGAGCCTCAGTATCCTCATTCATAAAATTGAAATAAATATGTCCATCTCTCAAGGTCATTAGAAAGAGTAAACATAAATTTGTATAAGTTTTTGTGAAGTCACCCAGTGTTAGCCAACCAACATAGGTTTGTTTTAAAGATTTCCTTGGTGTGGTCTGAAAACCCATGTTTCTCCATTTCATTCTTGACCATTATTGACCAAATAACAACACTAACCAGGGTGTAAAGGAAATGGAAGATGGCTGGAGGACGTATGGATAAAGTGTACTTGGGTTAGACAAAGTGAATCTGAGCCTTGGTGCCATCACTTTCTCCCTGTTTGTGGGTGGCTTTTCATTAATCAATACATTGGTTGAGGATCTCAATAGACAAAAGGTTGTTTCTCTAAAAAGACCAGAAATCCATCCATCTAGCCCCCAAACACTCACATCTTATCAGCATTTATCTGGATTTATGGTGTTAGAAGATTTTCAGAAATTGAGATATGAGGTGTGACAAACTGCTTGTTTTCTTCTGATGGGAATTCCTAGCCAGACAGCTAGAAATAGCAATCAGAGGGGTTTGAGAGGGTAGAGAATTCTAATTTCCTCAGAATCTAAGTAGTAACAGGCTGAGGAAACACGTTTTTAAATCACATCAATTCTGTACATGCCCAAGCTGCAGTGTTTCAGGAATATTTATTCTTGGTGTCTTTCCAAAGGTCATGACATAACAGCAGTTTGTCAGACTCTTCCATCAATAGTCCCATACTTAAAAACTCCAGTTTCTCACACGAGTTCCCTTGCTGTGTTATGGACAACACTGAGGCCCTGGAGTAAGGAGATCTGGATTAAAATCTAACCTTGGCCATTTATTAGCTATGTGAACTTGGGTGTCAGGATTCTTTAACAATACCAAGACTCAGTTTATTCATTTGCAAAATTTGTATATTAATATCTACATCAGGGGTTATTTTGAGAACTAAATGAGAAAATATGTGTCTTAGTCCATTTAGGCTGCTATACCAAAAATACCATAGACTGGGTGGCTTTAACAACAAACATTTATTTCTCACAGTTCTGAAGGCTGAGAAATCCAAGATTAAGGTGCCAGAAGATTCAGTATGTGATGAGGCAGGCCCTGCTTCCTGGTTCACAGATGGCTGCCTTCTCACTGTGTCCTCACAGGTTGCAAGGGCAAAGGCACTCTCTGGGGTCTCTTTTATAAAGGCACTAATCCCACTTATGAGGGCTCTGACTTCATGAACTAATCACCTCCCAAAGGTCCCACCTTCAAATACCACCATATTGGAGATTAAGTTTCAACAAATGAATTCTGGGGGATACAAATATTCAATCTGTAGCAATGTGCTTAAAAATTTTGCAAACTACCCCTCAAATGAAGGGAGTTAGTGGTAGATTATGAGAGGATTCTGCTGTAACCTATAAAACATAAACGAACAAGCAAAAACCCAACACAGCATCATTTTACTAATGTCAGAAGCCACAATAATGAGGAATACAAACAAATGCCTGTGAAATACTTAAAAAAAAAAATAACACTTTCCTATGAAATACTAGGGCCAGAGCCAAGACATATTTAGGATTCCAGCAACTCCTTCCCCTCTAGGCAATGGCAAGAACAAAATGACAATTTTTATTTTAGCACAAAATGAAAAACAATTTCTACTTTAGCATATTTCTTTTGTTTGTTTTTAGAAGGATTTTATATTTTTAAAAGGAAGGTGGATTTAGTCTAAGTGTTGCAGAACCACTTTCAAAAAGGATTTTGATTCTGGAGAAATAAAAAGGCTATTACTTATAAAAAGGGCTGTTGTGTAGGCCCATCAGTTGTGACTTGATTGTGGTAGGAGAATGAACTTCTCTTGAAGAGTTACATCTCAGTTCTACATCTCAGTAGTGGTGAAGTGTTCGGGGACCACCAATATTCACCTGGTCATAATAGAGGAAAATCACTAAATGTGTTCTGATTAGTCATCCAACTGATAAATATTTTTAAAGAGCCTATTACAGGCAAGAAGTTGCTAGGCTTTATGGTGGGGACAGGAGGAAGGTATTAAAGGTAGTTGTGCAAAGATGTGTGAGTTACAGTCTAGATCTCAGAGAAACGTACTCTAGGAGAAAGAGCATACATAACTCCAGCACAAGCTACAAAGAGTAGCTTCGTGTGAGAGTGCAAAATAAGTGATAGTTCAAAGGAATAGGAGGTCGTTTTAATTTGGGGAACTAGTAAAGAGTTAGCAGAGGAGGGGGTGTTTGGGCTGGACTTTGAAGCCTAGCTGTCTTTGGACATGTGGAGTAAGAAGAAACTCATAGTCCCGGTACAGGAGAAATCAAGGCCAAGGCACAAGAGTGGGTACAGATAAAAACATGGAGAGGAAGAGAGGGAAATAAGACTAAAAAGTTGAATTCCATGTCAAAGGAAAAGGGAATATAGTATATTGGAAAGATCATTAACTTAACTTGGTTTAAAATAGGGATGATACTCTATTTCCTTGAATCCAAAGAGTCACATCATTTTTTCTCATTTTAATGTTTTTTGAAATCAAGAAAGATCTTACAGTCAATATGTATATTTAATGTAATATTTCTTTATTAACTAAAAAGGTTATTGAATCAATGGTATAATCACAATTGATGAAAATATTTTAATATTTCATAATTATAAAATCTATTTCATATGCAAGGACATATTATAATATCTGCTTTATAAGCTTTTCGAAGAAATAGGTAAATTGGCATATGTAAAGCACTGGTCACACAGTATGCTTGATAAACTTACTGTTCTTATAAAAAGAGAGTTGAACTAAGTTTGACAGGCAATGGAGAACTATTAAAGGATTTCAGAAAAGAGAAAGATTAAATCAAACGGGGCATTAAAATCACCTCCCGATAATACGAAGAATCAGCTGAGGGATAGAACCCATCTGGGACACTATGACAACAGTCTGGGCAGGAGTTAATGAAGGGGTAATCGAGGGGAGGGCTCATGGAAGTGAATGACATGTGCCTTGCCTTCCAGCCGTTGGTGACAGGCCCTGCCGTGGGATGGGGTGCAGTGAAGGGAGAAGTGGATATGATGGAACGAATCGCTCCAGTTTGATTATGCATCGAACTCCAGATGGAGGTGGCCAGGAGGCATTTAGAAATCTGTAACGTCATTTTGGGAAAGAGATGGGGCTAAAGATGTAATTTTAGAGCCATTTTCATTAGGTGAAAGCAATGGATGCATATAAGATTTGGGTTTTTTTGTTTTGTTTTGTTTTGTTTTTGAGACAGGGTCTCACTCTGTGGCCCCAGCTACAGTGCAGTGGCGTCATCATAGTTCACTGCAACCTCAAATTCTTGACCTCAAGCGATCCTCCCACCTCAGCCTTCCAGAGTGCTAGGATTACAGGCATGAGCCACCGCACCTGGCCACGGATGCAGATAAGATTTTAAAAGGAAGGGAATAATGAGGGAAAAGAGGGTGAAGGATGGGGCCCCTAGAGAAAAACAACATGTTGCAGGCAGCTCAATGAAAAGGAAGCAGAGATATCAGAAAAAGAAGGATTTGAACATTTGGAGAACTAGAAAAGAGCCCTGATCCCGAATCTGAGGAGAAATGCAAAGCTGGCCAGCAGCGCTAGGAACTGATCCCGCAGGTGCACGTTTATGAGCAGAAACAGATTGGTACGAATGCATGCCTCTTTCCTCGCACACCTGAGTTGTCCTCGAATATCTCTTGGCATTTGGCTACCATCATTTTACTGTTTTCACTTCTTTCCTTTCTCAGCAATTTCTGAGCCCTTTCATTTTTGACCTGCATTTCTGTGGTTGCTTCAGTAGCTTGGAGTGGTTTTTCTTTCCCCTCTTGCCTGTGTACTTGTGGGAAAACGCAGAGCACAGACTATCTGAGGCAGCCCCTTAGGCTAATCCAACCCTGATGCTTACCAATGTCAGAGAAAGAAATGAAACCAAGCCCACCTGGGCAAATCATTGAGGCAGGCCGCCGGGTGTTCCCCTTTTAGGGCAATCCAACACTAATAATAATAATACCATATGGTTTAGGATCTGAGTGCAGACCTACCCGGATTCACCTTAAAGTTTCTTGGAAAAGTTGCTGCTGCCTCTCACATAGAGCCTTCCCATCCTCCTCAGCTCTTCCCACTATGTTGATGTTTTTATTTTCATGTTATTTTATGCAGTAATTAATTCTTTCTTTACCTTGCCCTTCAGGTCCTCGAATGAGCTCATAGTCACAGAAACCAGCTTAAATTTTGAGAAAGTTACTGCATAACTTATGTTGAATGCATTATGTACTTGCAGACAGTGGTAGTCTCGTATTTGTTATGATCACATTTTCATGTGATAATGTATTATACATCAATAGCCTATTGGCAATGCATTTAGTTCTAGTGTGGGAAACTTGTAGGAATGGCTCAGATATGGTTTTCATTTTCCTGCTAATGAGGATTGTGATGTCTACATTTGAAATACCCCAAATGCCTGACTCTGTTAATGTGTCAGTTTTACGTGTAAGAGCAGAATTGGTTTTACCAAAGACAAAGAAAACACAATTATCTGCTTAGTGGGGTTTTTTTTTTTTTTGGTTTTGTTTTATTTTGCTTGTTTTTGTTTCTACTTTTAATAATGGTTTTGATAACTTCTTAATAGGTGTATTTATGAGCTAAATCAAATTAAGACTCTTAAATGAGAACAGCTAAAGGGATGCCAGGGCCCTAAAGATTATAATTTATTGAATCTGGGTCCAGACCTGGCCATCTTATTTTCAAGAAGCTTCCCTAATTTTCTAATGTACCCCAAAGTTGGATGATCACTGTTTTTTGGAAATAAGTTAGAAAACTGAGCATAAATAGGGAACTATTTAGTAAAAAACAAATTAACTAAATATACTTAAAATTTGTGATTACTTGTAGCTTATATAGATATATATTAAAATAATTGAGTAAAGAATTTTTGCCTTTCCTTTATTTATTTATTTATTTTTAACTGACACCTGGTAATTGTACATATTTATTGGGTAAATCTGATGTTTCAATAAATGCATATTTTGTATAATGATATAATCAGGATAGTTTGTGTATCCATCACCTCATTTCTTATGATGAGAACATTCAAGTCTCTCTTCTAGCTATTCAGTGATACAGAATACTTTTCTGTTAACCATAGTCATTCCTGTGCAATAGAACACCTGAATTTATTCCTCCTATCTAATTGTAATTTTGTAACCCTTGAACCCATCCTCCCCTCCCCAGTCTCTGGTAACCACTGTACCACTCTCTGCTTCTATGATATCAACTTCGTTTTTTTAGATGCCACTATAAGTGAGATTATGTGGTATTTGTCTTTCTGTGTTTACCTTATTTCACTTAACATCATGTCCTCTGGGTTCATTCACGTTGTTGCAAGTGACAGAATTTCATTTGTTTTTATAGCTGAATAGTATCCCATTGTGTATATATACCATATTTTCTTTATCCACTCATCTGTTGTTGGACACTTAGGTTGATTCCATATCTAGGCTATTGTGAATAGTGCTGCAATAAGCATGGGAGTGCAGATATCCCTTTGACATACTGATTTCATTTCCTTTGGCGATATACCCAGTAGCCCCAGTAATGAGATTGCTGGATCATATGCTAGTTCTATTTTTAATTTTTTAAGGGACCTCCATACTGTTTTCCATAATGGCTGTACTAGTTTGCAATCCCACCAACAATGTGTAAATGTTCCCTTTTCACCACATCCTTACCAACACTTGTTTTCTTTTGTCTTTTTGATAATAGCCATTTTAACTGGAGTGATGTAATATCTTACTATGGTTTTGATTTGCATTTCCCTGATAATTAGTGATGTTGAGCATTTTTCACTTATCTGTTGGCCATTTATATGTCTTCTTTTGAGAAAAATGTCTACTAACGTCTTTTGCTCATTTTTTAAATCGGGTGGGTTTTTTTTGCTGTTAAGTTCTTATATATTTTGCATATTATTAATAACTTCCATCAGATTTATAGTTTGCAAATATTTTTCTCATTCTGTAGGTTTTTACTTCACTGTGTTATTTTTCCTTTGCTGTGCAAAAGCTTTTTATTATAGTTTGATGTAATTCCATTCGTCTATTTTTACTTTTGTTGCCTGAGTAAAGGCTTTAAAAGATAGACGGGTCTCTCTGAAAATTTGTGGATGAATAGAGAACTTTCAGAAAACTGAAAAAGTGCCAATATCATATCTAAATATTTTTGAAGGAATAGAAGAGATCCAGGCCACTACAGGCTGTGTGTTTAATTTCCACTGCTGAAAAAAATATACAGCACTGGGAATATTCTCATAATGTTGGTTTGGTAAGTGAGCGACTATTCTCCAATCCTACTTAGGCAAAGCAAAGGGAAATGGGCTGAAACTAGAGCGTGAGGGATTTAGGTTAGAATGTAAGAGTTTTATGACCGGGAGGAATATTGGAACAACTTCCTAAGAAACATTGTGCAACCTCTTTCTCTAGAGGTCTTTAAAAATAGGATAGATTTTCATGTCTGGTTTAAATCTGGTGCTGCCCAAAGGTGAAGGAAAGCCAAAGTGCTTTATTTTATGCCTCATATATATTTTGAAGACCCTTTAAAAATCTATTTCCTCATTTCAAATGTTGGAAAGCAAGCATTTGAGTTATATAATGGCATCACTAATTTTTAAAATATCCTTTTACCTTAAGTGAATTTTGCTTTACAAAGCGGTATATATTGCTTTGCTTTAAGACTTTCATCACATTCCCATGGAAAAAAAGAATTGCTAAGCACATCTACTCCCACCCCACCTTCTTTTTTTCTTTTGCTTTGGTACACTGTGTTTTTTGGTCACATGTGTACACAACAAAGTTCAAATAAGTAGTCACGGGAACTTTTTCTGGCAAGCTTTGGCAAATCAAATATATACTATATAATATATAATAATTATACATGGAGAAAAGAGGCAGAGGGCCCAGAAGCTCTTGGCAGCTGTACTGTCTGGTTAGAAAAGGAAGCAAGTTACAGAGTTTGGACATTCAGTTCTGAGACATTATTCCTGAGTCAACAGGATTTTAATTATGTATGTGGCCTAGAAGAGAAATTTACGCAAGAGGAACATATTGTTGTCGAATGTGTTTGTGATTTTACTCATGGTTCAGAATTGGAAAGAAGCCGAAAGTAATTTCTGAAGGTACATAACTGAATTGAAGGAACATAGAATAACGATGCCTCTCTTAGTGGCAAGAAAATAATCCTATAAAAGAAAAGACACTCCCTTTTCTCTTATAGTTATCTTTATGCAAAAAAAATGTATATTTTTTTCACACAATACTCATATTTCAAATCACACTATGTAGGCAGAAATAAAGGCTGTGTTAAATATAACATCCTCTTTAAACATCCTTTTCTCCTGTCATGGTGTTGAGGTCACTTAAAGTTAGAGGTTTTGTTTACAAGTTCATTCTGTCCTTGTGTATATTTTGGACTAGCTTTGGAAAAAGTTAAAAATGTACTGCACTGAACTGAGATGCTACATAAGGCACAGACAGGCTATTCTGAATCATGGTGGATAACCTCTCTCATGGGTAGATTAGAGGAGATCAAGGAGCCTGTGGAAGGCAAAGAATTTAGCTTTTCTAAGAGTAAGCTCCTCTTCCAGTAACTCCATTGATTCATTCATTCATTCATTCGATATTTACTAAGCATCTACAATGTGTAAGTTCTATTATCTATGCCTCAGCAGTAGACCTATGATTATCCATATTTTGTTTTAACTTACCTTCTTAACTTACCTTTGTTTAATTTACCTTCTCTGCACCCGTCCAAATATACTGCTATAATGACATATTCTGCTTTTAATAGCTAACAGGTATTGAACACTTAACAGACATTGTCCTAAGGGCCTTTTGTATATTGTCTTATTTAATTCTCACAGCAAGCAACTTTATGAGGCAGGTCTTATTAGCAACCTCATTTAAAGAGGAAGGAGCCAAGTACAGGCAAAATAGATATCTTGCACAAGGTCAGATACCTAATGAGAAACCGGGCTATGTACTGCCTTCTAGGATTATTTATTCTATTGCTTCCTGATTTAAAGGTTTTCTTTAGGTGCAAATTGTCGAGATAACCTCTATGCCTCATTAAATTATCAATTTCACCTTATGTTTTCATCTTTTACCTTGTTAAAAATCCATCTCTAGTTGTTTTTTTAAGAAAACAATAAACTATTTGAATCTCTAGTTACTTTAAATTTTACAATACTTTCTTAATGCCATTTTCGTTTTCTCTTAAAGCCTTATAACCAAATCAATATGACACATTTGTAAAGGTTAATGTAAAATAAATTATTTTAGAATATAAAGAGACTTTTCCCTCTAATGTCCCTATAGAAAAAAATAGCCCTTGGTGTTTTGAGTAAGTAAAACTACTAAAAATGCTATAAGGCTCTTTGGTGAAGGGAAGAAAAGTACAGAATGTACCTAAGTGTGTACAGTATTGGTTTTCTCCAGCTTAGTAAGAGATCACAGAGTCTTCAGCAAACCTAGAAATGACAGCTATGATTTTATAAGCTTGAGAACTCGAATCATGTTTCTTTAATGCCAGTTATACCTTCCAAAAAAACTTCCTTTTAAGATGAGCCAGACCTGCCAAGCCAACATATCATCTTGGAACAATTAAAGGTTTTAGGGTTTCCCCCTTTGGAATCTTACTTCCATTTGACAGATTTTGAAGGTTCCCTAAGGATATTCATTTGGTAGATGTCATATATCTTTTAATGTAGGGTTTGCAAAAGCAAATGATCACTTTGTTAGAACCTGGGGGCTCATGATTGGCTTTGTTCCGTGCACCCCAGACTTAGCATCTAAAGTGGCTAGGGACACTTAAAAGCCAGGTTCTCCCCTTCATATGCTGCTGCACCACTTTCTAGATAGCCGTGTGGTACTGGGCAAGTTACTTAAGCTCCTAGCAGCTTGGTTTTTGCTTCTGTAAGATGGGAACAACAACAGTATCCAACTTATAACATTGTTGTGAAATAAAACAATCTTATCTTACTGTACACATAGCAGAGTGCCTGGCCCATGATAAACACCCAGTAAATGTTAGATTTCATCCACCCCAACCATGGTGAAATTGAAGCTAACTTTTGTTGAACTCAATTATTTTGCAAGACCTCTGTATAATTTGATATTCATACTGTAATTCATAGCTTCATAATACTAGAGACTTCTAGGATTTTTGGCATTTTTAATTACCCAAAGCACAAAAGACTGTTTTTCTCTATATGGACATTAGAGGGAAAAGTCACTTTATATTCTAAAATAATTTATTTTACATTAACCTTTACAAACGTGTTATACTGATTTGGTCACACTGGTTAGAAGGCTTGTAGAGAGAATCAAGAATACAAATGGACAGTTTTTGACATGCAGGCCCTGCAGCCAGGAGATAGCCAGAAAACAGAGACTACAGGGTCTCCGAGATGGCAGGTAGAATAAAAAGGCGTGGACTCTGGATTGGGAGAGGCTGGAGGTTCCTGGATCAAGGGGAGGAAGTTGGTCCTGCAATTGTCAACCTGTGTTCTCTAAAACTGTCAACTGTAATAATAGGCATTACCTACAAATAATGATTTTTCTAGTCAAATAGTTTTGGAAAGTCCTGGGCTGAATGTAGTTAAATAGCTTTTTTTTTTAATTGTAGAACCACTCACTATTCAGCCTTAATCTGAATTCCAACCCTGCCTCTTTCTAGCTGTGTGGTTGGTTACTTCTTCAGCCTCTCTTTCCCCAGTTGGAAAATGGGGATAGTAATAGTGCCTATGTTGGTTTATTGTGAATAAAATGAGGTAAAGTTTGGAGCCTGAGTCATAGTAAGCATTATATCAGTGGCAGCTTGTTTTAATATGGTGGAGGTAGTATAGGAACTGGTGTCATTCAATCCCAGCTATGGGCTTTGGGCCACAAACTTGGCATCTTTGAGGCACTAAAGATTATCTGTAAAGCAGGAGCAAAAATGCTCACTTCCCCAGCTTATTGTGAGAAATGTAATGTACATTAGAGAGATTAAAAATGCAAGACACAGCACAGTGTGGAAAGCACCGGGTGAATGTACAATAAATGACAGGTCTTATTATTTCCCTAATTTAGTATTGTTCACTAAAATTCATCAACATGGTGTTGATGACATGTGCAAACTGAATATAAAACCTATAGAAGGCTGGGTACAGTGGCTCACCCCTGTAATCCCAGCACTGTGGGAGGCAGAAGCGGAAAGATTGCTTGAGGTCAGGAGTTTGAGGCCAGCCTGAGAAAGACCAAAATGCTGTCTGTACAAAAAATAAAAAAATTAGCCAGGCGTGGTGGCGCATCCCTGTAGTCCCAGCTACTCAAGAGGCTGAGGCAGGAAGATAGGAGGATCGCTTGAGCCCAGGAGTTTGAGGTCACAGTGAGTTGTGATGACACCACTGCACTCTAGCCAGGGTGACAAAGTGAGACTGTGTCTAAAAAACAAAAAAAAATCTATAGACTGCAACCTGTGTGTTGACATGCGGAGCATCCTGAGATTGTGCCCTTTTCTAAGTATTAGGAAACAGTGAGGGAGAGTTGAAAAGGACCTCTGCCCAGGGCCTCTGTGCCTCAGATGGGGTTGAATGTGTAGTGGACCAGGCCTAAGGGGTCAGAGACTGCAGGCACTTGCTCACAGGGCAGAAGTAGGTCCTGCTAGTCCTACGCAGTTAACTGTGACAATGAGTATTACCTTCAAATAAGGTTTTGCTAGTCAAATAAATTTGGAACATCCTAGATTAAACATGGTTAAATGACTTTCTTCATTGTAGATACACTCAGATTCTTTGATATGCAAATGTGAGACTTTAATATGCATTTTAAACTCCAGGCAAGGGATATTGTTTGCAGCATTTCCCAAACCAGTCATTTTCTTTTTTTCCTTATAAATGGCTTGTGGAACTGGAGTGCCTTAGCATACGCTTTGAGAAGAACTGACCAAGGGCAACTGTGCAACCCTCATGTCCACTTTGTTCTCCCATGTCCCTTGTTCTCCCAAAAGGTTGCTAACAGCCTGATTTACTATTCAGATGTTCTTGTTATCAGCAGGATTCAGCCTTGACTTGTTTCTAGTGGTGAGGCAGCACATTTAAACCTGTACTATGTTGAACTGTATGAAATTGCTGATACTCGACGATTTTGACCTACTAAAATGACAGTTTCCTATGGTTCAAACTAATACTTAGGACAGTGACTGCAAATGCCTTTTGAGTCTGCCTGGTTCAGGGACTCCTTTCTAATACCTAAAGGAGGGCAATTAGCGTGTGGGGACTGGATTCTCCTGGTTTGTACCTTCATTGAACAAATATTTATGGAAAACTTATCATATACCTCAGACCATGCTGTCCATAGCAATTACCTGTAAAATATTACCTTCCTCCCTCCCATTTTAGCAGTGAAACATTTGTTGCAAAGGGTTTAGAGGAAGATAAGCCAAAAAATGACATCTGAATTTTTCTTTCAGACCTGGGGTTCCACCAGCCCTGCTGCTTCTGGATTTTCTAGATGTCTGGGTCAAAAGTTTCTACCCCTCTGAAACTCACAGAGTTCCTCCCACGGAGCTGTAGCTAAGTCAGACACTGGCTGGAGGGCCCTGGAAATGAGCTCCCTGAAGGCTTTGTGGCGGGGGAGTGGGGGGAATAAGGGAGGGGCTGCCTTGAAGAGCACTGGGCACCTGCTTCACCCTGGGCCAGGAATAGGGAGAAAGCTGACTTGCTCTGTAGCTAACATAGCTCACTGTATCCTTGACCTCTCAGGCTCAAGCAATCCTCCTGCCTCAGCCTCCTGAGTAGCTGGGGCTATAGGTATGCCACCATGCCTCGCTAGTTGATTTTATAAAGATTTTTTTGTAGAGACAGAGTCTTGCTATATCGTCCAGGCTGGTCATGAACTCCTGACCTCAAGCTACCCTCCTGCCCCAGCCCCCCAAAGTGCTGGGATTACGGGTGTGAGCCACTGTGCCCTGTCACAAGCTGACTCTTAAATGGGGTGACTAAAGTGGTGATTAAATAATATAACATTCCTTCAGTCATCTGTTCTTTCCATCAGCCATGCTGAGTTGGGGTGTAACAGTGGACAGGACAGCACCTCGCCTGGCCTCTCCCACTCCCAGTCTAGCATGGGAGGTAGAAGGCAGCAGGCACTTACAACTGAGCGTGGTGGGCAAGTCAGGGCAGGCAATATGAAGAAAGCCAGGTGGGAATGGGGATGGAAGGGCATATGGAGAATTGTGTTCTCAGAATTCACCCCTCAGGATGGGGAAGAAGTTTCTCTTGCAGTGTTTTCACCCCACCTGCCACTGAGGAAGGGTCCAGACCAATAAGGAGATCCTCAAGGGGTCACTCTTATTGGAAGAGTCTGTCTTGCTGTCCAGGGAATCCGCATTGTCATATTTGGCTTCAAATTATGTGTTTCTCAATACCATTTGGTGAACTCTGCAGGCAGCATCAAGAAAAAGTACAGATAGGGCCCCATTTTAATTCAACTCAATATAAAAAATTGAAACTTATAAACCATATATTAATATGTCCAGGAGGAATGCATGGTCTATTTCAAAACTAGTCTTCTTGATGTCTTCAGTTACTGAGTTCTGACCAGCCCATCAATTTTATGGATAAGTAAAGGGCCTCTAAATTAGGGAATCAGTATTCACATTACAGAATGATTCTCCATTTTCACAGGTAGAGTCACCACAAAGTTTCTTTAAATAATTACCTTTTTTTTGGTAATTAGTATCCCAACCTATCTTCAAAAGTTAAATTTACACATCAATTTTAAGGAATCACCGAGTGCCTAGAACCTGATTCTGCATTTATCCTCATGGTGCATAGGGTCTTCTTATAATTTTCTAAAGAGAGCTAATTCTAAAATCCAGAATTTTAATTCTGTATTCTATTAAATAGCATTATCTTTTCTTGAAAAAAAAATTTGGGTGGGGTGTGGAAAGCCTAAAGGAAGGAGGTAGCTTAATTTTTAAGTTTGAAATGTAAAAAAATATTATTTTAAAAAGAAGAGAGGAGTTACATGTCTATCCTCTTTTTTAAAAAGTTAGTATTACCCAGAATATGAAAACATAACAATAATGATCATAATTAACTTAAGTCAAAGATACAGAGTCCTTTTATTAGCATTCATTTATTTCCTTTAATCATTTCAAGTAGATGCCCATACCATTGCTCTATAAGATTTTATTTTCTTTAGTACAATTATGAAATTGTGTAAAGGGTCAGGTAAAGCAGTATTTCCCAAACTCTAGGTCAGGACCCATTAGTGGGTATGGAAATTAATAAAAATGAGTCATGACTGAAATTTTATACAAATGCAATAATAGAATAGAATAGAAAATACCAGAATGCATCACACTTGGTGAGCATAGATTTTATTTCATGAAATTTTGTTTCAGTTTTATATATACACACACATATACACTCATATACACATGTATATATTCATAGATACTTATAAATATATATACAAATAGCATATAAACATATACATGTGAGTGTACTGACTCACTGTGGAATGCAGACAAAAAATCTGAGAAACCCTAAAATGCAGAATATTCAAAATAAAACTAAAAAATAAATGACCATATTACACAATATGATTTTAAATGCTAAATACTTTTATTAAAATAATGCCTTCAGTTTTAACAAATTTATAGTGCTAGTAAACAAAATAGGCATTCAGGCAAAATGTATTCCTATATTGTTTACATATACATGCTTATAGACACCTACTTATAAATAAAATTTTAAAAACCTTTAAATATATTTAAAACCTTTAAAATATAATTATAAATAGAATTTCCTGGTTCCATGAATAGCATTTGTTATTAATGTAAAATAAAAGGTGCAATTATGCTGATATTTTAACAGTGGCACTCATTCATATTCTCTAAGCTAAAGGCCAGTATGGGAAAAAAATTGCAGATAGTTGCTTTTTTAGTTTAAACTTTATAATCTATTTAGCACCTAACCTTTCATTTGCCTAGGATGATAGTAGATGGTCTGTGTGGGGCAGTCGGAATCCAGAAAGAAATTGTGAAGCTGCATTTAATGGTTGAGAAGAGACAATCCTAGCCTTCATCTTAATGATTTCTTCCTGAATCTCTCTCTGATCTGAACCAGTCTTGCTTAACATTGTAATACTGCTTTGCCCATTCTTCATCATGGACCATAAAGGCTTCTTGGAAACTCTTAAGGCTAAAAACATTCCAGACATTCCTTCACACAACGTTCCTCAAAAGGTTGGTTTCTTAGGCTCCTGCAGTAACGCTGCCTGCATGGTTCCCACAGACCGCGTGCTGCACAAGCCTTTCATTAGCAGACAGCCGGACAGGGCTGCCTTTCCTCTCCTTTGAAAGACCTGCTTTGCTCACCCGGGAGTCCATCACACTGCCGTTAGAGGGGTAGATGAGGACACTGGAGTCCTCGGTAAAGAAGAATCAATCCGTGAGGCCGAGTTTCCAGCAGCACAGTGAAGTTACACATAGGTTGTATATCTTGGTATGATGTGTGTTTTCTTTGGAAAGAGGCATTTCAATGAAGTTTTCTTTAGCAAAGTCTTGCCCCCCAAATCCAAGAGTCTCAAAATTACTTTTAATGAATTCAAGAAATAGGAATTCTACACTGGAACACTTATTAGCTGCTTTTCTTATAAAAATAATTACAGGACACACCATTTTCCTCTTTTTTCCTATTAACATTTCCGATTCACCATCTTTCCTCCCTCTTTCCTTCTCTCCTGACTTTGCTTCACATACGCTTTATTTGAAATTCTCTAATTCTGTTTTTAGACCGGGAAAAATGGATATCAAACACTCCAGGGTTAAAGGTTTTCAAGAAAGAGAAGACAAAAGCCATGAAACTTCTTTCACATATGCCTGGATCCCTTCACACTCTTTCTGGCTGGTATCCACTGCTAACTGGGGAGTGTTTCTTTTGCCTGGAATTCTCCTTAACCCCTTCATCTCAACTCAGCCCCTCCTGTTGATTTCCATATTGCTTGATAAATACAGCCAAACCCAGCACCTTTCTCAGAGACAGAAAACCCTCGTGCAAGGTCTGACACACAGTTCTCATTCCATGACATATGAGTTCGTGGTCAAGTGTTACAGGCTGTGATAACACACCTGGATCTGGGCACACTGACCGGTGCAGTTTGTGATAAGGCCCTATTCTTTCTCAGTGACCCATGAGACACCGGACAAATTAGAGATGTTCTATATTCAGCACGTGACTGACTGCCAATGAAATGTAACTCAGAGCCCAGGGGTACATCACAGAATGAGGAGGTGATTAAGAAGCGAAGGGATCATTTCACACTCCAGATGTATAGTATAAGAGGAGAGGGAAAGCTATTAGCTTCAGGAATAAGCCTTTTTCTCTTCCTCCATGGGCTGGGGCTCACTGAAAGGGTTGCTGAAATCAGAGTAAGGTGGGCAGCACTTTTTCCTGTAGCACACACAGGACACTTACATTTCCATGTCCTTTGTTGCCATATCTGTTAGTTATTTTTCTGGATCCACTTAAATAGACAGGCTTCTGATTTTGGAATCCGTGGAAGAATTGTCAAATGCCCATTCTGAAACAAAGGGGCCCACCTAGACAAATCTTGTAAAATATGGTCACTTAAAAATACACCTAGTGGATTATTGGGAGCAGGAATCAAAGCAGAGATAGCAAGTTCACACAGTCTTTTAAAAGAGTCAGTATGAAGTGTTTACAAGGATCGCACAGATGACTAAAATTAGTTTATTCTGCACAGCATTACCCACTGCTGACTCAAATGGTGACACAAGCAGTGTTAAGCTGTGAGCTCACCAGGAAGCTCAGTCCCTAAAATTACTTTCTTGCAGGGAGAGACCCCTAGTTCATATCAGTGACTGGAAGACGGGGTATAAATAGCAACTTGTTGTGCCATCACTCAGAAGCTGTATCCTGCTTGTCTCTAGTTCTGTTTCTTGCAGATGTCTCTCAGTGATCAAGAACATGG
Organism: Lemur catta; assembly: GCF_020740605.2. Classification (NCBI taxonomy): domain Eukaryota; kingdom Metazoa; phylum Chordata; class Mammalia; order Primates; family Lemuridae; genus Lemur; species Lemur catta. Next base: position 59,271,901 of record NC_059130.1, read on the forward strand.
TTTCTGTGTGTGTGTGTGTGTGTGTGTGAGAGAGAGAGAGAGAGAGAGAGAATATCATTCTTCTGGTTGTGCGATACAATAATTAGAAAACATAGCGGTTAGGTGATCTGGTAAGGATTATCCGGTAACTCACTAACACTGAAACCTGAGTTTTTGCGGTGTGGTGGCTCACACCTGTAATCCCAGCACTTTGGGAGGCTGAGGTGGGAGGATTTTTTGAGGCCAGGAGTTCCAGACCAACATAGCGAGACTCTGCCTCTACAAAAAACAACAACAACAAAAATTAGCCAGGCGTGGTGGTGCACGGCTGTAGTCCCAACTATTCTGGAAGCTGAGGCAGGCGGATCACTTGAGCCCAGAAGTTTGAGGTTACTGTGAGCTTTGATCACACCACTGCACTCCAGTCTGGGTGACAGAGTAAGACTTTGTCTCTAAAAATAAACAAAACTGACCTTTTGGTCTTTTAATTTGCAAAGACTTTTAAATGTACTTGAGCCTTTGCAGTTTCTCCTCTACGGCAGAACGCATGTCCTATCAGCGGACCGAAGGGTTGATGGTCAACTTACTAGGAATATATTCAAATAGGTGTAGGCAGAAAAGAATATGTAGATTCATATGCTGTTGGGGGTGGTTCCTCTGTTATGAAAAAGAAATGTGTGTGCGTGTGTGTGTGTGTGTGTGTGTGTGTGTGTGTGTGTGTTTTAAGGAGAATATTATCAGAATTAAGCTGCATCCACAGTACACTAAAAATTATTGTTTTGGTTGCTTCACTCAAATAGTTCAATAAAAAAAAAAAAAGCAGTGGCTCCAGCATTTTTATATGCGCCCACAGCCTGTTCCGTTCTCTCTTGGTGGCAGATTTTGTATTCCTTTTCATATCCATTACAGATTTTCAATAACATTCATTTCAGGACACAAATAAATATTCTTTAGTGTGTGCCAGAGTCATTTTGGTTCTAAATAATTCTATTTCTCCATAGGTGCCCATTCTTTGCCACCGATAACTTTCCCCCATCTGTTTCCTCCATTTTCTGGCTTATTAAGTACTGAGATGATGTCTTCAGTGACTGAAGAAACTATGCATCACTGATTTTCTATTTTTGAAGCCCTGGAATTTTTCTTGTTGGGACACTAAGTACTTCACTTTTAATTAGGCTTTCATTCTTACTCATATTTGGCTTTGCTTTATCAATAAATTACACAACCAATAATTGGAAACAGGATCCCAGAGTGTGCCGCAAACATGCCTACCAGTAAGTCAGAAGGAAAGAAGGAGAATTCAGGGAGAAATGGACTTGCAATAGCAATGCATGCAAGATGATTATCAGGCTTGATGATGTAATGGGAAGTTGTTAATGTTTAAGGAACAGCTGGATTCTTTCTCAGGTTGCTGGCAGTTCTGTTTTGTAGTCAGATGAAAGTGTTCAGTAGAAAAAATCCCATTTTATTGGCTACAGTATTTTCTAGACTAGTCTTTGTACCAAGCTGTCTTTAGAAAAAGCCATTGAACCTGTTCCATTGTATGATCAGCATTGTGTAAAATGCTCGAGAAGTGTTTTTCAAGGTCCTGTTCTAATACCTCCACCTGCATGCAGTTTTTCCAAATCACCCCAGCTGAGAACCGTCTCTCCATCCTCTTAACTCCCACAGCACCTTTAGATAATCCAGGTAAGGCACTTAGCACAGAGCCTGGTGTGAAGAAAGTGTTCAGTGTTTGTTATTATTGTCTCTGCGTCTTTGTAGCATGTATCACCTTCTGCCTTGTGTCTCCATCATTTGCACACAACTTCTCTCTTCCACGGGATTATAAGCTGCTGGAGGGCCCGACGCATTGTTTTATTGCCAGCAGTGACTCACACTTACTGGGTACTTGGTGAATGTGTATTAAATGAATAATAGATTGTTGGCACTTTTCAAGTATCTTTGTCCCCTCATGCCTGACATTCAGTAGACACTCAATAAGTTCGGGGATAATGAGTTTTCAATAAGTGAATATAAACAAAAAATTCCATTGTTGCTTCTTTTGAAAGGCTGTGAAAGTTCACCCTTTGCCTTCATAGGGTTAACTTTCCTAATATCCTGTTAGTGCCACAGACATTAAACAACAGCAACGGGTTACTCCCAAAGCCAGTTCTTGTAAATGACATGCTTATTATTTAAATAACTGGCCAGCTAGGCTCACTGACACTTCCCATATGAGGAGTAAAATAATTATGGCCAATACTTATTGGCATTTGCTTTGTGCCAGGCTCTGTCCTGGGCTCTTTATACGTACTCACTTGTTTAATTCTCGCTGCAATCCATTTTAAAGATGAGGCTCTGAGGAACAAGGCAGTTAAATCCATTGCCCCAGGTCAGGCTCTTGCCAAATACTGCATTGTAGCCAGAGCTGGGCTGGAGTTGTGGACAAGTTATGATTTGATGGTACCATTTCTCCACATTTCTCATAAAATGCTGAAATAAGAGCAAATGCCAGAGTCAGTTCAGCCAAGATGCTGCTGCACAGAGGCTGAAATGTCCCTTTCAAATATACCTGAGCTCTTACCTGTCCTCTCTATCATAGGTGCCCCAGGTGAGATGGGGAGGAGAGTTGCAGAAGCTGTTGCTTGGTTTGTGAGCACAGAAAATGTTCACCTAGAGACTCAGACTCACTTCTCTTTGTAAATATCAGCTCTGTGACATCAGTAAGCACCACCCTGCCTCATCTATTCCTATTTTCCCTCTCATACTCTGATCTCACCCAGGTATTCTTTCAATTTTCCACTTTCCTACCCTCCTTCAACTGCCTAAGCCCTACAGCTTTGAAATGCAACCTAGATGGCATTTCTTGCTGGAAGCCTTCCCTGATTGTTCCAGATAGGGGTTGGCGTCCCTGCAATTCCCTGTGCATCCCCTCGTCATGGCTCTTATTGTCCTCTGTTGTAATTGTAGGTTTAGTTGTATCTGCTGCTAGACTACGAGTTCATCAAGGGCAGGGACCCTGTCTTATTCACTGGTGTCCTGAGAATGCAGCACAATTCTGGGCACATAGAAGGTGTCTCATGAATAGGTGAACAAAAGCATTTCTTTGCACATCCATTTCACTCTAAAAGTATTACATAAACCAACCACAGGGACTGTGCACCTCCACATTTAAATATTCAAGATTTGGCAGGAAGGACACAGCCAAGAATAACAGGTTGGAAATGTTATTTCTCTGTCCCTGTACATCAGAGAGAAAATATCCCACTGCTATCTAACCCAAGACCACAGGAGTGAATAATCTTTGATGAGGGGAAAAAAAAAAAAGTAAGCCTGAAAAATATGTGGCTGGAAAACAAAAAACATTTCAAACAGCATTTTGTTTTTCTCCTCTGTGGGCTTGTTGTATAAATTATGTGTAAGGCAAATATGTGATAGAGAGATGCAGTGCTAATTACTTGTTCTCAAATGTTCGGTTACCCACGCCTCTTAATCCCACATACAGTAAGCTAGCACAGAATTAAATTCTGCCCCTTAGGCAGGATTAGCATTTGGAGTTTCTTATTTCTGTAGTTTGAATGTTTTTATCCCAATATTTGTACTTTTCCATTTAGAATAAATGTACTGAGTGTGTGTGGAGAAATATAAATAGCATGGAATTTTTATGATTCAACTCATCGTCCTTATTGGTTTGTGGTCAATTTTTATGGATACCAATTTTTTTAAAATTACTCATCCCTAATTAGTTACAGGAACATAGAAAGAATTGCTAGACCACTCTTTCCTCTCTTTGCCGATAATTAAGATCCTTAATTTTATAGGGGGAAAAATAACTTCCTCAGTCTTTACTCTCAAAATGCAGACATTTCATGATATGGTTTTATATGAAATAATTAGGGAGAAAAGTTTTTCTTTGTTGCCACATAGATCAGGAATGGAAAACAAATTATTGCTCTGATCCACTGGGGAGTCTACCCCATATGAGTGGTAGTACTAATTCATTCATTCATTCATTCATTCATTCGTATTTGCCGTGTGCCTAGAATGTACCAGAAACTGCTATTTACTATAGATGTAAAAAGAGCGAAGACTCGGTCTCTGTCCTCAAGGAGCTTACAGTGCAGGGAAAGAAGGTTGTATAAACAATCGCAGCAGGTCAAGACAATTCTTGCACGGAAGTCTGTACAAGGCGCAGCGAGGCTTTAGGAGCAGGACGTGAGTGGCTGGGCTGGGAGTGGGGGGTCAGGAATACGGATGTGCGGAGGAGTCGCCGAGCTGAGACCTGTGGGAGGAGCAGGAGCAGGAATTTGCCAGGCAGCAGAGCTGGTGACTCAGAGACAGGGAAAGGCATTCTCAACACAGGATTGAAGAAAGCCGGTTGATGGAATTTGGGGGGGGCTTTATTATCAGTAACAAATGGCCTGTGACCCACCTCACAACTCACAGGGACATGTCAGGGTGAGGCAGCCCCACTGTGAGGCTGCAGCACAGCGGGCTTCTGTTCAGGTCGGCCTTCCCAGAGAGCACGCGCGCACGCGGGCAGCCGTGCGGGGGCGAGACCCCCGAGGAGCTGCGTCCGTGCTCCTGCCCGATGAGACGCGGCCAGATCTGAAACAGCGGCAGGAATCAGGATGTGAGCGGTAATGAAGAGGCAGAGGCAGGGCGACCTGGTGATGGACCAGGGAGGTAACAGGGTACCCCTGGTGCTATAAGCCGCGAGATCTGGACTGACTCAGCTTCTAATTAGTGGTCATGGCCATCTGCATCACCCAAACTGGAACTTAGGTTGAGCCTCACACTCAAATTAACTTGAAGGCAGAAAGGAGAAGTTGGCCCAACATTAGAGTATTCTGATGACATTAAGTGGGATATTTTCAGAATAGGTTGTCCTTTTTCGGGGGAGGATATTTGTCTACGTTAATCTATTAAGTAATTGTATCTGAGGCCAGGCATGGTGGCTCACACCTATAATCCTAGCACTTTGAGAGGTGTTGAGGAGGGAGGATCGCTTGAGGCCAGGAGTTTGAGGTTGCAGTGAGCTATGATGACACCACTACACTCTAGCCTGGGCAACAGAGGAGGACCCTGTCTCCAGATAAATAAATAAATAAACAAATAATCATATCTGACACTAGAGAGGTAACTGTAACACTTCTAACAAGGAACGAACTGAGGCGCACTCATAGTTCTTCATCAGCATTTTTTCTCTTTCTTTCTTTCTCCCTTTCTTTCTTTCTTTCTTTCTTTCTTTCTCCCTTCCTTCCTTCCTTCCTTCCTTCCTTCCTTCCTTCCTTCCTTCCTTCCTTTCTTTCTTTCTTTCTTCTCCGTTTCTTTATTTCTTTCTTTCCTCTCCCCCTCCTCCTCCCTCTCCTCCTCTTTCTTTTTTAAAGAAACTGAGTGTCTCTTTTTGATTTTTATTTTTTTAGAGACAGGATCCGGTTACATTCCTCAGGCTGTTCTTGAACTCCTGAGCTCAAGAAATCCTCCTGCCTCTGCCTCCGGAGTAGCTGTAACTACAGGCTCAGGCCCCTGCACCCGGCAGCATTTCCCTTTTTTCTTTCAAAGCAGTTCATAAATACCTTCTTTATGCTTTACATTTTTACTGTGGAGCCAGAACATGTATAGCAAAGAAGTTGATAATCATGGTTAATATAAATGTGTGATGTCAGATCTATTCCCCTGCAGCCTACATTTCCTGTTTAGTTGCACATTGACGTTTTCCTGTGCTTTTGCCCATTTAAATACCTATATCTGTTTCTACAGCTCCTCAAAATTTCAGGAAGGAAATCTGCTACAATCACATTGAACCACTACTCTCTCTGCATTCAGTGACAAGGTCCCTTCTTTGTGCCTCAGCACAGTTCATTTTCCTATCTGAATTGTTCCCTCTTCAAAATCCATGAACTTTAGCCAGGCACGGTGGCTCACGCCTGTAATCCTAGCACTTTGGGAGGCTGAGGTGGGAGGATTGCTCGAGGTCAGGAGTTCAAGACCAGCCTGAGCAAGAGTGAGACCCCATCTCTACTAAAAAAAAGTAGAAAAAAATTAGCTGGACAACTAAACTAAAAATATATAGAAAAAATTAGCCAGGCATGGGTGGCACATGCCTGTAGTCCCAGCTACTCGGGAGCCTGAGGCAGAAGGATTGCTTAAGCCCAGGAGTTTGAGGTTGCTGTGAGCTAGGCTGACACCACGGCACTCTAGCCCGGGCAACGGAGCAAGGCTCTGCCTCAAAAAAAAAAAAAGAGAGAAATCCATGAACTTCTTCATATAGTGGCTCAAAATTAAATTTAGTCACTATTCCAATTGGTTATTTGTTTCTTGATGACATTTATGAACTGTATTAAACTTGCATACATGTGTCTTCTTTAAATCTTCTTAAACTGTAGTCCCCTAGTACCGATGCACAGGGACCAGGCCACAGAGTTCCAGCTCTGCCACACCCTCACTCCCTGTCCCATCCCTGGTGCATGGAAAAATTGTCTTCCATGAAACCCGTCCCTGGTGGGGGACTGCTGCTCTTAAACATTTTCATGTACGTATTTGGGCATTTTGAAACGGTATCATCCTTAAACTAGTGTGAGTGTTCAATAGATGATAACCTTAACTAATGGACAGACCATGGAAATACATTCCCATCTATCTGCCCTAATTTTGTGTTTACCTTTAAAAGTTTATAATTTTTTCTAGAACCCAAAATATATGTGCCTTAATACATCATCCATATTTCTGACTTCTAAGTACAATTCATTGAACAAATATCCAAAATATTTTATATGCATAGAAAAGTACAAACTATAACAAACCAGAATTTAAAGGTAAATAGCTTGCCAAATATGTTCCAGATATTTTATTTTTGTTACAAAGGAATAAAATATTACAGATATAGTTGATATCCCTTCTAGTAACCTTCTCTCTCCCATGCAATTTCCTTCCTTTTATTCCTAGAGGCAACACAAACCTGAAATTAGTGAATTTACTGTCCATCTCTCTTCTTATACTTTTACTAAATATACATCTTTCTGTGATCACTATGTTTATTAATGTTTGCATTTTAAAACTGTACCTAAACAGTACCTTTACATGTCTGGATTTTGTTATTTTCTCCAACCTGAGAATCCCTGTATTTTAATAAACAGATGTAATCTACTATATTTATGGTGATTATTGATATGTTTGAGGTTATTTTTAGCATCTTTCTTGGAATTTTTTATTTCCTATAATTTTTCAATGCTTTTTTTTTCTTATTTTTGTCTTTGTATAAGTAGCCATTTCTTTATTCCCTTTTTTCAATCTCAATCTATTGATGTCGATTCATTTTTTCCCTATGTAAATACAACTATCTTTTTTCCTTTTTCCTTCTTTCATAGAAAAGTGGTTATACTATACACAGTCTTCTATAGTTTACTTTTCTGTGATAGCTTTTAAATGTATTTCTATATCAGTAACATAACTCTATCTCCTTCTTTTTAATGGCTACATAGCAAGGATGATGCTAGCTAACATGTGCTGAATGATTACTATGTGCCAAGAGATTTGACTCATGTGAAAGTCACAACAATTACATGTGGAAGGAGGCCCCATTTCAGAGATGAGGACCCTGAGGCTTAGAGAGGTGTCATAGGTAGAGTAATAGCCCCCAAAGGTATCCACATCCAGATCCCTGGAACTAGTGAATACGGGCACTTTACAGATGTGGTTAAGACTGAGGACCTTGAGATGGGAGATTATGCTGGATTACTTGGGTGGGCCCAGTCCAATCACTTGAGTCCTTAAGAGTGGAACCTTTTCCGGCTGGGTTAGAGAGAGATGCCACGGTGCAAGCAAGGTCAGAGAGATGGCAGCATGAGAAGGATTAAACACCCTGTTGCTGCTTTTGAGATGGGATTTACATGAGGGATCAGTGAGAGACTCTAAGAGCAAAGGGCAGCCCTCAGCTCATAGCCAGCAAACAGAGACCTCAGACCCACAGCCACATGGAGCTGAATTCTGCCGACACCTGCATGGGTAAGGAAAAGGATTCTCTCTTAGACTCTACAGGAGGGAACGCAACCCTGCCAATCTGCTGATTTTAGTTCATAGTGGACTTCTGAACTATTGAACTGTAAGAATAAATTTGTATTGTTTTATGCTTCTACATTGTGGTGGTTTGTTAGGGCAAGCAATAGAAAATGAATACAAGTAGCCACAACTAATAAGTTGTAGCGAAATGGAAACTCAAACTCAGGTAGTCCAATTCCAAGGTGTGTGTATGGCTAAATCATACGCTGTTTAACCAGTTGGTATTGATGGGCATTTAGGTTGCTTTCAATTTACAGTATTTCAGATAATGGGAAAGATGTCCTTATAGCTATATCTTCATACATGTTAGTTAGAATTTCTACAGGGAAATTCCTAAAAATGAAATTGAGTCAAAGGATGTGCACATTAAACATTTTTTATAAATGCTGTCAAATTGCCTTGCAAATGCAGCTCTTAGACAAGAACTAAAATCAGTAGGAAAAGAATTAACAAAGAGTATGAATGGATCTAGCTCACTGGTGACCATTTCAGCAAGCAAAGAACTGAAATGATGACATAACTGAAAGTGCCTTTCTCCTTCAATTTAGCAGGAAAGCCTGCAGATGTCTGTTTTAGACGAGTCCCTCTGGCTCTGTCTTCTTTTTGTGCTTAATGGGTAAATTCATTAATTCATTACTTTGTGCTTTTAACTTCTTGGTCTTGCTCTTTAGCCCTTGAAGCAATAAAGACTGAAAAAACAATAGCCTTTTCAGTAAGTATCACTTGTGCTACGCATCCATTCTAAAGGGCTATATTACTCCAACTGAGGCTGGGCTTTCCCATGTGCACAATTAGATACATTAAAATACAAATAGCATTTCATTAATCTTGAATGATAGGCTTTCCAGCAGGGCCCTGGAACCCAACTCTTGGAAGAAATTATTGATTAAAGAAAATTAACATAGCAGCCATCTCCAAGGCAAAGGCCCAGTGACTAACTGACATTTTACTGGAGCCGCTGAAGGAGGCCCTCATCAGGGTATAATGGCCAATTCCTAGCATGACCCTAGAGAACAAACCTCTTCACATTCACAGACCCCAGGCTCTGAAAGACAGGAGTATTTCTTGCTGGAAATAACTTTTACATTCTTTGGGCATCTTCATGTCACTCTCTTACCTGAAAAGTGGTCTCTTTCTTTCCTTTTTTTATGGTGAGAAAAAGGTATACTCAGAATTAGTCAGCTGGACTTAGTCTAAATGATCCCAAGTTTCTGGGCAACAATGAAAGCATCATAGTCAGCAGCCAGCTGAACATATACCTTCTCTCCAACAGGCCTGATCTGGGTATTGACCTTGGCCTTGTCAATGTCATAGAGCTTCTTCACAACCTGTTTGATCTGGTGCTTGTTGGCTTTGACATTCACAATGAACACACGTGTGTTGTTGTTTTCTTCTATCTTCTTCATGGCTGACTTAGTGGTTGGGGGAACTCGAGGATGGCATTTTTCTCCCAGAGATGCTCTTCTAAGGATATTTGGGCTGCCTTTTAGAGCTACAGCATCTCAGGACTTCAAAAGGTGAGTGACAGGTAGATCTTTTTTGGGGTGTGTGGCTGTGGATGCCTTTCAGCACTGCCTTCTTGGCCTTTAAAACCTTTGCTTTGGCTTCTGCTTTGGGAGGGGTAGGGGCTTCCTTCTTTGCTTTAGGGGCCATCTGGGTGAAAAAGTGGAAAGTGTTCTCTTTACTCCTGGCTTGCACCAATGCTTTTGTTGAGGTTGTAAATCTGATAGCATCCTTTTTTCCCCTCATGCTCTTTCCTTCGTTTCAGAACTTCCTTCTCTCTTATTCTACCGCCTTGGGGATTTTGGTTTTCTCCTTAGGCTATGATTTTAAATCTTTAGAGTTGTGAAACCCTTTGACTTGATTGTTAGGCTTGTTTTTTGCTCTTGTGCTCAACTGCTTGATCCTGGGACATTGTAATAAACATCCTCTTAGTTGTGAAATGGAAACATGTCTAATTAGTGAGGTTTGTTAGTTTGTTATTAATTTACTTTTGTTTCATTTTACCTAATAAACCAGAGTGGAAATTTTGAATTCTATTAATAGTAAATTTTAGGATATTATGATAAATAATAACACTTCCTATTTATTAAGCACTTAACTATGTGCCTAACGCTATTAATTTTTTTTAAATGCTCTAACCTATTTAAGTCCTCATGGCTGTTCTATAAGGTAGGTGCTATTATTATCTCCATTCCACTGTTGAGTAAATTGAAGTTTTGAGAAGTTAGACAACCTGTTCAAGGTTGTACAGTAGTAGAATGATAAAGCTTAGATTCAAACATAGGCTTGTTCGACCAGTCTGCACTTCTAACCACTGTACTATGATGTTACTTGGCATTTCATATTATTTGCATGCAATGCTTCCAGGAACATTTTTAATCAGAAAAAAAAACTCAGAGCTACTTAGCTGTGGTGACAGAGAAGGGGCAGTGGAATAGGAGTCAGGAGAGGGAGTCTTAGCTGTGTCCTTAACTAGCTTAGCAAGTCCCTGAGCCAGTCATTTCACCAGCCCCGGCCTATGTTTTTCTCATCTGTAAAAGTGCCAGTCTTTTAGCATCCTTAACAGAACTTGATTTCCTTTGCTTTAATTTTTCTTATACTAAGGTTGATGAAACCTGCTGCTCCCGTATCATCTGTGACCATTATGGCTGGTGTCAGATGAGTCAGCTGGCACAGAGATACTTGTCCTGAAGAAAAGAGGGAAAATGGAATGATTAAATGCTAACATTCTGGCACAAAGCAAGCTAAGCATAATGACTCAAGTTCAAAGCCTAGAAAATCCTGGTGACAGCAAGGTGGATATATTCTTCTGTCTTCAATTTTCTCTGTGTATATTCATCGCTGACCATAGAAATGTGGGTGAATCTGTGGCTCATCATTAATCATCATCCAAAGTTGCTCAAGCCATTGTGTAGTAATAATGCTACCAAATTGCACAGCAAGAAATGAGACTCAGCCACAGAGAAGACTTGCTAACTTTCTCAAGCATGTATCTTTATTCTATCACATAGCTTTTTTCTATCTCATGTTTTATGAATTCATATGTCGAAGTTCTAACCCCCAGTACCTCAGAATGTGACTGTATTTGGATATAGGCCCTTTAAAGAAGTAATAAAGGCAAAACGAGGTCATATAGGTGGTCCCTAATCCAATATGACTGGGGTCCTTATAAGAAAAGGAGATTAGGACACAGAGAAGAGACAGACTGAGGGGAGATCCTATGAGGACACAGCAAGGAGCCAGCCATCTACAAGCCAAGGAGAGAGGCTTCAGAAGAAAACAAACCTGTCAACATCTTGATCTTGGACTTCTATCCTCCAGAACTGTGAAAAAATAAATTTCTGTTATCTAAACCACCCAGTCTGTGTTATTTTTTTTGTGGTAGCCCTAGCAAACCAATATGTCATGTTTTAAATCCAGAGTTGTTTTAAAATTTCTTCTTTACTTTTCAGAAGTTTCTCACTTTAATTTTTTAAAAAAAATTTCTTTCCTCTTTTGCTCAAGCACCCTAATAAGTCATACTTGGATATCTGGCTGCATCCATGTACAGGAGTACAGAGATTTCACAGATGTTAATGTTATTTGAAGGGTGCCCAATGTTTGAGGTGACTCTTGACTGGTACTTTGAACATAGCTTACATTTTTATCCCTCTGTAAAATCCTTGTCTTATTGCTCACATTTGTGTGTCAGTTCTCAAACTGATTAGTTTTATAACTAATAAAATAAAGCAGTGAACTATATATAATTGATTTCTCATTCCCCCAGCCTCATCCTATGAATTTTTCTCCTTTTCTTGCTCTTTATCTTGTGTAAAATGGCAGCAGCAACACCATCCATGCAGGTTCAGGTGCTCAAGCTAGAAACTTAGGGAATCTTTTTTGATTCTTTGTTTTTCCCTGCCTCTTACATTTAACTCATTACCCACTTCTGTACATTCTTCATTTAAAATATCTCATGGAAAAAGGCTTGTAATTTTAAACTATGATATTAAATTTGAATTAGAAATATCAATATGGACTCATGAATTTAAAATATATAATGTGTATACATGCATGTGTGTGTGTATATAATATACACATTCCAGCTCTGTTCACTGAAAGAACATAGAAGCGATGCTATTCCTCTAGCAATGAGCACTCATAGAACCCAGGTCTTGGTTTCTACTCATCTTTACTTACTGAAAAGAACCAAGATCTTTGGAGGAATAGCTGATTCCAGTTGTTGGACAGGAAAACTATAAGGTAAGTTTAGGACATTTTATTGTATCAGAAAGCAAGGAAGTGCTCAGTGATTTATGGGAGCATGTTACCAGGACAAAAGAGCTAGTTTGAAAGGGTTACCACTAACCAAATTTTGGACAATCTGAACATGATTATATTGATTGTAAAACAATGAATACATAAAAATCCATGAGTCCATAGTAATACCCAAACAAATTAAAGAAGAGGGAAAAAAAAACCCACATTTCCCATCATCGAAGGTGACTATTCAATAAATCCTTACTCTGAAATTGATAGTAAAAGGAAAGGAACTAAATACTTACCTTACTTTTTTAGGAGGAATTGTATATCATCCTACTTGATAAGAGAAAACGCATCTTTAGAGAAGAATGCCAGTGAAGGAGTGATAATATTTGAAAGTCTAGTGTACAGCTCTCAATGAAATAACTGATTCAGGCAAGGATCATTAATAGTAAAAGATTATTGTGGAACAGGTATTGACACAGTGGCAAAGTTTACTTCCTAATTGTAAAGAGTGCAAAAGAGAGATCTGGCAATCACCGCATTGACCAAGTGATCCACCTTAGAATCAATAATACGGCATAACCTTGCTTCATGTTCTTCCTGATGTGAAGCCAATGAAATTCATGAAATCATTTATGAATTAGTCTTGGCAAAAGCATTTAATCTGAATGTAAGCAAACCTAACTTAACTAACTTAACCTAACTTCAAATATAAAGGAGTTATAGGGAATTGAAGAACAATCAAATTACAAAGAAACCTACAGAAGAATCTGAATGTGAAATATTATATAAGACAACTCTTTTGGATTCCTCAAAAAGTCATTATCCTGGGGGAGAAAAATTGAGGGAACTCTTCTAGGTTAAAACAGACTAAAGAGACATGACAACCAAATACAATATATGAATCTTGATGAAAAACAGCTTGATAAAAACAACTAAAACAATTTTAGGGATAATTGGGGAAAATCTGAATATGAGCCATATATTAAATAATATGGATATTATATGATACTAAGGGACTAATATTAATTTTATTAGCTATGATAATGACATTTGATTATGTATAAGGAAACTTACTTTTAGGAGATATATATTTAGGTGTGAATATTTCAGTGTGAAGTATAAGATTTCTACAACTTTCAAAATATATATACGATGTATATATAGATATATATGTGTGCGTGTATGGAAAGAAAGTAAATATGGCAAATAGTAATAATTGTTGAATCTCAGTTGAATCTTGGTTGACGTTATACAGATATTTATTTTATTATTTTTTTGACTTTTCTAGATGTTTAAACATTTTCATATTAAACAATTTAGAAAAATTTCTCTGCCTTTCCCCCCTTTTCCTTTTATGCCTCTTCCACTCATCCCCTGACCCCTCCCCAACTACAACTCTTCATCATCTCTTGCTGAACTGTGGTGGCCTCCTGTGCTTCCGTCTTCAGTCTAAATGTCTCCAAGCCGTCTGCCCGGGACGGCTTCCTAAAAATCAGCTCTTACAATTTCTCTACCCTGCTTTACTTTATCAATAGTCGCCTCCCTCTCGTCACCCGAGCGGTAAAGTCTGAATAAGCGTAGCAAGCAAGGCCAATCACACTTTGCTCCAAACTAATCTGCCACCCCATCCTCATGCAAGGTATTCTCCTGCCACCTTCCAGCCTGTGCTCTACCAGGGGTCACAAACTCAAATGCCCGTGTAGAGGGCTGGGGATAAAATCATAGAGGGTGTGGGTCTGGCATGGACTGGGCTGCAGGAGTCACCTGCGAAGGGGGCAGCTGTTTCTTGGGACCAGTTGAGTGTTGCCATGGGGGAATGTGGGCCCAGTGTTGCTAAATCTTTGTTTCCATTAAGTCAGAAATAAAAATTTGTATATGAATACTCCTCCATTTTAAATACTAACAAGTAATTTATTTTTTTAAAACATTGTACAGGATGAAATAAAAATTGTGAGCTGTAGTGTGTGACTCCGCTGTATGATTCTGTCACACTGACCTCTTTGCCATTCTTCCTTCTCTTCCTGTGATCTGGAGTACTTCCTCCCTCCCTTTTCTGGGGAAAGTCTGTGAACTCCTCAAAACCCAGCAAACAAGGACATTCACGCTGCCATTTCCGCCAGGCAGACCCAAGTGCTCCCTCTTCAGTGGGCCACAGCCATTGGTCCACACAACCTTCCTGCTAGGACTTGCCATGGAATTACAGAGCTGGCTATCTGTGCTGCTGAAGTCTGAATTTTCACGATTAAGAGCCACATTATTCATCTTTGTTTATCCTGCACTGCTCACAGTGTCTAGTATGAGGTCAGCATTCAATGAACATCTGTTGACTGAGTCGCAGGCCATTAAAAGTAATGCTCTAGAAGACTTTAGGACATAGCTTCTATAACATCCAGTTGGAAATATACTTAAAAATGTCTATGAATCAATAAGAGAACATTTTCTATTATTATATTCCAAGTAAAGGTGTCTTTGAGGATCATTTATCTACTATAAGAAGTCAGATAAACAAGTTTAGTTTTAAAAAAGAAAAAATTTGCAAGTCAGGACTCCTTCTGACCCTTCAACCCCAGAGAGTGATAATAGAGTATTGTTTCAAAGATCACCTTTAACAATCTTGATCAAGATCAGGCCAAGGATCTAGACAGGTTCAGTAAACCACAAGTGCCCTAAACCTGCCTGAACCTATATAAGAACTGAGTGGTGGGGTGTGTGCTGAATCACGTCACCTTCTCTCCTTGGACATCAATTCTTATCAGTGCCCTACACACCCGATTCTCTCATTCTTGTCCCTTTTGTGCTTTGCTTTTCTGCAATGCTTTCCTCCTCTTACTCAGGATTCCTCCCAAAATCCACCTTAAACTTCTTCCAAGAACTATCTGATAAATACCACCTGCCTTGATTGTTCCTTCGTACTGTATTCTTTGTTTATCTGTGTTCCTCTTTGTTGGGTATGACCTACTCTGGTGTAAAACGTATAATAAGAATAATGATGATATTAAGAATAAGATAATATGATAATAAGAATCATTTGAGGGCCCTCATTAAAAATAATAGTTTCCCAAACCCCTCCCTAGAGATTCTGATTCAGTGGATCTGGCATGGAGTGGGAATAAGCATAGGTATTAGTACTTTTAACAAGTGCACAGATAATTTTTATCATCAAGTAACTGTAGAAAACACCGGCATCATCCCTATAAGAGTGGATTTGGCATTAGACCAATGAGGGTTTGAGGCTGGGCTCTCATGCTTATTAGCTGTGTGTAACACAACGCAAGTCACCCTGTCCTAAGCCATGATTTTTTCATCTACAAAATGGGGATGATAATCACCAACACGGGTTTGTTCTGGGGAATAAATGATTCATGTAAAGCATGAGCACAGTGACTGGAACATTCTTAGTTCTCAGCAAATGTTTGACAATTATGTTTATATCTTGCTTGTAGTTTGCTTAGTTATGTTACTATGATTCAAGACCTGGATGATGGTTTTATTGGTTCTTTTGTAGCACCATGGTGACTCAGGGTAGGATGACCCAGAAGATTTCACCCCAGCCAAAGGTTAGAGCCTGTTAACCTCTGCCAAATTTTTATTGTCTCCATAAGGTATCACCCTTTGTTCTCTTTGATTTTATCTGTCATCTCCATTAAAGTACAGAAAAGTCTTTAACTGAAAAGAAAGAATCAAATCTAGGAACAAAAGTAAGTTTTGAAGGAAAGAAAATGTGCTCCCTTTTAACATAATCTGTTGGGCTAGTGATCACTTAGATACATAGTTTCAGTAGACAGTCGGAAATATGGGTTGGGAAATAGGTCTAGCCTAGAAACATAGATTTGTGAATTGTAGAAATAACAGTTGAAACAATGAGAATGGAGAGAGTGTAGACCAAAAAGAAAAAATTATTGGACCCTTAGGGAGCCAGTATGTCAGAGAGTGGAGGAGAAAATAAAGAAGGAATAACAAGAAATTTAGGAGGAAAACCAAGAGGATTATAGTAGTAAAAATAAGGGAGACTTTCAAATAGGAGATGATAATCAAAAGTACCCAATGTGAAGGACTTCTGTTTCTGGCTATGATAAATTTACTGGTACCAGCCCTCTTGCTATAAATAGCTGTAAAACTGAACAAAATATATCAAGCAACTGCTTTCAGACATTGGAATTCAGGCAGTGCTGAACTTTGATCTCTGGGCACAACGAAACATGAGACAAGCCCCTCAGTCACCCTGTCTTTTTTTCTGGAGGCACAGGAAAGTGGAGCCCAATTTGATAACAGTCACCTTGCTGAGCTGAAGAAGCAGAGATCAGGGTTCAGGGCTATTGAGATGGTTGGAATTTGCAGGTCAGGGTAACTAAGAGAAAAGAGCTGTACAAAGAAACAGGTCCAGAAATTTGCATAGGGATACTCTTAAGTCTTTGGCTGAATGCTAGGCTTCTCATTCTCTGGGTGACTCCACAAAGTCTGGTGAAAAACAACTACTGGGGAGCTATAAGTGACTGGAGATCCAGAAGGTGCACAGAGCTGGAGACGTAGACATTCCGGGTGGAGAGACCTCATGGACTCCCTGGTGTTTTCAGTGAAGACCCCAGGAGGCCATACATTAGGAATTAGGGCAACTCTAGCCCTAGAGTAGAAGTTATTCTGCGTTCATCCAGATAAAACTCACAAACAGCCTTGTAAAAATCAAGCTGATCCACCAGTACATTAAAAGAACAAAATTCAATACTCTTTAAATTCAGAGCCATTAATGTAGCATTTAATGTCTAGCATACAATTTATTTATTTATTATTATTATTATTTTTTGAGACAGAGTCTCACTCTGTTGCCTGGGCTAGAGTGCCGTGGCATCAGCCTAGCTCACGATAACCTCAAACTCCTGGGCTCCAGCAATCCTCCTGAGTAGCTGGGACTATAGGCACGTGCCACCATGCCCAGCTAATTTTTTCTATTTTTAGTAAGCCAGCTAATTTTGTTTTCTGTTTTTTTAGTAAAGATGGAGTCTTGCTCTTGCTCAGGCTGGTCTCTAACTTCTGACCTCAAGCGATCCTCCTGCCTCAGCATCCCAGAACGCTAGGATTACAGGTATGAGCCACTGTGCCTGGCCAACATACAATTTATTTAACAAAAATTAGTAGATATGTGAAGAAGCATGACCACGACAGATTTTTTTTTCAATAGAAATATACCCAGAGAAGGCATAGATGTTGGAATTAGCAAACAAGGGCTTTAAAACAGTTCTTATAAATATGTTTAAGGATTTAAAAGAAAATATAAACTCAAGTGAACAGAGGAAAATTCTCACTAGAAAAATGGAACTTATAAAAGAAAACCAGCTAGAAATTCTAGAACTGAAAAAAATGTAATACCTGAAATTTTTAAAAAGTCACCAAATGAGCTTAGCAGTAAACTGGATTCTGCAGAAGAAAAAAAATCAGTGAACTTGAAGACAGGATAATATAAATTATTAGAGCTGAGGCATATAGAGAAAAAAAGCTGAAAAAAATGAACAGAGCCTCACTGATTTGTGGGATAGTATGTGGTGGCCTAACATCTGTGAAACTTGAGCTCCAGAAGAAGAGATTGAGGCAGAAAAAATATTTGAAGAAATAATAGCTAAAAAGAAATCCAAATTTGATGAAAAATATTAACACATGAATCTAAGAATCTCAATTAGCCCCAAGCATGATAAAAACAAAGAAAACTACTTCTAAGCATATAGTAGTCAAATTTCTGATAGCCAAGATTTAAAGAGAAAAGTCTTAATAACAGTCAGAGAAAAAGGACCCATTCGACACAAGACCCAGGGGAATAATAATGCTGACTTCTCAACAGGCCAGAAGAGAACAGAGTAACATCTTTAAAGAGCTAAAAGAAATAAAACTTGTTAACCTGGAATTAGAAACCTGGTGAAAATATCCTTTAAAAAATGAAAGAGAAAAAGAAGGAAAGCAAGAAAAAAATGGAGGGAAGAGAAAGGGAAGGAAGGAACGGAAGGGAAAGAGGAAGGAAAGAAGGAAGGAAGGAAGGAGGGAAGGAAGGAAGGAAGGAAGGAAGGAAGGGAGGGAGGGAGGGAGGGAGGGAGGGAGGGAAGGAAGAAGGAAGAGAGGAGAGGAGGGGAGGGGAGGGAAGGAGAGAAGAGAAGAGAAGAGAAGAGAAGAGAAGAGAAGAGAAGAGAAGAGAAGAGAAGAGAAGAGAAGAACGTTGCCAAATAAAAACTGAGAGAATTTGTCAATGGCATGCATGTACTATAAGAAATGTTGAAAGAAAATTCTTCAGGCTGAAGGAAGTGATATCAGATGTAAACTTAGATCAACATGAAAAATGAATAGTACTAGAAATGGTAAATACATGGGTAAATAGAAATTACTTTTTTCCTTGCTTATTATTGAATGAGTAAGACTCTTAATTATAGAGCTGAATTCTTCATAAATATTGCAGTAGCCTGGGAGTCAGGAAATCTGAGGTCTGATCCACTTCTATGAACTCAGATAAGTGGCTTAATCTCTTATCTTGGTTTGATCATGGGCCAAGCAGGATATTAATACTTATATTCCTCTCTTATTGGTAAACATTCAAAAAATGTTTCTTTTTATCACTGCCAAATACCTCAAAAGAGCCATCTACCCATTGCTTCTCAAATTTCATGTGCATATTAATCACCTGGGGATCTTGTTAAATTCAAGCTACAATAATAGTTATTGTATTAGTAAAAAGATAAACAAATAGATCAAGGGAATAAAAAAGAAATGTATCTTTTTTTTTACCCCTTTTACTTCTAACCTATTGTTACTTCTAACTTTTATACTTATACTTTATACTTAAAGTGTCTCTCTCATAAATTGTGTTGAGTTGGTTCTTGTCTTTTTATTCAGCTTAATAATCTCTACCTATTAATTGCAATGTTTTAGTCTAATTACATTTAATATAATTTTTGATATTGGGTTTACATATACCATCTTGCTAATTGTTTCCTCTCATCTATTTGTTTTCTCTCATCTTTTGGTTGTTGTTCCTTTGTTTCTCCTTTCTTTCCTTCTTTTGGATTTGTTGAGACTTTTTAAGTATTCCATTTTATCTCCTCTATTGACTTGAAAACTATACCTCTTTGTTTTATTTTTTAGTGGCTGATGTAGGGACTGAAACATACATCCTTAACCTAGCAATCTACTATGATTTCATATCACTACCTGTGTAGTGTAAAAACCTTACAAAAGTATACTTCCTATGCCCCAACTTGTCCTTTGCACAATTATCATACTTTTACGTATGTTAAAAGCCCCACAATGTTTTACTATTTTTGCTTTAAATAATCAATTGTCTTTAAAAGAAACTAAATAAAGTTGTTATTACAGCAATTTTGGAAAATTTCCTAAGTGATTCCTCTGATTACTGTATTTTCCAAATGTAGTATGTCAAGTCCTTTACAATCCCTACCTGCTGGGGTGGGTGAAACAATTCTTCAGTGAGGTCGCTGCTACTGTCCTGATGGCTACTCCTCAGAATCTCCAGAATTCACACTGGAGAAGGAGGAGAACAGGATGCATAGAAAGGAAGGGAAATATGGCAAGTAGATAGAGAGAATGAAACCACTTTGAGTGTGTATTTTAAAGTCTCCTTAAGCTTCACTTTTAATGAAGTATAATTAGAAGAGATGTATTTGCTTTTAGAAAGCAAGTCGTAAGGCACTTGGGGGTTATTTCACCCAGGGAGATGCTGATAATTATATTTGAATTGTCAGTAATTCGAGCTACAGCTCTAGAAAGCAAAATTCAGGTACTAAAGAATGAGTCTTTACTTGAAGTCTCTGGGGGGAAAAAGAACTTTGCTTCCTCTCAAGGTTGTCTGGTGTTTAAAGAAAATGTGTCATTGATTTAATAATATATGACATAAGGGTTTACATTTTTTAAATTATGCCACATTTTATAACCTTATTTTTATGCATAAAACTGAGATTGCCTTAAATTTGCAAGTGTCATATTTGAGTTAAAGTTGCATTCAACAACATACTATAAATATATATTGCCTAATAATCTAAATATTTGTACAATCACTGGGTATCTCAATTTAAATATATGTTCACATGATACCTTAAATCTGTATTTCCTTTTGATATTCTTGTATTTTACAAGAATAGAAAGATTATCTAAGAATTTTCTATAAAATGAGAATGGAAACGTTGTTAACATCTGAATCATGCTCAGTGTAAAACAGAGAATTGGGGCCATTTTAACAGTCAGTAACCTTTCTTGACATAGGATGGTATAGCACTGATGTAAAAAGGACTGCTTTTATTTATTTATTTTAATCTTCAAAGTATTACTAAGTAGCATAGTCCTTCATCTTTGAAACTACTAGCTGTGCATTATATATCAGTAGAGAGCACAAGTCATGGCCAATCTTTGCCTTCTTAGTGCTTAGTGCTGTATTTCCTTATTTCATGGGCTGTATTGCACCTTTAATTTAAATAAGCCCTCATATTTGTGATTGCTATGCATCAAGTTATTGACTGTGTGGCTGGCCTTCCAGCTGTTCTCTGGGCCTGAGCTCATAGGAAGCAGACACAGTTGTGAGAGTCCTAGTGCTGATCTGTTAGCTTAAATCATCCTGTGGTATCCAAAAAACTTCTGATATAAGAATTATTTTTTTTTGTTTTGAATTAATGAAGCAGAAACACAAGCTGTGAGCAATGTCTATAAATAGACTTTGTTCTTTTATGTAGCATGTCTTCAATGTTACCACCTGCAAGAAGATAGTATGTGTTATATTAGTTTCATAACAACAGTGTTCATGCAGAATGATAGCAGGAAGACAAACTGGGCTTTATTTCTTACTGGTTATTATTGGTTGATGATGTTTCTGTGAGGCCGTATGGTATGAGGTTAAACCATATGACACTGCTATTTGTGTAGATAATTTTATATGCCTCAACTTAATAGAAGGCAAAGCAGCTTCAGTTCTAAGAGATAAGAGGCATTTTAATTAATACTCTTTACATCATTGTGAGTCTGCTACAAATATTTTAAATTAATACATGTAATTTAAAAATTAGAACTTGAAAGGCAAGGCTTGTTTTGCTCCTAGTCTCACTCTGTTTTTACTCTGTGCCATTGCTCCCTTGCTTTCAATGAAAATGGAGATTCTATACACAGAATGTCTCCTGACATTTGCCCCTTGAGAGGTAAACAAGTAAAAACACAAATACTATTCAGTTATGGGTTAAAGTCATCTTTAGATTCTTCTCACAACAATTTAAACTTGCAGCTATTCCTTTATGAATTTTTATGAATTCCTTTTCTGTAAAGAAGACAATTGCATCACAGGAATATGTTAGAAGTATTGAAATGCCTTCCCCCTCCTCTTCTTCCATATTTCTGTATTTGCAGTTTCATCTATACGGAAAAGGAGCGCTGGTAGCTTCGGCTGAGAATTTTCAGTAGGAAATGCTTCAACACAAAGCAAGCGTTATTTTCAAGACAGACCTTCTACAATTATATTCAGGTAAGTTAAATTTTGGATGTCATCCTTTACAGCGAAAACACATTTAATTATGTTAATCAAAATATACTTGCATTCAAGTGTTCTTTTGTATCAGTGGTCCTGGATGGATTTAAATTATATTGACAGAAAACATCCATTTCCTCACATTTTCAAATACCATGCAGGTTTCAGAACCTGATCTTCAGCATGGTTGTTTTTGAAATAAAAATGTAATTCAGCTGTAAGGCTGATCTTGTTTTTCCTTTATTCTTTAAGCCAGAAGCAATTACTTTTCATTTCAGGATTAAGCGGCTGTAACCTTGCCATTCGTCGCCGAGGCTCCTGGTTTCAGCACGTCTCCTTGGTTCCCAGCCAGTCCTGGGTGTTCAGGTAGCAGCTGTAGCTGGGAGTGCCTCTCCAGCCCACATTCCTTGGCCATGAATTTTGCAGCCCTGTTTATCTGATGAAGACCTCCCAGTAGTGAATTGCTCATGACGTTGTCACATAGACTTGAATGAATGATATGGAAAGATCCTAAATATTTTTTCCTCCTGGAATGCCAGCCAATCCTCAATTTCCCAGCCCCTTTGTTCTGGCCGACCTCTGCAAAGGCCTGATACTGAGATCCGATGAGATGTTCCTACATAAACCACATTTTAACAGCATGCCTACAAGTCCTCTCTGTGGGGCTGTGTCACCCAAGCCACTTCAGAGAATTTTCAACAAATACATTTGCCCATTTACTGAGTCTGGCTTATTTACTTCAATTTATACTTTTAATCCACAAATGCAATCACTAGCTTCAATGCACAAAGACCTCTCTTCTTTTTCTTGAAACCCATGGCTTCCCTTGGTATAACAGGATTGGCTTTATAGCATGGCTTTCTCATTATTTCACGTCTTCATTTTGCTTTCCCAAACCAGATTGTAAGTTCCTTGAGAGAGAAGACCCTGAGAACTAGAAACATCCATACAACCAGATAGATAGAAAAAAAGTTTGGACAGACAGCCTTTTGTTGCTCTAAATAATCCAGAAAATTTGCCTTAACACGTCCAGAAGAGGTTTTTTGCTGTGGCATTAAGACTCTGCTCCTTTCCCCCGCCTGCCCTCTGCTGGAATTGCTAATGAGCAGTAAGATGGCCAAAGCAGGACATCCTACAGGAAACGTGGGGAAGCAGGGGCTTGTCTGACTGAAAGGCAAGTTGAATGGCTGTGATTTGTGAGTCCACAATCAAGATCTCTGAAGCTCTTTATATGCCTTTTGATAACTACCAGCCTCCTCACAAGACTCCTTATGGTTCACCGTGCACAGAGATGTGATTCTGCCTACCCACAAGAGATGGACCAAGTGACCTTGTGAGTTCTCTCCCTCCTCTGTGCTTCTTTCATCTCTAAAATCATCCAGGGGATGACAGACAGCTGAGCCAAGTGGTGCCCTTCCCAAACACAAATGCCCTCCCCAGTCACCACCCCTCAGAGCCTTCACCACCTTCATCTGTAAAAGGCGTTTACTAGGGGCTGGCAAGGCTGCCAATCTGGTAATGCAACGCAGGAGACAAGTGTGAAACTCTAGCCTGGTTTCCTGTTTCGAAGGGCAGCAGGATGCGACAGCTGCTAAGGCAGCCCTTTGCCCTTGAAGAGGAGAATCATGAGTATGTGATCACTAGGTGACCTCTCCCTCCTGCTGTCTCTTGGGAGGTGTGGACAGTCTCCCCCGCTACCCACTCTCGGTCAGTTGTCTAGATATCATGAAAAAGAGAAGGAAAAACGTGTTTTTGCTTTTTAAAAAAATTATTATTAAAAGAGGACATACTCTGGGGAAGCAGAATCCATTAGCTGAATCCATTTTAGTATCCATGGTTAATTAATTTAGGCAGCCTTAATGCTATTTTATTATGTAGCCTTTAAGAGCTGTTCTGGTAAATGCCCATCCCATAAATACTAGCACTACTCTATATGTGTAATATCCTTTTTGGAAGGGTGAGTCTGAATTATTATCCAGATATTAATCTGCATACAATCCCATCCAGCTAATGCAAAGATGCTTCCTCATATTTTGAACATTATTCAGTACATTTAGAAGTGGGGAAAAAACTGCTCAGATATGACATTCTACATTTTAAGTCAATCTGCTTGCTTCCAAAAACATAGTTTTTAACATCAATTTCACCATTCTACAGACTAAATAATTGATTTCCGTATTTCATTCTGTAAATTAAACACTAGACTTTGAATTACTCGAAGAAATAGCAGTTAGCCAATAAACCTTTCTTATAAAATGACAGCATTTTAATTTATTATGTGCATTAGCATTTATTCATGCCTAAGATTTCATCAATCAATTTTCCATTTTAAAAAGATGTCTCTGGAAACAACAGTGGAGAAATGCTGAGTTCCAAAAGCAATGTTGTGAAAGGCAGCAGGTCTAGTGTGCTGGGCACACATAACTAATTATCGTCAATAACTATGTGGCTCCAAGTATAAACCCACATTTTTTAAAGTATCTACCTTATGAACTGACTTTCCTGGAATGTTAGAATTTTAAAAAGAAAATATTTAAATTTTACTATTTAAGAGGTGTGGTATATTTGTTCAATATTACAACCACCTCTGATATTATTTTAAAATATTTATTTTGCCACTTTAACAGCCTTTTTCTACTGCTCTGGGTTTTAATTTTGTTTACAGTATGACATTTTAATAGTTGGCTTCTGATTAAATGAATATTTGTATTTTGTGGTGATTTTATTAATTAGTTGCTTTTGAAAAATATTTTAAGCTGAAAGTTACTCCAAAATAGAAGCTCTAAGAATCACTACCACCAAGTTAACTTTAAATTATTTAATTTATTTAATTCACTCAAAAAATGTATTTAACACATATCAGGACTGACTTCTCCATAGGCAAGGTAGGCATAGCACCTGGGGCCCATGATACTTTTAAGAGCCTATGAAAATATTTTAATTTTTTTTAAATCAGAAGAAAAAAAGATATTTTAGGTCAAAGAAAGGCTTTATATATAATATTAATACATTCATCTTCATACCAACATAGTCATAAAATATAATTTTTAATATTTTTTGTGCTTAATTTTTAATATTTTTAATGCAAGAAGGTACCCATGAAGATAAAAGTTCCCTGGACCCATAAAAGTCATCATGCAACCCTGCATACTATATGCCAAATTTAATCTATACTAGATTAAGGGGATAAAAAGATAAGCAGGACACAGTTTCTGTACCTAAAACACTCACAGTCCAATGAAGAAAATGGACATGAAACAGATAATTCATAATGTGATTGGTTCCCTTGAAATTGTTTGGAATAGTAATTACAGACTGAAAAAACACAGGATTTTACTACAAAATGTTACTTAACACATAGGCTTGGTCTTATCCTTCTTTCATTGTTTATATAAGGTTTATATATATTTTAATGCTACATAGACAATTAGCATAACTTTGTATATTTGTTCATTTCAAACACCACTGATACTGCTATCCAGCTCTATATGTCAAAATGTTCATATTTTATAAGCACCATTCATCAATAGGGCCAAAGGTCCTGGGTGTCAGTGGTCCAATAAGGAAAATGAGAAATGAGATTTAGTTCTGCCTAGCTTAGAACAGCTTACTTACTTATGTCCTTCCAAGTTTTTTGGAGGCTTCAGAAGTGGAACAGAATCTTGGCTGAACTTTCCCTCTTCATAAAATTTCTCATTTATATTCAGCATTTATTTTTTTCAATTACTGTTCCTAATGTCATAATTGGGATATTCAGAATGTTCTCCTTAACCTAAATCTTTTTTTTTTTTTTTTTTTGAGACAGAGTCTTACTCTCTTTTCCCCGGTAGAGTGCAGTGGTGTCATCATAGCTCGCTGCAACCTCAAACTCCTGGGCTCAAGCAATCCTCCTGCCTGAGCCTCCTGAGTAGCTGGGACTACAGGCATGGGCCACACACAAGGCCCGACTAATTTTTCTATTTTTAGTAGAAATGGAGTCTCGCTCTTGCTCAGGCTGGTCTCAAACTCCTGAGCTCAAGCAATCTTCCTACCTCAGCCTCTAGGAGTGCTAGGATTACAGACATGAGCCACCGCACCTGGCCCCTAAATCTTGCTTGTTAATATTTGAGCCCATTTTCACATTTTTTTGTTGTCAATTAGAGAGTGATTTCTGAACATTTTCTATTTTTAGAGGAATTTTACCCGTGTTATCCTATTACACACACAAAAGCTTTTTGAATAAGTAGGGCATCATAGGACATTGGAAAGAACACAGACTCAGACAAACCTGGGTATGAATCTAAATTCTGCCAATCAAGCTGTATGACCTCAGTCTCTTCATGTAACCTCATTTGCATCTCAGCTTCTTCATCCCTAAAATGAGGATCATTATGCATGTCTCAACAAAGTTGCTGTTAAGAATTAGAATAATATATGCTAAGCATTAGACCAGTACCTGGAATATAGTAGATGCTAAATAAGTAGTTGCTATTATTATTGGCCATATTTTACAAATTAGGAAACTAAAACACAGACATATTAAATACTTAGGCCAGTGTTGGGGGGCTAGCACACCCAGTTATTCAGGCAAATAGCATCCTTAGTTTTGATCAAGCCTTATTGAGAACATGAGTGTAGAACACAAAGTACAGAAGCAAAAGGTACAGAAAAAACACTGACATCAAATTGACCAAATAATCGATGTGTATTTATTGAGCACCTGGTATGTATAAAGCATTCTGTGCACAAGTGGCTACTTTGGGTTGCAAGTGACAGAATCCCAACTTGCTCACACAAAAAGGAGAACTTGCTGGCTGATGTCACCCAAACACAGGATGTGATCAGCTGGTCTTGGGGCTATCTGGATTCAGTGGCAAGAACACTTTTAGGTCTTATACTCTCTATTTCTGACTCATAGCTCTAGTTCTCTTTGCTGATGAGCTTCCTCCTTGCTATGGGGAACGTGGTTGCTAGCAGCTTTGATCTCTCATCTCAGCAGAAGTTCTGCCAGCAAAGAAAGATTTCTTCCTCTTTGGCTCCATCCTGGAAATAATAGCAAGAATCACTTGCAGTGGATCATCTTAGGTCATACATCTTCCCTAAACCAATCACCAAACCAGGAAGATGGGGTAATATGATTGGTCCAATTAAGAGCACATGTTACCCTTGTTATCAAAATGGAGAGAAGTGCATTGGGCAAGCAAATATAGTGACCTTTACCTCTAATGAGATATAATAGAGGAATTAATACTTTAATGGTAGAGTTGGTTCAAAAAGCCAAGAGACTAGACTCTCAGAATATCTGGCTGAGATACCGCAGGACCCAGGTGAACATGTCGTGTGGATGGCTCAGCCAAGAAGGGAAACTGGTCATACTTTTGTCCCCCAGCTGTGTTATCTCATAGACCACAGATTTAAATTTATTTCTTAACATGCATACTTTTAAAAGAATAATGTTATAACTACTTGAGTGTTATCTTAGAGAAAGCAGAACTCTCTAAAGAGAGTAACTAGAGGCTGGACCACAGAATTGACATCCCCATTGTTTGAAAAATTGCAGGATGCCTTTTTCTGTTGGAAAGCATTATTCTAACAGATTGCTTAATGCTTTTCCTTCTTGTAGAGTGGGCTGGGGGTGGGGACTCAAAGCAGACTTATAAATTGGATTGTATAGTGAATGAACTCTTAATGTCTTTGCTGGGGTGAGTGAAGACATTGAACTGTTTACTCTTGTCTGCAGTGGTTCAATGACTACTCACCATTACATTAGTGGAGTGACTATTATTAATATATTGTATTAGAGATCTGGTGACCTTGTGACTGGTTGAAGAGTCAGTGTTTTGACTTTTTATGCCAACATCATCATTTTCCCACTCCTTTCACATTTCTCTATCAGTTTGGCCCTCAATTCAAGGTTATCTTGATTACTTTCAGGTCTTTAGTCATGAATCTTCCTGTACTATTTTTACCTCAAAATTTTCCTGTCTTTTCATGAACTCACTTTTTCTTCTTTTATGTTTCAGAATTAGAGATATCCTTACTCTTTTCCAGCACTAAATTCTTCCCTCTTCCACTTCTTTGGGAAACTAACTCCACCCATTACTTCATCTTCAATTATCCCTCTCCTCTGCATCTTTCTCCACTTAGCCACCTACAAGCCTACCCTCTTGAGATAGCATCAAATGAGATCACGTATGGGGAAGTGCTCTGTTGCTCTAAAGTACAATATAAATACAGAATAGTATCATAACCCTGTCTTTCTTCACTTCATAATCATTTCAAAAAACCATCAATATGAAGTATTTCTTGATTTTGCTATATCATTATTCATTCAACTCATTACTTCATGGCTTAAAAATCTGAACTTTGTCTCCTAAAATTCTATTTGGGGGTCCATGTCTTTGTTTATGTTTCTTCCAGCATTTGACCCAGTTAACTACTCCCTCCTTTCTTGGTTTCTGTAACCTCACTGCCTTGGTTTGCCTCCTCTGCCTCTGACCTCTCCTGTCTCTCTCTTTCAATGCTCATCATCTTCCTTTTACCTCTGAATGTGAGTGGTCTCCATCGCTCTGTCCTCTCTCTCTCTCTCCCCTTCTCATAAATACTCCTTGAAACCACCCACAGATCTCTCTCTTTTATGGACTGAGTAACAACTTTAACTTTATTTCTAGAGATCACTAAATCATCTTCTACGCCAATACCTTTCTCAGAACTTACCCTAAACATGTTTAAAATGGCCTGTGTAACACGCCTGGTAAGTAACACCCGGGTGCAAGTTGACTATTGTTTATAAGCAATGATATGACAAAACCACATTTCATAGCTACATATCTTTATTAATTTGCATCTTCAAATATAATCAGTATCTTCCTATTATGACATTTCAATCATATTTCATTCAGAAGGCTGAAATTTTGAGGATCTAAAGATGTGCTAATGAATATACACTGAACATATTGGTTGAGTTTTGATACTTTTTCATCAATCATCAGAAAATAATTCCAGTTTATGTCTAACCTCATCAGAAATATCACCTTTCAATCTCTAGGACTCAAGTTCTCTTACTTTATTTCTGCAGGTCCTATTAACAAAGAATGATTGAGAACAGCTTCAGTTTTTCCAATTTTAACATTAAGGATGTTTGATGTAACAATAGCATACTGTGCAGCTATAAAAAAGAATAGGAGAGCTCTTTATGTGTTTATAGGGAAAGATCTCTGTTAGGAAATTAATGTCTGTGTCCCTCTCAAAATCCATGTGGTAAAGTCCTAACCACCAATGTGGTGATATTTGGATATAGGGCCTTTGGGAGGTAATTAGGGTTAGATGAGGTTATGCAGGTGGGGCTCTCATCATGAGATTAGAGCCTTTATAAGAATAGATACCAGAGAGCTTGCTGGCTCTCTGCCATCTGAGGACATAGCAAGAAGGAGGCCAACAGCAAGCCAGGAAGAGACCCCTCACCAGACCCTGACCATACTGGCACCTGATATTAGACTTTCAGTCTCCAGAACTGTGAGTAAATAAATTTCTGTTGTTTAAGCCACCGAATATATAGTATTTTGCTTGGGCAGCCTGAGCCAGCTAATACAATCTCCAAGATTTATTTTTAAGTGGGTAGAAAAGGGTGCCAAAAGTGTACTACAATTGGAATAGGAAAGAAAAGAAAAGAAAAGAATCTATAGTTGCATTGGCTTACAAATATACTTTTTAAATCTTGGGGAGTGTAAACGAGAAACTCATAGTGTTGGCTACATGTTTTGCAGGGATAATAACTTGGCAGATAGATGACAGGGGTGAAAAGGAGACAAATATTGCTGTATATCTTTTTATACTGTTGGTGCTTGAACTATGTGAATGTGCTACCAGTTCAAGAAATTAAATAAATAAAATTTACTTAAAAATAATAACAAAAACACTTGATTTGGAAAAATAAGATTATATTCAAAGAAGAAAAATGCTGATTGTATTGAAAAAAGATTGCTGATTAGCAGAATAATTATATCAGAAGTTTACATTTGATGCAGGCACAATTTGAATAAGGTGAAGGAATAGAAGCAGGTGTATTAAATAGCTTTCTCAGTCAGCTCTTTAATAACCCCTATGAACATGTAGACAGTTGTTATTGTCAACTGCCCTTTTCTTGGATCTGCATTGGTTACCACCAGCAGAGCTTGCAGTGCCCGCATGACATGCATTCAACTGAAAGGTGATGACCACAAGTTCTCAAGTACTCTTTCAGCATTGCCCAGATGGTCTCTGAGAGTAAAGCCTCCTCCTTCAACTTCCCTTGGCTGGTGGTCCTCCATACAAGGACAGCAACTGCTGAGAAAAGGACCCAACCATTCATTTGAAAGAGGTTAATATCTCCTCCAGTGACACAGATAAATTTTCTCACAATCCACTTTGGTCAATTAAACATCCAATTATTTTAGGGACATTATATCATGCTACTCTAGAGCATTGTCCTCATGTAGTTCTGATCATTTTATTTCTGTTTGACATCTATCAAGGATTTCTTCTCTATTAGTGTCAGGATAAAATTCAAATTCCAAATATGATATTCAAAGACCCTGATCATCTGGCCTCTGCCTCTCTCTCTCCCCATCTGTTCATTTTGAGCTGTTTTGCCTTGATAAATGAAACAAAGCACCGTCCTCTCTCAGGGCTCCATGCCTTTGTAAATGCTCTTTCCATGCCTGGACCACCCTTCTTTTTCATCCCTTTGATGATGCTCCTCCAAATTGAAGTGAGTGGTTTTTTCTCATATCATCCTACATTTATTGCACACCATTGAGATTCTCTATGTGCTTGCTTCTTTCTATCAGCCTCAAGAAGTTCAGGCATATTCATTTTGCGCCTCCAATACTAGCACCCAGTAGGCACTTGAGGGTAGAATGAATGAATAAATGTATAGTCTGACTGAAGTTTTAAAGACAGAAATATTGTAGCACCCTATAATAAAATCCTAACCAAGGCTTAGGGGAAATGCTTTTCAGGAGGATTCTAACTCTCTGCATTTTAATGAGAGTATTATTTAGCCTCAGATTGATTTGTAAGAGATACTTTCTGTCAGGATAAGTCTCCATGAACCTTTTGATTTTTTTGAAAAGCTTTCAATTTTGTGGATTTGTATATGTGTGGTTTGAAAATTCCGACAGGCATTCCCATGCTAAGGTATCTCTTTGACGATATCCTCTGTTTGAGAGCATTTTACTTCTTACATCCTAAAGCATAGATTACAGCTCTTAGTCCAGTGGATTTTCATCCTTATCTCCAGAAAACCACATTTCTTATGCTTTGTGAGAGTAAGTTACATTATCTATCAAAATCACCCTGTGGAAGTGAGCCTTTAGCTCAAACCTCAGGTCCACATTTGCTTGCCAGAGAGCATGAGTAACAGTAGTGTAAACTCTACCACTTTGTTGTTAGATGTCATTCTCATGTGTCTTTCTTAAAGATGTCCTTTTAACATGTGAAATTTGCAGAAAACAAGTCTAACAATTTCTAGCCAAAATAGTTCACTTTCTGAGCTAAAAGTGCTGATTTTGTATCAATAAGGCACTAGTGAGACAGATTTTTAGAGACGGGCCCATTATCTTTTGTTAATTTGATTCATCCTGAACAAAATGGACAAAATAAATGCTTGAATCCTGGCTATTTAGACGTGCTTGTATAAACATGGCTTCATAATAATTTTTTTTCAGAGTTCATTGACTTTAAGTGCCCTATGGATGCTATTAAAATGTGTCCATTGATATATCTGATATGTTAGTACTCATTTTCTACAGTAATGAGCACTGACACAAGCCTGAGTTGAAAATACATTTGAGCACAATCCTGGCACTGATATCAGTATAAATAGCTCACTTGATCTCAGCGACATGGATTGAGGCAAAACTTAAATCTAACAGAATTTGCTGGATCTTAGTTCTGATACCATTTCTTGTAAAGTTTGGGGATAAAAAAGATAGGAGTACTGGAATATTTCTCTGACTCTAGAACTTTAGTTGTTTTGCAGTCACCAGATCTGCAACATTTCCAGGATTTGCTCTCCTCCAGGAAATGCTGTCTTAACTAAATAATTAATTAAGCTCTTTTGAAACCAGTTCTTCTCTTGCAGTTTGCTTCTATAATTGCTTTTTCAGTCATAAACTAAAAGACTACCCAAGCTGTCTTGTTTGTTCTTAGTAAAATGTCTTGCCAAATTTATGCAATTGTTTACCATGCAGCTTATATGTCTCTCTCTGTCTGTTGTCATTGTTTGTCCAAAATTGAAAGGTTCCAGAAGGCAAGACCTGAGTATTCTTATTTTTTTGTGGTGTTATATGCTACACAGCATTATATGATATTAAACAGATAATAATTATTTTAGTGTGACCATGATGAAGACAGGAATCTATAGTAGGTTGATAAAATGTGAACTTAACATTTAAAAAGAAAGTTACTGAAGCTCTGGTTGTGCTATTCATAGAACACAGTAACCTGTATCAGTTACTAAGAAGAGGTTAGTATTATATGAAAGCAGTGATGAAAATGTTCAAAATAGCCAACTTCCGATGACTCATAGGGTACATATGTCCCTTAAGTTGCTCACCTGCTTTTGCCCTAGAGCTATGTTTCAGCTTTTATGACACCAGCCAGAGGCTAGAAAGGCATACAGCTGGTCAAATCAGCCAATTTTCTACATATTGGTAATTCTGGTAATAGGTTTACTGAAAGAGAAGGTGGTAATGATTGCTAAACCATGATTTTTAGGGATTATTGTGGAATTTAGATTTTGATGGTCAACTTGCATCAATAAATCAATATTGAATGAATTGTTTGTAGAACTATGGAGAAACTCCTTTTCTGTCAAAAGGTCTATATAGTTAGTCTGACCGTAGATCTTGTATCCACATGCTAGTCTTGATGGACCAGCAGAGCTCAGAGGAGCAAGCCTTAAAGGCAAAGCACAGTTCCTAGAACTAAGAATTTAACCTTTGTTCTAGTCCTTTCTGTTAGCTTCGTCAGCAAGAAAACTGTCAAGGTTGATTTCAAATGAATCATCCCTGGCAGCATTTTTTTCCACTAAAACCGCTTGTCTGTCACTTCATGGAAATTGCTACTTGCCACTTGCCCTCAGTGGTATGCAATATTAGCTCAGACATTGCACATAATTCATTATACCACAAAAATTGAAAAAAACATATTATATAATATATAAAATATATGACATATTAAAATGAATAAATAGATAAAATTTCTCCTGAACTGGCTATGTATCAATAAATGCAAGAGTTTTATAGTTAAGTTCTGAAAGCACAGCCATCTAGTCACTTGCTGCTAGTATTCTTCCAAGAGAGATTAAGAAACAGCCTAGAGACAACCTTTAAAATGTACTGAGAAGTGCATTTTTGCCAGCTCTGTTAATATTACTTCTACCTAGATGACCCACATATTTTTGGATATTTTTTAAATGTTTGAAAACTGTGTTTATGATAACATTTCCTTCTCCTTCAAAACAACCTGAGACCCCTCAGGCACTTGTGTCTTCGAGACATAGAATTGTAGCATTGTCACTCCTAGAGTGTGTATCTGTGATCACATATGATCATATGCTCTATCATGCATTGAAATTACTTTTATGACTCCTACAATCAGAGCAAGAGTGAGGCTTAATAAGTTAGTGGGTTGAGAATAGATAATGAATGATGCCTCTTCCACAGGCTCAGGTACTGAGTCCCCATAGTTTTTATACGATCCATTATCTACAATTCAGAAATCCAAAGAGCTCTGAAAAGCAAGACTTTTTGGTACAAATTTGGTGGCCCAAACTGATGTGAAGCTCTATAATCCTCATTCATCTCATTTAATGGGAATATTAATATGTTTGCTTATGGGCTGCTGCCCAGACCCACTGGAGATGTTATGTAAATAGGTACATTTAACGCATTATCTTCCTAAAATCCAAAAAAAGTCTAAGTTTTAAAAGGCATCTGGCACCAAAGATTTTGGATAAGGAATTATTAACTGTATCTTTCCTTAAAATACTAAAGACTTTTGAAAAATCATTGGGGGTGGTGTCATGTTAAATCTTCCATCACCCATATATGGGTAGTTAGTTGTTCTCATAACACTTTGTACATAACTATATCAAAACACTTACCATCACATAGTAATAATTTGTTTTCAGTCTTTCAATTTGGACCAGACATATAACTCTTCCAGAGAGAAATTATCTTTGAAAAACAATGTTTATTATTTATTTTCTCATTATAACACAAGTATATGCTTGGAAAATATGTGAGTCTGAAGAAAATAAAAATCATATATAATCCTACATCTTAAAGATAATCAAAGTTACTATTAGGTTGGTGCAAAAGTAATTGCAGTTTCAGGCCATGAATTTTAAATCGTTATAACTAGGTTCAAACACATCTTTATTAATCAAACTACAAACCATTACAATGAACACATTTTTGCCAACAAGAAATAAGTTTGTTTATTCCTGTAGTGTAAAAATCTGTTCGGGATTCAACAAACACTTGGAAAGTATTTTCTGCATCCTGCTGGTTGTGGAAGCATTTTTCCTGCAAAAAGTTGTCAAGATGCTTGAAGAAGTGGTAATCAA
This sequence comes from Lemur catta, assembly GCF_020740605.2. NCBI lineage: Eukaryota > Metazoa > Chordata > Mammalia > Primates > Lemuridae > Lemur > Lemur catta. The sequence goes on from NC_059130.1 coordinate 59,306,265, forward strand.
TTGGCGAGAGGTCAGGTGATCATGGTGGATGAGGGAAAACTTCACAGCCCAATTTGTTCAACTTTTGAAGTGTTGGTTGTGCAACCTGTGATCGGGCATTGTTGTGGAGAATTGGGCCCTTTCTCTTGACCAATGCCAGCTGCAGGCGTTGCAGTTTTCGGTGCATCTCATTGATTTCCTGAACATACTTCTCAGATGTAATGGTTCTGCCAGGATTCAGAAAGCTATAGTGGTTCAGACTAGGAGCAAACCACCAAACAGTGACCGTCACATTTTTTTGGTGCAAGTTTGGTTTTGGGAAGTGCTTTGGAGCTTCTTCTCAGTTTAACCACTGAGCTCTGGTTGTCGCCGGTTGCTGTATAAAATGCACTTTTCGTTCCATGTCATGAGCTAATGGAGAAATGGTTTGTTGTTGTGTACAATAAGAGAAGGTGACACTTCAAAATGATGATTTTTTTGATTTTCAGTCAGCTCATGAGGCACCCACTTATTGAGCTTTTTCACCTTTCCAATTAGCTTCAAATGCCTAATGTCCTTAGAATGGTCAACATTGAGTACTTTGAGAACTTCTCACCATAGGTAAGAGGATCAGCTTTGACGATTGCTCTCAGTTGGTCATTGTCAACTTCCGATGGCCAGCCACTGCGCTCCTCATCTTCAAGTCTCTTGTCTCCTTTGCAAAACTTCTTGAACCACCACTGCACTGTACGATCGTTAGCAGTTGCTGAGCCAAATGCGTTGTTGATGTTGCGAGTTGTCTCCACAGCTTTATGACCCATTTGGAACTTGAATAAGAAAATTAGTCAAATTTGCTTTTTGTCTAACATCATTTCCATAGTCTAAGGTAAATATAAAAACATAAAGTGAGAAATGTGCATAAAAATGATGTATAACATAGCCACATTTATTTAAGAATGTATTGCAATATCCAACGGCAAATTTCAATGATGCTAAAACTGCAATTACTTTTGCGCCAACCTAATAGTACATTTCACAAAGTCTTTTTTCTTATGCATGCTCTTAAAATCAAACTGTGATCATACTAAAACATTATCCTCAAAAGCGTTATTTTTAATGGCTATAAAGTATCCCACAGGTATGGATGTGCCATGGTTTATTTAACTACTCCATATTGTAGGGCTTCCCAGTTGCTCCCAATTTTTAATTTAAAATGAATAGAGAAACCATTCTCAATCATTGTTAGCACAACAGAGTGCCTTGTACACTTAGTCACTTAACATAAAAGTATTGAACTGATTAAAGTTATTTTCATCTAAGATCCTAGCCCAAGTAGGTTTATTAGGTTTAATTAGAAGCTTAGGAGGGATCTGAAAGAATGTTCTGGAATAAGAGAGGAAACACAGAGATGGGGAATTGCTAACAGCATGTGGGGTGGGAGGAGGGGAGCTTAGAAGGGTTTCTAAGATGAATTCTGACTGTGTCACAATTTTACTGACTGACAGAAGTGTTGAACCATCCACAAGGGTTTAGTTCTCCCACTCTTCTGAAGAAGTAGCTGTTCTATCATATGTTCTGTTTTCTCTTTTAATTGCTCACAGTTGTTCCTATGAGAGCAAAGTGCTATTTGAATGTAATTGAATGTCTGCTTGAGGACACTGTTGCAAGGAAATTTATCTTCTTAGATTTCAATATGTGTAAGATGGGTATAGTCATTTCTGGAAATTCCTAAGTCAGATCTTTATGAACTCTTCCAGAACATGTGATTAGCCTGGCCAACATGACTCTCTCCCAAGCAGGGCCAAGCAGATGGAATCTGGAAGCACCATTTTCACCCTCAAGTGATCAAGGCAGGGTCCAGCAAATTAACCTAGCAATACTTAATTGCCTGGTGTTCTGATGATACTTACAGGGACTCCACCTCCAGAGTGCCTATTGCTACAACATCTAGAACTAACAGTGCCTGCTTTGATTTGTGGTCATAACTACTCTATTTTCAGACTGTGTGAACACCCGTAATACTCAATAAGCAATTAGTGATGCAAACACTGATCGTGGTAATATTAGTACTCACCTAATCTGTTTAATTTAATTAAGCATTTAATTTCCTTCTGGTGTCTTTATAAAAGAAAAACAGGAGGGAGGAAAAATAATATCAGATTATTAACTAAGTTTTTCGGCTAGTACCTCTTGGGCTATATCAAATCATGAATCTTTTAAAAACTAAATGCAAAGTCAAGTAAAATAAAAATTATGTTTAAACTTTTAAAAGGCAATAAAAGCATTCCAAGGGACATATTAGTTCACTATAGTTCTTAGAATAAATATTATAAAGTAATATAGAATTATGTAGAATACAGTATTATACAGTAATGTACTGAAAACTATGCCCCAAAACATTAACAGCCCATTCTTTATCAATTAACATTCATCAGTCTTCCATGACAATGCCCAGCCTCTTCCCCATCTCCCATTTACCTGCCAAGGACTATTTCTCATCAGGATCAGAACAATATTACAACAAGGCAGACAATATTGTGAAGTTCCAGAAACATTAACTAAGTCACAATAGAAAGGATACAACTGAAAGGGTAATCCCTAAAATTAATTAAGATATCAGAAAGAATTGTTGGCAAAAAACAAATTAGAGTTGAAACCTCTCTCTTTTCTTCTTAAAGATGCATTCAATGGTCTTTAATGGGAACTCATAAGTTTTACATAAAATTGTAATTCTGATTTTTCTATGTAATATTCCTGTAAATTTTCACCCTAAAATGGTTTATCTATCACAGCATTCTCACAGAAAAACATTTGCTTTTCCAGGCAACCTCCTTTCCGTTTTTCCCCTATAGTTTTGAAAAATTCTTTCTTTGAAAGCATTTCTAATTTTTTTCTTTTGGAAGTTGGCAGATGGTATAATTAATTTTTTTTCAATTATAGTAAATACATTAAAATAACTTAAGAACTAAATAGAATTGAAGCCCATATACTGGGATATAAAAGCATAAATATACTAGTATGGTAAATTGTAGACAATCTGTACAGCACTTTTTTAATTGATGCATATACTAATTTGATGGTTGCAATGTTTAAATAAATTCCCTGGAAAATTTAGTAAGTAGCTACAAATGTGATCTGTATGAACACAGGTTACCATTTTCCTCTAGCTCTTTTACGTGTGTGTGTGTGTGTGTGTAGTGGAGATAGTAGCGTGAGTCATAAATTATCTCTAAAGAGTTAGATTATCTTTGCAGGAGTTAATCTTGATTTACATTTAAACTACTTTCTATAATACATTCTACACTCTGCTCCCTTGCATAACCAGGATGTGTTATATTTTTTGTAGATAATGTTTTCTTGGGTAGATTTTCGGATGCTGATTTCTCTGAATCTGGATGACTCTCACAAAAGATGTCATAGGTTGTAGAGGACACTCTTAACAGTTGTAAAGGCTGTGGAAGAAGCCTGAGGGCAGGCATATCATGGACAAGCTTCCCCTCATTGGGGATGCACACATCTGTGGAGCCCCTACCAGTTTTAGGGCTCTCAGCAAGGAGCTGACCCTCAGTCTTAAAATAAAGTTAACGATATAACTGACATTCCAGTTGTAATACGACGGATTTTTCTCTTCCTCAAACACACCAAATCCCCTTTCACCTGTGTCCTTGTTCACATGCTCTCTCAGTTTGGCATTTTCTTTCCACTCTTAGTTAACTACCACTTTTCAATTATTATCTCAAAAAGTCACCTCCTCAGGGAAGCCTTCCTATATTCCCCAGACATATGGGGTTTACGTTAATATATAACATGCTCACCCGGTTCTTTTCTTTTATGGCACTTAGTTTGTGAGTATTTAATGATTGTTTTATTAACAGGTATCTCTTTGCTAGACAGTACTAGCACCTACCACAAGTCAGTGAATAGTGCTGGTTGTATAAATAAATCTGTATGTGTGGACTGATTTTAATTCAGAAAAAATTAGCAAAACTTCAGAAAATGAAAGACAAATTCTCTGAAAATATTATTTAAATACTATACCAGAATAATAATAGGACTTGATGAATAAGAGTGTGACTGATTAATGACAGACACTGCTTCTATCAAGAGACAGTGTCTATTTCCCCTCCCTTTGAGGGGCAGGCCTGTGACTGCTTTGACCAATACAGCATGGCAGGAATGCTAGTTATGAGCACAACCCCCAATTGGCGTGGCAGCCTCCACTTCTCGCTTCTAGGAAATCAGCCACCAAGTAAGAAGGGAAACTATTCTGAGATCACCATTCTGTGAGAAGCCCAAGCCACATGAAGAAGCCCTGGAAGAAGAGACTCATGTGGGGAGGGACAGGAAGAGAGAGAGAGAGAAAGAGAGAGGGAGAGACCAAGGAACACGGAGGCACCAGAGATGTGAGTGAGGAATCAGCAGGAAAGTGATTCCTCCAGCTTCAGCTGCCCTAGCAGACTCCGTGGGCATCAGAGATGAACCACCTAGACAAGCCCTTCCTAAATTCCTGATCCACAAATCATGGCCAAAACAAAATAATTGTTTTAATCCACTAGGTTTTAGGGTAGTTTTTATGCATAAGTAGTAACTGAAACAAAGAGTAATAACAGCAAATGCATGATAAGGAGGAGCTGAGGAAAGATGAATCAGGGGAGAAAGCAGATGAAGGGTGAAATAAAGAAACATGTAACAACCACCTCAGAGGTAAGAGTTCAGGTAATGGGGAAGGTGAGAACCTCTCCATGAAACCACTAGAAGCTTTCAATCTCTTCCCACCTTCATTTATGCATGACATAGGTCCGAATGTATAGGACCCCCACTATAATTTTATAATGGTGCTGGCATGAAAAAAAATGTGGGGAAATAATCTGACACCATTTTTGATGTGATCTATATTTCTGAGAGTTATGCCTGTACATTGTGAAACATATGGAATTAACCTAAGTTACTTAAAATGTAGTAAATTCTCCCCAAAATTTAACACAAGAGGGTTCCCATTCAGCAGGGGAAGTTGGGTAACAATTATATTGTAATGGAATTTGACCTGGGAATGGGTAAATGAAGCTTTTCCCAACCATGAATGGAATGGGAAAGAGGGAAGGGAGTAACTTTTCATTGAAAGCCAACGATTGCCAGGCTTTGCATATTTTCTTCTTTCTTCCTCTTCCTCCTTCTTCTTCATCATCACACAAGTAGCTAACATTTGTTGAGCACTTAGTACAACTATATGCTGCAAAGCTTTACATGGATCATCTCATTAATTTTTATAACACCGTAAGGTAGGTGATCAACTTCATTTCACAAGTGAAAAAAACTGAAGCTCTGTGTATAAAGTTAAGTGACCAGAATTGTATAGCTAGTAATTGGTGGAGCCAGCATTTGAACAAAGGGCCATCTTAATCAGCAGGAGGATGAAGGAGAACATATTTCATATGTTGTCTAAGTTAATTTCATTTAATCCTCATAATAACTGTGTAAGATTGGTATTACTATCCCTGTTTTTCAAATGAGAGTCTGAGGCTCAGAAAGGGCAAGCAAGTTGTAGAAGATCACACAGCCGTGATGAGCCAGGATTCAAACCCAGGTGTGAACTCTCAACTATCCCACAGCCATTAATAGACACTTGGGGCAAAAAAATCATAGACATTCAGAGCTGGAAGGGGCCCTGGTATCTGGTATAACCTTATTTTATAAAAACTGAAACCTATTCTTATGAAGGTGGGCTGACGAGATCAGGGGAGAGGGTAATGCCATCCATTGCTTAGATTAAGATATTTTCTAAATACTTGAACTGAGGACACAGCAATAAAAAGATATACCTGTCTGACAAGAGCTTCTCAGACCAGCAAGTAATACAGTGCTTTGTGATAGGAAAGAAAATAGGGGTACAGGTATATCTCATCCAGCCTGGGGGGCTGGGGAAAGCTTTTTGGAAGGGGTGATGCCTTTGTTGAATCTTACAGTAGGATTAGGAGTCACCCAAGCAGAGACAGGGTCAAGCACCTTCCAGGAAATAGAATACCATGCAGAGTCCCAAGTAAGAGAGAGGATGGGGAAGTGACCAGAATGAGGATGGAGAGATATCAGAGGCTACATCATGGGGTTGAGGTGTCTTGTGGGCCACAGTAAGACATCTGGACTTTGTTCTGAAGGTACTAGGAAGCCACTGGAGGATTTAGACAAGAGAGTGGCAGTCAGATTTGTAGTTTAGAAAGACCACTTTGGATAAGATGGTGGTTGCAGTAATCTAGGAAACCATTTATTATGTTTTGGACTAGGTGGTAGCAAGGTGGATGGAGATACATGGGTGGATTTGAGCGATTTTAAGGAGATTGATCTGTGAAAACATGATGATTGATTTCATGTGGAGCAAAGAAGAAAGTGAAGGCTAACACTCAGATTACTGACTTGAGCAGCTACCTGTACAAATGGGATAGGGACTGGAAGAGGAGAAGGAGCAGCCCTGGGCAGAACACGATCAGTTCTGCTTTGGGCATATTGACTGTGGGTACTTGTGGGACAGCCAAATAAGCATGTCTTTTAGGCAGTTCTGAAGCTCAGCCCTGGACAGAACAAGACCAGAAATGAAGGTTGGGCATTGCTGGCATTGAGATGGTATTTGAAGTCATGGGCTTAGATTAGCTTACCCACAGGAGGGCGAATGAGGAAAAGCAGTGGAGCAGAAGCAGAGGGACAAACAGACAGAAGGAAAGAAGCCAAGAGAGAGCAGTATCACTGAAGTAAAGAAGGATTCCTGGGACATCTGTGTACCAGTGCTATGTTAAAACAATTAGTGTATTAATACCACAAGGGCAAACACATGATTCCTTGGTATTGCAAAACTGACATTTCATTGTTTTTCATAAGGAAATGAAGCAAATTCATTTTACCAGGAAATGAAGGGGACTTATCAGAGCCCTGTAGTGTGTGTGTTTGTGTGTGTGTGTGTGTGTGTGTGTGTGTGTGTACACAAACATGCATATACATATATAACAATTTTAACTATAGAGAAGTGTTTTCCTTCTATACTTAGATCTCCTAAAAGTTTGAAAGGTCTTTTTCCTCAGGCTATTTCTTCCTCCACAAACATGCATTTGAATATTAAATAGTCATTAAAAATATTTCTGAAGAGGTAATGTTGCAAAAAGCTCTGAAAAACTAAAAAAAAAGTTATTATAAATGTTCAGGGCCACAGTCAGCTCTGCATATCACCATAATACATCATAAATTTGTTGTTAAAGTTCAGCACATTTACATAGTACTTTGTACTTTTCAGGACCTCTTGATTATGTCATTAGCCCCTAATGTGGCTGGAATGAGGTAGATGACCCTGGCATCAATGGGTTATTACACTGTGCTAGGAGAAAGTAATAAGCAGTGTAAGAGAGGAATATAGAAAGAGTTACAGAATCAGAAAATGGATGTACTGTTTGCATGGGAGGAAGTAGGGAGAACAGAAGGCTGAGCTTTGAAGAGCCAACAGCGCTTATTGAGTGCTTACAGTGTGCCCATCACCATGGTAGGCACTTTATGTGTTATCTCATTTGAAGGACTTGGGTATTTTGACTGGTAGAAATGGGAATTTTACTCAGAGGCAGATGGATACTTTGGTATTCATCACAATGCCTAGCACAAGAGTGCAATGGCTATTAATATTAGTGGCCATCATTATTGAATACTTCTGTGTACCAAGAGCAATGCTAAGTCCCTTTGTAAATGCTGTCACATTTCAGGCTCACAACTCTGAGAACAAGGTAGTATAATATGAATTCAAGATAATGCGTGTGTATACATGTGCACATACACACATATATATAACAATTGAGTTACAAGTTAAGTCCCTACAAAAAAAACAAATGGCATACTTAAAGAATTTTGAAGAGAATGTTTAACAAAGGGAATGTTTTCAGAGGTGTGGGCAGGTTACAGACAACCAACAAAGGACAGTGAGGCACCCAGGGACTAGCAGAAATGGAAGCCAATACTTTCCCTAGATGGAATAATGGCAGACAACAGCATTAACAGAACTCAGCTGAGAGCTGGAACCATAGAAGAGGGGCCACCAGCAGAAGCTATGGTTGTTGTAGAAGGATGCAGCTGTCATCAGAACCGTGAAAAGCAGGAAGGGAGCCAAAGGAATAAATACTCCAACCTCTCTGTCCTCTTTCCCTCCAATCTCCTGTAAGTGGATCCCATTGGCGAAACCCAACAAAAATGCGATCTCGGTTCATGAAGGTCAGTCCTCTGGAGCATACAATGGTGGGGCATAGGTCTGGGTCACACCAAGGTTACACAGCTAGAATGCAGGTGGGCCAGGAATCAAACTCAGGTTTGTCTGAATCCAAAAACCATGCCTTATCCACTGTTTTTGTGTATTTCTCTCCCATATGCATTGTAGGTGCTTAGCAGCTATTTATCTAATGAATGAAATCGCAGATGAAAGTTGAAGAAACTGAGATTAGGATGCTATGTGTCTTGACTTTAGGAACCAGAGCCCTGGTTACCCTGGAACCATCTCCTGATCTGTAACTCACTGCCTGTCCATTCAACCAAATGTCATTCCCTCCTTGGATGTAAAAGGCAATCTGCAGCAATGGGTTTCTTGCTCAGTAAATCTTTTTTGTCATGATTCTTATGTTGAAACACTCAGGACTTAGTGTCACACTGCAGACTTACAGTACTTACTAGATCCAGTATTTCTAACACTTGGGATAGACAAGGACACCCTTGAACCCTTCTTCTCTTTTAGGATTCCCAGCCATACTCTCAAATACCTATTCCCTATGAAAGTAAATCTTGTATCTGCTACAATGGAGTAAGAGGAAAGTAAGGCATGAATGCCTGTTTTAATACTGAAATACTTGCTATCTATTAATAAAATTGACTTAAAATACAGGCACTAGAAGTATATTATCAATGGAAAAGACAAATTGCCACTGTGTTGATCAGCATCTCATAAGGAGAATAGAAATAGCTCTATGTGTGTTATATGGAGGGAATTTAAACAGTGAATTGGTTATAAAGGTCTTGAAATGTATGAAAGAGCAAAAGAAGCAATTTGGTCATCAGCCTTACATTATCATTCACAATTACATCCCCAGGGCCTAGCACAGTACCTGGCATGTAGCAAGGGTTCAATACATATGTGTTGGATCTATAATTATACTTGTGAGATTTGGTCTGTCAACCTAAGAAGGCCACTAGTTCTGCTGGAAACCGTTAGGATACCTGTATGACTCTGATAATTCAGAGGATGTGGATATGTGGTTTGGCCTTTGGTAGGAAATCATGTTCAAAGCCTTCTGTTCAAAACCTGTCAGTGGATAATATTTATTGAGCACCTACTAGGCTCTAGCTACTATTCTAAGCACTTTGTAGTACTAACCTTCATAATAATCCTATGATAATGGGTTCATTATTTCTCATTTTACAGATGAGGATGAAACTGAGGCAAAGAGCTTTTAAGTAACATGTCTAAGATTGTGTAACAAGGAAATAGTAGAGCCAAGCCTTCACCAACACAGTCTGGCTCTAGAACCTATGCTCTTAATTTCCACACCATATATTTCTCTATTGCTCATGTGATGAAAGCTTAACCCACCTTTATACTTTTGTTTCCCATTTTCCCCACTCTTCTCTGGGGCAGAAACCTGCTGTTTCCCCAGTCTCTTGTTTCCTCTTTTTTTCTGGGTCCACAGCAGACATTCCTCATGGTTAACTGTAGCTGTGTGACAGAATTCTAGCCAGAGGAATGTGAGCAGAGGTAATATGCATCCCTTCCAAGCCTGACTCATTAAAACTTTCACACGTGGTGCTGTATGTTTCTTTCAGCTTGAGGAAGGTGAGCATGGTGAACTTGGGATGTCACACGTTGAAGAGCTGGAGCCACAGAACAGAAGAAGGCTGGATTCCTGGATATTGCTTTGAGAAGAGTTAAGAACCAATCGGGAACATCTGTGTTAGACTTTAAGCGAACAAGAGATCAGCTTCTATCAGCTTTCTGCCATTATACACGTTGGGGTTATTTTATTACAGTAGATAGTGAGTTACCTTAACTAATGCATATGGGAATTGAGCTGATCTACCTATTGTCCCTTGAACATGCCTCTGGCTTTTGAATTCTCATTCTCTCCTTCAATTATTCATGTCCCCAAAATTATTCAAGGCCTAAACCAAGTCCAATTACCTTCAAGCAGCCTTCTCTCACTCCCATCAGCCACAGTGATATCTCTTTCCCTCAGTCTCCTGTGGCACTATGCCATCTATACCTCTCATGTGCACTTATCATAGCTCCAGTTTTGGATGTCTTGTTTTCCTAGTGAGATCGCAAGCTCTTCAAGGTCAAGGATCATGTCTTTATGCTTCTTTTGTGACTCTGAAGTACATAACCCGGTGTTGTGCCTTGGGAATTTTCAATAAATATTCATGGAGAAAATGACTTATCAATGTATTAAGTTCGATAAAGTCTACTTTCCTAAAAACAGTCCTTCATTGCAGAAGCATAGAGGCATGTAAACTATAATTTACTGGATTTGGTGTTTTTATTAGTCTTTTTGCTAATATACACATTCTAACACATTTTGACAACTGCTTAGAGGAGACAGAAGGCATGCTTATCAAATTTCAGATGGCACAAACTAGAAGTAATAAATAATGCACAAGATGACAGAACCAAAACTAGACAAGTTGGAATGAAGCAGCTAACATTTAATAGGGGTAACTACAAAATTAGATTTTAAAAGGCCAGCTACCTAATTTCAATATTGCAAAGGCATGGCTAACACCAATTTATAGGGGAAAACTTTCAGGTTTTAATCAGTTGCCAGGCTGACATGAGCTCAGAGTGGTACATAGGGCCCTGCTCATAGTTAGGCTCAGGACACTCAGTGGCAGGCAAAGTATTCAGGTTCCAATAAGGCATAGGCATGAATGAAGGCTGCTAGGTGGTGGCCAGTTGGAGGTGGATGGAATCTCAGTGTCTGGTAAAGCCAGCAGTAAAGGCACGAACAAAGCCCAATGTTTTATTTAACCTGGGGGTTAAAGAAGTACTATATAATAATAATAAATAACAATGAAAATAAATATATATTATATTTAACTTGGGCAAACTAAGCACATGGGTCAACTTTCACCTGCACATGGTGGGAATCTGCCATATAAGGACACAATTAAATTATTTCTCATACTAAACTCATGCTAATAGGGCAGCTTGGGTCCCCCAAGAGTTTTGCTTTAGAAGTAGAACCTAATAGATCTTAAAGATTTGTTTCTTCACTTTTGGTCCCACTTCCCAGTGTCAGGGTCAGAGCTATCCTTCACTTAAGACCCCTCATCTGCGTAGCTGAGAAACGCTATGTCATTTGTAAATTCAAGTCACCCTTGGGGGAGGGGAGAGAAGGCAGATCACATCTCCTCTGGGCTCAGTTGAGACAACCATTTTAGGATGCTCAGATAGAGACACTCCTAGAAATCCACATTTCCTAAAATCTGGCATCAGAGTTTTGGCAAGAAGGCTGTAGCCTGGGTCTTGGCACTAGACCGCTAAAAAAGTGAATACAGGCTTAGGCAAGTGTTAATAGAAGCCTAGCATCTGGAACAAGGGTGCTGCTGTAGTCTGTGCTAGTCAGATCACACAGGAAGAATTGTTTCTTCTCCGGATACCATGATTTAAAAAGGATACAGGCAAATTGGCGTGTATCAAAAGGAAGCTGACCAGAATGTTGAAGGGATTTAGAAATCAAACACTAGCTACTTTTTGGTGGTTCAGGCTCCAAGACTGGAGGGGATCGGGATCGGGGGTGGGAGGGTGGTGTCAGGCAGCATAGATACTGGAACTGTTTTCAGTTACGTGAATGCTGTTTTTGGGAGGGGGGGGAACAACGAGTATTTTAGGTAAAGCCAGAAAACAGAACTGGGACCAGTGGGATTTAAGTTCAAATGAAGGAGAATTTTTTAACCATTATAGCTCTTCAAAAGTAGATGAGACTTCGTAAGTAAGCGAGGTTTAAAATGTTCAAGACAGGTCGGGAGCGGTGGCTCACACCTGTAATTCTAGCACTCCGGGAGGCCGAGTCAGGAGGACCGCTTGGGCTCAGGAGTTTGAGACCAGCCTGAGCAAGAGTGAGACCCCGTCTCTACTAAAAATAGAAAAAATTAGCCGGGCATGGTGGCGCATGCCTGTAGTCCCAGCTACTCGGGAGGCTGAGGCAGGATGATCACTTGAGCCCAGGAATTTGAGGTTGCTGTGAGCTAGGCTGACGCCATGGCACTCTAGCCCGGGCAACAGAGTGAGACTCTTGTCTCCAAAAAAAAAAAAAAAAAAAGTTCAAGACAAGACCAAGAAGCTCTCTAGTTGCTCTGTCCAGACCAATGCCTGCTCTCCAAGTCCGCGCTGGGGGCGGTGTGAGGTGTGCACCTGCGGCAGAATACAGGTGCGGTCATATCCCCGTAGGGATGACTTTTCGCCGAGGTTCCCCCACCTGCGCACACCTCTCGCCCTCGCAGCTTCCTCGGCCGCCGCCCCCAGCCCCACTCCTAGCGCGGGAAGGGCAGCTACAACTCGCCTGGGCTGCAGCAAACCCGCGAGCGCCGGAGTGGGCGCGCGGGCCGCGCCGGGAGCTCTGGGCATGCTCAGTGGCGCGGGCAGGGCTCCGGGCGCGAGCCGGCTGCTCCCGCACCACACTCACCGCTGCCAAGTGGAGCCGCCGGGCGCTCGCAGGCTCGGCGCGCTCTGCCCCACGGGAGGAGCCCTCCGCCCGCCGCCGCCGCCGCTCCTCCACCCTAAACCTCCAGGAGCCATGGCCGGGCTCTGCCAGGCTGCCGCCTTCGGCCGGGCCACCCACGCCGTGGTGCGGGCGCTGCCCGAGTCCCTCGCCCAGCAAGCGCTGAGGAGCAGCAAGGGCGAGGAGGTGGATTTCGCCCGGGCGGAGCGGCAGCACCAGCTCTACGTGGGCGTGCTGGGCAGCAAGCTGGGGCTGCAGGTGGTGGAGCTGCCGGCCGATGAGAGCCTCCCGGACTGCGTGTTCGTGGAGGACGTGGCCGTGGTGTGTGAGGAGACGGCCCTCATCACCCGACCCGGGGCGTCCAGCCGGAGGAAGGAGGTAACTGCCCGCCCGGCGACGCGAGGGGCGCGGCCGGGGGCGCGCGCGCGCCCCCCCCCCCCCCGCCGCCCGTGGCCGCCGCCCGTGGCCGCCGCCCGTGGCCGCCCTGCCCGGGAAATCGCGGAACCGGCCCCTGGGCTAGTTCACAACTTCCTATTGCGGGCGAGTGTGTGCGTGTTCGTGTCGGAGAGAGAGAAGTTCATTGTTCACACCTTCCGGCTGTCGGGAGCCTTCCAAACGAGCCGACTGAGTGTGGTGGTGCGGGCTCGGGCAGGTGGGTGGGCTGGGGAATCCATCTCGCAGCATTTTTATTTGTAAAAATTAAACAGCGGCAAAGACAATGCAACTCTGAGTTTCCCTGCAGTGGGGGCAGGGTGGGGCGCCGCTCCAGGCGGGCAGGTGGAGGCGGGGTGTCCCTCCAGGGGCCAGCGCCAGGCATGACACGGAAGCCCCTAGGTCCTTCCTGGCCATTGGAGCAGGCAGGACAGAACCCGGTGCTGGTGCCCACAGACGTGGGGCGTCCCGAGTTACTTTTCATTGGTGGCGAGTGAGTCCCAAAGAATGGGACTAGTGAGTGAATGAATGGAAGGAAAGTGTTTTGCTGGTGAGCTGTGCTAAGTGTGTACATGAGTGGGCTGGATTTGAAAAGCTTTACCCTCCGTGGGGTGTTGGGTGTGTGTGCCAGCAAGCGTGTTTCATTGGAAATTCTGGTTCCACAAATTCCATAATTTTTCTCTATATTTTTTAACTCATAGCAATTAAGAGAGCTTTTCGTGTTCTCAAGGGATGGTGACTACTTTAAAATATTGCAGCGTGTGAAAATGGCTGTAATTGCTTTAAACACAATGTAGGTTAGTGGGGAGAGACAAATAGAGCGATATTGGAAATTAAAATGCCATCTGGCATGGGATTCTTCTCATTGCTAGTGAAGAGCCCAGGCTCAAGACTCTCCGTTGCTATTGGCATCGAGTGGCATTGCAAGAAGCTAGTAGTTTCTTTTATATCTGGAGGTTTAGGAATTTTTTTATTTTGTGTTTATTCACTTCACATTGGAAATGCCTCATAGAGCTTATGATTAAAATATGCGTATTCTACACACGCTCCACTACTTGGTTAATGGAATCCTACATGGTCAGAGAGAATAAGTCTATTCCATGTGTTTCTTGGTGAAATAATCAGCTTTTTTCACTCTCCATTAGCAGAAAACTCAAAGGGTAACAGGTCTCATTCTCTCAGACCTTTGATCTCCTTTGCCACACCTCTCCATTTTTGAGTCTGTGAGATCCCCGCTCTTTTAAACTGATAAGAATTGTAACGCCATTTGAATCCTTTTGAATGTGTTCTAGGCCATGTGGCAGAGCTGTGGTTTGTACTTAAAAGAGTAAAATAGGTTTTAAATACCCTTTCAAATGGTACTCGTTTGGTGGAGGTAGTCAGACTTCCTCTCAAGTGACTGTTGCCACATTTATTTGTCCATTTCATTTTATTCCTTTAATAAAGCCTTCCAAATTTTGGCCTTCCTGATGCCTAAGTGAGCAGTGATCTTTCTCCTCTGCCTAGATTTTGAGGTATACATTTTAAATTGGCTTCATTCTGATAACAGCCCACTGCCAGAAGTCACACAGTATAGTGGATAAGAACATTAGACCAGATCTCAGCTCCACCACTTCCTAATTCTGCAACTTTTGGGGAAGTATCTTTTGCCTAAGTTTTCTCATCTATAAGATGGGCATAATAATAGCTATATCAAAAAGTTATTGTAATAAATTTATTAATCTACCTCAAACCCATAGGACAGGACATTTAATGAATGTTGACTCTTCACTTAGCAGTGGGTCATGGAAGATTTACCCCTTTAATAAGAAGTCATCTATACACTGATGTAGTCACATTTCCCTTTCCTGGGGTGAAGGGGAGTCATCTTCAAGCCTTAGGTTATATCCTAATCTATTCTGTGATTCTGCCTCCCAGCTTGGGCCTCCTGCTGGTGTGCGGTCTCTCCCAAAAGCACCTTTGCCATTTTTTTTTTTTTTTTACCTGATCTGGGTCACCAGGATAATAGACCTTCTAGGCAGGTAAAGGTATCGGGCAGTCTGTATTGGATGGAAGGCTTCTGTAGAGCAGGGCCAGGCAGGGCAATGTTCTTTGACATCTCTCACAGCACCAGCTCTCTGCCTTGGTAGGTGCTAATGCTTGTTGAGTGAATGAATGAATGAATGAAATGCTAATACAGACAAGCTGGCAGTTACTTCAAGGCCCGCTTTGAATTGGTATACATTTTTTTCATGTGATACCTGCCTTCCTAACTGAAAATCCACAGCAGCCAAGGAATTATTTTAAAATTGTCACCACTGATCTTGCCTCCAGTCTCATTGTCCGTTCTATTTCCACACTGTAGCCAAGCTGATCTCTTAAAAACTCAAATCTGATCCTGTCTCTCCATTGACTAAAATTCTTGAGGAGTTCCCTTTGTGCTTAGATAAACTCATTGAGCTGGACTCTGCTTGCCTTTCCAGCTTCACCTTCATCTCTGACCCCACCCCAAGCACCCCCAACACTTGGCTCAAGCCAGGTTCTTACACTCAAGCTGACCTTACTACTGCTTTTCTGGATATACGTTTTTCCTTTGTCTGGGACGCTCATCCTCCCTTTTATTTGACTGTTCCTACTCATGCTTCAGTTCTCAGCTTACTGTTATCATTAATATTGTTGCCGCCCAACCAGGTTTGTTTGCCCGCTGCCCAAGAGGAAGCCAATATCTGAGACAGCATGTTTTACAACAGAGAAAGAGTTTATTCCACATAGTACTAAGCAGGGAGATGGGAGAAATTTCTCAAATCCATCTCTCCGAGAATTTGGGAGACAGGGTTTTTAAAGACAGTTTGTCGTAGGCAATTGAGTCTGCTAATTGGCTGTGTTTGGGCAGAACCATAGAGTTGTGGAAATTGTCTTCTTTGCTGACCAGGTTCTTGGGTGGGGTCACAAGACCAGTTGAGTCGGTTTCTCCATATGGGCCACTGGAATGCAGGACCTGAAAGATATCTCAGAAACTACTCTTAGGTTTCAAAGAGTTTATGTTATCTATGGAGAAAGCTAAGAATCTTTATGACCACCAGCTATGTGCCTCCAGAGTGGCAATTATAGAGAAGCAAACAGAGGTATAATGGCTAATTATTATCATATTTTTAGCTAGGCTTGTGCCTTATTTTTAGCTAGGCCCTTACCACAGTTCTTGCCTTGTTCCCTTTATCAATTTGTAAAGGTGGTTTCAACATTTTTAGCTAATATTTATTGAATGCTTGCCATTGACCACACACTGTGCCAGATTTATGACATGCATTTCATTAATGTTCACATCAACTCTTTGAGCTCAAAGCTAGCATTATTCTTATTTTAAAGTTGATGAAACAGAATAAATTGACCAAAATTATAGAGTAGAGCCAGTAATACTAGGTTTTGAACTCAGGTTTGGAGGACTCCAGAGCTCTAGTCCCCCCTACTGTGATATTAGACATGACCTTCCCAAGCATGGAATTGTTTTTTCTTTATAAGCTCCTAAAACCCTGTATAGTTTTCTTTTTATATTTATCATACCATACAATTGCCTGTTTACCTTTCTGTATCCCCCATTATTATGTAAACTGTCAGAACAGAGATCATGTCTTCATTGTTCAACATTTTATCCCCAGGGCCTTGCACACAGTAGGCATGCAGCAAATATTTTGTTGAGTAAATGTCTCCATGATTTCAGGTCAACCTTAGGTCTCCCTCCTTATGACATATTTGGTATTTTGCAAGCATTCCCAATCAGTAGAGTCCCAAAAGTTTTTATTATGAATGTAGGTGGTTTATAACTGTTTCTCTCTTCCTTTCTCTGTTCCTGTCTTTGCCTCTTATTGTTGTTGTTTTTGTGTGTTTGTTTTTATAAAAATCTTGAGAAGTTCCTTCCTAATCAAAACATCATGCTATATTTAATGACTTTTCTTCCTTGGAATTCAAGAAAGTGTTCCTGTGAAAGCTCAGTGTTTGCTTCAATGTGGCCTTGAAAGATTAATTAAACACAGGCCCTGTGTGCAGGAAGCTTAAGTTTTAGTGAAAGAAATTGTGTATACAGAAAGTCAGGAAATAATGTTAGTTGCCTAATAACTCTGTGTCTTCAGAACTATGAGTAATTTTAATATATTTAATACTTTGAAGACAAATCAGCCTTGAGAAGCCTATCATATTTTAAACGAATCCAACTTACTTTTTAGGGAAAAAAGTCAACTGCTAAATGTCAAAGTACTGTAAACAAATTATCTAAAAGCTGAAGTAGGGTAAGTGACAGGGTGTGAGGATTGAGTTTTTTAAAAAAATGTTATTGTTTTAAAAAATTATTTAAAATAAGGCTTTTGTATAGATAATACATGCCTACAGAACCATATTTAACAAGTACAAGAGGATATGCAGTGAAAATAGGTCTTGCCCTCCACCCCCACTCTTGCACCTGGCTATTCAGTTCCCCTCCTTAGAGGCAACTACTAATAATACCATTTTCTTGAGTTTCTTTCTAGAAGGTTTTTAGTACCTAATAAACAATTAACCGACAAAGCTTACTTAAGCAAAATTGTGAAATGTATCCTGTGCCCTTTGTCCCTTTTTAAGAGCAATTTTATCCTTTCCCAGGTACCAAGTATTGGTATGTGGGAATATTCTAGGAGAAAAACCATGCAAACGCATTCTCACAAAGTGATAATAGCTTTAATTATTCTTTCCCTGAGCATTAGCATTTTAGGGACCTCTTTAGGGACAAGTCAATGCTTAGCAGAAGGTAATAAATCCCCAAAGTAGAATTAGGCATCAAGTGGGGGAATGGGGACATAAATTAATGAGTGGGCAATGTATATTTGGGTAGACGTTCCCCTTCTATTAGGGCACTTGACTATTAGGACCTACATACTTTGGGTATCCAATAGAAAATATGAACATAATTATGCTTTTTCCTAACCAGAGAATAAAAAATGTAATTATGTTGATCCCAGAGGCAAGGTGAACATCAAGATCATGTCTAATAGCAATAGCTAACAAATACCAAGTCTTTGAGCGTGTGTGTAAATCTTAAAAGATGGTAATAGTATTGGCTGTTTTAAAATATAAAGAAGTGGAGACTCAGGTAACTGAGGTTAAGTAACTGGTCCAAAGTCACACATAGTTAATAAGTTGCAGAAATGAGGCTTTTATGAAAATGTGAAGGTCATTTTTGCTTGAAGTGCTTATTGCCAGTTGTGGTTAATCCTAACAGAACATTAAATCAGTATAGAATAACTACCTGAATCTCATTTTACACATTAACGATATACAATCTAACTTGGATGTTAACTAAGTGAATCATTTTACTTCCTTTCTCTCATAAATGAGAGTAGGTTCTTTTCATGTTAGTTAAAAAATAATAATTCAATCATTTACATAACCTCCCTAAACTGCCTAGGCACAGTTTGTGCATAATTGTGTCTTATTTACCAGGAGAGTGGATGATTGCTTTTTTAAATGCACACATTTCTTCAAATTTCTGTTTAGTTTCAAGTGAGAAAACTGCCTGAAACCATTATTAGAAATTACTCTTACTCTCACCAATATGGAATATGAATGTGCTGAAGGCTTTTCACGTGGCAGCAGATTAAGAGTTCTTGATAAATCGTCAGTCACCTCCAACTAGGTAGAACAACTGCTCCTTTTCAGGATGTTTCTTTTTCACCTCTTCTGTTATACATGGCCTTGGCAATAACATTTGGAAACTGATGTGTTCTGGAGACTGGGATACATCCAATAATATAATCTGTTCCTGTATAGTTGATCTTGAAAGCCTTGAAAATAAAGAACAAAATGAGCAGGGAGTGACTTCTAATAGATACTATTAGCTGAAAATGAGCTTTCCACAGAGATTCTTAGTAACATTAGCGAATTATTACAAGACTAAGAAGGCAGGGCTGGATCCCTTGTAATTCAGATATGCTGGAAAATTGCTTTTGCATGTATTTGAATTCTTATTAAGCTCACATTTTTTTCAAAACTAGTTTTTATTATAGTAACGGTAAGTATCCATCCATTCATATAAACCACAAGCACAGAAAAATCTACTTAAGAGTTTTGAACAAACACATTTACCTTCCACTGCCTTTGTGTCATAAGTAAATTATTATAGCATGTTATGAATCTCAATATACATTTGGAGATGCATGTTTAAAAAATATGTGCTAGTTATTTTTTATGGGTTTTTTTTTTTGTTATTAAAATCTGTAACCACTTCAGATAGCCTCATCTTCTGGCTAGAGATCTGGATATGTGGTAGTGTTCATTCCCCTTATCAAGGGGATGTTGTGATTAAAAATAAAATGACGAAAACCTTAATGAAAGAAAGTTTTCATTAATATCTTACATAGAGCACTGTACATTGTTCTCCCCAGGTAGTCTGTAAATATTTATTTACCGTAACTGGATCTCCTGATGTTTCAACAAAATATTCACCTGACCTTTGAAGTTAGCTTCCATCCCTTTCCCTGAGCTGATATTAGGTATTAAATCTGTCAGACTTCTCTGGCTCATTTCATAAACAGGCACTTTTCATCTGAATGGACAAGCAGGAGTAATCTCAAACAACAAATCCCATTAAAAATGTGTGTGTGGAAGCCTCCTAGTTCACTTTGTCATTGTCAAATAATTTAATAATGTACATTGTCTTCCTGAAGCTGAGTACTGAAGGAGTGGTAGCACCACATAGAAAGGAATAAATCACCAGACTTTAGACTTGTTTCTAAATGTTTAGATCATCTAAGCAAGTATGACAAGACAAATCAGCATGGCAGAGTCCAAACAAAAGTACAAAGTATTACGGGGTTGGTTTGATTTTGTCTAACAAATCAATGTGGACAAGAACCTGACTTAATTTTAGGTTAGCAAATTAAAGGGAATGTAACATTTATGCTGCTTTTGCAGCTGGATAAGCTTATGGGGTGAGTTGTCATTCCAGTGAAGATGGGTACCTCAGTATTTTGCTTGATTTGAATATATGTAAGTAAATAAACCTTTGTCTTCATTAAAAACCTTTTGCCTGATCCTTTTGTTCTTATTTTGTTTAAGAAATATTAAAAGTTTTCTAATTTTTGTGTGGCATTTATTATGAATGTCACGACTGCATTAAAAATGACTTTGCTTTTTGAAAGTAAGGGAATAATAGTTGGATCACTCATATATGTCTGTGCATTCAGCAATTGTCTAATATGTAGCAGACCCGATGTTTGGTGGTGGGGAGATGTAGATGAATTAGACACCTCCACTGACCTGGAGGACCTCACAGTCCAGCCAGGGAGGCAGCCTAGTGACAGACACTTGCAGAACAGAGGGACAGATTTTATGACAGGGCTCCATCTTCTGCTGTGGAAGCTCAAGGAGGTATGTGTGACCCACACCAAGGCTTGCCAGAAGGAGTGATTGTTGAGTGAGGATTAACCAGGGGAAGGCAGAGAGGGGGAGCCTTTTAGATGCAGAGAGCATGATGAGATAGGGTGGGGGTGATAGTTCAGTGAAAATTCATTTCGTTAATGTTGGGAAAGGTGCAGGATTGAAAAAGCCTACTTATATCCTCTCAGATCTCCTGAGAGTTCAGATCCCTGATTCCAAGTTCGCCAAGAGAACCACATCCAAAACTATATTCCTTCTTTGGGGGCTGAAGAGATTTGGCCACCTAGCATAACCCATTTCTAAGTGCACTTCCCTCTTTTCTCTTACCCACACACTCCGTAAGGGTCTGGCACCTCTTCCTGGATTCTTGATTAGCACAGTGTGGGAACAACATAGCCCACTCTGTAGTAAACTAAAGTCCATTTCAAGTGTGAGACTCATTTCTTGAAGTTGCCATTTAGATTCTGGCAAGGCACTTTTTTGGTTCCATAAGTTATTGGTGTTTTCTTTGCTGAACAATCATTTTTCCCCCCTTGGCCCATAATTTGCCACGTTGGAATGTATCAGGCAAACCTGGCATCATGTAGTATATGATTATATACAGATGCTCCTCAACTTACAAGGGGGCTATGTCCTGATAAACCCATCATAAGTTGAAAACATCATAAGTAAAAAATGCATTTAACACACATAACCTACTGAACATCAAAGCTTAGCCTACCCTACCTTAAAAGTGCTTAAAACACTTACATTAGCTTATGTTATAGTTGGGCAAAATTGTTTAACACAAAGCCTGTTTTATAATACAGTGTTGAATATTTCATGTAATTTATTGAATACTGTATTGAGAGTGAAAACCGTAATGGTTCTTTGGGTACTAGAAGTACCATTTTTACTTGATGTGTATCACTTTTGCACCATTGTAAAGTTAAAAACCTTAAGTTGAACCATCATAAGTCAAGGACTGTCTATGCACTACCTGTATCGATGACAAGTAAAAAAAAGCTAATTCCTATTTGCTGTTGAAATGTGTTTTTATTCATAGATTTCTCCATCTTGACAGTAGTCAGCATTGAATCTCACATTACTGTAAATCAAGGACAGCCTAAACTGAGTGTGCATTTATAATCATGAATTGAACTTTGTACGTGCTAGAGGAGGCAGCATGGTGGAAAATACAACACTGTCCTGGGAGTCTGGAGATGCTTGTTTTGACTTTCGGAGTAATGTTAAGCTTGAACATTCTTTCCAGCTTAAATATGCTGTTCTTTCCTTTCAGAATTCAGGTTGTGTTGGGGTGGAAGTGTAGGCTGGAAAAGGGATAAGGAGATAGAGGAAATAGATGAGGAGATGATGTTAAATTATATTCATGAGAAGTGATTGGGGTTTGATGAATAAAAAATACTGGATTTTATTCAACCCAAGACATTATACTTGTTCTGCTTAATTAACCAATCATATTAAACTGATGCCTTGCTAATCCATTATGAGATGCAGTCGAATTTGCTAAATCTATTTCTAAAGCTCTGCTTACTCAACCATTTAAAACACATTTGATAAGTAATTTTTTCTATAGAAGACTTTAAATAAAAGCCATTGAAATAACATAAGATCCCTGGCTGGACCCATGTACTTTCTACCATCACACATCACTTTCCTCAGTGTCTGCCAGTTGATGTTTCTGTGGTAAATGAATCAATGACCTGAAGAAATGGAGAGCAAATGGTTATGAGGTATGTGCTGCAAGTTTTGTTTTTCATTATAACTAACTCTTGACTTGCCCATGGTATTTCTTTCTTATAAACCCTTCATATTTGTGTACTGGTTTCCCTTCCTGTTGCTAGAATTTTAGTTTCATTTTTCCAAGTTTTAACTTTTGTCTCCCCAAAGCTTAGCCTAGTCTACTTTAAAAGTGCTCAAAATACTTACATTAGCTTATAGTTGGGCAAAATTGTCTCACACAAACTGCGTGAAGTTATTTTTCTAAGGAAAGACAAAGAAGTAAAAGATACCCATTTAAATATGGCCTTTCTATATTTAGCTGTGTATACATTAAGATTGTTAGCCTATCCAGATATAGATGTAATTATTTTTTTAAATGTGGAGATAAACCTATACATTTTTAGCCTGAGATGATTCAAAAAACTGAACTTAGTGAATTAATCTTGGTGCAGTTTCAAAATAATAATAGAAGAAAAACACAGCCATTTTATTTCTTAATTATTATTTTTTTCTTGAGTCATAAGGGAACCATCATTTCAGGAAGAAAGATTATTATAACTACAGTTTGGCTTTGGGTCATATTTTAGGCCATTTGTGATGTAATCATATTTTCCGGCTCAAGAGTTTTGTATGGAGAAATTTAAATCTTGTACTTTATTTTCAAGTACCCAAACCATTTTTGCTCTTGCTCTTTGCTTTTGGTATTTTTCTGACTTTTTGTGTAATATGCCATCCTGGTCCTCCATTAGGGACCCTGTCTTTCCAGCTCCCCTTTCTCTGAAAAATACAATGTTAGGAGGTAGAGGGGGCCTAGTTAAAAAGGTCACTGATTTCTTCATTTTTCTCTGTTATTCTCAAACTAAACATCCCTAAGACTTTAGGCCTCCCTAATCTCTAAGTCTCCTCAAGCTACCCCAAGTATATAAACAGTCTAACTATGACTAGAGCACAGCTTCAAGACAAGGCTTTTTGTACCATTTTTTCCCCCAATTGCTGCTCTCCACCCTCTACTGGGTCATGAAATCAATTTAGTGGGTCATGACCAAATCTTTTATTTTTACTGTAATAGAATTAGTAGAAAATATCAAAGTGTACGACAACATAAGTATTATAAGGGTAACTATTGTTTCATGAAACTTGTTTCATCTGTATGCATTTGTATTTGTGTGTGTACTGATTAGGTAGATAAATTTCTTACTCTAGGTCATAGTAAAAAAAAAAAAAAAAAAAAGTGAAAATCCAATGCATCCCCTTTCAGCCAGTTACACCACTCAGCCTCTTTATAGAAATTCTGGAGGTCCGTGCCTGATGGCCAGTTAGGTCCTGGGAACCATGGCCAAAATCTCATTGTTTTCTATGCAGTCATGTTTGATTTCCACTTTTGCATTGACTTCTTACAGTGGTGGTTTCCTGACTGTCTGGACCCCTATCCATTCAGCAAACTGGTACTGGGTCTGTAATTCTTTATGGCCTGGTAGATGTGATTGGGGAATATGATGAGGAGGAAGATTGTCAGCTTCACCATTTGCTAGAAGCTGATTCTACCTGCCCTTTTTTGGTGACATATTCTAAACCAGTTAAGGGAATGTTAGGTTGATTAAGATGGGAAAGCATCTTGAACTGGTACCTTTTGCATTTTTTTGAGATGAGATTTAGTGGCAGCAGCATGCCCTAACCCCTTGCCAGGGGTTGCACACAGTAGGAAGCAGCGACATTCAGGTGGAGACTGAGACCTACACTGGCACCGGGAGGCCTCAGGGTCCAATGTCAGGAGTTGGCTGAGGACACTCTTGGAATGGGGATAAAAACTCAGAACACTTATTTTAGTTCAGAGACCCCCAGCATGTGTTCAGACACTGCATGTGCTAAAACATAATTTTCATGTCATTCTCAGATCACTGTCTAACAGCTCAGAAGTGACCTTGAAAATCACTGGTTTGATTCTCTTTCATATTTCTGCCACACTAGATAGATGGAAATCCTACCCTTATTGAGAATGGCCAAAGGAAATTTAATTTTCTCCCCCCAGTAACCCATTTCATCCATATTTGTTGGTGACAGTGCCCATTTAGCATAAGACATTTGGACTGATGTGCATGTTAGGGTTCATTCTGACAAAGTGCATATGGGTGGTTAGTAGTGGGTCCATCTGTGATTGCGGGGAAATGGAGCATCTAGTTTTCAGTGGTGACCCCTTTTTCCCAGCTGAGCAGCCTAGCACTAAGAATGGAGTGTACTCCTTCAGCCGTGCTCTTTTGTCCCCCAAAAATAGTATTCTGAAGATTTTGATAAGAGACGTTAATGGTAGAGGCAAACAGTGGCTGTGACTGGTGAAATTGTATGTCTGTAGAAAGGCTTGGAATTGTGCAACTTGGAGCTGTAACTGCATGAGAAAAAATGGGTAGTGCACTTGTCATGTCTGTGTCTGCATTTTTCTTTGTGAGCACTGAGCTGGATAACTGAAGCCTCTGAGTGGTTTGCAAGAAAACTGAGGATTAATATTGCTTCTGAACTGTGCAGACCCCAAAGAGAAGTTTCTTGGTGGGAGGGTGATGTAATAGGGATTTAAGTTAGAACATGTTCTTTAAAGTAAATGCAGAAAAACATACAAGATGTAGCCCACTGGCCTCAGTGCAGCTGAGGGCTCAATTATGATTCAATACACACTCCCTGAAACACTCTCCTGCCCTGAGGTCAACCTAATGACTGGAAATTCCGTGAATGTAACAGCTACTGTCCCTTGGCCTGTTTTAAAAATACCCCTCCACACATGCGCACACAGTTTATACACATTCTGAATCAGGTTCAGATCAAATCAGTTTTCTAACAATGACTTCCTTGTGAATAATCCTTGGTGGTAATGTGGGTCATCAAAAATTCTTAGAGGGATTCTTGAGTTACATTATTTCAGTGCTCCTGTAGCCAGGACATTTTTTTTTTTTTTTAATGACTTGTACCTTTTCACTGGGCTCTTTCAGCCTGCAATCACCTCCATGCTGGTCTTCTTGATTCCACCCTTAGGGTGGGCTTTTCTGGAGCTGTCAGTGGAGGAGAAAGAGTACCTGCAGTCCCCAGAGCTTCCCTACCCTTCCTCACCTTCATTTTTTAAAGGAGTTCCTCTACGTCTATAGATTTGGTCTTATACTCTAGGTCTGGATAGTGATTTTCAAATTTTAACTTTCAACTAATGGGTGGATCATAAAGTTACCCTAGTGCATCACTCCAATTTGTTTGTAAAGGAGCTGGAGTAGAATAGAAAATATCAGAATGCATGCATTGCCCTTAATACAGCCAGGTATTATTTCATGTAACCTTTGTTTCATTTATATACATACACGTTTCCCTGTGTGTTGTAGGTGGCAATATAAAGTGTATTTCTTACTGTGGGTCATTTTCAAGAGGTTTAAAATCTACTTATCTAGGAAACCAAAACAAAATTTAAGTAAATACTGTCGTTTTAGCTTTTGTTGCCATTCTTTGTTGTTTGCAGCAACAATAGAATTTTGGGATGTGTCAAAGGCACTTGACTTCCATTGAGCAAATGGGCACTGGGTGTTTTACTACCTAGTAGGAGGGTGAAACCACTCATAAATGCAGCAAAATGCAGGAGGTGGAGAGGAAGAGAAGAAAAGCAAACAGTGTAGGTGGAAAGTCTCAGGCTCTTCCCAGTGAATAGGCATTTTCAAATATCAAGGATTCCCTTGTGTTAATGCTATAGAGTATTTCCATACACTTAGAAGTGATATGCTCATTTGTAAACCAAATTATGATGTTATGATACTAAAGCCCAGGACGGAAGGTTGTTCAGAAAGCACACTGCTTTTAGGGCCACATGAGAGCCCAGTCCGTTTTCTGCTTTGCTGACTGCAGTCTCATTTCCACTGCTGCTACTTTCCTCTGCTCCTCGCTGATCTGCCCACTGCTTCTTCAGCTTGCCCCACTCCCCAGACCCATCATCACTCAAGGTACCAAATCAGCACAGGTACTTAAATCTTCATCACCCCTAATGTGCACACCTCTCACACAACCCAGGTATCTGGAGACACATGCCTCCACACTGACTCGGGAGGCACGCTGCTTGACTCCCAGGACATTCCTTGAGCTGTGGCTTTCTCCTCCTTTCCATGTGCCCTGAGGGCTGGAAGAGGTCAGCTATAAATTCAAATTAGGTTCCGCTGCTTATTAGCTGTGCAGTCTTGAGGAAGTTGAGCTTCAGTTTCATCATCTGTAAATGTTGAGGTGGTTTTGACTAGCCTCCAGTTTAGTTATGATGGCTACATGCAATAACATATGTAAGGCACTCAGCAGTGCCATGCATAGTAGCTCTCTGTCAGTAATTGGACCCCTGTGCTGACTTCGCCTAAAACATGCCAGGAGGTTGGTAAGACCATTAGAGATCTCTTCTAGAATATCAGCTGGCAGCTGAGCCAGTCACCTAGCACCTGTGCCACCCTAAAGTCAGGCCTCATGTGGGTACTGGCCTCTTCTCTAGCTCATGTTTTTAGGAGTGAGTCATCATACTCAACTGAATCAAAAGAGACTACCCTTTCTATAATTCCCCTCATCCTTCTGATCTTCTAAGTGAATGAATACTTAGAGAATTTCTGCCTTTAAACTTATCATCTGATCTTTAACTGCTCACATATGTGTGTTTAGATTTGAAGTCACATTTTCAGTATCTTTACACATTAAAAATGTTTCTGTCTTTAAGCACTTTTAAAATTCTTACATTGCAAAGTAAAATTCCTCCTAGAATTGAATCTTGGTTCCACTTCTCAATTGCATCATCTTGGACAATTCACAGGTTTCAGTTTCCTGTAAAATATCTTTCTGCCTCCTTCCCAAGGATGTTGAATATGAAACTGCTCTGAATATTGTGATGCCGTATACAAATGTGATTGCAGTGGTAACATTGTTACAATGAGTGATAGACTGTACACAATGGTAATAGTAATGTTATTGTTTGTGGACTAGGGATAATCAGTCTATTCATGATGGTGTCTCTGACTGACTAGAATTGACCAAGGTTCTGTGCACAATAACCATGATACTAAGCTCTGACAACCCTTGGAGAGGGGTCTTGACAGAAAGAGGCTACTCTTAGAAAGCTTTAGTCAACTCTAAAGATCCAGATCTACCACTTATTAGCAAGGTGAACTCAGGCAAAAAACCTTTTGGTACATTTTTGTCACCTGTGAAAAAGGATAATGCTACTTTTATTTATTCAACAGGCAATTATTATTGAGTGCCTCTGTATGTAAAACATAAACAAATATGATGCCTGCCCTGATGGAGCCTGTAGTCTAATTGGGGAGATAAACGTAAAAGGAGTAATCACAAATGTATGTGTACTTAAAAATAGTGGTAAATACTGCAGAGGAAAAGGTCCTTGCCACATAAAGGTGTAAAACGTTAGTAAGAGACCTTACCTGCAAAGGACATGAATATCAGCTTTTAGATGAGACCAGTATTACCTGTGTTCAAGAGAAGTTAGTGAATTACCCATGCTGTTGCTACTGTTTGTACAGCTCTGATTTTGTTCTTATGAATGTTCCCTTTCCCTACTGGAGAAGACTAGAACTCCAGCCCCATGGGTGCCTGCCTCTGGCCAGCTCTGACATCTGGACCCTGTGGTGTGCCCCTATCTCCAGTACAACCACCTCTTACCAGCCTCTCAACTTCATCTCCCACTTGTTCCTGCTACTGTGCTTTGCAGAGATTCAGCCCCACCTGCTTGGGCTGCCACCCACAAAACATGTATCTCTACTGTACTTTAGTCCAGTCTTCAGGTTCATAGACCCTTTCCAGTGTGATCCACCTTCTCCCAGTTAATCCTTTCACCCTTAATAAACAACAACAATAATATAATTTATCATGTATTTATCGTGTGCCAGCACTTTAAATCCATCATTCTCACCAGCTGTCTTGGCCCCCATCTAAGCCCTGGGAGCAGTTTGGCTATTAGCAGAGGAAATAAGGGGCCCCTTGGTCAGTAGGTCACTTGGTCAGCCTCATCACTTATGTTGATGGCCTGGCTCCAGCATGACCCTTGCTCATTTCATATGCTCAAGTTGTATCTTGGTTCCATTAACTGGATTTAAATCTTGACCTTCTTTTCTGGTTTCCTGCCTAGATGCCCCATGAAAGACCTCAAGGCTGACCTCTAGTCCTTGTGTGAGAGAATCCCTGAAACTCACTGCTAAGCCTTCTGGTGCCATGTTCTGCCAGTTCTCTCATACATCTGCTTGGTAAATGTATCAGGCCAAACACCACCCTGCCTTATACTGGGCTCTGCCCATCAGCCTGGCCCCTTCTGCAGGGGACTCTGTTGCCAGCCGCCATTCTGACCTCTCTTCATTTTGCCAGTTGGAACCATCCCTCATCACTGGCTCTGTGCTGATAGACCATTCTACTGATTGGTCTCAAATCCAACATGTGCTTTTATATTTTAAAGTATGTGTTAGGTTTAACCTACTAGAAAGTTTAGAGTAAGATGACTTGACTAAGGCACACCCTTAATTTTCCTTCTCTCTCCCTTCCCCCTGTAGTAACTAGCTATCAATGCTACTTTTCCAACTTTATCTAATAAACAAATTTGTTCTTGGAACTCACAAAACTGACCTTACACCAATTAAATAAAATGGCATTTGCTGGTAGAAAAGAAATGTTACTGTGTTTAAACAGATTAAAATGTGATTTTCTCAATTGTCAAAACTGTTTTTGATAGATTTCCTGTGTTTTGTGTTGTTTTTTTGTAAAAGAAAAATTATTCACATTATTGTAATTCCATATAGTGCAGAACAAGAACAGAGGATGTGATGCAAATCCTTTAGCAGAAAGGTCATGTGAGTCACTGGAGTGTCCTGAACCATAGTGGGAACTTAGAGCCGCTGATGATGCCCAGCACATTTCTTCAGACTAAGACACCACTCATTTATGTGCATGTTTTTCATCTGAATATTTGCACCGAAGGAGAGCATTAGAGGGATACTCACTTGTGAACAAAGGCAGGTAGTGTGAGGGGGAAATGAATACTTCACAGAACTCTACAATAAACCAGATTCTCAGAACCTCGCACTCTTAATAATTCCTGCCATTCTTTATCTTTTAGAAGAGAAGTGATTGAGAGAATTAAGGAGCAGGCTTAGTAATGATAAAAGCATGAATTTTGATTGGTGATCCAGAATAACAACTGTAAAGTAATAAACCTTGATGTTCTAACAAGAAAGGATGATGAAGATTCCAGCTCCTGTTCATAATTGGTTGATACTTACTGCTGAACACACAGCATTATCCAAGGTGTCCATGTCTTCCTCACGTTGATTAGAATAAGTGATGAATATAGGGACACAGCTAGCTCCTCTTTTTGATGATTGAATGTGAAGGGAGAGGATAGTTTTGCAGAGGAGAAATCATCCCAGTGTTTTGTTCAGGATTAGAGGATTAGCCTGTTGATGAGGAAATTCAGAGAGCAAAGGCCAGTATAGCTTTTGGTTAACATTTTGCATAATTCAGACTGACTAAATCTACAATTCCTGGTAATGGAATTCCTGGTAACTCAATTTGAATCTTTGACAAATTTTGGAAGTAAATTGGATCCACCTCCAGGATCAGACTAGCAATCATACTACTGGGTCAATGATTTTACATTCTAGTCAGAGTTAGGTTGCAAACAACAGAGATCTATTCATATTTACTGCAAGAAAAAGGAGAAAGATTTTAAGGATAGTCTCGAAGTGAAACTGCAAAATCATTTCGGGATGTGGAGTCTTTCCTCTTCTTTCTGTCTCTTCTCTTTGTGGATCTGCTTCACTCTGTTCCCAAGTTTATCTTGAGCTTCCCTTTGGTCTACCCAGAGTTTACCTCATGTCCTTTTAATTTAGCTGCCATAGCAA
This sequence comes from Lemur catta, assembly GCF_020740605.2. Classification (NCBI taxonomy): domain Eukaryota; kingdom Metazoa; phylum Chordata; class Mammalia; order Primates; family Lemuridae; genus Lemur; species Lemur catta. Next base: position 59,336,377 of record NC_059130.1, read on the forward strand.
TCTGACTCAGATTTCCAGTTTGTCAAATTAAAATGCTTAAATACGGAGTCTCATGGGCCCATACTAATTTTTTGAGCCAGGCAACCAAGTCATAGGTAGCTGGCCAGCCTGTGAATAGACGGGCTTTGAGTCAGGTGCCCAACCCAGGTGCAATCAGATGTAGCTTCGGGATCAAAGGTCTGAGTAGGTTTGCTCAGAGCAGCAGTCTGTTGCTGCGCAGGTTCCTGCATATAAATAGGCAGGCAGTGGTTGGTGTCTCCCGTGTAGCCAGGCTCCTTCTAGCAAGTGAATCCAAACACTGAACTGTTGTGAAAGAAAAATTGCCCTGGGCAGCTGGGCGGGGAGACCACAGTCTGGTCTTTTTTCCCTGGAGTTTTGAAATTCAATGATGACCACCTTCCTTTCTCTCCTGTTGAAAGTTGGCCTGTCCTGTATCCTTTTGGTGAGAACACTGCTATCCCACCCCAGGTGAAAATTAAGACACAATGTAAAAGGCGATTGCTGCTGGGAGAGTAGACCCTGGGAGGAAAGGGGGCAAATGGAAAGAGAGAAGAAGAAATGAGGAAGAACAGGCTGGAAAGGAAATCCTCAATTTCCACTCAAGAACTTGATACATGTCTATGATGTTAAGCCATAAGCTAGAGATTTGGGGTTGTGGGGCAGGAGGATTGAGGGGAGGTGGGGAGGAAGGGAGGTGAGGTTGAAACAGGGGCAAAGAACAAGATGGAAAGGATTTTGGATATCAGGCCACAGAAGGTGGGAATTCCACCTGGTGTCTTTGATTTGATGTAGCCAAAGGATAGGACAAAATGGGGATAATCAGATGGGCCAGGCTGGCTTTTAGCTTTACCATTTCTGGAAAGCTGGCCAGTGGACCAAGTCCATGAGTAATTGCCGGGGCAGTACAGCTCAGCATGGATGTCTCTACTTCTAACCAGCCCTAATCAGAGATGGACCAGAAAATAAGTGGGTGCTCCAGATGTCTTTACTGGGCTATAATATTTTGAGTTTGCCATTCTAACAGATGGTCAGAGTTGTGGATGACATTTAACTGTTGGGATAAATTCATATGGCTTTAAAACTTAACATGATATTTTCATTGAGCATATACCCTTTAGGAAGGACTTCTTTATTCTTTCACATATTCTTCACTTGTTTTCAACATTAACCATCTATCCTAATTTGATGCCATATGGTCTAGCTTGGAGACTCACACATGTCAATGTTCCTAAATATTTAATCTTGGGCACTGGGCTTGCATTGCACAAATCATTAATTTTTTACCCTTCTTTCGTGACAATTTAAAAACAATATGCTTGCTAAACTCCTGAATGTATCCTATTAATCCTAGCTAAGATGTCCCTCCTCTTTGAAACTTTCAGACTCTTAGAGTTATCACATCCCCTCTGCTTAGGTCAGCACATACCACTCTATATGGTAGTTACTTTGCATGACGGTCTCCCTCACTCATTTATGAACTCCCTTCCTACAGCGCTGTGGCTTTTTCACTTCTGAGCCTCCGGCACAGAGCACAGTGAGTGGCACGTGGTAGGAGTTCAGTGAATGTTAGTTGAATTGAGTAGACTGTTCAGTACAGTTTAGCATTCACAATATTCTCGGGACCCATCCTGTGGGAAGAACACAGGACTTAGAGTCAGGATGGCTGTGTTTAAGCCTAGTCTTATTCTTTATGAGTGTGTGGCTTTGGTTGCTGTCTCCCGGGCCTCAGTTTTCTCATAGATAAGATAGGGGTAAGGATTCCTGCTGCACAAGACTTCTGTGAAGATGAAATGGAAAAAAAGATATATATATGAGAAAAGTCTTTATAATGTTAAAGTACAATTTCTGAGCAAGATATTATCAAAACCATCCTTTTGGAATTTCAGAAACGAATCTTCCTTAGATGTGATCGAAAACAGACCTTTCTTCTGCCGATTCCTTCTCTGTGGCAAACATGTCATAGGGTTGAAAGCTATGCTGTTGTGAGAATAATAAATATGAAACCTCTGCCTAATGTACAGTACTTACTTGATAAATGATAGTTACTGTTACTCTTATTACTACTATTATTAATTTGGAGAACGCAGCATTTCCTCTGCTGGCTTGGAGGAAAGCAACTGGGTGATCTGAGAAGTTTAACGAGTCTTAAACCTCATGCAATTGTGCAACCCTCTCTCCCTGAACAAGCAACTGATTTCTTGTCTCCTTTCCCAATATTCTAATCTGTCTTTGAGTGCTGTGAGAATGACTCTGAGCTCAAGGAAGAAGTGCTATAAAAATCCAGGTGAGTGTTGCTACCCTCTTGAGCACGTGCTTTAATTCTCTTATTATTATCTGTGTCTGTGAGACAGTGGAGCCTCTGCTGAGGACAGTGAGGCTCTAAAACTGTCTGCACTTATCTGTAGGGCTGATAGGCTGCTTCGTGTAGCAGTGGGGTGGAGATGGAAAGCTTTCAAGTGCTTGATGCCATTGAGCCTTGTTAATTTGTGAAAGAGTTTTGTACTTGCCTTCTTTCTTTCTTCTTCTTTTTTTAACCATTCTTAATTTTCCAATCCTACTTTTTGTTGGCTTTCAATGTGCTCACCAGAGTCCTGCCAGCTTTAGTTGGAAGAAATATGTTTCCGAGCTTAGTTGGACATCAGTTTTCTTTGGGCCCTGCCCAGACTTTTGACAGAGAAGGTAGTGTTAAGGGGGTTGATGGTGTCTAGACAGTAAAATCAGAAACTGTGTAATTTATGTTGTATTACAGACATCCACTTCCCGGATTGGAAAAAGGAAACCGGCTTTTATCTAAGGAAGTTACAGTAAAAACCAAAGCCCCTGGGTATTTATGACCTATGAAAAGTTGAAGCTTGAGTAGTTTTACATAACATTCTCCAGCCCCTTCAAAGGCAAGAATTATTGAAAGTAGTACTATGTAGGGCCAGAGATGGGAAATAAACTTCCAAGTTTCAGGAGTTAATTCATAGAACTATATAGCAATTCTTCCCAGCCACTTATCTCTGGTTAGACCCCTGTAAGCTTCCAATGCAATTTGGGAATTACACATCAGTTTCAGAGGGGTATTGGAAAGTTGGAGAAGACGGGGACTAATAGCAAAAGAGGATGGAGTTGTTTGGAACTCTAAAGAAGACTGAAGATCTGACTAAGGGACCAAAAAAAAAAAAAAACCTCAGACTTACCTTAAAGAAAAAGCATGCTGTTGATCAGGAAAAAGTATAATAAAATTAAAAATAGTCCAGATGCAGTGGCTCACACCTGTAATCACTTTGGGAGGCTGAGACAGGAGGATTGCTTGAGGCCAGGAGTTTGAGGCTGCAGTAAGCTATGAGAATGCCACTGCACTCTACCCAGGGCAGCAGAGTAAGACCCTGTCTCAAAAACAAACCAACCAACCTCAATTACACAACAATATTTTGTGTTTCTTTTTAGGTTAGTTAATGCTCATAAACATTAGATACTCAATTATCATTACTGTGGAAAGCAATGGAAAGATAAAATCTTAACAAGCTAGGTAAAACTGAAGGTTTTTAAAGCCCATGTCAGCGTTTGATGTTTTGACCTGGATGATCATCCAGGTCTTCAGTGAGAGCTCAGAGTTTCTTTCAGAAGAGTGTAAACCCCTCTATGCAGAGCTACGAGACATAATATCAAAGGCTGCTGTCTGAACTGTTTTAGAATACTATAGTCTTATTAGCAATATGAATGAAATCTTTGATTTTCTGTCAGTCTCTTAAAATTATTAGTATCTTTTAAAATAGGAAAATTAATCAAAACTTTATTCGTTACAGATGAATTGTCTTGTTATCCTTACCAGACACTGGATTACTAGGTTTAAAATTCACATTAATAGTTTCTAGCCAATTGTGCCTAGGTCCTAACAGGCACTCAACAAGTATTAATTGAACTGTATGTTGAGTTCTTCTAAATCTTACATGGAAAGCACTTTTCAACATGTGGTAGCTAGATGATTAAAATTTGTTTCAAAGAGCAGATAGTTTTAGAGAGTGAGTGTAAGAAACGAGAAGGGTATAATGTATAATCAATGTATTGATTGATTGCTAAATACATGTGATAGGTATAATGTGCATAAATCCCTGTGGCAGCCAGGGCTTGTAATGAAAGCCTTTTCCACAGCTTTGTAGCCCTCTGGCAGGGAGACTTGGAGATCAAAACTGTGTGAGACACTTGGGAAGAGGAAGTCCTTGCTCACATGTCACTCAATTTGGGATGTTTAGATTGTTGGCTTTCCAGGGTGGTATTCTATAGCTTCTGCAGTTGTAGCACGATGCTGAAAATGTAGAGGGTACAGTGGCAAATTCTCAATTAAACAGTGAACTGTATGCACAGAAGGGTACTTTAGTAACCAGCCTAAGCTGGAACATTAGATTCCACCACTGCTAATTTTGGTGTAATGCAAAGATAGGAAAACTGCAGAAATAACAGTGACAAATTATAACAATCATCATTAATTAAGCACTTATTATCAGCTCACTTAATCTTTACAACAACCCTATGAATTTGATATTATTATCACTGTTTTTCAAATGAGCAAGTTGGAGTTTAGAGAAGTTGCATAACATGACTAAGATCACAAACTTAGTAAAGACTGAAGTTAGATTTAAATTTGGTCTATTTTGAGTTCAAAACCCCATCCTCTCAATTACCACCCTGTTATATAACATTTTATTCATCTTCACCACTAGTTTCTCATAGGAAGTTATACTTTGGCCTACCTTTGTCTGCTGAACAAAGCTCTGTAGATATCAACATATTGTACCTCAAAATCTAAGAGCTCTTTGAAAATAGATCTTCCTCCTTCATCATGATCCCTGTTCTGATTATTTAATGCTACATAAGAAATTATCTCAAAACTTAGTGGCTTAAAGCAACGACAGCATTTCATTTGCTCATAAATCTGCAGTTTGGGCAGGACTTGGTGGGATAGCATGTCTCTGCTTTGCTTGGCATCAGCTGGGGTGGCTCAAAAAGGAATAGAATCCAGTTGACCCTTGAACAATGTGGGAGGTAGAGGCACCAACCCCCAGCACAATCAAAAACCTGCATATAACTTTTGATTCCCCCAAAACTTAACTATTAATAGTTTACTACTGAAGCCTTACTTATGACATGAATAGTTGGTTTACACATATTTTATATTATATATTCTTATAATAAAGTAGTCTAGAGAAAAATAGAATGTTATTAAGAAATGAAAATATAGTTACTCTTCATTAAGTGAAAGTGGATCATCATAAAGGCCTTCATCCTTGTCATCTTTACATGAGTAGGCAGAGGAGGAGGAGGAAGAGGAAGGGTTGGTCTTGCTGTCTCAGGGGTGGCAGAGGCAGAAGAAAAGAAATGGGCCCCCACAGTTCAAACTTGTGTTATTCTAGGGTCAACTGTAATTATTTAAATGTCTGGCAGTTGGCACTGGGAAGACTCAACTAGCTGGGGCTGGCACAGCTAAGCCTCCACAGGCTCTCCCCATCTGTGTGTGGAGTCACATGGCATGTGGTCTCTCCAGCATGGGGGCATCAGAGTTGCCAGGCTTCCTACATGTTAGCTCAGGGTGCCCAATGTACAGGGCAATGGGGTGGGCAGGGAGAGAGGGAGAACCAGAGGGAAGCTGCATTGCCTTTTCTAACCTAGCCTAAGAAATCATGCAGCATCACTAAGTGAGCCACTAAGGCTGGCCCATATTCAAGGAAAAGGGAATTAGTCTTTACCTTTTGTGGGAAAAATGTCAAAGAGTTTGTGAACTTGTTTGAAAACCACCAAGGCACCTGTGAACCTTGCTTGAATTGCTCCTCTCTTGACATCTATCTCAACTTTAAGTAACAGAGCTGGGCCCAGACAGAAATGTGCAAGAAGTAAGAGTGGTCAACAACATCCACCACTCCACAACCGTGACCCTCACTCCTTTCAGGGCTTCCCTTCCCACCAGTAATGGCCCTGTATGGCCATAGAGCTTCTCTGTCTCCCACTCCATACCCCTCCTCACCCCCACCATCATACTTATCTGGCTGACTAACCCAGGACCCTGAAGCCCAGAGAGATGCTGGTACCAGTACCAGCACAGCCAGCAGAGTTCCTGCAGCATCCGTGCCACCTCTCACCAAGGCTCCCAGAGTGCCAGCACTGCCATAGTACACAACAATACCTTGCTTTCTCATCATTTGCATTAATAATGTGCCACAGCTTTCCCAGGGTGTTTTGGCCAAAAGTTCATTGTCCGCTTTGGTATACCTCACTCTCATGTTCGCTGACATATTAAATCACCCTGAATGGCATTAATAAAGGATATTAGTTCTGACATGGCAAACACCTATTCGATGGCATAGAAAAGAGGTGGACTCACCTTCCTAGGAAGAATACAGTGGTTGCAGGAACAAAGCACAAGGCAGGATTTTTTTTTTTTTTTTTGACTCACCTGGTGACTTTAATAGACTAGAAAATAAAATACTTTACCTTAGTACTTTTATAAATCTTGCTGCATATTTTACTCATTTGTGAAAATACATTTTTACAAAATAAAATTCAAATATAAAAGCTTCTTAGAGCTTTGAGAAATAATAGTGAATACTGTTTTATGTGCTACTAAAATAAATTATCATAGTTTTGTTTAGAACATCCTCTGTCTTATTTCCCAAACATCAGCTCTTCACTGTGTTTTGAAGATGAAATAACGTGCAGGATGTACATTATGAGACCCAGTGACTCTAGACCTTGTTTTTACTCATAAATCGCATGGTACATTTTTTTTATTTTAAAATATGGCACTTGAGTTGGGGGATGTAGATATGGCCCTTACTTCCTAATTCTGAATCACCTCATCATATGTGAACAGTGGGTCTTATGCTCCTCAATCTTACTTTCAGAAAGAAAGTGTTTCCAGTGTTTGCTATCCAGGAGGATGCAATAGCCTGCAGGGCTCCTGGTCAGTTACCACAGTGCCAGGTTATAAGGCTGAGTTCAGGCACAGCCAAGTATGGCCATCATCGTTAGTGGCCATTTAGGGAGCATTTACTCTGTGCCAGGCACTTGAGGTGATTTATCTTATTTAATCTTCCGAGATAGGTGTTAATATCCATATTTGCAAGCAGCAAAACTTATTTTGACCTAAGTATTTCATTTTTTGAGCAATTGTAAATAGTATCGTATTTTAAATTTCACTGTCCATGTGTTCATTGCTAGTATATAGAAACACAATTGATTTTTGTATGTTTATCTTGTACCCTGTGACTTTGTTGAACTCATTTATTAATTATAGGAGGTTTGTTTTTTTGTAGCTCTCTTAGAATTTTCTATCCCAAGATGCGATGACCATAATGTCATTTGCAAATAGAAATAATTTTATTTCTTCCTTTCCAATCTGTTCGCCTTTTATTTCCTTTTCTTGCCTTGTTGCAGTGGCTAGAACTTTTAGTACTACATTGAACAAGAGTGAGTGGTAACAGTAGATTTCCTTGCCTCATTTCTGATCTTCAGAAGAAAGCATTTAGTCTTTCACCATTAAGTATAATGGTGTATAGGGTTTTTATAGATCATCTTTATCAAGTTGAGGAAGTTCTCTATCCTCATGTTTTTATCATGAGTAGGTATTGAATTTTGTAAAATGTCTTTCTATATGAATTGATATGGTTGTGTGATTTTTCTTCTTTAACCTGTTAATATGGTGGGTTGTGTTGATTTATTTTTAAATATTGAACCAGCTAACTTCATTATGGTATATAGTTCTTTTTATATATTTCTAAATTCCTTTACTAATATTTTGTTATAAATTTCTGTGTCTAAATTTATGAGGGTCTATAGTTTTCTATGTGTGTGTGTGTATGTATACTGTCTTTGGTTGTGGCATTTGGATAATACTATTTTAATAAAATGAACTATGAAATGTTCTGTCTACTTGTATTTTCTGGAAAAGATTGTGTAAAATTGGTGTTAAATTTTCTTTAAATGTTTGGCAGAACTCTCCAGTGAAACCATCTGGGTTGGGAGAGTTCTTTTTTTGGACTTTAAAAATTATCAATTCAATTTCCTTAATAGTTACAAAGCTATTCAAATAATCAATTTTGAGTGAGTTGTGGAAGTTTGTGTTTTTCAAAGAACTGGTTCATTTTATCTAAATTGTCAAGGTTGTGAGTATAGAGTTGTTTGTAGTATTCTCTTATTACTCCTTATATGTCTTCAGGGTCTGTAGTAATATCTCGTTTCATTCTTGATGTTGGTAATTTCTGTTTTCTCTCTTTTTTTCTTTGTCAATCTTGCTAGAGGTTTGTCAATTTTATTGATCTTTCCCAAGAACTACCTTTTTGTTACATTTATTTTCTCTATTGTTTTTCTGCTCTTAATTTCATTGATTTCTGTTCTTATCATTATTATTTTCTTCTGCTTGCTTTAATCTTAGGGGGCTTCTGCTTTTTTTATTCTATATTCTTGAGGTGAGAGCTTAGCTTATTAATTTGAGACTTTTCCTCTTTTCTAATGTAAGCATTTAGTGCTTTGAATTTCCTTCTTAGTACTACTTTAGCTATGTCTCACAAATTTTGATATTTTGTATTTTCAGTTTCATTCACTTCAATGTATCTTTTAATTTCCAGAGAGACTTCCTCTTTGACCCATTCATTATTTAGAAGTATGTTGTTTAGTTTTCAAGTGTTTGAAGCTTTTTCTGCTATCTGTTATTAATTTTTAGTTTGATTTCATTATGGTCAGAAAACACTGTAAAATATTAATTCTTTTAAATTTGATGAGATTTGTTTTTTGGCCCAGGATATACTAAGTTAAACATATCTTAGTATATGTTCTGTGGGCACTTGAAAAGAATGTAGATTCCACTACTGTTGGGTGGAGTGTTCTACAGATATCAGTTAGACGAGTTGGTTAATGGAGTGTTGAGTTCTTCTATAACCTTGCTGATTTTCTGTTTGGTTGTTCTATCAGTTGCTGAGAAGAGGGGTATTCAGGTCTCCATCTATGATTTGTCTGTTTCTCTTTTTCAATTCCATCAGTTTTTGCTTCATATATTTTGTAGCTCTATGGTTTCATGCATAGCCATTTAAGACCACTGTGTCTTCTAGGAAGATTGACCCTTTTAGCATTTTGTAATGTCCCTCTCTATCTCTTGTAGTTTTCTTTGATTTGAAGTCTACTTACTTTAGCTACTCCTGTTTTCTTTTGAATAAAGTTTGCATGATACATCTTTTTTCATCCTTTTATTTTCAACCTACCTACATCATTATGTGTGAAGGGAGTTTTTTTGTGGATAGCATATAGTTGTGTTGTTAGGTTCTTAAATCCACTTTGTCAATCTTTCTTTGAATTGGAGTTTTTAGGTCATTTACAATTAATATGATTATTGATATTTTAGAGCTGTCAGCCATTTTATTTTTTATTTTCCATTTGTTTTTTATTTCCCTGCTTTCTTCTTTCTATATTCTTATGGATTACTTGAAAGATTTTAAGAATTCCATTTTATCTATAATGTTTTTTAGTATATCTGTATGTATTTTTTTAGTGATTGCTCTGGGTATTATATATATAACATCACAATCTACTGGTTTTGATATTTTATCAGTTTGAGTAAAATATAGAAACCTCATCTTCCTTTACTTCTGTCTTCCCTCATTTATAATTATATTGAATATTTTCTCTATATACATTTGGAATTATATCAGACAGTATTATAATTTTTGCTTCAATTTTCAAACATTATTTAGAAAATTACAGAGAATGAAAATGTCTTGAATTTACTCATACTTTTATTGTTCCTTGCTTTTTTCTTTCCTAATATTCTAAGGAACACTTTTTCTTTTATTATTTCCTTCTATTATTTAATTATTTTTGTTCTGTTTAGAAAACCTCCTTTTAGTCATTTTTTTAGGGTAGGCCTATTGATGACAAATTTTTTTAATTTTCTTTCATCTGACAATGTCTTGATTTTTTCCTTTATTCTTGAAAGACATTTTAACAGATATAGGATTTGGGATTGACATTTTCTTTTTTAGCACTTGAAAAATGTGTCATTTCCTTCTGACCTCCATAGTTTCTGATGAAAAATCCACTACCATTTGAATTGTTTTTCCTCTGTCGGTAAGTTATCATTTCTCTTTTACTACTTCCAAGCTTCTTTTTTTTTTTTTTAATTGTCTTTAGGTTTGAGAAATTTTCCTGTAGTGTGTTTTGGTGTGGATTTCTTTGAATTTGTCCTGTTTGGAATTGACTCAGCTTCTTAAATCTGTAGGTTTATGTCTTTTGCCCAATTTTGGAAGTTTTCAGTCATTATGTCTTCAAGTGCTTTTGTAGCCCTGTCCCCTTTTTCCTTTCCATCTTGGATTCTGATGATACAAATATTAAATATTTTGTTATAGTCCCATAGGTTCATTTGGCTCTTTTTTATATCTTATATTTCTTTCTGCATCTTTCTATTTTTTGTTTGTTTGTTTCAAGCATGTTTGTAATTGCTCATTGAAGCATTTTTATGATAGTTGTTTTAAAATCGTTACCATATAATTTAACAGCCCTGTTAATCTCAGTACTGAAATCTTTTGAGTTTCTTCTTTAAATTAAAATTGTTTTGCTCATTCTTGGGATGATGAATGACTTTCAATTGAAACCTGAACATTTTAGGTATTCTATTATGAGACTCTGGATCTGATTTAAACCTCTTATTTTAGCTGGCTTCTTCTGACACTATTCTGACTGGAGATAAGTGGGGCATTGCCTCATTGCTGCCAGGTGAGGGATTTTGTATCTGGTTTCTTTTGCTCAGCCTAATGTTTTAAAATTTCTTCATGTTCTTGCCAGTATCGATAGGTCATTCATTTTTATTTATGAGGAATATTCAATTATATGCATAATATTCTGAGTACATATGAAAAAAAATCACTACTTTTTTTGATTCACCTTTTACCCATTGTGTTTAATATGTTGGATCTGTAGATGAATTGTGGGAAAAATGAAATCTTAACAATCTCTGTGATGTTTTATAGTTTCTTTAAGTAGTTGATGTTTTTGGTGCTATTATAAATGCTTTTGTTTTTTAAAATTTACGTTCTAGTTGTTTCTTGCTAGTCTATATTAGGTTATTAAGTGTGGAATGTCTGATTTCCTTAAGTACTAAGTTTGACGGTTGTCATCTCTGACATCTCACTTTGACACTACTGGTGTGGTTTTTGTTTTTTTTATTGTGAGGGTACATCCTTATTTTTTCAGACACACATTTTGGCTTGTGATTATCTTTCAAATTTATTTTAGAGCAATTTTTGTGAAACCCTAGATAAGTCAAAAATTTGTGTTATTTTTGAATATGAGTTCCATAGTAGAACAAATGCAGCTCAGACAGCTTGAAATATCAACAAAGTGTTTGGGAAGGATGTGGCTAATTAATGCATAGTATGTTGATGGTTTGAGAAGTTCCATTCTGGCGATTTTAATCTTGAAAATGAGCATGTGGATGACCTGACACCAACGTGGATAATGAGCTAAAAGCTGTAGTGGAAGCAAATCCACCTCCACCTATGTGTGGATTAGCAGCAAGGTTTGACAGTACTCTTCCAACAATATTGGACCATTTGAAACAAATGGGCAAGGTAAAGAAGCTGGATATATGGGTACCACATTAATTAAATGAGCATCAGAAGAGAAATCGTCTGGAAGCTTGCCTTTCCTTGCTGTCACAACATTTCTACACTGTATTGTTACGTGTGATGAAAAATGGATTCTTTTTGACAATCGCAAGGATTGGGCACAATGGTTGGACAAAGATGAAGTGCTGAAACACAGTACAAAACCAAATATTCATCCAAAAAGGCTAATGGTATCTGTTTGGTGGTCCAACTCTGATACTATCCACTACAGCTTCATGAAACCTGGTGAATAAATAACAGCGATGTCTACAGCAACTAATTGGATGAAATGATTAGGATGCTTGCAATTAAAAAGCTGAGGTTGGTCAATAGAGACAGGCCAATCCTCTTGCAAGACCCCATGTCACAAAAAAACACACTACTCAAACTACAGAAGCTGAACTTGGAAACTCTCTGTCATCCACTGTGTTCACCAGACCTTGCACCAACTAACTAACTAGGACTACTTCCAGGCTTTGGACCACGTCTTGCAAGGAAAAGTATTCAGCTCTCAACAAGCTGTGGAAAAGGCCTTTTGTGATTTCATCACCACTCACTTTCCAGGCTTCTTTGCTGCTGGCATAAGCAGGATACCATTAAGATGGCAAAACTGTGTTGATAGTTTAGGGACACACTTTGGTAAATTGTACTGCTTCTTGTCTGAGATAATACTAAACTACACTTTTGATTTGAAATTGGACACTTCATATTTAATGACCTAGAAATACAATTGATTAAATTTTGTATAATGACTATATCTGTGACTTGCTAAATTCACTAATTAGCTCTAGTAGATTTTTTTTGTCGATTTTGTAGTATTTTCTACATATTTAATACATGATCATGTCATCTGAGGAAGAAAAAAATAATTTTAATTCTTCCTCTCAATGGTATGCCTTTTATTTCTTTTCTTTTTACTTTACTTACTGCTCTAAGACCTTTTAATACAATACGAAAGAAGTTGTGAGAGTGAACATCCTGGCCTGTTTCTGATATTAGGAGGAAAACATTTAGTTTTTCACCATTAAATATTATGTTAGCTGTAAGTTTTTCACAGATGTCCTTCATCAGATTGAGAAAATTTCCTTCATTTTTAGTTTTCTGAGAGTTTTCATGAATTTCGTAAATGGTTATTAAATGTTCGCATGTGGCTTTTCTGCAGCCACTGAAATGATCATATGGTTTCCTTTGTTCCATTAATGTGATGAATTCACATATACCTTTTTAGATATGATAAATAATAACTATTTAAATCAGTGATCAACATAAAAACACAAAAGTATTCCTATTAAAAATTATCATAAGTTAAGGAGACCTGTTTTCACCTTTATTTGATGTTGTTCTTGAATTTATGACTATTGCAATAAAATATAAGACAGAAATAAGTGGTCCAGCACAATTAGGTGCCCCTTTACTTCACTGACTCTTCTGTCCTGTACTCACTGCCATCCAGCCACTACTGGAAACACTCCCTCCTTAGGGCTTTGCACTACTTGATCTGTCTGCTTCAAACACTCTTCTCTCACACTTATGTAAGGCTCTCTCACTTTCTCCAAGCATATGCCCTGGGAGGTCTACACAGACCACTTTAATTAAAATTGCAAAACTCTCCACCTCCTGCATTCTGTCACTCACTCTTACTCTGCTCTGTTTTTCCATAGGACTTATCACATTTTCACGTGCTATGTATGTTTATTTATTGTATTTGGTTTTTTTAATCCCCCACTAGCATGTAAGCACCACTAGGGTGGGGATTTTTGTATATATTCCTCACACATCTATTCCCATTGTCTAGTACCATGCCCAGCATACAGTAGATGCTCAATAAATGTTCACTGAATGAATGCATAACTATTAGAAAGGAAGAGACCAAAGTCATGATTATTTGCCTTGCTAAATCATCTAATTAGAAACCTCAAGGCAATCAAATAGAGAACTGTAAAAACCAATGGGCAAATCAAGTGGAAAGTTCAATCACTATTTTATGTAGCATGAATAATCTGTTCGTAAATATATTTTTAAAATCTTATGCAAATATAAAATGCCCTGGAAAAAAATTATTAAAAAATTTATAGGACCCTAACATTTTATAACTTAACATTATCCCTTAAATATATTTTAATTTTTAAATAATAAAAATATTGTACAAAAATGTTGAATTGTTTTCTTTGAATTCTATATTTGATTTAAATAACTGAAATAATTATTTGAGATTTATGTGTTTCTTTTCTATAAAAGCCAATATCAAAAACATTGAACATACATGGATTTCGAATTAGCTAAATCAGAAATAATAAAATACATTATTTTCTCTTAAGTTTAGAATTTCCCTAGTATTTCTCTTCATAATTAACATAGCTTGGGCTACAAATGACACATCTAGATTACATTGCATAGTTGATAGCTTGTTGTTGACATTGTTGTTTTTATGAAAGAATATGGATGATCTTAATGTTGCTCTTACGAAGGAATGGTACAAAGTATGGAAGCTTGAGATTTTTAAAAATTTACTCATTTTTTTTCCAGCTTAAGAATTTAGTACAAATTTTATGCATGTTATTTGTCTAGTTGTTGGATTGACAATAGTACTTGTGAAATTCCTTATAATTTGGTTTATTAATTAGCCTGCTCCAGAAAATCCTGAGGATATTCTCAGACTGTGCACTAGATGTACATTATTGTAGTTGTCATTATTGTTTAGCATTAAGGACAGGAATCTCTACAGATGTCAACCAAATGCTTGGTGTGTTTTCCAGAAGTCATTAAAGGGAGGTAGATTTCATGTGCAGAGATGGAGAAGAAAGCCCCATCTCCTACCCCAGCCATGCTCACACCCATGGCCATTCCCCTGCTGCATCCCACCCTGCCGGGCCACCAGCTCAAGTCCCCGCCAGATCCTTGATGGTTTACCTCCTGATTGTAACTCTTCTTGGCACCTAAGCCTTTCCATGAAAAATCACTGAGTGTCACATAAAGGACCTTAACAGAAACATAGTTGAATAAGAAATTATATGTATATACACATAGACAGAGAGAGTGCCTAGCCCAGAACCAGTTTTGTTACATGGACTGGTATCACATAGTGTAAACATCATTGTCATAGAGTAGATTCCATGGTTTGTAGTCATCATCTCTGAACTAATAAGTTTAAGCCAACACTAAAATGGAGAATTACAAGTTCCAGAGTATTGTTTGGTTTTGTTGGTTTTGGTTTGTAGGAGTCAGTCCAAGTCTTGATCAGTTCACGCCCCCAATTTGCTTTTACCAAGCTATGCCCTCGAGATGCTAAAATACCAGAATTAAAAGTGAAAAATTCTGTTGATTTTCTAGATGTCTTAAATACTAAACATTTGAATTAACTAATGGAAGGTGGAGTAGATAGACTCATCAAGTAAACTGAAATTTATTTGTTTCTGGAATATGTCATGTGATATTTTCCTGGTAAGATTCACATTCTTAATTATGTTTGGTTTACAATGATATTAAAATAACTGCATTTCCTGAGTACAATTCAATTGTGTCATTAAGGGATGTGGTGTTTTTTCATCATTCCAGGCAGGGTGGAATCCACTGGGAATGAAAATTGGCCAGGAATCATCCACACAAAAATAAAATAGATTTGACTACACTTAGAAGCATCTATAATGGCAGAATCTGCATTATCTCTGTGTTCTAGTGTTGCTTAGATGTCTCAGCATCATAGCTTTGGGAGGGATGTGGGGGTGTTGTCTCATTGGTTTAGAATAGGTTAGCTGATGGCCTGCTTAAACCAGGCACCTGTTAGTCCACGGGGAAAGGAAAATGGGAGATGAAGAGGCTGTACCCTCCGGGACCTCCCTGTGTGGTGGTGCTTAACTAGCAATCTTGAGCCTTTATTAATTCCTTCATGCTCCAGGACTACCAAAGGAGGTCACAGTCTAGGGCAGGATGCAGAAGGACATGGATTTAAAGTGGGAACACAGCCCTTTCAAAACTTTCTAGCTCTGCAAAGTCACCTCACATTTCCAGAGGCTTTTTTAGAAATATCTTTTATTATACATAGGAATGAAAAAAATATTTAACTATAAGGCTCATCATGTTTGAGTTAACACAGGTAGTACCTGCTGGGGAAGTTAGCTTAGATCAGTTGCCTGAGGATTTGAGAAAATATGTCATGCTCTGAGGGCCCTGACTCCTGTATTGATTCCGAAAGCAACCTCACATGCAAGAAATGAAGGAGCATTTTGAGATTGGTCACCTCACCCAGCCTGACTCTTCTGCCTACTTTATGAGGCTGTAAGTAAATATATTTAAGGAATATTGCTCATGTCTCCAAGCATCAGCTTTTTCGGGATGGAGGTGCTAATCACCCAGTAACAGATCAGGAGGCACCTAATAGGGTCAAATTCGTTACTGCACAAGGGAGAGCATGTGAATGTGTCTAAACACTATTATAGAGCTTTATGGAAAGAGGGAAGGAAGGAGGGAGGAAGAGAGGGAGGGAGAGAGAAATGATTTTTCTGGTTATAAGACACAGGAAGAGGATTCTAGTTTAAGGAATCCCTTCTGTCCCTGGAACTTTTGTCTTCTTGCTATCAGACGAGGAAGGTTAAGCATTTGCCCTGCTGTGCACAACTATCCTAGCTATCCTTAGCAGGACTAAAACCTATCCCCACAGCCCTCCCCGGTTTCCTATCTTTCTGGTCTATAGCTCTAGACTTCCAACTGTTGCCTTCCTTGCTTGTTTCACTTCCCCATGTTATTGTCTGTAGCCATATGGCCACAAATTCTCATCTTTTCTTATACATACTCAATAGAACAAGCCTTCACCAGAAAATTGTAATCCAGCAGGGCTCTGATCTGCTGGAGCTAAAATGCTTGATCATCCTGAATAAAACACGGCTTTCTTTTGCTGTCCAGGCAGACAGCAGTAAACAGCCACACTGCTGGCTGTTTGTGTTGTCTGAAGTTACTTGTCTTGCATCTTTGCTGCAGGAAGTTGGGTGGGAAACAGACCATTTCCACAGCCTTCTCAAATATCAGTTCACCGACCTTGGCAACAACTTTACCCTTGTTAAGTAGTGTTCATCTCCAACCAAACCTCTGCACATACAGTAATAGCCCTCTCCTGAGCCTTGCATTCTAAGAAATCTGGAACGGCAGATGGATAACATGAAGGATCTTGGGTGACACAAACTTGAGTTCTTATTAATATAGACAACTTAGGGGCAGTTAGCTGTGACTCAGCTGATTAACACCACAGCCTTCTATTGCCTCTGTAACTAATAAGACTGAGATTTGGGTGCCGTAAGGATAAGGGTTGGGCCTCAGTGCCTTGCATTACACTTCTCTCACCTCTTTGCTCAGCTCTCAACGTTAGAGGAGACATTTGACACCTGAAGGACCAAAGCCTTTCCTCCCACTCCCTCATGATGATATTTGGGGAGTCAGTTCATTGGGAAACACATAAGTGTCTATGTGGTAGGAGGGGTACAAGAAGAAAAAAAATATGGTCAAATATCAGGGGCCCCTGTTGTGACTTTTTCTATCCCTTTTACTTTTTCTCATTCTTACTTCTGTTACATTCTTAGAGAGAAACAAGATATTTACACCATATTTGTTTGTTTTCCCAGAGCAGTTGACAACAGACAGTCATGTAAACATACCCGGTTTAACAATCATGTAAGCAGACAGATGACTATTCCGGTCTGTCCCTTTGAGTTGGCTCTGCGTGGACTGGCAAGACACAAGCATTTTGCACATGCCATTTCTATATAGAGATCTCACTGCTGTAAAAGTCTTGCTTGAATCCAAGTTACCATATGAACCAGTTGGAATAAAAACCCTAAACAAAGTTCCATGACTAGCTTGTTCTTTCTAAGCAGGCTCCTTGACAGTTGGAAATCTAAAGTTTCACAAAAAATTTCATAAAATGAACAGATTTTTTAGATATGCCATAATACAGAATGCCCTTTTCTCTAGTTTGTTTTCCATTGCCTCTTCCACTTTTTTTTTAAAGCTCACTTGGAAAAAAACAAACAAACAGAATCACGAGAATGATGAGCTCCTTACATTCTGTAGAACTGAGTAGGGTTGAAGTGAGAATTGGAGACCCGCATTCTATTTTATATGTGAGGGCAGCTGGCACATGCATGTCTTGGGTTAAGCTGAAATGGAAGCTGGAGCTGACACTAACTATGATCCTAAAGAAGTTACTTAACTTCTCTGAGCCTTATTTGCCTCAGCTGTAAAATAAGGAACTTGAACTAACATCATCCTTAAGATTGTGGGGTTTAGAAGTTTTAGCCCAAGTGGGTGTACAGGGAACATGTAATGTTTTTTAACACCTTTGAGATCTCATGTAATTTATTGATAGGCAATATTAAATTAGCAGAATTTGAGTAAAACTGGTAGCTAGTTACCTACTTACAACAGGTTAGTGTCTTGGGTCTCAAGGATTGTCAGGACTGCTTGAATAGTGCCTATGCAATTTGGTAATAAATTTTACATTTAATTCAATTAACATGTATTGAGAGATTTCTGAGTGTGAGGACTTACGCCAAGGGCTACATAATGACATCTTTAATCTGTGTAGCACTCTTTGGTTTATGAAGCATTTTCATGTAAATTATTTCATTTTATTTTCATACCCACTGTGGGATGGGGTGGCAAATATTATCACCATTTTACAAATAAGGACATTGATTTTTGGTGATATCACACAGAACACTGTGTGAATAGAACACTATTATTTTATAACTTCAATCTATTATTTCTGGGTTCCAAGGTGATAGAAATGGAAAAACACAAAAGGAAAACTTTTTATGAAAATTAAATATCTGATAATGGTGATGATGGTTACGGTTAACTTTTAGCTCTCATTGTGCGCCAGACGCTACTCTAAGTGTTTCATATGTACTCACTAATTTAATTCTCACAACAATCTTATGATGGAAGTACTGAAATTATCCCTACTGGTAATGAATGTAATGTATATCTGGACAGGATTTTTAAAATCTGTTTTGTTCATTTACACACCCAGTTAGAATAGTACATAACACAGAATGAGCACTCCATAAATAATTTTTGAATGAATGAATCTGTTTTTTCAGATAGAGAAACTTAAGCCCAGTATAATTGAGTTCACTGTCCTTCATCAAGGTCACTCAGCTCATACACAGTGGGTACAAGATTTGAACTCAGACAGCTTATTCTAGAATTCTTGGAGACCACAAGCTATCTTTATATTAAAAATCAAAAAAATAAACCACCAACCAAGAGTAAGTATGTTTTGGAGAGAAATTTCAAACTACCTTAGAAAATCATAACTTTTCTTATCCTTGGATTTATGTTCTTTTTTTTTTTTTAACCTGGTTCTTAGTGTGCATTTTAAAAAATTTCTTTTAATTTTTTGTAGAGCTGGGGGGCAGAGGTCTTGCTATGTTGCTAAAACTGGTCTCCAACTGGCCTCAAGTGATCCTCCTGCCTTGGTCTCCCAAAGTGCTAGGATTATAGGCATGAACTACCATGCCCAGCCTGGATTTATGTTCTTGCAAAGAAACATTTATTTGACATAAAACCTCAGAGTGGATATATAATCTTTATGTATTGATGGTGATCAGGCTTCGAAAATAGTTAACTGAACATTCTGGTGTTTCTGCTAAAAATACATTCTCGAAAGGTGTTTGATATTTTATGTTTGTGTTGGCCAAGGTACTCCTAACAAACTAGGAAAGTCTAGCTCTAAATTTATCCATTAAAGAAATATAAGTGTCTGAGAGATAGTGTATTGAGCTATATAAGCTAAGAGTGGGGATCAGGGTTGGGGGAATGAAAATTCAGGTCAGTCAAAAAAAAAATAAGAAAAACAGTGTTATCAGAAAGTTAACAGCTTGCAGAGATGAACAAGTAAAAATCTAGAAAGAAAAATAAGAAAAGAAGTGATGGATTATCTCCGAAAAGTGCACATTTAAAATACAATCCTAAAGGGAGATTTTGGTTTTAATGTAAGGAATTGTGGTGCAAAATGTAACACCTAACTTCATCCAGTAGTTAATAGGACATGACAGCTCACCTGAAAATAAACTGCAAAGAATTTGTAATTTAAAAATAATACTGTGTGATCTCAATAATTGAAATATTGAAGGTTTCTTAGCAGAGAATAAGTAAACGTTTCAGTAAAAAAAGGATACTCTCTCCTATAAATAGCCTGTAACAATAGACTGAATGACTGGGATCATTCTCATTATTATTTCTATAACTAATGCAATTCTTACCTCTTTTAAGCGTGTTTATATTTGCTCCTTGTTTTACATTAATACACCAGAAAGGAAAGCCAAGGGTGAATTCCTCTTTTTATAATTTATTTATTTATTTTTTATTATTGAGACAGGGTCCCTCTCTCTTGCCTAGGCTAGAGTGCAGTGGCATCATCATAGCTCACTGCAACCTGAAATTCCTGGGCCCAAGCAATCCTCCTTGCTCAGCCTCCTGGGTAGCTAGGACTACAGGTGTAAACAAGCATGCCTGTTTAATTTTTGTGTTTTTTGTAGAGACAGATCTCACTATGTTCCTCAGGCTGGTCTTGAACTCCTGGCCTCAAGCAATCCTCCCACCCTGGTTTTCCAAAGTGCTAGGATTATAAGCGCAAGCCACTGTGCCCAGCCAGAGAGTCCTTTTAATATTGTATGATTATTTTATGATTATAAAACTAATAAATGCATACTCGTTGAAGATAATTTGGAAAATCTAAAAAAAAAGTTTTAATTTAATATTTCACACTTGGAAATTTCCATTAGAGAGGTGGCTTACATACTTATGGTAATCCTTTAGGAACTCAAAGAAACTGAATGGCATTTTTCTGATTATACAACTCTGTGAACTAAAAAGGAAGGAGACAATGGTATAGATTTTTACATTTGAGGAAACAAAGATGCTGACTAAGGAAAGAAAAAAATGGATTTTTTTAATAAGCATGCTCACCAGACTATATTTGCATCTACAAAGATCTCCTTTTCTATATTTATATTGTGTGTTGACAGATACCTCCTGAGTTCATAGTTGTACAGAAAAACATGGGTATTTGAAGATATATAAGATTGTATAATTTATACAGTACTTTAGTCTCACAGTCCCTCAGTATCTGTTCCATTTTGATGCAAATGTAATTAATAACTTTCAAAAAACTAAAAAGCACAAACCGGGTTTATTTCATTGATAAATTCTACCAAACATTTAAGAAGGAAATGACACCAATTCTCCATAATCACTTCCAGAAAATAGAAGCAGAGAGAACACTCATTCTAAGTTGCTAGTATTACCTTAATACCAAAGCAAGATAAAGACATTACAAGAAAGGCCTACAGGCTGGGTGCTGCACTGGCTCACGCCTGTAATCCTAGCACTCTGAGAGGCCAAGGGGGGGTGGTATCTCTTGAGGTCAGGACTTTGATACCAGCCTGTAAGAGCGAGACTCCTCCCTACTAAAAATAGAAAAATTAGCCAGGTGTCGTGGCGCATGCCTGTAGTCTCAGCTACCTGGGAGGCTGAGGCAGGAGGATTGCTTGAGCCCAGGAGTTTGAGGTTACTGTGAGCTAGGCTGACGCCATGGCACTCTTCTTAGGGCAACAGAGTGAGACTCTGTCTCAAAAAAAAGAAAAAGAAAGAAAGAGAGAGAGAGAGAGAGAGGAAGGCAGGGAGGGGAAGAGAGAGAGAGAAAGAAAGGAAGGAAGGGAAGGAAGGGAGGGAGGGAGGGAAAGAACGCTCTACAGGTCAGTATTTCTCATGAACATACATATAAAATTCTTAACAAAATATTATCAAATCAAATCTAATAATATGTAAAAGGAATTATACACCATGACCAAGTGGTATTTATTCCAGGTATACAAGAGCAATCAATTCAGCATTTGAAAATCAATGTAATCCACCACAGCAATAGGCTAAAGAAGAAAAGTCATATGATCATATCAATATATGCAGAAATAGAGAGGAATCTTGTTGACTTGTTAAAAAACACCTACCAAAAAACCTGCAGTAACACATGATTAAGGGTGACAAACTAAATTTTTGCGCTCTAAGATTAGAAATAAGACAAGGATGTCCTCTCTTACCACTGCTATTCAATATTGTACTGAAACTCTTAGCTAGTGTAATAATAGATGAAAAGGAATAAAAGGAATACAGGTTGGGAAGGAAGAAATTAAACTTCTCTCTGTTCACAAATGGCATGATTGTTTCCATAGGAAAATCCCAAAGAATTAGAAAAAAAATCTTCTAGAACTAATAAGGAAGTATAGCAAGGTCTCAGAGCACAGTATTAATACAAAAAAATCAATTGCTTTCTTAATACCAGCAATGAGCAATTGGAATTTAAAATTTAAAAATAATACCATTTACAGTAGCACCAAAAAGGAAAGAAAAAAGGAAGGAAGGGAGAGAGCAAGTGAGGGAGAGAGGGAGGGAGGGGAAATGCCTATGTATAAATCTAACAAAATAAGTATAAGATCTTTATGTGGAAAACTATAAAACTCTAATGAAAAAAATCAGAGAAGATCTAAATAAATTGAGAGATTTTATGTTCATGGATTGGAAGACTCAATATTGTTAAGATGTTAATTATTCTCTACTTGACTTATGGATTTGATTTATTCTCAATCAAAATCCCAGCAAGTTATTAGGTCATTAAATATGAAATTCTTAATTTCAAATCAGAAGTGTAGTTTATTATATTTCAAACAAGAAGCAGTACAATTCATGAAAGTGTGTGCCTAAACTATCAACATAGTCTTGCTATCTTAATGGTAGCTTGCTTATGCCAGCAGCAAAGAAGCCTGAAGAGTGAGCGGCAATGAAATCATGAAAGGCATTTTCCACAGCTTGTTGAGAATGAATATTTTTCCTTGCAAAAAGTGGTCCAAAGCCTGGAAGAAGTGGTAGTTAGTTGGTGCAAGGTCTTATGAATACAGTGAATGACAGAATTTCCAAGTCCAGCTTCTGTAGTTTGAGCAGCATTGTTTTTTGCAACATGGGGTCTTGCAAGAGGATTGGCCTGTCTCTATTGACCAGTCTTGGCTTTTTAATCACAAGCATCCTCATCATTTTGTCCAATTGGTTGCAGTAGACATCCGCTGTAATTTATTGACCAGGTTTCCTGAAGCTGTAGTGGATAATACCAGCACTGGACCACCAAACAGATACCATTAGCCTTTTTGGATGAATATTTGGTTTTGTACTGTGTTTCAGCACTTCATCTTTGTCCAACCATTGTGCCCAATGGTTGTGATTGTCAAAAAGAATCCATTTTTCATCACACATGACAATACAGTGTAGAAATGGTTCACCTTTATGTTGTGACAGCAAGGAAAGGCAAGCTTCCAGATGATATCTCTTCTGATGCTGTTTAATTCATGTGGTACCCATCTATCCAGCTTCTTTACCTTGCCCATTTGTTTCAAATGGTCCAATATTGTTGGAATAGTAACGTCAAACCTTGTTGCTAATTCATGTGTAGGTTGAGGTGGATTTGCTTCCACTACAGCTTTCAGCTCATCATTATCCACCTTGGTCTCAGGTCACCCACATGACTCATTTTCAAGATTAAAATCTCCAGAATGTAACTTTTCAAACCATCGATGTACTGTGCATTCATTAGCCACATCCTTCCCAGACACTTCACTGATATTTCAAACTGTCTGTTCTGCATTGGTTCTATGACAGAACTCATATTCAAAAATAACATTAATTTTTGACTTATCCATGGTTTCAAAAAAATTGCTCTAAAAAAATTGAAAGATAATCACAAGACAAAACATGAATTTGAAAGAATGAGGATGTGCCTTTACACTAAAAATAAAACAAGCAGTGTCAAAGTGAAATGTCAGAGATACCAACTGTCAAACTTAGTACTTAAGGAAATTGGACATTCCATACTTAATAGCCTATAAAATTATATTTTCTAGATATCAATAAACCAATTCTAAAGCACATATGGAAAGGCAAGAAACTTAAAATAGGCAACATAATACTGAAGAAGAAAAACGTTGAAGGACCCATAGTACATGATTTCAAAACTTCCTATGAAGCTACAGTAATCAGTACAGTGTGATATGGGTAGAAGAATAGACACATAGATCAATGGAACAGAATATAAAGCCCAGAAATAGACCCACACAAGTGGATCAAAAGCCATTTATCTTAATATGCTCAGGCTGCCATAACAAAATACCATAGACTATGTGGTTTAAACAATTGAAATTTATTTTCTCACAGGTCTGGAGGCTGGAAGTCTGAGATTAGTGTGCCAGCATGTCTGGGTTCTGGTGCTCTCTTCCTGGCTTACAGACAACTGCCTTCTCCCTGTGTGCTCACATGGCTTTTCCTTGCTTCGTGTTCATGGAGAGGTAGAGTGAGCAAGCTCTTTGGTGTGTCGTCTTATAAGGGCACCAATTCCAATATGAGAGCCCCACCCTTATGACCTCATCCAAACCTAATTATCTCCTAAAGGCCCCATCTCTAAATACCACCACACTGGAGGTTAGGGCTTCAACATATGAATTTGGTGGGGGAGGGGGACGCAGTTCAGTCCATAGCACCATTCAATGGAGAAAAGATAGTTTTTTCAATATATGGTGCTAGAACTATAGGATATCTATAAGCAAAAAGTGAATCCAAACACAGACCTGACACCTTTCATAAATATTAACTCAAAATGGATTGCAGACCAAAATGTAAAATGCAAAACTATAAAACTTCTTGAAGAAAACATAGCAGAAAATGTAGGTGGCCTTGGGTTTGGCAACAAATTTTTATATATAATACCAAAAGCATGATTCATGAAAGAAAAATGTGGTAATCTGGACTTTATTAAAATTAAAAACTTCTGATCTGTGAAAGAAACTGTAAGTGAATAAAGGAGAAGCCACAGACTGGGAGAAAATATTTGTAAAACACATATCTGATAAAGGACTCGTATCCAGAATATACAAAGAACTCTTAAAACTCAGCAATAAGAAAACAACCCAATTAAAATGTGGGCAAAAGGTCTGAACAGACTCCTCACCAAAGAAGATATACAGATGGGAATAAGTGTAGGAAAACATACTCAACATCATTTGTTGTTAAGGAATTGCAAATTAAAATGAGATATCGCTACTCACCTACTAGAATGGCTAAAATCCAAAAAACTGACAATATTGATTGCTTGGCAAGGATACAGAACAACAGGAGCTCTTTATTGCTGGTAGGAACAGCCATTTTGGCAGTTTCTTTCAAAGCTAAACATAATCTTACCATATAATGCAGCAATCATGCAGATATCTACCCAAATGCATTGAAAGATTTATGTTCACACAAAAACCTGCATGTGAATGTTTTTAGCAGATTTATTCATAATCACCAAAAACTGAAAGCAGCCAAGATGTCCTTCTTCTATAGGCGAATGGATAAATAAACTATGATGCATCCACATAAAGGAATATTATCTATCAATAGGAAGAGGTGAACAATCTGTAAAAGACATGGATAAATCTTAAAATGCATATTGCTAAGTGAAAGAAGCTAGTCTGAAAAGGCTACACGCTGTATGATTCCAATTATATGACATTCTGGAAAAAACAAAACTATAGTAACAGTGAAAAGATCAGGGGTTCAGGGAGAGAAGAGGAAGTATGAATAGGTGAAGCACAGGGGATTTTGTGGGGCAGTGAAACTATTCTGTATGATAGTGTAATTACAGATATGTGACACTATATATTTGTCAAACTCAACTTCACAGCACAAAGAGTAAACTTTAATGTATGCAAACTTAAAAAAAAATTATTTAGGAGGTTGGGAGTCCCAGAATGAAAATCAAAATGTGATTAAAAACAAAAAACAAAAAAACAATCTGTCTTACAATGCATGAAACAACCTCACTGAAGAAGGTTGGGGAGAAAGCTGCTGACCTAAGTAACTTTGGAAATGAGTGGGATGTATAAAATTCAAAGCAAACCCAGCTACTCAGGAGGCTGAGGCAGGAGGATCACTTGAGCCAGAGTTCTAGGGTATAGTGAGCTATGCCAATTGGGTGTCTGCCATAAGTTTGGCATCAATATGGTAATCTCCTTGGAATGGGGGGCCACCAGGTTGCCCATGGAGGGGTGAACTGGCCCACATGAGAAACAAAGCAATTCAAAACTCCTCGGCCGGGCGCAGTGGCTCACGCCTGTAATCCTAGCACTCTGGGAGGCCGAGGCGGGTGGATCGCTCGAGGTCAGGAGTTCGAGACCAGCCTGAGCGAGACCCCGGCTCTACTAAAAATACAAATAAATTATCTGGACAACTAAAAATATATATAGAAAAAATTAGCCGGGCATGGTGGCACATGCCTGTAGTCCCAGCTACTCGGGAGGCTGAGGCAGTAGGATCGCTTAAGCCCAGGAGTTTGAGGTTGCTGTGAGCTAGGCTGATGCCACGGCACTCACTCTAGCCCGGGCAACAAAGTGAGACTCTGTCTCAAAAAAAAAAAAAAAAAAAAAACTCCTGTGCTGATCAGTAGTGGGATCACACCTGAGGACACAAGCAGCCAGTCAGCTCTCCCCAGCTGGGCTCCCTCTACCCTCTGCTCGTATGCAGTTGGGTGAATAGCCACTGTAGCCTGGGCAATATTTCAAGACTTTGTTCCTAAAAAAAGAAAAATAAATAAAGAAACAGTACAAAAACACTGTACAGCATTCTAGTTGATAAAGTTGCTTCACTTGTAAATATAAGTTGACAATTCTGATACTGTTACACATGTATGCTGGAATCAAACAATTAGGTACATGGATGGCAGATGGTGGGAGCCAGGTTTCTCACTTTTGGAGTGGGAGTTTACAGATAAGCAAGAAAAGCTAGAATGATCCATATGGTACTGAGTTACAGTTGGAGAGATCATTATGAACTCATGTTTAGTTTAATATACGCACAGATGGTTACATATAGAAATATTTATAGACGTGTATATGCATGGGTTAGGATACATATACATATATATATATATATATATATATATATATATATTTCCTTGCTGTATCAGCTGAAAGGGCCTAGAAGTAACCACACCCCAGTAACAATGAGTACACTTAGCACGTAGATCTTGGTTTCTAATACCATTCTCCCATAAAAAGAACCATGACTCCTTGGAAAAATGGCTACTTCTAGGAATAGGGCAGGAAATATAAAAGATGAGCCTAGAGCACCTTGTATTGCTGAAAAGTGCTAAAAACAAACAAACAAGAAAACCACATAATGAGGGGGTTTGTCAAAGGGGCACAGGAGCCAATTAAAAGAGCTCCCAATGGCCAAAGATGGAACAGTTTCAGCAACAAAATAAAGTACCAGTGGATTATAACCCAGAGTATAAAATAAATATCCTTGAGTTCATACTGATATAAATCAATGATTGAATAAATAAAGACATGTGGGAGAAAAGACAGATTTCCTATGCAGCGTTCCAAATTATTTATTTAGGTGCTCTGTCCTCAAGGAGGTAGCACATATCCTAAGTGTGGGCTGCTCATAGTGACTTCCTTCCAAAGCTACAGTATGGAAATGGGAGGAAAAGTAACTCTGCAGGGGAGGAACTTGACACTGTCTCAAGGTCAACATCAATCGTCATGTCATGTTGAGAGTGTGCACCCTTGATATAATGTGATGAAAATAACACCTCTGTGGTTCTCTGCAAAAAAACATAAACGCAGGCTAATCATGGTAAAAACATCAGGCAACTCCAACTTGAGGGACACTCTTAAAAAACTTGACCAGCACTCCTCAAAACTGTCAAGGTCTTTAAAATTAAGGAAAGTCTGAAAAATTGTTATAGCCTGGGGAGACATGATGAGTAAATGCAATGTGGTATCCTGGATAGGATCCTGACACAGGAAAAGGACATTAGGCTAAAACTAAGGCTGTATGAATCTATTGTTCCATTAACAATGTGCCAATATATGATAACAAATGTACTATACTGATGTAAGATGTCAGTAATAAGGAAAACTAGTTACAGGCATTTATGGGAACACTCTGTGCTAGCTTCACAATTCTCCTATAAATCTAAATCTGTCCTAAAAACAACGTTTATTTTTTAGATGTGTTACTTAGACTTTCTTGCTGCTGTCCAAAGGGCTGCTTCACTGAACAACTCCAGTAGACACCACCCATATAAAACTCAGTGTGAATGGTCTCCCTGGAGTTGTTCAAGGCTGCAACACTTTTACAACTTTGGTGGCTTTTTCCTAAGAAAAGTGATCACATCTCCCATGACATGTGTCTCCTGTGAAACTTTGCTTAAGTTGATTACAGATCCTACCTAACTGGTTTGCTCAGGTGGGGAAGGTTGGGCTAAATCAGTGTTCAGCCTTTTTCAGAAAGAGGTACGGGAGGCACTTTCCCTCTCGTAAAGCAGCCATCAACACAACTGCATAGGAGCAGAGGGTAGAGGGAGCCCAGATGGGGAGAGCTGACTGGCTTCTTGTGTCCTCAGCTTATGATCTGTACTCCACACCTTTATCCACCACTAACCTGGGTTATGGGGTGGGAACTGTAGCATGGCGTGAACCACAGTCCTGGTGCTTCAGCTTCCTGCATCAGGAACCAACTCAAATGGGTCGGGAACCACAGGGAAAGTGCGTTGTGTTGAAAAGAGCTCCGGCAGCGTTCCTGAACACTGAGAAGAGATGCTACATTTTCCAAGCTGCTTGAGTGAGAGGCTGAAAGATAAAGACTGTGACAACTCCTCTGAAAACCTGGGCATTTAGCTGAAACATGTAAATGAAACTATAAATCCCCATGAAATGTGAGGCTTTCTCCTGTTATTTGGTCCATAAATTATGTTCCACCAGAGTTTAGATCATAAAGTTCCCCCATTCCGGACCAAACTAATGATCTTTCACTTTCTGTTCCCACAAATTATACACCCCAGATGTGTCAAATTATGTAATGAAAACCAAATAAAAAGAAATTTGTTTTTTAAGGAACTTCATAAATGTCTCATTTTACAGAGGTTTATTGGTCTTATTTTAATGGGACAGAAAAAAATTATTTCATGTTTTCACTTTTTTTACACTGCAGGGAGACCCTGACTGGTTAGGGCAAAAAGAGAAAATGCTTTTCTTGGGCCAATTTTTGGAACAGAGTTGGTCCAGTTACTGAGATAAGCCTCTTGCTGAATCAAATGTATGTTTTTGTGTTTTGTCTTGGATCTTATCTGCCTGCAGCAGCAGCAAGCTTAATAACAAATGAGGTTCAAAGAGATGAAGCTGCTGTTTTATAAAGACTCTAACCCCAATGTTTTCAAAGAGCTCTGTAGATTTAGTCATTATATCCATCCTAATCAAATTCTTTGAAAGCTTATCTTCTGCCACCATTTCCTACAGCCTTTCTGCAAAGCAGCCGTTATTTGTAATCATTAGTAGAGTGGTGGTGTGTGGTGTGTAAACATACATAACAGTTACAGTTCTAAGACAGTCTTTAAGACCATCTTTTAAAAGATCTCAGCTTGACAATGAATTGCTTTAGTTTTCAAATCGGAATATTTTGCAATTATTGTGCAGTTAATTTCCTAAATTTACTCTTCAAGAGAGCTATGGCTTTTATGGTACAAGTAAGTTAAATAGATACCATTTGGGGGTTATAGGTGACAGAGATTGCTTTATTCTTTTTGTGTTGGACAATATTGCAGGAAGATGTTGTTGATTAAAGGGAGAGTTATATATATTAAGGTTGAAAAAGAGGAATATTTTCAAGGCTTTCAAATTTCCCTAGAGGGAGATGGCATTTGCATTCCAACCTTCAAGGGAACCTGTTTGCTTAAATTCTCAGGAACTGTCATTGGACTCCTCCGTGGACTGAGCTATAAGAGTCGTGAGGATCCCTGCCCTCGGAAGGGGCCTGTCAGCATGTGGAGGGTGTGGCGGTGGTTATATTGGGGGTGGAGGCTGGCGTGATGGAAGGGTTGGGAACCAGAATTCCTAGAACACAAGCATATTGAACCCACTTGCCTCTGTGTGAATGGGGTTTGGCTTCCCTCTCCACGGCTCCCACTCACCCAGCAGAGCAGACTGAGCCAGCCCTGCCAGGAGGCGGCTGTCCTTGGCCAGAGCCAGCTCCTGGCGGCACGCTGTGCTCCACGCAGCCTTCCAGCCCAGCCAGCTTGGCGATGGGGGCCTTGGATTTCATCTCCAGGTGCTGACAGAGCCCCTTCACTAAAATCGTATTTTTTCACCTGGTAATTTGATCACTTCACAGTTGGTGGGTTTCACTCACAAAAATTATCTTCTAAAAAATGAAGTCCAATATTATCTTTCATGATTTTATGTGTAGGAACTCTACCCAGTAAAAGCTACTGAGGGAAGCTTGGTTAGAAAACACCAGTTCAGTTGTCTGATCCACTGCAGATCTGACCACACCATTCTGAATTCTTTCTTTTGTAGAAACTAGAGATGCCTGTTTTTAAAATAAATATTGTTTGGGAATGGCATTGAGTTTATGAGCATTTCCCTGCAGATAATCAAAGTAATCAAATACTATTTGTAGAAGGAAACCAAAATCACAGTCACACAAAGACTGTTTCCCCCAAATAATATAGTGTTTAATTTTGTCTGTTTTGAACTTTATGTAAATAGAATTATACTTTATGTATTTACGTGTGACTTCTTTTACTTCACATCACTGCGTACTGTATTCCACTGTATGAATATATTCAATGTATTTATCCATTCTACCACTGATTTACATTTGGGTTGTTTCTAGTTTCATCCTATAATGAGCAATTCTGTCTGCGATTAATAGATTTAAATATATTTCCAGGGTCACAAGTGCAAGAGATTCTCTCAGTGATTCTCTCTGAGTGATTCTCAGAGATTCTCTCTGAGTGATTTTCTTAGAGTAAAAGATTCAAAAAAATGTGTATTTTTTTCCAAACCTTGAGGTAAATTTTATGCAGATATGTCCTGACATAAGCAAACTCAAAACTCAAGTGTGACTATCAACATAAATAAATTAAAGGTTTTTTTATTTGTTTTACTAATTTATATAAAGAGATAATTCCTATGGTAGGATTCAGGAAGAATTTAATTCATTTAAAAATGTAGCTCAAAAATGATTTTTTTGATTATTGAAAAGCACTTTATGCATTCAGAAAACTGTTTTAAACCATAAATGAACAATTTAAAGAAAAACAATAAAATGAGCACTTATGTACTTATTACATAGATTAAAAAATCAAAACTTAGGAAATTGCTGTGAACCTCTCCTCAATCACAGTCCTTCCCACAGAAGTAACTATTCATCTGAATTTTATGTCAAACCATTCTCTTGGTTTTCCTTTTTTTTTTTTTTTTTTGAGACAGAGTCTCACTTTGTTGCCCGGCTAGAGTGAGTGCCGTGGCCTCAGCCTACCTCACAGCAACCTCAAACTCCTGGGCTTAAGCAATCCTACTGCCTCAGCCTCCCAAGTAGCTGGGACTACAGGCATGCGCCACCATGCCCAGCTAATTTTTTCTATATATATTTTTAGTTGTCAGATAATTTTTATTTCTATTTTTAGTAGAGACGGAGTCTCACTCAGGCTGGTCTCGAACTCCTGACCTTGAGCGATCCACCCGCCTCGGCCTTCCAGAGTGCTAGGATTACAGGCGTGAGCCACCGCGCCCGGCCTCCCTTGGTTTTCTTTATAATTTAATCACCTGTGTATTTCCCCCAAATAATATAGTGTTTAATTTTGTCTGTTTTGAACTTTATGTAAATAGAATTATACTTTATGTATTTACGTGTGACTTCTTTTACTTCACATCACTGCGTACTGTATTCCACTGTATGAATATATTCAATGTATTTATCCATTCTACCACTGATTTACATTTGGGTTGTTTCTAGTTTCATCCTATAATGAGCAATTCTGTCTGCGATTAATAGATTTAAATATATTTCCAGGGTCACAAGTGCAAGAGATTCTCTCAGGCAGATATCTAGGAGTGGAGCTGGGTTATAAGGTACACAAGATTTTTAGCTGTAGTTAGTAATGCCAAAATGGTCTCCAAAGTGGTTGTTCCTATTTATGTTCCCACAAGCAATGGATGAAAGTGCCCATTTTGCTACATTCTCTCCAACACCGGAAATCATTTGATTTTAGTTTTTTCCAGTGTAGTAAATATGAAATGGTATCCCATTGTGGTTTTCATTTTTATTTTCCTGATTACCAATGAACTTGGGTATCTTTTCATATGTTTATGAGCCGTTTGTCTTTTTATTCATTCAACAAATGTTTGAGTACCTCCCAGTGCCAGGCACTCGTTAGGTTCCTCCTCCACTTCTTTGAAATTCCTGTACTTATCAATTGCCCATTTTTCTATTGGGTTGTTTTTCAAAGTAATTCTTCATAGGTTCTGGAAAAATCCTTTGTTGGTTATATGTGTTGCAAATATTGTCTCCAAGTTTGTGGCTTGTCTTTTTACTCTGTGGTATTTTTTTGATGAACAGAAGCTGTTAATTTTAATGTGGTCAACTCCTTTCCTTATATTATCTTCTGAAAGCTTTAGAATTTTGCCTTTCACATTTAAGACCTTAACTTCCATTGGGAATGTACTCTTGTATATTGTGTGAGGAAGAGATCCAATTTTATTCTTTCTTTCCTGCCCCCCCCCCCCTTATAGAGAACTAACTCTCCGGGCTCTGTTTGTCATGAGTTATGTCCATATATATGTGTGGAATTGTTTCTAGATTTTCCCTTCTATTTCATTGTTCTGTTTGTACCACTGTATTAATTAATTACTCATCATAAAAAGAAAAGGGTAATAATTGTTTTGAAGGTTAAATGTATAGGCTGGTGCAGTGGCTCACAGCTGTAATCCTAGCACTTTGGGATGCCGAGGCGGGAGGATAGCTTGAGCCCAGGAGTTCAAAACCAGCCTGAGCAGGAACGAGACCCCGTCTCTACTAAAAATAGAAAAAAATAGCTAGATGTGGTGGTGCAGGCCTGTAGTCCCAGCTACTCAGGAGGCTGAGGCAGGAGGATCGCTTGAACCCAGGAGTTTGAGGTTGCTGTGAGCTATGCTGACGCCACAGCACTCTTCTTAGGGCAACAGAGTGAGACTCTGTCTCAAAAAAAAAAAAAAAAGGAAAAGAAAAGAAAGTTAAATGTACAGTGCTTGACACATGTTAAGCACTCAATATGTGTCACCTATTATTATTTTAGTAGGAAAAACATTTTAAATAATATCTAAAACTGTAGAGAATTAGTAAACATTGAAAAGATGTAACCACTTCTGTTTGCATTTGATCTGAGTTACTGTGGCTGTCCAGAGACTTAGAAAAATACATGTTCAGTCATTGTCTTTACCTTCTTCTGAAGTATGTAGGAAAACATGAAAGATGAACTCTACTTCTTTACTCATCCTCACTCAGCAGTCTCTTAGAAAGGTTAAATGAAGGAGGCTTGACTTTGACAGTTTGTTCCTCTCTTAGATTTGAGTTTTGGAAGAGAAAATGATGCTGAAAGAATAAAGAAGCATATTTGGGAAAGACTTTAAGTGGTAAATACCTAGAGCATCTTGTTTTCTACACCTTGCCTTAATTTCATATTTTGGTTATTATAAACTACCTCAGAATCTTTATAAAATAAACCCATTTATTTGATGAAGTAGAGGGAAGTGCCACATTTTAACTGTTACTGAAAGAAATGTTCTTTGCTCTATTGGTCTTGGACTTCCACAAAGTACTTGATTCCAGATGTTAAATTGTTTTTTCAGAAGCCTTGTTAAAGTGCCAGAGCATTAGATTTTTGAAGGCATTTCCAAACCCAAGCTGATTACCACAACACACAGGAATCCAAACTTTCAAAGCTCAGCTTTGGCTCTGAAGTGTATCAGCAGCTGCAGAAAATATGTGCAAAGGCACAGGTTCACAAGCCTGGGATCCAGTGTCCTTATATGGTAAAACTATAAGTAAATTTCCTTTACTTCCTGGTTATTGGAGATTTAGCTCAGTTGTTTCCAGTATACTAAATCTTCTCGATTCTATTAAAAATAATTGGAGCTTGATAATTGTAATAGTCATGTAGCAAGCTGATATGTATCTTCTATTCTATTCTATTATTATATAATGTTACAGATTTTAAAAAATGTTTTAATTTTATTATTATTCTATCAAAGTATTCACAGTGATGAATTTATTTTACATTTTTCTCTAGCTGTATATTCCTAGAATACATTTGCAGAAAAACCTTTCCTCAAAACATTTCATACATATATTTGTACTCTTCTTGAGAGGTCTCATCTTTCCCCACAGAACCAACTTTGTGCTTTTCCGAGGATGAAGAGTAAGAAAGAGTATGAAAGTCCTCTCAAGAGATGCCCTCAACATGATGAGGGCAGGAAGAGGTGGGATTAGGAGGAAACAAAAGGGAAATTTTGAGCTACACCATACCAATTAGTAGCATAGAAGAGGGGAAGACTTAGGAAGAAGAGCCAAGCAAAAGCATAGAGACAGTAATGACCAAGGGACTGCAGTCACAGGAAGATGGTCTTGCCCCGAGTAGAGGGATCATTGTGGTTTGTTATGAGGGACTAGCTAGAAGAGGCAGGCGAAGAATTGGTAGAATATCCTGAAAGATGAAAATCATGGTGTTTCAACAGCAGACTGATTATTTCTGTGTTCATTTGCATCACTTAACAAATAGTTTTAGAGTATCTCATATGACGTAGGAGACTCCACACTCAATAAATTCCTGTTGTCAGAGGCAGTTGAAATATAAAAACAGTTTATGGTAAATAAGAGACTATCCCTGGCCTTAAAAAAAAACTTTTCAAATATTTTAGGTTAATTTTTAAAAATATATATTCTATTTCCTGCCATTGGCACTATGCCTGGGATTTGGTACCTGTAGGAAATTAAAAAATCAGTCCAGTGCTTTTTTCTCTCCTAAGTTTTAGAAGTATATTTTACATCAGTGGAATAATCTAGTGGAAGCCCTAATGATATTAGTGGAGAAAATTCCTTCAGGCCTGGGTAGGGTTTTTATCCCTTTCTAAATCCTTTTCCAGCTATTGATTTGCCTCCACCGTGCTCAGGCTGAGGTGTCAGCTGACCTTTCTCTGGTTTCTTAAGATTCCTCCCTTTCAGAGCAGAAGCCAGCATGACCAGAATACTTGTAAGGAATGCACAGTGGCAGTCCCCATGGGGAGCTGCAGAATGAGTGAAGCACAGGGTTCACCCTCTTATGGCTCAGCAGTTGGCATCATGGCAGCTATCAGGAGCTGCAGATGTCTCTGTCACAGTCTTTATATTTAGGGCCCAATAGAATTAATTGTCTGCTGTCCTGGCATCTGTATCTAGACAGATGTACACTCAACAGCCATTTTGCTAAGAGTAGGGAATCCAGAAATGAAAGATGCAGTCCCTGCCCCCCGCTCCCTGAAAGCTCATGCAGTTTAGTGAAGGAGACAAAAAAGGACAGCACAGCATGGTCATAAACACAGCATCAGTCCCCCAGCAGGGTCAGCATTTACTTCGTCAGGCAAATGAGCATCCTACTTAAGGCAGGCCTGTTGTCTTTCTAATTGTTCTTTGAGTTCTATGATTTCTTCTCTTTGTCCTACTTGACCTTAACACTTGTAGTTTCGTGGGGGTTTTTTTGGTTTTTTTTTTTGAGACAGAGTCTCACTCTGTTGCCCTGGCTAGAGTGCAATGGTGTCAGCCTAGCTCACAGCAACCTCAAACTCCTGCTTAAGCAATCCTCAGCCTCCCGAGTAGCTGGGACTACAGGCATGTGCCACCATGCCCAGCTAATTTTTTATATATATTTTGGTTGTCCAGATAATTTCTTTCTGTTTTTTTTTTTTAGTAGAGATGGAGTCTCGCTCCTGCTCAGGCTGGTCTCGAACTCCTGACCTTGAGCAATCCTCCCACTTTGGCCTCCCAGAGTGCTAGGATTACAAGCATGAGCCACCATGCCCGGCGGTGTTTGTTTTTTTGAATATTACTCTAAGCTACTTACTACAATTGTTCCAGGTGTTTAATTTATTTAGTTCAGGCAATTCATAACAATTTATTGCTATTTCTTAGTCTGCTGCCTCTCTATCAAACTGTTATCGGTCTGTTTCATGGATGACAGTGGTCGAATGTTTTCATGTGTCCTGCAGTGTTTTTTGTGATGCTGTGATAACTTGTGGGCTAGACTAAGACTGGCTGGTCTGGGTCCCTGCCAAGGCACTCAGTCAGCGGACCTATGAAGCATACATTTGGGTAGAGTTGGGTCTCAAGACATCATCTCAGCCCCATGGATGAACAATGCTGTCTTCAACAGCCTGGGCCCTCTTTGATGCTGACTCTAACCCTTTTATAGTGTCTCTCTCCCTCTCATCATCAGAGTGCCTGCTCCTTATTGGTCCATATTCCCCAATGTTTTTACACGAGAAGCAAGGGGATATTTCTCATTGGCTTTTTTACTTTGGTATTCCAGCAGAGAAGTAAAAGAATTAATTCTTTATGAGACAAAGTTAAGTAAAATTGAGAATCAGCATATTTTTGGGACTAGCTCACACCAACCACTACAAAACTACCTTTAAAAATTCATTCACATTATGCATTCTAAACTCGATCACACTTAGTACCTAAACCTAAAAATATTCTATATTAATCTCATTTTCCCTTTTCTCAAAAAGAGATAAATATTATTAAATTTTACGGAAATTTCTTTAGATCTATCTTCTCAAAATCTCCATTGCTATATTACTTACATAAGGAGAATTGTTATGATTACAATAGACTTTGGATCTTCCCAGTTAACTTTCAGTCCAACAGCTTGAGTAGGGCTGAGGACCAGTGGAGCAATGAGTCATGACCGGTAACTTAAGTTTTGACAAAAACGTTAGCATAGGAGCTTCACGATTGGCTTTAACTAACGTAGAATTTCCTGTAAGCAAAGTGGAAAGCTCATGTGTCCATTACAAATAAGACTGAAACAGCATGAAGTGCCACTGTAGGGGTGGATGCAAACTGCTGTGGGAGTGCAGAAGTAAATGCCTGCTATGAGAGTTCGGTAGCCCTTCACCAAAGAAGCGATGTTTAAGCTGGGTCTAGAATGATAAGTAGGATTTCCAGGTGGAGAAAGGTGAAGGATATTTTAGGCAGCATGTGTAAAAGCATAAAGGTGTGGCAGAGAATCTCTGCAGAACAGTAGGAAGTTTGATGTGACGAGAACTTAAAGTAACAGTAGAGAAACTGGGAGGTTAGACCGTAAAGGCCAGGCTGAGACGATTATACTTTGTCCGGTGTTGTAGTTTAAGGGAAAATAGTGAAGTTGTTTCATTTGGGCAGTGACGTGACCAGATCTTGCTCTGTGGGGATATCTCTGCTATAAATTAGAAATTCAAGCTACCGGACTCAGGGAAATCACTTAGGGGCTCCTGCAATAGTTCACACCAGAAATGCTGAGTCTGGACTAACAGTGACTGTGAGAGTGGAGGGGAGGAGGGTTGGAGGGTCTTTAGAGTTAGGCTGTTAGCTCCATGAGGGCAGGGACCCCATGTGTTCTATTCAGCTGTGACCCATAAAGCTCTCTGCTCCTGTTGGGAGCCCCAAGCTGACATAGCCCCTGTCTTGCAGGATCCCCTCCTTTCTACCTTGCTACTCAGATTTTACTGTCCCATGTAACAAGCCCACTCATGGCTTCTGCTGCTGACATAGAATTGTCATCAGTGAAGTAAGTAAAAAATTAAACTGAATGTCCTCACTCATTTATACATTTCCATCCACGTTTTGTTCTATTTGTCCATCTAATTTATGCCAGAAGAATAGCTATAGTTTTAGTGGATGTGTGTAATTTGCCCCATTTCAGAAAGTAAGCTGCACACTTATGAAATACTTTTTAGCAACTTTGAAAAGGAAGTAGATTTATATGGGCAGATAAGGAAAGATTTCCAAGAACTTCTTTATTTTATAAAGTAAGTTATGAAACAATATGTGGCAGTATATTAAACAGGGGAAAAAAATCAAAATTATATATTTTATATGTATTCATACAGTCATTTAAATGCCCAGAAAACAGTATGAAAGGGAATACCTTAAATTCCCAAACTGATAACAGTGGTTACCTCTGGTAGAAAGACTAGGTGTAGAGGGGGTATCTTCCAGTTAATCCTTGTTTGAGTATTTTACCACAAAAAAAAAAAAAAAAAAAAAGGAGAGGGAAGAGAGAAAGATGAGGAGGAAGAAGAGGAGGAGGAAGTAAAGCAGACAAAAGCAGAAAGCATAGCTCTTTCAAGGCAGAAAATCCCTTTCTCTGTGCTTACATTTGTCAAGGGCAAAAGAAATTGGGAAGTATGTCTTGGTCTAATACTGGGAAAGAAGAATTTGTTTTCATGAATTATTTTTATTATAGCTGCTGAAATTGTGAGTGGTGAAGCAGTGCGATGGATCTCATACCCAATTTTAAACTAAAAAAAATCCATATTGTAAACCCAGGCTTGCCTTTGAAGAGCTATGAGCTCAAGCCAGCAATTTAAAATTCCATGTGCATGGTCTTCCAGTTCTAAAGCAAGAGAAATAATACTTGCCCCTAAAAAGGATGTTGGAGGAGACAAATGACAGATGTAAACCAAAGAGCCAAACTCTTTTGAATTTTATATAAATATAAAGATATGAAGAGAGGATGCCCCAGTATAATCTCTACCTATACGTATGTACTGACAGACACTAGCTATCTGTTACATAATGTTTACCAATTTTAAATGCATAAATTATTGTTTAGGGTAACCTTTCATAATCCTTGGGTCAATATTACAAAAAAACCCAACAATCAGTTCTTTCAGTTTGCAATTTCAAAAAGCCTCCTTTCAGATTTAAATTAAATGGGCAACCATTATTTGTAGTGCTTAAAAACACAGTGGCCTCCCCTTGGAAATCTCCAATTAGTAGACACCATTGTCTAATTAGGTGAAAATGATAATCTAAGAAAGTCTATTGATTGTTATAAAAGCAAGATATTATAATTCAGGCGTGTTTCCAGATGCCAGTGAATTGCTGGAAAGCTGCAAGTTTAACTTTCCGCTCTGATAGAGTTTTAAAAGAGGTCAGGGTACGTTTTACCATAGTGTCTAGCAATGTGAGTGTATTCAGACCTTTTGGCAGACATTCCTGCACACGCAAGCTAAATCAATGAATCATCCATTGTTGGCTAGTTCCACTCTCAGTTGCTAAGAGATTTTTCAAGCATACTAAGGCTTTATTCTACATGGTCTGTAAAAAGGGCAAAATGTATTAAATTTTAAAATGTCTCATCTTTCCTAAATTGGTAATTAAAACTTTGCCCAGAACTTTAATATTGGGGCAATGAGAAAGTCTATGTGCAGCTGGAGGACTTTCTACTTGGGAAAATACGTGAGAAAACTTCCTGTTCATAACTCTTCAGAAATATGTGTGTGGAGGAAATGGAAACGTTTAAAAAGTGGACACAGACACTAAAACGAAAACTCAACTAGAAAAGCCTAAATTCTTTTAAAGAAATATAATGTGTGTTTGCTCTTATATGTTTCAAATGAAGAAGGTTTTCTTTAATTTTTATTAAATATGCTCTAATTTTCCTTGTTTCTCTGAGTCAGAGACCTTCTTTATAATTTAGCATGTTATTTTAAAACCTTTATATAATATTTTTTTAAATATAAAAATTAAAAACTACCATAAAAGAAAGGAATTTATTTTCAGCTTAGTCTTTATGAATGTTTAAGGCATATTCTGTTCTCTATAGTAATGACAATGTATTTTATACTTGAAAATTGCTAAGAGAGTAGATTGTAAGTGTTCACACCACAAATAAATGATAAATGTATGAGGTAATTCATATGTTAATTAGCTTGATTTCACCACTCCATAACATATACATAGTTCAAAACATAATGTTGTATACCATAAACATAAACAATTTTTATTTGTCAATTAAAAATAAATAAAATGTTTCAAATAAAGTATATTATATTCTGTATCTGCCGTCCCCAACCCCTGGCCCACAGGATGGTACCACACAGCAGGAGGTGAGCGACAGGCTAGCAGCAAAGCTTCATCTGTATTTACAGCCACTCCCCAATGCTCATATCACTGCATAAGCTCCGCCTCCTGTCAGATCAGCAGCAGCATTAGAGTCTCACATGAGCGCGAACCCTCCTGTAAACCGTGCATGCAAGGGGTCTAGGTTGCGCCCTCTTTATGAGAATCTAATCCCTGATGATCTGAGGTGGAGGCGGTGATGCTAGCACTGGGCAGTGGCTACAAATACAGATTATCATTAGCAGAGAGGTTTGACTGCACAATAAATGTAATGCGCTTGAATTAACCCAATACTATCCACCACCCTCTCAGCCCATGGAAAAATTGTCTTCCATGAAAACAGTCCCTGGTACCAAAAAGGTTGGGGACCACTATTCTCTAAGTGAAATATTCATTCGTTAATATTTCAAATTTTAAAATATATAATAGTTGTTTTATTTATGTTCTTTTTGGACTTGGTGATTTTACATTATCAAGAATCCCATAATTTATTATAGAGGTTAATATTTCATTCTGATGAGAGGAAAGGAATAATTTGGACCACAAATTTAAAAAAAAAAAAAAAGAGGCCAAGTATAACATAACTTAAAAACAAGATATTTTTAAGTTTATTGAACTCAGATCTAATAGTGAGGAACATTTCTCTTCTTTATTCCTTAGTTTCTCAAGATAAAATTCTATTTCACAAATCCCTCATGAGGACTGTATCAAATATTCTGAAAGAAGCTTTTGAGATAGACATGGCTTTTGGAGTGGGACAGGCCCGGCTACTCCATGTTCTAGATGGTATGACTTTGAACAAGGTCTTTGGGACCTGCTTCCACTCCTGTAAAGTAAACGTAGTCATGCATACCACCCCAGGTAGTTATGGCATTCAAATGAGGAAACATGGTACCCCTGGCAACATGGTGGGGCCTGGATAAATGTCAGTTCTCAACTTCTCTAAACTCTGTTCCTAACTCTGTTGGAAGCTAATATCAGTATGCTCTTAAATACTCACAGACAAACCCTGTCTGTTTTAAGTTGGCAACATAATGTTTTGTGTTACTTCTAATGTCCCCTGTATTCAGGTGAGTGGGTGAGAACATTCATCTCATGTGGGGTGCTTTGGAGTAAGAGGACGTGGAAGAGTCTTGCACCTTGGCCTTCTTTCTTGCAGAGAAACAAAACATTTATGATTCTTGGGTCCTTGCCTCCTCCGTCTCTCTGAGGTCCTCTTTTTCTTGCAGAGGACTCCACCTTCTCTGAAGACTTCTATTCCAACATGCCATCTCCAGTTTACTGTTCACTGCTATAAGGTAGGGCTTCCTTAGGGCACTTTATATCCAGCCAAGGACCAAGCGTTTTCCCAGCCAAATGCAGAACAGGGAATGGAACTTGCCTTGGTACAGACCCTGCTGCTGTCGATCCAGGACATTACTTTTTAAGACTTTAAACCAAGCTTACAGAAAAATAAGGAGTGACCCTGTTTATACACGTAAGCTTCCTGACACCTGTGTTTGTTTAGAGGAAATATCTCTGTCTGTACTAACAACCTCATGATGCACGCCCTTTATAGAACCAACTACAGTGTTTTTACAATAAGTTTTTTAAAGCAGGGAAAAACAAGATCTTTTCCTCAGGTGTTTGGCTACTTCTCTCTGTAATCTCAGATACAGTTTAAACCCTATTTCTTTTAGGTAATCTTTGTTATGTTAGATTGTAGACCCAACAGAATCAAACCCATTGGCCTATCTACTGAATTAAATCAAAGAGAACTGCCAGCATGTCCACTCTCAGAATACAGTAATATGAAGTGGCAGCTATAAATAGAACTGATAGAGAAGCTGGTGGCCCTCCATAAAAAAGGTAAGGCCTCATACAACTAACTGAACAGTGACATCAGCCAAAGAACATGTCTGCCGTTTTCAAGAGAAAAGATAAAACAGGGTGGGAAATGACACAGTGAGGATGTAATACTCAGGCTCTCCTAGGGCAGATTGTAGAGTTGGTCATTCTCTGGCAAAAATGAAGCAAAACAAAACACAAAGGAAAAAGGTTTAGGTTTAATGGCTAAAGAAATAGTGTTCCCTCAAAATAAAATTGGCACGAACTGACTTAAGTTGCAGTGGTGGGTTTCAATGAGAATACTACAGAGAACAACTCCCGTGGCTTTCTGTTAAGAGTTTCACTTTGTAATTGTAACTTTTATATAACACAACTTGAGAGAGAGAGAGAGAGTAAGAGAGAGAAAGAGAGAGAATATGAGAGAGAGAGAGAGAGAGAATGAGGGAGAATTTCCCTCACTTTCTAAATCATGGCTCAGAAGTGTGTTATAAAACACCAAGAACGGAAAAGCCATTATGTGGAATATAAAGAAATACTCGAGTCTACAATATCATTGAACTCTTGGATTCAGTTTCAGCAGACATGCTCTGTATTCCCACAAGAGTCTGGAAAATTAACTCCTTTTTTTTTTGTCTGGAGTTGCAGTTAGTGTTATTATTTGCTCCATGGCTCAATCCAGGTCAGACTGTTCTTCAGTAACACAGGTGGATGTTAAAACAGGGAATCTGTTGAAAAGATTGCGGAGGAACTGCTTCCCTAAAGCAGTTTTGGATGGCAGTTTGATGGCAGTCAGCTATGGTAAGGACAAATGAAGCTCAGTAGTACCTTATAGAATGTGGTCTTTCATGGTTTGTCACCTACAGTCCTATGGGCAGACGTTTCATGTATAATGGATCATTATTAACTGGTGGCATCCTCTAAGAAGTGGATTCTAAAAATGGAGGTCATGGAATACTCAGTACTTGTGAATTGTAATGTTGATCTGCATTCTTCTGATTAGCTTTACTTGTGAAATATATTGTGTAGTTCTTAAAGGAAAATTCCACAAACCTTTTTTTGTCTTTTGTGTGAGCTTAAATATATTCTAGAAACTTGTTAAAAAACTAGTTATAGGAAGATTTCTTATCCTATTAAAAGTGGCAGAAGGAAGAATATAGTTATGATTTAAGATATAGAAATTGCTTTATATTAATTAATATGTTTTATTGTCAGCAATTACATTGTTAAAATGTAGCAGTTAAATTTTGCCAGGAGTACAGTATGTATCCATTTGTAAATAATCACACAAGGGAAACTGTATTTTAAATGATCTACCCATGGGATTTTTTTTAGTAAATGACCTGCCATAAAATAGACTGAAACATGCATTTATTTTAACATCTATGTTAAATTACAGATTAGTGGTGTAAAATGAAATTTGAACTGATTTAATACATAATTCAGCATTAGGGGGAAAATAGATCATTTCCCAACTAGGCATAGATATAATTTTTTCTTTTGTACATAACTTATTTTCCCCTTAGTAAGTGTAGGGCTTGCCTCAATTTAGTAAACTCCAGCCAGCCTTGAGAATCCTTTGTTCAGAAATGTTCAATATTATATTGACTGAGGAGCAACTTGGGGGTTGAAAAATAGATCACTATTTCGGTTTCTGACTCTAGACTATTTTTAAAATAAAGTGCTGAGAGTTCCAATTGAAAAATTGCAAATGCTCCAGGACATTGTGCCTGGAAATAAGATTCCTGAAGAGTAGAGCTTAGGGATGTTTAGGCAGCCCTTACAGAAACGAGCCTTCAAGTACATTTTAAGTACAGTGTGTCTCGCACGTTTTGAATGGTTCTTCTCAGGTTTTTCTTGGATCTAACTATTCTATTTTGTTTCACTTTTTTTTTTTTTCCTAAACTGCTATTTGGTAAATCTAGGAGTTTACATGTCCAAGGGAAAAATTCCCTCAAACTTGCTATCATTACTCACCAGATCAAACACTAGCAACCCCACAGGGAGGGTTGCAGTCCGGGGCCAACACACACAGATCCCTTCTTATCACTTGAAACACACACTCCTCCACCAGTGCTTACACAGCTTTCTTAAGAGAGCAGGTATCTGTTGAGGTTAAACTAATATTTGGAGCAAAAAGGAGAATTCTGAGAAGATTTTTATTAGTTGTGTTTTCTAGAAGTGAAACTTTCATCAGCTAGATTTACCAGAAAACCCATAAAGTGCATTTATACCTTCGTATCTGTAACTGAAATTATAGATTTCTGAAGAAAATATCAAATTAATCTGTGGCTAACATTGTGGTAAATTCATACATACTGTCTTTTAAAAATATTTTGTCTATAAAAAGAATTTGACAAGTAGTCCTATTTACATTGAAAGACTCTGATTGAAGAAAAAAATTCACCCTTAGATCCTGGCTAGAAGAGAGAAACAAGAGGTGAATTTTTTAAAAGACTATAGTTTCAGGACACATTAAAAAAGAACTAGGTGCAGAATGGTTTATGAAAATGTTTTCTTTCAAGTAAAATAATAATAATGCTTCTTTTAAAAAAATTACATATAACTGAATATCTTGATTGTATAATTGAATGATAGGAATTTAAACATAGCTCAAAAGCTGCTTCTCTTAAAATTCAAGGTAAGATTAAATTTCATTCTCATTGCAACTTTTTCCTCAGAGTAAATATTAACCATGCTATTCTTTATGTGCTATTTGAACTGTCTTTCTTTATCTGATTTATTTACTCATTCTCCACAGCTCCCAGAATGTAAATAAATACAGGCAAAAAGATTTCAATAATGGAAGCTCTTACTTTTCATGAATTTCTAGTTCTACAGAAGCCCTCTTTTGCTTTGGAGCTGTAGGCTTTTAGAAAAGGATAGATTTCTGTAATTTTATTATTAGACTATGTCAACACAGTATATTATCACAGCAACTATTAAGTAC
Organism: Lemur catta; assembly: GCF_020740605.2. NCBI lineage: Eukaryota > Metazoa > Chordata > Mammalia > Primates > Lemuridae > Lemur > Lemur catta. The sequence continues at coordinate 59,380,816 of NC_059130.1, forward strand.
TGAACGGCTGTTTCTGCACAGCACGAAAATCATCTTTTAATGATGAAAGAGAGTGTTAGTCTAACATACTTAGAAGTGTTCACTTTTTAGCCTTATGCCCTGATATTGTTTAGATAAAGTTTTAGGAACCTCAGGCATTTGTCTACCATGTCTTTGAAGAAGATAATCACATTGAGAGCATAGATCATATCTCTACTTACATTTTTATGGTTTTCATTTATGCACCATCATGCTGCAGAAGGGATATAAGGCAGCCTAGAAGAATATACACATGGTAGAATCAATCAAAAGATGGATACGGGAATAAAATAAAAATAATTACCATCAGGTAGTGCCAGGAACTCAGTTAATGATATGCATGATCTACACAGTTAGAGACAAGTCATAAATTCCACTCTAAGCTTTCAAACTGCCAGCATAAAGAGATGAACCAGTAGGTATTTCAGCCTATGAGGACCCAAAGATATGAGCAAATCTGTTACTGAGAAGTAAAAATGTGCTTGCTACTAAGCTCAGACAGGAACTTCTTCCTGGGAACTCCATGGAGATAGCATGTGATGATGTAAATACATCATCTACCACATTTTTACTGTAGCTACAATTCACTTAATTCATTGTTACAGAAGGTAAACTCTCTTAATTCAGATGTACATTTTAGAATTTCTAGAAGAGTAGGTTGGGTTCTTCAGGCAATCCTCCCCTGGTTATTTTTGATAAATAGTGCCAATGAGCTCAATATTTATTGCTAAACAAGTGGCTGAGGTACAGCAAAACAAGGCCAAGATTCTCCAAAGGGGAAAAAAAAAATCTTCGAGTCCATTTGGGCACATCACAGGACAAAATTACAACAAATTTAGCTTAAAGATCTCAATTGGATTTATTGTGACTCTAGAATCAGGCAACATTTCATTTATAAAATAAACGTTACACTGAGTTCAACAGAAGGGGTTGGTTTTATAGATAGAAAGAACTAAAGAAAGCAGAAACAAAGAACAAAAACATGGATTGGTCATTTCAAAGTTACTTTCCTTGTAAGCTAGGCACGGGGAGACAGAATAACAGAAAGATAACTGTTTGGTTAACATCAGGTTACCTCAGCTTCTTTTTTTCTTTTTCTTTTTTTTTTTTTTTTTTGAGACAGAGTCTTACTCCGTCTCCCTGGCAAGAGAGCACTGGTGCCATCATAGCTCACTGCAACCTCAAACTCCTGGGCTCAAGAGATCCTACTGCCTCAGCCTCCCAAGTAGCTGGGACTACAGGTGCATGCCACCGTGCCTAGCTAAGTTTTTCTATTTTTATAGAGATGAGGGTCTTGTTCTTGCTCAGGCTAGTCTCAAGCAATCCTCCTGGCCTCAAGCGATTCTCCCACCTTGGCCTCCCAAGAGTGCTAAGATTACAGATGTGAGCCACTGTGTCTGGCCCGAGTTACTTTTTGGTGCAAGAATTAAAACAAGGGGACTTCATTACGCCAATTGAAAATTGAAACTGGCCTGTTTGGGAAATTAGCTGTTATCTCTCTCTCCTGATTTCTTATTTCATGGAAGGTCAGATAACAACTTAGTTTCGTTTTGGTGATGTGGAACTCTAGCATGGGTAACTCCATTTTGATTTTTAGTGTAGTCTTTTGGGACCTAGTGTAGGAGGTTAGTCCAAAACAATGGTCTCCTATAATTTTTATTTAACAGTGCCCCCTAAGGGGGGCATTAGCACCACACTTAGTTGCCATCATTTCAGGTTTCTGCTCTCAACATGTCATTCTTAGGTTATGGTGTCCTCATGATTATGCATTTCTTTGAATTTTTGTCCTTTTAACCAAAAAGAGACCCATCAACATTTGACAGATGACCGTTTGCAAAGATTTAAAACTTTTTGAGAGGATATAACATACCAGGGAAAATACTATTATGACTATCAGGAAGACAATGCCAGGAGTTTGGAGTATGCTCCTTAGCAAGGATCCCCATGACATAAACCAGCTAAAATCAAATAGATTAAGGAATGAACCAGATAAGGAATCTACCTGTTTTAACCAAGTAGCCTGTTGTTTGTCAGCTTCTTGCAGCTGAGTCTCTACAATACACAATGTATTTATCTATATGTAACAAGAAGTGTTGACAAGTACACAGATTCCTCCCTGTTCAGTTAATAGGTAACAATTCTAGTATCTGGCATTTCAGGAATGGGTTATATTAAAACAGAGAGTGCTAATTCTGTAAAAGATACCACTAGTACAATTCAAACAAACAGTTGTGTAGGGATGTCGCTGAAGTTACACACAAGGGGGACTGAAGGATCTCTTAGGTTTTATAAAGATTTGAATTTGACATGACAGATTCAACACTCTGTCATATTACACACAAAAACCACCGATTGTGAAATTTAGCTACAGTTTTATCCTGCCAAGTGAAAGAGGGAGGTATAAGCATTGAGAAATTAAGAGGTGTAAGGAAGAGTCATATGATAGAAAGTCTTGTTCTGACTGTCTTAGGAAAAGCTGTCCACAGCATGAAGTTGGCCACTTCTCATCCTGGTTTGCAATTTGAATGTCTCTGGTTCTGGCCTGGGACATTCTGGTAAGCTCTCTGTGTGGTGCACACATTAGGCATGAGACTTGTCCCTTGAAATTTATATCAAGTTGTCCAACTTAGCAGTTTTTGTTCTTAAAGAGTTGTAGCCAGATATTGGAGGAAACTGGAAGAATTCAGGATCTAGACAAGTCTACATGTAGATAATAAAAACTTGAAAAAAATGAACAAGGCTGCAATCTAACAGTTGTACTATAATTTTTCTTCTGCTACATAATTTTTCTCTATATATTCACCTGATTTCTACCAAAGATAATCAGAGTAAGACTAATTTGTTTGCATAATAAGTTTAGTCTCATTAAATTTGACCCAATTATTTTACATAAGTGCAGCAAGAATAACCACATAGGCTCTTTTAAAATTTGCTTTGTTGGAAATTTTGACAAGGAATCTCAGATTAGACTTTTGAAAACCTCTTGATTTTAGGAAGCCAAACCAAGGCAGACATCAAACTTTGTCTGCAGTATCTAATACCTTGAAGTTTCTGAGCCTTGTGGAAAGTGACATCTTTTTCCTCACTTACTATAATGCTGGGAACCCTGAAAGCCAGGCATTCTATGCACATTCTCAAATATGACATTTCAGGTAAACCCTTAGTAATATAACCAATGTTTCCAATTGTATCCTTTTATAAAGAGAGCAAATTCTTATTGAACTTATGAAAATAACCATATTGCAATAAAAATAAGAATTCTTGCAAATGGTTTCCAAATTTTGGAGGGATCAGGTAGGAAAAAAATTAAATGTTTCAATTTTTGTTTACAAATGTATAATTTACCAAATTACTGTGAGTTATGGATAGCTTAAAAGAAAAAAAGTTTTCTTCAATCTGGGAAAAAAACATTAAAAGAACCAGCAATGTTTTAAATAAAAAATCTGTAAAAACTCATAATTTTTCTTCATCAGTTCATTCAGTCTAATGTAATTAATTCTTGCTCTATTTGATCTTGGTTAGAAGTTTCACAAACCTATCAGTTTCTTCATTAGAGTTCTGAAAATTCTTACCCAGTCCAGTCGTATCACAAAGTTATCAGAAACCTGTACATGTTAGAATTCTTTACATTCTATCCATGAACCTCCTTGAGACACAATGCTTTAAGATTATAGTTACTTGAAGAAAGCCTTCAGAACAACATCAGAATAAAGCAATTAACTGTGGATAACAAGATTTAAAATGACCATGGTTAAAAACCTGATGAGAGTTCATACTGATGCAATTGACAAGGAAATTGATTATTTCTGCAGCATACAACATTTTAAAAATAATACTGATAATGCATCAGATTGCTAGAAATTTCATACAATTTTGGAACACATTAATAACATATCTGTACAAATATATAATAATTCAAAGAAGGTTAAACATTATTTCTGTTTAACAATGCTTCCCATATAATTTAACATATCAAATAAGCCTAATTAGTTTAGTATCTCTCTTTTGGACTTCCAGGAGCCCTCTGAAATGTCCAAAAGTTAGTTTGAGGTTAAGAAGACTTAATTTTAGAATTTTATTTTGGGAAGTTTATCAAAAATAGAAGCTCAAAACACTTGATCAAAAATAGGATCACAGGTCACTGTGGAAATAATAGTCACTCATTTAACCACAGTGGTAATTAAAAGATTTAAAAAGAAGTTACTTAGCTACAGAAAACCTTAACTCTTTATAGATAGGAGACTCAGTTTTCCTATGTAATCAATGACTGATAAAGAAAACAGAAAGCACAGAAATTATTTTGACAAAATACAGAATCTTTGTTTTAGCCACTTAACTAAAAGGTCTCACAATTTTTTACTGAGAGCAGATGGATACTTTAAGAAAACTTTGTTGCTTTAACATAGGAAACCAAATTTTAATTTTGTATCAGTGTACGTTTTATATCAAAGCTTAATTTTTAGAAAAACCTATAAACAATTATCTTTTAATTTTAGTCAACTTGTCCACACACATAATTCCTTTCATAAGATTCATCTTCCGCAAATCTTCTCCAACTTGCACAGACCTCCTAAAAACTTGCTCAAAAGTTTAGTTTTGTTTGTTTGTTTGGTTGGTTTTTTTTTTTTTTTTTTTTTTTTTTTTTGAGACAGAGCCTCACTCTGTTGCCCAGGCTAGAGTGAGTGCTGTGGCGTCAGCCTAGCTCATAGCAACTTCAAACTCCTGGGCTCAAGCAATCCTACTGCCTCAGCTTCCCAAGTAACTGGGACTACAGGCATGCACCACCATGCCCAGCTAATTTTTTCTGTACATTTTTAGCTGTCCAGATCATTTCTTTCTATTTTTAATAGAGACAGGGTCCCGCTGTTGCTCAGGCTGGTCTCAAACTCCTGACCTCAAGCGATCCTCCCGCCTCGGCCTCCCAGAGTGCTAGGATTACAGGTGTGAGCTACATCGCCCAGCCAAAAGTTTTGTTTTATACATTCTTCTTTTTCATATTGGAACAACCACTTATTTTTACCTTAGAGCAAAAATTTCCTTTTTTTTCACCTTATTTGACCACACAAAATTCTCTCATATACAAAAAAATTACTCTCTCTTTTCAACTTTCTTTACTAAAAATGCATCCTCATAACTTTTTTCACATTTCTTTTCCTACTTACTGGTTCCTTCCTGCCTTATTTCTATTTTCTTCCCAAACCCATATTTTGAAACAGCAATTAATTAGAGTTGCTTTGTATACTTTGGTAGGGAAATATCACATACATATAGCATATATAGACATACAGACAGACAGAAGCAGATCTTACAGCTTTTATAAGATTATTTTTGCCAGTTTTCAAATAGGTTTTCTCTTTTCTTTAGACTATCAATCTCCTGATTATCTGATCCGTTGTCCAAAAAATTGTTAGCTAGGCAACTTTAAATTTGCCCTTCCAAAAGCATGACTCTTAGGTGAACCAATGTAGAAAAATTACATTGCAAAGGCATAGAACTTAGATCTAAACACTATTATCTGCTGGGACAAAGAAGAGCATAAATAAAAGTCCAGTTAAGACAAGATGGTCAGGAAAAGTACCTTAAAGCAAAGTAAGACTTGTTATATAAACTTTAAGCCAATGTCTTTCCCATTGTAAAAGTTTCTAGCGGTGTTAGGTAAAGACAGGGAGATACTCTTACAGATGGAGATTTTCCTTATAGATGTAAATTTCTTCTACAAAGAGTTTTAAAATAGCCAGCTACATATCAGAAAGTTGTATTTTGAAGACCAATTTAGCTGGATAGGTGATCCTATTAATTTAGCTTATTTCTTACTTGGGTTACTGACTTCAGGGTGGAGCCCCTTAACAAATAGGGTAAAGAAGGCATTTGTTATGCCTGGACTCATGGATGGAGCTCAATTTAATATGCCCAGAACTAAAATTTTCTTTTTTTATTCCAAGGGAGAAGTTGTCCTATAACAGTGGGGTCTAGAGTAGAAAGAGCAGCTGTGGTGTCTACCCAGATCAGATAACTGGTAAAACTTTACTATAGCTTCCTTCAAAGGCCGTCATCAGTCCTGGTGGTTAACATGGAGATTATCATAGGGAAAGCAGCCTGTTTTTAGGGCCTTCTCTCAAAAATCTTTGGAGGCAGTCTCTTTTCCAATGCCATGGTTGCTTGCACCAATAGCAAATAATTTTTTGGAAACTGGCTTTTTTAGGGATTATGTGTCAAAGAAGTACCCTGGAGCAGGCCCAAAGACCATTCTAGGGTTTTGGTTGCTGTGGAGCTGAAATACTTGGGGAATGGCTTTCCAAAGGTGATTTGTAATTTTTTCAGACTTTTGCTTTGCCCATAGTTGGACCAGGTGGGGCTTGTCAGGTAATACCATTTTGCCTCTTCCATCCGTTTTTGGACTTCTCCATTTCTCACCAATATGTGTATTACTTGTTAGGGATCAGGTATCCAAGGGTCATAAGTTCCAAATGCTTCAGAAAACTTTTGAAAGTCTTCTCCAGATTTAGGAAAATTTTAAACTATGTCCCTGATCTCTTGTTTTTGTCCAGAGAAGTAAGTCACTCTGGGATTATTTCCTGAATTTGTAGGTAGTCTTATCTTATAAGGAAAGTGTTTATCTGTATTGTCAGAGAGGAAAGGCAAGTCAGACAGAGTTGGTATACTGAATAGCCAGGCAAAGTAAGACAGAGGGGAGCAGTAGGAGTCACGTCTGTTTTACTCTCCTTGGTATGGGGAATATCTAGCATTTTTAACTTTTTATTGGTTCTTTACAATGAATTTTGTTAAAAAGCAGTTTTAGAATCCTGCAATCTCCCAGAGTCCTCTGAATGCCAATTAGAATAACAATCCCATTCTCCCTGCCTAATTCTAGAGTCCTGGGATTTGAGTCCACTTCTTAGATGAATGGTCTTATTCATCTGGAATGTTCCATGTAATGGCCATTGTAATTCTATATCATCTTTAGTAAGATTTTGCTACTTTTTTAAGTATTTGCAGCCTCTGGGTTCATAATTCTATACATGAAAAAAGGCAGGTATACTGCAAGGCAGAGTCCTCAGATGGTTAGAAATTAGGGATCCACTTCTCATGTTGGATCTTGGTCTCTCAGAACTGAGATGGCTTTTTGGCTCTGATATCTCAGTGCTTGAGAAGAGAAGAAATAAAGAGGCCTCCCGCAGTAATAACCACTTACTGCAACTGCCATCAATGTCATCGTGAACCAAAAGGTCATATGCCCTGCCACAACACAAACTAACTCTTGGTACCTCATGGTCAAGTACTCTCTCACAGCACTAACTAATCCTTTGTACCCCAAAAGCTAAAGATGTCAGGGAGCTCAAATGCAAAAGAGCTCAGACCTGAGAGGGACTTAAGACTCTGGAGGCTCCATGAGAAAGACAGAGGACTACCCACCCAAAAAAGGGGTTAGTGGTAGCTTTCCAAGTTCTTTAAGGGGTCTCAAGGTTGTCAGCAGTCTTCTTCAGGTCCCTTTATAGGTGACCAGATCTGTCAAAGGACAAAATTAAAACAGATTTAAAGATACCAATTGGTTTTATTGCCATTCTAGCATCAGGCAACACTTCATTCCATAAAATAGAGTAAGTATCCCAATGAGTTGAGCAAAGAGGGTTGGTTTTATAGACAGAAAGGGCTAAAGAAAGCAGAAACAAAGAGCAAAAAGTAGATTGATCATTTCCAATTTACTTTCCTTGTAAGCTAGGGACAGGGAGACAGAACAATAGAGAGATAACTGATTGGTTAACATCAGGTTACTTTCTGTTGTAAGGATTAAAACAGAGAGAATTTCATTTTTATGCCCAATTGAAGACTGAAACTAGAAAATCAGCTGTTAACTCTCTGCAGATTTCTTGGAAGGTCAGATAACAACTTAGTTTCAGTTTGACGATGTGGAACTTTAGCATGGGTGGCTTCATTTTGATTTTTAGTCTGGTCTGTTGGGACCTAGTATAGGAGCTTAGTCCATAAACGATGCCACCTATAATTATTTAATAGGCATATAGACCAAAAGAAAATGGGCCTTGAAAGCCCCACAGTTCTATTCTTGTGACAGGGCTGACATAGATGCAATCTCAAAAGAACCTGAGGTAATTTGGACTCCCCATGACCAAAATAAAATCTCAGTAAAACATCTATTGAACTTGAACTTGGACAATGTTGCTGCCTTGTGTTGTCTCCAAGATGAACTGATTGAGAATTACACACCCAGACAACTAAATAATTTAGTTTTCCCCAGGTTATTACTTGTCTGATAAGTAATAAAATAACTTTGATCCTTTTTATTTATATTTTGTCATTATCAGCTAGTAAGTTCGACTCACTCCATTCCTAGTTAGAGATTCTGACAAAAACACTGTTTTTCTACACTCTCACACAGAACGCTTCTGACATCAGATGTGTGGGTTATCTTCCACACTGACTAGTTCTCTGATACCAGGTGTGTGTTCTACAATTAAATTCAATTCTGACACTGTCTACCTGGACTAAGCGTCAGATCCAGTAAGTTAAGGGCTCAGTCCCACAAGACTGCTCCCACTTCAGATGCCAGTCTGGGCCTCTCATACTTCTGACTGACCGGCTATAAAACAGGGGGCCCTACAGTCCCCACCTTATGTTTGATAATTTGCTGGAGGGGCTCGCAGAACTCAGGGAAATGCTTTGCTTAACATTTATCAGTTCCTTTTAAAGGATACAACTCAGGAATAGCCAGATGGGAGACTTGCACAGGGCAAGGTTTGGGGGTGGGTGTGGCATTTCCATGCCCTCTCTGGGCACACTGCTCTCCCAGCACCTCTGTGTGTTCACCAACCAGCTTATCAAATCTTGTTGTTTAAGAGTTTTTATAGAGTTTAGTCTCAAATGTTGCCCCCTCCCACACACACACACTTTCTTGGAGGTCAGTGGGTGAGGCTGGAAGTTCTAACCCTGTAATCACTTAGTCTTTCTGGCGACCAGCCTCATCCTAAAGCTATCTAGGGACCCCCCACTGTTATCCATTAGCGTAAACTCAGGTGTGCTGGAAAGGGTCTTGCTATGAATAACAAAAGACTCTCTTGTCACTCAGGAAATTCCAAGGGTTTTAGGAGCTTTGTGCCAGGAACCAGATGCAAAGACCAAATATATTTCTTTTGACACCACAGTGGTAAAAGAAATCATGTCTGTATAAAGAACACTTGGTTTTCTGCAATCTATAGCAGAGGAACAAGCATCTGTTTCATCCAAAAGCAGTATAGGATCAATAAGAGACAAGTTCAAATGAAGCCAGAATATACCTACGATCTTTTATTCCTTTTGCATCCTTTCTTTCTTCTCTCTCCTAAATAAATAGTTGCACATGGTGTGGGAGGCAGGAACCCTTTATTTCTTTTCCTCGTGTTTCCTTAAAGAAGGAGACCATTGCGATGAACCATTCTGGTCCTTTTATCCACAGGAGGAGGTGGCTAACATTGGTCAGCCATGCTTTTGAGTGGATTGGCAGGTCACTTTGCCTCCAAAGTAGGAAACAGATTCCTTTTTCTCTTTGCTCGGCAGAGCATGCCCTGACCTTCTGTTTCCTGTTGCTCTGTGGAATGTCTTGGGACAGGTGGGTGAAGTAGAGGATGGTGGTTGGGTTTTAAATCAGATTCACCGCTCTTGCGTGTCAGGCTGTGTTCAGTGCTAACTGGAAGGTAGGAGACCTTGCCAGTTCTCCAATTTGGCCATTACTGGGGGACCCTGGGTAAAGCTGGTATCTGACCTTCATTTGTCCTGTCTCTTCCTAATTAGCCAAAAGGTGGAGGAGAGGAGAGGGTGGTGATTGACATCCCTGACCACCAGCAAATAGGGCAAGGACACTGGAGCAGGATTGGGCTTGACCTAACACAGAAGAATATGTGACAGCACATTTCCTTTCTGTCCTTTGACTTCAGATATAAAATTGACTAGAGTTTCTTTTCCTATGATAAATACTAATAAAGCTGCTTCTGATTTTTTTGTTAGAAGTTAAGAGGACTTCTAGAAATGTCAAGTTTGATTACACATTCTTTTGCAATTACCATTAAATTGTATTAGCATAACTGTAAAGAAATTTTTGGTATTTTGCTAATGGTGATTCCACTGCCTGAAATTCCCTCCCTAACTGTCCTTGTTTCCATTCCGTTTGGGGGAGCTAATTCCAACTTCAGCTAGAACATGAGTACTCTGAGGTCAAGGAGTTCATCATAATCATTCTTGTGTCATATCACTCATTCATCCCTTACTCACCTATTGATTCCACAAAAACTGTTTGCATCTCCTGTTTGGTAGGTATCATGCCAGGCCCCATACATGACACATGGCGACATAGCTGTCAACATGAAAATAGAGATTCTACCCTTGCGGAGCTCACAGTCTGTAATGAAGCCTGTCATGACAAGAGGGGTTCAGCTGAGTAACTAAAGCATTGAGCACAGGGTCTGAAACAGCATCAGCTGCTCAACACACGTGTGCTCTCTATAGCAGAGGAATAGCATGGATGAATAAATCAGTAGTGATGGATGTGGCACAGAGTCAGTGGTCTCGTATGGATTGTCTAGACTCTCAGACTAAATTTTAATAGATAGCAAGTAAATAATATTTAATGAACATTTACTGAGGAGCGCACCATGCTAAGTGCTTTCTACACATCATTTTATTCATCACAATAACCTTGTGAGATAAAAACTACTTTTTTTTTTATTTTTAAGACAGAGTCTTGCTCTGTCATCCGGACTAGAGTGCAGTGGCATCATCATAGCTTACGGCAACCTCAAACTCCTAGGCTCAAGCAATCCTCCCACCTAGGCCTCCCAGAGTGCTAGAATAACAGGCATGAGTCACCTCACCAGGCCTACTTTTTCTTAATAGTAGTAATATTAATAGTAACAACAGCTAAAATTGAGGGCTCACTATGTGTCAGGCTTTGTACTAAGGCTTTTGCATGCATTATTTCATTTAATTATCACTCCAACTCTGTGAAATAGTCACTGTTATAATCTCCACTTTACAGACAAGGAACCAAAAGTTGAAAGTTGAGTAATGCTCAAGGTCATACCACTAGTAAGGAAGTGGTAGATTCTATACTGAAAATGAGGTCTGGCTAATTCCAACGTCCATGAGCTCAACTACTCTCCTAGACGCTAGGTAGGGCCCGGCCAGGCTGGCTTGACTGAGGAGTAAACCGCCTCGGGTAAGAGGTTGTGCCTTGGTTAAGGCCTTGTGGTCCAAACATACAGGTTGCCCAGGGGCAAAATTATTTGAGGAAGAGGCTGTATATTTTCCAACTTGATAATATTCTTTTAAAGTATGTTTTAAAATGAGATAGCTCTCCTAAAAGCAAATTATTAAAGAACGTGGTCATTAAGCTATAATTTAGTACCTGTTTTACTAATCCTTTATTTTCCTCTGAGATAATCCTAGTTTTCTTTACCAGGTTTAAATGGATTGTTTTTCCCCAAGCCATTCTGAATTTGTTTTTGCTTCAAGTTAGAAAAGCTCCCTGGCTATAACTATGTCTGTGCTTCCAGCTACTTTACTCTGTGCCTGTGGCTGAGTCCTCAGCAAAGGTACTCACAGGCCAAGGCTGCTTTATTCAGGAGCTTAAATAGATATTGCAGAGAAGAGGAAAAGAATCAGCCGTGATTACTAATTGTGCTTCTGGGTCTCTGTTAATTTTAATGATTGAATTTGCTTATTAATCACTTTGCTAAGGTCCATCTCCCAGAGTCCAGAGACGGACTGCTGTGCAGATATAAATGGTCTCCTTAATTAGCCTCCAAGCTCTATGAGAGTTAACAGCTATATCAGAGCATAGCATTTTAAGTAACATTTAAATAAATCCTGGATGAGTTTTATCATACTCACTGTCTGCTCCCACTCATGCCAGCATCACCCAGATCATCAATAATCACTAGATTTGTTTTTACAGAGGTAATTTCTAGACCATCCATTTATTTGTTAAGGGGAAAATGTTCCTCCTTTTTTAATGAGAAAAAAACAGTCACTGGAGTTATGGGAAATTGTATAATGTTGTCACAGAGGTTGTCAGGGAAGCAAAGTAACAATGTTTAAGTGTGTGGTCATGAGCCTTCCACTTCCATCCATGAAAGATGAACTGCTACAGGAATTTTCCTTTTGCTGTAAACAATTATAAAACTGGACCAACTATATGAAACAGACAGTGCACACAGGAAGCTTAGGACTGTGGTCCCTGAGGGAAGGGAAACAAATGAAGTGAGATCTACAATTTCCCCAGCTTACTGCCTGGAGGCAGTTTCCAGGCTACAGCAGAGGGAGGGAGAACAGAGCAGAGCCCAGTCATCTTGCCGAGTTGAGAGGACAAAGATCAGAGTGTTATGGTAGAATTTGCAGGGCAGAGCCTGGAGATGAGGGACTGCACAGAGAGAGCATTCCAGAGATCTGCAGAATTGTTACTTAAGTCTTTGGTGGGTTTTTTTCTGTGAATATGTAAGAGGAACTACCCAAGGCTGGAGACAGAACTCTCAGAAAATAGGCCAAACAATTTCCCAGAACTTACGCAGGGATGAGAACAGTTCATATTCCCACAAGGCAGAATGAAGAGACCTTATAAATACATAGGGCTTTGAGTAGAGCCTCAGAAAAGCCATGCCTTAGTAGTGATGGGAAACTGCTACTTTTATACCAGAATCTTCATAAATCATAATCAAATATAGGCATACCTCAGAGATATTGTAGGTTCAGTTCCAGACCACCACAAAAAGCAAATATTACAATGAAGGTAGTCACTCAAATTTTTTGGTTCCCAGTGCATTTAAAAGTTAGGTATGTACTGTACTGCAGTCTAGTAAGTTTGCAATAGCATTATGTCTAAAAAAAACCAATGTACATACCTCAATTTAAAAATACTTTATTATTAAAAAATGCTAACAATCATCTGAGCCTTCAGCAAGTCGTATTCTTTTTGCTGGTGGAGGGTCTCGACTGGATGTTGATGTCTGCTGACTGATCAGAATGGTAGTTGCTGAAGGTTGACTGACGATTTCTCAAAATAAGACAATGAAGTTTGCTGCATCGACGAACTCTTCCTTTCATGTAACATTTCTCTGGAGCATGCAGTGCTGTTTAATAGAATTTTGCCCACAGTAGAACATCTTTCAAAACTGGAGTCAATCCTTTCAAACCCTGCCACTGCTTCATCAACTAAGTTTATGGAATATTATGAATCTTCAGTTATTCAATCCTTAGTTAAAGGTGTTCATAGCATCTTCACCAAGAGTAGATTCTATGTCAAGAAACCACTTTCTTTGCTTCACTATAAGAACCAACTCTTCATCTGTTAAAGTTTCATCATGATATTGCAGCAATTCAGTCACAACTTCAAGCTCCACTTCTAATTCTAGTTTACCACATCTGCAGTGACTTCTTCCACTGAAGTCTTGAACCCCTGAAAGTCATCCATGTGGGTTGGAATCGACTTTTTCCAGACTCCTGTTAATGTTGATATTTTAGCCTCCTCCCATGAATTACAAATGTTCTTAATGGTATCTAGAATGGTGAATCCTTTCCAGGAGGCTTTCAGTTTACTTTGCCAAGATTCATCAGAGGAATCACTAAGCTATAGTCCTGTGAAATGTATTTCTTTAATAATAAGACTTGAAAGTTGAAATTACTTCTTGATTTATGGGCTGCAGAATGGGTGTTGTGTTACTAGGCATGAAAACAACATTAATCTTCTTATACACTCAGAGCTCATGGGTGACCATGCGCTTTGTCAATGAGCAGTAATATTTTGAAAGGAATCTTTGGACTTAATGTAATTCTTAAGGGTCTAAGGATGTTCAAAATGGTAAATGAACATTGGCTTCTACTTAAAGTTACCAGCTACATTAACCTCTAACAAGAGAGGCTATAATTTGGAGTTTAAAGCCAGGTATTGACTTCCCCTCTCTAGCTATGCAAATCCTAGATGGCATCTTCTTCAATGTAAGGTTATTCTGTCTACATTTAAAATCTTTTGTTTAGTGTAGCCACCTACATCAACTATCTTAACTATACCTTCTGGATAAAACTTTTGCTGCAGTTTCTACAAAAGTACTTCCTGCTTCACCTTGCACTTTTATGTTACGGAGATGGCTTCTTTCCTTAAACCTCATTAACCAACCTCTGTTAGCTTCAAATTTTTCTTTTGCAGCTTCCTTGCCTCTCTCAGCCTTCTTAGAATTGAAGAGATTTAGGGCCTTGCTCTGGATTAGGTTTTGGATTAAAGGAATGTTGTGGCTGATTTGATCATCTATCCAGACCACTCAAACTTCCTCTGTAACAGCAATAACGCTGTTTTGCTTTCTTATCATTTATGTGTTTACTAGAGTAGCACTTTTAATTTCCTTCAAGAACTTTGTCTTTGCATTTCCAACTTGGCTAATTGTTTGGTACACGAGGCTAGGTTTCAGCCTATCTCCGCCTTCAACGCGCCTTCTTCACTAAACTTAATTATTTTTAGCTTTTGATTTAAAGTAAGATACTTCTCACTCTTCCTTTCACTTGAACACTTAGAGGCTGTTGTAAGGATGTTAATTGGCCTTATTTCAATATTATTGAGTCTCAGGGACTAGAGAGGCCCAGGAGAAAAAGAGAAATAGGAAAATGCCTGGTTGGTGCAGTAGTCAGAACACACATGACATTTATTGATTAAGTTTGCTGTCTTATATGGGCATGGTAAGTTTGAAATATTGCAATAATTATCAAAATATGATGCAGAAACACAAAATGAGCACATGCTATTGGAAAAATGATGCCAGTAGGCTTGATACAGGGTTGCCACAAACCTTCAATTTGTAAAAACAAATTATCTGTGAATCCCAATAAAGCAAAAACATAAAATGAGGTATGCTCATAACTGAAAACAAGTGATGAAAAGAAAAATCTGAAAAGCAGTCAGAGGTAAAAGCTCATTGCGTATAGAAGAATAAAGATTAGACTGACAATAGAATTCTCATTAGAATCAGTGCAGACCAGAAGACAATGTAATGACAATCTTTAAAAGTGCTTAAAAAAAAAAAAAAAAGAAAAGAAAAAAACCTGTCAACCTAGAATTCTATATCCAGACTACCATAGAATATATCCTAGCATATATAATCTTAGCTTTGTTTATGTGAATTTGGCATATTTGGGGAGAAACTATGAGGAGAAGAAGAGAAGGCACAGAATGACCTCCGTATAGTAGCTCACACTTGCTCTGTTGCTTTGCCTTTACCAGGAGAGATCCCGCTCACCGTCATTAATTTCTCTTATTCCTTTCTGATTTTCACAATTTGACACCCATCTGTGCATACTGAACAAAATCATCTTTCACTTATATCCTTCATAAAGAGCAATGTGAAAAATATGGTTGAAATAAGGAATGGAGTCCAATAAATCACCTATAAAAATCAGTCTAATTACTTTATTACCTCATATTCATGCTGAAAACTTTATTCATATGACACGTTTTATGCTCACTTTAGACAGAAATTAGAGATCAAATACAAAAACTGTGTCACAGTTTATACAACATATTTTCCAATTGTTCAGGTAGGTAACCTTCAAATATTAATGAAGAGGAAGAGAAGTTGTCAACTTAATTGGGACGCCAAATCTTCAATCCTCAAATGGATTACTCAAAAGTCTTACTGAGTATGTGAGTGTATGTGTGTCTGTGTAGGCGTGTGTGTGTCTATGTATGTGAGAGAGAAAGAGACAGAGGTTTTGTTTCCTGACACAATCTTCTAGGGAAAACCTAACAGACATTGTAAATTGCTTTTATTTTTAAATTTTCCTTGTCAATAGTATTTGAAAAACGTGTGGACTATTAACTCTTAATTGTGTGGAAACTTTAAAAATGTACCTGCCTGCATAATGTCATGGAGAACCATGGTCCCCCCTCTTGTCTTCCAACACCAAACAACATTTATTCTGTGGCCTTTGGTTGGTCATATGGCAGATGGTTCCTCATTTGATACCATGAAAACATAAAATCCCAGCCAACATGAAAACTCTCAATGAAATCTGGTAATCTGTGCTTGGAGTATAGAAGATTATTTAAATATGTATGTGTACATAATTAATGGGAATTATTCTCAAACGTTTTAAGTAGAAACAACTTTTTATTAGTAGTCTTATCATTGGCTTTTCATCTCAAAAACATTTCCAGTTCATCAGGAGTCTTGTTATATTGTAAATAAAGGGACTTGTAATCCTTCCTCTGGCAGGACTGGGTAAAGTTATTTACACCTAGTGGAACTTGGTCTCCTGAGCTATGTGACCACGACGATCTCTTCTGATTTTTACATTTCATAATTCCGTGAGCTAAATATCCTGTGCTAGTTTCTTTTCATTTAATTCTCCAGTCCATAAATTTACCATACATACATCTGTATCCAGCTTTGACATGTATTAGGTGATCAATTAATACTTGTTAAAGTAATGATGTATTTTGCTGTTTCTGATGGATTGTAAAATTACTGTAATTGCACAGTGTTTTATATTGAGACTATTACTCATTTTTATTTTTGTTGAATCATGTTGTTGCTTTAACATTTACTTCCTCTCTACTATGTATGATTTAGAATTGGTTTTTATGTGTTCTCACTAAGGTATTTCAGAGAGAAAGCTGCAGGAAAAACCATTTCATTTCACCTAATCTCGGTCCCTCTAAAAAGATAGACAGACACAAATATTTTCATAATCATAAGGTAATCCAGGAAGTGAATTTTACTTTTCTTCCGCTTGATTTTGCTGCTGAAAAAAAGAAAATCTTTCTGGGTACATTAGCAGCTTATTCCAAACCGGTTGCCCTATGGAAAGAAAAGCTTCTCCAGCTCTACCCATTGGAAAACTGGATAAAGGCAAGCATTTGGCACCTTGAGTTTGAAGAGACCTATCCTTTCTTCTAAGGCTCGAAGATGGAAATAGAATTGAAAAAATTACAAGAAAATAATTGCTTCCTGTTTACTGAAATAATTTTAAAGTTAAGGCATTTTTTCCCTTTATTTTTTTTTTCATCATACATTTTCAGTTAATCCTTAAATGGGGGGAATAAAGTAGTTGAGTCGTCAGGTAGATAGTATAAATAGTGTATTAGTTCTTTAAAAATGCCTAATTCCACAGGGTATCTAATCGGCTTCATATATTTTCAGTAGTTAATACCCTAATAGCAGTGGCTTAATAAGCCATTTATAATAGAAACAGTTCACTAGTTACACTAGTGAAAAGCAAACGTTAAAGTATTTAAATCATTATAGGTTATTATTTGCTCTGCAACACTAACTGAGGATTTATAAGGTTTAATTTTGAACCCCAGAATAAATGAAGGGACAGGAAGCCAAAACTTCCCTGGTGTTGAGGAAAAACCCTTGCTTTAACTTCCTATCAATAGCAGTATTGTCTGCCACCATTAGTGCAAGGGACCAGCTCCTTGCCATTCCCTACTTGGGCTTGTTTTTATTTTTAAGGAATGTTGGAAAATTGTGGAAATGAATGTTTTTTCTTTTTCTTTTTTCCTTAATACCTCATGGATCTTGACCTTTTCCTTTAAACTGGTTTAGTATGTGTTTCCCTTAAAATTGGTCATTGACCCAAAAATAAGTTTGAGTTTCTTTTTCCATGATTTTCTGTAAAGAATTCTGTTAATAGCATACTAAACTGGATTACAAACGTACTGAATAAGTGCTTTGAGTTCTGGACAACCTTGGAATAAAGGACACAGAAAGAGTAATACTGCATAGAATGAAATTGGGCAAGTTTGTATAAAGGGAAGGAATGCAACTGTATGGTTGATGTGATCAACATCTTCGAGTGGGTTTATTAGCAATTTAATGGAATATGGTTATTCAAGCACAATAATGGCTTCAGTTGAAACGTCTGTTCTGCTCTTTTTCCCATACACGTTGGAATGAGTAGAATGTGACAGTTGAGCTTTCAACAAGCTTCATGAATTTTAAATCCCTTTTAGTTATAAAATGGGGTACATGGCTTGTAGTCAGTGTGGACAAGGAGCTGGCAGCCTCATCCAGTGTTACGGGATATCAGGTGTCTTCAAGATAATGAGGGCTGGAGTTGGCCAGGTGCATTCTGGGTCTGCTCTGTGTATCCACAGAGAACAAAGGACCTCTCTCTGTCCAACATCTAATAATTATTTTGCAGTTGTAAGATTTCTTTCCCAGCATTTGGTGCAATACTTAAAAACTTCATGTCATCACAGAAGAAAACCTTTACTGATATCTCAGAACAACTTATTTTTGGGCAGCTAAATATTTCTGTTTTGTTCTTTCTCTTACTGATTCATGTATATTTAGAGAAGAAAGGCTCTGTGAATTGTGATGTATCTCTGTATCCTCAATTGTAACACACATACTAACTGGTCCTGAGTATCTTTAAATATTCATATGTTTTATAATATTGTTCTCAAATTCTATTATCACCATAAAAGTCTGAATCTCTGCTTTGGGTAAGTCTTGAAGTATTCTAAAATTCAATACAAGGAGCTTATTGTATTTGCAGTTACCTAACATAACAAAAGACTGTTTTCAGAAGATAATTTTTTAGAAAATCCACTTAAAAGCAATCTCAATTTAAATGGTATGAATTTATTTTTAAATTTCTTTATAAGAAATTTATGTTTTATTGAACTATGGAATGTGTGTGCTTATAGTATAATTTTATAGTATGAGCAAAAAGCATTGTCATAAGCATACTTAATAGGAATGTGTAGAAGTTTATGTGAAAATTATTAATAGTGAGTGGTATCTATGCATAGGTGCTGTGATTACAAAGAATTTTAATGGCTTTATTTTACTTATCTGTACTTTCTAATTTTTCTACACTGAATGTGTGAGATGGGATGTGTTACCCTTTTCACCTCAAGTCCAGAGAAAGTGGGCTTTAAGTAGATCTCTCAGAGAGTTGACATATACTCCTTGCAGTTTGGAAATACCCAGGACAAGTGTCTGGGAAATCTAGAAGAGAAGAAGCCGGTGACTAACTGCTTAGATAGGGAACCAAGAAAGTGCTACTGTGTTGGGCATAGCTGCACTGCCAGGGTCTGTGGACAAAGGACGTGCAAGTGTTTTCACATACTAGAAATGGGTCACATAGGAGAAAAAGCTGGGCTGGGGCTGTTTCAAGTCTAGTTCAAATAATAGCCCAGGGAAGCATGGGGACCCCAACAGTGAGAGCCTGGATAAAGTAAACCACAGATGAACCAGGGGGAGATAACCGGAGCAAAAAAGACTCCTGTAATGCAGCTCCAAGTGGTCCAGTCTCCCGTATCTGGAGCCACATTCTTGCTTGCATGTTTGGAATAATAGAAAGTATGCATCAATAAGCAGTGTCCTCTGTGCATAGATCTGCCTTGGGAGCCAGAATAGGCAGCGGCTACTCTAGTTGTAGGAAGTGGATGAAGTTTTAAATATTCAGGCTTTAGGGGCCCAAATATCTCTCACCTTCTTCACCAATGACACATCAACCATTATCCACCAACCAGCCATAGCTCTTTGAATTTTTGCACATTTCCTTTTAGTCTTAACTAAATAGGAATACTTAATAGGCAAACTTTTAAAAAATTGGTTTGATCTTAGCTCTTTGTGTAATCTTTTAACTGCTAAATTTATCCACATTTTCCTTGTCCTTAAAGCTATCTCTTTGTTTCTCTCTGAGTTTTTGTAAGGATACTCAAGGATACTTTGTAAGGATATTGAGTTTTTGTAAGCTACTAAAGGACGTAAATCACTCCAGAGGCATTATGTTCAATTATGACCTGAATACCTGAAAGAGTTAATCTACTTTTTAAAGTTCCTGAGGTACTATCCAGGAGAAATGAAAGCAGCAAGAAACTCTGGCTAACTATATAATGTCAATAAGAAATACTTGGATTATATATTTACATAATACTAAGACATTTAGTTTTGACAGCATAAACAGAACTATGTTCACTGGGAATTTGTTTCAAGATTTGAACATCAACTTATGGGATATTAAATTTAGTTAAGATACATCAGAAAACTTTACAAACTATGCCCGCTATTTAACTAAGTGGGTTTTTGCCAACAGATTATATGCTTTGTTAGACTATAAACTTTGTACATTTTATAATAAGCACATTCTTGTTTGGAAATGGAATGCATCTGATCTAGAATAAATCTGCTTGAGAGACAATGGATCCTAGCCAGCTCAGCCCTGGTTCAAGGAAAAAGACAATAAATAGGGACAATGACATTTATGAGACTCGAATTTCATCATGCTCTGCCTCATAAGAAGAGAATCTAGGTGGCGTTAAGGCTATTGTACTTGGAGAATTAGTCAAGACCGCCTATGAAGGCCCCTCTGTGTTACACACCAGTGGCTATTCCTCAAATGAGTGTTTTATTTAAAAATTAGTTACTATTTAGTGATAAATTAGAAACAGAAATAAAGTGGGTTTTTTTTTAAGGAGAAAAACTATAATGGCAAGAAACTTACCATATTTTTCAAAAGTAAATTGGGAAAGACAAAACCCATCAGCTAGATGATAATTAGTTTTTCTTGGTAGAACATTGACTGGAATGTTTCGATTAGGAAAATATTACTGAACTGTTCCAGTCTCAGCCCAGCTGAGGATCCCTAGATTTGATAACAATGAAGAGAAATTATTCACCCTTTTTGTTACCACAATATTAGAACATGGACAACTGTCGAAACCAAGGATAATTTCTTGACGCTAGCCGCTTTGTACAACTATGGTTAGAAATAAGCCCTTACTTAATATCCACAAGCATCCAAATATTCAGCTGGTGTTTTTTCACTAACGTATTTTAAATAAGTTCCAAGAGAAACAAATGTATGAACATATAACAAAGGGTGAATATTTACAAAATTATTTGCCATGCTGCGGCCTGGAATGAGAAGGCAGCTTCTCACAGTTAATTACTATCCACTATACTTATCCTGACTAGAACTTTTTACAACCATCTCTAATGACAGCTTTCATAACAACACTCAAAAAAGTCAAGGACTAGGAAGGAACAAAATAAGCACCAGCATTCTAAAATAATAATAATAATAATAATAATCCCACATTCCAAAAACCATCCTGCATATTGTATTCAAACCCTGGGCAAGGTGGAACAGTCAAAAAAGCACCAACTCACACTAGTGGTGAAAGCTTGTTTCAATTGGTGAAAAATTAGCAAGTACAATTATTTTTTAAAGATATGCAGCCTTACACGTTTTTAGCACATGCAACAGTCATTGAGTATATACTAATGAAGGGTTTCTCAGTCAAGATCTTTAAGGGACCTGCTTGAACAACTGAATAAGACTGTGTTTTAATTAGCACAGCCAGCATTCATTCAGTCCTATGGTGCTGTACAGTGCAAATGTATTTTGGACTGACTGATCTAAAATGTGTTTGAAAGTTGTTCTTCCTATAGCCTTGCCTACTCTATTGATTTGCTTAATGAACTTCACCACATCTCCTGTTCAAGTGATCATAATTTCCAAATTGATGGTTTCTAAAAGAATAAAATGCTACTGCTATGGCTGGTCTGTTGTTGTTTTGAGACAAGGTCTCGCTGTATTGCCCTGGCTGGAGTGCAGTGGCTATTCACAGGCACCCTCGTAGCACACTGTGGCCCGGGACTCCTGGGCTCAAGCGATCCTCCAGCCTCAGCCTCCCTAGTAGCTGGGATTACAGGCATGTGCCACTGTGCCCTACCTATTACCTGTGGAAAGTTCATTACAATCCATTTGTTTGTTTCCAGACCTTTTATCTGGATAGTATCAGTGCAATCATAATGAATGAGTCTTATATAGCCCTTCCTGCCATGGGAGGATGTTCCCATCCATTGCTGCAAACAGCTATCATACCTTGTAACAGCAACGAATAAACAATGTCTCCTGGAGTCTCTTTGTTAGACTACTTTTGTTAGAAGTAATGGAGAAGGCAGATTTTCTCACATCACTACCTGCAGGCCACAGTTTGAAATAGTTCTTATAATGTCTCTTGGTTTTAAGTACCTTTTTATGTCAGTGACTCACGATTCTTATTTCCAGTTCTAACTCCTCCCCAGAAGCCCAGAGTAATATATTCAAATTTGTAGATCTTTCCATTTGAATATCTAGATGGCACTTCAAACTCAACATGGCCAAAACAATCATTGAATTTCGTCTCTAGCCTTGCTCCTTTCCTCCCCTGCCTTTTTCCCATTACAAATTGGTACCCCCCATCCACCCAACTGCTCAGGACAAAAATCTAAAAATCACCCTGAATCCTTTCTAGCCTTCACCCCAACATCTAATGTACCAACTCCTGTCAACTCTCCCTTCAAAACACGTGCCAAATTCAGCCACTTTTCTTTGTCTCCACTATCACCACACTTGTCCATTATTTTACGCTTGGACGGCTGCAGCTGCCTCTTAACTAATTTCCCCGCTTGCATTTGTGCCTTCCAATCCATTTTCCTCAAAGCAGCAATCCAGAATTATCTTTGTAAATTAATTTGTCACTCTCCTCCTTCAGACTCTCCAGTGACTGCCCATAGCACTTAAAATTCCAGCCCTTTATGCTCACTTACCAAATTCAGTCTGATCTGACCCCTTCCTGTATCCCCAGCTTTATCTGGTAACATGCTGTATTAGTCTGCTAGGGCTATCATAATAAAGTACCACAGACTGGATGGCTTAAATAACAGAAATTTATTTTCTCATAATTCTGGAGGCTAGAAGTCTGAGATGAAGGTGTCAGCAGGGTTGGTTTCTTCTGAGGCCTCTCCTTGGCTTGCAGATGGCCACCTTCTCCCTGCATCTTCACATGGCCTTCCAGCTATGTGTCTGTGTCCTAGTCTCCTCTTCTTATAAGGACACCAGTCATATTGGATTAGGGCCAACCCTAATGACCTCATTTTAACCTCATTACATTTTAAAGACCCTATCTCTAAATACAGTCACATTCTGAGGTACTGGGAGTTTTCAACATATGAGTTTTGGGGGGACACAATTTAGCCAATAACACTTGCCCTCTTCATTGTAGCACCATAATAGCTATCTCTCTGTTCCTTGAGCAAGTTAAGTTTATTCTCTACCTTAGGGCCTTTGTACTGGCTCTTGTTGGAACATTCTTCTTCCTATTGGTAACAGGAAGATCTCAGCACAAATGTCCTATTTTCAAATGACTGATCCTGATCTCCCAATCTATAGTAACCACCCACTCATTTTATATTGCATCTCCTGAATTAAATCTCTGCATAGCACTTAGCACTATCTAATATTTTTTCTGTTTACTATTTATTACCTATGTCACCATATCCCCAACAGAATATACACAGGGTTCTTCTCATAATCCCAGAACCTAGAATAGTCCCAGATATATTGAAAATGCTAAATAAATGTTTATTGAATGACTAGGTAAATGAACAAAATTATTGGAGAAGAGTGGCAGTCAGAGATTATTGGGACAAATAGGTCAAGGGTAGTTTTCTCACTGGGGGTGTTTAGAAATAAAGATGAATCTGCTCACCTTTGGAATGTCATAAGAGTTGTTTAGAAGAGGTCATCCAACTTTGTGACTATGCCCTGGCTAAACATAAGTTTTTTATAACATTTCTAGAAATTCTCTCTGACTTACAAAGTTGTTCAGCTGTTCATTCAGTAAACATATACCATACCGAGTCTACTAAGGGCCAGATCTTGGAATGCCCTAGGGGCATAGGAGCACACAGAAGGAATCTCTAACCCAGCCGTTAACCTACAGTTGGGGTAGGAGCAGGGTATGCTGGAAGGCTTTGAGGGCAGTGTAATGCCTACAATGTATTAACTGTATGCTGAACATACAAAATATTTCCCATACATGAAGTCTGTTTGTGTCTGGCAGCATGCAACTTCTCTGAATTCACAGAAAATTATGGGGCGCTTTGAGTGCTAGGTCCAGTGCTTATTTTGGATGGTATGCACAGCAAATTTTTATGCTTCTCAACTTTCAGGAAAATTAGTTTAAAATTGTAAAAACTTGTCAGTTTCCTGGTTTTTAACGTACTAAATTTTTGCAGGTCTTTTGGCAGCTGACACTTATTTTCATTTTATATTTGGTAGATAAATCATATTTTTATTTGTCCTCTGCATACAGAATGTCAGTGGCTTTTAAGTACTCAATACATGTATTGTGTCATTATCATCAATAAGGAAAGGGACCACTTGAATTAGTATGTTACATGTCAAAAGAGCTGACAAGACCAACAGAGCTCCAACAGACTCCTGCCTTGCTTTTCATTTAGAAAGCTAAATGTGTTTCCAGCCTTCTTTCAGGAAACTGTCTTGCAGTGATATCTTTGTGGAGGGACCTTTGAACGTCTGAAACTTTTGTCATTTTGTCTTCCCCAGACAATGAGAAAGATCTTTCCCAGTTTTGTCCAGAGTGATTTTTATTTCTTCTGTGTTCTCTGGCCCCATTGATTCTCCTTCCACCTTTCTGTCTAACTTTCCTAGATACCATGTGTCCTCCAGATCTGAGTGATGCTTCAGAGATGAGAGTGTTGAAACATTAACTTCCAGCTCTGACATACAGAACTGCAACAATTGTGCTTTATCTCATATAATCCTTCCTGGGGTGCTTTTAGCTTTACACACTGTTATTTATAGTCTACTGTTTTCTATAAGCAGTATGATCTTAGTGTTATAAGTGGGCAAGTGGTTATAAGTGCCATGTGATCAACATTTTGAGCCAAGATAACAGGTTAAATCACATCTTACATATTGTATAATTTGTGATATGGCAAGTCATGGTGTATTCCTAGAAAAAGAAAAAAATCCTCCATTAATTGTCGTTTCTACATCAGAATTGAATGAGTTTAGTAATGTGGCCTGGTGTTACTGACTCTTTGGATACATTTGTCAATTTTGTTATATAAATGAATGATTTACTTTTAGCTGCAGCTAACAGAAAACTCAAATTGGTTAAGGAAATGAAAGATCTCATATATCAAGAACTCCAGGGCTCTAGGGTTGGTAGATTGAGCAGCTCAATAATGTTATCAAGGACTCATATTCCTTCCCTCTCTGCCCTGCCACGCATGGTGATGGCTGTGTTCTCACCAGTTCCAGGTACAACATCCACATAGGTCAATGTCCAAAGGAAAAGAAGGAATTATGTTTTGTTCTATGGCTCCAGGAACCTCTCAATAGACTTCTCCGAGTGGCCAAAATTGGATCACTTGCACCAGTCCCTGATGAGAGAGATGGAACTGCCATGACCGGTTGAGACTGGGAAGTGCCTGAAGCGATATGGTGATAATTAAATGGCATAATCCATGTGAAATCACTTAGCACAGTGCCTGGCACTTAGAGCTTAATAAATTTTACTTATTATTAATGCTGGTAAACCTGTGGTATCAAAATTGTAAAAGAGGGCCTGAGTTGTGAGTAGTTAAGAGGTAGGTTCCCTAGATCTTATTGATAAGGATTCTGTGTTGAGGGGATGGAAATGACAAGGATCACCTGGGGAATCCATCTGCAGTACTGGCTATAGGACCAAGGCTTAAATCCTTAGACCACAGAGCAAGACGCTGCTCATAGGAAGGGAATGGGTTAAGTTACTAGAACAGGACTCCAGGGAAAAGAACCAAGGCGGTACCCAGGTATGTGCTCGGAAGTGGGACAAAGCAGAAAGAATGACTTGATCCTGAGTGTCTGAGCATTGGCCTGCGGCTTGTTAGAGCCTCCTTTCGCAGGTGAAGATTGATCCTGGGAATTGGGTAGGGAATGAACCCAAAGTTGATGAAGTCTACTGTACTATATGTGGATATAAGAAAATATAGAGATTAGCAACTAAGCAGGGCCTGACATCTGCCTTCTCATAGGAAAGGCATTATAGATGCTCTGTGTAGTATAATTATTCTCACTGTTGGCAGGCAATTAGCAGCCTTGGAGAAACTGTGTGATGGGTTAGTCCAAAAAATAAAATATAAGTATCATAAGTTAGTGTTAAGTTGACATTCACGCACCTTGTTTTCTAGATATAATTTACTTACTGCAGAGAATCCTTCTGTTTGCCTCTGAGGGCTCCCATCCTTCTAGAATTTTTTATACACTTTTGGGTTTGCACTATCTTTAAAGCTTCAATCCATATAGTCAACCTCTTGCTTCTGATTGGATTTGGTAAAACACCAGAATACTTTACTCATGAATAACCATCTGGGATGTTTTCTGTAAACTCTATGGGAGGGAAAAAGTATTACGGTTAGAGTCACATTTATATGACAAATGTGCCAAACATTGTTTTGAGACTACAACTCCAGAGCTGGAAATGACCTCATTTTTTAAGCGCTGCCCCCTCAATTTACAAATATGGAAACCAAAATGCTAAATAGCCTAGTTAATTTTTAGCAGTTGTCACTAGAAATAAACCAGCAAGTTTAGAAATCTAAGAAATCAATGGGAAAAAATGCAATGGATATGTAATCGTCTCGTGGGAAATGTTTCAAGAGATCTTATTCATGTAAAAGTTATTGTAACAAAAGTTCAATAAGAGAGAAAATGAACTTACTGGTTATAAAACTTTCATTCATGTTGACTATTCTATAAATATCTTGAGATTCTTGAATAATCACTGGGTTAGTGATATTTATTGGACTCTGATAACTTTGAAAGACTTTAATGATTAAATAACTTGCAGTTCTATTGACCATTTTCTTAATATAGTAAGCCCTTCATTAATTTTTCAGAGACGAGACTAAGTAAGGTGAACTGTTTATAATCTAAGGATATCCAGAAACCCCCTTTGTTTCTAAGAATTCCAGATGACCCACTGGTGAGAATAGATAACTACTATAATATTAACATTTTGATTTTTTAGCTGAAATGTAATATCTTCAAAGAGTTTTTCTTTGACCCCCCCCATCTGAATTTTATGCTCCTCGTATTTCTCAAAGCACATTGTAATGTTCCTTCATAGCCCTTGCCATAACTGTATATGGCTCATGTGACTGTTTCATTCCTGTCACCCCAGGCACTATATGGGTATGGCAGGGCCTCGCACTCACAACACACATTCAATATTTACTGCATGAGTGAAAATGAGATAAGGTTGGGGTTTCTACTGCTGTATGATAAATTACCTAAACATAGCAACTTAAAAGAATACCTGTTTC
Organism: Lemur catta; assembly: GCF_020740605.2. Classification (NCBI taxonomy): domain Eukaryota; kingdom Metazoa; phylum Chordata; class Mammalia; order Primates; family Lemuridae; genus Lemur; species Lemur catta. The sequence continues at coordinate 59,407,980 of NC_059130.1, forward strand.
TTATCTCACAGTGTTTGTAGGTCAGAAGTTTGGGCACAGTATAGCTGGATTTTCTGCTCGGAGTTATACGAGGCTATAGTCAAGGTGTCAGCTGGGCTGTGTTCTCGTCCCGAACTTTGGTCCTCTTCCACATTCATTCCATATTCCATTCAGATTGTTATTGTTGGCAGAATTCCATTCTTTGTGGTTATAGGACTAAGGTTCCTTTTGGGGTTTTTTGTTTGGTTTTTTTGGTTTTTTTCTTTTTGGTGTTTTGCTGGCTGTCAGCCAGGAATTGCTCTCCATCCCTAGGGGCCACCCTGCAGGCCACCTCCATCAGCAACTCACAACATGGCTCTTTGCTGTTTTCAGAACAAAGTTTCAGAATATCTCTTTGGCCTCCATTGTCTACAACCTTTAAACCCTCTTTTAGGTGCTCCCCTGACTAGGTCAAGCCCACCCAGGGTAATCTCCCTTTTGATTAACTCAAGTCAACTGATTAGGTATTAATTACATATGCAAAATATCTTTACTTGTTCCACGTAACATAACCCAATCACAGGAATATCTCCATCATATTCACAGGCCCTTCCCACACTGAAAGGCAGAGGTTTATACAGGACATGTACATCAGGGGTGGTAATCGTGGGTACCATTTTAGAATTCCACCTACCATACTTCCCCATATAGGAGAGAAACCCTTCTTATCTTTCTAATAAAGATTTTGGATTTTGTTTGGAATGTTTATGGTATCTTGGTTTGTAGTATGTCTGCAAGTCCATATGCTTTCATAACCTTGCTATTTAAAATACACTGTTGACTGTTTAAAGGTTTTCCCAACAATAATTCCTTCTCATAATCTGGTGATGAAGTAATAGCTCCCAAAATTTATTAGCCTTAGTTTGTACATGCTTGGTAAACAGAATTGAGTCTCTTTAGAAACCAAACCCGAGTTCAGACTGCTGCAGTTTGTCGACTCTTTTCTCTCATTCTTCCAGAAGGTCTGAGACCACATTTTGTTCAAATAAATAAATAATAGGTTTTGAGAGTATCATAGCCTCTCACAGGCATTCTAACTTTTTTTTTTCATTTTATTTCGTAGTAGATACCTAAATTTTTTTGTTAATGATGATATTGTATAGGAAAGAGTAACATAAACTTCATAGCAAAGCTCTCTAAATTGAAATCTTTTTTTTTTTTTTGAGACAATCTTGCTGTCACCCTGGCTAGAGTGCAGTAGCATGATCATAGTTCACTGCAACCTCAAACTCCTGGGCTCACGTGATCCTTGCACATCAGCCTCCCGAGTAGCTGAGACTGCAGGCGTGCACCACCACACCCGGCTAATTTTTTTCTATTTTTGGTAGAGAAAGGGTCTTGCTCCTGTTCAGGCTGGTCTTGAACTCCTGAGCTCAAGCAATCCTCCCACCCCATCCTCCCAGAGTGCTGGGATTACAGGCGTGAGCCACCGCGCCTAGCCTCTAAGTTGAAATCTTAGCTCTGCTGCTTACTCAAAGTGAAACCTTGGGCTAATTACCTACTCTGCCTCAGTTTCCTCATCTGTAAAACCAAAATAATGCTTTTACTTGCTTCATCAGGTTGTAAGCGTTAAATAAGGTTAATATGAGTTGTTAGTAGAGTACCTGACATATAGGAAGACTATTTAAATCTTTTCTATTATCACTGCTAAATAAATTACTCCTAAGATCTTTGTCCTAAAATTAGAATACAGGAGTCCAATGTTTTTATTTAGAAACTTTTAAGACCAAATCATTTAGTATATTAAACCTCTCTTTGATCCTTTTTTTATTGGTAGCTTTGGTTAGTTTTAGCAATTTAATCATCACACATGGAAAAATTAAGGAACGAACCACTGAACAAACCTAAGGCATCCCCAAATTGAAGGGTAGTGATTAATATGCAGGTCTTCCTTAGCGAACATTCTGGTGTGGTTTATACATTCTGTTTATGTTACTTAGTGTTCTTAATCATTCTGTGACTTAGCATCCTAAGGCCTAGTATACAGAAATTTCATTCATCTCTGACATGAAGAGATCATGGAACTGAAAGTCACCTTGGCACAGTATTTCATAATACCTAGGGGACTTAAATGTACAGAGTTAGAAAGCAGAAGGCATAAGCTCCATTTCTGGTGTGGGCTATGCTCTATGATGACACCTCAGCAGAATCATAATCACACAGTGGAACAACATGAGGATGTGCTCAGAAGGCTTGACTCAGCAAGTCAGTCAGCCTCCCTTAGCCTCATTTTACTCATAAATAAAATGGGTATACTAGTGTCTATATTTCCTACCTTTTAGAGCTATTGTGAGCCTCACAACAAATATTCCATTTTATTGTCACTAGGTATTCAGAAGGTATATCTGCCCACTAGATAGTTAAACTCACAGGCACAAGAGCCATGTCTTGGCTGGGAACAGTGGCTCATGCCTGTAATCCTAGCACTCTGGGAGGCTGAGGCAGGAGGATCACTTGAGGTCGGGAGTTCAAGGCCAGCCTGAGCAAGAGCAAGACCTTGTCCCTACTAAAAATAGAAAAAATTAGCCGGCCATGGTGGCGCGTGCCTGTAGCCCAAGCTACTTGGAAGGCTGAGGCAAGGGGATCGTTTGAGCCCAGGAATTTAAGGTTGCTGTGAGCCAGACTGACGCCATGGCGCTCTAGCCCAGACAACAGAGTGAGCCTCTGTCTCCAAAAAAAAAAAAAGCCATGTCTTTTTTAAAAAAAAGAGAAATCTAAAAAAAAAAAAAGTTGGAATTCACCAAATGTCTGTTGAACTAAGATATTGATCACATGAGAAAATATTTGTGAAAGTGTGATAAAACATTAAGCAATGTCATAAAATCAGCCAAATGTACTAGCGAGTGGCCAAAGATGTGCTTATTAGCAAAGAAGATGAAAGTAGGCTAAAGAAATAAAATATGGACTTTTGAATGTGACCCAGGACAACAGAGTGTGACTTTGATGCATCAGCAAGTTCCAAGCCAGCTGTGCCTTGACATGCTAGAGACATTACATCAGCTTCTTGAGTGGCTTCCTCAGCATTATCTACGTATCACACTTCACATTAAAAGGCAAAACAAAATCCGCAACAAGTTGAGAGAATGAAACGATCTCACCACCCACAAAGTTAGGTTGCTGCTAATCAACTCTTTGGAGATAGACAAGAGTAAGGATAGGTTGATAGTATAATTTTAAAGCTCTTATAATGTGATGGGTTATAAAGAAACTGGAAAAATTTAAGTGGCCATTGAAATGTAGTGGTGATAGCAGTGATAGCACAGCTTCTAGTGCATGACAGAACTGTGGGCGACAGAGACGTGTCAGCCACAGACAGGCCAACTCTGCGGGCCACGTTTGTAGCCATAATATCTGGCAGCCCATGGAGCAGAAGCAGCTAAAAGAAAGCAGCTTGGCTAACAGAGGTTGGTGCATATTCTTTACGGAGCCACAGTTCAGAACTGTTCACCAGGCCTCAGGAACACATTCACAGGATCCAGAGTGAAGATATGAAACATTCGAAATGGGCATTGTTGAAAATGCACAGCAAAAGTAGCCCATGGACAGGGTCAACTGGAAAAGATCGCCTCTAAATAAAGAGTATTAAACTAATTACAATGCTGTTGCAAGTTATTATGAATATAGCTTCCTAGTAAAACTATGTAAGCATTTATATTTGTTTCGTTTTATTTTATATTAAGGTAAGTTTGGAGGGGTTGTTTTGTATCATTTTGGTTTTTTGATATTTTAGGTTTGGGGAAGATTTTGCAAGAAGAAAAGGAAAATTGGTCTTAAGCAATATTTTATTTAATACTGAAAATGTTATGTTTTTTATCTTTTATTTCTTTTTGAAAGGTAGCCAAAATCCAAACCAAGGACTCAGTTAATTTAGGGCAAAATTATAATAATACCATCAACTACTAGTTTTGAGCACAATGTACCAAGCACTGAGCTAGGTGCCTTATATGTATTTTCTTACTTGTTACTCACGTAATCCCTGTTAGAGAGAAAACATTATCCCATTTGCAGATCATGAAACTGAGGCTCAGAGAGGCGAATTTATCCTAAATCACATCGCTAATAAGTGACAAAGCCAATATTCTAATTCTCAATTTTTTCCACTCACCATGGGGGTCTGAAAGGAGTGAAAGGAGAAGACAGGATAACGATGAAATTATGACAGGATAAATGAAGGAACAGAAATGAGAGTGACAAACAAAGGTAAGAAGAGAGTAAAACTAGGAAAGGTAAGAAAGGAGACCAGGTGTAGAGAAAGAGAAGGAATTCTTTAGCCTGATGGGGTTCTTTAGAGTGGCAACATCCTCAGTAACCACGATCATTCTGCATCATCGTGGTTGGTACTCTCTTGAGTCCTGTGGGACATCCTAGCATACAGACCCACTTTCCAGTTTATGGGGTGCCTCTGGGGGGCTACTTCAAAGCAGAGGTTATATTGTGACAGCTTCCAGGAGCTGGAAGGAAATCAAATTTGAATAATTTAAATTTTTACAGTTAAATGTGTCCTCAATGTTTATATTCTAGCTTTACATTGGCTCTGCAGGGAAAAAAAACTGTAATTTTAATGCACTGGAAAGCAGATAGGATCTGTCATGGGGTGGTAAAACACACAAAACTTGTCCAAATGTAAGAAAAAAACAACAGCTTTTTCTTATGGGCCAGTTTCATAGCATAAGTATCTGTCACCATGTGCACATATGCTGATATTCATCAAATTAATATGCCATACTTAATATTTATTCAGCAATTACTATGTGCTAAATGATTTACATGTATTTAATGACCAAAAGAAGCTTAGAAGTTGATATTGATTATGAAATCACCCACTACAAAGATGAAAAAACTCAGGCTCAGAAAGTTAAACCACTTAAGGTCACATGGCTAATAAGTAGAAGAGATGGATTTGAACCCCAGACCCTTGGTCATAATAATAAACAATACAGACATTTCTAGTATAGTGATTATGAATGCATAACCCCAATAATTCTACATTTTTTAACATGAGCACTCCAGAAGAAAAAGAAAGACAGGGAGGGAGAGAAAAAAAACAAAAGATAAGATAATTACAGTCATCCTTTGGTAACTGAGAGGGATGGTTCCAGGACCCCCACCCCTACCCACCCCCATACCAAAATCCACAGATGCTCAAGTCACTGATATGAAATGGCATAGTATTTGCATATAACCTATGCACAGCCTCTCTTATACTTTAAATCATCTCTAGATTACTTATAATTCCTATTATAATATAAATACTATGTAAATAGTTGTTATGCTTTATTTTTTTACTTGTATTACTTTTTATTGTTGTATTGCTATTTTTATTGGGTTTTTTTCCAAATATTTTTGATCTGGAGTTGTTTGAATCTGGGGATGTAGAACATGCAGATACAGAGGGCCAACTGTACCCTAAAACTAGCACCAGCTTAAGAGAAATAAAGGTGGGTTGGATGAATGGGAGCAGCAGAGATGGTCTGAAGCAGTGGCCAGGGAAGAAATCTGTGGTAAAAGATAGGAGGAGAAAAGATGGGGCAAAAGGAAATGTAAGTATAAATTTTTAAAAAATGAAGTCAAAGTGCATGTAGGCTGAAAAGGAAAGAGAGAGTTCTTATAGACCTTTACAGTAGAGAATGAAAATTACTGTATATACTCATACTCTAAGGTTTAAGTTGAGGGTTAAATTAATTAAGGCTGTTTTACCCTTTCTATTTCTAATTTTGTGGGCTAAACTGACCCATTCAACTCAGCCTTTGGAGTTAATACTGTTTGTTCTGATGGTTTTTCTGAGTAATGCTAAGTTCCACTCTTCAGGGTTAGTGTCTCAATGAAAGGTGGATGTGTTATTTAGTCATTTTTTTTACCTCTTGGAAGTTAATTAAGTCAACATTAACCATGGCTATGTAACCACAAATGGGCATTTTCTTGAAGGCTCATGGTTTGGATCTTTTCCTGCAAAAATTCCCACTTCTATAGTTATATTTAGTGTCCTAGCTGCCTGAATAGCTGGCTTGCTATAGACCCATGTGTCAGGGCAACAGTGGGCCTGTTTGCAGCTGAGTTTGTCTATGCCAAGAGTATGTGGTTCTCAATGGACAGCCTGCTGGGTTCAGCCTCTCTTGTTTCTTCTCCAGAAATCTCCCTGGGGTTAGCATTGCTGATTTGATGCCATATGGTCCTGCAGTTCTCAAAATTGTTTACTTGATGTTTACAATTTTGAAAAACTCATCCATGCGCTTAACTCTGAAAGTAATGTGGTATCATCAACATTTGTGGTATGGACCTATCCTGATGACTTTGTTTACATAGATGTGATTGAATTTTTTTAAGTACTGCCCCTGCACAAAAGCCAGTTTTTTAATGTCAGTACAGCTGTTTTAACTTTTAAAAAACCACAAGCATTTTATCCTCTAAAACTTTAATTTTGAAAGGCATAGGACTTTTTAAAGAAATACAGTGTTTCTGAAACTGCTACATAGTAGTCTATTTCTGTTCTTCTTTAACCTTTAAGAGTTGAATAAAGTTCCTGAGTTGAGATGTTACATAGTTACACATAAACTTTTCAGACCAAAATCCACATTATTGCTGAATTCCTAGTAATCTTTGAAATGTTAAGTTATAATAGAAGCAGTAGCATTGGTAATAGAAACAAAAAGTAACTAGCTCAGTTCTCATGATCTTTCCCTAAGCTCAGTGAATTTTCCATGGACACAGAAGCAGAGATGCCAGAGGAAACTGTGTGTTTTCTTGGGTTCATGGTAGCCCGACAAGTCATGGTAAATGTTTTGCTCTTTTTTTATGCTATAGCAACGATTCCACTTCCTATTACATAGGAAAACCTATTCTGCTGTTAAAAGAGGTCACTGGATGTATTTACTACAATGTTAAGACCATTTTGTCCATGGAAATAATTTTTATTGTCCTGAGTCACTCTGGTTTGTGGAATTTTTACATGAGTTCCAGGACAAGGATGAGATGATATATTTATTTTACTTTGTATCCTCTTTACTGTTTTTTTGAATGCATGAATGTCAGGCTTGTTGTCAAAGTATTTCCATATTTTTATTACTTTAGGAGTAACTCTGCTATATTTATGTCTCATAAACTCTTCATTGACAATTCACTCTGTGTACTCAGCATGCTGTATTTTGGCAGAACTACCTGCTTGCCCAGTGTGATGTGATCTCTTGTTTTTCCCTTAGCCCCTATTCATTTCTTTTCAATGTATGTCTTTACTATGCTAAAGGTTTTACAGACCTTCAAAATATTTAAATTGTTTTGTTGAGCTGCTGGTAGGAGTTGAATTAACTTGTGAGTGTCAATTTGTTATGCTTCACATTTTTTTCTTGTATCAAAGTAATCCTCACTAAAAATGTTCCCTAATTCATCCCAGAATATCTCTGCATTTTAGACACACCCTGAAATAATCACAGAAATTCCCTGAAATTTATTTTCAAACTTTTGTTTGATTGTAATTGTTGTATTTGTTAATCATCTCTAGGGAACTACTTTTTAAAAGACAGATGATCATATTAACCGTTTGAGTATAAACTTAAGTAACATTTTAGATTTACAAAGAAGCAGTGGATAATCTGACATTTTAGAAAATATTTGAATAGAAAGCAATGACTGTCCTATGGGTTGAGATTTCAAGTTACTAGTTATTGTCATTGATATTCCTTCCATATATTACTCTCTGTGTGTTTAATCCTGACTACATGAATAACTCACATAAGGTTTAAAATTAAATCACGTACCTTCTGGCAAGGGTGGGAAGATTATATGCTCTGCCTCCCGTCTTCTTTGACTCATGTGCCCTAACTGGTCAGCCTTCCTCCAGAAAAAGGCACATGATATTGACTCAGCCTTAGCCTAGAAGGGAACAAATGGGCAATTTCTAACAAATAATTTCTTCTCTTACAAATGATCATGACTAGTCCTATACTACGCTACATATATTCATGTATTCACGAGGATGGGTGTGTATGTGTGTGTGCATGTGTGCACATGAGAGCATGATTTAGTGTTTATAAGTTTTAGATAGTTGACTTTCTTGTTAGGAAATGGTAGAATATTAACCTGAATCATTTTCTTTTCAACAGGTTGACATGATGAAAGAAGCATTAGAAAAACTTCAGCTCAATGTAGTAGAGATGAAAGATGAAAATGCGACCTTAGATGGTGGAGATGTCTTATTCACAGGTATAGTTGTATTTATTTTTTCTATCCAAAAATATTTCTCATACTGGCTTGTATTCACTTGTTTTATTATAATTTTTTAAATTACCAAAGTAACAGACGCTAAATGCAGAGTATTTGGGAAACATAGAAAAGCACAGTAAGAAAAAAAATGACTTTCCATACAAATATAATCACTTCAATATTTGAGTGTGTGTTCTTTTAGTACTTTTGTATGTATATGTTTGCATGTTTTTATAAGAATATTATCAGTATGTATATCATCAGTATGAATCTTATTTCTACTATAGTCTTCTAAAACATGAGTTTATGGGTTGCATAGTTTTCCATCGTGTGACCATATATCTGGTTTATATTGAAAGGATTCTTAATTCAAGATTAGTGTTGGCCAGGCATGGTGGCTCATGCCTGTAATCCTAGCATTCTGGGAGGCTGAGGCAAGAGGATAGCTCGAGGTCAGGAGTTCGAGACCAGCCTGAGCAAAAGCGAGACCCCATCTCTACTAAAAATAGAAAGAAATTATCTGGAGAACTAAAAATATATATAGAAAAAAAATTAGCCGGGCATGGTGGCACATGCCTGTAGTCCTAGCTACTCGGGAGGCTGAGGCAGGATTGCTTAAGCCCAGGAGTTTGAGGTTGTTGTGAGCTAGGCTGACACCATGGCACTCTAGCCAGAGCAACAGAGAGAGACTCAGTCTCAAAAAAAAAAAAAATATTAGTGTCATTTGCAAATAATTTTCTTCCCAGATGGCAAGATAAATTTAAATAATTTTCTATGCAAATTAACTTGGCTTAATGCCAGATGAATAATAGCAGAACTCAATAAAATATAAACAGCTAATATTATTATTGATCTAACCAGAATCAGTTTTTATAATATGTATAATGTAGCTACTAAAGAAATAGTAATTTTAGCATTTAACCTTTCCAGCTCCTTATGATCAAATGATTAGTGTTTTGTAAAATCATGTGTAAAATCTGAATCCCCAGATTCATTCTGGTTATATTGATGTGCAAAATAATCAATAGTGATTTTAGTTTATAGTGAGAGCTTATTTTCCCCTAAATGTCAGAGAATAAATACCCGTTTCACCAATGTAGCCCTAACAGCAAAGGCTGGTCCTTAGGGATTTGGGAATGTAGCCCCAGGTGGCCTACTGAAAACAAGAAGCTTCTTGGAAGTCTCATGTCTTAGCTGCCCTGAATTTTACATTGAATCCCATGTGTACATATAACCAAGTTGTAGGCATCTTTGTTTTAATAGAAAAAGAATGTTTTGTATTACTTGCATTTGGATATAATTGATGTTCCTGGAAGAAGAATGGTGTTTATCCTGTGACATTTGAGTGGTTCCTTGCTTAGTGTCACGTACTATACCTATGGAAGGGGCCACTGTGTTGCCAGCTCCAGGGGTGCCATTCTTATCAGGGGGTGTGTGAATACTATTCCCTGGAGTTGTGCACTGCACAACCTGTGCTACCACTGTCATAGGCAATGGCCCTGCCTCTGGGGGCTGGTTTGCATACCCACTGAGCCCTAAGAACACAGAACAAGGGGTCTAGGAAACCTACGCCACATTCTCAATTCTGGATGTTCCCAGCAGACTCAGGCATTCTTTGAATCTGCCTAGTAAGTTCCCCTTAGAATATTCTTTGTGTCTCCCATTGATGGCACTTTCATTCTTTTTGGCAGCATAGAACAATAGCCTGTTTCTCTAAGAAAATAGGCTTTTGTGAAAAGCTAGATGTGTCAATCGCACTTCCTTACAATACAAATCTTTTTTACCAGAACATAGCCATATGATGAATAATTTATTGTAAGCAGGTACTGATACCATTTGAAAGATGGTTTAAACAAGTTTGTTCATAGCCATTTAGTTATCTGAACAGGTGAGCTGAACAGACTCCCCTAAAATCTCAAAGTGAAGGCACTAGGAATCTTCTTTTGGTTAAAGTCTTTGCATTGCGGCTTGCCTTTGATACTATCTGTAGACTTTTAAAATTTGTTATATAATATTTAAGTTAATGTCTTAATAGTTATTTTGTTCAAAACTGAGATGGTATTAGGATATCTTTACCTGCTTGGCACCTCATTCACACCTAATGCCTGGTCCTGCCTTCTAGTTTTTACTCACTTTTATTTTTTTTTTTTATTGTGGTTAAACATATATAACATAAAATTTGCCATTTGAACCATTTTTAAATATACAATTCAAGTGTCATTAATTATATGCACAATGTGGTACAACCATTACCCACTCAGGTTTTGGATTGAGAAGAGTTCGGTAAGAAAATCTGTAGGACTTGCTCTGTGCTCTGTGTCTGTCCTCTTTCCTCTGTGACTCGCAGCTTCATTAACAACACATCGGGAAATAGACGGAAGGAAAGCTGCTTTCCAACTCCAGTCCCTGCTGGGAATTCTGTCAGTCCGGCGAGCAGCTACTGGCAAAAATTGTTTCAATCCCATTTCTTTTAAATAGACATCAACTTACCTCTACTTTTATTTATCTATTTTTGTGAAATATAGAATATATAAAAAAGAGTTATAAAATGTTTATGTATGGTTTAAAGACCAATAATAAAATGAACACCTGGGTGCCCACCTCCTGGCTTAAGAAACAGAACATTGCCAGGACCATAGAAGCCCCCATGTCGTCCCCCAACCTGTCCCTCCTCCCAGCTTCACGTAACCACTGCCCTCAATTTTGTGTTAATCATTGTTTTGTCTTTCTTTGAGTGTTGCCTCAATATATGTATTCCTAAATTGCATGTTGTTTAGTTTTGCTTGTGTTATAGCTTTATATTATTAGAGTCAGACTATATGAACTCTAGTGTGATTTTTCTACTTTTGCTCTAAGTTGATATGTGTAGCTATAGTTCATTTCCAATGTTGTGTGGTACTCTGGTAAGAATACACCACAACGTATGCATTCATTTTACTGCTGGTGTATATTTGGAGGTATTTTGTTTGGGTTTTTTTTTTCTATTATCTTCAATGCTGCTATGTACATTCTTGTGTGTATCTCCTAGGAACATATATAAGATTTTCTCTAAGGTAAACACCTGAAAATGAATTTCAAGTGATACAGTACACTCTGATTTGCTTCAAAGAAATGGTTATATCATTTTCCTCTTTCATCTGTTGATGCAGTTAATTACATTAATTGATGTTCTGATATTTGACCAGTCTTGCATCCCTGGGATGAAAACAAACTTGATTATGATTTATTCCATTTTTAATACAGCACTGGATTTAATTTGCTATTATTTTGTTATGACTATTATTTCCATGGCCTATAATTTTTTCTTTCTTGTTATCTTTGTCTAGTTTTGGTAAAAGATTTATGTTAGCTTCATAAAATGTATTAGGGAATATTTCCTATTTTTCTATTCTCTGGAGTCAGTACTATTTGAATTGTGTATTCCTTGAATTTTGATAGAACTTACCTATAAACAGGCACTGGTGCTTTCTTTGTGGGAAGATTTTAAACTGATTGAGTTTCTTTATTATTAACATATGACAATTTAGGTTTTCCTGACTCAGTTTTGGTGAGTTCCATTTTCTAAGAGTTTATTTTATCTAAGTTTTCAAATGTTGGGTATAAAGTTATTCATGTCTTTGTACAATCTGTTTAAGCTTCACAGAAGCTATAGCTATATTCCTTTTTCATGTAATGTTAATTTGTGCATTCTTTCTTTTTTTTTCAGAGGTTTGTCAATTTTATTAATCTTTCTAAAAGACCAACTATTAGCTTTGTTGAACACTCTCTTTTAAATGTTTCTTTCTGTTTCTATCTTTATTTCCTTATTTTATTCTGTTCTTTTTTTTTCCTACTTCTCAAGTTGGAATTCTATCTCCTTATTTTGAAACTTCTTCTCTACTGTAAGCATTTAAGGCTATATACCTTTCCCTCCAAGTACTGCTTTAGCAGAATCCTTCTTGGTTTGAATGAATACTTTTGTTACCATTTAGTTTTAAATATTTTCTAATTTCTATTATGATTTAATTGGCTCATTAGTGGAAAATGATATTTTTAAAAAAACTTATTGACCATTATTACAAGTTTCTGGAGCACCAACTCATTACTCCAGTAACTGCCATGTAAAAGGAAAGACTCAAGCATTTAACCTGTCTTTCCTTTATGAATTCCCTTTCAAGCTGACCAAATACTTTATTGAGGAAAGATTTTCTTTACAGAATTCCAGCCAGTAAATGCAGATCTCTAATAAAATAGTAGATCTGTGCCGTGACCATCAAAGGATGTCAAAACCATTAAGTGAAATCTTGATGGAGAACTTTATAATGGGGGAATCAGGCTGATGCCACCTGAACCTACTGATCATTCTGTTATCACTAAAAATGTGGCAATCAGTCATGTACCCCGTGATATGACATAGTAAAGCTACAGCCCCCCTCTGAAGTAGTCCTATCAAAACAAAAAATTGAATGAGAATCTAATTAACCACCTACATGAAACTACCAGTTTATTGAAAATGCAAAGGATAAAGGAACATTTAAATGTTAAATGATATGAGGAAGTAATCAGCCAAATCCAGTCAGTAGGACAAATGGCCTGGTTTCTCCTATAAACCACTGAGGTAGGAAGGGGGAAAAAAACCCAAAACGTGAACTGGCATAGAAGAAAATGACACAAGAGATATAAAACCCAAATGAACAATTTTTAAAATATGTCAATTCCAGCATTTGAGTTGTTTCCATCAGGAAGGTCATTTAGGGGCTCTCATCCAACATACTGCCAGAAAAAGAAGGCCAGCTGACTTTAAAGAGAGAAGCAGCATGCTTTTCTTTGTATTTTCCTATCACACTTCAGTCTTTTAAAATGGAAATCATATGCATATTGCCCTATAAATTTGTTAAAACTTGCTTAGTTTTAACAAATTAAATATTTTTCTTAAAATTTTTTATAAATCAAATATATAAATTTATTTTCATCTTGAAAGAATTAAAGAAACTTGAGGTTTTTGATTGTAGCCGACTTTTTTTAACTGAGTAATACTTCTGTCAAGCAAATGGCCTCTCCCTGACTAAAATTTTGATATTTATGTAGTGAGTTTTCTTAAGGGACAACACAATCATACCATTAACAAAAAAAATTGTCATTGTGCCACAAAAGATTTCTGTGTCTGCTAACAGCAAAAGCCCTTGGAATTTGTCATAACATAATTTGACCTATGTTCTTTCATAAGGACATTGTGAAAATTAAAGTTATAACATTTGTAAAGTCTATCAACAATTCCTTCCACATGGCTACTCTTCTTCTAGTTTACCGTAATGTTTTGAGGCAAAAAGATATTGATTTCTCTTTGAATATTTTTTCCCACATTTTATGTGGAATTCTTTTCCAAAGAATTAAGGGAAGATGAGAATCCCCACATTTATGTATTGCCTAACCCCATCTACTATAATTGTTTGCATATAACTAAGAGGCCATTTTTATCTAGTATTTTGCCTCTAAGTAGAAAAACTGCAGAATTTCAGAAAAATCAAATAAGAAGAGAGTTCCATCCTCCAAAACATTTGCAGTTTGTAGATAGGTATCTTTTGATGGTTTGATTTGAAATAAATGATGTATAGTTTTAAAGACAGGGCTCTGAGAGTTCAAATCTGAAAACCAGTCAATCTAAACTCGCTTCACCCAGATGGTTTTTTCAGGCTTCATATGATCTTTATAAGAAAAGGGATCTGACCTTATCAAGAATGTCTAGTTGTTCTTTAAGGCAATAAAAAGATAGTTCAGTAAGGTCTCACTTAACACCATTGATATGTTCTTGGAAGCTGTGACTTTAAGCAAAATGACATATAACGAAACCAATTTTACCATAGGCTAATTGATATAAACAAGAGTTAAGTTCCTACCTCATATTTGCAGTCATGAAAACATCACCAAACTTCTAAATAAAGACCCAAAAATGCTTCTAATATTAAACATTGAAATAAATGTGAGATACACATACATTTAAGAAAGATGAATAAAAACAAGGGAATTATTTACCCAATTTCTGGTAAATCAGTGAGTGATGCCAGTTGGAATGGTGGTGGGTTAAGTCAAAGAATGACTGTTTGCAAAGCGAAAATTTTGAGGAGCTTCTCCTCCCGCCACACAGATCAAAAATAAACAATCACAAAGCTGAGCACTTTCATATCACATGATTTATTGTCGTGCATCTCTATAACAACCACAGACTTTATGAATTCTTACTTTACAATAATTTGTGTCCGATTCATTCATTCATTTTCCAAACTGCTTCTTCCAGTTCAGTCATGGGTAACTGGATCCTATCCCAGCCACTCAGGGACCAAGGCAGGCGCCAACCCTGGCCAGGACGCCATCCCTTACAGGGTGCACTCTCTCACACACCCACACTCACTCAGACTGGGACTGTTTAGACACACCAGTTCACCTAACACGCACAGCTCTGGGCCATGGAGGAAACCCATGCAGACATTGGGAGAACAGGCAGACTCCACACAGACAGTGGATCTGGGCAGAAATTGACTTTTTTTTCTCATGAACATTAAAACAAAATGATATTGAACAAAACAATGTTATTTAAGGGTCTGTTGTACTGCTAACTTGTCATTTCTACTACTTAAGTTCTGATTATAGATTATTAATGTGTTTAATTTTATTATTGCCTAAATAAAGAGTTCATTCTTTTTTTTTTTCCCTAAGATTCTTCAGGCTAAAAAAGTTCATTCATTATTGTGGTAAAATATACGTAACATAAAATTTACTATTTTTAAGTGTACAGTTCAGAGGCATTAACTACATTCACATTGTTGGGCAATCATCACCATCATGCATCTCCAGAACTTTTTTATCCTCCCAAACTGAAACTTTGTGTTCATTAAACAATAACTCCCCATTTCACCCTCCCACTAGGTCCTGGAAACTGCCATTCTACTTTCTGTCTTTATGAATTTGGAAAAGTTTATTTTTAAGGGCAATAGTTTGAAATCAGTTTTTTGTAAAGAGGGCAGGGGTCTCTTTAGTGAAGCTGTCCGCTGTGGAAGGAGAGAACTGTGTGATGCTTTAAGGTCGTTACTTATAGATAAAAGAAATAGTGGGCAGTCAGGTACCACCCACTCACTATGTTCCATGACATCTATTATAGGCAGAGAATTTTTTGTGGGCCTTTCCAAAAGGACAAATCAACGAGGTGCTGAAATCTTGGCTGATACTTTTAAGGTAAGTAAAGGATAATTTATGCCTGGTACAAAGTAATTACTTAATAAATATTCATAGCCCATTGAGTCAATGTGATGAGTAATGGTGTTTATATTTCATTGGCTTTGTAAAATAATTCCTAATATTTGTACATTTGCCAGAAGCTATTAAATTCATTTTTCTCAATAAAGCGGCTTCATTGGGCTACCACAGGAGCAACTA
Organism: Lemur catta; assembly: GCF_020740605.2. Lineage (NCBI taxonomy): Eukaryota > Metazoa > Chordata > Mammalia > Primates > Lemuridae > Lemur > Lemur catta. The sequence continues at coordinate 59,423,604 of NC_059130.1, forward strand.
AGTTAGCATGGGCATCTTCTGCTTTCTCCCGATGTATAATCATGGAATCACCAGGCAGATGTTCCTGGCACAATTGACAGCTTTAAAAAAAATCTGGAAACCCAACTGACTCTGACACGAAATACGGATTTTTCAGATCAGAATCAGGGGTCCCCTGTACTTGAGTGCCTGCTCTGCCCTGGAAACTGTCCAAGGTATTGCACATACATCCTCGAGGTCCCTTTACTCAACTGATCATTAATAGATTGGATCTCCAGATTGCTTAGGAAATAACATAACTCCCAGGAAGCTCTGTTCCCTATGAGCATGTGAGGCTCAAGCTGAGCCACAGTTTGCACAGGATATTCAAACACACCCTCCCAGAGTAGCCCACTCCATAAATCAAAGAGCTGGCAAAGATATTGCCTTAGTCACACATCTGGAAGGAAGCTCTCCGCTTTCTTCTTAGATGCAGTCTTCGTTTAACTGGCAATACCCAAACCTGTGGGTCCCAGTTTTTCTTCCAGATATTCAGGGCCCCTGGCAGCTTTCAGAGAAGCAGGTGTGGTTCAGGCAAGTTTATAATAGGTTTTAGAATTATTCTGCAATACTAAATTGCTTGTTTTTCTGTTGTCTCCATAGGACTATGCAGTCTCCACAGTCCCGGTGACCGATACTTTGCATTTGAAGAGTTTCTGCAGCATGGCTGGGCCTAACCTCATTGCAATTGGGTCTAGTGAACCTGCACAGAAGGCCCTCAAGGTAACTACAAAACTGTGCTCCTTCTAAATGCAGCAGGCAGTGCCTGCCACAGGGTTTTTCTAATTCTGTCTGCTGGGTGAGCAGCAAGCAAGGTTGGCAGGGAGAGAACAGGCTGGTACTTGAGCTTCTGTGATGTGCACTGTTGTGACTTGGCATTCATCAGGAACCAGAAACACTTTCGTGTAGGAAGAACTCTTCATTGGGGAACCATTTTTGTCACACACCAGGTTTCCTGAAAGGCCATGATTCGTAATAATGAACACCAAACTCATCACAGTTATTCCCTCTGGGGAAAAGAGGGCAGGCCACCAGGTAGAGCTCCTTGTAATGTTTTCTCTCCAGTTGGGGAGTTGGTATGCAGGGTTTGTTGTATTATTCCTATCCTTTTGGTGTGTCTAGACTATTTCATAATCTTTCAGAAAGCCATGATTCAGAAGTACCTAGAAAGCTTAACTTCTTCATGTGCATTTGGAATAATTAAATTTTATGACAGGAAATTTCCTCATTTTATAGATGAGAATAGGAACACCCAGAAAAATTAGACTCGCCCAGTGTTACACAGCTAGATCGTGAGTAGAAGTTGTTGGTAATGAAGAAGACTTTCCGTTGTTATGGTGCTTCCCAGTTCAAAGACACTTTTCTTCTCTGTAACTTCACCCCTGTGAGGTGATCTGAACTCCCCCTAAGGGCAAAGACCATGTCTGTTTTGCTCACTGTCACACTCCTTGGTGCGTGGCCCATAGTGGGCCCTTAACACATCTGGTGAAGGGATGAATCAATGAACGAGGGAGGAGGTATTATCTCCATTTTGCAGATGAGAAAAGAGATCAAGTGACTCGCCCCAGGTCACAGGCTAATACTATACAGTGGGCAGGGACTGCAGCCCCTTCCTCCCAGCTGGTCTTGCACATCAACATACATGACTTATTAAAGGACCCAAACCAGAAACTCCTCTCAGGCAAAGAGAGTACATCTATGTGCCCCATGGCATACAGCGAGTTTGTATGCCCTTTCCGGTTTTTACTGTGCTAAACTTGGTGAGATTTGGCTGGACGCAATCATTGAGCTGAATTTCCCCTCCACATTGTCTGCAACTCCTGCAGCTAGCTCACCTGGACTTTCTTCCCCCTTTTCCCAAACCATATCTTTGATTGTATTTCTAGGGCATTTATTAATTGTTGCTGAACAATCTCTCAGAATGTGATTTGTATGATGGTGGTTAGAGAATGTCTTTTGTTCGGCTTCTTCCGGAAGGCTGTGTCAACTCTTTGCATATAAAAAAGATGGCATCTTGAAAGAAATCATTTGATGAATGGTGTCACTCAGGGGGTCTAGGAAGATGATTTTGCTCCTTAAGGACTAACTGTGGTAACTATCCATAGCAGGTAGGTTGGTCTGCACATGTCTGAAATGGATTACAAGGGAAGATGAGGGCTTAAGTTGGCTTATACCACACCTTTGTGTGTATTCGCAGAAAGAACCCCCTTCTGGGCAGACAAACTAGAAAAAGTAGCCTCTCTGCCATTCTACGTAGATTAAATACCTGACTCAAATAGCTTAGTCCCTACTTCAATAGGTCCCTAACTCAAAAAAAATAGTCTAGAGAAACTATAATAACATATAACAAAAGAAGAGGTAATACAATATGGTTAATTAGCACTGTTGTATAAAATAGGCCCTAACTGCTCTTCACAATTCAGAGAAGAGGTGTGGGCTCCCTGAGGGCTAGGTAATAAGAGAAAGCTTTGTGGAGAGAAATGGGGCTAGATGTGGGTCTTGAAGGATGGGTGGCATTTGGTAGGAGGGGATTCATGAGAGAATTCTCAGGTGAGGACTCAGCATAAGCACAGACTGAGCAAAGTACATTTATGAGATGTGAGCAAACCAGCCCCACTAATAAACAATTTTCATGTGGGCTTCTGGAGGTACCATTGGATGCAGGGCAGGTCTGAAGAGAAAGGAACTTAAAAGTGAAGAAGACAAGATTATCACCGTGAAGCTGGAGTCTGCGTGCCCACAGGTCTTTGAGCAGAAGTCTCTGCATTGCTTCAGAGATGTTGAACCAACATTCCTTTGACAGAAAAAAAAATTGGAGGGGAAAGACCCTGCAGTCAGAAAAAGAAAGCTAAGCCCCAAATCTATTGCATGTCTTGGCAACTTACCCCCATTTCTCCATTCATCCCTTCTCCTCCCATTGTCAAGTTCTCTAAGACCCCATCTCTTCAGGGCATCCTATGAGGACTTTATAGTCCTTCCTGTGAAGTTCATTTGAGTTAGTGTCAATAATGATATTCGTTCTGTTCTTGAAACCTTCTGTGTCAGAAGCTATAAATAATCCTCACCAGCTAGAAAAGCATTCTTTGGAGATCATATTTTCCATCAGCAAATGTACTGCCTAACCATGGGCCTGTGGATTTGGCAAATGCCCACCTGCTATGTTCCTAGCATCAAAAAAGTCCTCTTATCTTGTAGTGGAAGCAGGAGGACAGACTGAACCAGAGAGTGATGAGATCTCCCTGAGATCTCAGGTTGGAAATAGGTAGGTTGGTGAAACTCAAATTTAGCTGAATTGAGCTGCTTACTTATTTGAGCATAGTTTGGCTCCTGTATTATTAATAGAAGCATCAATAAAATTGATAATGGGTAAGGTCTATAACTGATGTGGAGATATAAATACTCTATGCTATTATAGATAGGCAGGAAGACAGATAGATGGTTAGAGACAGATACATAATTTACAAGTAATAAAAGTATCATTGGTTTTATTTTTCCCACTTACAGGTGAAAATACTGAGGTCTGATGAAGTAAGCATTTCAAGTAGGATCTCATGGTTCCAGAACCCTTACCCCAATTGCCCACCCCATTCTATACCCATTCTTTTTCGATTGGAAAACATTTACTGTGGATTGGTTCTAGCTGGGTTCCTTTCCTCCTCCCCTCTCCCTCCAACTATTTCCCCTCTTCTCATTTTTTGCTGATATCCAGGATCTGAACAGTCTCAGGAGAGGTGGAAATTTGGTCCCAGGTACCTATTTTTTCCCTTGCAAACTTTGATGTCTCAGTTCTTGCCTCTGTACAGAAGTCCCTGGCATCTCTTTAAAGGGCATATTTATTATTTAAACAAAGGTGATTTGTGCCTTCCTGTGCCACACAAGGAAAGCTTGAATACTTCCCACATCTGTCACTGCTCTCAGTACTTGATTCCTTCAGAGTCTAAAAACTACTTCTTACATATTCATGTAAAGCTGACAGCCAAAGGGTTTCTGGATAGTTTTATTGCATTTGAAACCTTTGTGATGGGTTGCAACCTATTCTTGGTTAATGAAATGAGTTCTTATGGAGATCGTCATCATACCTGTCTAGGTTATAGTAGATTTAATAGTGTGTGCATTGTATATTTAAATGAAATCATCCATCTAGGAAGATTTTGTAGACTCTCTGCTAAAAAGCCCAGAACACAGGGTGATTAGGGTGCCAACCTAGGGAAGGAAGAAAGGAATACATATTATCACTTCATTTAACCATCGATATGGCCAATGTACTGGAGGTTAGGTTGATTTGAACAAATTCTTAATGATATTTAACACCAAGTCTGATCCTAGAAATACTATTATTTAGCCAAAATCAGTCTTTAGAGCAACCTGCACTTTCTATAGTTTTCTCCCACACATTCCATCCTTCCCTTCATGCCCCTGGACAGCTACCACTTTCATCCTGCCCGTCTACCTACAAAAGAAAATAATGTAAGATAACTTAATTCATGCGCAGGCATTAGACCCATTTGTACTCTTCCAGAAGGAATGTTTCCCTTCTCAAAGATGAGAACTCCACTTGCTCCACAGCTGGAACTTCTGCTCACAAACATAATTTGAGCCAAAGAAGCCAACCTCCAAAGAATATATATTCTGTTCTTTCATTGGTATAAAGTTAAACAAGAGGCAAAACTATTCTGTACTGTTAGCAGACAGAATAGTGATTATTTTAAGAAGGAGGGAAAGAGTCATGGTCCAGAGAGCCACTTTGTATGTTATACTTTAATTTTTTAAAGTTTAGGAAAAATACACATATTACAGTATTGGACATGGGCTGTGATTGATTGACTTACAGAAATAATTCTCTAATAGCTAGATGTGTCTAACTCCCAAACCCTGCTTTACCCTCGACTTCATAAGGAGTAAATTTGTACCATATCTTACCTCGCTCTTTTTCTAGATCCATTCCCAAGTTGCCTTCCTTTCCAAGAACCTGGATTAATTACATGCTATCTGTCACAGGAGGACAGATTGTAATATCTGCCCTCAAGAGGGACTCGCAGTAATTCTCAGTAATGATTTTTAACTCAGTCTCCTTGGTAGCATTCAGTCTTCCAGTCAACTGGTGGGGGGGGAGAAGGAAAGATGAAGGAGGCTGGGGAAGAAGGAAGAAAGGAAGGGAAGGAGGAAGGGGGAGGTGGTAACCTTCAGCTGAAACTTGCCTGAAACTAATCAGAGGAAGAACCTGCGGCCCCACCTGGGAGGGACCACAGCACTGACCAGCAGGGGGGTTGTGCCATCTGCTGGCTGGGCTGCAGGAGGAGCTTTCTCACCTTACCAACCACATGCTGGAGACCAATTTCTTTGTTTTTGTTTTGTTTTGTCTTTAATTTTTTGAGACATTATATTTGTACATATTTATGGGGTATATCTACAGTTTTGTTTAGTGGCCTTTTAAATTAATAATTCTGTTCTTCTGTATCACAGTAAATTATTATCTACAAATACTTTTAATAAAAATACTATTAATGAAAGGATGTGGTAAGAAAAGAATTATGAGATCACCACTCCATTTTTTGGTGTCTTTGTCATGTAAATGGAGCTGAAATACAGTACAGTAGGTGGAATTCCAATGGACTTGTAATTTTAAATTAAAATGCTCACAATGCATCTCAATGGAAATGTCTTTTAGATTTCTTGTCTACTTCCCGAAATAGCTGACTGAATTTGTAAGATTCCTTGAATGAGGACTAGAGCTGCTTCATAGCTCATTTAAATTGCGTAGCACACAGCCTGTTTTTCTTTTGAATGACTAACTACATAATAGAGATCACTCAGACAGTATTTCCTCTTGTTTTGACTCAGCTTCAGCATTGATGTTTATGTCCAAAAATGTCCATGTTATTTTATAGATGGTCATATAAAAAATGAACATGGAAAAACCCTTAATGTGTTTGGATTTTGTATGTTTTTTATTGCCTGGAATTTCCTTTAATGACAATTAGAACAGCAGTAGCAAAACCCAAAAGACTAAATGAAAACCAACAAGTATCAACAGGGTGATTGAAATGGAAAAATAAAGACTTTGCATTTTTAGTTGTTGTCACGAGGAATTATAGTGTGTAGCCCCAAGATTTTCCACTTTGGATCTTTGCTATGAAAAGCATATTGACAATCCCCATTGTAGGTTTAATTTAGTCTTATTATCTGGTTGTCCATTCCAGTTGTATTCACCAGATCCACAAAACAATGATTTTTTTTTTTAAATCTACCATGCCTATATTAAGAAATTAAAACACAAAACCAAATAGCTTCTGAATTTGTAACAACTGTTTATACTCCTTTTCCTGGCAGCAGTTGCTTTATCTGACAATATTCCCAGAGCTGTATGCCAACAAGGCTAGGGTGGCCAAAATAAAATGCTTTGGCATAATGAGGCAATAAATAATTTGAAGCTGTGAGACCAAAACAGTCATGCTGAATTTTAGCACTAGTCCTAAAGCAGGAAGAAGGCAAAATTGGCCAAGTAGGAGAAAGGGAATAACGTGCTGTTTTTTTTTCTTTTGGGCTTTCAAGAAAATATCAAAGGAAAGAAAGGAAGAAATTATATTTAAAGTATAATACTATGCATTCTGTCCATTATACAATAGAATATCAAAAATTATTCAACTGACTCTAAGGGGTATTGTAGAGGTAATTCAAGCATCTGTCCAGAGGTTGGGCACATGGCCTTTTAAGGGGCCTTTCAACCCAAGACTCTTATATATGAAAGGAAAAGTCCATAAGTGACCTTAAATGAGTGGTTCCTAGTGAGAGGTGTGGTTTAAAATGATCTAAGGAGCTTCCTGAAAACACCATCCTGGGCTTACCTCAGAAAATTCTGGTGTTCTGGGTCTGGTATCTAACCTAGGCATCTGCATTTTTGAAAAGCTCTGCAGATGATTCTGATGCCCAGGCCAAGTTGAGAGCCACTGCCTTCAAGGATACTTGCCACCTCCAAACGCACCTAGCTTAGAATCCTGAATAATACGCACCTGAAGAAGTCAACCCCTATGTAATATAGGTGCAGAATAACATATTCCAATTAGAGTAGCAGTAAAAGTAAAGAAAGTGTCCAAGTTAAAGCCACAGAAAGCTGGAAGCTCCTTATCTTTCTGCTGCCTAAAATTCAACATTATATAATATAAACTTGAAATATAATACCTAACTGGTTCATAATTTGAATGCCATCATTCAATCCATTTGGCATGTGTAAATTCCTCATTAAAATATTCAAGTTACCAAAAATCACTAATGCAATTATCTTTTGAGAATAGGAAACTTGTGTTTGACTCATAGTTCCATACTTCCTCCCCCAACACACACACAGAACAACCTAACAAGAGGACCTGATCTTGATGTGTAAAGATTTGTGCCTTAAAGAAAAAAAAAATTAAATTTGACATCATTACTAATATTACTTACTTTTAAAAATAATCATATGTTGATTCTACTAAAGAAGCATAGCTGTCTGTGGGGCCAAAATGGCTATGAGGGCAAAGAAGAGAACTTAGAGTCCAATTCATGGATTGTCATTCTGGCTCTGCCTCCAGCTATCCCTGTGTGACCCCTGTCTCTTGTACTCAGTCTTCTTGAAAGAACAAAGTTGAATCCACTTCACTATGAAATCAGAGTGTTATTTCCTCCTATTGGAAATTTCATGACAGCAAGCCAAGGTGAAGGACTATGTCTTAAACAAAGGGGGGAGCAACTACTTGGTAAAAGGTAGCAACGGTATAAATATAAAGCACTAGCAATAAGGATTATTTCAAAGTGGGTTCACTGTAGACTCTCGACAGCTCTGATATTGTCCTTTCAATGCCTGCAAGTAATGGAACATCTTTATACCTGTTTGTGCGTAGCAACATTTCTATGCCTGTTTAAAGAGACCAAACCACAGAAGACTCCAACCTCATTCCGTTTTCTCAGAGGAAGCTTCAATTACATATATAACTATTAAGTTGGATATCTAACAAATGGCATGATTTTCTAATTCATACATAAAAATCTGATGGGGAAGGAAGCTAAGGTTGCCATAACTTCTTATTATTATCTTTTCTTCAAAAAGACTTTTAAAACTGCAATTAAAAAAAGATCACAATTGAACTTGAAGCTTGTGTTTCCTGAGCACCATACAGCAATAAGATTTACTGAGCAGCAGCTATATGAAAGATACTAGCCCAAGCACAGGGATACAGAGATGGGTGATAAATAATCTCTGTCCTCAAGGCTGCTCCGATTTGATTTAGCTGGAAAAACAGGAGAGAATATTAAAAGGTTAGTATGGTCACAGTGCAGCACAAGCTAAGTGCCTATTAAATGGCTCAGCGTCCTAGTAAAGGTGGTAGGAGTTCTGAGGAGGGAGTGGTCACCAGAGGCAAGAGTCCAAGTCTGAGTGGACCTGAACAAACATGAGCCATAAGCTGGCACAAAGGAGCAGTGGTTGTTACAAACAGGACAACCTGGGGGGATATCTATTCTATAATAGACAATGGCTGGGTGGGGGCTGTGTGCAGGGAAAGAAGGGGTTTTCTTATCTTCGGGCTGTTGGAGTGGGACACACAAAATTTTTTAGCAGAGGTGTAAAATCTGAAGGTGTTCTTTCAGAAAGAGCTGTCTGGCACTGTGCCTGTAATGATTTAGCAAGAATAAAGATTACTCGAAAACAAGTTAGATGCCATCACAAAGCCCATGAATAAATGAGAGAAGGATCTGGGCTAGGAAAGTAGCCAGGAAGGTGGAAATGGCAGTGCAGAAAGTAAGGCCCATTTAGAGAAGTAACAGAATATTGTGATTGATCTTAAAGGGAGAAAAAGAGATCAGATCCACACTTTGACAGATAATTACAGAACTCCTGTTCTGTGCCAGGCACTGCAGTAGGCCCTGGGGGACACAGATAAACAAAATGACTTAAGAAATAACTACCAGAATGCAGTACCCTTGGTAGAATTTTTGGAAGAGAGTTCATACTCTTCCTGACCCCACAAACTGAGTTCTCCCCATCTTTCTACAAAGGAAAAACCATTGGCGGATTTCAATGACCTAGATTCACATTTTGGGAACTGAGTGCTACTCAGACACGTCCAACTGACAGCAGCTCTGGTAGGCGTCCGACGTCTAAGCCTGTAAGACACTAACGGGGTTGGCTTCCATTGCAGTTTCCACTGGCAGCAGTGGAATCAGTGCGCATTCAAATTTGGAGTCTCTGTCCTTTATCCTTTTCCACTTGTTTTTATCTGTGCTCACTCTCAAGGCCCACCAAAAAAACACTTCAACAATATTTGCATGCCCCCCCGTCTCTCACAGTGCCAGATTGTTTCTTGGCTAAATTGATTTTGGCAAAAGATTAAAAAAAAATCCAGGATGATTTCTGTTTCATGGGCTGAAATTGCACATCACAGCATGACCTACGTGATACTCTCGGTCATGCCAACACGAGTACCTTTGGTGTTGACGGGATTAGCAAATGTGTCAGTTGAGCTGGAAGGAAGATAGTTGAGTTTTGGGTTACTGTTTCTCTGTGGAAATCACATGTATTAAATGCCGTAGGTGTTGATGAGTATCCTATTGCTTGGCTGAAGGTTAATAAAGCATAGGGTAAGACATAGACACGAAATTAGAAGTGACATTTTGACCATGAATTTTTCTCCAGCTTCTGGGGAAAACTTCTCCACTATCCGACACAATGCTAGGATTTGGACCATTCTTAAAAATAGTGACATGGAAGAGAAACAAATTGAAAGTAAATTTGCTACCACCCTCCTGCAAAATCATCCCACTAACATTGCCCTGCTCTTAATAATCACTTATTATTTTTCCTTGTTTTCATCGCCCAAAATATATTAGTCCAATAATCTTTAAGAATATTTCTAAGTCCCATTTTCAGTTATGTTCATTGGATGTTTCTGTTGCTGCTGCTGGGTCCTTGTATAACTCATCTGTCTATAAATGTAGAAGGTAGCTTTGGAGATAGGGTACAGCAGCCAATCCCTTTTGTCTCTTTCTGAAGTGAAACCAAGTTCAAAGCTGTGACTGCACACCTGAAGGTGACTTATAGTTACTGGGTTCAAAAAAAAAAAAAGCAATTAGAAGCTAAATGAAAGGTGCTCAATCTATTATATTTTGTGTGTGTGTTTCTAATCATTCATTTCTTTTTTATCCACACCTGGCAAATGATAAGAACTGAATATAGATCAGCTATTAGCAGTTCTACTCTCAATAGCAGTAAAAATACCTTTTAGGCATGAAGATCATGTTAATTTAAATACTCTAAGTTAGTGGTCCTCAAACTTTAATGTACCCAAGATTCACATAGAGTACACATTTAAAATGCACATCCCATTCCTGGGGTTCACCATGAGAAATTCTGATTCGAGAAGAGTGGGATGGAGCCAGGAACCACTGCAGGATTCTGATGCAGGTAATCCACGGACCACACTGTGAGAAACACTGGCCCTGTCTGGAGTTGTTCCTACGTTAGCATGTGAGGGCAGGGAGAGAAAATTCATTCCTAAAGCAAATTGCTATGTCCTTGAACAGAAGATGCCACCTGAAATCATTCGGAATAATATCATATTGAGTAAAATAACTGGCACTTTAGAGAAATAGCTCTCATGTAAAGGAAAACCAGCGTAACTCTCCTAGAGTATTGAAATACAAATGCTTATGAAGTGCTAACTTTTCTCTAACATGCTGTGTCTTTTTAGGAAGAAATGCTTACAGAACGAAAGGTTTTCCTTTCAGTGTTTTCCATACAGTGCCTTTCTCTGTGTTGATAACATATATGTCTTAGAGTACAGTGTATCTGTAGTGAGTTCTTATTCTGCTAATTCTCACCAGGCACATAGTCCCTCAGACTTGATTAGAAAAGTCTGCCTTCTTTTCGAGCTCTGAATTTAGCAACAAACATGATGCTAAATTCTATGTGTAGGGATAGTGGCAGGGGGAAGGAAACCCTTATCTCTGTCTGGGTAAGAATTGTGTCTGGTCCCATCCCTGAAGCTTGTTAGGGAGAATTTGAGGAGGGTTTCTGGAGAGCAACCAAAGCTGATTACAGTTGGAGATTCAGTGACCAGTATTGATTGCACAGAAGGATGTGGCACAAGGGCCGATGGGTGGCTCTTCTTTGCTCTTCACTGAAGGCTAAACTCTCGTGAGTGTGTCCTATAAAGGAAAGTGCACCAGCAGAGACTTTAGGAGGGCTTTAAGAGTTGTTAAAATGCTGAAAGATGGGTAGAGTGGGGAGGAAAGAGGACTTTAACTTTTTTTTTTAAGTTAATTCCATTGAGATTTAATTTCCATACAATAAAATTCACAATTTTAAATGTATAATTCAATGAGTTTTGACAAGAGTATGCCGTTAAGTCCAATAGAACTTTAACTTTTCACATTTGAATCTTTTATAAGAAACTTGTGTTTTGTAACAGTTTAATAACTAAAAAACATGTTTTTAGAAGAAAGTTTGAAATTATATAATCATACCTCACCTCATTTCATCAAAGATACATAAAATATAGTAAAATAACATAACTAGAAATAGAAGGGAAAGATGAGATAAAAGGAGGAACAAGAGTAAGGATTTAAATTGGAGCTGAGTGAGAGAATGCACACCATGAATTCTCATTTCATTTTTTAGCCATAGAACAATTGGACTTTAAGTTTCCAATCAGTCAGTGTAAAAAGAAAAACCCAATCATCTTTTCTTGTATGGTTGAGAGCCTCAGTGAATGTAGGCTCCTATTTAGCAAATCCAATTTGCCATCCTGCCTTCCAAGTATTTATGATATCTTATGCCATCAGGGCATTTTATAAGCTCATTGAAGGTTAATCTAAAGACTGCCCATGAGGAAGCAAAAGTTACGTGAGCCAAACTTTAAAGCTAAAGTTATCTATGGTATTGACAAACAGGGTGGAGAGCAGCGTAGGGTAACTTTCTCTCAGTGAAGTCCAAGAACCAAGGCTCATAAAACTACAAAGTCTCAAGAATAGGACAGTTATGCTGTAGCCAGTTCCTACCAGCTTACAGGAGCTAACAATTAAATTTTCAGGAATTTTGCAAGCTAGCTGTTAAATTGCCATTATTAAAAATTAAATCATGTACTCTTACAATTAAATTATATTAAAAACTAAGGTAATAAATATTTAAAACTCATCACTTCTTAATTAACATTACTGCGTTTTACCATTAGCTGTGCTCTTGAGGTTATTTGCACCTGTGGTGCCTCTGTGGTGGTAGTATTCTGTATCAGCGTGTCACTGCACGTCTCTTCCCAGTTCCACATTCAGTGATGTCATGGTGGTAGTTCCAAATTGGCCATGGTGGGAGTGTTTACACCACTGGCATCAGCAAATACTACAGATCTGATGTATCATTTTATTGATTTTCTAGACATAAGTTATAGAAAAAATTTTAATAATGCAAGTTAAACTTACAAATATATTGTCTTAGGAGACGGGGATTTTTATGGAAGGAGAGTAATATGTTACCATGGACTAATTATGTGATGGAAATAATACAGGGAAAATGGTGGTTACTTTTGCCATTTGAATGGTGATAGCTGTTGTGTAGCAAAGATTGACCAAAAAAACCAAAAATTCTTGAAATTGAAGACAGAAGAACCAGAATAGCATGTCTTGAATAGGAGTCACATTTAACTGCTGGCATTACATTTTGCTTCTATTTATTCAGCATGTATTATAATTATCATGTTTTAGTTAATAAAATGGAATCTTTTTTCATAACAAAAAAAAGTGTGCTGTGTGTAGCCATTACAATGACATTGAGGGAAAAATAAGGAAATATTTTTCCAGGATTCAAAAACTACTATGCAGTTCAGGCTGGGTGCAGTGGCTCATGCCTGTAATCCTAGCACTTTAGGAGGCTATGGCAGGAGGATCCTTGAGGCCACTTTTCTGCTGAATTCCAGCATTCTCTCTTAGATGTTCTATTCAAAGTGTGATTATCTACTTGCTATTTCGGTTCTTTGTAGAGGAGGCAGGTGTCTGGTACCTCTAGTCTGCCGCCTTGAAGCCCTTCTCAGGCTGTGTTCATTTTGAACTAATCTGTGGACAGACTATAAAACATGAAAATATGATATCAGTTCTAGAATGTTCTCCACAGCCATATTGGCTCAGCCAACAGGATTGCCAGGGCTTGATGTCTGATATATTGTCAAGCTCTCAGTGAACTCCTGATGGACAGATAAATGAATGAATGATTTTAGATACCCAGTGGCAATGACAAGTGTGCTTGTGTATCATATACTGTATATCTCAATAGATTCTATAATCAGTTGCTTTTAACTTTGGTTTAGTTTTGATATGTTAAGATGAGAACAAGTGTATATATCATAGGAAGATCAATTATGAGTGACTCAAAAATGTGCTTTGAATATTTCCCTTACATCTCTAACTACTTTCTATACATCCTTGCTTCAGTATTTGACCAATAAGTCCTAAATTGTCATGTGAAACAACATAGCCCAGGATTGTTGGACTTTTTTTAACATAATTGCTGTAATACAAAGAAAGAATGAGTAAGAAGCAGGAGAATGGTTCTGCTTTGCAGACCTTCGGATGAGAAAATTCCCAGAAGTGTTGGGAACTGCGGGAAATGCCTGGTTGTTAATGCAACTAGCCATGCGGATTCTCTTGGGCTGAAAGCCAGACAGTTCCCACTCTGTTTTGTGACAGCTCCACTCTGGAGAGCAAGGCCAGTTCCTCCAAATGAGCAGCTGTGCAACAGACCATGACGACATAGCCAGGATGATTCTCAGAGCCGTTTTCTCTCTACGGCTACATGCCTTCTTCATTAAGGAGGTGCCTATGATAAAAGTGAGGTTAACTTTCTTTTTACTGCTGGCGTACCCTTCACATACTTCTCCTGCCTTATATCATAGGTCTTCACCTCCTGAAGGCAGAGCCTGCGACTAAATTACCTTTGCATCTCTTCCCTTTCCCACCTCGCACCGCCATCATGCCTAGCCCAAAGGAGGCACTCCGTAAAAGATTGTTGAATTGAATCAAACACCAATTGTATCCAATCCCAACAATAATCACTGTAATTATTTTACACAAAATGCAATCGTTCCTTTGGCAGAAGTCGGAAAAGGCATTTGGAACAGCAACTTGACTTTTCAAATCATCCCCCCAAATCCTGTAGAACTCATGTGTATTATTCAGAGTTTAGTCTGGGGCCTCTCAGGATATAGCGTAATCTGCTCTCAGGGAGAGGAATTTGTAGTGACGTGTAGAGGGTTTAGGGGCTTTCTCCTTTCCGTTCTGGCTTGGGGCACAGTGAAAAGCAGGAAGTACAGTCCCCAGGGTTAAAAGAACACTTCACATAGAGTCTGGAGCAATACCACCTCCTCCACGCTTTTTTAGGAAAAAAATGTTGGAACATAGAACTAAGCCCAACAGCTGCATTCTCGGAATATTTGAAGTGATGCTCATCTTTGAACAAAGGCTCTGTGCCTCCACAAAGGGGAAACAAAACCTGTTCCTTGGCCTCACTGTGGCTGGGTCCTCAGGAGCTTGAGCTCTTTGAGGTGATGTCCTGCCAGGCGGGATATATGAGCACATCCTCTCAGTGCCCGTTAGGACACAACAGGGGAAAGATGTTAGAAAGTGATGTAGTCTCCCTGAATCTTTCTCTGCGTGTTCCCCGCCAAATGGCCAGAGCCCTGCATGGTGTATATACATGTACCTGCTGAGCTAGCTACAAACAAATGGTAAGCTGTCTTCTTCAGACAATAGCAACATATAAGACAAAGGAAAATGATCATTGTGACAGGAAAAGAGAAACCTGTTCTTTGTCCCAAAAGACAGAAACTCTTTGTGTTTAGAATAAGCACCTTAAGCTTTTTCATGGGGGAAAAATGTATTTCTTGTTTATTATCTACAAGAACCACTTCATAAATTCTTTTCATTTAGAAAGACTACGCCTGACATAGCTTTGGTATTTTTCTTCTTTCTACAGTTGAGCGGAACCACTCACTGCTCAAATGGGGCCTGTTCATTATTGAAAGTCATTTCTTTTGGCATGCTTTTAAATCTGTCTTAAAATGATAACCATGGGGTCTTGATAAATTAATTGAAAAATGTCTCCTATGGTGACTTGGGTGGTTTTGCTGAGACATTTTAACAGTAACTCTCAGTGAAATTTATCAGTGAATTACTTCATATATTCCCAGCATTAAATTATTTCCCCACTAAGGGTATTATAATTCCCTTCCTCCGAGTAATGAAAAAAATGAAGCCATCCTCAAACAATTCTAGGTTGGGTACTAGCCAATTATCAGTAGTTTTAGGAATGCCCCCACCAGAAGCTATAAATTATGAAATATAAGGCTCAGAAAAGGTAGAAGCATTAAAGAGTGAGGCAAAATAGTGATTAAAATTTCAAATAGATGCTAGTACCTGAAGAGCAACAAATCAAATAGGAACCAAGGTGGACAGAGGATTGTTCACTCAGGAGGTGAGGTGGGGGCTTGAGACACAACAGGGCTAGAGCCAACCAGAAAGGAAATCTCTAGTCCCTGTTACTCCAGTGACACTTGGCACTGTCTGGGGTAGGCACAATTGGAGAGTTTAGTTTGTTCCCTCACTAAAAAACAAGAAGGCAGCGCTGATAACAATCCTTGATATCACTTCCTCTGGAATGTACAGCATTCCATGTTTCTGCTTTGCAGTCACCACCGGACATGCATGAGTCAGACTGAGAGGTGGGGGTTTGCCCAGACTGCTTATGGATCCAGTGAGCAGAGTCAGGCCTGAGGGATGTGGTCTTGCCGTGCTTCCTTCTCTTCCAACTCATCTTGTACCAAGAGGCGTGGGTGACTTTTTAATCTATGGATAAAGAGTGCAATGAATCCTCTGTAGACCATGAATTAAATGGCAAACCAACTAGCAATTAGCTGGTGCTTATGAATGGTGGGAGTACCTACCCTGAATGTGTTGGGCCAAAATATGCTACCCACAGTTCTCCCAATCTCATAGAAAATTGAGTCAATGGGAATAGTAGATTTCCTGGATTTTTTGTTTGTTTGTGTCTAGGCTTAACCAGGTAGCAGTGGCTGTGCATACCATATTAAAAGGACCTCTCAGAGGCCCTCAGATCACTGGGATCCCACGAGTAAACGTCTGGCTCAAAGAATGGTCTCCCCAGTAGTCTGGAAGAAATCCTGAACTTCTCGGGTAATCTAGGTCCAATTCATGTGACAAGATGACCATCTGGTTCTTACTGCAAACATGAAGACTGACCATCTTGGTCTACCTTTAATAGCACACAATAAGCAGAGATTCAGACATAGCATAATCCCATTCCCTGCACCTGGAAAGAAGCAGGCTAGCCAGACTGCCCAAAGGCAACTGCTAAGAAATTTCACAAATTTTATCTGCCATCTTGCATATAGAGACAGCCCCACTTATACCCAGGAAGATGTCAATCTGCCCATTGGGCTTCTGGACTGTTTTACTAAATCAGGGTCCCAAAGGCTTATGTGTTCAGTTGATATACACAAAGTCCTTTCTTTCTTTCTTTGTTTTAAAGCCTGTAAGTGCTACAGACTCTCTAGTGAACCCAGGTACAACATTCCTATTATCTTACTTTGTCATCCAAAGTCATTTGAGTTAGGACCACAAAATATAGTGCCCTTCTGTATAGCTTTAAGAAAAAGACAAACCTTGGCCTCATTGATTTTAGCCAAGTTTCACGTTAAATAATGAATTGTATTTCTATTTCTGGACATAGACCTTATTTTATTTTTCTGAGAGAATTATTTACATATGTGATTGATCACATAGTTCACTATATCCTTTGAAAGGATGAAAGGAATGAAGAAATGAATCAATTAATTACAAATATATTTTGATCAGCTGCTATATGCAAAGTGACTCATGGCTGGTAAGGGAAAGAGGTAGGGGAACTTGCATCTATAACACATTTAATATGTGCTAGGAACTTGTGCTTAGCCCTTTATGTGTATTATCTGTTTGGGTTTTTAAAATAATCTTTAGGCCAGGTGTGGTGGCTCACGCCTCTAATCCCAGCACTTTAGGAGGCTGAGGCCCAGGGTTTGAGACCAACCTGGCAACATAGTGAGACTCTGTCTCTAAAAAAAAAAAAATGTTAAATTAGCCAGGTACAGTGGCACACACCTGTAGTCCCAGCTACTGGGGCCGATGAGGCAGGAGGATTGCTTGGGCCCAGGAGTGTAAGGCTGCAGTGAGCTATGATTGCCCCATTGCACTCCAGCCTCGGAGACAGAGTGAGACCCTGTCTCTAAAAAACAAAAATAAAAAATAAATAAAATACAATAATCTTCAGAGTTACCGTATGGGCAATAGGTATAGCATTTTCATCCCATTTTACAGCTAACAAAATTGAGGCTTAGAGAGCTAAAGTGACTTTCCCAAGTCATACAATCAGTGCGTGGCTGAGCAAGCCTTCAGATCCAGACCTTTCTGACTCCAAATCCCATGCTCTGTCCACTCCTTTCTGCCTGGACCTGCATTCAAGGAGCTAGATGTCTGGTTGAAGAGAAAGAGAAACTGCACAAAAACTTTCATATTAAAATTCATCCTTGTTTTGAAAAAATTGGAAACTTTACAACAATTTTCTCTAGGGAATCTAGGCAGAAGGGATGCTTAAGCCTGCAATGCTACTGAATTATGTGTTGAACAGTGTAGGGCACAGAAAGAAAAAGGCTGAAAAAAAAACCACCATAGGAATATATGGTGAGTATATCTTACATGGTTGTAAGAATAAGGATTAACTTCCAAAACAGATTTTCTTAAGAATGAGAATAAAGGTCAACACTTCCAGAATAATAGACAGGATTGCAGACTGGAGGCTTGAACCTTATTTGTCTGGTCATGCTGTCATGAAATACTAGTATTTTATTAAGGTCTTATTATATACATTATGTTCATTTAACTTTCACAATAAGTATATGAAAGACTATTATTACCCCGATTTTATTGGTGAGGAAACCAAGAAGTTAAAAAAAAAAAATCTAAAATGTACACGACTACTAAAGGTTAGCACTGAGACTCAATCCCAGTTCTGGCTCCGGAGCTCATGGTCTTAATATGCTCCCTGCACACAATAATAAATGGAAGCTACTATAATTGCGTTTTAGAAGCAGCCAAAAAGAAAGTCTGCATAAGAAGTAATTAAATACCAATTCATAATAAAAGAGAGCTACTTGGGTCTGGATTTTTTTCTCTTAAGCTTCTTCATTTTATTTCTGAGCATATCTGTTTTATGAAGAGGGCTAAGTTAAATATGTTGCTGGTTTGCTTAGAAAAGTTAATCTTTAGGAGGAGTATCTTTAGCTTCTTAATTGCCCATATGTTGGAACAGATCTAAGGTTTCTCACTCACGGCTGTAAAGAAGGAGCCACTCTGCAGGTGATCCCCTCGGTGGGCCTATCCCTTCAAGGAACAGTTTAAATTAAAAAGTGCAAGAGAGATGTCCAGTCAAGTTCTTTAGCTACACCAAACTGCACCATGTCATAGTAGGATTACATATGAAAAATAATTAATGGTACTGCAAGAGAATAAGGAATAAGTGCCAAATGAGTGCAAAAAAGTAGACATTATGGCAGTTTGTAGGAGGGAGAGATCTGTTGCCCCTACAGGGGTCAAGAAAGAAAGCCAAGTGAGATGATTAAGAAAGGTTTGGAGTTGCACAGATCTTGGCTGAATCTATCTGTATGACCTTGAGCAAGTTATCTGACCTCTCTCAGTCTGGTTTCTCCAGCTATAAAATGGGAATTTTGAGGTTAGATAATAAATATAAAATGTTTAGTATGGTGCCCTGCTTGTTCTTACTGTAAAATAATTATTTATCAGTTTCCTCCATTAGACTGTAATTTCTTAGAAAACCACGTCTATGTCCTGTTCCTCTTTGTGTCTGTCAGCCTTTCCTACAGTGCGTAAGTTCATCCCCAGCCCTGATGTCTCCCTGTGTGCAAAGGGTAACAAGAACATCCATAATCAGATTGCTCCTGCCTCTCTCCACCCTGGACATATTCCACACTAGAAGTAAATGGTTTTTACCTGGTTGGTGAGGCAGGAAGGGCTTGTTGTATGTCACTCTTCACGTTCTCTTAGGAATGAATCCTCTACAGGAAGCATGCCATATCTCTTCTGCTCTTCCATACTGTAAATCTTACTGTTCAATGCCACCATGACTGAGTGGGCACGTCTGCCTAGTAATATGAAGTGCATTTCCCATGAATAATGAAGGGTAAAAGGAGATCTGGCTAGAAAGGTAGATTGGAACCAGATGGTGGAAAAGATCGTGTTATACCTTCCTGGCATGACATTTCAGCAGATTCCTTAAAATGTACAGATATTGATAAAGAATGAAAAGAGTCTACATGACTAAGCCCCGAATAATAATTGCTTTTGTTTTTGGTATTTGGATCTCTTTCCTGTTTGGGGGAGGGGAGTGTTGTTTTGGGGGGGGTTGTTTTGATTGTGCTGAGGAGGTAAGGGTTAGGTTTCAACATTTTAAATTTTGTGCAGAGTTCATTTTTGTGTTATCTTTTAAGTTATTTTATATTGAGGTACTGATAAACTCAGCATTTAAAGAATAGACCCGCTCAGTAAGTTTTTCTTCAATTGTGGTCCAGGGACCCTCTTCCTCAGAATTATCTGGAGGGCTTTCAAAATGCAAATTCCTATGCCTCACCCCAAATCTGCCAACCAGAATCCCTAGGGGTAAGGCCTGGGAATGTGATTTTATCATTCTCCCTAGGTAACTTTTATACTCATTGTATTAAGGGCATCACCTGCCAACAGACAGGTGAATTCAATTTAAATGTACGTGGAAGAGCAAACTATGGGTATGTGTGTTTGCATGTAGTTATTGCTAAATCAGATTATTGGCCATTCTGCTTACTGCCATGGTCCTTCTTTCCTATAGAGAGGGCAACCCTGCTCACTCACCCAAAGATATCATCAAAATCCCTGCCGGGCCCTTGTATATGTGGCCATTTTGTGTCTTATGGATAGGTGGAATGAACAAAAACTAGAAAAATAAAAGACAGCTTTAAAACCTTAAAAAAATAGACACAAACACATGCTTTAAAAGAACAACAAGACGAACCCTTGCAATTCTTCCAAAGACATAATTTAATCAGATTTTTCCTCTTCTGGTTGTAATTGGCTGGAGGTAATAGGCACTGGAACAGAGGAACGGTCTAAGGCATCGTTTGCTCGCTGGTATCCCACCACGCTGCCTCCCGTCTGCTTGCACGTGTGGGGAGTTGCTCTGCTTAGGCCTGTTTTGTTTCCCTTTGTAGATCATGCAGCAGATGAGTGACCACCGCTACGACAAACTCACTGTGCCTGATGACAAAGCTGCAAACTGTATATACCTAAACATCCCCAGCAAGGGGCACGTCCTGCTGCACCGGACCCCAGAAGAGTATCCAGAAAGTGCAAAGGTAAAAACCATCCCTCTGGCCACTGTGGCTGGGTAGGCCTCCCTAGGAATTCTTTCTTGACGAAGTGACAAATAAGGGCTTCTTTTTCCTCTATACATATCCAATCATTAAGAAAGCAGAAAGGATAATGTAATTTGGGACACGAGGAAAGTTTATTTAACTCCCTTTTCTCATTCATGTCATTGGTTACTCATGTATGCACAGTAATTGAGGCGATCGTGCCTGGTATTCAAAGCTTTTCCAGTAAGTACTCGGATGGCCCAAGTCTCTGCCCTCGCTCTGATTAAGTTTACGTTTCCACACTCAGATACTCATTAAGTATAAAGACCTACAATTAGATGATCAACTGTGTTATTTTCTGGCAAATCTGAGCTGCCCCTCAGAAAGGGTCATTTTTTTCTTATGGAAAAAGAGTATAAATGACCCAGAGTGGTAGGTGCTCATTGTCAGGGCTTCAAAAGAGGAGGCTGTATGTCCTAGGTAGCAAAGAGATCTTTGTTGAGAAGACAGCAGAAAGAAATATCGTGCATTTGGAATCAGCCAACCGGTCCCTCCAAGAATCTCTGCCTTTGTGTTCCTACAAGGATGTAGGATCCAAGGATGTGTTCCTTGGATCTGGAATTCTTTCTCAGTCTAAGAAAATCTTCCTTGTCCTTCACAGCTGGGCCCTGTGCCAAGCATGCTGCATGTAGTATCTTATTTAGTCTTTATTACAGCCCTATAGGGGCATTATTACTATTCCAGTCTCACAGAGGAGTAAACCAAGCTTCAGAGGGAATTCACTTGACTGAAATAATACTCTGAGTAGGTTGACAGAACTGGGTTTGGAACCCTATTCTGTCTGGCTCCAGCACTCTTATTTAACCACGGTCCTGAAGTTTAAGGAACACAATGCTTCCTAAGGAAGCACAGTAGATCGTTTTTAGGCAGTGCATTTTTAAGTGATTTTGTTTGTTAAAATGTGCTTTGTTTGATCATCAGAGAAAAATCTGTGGACTGTTAATTGGAAGTTTTGACACGTGCTTTCTATTAGTGTCAAAAGATGCTAATAAAATTCACACGTTAAATTTAAAAGCAGTTTGGCCTGAAATATTTTACTTAGATTATATATCTATCACATTTTTTCCAATGGTGTTTGTTAGGCAAGAAACATGAAAGTATAGTTGAGAGGGTTTTAAAATGTTGAGTTATATTCAGACTGAACACATGGCCACCAACTTTCATGTACCACTTAATCTAGCAATGACAACAGCGGAGGAAAGGCATCTCTAGCAATAACCGCATTTCTGACACATCTTTGGCTCTGAGGTTAAGGCATAGAGCTAGTGGTTAACCAGTTGCTACTAGGTCTATGGGGCTAGCTGTGAACGTGTGTGTGGTCGATATTGCATGTGCAGCTTGGGGTTTAATGAGTGAAAAGCCTAGACGTGCAAACTGAATTGACTCTCTACACCTGGGGGTGATAAAACAGGCAGAAATGTAAACCTTCTCTCCCTTTCCCTCGATTCTCACTGTAGATTTATGAGAAACTGAAGGACCATATGCTGATCCCTGTGAGCAATTCTGAACTGGAAAAGGTGGACGGGCTGCTCACCTGCTGCTCGGTTTTAATTAACAAGAAGGCAGACTCCTGAGCCACAGAGTCCCTCCCTGGTAGCCGGCAAGACCGCACAGGCAAAGCCCACGACTCTGTACCCACTCCCGTTGTTTTCCTCGACAATCTACTGTGCCACTGTGCTACTAACTCTTGTTTACAAAAATTTAATTTCTAAGTTTAATTGCTTCCTTCTGCACTCCCACCCTCCCTCCCCTCACGGTGGTACCTAAGCTGTGGATTTGCTAAAAGAATTAAGCAACCTAGAGAATATAGAGCTAATGAATGATTGAAATGTGATTAATCATAGTAAGGAAACACTCATCTTAGTGTTTGTATTATCAGTGTGAAAATCGTTTAGTTGCCAATATATTCCGAAGAATGTCTTCTTGATCAGTCAGATAAGCTCCGTCTTTTTTCTCTGTGTCATAAATCATGTTCAGTTCCTGTGAAATTCCCTGATCCAGGGATCCTCCCCCTTTCTCTCTTTTTTCCTTCTGAACTCTGAAAACTTTTTATCCGGTTACTTTCTTTTGCCTTGCCCACTTCTATCACAGCCACCTTGACCTTGGGTAAAACCCAAGGTCTTGCCTTCTGGGTACCTTCCTGCAGGTCCACCCTGCCTGCCCTTGGTCTGCTCGGCCTGCGGCTGTGTCTGCCACCACCAACCCTCACCCCCACCCCAGGCAAACAGGCTCCTCAGCAGATCAAAATCAGAGCTGCTGTCTGGAGGAGTGTTCACTACACAGAGGCACATCCTGACGGGCTTTGCCCCAGAGATCTAAATTCCAAAAGTGGGGCACCACACCTAGGAAGGTAAATTTAACATCAGAAGGTTGCTAAGAGATCAAAATCAAGAAGCCTGGAAACACCCCATGGGTACAATGTCTTAAAAAGTCTTTAAGTCACAGTCCATGAATTTTTGTCTCATTACTGGCCACATATGACCTTGGAGGACCTTATTTTTTTCCTTCAGCTCATTTCTGTTTCTCCCTACCCTGACTATTTCCAGCCTTCTACCCCTTGCAGTTATCCTGATCTAGCTAAGATATTTCTTTCAAAAGCGACAACACATCTAAAAGTGGTTACTGGTGGTCTGGTGTAAGCCAGAGGAAATAGCTCCTCATGATCAAGGAGCATGTTCAGGAAGTGATCACCTTGATGCTTGAAAGCAACCTCAGACCATGGACATTTCTACTTTGAAATACTCATGAATATTCACCATTGGATTCAGTTAAAACTTCTTTCTTCTCTAGCCTTCAAATTACACAACTTTCAACTGACATGGGTCTCTTACAAAGAACAATGCCGAACTGAAGGAAGAGATCATTCTTTCACTTAAATCTGAAAGAATCAGCCTATTAGTAGGCCAGGGAATGGTACTTTCCAAGGAATGGTGACTGATCCAGGCATGTTATCAAACTTCCTAGTCATCTCCACCTTTCCTGTATTGCCTGGGGCTTGTTGTTCAAGATTAAGAACCACAGAGATTAAAAAATAGCACTTCAAGTCTTGCTCTGCTCACCTCTGTGTTTGCAATCAAACATTCCTCATGTTGGCGACCAAGAGATAATTACCTTCATTCATTTCATCTCCCCCAAGCAGATGGAAGTGAGAAACCTCTGAGAAAATCAAGACATCCTTAACCACTATCTGTCTTTGTCATTTATTTGATGATTTTTGTGCCAGAAATTTGAAAAAGTTCCTTCTCCTCCTTCTCTTCCTTGTTGCTTAACTTTAAAATTCGTATCACATGTAAAATCGAATTATGTGCATCCTGTAAATGAAACACATCTTGGTCACTGTCATATTTTGAACCATCTCATCATGGATGAGTAATGTCTTTTTCCCAGATAGAGAATGAATGTTAGCCATGTACCCAACTTAACAAAGAAAAATTGTTCTGGGAAGTTATGGTTGCCCTTTTGGGTTAAATCTGGCCCTACGTTGGCAAAAGCAGAAATTCTCCCTGAGAGAGCTCAGCATCTCAAAAACAACCACAGGAAAAATAGCCCAATCAGCCTGTTTTAAGTTTATCAGCATATAATTTTCAATATCTTTACTTCTATCATCCCAAATCAAAGAACTGTCATCTATTATGTGTAGTCAGTTGCAAGTGAGTAGATTTTTCTTTTTAACAATTTGTTCTGCAGAAGGCTGTTTTTCATTTTTTCTTTCCTTTGCTTCTTTCTCTCTTCTTCTCTTTGTCTCAAGAAATCACTTAGAATCTGTGTGCCTCTTTACATTTTATTCTGCACTGCTACATTACCTACTTGGCTGGCTTCTTTGGATTCACTACATGATATGATGATGTGAAAACCTAAATTATTTGCAGCCTACTGGTATTACTTCTTTGATGTTCTTATTAGCATAATGTTATCTTTGCAAAGGAAAGGTTCCCCTCTTGTCCATTGTGACTTATAAGGATGGATAAGCTAACAAACTGCTTTTTGACATTATAAAGACATGACGAATTATATTTAAATAAGGAACAGTTAAGTCAGAATTACTTGGTCAATATGATTCAATTTAATAAAAGGATGATATAGAGAAAATACATTATTTAGCATTATTTCTTCAACTATAATGAATTGCTATAGAAATCAGCAGGCAGATCTCTCCAATGTGTATTGATTGCTGTTTTAAGCTACTGTGAACAGATTACTAAAGTCATCTCTTCATCTCTAAGGGGGAGAAAATAGTCTGTAGATGAATAATGTGACATGTAAGAGTTGCATGTTAGTCTTTGTAATTATTTACTCTTTAACATTCTACAGACCTCAGACATGATTTCAACATGGTGTTAGACTTGTGCATTTTATTTTCCTAATCATCTTGTTCCAGCCAAAGTATGGTTATCCACTCTGTGTGCCAAAACCAGTAATGCCTTTCATGGTCCTTTAGTCCAGAGGAGTTCTGCACTGATTTTAGTCTCTTGCTGTCCCAATCCTACATGTGTACCAATCAGATGGAATAAAGTGTGAGTTGTACTGTGGTCAACGGTGTATGTCTCTTTTTTGCAACAGAAACTGCCATGGGGAATGAAATAATAATTCCTTTGGTATCAGGCATGAGATGTTTCTCTCTTGTCCTATGGGCTATGAAATTGGAAATACTGTACCTGTAAATCAACTGCCATCAAAGCTTGGGCTATAATGATATTTGAAGTGATACTTTATACTTCAGGCACTTAAAAAGTATGCATAGTTTACAGTCTAGGTCAGAAGAGCTTGATTTCACCTGTGCTTCTCCTTAAACAGCATCCCATCTTCCCCTTTACTGCTGACTATAGTCAGCACATTGTGCAGTTCAGTTATAGAGGAAGAGGAATGACTTTTTTTCTTCACTCATGCAAGAGTTTGTTATTTGTTTTACAGTAAGTATCTTTTAGGAAATTTGAAGTTTTTTAAAATGGGGCTTTTTTATTGCTAGCATTTTTTCTGAGCTGAATTGAATTGTTTTCTTTTTCTGATTACAAAAATAACTGCTCACTGTAAAATTGAATTCAAACATTATCAAAATATTAAAAAAGAAGTAAAGAAAAAATTACCCAAAATTTTATCACCCAGAGATAACCACTATTAACATTTCAGAGAATATCCATACATCTATAAATAGATATAGACATAAATATGGAATAACTTTACATAATCATGCAGTTCTGTAGTCTGCTTCTTTCACTTAGCAATATATTATGGGCTTCTTTCCATCTCGATAAATATAGATCTACGTCATCAATTTTAACAGCCTTTAATATTCCACAACACGGTTGTTGAAGCAGCTCTTTTTAAACTATATGGAGTGTTGTATCACAGATGGTCAGTATGCCCACATTGCTATTAGCTGGAGGTCCTCAGTCTATCAGAACTATGCTGCTTATAAGCTTTCACACAGCCTCAGAGTTAGTTCCATCTGGTGTATTCTTATCATAACTGAATGGTATGTATGAATGCTCACCAAATGCACAGACCAGTACTAAAATTCCTTTGGGGGAGGTAATTGATTTACTCACACCTTCTCAGTTGATGTTGCATTGATTAGTTCTGCATTTTTTTTTTTTTAAGAGACAGAGTCTAGCTCTGTCACCCAGGCTGGAGTGCAGTGGCCATGTCATAGCTCATTGCACCTTTGAATTCCTGAGCTCAAGCAATCCTCCTGTTTCAACCACCCGAGTAGCTGGGACTACAGGTGCATGCTACCATGCCTGGCTAATTTTTTTTAAATTTTTAATAGAGATGTGATCTTGCTGCCCAGGCTGGTCTCGAACTCCTGGCCTCAAGCAATCCTCCTGCCTCGACTTCCCAAAGTGCTAGGATTACAGGTGCGAGCCACCACACCCAGCCAGTTCTGCATTATTTAGGTTGGCATTGGCATGGGCAGTGAAGCTAAAAAATGCCAAATGCCACCCCACAAACCTGCTCTGGGCCCGAATAAGAAATGAGCCTCCACCTAAGTGCCAGAGAACAGTGTTCCCCACAGAGCAGAAAGGGAGATTCTCTTTAAAGGAAGTGTTGCCCGGATTTCCCTGACTGGTGTTCCTCCCAACCTTCCAAAAGAATGAGGGAAGGTAAGAATGAGAAAAAATATCCTCTTATGACAAGCTGCAGACTCTGGAAATGGGAATTTTGCTGAATGAAGAATGCTAGTTGACAACGATTTTAGGAAAGTGAGCACATATTTAACAACTGCCCACACCCTGCCAGGTTCTGGAGTGCAGCTCCTGTCTTTCGAGAGCTGATGGTTCGGGAGGAGCAGGGGAGGATGACTACACCAGTGCACACAACAGAAGGTAAGAACCATAAAAGAACAATACTGTGGCTATTCCCAAGTTGGGGAGACAAAGACAGGAATCGGGGTTTGATCTGGGCTTGGAAAGACACCCCTAGCTTCAATAGGTCGAGATGGGAGAGTAGGCTCTAGGCTGAGGGAACAGCATGAGCAAAGGCATGGGGGTGGGAGAGCATAGTGTGCACTCCAGAAGCCAGTATTTGTTGAGTACCTGCCATGTGCCAGTTAACTCTGCTAGGCCCTGGGGATCCGCTGGTGACACTCTCTGTTGTCCTGAAATGTACATCCAACACAGAAGAAAGACATGAAACAAGTTCCAGCTAGTGTGATGGATACTAGGAAAGGAGAATGGAGTGCTCAGAGCAGATAGGGGCAAGCAAGTGGATTTATTCGGCTGAAACATGGAATAAATACGAGAGCATGGTGAGGCAGTGTAGGTGGGAACGTCCAGAGCCTTGCCTGCTGAGTTAGGGTATTTGGCCTGAGTTTGGCAGTCTGTGAGGATCCCCTGAAGACTTTTAGGTCAAGGAGTGATATTATTGGAGCTTGGTCTGGCAGCATTATATAGGGCAACTGGGAACTGAGAAAGACTGGTGTTTCTCTAAGTTTAATTTCTCCAAGTTTAATTTGTTATTTAAACATCTCTTCTTACCACCAAAATGCAGCCTGAAAGCCAGGCAATTAACTCTCTATATTTTCTTTCCTGAAGAACAGATGAATAACACCTTCCCCTCTCAACTCCAAAGGGACATTTTCAAGGCAAATGAGATAAAAGAACTGAAGGGTTCTTTGGAAGAAAGGTATAGTGTAAATATCATTATCATCATCATTATCCTCATTAACTCCTATCACAGCAAGCTTGGATCCCATCAAAATGTCATCTTCTATTTGAAACATCAATCACCTACTCCAGAAATAACTCAGGATTTTCATCCTTGATGCCTCTAAGCTGGCCTGACTGCCTCCGTGGGGAATTCACAGGTTTCCTTGGTAGCCAACCCGGCTGCTCCTCAGACATACTCACACTGGGGACCTGTTGGCAAATCCGAATGTTCCCATCTCCTTCTCCCTCCAAACACTCATTTCTCACTTAGTGAGAGCTGGGCCACTTATAGCACAAGATAACTGGGGTTATCAGGCTTTTAGGAGAACATGTAAGAGCCAAATATGTTACCAGCACTATAAATAAATAAAAGGTTCAAACAAGTATGCCAGCAAACCGCTCGGTAAAATATTGCCTGGACTGGCCTGTGACATGAATGCCTAAAAGCAATAATGGGGCTCTAGGTCTTGGGAAGACTCTCTACTTACAAATAGAAAGTTTCATTCTTTAGTTACAAATACAGGGAAAGTGCTTAGGTGAATTAACACAGGCCTAAGAAAGTAGCTTGCTTTTTCCTATGCTTAAACTTTTTTTCCCCAGCTTTACTGAGGTATAATTGACAAGTTAAAAACTGGTATATAGGCCAGGCGTGGTGGCTCACGCCTGTAATCCTAGCACTCTGGGAGGCTGAGGCAGGAGGATCGCTTGAGCCCAGGAGTTTGAGGTTGCTGTGAGCTAGGCTGACGCCACGGCACTCTAGCTCGGGCAACAGAGTAAGACTCTGTCTCAAAAAAAAAAAAAAAAAAAAAAACTGGTATATATTAAAAGTATATACCTTGATGCTTTGATATACATAGACATTGTGAAATAATCACCACAATCAAGTTAATTAACATATCTATCACCTAACAGAGTTATCACTTTCTTTTTCTCTTTTTCTTTTCTTTGGTGGGGGGAGTTGAGAACATTTAAGATCGTTCCTCTTAGCAAATTTCAAGTATACAATACAGTATTGTTAACTATAATCACATTCTATACATTAGATATCCAGAACTTATTCATCTTGTATAACTGAAACTTTGTACCCTTTGACTGACATCTCCCCATTTCCCCCTTTAAAAGTAATTTTTAAGGTCCTGCTCATGGACGAGGAAGCTGACTGATTAGCTAGGACTTTGGAGCAAGAACTCAGAGGACAACTGTTCTAAATTAAACCAGGATACTATGTGCTATGTGTTGAAATTTCCCTCTATCCTGTAAGGGTACAAAGATTCTGCATATTTCACATTGATGTGAGAAAAGTTCAGGAGCCAAACAATTTCTAATTCCAAGCAACAATCTTGCTTTGTAGAAATGTTAGCTCTTCTACCTCTGGAAAGAGCTTGTGGAATAAACCCTGATTCACAGGTCCAGCAGAGGCTTAAAACTCCAGGGCAGAATGTGAACAAAGTCATCATTTTGTTTACAGGGGGCTCAGATGAGTGTATGAGGTACCCTAGAGTTAATGCTAGGACAGCAACATGGGGCTTTCTTTCTTTCTAAGCTTGGTAATAACTGGGGGAGACAGAAGGATTGTTACCAGGGCAAGATGCTAACAAGGAGTCTGGTAGGAAATAGAATTCATTCCTACTTGTTTCAAATGAAGAGATTTTGATGAAGGTCTGTTGCAGAAGTATAGGTGTTAAGGGTACAAACAAAGGTGGCAAGACACCCAGAAACCAGCTGTCACCAGTGCTCCCAGACTCAGCACAACAAGGACAGGAAATTTTGCCGCAGGATATGGGACAGAGAAGGCAGGACCGCGCCCCAACCAGAGAGCAGTTTCCAGAGCAGGAAAGAAGCCCCTCAGCTGCTCTTTCTTCTTCCTCTCTGATCCACTGGTGCTCACCACTGGCTGAACACAATGAAAGATGCAGTGAGGGGCCCATGGGAGGCCCCCAGCAGAGGTCATCCTCCCAGGGCAGAGAGCTGGCAGACAGGGGCAGAGGCAGGATCGGGGGAGGTCAGAAGATATCAACACAATACCACCATGAAAGTGACCTCTTAGCCTATCAGACAGAGGCCGTCACCACCTCTGTCTCACAAGGTAGGCATTTAAATCACAATTCTTGGCAAATTCCTCAGGCACATGCCATTTCTGTGGTCTGGTCTTCCCTCCCTCAACATCAGAAAATGATTGAAGCAAAATTAACAACAGAACATGAGTATGCACAGCATGAGGGTGAAAGAACGTTGCATTCCAGACCCATGAGTCCTGGACCTCTTTAGTAAGCACTATGTTCATTCTAAAATTAGAGCAGTCTCTTGGGCACCTTGTATCAACAGCTAGTTGCCTTTTTGCAGCATGCCTGTGACCTTCTATGACATAAAGGTGTTTAGGATCCTGAAGAATCTATTTTCTGTTTCTCCTTTTGTTTGTACATCCAGCCCATGTTGCCAGACACAGCTGTTTTGGTTTTACTTGGTCATGTTGCTCACGGGGATAATAGTCAGTCTAAACTAAAAGTAGGGTGTTCCCCTTTCCTGGGGGTGTTCAACAGAGACTAAAGGACCATGTGCAAGAGTGGTTGTAGAGAGATTTCTCCATCCAGTAACAACTGAGATAGCTAACATCTATACCAGGGTATTCCTGTACCACCCTGAAATTCTACAATTAGGCATTTATACTATTCTGATCCTGGGTGACTCCTTTCCCCTCTACCACCCCCTGTCTCCCAAATAGATGAACATTGTTTTCATCTAGTGTTTTAGTTCATTTTCTGCTGGCTATAACAGAATAACACAGACGTGGTAAATTATAAACAATAGAAGTTTATTCAGCTCACGGTTCTGGAAGCTGGGAAGACCAAGACCACCAAGAGCATGGTGCTTTCATCTGGCAAGGGTCATCCCATGGTGAAAGGCAGAAGGTGGAAGCAACTGCATCAGGGACCAGACTCGCTTTATAACTACCCGCTGTCATGATAACTAACCTGCTCCCATAAGGACATTAATCCATTCATGAGGGTTCTGCCCTCATGACCCAATCACTTCTTATTAGGCCCCACATCCCAACACTGTTGCCTTAGTGATTAAGTTTCCAACACTTGAACTTTTAGGGAACACGTTCAAACAATAGCATCTAGTAAACAATAGTAATAAGGGCTCCACTTCCAGCTTGACAGCATGAGGAGCCCTGTGGACCCGTTCCCAAGTGAAACTGGTGAAAATTGTTTTTGAAAATTAAACATTTAAAGTCTCTGGAAAAGGTCATAAACGTATACAGCAAATGGAGAAACATTTATTCAAGAAAACCTACTAAAACTTAGTAAGATCAGTGAGAATCAATGGTATTTGAAGCAAGACGCACACCCTTCCTCCCTGCTCCCAGCTCAGTGAGACAGAAACTCCACTCCAGACTGGTAAAGCTAAGAACACAAGGCTCCCTTTCCCCACAGATCCCATTCGAAAGGAAGGGACAGGATGTCAGCATTGCTTACCCTGCCCCCACCCACGACCTGCTGCTGAGACTAAGTTCTGGGCGAGTGTGGCCAGGAGGTAGGATCTCCCTTCTTCCACACAACCCCTACTCTCAAGGGACAGAGGCTCTACCTTGAGAGCGTAGCACCAGTAAGAAGACTGGAGCCTGAACACCCTTCCCCTGGCTCATGGTCAGGAGTTCCAGCCCAGGCCAAAGAGACTTGAATCTCACTGCCTCCCCTCCATCTAGCACTCACCAACTAAAACACGGGTGTCGCTCAGAGAGGAGTGAGCCCCTCTCCCTGCCAGAAGCTCCAGAGCAAGGGCTCAGAGATTTTGCCCAGAGGAAGAAGCAGGTGTAGAACAAAGAACTCCGAATCCCTCCCCAAAGAATAGACTTCATTTGCAACAGAGTGTGAAGTTCAAGTCTAAGGTTGCCCTTGAAAACAGTGGAGGTTGCAGTGAAACGCGATGGGGAGGAAGCTGGTAGATTGATTGGAAATATAGGCTAAATTGTACCCATCCAAATCAGAAAGGAAGAAGTAAAACTATCTCTTTTTGCAGATGACATGATCTTACATATGGAAAATCTAAGAAATCCACTAAATATTATTTAAATTAATAAATGAATTCAGCAAAGTTTTAGGATACATGATCAATATTTTAAAAAATCAATTGTGTTTCTATACACTTACAATTAACAAATCCAAAAATAAAATTAAGAAAACAATTCCATTTACAATAGTATCAGAAAGAAAAAAATAGCAATAAATTTAATAAAAGAAATACAAAACTTATTCTCAAAAAAAATGTATTCTCTGAAAATCACAAAACATGGTTAAAGGAAACTAAATATCTAAAGAAATAAAAAATCCTCTTATGTTCATGTATTAGAAGACAGTACTGTTAGGAGGGCAATACTCCTCAAATCGGTATACAGATTCAATGCAGGGCCTATTAGAATCTCAGCTGGTTTCTTTGTAGAAATCAACAAGCTGATTGTAAAATTCACATGAAATTACAAGGGGCCCCAAATAGCCAAAACAATGTTAAAAAGAAGAACAAGGTTGAAGGACTCACACATCCCAATTTCAAAATTTCAAAAACAACAGCGATCTAGACAATGTAGTATTGGCATAAAGATGGACATAGACATGAATAGAATAGAATTGAGAGTTCAGAAATAAATTCATGTGTACATGGTCAGCCAATTTTCATCAAGGGTATCAAGACTATTCAGTGAAGGAAAGAATAGTCAGTCTTCTGAACAAATGCTGCTGGGACAACTGGACACCCACATGCAAAAGCATGAAACTGGACCCTTCCCTCGTACTATATACAAAAATAAACTCAAAATGGATCAAAGACCTAACTGTAAGAGCTAAAATATAAAACTCTTAGAAGAAAACACAGTGGAAAATCTTCATAATTCCAGATTTGGCACTGGATTCTTAGAAATGACATAAAAGCACAAGTGACAAAAGTAAAAAAATAAATTGAACTTCAGCAAAATTAATAACTTTTCTGTTTCAAAAAATGCTATCAAGAAAGTGAAAAAACAACCCATTGAACATCAGGGAAAATATTTGCAAATCATCTATATAAGGGAATTCTAATAGAATAATATAAAGAACTCCTTACAATTAGATAATAAGAAAGACAGTTTGAAAATAGGCAAAGGATCTGCAGAGATTTCTCTAAAGAAGATATATGAATGGCCAATAACCACATGAATAGATGTTTGACATCATTAGTCATCAAGATGTGCAAGTCAAAATTATAACAAGATACCACTTCATACCCACTAGAATAGCTAGAATCAAAAAGTCAGATAACAAGTATGGGCAAGCATGTGGGGAAATCAGAACCTTCATACACTCTTGATGGGAGTATAAAATGCAGCCACTTTGGAAAACAGTCTAGTTATACATTGAGTTACTCACTTAAACATTGAGTTTAACTACATGAATCAGCAATTTCACTCCCAAGTATATACTCAAGAGAAATGAAAGCATATGTCCAGACAAAAATGAACATTTATAGCAGCATTATTTAAAATAACCAAAGGATTCAAACAACCCAAAAGTATACCAACTGATGAATGGATAAACTAAAATATCCATACAATGCGATATTATTCAGGTATAAAAAGAAGTGAAGTACCACAGGCTACCAGGCTACCAGGCCAGGCTACAACATGAATAAACCTTGCAAACATTATGCTAAATGAAGGAAGCCAGTCACAAAAGACCAAATATTACATGGTTCCATTTATATGAAATGTCCAGAGAGGTAAATCTACAGAGACAGAAAGTAGATTAGTGGTTGCTTAGGAAGGAGGGGGTGTCGAGTGGGGAGCAGTGAGAGGACAAAGGGGGTGATAACTAAAGGATGGGGAGTTTCTTTTTAAGAGGATGAACATATTTGAAAATCAACATGGTGATGGTTGCATACATCTGTGAACATGCTTAAAACCACCGAACTGCACGCTTTAAATAGGTGAATTATTTGGTATATGAATTATATCTCAATAAAGCTGTTTTCTTAAATGGCAGTAATAATACTCTTTGTCCTTCTCATATCTCAAAGGGTGGCTGGGAACATCAAACGAGAGGATTTATATAAAAGTACATGGTACTCTATGCAGCGCTATACAAATGTAGCCTATTATAGTATTGAATGGGATTAATCAGCTTTTCACCAGCACCTGTCAGTACAAAATGCAGAAGCTGCCATTCCTAAGACTACCTTAGCCCTCAATTAGAATTCCTTTTCTTCAGTGGTTAAAACTCATTGACAGAACCCAATCCTTGAAATAGTGCTGCATAATAATTGCTTATGGAATGGTTCTTACCATCATAGCCTTTTGAAAACAGAAAATAATGTTTCTTTTATATGTTTTCCTAAGACTCAACTCGAGTGTGTGCAATTACCACACATACCAAGTTCCTCATTATGTCAACCCTGGAGCCCACGTGGCCCTTATAATAATTTGCTAACTGGTAATTGTTGCTTTGTGCCCACATTCCCAAGCCCAGCATTACATTTTGGCCCTTGCTATGCCCCTCTGAGCTGGGGTGAATAGCAGTCAGAATTAGCAAAGGGAGACGAGAACGAAATTGGCTGAAAGTGGCAAGTTGGGAGTAGTATGGGCAGAAGTTGGTCCTTGGCCAGTGAGCCTGTGAGTGCAGCACCAGCACCGTATTTTTACAGGGGAGAATGATGGCGAAATCAAGTTAGCCTTGCTGGTGGCACTTTATTTGCTTGGCCTGACCTGGCCAAGCCTACTCTCCAAAATGTACCCCACACACCCTTTCCGTTTTCATCCACTTGTATGGCTTTGGATTCCAGCCCACCCTCCATTTGGTTTGCAAAAAGCTGATGTCTTCTTGGTCTCTTTTTAAATTTTCCCAAACAATGTTTAGTGATCATATCTCCTCCTTTTTTTTTTTTTTTTTTCCTTTTCAGCTCTCTGTGCCTGGCATGGTGCCAGGACATAAGTGTTACGTGCCTCTTTCCATTAACCCTCACAAGTGTCCTGTGAAGCAGATGACAAAACTGAGGCCCAGAGAGACTCAGTCACTGGGCAAAGTCACACACTGGGCTCAAACTCTGATTCTGTTTGGCAGCGTGGTTCAGGCTCATCAGCATCATTCTGTGCTGCATGCTGCAAACACGTGCCCCATTAAAACTTCAAAATTATTAAACATCAAGGCATTTTCAGAATGTGTAAAATGTCCTCCTACCTCTGCTTTTCCATATTAATCCAGATCTGAGAGTGTGCATATTGCCCTTTTCCCCCAGAAACATCCCATTATTTAGCCTCAAAAACAAAGGAAAGCCAGACATCCATGTTTGCCGCCGGCCGTATTTGCAGAAAAATTGTGGAGTCACAGCGCCCTCAGGTGCTCGTTCGCGTTTTGCCAGCCGGCCTTTGGCGGAGAAGGAGGGAGGAGGATGCTGCGGCTGCCCGCTGGGTGGGTTTGCGGGCACGCGGGGCCTTTGAATGCTCTGAGTAAACTGAGCCTTCCTAGCACCTGGAAGTGTGTCCCTGGGGTGACCCACTACCCTGGCCTGGGTAGACCCCAAGACCTGGCCTCTCCCACCGTGGCGAAGTCCTGGCAGGGGAGTTAAGACCCGCACGCGCTGGAATCTGAGAGGGTCTGAAGGCTTCGCGGCCGGGACCCCACCGCCACCCATGCCTTGCCCCTCGCCTGCATTTCCTCCCGTGCTGCTCTTCAGCCAAGACATTGTTCACTTTTTGGGGAAAAAAAATCAAGCCCTGGGGTAGGGGTGGGGGTACCAACAGTTTAACTCTTAGTTATTATTCATACCTTAGTATATGTTCATCTGACCCTTACTTACCTGGGTCAGATGAACTTTAAGGGAAAGAAAACAGCCTAAAGTCGGGGCGTGGTGGCTCACACCTGTAATCCCAGCACTCTGGGAGGCCAAGGCAAGAGGATCACTTGAGGTCAGGAGTTCAAGGCTAGCCTGAGCACAAGCTAGACCCCTGTCTCTATTTAAAAAACAAAAAATTAGCCATGTGGTGACACACACCTGTAATCCCAGCTACTTGGGAGGCTGAGGCAGGAGGATCACTTGAGCCCAGGAGTTGCAGGTTGCAGTGAGCTGTGATGACTCCACGGCATTCTAGCCTGGAGGACAGAATCTAGCAAGACTCTGTCTCCAAAAAAAAAAAAAAAAAGAGCCAGCAGTAGGTGGAGAGGCAAGAGAGAGAGAAAGGGAGAAGGGAGGAGGGGAAGAAAGAAGAGGGAGAGAATGAGGGGAGGGGAAAGGAGACGGTGGGGGAAGGGGAGGTGGGGGACACAGAGAGGAAGGGAAAGGGAAGGAGAAAAGAGGAGAGAGGAAGGGCAGGAAGGGGAGGGTTGGGGTGGGGAGGGGAGGAGGCTAGCTCAGACCCTTTTGCAGTCTGGCTGAGTCCTCATTGCCCAAGTCTTCATTCAAAAGAATGAAGAATCTGCAGGTGCACTTTTGTTTAATGTACAAGATGTTTCAGTGGTCCCGCTGGACTCCCATCATTGCTTGGTGTATTAGTCTGAGTTCCCCAGAGAAACAGAACAAATAGAATGTGTGTGTGTGTGTGTGCGCGCGCGCGTGCGCGCACGTGTGTGTGTGCGTGTGTTACTATAAAGAATTGGCTCATGGGATTATGGAGGCCAAGTCCAAGATCTGCAGTCAGCAAGCTGAGGATCCAGGAGAGCTGATGGTATAAGGTCCAGTCTGCGTCTGAAGGCAGAAGAAGACCAATGTGTCAGCTCAAAGACAGTTAGGCAGAGAAAGTCTTCTTCACTCAGCCTTTTAGTCTATTCCAACCTTCAACAAATTGGATGAAGTCCACTCACACCAGAGCGCAGGCAATCTGCTTTACTCGGTCTACTAATTCAAATGTAAGAAGCTGCCCACAGTGTTCAGTACAGTAAAAATTTAAAAAAAACAAATGTAAGAAGTTGTCTCATTATACACCTATGTCCTTTATAGAGAACAGTGAGCTCCTCGAGGCATCCAGAAAGACCCTCACAGACACACCCAGAAATAATGTTTGACCAAACATCTGGGCACCCCATGGCCCAGTCCAGAGGACACATACAGTGACTGTCACACTTGGCAGTAGCACCTGTCAGCCACGCTGCCTTCTGGTGGCTTGTGCCCAGGCTGCTCGCACACTAGACTATAGGGGCTGAGGGCAGAAACACCGTTTTCAAGCACCAGTCCCCAGTATCTAGCACAAGTCCTAACAGTAAGTAGTAAGTTCTCAGGATGTTTGAAAAGTGCAAAAATAGACAAACTAACAAACTCACAGATTTGGGCCCAACATAAAGAAAATATAGTAGGTATCTCATTATATACCTATGTCCTTTAGAGAGGACAGTGAGTGAGTTAGGGGCCAAGTGGGTTGTTGCGTTCCCACTCCTAAGCGTGGCATTTGACACACAGTAGGTGCTCAATGATTATTTGGTGCCCAGGGATGAATGGATCAGTCAATGGGTGGGAGAATGGAGCCAGCGGCCATGTCCCCAGGGGCGGGGCTGGCTCTGCTTTTCCCTCGGAGCTAACTGAAAATCTCTGCTGCCTGTGGTCAGCATCTGAGATGGACTTTCACAGACCAGTATCCTGATCTTGTCTTCAAACAGATTCGCAAAGCCTTGAAAATCTCAACCTGCCTGTTGTCACCAGTTGTCCAGAGACTGTCAAAATCAACAGGACCCCTTTGGGGAAAGCCAGGAAGGCTGCACAATTACTGCTGTCTGTAAGGAGCTTATGACAGCACCTTGGGCTCTTCCAGGGGAAAATGACGGTTCTGATTGAATGACACTATCACAGCCGGTAAGCCTGCTGGGCTGCCAGGAGACTTGCCCTAATGCCATGAGACAGGTTTCCGGAACAATTTGGAGACGAGTAAAGAGATCCAGCCCAACTTCATACTTACCTGCTAATAGTCTCTGCCGTTCAGGAAACACAAGAAAGGGAAATCTACCTTTTAGATTTCTGTGCATCAGTTTTGCTTGTGAAAAGTGATGGTGGCCCCACAGAGAGTCACAGGGGAGGGAAGGGAAGCTATTAGGTAGGCACGGTGCTTTCATGATGCTTCAGCAACCCCCAGCTCTTCAGGTGGAGGGCCAGGCTCAGGGGAAACCACACCTCTGGTCAGTCAAGTCCTCCACCAACTCAGAGATGGGGGGTAGTCACGCACCAAAGGGCAGCTACCCATGATCTCCATGAGACCCCAAGCTATCCCAAATGATGATAACAATCATCACCATGATGGACAGTTGAAATATTCTCAAGCTTAAAGTATGAATATAACCATATTAGGAAATTTTGGTATTTTTTTATATACACTCAGAGTTAACACAGTGCTTTTTTTATGCAAACATGGCTTCAAGAACAGCCCCGCCACCACCACATTACCACCCTAAGTCCCTACGATGTGTAAATTCTAGAGCCAACACTAGCAAATCATTTACCTTCTCTAAGCCTCAGTTTCCCCCTCTGTTAAAATGATAAAAGCTAATACAGTTATTGAGTACTTTCTGTTTGCCAGGCACTGAGCTAGGTGTTTTTATGTGAATTATCTCATTTAATCCTTACAACAGTATAAAGTAGGTCCTTATCATCTGTACCTCAGTTTCTTAAATGGTAAGATAGAGATAACAATGCCTACCTCTTGGGGTTAAAAAGAGATGACTCGGCCGGGAGGGGTAGCTCGAGCCTGTGATCCTAGCACTCTGGTAGGGCAAGGCGGGAGAATCACTTGAGGTCAGGAGTTTGAGACCAGCCTGAGCAAGAGCAAGACCACGTCTCTACAAAAATAGAAAAATTAGCTGGGCATGGTGGCATGTGCCTATAGTCCCAGCTACTCAGGAGGCTAAAGCAAGAGGATCACTTGAGCCCAGGAGTTTGAGGTTGCAGGGAGCTATGATGACTCCACTGCACTCTAGCTGGGATGACAGAATGAGACTCTGTCTCAAAAGAATTTTAAAAAAAAAGAGAGAGAAATGATGTGTGTAGAACGCCTGGAGCTGGTGGTGCTCAATAAATGTAAGTTATAACAACTATGATGATATTGAAGAGGCTGCAGGTAAGGAAGTGGAGGAGGAAGAGGAAGAAGATGAGGCTGTAGTTCATACTTACACCCTCCCACAATCACTCAGTCATCCACAGCTGCTCTCCCACCTGACCATGAGACCTAAAACGCCTCGGCAACGTCACCGTAAGTGGGTTTTATTCATCCACACTCAGCTAAAGTCAAGAGGGGCCCGCAAATGTCCATAGAGTAGGTGGGTCTGGCCTTGGATAGCCCCATGCTTGGCTGTCAGCATCTTGTTTCTCTCTTGGTGACACCTCCTCTCACCAGAAGGGCCTCTCCCTAAGCAAGTTCCTTACGGGAAGTTAGAGGGAGTCTGGAGTAGGCCAGGCCCAGGAGTACGTAGAGAGCCACATGGTTAGGAAACATGGGAATGAGGGATGAGGCTTGAAGGCCCAAATGTAAGGATGCAAGAACAATCTGGGCAGTGGGAAAAAGGCCTAAAGGAGTATGTGACAGAAACTGGTGATTGTCCAGCTATATCCATTGTCCCCTTCTTCCTTTTAGAAATAGGCCCCTGAAGTTGAGCCTAACACGTGGCCACGCAGCTGAAGCCTACCTTTCCTGGTGTCCCTTAAAGCCAGCTGGAGCCATGGGAGTAAGCTCTGGCCAATGGGATGTGAATGGCACCGACGTGAACAATTTATAAGACGCATCCTTTTTTTTTGTTTGTTTGTTTGTTTGAGACAGAGTCTCGCTCTGTTGCCCAGGCTAGAGTGCTGTGGCGTCAAGCTCACAGCAACCTCAAACTCCTGGGCTTAAGCAATCCTTCTGCCTCAACCTCCCGAGTAGCTGGGACTACAGACATGTGCCACCATGCCCGGCTAATTTATATATATATATATATATATATATATATATATATATATATATATATGTGTGTGTGTGTGTGTGTGTGTGTGTGTGTATATACATATATATATATTTTTTTTTTTTTTTAGCTGTCCAGATCATTTCTTTCTATTTTTAGTAGAGACAGGATCTTGCTCTTGCTCAGGCTAGTCTGGAACTCCTGATCTTGAGCGATCCTCCCACCTCGGCCTCCCAGAGTGCTAGGATTACAAGTGTGAGCCACCGCAGCCGGCCAAGACGCATCCTTAAAACAGAAGCCAGCTGCCCTTCATTTCCCTTCCTACCCTGCGGTGTGCTTAAACCCAGACCTGGTCCTAGTGAAGCAAAGGCGATCCCCTTGGGCTGGCAAGGCCACAAGCTAGAAGGATCCTGGCTTCCTAGTCCACCCTGCCCTGGGCCACTCCTTGTCCCTGGGTTTTTCCTTGAGAATTTTATAAACATCTATCTTAATTGTTAGATCTCCTCATTAAAGCAGCCGTGCTCACTTGTCAGTTGTCCAAAATGAACCAAATATCCAGGTCCAAGAATGGAAATAGTCTGGCTAAAATCTCAGCCAGCAGGTCACCAAATCCAAAAAAATCTTAAGAGCCCCTCTAGGGCTTCTCCAAGGGGACACAGGCCTGACTTTCAGGGTTTCAGAGGAAAAAGCATGCATTTCTGGGCTCAAGGTGAGATGGCTGGGGTACGGGGAGGTGAGCTGCCCTGCGGCAGTTGTGGAGCAGCTCATTCCCAGGGACAAGCAAGGCTCAGCTTCCTCACCACTGCACGCCTGCTTGCTCACCACTGTGTTGCCTGGCACACAGAAGGGGCTCAGTAAGTATTGACTCCAATATTGATTGAATGAATAATGAGACTCGTAAATTCTGAGCTCTTCAAAATGGGAAAAGTTCTGGCAGCAAAGACCAGAGCAGCAAGAGTAGGCTCTGCTTGGCCAGGTTCTCCGTGGGACATCCCTCTGAAACCAGGGACTGCCAAGGCTCTGTAAGGAACAGGCTTCTCTTTGGGCATCCCTGGGCCACTTCCCACGCTGTAGCCAACAGGGACTGGCAGACTTCAAAATACCTGCAGCTGTGGAAAAACTGATTTAGGAAGATTGGCTGCTAAAGATCTGAACTGAAAAACTGCCTGAGGAAAGAACACTGAGTGGAACTGCCTTCTTTCGCCACTCATTCATTCATTCATTCATTTGCTCAACAAAACTACTGAGGTTCTACCATACACCAGCACCCAACCAAGCGCTAGTGTTATAGGAAAGAATGACAGATTACAACATTCCCCCCACCCTTAGCTTACATGCTGTCCCACACTCTTCTCACAGTCATAGCCCCTGCCCGCCTTCTAACCCCCTCCTCAGAAAGTGAGCAGACCCTGGGGAGCACAGCCACCCTGCCTAGGAGAGACTTGAGGGTAGAAGCAGAGAGTTGGTAATAATGCCACCCAGGGGGAGAATGGAAACAGATTTCCTCTGCCAGAATTGTCCTCACCTGCAAATCAACCCTGCCCCTTGGGCCTCCACGCCCCTCCCTCCCATCTGCTGAGGGATAAGAGGAGCTGCCCTTATTCCCAATTTGCACAGTTCAGAGTCCAGGCTGCCAAAGACCCCTGTGCATGCTGCTGGCTGGAAAGTGGATGTGGAAATAAGATCACAAGGCTTTTCTGGTCGGAGCCTGCACATGGGAGCTCATACCACTGCCACTTGAAGTCCTGGGGTGGTCGTCTCCCATAGCCTCCTTGACCTTGGCCAGATTGGAAGCAGGGAGTGGCCTGGGGAACCAGGAAGGAGGAAGACTGGAGGGCAGGGGAGCCAGCCCTGAGCCTGAAGGTGGGAGAGGAGCGGTGGGAAGCAGAACACCTAGGAAACTCTGCCTATTAGGGGATTAGGTCTGAATGATTTTTATCAGAAAGCCAGAGTGTGCAACAATGATGATGGTGATCATGAGCAGGATGTGGGACATTAATTACATGACATCAGAAAAGATGATCATGGGCTGGGTGTGGTAGCTCACACCTGTAATCCTAGCACTCTGGGAGGCCGAGGAGGGTGGATCGTTTGAGCTCAGGAGTTCAAGACCAGCCTGAGCAAGAGTGAGATCCCGTCTCTACTAAAAATGGAAAGAAATTATATGGACAACTAAAAATATATACAGAAAAAATTATCTGGGCATGGTGGCACATGCCTGTAGTCCCAACTACTCAGGAGGCTGAGTCAGGAGGATCGCTTGAGCCCAGGAGTTTGAGGTTGCTGTGAGCTAGGCTGATGCCACAGCACTCTAGCCTGGGCAACAGAGTGAGACTCTGTCTCAAAGAAAAAAAAAAAAAAAGGTGATCATGACCCATGCTCCCTACGTTAGGGGAGCCAGGAACAAGGAAAGCTGAGCTAAGGCCTGGCTGGGTTGTTTAAACAAAATACTGATTTACCTCTAGCTAGGGGAACTGCTTACCATTTGGGGTTGATTTCATATTTGCAAAAACCAGACTGCTCATTAAAAGAATATGTCAGGCTTCTCTCTCTCTCTTTTTTTTTTTTTAATTTTTATTTTGTGCTCATTTGAGCCTTGAAGAAAAGTTGCAAAAATTGTACAAAGAGTTCTCTTATATCTCTCATCCCATTCCATTAATGTTAACATCTTACCTGACCAAAGTATAATTATCAAGAATGGGAAGTTAATATTGGCACAATATTATTAACTAAACCACAGACTTGGCCGGGCGCGGTGGCTCACGCCTGTAATCCTAGCTCTGGGAGGCCGAGGCGGGTGGATCGCTCGAGGTCAGGAGTTCGAGACCAGCCTGAGCAAGAGTGAGACCCCGTCTCTACTAAAAATAGAAAGAAATTATCTGGCCAACTAAAAAATATATATACAAAAAAATTAGCCGGGCATGGTGGCTCATGCCTGTAGTCCCAGCTACTAGGGAGGCTGAGGCAGTAGGATCGCTTAAGCCCAGGAGTTTGAGGTTGCTGTGAGCTAGGCTGATGCCACGGCACTCACTCTAGCCCGGGCAACAAAGTGACACTCTGTCTCAAAAAAAATAAATAAATAAATAAAAATAAACCACAGACTTTATTTGAATTCCACCATTTTTTCCATTAATGTCCTTTTTCTGTTCCAGGATCCTATCCAGGACTCCACATTACATTTAGTTGTCATGTCTTCTTATCTCTTCCGGTCTGTGACAGTTTCTCAGTCTTTCATGAATTTGATGATCCCTCAGTGTAGGTTTGTCCAAGGTTTTCTTATGACTGGAATCATCTAATGCATTTTTGGCAAGAATGCCACAAAATTGTTATGGTGTTTTTCTCATTATATCAAAGGGTTGGTGATATGATATGTCATTACCGGAGATGTTTACATTGATCACTTGGTTAAGTGGGTACCTGCCAAGTTTCTCCACTGTAAATCTACTAGCTTTCCATTTGTAGTTGATAAATACTGTGGGTGTGATATTTAGACTCAAAAGAAATCCATCATTTTCGGTTGATTATAACTCTTAACTTCTGCATGTGTTTAATTTCCTAGTGTGGTATCCTGGTTGCCTTGAGTAGGTCACAGTGCCTGACCCCAGACCACCTGGGGGTCATTGGTCATAGTGGTGCTCCTAAGTATTCAATAGATATAAGCAAAAAGTTCCACATTGAGACATAACCACCAAATGCAATGTGCCAGCCTTTTTGGATCTTGATTCAAACTAACCAATTATAAAAAGACATTTATAGCAAATTTTAATGTAGATTGAATATTGAATGATATTAAGAAATTATTGCTATTTTTCTTAGGTGTGATAATAGCATTGTGACTATATTAAAATATCTTTTTCTCATAGAAATAAATACACAGTGAAGTATTTACAGGAAAAGTGATAGGATGACAGGGATTCATGTAAAATAATGCAGGGAAAAAAGTGTGGAGAAATAGACGACATGAGAATGGCAAACGTTGGTCGTCACTGAAGCAGGTGGTGGACACATGGGCTTCCATTATATATTTCTCATTCTGTACATATTGTTCACTCCCAAAACAAAAACTGAAAGTTATAGATAGAAAAAAAGCTACTTGCTTATCTCAGTTAATCTGCCTCATAAAACACCACACTCCCATATTACTATAATTTTATTCTGTGTTCCATAAAAACTGCTCATTTCCCATACTACATCAGGAGCAGAAAATTATCCCATTCTCAGTATCTGGGTGACTGCTGCCTGTGGGCTCCCAATCTCAGTGGCTTTTTCTCAGGGACACTTCCCTGCTGAGCAGCTTTCTTCTCAGGCAGACTGTTCGCTGACTTGTTGGAAACTCAATAAATTATGAGCATGTAGTCACAGAATTTTTCCCCTAGTATTTCAAAGGGTAACATCATATCCCATGTGTCTGTTCTTTCTCTCTACTTCTTTCATCCCTGTCGTCAGCAAATGCTTTTCTTTCTTGCTGCTAACTCCTTTCGCTAAACTTAATCTCTGTCCTCCTAGAGATTTCAGATGCCAGTTGATCCCAGAGTCAGACTGGATAAGTCTGCTAGCCTCTTTGAGACTCAAATTCTTCATGTATAAAATGAGGATAGCGTCTACCTACTGCACAGGCCATTGAGAGAATTTCAGAGGATAATATGCCTGCTCCTATTCTATGCATTTGTGGTATATCGGAGGAGCTCAAGAAATAAACATTTTCTTCCATCCCAGTCATGCCTGCCCCAGAAATCCCCAGGAAAGGGCCCAGTGCTGGCACAGCAAGACTCTCAGGGCTCAGAACTTGGACCTGAGACCTGGGCCATGTGACTGGCTGAGTGGCAGAATTGTTGACTCACTTAGTAGTGT
The DNA here is from genome assembly GCF_020740605.2 of Lemur catta. Lineage (NCBI taxonomy): Eukaryota > Metazoa > Chordata > Mammalia > Primates > Lemuridae > Lemur > Lemur catta. The sequence goes on from NC_059130.1 coordinate 59,468,028, forward strand.
AAGTCGTTTTGGGAATGTGATGTGGTTAGAGATAGAAAAGGCAATAATCTCACAATCCTATGCTCTTTCTGACCTCGCAGATACCTCTGGGACCATCGTGGATGACTGTGCGATGCAGAGCTGTGCTCAACTGCACACGGTGGTCCCAGGCTTCTGCCCCCACAGCTCTAACTCACTTCCTGCCTCCCTCTCTCTGCCCCCTCTATTCCTTTGCATTCTTCTTCCTCTTTTCATCCTTTAATGTAAATGGGAAGCATAGTAATGCTATGAGGCTGTGATGTAGGTCAAAGCAGAAGTGTCTAAAAGTGCTTTGTTAACTATAAAGTGCTACATAGAGCTTATGTTTTATTGTTCAGAACAAGAATTATCCTATACATGTCACATACCATCAGTTAAATTACAGAGTTTATTTGTTTTGGAGCTTTTGTGCATTGTTTGGGCAGTCAGTTCTGGCTGCTGTGCACATTAGGAAATTATTGGTATTTTAAGAATCTAGCTGGCCTCCTGGCATGACTGACACAGAGACACAATTCTCCTGAGAGATGACTTTCATCCTGGAGCATGCTATGCAGACATGCTCAGGTGAGAAGTGGCTCAACTACAAATTAACACCTGGCACTCAGCATGTCTGCCCTTGTGACTTTGGGCTTAGGGATCATATTAGAAACCACGCTGTATTTCCTTTGCCCTAACATACAAGCCGTGTCTCTCCAGATTGGCACGCACATGGGCCTCTGACTGAACCTTGATTCCAGCTCTTTGAGGTGCTCCTGGGATCCTGTTGGGGTATCTATAGTGATGTTTCGCTTACCACCCCAAGTTCTGAAACTGCTGAGAAATAGACAAAACATATAGCAGTTAGAAGTCAGAATATCACATTCATTATTGATAATGTTTAAATTGGAAGACGTAACTTGTATCTATTGGCAAATGGAACCTCAGATTTAGGTACAACCCTTTCAAGGCAGTGCTGGGCCAGGGTAAGCTTCACACATACACCCACACACCCTCACACACACACACACACACACACACACACACGCCCCTCCCAGGGCCAGAGCCTGCCCTGGAGGAGCTGAGCAGAACATGTGCTCACAGCAGACGCGCCTGTTCCCAGGAAGAGAAAGAGAGGCGCCGAGCCAAGCTACCAGATTTTCTTCCCAAATTCCCCAAGTAAAGAAGGAACTCTGCCATGGACCAGTCCTAGCCAATGACTGTTCTTTTCCCTCAAAGTCTTCTTGGGGCAAATATTTATACAGAGACAGTTTCCCTCATGAGGGACATCTGGTCACCCTTCAATCTATTCTATTCTGACGGAGTAACTGAAGTACCCCTCTGCCATGCCATGTCTGGTGTTCACCGCAAACGAAGCCGAAGCCGTGTTCTGGCATTCACACCTCCCACCACTGCAGTCACTTCTTCCGTTTACATAGTGCCCAACACCTCCTCCCCACCAGCTGTAGTCTGAGGGCTTACGGGGAACAGTGAGGCTAGCTCGCCTTTTAAACTGTTTAAAGGACTCAACCTGCCCCTCCTTTGTCCTTACATACACACATTCTGTTGGCAGCTTCCATATTTTTAGACTTCAATGTCATTAGTGCCACATGGTCCCACAACAATACAGAAAACCTCATCGAGTGTGTGTGTTTTTTAAAGTCTGTTTCATTTAAATGAGTCATACCATTAAATCAATACACAGTTTCACTTAACCCTAAATCAGTTACATAAATACCATGGGGTTCACTCTGACCCTGTGTAAGGTTTTTTCCTTGTTCTGTAAAACTTTCATTCTTGGATTACACATCCCCAGGGATGACTGCCAACTCCTCCCTTTGCCCTCAGTCCTTGAGTGGAGTGTGTGTGTGCGTGTGTGTGTGTGTGTGTGTGTGTGTGTGTTTTATGTCAGCATCCCAGTCCTGCAAATAAAAGTCACCTTTCCTGTTTTCTCAGCAACTTGAATCAATTCCAATTTTCCACCGGGTTTCCTCTTTACAGTTTGTGTGTGTGCTTTGCTGTATTGTTCAGAGAAGCTTCCCACTCTGTAGAATTTTTGAAGGCATGTAAGGTAGAGAGCATTACTGTGTAATGAAATGGAACTTTCTAATTCTTCAGAGACTCAGCCTCCTCCTTCAAGGAGCCAGCTGCTGGGCAGGTGGTTAAGAGAACCTGGCGGGTAGTCTATGCGCCACGATCTTCCCAGGAATACTTCATGCTTCCTCTACTAAGCACATATCATCTGGATTTTAACAACTTCTCTCTCTGTCTTCCTCCTCCTTGGTCTGTGAATTCCTCCAAGGCAAAAACTCTGTTCTATTCATCTTTTGATCTGTTCCAGCTAACTCCCAACTCTTAGCAAAAGCTCAGTTAATATCTGCAGCAAGGTAGGGGAAAGGAAAGAGGCTAGGGAGGTCAGGCGGGAAGGAGGTCCCAGCATCCTTGAATCCGCTAGCGCTCCTCTCTAGAAAGCTGTCCCCCCCCCATGTTTTCCCATGGACACACAACATCACCCATTCAGAACCTCCTTTCCTGACGTTCTTCCTAAAGAATCCACCACAGGTGCACAGGACACATATACACAATCATTCTCTATTTTATTTCCCTGTTTTATCTGCTTCATAGCTCTTCGTGATCTGAAATTATTTTAACTGTATGTTTATTTATTGTCTGACTCCCTCCACAGTAATGTAAGCTCCATGGGGCACTATGGCTGCAGGGTCTTAAACAGTGCCCAGCACATGTAAGTGCCTGGCAAGTATGAATTGAATGAATACATGGAGAGAGGGAGGGAGGAAGGCAGTCTCCCCTCTCCTTTTGCCCAGTTTAATCAGCATTTTATAATGTGGAGCCCTGGAAACCTCCACAGAGACAAAGCAAGCTGTCCTTCTGCCCTTGCCTAACACATTCACCTGGCTCTTCGGCATAGACTGCAGGGTGCACAAGACGTCTTCAGAGGGAGAACAGTTCGAGATGCAGAGGGAGAACGACCCCAGGCATGTGGCGATCCTGCGATGCAGAGCCCTTGAGGACAGACGGAGCTGCTGAGAGGTCATTGGGGACACAGCTGGCACAGACACCCACAGGCATTTAAGCAGAGTTGGAGGTTTGCTTTAGGTATGTCATGGCACCTATGAACATGTGGCGTACTGAGACCTCAGGAGGACCTGGAGCCAGACCTGGAAAACCAGGGGCTGCAACACTGCTGCTCTTCTGGCCACACTGTCCCCATCCCTCCTTTGCTCTGTGCACGTGTTTCCTGCTCCTCACTGCCTGCACACCTGTGCACAGGAGCCAAACATGGCTGCTCAGGAGCCTCGGAGGCCCCTGCCCAATTCCATGGGGGAGAGTCTGATGGGTCCAGGTTGGGTCCACAGCCACACCTTGTCCACTCAGCTCTGAGGGGAGGAGGGTCACGTTGTGTGGGCGTAGCAGCTGCTGCAGGGTTCAGAGAAGGGGCCATATGGCTGGGGATCACCCCAAAAGACATTCACCATCTTTACCTTCATTGACTGGTGGTACTCAACTTCAATATCCAAGAAACAACTTATTGTCATTGCCTTTCAAATGTCCAAATGTTTTCCTTTTGTCGTCTCTGTCATTAGCCCACAATCACTGGAAGCATAAAATATAAGGCTCTGCCCTCTGAAATATTTGCTGGGTCACTAAGGGCATTAAACACTTGTTTCCACTGTTAGTGAAGCTAAAGCGGAGGCCCTGGGTCAATGACAGAGAAATGCTTAATGCCTAAATTGGCCTAAGGAAGCCAAATGCTACAGAAATCCTGCGGGCAGCTTTCCACCTTCCTCTTTCAATTTCAGAGCCTGAGAAAACAACTCCTGGAATGTTCCCACGTGAGTCCAACCACCTCAACAAAACAAGATAGAGTATCTTCTGGATGCACACAAAACACACCCCTGGGTGGGTAATTGTAAGGCCTGCTCACGCAGCCTTATACAATTCTTGATGACTATTTCTGACTCATTCAATCGGCTTTCTGACTTTTTAGCCCAGGTGTATGTACTACAAGGTGACACTAGATGAGATCATATGTTGGGCTTTTAAAATACTCGAAATTTTTCAGTTGATTTTATCTTTAGGGAAACTGTTCCTCTGTCGGGGGAGCCTGTCTGAGGGACTGGCAGTGAGGTGGGGGGAGGGGCGGGACAACACGGCTTCAAGGAGAGACGCTGCTCGGCACGTGAACCTAAGAAGCTGTCACAACTGTGGGCAGAGACGCATTACCAGTGACGATGTTTCCTCTGGAGAAATATTCCTCCCCTAAGAAGTGTAACAGAGATACATGTCCACCATTGTCTTGACTTGTTGGGAGGCTTGGGGCCAGTTGTGTCTGACCCCATCTTGCCCAGGTACTGTCCCACGGAGACCCCCTAGGTGACCTACTCTGTGATGACCCTCTAGGTGACCAAGTCTTCACTCCTAGGGCTTTTAAGTGTCCTGGACTGTTGGAAGGGGGGATTCCATGTGGTGTGGGCATGGCAGAGGGCTTACCAAAGTTCTAGGGCACAGGTGGCTGTCTCTGGGCCTCACTAACCATCAGTGGCTGTGGCCCGTGAGCAATGCTCACCACAGGCAAACAGGACGTGGGATCCAGGTCATAAGGCAGGCGGAAGTCTCCAGGGCTGTGGAGCTGGTGGTGTATGGTCCCTGCTCGGATGCAGCACAGCTATCTCTCTTTCTGTCCTGGGTGTCCTTACCCTCTGCCCATCCCCCAGCCTGTGGAACCTTCAGTCTGGAAGGCAGAGAGCCCTCTTTGCAATTACACAGTTCAGCATCCAGCTCTTTCTGTCTTACACCTGCACCAGTGCCTTTTGAACTTAAACACTAAAAATTTGCCTCTTTCATTCTCTGCATCAAGAATGGCAGCCTTCCCCTAAAGCAATGGATGACTCATATCTAATTTTCTGGGCTGGGAGGAAGATCCTCAGGGTGCTCGTGAGGAAAATCAGAGAGCACAGCAGTGTAAGAGCTGTGAGGTGGGGGTGGGGGGAGGTGGGAGTGAGAACACAGAGTTAATTCTTTAAAATATTATCCCAAAAAATAAAAATAAAAAAATAAAATATTATCCCACTTCATACATAGGATTAGGCATTGTGCCTGTATATGAGGTTTGTTATCAAGGAGCTATGTGTTCTTATTCACGTGGTTTCTTGTGAGGCTGCAGGACAGACATGTGGCCCTCACATGGAGGGGAAAGCAGGAAACGTAGCTGCCTTGGCTCAGTTCAGCACAGTCTGGGATGTCCTGCTGCAGAGTTGACTGAGGAACCTCGATCTTGGGTTATGTAATAGGGTGGGACAATTCTGAGGCATGTTCTACACCAGTGCTGTCCAATGGAAATGTAGTGGGAGTTACATAGGTAATTTACATTAGAAAATGTAACCAACCACATTTTTTTTTATTGCAGCTCATCATGGGGGTACATAAGTTCAGGTTATATAATGAAACAGGTGAAATTAATTTTGATATATTTGTTTAACTTCATCTATCTAACATATTACCGTGTCAACCTGTAATCAATATAAAAAATTGTCAATGACATGCTTTGCATTTTTGTCTGCATGTGCAAGTGTTAGAAACCCAATGTGTATTTTACACAACTCAAGTGAGTTGGAGCACAACTCAATTCTTACTAGCAGCATTTCAAATGCCCAGGGGCCGCATGTGGCTAGTGGTTGCTATATTGACCAGGGAAATTCAATACTCTTTCTCAAAGGTCCCCAATGGGACTGATACCCAGTGGCCCAGAGTGGTAATCTCCTGCTTCCCTTCCCTGAATGTCTCCACTCCCTTGCCATTGCTTCCTTGGATCATCTACCAGATGAACTACTTGCTCTTAAATCCTTGCCTCCAAGTCAGCTTCTAGGGAGCTCAACCTAACACATGATGGCTTTAAGCCTGAAAACTCTAAGGGGAGTCACAGCCATCTCCTATTAGCTGTTAAGTTATTCTCAATGTTGAACTCTCTGTTATTTTTACTAGGAGCAAATACTTTCTAAAAGTTATAGCAAGGTGTATTCTGTGCTATGACAACCTAGGAGAAGGGCCTGCCCATCTGTGAGCCTGAATAGCAAAGGAGAGACCAGTGTCCCCTTCCCTGAGGCCAAAGTGGAGGAAGCAGTGACAGCACCCACAGAGAAAGCTGTGCCCAGCAGAGGGGTGATCTCTTGAGTGTCACCAGCAGCCATGTGGCTGAGTGACAAGGAAGCAGGGCAAAACAGCACTGGAGCCCATCTTGCTCCAGATGGTTCTGGGACTTCCAGACAGGTCAGAGGACATTTTCCAACCACCAAACCAAGAGAAGAGAGTATCAGCTACCACAATTTCATATTTAGAAGGAAATTTAAATTTTCGTAGGCATGGATGGTAAGGTCAGGACACCTGGGTCACAAGGGAATTAATTCACAATCTGCTATTTCAGTCCAGATGATTTCAGAGAATCCTCCCTCCATGCCTCTGAGAACCACTGGCAAAACAATGGCCAGTTGAAATGCAAATTGGCTCTGGCACTGTTCATAGATTCTTCTAGAAGTGCTTTCTAAGGAGTTGAAGCTTGATTTACAGTGATGCCAAACAACACTCAACATATAAAACAGCACTGTGAGAGTGTGGAGCAAAGACGAAAGAGCAATTTTACATCAGTGAGCACTAAAATATCCCAAGAAGAAACCTGACCCCAAAATGTCTACATATATTAACAAATCTTTTGTTGTTCATTCATCCAATGAAAATGGAAATTTCCTTCCTCCTTTTTTGTCCTCTGTCTCCACTTCCATTATACAAAATGGAACAGTCCTTTGAGATACTAGCTGAATATTTCCAGGGATATTTTCTCTGGAGCTATCATCTCACCAAATAAAGGTCAATTTCAACCTCCATAAGCCACACATAATAAATAAACAATCTATCGTATGGAAAACTAGTCTAACCTTGCGGCCTTATTTCCTTATCTCCAAAAACCATGTGCCTCAGTCACGTTTTCAAAAAGTGAATTTAAAATAACAGCAATAACAACATTTCATTTTGGCTTCCACAAGACACTCTACTGAAATTGTCTCTGTAACGTTACGAATGACCCCCTCCCTATCCTAAAGCCAGGGGTCTTCTCTCAGTTCTCTTCCTGTTTGATTTTTTTTTTTTTTTTTTGAGACAGAGTCTCACTGTGTTGCCCGGGCTAGAGTGGCATCAGCCTAGCTCACAGCAACCTCAAACTCCTGGGCTCAAGCGATCCTTCCGCCTCAGCCTCCTGAGTAGCTGGGACTACGTGCACATGCCCAGCTAATTTTTTCTATATATTTTTAGTTGTCCAGTAATTTCTTTCTATTTTTAGTAGAGACAGGGTCTCACTCTTGCTCAGGCTGGTCTCAAACTCCTGACCTTCAGCGATCCTCCCACCTCAGCCTCCCAGAGTGCTAGGATTACAAGCGTGAGCCACTGCACCTGGCCCTTGTTTGACTTTTCTGTAGCATTCAACATATTGAACAACTTTTTCTTTATTCATTCAGTTTAACAATTATTTATTAGCACCTACTATAAACCAAGCGCTGTTGTAAACATACTGAATACATCAGAAAATAAAACAAAGACCTCTGTCCTCATGGAGCTTACATTGCAGCAGGGGAAGACATCATAAATCATAAACTTAAGGAAATGACAGAGTACATTAGGAGATAGAAACCAAACTGCTCTTTCAGTGCAGCAAGGAAAGGACTTGGGCTTTAGAGGCAGGAGAGTGTGAGTCAGAGGCTGGAAGACCACAGAAAGCTTTGGGGTGACATGAGATTTTCACCAAAAGCAGGGGTGGGAAAGCTTTTCATCTTGGAAAGCCATATTAATTTAGCTGTAATCAAATAAGGCCACATTCAAGAAACTTCAATTAGATATACTTAAAAATGTACATTATTTTGTAAAAATATAACTACAGTGTACTTAAGAGTTTCAAAAAATGAAAACTATTTAATTTTAAAGTTAACAAACCTTTCAATGACTTCGTTGTGTCTGCTTTTTGTTCGAGAGCATTTGAATATTTGGTTGCCGCGTGGAGGTCCACAGTTTCAGTTGATCCTCTAGATGGGTATCAGTCATTTGTGACCCTAGGGTGACTTGATTTGGGTTAGGTAGGAGAATGTAGATTTGCAGCAATAAGTGGTTGAAAAGCAAGAAAGCATTTTTCAGGGATGTTGCTGAAGGTGTGCGTATTCTACTGCATTTTTCCATATTTCAATTGGATCTTTCTTAGCATCAAACAATGACTTTAAAATGTCATCTATTGAGAGCTCAATCAATTCCATCTGTAGTTCTTTAGGTGCCTTGGTGATATCAACTAGCTGAAACTGAAATGCTAATTTGAATGCGATGTCATGATTCTCAAAGTCAGGGAACCTTTCATTGTATTCTCCAATTAATAGGTCTATAACAGTTGCATAGTCTTCAAATGATTTGCATATATCATCCTGCTCATCAATGACCTTTGCTAACTGAGGAACATGTTTACCTGAAATTTCCTTTTGAAGAAGTATTTTGAAAAAAGATATGCATTTTTTTGCCACATATCATATATAGAGTTGGTTTTACCTTGCAAAGAAATATTCAAGTCGCCTTTTTTTTTTTTTTTTTGACACAGAGTCTCACTCTGTTGCCCTAAGAAGAGTGCCATGGCATCAACCTACCTCACAGCAACCTCAAACTCCTGGGCTCAAGCGATCCTTCTACCTCAGCCTCCCGAGTAGCTGGGACTACAGGCATGCACCACAGTGCCCGGCTAATTTTTTCTACATATATTTTTAGTTGTCCATATGATTTCTTTCTATTTTTGGTAGAGACGGGGGTCTCACTCTTGCTCTGTCTGGTCTCGAACTCCTGAGCTTAAACCATCCACCCGCCTCTGCCTCCCAGAGTGCTAGGATTACAGGCGTGAGCCACCACTCCCGGCCTATTCAAGTCGTTTTGATTTGACATGATATCACACAAAATGCAGCACTCCTATAGAAATCTTCTTTCAGTAATTCACATTGCTAATCCTGTTCTTCATAAAATTTAACTATCTGTTCTTGCAGAGAGAAAATTGTGGCTAACACCTGTCCCTGCAATAGCCAACGTACTTTAGAATGATACAGATCCACACTGAATACCTCATCATTCAAGGTTAGCATGTTAAGAAACTGACAATGCTGTGTTGCATTTGCACAACTATAGTTAACAATACCTACAACTTGTTACAAAGTGTCACTTAAAATAGTAGTTTTAGCACAGAGGTTTTGCTGATGCAAGATACAATGAAAAGAAATGAGAGCATCTGGATCTATTAATATTTTTTATATCTGTGCAATAAACCCTTCATGTTTTCCTGTCATGGAAGCTGCACCAACTGTACATACACTCACTAAATTTACCAAATTCAGTCCAACTTCAAAATATTTATCTTCAAAGTTGTTGAAGATATCGATTCCCTGTGTTCTGTTTGCAAGAGTGCCCAAAGTGAGTAACTCTTCACAACAAAGAAAACCTTCTGTTATGACCCAAATGAAGTATAAAACCTGCACCAAGTCAGTAGTATCAGTTGATTCATCCAAAACAATTGAATAATATCTTTTCCTTTTGAAGTATTGCATGAAGTTGTTCTGTTAGGTCGAAGGCTAATTCATGCTGCTGATCAGTTATGGTTCTCCTTGAAAGAGGCAGTTGTTTGTATTTTGAAACATTATTGGTTTCTAAGCATCCTACAACTTTAACAATGCATTATTTTCACAATTTCCACGTTACTGAATGGCTTTCCTTTTTTCCAGAATATATTAGCTACTTTATAAGTTGCTTCAGTGGCATTATTTCCAGGTCTTATTGCTGCTTGAAAGAATTGTCTTTGCTTTTCATCTTTTAATTTCTGCAATACAACCTTTCATGCCTCTCCCTCTGATTTAAAATATTTGTGGTCCTTCTGAGTGTTATGATGCGGATAAGCATTGCATTTCTTTAATGTTGATATTGCAGTATCACAAAGCAAGCAAATCATCTTATCTTTAGCAGAAACAAGATAATATTGCAATTCCCAATCCTCATTACAAAATCTGTTTTCTTCCTTCAGCATTCTATTCTCTTGGTCTTCTTTGACATGATAGGCTATTAATGAGACAGAATTAAAAAATACTGTCAAGCCATGCAACTATTCACAAATTCCACTTCAAACCGAAACACAGCGCTCGCACATTTGTCAAAAGCTGATAACAGACTGGCGCACTCGATCCCCATAAACCCTCACCAACCAGCCTCGTGTGGCAGTGGTGCCAGTGAGGTGGGGGAAGTTAAAACTCAATCATGATCATAGCAGCTTCAATTTAGCCTTTATGGCTTATGAAATGTGCTAATTGTGAAGGTTAATCTGGGAGCATTATTTTGTTGAAACATTTTATTTTTTGATATTTTAAATACATTCATTTTAAAAATAAAATATAAATATAAAAGATGAACAAAAATGTATTAATAAAAATAAAAGGATTTGTTCTGTAAAATTTGGATTCAGTCAGAAGGCCACACTTAAGGACCTAGAAGGCCACATGTGGCCGTAAGACCGCAGGTTCCCCACCCCTGACCAAAAGTATCCCTAAACAGTCCATAAAGCCCTAAGCATCACAAAATGCCAAGTGTGACTGGATGTCATATAAAAAACAGAGTTGGGGTGATGCTCTACAGCTGGGTCTGGCAAGTTCCACAGACTCCCTCAGATCCACCCTTCCTCTCTGTTTCACTCTTGCCACCTCGCTGAGTTCAGGGCCTGAGTTCCACCTGAGTGACCACCTCAGCCTTGAAGCCACGCTGCTTCCTGAAGCCCCAGTCTTACTCTTCCCTGCCTCACCCCCATATTAATGACTGGGAGACCATCCTCCAAAATACAAAGCAAATCCTGTCACTACCTTTTTCCTGAAATAGATATCCTAAATTGGTAATATGCTGTCCAAAGGTCCCTGGATACCATGTACACTGGGAGACACAGGCTTATCTGTCAGTAGAATCATAACTAGAAAAAGCACAATGGAATCATGTTTTCTTTTGAAACAAGAACAAAGTGCTATTCCTATTAAAAGAAGGTTGACATGCTTTTCATTGCTTTAGGAACTACCCACAGTTGAAATAAACAGCAGAGATTATAAGAAACTGTGGGTGCTTGATAGAGCTAAACTAATTTAACAGCAACCCAGATAATCACAAGTAGTTGATTTGGGGTTTTCAGAGCTGACAGTTTAAAGCACGTGAAGCAAGCTGACTGTCTGGAAGTTGAGGAGTTGCACATTAAGCCTTACATTCATCAGCTTGGCATGGCTAAAAGCAAACTAGTGCATAATGCCCACTCAGAAAGACAGAATCGACTACTATTCCCTAGCAACAGTGAGTTTTGTTTCCACTCGTAGGTCAGCAAGGTGTGGGCACTGCCGGGAGGGGACAGGCATCCAGGCAGACAGACGGGGAGCTGAGTTTCCTCCAGGCAGTGGGGCTGAGGGAAGAAACTGCACTGTGGCTGAGAGGAACCAAGGTCATCATTAAGATGGTGCTGACAAGCATCAGATCTGAAGGATGAGTTAATAACACAGTAAGTCTCAGGAGCAGTGAAAGAGTGATCATTGCTAACATCTACTGCCTGCCCGGTAGATGCAAGAAGCTAAGCACTCTACACCCTTTACAGCAATCAATCTATGAGATAAGATATTGCTATTTCTTTTCCCTTAAATGTTGGTGTTTCCCAATATTCAACCTTTTTAAGCTTTTTCTCTGGGTGGATGAGGAAACTGGGGCACAGAGCAGTTAGGCAACCTGCCTGAACCTGAACAGTGGGTGGTAAAGAAATGACTCAAGCCCAAGTAAAGTAAGGCTAAAAACCAGAAAATGAGGTGTGAGTCAGAAACCACAAACAGGGAGGTCAGGATGGAGGATGAGGCAAGGAATGGGTTGGTGCAAGTGGGTTAGAACTAAGGACAGGAAGAGCTACAGAACTCCAAATTCTCCTCGAGCTGCTTCCTGGTGTGTGATAGGAGAATGGCTGTTGAGAGGAGCCATGAAGGTAATGGAAAAGGTCTGCTGACACAAAGGGATTAGGAATGACCTTCCATTCAGTCAGTCGGTCAACACATATTTATTGATCATCTACCATATACCAGGCACTGTTCTAGGAGCAACACTGGAAACATAGATAAAGCGGTGGCCTTACTGAAGTTATAGTCTAAGTGAATAATTATAGATTAAATGTTAAACAATAAATATAATAAATCTTGTATGCCCCGTTTTCACAGCCAGCTCTTTTCAAGGCAAAACCCCAGTGGAACAGGATTCAGAAAATTAGGGGAAGGATAAAGGAAACAAATAACAACTTCTGACCTTTCAGGCCAAGCTTTTCACCTGTCTAGCAGAGATGCTCAAGGTACAGGTGGCTCTGGCAGTGTGAATACAGAGGCTTAGAGCCGGGAACACTCAAAATCAGAAGGCCAACCATCTCACCTTCTGGTTTCTTAATTACCTTCTATAAGTCCCTCACCACAAAAAAAAGTTGTCTGGGCTGTAATACCTTGCAAGGAGGAAAATTTATTCCTTCCCAATGCAACCCACTCCAGAAAAGTTTAGTTTTATTTTGTTTTGCTTTGCTTACCTTATATTGATCCCTGTTAGAGTTCATCTGGACCCTGAGTCTGTCATTAAAATTACTTTATATTCTCAGTTTTGGGTTATGTACAAATTAATGAAATATCTCCTGGATAAGTGGTTTTCAGACAATGCTCTACAAAGCCCTGGGTGCTTTGAGGAAGGGCTCATAGGCAGCGGAGTGGGGCTGTGTAGGTGGGCAAAGGAGAAAACTTCTACAGGCCCCAGTGGACAGGGCCTTGGGAACTCAGCCTCTTCTCAGTGGCACCCACAGAGAATCTTATTGGAAGAGAGGGTTGCACAATTTGAAAAAAGTTTGAAAATCCTTGTTTCAGATATTCATCCCTTAAGTCATTAGGGTAAATGTCGAATCAAATAGAGTTGAGAGCAGGGAGCTAAGGCACATTTCTCTGCAAATTGACAGCAATCACTACTGTCTTGTGCATGGCAGGAAAACCAGCTAGGAACCAACTTCACTGTTCCACATGGATCCCCAAGGCTCATGAAAGACCCTGCAAACATCACCCTGAAGCTGTCAGAGTGTGTCCTGAGATCCGCCATTCTGTCCATATCATTGGTTCTCAGCCCTGGCTCTACATCAGAATCAACTGAGAAGTTTTAAAACTACCACTGCTTCTCAAGAGGTTAAATATAGTTACCATATGACCCAGAAATTTTACTCCTAGGTATATGCCCAAGAGAAATAAAAACAACAATCTGTACATGAATGTTCATAATAACACCATTATTTATAACAGCCAAAAACATGCGGAAATAATCCAAAAGCCCACCAACTGATGAATGCATAAACAAAATGTGGCATATCCATACAATGAAATATTATTCAGCCATAAAAAGGAATGAAGTACTGATTCCTGCTATAGCAAGGATGAACTGTGAAAACATTATGCTAAGTGAAAGAAGCCAGACCCAAAAGGCCACAAGTTGTATCATTCTTTTCATACTAAATGTTTGGTACAGGCAAAGTAGAAAGTAGATTAATGGTTACCGAGGACTAGGAAAAGTTAAAGGATCTGGGGTGATGGCTAAAGAGTACAGGTTTCTTTTTAGAGTGATGAAATATTACTAAACTTGATTGCAGTGATGGTTATCCAACTCTACAAATATGCTAAAAGCCATTATATACTTCAAATCTGTGAATTTTATGTTATGTATATTATATCTCAATAAAACTGTCACCAAAAAAATAATTACTTCCACTGCTCAGGCTTCCAGAGAATTGTTTTAGTTGATCTGGGTGGGACTTGGACATCTACTCCCAAGTGATTCTAGAAAGTAGTTCAGACTAAGAACCACCAGTTCCAACTGTAGCTCATGGGAAGCAAAAGGACCGATTTTGAGGGAAGTCACCCTGCCTTCCTGCTCTAGGCTCTCAGGATGCTCTTACCAGCCTACAGTTATGGGGCCCTTCAAGAGCCTGAGGGGTCCCTTTCCTGCCAATCCTCAGGTGCTAACTTTCCCATTTAGGGAGTTGAAAAACCCAGAATAAGTTTCCTGGCTTTTCTTTTTCCTACTTGAGGCACAGAGAACAGTCCTGTATGAATTGTACCTTTGGCCTTGCCCCAAGAAATGCTTGAGTATCCTAGCTTCTCTGAATTATTGTGTCCTGAAGCAGTTAGTTCAGTCTACAGCTAGTCATTAAGAACATTGGCCTTGTTCTCAGACAGAGCTGAGTTGGAATCCTGATTCTGCTACTTGGTGGGAGAATAGCCTTGGGCAAATCATATTTTCTAAGCCTCAGATTTCTCATCTGAAAAGTGGGGATAATAAAGCCTACCTCTAAAGACCTTTATAGGGAGTAAATTGAGACAGCAGCTATAAAGTGCTTGGCTCAGAGTGGGTGTGAAATAAATTGTTAGTGATTATTTCTTTTCAGCAAGTTGCAAGACTGGAGATACAGCTTCTCCTTTAATATCCCCCAGCTGGTATGTAAAAATGTGGCATCCAAACATTCAGGCCTCTGATACCAGGTGCCTGTCCACCTGTCTATACTCTTCACACCAGCCTTCTAAAGGGAAGACAGAGGGAATAGTCCCTTCTCTCAGGTTCCCTCATCAGCCCCAGCAATTATCTACTCTTGTGACACACTTTCAAATGTCCTCAGGGCATTTGCTTAGGTCCACATCCACCACTCTGCACCCTCCTGCTCTTCCTTTCCTAAACTGGAAGCTGCTCCGGGAAATAGAACCACCTGGAATCTTCACAAAGTTCCTATGCTGAATTATCTGAATTTCATCACATATTATCTTGCCATTAAAACCTAGAAGTGTCTGTCTCAGAAGTGGCCACTTTTTCCCTCCATCCATTTACAGGAAATTTATAATTCATAGTCACCTAGAATAGAATTTGTGGTTCAGCACAGCATTGTTATCTGGCAGGAGGTTTGAAATAAATCACTAAAAAGCAGTTAAAGCTCTACCTATTAAAGTCTTCCGGCCAGGCGCGGTGGCTCACGCCTGTAATCCTAGCACTCCGGGAGGCTGAGGCGGCTGGATCCTTTGAGCTCAGGAGTTCGAGACCAGCCTGAGCAAGAGCGAGACCCCCGTCTCTACTAAAAATACAAAGAAATTAGATGAACAACTAAAAATATATAGAAAAAATTAGCCGAGCATGGTGGCACATGCCTGTAATCCCAGCTACTTGGGAAGCTGAGGCAGAAGGATCACTTGAGCCCAGGAGTTTGAGGTTGCTGTGAGCTAGGCTGATGCCATGGCACTCTAGCCTGGGCAACAGAGAGAGACTCTGTCTCAAAAATAAACAAAGTCTTCCTGTCCAGCTTAAATATTCCTCTTTCATGTTGTTTTATCAATCAGAAATGGTTTCCTCTTCCCTCTCTCTGCATTCCTATAATCATTATTTTTATTGAATGCTTATTAATTATTCTAAAATCATACAGCTGGTCAGCTAATAATTGTCAAATCCAGAATCCATCTGTACTGGGTTAAATAGCATCTCCCCAAAATTCACATCCACTGGAACCTCAGAATGTGATCTTATATGAAAATGATGTCTTTACACATGTAATCAAGTTGAGGTCATGCTGAATTAGGGTGGGCCCTAAAACCAGTGACTGGTGTCCTTAAAATTTAGAAACAGAAACACAGGAGGAAACGCAGAGAAGAAGGCCATGTGAAGATGAAGGCGGAGATTGAAGTTATTGCTGCCACAAGCCAAGGAGTGTCAAGGATTGCACCAGAAGCTAGGAAGAGGCAAGGAAAGATTCTTCCCTAGAGCCTTCAAAGAGAATATGGCTTTGCCAATTTTGTACTTCTAGCCTCCAAAACTGTGAGACAATAAATATTTGTTGTTTTAAGTCACATAGTGGTAGTAATTCAGTATGGTTGCCCTAAGAAACTAATACACTAGCCTAAATCTGTCAGATGCAAAACAGCCCAATTTTTTACCACTATGATATGCTGCATTATGTTTGTAGCACCTAAACTGCATCCTTCACAGTGCATTTATTGGTGCCTTGTATTTCACAGCAGGAGACAGATGGTGTACCTAGAAGTTGAGGTGGGGATGGAGGCTGTGTTAGGGGGTGGGGAGAAGGAGGAATATTGCAAGTAGAGAATGGGTGTGGCTATCTTCTTGAAAATATGCCCAACCTTCATTACAGTCTGACCCATGATTTAGCAGAAAAGGGGAAATGAGTTTGCTAACGAGGGAAACATGATGCATTAGAAAGCAAGAAGGACTGGGAACTGCAATGCCTGCCACAAATTAGCTAGCTCTATGATTAGGCCCATAGCATTCAGATGCGGTTGCTTTGACCCAGACAATTCATCTTGGGAACATTGAGACATAGCCTGAAAAGCAAACTGTTAAACCTTCTGCTATAAAAAATCGCCAAGATCCTCATTCAGTGTCCCCCTTCCCTGATCCTCATTGTATAACTTCCACTTTTGACACAGAACAGACACTTCTTAGTTGACTGACTAAATAAATGAGCGAATACTGAGGTTAGAAGAGGGTTGGAGGTGTTAGAACTGAAATGATGGTCAAAGACAGGGAAAGAGTCAGAAGTACAGCAAGGGCATGAAAGAATGCTCAAGAATCAGAGTGTCTGCTGCTAACACTGGGTAATCAAAAGCCACAATAGAAGCAAATGTGGCAATGTATCAACATTTGTTAAATCTTGGTAGTGAGCCCAGGGTGTTTGTAGTATTATTCTTTATCGTTTGGTGGGTTCAAAAAGTTTCATTTAAAAAAGAGTAATGGAAGCTTTGCGCAGTGGCAGTATCGTAGCCAATGAGGTTTATCCAAGGCACGATTATTGCTAATAAAAAAGAACAATGGTATCAAAGCAACCTCAAAATGGCTGGATCAAAATGGGTATGTTAAATTGGCAGCATTCAGTGCACTTGCTTTGATGGTTTCTGAATCCTCTTCTTCACCAGCAGCCCTGACATGGTTGTGGCCAAACAGTTCATTCCCTCACATGGATAGACTAATATGACTCTTTTGGGGAGAACCTATGGAAATATCTATGAAAACCCATAAAAAGCATTTCCTTTGTCTTTGTACTCCTGCTCCTGGGAATTTATGCAAAGCCAATGATAATTCAAAAGGAAAAAGGGTGGAAATACATAGATAAACAATTTTGTGATCAATAACAATGAAAACCTGAGAACAGTTTAAGGGAGCAATGGGAAGTGCTTGCCACTGCTCCCACCCTGGTCACACCACCATCATCTGTGCCTGGATGGGTGTGGCAGCCCCCAGCTGGTCACTCTGCTTCCACCCTTACCAGGACAATCTACTCTCTACCCAGCAGCCAGAGTGATGCTTTCAAAATGAAATCACATTGTTTCCCCAATTCTCTTCAAGATGTTCTCTCCACCCTCACTGCTACCATCCTGGTCTGAACCACTACCTTCTGGGACCTGGGTTACAGCAATAGCTCCCTGGCTGGTCTCCCCTCTCCCACCTTCCTTCCCCTTAGCACAACAGTGAAAGTGCTCCCTTTTCAAATCATAAATCAGATTGTGTCACTCCTCTGCTCAGAATTCTCCAGTGGCTTTCTGTCTGACTCAGAATAAACCCGTATGACTCAAAGCAAAGTTAGAGTAAACTTTTATGGTGGCACACAAGGAGTTCACCTCCTTCCCAGTCACACTGGAGGCTGCGTGGCTGTTCACTGTACTCATAATGCTCTTCCTCCACGTGCCTGCATGGTTCACTCCCTCCCTGCCTTTAAGCAGTAACTCAAATCTCTCTCCTCAGGGAGGCCTTCACTGACCACCCTATTTTAAATCTTACCACTCCATACAGGCTCATCCTACTTCCCTGTTTTATTTCTTTTTTCTCTTAGCCTTTATCATATTCAAATATACTAAATAGCTTACATAAAAATTTTCAAATGTCTACCGCCCCTGTCCTAAACACACATACACTAGAATACAAAGTCCATGAGGAAAGGGATTTTTATATGTTTTGTTCACAGTTATTTCACCAGTATGTGGAATAGTGCCTGGCACACAGTTGACATTCGATAAAAATCTGTTAAATGAAAGAATAATGGTTAAGTAAATCAGGTTATGTCACGACGATGGAAAATTAAGCAATCAGAAAAAAACTGCACTTGTACTGTGTATCAATGTGGAAAAAGATACATGACAAAGTGTAAAAATCAGAATCCCTAGGTTGTGATCAAAGCTACATTGGTGTGGCTTTAGCAACATTGTTTTTTTTTTTTTTTTTTTTTTTTTCTGATTCTTTTGCTTTCCCTTTCCTTCAATGTTGGGGTTTCCAAGTTTGTCCTTGGTCCTCTTGTCATTTTTATCTACCCTGTAGCTTCAAATACCATCTAGTTTATTTAGCATGCTGTCCGAACAACAGTCTTGGGCCTCGGGCTCTATCTGGAGCTTCTCTGGTTGCTTTGCATACATTGCTATCAGTAGTTAGAATATGGCCTGGGAACAGTCGTCTGCTCATCAGTCTCCTCCAATAAAATGGATAACTCTTACAGCAGAACAGTCCTATAACATATTAATAAGGACTCAATAAATGTTTTAGTAATAAAAGACAATGATAAATAGTGTGTACTGTGTGCCAAGTACCTCTAAGAACTTTATAATCCCAGCAGCCCTCAGAGGCAAGCATATCTCCATAACACAGATTAATTAATGAGGAAAAAAAAAAGTTTATGAACAGTAACCAAAAAGTATGCAAACGTTAAACCAGCTGTTAAAGCAGTGGGGATTATAGGTGGCTTTCTTTTCAAAACTTTCTTTAATGTTGTAGTTAGGCTGTTTGTGTGTGACCAAAATAGCAATTTAAAAACTTGACTGGGCAAACGCTGCAACAGGAAATTGTAGAGCAAGCTCTGGGAAAAAGGGAGGAACCCCACGGTGCGGACAGGCCGAGGCGAGCGCCGGCAGTATCCGTTGCCTAGCGGCGACGAGCTCCACCCACGGAAATGACTCCTTATTGGGAGACGAACCCGAGGCCATTTGCCCACCACCTGCGGAGGCGTGGCTTGATGTGACGCCCTCTGTGGGCGGAGCCTCTCGGAAAGGCTCCGGCTCAGGGGCGGGACGGGATTGGCCCGTGGGCCGACACCGACTGGCTGCCGGAGGGATGGGGCGGGCTCTGCCGACGGACCCGCCTCGCGGAGGGGCGGTGCCTGCGCCTGAATCTCTAGCACAGGAAAGAAGCCGAGCGCTGAGGCCCGCGGCGCGACGCGTAGATTAGCGGCGCCGTCGGCCCCGGAGGCGGAGCCGGAAGCTCTACGGTTTGACCCCCGAGCCCCTCGGTTTTCGTAGGGGCAGTTGTCTTCCTTGCGACCCGCTCCGCCTCCTCTCCTTCTTCCCCCTTGCCCGGAGGCCTCAGCCTCCGGCCAGGGCTGGTCGGCGCAGCCCAAGCTCCCCGACCCGGAAGAAGCGCCATCTCTCGCCTCCACGATGGAGCCCACCGCGCCGTCGCTCACCGAGGAGGACCTAACTGAAGTGAAGAAGGATGTGAGTAGCGCGACCCTGCCCAGGCGCCGCTGAGGACCCCGGGCGGGCGGGGGCGGGCTGCAGCCCCGCGGGAGAGGAAAGCGGAATCCGAGTCTAAGGACGAGGGGGATCCTCTAGGCCGGAGGAGCGGGAGGTCCGGGCACGGGAGGACCGCGGCACGCCCTACGTCTGAGGGACTGTGGTGGAAGTGATTGTCCAGTGACCGTTAATCTCCGTTTTAAGTCTCTGAACGCAGGGCGTTTCTTCATAGTCAGCTTCTTATCCCACCCTTCACCCGGCCCCTTGTGATTTCCCCTCAGTGCGCTCTGGGAGCTACTTTGTTAGGGCTCGGCAGCTCAGATTCATTCTTGAAACAGGCTGCCTCGGCCGCTGTCTCAGCCCAGAACGAAAGGATCCCCAGCAGTGGAGCAAAAACGTGAAACTCTTTTGCAAAAGGGGCTGGGGGAAGCTCAGCAGCTGAAAGCACAACCTGGAATTCCCCTAGTAAGCAAACGCCCGCATATTTAAATGGGGCAGGGGGGAAATGAATGCATGTAGCTGAGAACTGATGTACAGGTAAACGCTGAAATTATGCAGTAGCTAAATTATGCTCTTAGGCTTGGATAGTGCAGAACTGCACAAACCTTAATATTAATTTGTAAAGAATGACTTTGTTGAGGTATGACATTTCTTTTTCCTTAGCTTTCAGTTATTCGTTTTGCCATATGAGATCTGTATGAGTACCACTAAAATACTTTATATTAATCCAAATTAAAAACAGAAACTCAACAGAAAGTCTATTCTTAACACCACAGTACTTTTACAAAATCATCTTTGTGAATTGGACAGTACAGCAACTTTTTAAATATTCATCTACTCCAAATCCCTTCCTTTTCCCTCCCCTGTAAGGTTTATCACACTGTACTCATAATTACAGTCGGTATGACTCACTAGAAGAAGGAAACTGGATATGACTGGGACTTAGTTTCCTCATTCAGTAGAGATTTATGGAGTACTTACTACATGAAATGTACTGTGCTTGGGCCTGGAAGGATACAAAAAAAAATGAAGATCTAGCCCCTGCTTTGCATTCTAGTTGAGATAAGACAGGAACATTGATAACTACTATAGAATAAGTAAGTGTTGCCTTATTTAAGATGAGAGCCAGTAAAATCATGAACTTCAAGAGCCAGGCCTCTTATGTTCCAGATGCTGTGTCACACAATTTACAATGTTCCTCCTTAATCCTTACAGCAACCTCTAAAGGAGTTAATTGGCATTCCCATTTTACAACTCATAAAACAGGATCTGAGAAATTACAGGTGGAAGGAAATAAGACCTGAACACATATACAGATGTGAAGAGTGGTCTGTAGGCTTTTACTTTTTTCTGTTAGTTCATTGATGTTATCCATCTTCAAGGTTTCAGTTTACACCTATATCAAAAATTCATAACCTTGAAGAAACCATGGATGGGTTTCAGAAGGTCTGTGAAAAAATTGTGTGCATGCTTTTTTCTTAGAGATTTTTCCATGATATTTTCAAAATGTTTTATGATCTTAGAAGTTTTAAAATTATCCACATATTTGGACTTCCTTCTCCCTGAGCTCTAGGCCCTTATTTCCAAATGTCTACTGGAAAGCTACTTTTACATCCTATAGATTGCTTACCTTGTCAATCCTTCCCCCAAAGCTGCCTGCCGCTCCTGCTATATTCTCTGGCTTGATGAATGATATACCACTGCACATCCTCCTGGTAACTCCCGCTTCTTCACTGTCTCCTCCTACCCCCTTCCCCAACTAGTTATTTACTTCATCTGTTTAGTTGGATTTAGTGCAATTTAATAAATATGTATTACATGCTACTGTGAGGTTGATACTGTAGATGGTTCTAAAAGTTCAAAAACTTAAAACTAAGACAATCCTAATTTGAAAATAGCTTGATTTCTTGGGGAGGGGAGGGGGAGACAGACATAAATGATAATTTAAATCACAATAAATGCAGTGAATTTTGCATTCATCCAAAACACTATCTACTTGGTGCTCTGGTAAGTGCAGGATATACAGTGTAGAACAAAATGTACCTGGTTCCTGCCTGCTTCAAACATAGGTCATTAGAGTTGAAAACAAATAAAGATATAATTACAAATTATGGTAAGTTCTGTGAAGGAGACAAACAGTGCTAAGGCAATAAAAAGGCATCTACTGGAGACAGGATGGTCAGGGGAGGTTACATTTAAACTGATTCCTGAAGGATATGACAACTGCGGGAAGAGTGTTCTCGACAGAATAGAATTTGCTGAGGACCTAAAACAGGCAAGACCTTGGTGATTTGGGGAAATTGGAAGCAGGAAGTAGGTAACCCTGAAGTGAAGTTAGGAAGGTGAGCTAGAGCCAGTTCATGAAGGGCCTTGTAGGTGGTAGTAAAAGTGTTTGGGGCTTTTTTAACTCCCAAATGTAGTAGGGACTTGTTGAAGAATTATGTTACATTTTTTTAAAGATCCCTCTGCCTGTTCTGTGGGCTAAGGAGAATAAGAGTGAAGGCAGGGAAAGCAGTGAGGAGACTCCTGGGATTCATATAAATGAAAAATGATGGTGACTTGGATCAGGGTGAAGGCAGTGGAGATGGATGGAGCAGGAGAATTCCAGATTCATGTTTGAAATAGAAATGGTAGGACTTGGTGATGGATTGAATGTGGGAGTTGAGGAAGAGAATGGAATCAGATTAGGAAATGGAAATGTCAAATCAGCAATGAGATCTGCCAAGTCTGAAGATCAAAAGAGAGATCTGCACCAGAAATCTAAGTGTGGGATTGAATGATTTCACGTAGGAAGTTGAGAGATAGGAGAGAAAAGGGTTTTAAAGAGAAGAGGGATTTTTTTGTTGTTTTTTCGAGATAGGGTCTCGTTGTGTCACCCAGGCTAGCACGCAGTGGCGTCATTTCATTGCAACCTCAAACTCCTGGACTCAAGTGATCTTCCTGCCTCAGCCTCCCAAATAGCTGGTACTATAGGCACACACCACCACACTCAGCTAATTTTTCCTTTTTTTTTTTTTTTTTTGTAGAGACAAGGTCTCACTCTTACTCAGACTGGTCTCAAACTCCTGGCCTCAAGCAATCCTCCTGCCTTGGCCTTCCAGAGTGCTGGTATTACAGGTGTGAGCCACCATGCCTGGCTAGAGAGAAGAGTTTTAAAAAGTGTTTGAGAAATTATAGCCACAGAGATCAAAAGAAAATGAGGAGATTGTGGTATTGATGTAAGACAAGAGCAGTGTTTCAGGGTAGGAGTGGTCAACTATGTTCATGCTGCTGAGAAGTCAAGTAGATGAAGACTGAAAATCTTTGGTAAAAAGGAGGTCATTGGTGACTCTGGGAAGAGTAGTGGGGCACGATGGAAATGTCTAGGAATGAATTGGGAGATGAGGTGAAGTCCTGGTAAATAAAAAGGTGAAATGTATACACAGGATGCTACAGGGACAGAGGAGAGGGTTACCTAACTCATTCTGGGGAGTGTTTAGGTAAAGCTTTCCAAAGGAGATGACCACTGACCTGAATCTTAAAGGATGAATAGGGAAGTAGGGTATGAGAAAAAAAAACAAGACAAAGGTAACAACAAAAAAATGTAGAGTCACAGACAGCAATTTTAGATAGAGCATAAAGTTCCAGGACAGAGATAGTGATAGTTTAAGCTGGAGAGGTAGGCAGGAGCCATATTATCAAGAACTTTGTCTGCCATAATTGAAGTTATTATTTTTTGAGCACTTACTGTGTATCAGAGACTGTGCCAAGCCTTCATATACACTATCCCATTTAGCCCTCCTAGTTGTCCTGTAAATTAAGCTTTTAATCATTATTTTATCAATAAGGAACCTGAAGCTTAGAGTGGTAAAGTAACTTGCTCCAGATCTCAAAGAATATGTGGCAAACTCAAGATTTAAACTGAGATTGATCTAATCCTAGAGCCATGCTCTTAACTTCTCTACTATTCTGCCACAGTTGAGGAACTTTATCCTTTAAGTCAGGGGAAGAACAGTGTTTTAAATTTTTTTAAAATTAACGACATATAACGTTTCAGATTTCCATTTTCTCTTGAAAAATTGGGAGATCTAATAGATGCGTAACAGAGAAATTTGAGAAGGAGGAAAGAAGTAGTTCAGTATAGCTAGGTTTGTGTTAATAGTCCGTGTGAAACATGATAAGGACTGATCTAGGGCATTGCTAACAATAGACCTGAGGTGAAGGGGCAAACTAGGTGTAAGTGGTAGGTTGGCAGACTTGGTGGTGTGTGATCAGATACGGCAAGTGAGTGAAACAGAGGAAGAATCAAAGATGAGTTCTTGGTTTATATATGGGTTGGATAGATAGTGGTACTCACAAATGAGTTGAGAGTATCAAAGGAAAAGGGAGAGGGGAAGAAAACTTGGTTTTGGGCATGTTGAATTTGAAGTACCTTTGGGTCATCTAGAAAAAGTCTGAATCACATAAATTTGGGAATCATCAGCATATAGGTGGTAAAAATGACAACCAATGAGGTTTTTAATCTCCCAGGTCCTGGAAATAGAGTTAGTTGCTCACTCTGTGCTTCCCCAGTACTCGACCTGTAATCTTTTGCTGGGCCGTATCACATTGTCTTACAATTATTATGTGTAATATATATTCCCTAGCTAAACCTTGATCCCTTTGCAAATCATATTCATCTTTGCATACTCAGTGCTCAGCACTTGGCAGATTAGGAATTGAGATATGTAAAATGTTGTATGAATAAATAAATGAATGTGAGAGTTAAGTAGACCTAGAACCACAGGAACTCTTTACCTAGTTTCCTCTCCTGCCACCATACACTAGGCTACGTCTAAGATCTTCCATTGCCTTTAGCTTTGTCATTATTACCAACATGTATTGATCCTTACTGTGTACCAGGCACTTTCTAAGCACTTTGCATATATTAATTTATTTATTCCTCATAACAGCCAGATAAGGAAACAAGCCCAGGGGAGTTAAGTAACTTACCCTCTTGGATAAGTTACTTAACTTCCTATCAAAACACAGTCACTGGCAGGGCACAGTGGCTCATACCTGTAATCCTAGCACTCTGGGAGGCCGAGGTGGGAGGATAGCTCAAGGTCAGGTGTTCGAGACCAGCCTGAGCAAGAGCAAGACCCCGTCTCTACTAAAAATAGAAAGAAATTATATGGACAACTAAAAATATGTATAGAAAAAATTAGCCAGGCATGGTGGCACATGCTTGTAGTCCCAGCTACTCGGGAGGCTAAGACAGGAGGATTGCTTGACCCCAGGAGTTTGAGGTTGCTGTGAGCTCGCTGACGCCATGGCACTCTAGCCTGGGCAACAGAGTGAGACTGTCTCAAAAAAAAAAAAAAACACAGTCACTAGCATCAAGCCATTAATGTCATTTATTGAGACCAACGTGGATTTTCTACTAATTAAACCCCTTAGGTACTTCTCAGGCCTAGGCTTGTTTTCTGTGGTCTCTTTTTCTTAATTTCTTCAGTTTTTTCCAACATTCACTTTTTTTTTAGGTTTTTCTCCCCACACAGCCTTCTATTTCCCTTCCACAAAGACAGATTCACTGAGTTAGAGCATAATCTTTCCAATTGACCCCAAAGACAGATACGTTTATGGGCCCTTTTAGTTCATGTGCCTTGTTTTGTTTTTTGTTTTTGATAGTTTTACTCTAGGGAAATGGAATAGTAACAAACATGGCAAAGTTATAAACTGTGAGGCCTCTCACCAAGTTATCCTCCCTGGTCCTGAATTGCTTGCTTAATGGTACCTAAAATACATAGTAGTCTTTGTTGTCATTGTTACTGAAGGTGACCTCTCTATTTCCAGCAGACCTCTCAATTTCCAAGGAACCAAGCCCCCCTAGATTCGGCTGGCCCCTCCTCACAACAGCCTGGTCTTGCGTTTTAGTTGTGAAGATTAGATCCCAGCAGTGAGGAATTCCTGGGCCTACTTGTGTCTACTTGGATCTTCATCTTCTTAACTAGCATGCATTTTAGAGGGCCTGAGCTCCTGACTTTAGAACATTGTCTCACACCAGATTTCTAACTAATAATCAGTCACCTATGTGATTTTCTTAAGTGTTACAAAATAACATTGAAGCATATTTTATGTCTTTTAGGCTTTAGAAAATTTGCGAGTGTACTTATGTGAGAAAATCATAGCTGAGAGACATTTTGATCATCTGCGTGCAAAAAAGATACTCAGTAGAGAAGACACTGAAGAAATTTCTTGCCGAACGTCAAGTAGGAAAAGGGCTGGAAAATTGTTAGACTACTTACAAGAAAACCCGAAAGGACTAGACACCCTTGTTGAATCTATTCGGCGAGAAAAAACACAAAACTTCCTGATACAGAAGATTACAGATGAAGTGCTAAAACTTAGAAATATAAAACTAGAACATCTGAAAGGTAAGATATCTTAGGTATTTAAGGGTTAATTTATATGTAACAATGCTTTTTAAAAATGCAAAAGCAAAACAAAAAAAATGATAATTTTGCTTTTAAAATGTTTAGACTTCAGAACCATATTCGATTTGCATTTTTTTTACCTTATATGATGTCTTTACATTGCAAAAGTGAAACATCATTCAATATCCTATATTTATATTCATTTAACAGTACCATTTATAGAAAACTTACTATCGTGAAATCCCTGTATACACAAGGGTTTGTTTCTAAAGTCAGCAGAATGTAATATTAATCTGTTCAAAAGTAACCTTTGAAAATATTGTACAGCACACATAACAGTATTTAAGCAAAGTATTTTAATCCAACTCTGCTAGCTTTTCTCCCACTAGTTGATCACAAAATGAAGTAGTTGGCATATGTTTATAGGAATCATATTGCATAATATTCATGACTGTAAACACTAGAGTCACAGTCTGGCAAGGTGTGAGAGGCATGGGAACTGAGATCGATTAAGGAAATAGCACATTTACCTCTCCTATTTCACCCTCACTCCAAAGCACACACTCACTGATTGGGATGTTGTATAGCATTGCCTACACAATTTAAATCCCCACCCCTCCACTCCCTCTATTTCCCTCTCTCTGTCTCTCTCTCCAGAGCACATAAGTTAAATGTGCATGTGATGTAGTTCTACTCCAGTTGTTCTAGGCATTGGAGAATACAGAAATGAGTAATTTAGGGCTCCTTAAGGAACTCACAGTCTGTAAGTCCTTGCTGGGACACATTAGAAGTTTCCCCATTTGAGCCATATATAAAAAAAATAGTTTCTATAAAATGGGACAGAAATACTGAAAGTTTAGTTAAGTTGAAAAACTAGTGGAAAAAAATGACATGTAAACGTACTTTATAGATTTTTACCTAAAATTTGTCAACTCTAGAATTTCTGTGCCTGTAGATAGAATCTCTTCTAAGCTTAACAGAAAGATAAATTGTATTTGTGTTTATTCCTTCAATCCAGTGGATAATTGTTAGCTATTCCCTTTGGATATGATAAAATTCTTTGATAGTGTCTTAGTTCATTTTCTATAACAAAGCCTGAGACTGGGCAATTTATAAAGAAAAGAAATTTGTTTTCATAGTTCTGGAGGCTGGGAAGTCCAGGAGCATGGTGCTAGCATCTGGCAAGGGTCAGCTCAAGGCAGAAGGGCAAGAGGGAACAAGACCAGAAACGGTAGAGCTTCTGGGATAACAGCATTAATCCATTCATGAGGGCAGAGCCCTAATGACCCAATCGCATCCCAAAGGTTCCACTTCTTAAAACCTCCAGGATGGCAACCAAGTTTCCAACGTGAACTTTTGGGAGGCGCATTCAAAGCATAGTAGATGAGAACCACTGTCATTTGAATAAACTATAGGTTGAGAACCAGGGCATTATCTATTTAATTGTAGTTCTCACTTTCCCACAAAGTAGTCCTGGAATGTTGGGCATGGCTTAACTGTTCTGTGCCTCTGTTTTTTCATCTCTAACAGTGAGAGACTATCTCAGATGATCTATAAAATCTTTCAGTTCTAACATCCTATGATTCCAGAATCAGTAATTGCCAGTAAACAACTCATAGAATTTTGGCACTTGCCCTGTTTAAATTTTGTTTTTAATTGGCTAATATTTTTGGTACCAGAATGCTAAAGAATTCTTATTAGTTGTGAAAGGTATTTTTTATTTTAGAAGCTGCTTTATTTTTTCCAGGTTTTTCAGTGGTTAAGTATATAAGTATACTATATTTTAAATGTGAATTATAGCATGACATTTAACTTCCTTGAGACTATTTCCTTATCTGGAAAATGCAAATAATAATATACTTCATGGTTGTTAAGAAAAGCAAGTGAGATTTGAAGTGGATTATGACAGAATTTATAAATTTCCATTATAGGACTGAAATGTAGCAGCTGTGAGCCTTTTCCAGATGGAGCCACAAACAACCTCTCTAGATCAAATTCAGATGAGAGTAATTTCTCTGAAAAACTGAGAGCATCCACTGTCATATATCATCCAGAAGGAGAATCCAGCACGGCCCCCTTTTTTTCTACTGATTCTTCTCTGAATTTGCCTGTTCTAGAAGTAGGCAGAACTGAAAATACCATCTTCTCTTCAACTACACTTCCTAGACCTGGGGACCCTGGGGCTCCTCCCTTGCCACCAGAGCTGCAGTTAGAAGAAGAAGGAACTTGTGGAAACTCTAGTGAGATGTTTCTTCCCTTAAGATCACGTGCTCTTTCACCACAATGACAGTTTACTGCCTTTTAATTTTTTTAATAATGACAAGAAATGTTTTAAAGGCTATGAAGCTTTTTATAAAATTGCTATAATGATTTATTTACATTTAATACATGTCTTTTAAAGTACAATGTAAGCATACTTTGTAAATAGAATTTTTAGAATAAAAGAAGCATACTTTAAAGTAGCTAAATGTAAATCATGTTGATCGTGTACTTTTCAGTATTTTCCATTTTTCTTTTTTTAGGTGTTTCTGTGTTTTCAAATATTTTAAAGCTAATTTTAATAGGGAATATTTCTCTATTTGAGAATAGACTCTTTAGGCTGGGAATAATGTTTCTTCTTAGTGTAGTTGTGCTAGAAATTTTCGGAGTCTAATAGTCCTTTCCAACCATTCAGCAGCACATTTTCAGCATTAAGCTGTTCGTATTCAGTAGTAAATCACTGATGGGAAAACTGCCAATATACAGAAAAAAAATCTGTTTCCCACTCCACTGGTCTTATAGGCACTGACAGGGTCTCCTTCTGATGCTGGAGTTTGAGCCACCTAAGACCTCAGTTTGCGAAAATTCATTTCTTATTAACCTTACTAATTAATACTACTTTTTCAGGATTTTCACATTCTTTGCTTTATCATTTTCATTCTTTAAAATATCTTGGCATAAACCTCAATTACTACAAGTAATTTGGTGGGGTTTAAAAAAATATTTTCTCTGTACTTTTTTTTCTTTTTTAATGAGAACCACTATACAGTTAAAAATAACTAGAACAAACTGGTTTTGGGGTGTGTGGCAATTCTATTTTTAATACTATTTGGAATAAGTGAGCCATTAGCCAGATTTATTTTTTTGTTGTGTAATAAAATTTGACTAATGTTACACATTTATAAATCTTATGCTCTCATTGTTTTCATTTAAATTAAAATTCTCTTTCCTGACATGTGTCTCCTATATATTTTTGTTAATTGCAAAAAAGCAGAGCTGGAACAATAACTTTTTTAAATGTAGTGCTGTGTCTTGGAGTTTTTAAAATGTAGTGCTATGTTTTGGAGTTTCAAAATTTTCAATAGGAAACATCTAGAACACTTTTATATGTACCAATATTTATAGAAAACATTTCTTCAAGTTGTGAGATCGAGTTGCATTTCTGGATGGACTGATGAATTTATCAATCATGAAGAAGACTGGCATACTGGCTTGTAAAAAATTTTTATAAAGATTGGATGATTTATGTAGTATAAGCATTTTCTAAGGATTGTGGAGAAATGTGTTTCACCTCCAGCATGTAACATAAAAGAATAGTGGCATTACATTTAAAGAAGTTGCTTTAAAAAGCAAAGCAGACTTTTCATTTCATTAATTAAAATAAAATTCAATATATGGATACCTTTTTTAATATTGAACCAAATATCATAATTTAGATATACTATAGCTCCTATATTTCTAGGTCACTTGAGTTTTCTTTCAGACAGTGGGCTAACTATATAGACAATAAAATTAGGTTCTTATAAGCTTAGGTTTTGGGGGTTTTTTTTTTTTTTTTTTTTGAGACAGAGTCTCACTCTGTTCACCAGGCTAGAGTGCCATGGTGTCAGCCTAGCTCACAGCAACCTCAAACTCTTGGGCTCAAGCAATCCTCCTGCCTCAGCCTCTCGAGTAGCTGGGACTACAGGCATGTGCCACCATGCCTGGCTAATTTTTTCTATGTATTTTTAGTTGTTCAGAAATTTCTTTCTATTTTTTAGTAGATTCGTGGTCTCGCTCTTGCTCAGGCTGGTCTCGAACGCCTGACCTCGAGCCATCCTCCTGCCTCGGCTTCCCAGAGTGCTAGGATTACAGGCATGAGCCACCACGCCCGGCCTAAAGTAGTATTTAAAACCATGGGACTTGGTGAGTTCACCTTGAAAGGGAGGGTAGGTTTTAAAAAAGGGGAAGACCCAGGACTGAGCCTGGGGTGCTTCTACAGCTAAAGGTGATACAGAGAAGGCAACAGACAAAACTGGAAAGGGCCCTGTGAAATAGAAAGAGAACTAAAGTGTATGATCTAGTGAAAGGTAATAGAAAATGTTTCAAGGAGACCTATCTGGTTGCAAGGTTAAGTAAGAAGTGGTCCTTGGACCAAATTACACAGAAGCTATTGGCTTTCATAACAAGGATTCATGCTGCTTAAACTGGGTACTCAACCTCACAGGAACTCAACAGTGGGCCAGCTTTAAAAACCACTGGATAAATGTGGTTATCTTCTAAGAGTGTCAGTTTTACTCAGTAATAAGTAATTTTAAATATTTTTGTCTAATAAAATAAAAGAGCTATATTAGGGACAACTATATATTTGCATACATTTTCAAGATATTATATTGTATCACAAAAAATTATGCCCACAGGGCTTTGGCCCACAATGTATCAGCTCAACCTCTGGAAGGGCTGGAGACTGGGGTCAGCCATGTGAGCAGGTAACCATGTCTATATGGCCAACCCCCAGTAAAAACTCTGGATACCAAAGCTCAACTGAGCTGCTCTGGCTGGCAATACTCCATGTGAATTGTCACATATATTTGCCAGGAGAAGCTAGTACTATCCATCCTCCAATGGGAGAGGACAACTGAAAGCTCTGAATGTGGAACACTCCTGGACTCTGCCCCATGTGCTTATTCCCTTGGCTGGTTTCTTTTCTGTATCCTTGTGCTATAATAAATTGTAACCATGAATATAACAGCTCTCAGTGAGTTCTGTGATTCCTTCTAGCAAGTCATCAAACCTGAGGGTGGTTCAAGGGACTCCTTAACAATTGGTGTCAGGAGTGAGGATGGTTTTAGGGACTCCCAAACTTTGCACCTTGGT
Source organism: Lemur catta (assembly GCF_020740605.2). Taxonomy (NCBI): domain Eukaryota; kingdom Metazoa; phylum Chordata; class Mammalia; order Primates; family Lemuridae; genus Lemur; species Lemur catta. Next base: position 59,499,178 of record NC_059130.1, read on the forward strand.
ATTGTCATTTTCCTCCGTCAATACTTGGATGGAAAAAATTGAGAAACACTTATGGAGACCCAAACCATCATAAATTATTATAATCCAACAATATTTATTGATCATCTACTCTGTAACACTGTGCTGGGTAGCAGGAATATAAAAGTGCAAAAAAACACAGTCTGGCTCCTCCCCTCAAGGAGCTCACAAACATTGTCCTCTATGATTTGGGAAAGAGGAGTGAACAAGATACACATCTCTGCCCCTGGAGCCTACCTCCAGGTAGGGATGGCAAGATATTAGTATCACCTAAGAAGTAAGCATCCTTAAGCAGGATCTGAACATTTACACTAATACCAACTTCACTTGGGCATCATTCTCTCTTACTTCACCAAAAGGTGTCAAAGATTTCTAGTTTCCCTGGTGACGAGGCACATGGTTATGCTACTGTTCCACTAAGTAGGTGTTTGAGGTCGCAGCACGAGAACTTTTATGACAACCAAGGGAAGCACAGTGAGAGTAATTTGCATTTAGAAGAGGATATGCAGTGGATCAGGAAGAAATCCTAGTTATCTCTGAGCAGGGGCTAAAGTGGAGTGACAGTGAAAAGATAAAAAATCTTAGCTCTTCTGTGCCTTTAATAAATGCTATTGAATGCCGAAAGTTTGGCTGGGAACCCTGGCTCAGGACCTCTCTCCTCAGGGATGCTCAAGGATGAGCAAAAGAAGTCCCTGCTTAGGAAATGTGTCGGGCCCCGCCTCCATCGTCGGGCCCCGCCTCCATCCTCAGGCCCCGCCTCCATCCTCAGTCCCTTAGCCAGGTCGCAGGAGCGTGGCGCAGCCGCAAGGGGGCGCCGATCGCGAGACCGCTGGCAAGGCTTGGGGCGGGGCCAAACACGGGGTGGGCCCTGGAACGGCTTCCGACTTCCGGCGGAGTCCTAGGTCGTAGCGCGCAGCCGTCATGGCAGCCGAGGAGAAGGACCCCTTGAGCTATTTCGCGGCCTATGGGAGCAGCAGCTCAGGCTCCTCAGGTGAGGAGGATAACATCGAGCCCGAAGAGACAAGTCGCAGAACCCCTGATCCGGCGAAGTCGGCGGGCGGCTGTGGGAACAAGGCAGAGAAGCGGCTGCCGGGCCCCGACGAGCTGTTCAGCAGCGTGACTCGCCCAGCCTTTCTCTACAATCCGCTCAACAAGCAGATAGACTGGGAGAGGCACGTCGTCAAGGCTCCTGAGGAGGTGAGGTCACCGACCCCGTTTCGCGGTCTTGGCCCCGGCCTCCGCCCCCTTCCTCCTGAGCTCTCTCCTGGGGGCCGGCTGTCCCTCCCCCTACACGCAGTCATCCCCCGCGGGATGCCGCGCCACCCCTCCCACCTCCAGCCCTGGGGAGCCCGGGCCCCTCCCCCAGCCTGGTGGGTGTCGGACCAGCCCCGCAGCCCCGCCCCCTTGTGAGGTGACCCAAACCTCCGCGCTCGGTGCCCCGACCCCGCGCGGCGAGGACTAACGGTGGTGACTCCCCCGCCCCCCCGCTGCAGCTTCTCCCCGAGACCCCTTCCCTTTGACGCCGAAGTGCCTGCGGTGCTGCCTCCAAGACAGTGTCTGCTGCAGCCTCCTGGAGGGGTCAGCCTTGGCGTAGTATCTCTGAGACTGGATTCTTCTTTGGTAACTAAAAGCTATTAGCTTTATTCATATAGGGAACCCTTTGGCTTTTCACTTAACGGTATTATGATTTTGATGGAAAAATGTGTCTTTAAACCTTAAAAAAAAAAAAGTCAGCCTGAACGATAAGCGAACGGCAGGGAGATGCATGTGATCCCACCGATCGTAGGAACCTTGGTTTGTCACAGTGCTTCTTAATGTGCTTGCTTAACAGCCTCCAAAGGAATTCAAAATATGGAAGTCAAACTATGTACCACCTCCTGAGACCTACAGTACTGAAAAGAAACCTCCGCCTCCAGAGCTGGATATGGCTATAAAATGGTCTAACATATATGAGGACAATGGTGATGATGCCCCACAGAATGCTAAGAAAGCTAGGCTTCTACCGGAAGGGGAGGAGACAGTGGAATCAGGTAAGGGGGTCAAAATCCAGTAGTAATTAATATCTTTTGGTCCCCGTGATGGGCTTAAGAAGAATGAGATATTTAATGAACAAAATTTAAATCTAGTGAACTGGCAAACTTAACGATGGTCATTGGTACTTTGTGCTGTGTTGTTGAGAAAGATCATACATATTGCTTTTAAAGTGAAGTCTCTGATCGCTCAGCTGGTAGTATTTGCTGTGTTTTAATGAAAGATCATAAATTATTCAGGCTTTAAAGTGAAATCTCTGTTATCTCAACCAGTAGTCTCTGTGATTTATGGTGCCTTATTATTAGAACAACATGAGTTCATGGATTCTTGTGACTGCAGCTTTGAAGTGCTGAAGGCTTCATCTTATATTAAAGCAGATGTGCTTTAGATCTAAAATTAGTGTGACAAAATGAATAATTTCATTTCTTACTTGGACTTAGACCAAATAAGAAATGAACAATAACATGTTATGTTGCCCAAGCTGGTCTTGAACTCCTGTCCTCAAGCAGTCTTCCCACCTCAGCCTCCCAAAGTGCTGGGATTACAGGTGTGAGCCACTGTGCCTAGCCAGTGTTCAGTTTCTAAAAGTCACATCTGATTACATAATTTGCCTTCTTAAAACCCTTCACCAATAGGATGGAGTCAGGGCCTTCTGTGATAGGCCCTGCCTCCCTTTCCACCCTCATTTTGAATGGCCACCTTTCTAGCACTTTAAGATCTTGAAATCCAGAAGATGAATAGACTATACTATTTTATAGTTTCCTGTTGCACCTTAGTCTGAAGTGTTCTTTCTTCCCTCTTTGGCTGGTAAACTCACTCAACCTTCACAGTCCAACTCAAAGAAGAAAAAAAAAACCTCAGGTATCGCCTCTAATTAATTATTTCCTCATCTGTACCTTGTATGTGTTAATGCTGTTGATTGTACTTACCACCTGTATGCAATTTTCTTTTTTATAAGTCTGTCTCCATTATGAAAATGAGTTCCTGAAACAGCAGGATTCAGGTCTTTATGTTTGTATCATAGTCACTAGCACATTGTAAGTATTCAGTGGATAATTGTTGAACTAAATGTTTTGCACTATCATTTTTAAGAAAGAATGTGCCATTTTTATTAAACAGATTTCTGATCTTCCCACAGTTCAATTTCTTTGCCCCTTTACAGCCATGCGGAGAATTATGTTTTGTTTTAAGGGAAAGGAGAATTGGCAGTTCTTACTCTAGTTTTAGTTCTACCTGGCTTTTTCATTTCTTTTGCTGATTTCCCAATATGTATTAGAAATCACTTCTGAAGGCTCATCTTCAGTAATTGGCATCTCTTTGGAAACCTTAAATGAAATAAGCATTTATAATACCTCATTGTATAATATTTTATATAATTAATAAAAATACTTTTGCATAAATAATTTTTAATCCTTAGAACACCTTGTGAAACAAGATAGGGAAATATGGAAATAAGAGGTGACTTGTCCAAGGTCACAAAACTAGAAAATGCCAACTTCTAGAATAGGTACTTTCACAGAAATTTTCTAATGTGTTACTCTTAGCTACCTGATACAGACTGGTACATGATCCATTATTACTATTTTACAGACAAGAAAATGATCTCAGATTAAAGAATTTGCCCAAATTCACACAACTAAGAAGAGGCAGAATAAGGATTCAAATTCAGGCCTTTAAATGGAAATTATACCTTATTAAACTGGAGTTTGGTCTCTTGATGTTTTCCAACCTACAGTGTTTGAAAAATAGCTATCCATCTGTAGGGAGGATGGCAGTAAGGACACTAGAGTTGATATCCAAACTAGGTTTTCGTAGGCTGGTGCTGTCATATCTTTGTCTGTATATGGAAAAGGCCAATATATACCAGGGCAAGCAAGCAAGAAAGAATTATCTTTTTTCCATCTTGCCTTTTAAGTTAGAAGGAATTCCAAATATGGGGCAAGTAACCCTGCTTTTCCTGTAGAAAATTGCTGTCCTTTTGATCAAATGATCGTGCTCCATCAGAAAGCAAATGTAGTTATCAAAAGACAAAAAGAACCACTTTTTAGAAATTTGCTATTTCAGGCCAGGCTCACGCCTGTAATCCTAGCACTCTGGGAGGCCAAGGCAGGACGATCGCTCAAGGTCAGGAGTTCGAGACCAGCCTGAGTAAGAGCGAGACCCTCATCTCTACCCAAAATAGAAGAAGTTAGCTGGACAACTAAAAATATATAGAAAAAATTAGCTGGGCATAGTGGCACATGCCTGTAGTCCTAGCTACTCAGGAGGCTAAGGTAGGAGGATCGCTTGAGCCCCGGAGTTTGAGGTTGTTGTGAGCTAGGCTGATGCCACAGCACTCTAACCCAGGCAATAACAGAGCGAGACTCTATCTCAAAAAAAAAAAAAAGAAAAGAAAAGAAATTTGCTATTTCAGACTTCCATACCATGTTCATAAAGTCATTGTAAAATTAATTTTCCTGACATTTTTTAGCCTCTATTTTTTTTGATTCATAAAATATCATGTATCAGACACTCTTGAATTGTCTAAATTTTAGCTTATCAAGTTAGACCTTGTTTTTATTTTGCCTTCCCATTTTTCTGCCCTTTGGCCTTGTTTTTGCTAGGAGCTTCTTCCAGTTACTTTAGAGGAAAAGCTGAGAAAAGCTCAGAACTCATCATTGGGTCTTACTACTTGTCAGCACTCCTTGTTTAGTGGTTATAAAATATAGACAAGTAAGGCTTAGATATTATTAATAGTTGTAGCTTTATCAACATGTAATTAATTGTAAAAACCTAGTTAATGTAGCTAATGCTTTTTATTTTATTTTGCTTTTTTGTGGAATTTAGAAAGTTAGTTTATATTGATAAGTTAAACTTATTTATCTTGAGTGATTAGAGTTCCATAATAGAAAAATTATTTCCTCACCAATACATCTGTACATATGACACAGAGTGAAAAAGCTCACTAAAGCTGATGAACATTTTCAGATTTTTTTTTTCCTGCATTAGTTTTTAGAACAATGCCTTGTCATGACACTAGATGGCATTAGCACTTCCACTCAAATCACTGATGGAAGTTATTTTTCAACCTCAGTAGTTTATGGTTTTGTTGTTATTCAGTAAATTTACTTGTCAAAGTGGCAGATTAAAAGCAGAAGTGTTTCAGAATCATCTTTTTAATGTATTTTAATGAACAGTAAATTTTGTAGTATACTTAATGCTTTCAATTTTTATATTGTTACTACTGAAAATAATCCCAAAAAACAAATTTGGTGATAATCAACGCCAATTAAAATGCAAAGGCCTTAGATTTTTTGAGCAGTCTACCATTATCAGTTGATTTATAGAGCCAGTACTTTTGTGTGTTTACATGATAAACTATAGATTAAAACTTTGGCTTGTAAATTCCTGGGACAAGTCATTGATCTGAATTGTTATTTTATTACTCTGCCAACATAAATCCATAGTGTTCTATAAAACATGGATAGCATCACCATGGTGTGTTTGAAGATGAATCACCTGCTAATACTAATTTTCCACATCAACAAATACGATATTCTGAGAAGAGAATTGAAAGCTTAAAAATTTAAATATGTTTCCTTCAAAGAATTTATGATTTGATGTCAGCAGTTCCCCAAACTTTTTAATATGAAGGCCCCTTTCAACATCACAATATTTTATAGATCACCACATGGTACCCACATTGAACTTTGAGTATCTGTTGATCAAGAAAATAAAGTCAAAAGTTACAAATCTGTAATGTGCTCAAAATAAATTTGTACTTTATAAATCATAACATCTTTTACATGTTATTTACTCTATATGGAGTTCTTAAAATAGTACCACACTTGTTTAGGGAGCTGGGAATTAGCAACTAGTCTGTTCTACTCTGTTTTATTGAACCATATAGTTGGACTTTTTAAATAGAATAAAAGGGTCCACTTTTTCAGGTTTGACAGCATTTTTATGAGTTGGAAATTTTCTGTGGCTACAAACACTAGTAACATTTTGGAAGGGTATAAAGGACATTGTTTTAATGTAATGCTCTTCTCACCTCCCTCCCCTATCCAGATTCTCCATAAGATGAAGCAGGGAAGATAGGTCTTTTTCTGTTGCTATTAGAATGTTCTGACCCTCGTAGGAATGGGGAGAAAATTAAAACTAACTTCTTAGGACAAAATTGAAAATAGAGGTTTAGTGAAACCTTCTTGTGAGGGTTTTTTAACCTCAAAATATAAAGATTTGGGAACAGTGGAGAATGAGATAAAGAGAAGGAAGTTGTTTTCGGAGGAGAGAAAGCAGATTGAAAGGAAAAGGACAGCTGAGAAAGAGTCACTTACATATTGTCATGGTTAGATTGATATTTTTTGTGGGGGGGAAAATACTCCATCCTTACAAAGTGTAGATTGTATTTGGAAATACACAATGTGTATACTGTAGAATATTTGGGAGCAACTTTTTCAGAACAAGTCTGATTTTTCTGGAAATAAAGTCATTTGAGCTATCTTAATATAGCACTAAAGGGTCACTTTGTGAATTTTGTATTGCTGCAATTGAAAAAAATTGCTTACTTTCACATGCAGTTTAAAGTCAGTTCTAAAACTTAATTTTTGGTTTTTGTTGGGAAACTTTGGAAGAAACATTAGTTGATGATGATGATTTTGGTATAAAGCCAATGAAATTTTAATTCTTAACATGTTGGTTTTTTAAAAATTACTGATTGAAACTCTTCCTTTCCTATTTAAAGATGATGAAAAAGATGAGCATACTTCTAAAAAGCGCAAAGTAGAACCAGGAGAACCAGCAAAGAAGAAAAAGTAGAAAACAACAAATGACTAGAATTTCTGGACTGCTAAACCTATTGAAATATTTCTTTGGGTGAATTAAGTTGATATTCTGGATTATTATCATCCAACATTTCCATGAAAATACATATGTTATTGAAATCTAATAAGTATTGCCTCAAGAACTGTCCACTGTAGAATTCATTTTTTATTTAAAACTTGTATGTATTTAAAACTCAAATGGTGACTTGTGATTGTGAAATTGACAACACTTGGAAACATCTTGCTATCACAGAATTGGTAACATGCTTTGAGAATTTTGTCACATGTTGACATGCCAATGTTCTATGAACCTTTTATAAAGGAATATATTTTTAACGTAAATATATTGTAATGTACTGTGAACTTGTAGGGTGCTTTTCAACAGTGTTTGTACAGTGTAAATAGATCATGGAAATAAAATTACTTATTCAATATTACTATTACTGTATAATATTAACATCTGAATATTTGGGACAAGTACCTTCTTTGCCATGTGATGTTTTAAATTATAATAAGTATTACCATTTAAGGGGTACCTCCTATGTTCCAGGTGCTTTGTGCATATGTTATCTCTGATCCTCAAATAACCTAGTAAGGTAGGTATTAGTATCCTCATTTTATAATAAAGAATACTTGAGTAACTTGTCTAGTGTTAACACAGCTAGTGAGTGATTAATTTAGAATTTAACTCAGGACACTTGAACTCTAAAATCATCACATTAAACCACCCATCTGTCAATTAAAAATTAGTCATCTTTCAAGAGCTACATCAATTGTCATCTCTTCCAGGTACTCTTCTATTGTGTAATAGTGGAGACCTTTTTCTTCTGATTGTATGACTGCACTTATCATATATGCCTAATATTATTATTCATCGATCAATTTCCCTACTAAATATAATAGTTTACTGAAGATAAGGATCTTCTGCAAAGGGTTGCCAGATTTAGCAAATAAAAAAATGGGATCCCAGTTAAATTTGAATTTCAGATAAATGATGTTTAGTATATGTAATATTCAGGACATATTAATCTGGCAACTCTACTTCTACATATATTCTCTACTGAGGTCCTATTTTAATGCTTTACATATAGTAATACTCAGCAAAATGAACAAGAGGTTGTTGGGAAGATGTAATCTTCGATTTAAGTTCTATAGTCCAAAATGCAGTGCAGTTATTTGTAGCATTTTGAGTGATAAAAAGGAGAGGTTACACACTCCCTCAATCTTTCCATGATTCTTATGCCCTTAAGAGACGAGAGTTAATTATATTGCACATTCAGTGTATAAAGAAGACATTCTTTAAAAGTCTCCAGTCTGTTTTTTCCCCCATTGTGAAAGACAAAATATGAAAAATTATATAAAATTTGTTTACTTAAGCACGGGTTGAGTAGATTAAAATTTGTAAAAGTTATTAAAAGTGATTGTGCCAGCCATGGGGTTTTGGAGAATGAGGAAGGTGCGTAAGAGAATGATGGCTTTCAGTATATCTCGAACTTAGAAAAACCAACTCTATAGCTGCACATCCTCTAGGTTTGCAACTATATGAATTCCAAAATTGAAGTAATTGCTAAAGCAAGTTTTCTTTAAATTGAAGTCTTTGTATGTGAAGAATTTGGAAATGTACAGTGTCATATGCTAGGGAGTGGCGTCAACTGCTAAAGCATAACCCCAGTGTGACACCAAACTAGACACAAATGAATTGAGTTATAATGGTGAGGTGGTGATTCCCAGGCTCTGAAGAAATCTATAGTTTGGATCCGTGTATTGGTGGAGCACATATCTCAGAAGTTACTGCAGTACTACAAGGTTTTAAAATTAGCACAAAAGCAAAGCTCATACACAAAAGCCCAGCGTGCCACTCACTGTCTGAAAATCTTTTAAATCTCTTTTTACTTATGGGTTCAACTCCCAACTTAGATCAATTAGTTTGTGGCAGAGAACAAAAGCTCACTAGTTCATCCCTGGTGGTGCTTTGAGCCTCCTTTCTAGAAAATAACAGAAGTGGGAAAGCAAATATCACTCTTTTAGAGCAAGGATGTGTGTTTTAATTTTTCAAACGGTGGCTACGCCTGTGGAATTATTAAGCAACTGCTGGGAGATGTTCACCTAATGCCAGTACAGGTCACAGCTAGTTTTTATTTTATGAAGGGGAAGAGAGGACTTAGGAAGGAGCAGGCTAAATATTTTGGAGCAGGCTAACTCAGTCATTTGTATCTCATTGGGTTTCTTTTCAAAAAATGGAAAGGGAAATGAACTTGTTTATGGATTGCTTCACCTTCACAGAAATATTCCTGTTTGGAAAATGGACTTTCATACCACTGTACATCTATCACCACGTTGGAGAATGGATTTATTTCCCCTTCAGAGATGTCCTGGCAACATGTTTGTACAAGTGTGTCTGTGTGAGTTCTGAGGTGAAGTGTGGTTCAGCTAGTGAAAACCCAATGGGGAAGAGTTTTATAAAAATCCATGTAGATGAGAAAAATTATCCAAGTATCCTTTTCAGAGAATCAAATCACTTGATGTTTCTGTTGTTTCTTCATCTTTAAAATAAAGTTAAACTACATCAGGCATGAATGACTTTGTTTTGTACAGGGTAATATGAGAAAAGAACTAAGCATACATGGGCCATGTTTTAAAATTCAAAGTATAGGCTGGGCACAGTGGTTCCCACCTGTAATCCCAGCACTTTGGGAAGCCCAGGTGGAAGGATTGCTTGAGGCCAGGAATTCGAGCAGCCTGAGCAACATAGTGAGACCCCATCTCTATAAAAAATAGAAAAATCAGCTGGGCATGGTGGCACACACCTGTAGTCTCAGCTACTTGGGAGGCTGAGGTGGGAGGATCGCTTGAGCCGAGCAGCTCAAGGCTGCAGTGGGCTGTGACCCCACCACTGCACTCTAGCCTGGGCAACAGAGCAAGACCCTGTCTCTAATTTTTAAAATAATAAAATAAAAAGATAAATTCAAAGTGTAAATAGCTTTATGGAGTTTTATGGAAAATATTCTAACTAGAATCAAAAATCATTACTGAGAAATTTGACACTGCTTTTTAGCCATTAAAACACTACAATCTGGACTTTTTTTTTCAAACTTGCAACTTTCTGATCTTACCCCTTAATACTGTGTAGTGCTTTTGAGTTAACAAAATTCAATCATAGTAGTATTTTATTTTCTACAACCCTAATGAGGTAGGTTTTACCATTTTCAAATTAGAGAATGGAAAATAGGCCCAGCGAGGTGAAGCAACATACCTGTGGATGCATGGTGAGTTAGCTTCAGAGAAGAGAGAGGATATGAGGAACTGGTAGTGCTTACTAAGATATAATGGCTGAGTGTAAGGTTTCATTTATTGCAAACTATGTATGTTTTAATTAAAATAGATGGATGAATGCAGGTTTGGACATAATCTACATATAAAACGTGTCATACAATTAAGTTACATACAAAGCCCTACCAGAGATATTTGAAAGATGTAAGTATGATCTAAGTGAACTCAACATCTCAATTTAAGTCAAAAACTTTGACTAATTTAAATCTACCACTGGACTTGAAAATATGCCATGAGTGGTATTTGGGATTTTAGAGTTTTATCTCCATACTGCAATGCTTTCCTACGTCACCCCTCCATTTGATAATAGTACAGAAGTTCCAGAGATTCCTGCAAAAAAGTGTAAAATTCCCAGCAAATGATCTGGAGTTTTCATAAAATCCTAAAGTTTTCTGTCTGTATTTCCCTCCACATAGCATTTTAGTGAAAGGAGGAAGGGTGGGGAGATACCAAGAAGCACTTGTATGTACTGTCCATGGAGGAGGGACTTTTTGCCTGTTTTGTTCATTGACTAGAACAATGCCTGGCACATAGTAGGCATTCAACAGAACTGCTAAATGTTGCAGAGAAGCTAAATTCCTCATCCTCAGCTTAGGGGTGATCCTGATTTGTCTTGGTATACTGCTATCCATCCTGTCCAGAGGCTTTTCAGTTTTGTGGGCCAATAAGTCATCTTGACAATTTAAATTAGTTCAAATTAGGTTTTCTGTCATTTTCAGCTGAAACCATCCTGACTGATGTAAAACTCGTTTACTCCTTTCTTCCAGGGCAATTCCATGCAATTCTGGTTCTCTTCTGTATTTTCTCTGGTTCCTCATTTTCCAACTGCCCTTTGAATGCCCCAGTCTAGCCTACATTGTTATTCTCATTCTTCACACTGGTCGTCAAAGATTTCAGCCAAGTTCATGGCAACCACCATCAGTAACACTCAGCTGGTTCCCTGCACAGTACAGCTTGCCAGAGTGTTCTTGTAAAGCCCCTGATTTGTGTATCCCATTTTACATCTCCACTTGGGTCTTAAACGCCCCTCCCATGTTGTATGTCCAAAACCAAACACACTGTGTCAAAAGCCACACCGTCTCCTACATTTCGTTTCTGGTTAATGGCATCACCATAAACCCAGAAATCTGCCCTCTGCCTCACTTCCCATCACATAGGTTTTGTCAGTAAATGCTGTGGTTTCTGCCCCCTCATTCTCACATAACTCTTAATCCAGCTCTAATGAATCATTTACAACTCCCCAGATTCACTAGTTTCATAGTTCTGTGCCTTCGTTTCCAGTTGCTTGACTTGGCCCTTCTCCATCTACCTAGTGAATTCCCTCTTTTCTCCAAGAATCAGTTCAGATATTCCCTCTTCAGTGCACCTTGTTTTATTTCTCTCTGTATCTGCACCTCTGCATTGCTTCTCCCCATGCTTGGTACTAAATGAATAGCCAACATTTATTGAATACTTGCTATGTGCCAGGCATTATTCCAGGTGCTTTTCATGCATTGACTCATTTAATTTGAAGAGGTAGGCACTATTACTAACCCTACTTTTCAGGGAAGAAAACTGAGGTATGGAGAGGTTAAATATAATAATTTGCTCAAGGAATTCAAGCTGGGAAACGCAGGCTGTCTGGCTCCAGGGCTAGTGCACTTACTGCGTAGGAGGGGAGAGGAATGCCTGAATGAACCAATAGATTGGATTATTTATTTGTGCGTGTTTGAAAGAATATAGTACCCCTAGAAGGTACTCAGAATACAAATATTTGAAGAATTAATGAATCCAAAACCATTTCACTAACCAAAGGAATAGCATGGGTTTAATACACCAGAAACATCTTTCCAGATGGATTAAATTAATGTAAAGTCAATATGTAAATGTTTTAGGAAGATTAATGCATATTTCAAGGACTTGGTGGCTTATTTATTACATATTTGGAGTATCTTGAATTGAAAGCCTTAAAATATAGTAATAGGACTGAGAACATACCCCTCTCCCTCCAAACATATTTTTTAGCTTTTCAGTTGTTTTTCAAAGTCTTCATTTTTTTTTTTAAGCAAAGTGAGACACTGTTAAGCCACAAATTTTGCCTCAAATTTCACTGTGCTTTCCTCTAACGTTTCAAATTATGGCTTGAGTTTAGAATCATAGCACCTGGGGGTGGGAAGGCCTCCAGGGGCCTCCAGTACAGCCTTCCCCAAATGTAGGAATGTCTTCAGTGTGATCTTTGCCTCACTTTTCTAAGCTCACAGACAAGCCCATGAAATGACAGGTTTACAGCCTGGATTTGAAAAGTCATTTCCTGTGCGTCTGCAATATTTTGGTACCCAGGGTCTGGAACTCCTCTATCTTTCCCTGTGTTTACCATTTTCTGGAAAAGAAGAAACAGAGGATTTGATGCATATCATTGAGGTAAAAGTGTAGCTCTTTTCCTGGCATAATTACCTGTCTCTGTTTCTAAATGGGACCCAAATCCTAGCAACCTTTCCTGGCAAACTGGAGAGTTTATATTAACGTTTTAAATTTAGAATTCCCGAGGGAAACTGCAATGAAATAACAGAACAATCCCTTCCAGCTGAGGAGGTGATTTGTCTGCCAGAAAAGCCACAAGCAGGCCGACTCAGAAATAACTCCCCTGAACTCTGCCGCCCCCAGTCCAGAGGGGTTTCAAGACCCTGTTGCTGGTCTTGGCTAGTCTTTTAGTTTGGAGATATATGCACCCACCTACACATACGCACGCCCTGAGGTATACTGTAACTGTCCATGGGGCCTTTCCCTCCTTTTTCACCATGTTCTGCCCTTAGGCCTTCCCTTCCTACCCTGTCCCGAGGTACCGAAAATGGCCTAAAAGCCTTAGCAGTAAATTTCTTCCCTAACATCTGGAATCCATATGTCAAATCTGTAAGGGATAAGCTCTTTTCTTTTTCTTTTAATTTAGGCTTAATTACTGGAGCTCCAAGTTCCCTCACCCTTGCCTCCCTCCATACCAAACTAATTAGGGCAATTATCTGAGCCATCCACGGCCACAGATCAGTTAAAGCCTGTTATTGAGGTTAACAAATGAGAGGGTTAATTTTTCCTGACTGCTCCATAGTTGGGGAAGAAAGATAATAAGCCCTTACATTTGTCGGGTGCTTTTGAGTTTTCCAGCTCTCCTCTCAACACCAAGCTGCCACCCAGACTTTCTTTGGGGTTCCAGACTGTCTGGAACCCTGGGCAAATGATTTCATTCTGAATGGAAGCACTGGAGCTGCTTCAATGGGTAAAAAAGATGGGATTTTTTTTTTGTTTTTGAGACAGAGTCTCACTCCGTTGCCCAGGCTAGAGTGCCGTGGCATCAGCCTGGCTCACAGAAACCTCAAACTCCTGGGCTTAAGCGATCCTACTGCCTCAGCCTCCCGAGTAGCTGGGACTACAGGCATGCACCACCATGCCCAGCTAATTTTTTCTATATATATTTTTAGGTGTCCAGCTAATTTCTTTCAATTTTTGGTAGAGATGGGGTCTTGCTCTTGCTCGGGCTGGTCTTGAACTCCTGAACTCAAGCGATCCTCCCGCCTCGGCCTCCCAGAATGCTAGGATTACAGGCGTGAGCCACCGTGCCCAGCCTGGGATGATTTTTTTTAAAGAAATAGGATTGGCATTTTTCTAATGCCTCTGGCACCAACTTGGAGATATGTTGACTTAAAACCTTAGTAAGTGACTTTTTCTAGATAATTTGACCAATGTTCTGTGTATGTTTAACTTGCTTAGAAATTGCTGAATTCCTCCAGTCGCTCTGCCCAATTATGAACTGCTTAAGTTTTTCTGTTCTTTTTCCCTTTTTGTTTCCATTGCAACAGTAAGAAGGCTATCCTATGTCTGGCTTGCTGGATAGCTAAATCAGAGTTTCTAATTTGCCCTGGAGGTTTATTTTAGATCACAAAGCCTAGCACTGAATACTTTTTTAAGCCCAAGAGAGTAAGTGAAGGAGGATTAGGTTTTCTTGGCATTACCATGATTTCAACTAATTTGTCCAACAGAAATCTGTGAAAATTTAATGAACAATGATGGAGAACAGGTTTTTAATTGCCTCACAGAAGTGCCAAAAGTAAGGAAAAAAATCCATGTATTGCAGAAGCACAGGAAATAAAACATTACAGCCTGAGCAACACAACAAGACAATGTCTATACAAAAGATAGAAAAATTAGCTAGGGGTGGTGGCATACACCTATAGTCCCAGCTACTCAGGAGGGGGGAAGATTGCCTGAGCCCAAGCATTCAAGGTTGTAGTGAGCTATGATCGAGCTGTTAGTTAGATAGCAGGGATTTCAGGTTTCCTAGGGATGAAAGTGGGTGTCTTGCCTTGGCGCAACTGCCCCACCTAAGACGGACAAGGGTGGGCCCCAGGCTCCTATCTTGGTCCTACCTCACCTTAATCCTGCCCCCAGCTACTGCCGAACCTGGGGGAGGAGGGAATACTCTACAAATCTGCCAATCAGAACTTAGTGTGCCAACTGCAAAAGAAGGCGGAGGACTCTCTAGCCCACAGGCCAAGCAGCATAGGTACAAAAGAGTCCAGAAAGTGACCTAAAACAACCCGCATGCATAGTAAGATTCATGTCATGCAACTCCCAACTGTCTAATCAAAGTGGTTCCATGGTGATCTCTGAACCATGAGGGAGGTCCCAATCCAGGCACCATAAAACAAGAGAGATCATAACCAGGGCCTTTTTTGAAGCCTTCCTTTTGCTCTCCCTTTGCTGCGACAGTGGGTCCGGTCATCATCTGTAGCGTATGCATAACGCTCTATAAACCTATGTTTTGCTCTTACTCTATAATCCTATCTTTCTCTCCTCGATAAACCTCATCATTCTTCAGCCATGAGTGTGCCAAGAACCAACATTTCAGACTGAAACCTGATAGAGCCCGTGCACTCTAGTCTGGGCACAGAGTGAGACCCTATCTCTAAAACAAACAAACAGGCCGGGCGCGGTGGCTCACGCCTGTAATCCTAGCACTCTGGGAGGCCGAGGTGGGTGGATCGCTCGGGGTCAGGAGTTCGAGACCAGCCTCATTAAGAGCGAGACCCCCGTCTCTACTAAAATAAATAAATAAATAAAAAGAAATTATCTGGCCAACTAAAATATATATATAGAAAAAATTAGCCAGGCATGGTGGTGCATGCCTGTAGTCCCAGCTACTCGGGAGGCTGAGGCAGTAGGATCGCTTAAGCCCAGGAGTTTGAGGTTGCTGTGAGCTAGGCTGACGCCACGGCACTCTAGCCCGGGCAACAGAGCGAGACTCTGTCTCAAAAAAAACAAAAAAACAACAACAACAACAACAAAAAAAACACAAACAAACAAAAAACCCGCATGCTTTTATTACTACAAATATATTTAGACCTTTCAAGGACAGGAACAATGTTTACAACAATACAATAACAATTCACTATATTTAAGTCACATTGTTTCAACTAATTCTCATAACATCAATGTTAGATATAATTATGTTAGGTAGACAATGAGGGACCTATGGCCCCTCCTGGGGACAAAGGCAAGCATCCCAGCAATTGCTACATCTGGGGGAGGAGGGAACGCCCTACGAATCTGCCAATCAGAACTTAGCCTGCCAACTGCAAAAAAATGCAGAGGATTCTCTAGTCTGAGGGCCAAGCAGCACAGGTACAATGGGGTCTGGAAGGTGACCTAGGACAACCTAAGGGTAATTATCATGTCATTAATGTAAATCTACATTGCGGTTTACCCCTCTGCAATGGGCTTTCAGAGAGGCTCATGGGAGATCCACGTGCGTAGTAAGACTCAGGTTATGTAACTCCTAACTGTCCATCAAAGTGGCTTGAAGGTGACGTCTGAACCTCGAGGAGGACCCAATCCAGACACTGTAAAACAAGACCCCAGACCACATAACCAAGGCCTTTTTGTTACGACAAGGGGTCCATTCATCGTCTGTCGTGAATGTATCTTGCTCTTGCTCTATAATCCTATCTTTCTGTCCTCAATAAACCTCGCTCGTGCTTACCTTACTTTCTACATGACTGATCATTCTTCAGCCAAGAGCATAACAAGAACCAACATTTCAGACTGCTGACCCAGGAATGAAAAAAGAAATTAAAAATAGAAATTATTATTTGTAAAGAAGACTACTTTTAACACTTTAATATACAGAGAGTGTTTTTCTATGCATATATATATATTCTAAATCATATAGACTATATTTTACTTAACATTTGGCATTTAAGTGCCATTAAAATTTCTTCAAAAACCTAATTTTGAGCCGGGCACACTGGCTCATGCCTGTAATCCCAGCATTTTGGGAAGCCAAGGTGGGAGGATCACTTGAGGCCAGGAATTTGAGACCACCATGGACAACATAGTGAGACCGCCATCTCTACCAAACAAAACAAAACAAACAAAAAAAACAACCTAATTATTATGCCTGTTTTACTTTATTGTATCATACTTATTTAATCATCCATTTATCCTTTGGACATTAAAATGATTTCCAAATTTTTCACCACTGTAAATTATGCTATGATAATTTGGTGAATATCTTTGTAATTAAGCATTTGGTTGTAGTCTTAGATTATAGAACTACTTCTGTAAGATTTCAAGATGGACTAATAAGTTCATCTAGTTGGCTTGAGTTCCTGCTCCGAACTTCTTGAGACCACAAGTACTTTCAAAACATTTTATATATCTCCTTGAAGTCCCAAATGTTAAGTCCCGTGCCAGAAGCCAGCTTTTTATAACAGCAATTTGGCATGTCTAATATGTCCTCCTTTTAGCTCCTCTCATATACTGTTTCTTTTTAGAGTGCTCCAAAAAGCTACTCACCAGTTCCCAAGTTCAGAACTTGGTTATTTTGCCTTCTGCAAAAGCAATGTGTGGCCTCTATGAACTGAAGACAATTTTGGAGGTGAAGAAAGAACTAAGGGGAAAAAAAATAAAGTTAGGCTAGGCCTTTTCTCCCCCACTTCTTCATTATTGACAACATTATTGCAATTAGCAGAGCAAACCTTAGGTGGAGCCAGAGGCTACTGAAGAAATCCCCACAGCCATTGGGCCTGCCGGACCTCGAGGATATCCCAGAGTAGCTGGTTTGCCTCACCGCAGGAGTCACCCGGAGCTCCAGCCTTGAAGGGAGAGTGCCAGGGTACACCTGCTCCTCAATAAAAGGAAAGAAAGGAAATGCCTCCTTCTTGTGGCTTGTGGAATTGGGGAAATTATTGGGAACTACAGTTCCCAATAAAGCATTACCAGAGACTTAGAAAGCAGACTCCCAAGAGAGGAGCTCCCAGGGAAAAGTAACAGTATCCTAACTCTTATCTTGTCACTTAATCACACTCATTGTTCCCTCACTGCTGTGCATATCTTGTCTTCCTTACTAGATCAGAGGCTGCTGGGAGAGCCTTACACGCTTCTGAGACAACGTCAGGGACCCAGCAGGAAGCAATAAAGTTAAAAATTGTTCAATAAATAGTCCAACGAATGAACAAACAGCATCTTAGAGCAAATGAGTTCTTTGTCTTTTCAGTTCTTTTCCTGCCAGCCTGTTTGCCGGGGGCACTTTGCAAACCAGCCGCAGGGAAAAGGGACCTAATGAGGAACGTTTGCCAATGTCATTTCCCTCTGCTGGCCCTAAGGGAGGCTAACCAGGTCTGGACTCTAACTCCTGTCCCTCAGGTAATCCAACTAATAATGACCTTCAGTTAACTGAGACCCTCCCCCTTTCCTCTGTTATTAGGGGGGAAAATCATGAGAAAATAGGGATTTTTATTTTTTAAAAATTAAAACAATTGATTTCTCAGCATTGGTGTTTAACTAGATATAAATCCATCCCACCCTCCTAAACCTTCCCAACCAGCATTTCCCCAAGTGTGTTCCATGGAAACTACTTGCGGAAGCTCTGAGAAAAGGGGTCCATTAAAATCCATAATTCTCCCTTCCTATGGATTCATACTAGAAATGAAAAGTTCTAAAGGCTTCGAGGAGTCACTAAAGAAGCCTCCTTATCTTCTTAGCACCAGAGTCTCAAACTTGGTGTGAACTAAAATAAAATCTTAAGGCTCATCCCTCCACCGGCTGACTGAATGGACCCCCTCGTGGCCAAAGGAATATCCTAAAACTAAATTGCCTGCCAGGAGGAGGGAGGTCAGACATGCCTCATCATGGCCCCCCCTTCTTGGGGACATCCTTTGTAACCTATGAACAGGCCTAAGGGTATGCAAGACAAACTTACAGGTCCTCAATTTGCACAACAAATCTATGTCTGGTGGCTTATCTCTGATAAACAACTCCTTATGTTAAAACATTTTGCAAGTCTTTAGACAAAGCTTCATTTCTTCAACCAATTACAAGCCAAAGAATCTTCAAACCCACCTATAACCTATAAGGCCGCCCCCCCCCTTCAAGATGGCCCACCTTTTCGGGCCAAACCAATGTATGCCTCCCAGTATTGATTTATGACTTTACCTGTAATCCCTGTCTCCCTGAAATGTATAAAAGCAAACTGTAACCCAGCCACAGCGAGCCCACTGGCTCAAGGCTTCTTGAGCATGGCTTGGGGTCGTGGTCCTCAAATTTGGCTCAGAGTAAATCTCTTTAAAATTATTTTACAGAGTTTGGCTTTTTTTTTCTGTTGACATTGATAAAATTTGTAAAATGAACTCTGAGATATGCTACTCTTCACCAGTGATGATACTCGCCTGGAGTAACCGTGTTCACATATTCACTCGGGTTTACACTGGTGGCGTCGGGACGGATCACTGATTACTCACAGGATTAGTATCTTCAGTAGTATCTATTCTCTAAATTATTTTTCACAATAGTTGTCGAATCTAGGTATTTTAAAGAGAAATGCAAATTAAAACTATTTGGAAACAGTATTTCTCACCAACTGCATTAGAAAAATTCCACTTGACAGCACATTCTATTGGTAAGGCTATGGGGACCCAGCATGCTCTTACAGTGCAGGGAGGAAGGCAAAATGGTCCAACCCCCATGGAGAGCACTGTCTACAGAAAATACAAATATATTTACCCTTTGACCCAGCAATGGCACCTCTGGGAATTTATCCTCTAGGTATGTCCATCCATGTGCAATATGATATATGTACAAGGTTATTAATTGAAACATTGTTTATAATAGCAAAATATTGGAAGTACTTCAAGTGTCATAGGGCATTGGTTAAACAACTATGGTAGATCTACACAAGGGAATATTATGCAGTGGGAAAAAATAAGGAAAATAAAGAAGATATCTATATGGCTATAGAAAGATATGTGAACTAGGTCAGGCGAGGTGGCTCACGCCTGTAATCCTAGCACTCTGGGAGGCCGAGGCAGGAGGATTGCTTGAGCTCAGGAGTTCAAGTCCAGCCTGAGCAAGAGTGAGACCCCCATCTCTACTAAAAGTAGAAAGAAATTATTTGGACAGCTAAAAATATATATTAAAAAAAAATTAGCCATGCATGGTGGCACATGCCTGTAGTCCCAGCTACTTGGGAGGCTGAGGTAGGAGGATCGCTTGAGCCCAGGAGTTTGAGGTTGCTGTGAGCTAGGCTGATGCCACAGCACTCTAGCCTGGGCAACAGAGCAAGACTCTGTCTCAAAAAAAAAAAAAAAAATCAAAGGTCATTAATGAGCAGGATGATATATATGAAGCATTTGAAGAATACGTAGTTGTTGTAGACCTATTAATTGGAGAATAGAATGAAAGGTTCATTGACTTTAAGAATCATGACATCACATTCAAATTAGTATTTCAGCCTCACCTAGTTGATATCACCAAGGCACCTGAAGAACTACAGATGGAATTGATTGAGCTCTAAGTAGATGACATTTTAAAATCATTATTTGATGCTAAGAAAGATCCAGTTGAAATACGGAAAAATGCAGTAGAATACCCACGCCTTCAGCAACATGCCCAAAAAATGCTTTCTTGCCTTTCAACCATTTATTGCTGCGGAATCTACGTTCTCC
This sequence comes from Lemur catta, assembly GCF_020740605.2. Taxonomy (NCBI): domain Eukaryota; kingdom Metazoa; phylum Chordata; class Mammalia; order Primates; family Lemuridae; genus Lemur; species Lemur catta. The sequence goes on from NC_059130.1 coordinate 59,519,333, forward strand.
TGCCTAACCCAAATCAAGTCGCCCTAAGGTCACAAATGACTGATACCATCTAAAGGATCAATTTAAGCTGCAGATCTCCATGCTGCAAGCAAATATTCAAGTGCTTTCCAACAAAAGGCAGACAGAACAAAGTCATTAAAAGGTTAGTTAACTTTAAAAATTAACAGTTTTCATTTTTTGAAATTCTTAAGTACATAGTAGATTTTTACAAAATAATGTACATTTCTAAGTATATCTAATTGAAGTTTCTTGAATGTGTCCTTATTTGATTACAGCCAAATTAATGCAGCCTTCCAACATGAAAAGGTTTCCCACCCCTGGTATAGACAGTGACAATGTTGAACTTTATCTGAGCCCTGTGTTCCCAGAAAACAGTGAAGGTTGAGAAATCCTCCGAGCCTTTTGTGTGCCAGGAAAGGAGCAAAGGAGCACCCTGCTGTCTAAGACCGACTTTGTGCTTCCTCATGACTTCATGAGACTCAACACACAGTGATTCCCTTGCTTACCTGTCCCCTGACTTTTCTTTGAAACATTTCTCATTAATGAACATTCTTACTATTTCAGTAGCCAGAATAAAATCATCTCCTTAATTGTCCAGTGCATTTTTACAATGAGAAGGGGAACAGTAGTGTGAGACTTCTCTGTGTATATCTTTGTGTATCGTTTTGATTTTCAAACCATGTGACTGCATTGCCTATTTTTAAAAATTACATTTAATTCAAAATACAAAACAAGCAAAAGATTTTTTTGATTACCTAATGGCTAAACTGAAAGTTCCACTAACCAGGAAACCTCAGTCCCCACATCCCAGTTAACTGTTTCGGGATGGAAGCATGCCACACTTTTCAGTGTTCCTTTTCTGTGGACTAATGAGGTGCCAGCTCACTGACACTCTCCAGGCTTTTCCTTCCTCTTATGTACACTTGTAATGAAAGAAGGTGGAGAGAAAGGAAAAAGAGGGAAAAGGCAAGAATCAGTTCTGTCCATTGATGTATATTTTTTTAACCTGTGGCTGATAAAATTGCCTATTTTCAGTCCATAATATCATCTCCTACCACAAAAACAAAGGAATATCATTTTCTCTTTTCTCCATTTATTCTAGCCCTTTGGCCCTTCTTTCTCCTTCCCCCTCTGGTTTTCATGAATGTTTTTGAAGCCTGCACCTAGATGTACCTCACACATGCTCTCTTCCCCCTTCCTGCTGGCTGGAACTTGGATTTGGTGGCCTCACTTTCAAGCCCTAAGAGAAGGCACAGCAATTTGCTGAAAGGAACTGGGTCCCTGAGTGACCCTGAGAGGCAAATCTATGGTCACGCACCACCATGCCTGGCTAATTTTTAAACTTTTTGTAGAGATGGAGTCTCACTATGCTACCCAGGCTGGTCTCAAACTCCTGGCCTCAAGCAATCCTTCTGCCTCAGCCTGCCAAAGTGCTAGGATTACAGGTGAAAGCCACCTCACCTGGTCTATATCATCATTTTTAAAAATTAATGGACAAAAAGCATCCAAAAGATTGAAGTCCCTGTGAAGAGTGAGGTGCAAGGATGTGGTAGATACGTCTACTCTTTGCCTAAGTCTGGTTCTCTTCTCTTTGCTGGAATACAGGAGGCCCATACTATCCAGCCCCTCTGCAATTAGCTGAGCCCTCATGACAGCTCTCATCAAAGGGCAGGGAGCCAAAGTACAGTAGATGACATCTGGTGCAAGGCATTTCAGAGTGGATGTGAATTCTCCCCAGTCTCTCTTTCCCTGAAATCACTGGGAGCCCCCATTGGCCTGGGTCCTTGAGGGACTATATGGAGCAGGTCCACCTCCCACTCCTGTACCTGCAGTAACTCACAGTGGACACATGGAATGAGAAATGAACATTTGTTGTACTGACATAGAATATGCTATCACGTTACCTGTCCTTTTCTAATACAATGAATAATAACCAAGTAACCATAATATCCAGAATATGTAAGCTTTGCAATTGAAAGAGTGAAGTGCTCACCATCTGTCTTACTGTGATGGGCCCTTGCTGGAAATTTCCACAACAAAAATCTGAATAATAATAGCTAATACTGGCCAGGGCAATGATTCATACCTGAAATCCTGGCACTCTGGGAGGCTGAGGCAGGAGGATCACCTGAGTCCAGGAGTTTGAGGTTGCAGTGAGCTATGGTGATGCCACTGCACTCTAGCTGGCATGACAAAGTGAGACTCTGTCTCAAAAGAAAAAAAAAAAGCCAATGCTTATATAGGACTTTCTATGTGTCAGGTCTTTCATTACAATTTTTTTAAATTGGGAGGCCGTTAGAGTGGATGACTCCAGCACCTTGGGTTGCTACATGAGCAAACCAAAACCCAGTGTAAACAGTAAAACAAAACTTAAGCTTAACCAATCAGAAAACACCAATTAACCCCTAACTAGGGACATTCTACTTTAACCAAATGTATTTTCTTTGTCTTGCTTTTGTGAACACTTTGTAAAAATTTCCCCTCTTCCCACACTCCCAGTGGAGTCTAAACTGCTTGCTGTCTGTGCTGCCCAATTCATAAATCACTGAATGCTCAAATAAGCTCTTTAAATTTTTGATGTACTTAAGTTTATCTTTTAACACCTTATAACAACCATATAAGTGAGCTGCATAAAACCATTTTATAAATGAGGACACTGAGGGGCAGAGAAATTATGTAACTCACCCAAAGTAAGAAGTAAAGTTAGGATTCAAACTCAGGCATCTGATTCTAGAGTCAGTCAGAGTTAGAGTACTCTTTTTTTTTTTTTTTTTGAGACAGAGTCTCACTCTGTTGCCCAGGCTAGAGTGCTGTGGCATCAGCCTAGCTCACAGCAACCTCAAACTCCTGGGCTCAAGCGATCCGCCTGCCTCAGCCTACCAAGTAGCTGGGACTACAGGCATGTGCCCCCATGCCCGGCTAATTTTTTCTTTATATATTTTTAGTTGGCCAGATAATTTCTTTCATTTTTAGTAGAGACGGGGTCTCGCTCTTGCTCAGGCTGGTCTTAAACTCCTGAGCTCAAACAATCCACCTGCCTTGGCCTCCCAGAGTGCTAGGATTATAGGCGTGAGCCACCGCGCCCAGCCAGAGTACTCTTAATCATTATGGAATAAGCATGCATTAAAAAGTCATCTTGCCAGGGGCACAGTGGCACACACCCATAGTCCCATCTACTCAGGAGGCTAAGTAGGATTGCTTGAGCTCAGGAGTTTGAGGCTGTAATATGCTATGATCACATCTGTGAATAACCACTGTACTCTAGCCTGGACAACACAGCAAAACCCTGTCTCTTAAAAAAAAAGTCATCTATACATACTCCATATTTATATACTCTGTCAAAAATTCATTCTTGCCATACTAAAAGTAACCACTAAGAAATAGAAGTGGAATAAACATTTTATTTGCAGTAGTGAAATAATTATAAATTATTTTTTAATAAGTTTAACATGAACAGTATGAGACTCATATAAAGAAAATGATAAGATTTGTTTGAGGGGTACAAAATAAGATCTCAACATGATCTTGGATGGGAGGATTTCATATCACAAAAAAGTTAATAATACTTTATTAGGACACACTCACACTAATAGTGGTTTAAACCACCTAGAAGCTTATCTTTCCCTATGTAAAAGTCTGAGTAGGCCATTCAGTGCTGGTAAGGTGCTCCACAATGCCAGAGACCCAGACTCCTTTTCCCTTAATGCTCTGCCACATCTGTAACCAGCCAGCGGGAAAAGGGGTGGAGAGAGCACAAGGGAGCCGAAGGGGAGAGCATGCTCTTTCCCTATAAGGACATGTCTGAGGTCAGTCCCTGGGAAACAGACTCTGAGACAGAGATTGACAGCAGGAAGTGATCTGGGGATCACTATCGGGGAAGGAGGTATTGGACAAAAAGAGATGAACTGCAGTGCAGTTGCAACAAAGGCCTCAGCCAATTCCGTGAGGAGTTCTGGACCTGTGATGGCCCTTTTGAGCTGATTCCTCTTAAAGTAAGGGGGCTGAACCAACCAGTCACTGGATATGGGCTGCCCCTGGGAAGAAGAAGCAATCTTAGGCAAGGTGGCTCTCTGCAGCTGATGGCAGTTCTTGGAGCAGGAGGCAGCTGAGAACCCAACAGCTGAGGGGATGAGCAGCAGTTCTGCAGGGACGTCTTTGCAGTGCCCCACAGCGTTACTAAGGCACGGCAGGCACACCCTGGAAGTTGCAGCTATCACTTCCACTAACATCTCACTGGCTAGAACTTAGTCCTGTGGCCACTAGCAGCTGCAAGGCAGGCTAGGAAATGAAGTCTTTCTTCTGGGGAGCTATGGGACCAGCCAAAACTTTTATTATTAAGGAAGAAGGGGAGAATAAAGAGTAAAAGACCAATAGTCATTGCTGTAACATCTCTCAAAACTGATATCACTTTTAAAACACACACACACCCACACAAAACAAAGAAAAAACTGATATCACTTTATCACAATTTGTTTACACAAAAATAATTTATTTTTTGGAGCTGGATAAATAGAACTTAAGGTCCATATATAAGAAAAAATGTCCACGAACAGGCAAAGATGCTATAAAAAAATAATGTAGGGGACATGCTTGCTCAGATATTAAAATACCCTAAAAGCTACTGAAATTAGAACAATATGTCTTAGCATAGGAATAGACAAATAAGTCATTGAAACAGAATAGAGAACTCAGAATTAGATTCAAGGCAGGACTGTTATCCACTTGGTTTGTGCCGTATCCCTGTAGCAGGTTTGCAGACAGCATCTGTGCTGACTGGTCTGTGCCTATGCTGATTTAATTGCTTATATTTTGAATATACTCCTGGTCCCAGGGCATATAGTAATTAAGTACATGCAAAATGTTGTACTTTAATTCAGTGGTGAAGGATGATTTATATCACATATATAGCTGATATTGCTATATGTTGGTAGAATTAAAAGTGAGACTGTTACTTTATTCTACATAAGCAAATTCAGATGGATTTGAGATATAAATGTAAAAACTATAACAATGGAAACTTAGCCCTACAAAATTTTAGTTAGATAGGAGAAACAAGTTCCAGAAATCTATTGTACAACATGGTGACTACAATAAATAATAATGCATTGTATTCTTGAAAATTACTGGGAGTAGATCTTAAGTGTTCTTACCACAAAAAATAAGTATGTGAGGTGATGCATATGTTAATTAGCTCAATTTAGCCATTCCACAATGTATATATATTTTAAAACCTCCTGTACATGATAAATATATACAATTTAATTGTTAATTAAAAAAATAAAAAGAAATTTTGCCCTAGACATTGGAGAGATTTTTTTTTTTTAGCAGGAAAACCAGAAGTTGTAAAAAGTAAAGGTAGATAACTACTCAAATATGAAAAATATTATAGTGTGGGAAAAATACCACAAACAAATCCAATAGATAATTTATAGATTAGGAAAAATATTTCCAGTGCATGTGAAAAATAAAGGGTTAAGAGTTTTTCTACACAAAAAGCTAAGAAAAAAGATAACCTAACAGAAAATGGACAAAGGATATCAATGGGCAATTCATGTAATAGCAAATCCAAGGTGGCCACTAAACATAGAAAAAGATTCCAAAATGACTAATCTCATGAGGCATCAGAGGATTGCAAATGAAACTAACAAAGATCTCCCTATACAGACATCAGATTGGCAAAAATGAAAAGGAGGGATAACAATAGCTATTGCTTTCAGGAATATGTGGAAAAGGCCATTCTCACACATTGCTAATGGAAATGTGAATTGTTACAGTATTTTGGAAAGCTAAATTAAAATTAAAAATATATATACTCTTCTTAGCAATCCTAGTCATAGGAAGAGTTTTCCCATTTTCATAAAAGCATCAGTATTAAAGGATATACATAGAAAGGTGTTTATTGCATCCTTGTTTGCCTTTGGAAAAAACCTTAAAAATTAGGTGTTAGGTACAAAAATAATTAAATACATTATGGTTCATGCATATAATAGAAAAATTATGCAGCCATTAAAAATAATGAGTTAGAACCACCCTGTTTTCTTGGAGGGATTTCCATGACATAGTGACATAGTTTAGATCATACAGATGAAATGCATGAAAGTGCCTATTATGCACATGCACACATATGCACACAGAGCATGTATGTATCTGATTGTATGAGCATGGGAAAAGAAAAGGACATATTCATACCGTATTTTGATATTGATTCACTAGAATGAAGAAAACAACCAATCAAGCAATATCAAAAAATAAGAACTGTCATAATAAAAATAACATATACGTTATTCCATTTACATAAATTTGTATATAGAGACATAAGATGCATGAAAGGATGGTCACTAAAATGTTAACAGTGGTTATCACAGGGTGATGGGGTTTCAGGACATTTTTACTTTCTTTCTTACATGTCTATAAATTGGGTTTGAATTTTTTTAAATGTATTACTTAAATATTCGGGAGGCTGAGGTGGGATGATTGCTTGAGGCCAGGAGTTCAAAACCAGCCTGAGCAACATAGTGAGACCTCCCCTCTCCACAAAAAACAAAACAAAACAGCAATTAGCCAGATGTGCTGGCATGCACCTGTAGTCCCAGCTACTTAGGAGGCTGAGGCAGAAGGATCACTTGAGCCCAGGAGTTTGAGGTTACAGTGAGCTATGATGATGCCACTATACGCTGGCCAGGGCAACAAAGCAAGACCCAGTCTCCATTTAACAAAAAAAAAGTATATTTAAATAATCAGATAAACATAAAGCTATTTTCATTATGAGGGCAATAAGCGAATGAAAATCCCCTATTAACTTCTAGTTAAATTAGATATTAATTTAGGAAGATACTTAAAATGTCATATAAATATTTAGGTAACTGGCTGGATACAGTGGCTCACGTCTATAATCCTAGCACTCTGGGAGGCCAAGGCAGGATTGCTTGAAGTCAGGAGTTCAAGACCAGCCTGAGCAAGATCGAGAACCCATGTCTACTAAAAATAGAAAAAAAATTAGCCAGATGACCAAAAATTAGAAAAAATTTGCTGGGGGTGGTGGCTCAAGGCTGTAGTACCAGTTAATCGAATGGCTGAGGCAGAAGGATCATTTGAGCCCAGGAGTTTGAGGTTGCTGTGAGCTAGGCTGTAGCAAACCTCAATTTATTTGACTAAGCTTCTGTTATTGAGCGAGAAACCTTTCACTGTGATTCAAAAGAACAAAATTTGTTAAAAGATTTATTTTCTTTTTACACTTTTAATGAAATCCTTTAAGTTTCTTTCTTCAATGGCTCACACTCTGATCTTTTGAGAGCTGCTATTTTATGGTTTTCTTCCCCTACTCTGCTTCCTTAACTCTGGTTGAACTTTGTGGTTATCAGCTTAGTATAATAAACTTATAATTAGAGCACTTTGTCTCTCTATGGCCTCAACACAGAATTTACAGTGTTTTCAGTTGTTTTCTTGTGAGTCCTTTCATGTGTTTATGCAACTCCTTTTAAACAAGTGAAAAGCTGTTCATAAAAGAAAAGCTGAGTCGTAACCCTGAAAGGAACTCTACCCCCTACACTAAAAAGTGGTATTACGAGGAAAGGACAGTTAGCAGTGCAAGCACTGTCAGAATAAACTGTGAATGATTACACACACAGAGATCGGGCACCGTTTCAAACAGCTTAACTGGACACATACACCACATTTTTCTCTTTTCTGACTCCCCTGGGCTTCTACATTCCAGCCCTCTGACCATTGTCCACCCACGCAGTCTTTCTCTTCTTTGACTGAAACATCTTCACGGTCTTTTTGAGTATTATGTTCCAGTAAACCTTCTTTCCTTTCACAATGACAGGCTTATTGGTACCTAGTGTTAATAAATATGCCTCTCTTCAGTGACCAGGGTTTTTGAAAAGCAAAAAGTATAGACCCAGCAGAACTTCAGGAACATTCTCTGGTCCCGGAGTGAGACGTGTCAGCATGGAGCTCCGGGACAGGTCACCTGTACTGTCCAAGCACTCCAGAGTGCTAGACAGCTCCCTTCCTCCTCAGGCTGGAAGACTTGCTTTGTTATGGGCTGTGAGTAGGGCACTCATTTGCCCCCTGACTTCAACCGACCAATTTTGCCTTTCTAGAGGCAATAAAATTCATGCTGATGTCACAAATGGGATCTGCAATACCCATCCAATATGGAAATTGTGAAACAGCCATGTTTTTAGAGGACTTTCCAATCCCCATTGCTGAATGAGCTGTGGAAATCCAATGTTAGTCTTGTTTCTATGGCTATTGTGACTTACTTTGCTTTAATGATGCAACCCGTAAGCAAACAATGGTTGCTTATGATCAAGATAAGATTAAAGCTTTGCATACGATTTATTTTTAAAGAAGCAAAGAATTGTCATCTATCTTTCCTTAACAAAAATCTTACTCAGTGAGCTCTCTGTAAGGACTGGGTATCACTGTTTTCAAATCAGAGAATTTGTTTTGATGTTTTGGAAAATTCCATTCACTCTCTGCAGCTTCATTATTGACAAGGGCTATCAGGCTTTCCAAGAGGGTCTTATCTGCAAGCTGCAGCAGTTACTGCTTGAGCTGCCAAACAGGTTCAGTGGGATTACACAGCTGCCTGGGAGCTAGAGGCCAGGCTGGGTGAACTCCCTGCTTTCTCCTTTAAAGGCCTGCAGGCTTTGACCTGTAAATAGGTGCCTACACAGAGACTAATCTGTCACACAAATATGCTTTAGCAAAACTAGTAATGTCCCTCATTACCTGGCATCTATTTCGAGAGGTACTTGTGTAAATTGCTATACTTGAAGCTATGTCTGGTATTTCTATAAAACCCTTTTAAGAAATGGTATAATGGTTCAAATTTTATTTATAGCAGCCAATGGGAACAAGGCCTAAAATAACAAACCAACACGTGCACTTCACAATGCCCTTTAAGCTGAGCTCAAGTGCTCTGTTCTTGGGGAATTGTGTTTTACTCATTTGAGATGACTTTTCCCCTCTCAGCCTATCATGATTTATGATCTTAACGCTTCCATTAAAAAGCAGATTTCAATTTTTAGTTTTTCTTGATAGTTTAGAGAACTGTTTTCAATTTGTAAAATTTAAAAAACTCCCTAAAATTGGAGTGATCTTTGACATTCATGGTTGAAATGCAAATTTCTAGCCAAGATTAGCTCTGTTGTATTTCTAAAATAGAGACAGATTGGGTAAAAATTTAAAGAGCTATTTAAATGTAAGTTTTTATTCTGAAGGCCATTTGGCAGGTTGCTTGGGGAAATAAGTAATTAGAAGGGAGATTAGGACTTCCAATTACTAAATAATGTAAATATTTTTAATATCTTCAGCAGTTAGCAACAAAAGTCCTTATCAGAGTAGCATTCTTCTTTTGAAGTGTGGAAGAGTAACAATTGGTCATTTGGTTCTGCAGTAGCAAGCTGGAGCTTATTATCATGAATGATGTAAACTGTTAAAACATTATCTTCCTTAACATGCATTTTATTAAATAATTTATTAATTTTAGTATTCTATAAAGCAAAACAGGAGTTATATATACCAATTATTTAAAACATTTAGCATTTAATATATATGGCAAGGTACCCTCTTCTTAAGAGAGCTTTAATAGAACTGGCTCTGTTGTGGTAGACAATGGTTAAATATCCAATATTAAACAATGATTTATGTACCCCTCCTTTTCTTTAAAGACAGTCTTTTTGAAGATAACATTTAGTAGCATTTATTCAAATTAGAAGAACTTTACAACTTTATTTGCTCTCATCATTAGCTCAGATTAAAAATATTGCTACAATTTTAATAGCAAATGAGCAACTTTGAAGCAATTTATTTGGTAACAACCTGAACAATTGGCACCCTGTTTATCCTACAACAAATAAGCACAAGGTTTATAAATGATACTATCTTATTGACACCATGGATTGTATGGAGTTTCTCAGTTTCAGAAATACTTTTTTTCTCACAAACTCAGTCTAATTTATGTGTCTTCTTCATTCATTCATTCATTCTTTCACCAACTACTGACTATGTACCAGGCCCTGAGATCCCAAAGAACAATATTTGAGCTGACACATGGAGGATAAGTTGGGTTCTAGCTGTGCTTGGTCTCTGCCCTCATGGAGCTTACATTCTAATAGGGAAGGTAGTAAATAAGTACAATATATCGATAAAGAAGATAATTACAGTTTGTGATATGAATTATGACCAGAAACTCTTAGCTACAGTGACGTGTGAGCTAAGACCTGAAGGATAAACAAGATCCAACCATGCATTCTCTGCAAACAGGGATTCCTGTACAAAGTACCTGAGCAGGAAATATTTTGGCAGGTTTGAGAAAAAGAAAGGTGGTTAGCATGGTTGGAGAGAGAATGACATGGGGCAAATGCTATGGTCTGAATGTTTGTGCCCCCTCCTGCCCCCAATTTATATGTTGAAATCCTAACTTCCACGGTGATGGTATCAGGAGATGGGACTTTTGGATAGGATTAAAGCCTTTATAAACAAGGCCCAAGAAAGGTCCCTTGCCCCGTGTATGGACATCGTGAGACGGCACCATCTATGAACCAGAAAGCAGGCCCTCACCAGACATCAAATTTGCTGGCACCTTGATCTTGGACTTCCCAGCCTCCAGAACTGTGAGAAATAAATTTGTGTTGTTTATAAGCCACCCAGTCGATGGTATTTTTAAATAGCAACCAGGAGAGACTAAGACACTGAAGCTGGAAAGGCAGGCAGAAGCCTCATCATGCAGGCCCTTGTGAGATGAGGAAGGGAGATTGGAATGTATTGTATAAGCAGTAAGACCCTGAAGGGCTTAAGCAGGGGAGGGTCAGGTGAACATGGAGGGGAGAGGCATTCAGGATCAAGTGTGTCATATGCAAAGATGTGGAGAGATAAAAAGTGTGGTAAACTTGTTAAAATTCAGGAAAGTGCCCCTCATTTAGAATCTTGTGTGGAAGTAGATATGATGACTAACTCAAGCAGCTTTCTGCCTGAAAATTCTGTTGCTAGTCAAAAATTAAATGGCAGTCCCTTAAGTCCAAAGCTTTGGAACATTGCACCATGCCAATGAAAGCAAGGCCATATTTTCAAAATGGATTTATCATACTCTGAGGACGTACTAAATGAATTAAGTGAGCAACTTGGATCCATTTCTTGTCTTTCAAAGGACACAGAACAGTATCATTCCCTCTTTCCTTTTCTCTGGTCACAAGTAATCAGAAATCACTTGTGATCCTTGTTTTTATTGGTTCAGAAATGACTGTCTCTCTAAAGGGCATAGGGAGATCATTTGTGGTGAAAGTGTCCATTTCCATGTGTCAAAATTACACTAACAGGATGCAATTTTATATTTCTAGGATGTTTAAATGTTTGGAGAGAAATCCATTATGTGTTTCTAAAAACCTTTCATTAAATTATGAGTTCAATGTCAGCCTTGGCACTTGCTGTTAATTGTCTTGCTGACGTTAATGTATAATATAGATGCTCCACATCTTCCCAAAGGGAAATTTTTGGTGGGCTCTTCCATTATAGACTTTCCAGTTATAACTCATCTTGCTAATTCCTTTTTGCCTTTCTGTCTTGGCCTGTAATTGACCTCATTCATGCATTTTCTTTAGCATACCAAGCCCTCTGTGTTTCTCCAACAGCAGTTTTGGAATGTTTACACAGAAAATTCGTTTATAGTTTGGCTCATTCTTTTGTTAACATAATGCTATGGAATGAAATCCTTACTTCCCTTCAGCCTTGACAGGTCTTGGCAGTAACTGCTACTTATTTGGCTGTGGTTTCCATTTGGGGAAAAAGGACTCACTCCTCTTTCATATACAACCTCACCTCAGACATTCCCCTCAACGGGATGTTAAGCCTCTTCTCCCTCTTCCTCTTACCCAGGAATTGACCCCAAATTCTTGTTGAAGCAGACTCCTTACAATTCCTGAGCACATCCTGTACTTTCCCACCTCTATGCTTCTGCTCTTGCTGTTTCACTAGTATGGACATTTTCTCACTCATCTCTACCCAGCCAACATTTGGGTCCTGCCTCCTTCACCAAGTGTTTCTGGAACCCTTTAATCAGAAGTCTTTGTTTGACTTCTCAGTGAGCATTTTTCCTAAGACTATGAAATGACCTATTCAGATTTTCCAAAGACAATAGGCCAGAACCCAAGATTTGGTAAATAAAAAGCTAAGCCTGTGGCTAGAGTGGGGAGAAAAAGAGCCAAGTATTTGTGGAAGGGGTAGGATATAGAGGGAAAGCTTAAGCTTTGGAATCAAAATTTTTTTATGTGAATTTTAAAAGTCATACCAGTTCTGTGACCCTGGATGAGTTAATTTTTCCACCCTGAGCCTCAGGTTTCTCATAAGTGAAGTGGGGATAGCAAGTTTTATTTCTCAGAGTTATGAGGATAAATGAGATGATATATGATTTAGCGGTTGGCACAGAGTAGGACCTCCAGAAATGTTAGTCCTCTTCCATTAAATTCCATATTGGAAGTCATTAAGGAGAGAAACCAGCCAGCAGCTGTCCAGGGGAAGGGAATACTAGGTAGTATTGAGGAAAACTAAAATCAGGACAGCCCATAGGAACTAGTTAGAAATTCAAAGCACAAAGGTTAGAAAAGTTGAATATGTGTACCCTTGGCCTTGGTTTGGTGGGCTCCTTTAGCCAATGGAATGTAAGTAGAAATGACATGCCAATTCCAAACCTAGGCTTTAGGAGGCAGGGCACAGGTAGCTACTGCTCCTTCAGCCAGGCAGCAGAATGAGGCCTGTGTAGATAAGCAGACTTGTAGTCTGATAGCAGAGCTGTCCCAACTGATCTGCGGACCTATGACTGAAAAGTAAATATTCATTGTCATATGTCCCTGAGATTTTGTGCTTGTTACGCAGTTTTATTGCATCAATAGCTGTCTGATACACCTACCTTCTTATCTGTTAGTTTAGTGGCATGAGGAGCCCCAAATTGTCAGGTGGTTGTTTCAAATTACAATTCAATGGAGACATTTTTATGTCCCTTGATGGACACATTCTTTTCATGGGGACTAAGACCTCTAAACCAACAGAGCTCAAACTTTCAAGGACAGGAAGCAAAAATTCTGTGAGAGGGTTGTTAGAATAGTGAGAGGAAATCCTCCTCCCCAGTTCTACCTTTTGATTCTAGGACTCTTATATTCTTGCAATTGTATAAACAATATCCCATATCAGTTGCTGATATAAAGCATATAGTACATCTTGTAAGATAGAACATCATCCTTTCACAGGGTGTTGTCTCCCAGTTGGCACCATAACTAAGCCTTCAGTGTCCACCATTCTAGCAGGTTTCCTGCTTCTGGGTGATGGGAGAAGTGTTAAGACCATGAAATCTGAGCTCATATCCTATGCAATCTATCCTATACATGTCCTTAACTGTTAAGTGAATTCTTTGTACAGAATCAAAGTTAAGACAAAGAATAAGGCATTTTGTAAGTCCATGGATGATGGTACTGGCAGATGTGTTGCAGGAAGGAAAGGAAAATTTATATTATTAATATGTTTCTATTCCAAGGAGGACAAATTCCCTCCATGGTGGAAGGCATCCAACACAATCAACCTGCCACCAAGGTACTGGACTATTCTTTTACAGGAGTGTTGCTGTACTGTAGACTCAGTGTGGACTATGTCAGTGGTCCCCAAACTTTTTGGCACCAGGGACTGTTTTCACAGAAGACAATTTTTCCATGGACGGGGTGGGCGGGGGGTGGTTTCATGATGATTCAAGCACATTACATTTATTGTGTACTTTATTTCTATTATTATTACATTGTAATATATAATGAAATAATTATACAACTCACCATAGGTTGAGGACCCCTGGACTATGTTGATGGAAGATTAGACTCTTAGTAGCTGGTAATCAGATCAGCCTTGTTATGAGGGAAAACATGCATTTCATTCTACCAAATAATTTCATTGAAGGAATGAAGGAGGAGTAACAGAAATGGTAAATATCTAGGTAAATATAATAGACTATTCTTTTTCTTTTAACTTCTTTAAAATATAGTTGAAATAAAAAATTATAACATTGTCTGATGGTGTTTCAGTGTATGTAGATGTAAGACATAAGACAATTATAATATAAAGGGGAGGAAGCTAAGAAAGACCTATATGTTGGGAGGTTTACATATTCTACTTGAAGTGGTAAAATACTGATTTTAAGTAGGCTGTGAAAAGTTAAGTGTATATATTATTCCCCTAGACTAACCAATTTTTAAAAACTATACAAAGAGATAGAGTCAAAATCACCATAGATAAATAAAAATGGAATATGAAAAAATGTCCAAAAAAACCAAATAAGAAAGAAAATAGGAAATAGTAACAGAAGGAACATCCAGAAAACAAATAATAAAATGGTAGGCCTAAATCCAAACATATTAATAGTTTTCATTAAATTTGAGTAGACTGAACACTCCAGTGAAATTTCTTTCCAGTATCATTTCTCTATTGTTTGAAGAACATTATTTAGCAATTCTTTAGAGTAAGTCTACCAGCAATGAATTATCTTAGTTTTCCTTCAACTGAGAATGTTTTTATTTCACCTTATTCCTGAAGAATAGCTATGTGAGTATATAATTCTGAGTTGACAGCTCTTTTTTTCAACACTTGAAAAATATTGTGCCACTTCCTTCTGATCCCCATGGCTCTGGTGAGAAATCTGCCGTCATTCAAATCATTGTCCTTCTTATAAGTAACGCATTATTTTTATCTGGCTGCTTTTAAGATTTTTTTCTTTGTCTTTACTTTTCAGTAGGTTGATTATAATTTCTGGGCATAGATTCCTCTGGCTTTACCCCGTTCAGAGTTCACCAAAGTTTAAAAATGTCTATGTTTATGTCTTTTGCTAAACTTGGGAAATTTTCATCATTATGTCTTCAAATATTTTTTCAACACCACACTCTTTTTCCTTCTGGGACTCTAAGGACATAAAAGACTTTTTGTTATTAACTCATAGGTCCCTGAGGCTCTTTTTTTCTGTTGTTCAGATTGGAAAATTTCTATTGACATATCTTCAAGTTTATTGACTTTTCCTTCTGTAATCTCCATTTTTCTTTTGAGCCTATTAAGTGAAGTTTTTTTTGTCATTGTATTTTTCAATTCTAAAAGTTCCATTTAGGTCTTCATTATATCATCTACTTTTTTTTTTTTTTTTGCTGATACTTTTTAAAATTTGTTTTAAGAATGTTCCCAAGTGTTTATTGAAGCATGTATATAATAGCTGTTTTTAAAGTCTTTTTCAGATAATTCCAACGTCTGTGTTATGCTGGTATTAGTGTCTGTTGATTATCATTTCCCATGCAAGTTAAGATTTTCCTGGCTCTTTGTACCCCAAGTAGTTTTGGATTATCTCCTGGACATATTGAATATTATGTTCTGAAACTCTGGGTCTTATTTAAATCCTATAGAAAATGTTGATTTTTGTTTTGTTTTGTTTTAGCAGACAATTGACCTGGTTAGGTTAAGGCTGTAAGTTTCAACCTAACTTCTGTGGGGTGTGCTTCTAATGTTAGCTCAGCTTCTTAAACCTTTGTTTTGCTATTCATATCTGTCCTACAAATGGGTCATCTGATAGTCAGTTTGGGATCTGGGTAGTGATATATATGTTAGTTTAGTTTTCAAAGTCTTTGGTGTGCTGATTAGGATCAGACTCATGTATGCCATAGCTCAGCACTGAGCCCAGGAGCTCATAAACCATCTCCCCAGTTTCTACAATCCTTTCCAGTTCCTGGTGCTCCCTGGTCCTCTGTCTACTAAGCTTTGGTTTCCTGGCTCTGCTGCATACATCTATAACTGTGCATGCATCCAGGGCCAAACAGCAGAAGGATGGAGAGAGAGAAAAAGGCAATGGCAGTTTGCCTACCCTCTTTGGGCCACAGCTCCACCATCCAGAGAGAAAGTTTCCCCTCTCTTAGACTGTTGGCTCCTGTAGGCTTCCACTGTGGTCCCTGTCATCACCTCTACAAAAGTATTTGGGAGCTGAAACACAAGAGAACAGAGAAAAGGATAAACCCCAGGAATTTCTGCACTTTCTCTGAGCATTAGAAGTTCCTGTTCAGCTTTGTAAGAAAAAACTAGAGGGCTTCTCCTGGAGCTCTTCCTTGTTGGGCCCCAGTGCTCACTTCCCGGCTTGAGGGTACATTACATTCAGGTCAATGGATATTGGAAGGGAAAAAAAGGTAAACTCACCACCAGTTTGGTGGTCCTTTGAACTCTTGTCTTCCCTAATCCACCTGCTACTATTCACTTCTCAGAGTCCTCAAATAGGTGCCACATACATTCTGTCTCTGTTTTACAATTAAGAACCAGAACACTCCAAACCTAGAATCAGACATCCAAGACCCTAGTTTGTTGTTTTGCTTTGTAGTTATTTTATTTTGTATTTGTCATGACTGCATTCTGGGGGGAAGTATTCAGACCTGTGGGTGTATACTCAGTTTTCCTTAATAAATTTTATCTGAGAAATAATTCTCTTGTTTCTCCCTGCCTGTAGTATATGAACCAAATATAACTGTGATTCATGTATTAAATACGCATTTACTCAATTTACTCCTGCGGTAAACAGAGACATAAAACTTCTCATACCTCCAGGCAGTCTTGACTTATGCATTGAACTTTGTTAGGCGCTTTGTTCCCTTTTTATTTGAACAATCTTTGGACATGTAATTATGAGGTTGCCGACTGGCATGCATGGTAAAAAAAAAAAAAAGGTTTTCAGATTAGTGGAACCTCTTGTGCATTTAAAGAAAAACATTTTTCCACCAATGTAATTTCACAGAGATCCTGGTAGAAATGATGTTCCTATTAGGTCATTTGAAATTCTTATTGTAAAATAAGTTTTTAACTTTCTCCTTCCTCAGACATGTTAGATCAAATATACCAGCAAGTACCATGCTGTGTTTACAATAAAACATCATACTCTAAGATAATTGTTCTGCATTACCAGAATATTATTTCAGTATTACTAATGATGTTGAAATATTGAAACACATGGTTTCCAAGCAGCAACTATGCTTCATGTGAAGTTGAAAACTGAATTCCACTTTAATAATTGTGGTTGTAGGGAGGGTTACATGAGATTTTTCTTTTTGTTTTTCTATATTTCTAAGTTATCTATGAGTTTAAAGAAAGCATCATTTTCATCAGATACAAAAATATTTTTAAAAAAAGATTTGAACTAGAAGCTTGGGAAACTGGGGTTGGGTCCTCCTCAGATCTAAACAGCCACGATTCAATTGCTTTTCCTTCTAGGCCTTAGCTGTCTCATCTGAATGTCGTTATGATTATCTGTGCTCTACTTATTTACTCTCAAAGGTTTTTGGTGAGAATCAGACTAGGAGGTAAAGTAAAAACACTTTATAATTCATAAAATTCTGTGCAAACATGAGGCTCAAGCTGATAGTGAGATTACAATGATAAAAAAATAAGGTAAAGAAGTTTAGTCATCATCAGAGACATTAGCCCTTTGGGTCATGAGGCTAACAGTAGATTATTTAAAATTACAGTATTGATAATTCCATTCTTCTGGAAACAACTTTTCTGTATTATTCCCTGAGGATCAGAGATCAAAAACTGGCAAGCAGCACATATATTTTGTTGACCTACCCAGAGTTAGCCTATGTAGAGTTTTTTAAAATATGAAGTTCACTTTCTTAGTCAAGGGTGCAAAAAAGGAACATGAGACAAGGATGAGGGGATAGTTATTTGTACTTCTCCATTCTCTGAGCTGAGAAAGTAGTTATTCCCTTTTACTGAGTCCTCTGTCTGTTATATCTGGACTGGAACACTCATTGTAAGGTCCTGCTGGGCCCCAACAGGCATTGAGTTTGGAGTTCTGTTGTAGATGTGTAAGATCAAGTTGTCTTTGCACAAACTCTACATTAGTTTCTTCCAGAGCAATTTCTGCGTTTTCACAGGATACTGACCTTCCACTGCCCATTATAGTGTTGCTGATGACTCTGTAGGCACCTGTTGTCTCCTAATTAGGAAGACACTTGTATTTATTTGTTGAATATGTAGAATTGAGGGCTCTATTGAAAAACAAGGATATGGTATGTGAGAGATTTCTGACAGCAATTGCCCAATGAAACATAGCTTTCAAGCTGTTCTTACCTTCATCTCCAGGTGCATCTTAGAAAACTGTCATACTGGCTGGGCATGGTGGCTCATGCCTGTAATCCTAGCACTCTGGGAGGCCAAGGCAGGAGGACCACTCGAGGTCAGGAGTTTGAGACCAGCCTGAGCAAGAGTGAGACCCCCGTCTCTACTAAAAATAGAAAGAAATGATCTGGACAGCTAAAAATATGTATAGAAAAAAATTAGCCAGGCATGGTGGTGCATGCCTGTAGTCCCAGCTACTCAGGAGGCTGAGGCAGAAGGATTGCTTAAGCCCAGGAGTTTGAGGTTGCTGTGAGCTTGATGCCATGGCACTCTAGCCTGGGCAACAGAGTGAGGCTCTGTCTCAAAAAAAAAAAAAAGAAAAAGAAAGAAAACTGTCATACTTCATCTTAAATGGGTCAATGAAGATGCTGATTTCGTTTACTCTGATAACAGAATAGATGGTTCTATTTTTCATCTTGGTTTTACCACTAATATGTGAAACAACTTCATTAACTCTTGGATGTTTAGTAAAATTAGTAAGAAGGTGTATTTCGTGAACACGGATGTGACTTGAGACTGATTTCCAGACTTCAAGAGATAAGTAGAGATGTGCAATGTTGGGCCCTGTGGATTCAGAGAATAATACATGATCCAGCATTCATGGAAAGTATAATAATGCAGGAAAAAAATTCTTTGCTTATTATTGCCTTGTCTTGTGATTTACCAGAAGCAGAACTTTTCAGAGCAAAGAAATTGTCCTAACCTGCTGGTGTGATTTATCAGTATTTATTCCAAATACACACAAATGCTAAATCTTTCATTTCTTTGATAATCCTTTGAGAACATGTTACTTTAAAAACTCTCCTGTTTTGAAATAATCCACTTGAAATGTGTTTCTTGGGACCTATCACTTCTACACTGAATGGACATTTCTAGCCTTGTATATACCTTATCCCACTTTTTGGGTGTGCCATAATTGCATCCATGCTCCACAATTTAAAACAGCAACTGAGATTAAATTGAGATTTTTTTATAGTAAAACCATAGAGTTATTAATAGTTATATGTGCTCTAATGAAAATGAGCTTGGGAGCAAAATAACTGATTTTGTATATTAAAAAAGAATCTAGCTTCCTTTTGGACTATCAGCAACAGTTAATAAATAACTACTTACCCACGATCCCTTCTTTATGTTTAATGGAATAGTCAGAAGATTATTTTAATCAAGAAAGAAGTTACTAGGTAATTTTTTTTTTGAGACAGGGTCTCACTCTGTCGCCCTGGGTAGAGTGCAGTGGTGTCGTCATTATAGCTCACTGCAGCCTCCAACTCCCATAGTCAAGTAATCCTCTTGCCTCAGCCTCCTGAGTAGCTGGGATTACAGGTGTGCACCACTACACCCAGCTAATTTCTTCTCCCATCCAAGTACCAACCAGGCCCCTCCTTGCTTAGCTTCTGAGATCAGACAAGATCTGGCACATTCAGGGTGGTATGGTGTAGACTAATTTTTCCTATTTTTAGTAGAGACGGAGGGTCTCACTTTTGCTCAGGCTGGTCTCAAACTCCAGAGCCCAAGCAATCCTCCTGCCTCAGCCTACCAGAGTGCTAGGATTACAGACGTGAGCCACTACACCCACCCATCAGGTAGTTTTTGGTTTGTGTTTTTCCCGTTAATTGGTTCTCTGTTATTCTAAAATGTTAGGTAATATGTAGTTCCTTACCCTCTACCTTAGAGAAAATCCTCCAGAAAAAGAATACAAAAGGCTAAAGATGTGTTTACTTACTTATCTTTTTCAGTGTAATTATGGTTTTTCTAGGCAGTTTCTGGCTTATAAGGGTAATGCTCCTTGGTTTTGTTTATATGAAAGAACCACGAGTTACCAGCAAGAAACGAAAGTAGATTGTTATTTCCAAATGATGAAAAATGTTTTTGTTTTCTTGGTGGGAAGTGAGAGATTGAGGGGTCAGAAAAGTCTTATTTGATTTTGTAAGTCTAGATTTGAATTATTTGGTAGTTGATAGAGAAAAGTGAACTTTAAGAAACCACTTGTATTTATTTGTTGAATATACAGTCAGCCCTCTGTATCTGTGGGCTCTACATCCATGATTTCAACCAACTTTGGATTAAAAATATTCAGAAAAAAATTCCACAAATTTCCAAAAAGCAAAACTTGAATTTGCCACACATTTAGCACTATGTTGAATCCATGTGAATGAACGGATATGTAGGCATTGTATTAGGTATTTTCAGTAATCTAGAGATTATTTAAAGTATACAGGAAGATGTGCATAGGTTATATGCAGATCCTACACCATTTTATATAAGGGATTTGAGCATCTGTGGATTTTGGTGTCCAAGGTGGGATGGGGGGTTATGGAACCTATCTCCCATCCATACCAAGGTATGACTATATAGAACTGAAGGCCATATTGAAAAACTAGGATTTGGGATGTGAAATCATTTCCAACAATGATTGTCCAATGAAATACCTTTCAAGCTGTTATTTGCATCTCCAACCCTCTCTTAAGTGTTCCCTAAAACATTTTCTTTTTTGTCAAGATTTCCCATGAGTATTAGTTGGGATTAGAGCTAAAAATAAAAAGGCAAGAAAATAGTCCTCTTTTAGAAACATGAGATAAAATTTACATACTATAAAATTCACCATTTTAAAGTCTAGTATATTCACAAGGTTGTGCAACCATCACCAAAATCTAATTCCAGAACATTTTCGTCACTCTAGAAAGAAATCCTATGCCCTTTAGAAATTACTCATTTCCTCCTTCCCCCATCTCCTGGTAACCACTAATCTACTTTCTGTTTCTATGGATTTGCTTATTTGGGCCTCTGTAATTTAGCATAATGTTTCAAGGTTCATCTATGTTGACTGTTACCTCTTTTAATCCTCTCAACAATAGACACAATGTGAAACAATGGCAAACCAATCTGACCACGGAGGAAATGGAAAAATATATTAACTTGCTCTTGGGCACAAAAATCACACTTTCATTCAACAAATCTGTATGGAGCACCTATACCTGCCAGAACTATTCTACAAGGTGAGGTTATGGCATTTTGGGGGTAGTGATGTCACATAAACAAATCAAGAGACATCTAATATAATGTTAAATAGTAATAAGTACAATAAAGAAAAATAAAGCAAACTGAGTGGATAGGAAGTGTCAGGGATATTACTTTAGATAGGGTGGTCTGGGTAGGTATTTCCCTGGGGAGGTAACATTTGAGGTAAGACCTGAATAGAAGAAGAGAGTAGCTCATGAAGAAATCATTTCAGGCAGAGTAAACAGCAAATGCAAAAGCCATGAGGCAGGAGTGTTGTGGAGGAACAAGGAAAATAGTGTGACTGGATGTCAGGGAGGGGAGAGAGGCAGAGGTCAGGGATTTGGCCTCATTTAGGGTCGGGGGACATGGTAGGGTATCAGAGTACAGGTAATGCTGGTTGGTAGATTTGGAGATGGAAGGATGAGGAAGTTCTCTCCTGAGTTTTTTGAGCTTATTTTTAAAAAAATCACACCTAAAATTACAACAATTCTTCAGTATCACCAAATATGTAGTCAGTATTCAAATCTTCCTGATTGGCTCATAATCTTTTTTGACAGATGTTTGTTCAGATAAAATCCATTCATTGCAATCGGTTAATATGTTGAAGAAACTGAGTCCTCTGTCGTGTAGTTTCTCAAAGTCTGGGTTTTGCTGATTGCACCCCATAGTATTATTTAACATGCTCTTTGTTCTCCATAATTCTTGAAAATCGGTAATCAGATTTTGCGGTTGATCAGACACTGGTTTCATTTTTGGCAAGACCATTAAAATTGATAAAAACCTAGGTGGTGGTGTGTACTTGTGTTAGGTCATAGGTCAGGTTGTCTCTCTCTCTCTGTGAGGTTAGTAGCCACTGGTGATTTTTACCTAGATCCATTATTAGAACCATTACTTCATTAGGGTGCAAAATGGTGACATTCTATCAATTCATCTTCATTTATTAGATTGACAACTTTGAAACAGAGCAACTTCCTTCATCAACTGCTTGGTTAGCCTGAGGTCCACATCATTTAGAAAAGGCAGGCTAAACTTTTCCTTTACTTACCACCTATTCACTTTTGAAAAGGGGCTTATCTAAAAGCTTCTGTGGTTGTTAAGGGGATGCATATATTTTGCCTTTAAAGTATTTAATTGTAGCTTGTCCTATTAAAATCTGACAATGTTTTCAGGATGCAGTTTTGCATTGAGGTTTAATACGAATAGATTTATAGTTAAACAGGAATATAGGATTTAGTTCTAACAGCCCTGAAGGGGACTGCACTGAGCATTCAAATGTTCAACAAGCAGCTTCCCAATGTTCAACTACATTTCACAAAAGCTCATAAAATATTAAACTCTTTTCTGAAAGGTGACCAACTAAATAATTTATAAAAATGAAGGTTCAAGTCAGTGCAAGGACTATTATATCAAGTGTCTAGTCTCTTTTTCTAGTCAAGGAAATGCTACAAGTGTGTAGTGTCTTTGGAATTAGATAGAGATTTGAATGGCCCTTCACTTATTATGGTGAGCTTGAGCAAGTTACTCTATAAATCCCCAATATATATTAAGAGAAACTGAAATATCTGTGAATATTCTAAGACATTATACATTTCTAAGACATTATACATTTCTAAGACATTACAAAATACACGTGGTTTTATTTTTAGCAAGTCTTTTTCTTATTACTTTGGTTGGGAGGGGATGAGGTAAGGAATGTTGCAAATTGCTCCATGTTGTTAATCACGAAACAGTAAAAAAATGCTATATTGAGAACATGCCATCTTTGCTTCTCAGGGCAGTGGTAGTGTGGTCAGCTTTAGGCTGAAGTACTTTTTACTCAATACTGATGGAGCTGCATGGCAGACCAGGTTGGTCTCCACCAGAGGATCCCTGTGAGGCAGTTTAGGGAGAGAGAACTGGGCAAATGTCAGAGCTAAATTTGCCTTTGGTTCCACTAGACTATGCATAATGGACAACTGAGCACCAGTGAGACAGAAATGCACTCCAAATTGACTAGAAAATAACCATAACACACCCAAACACTTCCCTTCTGTTACTGTTAAACCTAGCCCTCTGCCTTAAACTGCCTGCTTTTTCCCTCCTCCCAGACTGAGTCAGTACTACCCCAGCCCTGGTTTGGCTCCCTGCCTTACTGGAGCTCTATCATCTCACAGTTGTTATATCTTTTGTGACAGTGCCAGCACACATAGTTGTTAATTCTTGGGGCATCAGAATGATTTCCAAGTCACTGAGAAACAAGTACAAACACTGAAAAATGTATTCCCACCCCCTAATTTTCATGGGAATCTGTCAATTAGAAAGATATGGAAATTGAGATAAGTGAAGGAATGGAGTATAAATTATTTAAAAAGATTTTACAAATTATAGCTTATGTTCATGTCTTGTCATTGTCTTAGTTATATCATGTATAACGTAAGTTCCACGGGCACTGTCTCCTTAGAATTTCAGTACACATTAGTTTTCTTGATGTGCACCGCACATACAGAGAAGTGGGATTTACATTTTTAAGGCCTTTAAGTAGTGTCACATGGCCATGACTGCCTTATTAATTTATGTTGTGAGCCAAAACATGTTTAAAATTGTGAATTCAGGTGATAGAACATTCTCAACTTTAGAGTAGCATTAGGTTCAGTTGTGGTGTGCTGCATCAGACTTAGTTCTGAATAATGACTAGAACAATGCACAGTATTGTATATTGGTCAATGTGTTTTACAAATCAACAAGTTGACAAGTTGAATTAAAGATGAAATTCAACCTAGACCTTCAAGGTCATATTTTTCTATTCACATATAAATGTACATATATATATATATATATATATACACACACACAAAACTTATAGTGTTCTTAACAACTATGTTAACTACAAAGAGTAAAATGATTTTGCAACAGAGTTGGAATGGAAACAATTTCTGAGATAGCGATCAAATTGTGTTTATAGAACCATTATTGGCAGCTTTGCTATCAGTCATTTCCTGTGGGAATATTTCACTGGGAATAATTTTATGCTTTGACTATTCATTAAATAGCCTTGGGTCCATGGAATGAAATATTTTAGAACTATAAATATTAATATATGTAAATTAGCATAACATTTCATAGTATTTTCCTAGATAAGAATTAAGATTATTTAACAAACTATGTTTCTTATTCATCATTGAAAGAATTTTAAAACAACACTAACATACTGTGGTCTAGTGGAAAGTTAGATAATAGACTGGAAATTAAAGCCATTTTTTCCTCTAAATTACAATTGATATTAATTCAAAAATACTTATCATGTACAGTATATAAGATGCTATACTTATACTATGTGGAGAATACATAGGTCAATTATATTAATAAACAGTCTCTGCCCTTAGGGAGTTTATGAATTTTCTTGTAAGTGGGATAGGGCGTGTATACAAATTTATTGTATAAAACAACAAATACACTATGAGTGGGCAGGAATAATGTATTATTGGAGTTTAAAAGAACTTGAGATTATGCCCATCTGGGAGATCAGAAGTGATTTCATAGAGAAGACAGCTGAGAAGAGTTTTAAAGAATGGGTAAGATTTCTGCAAATACAGATGCAGGTACAATTATTCCAGGAGAGACTAGGTACTAATAAAACGCAGTATGAATCAAAGCATATTTAGAGATTGGAGCCTTTGGTGCACACAACAACAAAACAACTACCACAGGAACATATACTATAGTTGGAAATAAAGGAAGTTAAATTATTTTTTTTATTCAGTAATGCAAGCACTTATTTATCCAGCAAATATTTCCTGAGTACTTGAGTACCAACTATATGCAGGTACTGTGCTGTTAGCACATTTATATATAACTCAAAGGCTCTTCCTAATATGTAAACACTAAAATATGTAACTTTGAAATCAGGGATAATGGCAAAACTGATTCTTATCAATCACTGATTGGTCAATTAATTTGTGGCAACAAGAGGTACTTTAGTTTACAACTGCTACCTAGAACACACGATTAAATGTTTTGGGGAGTTGGTATTTCCAGATTACATTGTTTCTCAGCTTCAATCAGTTGCTTTTGAACCCACTGCTTAAATTAATATGAAGTTTGTTAATTTTTTTATATTCAAAACCTGCAAGCATGTATTTTTATATGGTAGTCTTGTAAGCCAGGTGATGAGGGCCACTATGATATTCAGGGCTCCATTTTACAAATTTTGATTGATGTAAGAATTAATTTTGTTAATACACTTTAATTGAAAAGAAAAAAGAAGGAAAAATAGTTTTAAAAGAGAGACACCGGCGTTGCTTTTCTGGATAAAAGGATTCTTCCTTATTGAAGAGGAATTGCTGCAGATCTCCTTTACACAGCCAGCTCTGTGCAATTAAAATGATCGAAACATTTCTGTGACACATGCACTGAGATACACCTGCACTAATACTTCGTCCGTCAAAACAATCTTTGTTTTCTCTCAAGCTAGGACTTGCTATATCTAAGACATGCCTCGAGCAGGGGTGGCAACGGGGAGGAGAGTGGTGAAGGCGCTGGGGTGACAGCCTGGAGGGCACTTTCCCTTTCTCTGGCTCCTTAACCAAAATTTCGCAGCCCCTAGCCCAGACTTAACTTTCTCGCTCGTTCTTCCTCCTCCCCCCCCCCCGCCCCCCCGCCTCAACTCTCACTGCATCCCTCGCGCTCAATCCCGCTTGAGTCTGCCCACTTCGGCTAACCTGCTGTCCGCCCGCCTCCCGGCGCCCTCCGCCTCTACCTGCGCCGCCTGCCCACCTGCGAACGCAGCTCGGCGGGCGGCTGCCCTGGAGCCCCGTCGTGGCGCGCGGCTCCGGGGCATGCGCGCTGCGGCGCCACCGCCCTCCCCCGCGCCTTCCCGCGGCAGAGTTATGCCAAGTATGTGAGGAGCCGGCGAGGGCCAGCGCCGGTCATGGGGAGCCGCCGCCGCCGCCGCCGCCTGCGCGGCTTTCTCTGCAACCCGGCTCCGACCTCTCCCCGCGGCGGGGGCGAGCCTGGTTGCTGAGGCAGAGGGGATGGCTGACCCTCTGAGGAGGACGCTGTCCAAACTCCGGGGAAGGCGGGCTTCCCGCGGCGCCGGGGGGCTCGGGCTCCGGACGGCTGCTGCAGCTACGGTGGCGACTTCTTCGGTGGCTGAGGGAGACGCCCGGGGTGGTGCGGACTCCCCCCGACGCGAGCACTGCAGGGAAGCCCAGCCGAGCCTAACGCCGCCCCCGCCGTCGCCTGAGGTGTGGAGCCCCGAGGCGCGGGTCCCCGGAGGGAGCCCGGGGCAGGCGGGGGCGCTCGGGCCTCGGCCGCGCGGCGGGCAGAAGGCCGTCCCCCGGGGCCGCGGACTCGTTTGCGCCTCTTTGCACGCCCCGCCGGGCTCCCGGGGCAGCGGAGAGGAGGAGGAGGAGGAGGAGGAGGAGGAGGAGGAGGAGGAGGAGGAGGAGGACGCCGGGGACTACAACGCCGACTACTATGAGAACCTGCCCGGCGGCTCTCCGCCGGCGCCCGAGCCTGAGGGGGCGGAGGCGGAGCGACGGCCCCCGCCTCTCCCGGCGGCGGGCTCCTCCCCGGGGGCGGAGGGCGGCCGCCTGGAGACGGGCAGGCTGCAGACCCAGTTGCGAGAGGCCTATTATCTGCTGATCCAGGCCATGCACGACCTGCCCCCTGACTCTGGCGCGCGGCGGGGTGGCGGGGGCTTGGCGGATCACGGCTGCCCTGCGGGAGCCCGGGCTCCGGGCCAGCCGCCTTCCCCCAGCGGGCCTGCGGACCGACGAGCCTGCCCCCGGGACTGGGAGCGGGGAGGCGGCGACCGCCCTGGGCAGCAGGTGTCCCCGCCCCGGTCGCCTCCTAGGGAGTCGGGGGGAGGCCGGCTGCAGACTCCTCGGATGCGGCTGCCGTGCAGCAGAAGCCTCGAGAGCCTCCGGGTGTATGCCAAGCCGCCTCCCTTCCAGCGGTGGCCGAGCGACAGCTGGATCAGGTGCGGCGCGCGCGGGGACTGGGACGAGCCCCCGCCACGTGGAGGCAGGATGGACGGCTGGCGCGGGGGCAGTGCCCGGACTGTGACGCCCGCCGGCC
Organism: Lemur catta; assembly: GCF_020740605.2. Classification (NCBI taxonomy): domain Eukaryota; kingdom Metazoa; phylum Chordata; class Mammalia; order Primates; family Lemuridae; genus Lemur; species Lemur catta. The sequence goes on from NC_059130.1 coordinate 59,546,570, forward strand.
GCCTGCCTCTGGGCTCCAAGGACCCCGGCCGCTCCCCGGGAACCCCTTTCAGGGATCCATCAGGGTCTTCTGTGTTACGCAGCGGCAAAGGAGACCGCCCGGAGGGGCCCCCCTTCCTCAAGCCGCCTGCGGTGACAGTCAAGAAGTTGCAAAAGTGGATGTACAAAGGGCGCCTGCTGTCCCTGGGAATGAAGGGTCGCGCCCGTGGGACGCCCTCCAAACTCACGGGAGCGCAGGCTTCCTCCCCAAATCTGGGTGCTTTGAACATGCGTGAAAACCGAGTCCTCTCAGTGCCTCCAGACCAAAGAATTACGCTCACAGGTATGATACTATGCAATCAAAATGCTAACACCGCGAGCCTTAATGTTTACCAACTGGGTTTCTGACTTAAGAGCCAAGAATAAAAGATATGCTTTTACAGACAGGTACGTTACGTGTGCCAAAGTAAGTGTCATGTAGAGTGGCAGCTTAAAGCGATTTCAAGGTTAGTTACTATAATGCGTTTACTTGTTTTGCCTTTTTTTTTTTTAAGACATGGCATGAAGAATTGGGGCTTTTGTGTTTTCTTTTCTAAGAACTGTATGCCTACTCCTTAAGTACAACAGTGAGCAAAGGTTAAGTTCACCACACATTTTAGAAGGTTTAGGAATGCGCGGTGCTGCCTTAATTTTTATCCTGTAGCTCTAGGCAAATCCATAGACTTTTGTGGAGTTTGTGAATTTGAACTTGAACCAAGATAGATTTTATAGGCGTCATAAACTGTCATTTTACTCATTACAACTTTTTTCTCTTTCTCTTAGGCGTGTGCACACACAGATACACACACAACCAAAAGCCAAAATAGACCAAACCAAGAAACCTACCATAAGTAAAACTTCTTTTTAGGCAGGTATAATTTCACATACTCCTTCTCTCCACCTGCTCCCCCTTCCCCAAGTACTAATCTTTTTATTGTGGAAAGTCAAGAACACTAGTATTTTACTCAAAAGAAAAATGTCCTTCATGGGCTTTTGGAAAAAAAAGTGCAGACACTCAAAGTCATTTGTAAACTTAAAGAAACTCTATTTATATTAGAAGTAAATTAGTTTTTAAAAAAATACATTCCTCCTTAGTCCTTATAATAGGATTATGCTTCCTTTTTGGTATGTGGATGATTTTTAATTGTCAGGAAAGTTTAGGTTATCAATTCTAGAAATCTCTTAATTATGTTGTAAATATAAAAAATTCTTTTCTGAAAGGAGTTTAATACCTTAAAAGTGAGCCAAAACAACATGGCCTTTTGAACTACGCTCTTAAATATAAAGACTTGTTAGTGATCATAAAGACTTAAATGTCAGTAATACTTTTAAGAACATAAATGCTGAAATGTAAAAGGTATTTACAGCACTTGGCACTTTCTCTGGTAAGAAGTACAAATCCTGCAGGACTGGGTTTGTACACATTAACTTTGTTTAACCAATAAGCACACAACGTTGGGGAGAAATAAAGTTCACAAAACTTCTAATCAAACAATGAGGACAACTCAAATTATTCATTTAAAGTGTGTGCCAACTTGAAAAGTGTTTTTGGATTTATCAATCTCTGATACATACCTGTCAAATTTTATCTTCAAATTTAAATATTCCATTTCACTTGAACTAAAGGATAGAATATAATTTTTTTGTGGAGAGAGATGTACTTTATACTAAATTCATATTAACCATGTGCATTTCCAGGAGTAATTTATAATCATTTGTTATATTTAATTGTCACAATATCTTTACCTCCTGTGATTTGGGTTCAGTTAACTCTTTCTATGATAGTTGAATTTCAGCCATAACAAAAATCTGTATAATAGTCAAATTTTTTTTACTCTTTTGTTGCAAAGGTAAAACATTTACCATTTGATGGCTTTTAATGCCCTCAGAAGTAAACAGTCAAGAATTTAAAAAGTAATAAGTGTAGTTCCTCTAAGAATGAATTTATTTTTCCATTAAGAAACTAATTGAATGAAGCTGCTAACTTTAAAAGAAATTAAAAGGAAACAGAATTACTAATGTTTTATATATTTTATAAGAACTCTAAGCCAAAGCTACTGTAATCTCTGGTTTAAACAACTTTCTCAGATGTTACTTCCTTTCAAATCACTAATTTGTCTTTTAGGAAAGATGAAAATAATTTGTGCAATGTTTACGTATCTGGTATAGATTTGGAGAGGTTTTTTTTTAAACTATTTTTCATGAGTTAGTTGGTCTTATTAAGACCATTCTGGATACTTTATGTGGTTCTCATATAATCTTTATTACCCCACCCCCACACATACAACGCTATTGTGATATGAGAGCTGTTATTTAACAACAGCAGAAAGAACAGAGGGATTAAGTAGTTTGCCCAGGGTTACTCAGCTGGTACCTGTATATGGATTCAAACATTTATGTGGATTCAAACTCAGATCTTCATGATTCCCAAGCCTCTGTTTATATAAGGTAAGAGAGACTCTCAAGTTCTTGAGGTTTGATTCAGTTAATTCTATTAAGTTGCTTAGACTGAGGAGATGGATGGAATTTCAACAAGGTTTAGAGGGGTAAGTAACTTACTTCTTCTAAATTGCAAAGAAGAGGGGACAATCTTAGAATAGGCTTTAAGACATTTTTAAGTAATCACTGTATCTATTTTAAATTGTTACCTTTAAGTGTTTACTTCTGATTGTTAATTGGATTCTATTAACACTTTTAAATCATATTTTCTAAAAAGTTATTTGGAGCAGTCTAAAATAAAGCAGTACATTCCTGATTGATAAAGACATTCAATATCCCAAAAGGTTTATATCACATTTTTCTGTACAATATTATTCATGAGGATATTTTCTTTCAAAATAAAATTATATTTAGAATTTATAGTACAGGATAACTATATAATGGGATAGAGAGACATAATCTACATAGGTATTTTGAAAAGTTTTGAGACTATGACAGATAGAAACCAAAATGATTTTCTATTTTGATTTCTGTCTCCTGCTAAGAACTTTTGATGGTATTATAATGCCAATGATTTGATGCAGTTATAGTATTCACAGATTGGCCAATTTGTTCTTAATTGAGGTGATTATTTAAGAAATTTAAAGTCATTACACATAGTAAATATTGTCAAGTTTCTGCAAGCCTTAAGATTAGGAAGGAATCTTAATCTATTTGCTAACTATACTTCATTATAAGTCTTTAAAAATAAGTCTTTTAATTAACATATAGTTCTCAGAAATAAATTCAAAAGCATCAGGTTGAGCTATTTCAGCCTTTTATTGTTTTAAAAAATAATTAGCCTACTTTGACTCCACTTTTTCTGATGCATGATCTCCGAAAGAAAAAATTTAGGCTGTATAACTTGTTAATATTTTGTCTAAAAATTTTAGACATTCCTTTTAAGGTAGTATTAGCTGGTATGATCTTCACCATCTTAAAGTGAAGTTGACACTGATTATGATTCCCATATACTTTTCTTTTCTCAAGTATTTGTATATCTGATTTCTCATCTTTATGAGCTATTAATCTTTATGAATTTTCCCAAGTTCTTTCTGCACTGGCCTCTTCAAGATTAGTAACAATAGGTATATAGTTTTTGATAGTCTTCTACCTTTAAATCCTTCTTTGAGAGATTCTGCCATTGTGGCACTAGAAGCAAGTGCAGTTGCTTTTTTATATTTTGGAAGAGTGCCATGGAACATTGGAGTTGCTGGTGGCTGGAAAACTTTGAGAATTACAAATTCAGCAGAAAACAGTGTTGTTGATTTAAAAGTCCTACATTTCTAGATCAATGATTTCCAAAGGATGTCTGGTATTTATTTTTTGAGAATCATGAAGGCTGTTTTCTAAACCTTTGCCATTCAAAGTGTGGTTCACTGTTTTGGAGCAGTGCTTTTCAAATGTAATATGCATATGAATTCCCTGGAAATCATGTTAAAATGTGGATTTAAGAGGTGTGAGGTAGGACCTGAGATTCTGCATTTTAACAACCTCCCAGTGTAGATGCTGCCCTTTGGTGGACCACACTTTTGAGTAGTAAGGTTCTAGAGTTCTCAGGTCCCCAAAGTTTTAAAAAAGCATTTTACCTTGTTCTGATACTTGATACTTAAGATAACAGCTATTAGAGCAAAGCACTTGAGCTCTTTTTGCTTCAGTTTTATATGTATGAATTAATACTCATTGCTCATTTGTGTTGACTTTGAGTAGTTCCCTCCACATTGGACTCATTTTGCACCAATAAATATTAGTGAGATTTTGTAATCTATGAGAGAGGAAGCCATATAATATAATGGTTAACAGAACAGAGATTTTGGGTTTCTGGTCAGATTCCATCACTTACCAGGCTTGTGACCTTGTATAAGTTACTTAACCTCCTGTAGCCTCAGTCCTCAGGTTGCTGTGAGGATGAAAAAAGATAATTCATTTGGTACTGTGCCGGGTGCTTAGTTAGCTGTTATTGAGAGGGAGGCAAGCACGCTTTGTGAGAGTGCTGCTTTGCCCCAGATCATTAGGATTCTGGATAGAGAGTGAAAAGATCAGAGTTGAGGAGTGCTGCCTTGAGGAGCATTGGGAATTGAGCTAGAGTACACCTTTTTAGGGGTACTTACTTATTCTACTCATCTTTTCTTTTGTGCTTATTTCTCTTGCTTCTCCCCGTTACTTTTGTGGAACTGAAAACAGTCTCAAAGTTTTCTTTTCTACTTTCCTGTCTCAAAAACTAGGACATAGCTTTCTTTTTTACGGGTTCTTATTATTGCTAGTCACAAGAGAAGAAAAATAAAAGAGAAAGTGGATTCTTTCCTTTTCATTCTACTTCTTTCCCCCTTTTAGATTTATCTAGGAAAGATAAATATGCACACATAAACACACATACACCCAGAAATCTAAGGCTTAAGTTTATTCTAGTCATTTTATCTGGGCTGCCAGGCTTGACTCTGTAAGCAGGGGATGGTTATATGTATTTAGATGTAAGATTTTAATAAATATTAAAATGTTTAATGCTGTTAAAACATAGATTTAAATATCTGGTACAGTGTTCGTAAGAATTCTTTTATTTAGTATTTTTAAAGAGAGGTGGGAAAAGCAACAGTTGGTTTCTGCAGTAGAATTTTTTTTTCAACATGAATTTTAGGGAGAAAACCCCAAGAAACAACAAAAAAAGAAATTTTCAAAAGATATATGTTGATACTACACATATTCAATGAGGGTTGAAATACATACTTTCTTAGAAAATTTGCTGATGCTTTTGAAGTGGGGGCACTAGTTAAATGTTCAGTAATAGTAAGTCATCTAGATTTATTATGAAGTAATAGTTGAGAAAACGAAATTGGCTTGAGTAGTTGACCACTGTGTGGAATGTTTTTCTGAGTGAAAAACTTCTAATTACTACTTCTGTATTCTCTTACAAATTTTCAAAGTAAAATGACTTTAATTAGAATCTGAAAATTATACCATACATGTATAGTTGCAAGAGAATAAGGATTTTTTTTGCCTTGTAACTTTGCATACTTATTTTCATATTTTTACTTGTACCTTCTTTCAGCATATATCTGAAGCTAAAAGTAACTCTTCAATTTATGCTAATAGAGTTAAACATTAATTTTAGCATAAAATGAGAGGGAAGATTGTAAATAGCTTTCCATTTCTGTAAATTTACATTCATATGCATCCATTTAATTGAGATAAAAATGAAATGTTTTAAATTATTTATAAATAATTGCTCAAGTAATCTTTATTGCCTTGAATAATGTGTTACTTAATTGAATTTTAATAACTGAATAAATTGGCCTTTATCAAAAATTATGATCATGTAGCATTTATCTATAAATTTAAACTTCAGCATCATGTGTTTTGAAATATTTGGCAATAGCAATCACACTATATAGTCTCAAGCTTTTATAGTTTGTTGTTTCATTGAAAATAGTTGTAGTGTGCCTCACAGTGTAATTATTCCTTTTAGTATTACACTTTCATTAAATGCTTATATCAATGGAAGTAACAATTTGCTTAAATCTGGGATGCTAGCAGCTTTATTTTTCTGATTGCTTCCTTGGAATGTAATAGAAGTGTGTTTAAGGAATCACTTATAGTATATGTCAAAAAACTCCAATAGGACTCAAAATAATAGCTGGGCACGGTGGCTCAATCCTGTAATCCTAATGACTTGGTAGGCTGAGGTGAAAGAACCGCTTGAGGCCAGAAGTTTGAGACGAGCCTGGGCAACATGGTGAGACACCCATTTCTAAAAAAACAAAAATTAGCTGAGTGTGGTGGTACATGCCTGTAATCCCAGCTACTCAGGAGGCTGAGGGGGGAGGATCACTTGAGCCCAGGAGTTCAAGGCTGAAGTGGACTGTGATCGCACCACTGTACTCTAGCCTGGACAATAGAGTGAGACCCTGTATCTTAAAAAAAGAAAAAGAAAAAAAAGGACTCAAGATAACGTGTCTAGCTATATAAAATTTTGGATGTTGTAAAAGATGTGTGGCTAATAGCTACCATGAGTTATATAATTTTATACTTTTTGCTTCAAATTTAAATTGTGTCAAACTATATGTAATATCCTGTGAAGGGCTGAAATGTTATTAAATAATATGAGATGTGGATTTAAATATGAAATAGATCTAAATTTCTGTGTACTTGGCAAAAGCATGTGATCACTGGAAACCCAAAAGCCCCAGTGATTCCTCAGTATGTGTTGATTATCAGTTCTTGATTTTAAGGGTAATGGAGATAGAACCAAAGATAGACTCTTGAATCTTCAGGTTTTCATTAGTTAAATTAAACTAAATCAATTCAAGCTATATATTGAATATTTGTTCTATGTTTGCATGTTAAGTCCTGGAGGGTGGAGGTAGATATCCCTTGGTGTATTACTAGAATAGGTGTACTACTATTGACACAAACTTTGGAGTCAGAACAGTTGGAGTGCTGCCTCGTCTATTTACCAACTAGGTGGTCTTGAGCAAGTTACTTGACTTTTTCAAGTACTACTTAATAGTTTTCAAAGTATTTTGAACATTATCTCACTTAATCCTTACCAGCAGCCACTTTATAAGATAAACTGGGATGATATTATCTCCATGTTCAGAGAGGGTTGCCTACTTTTGTTATGTTTATGGGTAGCATCGTATGGAGAAGGAGGGCTAAGAACATGGGTTTTAGGGTTAGACAAGCTTAAATTTGAATCCCAGGGCTAGCAACTGGACCATTTTTCTCTTATTCTTTGAGGCTCATGATGATAACAAAAGATTGTTATAGAGGTTGAATGAGGTAGGGGGCCTCCTTACTGCTTTATCTCTTGTGCCTGGCACATAATAGTCACTCATTTGTGGAGTAAATAAATGTCTGGCACAGTAGGTCTTCATGGGAGTGTCCTTCCCTTCTGATTCCTGGTGTAATTCCTGCATCTGGTATTGAACTTGAACCCTAATTTGTGTTTAAGTAGATTTTTGTTTCTCTTTGGTTGGTTTTTATTTTGTATTAATCTGCTTGGTTGGGTACATGTTTAAGATTTTTTTAAAAATACAAATTTACATTTTAAAAGGATATTTTTCAGTAGAAAGGAGATTACTGAAAGCCTTGATTATGTCTGAATCTAATTTTTCTGATTGTTATTAAGCTTCTCATGGCTTAGTGTGTTTTATCAGTTTATTATTAGACCATTATTTTTTACTTGCTATAACACTAAGATTAATCAATCATAATTCCATAATTTATAAACCTGACATGATCTTAGATTTTTACAAAGGTGGTTTTAATTATCTATGTGCAGTGAATTATTATGATAGTTATATATTTAGCTTGTTGATTGTCATTGAAGTCTGCTTTATGCACCTTTTTGGAAGCATAAAAAATTTTCTTCTTTAGATCAAATTAATGTTATATATGTATTTTTAGAATCTTATCACATTACATTAAGATATGCACGTATCTAAGTATTTGAGGTTTCCCACTGGACTTTCTTAAGAGAAAGGGCTATTTTGTTCATTCTTATTTCCCTTCTGCTTAAGTTTATGGCAATAATAATAACTGTGTTGTACTCTCTGTAAGGCAGCATATCTGGTTCTAATCTGAGGCCTTCTTAAGAGATTTTTATTGGTATTTTTGCCCTAGATATTTAGAACCTAAACCCTACTTAAGGTGCTACTATTCTATATGGTTAGGAAACCAATGTTATGTTGAAATTTTAATAATCAGTAAGGCACATTTTTTTTGTTAGGTTATTGAAACAATTTTTGTTTGAAAGGGTAGGAGTATTACTTGTATTTTCTAAAGACTTCTGGTCCCTGTAATTGTTTAAATTTATTCAAATATTAATTAAAGCCATACTATATACAAAAAATTCTATATAAGCTTTTTCTAAAGTATGTTTTACTTAAGATAAGGCTTTGTTAGCAGTATAGTTTTTATAAAGAGAGTCTCAGAGTTTATCTTTTAGAATTCTTGGACACTTATACTATCAGTCTGATTTGTAAATCATAGAAACCATATTTAGATAGAAAATTCAAAATTTTTCTAGTTCAATTTTAGTCTCTGAATGTAATTAATAATACTTCTCTTTTTTTTTTCTTTTTAAAGATTTTAATAACTGGTCTGAAGGTGACATGTCTTTCCTGATATGCCAGGCTTTATATTCTACCTTCTGTTCTTCTTTGAAACAGATTTATTTGAAAATGTCTATGAGTCTTCAATGAAGAGAAGAGAACTTGAAGATCTGAAGGATAATATTGAATTCAGAGGCCATAAGTCACTTAACAGCATCACTGTTTCAAAGAAGCGCAATTGGCTATATCAGAGTACTCTGAGATCTCTTAATATAGAAGAAGAAAATAAGAAATGCCAAGATAGAAGCCAGTTATCCATCTCACCTGTATCTCTACCTAAACATCAGCTATCGCAACCTTTCCTCAAATCGTCTGAAGAATACTGTACATATATGGTGTGTAATGCTACAAACTCTTCATTATCAAGAAACTGTTCTTTAGACTTTAATGAGGAAAATGATGCAGATGATGAAGGAGAAATATGGTACAACCCCATTCCTGAGGATGATGATCTTGGTTTATCGAGTGCCTTGAGTTTTGGTGAGGTAAACTCTGCTGTTCTGAAGCTTCCTGCTGTCAGTTTGAGCATGTTGTCTGGTAGTGACCTGATGAAAGCAGAGCAGCATACTGAAGACTTGCTGTGCTCTTCTGAACACACAAGTGATGTTCAAGCCATGCCGTCAAATGTAATGAATCCTATAGATTCCGTCCATTCCACAGAATTTGTGCAGCAGTACAAGCAAAGGATAGGACACAAGACACAAGAAGCTATAATGGTGGAGGATAGTCCCATGTTAAAATCTCCTTTTGCAGGTAAAAATGTTTATATATTTGCCTTTTCTTTCTTATTTCATTTTTCAATTCAATTGATAGATAAAACTGTAGAAGTCTGTTATGTTTATGTACTTTTTCTTACAAAATGAATATATTTTCATGACAATAAAACTCAAAAAGATTTATATACATTTTTATATACATGTTGGTTTAATTATTTCTATCACAGATTTGATTTTATAATCTGGTATGCTTTAGTATGTTGATCCTTTGAGACAGTAATTACTTTTCTCTTAGTTGAAAGAATGGAACCATGGGGAGTAGAAGAAAAAGATATTGTCTTTACGTAAATCTTATTTTATTTCATTCATTCATTCATTCGTTCACAGCTGGCCTAGCCTCAGCTGGAAAGTTGTATTTTCAGTGTACCAGTGATCATTAGTTTGTGTTTTTATGCCTAAGTTTCCTTATGAGCTAAGGAAAGGGAGAAGAGGAAAAGAAATGAAAAGTAGAAGTAAAGACTTTGCAGATAGGGCTATTATAGTTATGGAACTGAAAAAGGAAATAATTGAGGTTGAACTATATGAAATTGCTGATATTCAACAGTTTTTTGATCTGCAAAAGAAAGCATTTCATATAGTTAAACTTAATGGTTTTATTCTTCCTTGATTGCGTTCAATTTTCTGATGTGTTTCTTTTAGTCTCAGGTACACTACCAAGGATGTAGAGCATAGGGCACGTTTGATTGCAAATACCAAATATAGAAAGAATAGAAAGCAATTCTGACTTACATCAAGTCATTTTAATTTATACAGTTCAAGTGATGCAGAATATTTAAAGATGTGGGTCATAGCAGATGCCGTCAGTACCTTGCCCCATATCCCTTGGGTTTTACTGCTTTACTTACTATTTAAATGGGGGAAGCCTATTTCCAGCCACCAGTATCTGCATCTCTGATTGAGGACTCTGAAGTCTTAGGAAATTTCTGTGCAGGGCAGCCTGGGAGTACCTCGCAACCAGTGGCTGATAAGAGCTGGTATATAACCGACTACCCCAGCTCCCTCACTCATTGGGAGGGATAATTCTGAATCCATATTTTACGTTGTTTCTCAGAGTTTTCTCATGAGGTTAAGCTCCAGTTGCCCATAGTGGTAGCAGGCTTGATAACTCACCTTGAATTTCCCCCTGAATTTTCTCGCTTCCTCACTGGTGTTTCTGTACTTTGCAAATAAGCTATTTACATTTGAAACCTTTTCTCAGGGACATGAGGAGGTGGAGTAAATGTTATAGTAAAAGAATGAGTTCCAAAACAGTGTGTACTATGTGATGGCAGTTTAGAAAGAAACGCTGAAAGCTATACTGAAACTTTAAGTGTTTTTTTGTTTTTTTCCCCAGGTGTTGGAGTTGAAAGTAATTAAAATTTTTTGCTTTGTGCATTTCTAATTGTAGACTAATTCTCCAGAGTGAATGTGTGTTTCTTTTGTAATCTGAATGGAGAGAAAAACAAACACTATATAAAATGATACTTTGGAATGCAGGTTGTGGTCTGGGTAGAGTGCTAGGGAAGGCTATAGTATCACACAGGGATGAGTGTGGAATGGTGCAGAGAAGGCAAGAGGGTATGTAAGGATAAGAGCAAAGTTAGAAAGCCGGTGTCTGTTAAGTGACACATATTTTAAGTTACTGTCCTTAACCTTATTTTTTTATGTTTGTAGCAAATTATAAACTTGGAAAGACAGACATTTAAAAAAAATAAAACTTAAAAGTGTGATATGGATGTCATTTATGTTTCCTTTCTTACTGTCATTCTTCTGTAAAACATGTAATTAAAATATAATAAGCACAATCCTAAATTTACCAAGGGAAATATTTAGACAGTTTATTTATATGCTATCTTTTTTTGTTTTATATTGATAGAAAGTTTACCTAAAGTGATATGTTTTTCTTGGCAATATTGGCAGAAAGTTGTTGAGAAGTTGGCAAAAAGAACGTTTGAATTTCAAAATAATTTTTTGATTAGAAAACCAAAAAGCTAATTTATAAGTATTTTGAATATGAACAAAAATTTTTTTTTTTTTTTGAGACAGAGTCTCGCTTTGTTGCCCAGGCTAAAGTGAGTGCCGTGGCGTCAGCCTAGCTCACAGCAACCTCAAACTCCTGGGCTTAAGGATCCTACTGCCTCAGCCTCCCAAGTAGCTGGGACTACAGGCATATGCCACCATGCCCGGCTAATTTTTTCTATATATATTTTTAGTTGGCCATATAATTTCTTTCTATTTTCAGTAGAGACGGGGTCTCACTCTTGCTCAGGCTCGTCTCGAACTCCTGACCTTGAGTGATCCACCCGCTTCGGCCTCCCAGAGTGCTAGGATTACAGGCGTGAGCCACCGCGCCCGGCCTGAATATGAACAAAAATTTAAAAAATCATCCTAACATAATTATGCCTTGTGTTTTGCTTATTAACTTCTCAACGTATATGTATCTTTTATCTAGTTGCAATCATTAGTGGATTTTGTTGCTGTTTTCATTTAGTATGTTCATCTTTCATTGTTACATGTGGATTAACATGATTGTTTTTCAAGCTTTATAGTATAATATTTAATTGGGCCTATGTGCCCTAATATTTGACCTGTTTCCCTAATATTGGGTGTTAATAGATTGTTTCCAGTGCTATTGCAGTGATCTTCATCATTGTATTTTTTGTTTCATTATTTTTTGGCTCAATTACTAGTATCATTACTTGGTCTTTATGGCTGGTTACTATTATTGGGAGTTCCTGTATTGTAGTTCCTAAAAGGTTTACCATTTACAGTTGGTTGGTTGATTAATTCATTTATTTACTAAATATTGAATTCCTGCTATCTGTCAGTTACTGTTCTAGGTGGTGAAGGAGCGTGCCAGTTTCACTTGACTCTAGCCTAGTTTATAAACTGTTATTTAAAGGTTTTCATTTTGTGCTTTCTTCTTAAAGCTAGTATATCATTTGATTAGTATAGTTGTAGTTTAATTTTAAGTGATTGTGGAATTTGGTAATATTTCAGCTCTTGGATTTTATAAAAACAAAACATTTTTGTTTTAATAAATTCTTGTCTACAGAAGTTGCTATTATGTACAGTATTTCATTTTAGTAATTAGTTAAGGACTTCAGTAGGAATTATTTACTGTCAATGTATAGAGTCAGAATGTTAAACTCAGTAATTTCATAAAATCTAGAACCATTCAATATATAGGATGGCTTTTCTAGGCTAGGGAAAAACAGATTAATGGTTGTAGACTAAACAGTACCCTGATTACTATACGATGTTTAGTAAGCCAGTGGAATTGTACTGTGATTAGCAGTACAAGGGGATGCTTTGTCCATTTTATTAAACACTCTATTTTTATTAGCTGCTTACCAGAAAAGCCCAGTGAGCATACTTAAAATAGTCCTCTCTCTATAAAGAAACTGCTTCTTTGTCATTAGGACACATCGAGAGGGATGGAGGGAGAATATTAATACTTTAAAGAAAGGTTATTTCATCTATCGATTTTTTTAAATGAATAAATACTTTTTCTCATTTTACTTGTGAAATGCCATGTTACATAGATTAGCTTCTGCTATAATGGTTATTAGATCTTCCTCTATAAGGAATAGTTAGATGAAGTATGAAAAATGAATTTAAATTTTACATAATTGGGATAATATAGTATTCTCCCTGAAACCAGTCATGGAGTTTGACCTGAACATCTAACTAAATCTCCCCATTGAGATGAAACAAGGGAATAATTTCTGTCCATGTGAGGGCTTATTTAGTTGATGGTTTATAAAATAGGAAGAAAAGTAGAAGTCAAAACATATCACTTTATAATATCTTTTTTTTTCTTGTTTTTTAAAGGTCCTGGGATCCTAGCTGCTACAAGTAGGACTGAATTGGGAGTTATAGAACCGTCTTCTCCAAACCCTAGCCCTGTGAAAAAAGGCAGTTCAATTAATTGGTCTTTGCCAGATAAAATAAAATCTCCACGAACTGTGAGGAAACTTTCCATGAAAATGAAAAGATTGCCAGAATTTAGCCGAAAACTGAGTGTTAAGGGAACCCTGAATTACATAAACAGTCCAGATAATACTCCTTCTTTATCTAAATGTAACTATCAAGAAATTCATCATACTGTTATTCTACCTTCTGGGAACACAACCACAGCTGCTAGGAGGAATGTTATAAGCCGGTACCATCTTGATACCAGTGTATCTTCTCAGCACAGCTACCAGAAGAAAACCTCTGTGAGCTCTAAGTATTCCTGCAAAGGAGGTTACCTCAGTGATGGAGACTCACCCGAACTTATAACTAAATCTGGCAAACATGGATCTGAAAACAAATTTGGAAAAGGAAAAGAAATAATTTCTAATAGTTGTATCAAGAATGAAATAGATATTGACGCTTTTAGACATTACAGCTTTTCTGATCAACCTAAGTGTTCGCAGTATATATCTGGGCTCATGAGTGTGCATTTCTATGGTGCTGAGGATTTAAAACCACCCCGCATAGATTCAAAAGATGTCTTTTGTGCAATTCAGGTAGATTCGGTAAACAAAGCCAGAACAGCTTTGCTCACATGTCGGACAACATTTTTAGACATGGATCACACTTTCAACATAGAAATTGAAAATGCGCAACATTTGAAACTAGTAGTATTTAGTTGGGAACCCACGCCAAGAAAAAATAGAGTTTGTTGTCATGGAACTGTTGTTCTCCCCACATTATTCAGAGTGACAAAGACACATCAATTGGCTGTCAAACTTGAACCTAGAGGTCTTATTTATGTGAAAGTGACTCTTATGGAACAGTGGGAGAATTCTCTTCATGGGCTAGATATAAATAGAGAACCAGTAATATTTGGAGTTGATATTCGAAGAGTTGTAGAGAAAGAAAATATAGGATTGATGGTGCCACTCCTGATACAGAAATGTATTATGGAAATTGAAAAGAGAGGCTGTCAGGTATTATTATTTCACTATGTTTCTCTACTATCTCCTTTATTCACTGATTAATTAATTGATTGTAAGTCTTGGGGGAAGGAATTCAAAGTAAAGTAAAAAAAAAATCTAGACATTTTCCCATTCCTATTCTTTATTTTTATTCTATTACTGTTTTTTTTTTTTTTTGTGGGGAGACCCCAAAGTTCTTGAGAATTTTTTTTTTATTTCAGCTTATTATGGGGGTACAAAAGCTCAGTCTATTACTGTTTAGAGTATAATTCATACCTATGTTGTCAATGATTGAGAGCATGCTAGATGGTTCCACAATGTAAATTGTGACAAAGCACTGCATGGGTCTTATAATTAGAGGTCAGGATTGCTTTCTAATTGCACTTCCAGGAAATGCCAGAGCTGATAACATAGGTAAAGGCTAATTTAGCTATGAAATGTTTCTTCATATTTTGACATTCCTGTGAGAGAAAGTTCTAACAATGAATCCTGTAGCCCTGCTTCACTCCCAAAATTAACTCCCTGCCATTATTCCCTACACTCTCTCAGTTCCACTCTTTAGAAGGCACAAAATTATCTGTCTCTTTACTTTGGGATAGCAGGGAGGGTGAGGAGAGATCCTACTAACAGGAACACATCTCATTCTCTTTTAAATAAGAAGGCAAAAAAGGCAATCCATTAAAACAAACAAAAAATCTGATGTTATTTGTAACAAGATATGTAAATGTTAATTAATAGACCTTATCTCTATTTTTCTTAATACTTGTGGACTATGACAATAAGAAACAGCATATCATTGAAGATATTATTCTGAGGTATAAGTATTAACAATAGTTTATACTAGTTTTCGTGATACATGTTAAAACTAAAAGTCATTATGTTCTAAGTTATTTCTGCTTCAGTGCTATTGGAATTTACAACATTGGTTAAAAAGATAAAAGACAATGAGGGTAAATATCACAAAATCTGAAATATGACTTCTTTATTTAATAAACTCACTTTGAACTTAACATGGAAACTATAGAAACAGCACAAGTTAGTGAAGTTTTGCATTAAGATGCAGAAGACCTGGATTCTGGTTTCTCCTCCATTATTATTTAACTGTGTGACCTTGGGCAAGTCACTTAATCTCTGTGGGTTTTATTTGCTTATATCTATAAAAATAGATAACAGTAGTTTCCTGAGGCTAAGAGGAATCATCTGAGCTTTTGAGACTTCTTGTAACTCAGATACATGATTCTATCTCTAGTTCATGTTGGTTATGTGGGAGTGAGGCCTTTACTTTCCAATCCAACTTTTGGTCACTTATTTTTCTTTCTTAAGGTTCTCTGTTTTTTCCTTCATTTTTTTCTTTTTTCAGGCAATGTGTAGAGAGTTCAGAGATTAGGTAGACTTTAAAGCTAATTATTAAGCAGAAACTTTTGTAGTTGAATATTAAAATAAGTAATTCAAATGGCACTGTACTTTTACAGTCTATTTTCTGAAATATTTATAAAGAGCAGGTGTATAAAGACTGTTAACACTTATTTTAAGTGCCCCAAAAGACCATTTTTAGCAATGCTTTTATTTCTATACTTAAAGTTTAGAAAGATTTATTTTAATAAAGATTTCCTGTGAACTAAAAAGTAAGTTTTAACTGTTGTGCATTTGTACTTTTTAAAGACCTTTTTTGTTTTGTCTCTTTTGCTTCTTCCTTTCCCCACCTACACACACACACACACACACACACACACACACACACATTTACACATACACACACATAGAAAGAGGCTTATTGTGCCTACATTTTACAGGCTGGCATACTACTTAAATTTTGAGTACCAGCTAGGCATAGTGGCTCATGCCTGTAATCCCAGCACTCTGGGAGCCTGAGACAGGAGGATTGTTTGAGGCCAGGAGTTTGAGACCCAGCCTGGGCAACAGAGCAAGACTCCATCTCTACAGAAAAATAGAAAAATTAACTAGGCATGGTGGTATGCATCTGTAGTCCCAGCTACTCTGGAGACTGAGGGCAGGAGGATTGCTTGAGCCCAGGAATTTGAGGTTGCAGTGAGCTATGATTATGCCACTGCATTCCAGCCTGGGTGACAGAGTGAGACCCTGTCTTAATTAAAAACAAAGAAATTTTGAATATTTTTTATTCAGTTAATTATTGTTTGTTCACCATGTAAATAGGTTTTGATAGTCATACAAAAATAGTTGGTAGCATGGGTCTTTGCATCTTCCAAATGTTTTGAATGCCACTGCTATCCATGTCCTGCTTCCTATGGAAAAATTACTACAGTAATCACACTTATGGTCCACTCAGTACAGATTCTGTCTCTGATAGAGGCATCGAGTGTGTACTTCAAGGGTTTGATTCAAGATGTCAGCATCTGAAGTTAGGGATATATCCTTACATATCTTTTCCTTAAAATATCTATGTTAGATCTTTCTTTATTCATCTTTTTAAAAAATTATATTTGTAGTTTTAGCTTTTTAGGATAAAATGTTCCATTAATTTACTGCCTACTATTTAACTAGTACTTCCTTTAATTTGTTCTTGGTGCATTTCCTTCTTAAGTTCAAGGTGATCCTTATTATGGGATTTTATGACACTTAAATGTGCCCACACCAAAAGGGCTATAATCAACTTAGTTTCTTTCATTGTGGTAGCATTTCCTTTGATCCATTTATTTATTTATTTATTTAGAGACAGAGTCTCACTCTATTGCCCTGGCTAGAATGCTGTGGCGTCAGCCTAGCTCACAGCAACCTCAAACCCCTGGGCTCAAGCAATCCTTCTGCGTCAGCCTCCCGAGTAGCTGGGACTACAGGCATGCATCACCATGCTCAGCTAATTTTTTCTATATATATTTTTAGCTGTCCATATAATTTCTTTCTATTTTTTAGTAGAGACAGAGTCTCGCTCTTGCTCAGGCTGGTCTCGAACTCCTGAATTCAAACAATCCACCCGCCTCTGCCTCCCAGAGTGCTAGGATTACAGGCATGAGCCACTGCGCCCAGCCCTTTGATCCCATTTAATATTTTAGTTTCATTCTCTGGGCCATCTACATTTTTACCATGTCTTTTTTCAGATGATAACATACAGTTCTCAGTGTGGATGCATCATGAATGTGGGTAAGAGTAGGAAATTTGAATTTTCTTCTTAGTAGAATCCTTGGTTTCCCATATTATGTTGATACATTTGAATGTAGGAGAATAATATACGTTATTGTCTTTTAGAAATAGTTTTAGGTTCTTTACTATTTTTCAATTAATACTTACATCTTATCATCTCAGATATTTTGGATAACATTTCCCTGTGTCCATTACTGACAGTTTCTCATAGTGAGACCTACCTTCTATAGTATATTCTATCAGTTCTTTAATAAATCAGAAGAAATTAGTGTCATAAGAAAATCTGGAAATTTCATGTGTGTTCTGCTTCCTCTAGATCATTTATAACAGTTTACAGTGATTCCTAGTTCAAATCCTTGAGGATTGTTTTTACTTTATTTCTGTCTTGAAATCATGTCTTTTTCCATAATTTTCCCTTCAATTCAAGGTGGTTGAATTGTCTATATAGTCTTTGATGTGGAAGTGTAGGTGACAACCACTCATTCTTCTTAATTTTTTTAAAGGTTTATTCTTTCAAAGAACTGTGATAGCTTGATCAGGCATGTTTTCTCTATACAGAGACCACGTTGAATTCCTCACAGTGAATTTATAGTGAATATCTTGAGACTTGATATTTTAGAATGTATATAGATTAACAGTGTTTAAAAACCAAATCTTTTCAATGCAGGTTGGTGGGATGGTAGTGTCTGCATCTTATATAAATTTTGAACTGGAGGTTTTATTTTATCTTTAATATATTATTTTAAATTTCCTTCATCCCTTTACAATCTGTTACTTTGACAAGTTAAAAAAAAAAACCTAGGTTTACTTTTATTTCTTTCTAAGAATCTTTCTTTCTTTTTTTTTTTTTCTTAAGAAGCTTTATACAAGTAGTATACTGGAACCTTATTTCAGTCATGTACTAATTTTAAAGATACAGAAACTGAGTTTTAAAGAGATTAAATAACTTGCCCAAATTCACCAAGGAAAGAGTGAAAGAGTGGGGCAAAATCCTTGTTCAGCCTCTGTGCTGTAGTACTTCAGTGTCTAACAAAGATGTGAAAGGGCACATGCTTGGAGCGTGGAGATATTGACTGAGCATATAAAAACTAAAGAGAAGGGATTGTATCTTTGCTTTGTAGTGATAGCCAACACTACAGAAATCACAGTGTATTGTTTGAATATAAATGAAAAAGGATATTTTTATTAAATGAATCATTGCCAAGTTCATGTGATTTTATACTGTACTGTTATATTTTCCCTTTATCAAATTTACCATAATATGGCCATAATTTTTTTCTAGGTAGTAGGCCTGTATCGATTATGTGGTTCGGCAGCAGTCAAGAAAGAACTTCGAGAGGCTTTTGAGAGGGATAGCAAAGCTGTTGGTCTGTGTGAAAACCAGTACCCAGATATAAATGTAATAACAGGTAATAAATAGATTTTATTTTATGTATTCATTCTGGAAAGACTACATCTGCAAGAAAGAGAATTGAAATACTGTTTGTAGCCTAAACTTTATTGGTTTTATTCTGAAGTCTTTTCTTTCATCACAAACACTACTTACTGTGTTATTTTCTGTGGGGAGATATGAAGCTATTGTCCCTTACCCTCAAACAGTCAACAAGTGGTAGGGGAAGTAAGACCTACTTTAAATTAGCTGTAGTAGCTAGCAGAAAGGAAAGGGTATTTTCACAGAGGAGTAGATAAAATACCATGGCAGTTGAGTTTGACTGGAGCTTAGGGCATTGACTATCTGATTAGAGAATTTGGATTTATTTACTAGCCAGAGGGGATCCATGAAATATTTTTGAGTAGAGGAATAAAATTATTAGAGATTGTTTTCAGGAATATTAATTTGGCAACTCTGTGATGGACTGATATTAGAAGAGGCGAGAGGCAAGAAAATCAGTTAGAAAGCCTTGGCAGTAGTCCAAGAAAAGAGGTGATAAGAGCTAAGGGAGGCTTGTAGCAGGAGAAATAGGAAGGAGTAGAATCAAAAGGATGTGAAGAAATAGAGGGCTCAGACAAATATGACTTTGCGACCTAGTTGATTGGGTACCGTTAGCAGAAATGAGACTTCAAGGAGAGCTCCTGCTCTTGGTCGGGAAATGTTAACAGAGATTATGAATTGGGTTTTGAATATATTGAATTTGGAGTATCCAAGTTTGACATCCAAATGGATATATCAAAGTTGAAAGTGTTCATTTGTAGCTAAGGAGAGAATGCAATAAAATTTGAGGGGTCTTTTGTTTGCCCAGGTGATGATTATAATCCAGTATATAGCATTGGAAATATACTTCAAATATCACTGAGAGATGGGGTGGGGGAGTGGGGAATGGCAATTTGGGGGTTACTGGCATATAGGTGTAATGAAAGCCTTGCAATTGTCCATGAAGTTTGAAAAGACAAAAACTTTGAGAATCTCCAAACTTTGGAGGCAGGCAAAGAAAGAAGAAATACCTAAAGAGTTTGAGGAGAAAGGAGTCAAGTTTGGGAAATAAGAAACAACAGAGTTTAAGGAAAGGTATAATGCAGTGTCATTCTGTGGAGAGATTACATAAAATGAAAATAGAAAAAAAGGCCTTTTAATTTGGCCGTTAGGAGATTGTTCATAACCTTGTTGATAACCTTCAGGGCTACTGGCTAATAATTCAATATTTGCTTTTGTTGTTATTTTATTTTTTTATTATCAAAGTTTTATGGGAAAGTAGAATAAATGATAAATACTCTTTGTCACCTGGTTTCCATGATATCAGCATATAACCAAACTTGTCTTATTCATACCGCTGCCATTTCATCCTCCCCAGCCTTAGATTATTTTTGAACCAAATCCCAGACATCATATCCTTTTTTTTTTAAATTTATTTCAGGATATTATGAGGATACAAACGTTTTGGTTACATTTTATGTCTTTGCTTCACCCAAGTGAGGTTTAGAGGCATGCCCTTCCCCTCTACAATACACACTGTGTCCGTTAGTTGTGAGTTTCCACCCCCAACCCCCTAATCCCTGGAGAATATTACTACTATGCGAGCACCATAGTGTTGATCAGTTAGTGCCAATTTGATGGTGAGTACATGTGGAAGCTGTTCCTCTGATCTTGTGATACCTCACTGTGGATAATGGGCTCAAGCTGAATCCAGGAAAATATAAGAGGTGCAAGATCACTGTTGTTTCTTATAATTGAGTAATATTCCATTGTATACATATACCAAATTTTAATAATCCACTCATGAATTGACGGGCACTTGGGTTGTTTCCACATCCTTGCAATAGTGAATTGTGCTGCCATAAACATTCAGGTACAGATGTCTTTATTATAAAATGTCTTTTGCTCTTTTGGGTAGATGCCTAATAGTGCTATTGTTGGATCGTACGGTATTTCTATTTTTAACTCTTTGAGGTATCTCCAAATTCTTTTCCACAGAGGTTGCACCAATTTGTAGTCCCACCAGCAGTGTAAGAGTGTTCCCATCTCTCCATATCCTCACCAGCATTTGTTGTTTTGGGATTTTTTGATAGAGGCCAATCTCACTGGAGTTAGGTGATATCTCATTGTGGTTTTGATTTGCATTTCTCTAATGATTAGAGATGTTGAGCATTGTTTTATATGTTTGCTGGCCATTATTCTGTCTTCTTTTGAAAAGTTTCTATTCATTTATTTTTCCTTTGCCCATTTATTGATGGGGTTGTTTGATTTTTTCTTGTTGATTTTTTTAAGTTCTAGATAGATTCTTATTATCAGCCCTTTATCGGATGTGTAGAGAGCAAATATTTTCTCTCATTCTGTAGGCTGTCTGTTCGCTCTAATGATAGTTTCCTTGGCTGTGCAAAAGCTTTTTAATTTGATCATATCCCTTTTGTTTATTTTTGTTGCTACGGTGATTGCTTTGGGAGTCTTCTTCAAAAATTCTTTGCCTAGGCTGAGGGTCTTCTTTAAAAACTCTTTGCCTAGGCCGATGTCTAAAAGGGTCTTCCCAACATCTTCTTCTAGAATTCTTAAGGTTTCATGTCTTAGGTTTAAGTCTGTTATCCATCTTGAATTGATTTTTGTGAGAGGTGAGAGGTGGGGATCTAGTTTCAATCTTCTGCATGTAGCTATCCAGTTTTCCCAGCACCATTTATTGAAAAGAGATTCTTTTCCCCAGTGTATATTTTTGTCTGCTCTGTCAAAGATTAGATTACCATATGCGGGTGGTTTCATTTACGGATTCTCAGTCCTGTTCCAAAGGTCTATGTCTCTATTTTTGTGCCAGTACCATGCTGTTTTAGTTGCTATAGCCTTGTAGTACAACTTGAAGTCTGGTAGACTGATACCTCCCAGTTTGTTCTTTCTACTTAAGATTGCTTTGGCTATATGAGGTCTTCTTTGGTTCCATACAAAGCATAGAATTATTTTTTCTAGATCTGTAAAGAATGATGATGGTACTTTGATAGGGATTGCATTAATTCTGTAGATCACTTTAGGTAGTATGGAATGGACATTTTAATGATATTGATTCTACCAAGCCATGAGCAGGGTAGATTTCTCCATCTATTTACCTCTTCTACAGTTTCTTTTCTTAGTGTCTCGTAGTTCTCCCTATATATGTCTCTCACATCTTTCATTAAATATATTCCTAGATATTTAATTTTCTTTAAGGCTATTTTAAAAGGTATTGCACTTTTGATTTGAAACTCGGCTTGACTGTTACTGGTGTGTATGAATGCCTCTGATTTGTGTGTATTTATTTTGTATCCTGAGACTTTACTAAATTCATTTATCAATTCTAGGAGTCTCTTGGTTGAGTCCTTGGGGTTTTCTAGATATAATATCATAGCATCAGCAAAGAGTGAGAGTTTGAGCTTATCTGCCCCCATTTGGATACCCTTAATACCCCTTTCTTGTCTAATTGCTCTAGCAAGGACTTCCAGCACTATGTTGAATAGAAGTGGAGATAGTGGGCAACCTTGTCTGGTTCTGGTTCTTAGTGGGAATGGTTTCAATTTTTCCCCATTCAATATGATATTGGCCGTGGGTTCATATCCTTTCATCTATAGATGGCTTCAGTATGTATCTCGAGATCTTCTGTGTATTTTGATAGTTCTCTTCTCCCTACTATCAACTGCTGTTTTTTCTCGCTATAATGGTGTTTATCTCTTCTAATTTGCTTTCTTATTTTACACACAATTAATTGTCTGGATGAGAATTTAAAGAAGGTTCACCTTGCACATATTAAAGAATTTTTTTGTTGTTGAAATCCTTAAAGCTTACTTTTAGGATTGAGGCTTTCTAAATAGTTGAGATTCCCACTCTGAACGCTGAATGACTGTATTTTCATAGAATATTAAATATATACTGTTGGATAACCAAAGCATTTAATATTAAATACTAAGAGAAAACAAACCAAGGCACTTTTTCTTTCTTATGTATTTTAGCAAATCTGAAATAATAGGTTTTTTTAAATAGAGGAAGAGGCTTATTTCTACCAAAATATGGGCTGTCTTAACACATAGAATGTTCTTTCTTTGTTAATATGTCATTTTAAAAAAGTCAGCAAAGGACATATTTTATGAATTCATGAAAGAGAAATTTTATAAATACCAATTTCCAGAAAAGTATACACTATAAGTAAAAGTAGATTTTGTCTTGGGAAAGCCTTCTCTTAGAAATAAAAATTATGTTAAACATATATAGTTTAAAAAGATGAAGAGAGGGTCCTTAGCTTTGGAAATTTGCTGCATATGCAGAACATATGAATAGGTCAATGAATGTTAGATTTATAGCATTCCTTTCTAAAATTGTGAGTTTCTGTAATTTGTAAATTGAGTATTTCTTGGCTCCATTCTTTGTACTATTCCTTTTCAGTAAAGCTATTTTTCAGAAGAATTTAGAGTTATTTTCTTTCTTGATAAAAAGCCAATGAAGTGATTTAAGATTTGTCTGAGAAATATCACTGGAATTTCATGATACAAAGTCATTGTGGCTCAAAGTAAAGGATATTGTTGATTTGGGAAATTGGCTGGTAGTGGTGTTGTCCCATGTGTTTGTTCCACATGAACTCACATTTCTGAGCAAACATTGAAATATTATTAAT
The DNA here is from genome assembly GCF_020740605.2 of Lemur catta. Taxonomy (NCBI): domain Eukaryota; kingdom Metazoa; phylum Chordata; class Mammalia; order Primates; family Lemuridae; genus Lemur; species Lemur catta. Next base: position 59,570,034 of record NC_059130.1, read on the forward strand.
AGTTCAGTAGGTCTAAAAAAATGAGAAATTAATGAGGTGAGTGATAGAGTTTGTTCACAGTTTAATGTATTTTTGTTAGTTTGGTTTGTCTGGATCCAACACAGAATGAAATACTCCAGACAAATCAGGTTTTTTTCATCACGTACTAAATTTAAGGTATGAAGCCTACTCATAATTGTTTATGGGGCTTAATTACCAAAGATAACAAGAGGAGAATGTAGAAAAGTCAAAATACTTATTATTTAGGGATTACTAAAAACGAATTAAGTCTTCTGAGGAGAAAATTTATTTTAATTTTTTTCTAATTTTAATTTTTAGTTATTTTTATTCTTCATTCCTTTTATTTTTTAAATTTATATTTTATCTTTCTTTTTCTTCTGCCAGTGACTGCAAGTGGGATGAGGAGGAAATTCAGTTTAAATGTGTTCAGTAAAATAGATTTCATGTCAGTGCAACACAATCAGTATCCAGGTTTAGTACTTAAAAATTCATTTGGCCATGCCTTTTTCTGATTTAATCCTACTTTAATCGTTTTTATCCTGCCTGCCTTCAAGAGAAAACATGATCAGAAATAAACCAGAAATTATCTTTTAAACATTAACATTTTTCTTCCTTTTTACATATTAAATATACATTTCCTATCATACATATTATATTTTCTCTGAGCTCTGGCATATTAGCTTCCAAATTATTTCTGTTTTCCTTTACCTGGATTGAACATAGATGTTGAAACTGTATAAAACACCAAGGAATGTGAAAAGCTAAGGAATGGTCATATATTTAGCAACCCAAATCTACTGAGGTTGTTTATGAGAGCCATTTGGTCTGAGTAACATGTATAGAGCATGACTAAGTTAAATGATAAGGTCAGAAAGAGTAAGTGAGGTGAAGTAAGGTAGGTCAGGTTAATAGAGTGTAAAAATTAATTCGTAGTTCTAACTTCAGAAAATGTCAATGATTTAACATTCAAATCTACCTACTCTAAATGTATCTTTTTACTGCGTATATAAGTTTTACCTGTAAAAGAATGATTTTCATGGTTGTGATTGTGCATTTTCAGTGTTCTGGATCCAGTGTGTTAATTTTTTGTCATGCTAGATGCCTGTAGAGGATAAGGTCACTTTCCTAGGAGACAGAGTCTCACTTGAAGAATGAAGTTATTTAACATATTAATCTTCATAGTCCTGGTAGGAAGGATGCTGGTAGGAAGATGATATCCATCTATCTAGTCAGTATATATTGAGTGTTTACTATATGCTAGGTATTTTGCTAAGGCATTTGGAACACAGTGATTCATAAGAGGTCATCTCCACCTTCAAGAGTATTAGTCTCAAGGGAAAGACAGACTCAGAAACAGCTAATTATAAAATGTGAGAAGGAGCACCTAACTTATCCTGGGAAAATTAGGGTAAACTTCCTGGAAGAGGTGACTTCTCAGCTAACCTCTGAAGTGTGAGCTGGACTTAGCCAGGCGAAGGTAGAAGGAGGGCAATCTATTGGCAAACACTTTGAGATGAGAAACTACATGAAATAGCTCTTGCTAAAAAGTAAAGCACCAGGCAGGTGAGAATGGTGAGCTATAGCTGGAATGCTCTTTCAGATGGGAACCCAGGACTGACAGTGAGGCTCATTTGGAAAAATCAGGGCTAGAATATGATCATTTTTGTACTTTTCTTTTCTTTTTTTTTTTTCCATGAAGTTAATTGGGTAAGTTTCCATGTAGTAGGTGATAGACTAGGACTAGCATTGAGACATACAGGTAGCTAGGAGGACTGAAAGAATAGTAAGGAGATGGTAATGTGCCTACTCTTTGAGGTGAATGTTTGTAATTCTGTGATTTTTTTTTTTTTGGTATTCCTGTGTATTTAGTTAAAAAAACTTTAAAAAATTATCCACTTATGTTGTAGCGCTAAAAAATATTTGTTTTGGTTTTTTTTTCTCCAAATCAGAACTGGTATTTTTAACCCTAGCACTGTATATTCCTGGGGTTCTAGCATGATGGTGGTAGTAGGAATCAAAGTAAGAATCCCGCAGGAAAAGGGGAGTCTGATTATATTTCTAACCCAAGTCCTGCCATAATCCTAGGTGACTTTATTTTACAAATGAGGAGTTCAGAACCCTAGATTATCAGTTCCTCAGATCAGTTATAAAGATATCCAGTGACCTTTACATCAACTCTACTGTAGTGACCGACCTACTCCTAAGATCACAACTCGGTTCTTATCACCTAGAATTGTTTTGGCTCTCAAACTATGAATTCATTTCATTCTAGAGCTATAGTTTCCTATCCCTCAAGTTTTTTCCTACTGCTTTTCACTTCATTAGTTATCCTTTGATATATTTTTGCTTCCTCAGTTCCCCTCTCTTATCATTTCCTGCTCTAGTTGTATTAGATTTCATGTTTCTTCATTCCAGCCACTCTCATGCAAATGTCCTCAATTTCCTTGCCCTATTGTCCTTATTTCCCACCTACCTGGCAAAACCTTTGTAGTTAGGGAACACACTTCACAGGTCTTAAATGCTTTTGTATTTATTTGGGCTTATTTTAACACCCAGAATATGGTTTTCTTGTGGTAAATGTTCCGTTTGAGCTATTGAAAAGGATGTGTATTCTGGTGGCTTTGGATGGACTGTGCTATAACTATCAGTAAAGTCAAGTTGGTTAATAATGTTGTTCCAGTCTTCTATATCTTTCTTTTCTTTCTACTTGCTAATAGGATTGTTAAAATCTCTAACCATAAGTGTGGTTTTGTCTGTTTTTTTCAAATTATTTTTGTTTCTACCCTACTATCCCCCTCCCCACCACTTCCTCTACTTTGAAAATTATTATACAATTACACATATATTTGGCCCTTGAAGTTATTACACAGCTCACTGATAATCCTATTTTTTAAATTTTTTTCCCCCCTATTTCATTTTGGATTGTTTCTGTTGTTGTGTTTTCAAGTCACTAGTCTCTTCTGATATTAATCTCATTCATTGCATTTTTTAGTCTCAGACGTCCTAGTTTTCACTACTAGAAGTTTGACTTGGGTTTTTTTTTTTTTTAATATTTTCCATGTCTGTACGTAACACATTCAATCTTTATTCTAGCTCCTTGAACATATGAAAAACTGTTATAATAACTGTGTTCGTGTATTTTTCTATTAATTCTATCGTCTGTATCTTTTCTGGATTGGCTTCAGTTGATTTTTCTCATTATAGGTCATATTTGCCTTATTCTTTATATGCCTGGTACTTTTTAATGGACTGCAAATGTAAATTTTACCTTCTTGGGTGCTGGATATTTTTATATTCCTCCTTTATTCCCTATTTCAAGTAATGTCACTAGTTTCCACCTAGATGCTCAAGTTCCAAATGTAGGAAAAAAGCATGCTTTTTCCTCAGAATTACAAATGCATTTTTGACTTAGCAGTTCATAACTGCATACATACAAAGTGATGATGTACAAGGTCATTCATTATAGCATGTTTTGGAATAACAAAAGATTAGCAATAATCCAAGTATCCATCTGTAGGGGACTGAACAGATAAAACTGTGGGACATCCATACCTTGGAATAATAATGATGTCACTTTAAAAATGATTGAGGAAGCTCTCTATATATTGAAAAGATCTCAAGGATATGATGTTAAATGAAAAAGCAAAACAAACCAGGATGTACACATTGAGTATCACTTATCTGAAAAGCTTGGGACGAGAAGGGTTTTGGATTTCAAATTTTTTTGGATTTTGGAATATTTGCATTATAATTATTAGTTTAGCATCTCTAATCTAAAAATCCAACATCCAGAATGTTCCAAAATCTAAAACTTTTTGAGTACGAACATGATTCTCAAAGGAAATATTCATTGAAGTATTTCAGATGTTGGATTTTTGGGTTAGGGATACCAACCTATGTATGTTATCTTTTGTGTAATAAAGGGAGACAAATAATATTTATATTTGCATAAAAAACCACTAGAAGGATGCATAAGAAACTAATGAACCATGTTACTATTTAATTTTTAAAAATTATCTGATGGGAAGCTTCCTACCTAATCATGTTTAAGTTCCAGCTAAGCTTTCAAACTAGGTTCTTGGCTAAGCTGAGAACATGTTCTGAATCAATATTGTATATACTTAGGTTTTTGGCATCATGAATAACTCTTGTTTCCCTTGTGATCACATTCCAGGCTTTAGCTTATTTACCTTACTTATATATAACAACCACTATTCTGTCCAATTTTCTCTGCTGTAGGTAATATCTCTTAGTTCAAAAGCACTTGTGGTGTGTTTGGAATTGACTTCCCTCACTACTATTATAGTGACAAGTCTTATGTTTTCTGTTCTTGACTTTTGGTTTCCTTTGTTTGGTTTTAGAAATAGTTTTTTTTCTTTTATATGATAGTGTAGCATTAGAGATTATCCAACCATCTAGTATATCTATTTAAGACACATCTCCAGTATTAAAAAGGAAATATGTTTATATTATTTGCAAGGGCTTTGGACTATTGGTACTTTTTCACTATCAATTAAAAATCTAGAAACTCAAAATTCATGTAATTGGAATAATTTGCAATTAACGTAAGTATGCCTTGCTTTCTTAACTTCTATTTTACATACATTTAGAGGAGCTTTTTACAGGCAGGCAGGCAGGCAAGATCAATAAGGGTATATTTATCAAGAATAACTTATTTATGTTTAACAAACCTAATATGTATGGTAACTATATATTATTATGTGTATTTTTAGCATGCCTTCAAAACAAAAGGTCAGTTATGGAGGCAACTTAAAAGAATACAAAATGCTAATGTTTTGTTCTAATACTTTCTTTTTACATTGTTGCTTTTATTGTTTTCAAAATATTAAAAGTTGGCTATAATAATACTTACATTTAAAAAAATTCACCATGGTTCTTTATTTCATTCTGAAGTTCAACCACCAACTGTTTGATTTGTTTGTTTTCTAAAGGTGTTCTCAAGGATTATTTAAGAGAACTTCCTTCTCCTCTAATAACAAAACAGCTTTATGAGGCTGTATTAGATGCAATGGCAAAAAATCCTTTGAAAATGTCATCAAATGGTTGTGAAAATGACCCAAGTGATTCCCAGTTTGCTGTTGACCTGCTAGATTGTCTGCCAGAGATTGAGAAGGTAGGCATAATTGGTATATATTTTTTCTGAAAGCCAGCTAATGATTTATAAACTTAGCTCCAGAGCTACAAATAATCTTTTAGGTATTTGACAGTGTGGCATTTATGGATTTAGGCTCTGCCTTTACTGCTTTTAAACAGTATAAATCTAGACATGCTTCTTAAACAGAATAAATCTAGAAAAGTTTCATCTTTTCTGTTAATGATTTTAGCCTAGGCATGAATAAATGCTCCCTATAAGTTTTTAAAGTGTATTGTTATCATATTATTACAATAATATATGTTCATTATAGAAAAACTGGGACTATATAGAAAAGAAGAATGTAAAATTGCAATTATCAATATCTAAAGGCAACTACAATTAACATTTTGGTGTGTTTCCTTTTAGTATGTTTTACATGTGGTAACTGTTTTTGCGTACATGGTTTAGCCTGAAGACTTAAGCAATACCATCATCCCTTGTTTTTTTCCTCCTTACCTTCTTCCCATTTGCTCCCTCCCCCAAATCTAAATCTTGGGACCAGCATCCTCAGGTATTGCTATAGGAGAGAAATAGGAGGATGGCTGTGTCTACAGAACCAGCCTTAGCTAACTTTAGCTGTTGTTCCTTGAACAGAAGGGGTAAAAATAGAAAGACATGGGCTTGTCCAGATGAGACCAGTTTTGCCTACATTTCTTATCATGTGGGGGCAGAAAGTGCAAGAATGAGTGGGTAGAAACTTTAAGCCATGTAACTATTCACTAGTTTACTGTGGTTTCCTGAATGTGCTCTAGTTTCTTTAAGGATTAAAAAAATAGATATTTTTTCAATGAAATTTTCTTTCATTTCTAACTGTATTATTCTTCCCATTGCTAAGGTTTGTCTACTTAAAATATTTATTAGTTAAGAAGCACGTTCGCCTTTCAAAAATATCTTTTATAATCTGGATCATTATAGAACCTGACCCTGTTCTGAAATGGTTAACTTCCTAAATTTAAGTGTGATAGCCCCCACTTACAAATACAGGACTTACCTGTACTTAAAAATGAACCCTCCTACCCTAATCCCCTTTCTCATCACAGCCTTTGCTGTTGCCATTTTAGAAGAGAGAAGAGAAGAAAGAGTTGATGATGCATTTTAACTCCAGCTGAAATTTGGAACGCATTCAAAAGCATTTTATAAAAAGTGTGTATTTTAACTATTTAATGGATTAAATTGTGTTGTTGGAACATAATTTAGGCCCTGTGCAATGTTTCTATGAGAAAATATGTTTCAGGCTCCAAATATCCAACTTATAAGCAAACCTTTGTAAAACCCTTTTAAAAGTGTCAGGATACCCATCTATATTTTCTGCTATAAATTGTGTTCTTGAATTTGTCCTTGTATGACCATATTAAGCGAAATTTAATTTAATTTAGGAAACCCTGAAGATGTTGTTGAATCATTTGAAATTGGTGGCTTCTTATCACGAAGTAAATAAGATGACCTGCCAGAATTTGGCTGTGTGCTTTGGACCAGTATTATTAAGTCAGAGGCAAGAGACTTCCACCCATAACAACAGAGTCTTTACTGATTCAGAAGAACTTGCAAGTGCTTTGGATTTTAAAAAACATATAGAAGTTCTTCATTATTTACTCCAACTCTGGCCAGGTAAATGATTCTATCAAAATAGTTTTGTCTTTCAATGATAAGGTGTTTGATTTAGCTAATCATTAAATATGTCCATATGTGATTGAATAAAATCTTCTCTAGATTTTACTTTTCCAAATAGTTATGGATGAATACCTGCCCTTTAGATTTTTTTCATTCAAATTTTCTGCATTTGCTAATAATATCGTAGACATGTAGCTCAATGTACACACATTTAGGTTTGGTCAGATCTGGTTTTAAATCCTGGTTGTGCCACTTATTAGCGATATGATCTTGGACAAGTTCTTTAATGTCTTAGAGCCTCAGTATCATTTTTTGTCATATGGATTTAATAATATATTTATAGACTTTATATGAGGATTAAATAAAAATTATGTATATAAGGTGCTCAGCACAGCTCTTGACATGTAACAGATACTCAGTAAATACTAACTTCTTTAGTCTTCTCATTTTTAGTTCAACAAGTATGAAACAGAATTCATTTTTCTCCTTGAATCAGTTCTTTCTGACACATCTTTACTGTATTCATGGTCATTTTTCGAATTATCCCAGGTTGAACTGGCAGTTATCCTTGACCTTTCCATCTTTTTTATCTGTTTATTTCAGTCAATAACCTAACTGAATAGTTATTTTCCTAATATATCTCTTACATAGTTTCAGAGCTAAAAGAAATATGTATTCAATTACATGTTCTATAAAGAATCCTGTATTTAAGTTCCAAAATTTTGTTATCCTATAGTAACCCCCACTGCCCTTGCTCCACACCACATAAGACCAGATGTGAAAGTACTTCGGTGCTTAGCATAGAGCACAGTGGTAAAAGTGCTTGGCCCTGGAGTCGGGCTTGGCTTCGCTGGGGCACTTGCCAGTAGGGTGGGCTCAGGCAAAGACTGACTTCTTCAACCTCAGTTTGCTTCTCTGTAAATAGTGCCTACCTCAGCGTTGTTGTGAAGATTGAGATGCATCCAAGGCAGTGAGTGAAGTATTTAACACGAAGTAAGCCCTCAGTGAATGTTCTCTGTTACTCACTTATTGATACATATGAGAAGGAAAGTCCAAAGTACAAAGAAATGCTTGATTTAGTCTTTTAAAATATATCTGATTAATTTTAAAAAGTGAATTAAAAAATAAATTAATAAAATGTTCAATTTTTAAATTTGGAAAGTTAAAATTTTTACTTTGTTTTAAATGCAGGTTTAAAAATTATTCTAATTTATATTTTAACTGAATTAGAATGTATTTTAATTATTTAAAACTCTCGACTCAAGATTCTCAGGGTAATTGGGATGATTTCAGCAGTTGATGCCTAACATAAGGGATCTCTCAGAGTTTTAAATATGTGTTTCCTTTCTCTAGAACAGCTTAATTCTAATAAACATCAGGAATTTGGGAGAAAGCCATCTTATCATTGTAGTCACAAATGAAAACTTGCTTTCCTGGAGACACCATTAAGTTTACCATCAGTAAACTCAGTTCTTTGTCATTAATTCTGTATCAGAGGTTAATGTCATTTTATCATTTTGTAATAGCTACCTTAGTTTTGGGTTTGGGAGCAGAAACTTAATTTATATCCTGTATTATAGAAAAAGCAGGTTCAGATTTCATATTCACCATATTTTAAAGACAACCTTAAACAACTGTCTCCTAGTGTATAGCACCTTATTCCAAAGGTTTGTGTTGTTGGTCTTAAAAATAACTGCTCTTTTTTCTATAACCTGTTATTTTTGTTTAATTGTAGTGCCTTAGACAAAAGACAGACCAGGGCAAAAGGATGAGAGGAAGCAACAGTTAGTTTTGCCCTCTAAATCACCTGCTTTTAGATTCAGGAAAAGGCAGAAATCAAGTTGATGTGTGGCCAGAGAAAATTGATGGTAACATAGAGAATGTGGCAAAGACTGGGCCATAGCATATTAATTCAGTGAATGTCCATCTCCATGCATTCAATAGAATGTTTTGACTTTCCTTGCTGTGCATATCTTACTTTTCCATTTGGAAGTTCTTCAACTCCAGAGTTAAAAGGAGTTGCCCCTACTCCCTGCTTCTTTTTTACTTTCTAAACTTTTTGTTTTGTTTTTTTAATTTTGGGCAAAAAAATAATTTGCTTTGAGATTTCTATTTGAAAAATCATGTCTTCAGATTAATCCATTAGAACCCTAACATATCAGCACTAGAAGGTAAAAATTATCCTGCCAATAATTTTTCAGATTATCTTCTATCAAGCTCTGAGGTTCTTTGGAGGTGGCTTTGGGGACAGGTTGGCAGGTGGGGGAGAACAAAATGGAAACACACTTCAGTTCAGATAAAAAGAAGGCTGTTCTTTTTATCTGTCTTATGTATTAAGTTTCTATAAAACTTTTTGTTTTAAAAATGAGTTTGCTGTTTTAAGAATACTGAAAATTGGCCGGGCGCGGTGGCTCACGCCTGTAATCCTAGCACTCTGGGAGGTCGAGGCGGGTGGATCACTCGAGGTCAGGAGTTTGAGACCAGCCTGAGCAAGAGTGAGACCCCATCTCTACTAAAAATAGAAAGAAATTATCTGGCCAACTAAAATATATATAGAAAAAATTAGCCGGGCATGGTGGCGCATGCCTGTAGTCCCAGCTACTCGGGAGGCTGAGGCAGTAGGATTGCTTAAGCCCAGGAGTTTGAGGTTGCTGTGAGCTAGGCTGATGCCACGGCACTCACTCTAGCCAGGGCAACAAAGTGACACTCTGTCTCAAAAAAAAAAAAAAAAAAAAAAGAATACTGAAAATTGCTTATAGGCTACCCTGTCACATTACAGATGGGGAAATAGATTTAGAGAGAGTATAACTCCTAGATCTTTGCTATACTGCATTTTCTATGATGTGTAAATTTGGGGCAAGGTTTTTGGAAATGGTATCAATTTTTCTCTAATTCTTTTTATTTCATTTTTCTTACTAAACTGTAAGTTTTGTGAGGTCAGGGATTATGGTGTTTTTTTTGTTTTTTTTTTTTGAGACAGAGTCTCACTCTGTTGCCCGGGCTAGAGTGCCGTGGCATCAGCCTAGCTCACAGCAACCTCAAACTCCTGGGCTCGAGCAATCCTCTTGCCTCAGCCTCTCGAGTAGCTGGGACTACAGGCATGTACCACCATGCCCGGCTAATTTATATATATATATATGTTTTTAGCTGTCCGTATAATTTCTTTTCTATTTTTAGTAGAGACGGGGTCTCGCTCTTGTTCAGGCTGGTCTTGAACTCCTGAGCTCAAACAATCCGCCCACCTCGGCCTCCCAGAGTGCTAGGATTACAGGCGTGAGCCACTGCTCCCGGCCGGGATTATGTTTTTGTTTAACCTTATATTCCCAGGTCTTAGCAGAATACTTGGCACGAACTAGACATGCAATATATTTCTGTTAAATAAGGTATAATTATACTGTAGATAAAATGCTAATAAAGTTGCAATTAAAAGCAAATCTATTGATAAGATAAGGAAAAATTAAGTTTCTTAGTAGTTATCATTACATTTTGAAATTTTTTCAGCAACATCGTCGACCACATTTTTTATTTTATTCTGTTGAAGGTGGGTAGTCGATGGTGATGGAAAAACCAGGAGTTTTCTTTTGAAGTTAAAATTAGCCATTTTTTCTGCATATTTAGTGGGAAAGCATTCCAGGATCAGTAGTCTTAAAAGCCAGTGATGTTGATTTTTCAGAAATTGAATGTTTAGTCTAAAAGATATAAAATATCAATTTAGTTGTTTTCTTAAATATTTTCTAAGATAATATGTAAAAATAATATTTAAATAGGGTCTTAGACAACTTTAAGCAACTGGCAACAAAATGAATCTGGATTTACAGGCAAATGTCAGAAAATGCAGACACAATATGACAAGTTTAAGACAGCATCAAAAGATACAGGGGTTAGATTAGACTAGATGATCTCAGGGTTAGCAGAGTACTGTAATTGGTTGGTGAAAACAACAGGCATGACAGTTAAGCACTAATAGAATAGTAGGAATAACACAGAGAATGAGAAGAGAAAAGCAAGATGGTGGCAATAAGCTGCTAGAGGAGAAAAAAGAATTGGATAATTAAACAGTGGAACAATTCAGATGTCCATTCTGCAATTATATCAGTTTATGGCATGGAACATTCTGTATTATATCTTAACTTACAGTAAAGATCAATTTAAAGTAAATATCTGACTTTTATTTTCTAGGAAATTTTTTTTTTTTTTTTTTTTTGAGACAGACTCTCACTCTGTTGCCAGGGCTAGAGTGCCGTGGAGTCAGCCTAGCTCATAGCAACCTCAAACTCCTGGGCTCAAGCAATCCTACTGCCTCAGCCTCCCGAGTAGCTGGGACTACAGGCATGTGCCACCATGCCCGGCTAATTTTTTCTATATATATTTTTAGTTGGCCAGATAATTTGTTTCTATTTTTAGTAGAGACAGGGTCTCGCTCTTGCTCAGGCTGATCTCGAACTCCCGACCTCGAGCGATCCACCCCCCTCGGCCTCCCAGAGTGCTAGGATTACAGGCGTGAGCCACCGCGCCCAGCCTTTAGGAAATTTTAAATCAAGAACTTTTAGCTATCTAAAATGATATATAATAACCATCATAAAAATGTAATGGCAGAAATGTTAAAAACATACCTATATAATAGTTATCAAGTATTCCAGTAAAATCTAAGTGAAAAAATTTATGTGGTCTCTGAAAATTTTTATGAATATCACTGTAAGTCTGAAAAACTAGAACCATATACATGTTTATATAGTTTTTCAGTTGTATTTTGTACAACAGGAAACAAGCATTCATTGTATGTTGGGGAGTGTAAAATTGATGTTATCACTGATTTATGTTCCCTTTATCTTAGTGAAGGGAAATATAAATGGAGAGACACTTATGAACAGAATAAACAAGCAGAAAGAGAAAGGTATTGTGGGTAATCTTTAACAGCTATGTCTCAGCATTTTAAATTAAGTCCGTTTTATATACAGAAGAGCCTTAGATAGATATTTTGTCCAATATACACAAAAGAGTAAGCAGTAAAGCCTTGGTTTGTAATGAAATAATGTGTGTCTCTGTGATAATCTTCTATATGGCGAGCTCTCAGAAGGAATTAGTCTTAATATGGGGAATGTTACTTGGGATTGTTAAATACCTAACCAGAATGGGAAAATAAAATATCTGTGCTATTTCCAGGCAATAAATGAAGACTATTAGTAGATAATGCTGTATAATCAAACTCAGGTAACAGTGGCCAAAACTGGTATTCATGCATTTTATCAAAGTGAAATTTGGGCTGCTTAGTAAAGTAAATTATGACACTGCTGCTAATAGAATTGCAAAAAAGCCCACAAAGGTCAGAACTTTTAGAGTGATCACTTTAAATGCCTTTGCCTCATTTAGATGTTTGCAGATGAAGGAACTTTTTATGTTTTGTTTGTACACCAACATGCCTTGCCTGCTTTTTGCTGTAGCTTTTAATTTAGGAGAAGCTTCCAGCTTAGCTACTGTTTGAATTATAGCTGGATAATAATTAACTTGCACAGAACATTGGAAATTTGATTTGTTTTGGGATGTTATGATATAGCATGAATTAGCACCACTGAACATTCTACTAGCTTTTCTATCCCTAATCTTGAGTATGTCTGGTGATAGAAAAAATAATTATGGAATGCTTTCTTATGATAGTATGCATGGTTTTATTTTAATGCATGTTTGTAGTTGATTATTAAATGGCTTATCTTTAGCTCTGTTTTTTTAAGGTCAGTTGGCTTACTATCACTAAAACAAAGTTATTGTTCATTTTTAGTGCAACGTTTAACTGTCAAAGAATCAACAGACAATTTGTTCCCAGAGCAGAAGTCTTCTCTGAATTGTTTGAGGCGGAAGAAAGAACGACCTTACATGTTAGATCTGAGTGGTATCGATTCATCAGGAGTGCTTAGGCCAAGACAAACCAGATTAGACAGTCCACTTAGCAATCGTTATGCAGGAGACTGGAGCAGCTGTGGAGAAAACTACTTTTTAAATACAAAAGAAAATTTAAATGACGTGGATTATGATGATGTCCCTTCAGAAGATAGAGAAAGTGGAGAAAATTATAGCAAAATGGATGGACCAGAAATAATGATCGAACGGCCAATTCCCATCTCCAAAGAGTGCACATTTCAGACATATTTGACAATGCAGACAATTGAATCTACAGTGGATAGAAAAGTCAATCTCAAAGATCTACAAGAAAGTATTGATACTTTGATTGGAAATCTGGAACGTGAGCTCAACAAAAATAAGTTGAATATGAGTATTTGAGATTGAGGGTTTTTGTTTGGTTTTTCATAATGCCTTAAAGTTTCAAATCTGTCTTTCTCACTTTCTTTTCTTACTTATACCTCCCACAGTGATGTTTTTATTTTTTTACTCTTGAAATTTCCAGTTAATTTCTAATAAGTTTGTGATTCAATTAAAAACACTATTCACTAATATAATTTTTACTTATTAGAAAACATGTCTGGGGGTAAAGATAACTTGGACTTGTTGGAATATTTTAATAAATCTTGCCAACTCTATGGAAATAACTTTCACATGCATTTAGAAGGTTCAGATAAGTTATTAGCCACTCAAGGTTTTGGTACTTCATAGGAACTGCTCTTCTGTAGCTGAGACAGAAGTTTCTTTAGACGAACGTCACCGCTTCTCAGTCTGATTTGCAGTATGAGTCCTGGTACACTGCAACATCATTTGGTCACATTTCATTTGTAATGTAAATGCTGCTATAAGAAAACCATTTTATAAATAAAAGTAAAATTATATAAGTATTAATGTATTCTGTATTAACATTCAGTAATTATTTAAGCTTAAAGAAATTATTTTTATAACCCTGAAATTGTGTATATATTTATAAATGCATATATATGTTAAGCATTAGAATGGAGGGAGGGGTTGCCTGTAGAATCACATGTATTTTTAAAGCATATATGTCATGAGGCCAAAATTATTAGCTTACAAATGTCTTTTTCAGGGAAAGGACATGTAAGTTAAAGGAGTTACATAAAAACACTTGAACAAAAACACTCTAGAAGCATCTGAATAGAAATAATTGACTTTTTTTTTTGATTCACAGAAAGTCACAATATCCCCTGTGAAAAGTCATCTTTGAAATCTTCTAACTCCTTGAGTGATTAAGTGCCCAGATTTCTGCATTGGTGACTTAGATTAAAAAAATCTTTACCTATTTTATGCATTTTTGTATTCTGCTTTAAGTATTTATTTGTAGCAGTACATTTATAACACTGACTTTTTAATTACCTCCATTTGTTTCTAAAGAAATCAGCTTGTCAGCATACATAACATGTTATTTTTAAAAATTAACTTATTTTAGCTAAGTATATCCAAAAGGTAGTCATTATAGCAATCACAGCAGTGTCTGAAAATGTAAATTTAGAAGCTTTTTTATTAAATCAAGATGTATTTTTTTAAACTTTTATACCTAAAGAATGTATAATTTTAAAATTATAAATAAAATTTAAATTACCAACTTTTAAGATATAGCAGCCATTAAAAAACCAAATTCCTGATGTTTTCCTAAATATTATTTAACTATTTCTATGCAATATACATTGGTAAACAGAATACCTTTGTTATTTAATTTGAAAATCCATTGTTAAAAAAATAGATAACTATTTTTATATGAAATTTTCTTTTTTTAAAGCTTTGTGTAACAATTCAGAAGAATACCAAAAGAACATATATATTGAGTAAACAGCCAAAAGAAAGTACTTTTAAATGTTATGTAGGAAGACTGCCATAATTTTCTTCCTTTTGTTTGCTATTTATGTATATTGTATGAATTGAATAAGTTGTTCCAGAAATGTAAAAATTTTATTAAAATACTATAACCGTGGTGTCATGCTATTAATTATCATAATGATTTTAAGGATCACTTATTTTAATATTCTTTTTAAACAAAAGTGTTAAAGTATTGGACCATCATGTATTATCCATAAATATATGTAATAACATTTATTTGTCTAAAATTTAATTTTCCAGGGTCTGAAATACTTAAGGGCCATGCTTATATTACTTTATTATTATATTATTTTGGATGGGAATAGTTTTAAAGTTAATCTCTGCCATCTTAAATAGAGAATTCTAAACATTTTTTTGTCTAATCCTTGAGTCATAACTATAAACCTCTCTTACTGTTGTACTAGAAGTGTTGAATAAGTTTAAATGCCTTTATTTTAAATGGCCTTTTATTTCAAATATTTTTTGAGTTTTTATACCTGCTTTTTATAATTTCCTGGGATCTTTCTATACTGTCAGCTGTCATTCCTTTATGAGCCTGCCAGCTTTCATGTCTTTTAGAATTAAAAACAATTTTAATTTTCTAACATGTACCTGAATAAAAATTTTATTTAAACAGTTCATACTGATAGAATATAAAAAGTATTTCTCCCTGCCATCCACACCAGTTTCACTTCTCAGAGGTAACAGCATGTTTATTGCTGCTGTTTCTTAATTATAAATGATAAGCAATTTATCTCAGTCCATTCCTTCTTACCATTTTTGTTATATTTTTAGTTCTTCATTTGTTTTCTTTCATAACTTAATTAATAATCTTTATTTTTCTGATCCATTGATTTTTAAATAGTCTCCCTTGAGGAAATGACCAACTCTGTACTTCTCTTCCAACTCATTATTGCCCTTACCTCCTAACTTCTGTAAGTTATACTACTAGTTTATATAATCAATGTTCATAGATGTATATTACTTCGGGGAACTATATTTATGTTTTTCTTTTATATAGTATTTTTATTCCAAAATTACAAATCAATAACTAGCGGTCACACTAGATTATATGAAAGTATTCACAGATAAACCAGGTGATTTATTTTTTTCTACATATCTAATCTTATATCCTTAAACCTGTGCAGATTTAAGTAGACTGTTCCAAGCAGAAGTCAAATGGATTCTTTTTTCTCATAGCCATCAACTTCTCCAAATCATATCATGTGTCATGTGCTTCATAATTGGGTTATGGCTTTTGCAGATTATTATTTTTCCTGGAGTATGTAATTGCTTTTTTTTCTTGACAGAAGAAAAATGCTTCCCTTATTATAACACTTCCTTTAATCATACTGTTGAATTGCCAAATTGTTCAGAGTGCTTTTAGCTCTCATCCTGGGATTCCTGAAGTATATTCTTGTTTTTATTTATTTTTCTTCTTATATCTTCTTCACTATAACCCTGAGATCATTTTATGCTTCCTAATCAACTTTATCAAATTTGGACAATGTGGGCCGGACGTGGTGGCTCACGCCTTTAATCCTAGCACTCTGGGAGGCCGAGGCCAGTGGATTGCTCCAGGTCAGGAGTTCAAGACCAGCCTGAGCAAGAGCGCGACCCTGTCTCTACTAAAAAAAGAAAGAAATTATCTGGCCAACTAAAACTATATATAGAAAAAATCAGCAGGGCATGGTGGCGCATGCCTGTAGTCCCAGCTACTCAGGAGGCTGAGGCAGTAGGATCGCTTAAGCCTAGGAGTTTGAGGTTGCTGTGAGCTAGGCTGACGCCACAGCACTCACTCTAGCCCAGGCAACAGAGTGAGACTCTGTCTCAAAAAAAAAAAAAAAAAAAAATCGGACAATGTGATTTTTAGCTATCATCCTGAGATGTACTTTTTTTGTACTCTTATGCTAGTTCTTTTTCTGAATCCCACTCTTTCTTGAATTTGTTTTTTCTGTTTGTCTGCTGAAGTATATAAATAAAGCGCCTTTTTATCCCCAGAAACGGTACCTGGGAGATAAACTCTAAGTCCTTGCATATATTTGACAAGGTGTTTAATTTTTCCTCACAATTTATTTTTATTGGCTCTGCAATTCAATGTTTAAACCCATTTTCCTTTAGAACTTTGAAGGCATTTCACTATTATTGTCAAGCATCCAGTTTTGCAGTAATCTAGGCTAGAAAGAGGGTAATTCAGATCAGGATAGAAAAAATAGAGATGGTGAGAAATGGTTGGATTCTGGATGCACTTTGAAGTAGGAGCTAAAACAATCTGCCAGTGGACTGGGAAAGGAGTAGGGCCTGAGCAGCTAGCTGAAGGATGGAGTTGCCATCAAGTGAGACTGAAATGATTCCATATTCTTTAAATGAGTTCCTTGCATTGGATGTGGGTATTATTAATATAGTAGTTATTAAAAAGTTATAACATCCTGTTAACTATTAGTATTAATGCTTCTGTACCTGGTGCTGATGCTCATAGAGTCACTGCTAGAATAAGAAAGCAAGAAGAATTCATATATATCTAAGAAAAATCCCACATAATATCTGTCTTCGGAAAATTTCAGGTTGTGTAGCTTTATTTTATATCTCAGGGACCCTAAAGAAAAAGGGTTGGATACTGGTATGGTTCCTGAAAGGAATTTGGTTTCCAGACCACAGATTGATTTTGACAGTTAGGATTTAATAAATTAAAAACCAATTTTTAGGTACTGGTTATGATAAAGTTGTATTATGTTTGATAATAACAAGTCCTAATTTGAGTCTTACTGACCTGAGGACTTTGGTACGAAGAGAAATGCTCTTTTGCTCTTTTTCCTGACCAGTTTTCATTTCGAATTCAATAAGACTCATATTTGATAAACTTGAAGTTCCACAGGTCAGAGTTCTTGGTTGTATTCTGCCTCAGCCAAAAACTAGCTAACCCCAGCAGATGTTGAATTTATTGAAAAAATAATGTATCAGAGGGAAGGCTGTTTTTGGGTGCTGAAAATCTTATGTCTTGATCTAAGTGGTGGTTCACAGGTATTTACATACCAAGTTTCATACTTAAGATTTGTGCTTTTTATATAAATCATGCCTAAATTTTTTAAAGTAAATTATTTTTTTTAAAAAATGGGCAAGCTGGAGAATTAGACTTGGAAAATTAGCAGAAACTAAGAGAGGCTGGGTTGTGAGAATGACAGCAATCAAGGATATGCCTGGTTATGGTGCTGCTGTTGCCGCCCCCACCACTAGACAGCCCATGTACACCACTGGAATTAGTTATGACATCCCTCCGGCTCTGCATCATTGCTGACTCACACAGTTCCTGACAGAAGCATCAGATTGTACCGTAGCTTCCAGGAGTTAGAGAAATTGGCTTTCATCCTTTCCCCAAAACTTATACATTCTTTGACTACAAGGAAGGGAATTTGGAAGCTGAGCAGGCAAAACAGGGACAAATGTACAAATACCTAATCTTCATCAGAACCCAGTTGTCCCCAAATTGGAGTCTTTCTTACCCTTCCCAACATGTCCTCGCCATCAGCAGGTCTGAGTGCTATATTTCCTGAAACTAATAAACTTAAGTTTATCACTGCCAACACCCTAGTCCAAGCCACCATCATCCCTTAATCTCTTCCTATTTCACCTCTGCTATCACACTTTCTCTCCACACCCACAATCCAGTCTATTCACAGAAGCTAGTCATAAAAAGATAAACCACATCATTTCCTAGGCTTTCTCCCTTGTTCCTTGTGCGCTTGCAACTGGGACCTCATTCCCGTCTGAGGATCTTTGCACTTGCCATTCTGTCTGTCTGGAAAGCTCTTTACCCAAGATCTTACTTAGATAGTTCCTTTTTGTCATTGACTTCTCTGCTCAAATGTCACTTCGAAGAGGCTGCCTCTAGAAAGCCTGCTTCAAGAATTGGGGGAATAAAGAGGTGGAGATTTCTGTTTTCTGTAACAAATATTAAATAGTTATGGTACTATTTGATTAAACTGTAGATGTTTATAACTTTGGTAAATGTTTACATTTAAACCAAATTTAAGAAGAAAAACTTTAAAAAACTATATCCACGCTGTCACTGTCATATCACCCTGGCTTATTTTCATCAGGCATTTATCACTATCTGAAATTATTTATTTGCTTATTTATTTGTTTATTTTCTATGTCCACCTCTCTAGAATGTAATGTCTATGGCAGTAGGGACCTTGTATATCTAGTTCATTGCCATGTGCCTAGGGACTATAACATAGAAGATGTTCAGTTAATTGTTAATAAATTAATGACTTTAAAGGGATACTTGGAGAATGGTTGTCTTTTTGTCAGAAAAAGATTAAGGACTATAAAATGCATTGTCTATGTAATTTTAAAAGTATATACTCCTGAGCAATAAATTATTACTGGTTAAGAAAGTAATGTTATCTCTTTTAAAAAATGATCTTTCTTTTGGAATTAGAGTGGTCTTGGGAAAAGAAGTGACTACAAGTTACTGGGTTGGTAAATTTGGGGTAATTTTTTGTAGTGATTTTTTGCTACAGAGTACAGTATAAAAGTTATTTAAATAATGTGTATAAAAAGGTACATCCCACCTTAAGAAAGGAAGGTTAAAAGAATTTGTTAAAATCTTACTTCTTTACAGAAATTATAAGCAAAATATGTCCTCTTAATTTTGGCCTGATTCACTTTAGTATGTACTTTTTTTAGAACTAGAAAAACCTATTTTTCATTTAATTAGAGTATTTTAATAAACTTGAATGAAGCTTATACATATAACTCTTCCTTATTAGAAAGAATAGCAGAGAAACCACTTTGGGGGACACACACTACATTTAGTGTTTTTATTTTTCTCAATGTCAAGCATTTGTTTTAAGCAAATGAGAAAAATGCCTAACTGTTGCCTTTGGGTTAGGTTAACTTCATCCTTATTTGTTTGATAAGGCCACTTGACATGTTTTTAAGTCATTTGGATTAATCTTGCTTTTTTGCTTAATGGAGGTATAGATGTGGGGAAAACTTGGTGTTGCCCTGTATATTCCATATGCTTCTTTGACTGGAAATTCTACTCTTCAAAATACTCTTACAAGGAGAGTTTAAAATTCCGACTTTAGAAAAGTGTAATGGATATTAAATCAAGAAAAGGGAAAGCCCCTGGCATTCAAGACGCTTCTTGTGAAGGTGATGCGACAGCCTGCCTGGAGCTCACATTTTTTTTTTTTTCACAGCTGCAGATATTGAACAGTGACCCCTTGTTCTTGACCTTTGTTTGAGAAACGAAATGCAGGTCGCCGGCGTGTTTGTGCCTGTTCCTGCCTAACTTTGTTCCCCCTGTAGCCATTGTAAAACCCACTTTTTAACCTAAGAGCAAGTTTGAATCATTACGTAAGTGAAAACTGCTTGTCTAAACTGGTAGATAAGAAATGTCAAAGCAGTGCCATCGTCTAAGGTTATGAATCTGTGTTTGATCTGTACTCTGTATCAAAACTCACCTGTAAAGCCAAGCAAAAATACATGAAAGAAGCCACATTTAGTGTCTTTTCCCACAGCATTTTTAAATAAACGCTTTTAAATATAAAGTTTAAAATTGTAAAGTGAACACCCATAGATCTATCACCTAGATTCTATAATTGTAAGCTTTTTGCTATATTTGCTTGATCACATATCTATTCCATTATCTGTCTTAATTTTCTGGTGCATTTCAAAGTAAGTTGCAGGCATCAGTACACTTCTCACAGTAAGTGTCATTTTGGAAGCCAAAAAAATAGACTTGGGGATGAACTTTGTGTGATTATAATTAACCTCTAAAAGATTTGTGGTATTAATTCCCCATAAATCTTAGGATTCATCACTGTTAGAAAGATCCAACATTCCTATTAATATCCTCTATAAAATAATGAGTATTTTGAGTATCCTGTAATC
Source organism: Lemur catta (assembly GCF_020740605.2). Classification (NCBI taxonomy): domain Eukaryota; kingdom Metazoa; phylum Chordata; class Mammalia; order Primates; family Lemuridae; genus Lemur; species Lemur catta. Next base: position 59,590,453 of record NC_059130.1, read on the forward strand.
CTTTCCACATTCCTTTTAGCTATCCTAGTCTTCCATCATTCACAGACAACCCTCACAATTTCTACCATATTCAAGTACCACATATAATATTATTTTCTCTAAAAAATCTTGTCAATTAAATATGGGTAAAACTACATATTGGTGACATAAATGGAAAACCAGTTATCATTTGTCATAAACAAATTAAGAGTAGTTGTTTTTCTATAGACTAAATGAATTCATAGCTATTAAGATAATCAAGATGTGTGTTCTACATACAGTTAAGCATACCACACATTGGAAAATACTGAGTTATAGTCTCTGCTATGGTTTGAGTATGGTTTGTTTCTCCCCACCAAATCTCATGTGAAATTAAATCCCCATTGTGGCAGTGTTGTGAGGTGGGGCCTAGTGGGAAATATTTGGGTCATGGGGGCAGATCCCTCATGAATAGATTAATGCTCTCCCTGCTGGGAAGTGGGGTGAGTGAGTTCTCACTCTATTAGTTCTGGTAGAGCTGGTTGTTAAAATGAGCCTGGCACCTCCCACTTCTTGCTTCCTCTCTTGCCATGTGATCTCTGCACAAACCGGCTTGGCTTCCCTTCGCCTCCTGCCATGAGTGGAAGCAGCCTGCGGCACTCACCAGACGCCCAATCTTGAACTTTCCAGCTGTCAGAGTTGTGAGCCAAATAAACCTTTTTTTCTTTATAAATTACTCAGCCTCAGGTATTCCTTTAAAGCAACACAGAATGGATTCAGACAGTCTCCATCCTTCCCATCACAAATATTGGGGCATAAGAAAAGTCAAAGCTGCATTGAAAGTTGGACACATAGATAACACCAGGCTATTTGTTCTCTTTTTAAGGGACAAAAGCATCTTGTCCAGGTAAAATACTTGGCTAAGTCCCCTCTGGAGCTGACGAAGGAGAGGGGTGAAGGGTCTCCTACAGCAAGGTTAGGGAGGGTCTGTCTGCAACCTGTCTGGGGTCATGTCCCAAGAGGGACCCATTCTTCACAAGCCCTGGAAGCCTCACACAGCAGGGATAGAGCTGAGGCTCATCCTTGCAGCCTAAATTTCTGCCTTGGGGACTTCTCAGTGCTATTGCCCTGACCACATTTTTTTTTTCCATTTTGTTTCCTTTCACATCTTTAACTCTCTCTCAGCAGCATCTTTTCCCTGGACTCCATCCCCTATGTTAATGTAGGGGTGGTAGGAGACCAACAATTATCTCCTCCTCCTAGGATTGGAGCCAGGACATAGGAGCCAGACATATGGAGATCAAAGTACCAAATTTACTACAATAAAGGTAATATGGAGAATATGGCTTGGGTCTATGGCCAAGTATGCTTCTTCATACACCTCCTGTGATCTGATCATTCCCACCCAGTCACTGGCAGAGTCAGAGAAAACAGGCCTTTCTGGGGCAGTGCCCATCAGCACTATAAAAAACATATTACCCACAGGCTAGTGTGTGGAGAGAGAATGCAGAAGGCACCCAGCCAAGCATGCTCAAGTCTTTTTCAATTCACCGCTCACATGAGTCATTCCTTGTGATGTGGGGAACAGTAAACGAGGGGCAGAGAGAAGCTGGAAATGATCCTCCCATACTCTTCCCTCTTGAGAAGTGGAGAAGAAATTCCCTCCCTTTTATGGAAACACAAGAAGTACAGGATGTTATGCCCTAACAATTACCTCCTATTGTTTCCTCCTATAGTGATCAAATGTCACAATATGAACTTTGGGACCCTTCTACAAATGGAACAGGAAATAGAAATGCTACACTACATATTGGAAGCCAAAACCAACATAGAAAGATTTTCCAGTTAATCGCTAGGCAAATTGCTGCCATGGGGGACCCCAGTTAATTTGCAAAGTGGCCAAAACTGGGCGTATTCTCACCTCTCTCAATAAACCTTTCCCCCTAAGGCCCCGTGGCCATGTGCCCACTATGGCTGCCCTGAGCCTTAGATGTCCCAGTCAGTCTTGCCTTTCCTTTCTGTGCCCAACAGAACCTGCCTCCTCCTTCTCCACCTCCAGGGAAAACTTGCCTTCCCTTTGGTTCTACAGTCTTACCTAGAAGAATACGGTCTCATTGCCTGATTAAAATACTGGAGTACGAATGATGGATAGGGTTTATTTGCATTTTATTTTAAAATGGGAGCTTATTGAATCTCCTTTAAAGACTATTCCTAAGAAAGTATCAGAGGAACTCCTTAGTGTCTCTTGGTTCTTTCTGATAACTGTGGGATCCCTCCATGCTGCTGCTGCAGTTCCATGTTGTGTTCACTTCTGAAGGACTGTTGGCTTTTGTATTAGCCATCCGAACTTCCCACATCCACTTACATCCTCAGCCATCAAGGAACAGTACTTAAGCCATTATCTTCTATATCCTTAATGTATTTACACAGGGCCCAGGTCACAAAGGAGTTTTTGGGCTTCTAACAAATCATCTAGTGGAAATTTTATGAAAGTCAGAATTGCACATGTAAATTAAAATAAATATACATATGAAGTACTAATCAAAACAACTTTGAAAAAGAACAAAATTAGAGGACCAATACTATCTGATTTTAACATGATTTATAAAGTGACAGTAATCAAGACAATATGGTATTGGCATCAAGATGATAGAGAAATATATCAATAGAACAAAATAGTTCAGAAATAGACTCATGTATATGGACAATTTTGACAAAGGCAATTCAGTGGAGAAAGAACAGTCTTTTCAACAAATAGTGCTTCAACAACTGGATATTCATATTCAAAAAAACTCTTTGACCCATATCTCATACGATATGTAAAAATTAGCTCCAAATGGATCATAGACCTAAATGTAAAGCCTAAAAATATAAAACTTCTAGGAGAAAACCTTGGGTTATGCAAAGATTTCTCAGATAGGTCACCAAAAACATGATTCATTAAAAAAATTGATTAACTAAACTTTATCAAAATTAAAAACTCTGCCCTTTGGAAAACACTGTTAAGAGAATGAGAATATAAACCACAGATTGGGAGTAAATGTTTGCATATATCTGATAAGGACTTGTATCCAGGATATATAAAGAACTCTCAAATCTCTATAATAAAAAACAACCCCCCCACAATGAGCAAAATATGTGAAGAAACACTTCATGAAAGAGGATATATAAATGGCAAATAAACAGATGAAAATAAACTCAAAATCATTAGCCATTAGGAAAAAAGCAAATTAAAACCACAAAGAGATACCACCATACATCAATTAGAATGGCTAAATTTTAAAAGACCAATAACATTAACACTGGCAGGAATGTGGAGGAGCTGGCACTCTCATGCACTGCAGGTGGGAATTTAAAATGGCACAATCACTTGGGAGAACATTTGGCAATATCTTTAAAAGTTAAACATATACACACCATATGATCAGACATTCTACTTCTAGATATTTATCCTAAAGAAGAGAAAGCAGATGTCCATTTAAAAAAAAACTTGTACAGAAATTATTGTAGCAGACTAATTTTTTTTTTTGAGACAGAGTCTCACCCTATTGCCCTAAGAAGAGGACCATGGCGTCAGCCTAGCTCACAGCAACCTCAAACTCCTGGGCTTAAGTGATCCTCCTGCCTCAGCCTCCCAAGTAGCTGGGACTACAGGCATGCGCCACCATGCCCGGCTAATTTTTTCTATATATTTTTTGTTGTCCAGCTAAATTCTTTCTATTTTTAGTAGAGACGGGGGTCTCGTGCTTGCTCAGGCTGGTCTCGAACTCCTGATCTTGAGCGATCCTCCCACCTCAGCCTCCCAGAGTGCTAGGATTACAGGTGTGAGCCACCATGCCAGGCCATAGCAGACTAATTTGTAATAGCACTAAATTGGAAACAACTCAAATGTTCATCAAACAAATTGTGATATATCCATGCAATGGCATACAACTCAGCAATAAATAGTAATGAACTGTATTGATAAACACAATAACATGGATGGACCTCAAAAGTAACAGAAGACAGACAAAAATGAGTACCTACCATATGATTCCACTTATGTAAAATTCTACACAATGCAAGCTTTCTGACAGGATGGAAAGCAGATCAGTGATTGCCTGGGAATTAGGGGCGGTGGGGTTTGGGAGAGAGAAGCACAGAAGGGACCTAGGAAAAGGGGTTATGAGGAAACTGGGGGTGATGGATATGTTTATGTCCTGGTTTTGGTGATACCTTCATGTTTGTATACATATGTCAAACTCACCCAGTTGTATACTTTAAATATATAGTGTATTTTGCATAAATCACACTTCAGTAACACTATTAAAAGTGCGTGTGTGTGTGTGTGTGTGTGTGTGTGTGTATTATACATATGAGATTTACGTAGGAGCATAATATTGTGGGTGAGAACATGGACACTGAGGCCAAACGGCCTTGGTTTGTCCCCTGCTGTGTAACTTAATGGCATTATAATCTTGGGCGAGTAACTTAATTTTTTTGTGCCTCAGTTTTCTTACCTGAAAATGAGGATAACCATAGTACCCACTACCTGATAGAACTGTTGAGGGAATTAAATGAGTTAACATATTTAAAGCATTTAAAATAGTGCCTGACAGTGCAGTAAGGGCTCATGAAGTGTCAGCTCTTGCTATCAGTAGTGTGGCGTCTGTTAACAGTTTTCAGCAGTAAACACGAACACTGTCAAGTCATAAAGGCCTATTATAAAAATACTCGAGTAATGCAGAGCTACTAAAAGTATTGCCTTTGCTTCAAAATAACCTGGAGTGAGGGGTATAGATTACAGAAGATGAGCCACGCACCAACCTCCTCCCATTCCAGCCCTCCGAAGTAAACATAACTAACATTTTGATGGCTACACTTTTAGACTTTTCTACAAATATACAGAGAAATATGAATATCTGCATATTGGTACAAATACACATACAAATTTTGCATAACTGGGGTCATATTATACATATTATTGTACAACATGATTTTTCTCTTGATAATTTGTGGACTTTCTTGTTGAAATGAACAAATGTATATTGTTCCTCATCACAGCTGAAGAATAGTATTTTTTCTGATGAACATAATGTACTTTGCCATTTCCTGTTGGTGGGCATTTAGATTCCTTCCACACATCACAATTTTGTTCTGGCTAATGTTTTCTCTTTTTAGTACCAGAAGTCAATACTTTGTCAATTTCTCCATTAGCACTCCCCACTCACTGCTTCCTTGAATGCTCTAAAAACCTTATTCTACAAGCCTGACCTTTACAAGCCAAAAAATGGAAAAGGAAAAAAGAGAGAGAAATAATAATAAAAGTGAATTTCTGCTAGTGTTATGTTTAAATCACTGTGCAAAGTGCTTTTGCTGCCCTGAGAAAGTATGTCTAAGCGACACCTTTTCAAGTTTGTTCTTTAATCCACTAACTCAAATAATTTTTTCTTTTTTTTTTTTTGTAAGTCACACTTTTTATTATTTGTTTGGAGGCTGACCTTTTTTGTGTCCCTTTATTAAGTTTTATCCTTTGTTTCACATACAGAAAATAGTAAACTAATAGGTAAAGTCTTTGCTGGATTTGCCCTCCAGTTTTGGAATCTATCTGTGAATTTGTGGTAGGCTGAATAATGGCCCCACAGATACCCATGCTCTAATCCCTGGAGCTTATGAATGTTACTCTATATGGCAAAAAGGATTTGATAGATATAATTAAGGATTTTGAGATGGAGAGGTTTTCCTGGACTATCCAGATGGGTCCTAAAAGTAATCACAGGTGTTCTTATGAAAGGGAGACAAAGGGAGATTTGACTATCACAGAGGAAAAGGGGCTGTGCCGGTGGAAGCAGAGGTGAGAGTGACGCAGCTAGAGGTCAAGGAGTACCAGCGGCCCTGGAAGCGGAAGCGGGAGAAGGCAAGGAACCCATTCTCCAGTGGAGCGCCCAGAGGAATCAGCCCTGCCGGTTTCGGATTTCTACCCTCTAGAACTGTAAGTGAACACATTTTTATTGTTTTAAGCTACTGAGTTCATGGTAATTTGTTGTGAAACTAATACAGAGCTCTACTCACAATGTTCTGTAATTAATTTTGCTATTTTTTTCAACTTGTTACTTGTAATTGTTCTTGTTAATTGCTTTTCTTTCAATGAGTGCTTTGCAGACATTGAAACAAAATTATATATTTTGAACCAGTGTTAAAAAATGAGTTTATAATGGCCTTTCATGATATAAGCAGGGGCTTGTTAACCCCCTAAGCTCACCTGTTTCTTGCCTTCCCCTCCCCCACTCTAGCTGCACCAAACTACCAGGGCCTTGCTTTGATATGGTCCTATGTCTTTGCACTCCCACTCACCAGAGGTTTCCACTATTTATAGTTTAATATTTACCTTTATCAGTTTTTAAGACATGTAGTACTTGTTTCACTTTGTTTTCTGTTATAGTTATTTGACTATGTGGCTTATTGTCTCTACTTGATTATATATATTAAAGGCGGGGATTTGCTATATACTATACTCCTTTATAATCCTTCCTGGAACAAAACAGAGATAGAAATAAGTAAACATACTATTTGGGGCTAATTTCCACAGTTATTGACATATTCTAGGTAACTAACATTTATTAAGGATTACTATCTTTCAGACACTCTACTAGGAATTTTATATATTCTACCTCATTTAATCCTCACAGGAGCCATGTGAGGTGGTTTTTCCAGCTATCTATTGCTACATAACAAACCATCCCAAAACTTAGTGGTTTAAAATAATGACAACATTTCCTTTTCCAACAAATCTGAGTTTAGGCAGGTCTAGGCAGGGCTAGCTCATCTCTGCTCCACTCAGCATCAGCTGGGGTAGCTGAAAGGCTCAGGTCTGGAATCATCTGAAGGCTCATTTGCTCTCATGTCTGGTAGTTGACACTAGCTCTTGGCTGAAACCTTAGCTAGAGCTGTTGACCAGCACAGCCACGTGTGCCCTCTCCATGGACTGCCACATCACAGTGGCTGGGTTCGCAGGGCAAGTGCCCAGTGAGGGAAAGCCAGGTGGAAGCTGTGTAGTCCTGCATGACCTGGCCTCAGAAGCGATTCAGTGTCATTTCCACTGCATTCTATTAGTTGAGGCAACCACAGAGCCCTTCCCAATTTCCAGGGGAGGGGAAATAGAGTCTGTCTCTTGATGGGGGTGTGGCGTGAGTATGTGGGGCAGGGAATATTACTCTGGCCTTTTTTTTTTTTTTCTGTGACCTTTGTAGAGAAGAAATGCTCTGGCCAGTTTTGAGAAATCCTCCTGCCACAGCAGAAGCTCGTCATGGTTAAATTATTAAAGCTTATAAGTAAGTGGCTGAGTGTTCAGGATTCTGACTCCAAAGCTCTATGATCCAGATATTTTCTTACTTTGTGACTTTTAAAGTGATTAATATCATATTATTGATTCCTTTTATAATCTCTAAACAAATTCTTATGAGCACTGTTCATTCTCCATAGAAAGACTATATATAAATTATTTTTCAAATGTATAAAGATACTATTGTGCTGCATAACACACTAATTTGTTTTATAGCATTTTTTAATTCTTGGTAGCTTTTTATCCATGGAAAGGGAATAGCATTTTCAAGGAAGTAGAGAAGGGAGAGAGTACAGCATGTGTGGAGAATAGCATGGAATGAAACGGCTGGAGAAAGGAGAGCAAAACCGTAAGAGATGAGAACACAAAGCAAGCAGGGCCAGACACAAGCAAAGAGCTTAGACCCAAAGGCCAGGAGGAGCCATTGAAACATGTAAGCAGGGAAGTGACAGAGCTCAGATCTGATCTTTAAACAACCACTTTGCCTTCAGAGTTAAGTATTCAAGAGCATGGGATTTGGAGTGGTGCCTAAATCCCAATTCACCTACTTACTGCATGATTTGGAATTTTCTTAGAATATTATATACTCTTTTAACCCATAGACCCAGGTAATCTTCAATTTGGGTAAGCTTTTTTTCCCTTTTGATATCTTGGTCTTGGTTTTTTGGTTTTTTTTTTTTTTTTATTTTCTTGGTGTCTTATTAACTGTGTATAGATTTAAGTCCAATTCCTGGGTTCCAACTGATAGTTGTGCACATCTGTTCTAAAGAGACAGAGTAGTTCTCTAATCTACTTGAATTCATCAGGATGGGCTTGGCTATGATTTAACAAATAAACCCTGAAGTCTCAGTGGTTTAACATAATAAAGAGTTATTTCCTTCTTGTGAAAAGTCTGATACAGGTAGAGAAACTTTCCTCTATTTTATAAATTATGGCCTGTGAAATACGTAGCAGGGGAAGACAAAGTTGGAGGATTTCGTGAGATGGGTAGGTCAGGCCCGGCGTGGTTTCCATCACTTCCACCCACATCCTACTGGCTAGAATTCAGCTGCAAAACCCCGATCTCACTGCTGAGGAGACGGCAAATGTAGAGGTGCATGTGGATATTGGACAGGCACGAATGGTTTCTGCCACTTCCCTCCCCACTCAGATTTTCTGGCATTCTCAATCAATTAAAATTAAGATTCTCAAATGAATGGATGCAAAGAGTCTTTTTGTTTCAAATTCTGTCCGTAATGTGTCATTGCAGACGCTTCCCCACTACTCCCTCTAGAGCCTAGGTGTTTTCTCCATGGTCTGCCCTCTCCTAATGCTGCACTGAGACGGACTGTTGGAGAAATGCAAAGAAAATTCTGATAGTCTCAAAAAATAAAACACATACAACTGAGTGACGTCTACGTGGTTCCCTGGTTGACATGGATAGGGTTGAGAGGGACATACAAAATGCTATCCTACCTTTTAAATAGGTGGCTCTCTCTCATAAGATAATGTCTGATTTTTTCCCTTTTTCTAAGTTTCAAACTTTAAGACGTATATGATGGTTAAGCCTAATTAATTGGCTGCTAATATATGTATATTGTTTATTTATCCAGTGGGGTGAGAGAATGGAACATCTTGGTTAGCAGAATGTTAATTAAATGCTATCAGGAATTACAATGTAATAAGAATATACTACAGTAAACTTCCTTTGATTATTCAAAAGTCACCTCAGAATCCCAAAGTTGTTCAGCACTTTGGAAAAAAATATTATTCCACTTTTTTTTTATAGCATTTAGACTTTACAAAGTACTTTCATATGTTTTATCTTATTTAATTTTCATAATTCTGGGCAGTGGGAATTATTAGCCCCATTTCTTGGATGAAGAAATGAAGGCTCAGAGAGGTTATTTGCCCCACATTACAAGGCCCGAGAGTGAACTCTACTTGGCTGTCTCTGTACTGATGACAGTCAGTAATTATTGTCCAGTCCTGCAGACATGACTATCTGCTTTTCATGTTTTAGATTTGACTTAGTGTTATTTTCTATTTTAGAGGTTTTTTTCCAAAGAGAAACTATTCTTAGAAATATGATTCTTAAAAAGGGCTGGAAAATGTATCTCTAATTGACAGGGAAGACTGTAAAATCTTCTATTTTACATCATCCTTCCTTCTCCTCTTTAAGAAGAATAAAAACATCCCAGAATATCACACACACAGGTGAGTTCGAGAAACTTTATTTTCTATCCTTTTAAGTTTGGGGCATTGGCACTGCTGCAGGGAAATGGCCTATGTTATTTGCCACATTGTGTATATTTTGTATATCATATTCATTAACGAGAAAGCATTTGAAAACAATTACATAATTTAAATAAATCCATCGTTTCTCCATAAACTTCCAAGGTTGGTTTTGTTGGTGTGTGGGATTCTACTCTGACGGGGTGGCAGTTGTTCCACATAAGCCTGTGTGACTCGCACACAGCTCGTCACCATGGAAGGAGTGAATTCGTCACGCAGGGTTTCATCTGCCCTTTTTATTTAATTTCCGTTGTGAGGACCTTGCTCAGTTACACAAGATCTGCTCTGGCAATGGCAACCTAGCAACGGAGTGGAATGCCACCCACCCTGGGCAGCGCTGCGGGGTAGAAGGGCACAGGGAGATGTTAATTATTTACAGTGGTGGATTAGGGAGGCTACAAAGAGCACCTGGGCCGCTGTCCACTGGCGCTAACTGCCTTTTTGTCTGAAGTGCACACAGACAATGTGTTTATCTGAGGATCCAAAAATATGCTGGTTTAATTACACATTTCTTGGTGGGTAAAAAGCAATTTGTAAAGCTGAATGATAATTAAATTTAATCTAAACAAATCAAATATTATTAGAATGATTAATTTTCTGAGTGGCATTTTAAGTTTTGGAAAAAAGAAAGCTGTTCATATTTTAAATATTATGTCCACCATTTGTGGTCTCATATTAAAATGATCAAAGGCTAATATTAAACCAGGCATGCTTAGTCCCTGCCTAAGTCACATCTGAGTCTGGGAGACGTTCCTGTTATTAGTAGTACCAGAAATATTAAAATCAGAGATTATCTCTGGTGTGTGTGCGCCTGCACCTGAGACAAGCAAGAAAAGGAAACAACATTCATGAAGCACCAACTATGTGCCAGGTACTTTATATACATTGTCTCTGCATGAGGCAGCGGAGGTATAATCATTATCCCCATTTTACAGATGAGGTAACTGAGACTAAAATGGGGATGGAAGTGACACCTGCCCTACCCGGGGCAAGTGCAGGCGGGGGAGTGTTGGAGCTTTGGGGATGGGAAGGGGGCGCCAGTCAGCCCATGTCCACTCACGCCCAGCGTCCCTGCACCTGCAGCTGGGGGTGGCGAGCGCCCCAGCTTGAGCCTCAGCTGCGTTCTGCATGCAGCATGTGTGGCCTTGTCCGCCGAATGGAGGGTCTGAGCCAGACCGGAGGGGCTGGAGAGCTTCGGAGAGAACTCGCCCCTGGGAAGGAGGCGAGGGTGACCTAGGGAACTATAACATGTAGCTCAGCCGTGCCGCGTGGCCTGAGCCTCCCCCCACCTGTCCTCAGCCCCTTCCTCTGTCCTTCCACGGGTCCCAGCCCTGCGTGGAGGGCTGAAGGCTCTCCAGACCCCTCCTGCTCTCGCCGCAGTGCATCTCTGGCTCATCCACTCCTGTCCGGCGTTTGCCTCCTGCCGGGTTTGACCTGACGCAGAAGCACCGTCCCAGCACCGTCTCCGTGGCACAGGCCGCCAGGCAGCTCTGGCATTTTGAGCGAAGGGAGCCTCGAGGGCCTGGTGGGTGTGGGCTTGTTTTCGAACACGTGTGACGCCACCTTCATCCCAGGGGCTACGGGACTCAGCCGGAGGCACTTGGCAGAAGGCTGGGACCCCCGGTCAGCAGGTGGGGTGACAGCCCACCGAACGTGGGCTAGGGCTGCCTCTCTGAGCCCTCGGCGGCCGTGGGCTGGTGAAGGTGACGAGACCTGGAAAGGCTGAGCTTATAAACCCACAATGAAAATACCAGCCTGAACTGGTAATAACTGCTCGCCTAAGCAGGAGGAGCCGCATGTTTAGTTTCTACAGCAAGAATGTTACAATCATTTTGTGTTTGTAAATTAGGCAAAATAATAGCAAAATGTATTTGTTGCTTGCTATGATCTACTAGCCACTGTACTAAGCTCTTTATTGGATAACCCTAAGGCAGACACTTATCCAATATCCGTTACTCTGGTCTCCTATCCTAACCAAGCCCTGCTTTTGATTAAGACAGCAATGTGCCCACCCCAGGTAGTGGCTTGTGTCACACAGTCATGACACCCCTGTTCTCTGCAGTCCCAGCTTCTTTTGCACCGAGGGTGGGGACCGGGTCACGGAGCACACTTCTCCTAGGAGACCGCAGCGGGAAATCCCTCGCTCCCTTCAGGTCTTTGCTCAAATTCTGCTTCCCTGACAACCTTGTCTAAAATGGTAGAGCCTGGCACATAGTAGGCACTCAGCACATTCTTTTTAAGTGAACTCATGAAAATAAAATAAGATCTCTGGAGAAGGTGCAGAACAGCAAGCACCCGAGGGGTGGGAAGACGCCGGGCATGTCTGGTGAACAGGAGGCCGGCGTGACTGGGTGGGGGTGAGGCAGGGGAGAGGGCTGAGGGACACGACAGGAGACAGTGCACAGCCTGCCTGCACGGGGCTGGCAGGGCACAGGAAAGCCTTTCGTTTCTATTTCCACATTAGGCTTTAGTACAGGGCATCCTAATCCTTTACCTTGAACTACTGCCTCCTAATAGGATTTCCTGCTGTGAGACTCTCTGCACTCTAATCCATTCCTTATCTTCCTCAAAATAAAGCCGATCATGTCACCTTCCTGCTTAGCCTTTCTATTAATTCTCTCCACCAATTATGATCTGGCTTCCTGAACTTAGTTTATGGGAGCCTTCACAATATGACTCCAAGATCTGCCGCTCAGGCAGTTTCACATGCTGTTGTTGCCTTCTTGTGCCCACACTGGCTAAGCCCCCTATGTGGACTAGAAGACCTGCTGGTGAGCCCTGTGTCTTGTTCTATGTCTGGGAAGAAAGCTTTCAACTTTTCACAATTAAGTATGATGTGTGGTGTAGGATTGGTTCACATGCCCTTCATCAGATTAAGGGAATTCGCTTCTTTCTATAGTTGCTAAGAATTTTTTATTGTTAGCATGAATGGATGTCAAATTTTATCATATATTTTTCTGCATCTATGTGGTATCATAGTTTCTCTCCTTTACTCAATCACTGATTCATTTTCTATGATTAAATTAACTATATATTCTCTGGATAAATCCAACTTGAGTTTCATGTGTTATCCTTTAAATATATATATATATATATTTTTTTTTTCTGGATTCAATTCGCTAACATTTTGTTTAGCACATGGTCCTACAATTTGTGCAGTGACCCAGGGGAAGCACTTTTTGGAGAGGTGATGAAAAGCAAGCTGAGAGGTAAAAGAGCAAAGTTTGATTTCCCCTTCTGCCTGGGAGTAGGGCCTCCGTGTGGACAGCAAGGACTGCGTGTGGGGATGTCCGAAGCTCTCTATTACTATAGAAAAATACAAATTTTGTTATTGAAAACGTTCATATTCAGTACAAAAATGGAAACAAATCTTACTGTTATAATTCCAAAGCTTTAATAGCAGTGAAATAACAGTCTATATTTATAAATAAGCCTATATATGTTCAGTTTGCTAGTTCATCTTATGTAAAAAATAATGAATAAAAGAAGGAGGGGTCCCACAAAGTCCCTCAGGCACATCTTCAGAAAGCTTTTCTATGTCTATTCTATGAATGACATCTTCTCTATGACTTTGTCTAGGCCAAGATTCATGAGGACGGTCTTTTCCAACTCCAAATAACTGTCGTAGTCAATTTTCATCTCAGCCTCTATTTGTTCTTTTGACTTCTGATATGTTTTCTACCGGGAGAAAAACAAGACATCCCTATAAGATGCTGTTAGTTAAAAATAGCAAAGGATAAGAAGGGGCTGTCTGTGAGCAGTTGACCTGGAAGGGGTTTGCGAGAGGGTGGGAGGGCGGGAGGTGTCTGAAGTGCTGGGGAAATGGGGAGTGGGGAAGACACGGCCCTCCAATCCCTTTCTCCAAAAAAAAAAAAAATCCCCTCTTCCAGTCTTCCTCCCGATGACTCTTGTCTCCATGGTGTAGCCTGGAGGGTGAGTAACTGCCTAGAGCTTGCAGAATTCTTTTGAAGTCCCTCCTCTCCTAAATCTCATATAGATGGCATAGCTGTAGCTCACATGGCAACTACTACTTTTCCCAGCTTTGAGTCTACAGCTGAAATTCCAGTTTGGAAAATTCCCTTTAAGGAGTGAGCTGTATCCAGACTTGATGTCTGCAAATAGAAGGGTATATGGGTTTCCTGGAATCTTCAGGTGAAGCACACAGCCTCATCCTGGCGCCTGGTGGGTGTTCACAAAGACCAGCCTTGCTGGACCAATGTGTGATTGTTCCCTGCCCTCTGTAATAATATTAATAGTGAACACCTACTACTACATTGTGTGTTACTGGCTAAGTGCTGTACATATTGCAACTCATCTAATGCCCACTGCCATCCTCTGAGGTTGTTGCAGTTACTGTTCTCATTTCCCCTTCATCAGCAGGTGCTTATGAGGAGACATTTCTGACCAACAATAGTTGTTTTTCCTTAGAGACCTTTTTCATGTTCTAAATGTAATAGAGGAACCCTTTTAAATTCATTCACTTATCTACCACCTAGTTCTAGGAAAATTTGAGAAGTGGTAGCTCTACTTAAAAGAGGTACTGCATCAAATGAAATGAAGATACAAGGAGGAGTTGGAAAAGTTTTGGAAACTAAAAAGCTCAGTACAATTTTAAGATACAATTATTATAATATTCGGGTGTTTTAAAAGTATTTCACATGCAAATTATTTTTTTATTATCCACAATTCTACTTGTTCCACTTGATGCAGATAATGAGGAGCTGTCGCTACGGTATTTAAACACTCATGATAATTGTGGATAATTGCTGGGGTAGGAGGAGATTATCTCCCACAACAGAATTTCAACCAGTGTCTGTTAAGTGCACAAAGAACAAAACCAAGGCCAATTTGTTTTTATTAATGGCAGTGGAACACAATGAAAAGTTAATTAACTGGTATTCTTTTATACTTTGTTACCACTAAACAATGTTTTTGAAATAAGACCCTCTGCTTTTATTGCACTAATTAGTATCTATCAATAAGTGATAATGTTAACCTAGTTCCTAATGCGGTACATTAAAATATTTCCACACACTGGTGCTTTTTATTAAGACTGAGGGTCTCACATGAATAATTCTGTTGGAGGAGGCTACGTATTTGGCTCTAAAGAAACTACAGGTGGGAACAATGATGAAATTGCTGGTGCCACAAGGGAGGAAATGAGAAAGAAGTAGAAACATAGACTGAGATGACCTCATGTGAGAGAGAGAGAAAAGATGACGTCACAGAAATTTAAAAGCCCCAAATTCCAGTGGGCAAGGGAAGAGCAAGAGTCACAGAATTCATATCAAACAGGGAGGAGCTGAGAAAGAGGAGAGTGGGGGGCTTTTGAGCTTAGCTTCCTTTCTGATAAAGTTTAAGAATGATTGTGTCCCACAACAAATTTTCTTCTATTTCAAGTTTGACAGCTCCAGTATATTATATATGGTAAGACAGATCTCTCTCTCTTGCCTATGTATCTATCTACCTGTGTATCTATGTATCTATCATGTACCCATCTATTGTTATTGTTATAATAGCTCCCATTTACTGAAAGTCTAAAATTTTTCCAGTTATTTGCTGAAAGCCTTACAGTAATCCTAAAAGGTAGTTATCAGTATTCCCATTTTCAAGACGGGAGAGCTGAAGCTCAGCAAAGATGGGAGTCTTGCTCCAGTCTCATAGCGAGTAAGTGGCAGAGTTGGGATTGAGCCCACATGTCTTGATTCCATATTCAGCTCTTTTCCCACTGCCTGTTTTAATGCATTATTGACCAGATATTAAAATTCTATATAACGAAAGCATTCAGATTTTGAATAAGTGTATTTATACTAAAGGACTTTGAAATATAGACAATTTCAGAAACTTAAGTTGGATAGGATCTCACTAGGTGTCCAACTGGCAGTTCTCACTCACAGTGAGTTAAGAAATCAAAGCAATGTCCTCTTGACTCTAATGAGAACAAGAGAAGAATGTGAAAAGGTATAACTTTCCTCTGGAAACTGTGGAGTAAGCTAAACCAACATATTTCACTGGTGTTAGAGGAAAGCCAGTTTCACTCCTGAAGTTTAACTTACAACTTTTTTCTTCTCCTTTTCCAGTTCCATTTCTTTCTTTTCTTGCTCACGAATACTTTTGCGCTGTTCTACGTATTCCAGATGCTTGACTTCTCTTTCAAAGTAGTGATTAACACTTGATATCTGTAGGAAACAAAAGCCCATGAGAAGGTAACCCACAGGAAGTCCCATGTCCTTCCTTAGGTTCTCTTAGAATTCCTGCTGCTCCTAATTAGGTAGGTTACCTACCCAATCCACGTCCCTAATCTACTTGATCTTTACCTAATGACCACCTATCTAGTCATTATGTAGATTACCTACTTTGAGACTACCTCAAATCTTTCAGGTGAATGCAATTTGGAAGCTGTGCCTACAGGCCTACTACCTGAGAAACTAGCTCAAATTGGGGTCTACTGTGATAAGATAAGTCCCTGTGACTCGGAGGTTTCCAGAGCAGGGCTGGAAGGGGAGAACTTCAAAAAACAGCAATATCAGGGATTGATATTTTCCCTTTTCTCCCTTCTTACTTCTAACACTGAGCGAAATTTCATATCACCAACCAAACTTGGAAAACTCAGATGAGGATATCAATGTAGAACCTTAAAGGGAATGAAAGCAAAGCCAAGTTCCTGGCCCCCAGAGAGCTTAGCATGTAGGCATAAAAATAGAAGCAGAGAAGTCAGCAGAGACCTTGGGGAAGGCAATCAGGGAGAGAAAGATTTTCACCTGCCAGTAACTAGGCTGATGTTGTTGGGACCTGCAGTGGATTGCAATGTATATATTTAATGTCAGTTGTATATATATTTATGTATTTCTATTCATTGATCTTTTTAAAACCTCATGATTAATATTGTTTGAAGTACTTGGGTGGTGGGTACAGGGCAGGGGGTGTGCAGAATACTGCCAGTTCAGATGTGCTACCTGCAATACATCAAGTTGAGGGAGGAGGAGGTGGGGGTAGGGGAGGAAGAGAGAAGCATAAAAATGTCAACTGGGCCCTCAGGGAACATTGCTGAAATAAGCATCCCGCTCCTCAGTTACAACTGGAAAATAACATTCTATGATTATGAATCCCCAAATCAATTATTCTCTCAGAGTCTGGACTTCATTTACTTAGCTTCCTTCCCATCTCATGTCTAGGTTTTATTGGTTTTTGTTGTTGTTTTTAATCTTTGAACTATTTAACTCATACAACAGAAATACACCCTCTTATTTTTGACTGCATGAATCTTTTGTTCCCTTATAGAGCAAAAATGCTGTCATTTCTAACATGCTTTTAAGACATGCCTCAGCAATATCTGGTCACAAAAATCCTCAAAGCCAAAAGTTACAAACCTCATTGGTGGAAGGGTGACTTAATGTCCAAGGAATTTCTAATATATGCAGGGTTCCATAATAATCAGCAATGGCTATAAACTGCTGCTTAGCTGAAAAATTTAAAAAATGGGAAGAAAAAGTCAGCAAACAGAAGGCCATCTTAAGAGGTTAAATATGAAATGTATTTTTGTTTTGTGGTCTCCCAAAGGACCTGCTATGGATACAGTGATCTTGGCATCTTCATAAGATGTTCATGACTGGACCATGTACACGTGTAAAAGCCATTTTTTCCAGTTGATGAATTGAAAACTAAGACCCTGAGCTTGTCAGACACCCTGCCACCTCAAATCTTGCTTTCCTGCTGTCTATTTAAGGAGTGTGGCTCCCAGCTGAGGTTGACGCCTTTGTGGTTGGGCCTGCTGGGTGGACTTGAGAAGAAAGCTGGGGAACCAAAGATTTTCAAAGAAAAGTCATAAAGTACATTTTCACCAAACACAGAAGGGCTAAATGATACCATTATCCTTTAATGGATTTCAAAGACACAGCCAGAACCACAGTTTTCTCATTATAAAAACAAATTGCTTCCTTTGAGCATTTAAAATGGGTATAATACACAAAGTGTTCAAGAATTTTAATTTTCTATCTCATCATGTATGGGCTTTTTTTCTTCTTTTCATTTTCAGAAGGAATGGTTCAAATTGCTAAATCCTGGACTCATAATTCCTGTAGGTACACAAAAGTCATGTTTTGTATCAAAAATGGGAAAATACACTTTGGTGACACATATGGCTAAGCACTGGTCAGACTGTGACCCTCTAGAGATTCTCAAGACTGAGTTTCCAAATCTAAGGTTTCTGAGAGAGAAATGGATAGAAAGATAATTTTATGCCTGCATACATTTGGAAACAAAAGGAAACTTCTTTTAAAAGGGCAAATATAATCAATTTACATGGAAAGTACTATTTGGGCAAAACTGAAAAATTGGGGCAAAGGAAATAAATTATGTTTCCATAGACACATCCTTGAATTTATGCTTCCTTTGTTAGACATTTATTTTTCCTCATAAGTGATTCAGAGGTCCCAGAGAGTCATTATATCTAATGAAGAGAAATGCTTGATGTTGTCCAGGGGAGAACCATAAGTGACAAAATATGGAAACGTGGCATAATGAAATGTTAAAGGAAGAAAATTTATTCTATCTGGAAAAGAAGCAGCAAAAGGTAGCAAAGATTTAGGGATCACCCTGTCTGACTGGAGGAGATGAGAAGGACGCTTTCCATCCTGTGGTTCAAAACTGGCTCTGCTGAGGCATATGAAATGTAGCTCAGAAACCAGGGAAAATGAGACAAAACAGTGAGGAAAGCTCGTGTTGTAGCCAAGATTTGAGAACAAGAGAGAAAGGAAAGGAAAAGGAGGGATGGGAAGGAAAGGGAAGATAGGAGAAGAGAAGGAAACAGAGAGGAAGGGAAGAGAGGGAAGGAAGGAGAAGGGGTGGGTGGGAAGAAAAACAAAAACTTGAGAAAAAACACGGGAGGCTTTCCAGAAAAGTATCAAAATGTTCCCAAGTTACCCAAAATGACTTAGCTCATTTGATTAGAATTAACATACAAGAAAAGGTCCAGGGTTTGATGTAGGTGATCACAGTGATGCAAATATTTTGGGACAGCGCTGGTTCATGGGTTTTCTCTAGAAGGTCCCAGATATCGACGAATCCATCTTCTCGGCCAATATAGAAAACTCCAGGCCTTGTCAGGGACCAGTGCCCTGAGGTGTACCTTTTTGGTGCACAGCATGACTGAAGGAGGGGCCCAGTCTTTAAGCAAATTTTTAAAAAGACAAATGAAAAGATTTTGTCATTATCAGAGGGAAATTCACAATGATTTTCTTTAAGTACAATCTAGCTGGCTATGATCACATGACAGCAAAATTATGTGCACCAGGAAGTCTTCTTTTTCTTGCAGGATTTTTATATAACACCAGCTCCTTTCTTTCCTGTATGTTTTTCTTTTCTTTTTCTTTCTTTCTTTCTTTTTTTGAGACAGAGTCTCACTCTGTTTCCTAGGTTAGAGTGCAGTGGTGTGATCATAGCTCTCTGTAGCCTCAAACCCCTAAGCTTAAGTGTTCCTCCCACCTCAGCCTCCCAAGTAACTGGAACTATAGGCGCACACCATGCCTAGCTAATTTTTTTATTTTTATTTTTTGTAGAGGCCAGTTCTCACTATGTTGCCCAGGCTGGTCTCAAACTCCTGGCTTCAAGTGATCCTCCCGCCTCGGCCTCCTAAAGTGCTGGGATTACAGGTGTGAGCCACTGTGCCCAGCCTTTTTCCCCTCTTTCCTGCTTGTTTTCATAAACCATTGAAAAAAAATTGTAGTTGCTTTTTAGAAAAGATCAAACCTTCCAATTGAACTGTTGATGGTTCTAATAATCCAGCTACTTCTAAATCCGTTACTCTTTCTACAGAGATTGGTGGACATTAGATATGTAAAGATTATAAGGACATTTTGCTCATACCTTTACTTTGCTACCAGATATTTGCTTCCCATGGAAACAGCTCTGGTAGTTAGTAAAAGCAAATGAAAAATCTGTCAATTCCAGCTGTGAGCTGCATGTTGAAAATCAACAGCAAATTGAAAAATTCTCATTAAGTAACTTCAAGTGGAAGCATCTGACAGCCCATAAATATATTTGGAAGAGGTTTTAGGCCACCAAAGCATCATGAAATCATCTTTTCTTTTCTCTACCATGGGGTAATTTCATTCTTTGGGCAGTTTTTACAGAAAAAGATCAGGCTTTCAACCCACTGTCAGGCTCCATCTAGCAACCAGGTGTCCTCATTTGTCTACTCACATCTGCGGGGACTAAACTAAACCATGGAGCTGTCTCCTACCCTCCAATACACGTATGAGAAACTTTCCTGTGGGGAAGGAGAATGTCATACGTTCATAAACTCCTTAGAGATGACACTTCAAACCTGTTCTCCTTGTCCACTTCTCCCAGTGACTTCAGTTTCTATGGATAACCAGGTTTCCGGCCCCCGAATAGTCGTCTTTGCACCATCTTGCCTGAATTTTTTTTCTTTTTACTGCAAAACTTGCTCATTGAAAAAATACCCCTCAAACATGCAGAATTACATTGGTATAACATAAAAGTCCTTTTGTTGATGGACGTTGAAGTAGTTTCTAATTGTTTTCAGTGATAGCTTTGTACATATATTCACATACATATTTGAGTATTTGTGTCACTTAGAGTTCCACAAGTAGAACTGTTAGGCCAAAGAATATATATATATTCCAACTCTGAAATAGATATATATATATTTCACCTTTTGATAATCTTCTCAAATTGTTCACCAAAAGGAAATATTAATTTACACTTCCACCGAAAGTACTGATTTCCCAACACCCTAGCTTCACTGGATTTTGTCAGTCTTTCTGGTTTTGGGCAGCTGAGCTCCTACCTGCCTGGATCTAGCCCCTCTCCTAATCCTGACCAGACTCTCGCTCCTGCCTCACTTTGGCCCGTGTGTGTCTCGGGACAGGCTGTGATCTGCCTGGTGTTGGACCCCACGGCTTACTCACTCCCACTTTCTGAACCTGCCAGTCAACACATTCCTAGTGCAGAAGCAAAGATGACAGACCCTATGTTTCTCCTTGGACTTCATAGAGAACTCAGCATCCCACCTTGTATTTTAAAGGGGGGACAAAATACAAGCCAAATCAACTGCCCACAGCAGATATTTCAAAGAAAAGACTATGAGGTTTCAGACATCAAAGGATTCATAAATGTTCTTTCCTTCCCTCAGGAAAGAAAAGCAAATGGATGTGTTTTCAAAAGGCTCACAGTGGTTCTGCTGACAAGCTGGAGCCCTGACCATCTGTTCTAATTTCTCTAAAAAATATCCCAAAGGCACTGTTATGTTAGAACAGGCTGTTCTTTCTATTGTCTTTCTCAATAGCAAAGGACCACACACCCATTCCTCCCTTTTGCAGGCAACTTACCGTCACATTTTCTTTCCAGATGGCCACGTTCCACCCACCAACGGTGAGAATAATGTCGTTGTAAAAAGGTGATCTCTGAACAGTGTGGACAGCTCCATCATGGACAGTGTAGAGGCTCACTGGCTTCTTTGCTGTTGGAGTAGAAAGGCCGTATCATCTTTAATAACATTGTTTACATTCCCACAGTGAAGAATGGACAGACAGGTCCCAATTAATGAGGTCCAAGAGTGAAGAGCCAGAGTTTAGGGTGAATAAATCTGTCAAGGGATGGCTCCTTCTCTTTATATGGAAAATCCTGGGAACTTCCCATCAGGGCCACTTTTCAGGCTCAGAGGAATACTACATGTTCTTATTCATTTACTCATTCATTAATTCATTCAGTTTTCAATAAATATTTGTGGATTGCCTACATGTACCAAGTATGTAGGTGGCTGGGTAAACAGTGGTTAGCAAACAAACGTGATCCTGTCTTCATGGAGTTTACAGTCCAGTGGGAAAGACTAATACTCAATAAACAAATCCCAAAGTATATGATTTAAAAATTGTCAAAAGGATTATGAAGGAAAAATATTATAAGAAAGAATAGCAAGGGGCATTTGTAATTTGGACTTCAGAAAAGGCTTCTGTGAAGGTGATCCCAGTGTGGGATATATGAAATGAACAGGACCAGGACAGTGCAGACTACGCAGGGCCTTGCAGAAAGGAGTTTAGATTATATCCTAAGTATACTGTGGGTTTTTTTGTTTTTTGTTTTTTTTTACCTGTGAATATGCCATTTGAAATATTCATTTTTCCCAGACACAAAACAAGAATAAGTGTCCCTGTCTCTGGCATGGTGTCAGACAATCTAATGATAATGTGTTTGCAATAGGGCTCAACATTTTCAATTTTTTAAATAAGTATACTATGTTTTGATGAATTCTTTAGGCCTAGAAGTGAGACAATCTGGCTGACATTTCCAAAAGATTCTCTGGCTGCTGTTGGGAGAATGGATTAGAAGAGGGAATATCAGAGGAGGCTGTCATGGTAGTTCTGATGAGAGAGAATGGTGGCTTGGATTAGGGTGCAATGGAGAAGTATTTGTGAGCTAGAATTGATAGGACTTGGAGATGGCTTGAATAGGAAGGATGAGAAAAGAAATGCTGAGGACGACAGCCAAGTTTCTGATAAGAGCCATGGAGTTTCCACAGTTGAAGCTGGGAATACTAAGGGAGGAAGTTTGGATGTTGAGATCAGGGCTCCCTTTTGTCTCTGCCCCAGGCCCGGAGGTCTTCCTGCTTCTCAGGTCTCTTTACCCAGAGAACAGGAGGATTCTGCTTGGATTTCCTCTCCCGCAGGGCTGGCTGCAGAGCTTAATGCTGCTCATTCCTTGTTGCCCACACTCACAAGCCCCAGGGATGGCCATAAAAATATATGCCTGTCTAGGCCAGACCACAGTGTCTGGCTGCTTTATACTAAAACCACAGAATTATTCTGAATCTTATCATTTAATAGCTATGTGAGGGATAGGTTTTTCCCCTAGAACACTGATGAGAAATTAAGCAGAAAAAGATTTAATAAATCTTGTACGACACTCATAAAGCAGGGTTTCAAAGAGATATTTGTCCACCCATGTTCATAGCAACGTTATTCACAATAGCCAAATGGTGGAAGCAATCGAGTGTCCACTGTTAGGTGAATGGATAAACAAAACGTGGTATATACGTACAATGGGATATTATTCGGTCTTAAAAAGGAAAGCAATTCTGGTATACACTACAACATGGGTGAACCTTGAGGACATTATGCTAAATGAAATAAGCTAGTCACAACAAGACAAATACTCTGTGATTCCGCTATATGAGGTACCTAGGGTAGGCAAATTCACAGAAGCAGAAAGTAGGATTTGGTTGCCAGGGGCTGGGGGAAGGGGGATAAGAGGAGTTAGTGTTTAATAGGTATGGAGTTTCAGTTTTGCAAGAAGAAAAAAATTTTGGAGATTGGGTGCACAACAATGTGAATGTACTTAACACCTCTGAACTATACACTTAAAAATGGTTAAGTTTTATGTTTATGTGTGTCTTACTGTAAGTTAAAAAATTATTTTTTAAAAAAACTTTAAAACTTTAAAAATAAATAAATGAAAATTTAAATGTAGCTTTTCTGGATTAAAAAAAAAAGGCCCATTTTCCTCCAACCAAAGCCCCATCTTAAAGAGAACACAGAAGATATACTTCTAAGGCCACCTTGAAGTGATCTAGAAGATCACTTTCGAGGGTGCGAGAGCCCTGGAAACCAGCAGCTTTGTTCTTGCTGTTGCGGAGTTTCTCAGAGCCCAGTTTTCCCTCAGGGTTAGCAAGGCTTCCCTAGACTCCACTTCACTGTGGTGAGCAAGGTCATCTAGAAGTCTGGAAGCCTCTGAGAACTGTAATGATCACCAGTGATAACAATATCGACAGTAGCAAGGTTTATACTTTAAAACATTAGATGTTCTCAGCCCATAATAACTTTTTTCTTTTTTGTCCTTTGAAAGACCTTTGTCCATTTAGCAATGAACAGAGCTGTCCTTAAATTATTAAGTGGACTGCCAGAGCCTCTAGGGCAGAGTATTATAAGAGAATTACTATAAACGAAAAAGCAGTTTTCCAGCGTCATTGTCTAATGCTGGACCCAGTATAGTAATTTGGTTAAGAGGACAGACTCTGGCGGCAGACTGTCTGGGTTCAAATTCTGGCAATGCCACCTACGGTAGCCACCGCACAGGGCTGCTGTGACGATTAATGAGTTATCCACAGCAAGTGTTTGGAAGAGTGCCTGGCACATGCCATGTGCCAATCTGTGAGTAGAGTACGTGAAATGATTGTGTCCACTGCCAACATTCAGCCTGCATTTCTTGGCTTGTCACTTAGATCACCTGGAAATTTTGTTAGATTTGGCTTCTTTATCACACACTGCTCAGCGAGGGTAATCTGTCTTTTAGGAGTTTCTTCTTGGAAGAGGCAAGTCTCCTTCCTGCCTGGTTGTAGATTTGAGATAAGAACATGGGGTTCCAAGCAGACTAAGAGGGGTCAGGTCCCAGTGGTTGTCTCATCTTTACTCAAGAAACCTCCATGGTGTTCACAAGAGACACTAGACTGGTAGGTCCCAAGGAAAACGCTGCCGGTTCCCAGAATGTGAACAGGGCACACAGGTCGCAGTTCAGAGCATCTACACACTGACTTTCCCCTATACTTCAACCATTACTCAATAGGAATAACAGTGTTTGGCTTCCCATGTTACAAAATACTGGACTGATGATTTCAGATATTAACATAATCTTTTAGAGTTCGTGGTTAAAGCTATTTTTATTTTTGGTTTTTTTTTTTTGAATGAACTAAATGCCAAAAAATGAAAAGCAGCTCCCCCTTTTCCCAGCCACCCATATCCTGTTGGCCATGAAGCCCTGGCATGCAGACCCCTCAGCTCCTCCCCACCATTCCCTGCTCCCCATCCCCACCCCCATGCCCGTCCCCAGGCCTGCACCTCAGCCTCACTACCTCTTTGCTGGGCCATCGTAGCTGGCCTTCCTGAGTCCACTGTGAGTTCTACCAGTGAATTAACCTAGGCCTTGCTCTCCTGCTAGAGAGATTTTCTGATTCTATGGGTGGCTCTAGGATAAAGTCCAAAGTTCTTAGTAGGGCACTCAAGACTCTTTGCCATCTGGACCCAAATGTCTTTTCTGTCACCTCTCCTGCTATTGTCCTCCATTGCTGTGCTTTGGCCAGGAGATCTCCCTGTTTCCCAACTGTCCCCTGCTCTTTTGGGCTTCCATGTTTTGCACTCATTATTCTTTCTCCCTGGAATGCCTTTCCCCATTTTATCCGTCTGGAAAATTCCAATCAAGACCCAGATCAACTGTGTCTTCAGTGAGATCTTTTCTTAACAGCTCAAGAGAGTTCCTCCCTGGGCTCCCACATCATTTTGTGTTTGCTTACAATCATAGCAGTAATGACACTGTAGTGTCATCATTTGTTTGTTAGTCCTTTCCAGTAGATCCTAGAACTCCTTTGGGAAGGATAATATCCTGATCATCTTTATATCTCCAGTGCCTGGCACATAGCAGGTCTCAATAATGATTTGATGAATGAATGCAAGTAAGAAAGAAAGAACAAACATCAATGAGGTTCAAACATAAAGCTCTTGGGTTTTAAATTTGTTGTTATTGGTTCTTTTATAAATGGAATAAAATCCATTTAAAACAAACAACTAAACCTGCTTGTCATGGGTCCCCTAAAAGCAGTTTGGCTCCAGGAGGCTGGCTCTAGGAGGAAGTTGAGCCCAAGAAATCTCTGAGACCAGGAGGAATCTGTGTCCACCTGTGCACAGCCAAGTCATGGCATCCGCTCTTCAGCTTGTGTCCCAGTGGTGTGGTGAAGACCACTGCTGTGTTATATAGTGCCTGACTTGAAATACACGCACAATTACTAACATTCATGAATTATTAAGTAAATAGATACATGAATAAGCATAAAGGAACTTGAATATAATTAATTATATCTAATATCTAATTTTGAGTTCAACTTTAAATCATGGAATTGGGAGAGAATGGAGAGTGGAAAATCAGTCCCAATTCTGAGTGCACTTGACCCTACCATGGGTCACAGCTAATCGTCTCTCAGTGCCCCACTGTTATCAATAACACACATTTGGGTTTCTGGTCAGGAGTGCTTTTGCTTCAAGATTAAATGGCTGCACTGAAGGCATGGTTGACAAAGAAAGCCTTCCCAGGTCTAAGGCAGACTTTGGTCTCTGGAACCAGACTCAGCAGGAGTGAAGGGAGAGAAGTTACAGGTGAAGACCTGTGCTCCAACAGCTGTCCCCTGCAGGCTGTGGCTCTGATCTCTGACCCTTGGCCCCTGTCAGTCACTCACATCTCTACTTGCCCAACCACTCTCAAGGTTGACCAGATCTCCTTCTCCTCTGAGCCCAGCTCCCTGCCACATGCTCCCGTGTGGAGTTCTGAAGCCTTTGTCTGCCGAGCTGTCCCGGGAGCTACCTCTGCCTTTGCTTATGGTTATCTCAAACTTTGAAATGCAGCTAGAATAGAATAGACTTTAATACCATGATAAAATTCAAAGCTTTAAAGGAGTAGTTGTCATTTAAGTGAACCCCAGAGCTCTGAGCCTGTTAGAGACAGGGAGCTTTGCTTATTGGGGTACCTGTGCTCCTGACCCTGATTCCTGCTCACATCTCGGGTGACCTGCATACCTCTTCTCGGCTGCCCAGAGTTTGGGTCCTGGGACAGGGCAGGGACAGAAGACACAAGGAAAACACCTGTCTTAGCCCCAAAGGAGGGTCCTGCAGTTGCTTCTCCCATAGTGTTCCGGGGTCTTCAAGATCATTAAAAATTTAGCTTATAATCTCACATCCATTCATTTTCCACATAGATGAACTATCAGGTTGTTGAATTATTGAAACCACATGTTATTTTTTTAAACTGCTCAAGTGACTCTGTCATTTAAGCATCATACAGGTCAGTGCTCTTCAAATTTTGGTGTGAAAACAAATTTCCTAGCAAACTTTTTAAAATCCAGATTTAGATTCGGTAGGCCTGGGGCAGGATGGAAGGTTTTTATGTGTATTTCTAGCAGTCCCCCAGGTGACACTATGCTGCTTTTTCAAGGTCCTCACTTTGAGTAACAAGCGTGTTAGTCAAAACCTTAGGTGCTCTCCCTCCCACTAGCAAGACCAGGGTTACTTAGGACTTCACGAGATTCCTTTTGGGTAGTTTAAATTAAAAGGGACATCTTATCCATAACAAAGCAATCCACAAAACTTACTCATCAATCGGCCAGTTTCAGGGTCTTTTTCCATTTTCCAATCTGTATATATCAATTCACCTTCCTAAAAATATTACAGGTTCCTGATGAGTATCATGACAAGAGATAAAGAACATCACATTCATGTGCTAAGACTGATTGTAACAAAAACACATACAAAGTAACAGGTCAATTTAATCAATTTAATCAAATAATAATTCAATACAGTGGGGTAAGGGGAGGCTCAAAATGATTACTGAATTTTTTTTTTTTCTTTTGAGACAGTTTGACTCTGTTGCCTGGGCCAGAGTGAGTGCCGTGGCATCAGCCTAGCTCACAGCAACCTCAAACTCCTGGACTCAAGCAATCCTCCTGCCTCAGCCTCCCAAGTAGCTGGGACTACAGGCATGCGCCACCATGCCCGGTTAATTTTATATATATATATTTTTAGTTGTCCAGCTAATTTCTTTCTATTTTTTTAGTAGAGACGGGGATCTCGCTCTTGCTCAGGTTGGTCTTGAACTCCTGAGCTCAAACGATCTGCCCGCCTCAGCCTCCAAGAGTGCTAGGATTACAGGTGTGAGCCACCCCTGGCTGATTACTGAATTTTATATTGAACAAAAAATGAGTTTTTATCTACACATAGTGATGTGGAGAACACGGGCAGTTATGTAGATAATTTATGTATGAGAGTCTCAATCGCTGGGTTTCCAAAGTTTTTGTTATTGATCCATGAAGAGAGGAATCAGGTCCATTTTATTGAGTGATTTCTTCTCGGCATATTATAAAGCCAATACTTAATAAATACATGTGGAGTAAGAGAGAGAGGGAATAGGAATGCATAATATGGTAGTAACTACTACTTTTAAAGTTGAGAACAGGAAACAAAGTTTAATCCAAACAAAATAACAAGTAATACATATTCTAGTTCTGCCTCATGGTCATTTTAAGAAGAGCAGAAGGCAGAGGGACCTGCCACACAAAAGGGAAAGACAGACAGAGCCTGTGAATTGTGAATTCCAGAGCTGGGGAGGTTAGTCCCACACTGCCGTCTTATAGACAGAAAGCTGAGGCTCAGACAGGTTCAATGGCTGACTCAGGGTCACCCAGTGCAGTCTCCTAATTCCAGTGTTTCTTCACTGAGTGATAAGAGGAAAACACAGAGAGGAGCTTGTATAAAAAGAGGAGTTAAGAGGACTCGGAGGAGGGGATGGATTGGGATGGGAAGGCGTGAGAGAGGAGCAGAAAAACATTTGGTTTATGCACCGGGCAGGATAAGCTCATTGGCGACAGGGCCCATTCATTCCCCCATCTATGCTTTTATTCAACCACATTAACTCATATAACAAACAAAGATTGTATTTGGTGTTGGAAATTCCACTCTGAGGACAGCCCTCCTTCCACTCACAGTCTAAGGGAACAGACAGACGGGTACGTGTTTTGCTAGCCTGCTGCTGTGTAACATGTCACCCTCAGAGCCACCATTTACTGAGCACTCAGCACTTGCCAGAGTTGTTAGGAGCTTTATGTAATGTGCGCTCACCAAGCATACATAAAGCTCCTCGACCCTCCCCAAGGTCCTGTAATATCTCCTGAGTCTCATAGCTGGTACATGGAACACTGAAGTCAAACTAAGTCAAAGAAGAGTTGCTTGAACCAATTTAATAAATATGTGTTCAGTGCCCATTATATTATATCATCTGCCAAGTACCTAATTCCACTTCCTGCACCTCTGTGTTGACTTGCCTGGCCCCAGTACTCAGGCCCTCTTCATTTCTGGGCTGGCCTGGCCCCTCTGCCCTGCAAGGCTCTATTCCCTCCCCTTGGCCCACCCAGCCAATCAGACCCCAGAGAGGCCTCCCGTAAGCTCTCCCCAAAGTGGATGGATAGGCTGTGTCAGAAGTCCCTTCCACCAGAATATCAGCCCCACGAGGGCAGGGAATTTTGTCTGCTTTGTTCACTGCTCTTTCCCCAGGGCCAAGAGCAGTGCCTGGCACATATGAAATGCTCAGTGAGTATCTGTTGAATGATGAGTGAAGGAATTCCAAGCAGGGCAGGGGCTTCAGAAGCAGGAAAGTTTGTATAAAAGAAATGTGAGAAAATGCAGAGCAGCCCGACTGAGTGAGAAGGAGGTAGGTGCAGATAGGGATGGTGAGATAGGCAGGGGCCAAATGATGCAGAATCTTCTAGGCCATGGTGTGAGGAGTTTGGATTTTATTCATGTTGCACTGAGTTGCCACTGAAAAGTTTAAGCAGGGGGTGTCATGCTTTAATTTCTGTTTTAAGATCTTGCAGTCATTTATCTTTCTAAAGCTGATCTGATGGTGTCATCCCTCTGCTTTAAAAACTTTGGTGCACAAAAAGATAAATATTGCAAGATTCCACTTCCACAAGGCGCTTAGAATAGTCAAATTCATGGAGACAGAAAGTAGAAGGGTGGTTGCCAGGGGCTGGAGGAAGAAGGGAATCGGGACTTATGGTTTGGTGGGTACAGAGTTGCAGTTTGGGATGATGACAAGCTCTGGAGATGGATGGTGGTGGTGGCTGTACACCAATGTGACTGTATTTAATACTATCTAATTATATACTTAAATGGTTAAGGTGATAAACTTTGTTATGTATATGTTACCACAATTTTCACAATATTTTAGAAAACTTTGCTGTGAAACTCAAGTTATAAAACATGTATTTAGTAGTGTCCCATTGCTTGCCGAATGAAATTCAAATGAGCTAATACAGCAGAAAAGGCCCTTCCGTACTGGACCCCAACTAGCATTCTAAGCAGAGATTTCCCTCTTGCACCAAACTATTTCACTGCCTCCAAGCAAATCCTGGACTTCCATAACTCCAAAATATTGTTCACGCTCTTATTTCTGCTTGGAATTGTACTCTCACCATGTTCTTTCAGGTTCCTTCTCAACCTCCAAAATCCAGCCAGCTCATGGGTCACCTTCTCCAACTCCCCCTTCCTCATAGAAGTGGCCTCTGGATGGTGTTGGTGTTTTTACCTATTGCTGCCAATGTGTCTGCTCCTTGCTAGGTAGCGAGTGCCTCGAGGACAGAGGGACTGTGCTGCTCACTTCTGATCCCAGCACTCTGCCTGGCAGGTGCTCTCCAGAGCTTGTGCAACTGATTAATATCCTCTTAATACCAAAGTGTGAATGCAAATTGCGTTCTAGTGCAACTGAGCTAAGGTATCTCTCCATGTTGGCTTGGCCTGGGAGAAATATCCTTTATTTCAGGGAAAGAAAGACGTGAATGAAAAGAGCATCTCTGCTCTGTATGACTAGATAAAGTTCTGAAGCTCATTTCTTTATTTGGAAAATGAGAATAATAACATCAACCTTACAGGATTATTGGGATTAAATGGGATACAATTTGGAAAATAACCAGGCACAGACCCTGATACATAGAAAATGTCCAATAAATGTGAGCTTGCTTTGGTTATTATTATAGTAGGTGCTGAAAAATGGCAGCCATTATCATTGCTATATCCCAGTGTTATTTATCTTTTGAATTGAAGAGTTTTCCACTCTTTCCTACTAGATTGTGCTAGCTTAACAAAAGAATATATTTCCTTAGTCAATCTCTACTACTTAGCATGATTTCTTCCATATGGTGAAGGTATTTGATGAATATTTGTAGACTGATCAATAAACTACTAGTAAAAAAGGTACTGAATTTTATAGATACTTTCCACATTTGTTCAGAAACATATTAAATGTGAATCTATGAGGTACCAGGGTTAAACATTTTAAATGCAAATAATCATATTAAAATTAAAAATGATATAAATATTGTAAGCCTTCATACAGCAAACATGTACAATAGATGTTAATACATTTGCATAATTAAGTATTAATTTTAAAAGCAGATAATTCCAATTTACCTCTGTTCCCACAAAGAACTTTGTGCAGAAGTCATCTATTGGCTTCAGATGATCGCCTATCCCACATTCCAGATTTTGGTATGGGTTCATTTCTCCTGCTTTCACTGCTTTGCTCTGTGCTAACGCTTTGTCTTTCAGAGGAGTACAGATAAACAAGCACATATTTATAGGGAAAGATTTTTAAAAATATAAGCAGTTTATATTTTCTGTCCCTTGCCACATGCATCTGTGCCATTCCCTTCCCAATGTGGTGGGCATAAGCATTTTTAAACTTCTAACTTAGCAATAGAAACTTTCTCAAACCAAAACATCAGTGACTGTACTGCTATGTGATAGCTTTAGCTATATGTGCAATGTAAGAGTATAGCTAATCCTAAGGCTGAAATGCAAACATCATGGGGATCCTGTTTCTTTTTAAAAGTATTTGATTTTACCTTGTTTTAAAGCAAAAGTCTTTATATGATCTAAAATTAATGTTATTTATTGAAGCTGTGGAAAATAGAGAAAAGCATGAGTAAAAGAATGAAAGTCATCTATTATCATGTCTCCCAGAGACAACCATGATTAAAATACTGATATATTTCCCCTCTAGTGACTTTTCTGTGAATATATATAAATAGATTTTTTAAAAATATTGCATCATATTATATTTTAGCTTTGTATCCTGATTTTCTGTTCTGTTAAAGATATGTCTTGAGGATTTTCCCAGGTCACTTATTAGTTTTTCAAATATGTGATATTAAATTCTGGGAAAGATGGCAGAGAAATATATGTTCATAAAAACCTCCTCTCATCACACCTTCTCAGTATGTCCTTGGGGTTATATTACCCACAGGAAAACAAACAAATATAAAAACCAACCAACAAATAGACAAACAAAAACTAAAACAGGAGAAGAAAACTTCAGCTATACTAAAAACATATTTGCATTTCCAAAAACTTTAGTATAATTCTGGACAAAAGTAAAAAATGATTATCACAATTTAGTTGATACAGTCAACCAACACTTCCTTTGTTTGGGATGTACATTTTTAAAAAAGTCTCTTCTCCCACTAAGTAAAACATTAAGAACAAGTATCAAAATAAGCCAAACATGGAACCAGACCTTTAAATAGCTGTATTATAAAATGTAAATCAACATTCCAAAAACAAAAAAACTAGGCACATTCAATCACATTGTTCTTGTTAAAAGATATTATTTATAATACATTTAGGAAGAGCAAAAAGGCATTTTGTATCCATTTAATATATAAAATTAAAATCATTAAAATATTTCTTTCTAATTCTTCACTCATTTCAATGTCTATTTTTCTCTTTTTAAATAATGTACACAAATATATTAGTAAAGTAGAACATGTATATAATTTGTAAATCAATATATATACATTGTGAATTTGTACTAAAAAATGTCTACTGAAGGGGTGCAAGATCAAAAGGTATAGAGTTCTCTGGTCCAATAAGGGGAGATAAGATCCTGATTTACAGGGTCACAACTTGTAATGAAAAAGAAAGGGTGAAGGCGAGAGAGACTGTGAAGGAAGACGTGATGATCCTGAGCGAGAGGGTGGAAGTGGGGGCCTGAGGGGAGAGCCCAGGATGGATAACTCAAGTTATCAGTTCTATTCTGGACACACTGACTTTGAGGGAGTGGATTGGGTTCAAATCCAGGAGATAGCGAGAGTGTCAGGGGAGAATTCTCAGCAGAGATAGAAGTTGGAGCCATACAGGTGGACTGTGTTACCAAAGAGAAAGTGCGTCACCAATGAGGAAAGCATACAGCCAAAACTCAAGTTTGAGTTCTGTTCATGACTAGAGGGTAGCACAGTGAAATGGAGTCAGGAAAGGAGACACGGGAGGAGAAACTGAGGAAGTAGCAGGACAGGAAAATCACAAATGCTAAGAAAGATGTGAACTCCCAGAAAAGAGGTTGAGTTGATAGTGTTTAATGTGGTAGAGTCAAAAAGGATGAGGCCAGAGAAAAATGTCATCAATTAATATTTACTTGGACTTGACAGGAATAACTTTGGATATTTAGTAAATTCAAAGTCATCCTCATAGATCACGTATTTTCCATCACTGTAGATAGTGATAATAGCAACTAACATGTATTGGATGTTTACCACATGCCAGGCACTACACCGTGTGCTTTATGTGAACTGTTTCACTCGATCCACGCAGTAACTTCCAAGGCAGTTATGCATTAATCCTCCTTTGAGAATGATTAAATTGAGGCTCAGAGAGATTAAGTAATTTGCCCAAGGTCTCACACCTGGTAGTTAACATTTATTGTGAGTTGACTATCCGCTGTTCTGATAGCTTCACGTATGTTAACTGATTATTAACTCACTTTATCTTTGCAAAACCCTATGAGGTAGTTACCATTATTATTTAGTCCCCTTATTTTCCTCACTCTATTTTCAAACAGGTAAAAAAAAAAAAAAGTAAGTCATAGAGAAGTAAAGTAAGTTGGTCTGGTCAAATGGCTATAGTCATATTAGACAAAGTAGATTTCAAATAAAGGGTATTACCAATTCATCAAGAGCACATAACAATCTTAGAATTTATGTACCTAATAATAGAGCTTCAAAATACATAAAACAAAAACTGATAGAACTGTAAGGAGAAATAGACAAATCCACATTTATAATCAAAGAATTCAAGGCTGCTCTCTCAACAACTGATAGTACAAGGAGACTGAAAATCAGGGAGTACACAGAAGATTTAAATAATACTATCAGCCAACTTGACCTAATAGACAATTATGGAACGTTTCCATACAGCCACATGAGATATACATCCTTTTAAAGTAAACAAGAGGCTGGGCGCGGTGGCTCACGCCTGTAATCCTAGCACTCTGGGAGGCCGAGGCAGGTGGATTGCTCGAGGTCAGGAGTTCGAGACCAGCCTCAGCAAGAGCGAGACCCCATCTCTACTAAAAATAGAAAGAAATTATTTGGCCAACTAAAATATATATATAGAAAAAATTAGCCAAGCACTGTGTTGCATGCCTGTAGTCCCAGCTACTAGGGAGGCTGAGGCAGTAGGATCGCTTAAGCCCAGGAGTTTGAGGTTGCTGTGAGCTAGGCTGATGCCACGGCACTCACTTTAGCCCGGGCAACACAGCGAGACTCTGTCTCAAAATAAATAAATAAATAAATAAATAAATAAAAATACATACATACATACATACATAAATAAATAAAGTAAACATGGCCCAGGCATGGTGGCTCACAGCTGTAATGCCAGCCCTGTGGGAGGCTGAGCCCGGAGGATGGTGGGCCAGGAGTTCAAGATCAGCTTGGGCAACATGAAGAGACCCTGTCTCTACAAAAAATTAAAAAATGAGTGGGGCGTGGTGGCATGTACCTGTAGTCCTAACTACTCAGAAGGCTGAGGCCAGAGGATCACTTGAGATGGGGAGAAGTTTGAGGTTACAGTGGGCTATGATTATACCACTGCACTCCAGGCTGGGCAACAACAGAGCAAGGCTCTGTCTCTAAAAAATAAATAAATTAATTAATTAAAAAAATGAAGTAAAGAACATTTCCAATGATAGACCAAGTATGGTCATATAAGTCATATATGTCATCTGAAGTATGTTCCCTGATTACAGTGGAATTAAAATAGATATCAATAATAAAAAGATCTTTGAAAAATCTCTAAAAATGTAGAAACTAAACAACACACGTCTGAATAACCCATGGGCCAAAGAAAATATCACAAGGGAATATAGGAAGTATTTTGAATTGATTGAAAATGAAAATACAACATATCAATAATGAGGGATGCCTAAACAGTAGTTAGGGAGTAATATTACATAGCACCAAACATCTACATTTGAAAAGAAGGAAGGCCTCAACTCAATGACTTCATCTTTCACCTTATGAAACTAAAAAAAGAAAAGCAAATTAAACCCAAAATAAATCAAGACAGAAAATAATAAAGATAAGAGCAGAAATCAGTGAAATAGAAAACAGAAAAATAAGAGAAACAGACAGAGAGAGAGAGAGAGAGAGAGGGAGGGAGGGAGAGAGAGACGTACTGACTCTAGGTTCAGGTAGCTTAACTGGTAAATTCTACCAAACATTTAATGAAGAAATAATTCCAATTCCAGATAAACTCTTCCAGAAAATGGGGGTGAGGTGGGGTAAGGAAATACTTCTCAATTCATTCTATGAGGCCAGAATTACCAAAACTAGGTAAAGACATCATAAGAAAGAAAAACTATAGACCAATATTCCTCAAAAATTCTTAAGAAAATTTTAGCACATTGAATCCAACAATATAGGAAAAGGAAACTACATCATGACCAAGTGAAGTTTATCTCAGGAATGCAGGGCTAGTTTAACATTCAAAAATTATCAATGTAGTTCATCATATTAATAAGCTTAAAAAGGAAAAACACATATGATCATTTCAAAAGATGCAGAAAAAGCTTTTGACAAAATCTAACACTGATTTTTGAATAGAAGGAAACTTCTTCAACCTGATAAAGGGTTCTAGAAAAAACTTACAACTAATATCATACTTAACGGTGAAGGACTAAATGCTTTCTCTCTAAGATCAGGAACAAAACAGGGATGTCCATTCTCAGTGACTTTTGTAGTTTTCTACAAAACTACAAATAGAACTAGTATCTAAAATATATTAAGAACTTTCAAAACTCAATAATAAGAAAACAAACACCACTTTCTTTGACATTCTGGAGGTTCTAAACGGTATAATCAAGTAAAAAAAAATAGTAATCCAGATTGGAAAAGAAGTAAAATTCTCTTTGTTTGCAGATGACATTATCACATATATAGAAAAACCTAATAAATCTACAAATAAGCTACTATAACTAATAAGTGATTTTAGCAAGATTGTAGGGTACAAAATCAATGTTCAAAAATCAGTTGTATTTTTATACATGAGCAATGACCATTCAGAATTAAAAATTTTAAAGTACCATTTACAAGAACATCAAAAATATGAGGTACTTAGAGATAAATCTGTCAAAGAGGTGAAAGACCTATACACTGAAAACTAAAAACATCACTGAGAAATTAATGACCTAAATAAATGGAGAGACATATTTTGTTTATGGGTTGAAAGACTTGATTTTGGTTTTTTTTTTTGAGACAGAGTCTCACTCTGTTGCCCAGGCTAGAGTGCCGTGGCGTCAGCCTAGCTCACAGCAACCTCAAACTCCAGGGCTCAAGCAGTCCTCCTGCCTCAGCCTCCCAAGTAGCTGGGACTACAGGCATGTGCCACCATGCCTGGCTAATTTTTTATATATATTTTTTAGTTGTCCAGCTAATTTCTTTCTATTTTTTTTAGTAGAGACAGGGGTCTCACTCTTGCTCAGGCTGGTCTCAAACTCCTGAGCTCAAATGATTCACCTGCTTCGGCCTCCCAGAGAGCTAGGATTACAGGCACGAGCCACCACGCCTGGCCTTATTTATTTATTGCTTTTTTGAAGACAGTGCCTCGCTCTGTTGCCCAGACTGGAGTGCAGTGGCATTATCATAGCTCACTGCAACCTCAAACTCCTAGGTTCAAATGATCCTCCTGCCTCAGCCTCCTGAGGAGCTGGGACTACAGGTGTGCACCACCATACCTGGCTAATTTTTCTGTTTTTTATAGAGACAGGGTCTCACTATGTTGCTCAGGCTGGTCTTGAACTCCTGGCCTCAAGCAATCCTCCCCACCTCAGCCTCCCAAAGTGTTAGGATTATAGGCATGATCCATTGCACCTGGCCTTGAAAGACTCAATCTTGTTAGATGCCAACTTTCACAATATTGATCTACAGATTCAATACAATCCCAGTCAAAATCACAGCTAGCTTCTGTGCAAGATAAACTCTTCCTAATATTCACACGGAAAAACATAAAACCTAAAACAGCCAAAAACTTTAAGAAAGAAAAAAAGGTTAGAGGACTAACACTATCTCATTTCAAGACTGATTGTAAAGCAACAGGAATAAAGATAGTATTGCTGTAAAGACAGACACATAGAGCAGTGAAATAGAATAGGGAATTCAGAAATAGACACACACCTGGACAAGTGATTTTTGACAAAATGGACTTTGATCCATAACTTGTGCCATATACAGAAATTAACTCAAAAGGGATCATAGACCTAAATATAAAACCATAAAACTCCTAGAAAAATCAAGAAAAATGTTTGCAACCTTGAGTTAAGCAAAGATTTCTTAAATTCAACACCAAAATCATGATCCATAAAAGAACAAACTGATAAATTAGACTTCCTCAAAATTAAAAACTTCTGATTTTTAAGAGACTGTTAAGAGAATGAGACAACAAATCACAGACTAAGAGGAAATATTTGCAAGTCACATATCTGATAAAGAACTAGTATCTAAAATATTAAGAACTTTCTTTTTTATTTTTTTAATAACTTTTTTTTTTTTTTTTTTGAGACAGAGTCTCACTCTGTTGCCCAGGCTAGAGTGCTGTGTCATCAGCCTAGCTCACAGCAACCTCAAAATCCTGGGCTCAAGCAATCCTCCTGCCTCAGCCTCCTGAGTAGCTGGGACTACAGGTATGCACCACCATGCCCGGCTAATTTTTTCTATATATATTTTTAGTTGTCCAGCTAATTTCTATTTTTTTAGTAGACACGGGGTCTTGCTCTTGCTCAGGCTGGTCTCGAACTCCTGAGCTCAAGCGATCTGCCCGCCTCAGCCTCCCAGAGGATTACAGGCGTGAGCCACCATGCTCGACCAGAACTTTCAAAACTCAATAATAAGAAAACAAACAGTCCAATTAAAAAGTGGGAAAAAGGTTTGAACAATTCGCCAAGGAAGATATACCATACCAAGGTGGCAAATACACATGAAAATATACACTCAACACCTTTAGTCATTAGGTAAATGTAAATGAGGTATCACTATATATATTTTAGAATGGTTAAATTTAAAAGTCTAACCATACCAATTGTTGGCAAGGATATGGAGAAACTGGAACTCTCATGCACTGCTACTGGGAATGTAATATGATAAGATCCCACTGGCAAGCACGTTGGCAGTTTCTCAAAAAGCTACACATACACCAACCATATGATCCAACCATTCCATTCCTAGGGATTTACTCAAGACAAATGAAAGCATATGTCCTTACAAAGACTTGTACATGAATGTTCACAGAAGCTTTATTTGTAATAGCCCGAAGCTGAAAACTATTTAAACGTTCATCAACAGGCGAATGGATAAACAACTGTGGTATAGCCATACAATGAAATACTATTCTGTGATAAAAAGGAATGAACTATTGATGCAACAGATGAATTCCAAAATAATTACGCTGATTAAAAGAAGCCAGACACCCCCAAAAAGAGTATATACTATGTGATGTACCTAAAATTCTAGAAAATATAAACTAACGTATAGTGACAGAAAGTAGATCGGTGGTGGCCTGGGAATTAGGGAAGTGCAGGAAGGAGGGAACACAAAAGGAATCCCTCTATGAGTAAATTTCTGGGAGTGATGAATATGTTCATTATCTTGATTATGGTGATGGTTTCATGGTGGTTTGTATTGACATGAGTGTACACATGTCAAAACATATCAAATTGAACACTTTAACAACGGGAAGTTTATTGTATGTCAAGCATACCTCAATATAGTTGTTAAAAACGAGTAAAAACCCCTCACACTTTAGAAGTGGTAATGATATCCTTACTATAAGCTAGGTAAATGTAGTCCCATTCTCCTGGCCACTTGTTTTCATTAGGCCAAAAAATAATACCAGGACATTTAATATTAATATAAGTTACCTTTTTACAAGTTACATTAATCCCTCTCACCCTTGGTTTCCTTAATTACAAAATGGTAATGAGAATTCCCAGCCCACAGATTGTTGTGATCCTTACCATCTGTTTTCACTGACCCTTATAGCCCCAGGGCCTAGCACGCAATAAGCACTTCACAAATGTGTTAAGTGAATGAAAACATGTGCAATATCAGCACAGTACCTGACCCTTAGCTGGAATTCAATACATTATTATATATATATATTATATAATAAACAAATACAAAAGAGGAGGGAGAGAAGGAAGAGGAGGAAGAGAAGAGGAGAGGAGGAGGAGGAGGAGAAAACTCACTTTAGATGCCCTCTAGAATGAAGTAGGCCCCAATAAATAAAAAACATGCAGTGTTTTAATAATGCTTTGAAAATGTACATAAAAATTAAATGATTCCATTTTTTTATCATGAGATTTTGAGTTGTATCAATAGAACACATGGCTCCGAAGTGAAATTTTGCTCAAACTGGGTACTGAGTATATAAAATATGTTTTTCTTTTCTTTTTTTTTTGTTTTTTTGAGAGAGTCTCGCTCTGTTGCCTGGGCTACAGTGCCGTGGCATCAGCCTATCTCACAGCAACCTCAAACTCCTGGGCTCAAGTAATCCTCCTGCCTCAGCCTCCCAAGTAGCTGGGACTACAGGCATGTGCCACCATGCCCAGCTAATTTTTTTTTTTATATATATAGTTTTTTTTAGTTGGCCAGATAATTTCTTTCTATTTTTAGTAGAGGCGGGGTCTTGCTCTTGCTCAGGCTGGTCTTGAACTCCTGACCTCGAGCTATCCACCCGCTTCGGCCTCCCAGAGTGCTAGGATCACAGGTGTGAGCCACCGCGCCCGGCCTAAAATATGTTTTTCTTAGATATCCTAGATGTAACTGAACATTAAAAAATTTATAAATGGAAATCCTTTTGATAAGGCAAATGTTTAAAAAATACTTCATTGTTAGTTATTCTAGCACATGTTCATTATGCATTACTCTCCAGGTAGAATATTCATGCATACCTTTATCTTAATAGTTTTGACAGCTTATATGTGCACTTTGAATTACCTCAACAAAGATGTGTGGGTTGAGTGTAGACAGACTGAAAGTCAATTTGCTTTCTTTACTCAATTTTATCATAGTGCTGTATAAATATTAATTTTTAAAATTATATTCTTATTGAGAATAAGGTAATTTGTTTCTTGGTACTCTATAACTTAATTTTGCTAGACTTTAGATATGTTCTGTTTTATAGGATGACTCTTTGGGCACATGCATATTCATTAAGTGGGCTTCATTCATTTTTTTTAATGTAATGAGTTTTTAAAAACACGTAAGTACACTCAATAAATGTTTGTGAAACTGAATCTTTTTGTGTGCATTGGCAGTTTTAATGTGTTAACTATAGCTATTATAGCCATTATAAAGTTCCATATTAGAGGGTTTGATTTTCTGCATTCTTTTTACAAATTAGACCATCCTAGAAAGTAACTCACCTTCACCTTAGACATAACCAGTCACTAGCACTCAAACTATTAAATGCCTTTTTAATAAGCAGATGCAATTACCTTGTGTTTTATAAAGAAGATGTTCTTCATTCAGGCTTACTTTGGTTGGGCAGTGATCTAAACTTGTTTCCCCCTTAGACAGCCTTACCTTTTGGGAGAACATATAATAAAGATTATTTCCATATATTTCTCAAGGTATCCTTGGGTAATTTATTCCTGCCTTTCCCTATG
Organism: Lemur catta; assembly: GCF_020740605.2. Taxonomy (NCBI): domain Eukaryota; kingdom Metazoa; phylum Chordata; class Mammalia; order Primates; family Lemuridae; genus Lemur; species Lemur catta. The sequence goes on from NC_059130.1 coordinate 59,630,549, forward strand.
GCTCTCAGATTGAAGGAAACTCACCTCCCTCTTCTTCCTCCTTCCCTTCTCTCCTTCAAATTTCTAGTTGCTTTTCCACAGGGAAAGCACCTAAACCACATTTCTAAAACCTTGCCACAGAAGGGAGCTTTGTCTAGGGGCACGTTTCCAAATCCCAAATTCTCATATGTCATTTCTTTCCTGAAAATGTCTTGTATTCTGTTCCATAATATATCCTTGTTAGTTTTAATATAAAATAAGGACTCATTCCCCTGCTCCCTAAATCTCTTAGTTAAATGAAACTCCAGAAGGGGCCCTGGGCCTGCACCACACCCTGGTGGCTGGAATGAGAAACTGTCACACTTTACATTTTTCCCTCATAGCTTCTGTCTCCCCTTTCTCCCTTAGGATGTTTGTTGACATGCTATGCAATTATTCTTAGGTGAGCTTTTGTTAATTTGTTTGAACTATTCACAGCTCAGTAAATCCTACCCCAGAATATTTCTAATCCTCTCCTTCCAATTCTTTCCCAGTTACTTTGGGAATATTCTCATCCTTTCATGTTCTCTCTTCCACTGGGAGCAAATACTTAATAATGTAATTCTTGTGATACTCATAAATTAAAAGAAAACTATTAAGTTTGGATTAAAATTAGACATTCTAAAGAAAGAGAGCCATCGACGTCAGAAGTCCACTCATACTTTCCACACATATCTCCATCCATACCCACATTTTTCTCAAAATTGCTTTTCTTCAAGTTCTGTCATTCAAGATAAATACAGATAACTTCTCATTCAATTACTTTTCAGTTCTCTTTGGTCATAGGTTTTACAGCAACACTGGATCCCACGAGTAATATGCAAAATATGTAGAAGTTTGGCTACAGTAGAAGGGGAAATTAGCTTTTCTCTGCTAATCCTAGATCTGAACAATTTTCAAGCAACTGATATGCAATTGAATAATTATTACAGAAGCCATATGTAAGTCATGGCATGCTTATACATGAATATAATCTTGAGTTCGCAATGATTTTGATTTCTGACTTGATCTAGACAGGCATCAAAATAACTCTCAATCAAGAAATTTATTAGTTGAATGAATACATAAATTATAAAGTCTTTTGTTAATTTGAGCTGCTTTATTTTTAGAGTGTGTGTATATGTATGTCTATGAATGGAAATTATAAAGTGTATATATGCAAATAGGATGGATTAAACTCCATGTTACTTACCTTAGAGAGAGGTTTCCAGGAAAGATCTAGATGCAAAAAAGTAGATGGTACATCAAAAGGAATTTCAATACTTTCCTCTTTCTTTTTCTCTGTTGGTTGGGGGGTTGAAATTTTCTGTGGTCTAATATCCCAGAAACATATTGTGCTAAAAAAAAGTTTATATCTTTTTATTAAGTATAAATCAGGGGTGCAACCTCAGTACTACCATTAATGCTGCTACACATTAGCAATGAGACCATGGCAATATTTTAATGTCTCTGATCCTAAGATTTTAGTGAAATGATACACTTTTGCATTTTATATTTTTGAGAATGATACTGTTTATGAGGTTATTTAATAACCTCCCTCAACTTGGGACTAATCACATATGAGAGCTGAGTTTGGAAACTGATGTAATCTTTTTTTTCATATAACAGTTTTGAGATACAGCTCATATACTACAAAATTCACCAAGTTAAAGAGTATAGTTCAATGGCATTAAATATATTCACAGAGCTGTGTGGCCATCACGACAATCAATTTTAGAAGATTTTCATCACCTCCCCAAAACACCCCATATATATTAGCAGTTACTTCCCATGAGCAGTTTCCCTCAAGCCCTCCCACCAGCCCTAGGCAACCATTAATATACGTCCTCTCTCTACAGATTTTCCCATGCTGGACATTTCATAAATGGAATCATATAATATATGGTCTTTTGTGACTGCCTTTTTTCACTTAGTGTAATGTTTTCAAGTTTCATTCATGTTGTAGCATGTAGCCGGACTTCACTCCTCTTTATTGCTGAATATTCCATTGAATGGGCATACCACATTTTATTTATCCATTCATCAGTCCATCAACTGTATAAGTTTTGTGTAGAGTATGTTTTCATTTCTATTGGGCATATCTAGGAGTGGAATTTCTGGGTTACATGGTAACTCTGTGTTTAATCTTTTGAGGAACTGTCAGACTGTTTTCCAAAGCAACTGTACCATTTTTACATCCCACTAGCAATGCATGAGGATTCCAATTTATCAACATTTCCATAAGTTCGCTAATACTTGTTATTTTTTCTCTTTTTGATTATAGCCATCCTAGCAGGTATGAAGTTGTATCTCATCAAAAGTGGTTTTGGTATGCATTTGTGGTTTTGGTGTAATAACTAAGAAGTCACTCCCCAATCCAAGGTCATCAAGATATATGCCTATGTTTTCTTCTAAGAGTTTTCTAATGTTTGCTCTTACATTTATGTCTTTCTTCCATTTTAAGACAATTTTTGTATATGGTGTGAGGTAGGAGTCCAACTTTATCTTTTGCACATAGATATCCAGTTGTCACAGCAGCACTTGTCACAGCAGCACTTGTTGAAAAGACTTTTCTTTCTTCACTAAATTGCTTAGCATCTTTGTTGAAAATCAGTTGACCAAAGACGTATGGGTTTATTTCTGGACTCTAGAGTTTATTCCATTGATCTATGTGTCTATCCTCATGTTCTAGTATATCTGTCTCTATTACTGTAGCTTTGTAGAAAGTTTAGAAATTTGGAAGTATGAGTCCTCCAACTTTGTTCTTCTTTGACAAGATTGTTTTGGCTATTCTAGTTATCATTGCTGTTTTGATTTCCATTTCTCTGATAGCTAATGATATTGAGCATCTTTTTATGTGCTTATTGGCCATTTGTATATCTTCTTTGGGGAAAAAATCTATTGAGAATCTTTATTCACTTTTTAATTGGGTTATTTGTCTTTTTATCATTGAGTTGTAAGAGTTTCTTTATATATTCTGGATACATGTATTTTATTAGAAATATGATTTGTAAACATTTTTTCCCATCCTATGGGTTGTCTTTTCCAATTTCCTGATAGTGTCTTTTGAAGCACTAAAGGTTTTAATTTTGATGAAGTCCAATTTATCTATTTTTCTTTTGTTACTTGTGTTTTTGGTGTTTTATCAAAGTGACATAATCTTAACAATGATATAGTAAAAATAACATACACAGATGGAGTTGGTTATGATGTACTTTGTACATAGTAGACATCCAGCCAGTGTTATTTCTCCTGTTATTATTCCTCTTTCCTCACAGGTTAATTATAAAAATCAAATGAGATAACATATGTGAAAATTTTTTATAGAAGTTCCAAACATATATAGGGTGCACTAAAAATAACACTCTGTGTATTTGTGAAACTTTATAAAGAATTTTCACATACATTATCTCATTTGATTTTCATAATCAACCTATGATGACTATTTTCTGACAATGAAAGTTAAAACACATTATAATGATATTTGTATTAATTATATGTATTTTTGTTATTTGTATTTTGTGAAATTAATTGTATTAGTATTATTTGTATTAGTTATATAAAAAGATATAATGAAAATGGCAAAGAACATGCCACATTCTTAGCTCCATATTTTCTATAACTGAGGTTATATATAATCTCATTAATGAATTTAAGGTCTACTAAAGAATTTAAATGTGTAAGTTAAAGTATTTAGATAAGCTGGTGGTAGGATCAGGGTGGCTAAGTAGACACAGGTAATAGGTGCTTTCTCCATGGAGAGGAACCAGTATAGTAAGCAGATTCTCACATTTTGAATAGATCATCTAGGAGAGAATGCTAGGATTCACTAGGGAAGCAACAGGAACCACTCAAAGTAGAGAGGTATGGAGAGGGTTCAGGGCAACATGCCTAGCCAAGACTGGCCAAGAGCTGGGGGAAGCTGCTGGATGTGGGGAAACAATAAGAGAGAGAAGCTCCCAGGGCTCCACTGAGACAAGATTTTATATTCTTGCCTACAAGAGAACCTCCTGATCCTTACAGGTCTTGGGCCCAACATAGGGTGCTGCCTGCAGATTGCACAGAGACATCTCTCCAGAAAGGGAAACCCAAGTCAAATCCCACAGGTATCTGAGCCTAGAGCAGTTTGAGCTGGGCACCATTCTGAGAGCCTAGATACTGGGAAACCATGGGCATACCTGCAGCCACTGTGCAGCTCCTAGGAGAGATACAGGAGCACAGGCATGCCCATGTACCTCTGGGAGAGTCCCCACTACCCTCCTGTGGGCTGCTGTTCAGACTGAGATGTGAGCAGACAGCATTTTCCACAGTTTCTTGCCCACCCGGCTTGCCAGGGTGGGGCTCCAGCCTCTCTGGTCCCAGACCCAAAGAGCCATTTTGAGAGTTTAACATTAGGCTGCACCCTGCGCTCTAGCCAAGTTCAGGTTGACATGGCTGCAGATGGAAGGGACAGGGAAATCAGGCTTTCTGACATATATTGAGGACAATACCACAATACCACAATGAGGAAACAAAAGGTCAATATTCAACATCATGAAAATATACAAAAATGTAAAACTCAAAGGTCTAATAAAACAATCACACAAAAGAGGAAGAGAAAGGAATTAAATGGCAATATGAGAGAAGTTTAGCAAACCACAAAGAGAGAAAGAAGGAAACAAAGAATTTATTAAAAACTAGAAAATAAGAAAACAATTAACAATATAAGAAAAACAAAACCTCACATCTCAATATTAACCTTGAATGTAAATGGATTAAACACTCCACTTAAAAGACATAGATTGGCAGAATGAATAAAAAACATGATCCAACTATATGCCACTACAAAAGACTCATCCTATCCATAAAGACACATACAGACTGAAAGTAAAGGGGTGGAATAACATATTCCATGCAAACAGAAACCAAAAGCAAGCAGGAATAGCTATATTTATATCAGATAATAGACTTTAAATCAAAAACAGTAAAAAAAGACAAAGAAGATCATTATATAATGATAAAGGGATCAATTCAGCAAAAGGATATAACAATCCTAAATATATATGCACCCAACATCAGAACACCCAGATTCACAAAACAAATATTACTAGACCTGAAGAAAGACATAGACAGCCACATAATAAAACTGGGAGATCTCAAAACCCCACTCACAGTACTAGACAGATCATCAAGACAGAAAATCAACAAAGAAACATTGGGCTTAGATTGGACCTTAGGCCAAACAAACGTTTAGAGAACATCCCACCCAACAACTATAGAATATACATTCTTTTCATCAGCACATGGAACATTCTCTAAGATAGGCCACATGTTAGGCCACAAAACAAGTTTTAACAAATTTTAAAAATCAAAATCACATCAAGTATCTTCTCAGACAACAATGGAATAAAGCTAGAAATCAATACAAAGAGGAATTTCAGAAACTATACAAATACATGGAAATTAAACAACATGCTCCTGAATGATCACTAGGTCAATGAAGAAATAAAGACAGAAGTTTTAAAATTTTTCAAAATGAATGAAGATGAAAACATAACATATCAAAACCTGTGGGATACAGTAAAAGCAGTGCTAAGAGGGAAGTTTATAGCATTAAATGCCAATATCAAAATAAGCAGAAATTAACAACCTAACATCTCATACCTCAAGGAACTGGAAAACCAAGAACAAACCAAACCTAAAGTTAGCAGAAGAAAAGAAATAAAGATCGAAACAGAACTAAAGAGATAGAGACCCCCCCCCAAAATTACAAAGAATTGACAAAATGAAAAGTTGATTCTTTGAAAAGATAAACAAAATTAATAAACTACTACTTAGACTAACCAAGAAGAGAGAGGATCCAAATAAACACAATCAGAAATGAAAAAGAAGACATTACAACTAATACCACAGAAATACAAAAGATCATCAGAGACTACTAAGAATGCTCACAACCTAGAAAACCTAGATGAAATGGATAAATTCCTGAAAACATACAACTTCCCAAGATTGAATCAGGAAGAAACAACTCCTGAATGGACCAATAATGAGTTGTGAGATTGAATCAGTAACAAAATATCCCCTCCCCCCCAAAAAAGCCCATGACCAGATGGATTCACAGCCAAATTCTATCAGATGTACAAAGAAGAAATAGTACCAATCCTACTGAACCTGTTCCAAAAGATTGAGAAGGAGGGAATCCTCCCTAACTCATTCTATGAAACCAGCATCACCCTGATACCAACACCAGGAAAGAATGCAACAAAAAAAGGAAAATACAGACCAATATCTCTGATGAACATAGATGCAAAAATCTTCAAGAAAATGCTAGCAAATTGAGTCCAACAGCACATCAAAAAGATAATTTATCATGATTAAGTGGTTTCATGCCAGGGATGTGAGAATGGTTCAACATATCCAAGTCAATAAATGTGATTCACCACATAAACAGAAGCAAAAACAAAAACCATATAATCATCTCAATAAATATAGAAGAAACATTTGATAAAATTCAGCATCCCTTCATGATAAAAACCCTCAAAAAACCTAGCATAAAAGGAAAAACCTCGAAATAATAAAAGCCATATATGACAACCCCACAGCCAACATCACACCAAATGGGAAAATGATGAAAGCATTTCCCCTAAGAACTGGAATAAGATAAGGATGCCCACCTTCACCACTTATATTCAATGTAGAACTGGGAGTCCTAGTCAGAACAATCAGGAAAGAGAAAGAAATGGCATCCAAATTGGAAAAGAGGAAGTCAAATTATCTCTGTCTGCTGATGATATGATCTTATACCTAGAAAACTGTAAGGACTCCTCTAAAAGGACTCTTAGATTTGATAAATTCAACAAAGTTTCTCAGCTTATAAAATCAACATAGAGAAATCAATAGCATTTTTGTACACCAATAATGACCAGGCTGAGGACCAAAATCAAGAACTCAGTCTCCTTAATAGCTGTGAAAAAAATCCCATACATAGGAATATATTTAACCAAGGAGGTTAAAGATCTCTACCATTTGATCCAGCAATCCCACTACCGTGGATCTACCAAAAGGAAAAGTCATTATAACAAAAAGATACTTGCACTTACATGTATATCACAGCACAATTCACAATCGCAGAGATACGGAATCAACCTAAGTACCCATTAACTGATAAGTGGATAAAAAGAAAATGTGGTGTAAATATACACACTATGGAATACTACTCAGTCATAAGAAAAAATGAAATGTCTTTTACAGCAACTTGGATGGAACTGGTAGACCAACAGCCTAACTAAAATAACTCAGGAACAGAAAAATGAATGTCACATGGGAGCTAAATTACGGCTATGCAAGGACACACAGAATGGAATAAGGGACGCTGGAGACTCCAAAGGCGGGAGGGTTTTTACTTATTGGGTACAATGTACACTAATCAGGTGATGGGTACAAAAGCCTAGACTTCACCACTACACAACATACACATATACCAGGATTCCTCTTGTACCCTCTAGTTGTATTTAAATTTTTAAAAAGATTAAAAAAGTATTTAGATAAACAAACAGCAACTCAACTAAGACTAACAAAACTTTTATTCATTTATATAGTTTAATCAATATTAATCATTTGCTCATCTTATTAATGAATAAAGTAGTTAAAATTAATAAAAATATTAATCATTTTTATGTTGTCAAAACATAAATCCTTGAGAGAACACCACAAGTGACACATGACATACTAAGATCTGTTTTTTGTTTTTTTGTTTTTTTTGAGACAAAATCTCACTTTGTTGCCTGGGCTAGAGTTCCGTGGCGTCAGCCTGGCTCACAGCAACTTCAAACTCCTGGGCTTAAGCGATCCTACCGCCTCAGCCTCCCGAGTAGCTGGGACTACAGGCATGCGGCACCATGCCCGACTAATTTTTTCTATATATATTTTTAGTTGGCCAGATAGTTTCTTTCTATTTTTAATAGAGACGGTGTCTCGCTCTTGCTCAGACTAGTCTCGAACTCCTGACCTCGAGCGATCCACCCACCTCGGCCTCCCAGAGTGCTAGGATTACAGGCGTGAGCCACTGTGCCCGGCCTAAGATCTGTTTTTAAACACGTCTATAGTTGGTTTAAAATTGTTTTCCAAAATTATGTAGTTCTTCTTGGATCTTATTCATAGCAGTAATTTTTATTATTCATGAAATGGCTTTGCTAAATATAGATATCGTCCCTCAGTTGAGCTTTCTGCATAAATCAGTTACACATTCTTAATTAATGAAAATTTATTTTGTTATATTTTATGTTATAAGACCCTTAGCATTGCTGAAGTATAAAGGTTAGGACTGATGGAGTTATCCAGACTAAAAATTAGCTTTTCTAGATTCATAAACTTTATTTTTTACTTTAACAACTTTTGAAGGAAATATTTTCAGAATATTTCTATGTTTATATAAATAATCATATATAAAATAATAATTTAACCAATCAGCCTCCTTCCTTCCAAACTCAAAGCCCATCATTATAAACCACCAACCAAGGACCTGTGTCAATATGGTTTTAAATGTTCTCCAAGGCTACTGAAGAGCAATATAGCATTACATTCTGTTGTTTATAAGTAACATTATAGCATAAGCATTTCCCCATGAAATCATAATACAATTTTATGAAATCATAATACAATTTTAATTGTTGCATAAAATTCCATATGACCCTATAGGTGCTAGGTATCGATGTGTTGTGTTGTTTTTGCCTGGGTGACAACATCCCCTGTTTTCTTTGGCTACGTTATTCTAGTTGTTCTTTGGGGAACTGCCCCTTTCCCATTACATGCAGTCAGGTCGGGATGTCACTCAAGGCATTCTGCAGTTTCTTCCCTGTTCAAAGGGGTGGGTTCATGATGCAACAGAGGCCAAGCAGACCCTTCCTAGTTACTCTGAGTCTTAAACAGAGTGACACAAAGATTGGAGATGATTCATTCAGAGGGAAGTGGCTGGCCATTCATTCCTGCTACCCAAATCCCTGGGGCTCTTTCCAAGGCCTGAATCAGCACTTCCTTTGATTCAGCAACAACATTACTTACAAGTTGTCTATGTAACTCATTGTATATTTAGTGAGCTATAGGTGGAATATATATTTGCCTTCAGAGCCTCATTTCTTCTATCTATATGTATATTTTAGGGTTATTGTGAATATAAAAATAGTTAACCTAATTAAAGCACCCAGTAGAGAACTGGCATAAATATCCGTATTTCTTCACCTGAAGCTAGCCACAGTCAATTTCTGTTGCTTGTAGTCAATAGTCTTCCCCAATACATGCCCACGGGATCAATCCCTTCTCTCCACCCCTTGCCTTGGCTGCTGCTGCTGTCACTTGTGCCTTCCCCTGCCACTCTACAGCTGCTTCTGTGGCCTAAGATGTCATCATTTTTACGGGGGTCAAAGTTATTTGTAATGGTAAAGTTTTTCCAGTACTTGGATGGTAGATAAATAATACTACTCTTCGTGGTTCCTATTTCATTGTGAATTCTTAGTTCTATAAATTGGGGGTGTAATTTTATTTAAATGAATATTCTTCAATATAGCCACCAAGTTTTTTACAAAAACACTTTTCTAAATATACAATACAAATGTAAAAACTCTTCTACTGTTTTTAAAAAAGATTTCTCAATGAAATGTTATAATCTTCATAATTGTTAGATAAAATTGAATATAAATAACATATATTGCAAATTTACAAATATGAGAATGTGAAGAGGCAGAATAACTATGGATAGTGCTATACAACGTTATCAACCATGAAGCTCAATTAATTATTCTTTTGATACATAGTTATCTCTATAAAAGGATATTTTTAAACTAGCAACAATCCATAACATTCTGTCCTTTATTTATATTAGATTTAACTGCTACAATACAGATTATTTAAGGAGCAGAAAAAGACACTAAAAATTTCAGGAGCATCTAAGAAAAAAGAACATATTGTATGAAAACATATCAGAAACATTAGAAATAGACATACCAGTCTGCTGAACATGTGATAAGTTGGCAGCATATTCCATTTCGATTCTCAAAGACAGAGCCCAATCTGTTAACCTATTTTTTTAAAAAATGCAAAAAAAGTAAATTCTGTGTAGCTAGAAGAGTAATGATTTTTTTTGTCATAGCTATTTACCTTTTAAACTTTTTTCTTCTTTGTTTTAAATTTTAATAAAAGAGCATACCACTAGCACAGAAGTTTCATAAACAGAAGGTTTTAAAATCAAATACAATTCTACCATATATTCTTGTTCATTCTTTTGTCATGGAAACATTTTTACATAGCTTTAATTAGAAGGCATATATATTTTTATCCTGAGATTTTTTTCACTCCATGTAATTTGAACATTCACCTATGCATTCATAAATTATTTTAATAGTTTTATGCTATATAGATGATGTACAATAATTTCATTATCCATTATGATTAGAGGTTCTTTCAGTTTTTCAATGGATTGTGGAGCCAAACAGGAGCTTTTATGAGGTTGTTAAGCAGGTAAGATCTTTTTTCCTTCCTTCCTTCCTCCCTCCATCCCTCCTTTCCTTTTCAAGGCCTGATCTGTTCTAAGGTAGGATCAATAGAAAAGAGGCTAAGTGTTAAATGAGACATCAAATAAAGGTGTGCTTTGAATGCTGTAAGGTGTGATTCTTTCCATAATTGTGGGTATGACTCTGCAGACACACAGAAGATCCGCAGGAGGGTTTATGGCTCCTAGAAGTTCCAAAATTCCAACCAACCAGCTCTCAAAAGAAGTCTAAAGGCTTTGAGGCCACCTGTGAAGGTACCACTCTTGAATCAATAGGGAATCATTGATTCCCCCATTCCCTATCCTCCTGATACTTGACTGGTGAGCAAAATAGTAAACAAAGGCGGGGCTTCCAGCAGCAAACAAACAGTGAAAGTAGGGATGGAGGATGGGTACAGGTGGGGCCCTGGTCAGGCCTGCAAGGCATCCCAGGAGCTAAACAACCACAAACCCGGCTAACAGTGCTGCCACCTGAACCAGTTCAGGTTCCATAGCAGCTGCCAACTCCTCTCTGATCTGATAAACAGCCCCCAAATTGCGTTGTTACCTCCCCTTCAATGAGGCTTTCCTGCTGTATGAAGCCAGAGACCCCAGAGATGTGCATGCTCCGGGGTTTTATGTTTTAATGATTCAAAAAAAACCCAAACATAGTAATATTACAGAAGTTTGGAAAATAGGAGTTTTAAAATTAAATACAATTCTACTTTATATCCTTTTCCGATCTTCTTTCATGGATACACTTTGATGTGTTTTTTTAAAAAGGCGTACATGTAATCTTGAGGCACAAATTGGGTCATTTCTTAATATGAATTCCCCAAATTGTATTAATAATTACTGGTCAGAAAGTTCGAAAATTTGGATGATTTAAGAGTAAGAGCTACACTGACTAATTGCATTCCAAAAGTTTTATGTTGCAATCTGCAATGTTAATGTTTACTGGTTTCATTCACTGCCTCATCAATTGTAACACAGAATGTTACTTGAAATTTTCATTTAAAATTAAATAAATCCAAAATAGTACATTATTGTTGCTTTATTATTCATTTCTTTGATATTAGAAAGGCTGAATAATTTTCATGTTGATTTACTAATTGTTCTGTTGTGTATGTATTTTGCTTATTTATTGGAAATTTTTATATTTACATATTTAGTACAAATCTTTTCCTCCATTTTGTTATTTGCTCTTTATTTTTTATTGATACATAGTAGATATACATATTTTGGGGGTATATGTGGTATTTTGATACATTCATATAATGTGTAAAGATTAAATCAGGGTAATTGGGATATCTATTACCTTAAACATTTACCTTTTCTTTATGCTAGGAACATCTGAATTATTCTCTTTTAGCTACTTTGTAATGTACAATAAATTTTGATAGTGATAGTTACTTAACTGACCTACTGAACGCTGGGTCTTATTTCTTCTAACTGTATATTTGTACCCATTAATTAACCTCTCATCATCACTCACTTATTTCTTAATTTAGAAATTTATATGTGTATATTTTGAATCTGTCAATCTCTCCTTTTTGATTTCTTTCAACATTAATAGTCTTAGTAAATTTTCCTCATTCCAGAAATCTGATATTCTATTCTGATATGTTGCATTTTTCTGTGATTTGTTATTTCCCTTTAAATTTAAAGTCATCTGAAGTAATTTGTGTGTATGGTGTGAGTAGAAATGGAGTTCCTTTTCTTACACTGTAACTTCCATTATCATATGTTATATTTTTACATATAATAGAAACTATATCTGGGCTATTTATTTTAGTCCATTATGACTTTTAAAGGTATTGTTGCTTCACATAATCCATTTCAATACCTGGTAGGGATAATCACCTCTTACAACTCTAATTTCTCATAATATTCTCTGATATTCTCAACTGTTCATTCTTCAAAGGACATAGTAGATCTTTAGTGTCCTTGAGGGAAGCATTTGAGAAGCTTGCCAGTTTCCAAATTCATGAATACCACACTTAGCAAGGTTATACAGTCCAGTATTCAACCACAAAGACAAACTGCAGTGCAGATGCTGGGCGGCCAACAGGGCTCACTTACTGCATGACTGGTTTGTACCTACTGGCCTCTCAGTACACTCAATTCAAGACTATGCCTCAGCAAAATTACACATTACAATATGTCACAGATCTTTAGCGTTGCCTGACCCTAAATAGCTGAGATCATAATTTTAAGTCCATAGATGCTAAGGGCACAAAATGTCTGTACTTCATTTTTACATGTCAAATCCTCATCTTCTCCACTATTGTATCAGTGTTGACGGCAACCACATTTTTTAGTTATAAAATAACCAAGTTGAAAGATTGGCTTTATTTTCATCCCCAAGTCAGATATTGGTCTGGTAACAGTGATCCAATGTTTTGATGCTTAGTTCCTGGTTATTTCACAATATAAGTGTAAATGAATTGCTGACTTGAAACACCTTCGTTGGATAAAATCTAAAAATTTATAATCCAGCAAGAGAAAAGCAAAAAGCCATCAAGACTCACTTCGAATGTGTCAGACAGCCAGTGAATATCTGTAATTACTTTCTTATGTCCATTTTCTATTGAAGAGACTGCACAGTGTCTGATATACATTGCTTCTTTATTACTCTCTGGTTCAAGGATAAACATAGGCTGAAAAATTTTTTAAAGAAAGTTACATGCTAATTTCAGAGAGCTGATGAATCAACTCATACTTTACTCATCATTCCAATTAAAATTAATAATTTGAAGATTTACTAGTTCAAGAAAAAACATAAATTAGTGTTTCTATATACCATATATTTAAGTAATAGGATTATCTACTCCCCCCTTCAGTTTAGTCTAAGATTTTATCTCTAAACAAGTATTATTGACCTACTCTCTAAATAATCAATGAGAAATCCTATTCTTGAAGCAGTATTTCTCTGCATGCAGAGAAGGCCACATCCCACCTTTCCTTGGTAAGAGACCTGTTGATACTAAAGCTAAAGATCTGGGCTGCGGCGGGAGGTGTGCAACTTGGTGGGTAAGTACTGAGGTGGGAGCTGAGGAATTTTTTCCCAACTCTCTTTTTTGTTTTTGAGACAGACGGTCACTCTGTTGCCCGGGCTAGAGTGCCGTGGCATCAGCCTAGCTCACAGCAACCTCAAACTCCAGGGCTCAAGCGATCCTACTGCCTCAGCCTCCCAAGTAGCTGGGACTACAGGCGTGTGCCACCATGCCCAGCTAATATTTTCTATAAACATTTTTAGTTGGCCAGATAATTTCTTTCTATTTTTAGTAGAGGCGGGGTCTCGCTCTTGCTCAGGCTGGTCTTGAACTCCTGACCTCAAGCGATCCACCCGCCTCGGCCTCCCAGAGTGCTAGGATTACAGGCGTGAGCCACCGCGCCCGGCCTCCCAACTCTCTTAACAGTCTATAGCCTTACAAAATCGTCGTAGTATATTATCATCAGAAAGGATTGTAATCCCTTCATTTTATACATGAGAAAAACTATTCTTGCCAAGGGAAGGTGGCACGTCCCAACTCAGGACCAGGATGCAGAGCCTTGATACCTGGCCCTTCTGTCCAGTCCTTGTTCAGTTACATCACTGTAGGCAAGCCACTTGGTCCCTTCATTTTATTTAACAACAGCAACAACAACAACAACAATCTATCTTGGGATAGATGATGCAATTTTTTGTGTCGTGTTTTGTCGTTTTCATGTGGGCCCATATAAAAGTGATTTAGAACATGTTCGCAAGCAGATAATGAAGGCTTGGAAATACCATTCTTTTTTCTATTGAGTTCTTGTTAACGTTGGCAACTCTGTTATATACTTTCCCATAAACTCTTGAATGGAAAAAACTTGCAAGTGAAAAGTTGTAGAAAGCTAACCTTGAGTGTGGCTTTTTTACTTCTACTACCACCCGACTTAATGTTCTCTATGCGATCTGCATGCGCCGTGATATCCCACAAGATAACCTAAAACAGAAATAAATGCTATCATAACATTTTCAGGAGATAGCTAATTGAGTCTTAAAGATTTTCTTTTTTTAAAAACTATTGGTATGCAGCCTGATAAGTCAATTACCTTAAAGGGTAATCAAATTAAGCCTATATCTTAAGTCAGTAACCTTTAAAGCTGATGTTAGAAAGAATGTTTGCTCTATAAAAGTATCTTCAGCACTTTGATTTTTGTGCCTGTGTTAATAAATGCTAATATTTCTAAAAGTCCAAGATAAATGTCATGTAATTCCCTTTGCTTTGGGAAGAGTTTTCCCTCTGGTTTGGGGAATGTGCTATGATTGACAACTGTCTAAAGCCCATTCTCCAGAATTAGGTACAAACACTCAATTGTCTAAAACAGGCAGGGAAGTGATGATTTCTATTTAATTGAATATTATGACCAACTCTGAATTTGTATATATCTAGATGGTCAGTTTTTGAACAATCAGAATAAAGTAGAATATGTAATACTAAATTGGATTAATTTCTAATGACTAAAAGGTATTTTAGTACACTAAAGTGTTAATAAAATGTCCAGGTCATAGAATTGTGAGTGATTTTATTTTCATCATGTGCTTTTCTAAAATACTCTAAAACAGCCAAGTGTAGTGGGACATGCCTGTAGTCCCAGCTGTTTGGAAGGCTCAGGTGGGAGGATCACTTGAACCCCGGAGTATGAGGCTGCAGTGAGCTATGATCACGCCACTGCACTCCAGTCTGGGGAACTGTGTGAGACCTCATCTCTAAAAATAAAATAAAATAAAATATTCTAAAACAAAGTCATATTACCTTTGCAATGAGGAAAAACAGACACTTCAGATTTTTAGGGCTTGGAGGATGGGCTCTGAGTCATCATTATGACCCTCAGCTTTTGTTGAACAAAATTGAGGGAAAGAAATTTGTCTCCCTGGTTATTTTGGTTCTGGATCAATGGACATGGAAGCTGTAGACATTTAAATTTCAACCACAAAGAAGTTGTTCTAACCAAAAAAGATCATATACCCTTTCAATGGTCAAACCCGCTCCATCACAATGAATTTAAAGTTTGATCATAAAACAGCTTTAAGAGTTTTGTTTGCTTTACTAGAGAAACAAGATATTGGAGGATAGGATCTATTTTTTTTTTTTATAAATTAGAGAACTTGAAAAGGAAAGAAGAAAAAGCAAACATGATGTCAAATTATATATATATATAAATTCAATGATACATGTATGCATTCCAGTGAATTTCTACTTCTGGATCATCCCCTAACTCCTACCCCTAGGGAAATTTCAGAAGAGGCCTTTTTTCCAACAGGTAGTAATGCTTATAGCTTTGTTCTTCCATGGAGTCTTATACAATATTGGTTCTATCCCAGCAACACAGATTTGACCCACTTTTGTTTCAGTTATGTATCTGGGTTACCCTGTGAACACTTCAAGTGTGGATACTATGTCTAATACACCTTTATAGCCTAGTTCCTGGCATGGTGACTGGTATACAACTGGCATGCCTTCCTTCTGCTGAATTGAATCCTTAAGTTCAAAAAGTACTAAATCAAAACTTATTACAGAATGTTGTCTACATTTATACATACTGAAAAAATTCCATAAGTACCTGTCCATTTATACAGCCTCCAGCAATAATATTAGGGTCACTTGGACAGAACTGGAAGCAGAAGATGTCATCCGGGCTCTCCAGCATTAACTAAAATAAACCCCACAAATTCAAGAAAGAGTGAGCAAACCTATTAAGATCACAGCTACAAAATAATATTAAGATAGTTTAACTTTATATTTATTTATAAGCAATGTGCATGTAGAGCCTATTCCCAGAGTTCTACCTCTGGATGAGAAGCTGCTTTTGTTGAATTTTATTGTGGACGTTGGTCATACATATGAGAGTATATTCTCAAGGGCACCCAGGTCTCTCCCCTCACTCATCCTCCATGGCAGAAAAAGTATAGGCAATTTGGGGGGCATGTTATAATTTTTATAAACAAAAAGACTATGAAATTAGTGTTTCTGAAAGATGTGGACGATAAGTTCTGTGAGGACAGGATATTTGCCTGTGTTGTTCCCTACTATAATACCTACACTGGCACATAGTGGGCACTCAAAAACAAAATCTGCTGAATAAGAGAACATGGACTTATTGCTGGTGATAATACCTCAAATTTTAAAATAACACAGAACCCAGAAGGTGAACAAGGCCTACAAGGAATACACAAATGCGAACCAATCATTATATTTACAATAGCTAGCACCAAGCAAAATGCTGGCATGTTTACCATTCTTCTTTAAACATAACAACCAGAACAATAGGCCCCAGTAGGCCATTGTTTTGCCACCACAGGGCTAAACGTTTCAAACTGGAATTGGGATAAATTGTCTTGGTTTATTTGGTACTTTGTGGATTCTAGAGAAACTTCTACTTTTGAAAATAAAAATCTTTTTAATACTTTCCCGTAGTTTTAATTAGAACAAAGACAAAATAAATCATTTACATTATTTCTTCAAAAAATTATCTGCTTGTCTTTTTAAAGCTATTCTTCAAAATAGAGGAAAGGAAAGTCTATCTTTCTTCCTCCTGACTGACTGGAAGTTCAGCCATGCTTCCATGGCACAGAGTGGAGAGTAGTCCTACAGGGTAAAAATGTTAGAAAACATTCTAGAGAATGGTAATATTTTTATGGTAAGTAGGTTAAAAAGGAAGAGCTAGAGGTCTGTCATTTTGATCTCTGGGTCTCTAACAAAGTATCTAGAATCTGTTACATTAAAACTGCCTTCATTCAGATGAATTGGGAAAGAAGGAAGAAGGCAGGCTAGAGTTTATTAGGGAAACTCTTAATTTTGCAGTACTTTATAGAAACAAAATATGATTATATGTAAGTACACTGAAATAACTTAATCTAACAATCTATAGCACCCTACCACTAAGCAGAACTCTTACTGTGCAGATAAGGGAAATGAGACCCCTGTGGAACAGACACAGCCTTTAGCCTCATTTTATTGGGATTGCTGTGTGTGTGGGTTTGGTTTCAATGGGCTTTTTCTGTGTTTTGGTTTGGTTTTAGTTGTGCTATTTAAAATTGGGAGATTTCACACGAAATTCCAAATTTCTGGATTCTCTTGACAATGGAGCCACCTGGGAACAGGAGCACCAACGAGCAGCTGGCCTAGAGGTGGCAGCACAGGCTCTAGGGCCGCAGTCCCCAGCACTCCCCACTGCTCTCCCACACAGTCACCTTCATTTATTATGTCACCTACTGGGGATCCTTGGAATTGAGGAAATTCATATAAAACTAAAATCTATTTGCATTTGACCCATTAGTATTTTAATAAGCCCATAAAGGAGTCTGCTTTTTAAAACAGGTGAAACATTCCTCTTACAATCTTTGAGAAAAAAATGACTTATTGATTTGTTCAATAAACGAAGTGTAAACTTTAGTTTTGCTAAAATTGAATGATGACAAGTTCTTTTTTTTTTTGATGATGACAAGTTCTGCATTAAAGAAAGCCTAACTTCATACAGGTTTGCAACATTAATTGATTATGAAGTACTTTGCAATAAAAACTGCTAAAGATATACATGAAAGTAGTATTTGAACATTTAGGCTGTGTGGGCAACTCTCCTTGATTACCTGAGGATGTATAGGATCGGAGAAACTCCAGAAAAGAATCAGTGATGGCTGCAGCAATAATTTACCAGAAAACTGGACTCTCTCTTCAAAGGAGAGTCTCTCGGCTACTGAAACGGCTATCAGTCCTGAGTAAAACACAAGCAGAAATTAAAGTCAGCAGCAACGGAACACGGAGAAATGTTTCTAGCTTTTGCTTTTCTACATAGTCACTAATCATTTCCATTTTGATGAAATTTGAGTAAAAATATTCCACAGGAGACCAAGGGTTTTCTTAGAGCTTTGCTATTTAATATGGTAGCCACTAGCCACAAGTCACTTATTTAGTAATTGAAATCTGGCTGGTTCAAACTGAGGTGTGCTGTTAGTATAAAATATACAGTGGGCTTAGAAGAGTTGGTGAGCAAAGAAAAGTTTGTTTTGCTTTTTTTTTGTAAGAAAAGCGCCAGTGGAGAGTGAGAGGAGGAAGAAAGAGGACAAAGACCTTTCTCCTTCCATGGTTCCACCTTCACACATTTCTACCTCCCTTGGCAGCTGACTCTTTTTTTTTTTCTTTTTTTTTTTTTGAGACAGAGTCTGGCTCTGTTGCCTGGGCTAGAGTGCCATGGGGTCAGCCTAGCTCACAGCAACCTCAAACTCCTGGGCTCAAGCAATCCTTCTGCCTCAGCCTCCCGAGTAGCTGGGACTACAGGCATGCGCCACCATGCCTGGCTAATTTTTTCTATATATTTTTAGTTGGCCCGCTAATTTCTTTCTATTTTTTAGTAGAGACGGGGGTCTCGCTCTTGCTCAGGCTGGTCTTGAACTCCTGACCTCAAGCGATCCTCCCACCTCGGCCTCCCAGAGTGCTAGGATTACAGGCGTGAGCCACTGCGCCCAGCCAGCAGCCGACCCTTTAAAGGAAGTGTGTTTCCTATCTTGTCCAGTGATCAGAAGGAGTGTTAGGAGGAATGAATTTAGCCTTGGGAGTGCAGCAGGCCATAGTCAAACCCAGACTCTGCATTGTGCCAGCTGGGTGACCTGAGCAAGTCACCTCCCTGAGTTGAGCTTTGGTCTCGCTGTGAAATAGAGAGGATGATTCCTGTGGTATGTGTCCTGCATAATTGCTGGGAGGACACTTGGCAGGGAAGATGTGAAAAGTGCTTGGCAGATGCCTGGCACTCAGGAAATGGAAGTTGTTTTATTGAAAATTGAGCTAGTTTGCAATTTTACATATAAATGTGACGGACAATTTCCATGTTATCACAAAAAGGGATCCCTGTCATTTTCACCTCACCGAAGATAGTTGGATGCCATGACACGCAGGTAATCATCTTCTCCGTCGGGCTGTGGAGGTCGGTAAAGGACTGGTACTCTTTCAGGTAGGTATCAGTCTTGTCCCCAAAGGTGCCTTCTTCTTCTGCGAGGCATTTCCAGTCATCAATAAATGTGTTTGTAATTTCATTTTGCTGCAGGGCTATTTCGACACTATTTTGTATTTAAAAAAATCAGTTAAGATGTTGGATTTTGGTAGTCAATGATATGACTATTTTAGTAGCTCCTCCTACTTCACTGATAATAATGCTCAATTATATTTGTTAATAATGGTTAACCTCATGTGAAATAAATGACTTAAGAGGAAAAAACTTCCTGGCAGGGTGCTACTCAGAACTTCTTTCAAGAACCTGCTGTTCAGCTGTCAGGAATGCCCTGAGCCGACAGCCTCTGGCAACTTGTTGATCTGCCCTAGTTTCCAAGCCAGGGCTGTGCACGCTCCAGGCCAGGGACTGACCATGGCGGCTGCAGGGATGCCAGGGCCTGGCCAGTTCTGCCTTGGCCCGGCCTCCTTCAACAGGCCGTCTTTGCCCTGGAGCTCCTGTGGGGTCAGACGAGAATCTGTCTGAAGCTCCACAGCCCCATCCTGCTTCCTCCTCCTTTACTTTTAACAGTGTAACCCTTGTTGAACCTCTACTTCTAACCTGTCTTGTTCACTTTCTGGAAAGCCATACTGACACAAAAGGCAATTTTCTTAGACATATTCAGTATTAACTGACCACTTATGCCAAATAAGGGTAGCCCAAATACATATATAATTCAAAACAACAAATAAGAGATTCTCTACAAGGGGAGTTTAGAAGTGTGTGTGTGCGTGTGTGTGTGTGTGTGTGTGTGTGTATGTGTATTTGGTGGGTTTAGCTGTCACAATGCCTGCGAGGTGCTACTGTGTTTGTTTCCATTACTAAACCTTGTGCAATGCATGAAAATGTCCCTAAAATGAAGAATTATTCTGCTAAAAAGACTAATTTAATCGCTCATTTACGAAATGATCTGAGCACTAGGGTCATCTCTTAATAGTCCAGGGACCCTTATTTAACAGGCTCCTGTCTTAAAACAGTTACTATGATGTTTATTATCCCCTAATATGTTTGGGTTTGAAAGCTCTGCTCTTACTCTGAGAGTCCCTTAGAGCTCTCCCACAATTAGAATGTCATCCAGTGTTTTACTGTAATGATCAAAAGTCCAACTGTCTTTTTTTTTAATAAATGTGGTAAGCTGAAAAAGCAGTTCTCAGTCACTAATTTCTTAAAATAAGAAAAAAATTTTATTTAGAAAATTAAATGTAAACACTAAATATCATAATAGATACTCCTAAAATGCAAAAAAGGGTACTATTTGATACCTCATTAATCATTAATACTACCAGTCACTGCGTCATTGAGTACTCTCTTGGTTAAATTCTTCTTATGCTTCATCTTTCAAAATATGGATAGAAGCATTTCCTGGGACCTTGCTCTGAAACTGTGGTTTACAGACCAGCAGCAGCAGCGTGACCTGGAGCTGGTCAGAAATGCAGAGTCACAGGCTCCACTGCAGACCCACTGAGTCAGAACCTGCATTTTAACAAAATCTCCACCTTAAACTTCGAATAACTCTGTGTAGGGTATGTTCGCACCCTGGACCCGAAGGTTTAAATTCAGTTTCAAGTAGAAGCATTAGTTAGCATTTTCAAAATCTTCTTTCTTTCTGTTTCAGCCTGATTGAGAAAGGAATTCTCAAGAGAGAAGTTAAATACATGAGCTTTGCTCTGGTTTCTTGATTCTTCCCTCTCAGCCAGAATGGGGAGGTAATTCACAAAGAAATAATGAAGACAGCACCTTTCCTGTGGTTGCTTGATTTCCAGGAACCATAGGGCTCCTCAGAATAAAGAGAGAAGATAAAGCCTGTTGTCTGAGGTAAAGCCTATATGAATATCATTGTCTTTTTAACCCCAAAATAAAAGTTCCTTAGGTGCTTTGTGAATCCCCTTGAAGTCTCCCTCTCCTCTCTCATATCATCGCCTTCTTTCACAAATAGTGCTTCCCTGAGGTTTGTTTTAGATAACATTCTATGAGAAAGAAATAACTCATTTCTGAAAGGGCTTTCTTCTAGAACAAAATCAAGCTTATATTAATTTGAAAATATTAAATAAACCTTAAACAGTTTTAAAGTTGGAAGTATGGCAGTGGTTTAAATGAGGATTTCTTGTTTACTCCTGGCCAAGGCTATTATAAGTATGGTGCCAATTTTCCTTTTTCTTCTTCTTCTTTTTTTGAGACAGGGCCTCACTCTCTTGCCCAGGCTAGAGTGCAGTAGCTCACAGAAACCTCAAACCCCTGGTCTCAAGTGATCCTCCTGCCTCAGCCTCTGAGTAGCTGGGACTATAGGTGCGTGCCACCACGCCTGGCTAATTTTTCTATATTTTCTTCTTATAGATCTGGCTTTTCCTTCCCACATCTCAGGGAAAGAATTATAAAGCTGTACACTATTCCTTTCCATATAAACATGGCAATTGAGAGAAAAGAATAAAAGCCCAGATGTAAAGGTAATATATAATATAGACAATTGAGAATTGACTATAGCCATTTATTTTGAACATTTTAAATTTTTTTATTTTCTCAATATCTAGTTTTCCCTAGACATTAATCATATGAAAACAGACTTCTCATTTTTAATGTTCTTCCAGGAAAAATTTTAATGACTACTTAATTTTGATGTGAAGGAAAAGAAACCTTAGGTTTTCTTATTTCTTTCTCATTGGCCATATAAGAAAAATTATAGCATGCTTCCTGTGAGTGGGTGGCAAACAGTTAATGTACTCTAAGAATTATTAAATGAATTTTTGAACCAGATTCTCCCTAGGTATAGGTAACAACTTTTGAGAGCCGTTGGAATTTTCAGAACATTTAATCCAGTCTGAAAGAACTAATTGATGTTTTCTTAAAAATAAAAATAAAAGAGCTTAACTTGGGCTATATACCAACTTGACCACCAAATTTTAAATTTTAGAAAGAAACGGAAACCAACTTATTGAGTACAACTGGAAGACTTGTCTACCATTGGTTGCACTTCTCTGAACTCTGATACCAGCTTGATGAGAACTTGTCAAGCTCTTTCTCTGGTTTAGAAGCTCCAAGGCTCTGTTCAGGGTCCTAGTACCAGTGTAGGGGAGTTTTGAAGACATCTTTCTTTCAGAGATAGTAAGAGTGGCAGTAACACAGGAATTAGCGATAAGGGTGAAATATCCAAAAAGTACATCTGAATTGAATTCAGGTTCTCATTTACAAATATATTTTTACAAATACCTATCATCACAATGACCATTCTTAAGATCCACAGCATCCTTATCCTCATTATCCTATAAAAGTCAATGAAGATAAGCGGGGGAATGAGGAATGGAGAAAAAGACTTCCAGAAAAGTAACCATGGTAAATATAAACAATTGTTAATTTGCAAGTAGAAAAACATTCTTATACACTTAACTGTTCACACTGTGTTTGGCCCTACCTTGGGAGGTCTAAGATGATGCTTAGCAACAGAAAGGCAAGAAATACTGAGAATCTGTACAATGTGCCATATGTTCAGGCATATCTGATAACTGCACACTTTCCACCTAAACATCATATCATATATGGAATTATTTATTAAGACCTATTCTTATAAGTAAATATACACATTTTATGTTATACTTTAAAATTTAATAGATAATTTTTTTTACCTTACAGACATATTGTCAAGAAAATCAGCCAAAGACTTTGATTGTTTGAATGCCTCTTTTTCCTCTTCTGAGAATTCTCTTGGATAATATTGTGTAGTAGCATTTTTGGGATATGTCCTAATATATTAAAAGAAAATTAAATACCCAAAATTAGGTCAAAGAAAAGCAAATACAGGTCATGACAGGTCAAAAGTTTGTCTCTGTGACAATGATATTATATCTACATTCTCTATATTGAATTTTTTCTTTATTTTAGACAATTGATATTGACCACCAAAGTTTACATATATTTCCTTCCAATACAATCAAAAAGCTCTTGTTTTGTAAAAGTTTTGTTTAGAAATCACTTATAGAGAAGCTGTAAGAAGGGTATAAGGAATGCTTCACCCAGATTCATCATTAATAAATAAAATACACAAACTTCCTGTCTCATGGAGCTTAAATTCTAAAGGCAGGGGGCAGAAGAGAGACAATGAAAAATACATGTCAAATGATGATAGCACCCTGAAGAAAAATAGAGTAAGGAAATACATAGTAATGGGAGTTGCTGTTTTTATTAGGAGTGTTAGAGAATGCCTCACTTGAGCAGAGATCTGAATAAAGGAGGGAATGAGCCATAAAAGATACCAGAGGAAGAGCATTCTATATAAAGGAACTGTAAGCATAAACACATCAGGTGTGAGTATGCTTGATGAATTCAAGGAACAAGGAAGCCAGTGTGGCTGGAATAGATGAGCCAAGGGAACTGTGGGAGATGAGGGCAGAGGGGCAAAGGATCCAGATCATATGAAGCCTTGTAGGTTCCTTTGGGATGGGAGGCCATTGGAGGGTTTTGATCAGTCACATGATCTGAAACACTTCTGGCCCTTCTACGTAGAACAGACTGTAGGAGAGGAAAGATGGATAAAGGAAGCCCAGCTGGGAGGAATGACAAGAATCCAAGCAAGAGGTGATGATGGCTTAATCCAAGGAGTATGCAGTAGATATATTTTGAAGATAGACTCAACAAAATCCAAGGTCTTTGGTCTGAGTAATTAGAAGAATATCATTACCATTTACTGAGACAAGGAAGATTTAGGAAGTTGCAGGTTTGAAGGTGGAAAATCAAAAGTTTGTTGTTGGGCATGTTAAATTTGAGACACCTATTAGACATTCAAGTAAGCAGATGAATACATGAATGTGGAGTTCAGGGGAGAGATTGAGGTTGAATGCAGGTTTGGAATTCATTAGCAAACAGTTGATAGGTAACACCACAGGGCTGGATAAATTCACCCAGGGATTAGTACAGTTAGAGAAAAGATCAAAAGGAACTAGGCTTGGGGTCCTCTAATGTTCAGAAATCGGGAAGTGGAGGATCCAGTAAAAGAAAGTGAGAAGGAGCTGCCAATGAGTTAGGAGGGGAACATAAGTGGAAATAGTGTTTCAAGGAGAAATAGTCAACCATGTTGAATTCTGCTGAGAAGGTCTGAAAATTGACCACTGGATTGGGCCCTCAGACTACTGGGCATCTTTAGTGAGCTTGTTAGGACTATCTGGAGTGGCTCAAGACAGAGTGGAGAAGAGAATGTGGAACTAGAGAGTGTGGACAGCTGCTGTGAGGAATTTTGTTGTAAGAAAAGGAGAAACATTAGGAAACTGCTGGAGGGCTGAAGAAAGTTGGTTTTTGTTTGTTTTAATGATAGGATTCATAACACTTTTTGTATTTGTACGTGTCTCCTTTCTACCCTTTGTCTCCTTTTAAAGCCACGACCTTACTTTAGACATTGGTCACATTTTAGCTGGTTTCATTACAACAGGCTCCTACTTGGCCAACCTCTTCAACTCCAGGCTTTTCCTTCCCTTCCCTCCAATCCGTACTGCTTGGCTCATCTTTATTTTAATGGCTCTTCCTTGCTTCCGAACTTGCCAGAGTCCCCTACTGTCTGCTCTATGTCTGCCTCTGCTACTCCCTCCCTCCTGCCCAGGCTGGTCTCCTTGTGCTCCCACACAAACACTGTTCTTCCCACCCCCTTGCATTGTTCCGGTCATTTAAAAAACTGGGCCTTTTTCCAATTTTCCATGTCTCCAAATCATATTCCAAATCCGTGGTTTTTCTTCTATAAATCTAAAGTTATTTCAAAATAAAAAGTTTAAAAACATTTTTTAGAAATGCAAAGATTAGCCAAACATGTCTTCAAATTTATACAACCTACAAAGCCTAGCTAGCTTGAGTCCACAAAGCATTCCCTTGGCAATCCACTTCACATCAGTTCATTCATCCACTGGCTACATTTTAATTAAGAGTTTGCCATGTGAAATTGATATGGTTTGTACCCTTCAAAGTGCTCCAGATCGAAGGCAGACAGACAAGTAAACAAATGAGTACAACATGGGTCATCAGTCTGACCACAAAGGTACCTCTAAGCTCTAGTGGGGACCCAGAGGAGGAAGTGATCAATTCCACCTGGTATGTCCAGATCACAGAGGAAGGGGCACTGGACTGGGTGTTAGTGAGTAAAGAGGGCCTCCCCAGGTGGACGAGGGTGTAGGGCATACTATTCAGAGGAACAGCAGGTATTCTGGGAACTGGAAGCAGCTCACAGGGCTGGGGCACAGAGGGCTTATTTAGGAACAGGGGTGACAAGGCTGGAGGGGCAGGGCCTGTCATGGAGGAAGGAGCTTATATGCCGTCCTAAGGGCTGTGGATGGATGTAATTCTGTAAGTGATGGAAGCCAAAGAAGAAACCTAGGCAATGAAGTACGACTATCTGATTTGAGGTGTAAGAATGATGACTTAGGTGGTAGAATAGAGCAGTTAGGAGGCAATGGTAACATTCCAGGTGAGAGATGCCCAGCACTGTAATTATTAACAGCATCACTCATTTTCCCACTTCCTAGTCTTTACAGTCCTATATACTTGTGTCTCATTTTCCTTTTGTGATCTTTAAAGGTATTGTTGAATAAAATTAGATCTTCCTGAACTGAATTACTCTGTGGAGATCTACGTGTCATCATTGTTAATCCATTGCTATTTATAATAAAGATTTCTCAAAATAATCATGGAAGTTGCTAGATTTTACTGTAATTGGCTATAAAAATACACAGACCCTATCACATACTTACCATTTTGTCTGAGTACTCGTGTCCTTGATTTGGGGGACGACTTGCATGCCGATGTCTTTCTCCAGTTGTTTAAGGGTAAAATTTTTATCTGGGTAGGCTGTACATTCAATATAGGCATCTTTTACATTGGAAGCATTCTGGTCACTGAACTTAATTGGTGCACCAAATTTACTTCGTTTTCGAGAAATCATATATTTAATCTGCAACACATGTAAACAGTAACGGTAACATAATGAAGTGCCTGGAGAAGAATGGACGTGTGGTGGACAACCCTGGTGCTGTGCCCAGATTTTCCCAGATCCTTCCGTAGGCTTTCTGTGTGTCCCTCCTGCTCCTTGTGCTTTCCATGCCCACGGGTTGCACCTGGTGTGCCTGTTTGGAGGACTGCTCAAAGGCTACAGGGACCACTTTGCTCACAGGTACAAAGAACAGGAAGTGACTGGAAGGTTACATCTTGACCATCGGTGGACTTGTAAGAGGCATATCTAAACCCATTTCCTTGGCTTCTGTTTGGGACAACTCTGAGGTGCAGTTTACACTGCAGAGTTGCTCTACAGGTTCAGGCTGAAGACTTCCCTCTGCCAGACTATTGCCTGAGGTTGCACTCTTGCAGGGCTTCCTCCATGTCCCTGTCCTGCTGCTTTTCATCTCTTATGGGGCACTTTCATAACAAATCTCTCGTACACAAATCCTCCACACAGGAGTTGCTTTGGGAGGGAATGCCACTGTATTATTAATAGTTTCCTAGGGCTGCCTTATAACCAAGTACCACCAGCTGGGTGGTTTAAAACAATAGGAATTTATTCTCTTACAGTTGTGGGGGCTAGAAGTTTGAAATCAAAGTATTGGCAGGTTGGTTCCTTCTGAGGGCTCTGGGGGAGAATCCGTTCCTTGTTTCTCTCCTAGCTTTTGGTGATGGCCATCAATCCTTGGTATTCTTCGGCTTATAGATATATTCCTGCAATCGCTGCCTCCTTCTTCACATGATATTCTCCCTGTGTCTCTGTGTCATCACATGGCTGTCTTCTTACAAGGACACCAGTCATATTGGATAAGGGGCCCACCTTACTCCAGTATGACCTCATCTTAACTAATTACATCTGTAATGATCCTATTTCCAAATAGAATTACATTCTGAGTTATTAGAAATTAGGACTTCAACGTATCTTATTTTGGGGACACAATTCAACCCATAACACCCCCATAAGACAATGACCATTCTTTTGTCAAAACAAAACAAAAAACCATGTGCCCATAGCAAATATTATGAATCTGTCAGGAATAAATGTTTAGCGACAGAGAGGTAATAATAACTGGAGACAGTATTTAAACCTCTGACCTGCTTTGTAGATTCCTTAACTGATTCTTCCTCAATTTCTTTTTCACTGCCCAAAGAAACCCATGGTTTAGAGACAAGTGGTTTATAAACATACACTTCTTCAGAAATATGTTCTTTTTCTTCTTCTTGCTCTTCTGGTACTTCTGGAGGCTAGAGTGAAATAAATAGTATTCTAAAATATATGGCCAAATTTAGGTTATAGCTACATGTATATATTTTGTAATAAACTTTAATTTTATAAAAATTAAGTACTTTCTTACTACTTGTCTTTGTTGCTTCATGCTTTTGAATTATGACCAAGAAACAAAGCAAAAAAAAACAAATAAGAGAAAATGAGAAAGAGACATCAAGGATATAGAAAGAAGATGAAAAGAGAAAAAGATGGGAGACAAGAAAAAAAATATATATATATATTCACTGCTACTTTATTTGTAATAGTGAAAAAATAAACAAATGAGTATCAGTAGGGGAATGGATTGATGACAGTGTGGTAAAATCATAAAATAAAATCCCATAGAGCAGTTATAATGAACAAACCTGATCGACATATATATAGTATCTAAATGTACCAATATTTATAGAGCTTAAAATTTTATAATTCAGTGAAAAAAGCTGCAGAATGATTTGTACATGATATAATTTCTACGTGAATTTTAAATTAAACACTAAAATACATTATTTGTGGATATATATGCTATATATTTAGCATGTATGCTAAAAGTATAAAATCACAGGCAAGAAAGGTATATAATAACTTTAGAATAATTGTTCCTTATAGGAAAGAGTGAAGAAAATGGAATTAGGGAGGATACAAGAGGGAGTGAAACATTATCTGTAATATTTCTTTTTTTAAAAAAGTTTTGAAGTAAATATGCAAAATATTTGTTGATTCTGGGTGGTGATTATGTGGCCATTTGTTACGCTACTCTCTGTATTTTTCTATATATTTAAAATATTTCACTGTAATAAAAAACCTAAAAACTGGCCGGGCGCGGTGGCTCACGCCTGTAATCCTAGCACTCTGGGAGGCTGAGGTGGGTGGATTGCTCGCGGTCAGGAGTTCAAGACCAGCCTGAGCAAGAGCGAGACCCCGTCTCTACTAAAAATAGAAAGAAATTAGCTGGCCAACTAAAAATCTATATAGAAAAAATTAGCCGGGCATGGTGGCGCATGCCTGTAGTCCCAGCTACTCGGGAGGCTGAGGCAGTAGGATCGCTTGAGCCCAGGAGTTTGAGGTTGCTGTGAGCTAGGCTGACGCCACGGCACTCACTCTAGCCGGGTAACAGAGCCAGACTCTGTCTCAAAAAAAAAAAACAAAAAACCTAAAAACCAAAAAGCAGCCATAAAAATAAAATTGAAAATGTTAAAGCTAAGTAAAGGATTATTTTTAATTACAATTGTCAAATATTTTTTAATTCTATGGCTTTCCTTTGTTCTTCTTGCTTATTGGACAACCACACAAACCCCTGTGTCACCCTCAAACAATTTAATCAAACCTCCCAAAGCAAGATGGGAAAGTGAGTCTCATACATCTGTCACTTTTCTTGCTCACCTTGAACAAAGGGCTTTGCCTGTATGAGCCCATTTAATCCTCATGTGAGCCCTGGAAATTGGCATTATTGATGCCACCATTTTACAGCCGAGAAGCTCTGTAACTTACCCAAAGTCATGGAGATGGCAAGGAGAGAACCAGGAAAGCGGGGCAGGGAGTGGCTGAGTGCAGTACTCCAGGGTTACTGTTTCCTTTCTCGTTGGGTCAAGGATGGAAGGGCAAACAAGCAGAGCATCTGCTACCCTGAGATGGTTGAGTTAGTTCTTTCCCCACTTACTGGTCACCTATTCTAGGTGCCAGAACCTGATCTGGGTCCCAGGGAAACAGAGCTAAACAATAATAATCATCCTTACATGTAGGGAGGGATCCCCAGAGATACTGCTTCCTTCTGATAATAAACAAATAGCAAAGGCTTACATTTAAATAGTTTTCCTTGCCCTCTTCAGTTCCAATAAGATAAAAGTTCAGTCCATATTTGAAGTCTTTGTCATAAACAAGCAGGAGCTCATCTCCAGGATATTCCTACACGAATATAATCAAAAGAGATGGTTAATATTCAGTGGTCATTCGGTTTATTCAGATGCTGATACAAACTTGATATTTCTCTAAACAACCAATCATAAAAGATAACCATTGTGCTAATTGCAAAATTATTTTATTAATCTAAAAAAGCTCTTAAAAACACAATGAGTCCAAGGAAATTTACCATGCAATATTATTTCTAACAGGAAAAGAGAAGCTTTTTTTTGTCTTTTTGAGACAGAGTCTCATTCTGTCGCCTGGGCTAGAGTGCCATGACATCAGCCTAGCTCACAGCAACCTGAAACTCCTGGGCTCAAGCGATTCTCCTGCCTCAGCCTCCTGAGTAGCTGGGACTATAAGCATGTACCACCACACCCAGCTAGTATTATCTGTTTTTAGTAGAGACAGTGTCTCACTCTTGCTCAGGCTGGTCTTCCGACCTAAAGGGATCCTCCTGCCTCGGTCTCTCAGAGTGCTAGGATTAAAGGCATGAGCCACCACACCAGCTAGAAGCATTATTTTTATTTGGTGTTGTGCTCTGTAGCATGCTTAGAGATAAATCGGAACCAAAATTATGAATCAAACAATTAAAGCAATATGAGAAAATAAGGGTAGATTCCTATTCTAGTTAAAACTGGACAAGGATGAGCTTTTCTGGGTGTAGGATGACATAACCCATCACTGACAGAACTTGCCTTTTCACAGAGAATCATCAAACAGAATTCCCAAGGAGGCATGGGCCAGTGAGCATTTGCCCAAAGTAATGGGGAATGCCAGATTTGAACTCAATAATCTTTTCAACTTGTGTTATTCTGTTCCAGGAACTTATTGAGGTAGTACTGAAAAAAAAGAGGGATATTGTACTTACTTGGATAATTTTTTTGACTGGGTAAAAATCAGATATTGCGCCTCTGTTCTTAAAGTCCTCAAAAAAAGTTTCTTTATTGATAAGCTTGTAAGGTTGTTTATCTGTGACATCATCCTCTGCTCGGCAGTGAAATATTTCCTGGGTCTTAACAGTTAATGCTAAAGGATAAATTTCTGGATGACCTGGGAAAGACAAAGTAGAATTTGGACATTAAATATAACTACTTGCAAATTAGCAATAGGAAATATGCAATTGCTTGTTTTTAATAATACTCTTGGTTCAAATTTTGAGACTTTAAAATTATTGTTCTTATATTTAAAGTAAATATATCTATTATAAAAATGTCAAAAAAAGATAAAAAAGAAGAAAACTATGGCCCATAATACTAACCCTAAGAAAAAAAAGAATATTAATATTTTGCTCTATTTTCTTCTAGTCACTCCCTACATACCTTATATGAAATCCTAAATCCTGCTTTTAATATCTACTGTTATGTCACAAGTATTTTACCATGACATTACATAATATTTCTGAAATATTATTTTAAATTAATTTAAATCTGTCACATAATTTTAAACCATTCTCTTATTGATATGTATTCTGATTTTCTTCTCATTTGTTTCTAATTATTGTAAATAATTCCACAAACAAATATCTAGTTTATAAATTTTTATCACATTTCAAATGATTTTCTTGGGATAGATTTTAAAAGTGAAATTATTGGTCTGAAGGTATGATCCACTTTTTAGGTTCTTTTCAGCTCCTATTGCTTTCCTAAAACATCCCCAGCCTCACCCTCTCACCTGCTGTTCTCTCTCACCAGGTAACTGGCTTCCTGCTGCACAGAGAAAACAGGGTCTGAATAGCACAGAATGGCCCAGGTCCTGCAGCCCCTGCCCTCCCTGCTCAACACCGGCACCACCTTTCTGCCCTTCTCCAAGCTCAGAGGACCTGCTTGGCCCCTCTCTGCCCTCCTCCTTGGCTCCATCAGCTATTCCTCTCCAAGTTTTCCTACTTTTATGCAACTATTCCTACACAGAGGTAGGAAAGAGAGACACTGATTTGCTAAATAGTCTCCCATTTTGAAGAAACCTTCCCTTGACCCCTTTACAGGGACTTCTGCTCTTTAGGGCTCCTGCCTTATACAATCAAACTTACTGCTACTCAATTCTTCACATTTTTCAATTACTGACTTCTCAATTAGGTTGCATTAATAAACCCTTGGACTTGTATTAATGTACCCTTGGATGTAGGAAGGAAGGTGGGTGGGGAATCCCATTTTTCTCCTCTGGTTTACCAGTCCCAGTATTACCCTCAGAAGTGGAGGGAGGAGAGGTTCAAGAGGCTTCCATCCCTGGTCTTCCGGTCCCCTCCCCACCCCAGGCCAGTCCTCTGCAGCACCATGCCCTGGGATAGTGGATGCAAGAGGGCAAGGGAGCATTTTGCCTGCCGCCAACTCCTCTCTCGTCTTCTTCCTATTTTCTTACCCTTACCATCATCACTTTCAGCCACACCAGTCTTAGCTTTGCATCTGCCCCAGAACTCTTTCCCCAGCTCAGCACTCCCAGGGTCCCAGGGCCTACTCCCATCTTTTCCAGCTCCCACACACCTGGGCATCCCACCATCCTCCCTCCAACTGCTCAACCAATGCGCCAGGCAAGGGGAGAAGTACAGTGGCCTCCCCATGGAAATATTTCCCCCCACTCCAGTGGCTTTATGGTATTCAGGTAATTTGGGGGATTTTCATGATTGTGTGCATGACACTGATTATATGCGGAAATATTAATATATTGCAAATTGCAGTTTGTGTAACATTTGGAATTCAAGTTGTTCATGAATTAGGGACAAACTATCCATTTTTATCTCTCTCAAAATATGAACCATAACTCCTGGCACATATGGGATGCTTAGTAAGTGACTGTTGACTTGATTCAAGTAAGTAATCCTTTGAAAACATACTGTCATTTTGTATAGTGTCGAATGCATAATCAAAGTTCTGTAGTTTTGCCTTAGAAAACCACTAGGTGGAACTGTGAGACTCACACTGGACTAGTACCAAAAAGGAGGTGGCCATCCTGTATAAACAGGCATTTAGAAAGACCAGAAAGCTTTCTGCCAACCAAGAAACTGGAAAGACATGGACAAAGATTGTGTTCTGTCTGTGGTGCTCAACCCCACCGCCCCAGGTCCGTGGCCTGTTAGGAACTGGGCCAAACCGTAGGAGGTGTGCAGTGGACAAGTGAGCAAAGCTTCATCAAGCTTCATCTGTATTTATAGCTGCTCCCCATCCCTGGCATCACCCCCTGAGCTCCGCCTCCTCTCAGATCAGCAGCTGCATTAGATTCTCAAAGGAGCTCGAACCCTCTTGTAAACTGCACATGCGAGGAATCTAGGTTGCTGGCTCCTCATGAGAATCTAATGCCTGGTGATCTGAGGTGGAGCTGAGGCAGTGATGCTAGCACTGGGGAGCGACTGCAAATACAGATTGTCGTTAGCAGAGAGGTTTGACTGCACAATAAATGTAATGTGCTTGAATCATCCTGAAACCATTCCCTCCACCCTCACCTGAAGCCTGTCCGTGGAAAAATTGTCTTCCGTGAAACTGGTCCCCAATGCCAAAAAGGTTGGGGACCACTGTGGACTTATGTCACCTGGCTCCACTGAAGATACACTTCAAATTCTACTGGCCTGATATTTTCCACAGGAAATGATCTTTTCACATTAATTGGTTTTCAAGACAACGTTAATATAGGATCTAACATTCCTTTATCTAGAAGTCAGTAAAACTAGTAGAACTGTTTCTAGTTGGGGTTGTCAGTAAGTAATAATTGCCAACAACTGGCAGCCAACAGACCACCCAAAACTTCCACAGTCAGTATTCAAAGGGACTTTATAGAACTTCCACGAGTAACAAGTATTGACTGTACTTTAACTTCAGAATTTTCAGTGCTATGAAAGCAATTAAACAGGGTAATAGGTGACAGAGCAGTCAAGGAAGGCCTCCTGAGGAGGTGAGATTGGAACCTAGATCTCAGTCATGAGAAGGAAATCATAGGGAAGATCTATTCAGCCATCAGAAGCAGCAAAAGCAAGGCCCTGAGGCAGGAATAAATTTGGAAAGTTCTGCACTAAGCAAGGCTGGTGGACTGTAGGTGGGGGCAGAGGAGGAGGAGACAAGGCTAGAGAGGAAGGCAGAGCCAGGACCACTGTAAGGAGTCTCCACTGATAAAGAAAAGCCATGGGGGAGTTTAAGCAGGAAAGAGACATGGTCAGGCTGCTGTGTGCCAAACAGATTGAAGGAGCCTGAGTGGAAGCAGTGATGTCAGTTAGGAATCCTAGGAACTAATCTAAGTAAGGGATGCAGAGGTTTGGACTGGGGTTGCAGGTTTGCCAGTGGGGAGATAACACCAAGCAGATGGGTTTGAGATATATATTAGAGATGAAATTGACAGAAGTTGGGATGGTTTGGATGGGGGTGGGGGTGTGTTGAGAGAGAGAAAGGAACCTAGGATGACTCCCAAGTTTCTGGGTGTTGCATTAATTCAATAACTATTTATTGGGCAGCATGCCCTGCTCTAGGCTCTGTGCTTGGGTGCTAATGACAGGACCACTTACCTGTAGCTGACGTCCTCTTGCCTTCTCCATGCCTCTGCCCCCTCTAGTAGCCTGGCCCATGCCACCACCCTCTTTCCCCTGGATTGCCGCTCTAGCCTACTGACTAGTCTCCCTGCCTCTGTTCTTGCTCCTGCGGTTCCTGCAGCCTGAGTGACCGTTTTATAACAGAATTCAGATCACATCACTTTCTGCTTAAATACCACCAATGACTTCTTCATCCCATATGATTAAAAGCCGAAATCTTTATAGTGGCCTATAAGGCGTTTTCCTCCTCCTCCTCACTGTTTCCTTTCTGTTTCTGAAAGTGATGTGGGTCATCTAAGTGAACTCTAAGGGAAATGTTCCCCCTTCACCCCACCAAAAAAAGTCCTGCTGGAATAAGATGATATAGCCTTTAAAAGTAGGAACAACATTAGGTTAGTTGTCTAAGTTCTAGTTTATTTGCTTAAAAGTCAATCTCTTTCCTTGAATTAGTGGAATTTTATCATGAAGTACAGATTAATATTACCTAAAGGCCAGAGTTTAAAAAATACTATTCTGATAAAAGTAACAACTTACAGGCTTACAATACTTTATAGTTACAAAAGGTCTTTCAATAATCACATAATGGATTTTTAAGGGACTGCTTAGTCCAAGTCTCTTTCTCAGTTTGAAATTCTCTTTTCTGCTCTTATTTTTTATTCTTTCTTTAAAATTTTTCATTTTATATTCTAAATCACATGGTGTAATTTTATCCCAAGTACCTTTTGATTGATCACTTCAATCTGTAGTATTCTTGCTTCCTTATTACAAATTAAAATATTATAAAACTGAGGACATAAATTCTAAATTGTATTTCCACTTACCCATGCTCTCCATATTTACTGGTTCCACTTCTTCACTAACTAGAATATAATAAAATGATGTCAAATTTACATTTTTGAATCAAATATATATTTGATTATAGTTTTTTATAATTATAATTTTTACTAAACCTCAAAACATAAAACGTACAAATATACAATGAAAACTTAAACTAACTTGTGAATAATTAGAGAAAATCTGAATAATTGTCTTTCACACAGAGTTATCTCCTAGTGATATATTTACTGTGGCATTCATTATATAGCACTTAATTGATATTGTAATGAAATGAATCAAAAGAATTAATCCCCCTATATTTAATTCTGCATGCATTTGACTTTATGACAGCAAAAATATTTCACTTTATTTGCTACGTAAAGCCACATTTTGGCTGCTAGTATATGTACAAATACTAAATCCACAAAAAAATCCCATTAAATGAAAAACAATCCTACCAGGTAATGTCAAGTTTTGGGGTTTTTTGCCACGTGTTGCCTTTTTGCCTTGTTTTGGAGTTTTTGTCGCCATGGTTCTGACTTAGGCTGCATAAAGAGATGGTATCATTGGTAAATTCTGGTTTACAATTTCAAACATTATGCAGTATCATGCAGTAAACATAAGAATGTTTTCTAAGTTTTGCCCTGGGCTAAATCAACATGTATCTTTATAGAATGGGTGTTCAGTGACCAAAGGTTTATTGCAACAATCTTGCTGATAAGATCCTGCTGTTCTAGTGGAGCCATTCAGCTGAAGCACACTGAAGTGACCTGCCAAAATGTCAAGGTTTCGGCCACAGGCCCTGCCATGGGGGCACTACAGAGGACACTTGTTCACCTGCCTCCCACTGAAGTTCCCATCCCAGGTAGATGCTCTGTGCTACCTTGTGCTGGGCTGTCTGACAGGCATCCAAGATACAAAGATGAACTTGAAGTCCACTGGGAGAGACAGGCCCACAACATGTATGTATGATCATAATTTTAAAATTAACATAATTTAAATTGTACTTTTTCCTTGGTGAACACATAACCACTAAGGATTATTTGCACTGTCAGAGAATGTCTCCAAAAGTTTTCTGTGGAATTGCTCATCAATTTTGACGGTATGTGACACTAGCCAAGGTCATCACCAATCCAACCCTTCTTATCTTCTCAATGCTCACCTTTGCCCCATTTTGTTAAATGGTTTGGAGTGTGATTTCAGGAATCTACCCAGCAGGACTTAAAAACAAGTTCTGCTTTTTACCTACCAAGTGACTTTGGGCAAATTACTTACCTTCTTTAAGTCTCAGTTTATTCATCTATTTAATGGGGATAATAATAAAATCTACCTCTTGAGGTGATTGTGAAGACTTAAGGAAATAAAGTTTCATCATCATCAACTCAGTCATCTCAGACTAGTTTGCCTCATTTTAATAAATCAACACAGATTGAATATTTTTTCATAGCCCAGTCAAAATATCATGAGTTTTATTTTATACCTAGTTCTTTGATTATAAAATCTTTACCAAAGTGTAGGTGTGGGTATCTATGTGTTTGTGCATAAACATTTCCCTTCAGATTTTTTCACATGCATTTTTTTCAAATGCATGTCAGGTACAGTTCTAAGTACCTTACATGTATTTTTAATTTAATCTTAACCACATAAAAATTTTTATTGATATATAATTGTTGTACATATTTTGGGGATACATGTAATATTTCCATATATGTATGCAATATGTAATGATCAAATCAGAGTAACTGGGATATCCATCACCTCAAACATTTATCTTTTCTTCTCTTCTCCATTTTGACATATACAATACATTATTGTTAACTATAATTTCCCTCCTGTACTACTGAATACTGATTAACTGCATTTTATTATTACTGTTATTTTCATCCCAATTTTATGATGATAAAATAGAGGCCCTGAGAGGTCAGGGGACTTTCTGGAAGGGACACAGAGAACAGCAGGCGGTGGGCCCAGGCTGTGAGCCCAAACAGTCCAGCTCAATGGTCACACTCTCAACTTCTATACTAGATTATCCCCCAGATTTCAGTGATAATTGTTTGCTGTGTTTCATTACAAATGAAACTATTTAAACATAGTCTTTACCTAGAAAAGCATGATTTTATTATCTAATCAACATTTTATGATTCTGACCATTTAGGAATTTCTACTTTTTAAATATTCTGCAATGAATGGATCTGAGCCAACTTTTCAGACTGTCAAATATCTCCATCCCACTTCCCAGTCTTAGCATAATTTCAAATCTTGGATTTATTCCTTTTTTTTCAGAAGATTCTTTATCAACATACCCCTCTCCATATTCTGTCCCAGCTGCAGTTGGTCTAAAATGCTAGAAAAGACTCTTAACCACCACCGAGACTCACCCTCTGCACACACACACCCCACCACCACAACTATTCATTCCATACATATGTATTGAGTGACTACGATGCACCAGATACCACCCTAGGTGTTAGGGATACAGCAGTGAACAAAACAGGCAAAAAACTTTGTCCTGAGCAACCTACATTCTACGGAGAGACAGACAATGAACAAATAAAAGAGGAAAAGAATTAGTATGTTAAGTGGTGATAACTGCTAAGGAGAAAAATAAAGTAGGAAAAGGAGGAGAATTGTAGGAGCGGGGAGGTTGCAATTCTTTATTAGAAGAACCAGGAAAGGCTTCACTAAGTGACATTACACCAAAGACCTGAGGAAGGAAGAAGCCAGAAATGCAGATATCTGGGGGAGGAAGAGTGTTTCCAGGTAGAGGAAAGAGTAAATGTAAAGGTTCTGGGCAGGAGCACGCCTGACACATTAAAGAAAATAACAAGAAGGTCGTGATGGCTGGAGCAGAGGGAGAGGGAAAGACTAGAAATGAAGCTGGTCAGAGAGGTGATGGGGGTACATTAGCCAGCTTTGCTGCAGTAACAAATGACCCCCAAGCAACATACAACAAATATTTATTTCTTCTCATGTTATGTATTGTGGCCGTGGATGAGGCTGAAGGAGCAGCCCCTGTTTGACACATGCTGCTTTCATGACAGAGGAAAAAGCACGAGAGCTAATGGCTTCCTAAGACTTCTCCTTGGCACTGGCAGGCACATTGTCCCTCCTGCTCACATTGCACTGGCACAAGCAAGTCATACGGTCATTCCTAACAATGGGGGAGGAATTCTCTGCCTGCTTGGCAGTAAGTGAGAATGTATTATTCTCTTACAGGGAAGGGAGGTCATAGTTGGGAAATATAGTTGGGAACAATTGTATAATATACCACAAGAGGGCTGGGGCGTGTATAAGGACCTCAGCTTTCACTCTCCATGAGGTGGATGGTTTTGAACTGAGAAGTTACTTTACTCTATCCGCCTCACAATTTGAGGATCAGTATGACTACTGTGTTGAGAAAAGACTGCAGCAAGCAAACGGCTGAAGCAGGAGATCCAATTAAAAGTCATGTAATAATCCATGGGAGAGATGATGGAGCTTACATCAGAGAGCTGAGAGTGGGATGGAAAAAGTGATTGGACTCTGAGTATATTTTGTAAGTAGAGCCAATAGGATTTGGTGGTGACTTGGATGTAGGGTCTGAGAGAAGGGAAGGGATCAGGGATGACATCAGTGAACTTTGCCTAAGGAATTGAAAGCGTGGGTTGCCATTTACTGAGATGGCGACCTCATGGGAAGAGCAGATTTGAAAAGGAAGATAAGGAGTTCAAATGGGAGCATGTGAAGTTAGCCTGTAAACTGGACAATAAACTCTGTGAGCATGAGGATTGTGTTTATTTTCTATTATTGTAACTCCTGTAACTGGTACAGTGAACGTACTAAAAAAAAAAAAAGTTGAATTAATGACTCCTTGATCTCTGCTTCCCTTCTGCCATTCTTAGCCTCTGAATTTCCAGTCTAAACAAAAGGCTTTTGCCTATTGGTCTGTAGAATGACCTGTATGTATGCTCTATTAGTTTTCCATTGCTGCTGTAACAAATTATCACAAACTTTGTGACTTAAAACAACACAAATTTATTATCTTACAACTTTGTAATTCTGAAGTCTGATACAGGTTTCACTGGGCTAAAATCAAGGGGTCAGCTAGGCTGCATTCCTTTCTTTCTGGAGCCTTTAAGGAAGAATTGCCTTTTCCAATTTCTAGAGACCACCAGCACTTCTTCAAAGCCAGTGGGGCAGATGAAATCCTTCTCATATAGCACACTCTAACCTCTTCTTCCTTCCTCTTCCACTTTAAGGGCCCTTGCGACTACATTGGGCCCACCTGGATAATTCAGGATAATCTCCCTATTTTAAGGTCAGCTGATTAACAACCTTAATTTCATCTGTGACCTTAATTCCTCTTTAATTCAGCAGTAAATTAGGCAACAAAATTAGAACATGGATAAAATACATGCTGCCTTACCAGAACAGCTCATTTACTACTTTCACAGATATTAATTGACTTTTGTGTCTAAATTATTGACTAGTGACCAAGGGCAAAGTGACCTAGTGACTAGGTCCCGGTGACCAGGGACTAGTGACCTGGTTATTCAAAGGCTTTTAGAAGTCCCAATTCTTCTTAATTGAAAAACATAATATCTAAATTGCTAGGCATTAGAGATAGAAAAATTCATTAGCTGAGGTGAATATAGTCTAAAATGGAAAGAAAATGATTACTTTCGGAGAAGCCACCTTATATTGTATTTGTGTTTCAGGGAAAATTTGGTAGTTTATTTTAATAATTGCAAATAATAAAAATCCTACCAATATTATATCTAGAAAATAAATCACTTTTAATTAGAGGTACCTAAACCAAATGAGTAATGTGATCTGTATAATTTCAATAAACACATTTAGTCAAGGTTTATTTTTTATGGAGATCTTTCTTTTTTAAAAAAAATTTCCAATAAAATATTGCTTTTAAATTATAGCAGGGCTTACTAGATTTTTTCATAAAATTAATTGCATATTTCATATCTTCCAAATCTTACTTTTCCCATTAAATTATTAAAAGATTGTGAAAAATTTTCAATACCAGACATTATTTTACTCAGATTACTCTAAAATGCTAATTTTTCCTGTGCCCAGATGAAATCAATTCATAATTATTAGTAATAGCAAAGAAGATATTTCATCTACTCCTAAAGTAAAGGTTGTGCCTGACCAAGTGGCTTGCTTCATGATTGGTTTTCAAAGTACTAGAGCTGACTGGATTTCAAAACAGAAATTGTGGAAGGTAACATTTTATTAAAAATATTTTTTATATCAAAACCATTTATTTTCTTTGTAAATTAACTTACTCATTTCAGAATACCTTTTTGCTACTAATGTACAAAAGTCACATTTTCTACTTTGTGCATTGATAGCAAAAGACATTAGAGACTGACAAAAGTGGGTATTGGGTAAGTCCTCTGTATGCAGCAGGTCAAAACCTGTGACAGGGCTCCTTGACCATGAGCAGCACTGCATATACAGCTAGCTGCCCATAATCTGGTTCCAAACTCACTCTCTGGACTTGGCCAGGACTATATCTCTTTATGATACTTCACTTTAGGAGGATAATTGCTATAGATGAGGGGATAAGTGATACAAATTGAATTGACATAATACAGTGATTTAAACAGCTATTGATTTTCTTTCCACTTTATTCGTGTAATGCACTGTGAGAGTTGTCAGAATCAAAATGGAGTCATGTGTTGAAAACCCTGACAAATAGAGCTGAGAAGGGAGGATTTTCATGCACAAATGCCTGACAACAAGCACTATCACAGAAGACTATACAAAACTACAACCTTGCACAAAGGTCATTGCAACATTACACACACAAAAATACTTCTGTGAGGACATCTGCCCAGCAATTCCCTGTCCATCCTTAGACGGGTGCCACCCTTGTTATTGATCCTTGCAGCCAGAAATAATTATCTCCAAACAATTATATAATCCTCCTCATTTTTCCTTTAAGAGCCTTTGTCTTCTTTTACCTCCCCGAATACACACATAGTTTACTATGGCAGGAGTATTCCCATGGCAATTTCTGAATAAACATCATTCTCTTTTGGGGAGTCTCCCTCTGTTTGCCATTTAGGTGGACAGCACACACCTGTTTACATGCTCCCATTTGTTGCCTATATGTATGTGTGGCTTATTCCTAGCCATGAGATGCTGATTCTGGCTACAGGTCTCTTTCTCTTCACCTAGGGTCTTCCTTAGGAAAGTCTTACCATCCTGGGTCTTCTTCAATAAGCTGACCTTATTTAGGTAGTCATTGTAAGGTTTTTTGGACTGGCCGGCGCCAGAGAAAGAACGACGAGCAGAGTTAAAAGGGATAAGTAAAGAGGCTTTATTGGAGCGCTCCCAGGTGGGGGTAACGAGTCCCAAGAGAGAGGGACCCGGGCAAGGTTCCCAGGTCCCGGGGGAGAGAGAGAGAAACCTGAGAAGTCGCACCACCCAGAAGTTTGAGTGGGTTTATATGTTTTTTTAGGGCTGGGGGTGGGGGTTTCTTTGGTGGAAATATTTATGGCAGGGAGAGCAAGGAACTTTCTGTTGCAGTTTTAGGGCAGGTGTGGGGAAATAGGAGGGGCTGGTGGTATGGGTGGACTCCAGGAACCCTGAGGGACTCCAGGAGCCGAGACCCTTGTCATGGTAACCATCAGGTGTGGTTATTCTTTTAACTCAGCTGGGCCTAGCAGGCATTGTTCTTGGCAGGTCTCGTGGGCCTTTTTCTTTTTTTCATTAGGGAGGGGAGGGGTGCCCGCCACCAGCCTTACAGTCATCATCCTCTTTTCTCTTCCCAAAGTATTTATACTGTCATCATGCTTGCCTCTCATTTTTTTTTTTAAAGAGACATTTAGAATAGAATCCAAAACTAAAATTTTGGGCATCTGGTAAAATGTCTCCAGGAACTGCTGAGTCTTCATAAATCTCCACTAACTCCCTGATTA
Organism: Lemur catta; assembly: GCF_020740605.2. Taxonomy (NCBI): domain Eukaryota; kingdom Metazoa; phylum Chordata; class Mammalia; order Primates; family Lemuridae; genus Lemur; species Lemur catta. Next base: position 59,672,437 of record NC_059130.1, read on the forward strand.
AGCTTCAGAGTTCTCCTGGGCTCTTCAGCTGTCTTTTGGCAAGTACACAACATTCACCACCCCCAGAGATACCCATTCATACAGTGGTTCCTATTAGTCTGCTACTCTTGTTTCTTCCCCTTCATACCTACTTCTACTTCTTGCTGAGATTGGATATTTACTCATTTAAGTAGATGTTATCCTATTAGTTCTCCCTTTGAAATGCCTCCTGAATTTCAAGCCCTCCTTTCCCATAGCCTCTTCTGGTTCACACCTTCAATGTGTCCTCCCAGACTGGTGCTCCTAACCTGTTTTATGCCATGAACCTTTCTGGCAGCCTGGTGAAGCCCATGCATCAGAAGAAAACAAGGGATTACAAGGGAGATAGATTACATGGAAATATACAGTTATTAAAATATTTTTAAAATTAAATAATACTTCTTTATTAACATGTTAAAAATAAGATCTAGTAGTCATTCTAATAACTACCTTAATTCTCAGGTAGCAATGAGCATAAATAATATATCCACAATATCTGTAATGTAATATGAAAAGAGCTGTAATTTGTTTTGGTGACAAAGTCACGAATCCTGCTAATACTACTGTGGTTTTTTACCAAATGCTTATATTTCAATTGGTGGTTACTGAAAATAAACATGTAATTTTTCTTAATCCATATATTCTCCTTCCCCACCCCTCCCCCTAGATCATAGACACTTAACTGGCCTCCCTGCCTCTGTTCTAACCAGAACACTCACTCATGAGGCTCGTCTTCAGAACTCTCTTCCTAAAATGCGTATCTTCCCTGTATAAAGACTTTTGTGGGTCCCTATTGTCCATAGCAGCATCTCTTCCAGTATTCTAGAAATGGAGCTCATTTGAAATGCAGATTTCCTGGACTCCCTCTCATTCTGCAGATCTAGGGTGAAGCCTGGGACTCTACACTTTTAGAAGTACTACAAGGCAGTCTTGCTCTGGTGATCAGCAGACCAGACTTTGAAAAACCATGTAGAATCCAAACTTGTATATACGGCCTTCAGCACCCTTCACAGTCTGCCCCACCACACCCACCTTTCCAGTTCTACTCAAGCCTCACAGGGTTATCGTCCATTCCCAAACAGTCCTGGGCCATCCCACCTCCCTCTCTGGAGAATCCCCTTCCTTCTCAGCCCTCCTGCTCCTCCAGCTCCTCACTGTGCATGCATCTCTCTGCTTGCTTAAAAATTACTTATCCTTCAAGGCCTGACTCCAGAATAACCTTCTTTCCAACCCCCCCTGACTTTCTCACTTGGGGTGAACAATCTTGTTCTCCCTGACACTTTCTAATCACACTGTGTGTAACTAATTATGCCAGGCCTCTGCAAGGGCAGAGGGCCTCAAACTCAGCTGCCTGAAAGATTGCTGTGAATTCATTCAGCATTCAGCATACACTGGGGAAGAGAGAAAAAGTATTGAGCAGCAATTAGGTATGAGGTAGTCACTAAAGGAATAAGACAGCGTCCTTACTTTCAAAGAGTTTATGTTCCTGGTTCATCTCCCTCACTCTTTACTCCAGCCCTTTCTTGACAGTCCTGAAGTCATCTCTCTAACTACTTCAGCCCACATTGATCTTTTCTTTTCTTTTTTTTCTTCTTGCAATTACCTGTGACCAAATGATCTTTTCTTTATTGAACCCCCCCATACTGATGGATAACCAGAATCATGCTGTTTTCGAATTCATTTGTTCATGGTTTATTGAGTTACTACTATGTACCAGGCAATGTGATAGGTATTGGGCATGTATAACCTGTGAATAAGACAGTAGCTGTCCTCAAAGTTCTTAGAGTGTCGTTAACTGATGTCTTGTTGCTATTTTTGTCTCCCTGGCTAGGCTGGAAGCTCTTTAAAAACAGGGAAAGTTTTATAATTTTTTGTAGTCTTCATTGTCATTAGCACATTGCTGGCACAGCAAGTATTTTAATGCCCTGGAAAGAGTAAAATACTTGTTTTCCATTGCCTCCCTTCGCATTCAGAGCTTCCCTTACCTGATGCTGCCAAACTAAAGGGAAAGAATCCTCTTTGTAGAACCCAGGAGGAAAGCTCCTTCGAGAGCTGGAGATGAATGTTTGACTCTTCTTTCTCAGAAAAACAAATCCCAAAGGCACGAACTGCAGCTCCTCGGCCGGTTGTTGCTAGGACGCATCCGTTGCTAAGAGTAAAGAGGCGAGTCCTCTGCTGAGATTGACAAAGCATCACCACCAATAGCGTCTGCTTCCTAACAGGCTCTTTCAAAGCAGACTTGTGATTGGTTACCGTGATGGGACGAAACCCAATGCGCGCCGAGGGATGGCCGCGGTTTTCCACTAGCAAAGAGTTTTGTAATTGAGGTACGTTGATGACAGTGCCAGGTCGGACAGGTTCGGCCCCATGCCTCACACCCACCGCAGCCTCACCCGAAGGGGACTCCTTCTGGGCTGTGGACTCTAGGAGCCAGGAGGGAAGGGTGTTATGAAGACGTCGGCTCAGCATCCCTGGGGCGGCTTCCCTGCCTGCCCCCTGCGGCGAGAGGGGCCCTCCTGGGAACCCACCTTGGATTCAGGCGTGGGGAGGAAGTTGGGCACCATTGCGTGTCGTGGGCACCCCAGAACTTCTAATGGGTTACATTTTCCTCTTGCCAGAATAACTGTTGTCTAGAGTTTGACTTAAACTAGAAGTCTGAGTCTCTGGGGAAGAAACTTGAATCCCTGAAGGTTCATTTATTCTATGATTATGGGTCCTATGAGATTCATACAGTGAAGCTCATCTCTCTGAACACTGTTTCCCCCCTCCCTTTCCTTTAAAAAATAATTATAACTGCCTAATTTGTAAACTGGCAGAACTTAATAAAGTAATGGAATTGACTGTTGTAATTGATCTAAATTAATTTTTATACCAAATTTAAATGAAATATTTAATTAAGAAGAGGCTTAGATTTATAACATGAGATTTAATGATCCTAAATGAATATAAAATTTTCGTGATGTGTAGAAGGATCATGTAGATTCTTTCAAATTTCTGAAGAATTTGTATTTACTACAGAAATCATGAAGAAAAAAAAAAAGCCTAGGAAGAGGTCTTATCTAAACATTGTGACAGTCTTTTCTCAGGCTTATCCACTCCTCCACACAAACTTAGTTTTTGTTCCTGGGCTCGGTCCTCAGTCTTCTTTTTTCACTCTTTGCACTCTGCTGGTGCATCATATATTCCTCTCATCTTCAACCATCACCTCTTAACATATCAGTGATTTACATTTGATATTCTCAGCCTAATATATCTCAAGTTACAGAATTGAATTTCCACTAGCTATTGGACATTTCCAACTATCTATCTAGTTCAGTTCATAGTGTTTAATAGTTGCTAAATAAGGATACTGACTGAAAGAGTGAATGAATGAATTACTGTACCACAGGGACCACAGTTTAGCAGAGTCAAAGTCAACTCATTATTTGTCAGAAACTTTTTTTCCTCCTTTATTTCCTTTTTTAGGTAATAGCATCACTGTGCTATTTCTAATTTGCAAAAACTAGAAATCTGAGAGTCATCCCTGACTCATCATCTACTGACCACAGTCAACATATCACTAAGTCCTGTCATTTTTGTTTCTTAAATATCTCTCAAATAATCCGTTTCCTCTTAGCCATCGTCTGCCTCTGCCTTATTTCAGGTATGCCTTATCTCTCACCTAGTTGGTAGTAATAGTCTCTTGATTTGTTCTATCTCCTTCCCTCTAATTTACTTGCCAGGTTGCCAGAGAATGTTCTAAATCAGAGATCCTGACATCACTGTGCTTAAATATTCTCAATCTGGCACATGATACCCTGTACAAATAGGGATTTGAAAGATTCCAGAAAGATATCTGGAATGTAATGAATTATTTTTTCAACCTCATTTCCTACCTCTTTCCCCAGCCCACCCCATGTTTTAGTTCGGTTCTTCTCAACAGAAGACCCCTAAATACTGATGGGCATGAAAACACAAGAGTTGGGGGGTGGTAGTAGGCTGATGGTGAGAAGGGTTATATAATAGCTGAAGGAGACTTCTGCAACTGAGATATATTTTGTTTCCTATAAAGAATTCATCAAGTTTTTACATTCCACTCTACAATGCATTCATGTTTGCTTTAATTTTTTAAAACATCTAAAGTCACTATTAACTAAAATTGACACAAAATTGAATAAACACAAAGAACCCATGGGCAACTGTGACATGCTCATCCCATGGATTTCCACAGCCCCTGACATACTGCTGCACAGGCCCAGGAGTTGGTGTGTCTCAGCCTGAGACCAGAGCTCTGAGTACACGTAGCTCCTGACTGCTCCCCTTTGTCATGTCCTGTCACAACTGTGTGTCTGCTCATCCAACTGCCTCCACCTCAATCTGTAATGCCATTGTTCATCTTCATTACTTGGTAAACTTCTGCTTATTTTTCAAGACCCAACTCAAATGTCACCTTCTCTATAAAGCCACATAGGCACTCAGTAGAATTAGTCACTTTTTCCTCTGTTTTTCTATTATAGCAAGTATTACATTGTGTTGCAGTGGCTTGTTCACAAGGATATCTCCCCCTCTAGACTTTAGGGCAGGGATGGCATCTCACTCCTGTATATCTCCATTGTCTAACATAGTGTCTGACATAGGTGGTGTTTAATAAAATATATACTGAATTATTTAATTGATTGACTATTCTTGAAGGGAAATTGAAAAGAAGCTCTTTAACAAAAGTTGCTTTGTATTCTTCCAAAGAATTTCCTTTTCTTAAAAAAAAATCCATAATCCTTTGCAGATTTAAGGAAGTAAGGATTGTAACCTTGTGATTTGGGTTAGACACCAAGCCCTTTTGTCATCTTTTCTTTAGAGATACCCCAAGGGGATGTCCATTAAATGTAATGAGTCATAAGTCACAATACCAAGAAAGTTAGAAATTAAAAATGGGAAATGTCTAGTAATTTCTTCATATTATAAACTCATGATTGACCATCTGTTCTTTAACGGGAGTGGTCAGAAATGAAACAGCACCATGGTGGCTAGTGAACACTTGCATGTTCTTCCAAAGGATGCTGAGTTAAATTTTCCTGAAATGTGAAGATATTTAAAAATTAGTTTTAGTTTTATTAGTTGAGTGAAGATGTAATGAGACAAGAAGTCATAACTTAAAATATTTCTCTGATTCTTTGAGGACATCTTGATAAATTTCAGATTGGGTTTACAAAAGGATAATCTGACAAACTGACAAATTAGATATGAGGTGGATTTTTACTAATCATTTTGTTGAGTAACTCTCCCAACCCTTATATGGATATATTTTTTGAAAAAAAAGTTAGCTCAGAAACCAGGGGTGTAGGATCCTATTTATGCCTGGGAGGCAAAAGTGTCCTTGTTTGAGCCCTAAACTGCTGGGATTACCACATGTTGGGGGAAATCACCACGGCCTATTGCAAGAGGAACTGAGGAGCACTGCAGAAGAGTATTCAGCTTCAGAAATGAGAAAACGAGATAGAAAAGCCTGACCTAGGTACAAAGATTTAGCTGTTGGAAGAATAGGCCAATTGTGGCAATTCTAGAAAAAATGGACTAAACCTTCAAGGACAAATTAGAATATGTGCAACACTGAAGTGAGGAGAAAGGCTTTATTACTACTTCTGTACAAAATGGCTTGATTCTGCTGGGGATTAAGGAGGACACAGGCTCCACCTGGCTCCAGAAATTGTTAACCCTTCCCACAAAGGAAGGCAGGTACAGCTGATCACAGGCTGCAGGCAACAGATGTCTCCAGAGGGAACAAGGCAAGGGTCAAGGCAAGGGCTGAAGAGAAAAATATGGGGCCATGTGGTAGCAGAGTGGACTTATTTGTGAGCATAGGTGAGACTCCACTCCCTGCATGCAGAAACAGTTGGCGATGTGAGAGGCATTGTATAATGGTTATAGTCCGTCCCTACAGTATCATCAAGCACACAATGAATACCAGTTCTACGTGTATAATGATTATGCCTTTAAGGACTTCAAATATTTTTAAAGTGGAGTCACTTAAATAATACCGTATTTAAAGTAAGAAAATTATGTTGAAGCTTAAATTTGTCACTTTCTGGATGAAAGGCATTAGACAGGCTCTTAAACTCTCTAAATTTCATCTGCCAAATGATGATACTTTCCTCAGGGCCAGGGCAGATAAAAGGTGAGGTCAATCACATTGCTTCCCTAGGGACATTCTTCAAAAGATATTAAACTTCCCTGCAGTGAATTGCAAATAGGTTGTCAATTAGTTAGGGTTTCCACAAGAGACTTTTTACACAGCAGGAGAAAGATAAATTTATTCGTCTCTCAACCAAATAGACAGCTTCAGATTCGATATAAAATCTATGTTGAAAATTCTTGCTATATGAGGGTACAAATCATGAAGTTCAACCAAACGGTAATACTCCCATGCTGAGTTTAGTCAGGTTTAAAATCTAAATTTTGAGCAAGTCAGTACACTCCCCAAAAGTTGTCTAGTTTGGAAAATTGTGTTTAATAAATTATTTCAAATGTAAAAAAAGGATGTTTGTTAACAGAAATCAGTTTTTCCCTATTTCCACCAATAAATGGTGAACAACTTTTTAAAGAGTATTAATATGAAGGGGTGCCAAATTGTTAGCTTGTACAGATTGCCCATAGATCTTAATCTGGCCCTTTGCTGTTGCATTGTCATGAAAAGGCCAGCAGAGTGCCTCAAATGTGGTATACACTGAAGGAATAGTTGTTGAATCAGAATTAATCTTAAATTCTGCTCAAAATGAATTTGTAGACATTGCCTCTATTCTTTGGTGACTATCCAGCTGTCTACTAAACATTTCCACTTGGACTGTCTCATACACAGTTATGCAAAGCATGGCCCTTGGATCCCAGCCAGGAAATATTTGTTACTAGCTCACTAGTTCATGAAATATTTGTGACCCACCTGCAACAAAAGAAGTACAGAAATTAAAAGTGTTTAAAAAGTTTTTAGCAAGTTGACAGAGTAACTCTATGCTATGTATGAACAAAATTGAGGTCTGTCTTCATTCCATTTTTCTGGCAATTTATTTGTACTGTATTTTACAGAAGTATCAGTCTGTGAGGGAAATGAAAACAAAACAAAGCCAACTAGCCCTTTAACAGATAGTCTGAGTAGCACTTTATAGACATCTCAAATATACATTCAAAATTGAACTCCTGACTCTTTCCACCTACCTGCATCTTCTGCAATCTTCATCTCAGCTGATGGCAATTTCATCTTTATGGTTGCTCAGCAAAAACTTAAAGTCATCCTTGATGCCTCTTCTTCCATCCTTTACACTTTGGAAATATATTTTCAACACTGCAGCCAGATGGGTGCACTTTGGGGCTGGGAGGGAACATCTGGGACATCTGTGTTTATTTGAGGCACCAAAGCAGCAGGAGGGCTCCATTGTAGGAGTGGGAGTGGGTGGGTGGGGAGGACCTAGACTTCGAAGCAGCAAAACCCCTGCCCCTCACAGGCTACCCTTGGAGTGAGTGCAGCGTGGATGCAGCAAAGTTGCCCTGGTGGGCTCAGGGCTCTCCAGGCAGCTGCAACTGGGCCCAAACACTCAGCCCTCCCTCCCCTTAACCAGCACCAGACAGATGTTCACACTCACACCTGCACAGCACCCACCCACCCACGACCACACGCCACCCACATTCACAGGCCCCCTCTCCCCATCTGGCTCAGTCTTCCTGGGGACCACCAGGGCTTGGGGCTTAGGTGTCCTTCCCAGGTGTCCATGGGACTGAGTTCTGACCCTGGAACCCTAAGACTCCAGGAGGACCCTCATCCTTTCCTCGGTCCCCCAAAAGAGGTCACATCATTGACCCCAAAAGTAAAGGTAGCTGGCCCCACTTGGGGAGGTGCTCTTGCAGGTGTAGGTGCAGGGGGTGTGCCTGACCCTGAGGCTCTGGGGCCAAGGGGTTGGAACCAGGCAGGTGAGCCGCAAGGAGTGGGAGGCTCTGACATCTTCTTGGGATCTGGGAGGGGCTGGGCTTTCCTTTCTGAGATAGAGGTCGGGGGAGAGGGAGCATAGGGTCTCAGTGGTCAGGGGCCAGGCCACCGCAGAGTGGGCAGAAGGCTGAGCAGGAGCCCGAGGCCCAGCGGGGCGGCCCTGGCCAGCAGCCCACCGTCGGCCGCGCAGACATTGTGCCGGAAGGTCGGGCAGACGCTCTGGAGCCCCTGTTCGGGGTGGGGCCAGAGTCCACGACGTTCCCAATGCCAGGGGCGGCAGGTAGAGTCACAGAGTAGTTGTTCTGATTTGTACAGAAGCAAACCAGGGAGTGGGCCTCCGCCACACCCAGAAGGGCCGCCAGGCTGCACCAGCAAGAAGACCTTCATTCTGGAGGCGACAGACGTCCCTATCTACAAAGCCGCAGAACCCTGTCCCCTGCTGGACACGGCGACCGACGACGCGGACGCCAGGGCCTCACGGAGCTCCCCAGGCATCTCCAGCTCCAGACCTTGACAGCCTTGGCTACTCCCCGGGATGCATTTTAAAAACAGTCAAATCATGTCAGTCCTCTGCTCAAAACCTTCCAATAGCTCCCATTTTGCTCTACTTAAAAGCCAAAGTCCTCACAAAGGCCGACAAGGTCCAGAATAACCTGTTTTCTATTATTAGCTTGATTTCCTCCCATTGCTCCTGGAGGCTCGCAGGGCTGCAGACAGTCTTTGGGGTAACTCAGACACACCTGGCAGACAGCTGCTGGAACACTTAAGCTAGATATCCTTCAAGATGTTGCTAAAATGTTAACTGCTCAGTGAGGCCTACCCTTCACCCTCTTTAAAATGGCAACTTCTCAGCACTCTTCATTTTCCCACTCTGCTTTATTTTTGCTCGTAGTATTTAATATTTGTCACCTCCTAACACACTGCATAATATACTATTTATATTCATTGACTGTCTTTGTTCACTAAAATGTAAACTCTACAGGGGCAGGGATTTTTGCCTTGTTTACTGCTGCATCCTCAGTGTCTAAATAAATCTATGCCTGGCATATAGAAGGCATGACATAAATGTTCATTAAATAATTTGGAACAACCACTTTGAGAGCCATTTGGCAGTATCTGTTAACTGAAACTGTATATATCCTATAAACTAGCAATTCTACTCCTGGATATTTACCCTAGAGAAACTTCTACACATGTGCATAAGGAAATTGTTCATGGATGTTCACTGCAGAATTTTTTTTGTAATGGCAAAAGATGGAAACAACCTCAATGTCCATCAGTAGTGAAATGGATAGGATGATATGGTATAGTCAATAAATTACAATAAAGCTGCTAAAATAAGTAAACTTGCATACATATAGCTAAAGCAAAAATAATGAGGTAAGTGTTGAAGATTATGAACAGAACAATGCTATCTTTGTGAGCAAAAACATGCATGAACTATTTCTGTATGTGATGAGCACTTGTGTTTGGAAAAATATTACAAATGGACCAAGATGATTCAAATTCATGGCAGAGGGTTGCATTTGGGGAAGGATGGTTAACTTTATAATGCTTTATTTTTTATAAATTAGGAAGACTGAAAACAAATAAAACAAAATGTAAAATTTGTTCAATTTAGGGGTTGTGGCTGTTGAGTGGGATTAATATGTTATTCTTTGTACTTTTCTGTATCGGAAATTTTCCCCAAATTAAAAAAATTGTCTGGACTACAAAATCCTTAAGAGCAGGAACTATGTCTTATTCATATTTCCATCAACAGTGTCTAATACCCTTACTGAAATAAGAGTCCTCAATACTTGCTGAATTTATATGTGTTATTAATAAATAAATAAACATTTTATTGAGAAAAAAGAAATTAAGGGGGGAAAGAAGATGAATGGTACAGATATAAGGAGACAGAAAGGTAAAAAATATTTTGGGTTTATATATATGTGACTTAACATCCATGTTACCTGAGACTTTCAGCTGGCCTATCTTACTCTTTTTTTATTTTATTTATTTTTTTGAGACAGAGTCTCACTGTGTTGCCCGGGCTAGAGTGCCATGGCATCAGCCTAGTTCACAGCAACCTCAAACTCCTGGGCTCAAGCGATCCTTCTGCCTCAGCCTCTCGAGTAGCTGGGACTACAGGCATGTGCCACCATGCCCGGCTAATTTTTTCTATATATTTTTAGTTGTCCAGCTAATTTCTTTCTATTTTAGTAGAGAGGGGGTCTCGCTCTTGCTCAGGCTGGTCTCGAACTCCTGAGCTCAAACAATCCACCCACCTCGGCCTCCCAGAGTGCTAGGATTACAGGCGTGAGCCACCTCGCCCCTGCTGGCCTATCTTACTCTTAAACAGTTAGGATTTTTGAGATGACAAGAAGATAAAGATGTGAAAAAAGCTGCCTTCCATCCAGCAGATACCAAGAATGTCATAGGGATCTTGTTGGTTATTGTGGTAGTGTTTCCAAATTCCCAACAGAAATATCTGTGGATTCAGATTCTGAATCTTTGTGATTCAGAAAAAAAATGGAATTTCTGAAATAACAAATTATTTTGTATTTTTCATAACACTTTATTTACATGTTTTTAAAATATAATGAGTAACCATAATAATAAACAGTGAATCATTTTTCTGTGCTAGGATTATACTAAAAGTTTCAGAGGTTTCTTTTTGTTTAACAAAGATAATGAAAGCATGATTTATTATTATTATGAACTAGTTTATTGAACAAGATTATATACTTCAATTATATGTAATAATGGTCACAACCATCATAGATATTTCATAATAAAAATCATTAAAAGAAGGAAGCATTAATGCACAATAAATTCTAAATAAAATCTTTTTTAAAATAAAATAAAAATGTTTAGTATTTTAAAAGTTATTCTTCAAATGACATTTTAAAACACATTAAACAATTGCCTTATGTGATAAATTTCATATTTGTTTTGTAACATGCATTTCAAATGAAAGAAAGTTTCTTTCATTCTGCACTTGATGTTGGTTCAGTTGTTAAAAGTGCTTTCAATAGCATTATCAGATTTGACATTAGGGCATATGTTACTTTATATAAGCTTATTTACTTTTTTAACAATGAAATTATTTTGTCTGTTTTACAAAGAAGTATGCCCTTTATATTTAAACAATGGAAAATGCAGCAAACATGATTGAGTAATATTCAAATACAGTCATGAATCATTTAATGACAGAGTACATCCTGAGAAAGGTATCATCAGGCAATTTTGTCATTGTACAAATGTCATGTAGTGTACTTACACAAACCTAGATGGGGTAGCCTACTACACACCTACGCTATAGACTATTGCCCCTAGGCTACAAACCTGTACAGCATGTTACTGTAATGAGTACTGTAGGCAGTTGTAACACAGTGATAAGTATTTGTGTATCTAAACATACCTAAATGGAGACAAGGTACAGTCAAAATATGATATAAAAGATAAAAGATGGTACACCTGTATAGGGCACTTACCATGAAGTTGCTCTGGGTGAGTCAGTGAGTGAATGGTGAGTGAATGTGAAGGCCAGGACATTACTGTACACTACTGTAGACTTTATAAACACTGTACAGTTAGGCTATACTAAATTTATTAAAAAAATTTTTTTCTTCAATAATAAATTAACCTTAGCTTACTATAAGCTTTCTTACTTTCTAAGCTATTAAATTCTTTCAACTTTGATTCTTTTGTAATAATTCTTAGCTTAAAGCACAAACACATTGTATAGCTGTATAAAAATATTTTGTTTATATCCTATTCTATAAGGTTTCTTTCTATTTTAAGTTTTCTTTTTCTTTTTTTTTTGAGACGGAATCTCACTCTGTTGCCTGGGCTAGAGTGCCGTGGTGTCAACCTAGCTCACAGCAACCTCAAACTCCTGGGCTTAAGTAATCCTGTTGCCTCAGCCTCCTGAGTAGCTGGGACTACAGGCATGTGCCACCATGCCCGGCTAATTTTTTTTATATATATTTTTAGTGGTGCAGTTAATTTCTTTCAATTTTTTAGTGGAGACAGGGTCTTGCCCTTGCTCAGGCTGGTCTGGGACTCCTGAGCTCCAATGATCTGCCCACCTCGGCCTCCCAGAGTGCTAGGATTACAGGCATGAACCACCACTCTCGGTCTAAGTTTTCTTATTATACTTTTAAAACTTTTTTGTTAAAAACTAAGACATAAAAACACACACGTTAGCCTAGACCTACACAGCTTCAGGCTCACTGATATCATTGTATTCCGCCTCTACATCTTATCACACTGGAAAATCTCCAGGGACAATAACAGGCATAGAACTGTAGTTTCCTATGATAACAATGCCTTCTTTTGAAATACGTCCTGGAGGATCTGTTTGAGGCTGTTTTAAGTTACCTTCTTTTTTTTTCACAAGTGGAAGAAGTTCACTCCAAAGTAATGATAAAAAGTATAGTACAGTGAATACATAAACCAGTAACATAGTCATTTATTATCATTATAAATTATGTACTGTACATAATTGTATGTACTATACTTTAATAGACAGGCAGAATGGTAGGTTTATTTACACTAGCATCACCACAAACACCTAAGTAATCTGTTGCACAACACATCAGTAGGCCAGGGGTGGGGAACCTGCAGCCTTAAGGCCACGTGTGGCCTTCTAGGTCCTTAAGTGCAGCCTTTTGACTGAATCCAAATTTTACAGAACAAATTCTTTATTTTTATTAATACATTTCTGTTCATATTTTGATTTTATATTTAAAATGAACATATTTAAAATACCAAAGAATAAAATAAATTTCAATGTAATAATCCTCCCAGATCGACTGGCATAGGTAGAACATTAGTGAGCCATAAGGGCTAACTCAACGCCTGCTACACTCATGATTTGGTTCTAACTTCCCCTGCCTGACTGGTGCTACTATCTCACAAGGCTGGCTGGTGAGAGTTTATGGGGGTCAAGTATGCCAGTCTGTTACGAGCTTTTGGTGAAGGTGTGCTGTGTTTCTGTTTGAAGTAGAATTTGTGGATAGTTGCACAGCTCAACAGTATTTTTAAATCCTGTCTGCTTAACAGCCCATCATGTCAAAGAAGATCAAGAGAACACTGAAGGAATAAAACAGATTTTTAAATGAGGATTGGGAATTACAATATTATCTCGCTTCTGCTAAAGATAAGATGGTTTGCTTGCTTTGTGATACTGCAATATCAACATTAAAGAAATTCAATGTTCATCAGCATTATAACACTCATAAGGACCACAAATATTTTAAATTAGGGGAAGAGGCATGGAAGGTTGTATTGCAGAATTAAAAGATGAAAAGCAAAAGCGAAGTCAATTCTTTCAAGCAGCAATAAGACCTGGAAATAATACCACTGAAACAACTTATAAAGTAGCTTGTACACTTGGGAAAAAAGGGAAGCCATTCAGTGATGTAGAAATTGAGAAAATGCATTGTCAAAGTTGTATAACAGAGTAGTCTCCCCTCCTCCCATAGATATGGAAAGGAAATATTGACAGTGGGGGAATATGTAACAGACGGAATGGTCTGAAAAAAATGGCAAAAATATTTTCTGTCTCTTTAAAACGTTCTCCATGCCTTTTGAGAACTAAAACCTGCACCCCTGCCTGGGCCAGTAGTTGTTCTTTGTGCTACAGGAGATGGCTCAACCCAGACCTGGCAAGAATTATCAACTGTAGTTGAACAGCAATTGCCTAAATCTGAGAACCCACCCTTTAAAAGCTCTGTATTTCTGCTTATTATGAGAATAATGGCATTTTTCAGACAGTAGTCTCCATCCTCCTCCTTTGCCAGAAAAGTAATAAATTTCTCTTTCCTTCTTCTCAAACTACTCATCTTTGTTCATCTGATGCGGCACTGGGGACAAGCGCTGAGTGCTGAGCTTTCAGTAATAGTTGTAGGATGCTTAGAACCTAATAACATTTCAAAGTGCAAACATTGCCTTTTTCCAAGAGAACCATAACTGATTGGTAGCATGAATTAGCCTTCAACTTAACAGAACAACTTCATGTAATACTTCAAAAGAAAAAATGACATTATTCAATCGTTCTGGATGAATTAACTGATACTACTGACTTGGTGCAGGTTTTATATTTCATTTGGGTCATAACAGAAGGTTTTCTTTGTTATGAAGAGTTCCTCACTTTGGGCACTCTTGCAAACAGAACACAGGGAATAGATATGTTCAATAACTTTGAAGATAAATGTTTTGAAGTTGGATTGAATTTGTTAAATTTAGTGAGTGTATATACAGATGGTGCATCTTCCATGACAAGAAAACATGAAGGGTTTATTGCACAGATAAAAAAGTATTAACAGATCCAGATGCTCTCATTTCTTTTCATTGTATCTTGCATCAGCAAAATCTCTGTGCTAAAGCTACTATTTTCAGTGACACTTTGTAACAAGTTATAAGTATTGTTAACTATATTCCTACAAATGTAACACAGTGTAACATGCTAAAGTTGAATGATAAGGTATTCAGTGTGGATTTGCCATATCATTCTAAAGTGCATTGGCTATCGCAGGGACAGGTGTTAGCCAAAATTTTATCTCTGTGAGAACAGCTAGTTACATTTTATGAAGAACAGAATCAGCAATGTGAATTATTGAAAGAAGATTTCTATAGGAATGTAGCATTTCTGTGTGATATCATGTCAAATCAAAAAGACTTGAATATTTTTTTGCAAGGTAAAACTAAGTCTATATGTGATATGTGGCAAAAATCCAAGCATTTTGAAAAAACCTTTTTTTTTCCAAAACACTTCTAGAAAAGGAAATTTCACATGAACATTTTCCCCAGTTAGGAAAGGTCATTGATGAACAGGATGATATATGTGAATCATTTGAAGAATATGCGGCTATTATAGACCTATTAATTGGAGAATACAATGAAAAGTTCACTGACTTTGAGAATCATGACATCACACTCAAATTAGCATGTCAGCCTCACCTAGTTGATATCACCAAGGCACCAAAAGAACTAAGACGGAATTAATTGAGCTCTCAGTAGATGATATTTCAAAATCATTGTTTGATGCCCAGAAAGATCCAACTGAAATATGGAAAAATGCAGTAGAATACCCACGCCTTCAGCAACATGCCTGAAAAAATGCTGTCTTGCTTTTCAAACACTTATTGTCGCAAATCTACATTCTCCTTCCTAACCCAAATCAGGATGCCCTTAAGGTCACAAATGACTGATATCCATCTAGAGGATCAACTGAAACTGTGGACTTCCATGCTGCAACCAAATATTCAAGTGCTTTCCAACAAAAAGCAGACATAACAAAGTCATTAAAAAGCTAGTTAACTTTAAAGTTAACAAATAGTTTTCATTTTTTGAGATTATTAAGTACATAGTAGTTAGATTTTTACAAAATAATGCATTTTAAGTGTATTCAATTGAAATTTCTTGAATGCAGCCTTATTTGATTACAGCTAAATTATTGTGGCTTTCCAACATGAAATTTTCCCCACTCCTGCACTAGATGATAGGAATTTTTCAGCTTCATTATAATCTTATGGGATCACTGTCATATATCTGGTCTGTCCTTGACCGTGTTATGCCTTGTATGACTGTAATGTAACTTTTGTATCTCCCAGCAACATCAACAGCATTATATTAAATCATATGTTGAAACTGCCAATTTAGGGATTTATTTTGCTTTCAAAACTTATTTCCTAAAATACTATTCATTGGAGTAGCACAATGCATTCTATGTGTATATATGTATTAATGTTTATTTTCTTTGCAAGAATGACTCACTAGCAAGTCTAGAAATACACACTTATAATATGGCAAAAGTTAAAAGCAACTCTGACAGATTAGATCTTAACTGCTTCTCTTTTATGCACTCCTCTCCTGCTTTCTAGAAATGTTTACCTAAACCTTTGACTCTGAATGTAAGTATTTCCTTTCTTTTGACTTAATGTCAGTGTATTCCTTTGAGCCAGTAACATCACTATATTGATAATATTCTTTTTTACATTGTTTTGATGCCTTTTCCAAAAACAATTGATCATACACATGTGTGTCTATTTCTGGATTCTATTTGTTCCATTGTCTGTACATATATTCTATATGTCTCTTTTCACTAGTACCAAACTGTCTTGCTTATATAGCTTTATAATAAGCCTTGAAATCAGGTAGGATAAATCCTACAATTTTGTCCTTCTTTTAAAAAACTGCTTTGGTTATTCTAAATTTTTTGCATTTTCATATGAATTTTAGAATCAGCTTGTCAATATCTATAAAACAGTCTGCTGAAATTTTCAGTGAGACTGGGATGAATCTATACATGAACTTGGGGAAAACTCATATTTTAACAGTATTGAGCCTTGCTATTTATGAATGAGGTTGATCTGTTCATTAATTTAGGTCTTCCAAGTTAAAAAAAAAAGACATCAGCATTTATAAGCATATAAACTATGCCCAACACAGTAATGGATGCTTTATATACATCATATTAATTAAAATACACCATTCCTTTTACTGGACAGATTATACATAAAAGGAAATGAGGTGGTGCAGAAGGTAAGGAACTCCCTAGAGGCCAGTAGGTAGCATAAGAAAGGAATTTGGGCTCTCAGCTGTCTGACTCCAAAACCTATCTTTTTCTATTCACGGGTTAAGTGAGGGCCATCATTTATGACTGCAAACCTCTCCGAAGTTCAGATTGCTCCTGAACAATCAAGCATTTCAAACTCTTACCGTGATGATAACTTCAATGTAAGGAGACAGTGTTAAGTTGTGTGGAAGCATATGGGCATTAAAGATTAAATTACATTTTCCAAATTGCACTTGAGAATTGAGTGTGCCAATTATATCCTTTGGGTTTCTATCTTGTTCAAAGCACTTGGGATTCAGGTTAATGAACAATATAAAATTCTTGTACCCATTGCAAAAAATATATTTCCATTTATGAATTATCCATGCAGACTGGTTTGGGATTTGAAAAAAAGATTTTGTAAAAGGTCTGACAGCTGTTGATATAATTTCAGGAATACCTGCTAGGCAAATTCAGTGACCTTTACAAACTTACCCGTGTCCAAAAAATAGAAAAAAAAATCCAAAGTGATTGTAATTAAAATTAACCAAAGTTCCTGATCCATTCCTGATAAAGAGTAAGCTCAGGTTTAATATTTAAAAATAATTTATGAAGAAAAGGGTTATGTTTCAAAGTCTACCTCAGGTATTTCTATTAGCATTTCTTCCGAGAGCTTTCCAGGGCTCTTTCTGTCCCTGTACCCAGTCTAGAGAAGAGTCTAGACACCTGTGCACTCATTTGATACCACTTGTCTGAAACTAGAAGGCCCGGGAAGGGTACAAGGTTCAGGCTTGAAATGTCTTAAACTTCATGATTTCACCTTGTATGCAAAACTTAGACTGGAAGACTGCTGAGAGCACTCCCCCCCGCGCTAGGATGCTAGGCGCCATCCAGCCACCCCCACGTTTAAGCCCCACAACCCTATGAGAGGAATCGGCCGGGAGGGGGTGGCCCCTGGCCGGTCTGAAGCCGGGAGCCCACGCACAAACGGCAGCCCCTGAGCTGAGGGAGAGAACCCCAGCAGGCCCGTGCGCGCTGTTTATGGTGAAAGTGAGGGGCGTGATGGGGTGGGGGGACAGAGGGAAACAGCACCGGGAGCCCTCAGACTGCCGCCTCCTCGGCTCCACCTGTCCTGAAAGGCGGCCCGGCTAGGGGCGTGGAAGGGAACCTGAGCAACGGGGAGGAGGGTCACGAGGTAAGGCGGCCGGGGAGGCAGGATGCCGCCGGCAGCTCAGGGTCTTCGGCGTCACGTCGGACTCTGGGTGGAGAGGAGCCTCAGGAGGCTGCTAGTGCGGAGCGCTGACCCGCCTGCCCTTCCCCCGCGGCCGACAAGCCCGGACGCCTTCCCGCCGTCTCGGCTACCGCGCGCAGCTCCCGCCTGTCGCCTCGTGTCCCCGCCGGCGCCCCCTCCGCGCGCCGCGGGCCTCAGGTGAGCCGAGCCGGGCGCCGCCCGGAGGCATCGGGTGTCGTGGGACCGCCGCCCGCAACGCTCAGAGAGGGACCGTGATGCCGAGAGCCACAGGGGACACAAAGCGGGAGGGTCGGGCCCCCGGCCGTCGGTACCATGGAGGGCGCACAGGCGGGCGCGGGGTGCGAGCTGCGGCTGTTTGGCACCGCCCCGGCCCCGGGTCAGTGGTGGCGCGCGGGCAGGGGGTCGGGCACGGGCCCCGCGGCTTCGGTCGGCGCGTCCCCGCCGGGTGGGTTCTTGCCCAAAGCTGCAGCAGGTGGGGCTCTGCTCCCCGGCTCCCGCCCAGGCCACCGCCCACCGAGAAGCCCGAGGCAAGGACTCCGAGAACGGGAAGCCACCGCGTCCCACAACCTCGGACCCTGGAAGGCCTGTGGCGCCGGCGGCCGTCTGGAGGGCGGCCAGGGCCCCGGAGAGGGTCTGGAGGATGATTGGCCGGCCTCTCTCTACTCAGGTTGTCCCTTTATTCGAGGTGCGGGTGGAGGGGCACGGATGGAAATGGGGGCTGAAGCCGGGGTCCCTGCGCGGCCCCCTGTCTGGAGAGCCCCGGCCCGGCGGCCTCGTCGCGCCCTTTCTCGTGCGGAATGCCAGCCCCACAAAGGCCGTCTGAAAGCTTGTTTTAAAAAAGAAATGAATGCAAAAAAAGAGAGAAGTTTTGTGTCTGGTGAAGTGGGAAAGCGCTTCTGAGGAAACAAGCTTGCACTACTTTGTCGCCAGCTGTGAGGTTTTTACTATTTACATGTATTCCCGGGCTTCCTCTAATTTTCTGCAGGTGATCCAATTAAGCCTCTGACTGCTGTGCCTAAATAACCTCTGCATGTCCGTCTGTCCCTTCTAAGAGGGCGCCTAATACCTCGGGTGGGCTCGCCTGATGGGCCCCTTCGCCCACCTGCCTCCCGCGCCGCTCGCTGGGTGTGCGGGGCGGTGCGGATACCTCCTGCGGCCGCCGACAGTTGGCAGCTTTTAAAATGCACCCTCTGAAGGGCTTTTGAAATAGGATAAAGCCAACGTTTGCAAGTTTAGCCGTTGGTCCTTGTGAACGAAATGTCTTGCTTCTGGGACAACTCGGTGTGATGTGCTGAATACATTAACGGTGGCTGGCTCACTTTCTCTTCGTTCCTGTGGTTTACTGTTACATGGTGTGTGGCTAGTTTGTTTAGTTTTCCCAGTATCAAAGTGGAAAGGGCTTAATATCAAAGCTGTAATTCACCCACATGCTTTATTATTAACAGCTTCATTATAATGTTGATGTTCATATGTGAGCTTCGCTGAACATGAAATCACCTTCCTTTTAATTCCCATAGGTAAAGTCTCCTTAAATGCTGGTTAAGATATCTTACCTTTTTGAAGAAGAAAATAAAACTGTTCTTGATTGAAGATCCTAAGGAATTAATAACATTTTTTATTTCCTTTATGTCTTTACCCAAGAATTATTGTTATTTATACTTCGACAGGCGTTTTAACGTACGCTTGTCTGAGCCACAGTTTAATGAGTTTGGTCATGATTATTTCATTTTGAAGGTAGGGCATATGCTTTATAGTAAATATGTTTTATGCTTTATTCATTCAATGTATTCTTATTAATCTTTTCATTAATTAAGAGTTTAAAAATTTTCCCCAGGGCTAGTCTTCATAGCCAATATCTATTGTTTGGAGATGCTGGGCTTGCTTAGAATGTTTGAATTGAAATCAAAAGTGGGATTCTAGACTTGGAAAGCAGTGTGGTACCTAAACAGTGACTTGTCAGATATTGAATGAACGCAGGTTAAATTCCGCCCCCCACCCCACTTCATCACTGAGTACAAGTTATTTTAAAAATATCAAACAAAGCCAGCCTTTCTATTCTGTATGGAAGGACTCTACGCTCCTGGTGGTTTGAGGTATTTTATTTTGAACAGGGTTCCGTAGCATCAATCTTCATCTGAGGGAAAATCCAAGATGGGTCCCAGTCTCTGGAGTGACTTCTCTGTCACTTTGGAAAAGCTGTCTATGAAGACAATAAAACTAGACTGACCCTTTTCAAAGGGACAGAAAAAAAAATCCAGACGAAGTGATGCTGCTGATTGGGAATTAGACTTAAATTGAACACCTACTTTCCCCTTTGTTCCTGAAGCTCCTACTGCCCCTTAAGAACCTTGTTGGCTACTCAGGAAACTGCTCTGTCTGCTGTGGGTGTTAGATAAGTGAGCCTGCTTAGTGCTAGGGCTTTGTTTGCATTTTTATTTAATGCTTGCTATAATCATAGAAGGGTAGGTATCATTATTCTCATTTTGCAGGAAAGGAAACTGAGACTCAGAGAGGCTAAGTGTGCCTAAGGTCACAAAAGTGTTAAGTCATAGAACCAAGATTAGAAACCAAACTGGATCTTGGTTCTGTACACTACACCCTGCTACCTTTAACTCAGTGGTTTTACATTTTTTTTCATAATATGATGAAAGTTTTCATTTCTCTTCAGGAAAAAAATGGCCATATCCACATATATGAAATTTTGCATATAATTTCAGGGTCCACTTGCTCTTTCTAAAGTCCTTCCCCAGGCTCTCAGATCTCCAATCCCTGCTCTGATTATATCTATTACTGAACAAGGCAGAAAGCATATACGTACTATATATGTACATATCTTTTACTGATAGAAGCAGCCCTTGAATTCGGTAACTTTCAACTAGTTGAAAATTCACTTAGTAATTGAAACAAATAGAAAAATGACATCTTACATTCTGATTATGCAAACATCAAAAGTGCAGTTTAGAGCAATGGTGCTTATTTGAAACCAGATCTTTAGTTTGGGCTTCTTCCTGCAATAGTGAAGAATATGGACTTGTGCCTTTAGTCACTAAATAGAAATGTTGGGTTTGTTTTCCTCCCTAGAGATGGCAAATCCTGAGATGGTTGTAAATAGTTGCAGCTCTCATGAAGAGGAAAATCGCTGCACTTTCAACCAGCATACATCTCCATCTGAGGAGCTTCTATTAGAAGATCAGATGAGGCGAAAACTCAAATTTTTTTTTATGAATCCCTGTGAGAAGTTCTGGGCTCGAGGTAGAAAACCATGGAAACTTGCCATACAAATTCTAAAAATTGCAATGGTGACTATCCAGGTATGCATTTCAGATCATGAGTTTGGTGAAAACCTCTTTTAATAACAAAGAGAATTATGTACAGTGGTTTTTACAACTTTTAACTGTATGCCTAATGGAGAAGAATAAAAAATAAGGAAACATACAATCTTAAACCCTTCTCCCTTTACTATTTATGAAAAAATGTCTTTTGTTCCTTACTTTTCTTCTTGTCTTTCGTTAAGTTATAATTTTAGTTACATAATCTAATTAGTTTTTGGGAAAAGAAGATATTAATATTCGGCTTCCAGTCAAGAGGTTTAGCTGAAGGTTTCTTAATCAGCCATGGAAACCAGTGTGCCTGACATGAGGACTTTCTTTTTCTTCCTAGTTTCCTGGGAATTTCTCTCTCTTCAGAAACTTCAAGGGTTTCTGTTACAGGCAAGTTCTTAGGTTCTCACAGCCTTGTGATCATGAGAATTGTGGAGTGGAAGAATGTGGTGTTAACAAAAAGGGAGTGGCATTAGCTAGTAAAATATCAGACTGAGTTTTAGTTCAACGGGAAATTCTGAATCTCATTTCCTTAGCTTCGTTTAACATTTTTTGAGAAATCATATTTTGTCATTCTTATATGTACTGGTTGTGATTTATTCTTATGAAAATATGTTTTCCTGCTGGTGAGAGTAATTGCTTCTTGTTAAAAGCAAAGAGGCAAAAATAAAAGCAGATTTTAATGAGAAAAAATAGATGCATTAGGTTTATTTTTATTATTGCTTTATCTTCTTAACTTGGTAAAAATGCGTAAGTAAATAAACAAATTGTATTAAAGGAGAGATTTTTTAAAAACCTGTCATTGCTAATCTTAACTGCTTATTGAGAACAAGTGCTTATGATTGTTAGAAACTAAGGCAATTGCTACAATCATATGAGGTTGGTAGAATTCTTACTTAAGTTTCTAATGATAGATGTTGTATCAAGGGAAACAAACATTTGAGTAACTACTCTGTTCCAGTACAGTAGTTCATTCAATTCTAATAACATTCCTATTGAATAAATGATTGCTTCTCTCATTTTACAGATGAGAAAACTGATGTTTATAGAGGTCTTTAAAAGTCATATGGCTAGTCAGTGGCAAAATTGAGACATCAGAGGCAGGCACTCTCTCTAATATATCACCCTGAAAATGGATGTTCAATTCTCAATATAGTATTTGGCAAGTTAAATTTAAACTTCTTAACTTCCTTGTGACAATACAATGTGTCACAATGGTGAAAAGTTTATGTGTCTTATTTTTTATGAGGGGGAAATATCTGTATCAGTTGAACATGAATATTTTCTACTTAGAATAGGTACTACTTGAGTATTGCTGGGTACCAGGCTAAACATTTAACAGACATCATCATGTTCAATTCTCAAAACAAATTGGAGGTAGGTAATGGTATCCTTAGTTTACAGATGAGAACACTGAGGCTTAGTAGGGTAATATAACCTGTCATAATCAGGAAACTAGAAGAATAGAATTGAGATTCATACTCAGATTTATTTCCTCTAAGACTTATGTTCTTAATTACTCCTTAATTTTTAGGGAGCTCATCTAACCTTCCTGTGTTTACTAGGGTGGTCAAGAGGAAGACTGGCCAATGGTTAAGATATTAAGCCTGTTAGTAATAATCATGTAAAAGGTGTTTAGGTAAGTTTTTAAAAGGAACTGAGGATTTTGTTATTGCGATGTTTTCTTAATCTATATCTGAGCAATCGAACAAATACCACACAAAGGCAACTTTGTAATTGTGAAAACGAGGGTGTCTTGGTGACAGATTACCTCTTTTCAGGGAAAAGAAAGTGGGCTTTCGTTAAGTTGAAGATTTTGTGTCTGCAGCAGCAAAAGGAAGATGTCTACAGTGATAGGCACCCTACTAAAAATTTCCCTTTCCCCATTACCTGGCTCAGTCTCTGAATTATAGCAGTTCCCTCTCAGCAGTTGTCACTCCTCTCTGCCACTAAGCCTTTGATGACAGAGACCAATTGTCTTCTCATTGTATGTCCCAGTGCTGACACATGGAAGGTGTTCATGTATTTGAATAATTGGTAAGAATATCTTTGGGATTTCTTTCTAGGCTTTTTAGTCACCACTTTCATTAGATATAAAATCTCTGGAATATCAAGCTATCATTTTATTGGGATTTAAATAAGGACCCTTAACTTAAAGAGGCTTTTCAGAAATGGGGGTTTTATGTGTGCAGGCCATATACCACAAGCAGAGAGAAGGGAAAAAATTAGTCTGTATTTTTCCTGATCAGACCCTGGATTACTTTGTGTAGCAATGATAGGGTGGGTAGCGACTGGATTTAGCCTGTCAGATATGGGTTCCAATTTTGACTCTATGCACATTGCCTAGTGATATAACTTGAAAAAGTCTTTAACTTCTTTGAGTGTTATGTATGCATCTATAAAACTGTTGTATTAGGAACTATAATTCAGGATTAGTATGAGGAAAGTTTCTGGAATAGTGTATGGCCCATAGACTATATCCCACCTTCCATATAAAATACACCCTGCCTCACTCTGAGATCTAAGTCAGAGTATAGTTATAGTGTAATTTCTACTTACAACGTGTATGTGGGGGGGGGATGTTGGGAGGGAAGAGAAGATGAAAGAGAGACTTGGAAACAGAGTAAGCTTTGGGGTTTGATTGAAAGGCCTTTTGTTAACATAATAGCAGTGCAATGAAACAACTTTTTTTGTGTGTGAACAACTGAGTTTCATGTAAAACTCTGAGGTCAATCCTGCATGAATATTAAGGATACATTATGTTACTATAATTTAGAGATTCATTGAAAGGATATTTTCTATTTTTGGTCTTATTGTCACAGTTTTGGTACTTAGACCTGGGAATATAGTTTGGTCATAGGATTTGAACTTCCTTACAGTATGTTATTGACCTGTTGCAAAACCTTCTTTATGTCCTAGAGAATTCATTTGAAACTCTTCTACTTGTTATTCAAGCCCCTGCACCCTTTTTTTTCTTTTAAGCTGGTCTTTTTTGGGCTAAGTAACCAGATGGTGGTAGCTTTCAAGGAAGAGAACACTATAGCATTCAAACACCTCTTCCTAAAAGGATACATGGACCGAATGGATGACACGTATGCAGTGTACACACAGAAAGATGTGTACGACCAGGTCACCTTCGCAGTGAACCAGGTAAATCAAGTGTATACATTCATTGCTTGGGGGAAAAAATAGACTGGAAAAATGGTAGCAATGTACATAATAACCAATAATCAAGTGTAGAAGGGTGAACATTTCTGCTTAGAAATGACTTAAGTATAAAATTGTTTTTTAAAAATATTGTCAACGAACATTTACAAAACTAGAAATTGAGAAAGCTTTTGTTTAGTAACAGAGAAACAGAAACTTAAGAGATTTAATTAAAAGAATCAGAGCTAGGGCTTGGCATGGGAAGCTCAAATATTTAAGAATACTAACGATGACCCTGGTTGTAAGTAATCATTAAGTCTTCAGAGCTTATACTTTTACAGGCCCTTAACAAATAATGAGAATATTAACTTTGCAGAGTTTGTATAGCAACCAAGACCTTAAAATTCACTTAAAAAATAAGGAAGGCCTTTATGTCATACATGACAATGATTTTATTGTGACATTGACTAACCACTAAACAAAAAGTAAGTGTGTTTTTCATACAGATGAAACTATTTCATTCTGAGTTTCTAATCAATTAGTTTTGCTATGAACAGTACCTTCTAAAGATCCCACATTTTTTTTTTGTAGGTATCATTGAAAGTGTTCTTGAAGTCAATATTCCCAACCTGGGTTAGTTTGCAGACCATATTTCAAAATTATTACAACTCTTCTTCAAAAAATTATTATAGTATAATTGTGGCTCTTCATTTTCTAGAGATAATCTAGGCACAGCGAGATGGTAAACTGCTAGGATAAAATAAATATTTATGGCACCAAGGCTTTCTGTTAGTATTAGGATTGGGAAGCCAGAAATTTATAGTAATAGAAATAAGTTGCATAAATTGTTAAACAGAGTTATATCCTATAATGGCAGTGGAGTTGGGAATAGCATAATGTTGGAGATAATTCAGTTTTGAGAATTTTTTAAAGTGTTTCAAGTTTCTCAAACTAGTCTGAACCAAATTGGTAGTTTGGTGGGGTTTTTTTTTTTTTTTTGGTGGTAGAGGGATTAGAGGCAAGAGGTAAACAATCCATTAAATTCTTTGTAAAACATCTTTATCCTTATTAGTAGGCCTAGACTCAGTCTTCAGAATATCATATTTGGTATTCAGGCCATTCTGCTTATCAGATTTCCATGTTCTTTACAGAAATTCATGTAGATTCGTTATTATAGTTGTCTTGGTCCATTCTTGCTGCTATAACAAAATACCAAAGACTGAGTAATTTATAAACAAGAGAAATTTCTTTCTCACAGTCTGGAGCCTGGGAAGTCCAAGATCAAGTTGCTGGCAGGTTCAGTGTCTGGCGAGGGCTTGCACCTTCTTGCTGCATCTTCACATGATGGAAGGTGGAAGGGCAAAAGGGCCTAGATAGTTTCCCTCAGGCTTTTATAAGGTCACTAATCGCATTCATGAGGGCTCTGCATTCAAACCATAGCACTAGCATATGAATAGATAATATTAATTGCAGAGGAGTACCTTGGGCAGATGATTTTCTACTGTCTTCCAAGTACCATTTAGGCACTTTCAGTTGAAGATAAAAAGTGTCTTGATCAAAATTTTCATGAATAAGTAGGGATTTGGGGGTTAATGAGGTCAGTTATTCTACATGCTTCCAGAGAACTGAATAGATCAAATATGGGCTGATATTAAAGCATGAAGGATCTTTGTTTTCTGTAAGGAAACAAAGTTTCCTTGTTTGATAGTTGAGGTGATAGTTATGGAGGGAAACTGACAAGAGGAACAGTGATATCTCAGTCCTTACAGGTATATCCATGACTAATCAGTTGTCCTGAAGGGTACCGTGGTTTGTTGTGATCCAATACTATGATTATAACAGCATTGCTTTTTATTATATATGCTTCTATATTTAAATGTCAAAGACCTAATTATTTTGTTTTCATATGATACCCTGGCTTTCTTCTTATTTCCTCAATCCTTGTGGGGTCAGCTTTACTGGCTCCTTTTCTTCCATCTGCCCCAGAAATTTGAGCAGTCCTCAAAGGTTTGTCCTCCTCCTGCAGAAGTTTCCTCCACTACACAGCCTTGGCCGTCACCAGGATGACGTGACTCCCAAGCAGGTGCTCACACTGTTGCAGGCCACACACTTCACAAGCACCTCAGGATTACCCTGTACAGAGTAGCTTCATATTCCCTTCCCACCTACTCTCTCCAGACTGGATTCTCTTTCTCGTCAGTCACTTAGGTTAAAAGGCCTCAGGGTCTTCTTGGAATTGTTTATTCTTGCAGCTCAAACATAGTTTATAAATTCTTATTTCTGATTGACTTCCCTTCTTTCCCACCTACCTGCCCTACCACCTCTCAGCTGTTTTCTAAAGAATTCATCTAAAATTACAGATCTTATTGTATAATATTCCTCTTTATGTAGATAGATTTATATCTATATATCTCTGTGTATAACAGTGTTCAGCACCAGAGCATCTGATGTATTTTATTCCATGAAGTCAGAGGGACATAACAGGCACTCAGCTGTTTGTGAATGAGTGAAAGAGCTCAACAGGCTCATGGTATGTGTCAGGATCGGGAGATCACAGAAGGACCACAAACAAGCAATCTATAATTAAGGAGCAGTCAGTTTTAATCTGCTTTACTTTTGGTGCCATATCACTTAGCTAAGGACCTTTAATGTGCTTTTATATTGTCACTCAAAGGATAACTTGGGGCCCATGGATCTGAGTGAAAGATTCCTTTTCTCAAAGCACAGCAGCAAAGGACAGAAAGGACGGATGTGCCCGGCCTAATTGAAGCCCCACAAAGGCCACAGCCACTTGGGTGCTCTGTGCAGTCTCCTCGCTGTTAATTCCACCAGTTAGTTCCAACCATAGTCTCACACCACAGTCCTGTTCCAGAGTGCTCCGACCCAGGCTCCGGAGCAGAACACAGCCTTGCCACTTACCCTAGATCGCCCATTTCTTGCCAGATGCTCAGATCTCCACTAAGAGACCTTATTAAGACAGCAAGGAAGTCTGACTGTAGCATAGCTTATGATGTCAGCAGGTACCTGCAGCCTGGGCCTCAGATCTTTTGCCTTTCAAGATCTTAAAAGGCTTAAGACACAAGATTCTGTGGTCAGGAGGGTCATATCTTTAGGAGATTCCTGTGGGGACTGCCCCACACGTGCATAGTGGGCACTCAGAAGGGCTACAGGGCCCCGTCACAGCTATGGCTCTGGTGTATGGCAGCTGCTTGCCTGTCTAGATTTACCGTCCGTCTCACATCTCACGTTGCAGGCACAGTGGTCTGCTTGCTACCTTAGACAGAAAACAAATCTCAAAACTGAGTATCTCCAGCATCATACTCTTTTCCCCTACATGTAGAACATAATGCTATTTAACAACTTATAAAGCTTGCTTCTCTTATCATAGATTTCTAGCTCATTTTCTCAATCCTAATGCTAACAGAAAGCTTGGTGCCATAATCACATATCTTATGCTGACAGTTTACCAACTCACTGTGCACAGATTGGCTGTAGTAACGAAGAGCTACCATTACATTGTTATCATTTTCCACCTTATTAATTTGACAAATATTTGAGCACCTACCATGTGCCTAAAGTGCTGATATTAGAGCAGTGGACTTGATAAACTCCCTGTCCTGTGGAGCTTGAATTCGAATGGAGGAGATGGATCTTAAACAAGTTTAACCAAAATCGTTTGAATTAAGTAGTGATGAGTGCTACGAAGAAAAATAAACCAGCAATAACCAGTGGCTTCAGGGTGGTCGGAAAAGGCCTTTCTGAAGACTTGAAATCTGGGCAAGAATATTCCAGGCTGAAGGAGTAGCAACAGCAAAGGCCCTGAGGCTGGAAAGCATTTGGTATGTTTGAGGAAATACAAGGGAGGCAAAGGGTGAGGGGACAGAGATAGGGCCAGAGAAGTTGGGGGCTGGCCGGGTCTCTTGGGGATTTACAGGACATGGACAAGAGTTTTGAATTTTATTCTGAGAGAGACAGGAAGCCATGGACAGGCTTTCAGTAGGGGAAAGACTCTAATGTACATAAGCAAAAGCTAACATGTGTTCACTCAAATATTTATTCGGCATTTATTATGGATCAGGTACAGTTTTTGGTGCAGGGATACTGCAGTGAACAAATAGACTAAGTCAAGGAGGTCATATTCTAATGGGAAGAGACAGCTAGTAAATAAGTAGATAAGGACATCATCTATCTGTTGGTTATAAGTACTGTGGAAAATATAATAAAGCAAGGAGAGTGAACAGCTGGAGGTGATTGGAGAAGGCCTCTCCGATTAGGTAACATGTGAGCAGAGAGCAGACAAAAGTGAGGGCAGGCAGCCTGTGGCTATCTCAGCGAAGACGCTTCCAGGGAGGAGGAGCAGTGAGAACAAAAGTCTTGAGCAGGTTTGTGTTTTTTTATAGGCATGAACTTACTCACTCCTTGTAGCAATCCTATGAGTTCTAGATGGAGACTAGACTACAGTGAGGGTCAGGACTGGAAGCAGGAAGACCAGTTTAGAGGCTTAATTTGTCCAGGAGAGAGATGATAGTGGTTGGACTAGGGCCATAACAGTAAAAGTGACGAGAGGCAGTCAGATTTGTGGTGAGAAAGCTCAGATCTTTTGATGACTCCTGTGGGGAGATAATTTGAAAGTAGTGCATGACTTTCTGATGGACTGGAAGTACAATATGAGAAAAGGAGACTAAAGGATCTTTCCTAAGTTTTGGCCTGAACGACTGATTGACTTACAGAGTCATTTATAGAGAAGGGGCTTATTGTGAAAGGAGTAGGTTTTTCTGTTTGCACATTTATGTTCAAGATTCCTCTTAGACATCATTGGCATCATGTAGGCAGATTGCTATCCAAGTGCAGTATTCAGTGAAGAGGTCAGGGCTGGAGATGCGAATTTGGAAGCTGTCAGCATATGGGTGGTGTTTAAAACATGGGACTAGTTGAAGTCACCTGTGGAGAGAATGTGGCTAAAGAGGTTGTGGTCTGAATCCAAAGGCCCTCCAAGATGTAGAGGTTGGCAATGCGAGGATTGAGCAAAGGAGACCAAGAAAAAGCAGTCAGTATTCCTGAAGTCAAGTGCAGAAAGTATTTAGTGCAGGGGAAACATTCAACTGCATCAAATACCATGGAGATATTAAGTTAGATAGGGACTGAGAACTAAGCATCAGATTTGGCAACATGCTGCTCATGGGTGACCTTGACAAGGCCCAATTCAGAATCCAGCCCATAGACCCAGATTATAAGTTATTTCCTTCATTTAGCATAGCATGTTTCACATGCATCTTTTAGTAGAATTTGTTTTCTGTGTGTCTATTGCACAAAATTGTTAATTTCAAGACAGACGCCTTATCTTTACCTTTGTATGACCAGGTATGCCAAACATATTGCTCACAGTAGGTTATGAAACATCTTGTTTCAGAAACATCTACAGAAATCTATTAAGAGTTTAAGTTGACAATTATTCCAAGGTGCCGTAAGATTCTTATTTGTAAAAGTAGTATTTTGTTTTATTGAGGACTGAGTAGGATAGGGGAATATTGCTATGAAAGTGATTAAATTATATTCTTGCAAAGATAAAATCTCTATATATGTGTGTATATGTGTGTGCGTGCATATATATATATGTATATATATATATATATATATTTTTAAGAAAAGGTTTTGCTGGTTTGCCTTGAACAATTGTATCCCACTTTTTATATTACATAGTAAAGTAGAACTCTTACCTTACAGGAAATAGTTCAAAGATAAAGAAAATTTATATTAACATTGAATTTAAAAATCAGTCCCTGAACATAAGTCTTAAAGGAGGAAAGAACCTCAAAGATTATGGGCCTTCAGACTTTAATTTTTTCAGATAAGGAACTAGAAGCTCCGGAAGTTTGTGACAGAAATGAGACTTGAACCCAGAACTCTAATTCTGAGTGCTCCCTGCCATCTGCCTTTGTGGTGCACAGCAGCGGGTCACTTATGCTGTGTCAATGTGAATGTCTCCACCCTGAGGGGAGGTGGAGACGTGCCAGGTGGGGAGGGAGGGACATCGTGGCTTCACTTCTGCCCTGGCTGGTGCTCCCATTTTCTGTTCCTCCTTTTGGCTGAAGTACTTGCAGCTGCGCAACGTCTCAGTGGGGAATCATGCTTACGAGAACAAGGGCACGGAGCAGTCTGCTATGGCAGTCTGTCAGCACTTCTACAAGCGAGGAAACATCTGTCCTGGAAATGATACCTTTGACATTGATCCAGAAATTGAAACTGGTAATGTTCTTCTATAAACTAGAACTTCAATTTTTAAACTTCTTGGTTTATACTTAAAATCAGTCATTTCATCTCTGAAAACATTGATTTGGTCTGTGCTGTGAGGGCATAGTAAGAACTATTTTAGGAGTTATTATGTGTCAGGTACTGTTCTGAGCTCTTTACTATAACTCAAGAATCCTCAAAAAAACAAAAAAAAAAACACCAACAAAGAAGGCATGAGTGTTTTCCCCATTTTATAGTATGGTTCAGAGAATTAAGTGATCTGCCCAACATGGAGCTAGAAGAGGCAGCGCAGAAATTGGCCCCGAGCTATCTGTGCTCTTAGCCACTATATGCCACCACCTCATGCTTGATACACCAATTTAAAAGGTAGATTTTATGCTTACAGAGCATTTTGCTTGCAAATACTTGATGTATATAAAACTTCCTTTCCCCAACAGCACTTCGCTATTTAACATCTTTGGGGTAGGTTGAGGGATGAGAATCAGAACTTGGAATAATGCAGCTTATTCTTATTAGCAACTTAAACCTATTAATAAAATATCAGCTTAGGTCATTGAGTTAAAAAGTAAGTATTCAAATAGTTTTATAGACACGAGGATTTTTTTTTTTTGACAGCGATAGTGAAGGATGACAGTACCAACTAGTGAAAACTTTCTAAAATACTCTCTTCCTTTTTTTTTTTAAGTGCTTATTGAGGA
This sequence comes from Lemur catta, assembly GCF_020740605.2. Lineage (NCBI taxonomy): Eukaryota > Metazoa > Chordata > Mammalia > Primates > Lemuridae > Lemur > Lemur catta. The sequence goes on from NC_059130.1 coordinate 59,703,623, forward strand.
AAAGTTATCAGCACATGTTAAAACAAAATAGATCCTTAAAACTACTTAATCTTACCTTAGTCACCGCAAGTGCTTCAAGTCATATGCTTAGGATACAGAAAAGGGAGATGGAGGGGCCCAAAGTTTATCTAGGCTTAAAAAGACAGGAAGGTTGATAATATTCTATAGAACACTAATGACATAGAGTCAGATTTTCTCTAGCCTCTAGCCACTACAGAAACGTTGTAGCCACTAATGTCTTAAAAACAAATGAATCATTGTAACCAAGTGGTATTGATATTTAGCTTTTAAAATCTTAATTCAGAAAAATAATAGAATCTGAATATGGTCTTAAATGTATTATCCTTTCAAAATGCAGTTTTATTTGTCTATTTTAGGTAGTATATCATGTTTTTTTGTTATTTTCTATGGCAGAATGTTTCTTTGTAGAGCCAGATGAACCTTTTCACATTGGAACACCAGAAGAAAATAAACTCAACTTAACGCTGGACTTCCACAGGTGAGGAACACAGATGAGAGTGTAATTTATGTTTGTGTGTATATGTTTCCACTGAACTAAAGTCTCCTCTGTTTTCCAGACTCGTAACAGTGGAGCTTCAGTTTAAACTGAAAGCCATTAATCTGCAGACAGTTCGTCACCAAGAGCTCCCTGACTGTTATGATTTTACCCTGACTGTAAGTGTGGGCCAGGCTAAATCTGGTTCCAGTCTGGAGAAAAGTTGTTTTATCTAGTTATATGTTTCAAAAGTTTGTATTAAGGCATGATTAAGAATATAAGATGTTTCCATTTACATGTGTATAGGGGAAACATTGATACATCTAGCTCTATTTTGTTGTAATAACTTATTTACTTGTTAATTATTTCTTCTGTACCTCAGTGTAAGTTCTGCCAGAGCAGGGACCTTGTCTTGTTCACTACTGTCTCCAGGACCAAGAACAGTGCCTGTCACAGAGTAGATGTTCAATCACAAAAGGAACAGGGGTTTGCAGGTTCTGTATGAGTGGCTCACGACAGCCTGTGGCTATCTGCTTAAGGGCACTGCCAAGGGTTCTTGTTACTGTTTCTTCACCATGGATATTGGCAGCCTTTGGGTTATTGCTCACACTGCTTATCCTCATGCCGCCTCTGAATGCTCTCGTTCGTCTCTCCCCCTGCAGCCCACCCTATCACTTCTGCATTCTTTATGTTCCAGTTGCAGATGGAGTATTAAGTCCTCTAGGGAGCACAAGATGCATTTAATGTGAGTTTATCACCTCACAAGATCAGAGTCCGTAACCCAGTGCAGTTTGTTCATATGCAGGACAGCATTTGAAACAACTTACCTTTATACCATCCAGAGTTCTCTGACTTTGTACTATTTGATACAAATAGTAGTTTGTAGCAAAAGCTGTGTCCAGGATACTCACTAATTGGCTGTGGTACTCAAGTTGTCAGAGATGGGGGTTAAAAAAATTTTTAGAATATGGTATGATGTAATAAGTATACATAGCATTTAATGAGAAAAGGCACTAAAACTATGAGAGTATTTTGAATTAGGCTACAAATTTCAATCATAATATCCATCAGCAAGTTATAAATTATCAGTGTTATTTGATTTTTAGAAATTGAGCTATAACCCAGTCTCCTCTTTTTTTTCTTTCTGTCTTGAATTTGAGAAATGACACTTTTCAGACTTTTTATAATACTGATACTCCTTTGTGGACCCTGTTTTAATTCCTCATTTAGAAAGACATTCTATCTTCTGATATCCCAAGTGTTTTTGTGGGGTTTTTTGTTTTCTTTTCTTTCTTTCTTTCTCTCTTTTTAAAAATTTTATATGGGCTTACTACCTTTTCCTTTGTTTTAGGATTTTCTAGGTGTTTATTAACTCTGCTAGATTGAAAGTTCCTTGAAGGTAGGAACTATTTTATTAATCTTTTCATTCCTCAAAAAACATAGTAGGTGACACAAATATTTGTTGAATGTATAAATGAAACACTTGTGAAATGTAGACCCTTTCTATTGGCTCAATTCAGTAGTAAACCTGGCCTGTTAGCCACATGCAGATTTGTTGTATTTTCATCATTATTGTAGATCACCCCAAACTATACTTTTGCATTATGAATTTAGCAGTGCATCTTGTAGAACTGGGGTAGAGCTTATATCCTATGGGGTGATTTAATAATAAAAGCCATTCGTGCAACTTCATTGTCATAAGTAAATGTAAACTGGGTAGCATGCACCTGATATAAAATGTAGAAACTTTAGAGTCAGATAAGCCTAGATTTCAGTTCCAGCTCACCAGTTAGTAGCTGTGTAACTTTAGGCAAATTATTTAATTGGTTTGTGCCTCAGTTTCATCTGTGAAACAAAATTAATACCTACCTACCTGGCAAGCTTGTTGTCGAGATATAAAATAATATACATAAAGGACTTATCTAAGTATCTGGTATGTACTAGATAATTGATTCATTCAATAGCTTTTTTAAAACCTTTGCTGTGTGTGCCCAGTTGGATTTAGAATGGAAAAGTAGTGTATTAGCATTCATGCATAGTAGTTTAATACATTTTTGTATCATGTATTTTGAAGCTCTTTATTAGGTGTACGAACACCTAGGATTCTTGTGGTCACTTGATGAACTAACTCTTTTAGCATTATGCGATGGTACTTGTTACCTCTACTAATATTCTTTGCTTTAACATCTACATTGTTACATGTTAATATAGCCACTCTCGCTTTCTTTTGATTAGTGTTAGTATGGCATATCTTTTCCCATCCTCTTAATATTAACCTATTTGTCTTTTATATTTAAAGTGGGTTTCTTGTAAGGCAGGGTGTTGTTCGGTCTTGCTTTATTATCCAATCTCACAGTCTCTACCCTTTAATTAGTGTGATTAGACCATTTATATTGTTTGCAATTATTAATATCATTTCCTTTTTTTTTCCTACCTTCTTTTGGATTATTTTTTATGACTTCATTTTATTTCATTTGTTAGCTTATTAGCTATAACTCTTTGTTGTATTTTGGGGTTTATAGTACATATCTTTAACTTATTATAGTATACCTTCTGGGATATTATGCCTCTGTATATACAGCGTAAGAACCTCACAATATACTTCCATTTCTCCCACGTTGGCCTTTATGTTATTACCATACAATTTATTTCTACATGTTATAAACCCCACAATACACTGTTATTACTTTTGTTTTAAACAATTATCTTTTAAAGCAATTTAAATAATAAGAAAACATCTTTATATTTACCCATGTAGTTACCATTTCCAGTGTGCTTCATTCTTGTGTATAACTCCAGGTTTCCATCTGGTATCATTTTCCTTCTGCCTGAGGGTTTCCTTTAACATTTCTTATCATGCAGGTCTGCAAGTGACAAATTCTTTCAGCTTTTGTATGTCTAAAAAATACTTAACTTTCATTTTTTTAAAGATCATTTCATTGTGTATAGAATTCTGTCTTGACTGGTTACTTGGTTTTTGTTTTGTTTTATTTTGTTTTTTGCCCCAGTACTTTAAATATGTTGCTCTTCTAGCTTATACTGTTTCTGATAGGAAATCTGCTGTCATCTTTATCTTTGTTCTTCTGTTTAGGATGTGGTTTTCCCCATCTGGGCACTTTGGGAATTTTCTCTTTATCTTTGATTTTAAGCAATTTGGTTGTGAAATGCCTTGTTGTTATTTTCTTCTTGTTTCCTGTGTTTGGGGTTGATTGAGTGTCATGGGTCTATGAGTTGATAGTTGTCATTATATTTGGTATTTATTCAGTGTGATTTCTTCAAATATTTTTTTCTGTTATTCTCCCCACCCCCTCTCTTTTTTCAGAGATTCTAATTATATCTGTATTTGGTCACTTGAAGTGTAGCTCACTAATGCTGTTTGTTTGTTTTATGTTTCAGTCTTTTTTTTTCCTGTGTGTTTCATTTTGCATAGTTTCTATGTTTTCAAATTCACTATTTTTTTTCTGTGCTATCTAATCTTTTCTAATCCCATTCAGTACTTTTCTTCTTTGTTTGAGGGATTCAGCTTCTTCTTAGCATCTTAGCAAGATGTGACTGACATTGAGCCACAGATTATTTACTCAAAAGGTATTTCATGAGCACCTACTATTTGTAAAACCCTGAGGCCCTTTGTGTGGGAAAAACATGGTTTCTCCTTGACAAGGATTTCTGACTCAATCAAATAACACTGAGCATCTTCCTTGCATGAGGCCGTGGCTGGGTCTGCCAGCCGTTGTGGACATGGACAGACAAATCAGTGGACTGCCAAGGAAAGAAGCTTACGGTTCATCAAGAGGAGAAATAGAATGACTAAACCCTTTAAGGTCATTTGAAATCTTATATCTAAAGTGCTATAAGATCTTATATCCCCCACATGGAGAAGCTTCAATAAAATTCATTTAAGTGACAGACTTTTCAAAGAACTTTTCTTCTTCAGGACTTGAGAGAAAGAGAAGAGGCAGAAAAAAAAAAAGGACTGATTTTCTTGCCTTGCCATCCCTGTCCTTCCATGGGAGGGGGAAGGGAACTAGAGCGGAAGACAGTAGAACTGTGGAAGGTGTTCTGGCATAGCTTTGTCCTGCTTGGCACCTGGTGTCCTGAAGTGGCTGTCCTCGAGGGAAGACGTGTCTGTTGACTCCCTGCCACCAAATGCTTTGTAATACACATTGTGCTAAAGTGACTAAGAAATCTAGGCCCAGAAGAAAAATGGAAAAAGTCTTAAAGCAGAAATAATGAGCCTCTGAAGTAGGAAGAATTGTAGAAGCACTAAAAATCTACCCCTAGCTGAGGTCCTGCTGGGAGTTGGAGGAAAGTATAGAAAGTATAGTTGTACCAGCTCTTGCTCGTATCTAGAGGGCACCTGGAGGAACCTGGAATGGTAAGGAGGGGAAGTACTGTCATTGTGTATGTTCTTCAGGGCTGGAATGCTGTCCTAGAAACAAAGGGTTTTAGAGAATACAAGGTCTCTCTGGAAGATCTAGTTCAATGTTTTCATTTCACAGAGAAATAATGGGAACTTCCCAAGGTTGAACAGAGTTAACAACAGGTTTGAAATGAGGATATGGGTCTCCTGTACCCTTGAAAGAATTGTTTTCTAATTAGTGCATAGAGGTATCTTGGCTTCAAAAACTATAGGTATGTTTTTGACCTTTTCGTGTCTTTACAGATAACATTTGACAACAAGGCCCACAGTGGAAGAATTAAAATAAGTTTAGATAATGACATTTCCATCAGAGAATGTAAAGACTGGCATGTATCTGGATCAAGTAAGTGATGAGCTTTACTAGTTTTCAGAATGGTTATTAAATAATGTAAAACAGTTATTAAATTACTGCCCCTTGGATAGGTGGAACATCAAATAAAAGACTGGATGATTTCCAAGTCCCTAATTCTCATAAGCATGTGAACTCATGGTAGATATCTGATGTTTCAGGTAATACCTAAGTCACTCATGCTGAAATGGCCTTCCTTACCTTCTTCAGGTGCCCTTACCTGCCCACTCCTCACCAAGAACATATGTACGGTCCCCCACCAAGACTCTACATGTGTATACCCAAACCAATTCTTATCGAGTGCACGCTGCCTAAGTACTTCCACCTTCATTTTCCTCATTTTAATATTTTAAAATATGCTTGAGATAGGCAGAACCCTTGTTTTTACAGATGAAGAAACTAAGACTCAGAAGTGACACTTGGTACCCATGGTCATACAGCCAGGGAGAAGTCAGGTAGGATTTGACCCTAAAGCATCCCACACATTTTAATTGCCTTCTATCCAGGTTAAAAAGTAGACTTAGGAGCTGGGCACATTGGGAAGCACTTGTAGTTTTAGCTACTTGGGAGGCTGAGGTAGGAGGATCGCATTGGCCCAGGAGTTTGAGGCTGCAGTGTATCATGATCATGCCTGTGAATAGCCACTGCATTCTAGCCTGGGCAACACAATGAGACCCTGCCTCTAAATTTTAAAAAAGTGTTTAAAGTAGATGAGAGGAAAAAAGGGTCTATTCTTAGAAATATGGACAAGAATTCAGGTATAGACTGAATACTGTTGAGAATTTGGAGCTGAACTGGAGAAAATTGCCTGGAAAGAATTTATGAATATCTATCTCATTTTCTAGTCCCTCATAAGTAACATAATGATATGTTGTGCTAGACTTAATGATTAGGTCAGGGGTTCTCAGATTCTTGTGAGCAAAAGAATCTTACTGGATACCTGTTAAGATGTTGTTTCCCCAACTCCATGCAAGGCAGTCAGCAGGTCTGAGGTGGGGCTTAGGAATGTGTAGACAGCCTTTATTTAGACTGTCCTTGGATAATCATTGTTTTAGGGTTGCCTACTGATTGATTTGCCAAGTTCAGAAGTAATAACAAGATAGTAAGAGTAAATAAAGTGAAATTTCATCATTGTAGAATTCTTTTCCCTAATAGGTAACTTCAAATACATGAAGCTCTTAAATTATAAACTGTCATTTCAATCACAAGTTTATTTGAAACACAAACCTCTTTTGTCATCTGTAAACTTTATAACGCTTCTCCCCAACTTTAGAATAAAGAAAGTGAGAGGATATAAAAGTGCCTGGCACATAGGCTTTGTCTCAAATATTTGTTTCTTGGTTTTTAAGTTTTTCTAAAGTAGATTTAGAAATTTGTATAGCAATTAGATGCCCCTTGGCAAACATTAATGGGATGCTTCATCACAGAACTAGTCTTAAGTCCTTCATTTTTTCATCAGTATAGAGCAGTCTAACCTGTGAAATAGAGACAAGCTCTGTAGCAGAGCATGTGAGGGCTGACACCTCTGCCTACCTCTCTTCACGGGCTCCGCTCATGCTGGCCAGGACTTTGCACTTTTGATTCTCCAGAATCTCTGTAAGGGTGGCTCTTTCTCATCACTAAGGTTTCAGTTACAACTTACGTCTCCCTTTACTATACAGTATAAACGAACTCTCTTCTCTAACATTCTGCCACACTAACTTCCCTCGGATAGAGCAGTGGTTCTCAAATTTTAGCATCATCTAGAGGGCTTGTAAAAACCCAGAGTTTCTGATTCAGTGGGTCTGGGTAGGACCCGAGAATGTGCATTTCTAATAAGTTCCCAAGGAATGCCAAGAACCACTGATATAGACTGATGGGAGCTGGACACAGACTGCAAAGTTTTGAATCCTGACTCTGCCACCTACTGGTCCTGTAACCTTGGGCAAATCATGTGACCTCTGTGCTTCAGTTTTCTCACCTGCAGAGTAGAGATAATCATGCCCACCTCTTTAGGGTTGCTGTGAGGATCAAATAAGTTAATACATACAAAGTGCTTAGAGGTATGCCTGGGAAGAAATGTGCTCAATACTTGTTAGCTATTATGATTTATTTTCTTTGTATCATTACCACTATCTGAAAGCATTTTGTTGCTGTGCTTGTTTACTTCTTTGCTTGTCTCAGTGCAGCAGAGTAGAAGTTCCACAAGATCAGAGACCTTGTCTATCTTATTCACCACTGTATCCCAGCATCTAGAAAAATGCCTGGCACATAATGGGTGCTTAATAAATACTTTATACCTAGATAAGTATATTTCCATAGAATATGCAGGGAGGCTAATTGTATTGTCAATGGAAAAAAAAGCCAAACTCTGTGAAATAATTTACAGATTTACTCTGAGCCAAATTTGAGGACCATGACCTGGAGCCACATCCAAGAAGCCTTGAGCAAGTGGACTGTCTATGGTTGGGTTACAGTTTGGTTTTATACATTTCAGGGAGACAGGGGTTACAGGTGAAGTCATAAATCGATATGTGGGAGGCATACATTGGTTTGGCCTGAAAAGATGGGCCATCTCCAAGAGGGGGCTTACAGGTTATAGGTAGGGTTAAAGATTCTTTGGCTTGTAATTGGTTAAAGACATGAAGCTTTGTCTAAAGGCTTGGAATGTTTTAACATAGGAGCTGTTTATCAGAGATAAGCCACCAGACATAGATTTGTTGTGTAAATTGAGGACCTGTAGGTTTGTCTTGCATACCCTTAGGCTAGCTAATGGGTTACAAAGGGTGTCTCCAAGAAGGGGAGGGGCATGATGAGGCATGTCTGACCTCCCTCCTCCTGGCAGGCAATTTACTTTGGGGATATTCCTTTGGCCACAAGGGGGTCCATTCAGTCAGCCGGTGGGGGGGTGAGACTTAAAATTTTATTTTAGTTCACAGTATTAAGAACAAAAGATCACGAGCTGATAATTAAAGATCTTGGATTGGTGGTTGTGGTGTTTTTAAAAGGACTTGTAACCTTGTTTAAATACTAATTGGAAGAGTGCTTATCAAGGCTTTTTTTTTTCTTTATTGTCTTACTGGAACGAATGCTTGAATTATCTAAATTATTCTAAAAAGAAGTAGATGTTGCCATATTAGTGTCCCACCACATAAGCACTACACAATCTTTTTTGCTTTCAGTTCAGAAGAACACTCATTACATGATGATCTTTGATGCCTTTGTCATTCTGACTTGCTTAGCTTCGTTAATCCTCTGCGTTAGATCTGTGATTAGAGGACTTCATCTTCAGCAGGTAGGATTGTTGCTTTCTAGGAATGCTACTGATATTTTGATTGACAGAGAAATTCACTGTGCCTCCCCTCTTTTCCCTAAAGGAATTTGTCAATTTTTTCCTCCTCCATTATAAGAAGGAAGTTTCTGTTTCTGATCAAATGGAATTTGTCAATGGATGGTACATTATGATTATTATTAGTGACATATTGACAATCATTGGATCAATTCTAAAAATGGAAATCCAAGCAAAGGTAAACTTTTTTCCTAATCATGCTATTGTTAGTGTCAGCTTTGGATTAATGGTAATATATTTTTCCAGAATGTGAGAATTTTCAGAGTAAATGATTTCTTCCAAACCTTACAGCAAGTAAACTTGAAATCAATAATAGTAATTTCCTTAAATACAGTCAGGAAGTCTCTTAGGCAGAGTTTTTCATAGTGAGATCCACAAACCACTGCATCAGGATCATTTGGGTGCCAGGTTAAAATGCCTCATGTTAGACTTACTGAATTCAAACTCTTCAGGTGGGGCCTGTGAATTCTTACACACACCAAAATTCATACACACACCAAGCTAACTAAGGTAAGAGTTCTTAAAATCTTCAACCAAAAATGAGGGAGGCTGAAGGGGAAAGTGAGGTCAACGTACTATTGTGTGAGTGCTTGTATTTGTTTCCTCTGTCCGTTCAAAGTGAGAATGGGAGCATTTTCTTACTTTTCCCATTGATGTGCTACCAAGTTATCCATTTTAGGTTAAAAAGGAGCTGAGAAATCAACTCTCCTATGCAAACAGAAACCAAATTAAAAAGACTAATATTGTTCAAAGGAATCTTGCTCAAACTTATATTTTCCTAGTCATCGTGCAACTGATTCTGAGTCATCTGGGAGTTGGTTATAAGCCTGGGCAGAGACCCCAAATGCAATGGCTCAGATAAAATAGGAGCTTCTTTCTTTCTTATGTAATAGTCAGGGAGAGTTTTACAAGTTGGTGAGTAGCTAAGCTCCACACAGTCATTCAAGGACCCAAGCTCCTCCTACTTTGTTTCTGTGCCAGCCCTTGAGGGCTCAGCCTGACTGCATGATTGGCACTAGCTCACCTCACAAACAGGTTGCAGCTTATGGGAAGCAAAAGCACAGTATGGTGGAAGCTCTCCCACAGACTTACAGCAAGACTTTGTTTCTGTTCACAACCCACTAGAGAGAATTTAGTCAATCCCGCCTGCAAAAGGAGCCAGGGAATACAGCCCAGGCAAGTGCCTACGAAGGAGAGAGAATGGGTCTAGGTCAACACTTAGCAGCTGCCACTATATGTGGCTGTAGTATATATTATTGGAATAGATGTTTAACTTTAGGGACAAAAAAGAAACAAAAAACAAAATCAACAGAAGAAAAGGAGTAAGGGGAGATTTGCAGCAAAATCTTTAGTTTTATCAAATTCAACTATCATTAACCTCAATGGGTTCCAATAATCTTTCTACATTTTTCTAGGCCTCTCTGCCCATTTCATAGATGATCGTTCCATGTTTTCTTCTCTTCTGAAACCTCTCACACCCTTGCCACATTATCACTCTAAGCTAATGACCTTACCTCCTATTTCACAAAAACAATAGAAAAAAAAAATTTCCACAAACTCCCACTTCATTTATCCACCTCTCAAAATCAGTGCCCACATACTCGCTATTTCTCTGTTACTGTGGATATATTGTTTCAGCCACTCTCCAGGGCCAGCCCCTCCACCTGCCTACCAGATGCCATCCCCACTTGCTTATTCAAAGGCATGGTCCCCGCTAGTCTTCCTTCTCTGGTGTCATCAATTTCCTTCTCTCTACAGGTCATTCCCATTAGCATGTTTTACCCCTTTTTGGAAAGATAACATCTCAAGCCCATTTCTTCCCCGCTAGCTACTTACTACCCCAATTTCTCTGCTCCCTTTTACTTAGCAAAAGACCTCAAAAGAGTAACCTTGTTGACTCTGATTCCGTTCCTACCATTCTTTTTATGTCGTTTCCAATCAGGCTGCCCTGCCACTCCACAGAAAGTGTTCTTTCCAATGTCCTCCCATGCTGATGAGTCCAATCATCAATTATTCACCCTCATCTTGACCTATCAGCAGCTTTTAACACTGCATATCACTCCCTCTTTGTTGTCACACTTTTTCATTGTGTGGTCATTTACCAGGTTTTCCTCCTAAGTCACTGTGTGGTCTTCTGACTCCTGTGCTGGTTCTCTCTCATCTCAGCAACCTAGTCAGGTGACAATGTTTCAAGACACAGTGCTTGAACATCTTCTCTTCTCTGCTCCTGTCTTGGTAATCTCATCCTGTTGCACAGCTTTATATAGGACCTATTTGCCAATGATTCCCAAATCTGTATCTCCAGCTTGGAATTCTTCTCTCAACTCCAGACTCAAATATCCCACTGTCTATTCTACATCTCCATTTGGATATCTACTTTTCCTCTTAAATGTAACATACTTAACAGAACTTCTAAAAACCCCACCTCCACAGTTTAAACCCTTCCTAATTTTTGTTAATGGCAACTTTTTTCAGTTGCGCAAGACAAAAATCATGGATTCATAATAGACTCCTCTTTTCCACTAACCTCCTCTCTCCCACATCTAATCTAAGAGCAAATCCTGTTGATCTACCTTCTAAAACCACCACTTCACCTTCACTATTACCAGCCTGGTTCAAGCCGCCATCTTTCACCTATATTATTGTAATAGCCTCCTTACTTATCCAACAATCTGCTCTTAACCACAGTAGCCAACATTTGATCATGTCACTCCTATTAAGGAATCTCAAATCTCCCCAACTAGGTCAGAATAAAAGACAAAGTTGTTAAGTGCTTGGGGTCCTATACTACCTGTTGCCTCATCTCTACTGTATACTCTTTCCATTGCTCACTCCAGTCAGACTCACTAACTTGCCAGACACCCTTCTGCCTCAGGGCCTTTGCACTTGCTGGTCCATGTGCCTGGAAGGATCCTCCCTTAGATTTTTGCTTGACTTCCTCCCTCACTCCCTTCAGATCTTTGCTCAGAAGCCACCTTTTCAGTGAGACTTTCCCTGATCACCCTATTTAAAATTACAAACCCATACCATTCCTTATCCCTTCCCCTGAATTTTCTCCTCAGCAATTGCCATCAGCTAATGTACCAAAGGTTCTATTAATTTATTTCTATTGTATCTCTCCACACCCCACCTTCACTAGAGTGTGAGCTTCATGATGGCAGAGAATTTTGTTTGTTCACTCCTTGATCCTTAGCACCTAGAACAGTGCCTGACTCATAGCTACCTCAATAAATAGATTTTGCCCAAATGAATTTCTACTATATTAATCTGATTATATTTTTTCCCACTCTGTCTTAGAGTCTAACAAGTTACGATGTCTGTAGCATACTTCTTGGGACTTCTACTATGCTTGTGTGGCTTGGAGTCATCCGGTATCTCGGATTCTTTGAGAAGTACAATGTAAGGAATTCCATGGATCTCCGTTGGTATTTCTCTCAAAGTTGTTACTGCTTTGGCTGAAGGACAAAGGGATTCTAATGACCTCTCTTACTTTCCCAGCTCCTCATTTTGACCCTTCAGGCAGCACTGCCCAATGTCATCAGGTTCTGTTGCTGTGCAGCTATGATTTACTTGGGCTATTGCTTCTGTGGATGGATTGTGCTGGGGCCCTACCACGACAAGGTACTGAGAAATAACTCTTTTCCTATTACTGTTAGGCTCTAAGCATAATGCCAGTGGCTTGTCATCCTTTTTAAATGAACTCCTTTTATTTTATGATTTAGCCTTAAAATGTTGAAGGTAGCATATCTATTGCCATATTTATGAACTGGTAAGTTGTGACCAACTTGAGAGAATAATTGATTCACTCAACTGCCTCAAATTCTTTTTTGTAATATGTCAGATAATTAAGCCCCTTTTACCACCAGTGAAGCCAAGTTTAATCAGTTTGATTCATCAATATCTATCTATCTATCTATCTATCTGTCTATCTATCTATCCATAGAGTAGGCTATTTAGGTAAGCCTTCTCAAAATTTGACTTTATTAAAAAAGTAGTATAGGGAGAAACTTGTATTAATAAAAATATTTGAATATTTTGTTACCAGAGTTACTGTAGACTTGACTATTACACTGCTATCTTAAATTGAATGAATCTTAAAATGGGATTGTGAGCATGCATGGTTGGGACCTGGGTATTTCTGTAGAAGCATTTCGAGGTTGTCCTTCTGTGGAGGTAAAGGGGAGGGGTAAGGCTTGACTCAGAAAAGCAGAGGCTGCAGACCAGCCCCCTCTGCATTTGATTCAGGTTGCCCCAACTAAGAGGAGCACCAAGAGAGAGAGATGCTTGTCCCAGGAAAAAAATGGTAGGCTTATACATGTTATATGCATCACAAAGCAAATGTGTGTGGTTACCTCAGGTTATTTGTTTAAAAGGGTAACTGGAGCTATCTGGTCCCATATGTTTAATATGATATCATGGTCTCCAGTGGGAAGAAATGTGGAATAAAATGAGCTTTTCTCTTTTCTTTTTTCAGTTTCGTTCTCTGAACATGGTCTCTGAATGCCTTTTCTCTCTAATAAATGGAGATGATATGTTTGCCACATTTGCAAAAATGCAGCAGAAAAGTTACTTGGTCTGGCTGTTTAGCAGAATTTACCTCTACTCATTCATCAGCCTCTTTATATATATGATTTTAAGTCTTTTCATTGCACTGATCACTGATACATATGAAACAATTAAGGTAGGTTTATCAAGAGCTGTATGTGGCAGCGTTCTTTTACAAGTTATATAGTAGCAGTAAAATTTAGTACTTAAGGGGGCTGGGGAAGTTGATAGGATATTAATTTGTTCAGGATAGAGAGAAGGACCTCAATTTTAGAGACTGAGAAATAGAAATGGAGGAGAAAATAGAACTTTTAGAATGCTGAAAGTCTTTTCTCTAAGTAATTGTGCTGTTTCAAGCAAGCTGTCTAACCTTTTATTAGAATTATAACAGCCAGTAGATATTGGGTAAATAAAACGGATGGAATTTCAGAAAGCCAAAATTTTGTGGGGAACTTTAAAAATCCAATTTTTATAAAGAAAAATTGTTCCCTTCCTTTGGAGTGTGCTGTCACTGAACCTGTCACTCTTTGCAAGGCCTGCACGGCACGTGCCCAGAGCCTGGCCTCCTGAATAGCAGAGGGCTTGATTGAGCCTGTACTAGCCATATGTACTTCATGTAGTCAGAAACCTGATTTGAAAAGCTATTGTTATTCATATGAGATGTTTTAAAAATCAGTTTAAGCCCCTTGAAATATGGAAAAGCAGAATAAATATTCTTATATATTTAAATTTCTAATAACCTTATTCTGTTAGGTGTATTATTAATATAGACACTTATACGTGGGGGCTTTTCTTTCTGGGTTGGAGGAGGGTAATGAAACATGATGCCATGTAATTGCCCCCAGGGATAAAAAGAATGCCTTGGTGGGAGTTGATAGTTATGAATACCTTGCTCATGAAGCCAGGGCTGTGATTTCACTCTTACCGAACAAGATTTCAGGGACTAAATATCTTCCTTGCTCTCTTCAGTAGAAGCTAGATGTATGTTTAGGGTCATCAAAGCAACTAGGAAAGAAAGAATGGAGTTTTAACTGTCCAAATCCCTCCCAGTGGTGCTCTAAAAGTTCACCACCTTCAACTCTGTATGCAGGGAACTGCATGTGTTATTCGAGGGTGACACTGGAAATCTCTAAGAGTAACATGGGTTTTCAACTCTTGATGACACAGCCTGAGACTCATATTTTAGGTTGCTAACCTCTTTTCATGGGCTCAGAGCACTTGCCAAGTGGGCAAGCTAAGTTATTTCTGATTCTTTTTGGTCAGGGCATGTCCTAGAGATCTTAGACCCCAAACTGATATGTATTAAACAAATCCATGTGCCTAGAAGAGTAACTCCAAAAGGGTGTATAGATTGAAAATCTCTTATAGCATTTAGATCTTTGTCCAGACACCTGAGGTAGCTCAGGAGCATCTAAGGCTATGCTGAGGTCTCCCAGGAAAGCCTAGGATGTTTACCGCTTGGTGCTCAACAATACCCTGTTAATCCACATCATTTGGGCTTCTTGTGGCCTGAATCAGGTTCCATCCAGATGCCTGCTTCACACTGGCCTGGCAGTCATGGGCCTGCCGGGCAGAGTCGTGACAGAAGTTCTCAGACTTGGGATGGGGCTGACTCACTTCTCCCTGGAAGTAGGACTCACATTCAGACTCAACATGCCCATTTTGGGCTAAAGTGGACCCAGAAAAGAGAGCTAAAGAGGGCAACTGCAGAATCCTAGGCCCACTTTACTTCAGCCAAACCTGAGAGTGACTCTAAAGGCTGCATCTTCTTGCAAGTACTTGGAAGTGACTAAACTATTCCTCTAGGAAAGTCCCCTCCCTTGCCAAATGATCCATTTTGAATTTGTAATAAATTGTTTTCAAGGGGCTTATTAATGAGAGTTTTAAAAATTCTTTTATGTAGCATTACCAACAAGATGGCTTCCCAGAGACTGAACTTCGTACATTTATATCAGAGTGTAAAGATCTGCCTAACTCTGGAAAATACAGATTAGAAGATGACCCTCCAGCATCTTTATTCTGCTGTTGTAAAAAGTAACTATCAGGTATATCTGTGCTTTAGAGGAAAATATAACGTATAACTGAGTTGGAAAACTACATAAATATTTTGAGATCAGGTGTGGTATGCTTGAAGACTATTGTTTTGAGTGAATTGATAGCTAAAATTCACTGAGAACTATATTTATATTTTTAAAAGCAATATTTAATGTCTTTGCAGCTTTATGCTGGGCTTGTTTTAAAAAAACTAACTGATGAAGGAAGCTGTTGGATTATTATTCTTTCTTGTATTTTGCCATAGCTTTAGAATCTGTTCTCTATGCCTCTCTTTAGCTCTTACACTCTTGTTTCCAGCTATTCTTTGTGGATTGTGTCATCAGTGGAAAACAATCCCTGGTCTGACAGTGACTTCAGGTAACTCAGTGACCCTGGCCTGGACTGCTCTCTGTGGTCCATCTCTGGGAGAGTGGGGATATTTACTGTATTGCCAGGAATCATTGTAAAGTTTTCTTTTAAAAGGCAGAGTAAGAAACAACCATCACCAGCTAACAGTGCAATATAGTTATGCACTGCTTAATGAGAGAGGTATGTTCTGAGAAATGTGTTGTTAGGTTATTTCATAGTTGTGTGAACATCATAGAGTATAGTTAACACAAACCTAGATGCTATAGCCTACTGCACACCTAGACTAATATGGGATAGCCTATTGTTCCTAGGCTGCAAACCTGTACAGCATGATACTGTAATGAATACTGTAGGCTGTTGTAACACAGTAGTATTTGTGTATCTAAACATGGAAAAGGTACAGTAAAAATATGGTATTAGAATCTTATTGTACTGCTGTGGTATATGTGGTCCATCATTGACTGAAATGTCCCTCTGTGGCACATGACTGTATTTGGCTTCGAAGGACAACTGTTATTTGATTCTGCTTTTTGTTCTGAAGAGGATTCGGTTTTTAAATATTCATTTACAAGTTTTCTCTCCTCCTTCAGTATTAAAGTACAAAGTTGAAAGAATATCTTATACATGTATGAAAATTAAAGCATATACCAAAAGCATATTTGATCCAACAATGATTATTTTATTAGTACTTGAACAGCATGTGAAATTTATAAAGCACTGTGCCTTTCATAGGCACATTCAGTCTCACAGCAAAGTGTTCTGGGGCAAGGAGCTGTGGTTTCATGGAACAGGTTTCTACAACTTACATTAAAAATATTCTGGAAAACAAGTACACTCAAAATTTAAAAATAAGTGAGAAATGTGTGTCTTAAAAAGACACAAAAATAGTCTCTACTCCTTGTAGACTGCTGATTGATAATTGCAGGGATTTTCACAGCATAAATATTTGTTTTATGTCCTATTTATTCAAATGGAAATAAATTCAATGAATAAAGTTCTTCTCAAAGCACATTTTCTTTTTTTTTAAGAGGACACTGACTTTTAAATTTCTGATTCTGTTTTAAGGGCTAACTGAAGATAGCCTTGAGACACTGAAATCTTATTATTTAATCATAGTGACAATCATAATAATGACTCCAGGTATTGATATGTGACACTTTACAATAGGTATAAGCTATTTTTATAGTACCTATGGCTTTTAAAAAATGAAAAATCTAAATGTTTAGGTGAGTGTTTTGGGGGGCTTAGTTTTAGTATTTGTATCACTATCATTTATAGAATTTACTAGAATCCAATGTGAATTTTGAAATTATGTTTATCTGATAAATCCTTTTCTTTACTCTTTGTGAGATTTTTAGAATAACAATAATACTTCAATGGAAACATAAGACCACTGACCCAGTGTTAGGCCTGGAGTTTTGCTTTGCTCTGAAGTCATTATGTTTCTTCAGTGGAATTACAGCCAGTGACTTGGTGCCTTCATGTCTCCCGATTATTGTGACAGGAGTCCTTAATAAATTCCAAGCCCTAATTTTTAGTTATGATGCCTGTGAGAGAATAGTTCCACTATTTCCTGAAAGAAACAGCAATGACTAACTTTTTAGAACTGTCCCCAAACCAGTACAATGGCTTGATCTGGGTAGACAGATAAATTATAGGCCAGTCATTTTAGAGTTCTACTTACATGTGTGTATGTGTTATAGAGAATGTCAAAGGCAGTGGTAAGAAGGAACAGAGAATGGAAGTCATTATTTCCTCCCAGGCTTCTAGTCTCCCTAGCCGCCCAGGAGATCAGGGCTGGACTTTTGTTGGTGATACCCCTTTCCCTGGAAGTCAGGTTCTTTGTCCCCTCTTTCCACTACAATGATTTTCAAGCTTGTGGGCATAAGAATCACTGGGGAATCTTGTTAAAATCGTGGATATCCAAGTAATCCCAGCAGAGATCCTCCTCCTCCCCCTCCTCCTCCTCCTCCTCTCCCCCCCCTCCTCTCTCTCTCTCTCTCTCTCTCTCTTTTTCTTTAGAGTACTTTACCAAAGCCGAAGCAGAGATTATTTGTCAAGTTCCAGGTGGAGGCCAGGAATCTGCATTTTTAGCAGGCACACAAGGTGATTCTGATGCAAGTGGTTTGTGGTGGCTGCATGGCCTATAGCTGGACGGGAACAGATAAATCCCTTTGTTGGGGGCTACAAATAAGAAACTGTCTATAGGGTTTAGGATTCACACTGGCCTTCTGTTAGTCAAGAGAGAAACTACATTAGTCAAGAAAGAAACCCCAAGTAAGTGGGTTTATAGAAGTCAACTTGGATATTTTAGCATTTGTGTTGTGTGTTAAAAATCATTTGTAGGTAGACTTTGATTTTACCAATGCCATATTTTCTTTAAACAATTCAGATGCCCTTTTCTTCTTTCACTTAATAAAGCTTTAAAATATCTAATACATATTGAGTTTTAATCTCTTTTGTCACAGAACACCATTTTCAAATTAATACATACAAATAGAGAAGTGTATGGATTAGAAGAAAAAAAGATAAAGCTCTCATAATTTACAGATATGATGATCTACATAGAAAGTCTAATAGAATCAACAAATTCTCAAAACTTATTAGAAGATTCAATAACACTGTTGAATACTAATATCAATTTTAAAACTCTTTAGGCTTTCTCTCCACTACTGATAATCCTCTAGAAAATACAACAGAAATAAAATAACATTCACAGTAGAAACAAAATTATAACTTATCCAGCAATTATCCTAAGGCAGAAAGCACAAGACCTTCCCAGAGAAAATGTCTTTTATAACATATAAAAAGCATATATGAATAATTGCAGAGATAATACATTTATGGATGGGGTAAAGACTTAATTCTCTTTAAATGAATCTATAAATTCAAGCTAATAGCTACAAAATTTCCAAGTGCTTTTTTTGAAGTTCAAAAAACTAATTCTAAAATTCATATGAGGATAAAGTTCCATGAATAGTCAAATCAAATTTCAAAGGGAAGGACAAAGAGGAGAGATTCACCTTATCCAATATTAAGCCACACTACAAAGTCATAGGAGAATAAAAAATGTAAATGATATTAATATGATGTTAACAGAAGAACAAACAAAAAGACCAATGAATAGAATATAGAGCCCAGAAATATACTCAAATATGTGTATTTGGGAACTTATTATGTCACCATAAAACAAGGGGGAAAGAACAGACTTTTAAAACGGGTTGGCAAACTATAGCCTATGGGCTAAATCTAGCCTGCCACCTGTTTTTGTATGACCCTTGAGTTAAGAATGGTTTTTATGTTTTTAAATGGTGGGAAAAACAATAAAATCTAAATAACACATGAGTCAAAGAAGAAATCTCAAGGGATATTAAAAATTATTTTGAACTAAAAAAATGAAATTATAACTGATCAAAAATTGTGGGATGCAGTAAAAGCAGTACCTAGAGGGAACTTTATGGCATTGAATGCATATATTAGAAAAGAAGAAAGATCTAAAAATCAATCCTCTAAGCTTCCACCTTAGAAAATTGGAAAAAGGAAAGCAAATTAAATCCAAAGTAAGCAGAAAAAAACAAATGAAAATTACAGCAGAAACCAATGAAATTGAAAACAGGAAATCAATAGAGAAAATCAACAAAACCAGAAACTGGTTCTTTGAAAAGACCAATAAAATTAATAAGCCACTAGCCAAGCTAACTAAGAAAAAAGAGAGAAGATACAAATCACTAATCTTAAAATGAAAGACGGAACATCACTACAGATCCCATGGGCATCAAAGGATCATAAAAATATTATTAACAACTGTAGCCCACAAATTTGAAAACCTAGATGAAATGGACCAATTCCTTCAAAGATATCATTGGTAAAACTGCCATGAGAAAAAATAGATCATCTGAATAGGACTGTATCTATTAAGGAAATGGAATCAATAAAAAATAACCTTCCCAAATGACAAAAGTCAGATGAAAGAAATCAAAGAACTAAATAAGTAGAGAGATATTCCATGTTCATGGATAAGAAGGCTCAATATTGTCAAGATGTCAGTTCTTCCTAACTCGATCTATAGATTCAACACAATCCCAACTAAAATCCATATAAGTTATTTTGTGGATATTCACAAAGTTTATATGGAGAAGCAAAAGACACAGAACAGCCAATATAATATTGAAGGAGAAGAACAAAGTCAGAAAACTGACACTACCAAATGTCAAGATTTACTATAGAGCTCCAGGTAATCAAGATAGTGTGGTACTGTGAAAGAACAGACAAGTAGATCAGTGTAACAGAATAGAGTGCCTAGAAATTTACCTACATAAATATAGTCAACTGATCTTTGATGAAGGAGCAAAGACAATACAATGGAGCAGATAGTCTTTTTAACAAATGGTACTGGAATAATTGCATATCTACATGAAAAAACATGAATGTAGACACAGACCTTATACCCTTCACAAATATTAACTCAAAATGTATCATACATGTAAATGTAAAATGCAAAAGTATAAAACTTCTAGATAATAACATGGGAAAAAATCTATATGACCTTGGGTTTGGCAATGACTTTTTAAATACAATACTGAAGGCATGATCCATGAAAGAAATAATTGACAAGGTAGACTTTATTAAAATTAAAAACTTCTGCTCTGCAAAAGACATCATCAAAAGGAAGAGAATAGAAGCTACAGACTGGGAGAAAAATATTTACAAAGGACATAGCTGATGAAGTACTGTTATCCCAAATATACAAAGAACTCTTAAAACTCAACAATAAGAAAACAAAAACTCCATTTAAAAAATGAGTAAAAGGTCTGAGGAAATACCTCACTAAAGAAGACATACAGATTGACAAGTAAGCATATGAAAAGGTGCTCAACATCATATGTCATTAGGGAATTGCAAATTAAAATAACAAGAAGATACCAGTATACACCTATTATTAATAGAATGGCCAAACCAAAAACACTGAAAATTCCAAAAGCTTGTGAGGATGTATAGCAACAGGAACTCTCATTCATTGCTGGTGGGAATGCAAAATGATATAGTCACTTTAGAAGATAGTTAAACAGTTTCTTATAAAGCTATGCTCTTACTATACAGTCCAGCAATTGTAGTCTTTGGTATTTAACAACCAGAGGAATTGAAACTTATGTCTACACATAAACCTGCACATAGATGTTTATTTATAATGACCAAAACATGGAAGCAACCAGGACATCCTTCAGTAGATGAATAGATAAATACACTGTAGTATATCCATTCAGTGGACAATTATTCCATGCTAAAAGGAAATGAGCTATCAAGTCATGTAAAGATAAAGAAGCAGCCTAAATGCATATTGCTAAGTGAAAGAAAGCCAATCTGAAAAGGCTATATACTGTATGATTCCAACTGTATGACATTCTGGAAAAGGAAAAACTAAGGAAAAAATCAGTGGTTGCCAGAAGTTAGTGGTGAGAGATGAATAGATGGGGCCCAGATGATTATAAGGGCAGTGTTTTCATCAGTTTGGGCTGCTGTTACAGAATACTATAGACTAGGAGCCTTAAACAATAGAAATTTGTATCTCATAGTTTAGGAAGCTAGGGAATCCAAGATCAAGGTAACAGCAACCCAGTGTCTGAGAAGGGTACTCTTCCTGGTTTGCAGACAGCCATCCTCACATGGTGAAGAGAGATGATTTCTCTCCTGTCCTTTCTTATATGGGCACTAATGGCACTCATGAGGGCTCCACTCTCAAGACCTAATTATCTCCCAGATGCCCCATCTCCAAATATCATCACATTGGGGATTTAGGCTTCAACATATGAATTCCGGGAAACACAAGCATTCATTACACAGCAAGCAGTGAAACTATTCTGTATGATACTATAGTGGTAGATGCATGTCATTATACATTTGTCAAAACTCACAGGCTGCATGGCCACAAGAGTGAACCCTAGTATAAAGTATGGACTTTGGGTAATGATTTGTCAATGTAGGTTCATTGATTATAACAAATGTACTGCTCTGTTGTGGGATGTTAATAGTGGGTGAGGCTATGCATGTGTTAGGGAAGGAAATATATGGGAACTCTGTACTTTTTGCTCAGGTTTGCTGTAAACCCAAAATTGTTCTAAAAAATAAAGTCTATTTTTTAAAAATTAAAATAAGAATAAAAATTTCATGACATATGCAACACAATCACTCTCTTATTGTCTATGATGATATATTACAGAGTTGAGTAGTTGCAAAGGAGATGGTATAATCCACAAAGCCTAAAATATTTACTCTGACTCTTTACAGAAAAAATTTGCCAATTTCTGATCTATAAGATAGCTTCCTGAAAACTGGCTTACTTTATGTAGAAAAATTGAGTTGCATTCATATCTCCCACCATATGCAAAGTTGAGTACCATGGAATTTGATGTGAAAGATAAAACTGAAATATTAAGGAAAATATTGGTGACTTACGAGTGGAGAAAGACTTATTTTAAAAGATCATAAAAGAATAAACTATAAGGATTAATTTTGATTTTACAATTCAAAATTGAGGACAGCCATCACGGAAGAACACCATGAACAAAGTTAAGAGATAGATGAAGACTGGAGGAAGATATTTTATAATGTTTAAAACTGGTAAGGAATTAATATCTAAAATATATTATAATACAAATACTACTTGCACATGCAAAAAAATGGAAAGGATGGGAAAGTAGTTAAATAAAGGGCATTATTTTTTTCTCCTATTTTATTCTGTTTTCCCTCCACATACTCTTCACAATAAAAATTATTTTTGTCTGCCTATCCTAAAAAATTGTTGCATTCCTATTATTAGCCTGTCTTCACATTTTCTAGACTACATAAAAAAATTTCCCTTTTAACATTGTAAATTAGTGAAACTTTGATGTGAAGGCAACCTGCTAGGGAAATTCAAGACCTCTGGTTTGTAAATTCTAAATGCCATGTTATAATACACTATTGAGCAAAAGATTCTTGTGTTATTTGGTTATTGGTCATTATAAATTTGAGTCAGGGCACAAAGCTTTTTGTACTATGACATACAGAACAGAACATAGATGTTTGAAGGGAACAACTCATAGCATAAAACAATGTCCATTACCACCCAGTGAGAAATGAGCTAGCATCTTTATCATAAAGAAATGACTTTTTGAAAGTCAAAAACTTAATGCCTACCATGAGCTAAACTTACTAATTGAGAATGGTTAGATTAGGTGCCTAGAAACTATAGTTCATATCTCTTAGTATGCATGGTATTCAAACTCTTTAGCCATCTGACTCCATTTATTTTCACTCTCCTCCCTTCTTCTCTACCCCAGTTCTCACACACTCTTAGTTTAATATTTCTTAGACCGTTGCCGCTTAAGAGTCGTGCATGGACCAGCACCAGCAGCATCTTCTTGTTAGAAGTGTAGAACCTCAGGTCCCACTAAATCAGTCTGCTTCAATAAAATCCCCTGGTGATTCATGTGCATATTAAAGTTTGAGATCCCTGGATCTCTCTTTTGAAACTATTTCTCCTTTTACCTTGTTCTATAAGAATTTGTTTACTGTTTATTTTTAATTTATTTATTTTGAGATAGGGGTCTTTCTATATTGCCCAGGCTGGAGTGCAGTGGCTATTATTGTGCACTCATTGCACCCTACATCCGCCAACTCTGGGCCTAAAGTGATCCTCCTGCCTCTGCCTCCCGAGTAAGTACACACCATCTCACCTGGCTACTATTTATTTTTAAAATGATACTTTTATATCTACTGATAATATATACATTACCAATTACAGCTTTCCAGGTACATGTACCTTTTCTTCACTTTGTGAAACTGTTTATAGACTGTTACAGATAGGAAACTGTTTACAGAAACTCTTCCAAATAGAGAAAGCTAAATAAGGCAGCAACTGTTTATTAATCCTTTCTCTATTAATGTAGCCATGTGGTTAGACTAAAGGTTTGGGGGACCTGAATAGAAATCTTGGACCTGCTCTCTACTCTGTGGGTGACCTCGGCTAAGTAACTTAAGCCTCTCTAAACCCATTTCCTCATTTCAAAAGGGAAAGGATAATATGCAGAATGCTGAGCATTCTATAACATATTATGTAATATTGATACAAATCAACCTAACTATCTAGTAGGCCCTCAGGGTTACTTCTGGCCCTTTTGAAGTACAGAGCTTTTGTACACAGTAGATGTACTTAAAAATGCCAATCTTAACTATGAATTTTCTCTTAACTATTTACTGGTAAGCTATTCAGAAGAATTGTCTTGGCTTTAGAAAACACTTATAATGAGAAGTTTACTGATACAAAAACTGTATCCTAGTTTACAATTCCCTTCTAAACAGGCTGTTGCCATTAGTAGAGGACTAAGCATTTTGGAGCTAATAGGTTTGTCTCTTTATGGCAGTTTTTCTTTGAATTTAAAAGGCTTTGATAAATTCTTTAGCATAAAAAGTACATAACAGTTCTTAAAATATAACTTTAACACTCCAGTCAAGCCACAGTCTCGCTTCTTCACCGGAGTTCACATCCTCCCCACAAGAACAGAACTGTAACATTTCTTCTCCCTGTCTCATAAAAAGGAAACTAACCACACCACTGTTTCGCTCACCTGCAAGGACTGTGACTGCACAGATGAAATCGTCCAAGCCTGCCTGTACCCAGTGACCTCTGATGAAAGGGGTTCAAAGATAAGGCACTTTTGCCTAATAACCCTTTGGAAGTGACTTTGAAAAAAGGGTCAATATGTATGCTTTTATATACATCGTTCTGTCCAACTGCTTTTACCTGGAGACGCATATTAAAATAATTACCTTGCAGAATATTCTTTGCCCTAGCTAAGCCCAGAGAGCTTTTAAACACTCGCTGATCCAAAGAGCCTGGAACTCAGGACTTTCGCTGCTGCTACCTTGTGAGACTCCTTTGGGAAGAGGCTGTCGGCCATGTCCAAATTGCCAAGTCAACATCGCTCAGTCGAACACGGCATGTGCCCGCGACTCTCATCTCTAGGGTTCATGAACGGCGACAGATTGTCTTGGCCCGTTTCCCTCAGGCGGCTTTCGTGCGCCAACAGGGAGGAGCAGCAGCGGCTGGCAGGGCGCGTGGGTTTGCCGAGTCCAGCTGCTCGGGCAGACACGGGTCTGCGCCCTCCCTCTGCGCCCGCCGCCGCGGGCCACTCACCCAACACAGGGGCCCCTCGAGCTCCCACGCGGGCGCAGGGTGATTAGTTTTTCTTTTCCTCGAGCGCTTGTCGCACTTTTAACATCTCCGAAACATGGCCCTTGCCACTGACTTTCGAGATCGTGCACTTCAAAATAAAGAAACGGCAGCGTGAATGAACTTGTCAGTTCGACGTGAAGTCCTAGGGGAAAAAGACCTCGTCGTTCTCCTCCCGGTGCACACAGTACCCAACACTTCGCTTGGTGCTTAGTGTTTCCCGAACCCCTCAAACAGAAATGACTAAAGATACGGACAAATGAAAGGATGCAGAAACAAGAAAGGAATGCCTGGAAGATGCCTGGAAGAGTGAAGGAAAGACTGGAGAAATCAGGAGAGGAATGAAGAACCGCAGGAGCCGCGGAGGGCGGGGAGTGCCAGGTCGGGCCGCCCGGGGGCGCTGTGCAGGGCGCGTGGGCCCCTGGCCGCAGCGCTCCGCCGCGCGGTTCCCTTTTTAAGGCGCTTCTCCCCGGCCCTGCCTCCCGGCGGACAGTCCTCCGGCCCCGGCGGCAGCAGTGGGCACCTGGGACGAAAGCGTGGGAGCCGCTGCCCGGCGCCCGGGGCGCAGACAGGTGCGGCAGTCCCACCCTTCGGCGTCCCCCTCCCGCCGCTCCTGGCCGCGCCATGCCTCGCGGCGTGGACGCGCTGGCCCTGCTGGCGTGGAACCGCGCCTCAGGCTCGTCCCGGAGGCACCGCCACAGGTCAGTGCCCCGGGGCGCCCCGCGGCTCGACCCTTCCCTCCCCTCCATTCCACCGTCCCAGCCCGGGGCCGACTGCTGTCCTCCTCGGACGCTCTCGCGCCCCCACCTCGGCTCCATCGGCCGCCACTGCGCCCGCGCTCGTCTCCTGGGGCTGGAGAGGCGGGCTCGGTGACACGTGGCCAAAGTCTCCCGGGCACCGAGGCGAACAGCACCCCTCCCAGGTGGGAGGCGCGGCGGGGCGGGAACGCCTGGCCACGCGCCGCATCCTGCCCGGCGCGCACAGAGCCGCCTTTCAGCCGCCGGGGCTGGGCCCGTCGCCGACCCGCCGCGCCTGCTCTCGGCCGGGTCTGCGCGCACCGGGCGGCTGGCAGGAAGGGTAAGAGACCGAGACCCCGCTTCAGGGGACACGTTCCCGCGAGGCTGAAATGAGTGTGCGGTGAATGGTTTTTCCTGCTGCGAATCCCGAGAGCCGTGGAAAGTTTTGAAGGAGGAGGCATGGCTCGGCAGCCTTGTCGTTTTCCTCAGGCAAGGAACCCAGAGAGAGGATCAGGTGTTTTCAGGTTAACTGTCAGGTGAGGCGTCTGGGCTGCATCTTTCGGGATACCAGACTATGGAGAAATCCTCATAAAGTCGATGGCTTTACTGTTCTAGACTAGAGTTTTCTTGCTGCCTTAGGATTTCTTGCATTAACTGCTTGCAGTTAAGTAAGTCTGGGCTTTGCCTTCCGGAACAAACAGGCCTTTTCCTCAGGTGGGAGGGTTATAGTGTGGTTAAGCCCAGTTCCTCTGCCTCCATGAAAGGCCCTTAGTTCAGGCGGGTGGCGCTGCCAAGGGGCCCCTCCTGCCTGGTGAAAGCTCCAGCCACCCAGAGCACAGCCGGGCCGAGGTGGTGAGTACGAACAGGCCACGGCCCCCCTTCTCTGCTCTCAAAACAACTGCAGTGGTGGGCTGTTAAACTGTCTTAAAATAGTAGGACCTTCTTCTTTCCCTGCATGGTGCTCTCAACAGTATAAATGAACTTAAAGCTAGCAAGGAAAGCCAGAATTCAAGAGGAGAATTTACCTAATTTTTGGTGGCTGCCCAGATTAAGTATTTAATTCCCGGCAAGTGGGAATATATTTTTTAGACTTGGAAAATTTTTGAATTAGAAAACATAACTTTCGTGCAAGCTCCCATTGTTAAAGGTCACATACTTAAGTGTGCACACAAATAGTTTTGAACGTGTTCAAATTTGAATTTTATATATATATATATATATATATGTATGTTTGGTTGGACAGTACTGGTGGGAAACAGAAGGTTGTGTGTCATTGTCAATTGAGAATGGAAGAAAGAGTTATTAAGAGAGAGATGGGAAAAGTTGTCTGTGGATGTCAGGATGCAGATTCTGATATTTTATGGAGAAGGAACCAACTTCATAGTTCTCCCCAGAAGCTGGATGTGGACTTCACATTGAGGAACTGCTCACCACCTCTGTGATGTGCTAACGAAAACAGCACAAGTTTTGGGAAACTCGATAACTTCGTCCTATTGAGTCAGAGGTCTCTTGAGATTTAGCTTATCTTCTTGTTCATACCTGAAGAGGAGTCAAATTCTCCTTGCTGGGAACTTTCCACAGGCACACTCTTCTCCTTTAGCAAACCTGCCGTAAACCAGGTTCTGTGGCCAGGATCCTTTGAAAACAGGCACATTTTCCCTGCTTTCCTTG
The DNA here is from genome assembly GCF_020740605.2 of Lemur catta. Classification (NCBI taxonomy): domain Eukaryota; kingdom Metazoa; phylum Chordata; class Mammalia; order Primates; family Lemuridae; genus Lemur; species Lemur catta. The sequence continues at coordinate 59,730,783 of NC_059130.1, forward strand.
ACTTTTCCCATACAGAGGCCATCAAAACAATGCCAGTTTTATTTAATTGCCTGTACAAAAAAAAATTGGTAAATGCTGATAAAGTGTTTGAGGTAGTCACATTCCTTTCTCCCAACGAGGAGCATATTAAAAGTGTTGTTTTTAGAAATAAAGTAATAAATATAAAATACCTTAGTGTAGCAAGTAAGAAGAGTTGGGAGATAAATTTTGATCAGAGTGGCAGAGAACACAGAACTGAAAGTCAGGAATGATCATATTCACAAACTGATCGTTTTGGTTAGGTTTCTGTTGGTGAAGTGAAACCCAGAAGAAGGCAATTCTTAAAACTTAGTGGAAAAAGAAGTAGCTGCTTGTGGCTACAGTTTTCAAAGTAAAAATAATGGCCAAAGAAAACTCTTTTGGCTTTAAAAGTTAAAAGTGGACTCTCCCCTGAAGATGGGCTGTTCTCTTTAGCTAAGGCCTAAGTATTAAGTTCCATGTGTCAGTTCTGAAGAAATAAATCACTCTGTAGTGAGCTCTTGCATCATATGTTAAGGGGTTCACAGAAAAATTATAGGTATACCTTGTTTTATTGCATTTCATTTTATTTCACTTTACAGATATTGGTTTTTACAAATTGAAGGTTTGTGGCAACCCTGCATCAAACAAGCCTGTCAGCACCATTTTTCCAACAGCATGTGCTCACTTTGTGTCTCTGTGTCACACATTGGTAATTTTTATACTATTTCAAACTTCATTATATCTGTTATGGTGATGTGATCAGTGATCTTTGATGTTACTGTTGTAATTGTTTTTCGGTGCCATGAACCTCGCCCCTATAAGATGGTGAGCTTAATAAATGTGATGTGTATTCTGACTGCCCCACCCACCAGCCATTCCTCTGTCTCTTATTCTCCTTGGGCCTCCCTATTCCCTGAGACCAACAATATTGAAATTAGGCCAGTTAATAACCCTGCAGTGGCCTTTGATGGTTCAAGTGAAAGCAAAAGGCACACATTTCTCACTTTAAATCAAAAGCTAGAAATTAAGCTTAGTGAGGAGGGCATGTCAAAAGCTGAGGCCCAAAGCTAGGCCTCTTGTGCCAAACAGTTTGCCAAGGTGTGAATGCAAAGGAGGTAGGGGAGAGTTTGAGTGATCTGGATAGAAGATCAAACCAGCCATAACATTCCTTCCAGCCAAAGCCTTATCTAGAGCAAGGCCCTAACTGTCTTCAATTTTGAGAAAGCTGAAAGAGGTGAGGAAGCTGCAGAAGAAAAGTTTGAAGCTATCAGAGGTTGGTTCATAAAATTAAAGGAAGGAAGTCATTTCCGTAACATAAAAGTACAAGGTGAAGCAGCAAGTATTGATGTGAAAGCTGCAGCAAGTTATCCAGATCTAGCTGAGATAACTGATGAAAGTGGCTGCACCAAACAACAGATCTTCCATGTAGACAAAACAGCCTTCTGTTGGAAGAAAGTGCTATCTGGAACTTTCATAGCTAGAGAGGAGAAATCAATGCCTGGCTTCAGAGGACAGTCTGACTCTCTTGTTAGGGATTAATGCAGCTGGTGATTTAAGTTGAAAGCGATGCTTATCCATGCTCCAGATAGTTGATGCCTCAATGTTTTCAAAAGGAGTGTGGTTTGTTCAGAACAAGCACTTAAAAAATTTGCAGCCCTAGTTCTGCTTTCCTGGTCCTTAGGTAGCCAAATGGTGATCACAGAAGTTTTTATAGGAACTTGGTGGCATGGTTGTTTTTAGGGAAATTCCTGCAAGTTTAGCGTGTTCATCTTTTAGGGGTGGTATAAAAATAGACAATGGAAAATGAAAAGCCCCTATGGCCTTCCTTCAGCGTGCTTCTTAGGGTTAAAGTGACCACGTCATTTATGTTCTGAGAGCTGTGCTGAGAAGGTAACCAAAGTTTTCTTCTTTGCCTCCCTGCCCCGCCCCCAACTTCCGTTAATTGTGGTCTGACTACCCCAGAGCCTCATCTGACTGGACTTTTTTTTTTCTTACTCTCATGAGACTAATTGATCATGAGAAAATTACTTCATAGTAGGAATTGAAGTGAGTGAAAAAATGACGTGGAAGTAGTTAAAATTGGTCCAAAGTTTCCTTCTGCTGGATTGCCCCCTGACATTCATCCTGGGCCCAACGTGGTCGTTATTGCAGAAACATTGACTGGTAGTCTCTGTACTTACCTCCTCCACCCCACCCATCACACACAAACTAAGGACACTGATTACCTGATACATATTAGACTCTTTCTTTTTGAAATAGCTTATTTAACTCATAATGATGACTCAAGGATGCACACATGTTCATCACCCAAAATGAAGAAAATATGGAAAACTTGAAGAAAATTAAGATTACTTATAGTACTATGTCAGAGATTACCAAATTGAAGTGTGTGTGTGTATGTGTGTGTGTGTTTTGGCTGGTTTACACATGTCTAAACTTTTAAAAATATCTATATACATATATAAATGCTGACAGTTTTTGAAAAGTAGGATCTCAATACATCTATTTTGTACTTTAAAAAAATTTAACAATATATTATAGACATCTTAAAGTCAGTACAAAGTTACAAATAGAGCTGCAATTAACATTTTTGCAACTATCTTTTTGACTGGCTATATTTTTAAATTTGTAGTATAAATCTGTAGTAGTTCTTGCATCACAGATACTCTTATAGGAACTGACCAAGTGTTCTTCGGTTTACATTGCCTTTAATACTTGGTAAATGAAAATTAAGATAGACTTTTACCAGTCTGATTAATGGTGAATTTTTGTTGTTAAATGTTCACTGGCTTGTTCAGATCCTTATTATATTGGATTATCTTTTTCTTGTTAGTCCTTTGGAGCTCTCTGCAGGTAACAGTTAACTTTTGCCTGTTTAAATATATTGCAGATATTTCTCCAAATCTGTCTTTTAACTTTTTGAAGTCTTAAATTTTTGTGTTAAGATTTGTCAGTTATTTTCATGTCTTCTGAATTTTGTTATACTTAAAAAGGCATGTTAAATGATTTGAAAAATTCTATATCTTATACTGCCGTCAATTTTATTCTTTTAATGTGTCCAAATTTTATTTTTGCATTTGGTTTGAGGGAGGACTCTAACTTTCTTTCTCCCAAATGGATAGCAAATTATGATGATAACGACTGATTGAATAGTTCATTCTTTGGAAAGACTTTACGAATAATGAATAAAACAAAATAGGGTTTCTATCAGCAAACTAGGCAACTAAATTACCTAAAACCTTCTAATGTATTTTGGCTAAGCAAGACTTTTCAATACATTTTTAATTCAGTTTTTCATATCAATATTTTATACTTTCTATTGTTATCTTATTAATATTGTTATTATTTTCTCTTAAGGGGTACTAACCAAGGAAAAATTCATGTAGTCAGTGTTGTTGTCTCATTCGTTGACTCATTTATTTTTTCCAACAAATATTCATTGAACATCTATTATGCATTATGTGCTCTGGTGTATGCTGGGGTATACAAGTGATGGGCAAGACCAGCCCTTCATGAAACTCTCTTGTAGGGAGGACCAATAAAGATTGTGATCTCGATTATGAAGTAAATAAAGTGATGTTAGAATCAGTGGGGAAGGCCACATTTAATAGAGTGGTCAAGGAGCCCTCTCTGAAGAGGTGACATTTGTGCTGAGAGGTGAAGGAGGATGAGAAGGAACCAGACATGCAAAGAATTGGGGGAACAACAGTAGGGTAGATGAAACAGCAAGTGAAATGCACAAAGTGGGGAATGTTCCATGGCCAGGAAGGAAGCCATGGGATAGTGAGGAAGGGGAAGGAAGGTATGGATGAAGTGGGCAGGAGTCTTTTAGCCAATGGTAGGAAATGCTAGGAGGGTTGGATTTTACTCTGAGAGCAGGGAAAAGCGTCTAAAGGGTTTTAAAACAGGGAAGTGACTTGTTTGTTTTTTTCTAGAGAAAGCCTATCTCTGAAACAGGGAAACGACTTCTGACTTATGCTTTTAAAATTACTCCTCTGGCTACTATGTGAAGAATTGGGAGGCTCTTGTACTTTTTCTTTGAGAGATGACAGTGCTTGGACCAGGGAGGCTGCCATGCATATAGAGAGGTGGGGATGTGAGAGCTGAAGAAAAGGAGAAACTAAAGCACACCTTACAGCAGGATTCCCATAGTTTGCGGCACGTTAGAATCTCCTGGGAAGCTTATCAAAATCCTGATGCCCAGTTCCCACCTCATATCTATTAAATTAGAATGCATAGAGGCTGGAAGGCAGGCACTGAAATCTTTTTTAAATTCCGAAGTGATTCTCCTGTGCAGCCAAGGAGGAGAACCTCTGAATGGACTAGGCATTGCAGCTGAAGCATTTGGATGAACGTGTGCAGATCACTGCACTGAGCAGATGAGTAGAGGAGTGGATGGAAGACAGATCTGAGAAACCTATTAGACATGTGGGTGGAGTTTCAAGGAAGAGGTTGCATAAGGGAGGCTGTTCAAGAGAGAGATTTGCTGGAGATGCAAATGTGGAAGTCCACACCATGGGGGTAGTAAAGTCACAGGATTGGACAAGCTCTTCTAAGATGGAGGCTAATAGAGAACATAAGAGCCCTGGACTGTGCCCGGGCACTCTGACTTCTAGAGGAGTTTGGTATCCTGGAAGCTGAGAGAAGAGGTTACTCCAGGGAGGTAGCTGTATCAAATGCTGCTGAGCCACTAAGCCGAAGAAGTGTTTGTTGGAATCTACTGAAGATGGTTTGCTCTGAGCAATTTCAATGGAATAATAGAAATGGAAACCCAGTATTTGTTCTAGAGAATCTGAAGTGCACAGATACCTTGAGTAAGGTAATTACTGGGTTCATTCCATCAGATGTCTTTACTTTTTTTTTTTCTTTCTTATCTTGATAACATAACCATGTAGAAGTTTCCTGAATTTGTGGACTAGGATGGCTGTTTGCCAAATGTCACACATTTTTTAATGAGAGAAATTGTTTGAAACATGAGTATATTTGAACATAACATTTTTTTTTTCATTCCTGACCATTGTACAGGCCATTATTCCTTAAAAATTATTAATTCGGGGATCAAGAAAGAATACTGGACGAGGAGATCAGTAGAATTGGATTCTTATAATTGGGGGCAAGTTGCAACTTTGGGGTACCTTAGTTGCCTCATTTGTAAAATGAGGAGATACCAACAGGTAACCTCTAAGGTGGAGGTTTAAACTTGGTTGAACATTAGGACCACCTGGGGAACTTTAAAAATATCCCTGTGCCTGGGCTGCACCCACGTCAATTAGGCCAGAATCGCTTAGGGTGGAACCTGGACATCAGTATTTTTGAAGCTCCTCAGGTAGCCAGTATGCAGCCAAGTTTGAAAACCATAGCTGTAAAGTCTCGTATAGCTCCAATCCTGAGTTATTTTATCCTTTGGTATTAATATATTCCTTGCCCTCAACAAAATCGGGAATAAGAGAGGAATGAATACTGGGCAATCAACTAGTAGTGTCTGTCTCAGGAAGTCTCAACATTTCCTTTTCAGGCTTCCTTTCATAGGAAGTGATTGAAGGACGCTCTCCACAAAATGAAGTAAAGCAAGGGGCCCACATGGGATCCAGGAAATGGGCAATCCAACTGCGGAAGGAGGTGAAGGAGTTTCCACAGTGATGGCTTTGAATAGGGTTAGAAAGCAACCAGTGTAGGTTGGGGCAAAAGGATGAGAGGTGGGAACTCACAGCTCCGAGAAACAAAGGAATGGATGGAGTACCTGGCTTGTGTGTATTTAAGGGCACAATCAGAGTCAGTCAGAGTTTGGTGATAAAGTCATGGTTGGTATGTAGAAAATTAAGCAAATGGGAAAAAGGCAATTAATTCCAGAAAAAAACATTTTTTACAAGGAAGAATATAACATTACAATGTATTAATAGCGTAACTGTGAAGAATTTTTGCATATTCACTTCATAAAAACTAAATGTTAATCAAAATTTTTGTTGAAACTTCATTGAAAGATGAGTGTGGTGGTGAAATGTGTATGTTGGTGGGGAGGGGCGAATATAAGAGCTAACTCCATATTTTCCAAGGGAAGATGCGAATTGATAATATCTAAAAGGGGAAAAAATGGTGGCATAAGTATTATTTAGAAATATTAAAGTAAATGACTGAAAAAAAACCCCAGATAAAAGTGGTTGCCTCTAAGGAACAGAAATCAGGCGTGGGGTTCATTATACTTCCTTCTAAATTTTGTACATGATTAAATTTGGGGCTAAAAAGGACAGTTGGGAGTCAGGTGGGACCAGATCACATAGAGCTACACAGATGTGGGTTCCTGGTTGGGGGCCTGGGATACTGATTGTACCAGTCACTATGATGAAGATACAGGACGAAGGATAGATTTAGGAAGTGGCTTGCCCTGCCTCCCTGCCCGCCTCCCTGCCCCATCGCCTGCGACTAATAAGAGATAGTTGTGAGTTAAAAAACAAAACAAAAACAAAAACATTCTGTTCTGGTGCCACTACACCAATACATGGTACCTAAACAGGTCTGGTAGGAAAAGTGGTGCCCATCAAGATTATTATTTATTTGTTGGAGCCAGGGGAGTAAGTTTCAATTTCTTCAAAGTAAGGAGTTTGTAATATCAGCTGGAATAACAAAGAACAGCCACATTTAAGGTATGCTTGGAGCTCTGGAACACCAGTAAAGTAGTCCCACATATATTTTCTTATAACTTGTCCCCATCAGTGAAAAGAACATCCATCTTCTCTGAATGTATATTCATTTACATATTGTATGCAAAACCATACGTATATTATAAGATAAACATTTTAAGGGATTAGATAAGGATATTTAAATGAGTTGCCAAATGCAGCAACTTCATAATATGACTTCATAGTATCATTGGCTAATATCTTAGGGTACTATATACTTAGAGCCATGCTCCTCATTTAGCAGTAGTAGATTTAACCAATATTTTAAATAGTTTTCTTGATAAATCCATTTTCCCCCCAACTTCCTAGATCAGATTTGCTTTTCATCTTTAACTCATGGCCAGGAAAATTTATTAGAGTGTTAGCTCTTCCATTTTCTTGATGTTAATTTAGGCTTACATTAGTTTTACAATGAATCTAATTTTTTGCAAGAATCTTTATGTACTTTGCTTATTTTGTGAGGTGTATTTTCACTAAAACTGGATAATCCACAGTGCTTAAATAGGTCTACATAAACCATAAGTGGCGGGAATATACTGAAAGCCAGTGGGGGTGCCATCAGCCCCCAACTTTGGGGAACTTGCCCTGTTCCCCCAGGATTCCCCACATACCTTAAGAGCATCTGATGCACTTACCAAGGGAGGGCAGTGTAGGTGTGATGGATAATAATGTATGTATTAAATTTTGGGAAATCTTAACTTCTCTGTTTTCTAGGTTGATGCATTTAGATGCCCTAACCCTTTCTTCTCACATACCAGTGAATGGTCTTGCATACACACTATGTCAAAGGACTCCACTTTGGATACTACTGCAGTAGGGGAAAAAGACAAGTTCAGTCCTCTTGTCAAGTAGGGTAAGGACCATGCAAGCCAAAGGCAACAGCATTCTGGGCTGTTAGTGTATTTGCTGACAAAGTACCATCACTGAAACTGATGTGTGCATTTTTCTGGGGCAAAGATCAAGGGCCTTTGTCCTGTTCTCACAGGGATTTATGACCCCAATAAGGTTAAGAATCACTGGTAGCCTTGTTTTGTTTTTTTCAAAACTTCAGGCTTCCATAGACTCTTTTAGTCATTGGTTTGATAAGGCTGAAATTGCCCATAGCCATATGATAGCCTCAAACTTAGCCAACATCACACAGTCCTGGTTATCTGGGAAAAGAGTAGGTTTTCTTAATTACTAACAGTAGCTTTGATGTGGTTCCCTCCTGTTTTCTCACCATTAGTAGCAGTCTCAGGCTCCTGTTCTGTGTCCTGTGTTCTTTTCCATTCCACTGTCTCTAGCTTTTATTTAGCCCACCGATGGGTAACTTTTCATTCTATTCTAGATCTTGTTTTTATGCCTTCAGATACTATGCTGTTTTGCTTTGATATTTTGGTCTTACTGGTGCTGTTTATTAAGCTTATAAAAATCAAGATCATGCATTTCCTATAGTTTAGTGAAACAATTCATAAGAGTCATGATTGCTCTTTATTTCACGCAATTTCAATTGCGTGACTGCCCTGCAATTGGTGGGTTCATGTAATTTAGAAGACCTTCTTTGTTTTCTGTTCCTTAACTAGTTTTACGGTGCAGTCACTTTCACTTCCCCTGATTTGTGTTATCACAAGTTAGCAGCTCTCTGGGCTTTTCTGAACTGCCGGTGATCTTCATCATTTGTGATGGAAGTTGCAGTATTTCTCCTGTTTGCTGACCTAATTCTTGCTTATGAAGTTGTGACTGCAGCTTTCAAGTCTCCTGTACCAACACCCAGCCCCATGCTCAGCATCAGAAGGTGTTCACTAAGTGTGTGTCAAATTAAGGAATGTTTTAGTCCTAAGATAGTGTCCTGTCTCTTTGTTTTTTTGTTTTTTTTTTCTGTCTTTTTACTTTGCATCATTTTTTTCACCATTTTATTTTGTTATAGCAAAAAGGTGCCTAGTTTTGTGTGTGTGTGTGTGTTTGATACCCTTTATCTACCAGGGCAAACCTACAAACTGGGAAGAGAGGGACAAGAAAGAGAACTCAGAAAAGTAAAATTTAGAAAGCTTATACATTTACCATTTTCTTCAAGATATCAGAATTTTTTAACCAAAATATTATTACTCTTCCTCACAAATTTAGATGTAATGTTTCAACTTAAGTTAGACTTATTTAACAAACACCCATCATGTACATTTATTATTCATATCCATTTTTTTTAATATTTCTATCATTCTGTCATCAGTCAACCACATTTGACTAGTTCTATCCTATATTTCCCCAATTGGCTCATGTACTCTCAAAGGAAACATTTATCATGCTAGTTATTTTCCATTTTCCTTATCTTTCACACTGCTAAAAGTATTGCAACTGCTCTGTAAATCCCCAAGTGAAACAATTCTGGAAAGATACAGTTATTTACATAACGTAACACAATGAGCAATCCTGATATTTATTATTTGCTACTTTTGACCTTTTTCTTTGCTTTGCCTGGGACTTCTTAATAAAGTTTCTTAGGGCAACCTTAACATCAGTTATCATTTCTTGAACACTTAGTGGCCATGTCACTAGTCAAAGGAACCAGTAGCCAGAAGAGTTATTTGAAGCCTCTTGAATCACTTGGGCTGTATCAGGCACTCTTTCTCTTTCCAGCGTGCTAGATGCATACTTCAACTATAGCTTTTTAACACATTTTATCATACTTTTATCTATTCATATGACTCCCTTCCCCTGGACTAAGCTCTTGGAAGGCAGGAAAATGTCTCCAATGGGAGCTTGATTCACAAGGTGTTCTCTAAGTATTTGCCTGAATGCCCTGTGTTTTGCATAGTGTTTTGGAGAAAACAACCTCTTCTTCCTTCAGTTTAGTATTTCTCACACAGAGGCCGTGTGTGTGTGTGTGTGTGTGTGTGTGTGTGTGTGTGTGTGTGTGTAGGTCAGTTGGTCCCATGACCTTATTCTCAGGGGTCTAAGAATTCAATACATACCTTTTCATATGCTCTTTTCATTTTATTAAGTGGAAAGCTATTGTGAATCATCCGGAGGAATACTTTAGCAATACCGATCTGCTAAAGTGATGGTGGTTAACTCTAAATTCAGCATTGCTGAAACATGCCCAGAGGGCTTCTTATGGGCATGTTCTCAGAGGTCTGAGAGTTCATGTTTGAGGGTCTTGCTCTCAGGCCCGGTTAAGGTGCCATCATCTTGGAAACGCCTACCTCAACACGCCCAGTCAGGTGCCCACATAGCACTTCCACTGTGTGTATGATACGGGCTTCCCCACAGCTCTCTAAACCCCTCTCCCCAGAGTCAGAACTCTGCTTCCATCATATGTTTTACACATCTTATAAGCATTCACTGAGCTATTTGATAAGATGTATGGACAAGGCTGTCTTTCCTACTGGACACTGAGCACGTGACGTCCAGGGAACCTCGTCAGCTTTGTGTTCTGAGCACCCAGCACGGGGCTTGCTCAGCACAGTAAGTGCTCATTAAGTTGGTCAGATCGAATTAAAAGACTCAGGACAAACACATTTTTAAAGTCTTCACTTTCTTTTGAAATGAGAGTCATTGTGGTAATTGATTTTTCATTCCTAAAAGTTTTTTTTGTTTTTTCAGAGTTTTTCATATAGGTATTTTTTACTATGTTGTTGTTTTTAAAGATGGTGTATGTGTGAGGGGGAAAAACCCCGACAAACTGTATTTTTCCTCTTCTGTGACCAAACGTGTAGGATTTCTCCCCACCAACAAGCAATCAGTTCTGCAGTGGAGACCACCTGAGCATCCTCTAATTCAGTTCTACTCTGACACTATCTACCTGGAGATAGTGTCAGATCCCACAGCCTGAGGGCTCAGTCCCCAAGACTGTTCCCCCTCAGACACCAGTCACAAGTCCTGGCCTCTGGAACTTTTGTCTGACTGGTTCTCAAGACCCTCTCCTTAGGTTCAATTAATTTACTAGAGAAGCTCACAAAACTCAGGGAGACACGTTTACCAGTTTGTTATAAAGGATATTACAAAGGATACAGATGAAGAGAGGCATAGAGTGAGGTATGGGGAAAGGGGCATGGAGCTTCCATGCTCTCCCTGGACCACCCTCCAGGAGGTTCATGTGTTCAGCCATCTGGAAGCTCTCTGAAACCTGTCCTCAGGCATCTTATGGAAACTTCACTAGATAAGCATGATTGACAACCATGCAGAAATGTGATTAGACAAAAAGGGTATGATCTGATAGCCTTGCTGGAAACCCAGCAAGGCCTGTCTGTTCAGTTCTTTCTGGCCTATCTGTGCAGCATTCTTTCCTCCAGGGTATGGAGCAGGACTCACAATTGAGGGGTCTTGTGACCTACAATCAGACAAGGTAGGTAGGAGAATCCTTCATGGCCGGCTCTAAGGCAGAAAGGCAGGGAAGAGTCCTGTCTCAGGGAGAAAAAGGAGCAGGTGAAAGAAGGGCAGAAGAAGGTCAGAGAGAGAAATTCTGTTTTCAGAGGCCTTTTCCTGAAGCCTAAAGTGCCCCAATGTTATAACAAAGGTTTATGGGAGTTATGAGCCAAGAACCGTGGATGAAAACTGCTATGTGTATACAGCATAATATCACAGATGGTGAGCATGGTTATTTTCTAACGTGTCTAATTCTAATATACTTAGTCCTTTTTCTGTTGTATGTTTCTAAGTAGTCTGTTTCATGTTACTTGGTTTCCTCATGTGTTTATTTATATTTAACTACCTGCTAGTCACTGTGATTTACACTGTTATTTGTTAGAGCGTCCTAAATCCTAGGATGAACCTCTGGAGAGGTCTGTGTGTGTTCTGGGATATGAAGGGCCATTCTAGTCTGGGACCCCCATCCCCATGCAAGCTGACAGTTTGAAGTTCCCTGGTGCACCCAGGTGTGAAGCTCAAAGGTTTGAGCCTCATTTAATAATGGCCTGGTTAATAGCCACTATTTCTCAGCATGGGTCTATTTTTTAATTTCCTTTGGTTTGATTTGGAACCACTCTAGCCTTCTCTGTGGTCCTGTAAGTTTGGGGACAGGCAGTTTCGATGCTGCTTATTTTCCTGAGAGGGTAGCCCTCTGGGGCACCCATCTAGATGTGAGGAGGGTCTCCTGTCAGCTCTTGGGTAGGCTTTGGCCCTCGAGTCCTGGCTCCCTTATCCCTCTTTTCTGAGATGACAGAACCAAAGCCTAAATGTATGTGAAGGGCAATTGGCTCTTTCTTCTATAGTTATCCCCAAAGATTGGCCCAGGAGAGCCTGTTCTCTTTTAACTTTTGAGTCTTTTAGAGGTACTTCCCACCCCCATCCCCCTCAAGAAGTAGGTATTGTACCCAGGATTTTCCCTTTCCTTCCCCTCCCTCCTTTTCCTTCTCTCCCTTCCTCCCTCCCTCCTTTATTCCTCCCTCCTCTCTTTCCTTTCTTTCCTTCTCCTTTCCTTCCTTTCTTACAGGATAGTTCTTAATATAACCTAGTCCACTACAAATCAATTTGGAAATAGTAAATTATTAACAACTGAGTATAAGCTTTAAAATGTTCAATGCCTTTTGGGCTTTGTGTTAATCCATTTTGTGTTCCTATAAAGGAACACCTGGGGCTGGGTAATTTATCAAGAAAAGAGGTTATTTGGCTCACCGGTCTACAGACTGTGCAAGCATGACGCCAGCATCTGCTTCTGGTGAGGGCTTCAGGGAGCTTCCAATCAGGGCGAAAGGTGAAGGGGAAGCAGGCATGTCTCAGGGTGAGAGAGGGAGCACGAGAGGGCCTGTGCTCTCTAACAACCAGTTCTTACCTGAACTAGTAAAGTGAGAACTCACTAATTACCACGGGGAAGGCACCGAGCCATTCCTGAGGGATCCTCCCCCATGACCCAAACACCTCCCACCAGGCCTCATCTCCAAGTCGGGGATCAAATTTCAACATGAGATTTGGAGGGGACATATATCTAAACTATCTCAGACTTCCTTTAAATTTGTTATCAAGGTAGATAACATAGACCACAAGTCAGTTTAAAAACATGTCACTTAGATGTTTTCAGTAAAAAGATCCCTAAAAATGACCCCCAATTATAAAAACTTCCCAAGAAATTCAGTATCTTGAATGATTAGCCTAACTTAATAGAATTTACTCATTAAACTTACCATCAAGACACTTCCTAAAACAAGAAATCTAACTGAAACTGGCTTAATCCCCAAAGGGTATTTATTGGCTCAGATTGAAAGTCTTGAAATAGATAGCTTCAGGAACAACTAGATCCAGGAACTCAAATATTGTCAGGCATGTGTTATATGTTACATTGTTATATATATTTTCATGTTATATTGTTATATTATCTGCATACATATATTCTATATTATATTCATTACTAGTAGAATTCAATTTTTAGTTTTGTTTTTAAGTTCTTTTAATTTTAAAATATTAAGGAGGTACAAATGTTTTTGTTACATGGATAGCTTTTATAATTCTTAAGTCAGGGCTATTAGTGTACCCATCACCCAACTAGTGTTCATTGTACCTGTTAGATGGGCAGTTTTTCAGTTTTTAAGATAAAGAATAAAGTAGAAGTACTAATACATGTTATACTCCCAGTGGATTGTTTTGCACACCCCACTTTGGGGACTATTCAGTGGAAAGGCTACATTTCTCCATACAGTTAAAATAACAGTCCTGGGACCACATCTTACTGATTCTTTTTGGTCTAGCTTAAGTTGTGTGCCCATTCCTGAGTCCAGAGTCCTTGAAATAGTAAAAGCAAAATTTTACTAACGTAAGTGGCAAATATCTGATTAGGTGTAGAGCGTTGCTCTTTGAACTTTTTAAAGCTATTTATATTCTGGAACCTTATAATCACTGATATTTTTTCCAAAAAAGGGGGACATAATCCATCTCTTAGTCCAGAGTTACAGAACAAAGATTGTCTACTTCGGTAACAATCTAATTTCATTAGTCTATACTAAATTTCTGTAATTTCATACTTGGAGTATCATGAAAGTGTCCGATCTGGTTTTTGCTCACATATACACTCACATGCAACTCACACAGCTTACTTAAGCACAACTCACACATACTCACACAAACACAAGCATATACACTTTCTTGAAATACTTAAGTTATAGATGAATGCCTTATGTTAAGATGCAGGAATGGATGAGTCTTGCCAGTAAATTCTATTTTATAATCCTCAAGAATGGCCATTTTGAACAAGAAGGGTGACTATGTGGAAAGGCAAGCGATAGTGGGTACAGAATAGTCTTCAGGTTTCTAAAGAGAAAAGGAGTTCACTGGTTGGAGAGAGAGTTTTGTTCGTAACGGAAGGTATTTTTCAGGAGCTTTCTGTGGAACAGGCTGTTCTGGGTATTTAAGAATTGATCTTCTGTGGCAGAAATTCAATGGCACATCTTGATTCTGAGGTGAAAGAAGAATGCCTGAGGGAAGACCTGAAGTTTTACTTCATGAACCCTTGTGAAAAATACCGAGCCAGACACCAGATTCCATGGAAACTGGGTTTGCAGATTTTGAAGATAGTCATGGTCACCACACAGGTAATTTATACTACCATCTCGTTCAGTTTTTTCCTTATGCCAAGATAAAACTGTTTTCATGTATTCTGTTTTTTTTTTTTTTTTTTTTGTCTGTTGTTGTTGTTTGAGACAGAGTCTCGCTGTGTTGCCTAGGCTAGAGTGCCGTGGCATCAGCCTAGCTCACAGCAACCTCAAATTCCTGGGCTCAAGCAATCCTCCTGCCTCAGCCTCCCGAGTAGCTGGGACTATAGGCATGCGCTACCATGCCTGGCTAATTTTTCTATTTTTTAGTAGAGACGGGGTCTCGCTCTTGCTCAGGCTGGTCTGGAACTCCTGAGCTCGAGCAGTCTTCCTGCCTTGGCCTCCCGGAGTGCTAGGTTTACAGGCCTGAGCCACCGAACCCAGCCTGTTTTCATGTATCCTGTACTTTTGTTCTGAAAAGTCCACACTCAAGTTCATAAAACTATAAAATTATGTTGACTTTAAAGGGCAGATGATAGGTTGAAGTTCAATTTAGAAGATGACCTTGTTTTACCAAGATATCATGAGGTCATCTCTCTATAGGCTTTGTAAATACTAGATAAATGTAGACCTGTATTGAGGGGGGTTTCTGTATCTGAGTGAGGCACATAGGCTGGCCAAGGCTGTAAATCCAAAGTAATTTGTGTTCTTGTAATCTCTCATCTTTATTCAAATACACTTTACTCAAATATACTTTTGAAATCACATTTTTTTTTTTTTTTGTCTTCAGACTTATAGAATGCTAAGTTTTTCTTTTATCAGTCGCAACATGCTCTGAGTCCTAACTCCCCAGGCACTGTTGGGAGTGTATTAATACAAAACTACCTTTGGACCTTTCGTTTAAGTGCATATTGTTGAGTACTCTCACACCAGTATCAAAACAGTCATCAGAGTTGTCATCTAGTTTTTGGACTTGTGGTATTGAACCAGTCTTAAGGTAGGTAACCACATTTGAAACTTGTGCCCTTTTAAACTGATTTGGGACATTTGGCTCTTTTGGCAAATACTCATTCAGTTTTCAATGTAAAAGTGTGTAAAGATCTTATTTATGGAACATAAAAAAAAAAAAACTTTTTAAAAAATACCTCCATATAGTTCTAGAAATGAGAGGAGGTTCCTGCCCAAACTGAAGTTGCTTCTTTGTTCTCTAAAGAGGGCTTCCGGTTGCATGATGTGCTGTATTTACCAGCTCATTAAGTTTTAGTGAAAGACTTCAAAAGAAACAACAAGGTTGAGATACAGGAACACTGTTAAATGTATATGCTAATTATTAGTTTTTTTCATTCTTGGATTTGAAGTTTTAGATTTGGCAACCAATGAAATAGGTGCATTGTTAGCATTACTTGGAAGGAGAAGAAATAATGTCCCCTTTTGTCATTTGGTTAATTTTAATTGTTTCCCAATTTCTTCTCTTGCTAAACCAGCTTCCATTTCAACCTTCTGATTTACTAACGTTACTAAAATTCTAATTTATCCAGGCATAAAATGTCATTGCAATCTTTGACTTATCTTCTTTATTCTGACACCTACTAAATCTTATTGATTCTTCCTTCAAAACTACATCTATTTATGTTTTTCCATATTCACCATCTTCTCTCTAGCACAGACTCATATCTTTAGTTAAAAATATTTATTTTCTAAATATATTTCTGGGAACCTATAATTTACTTTTCATGTGCCTATGTCCTGTCTTCCCTAATAAAATTGGGAGGGATTAAACCATTGTTCCCCTATAGGGTCATTCTAATACATTTTTTATTTGGGTGATAACTAATTAGAGCAAATTTCTTGAATACCTTCCTTCCACCAAATCCTACTTTCCCCTTCTCTTCTTTTTCTGTCTTTTAGTGCTACATCCTCAAATCTAATGGGATGGGTGACCTTTTATCAAGGTAGATGGGAAAGAAACTTTTAACATTCTTACTCTGCATTCTGCAGTAATTTATAAATTCAAAGGAGGTGTCTACATTTTTTTTGCTAGTTCTACCCCTCCCATATTCTTTGTACATAATTAGAGTGGTATCTTGTTTTTACCTGGTACAGAATATTTTCTGCTACAACGATTTCATAATGAGGTCTTTTTTTTTTTTCTTAAGACAGAATCTCACTCTGTTCCTGGGCTAGAGTGCCGTGGCGTCAGCCTAGCTCATAGCAACCTCAAACTCCTGGGCTCAAGCAATCCTCCTGCCTCAGCCTCCCGACCATGCCTGGCTAATTTTTTCTGTATATATTTTTAGTTGTCTATATAATTTCTTTCTATTTTTTTAGTAGAGATGGGGTCTTGCTCTGCTCAGGCTGGTCTTGAACTCCTGAGCTCAATCTACCCGCCTCGGCCTCCCAGAGTGCTAGGATTACAGGCATGAGCCACCATACCTGGCCCATAGTGAGGCCTTGAATTCACAATCTTGGCCAGACTACACTTTATGAGTAATTATTTTTCTGTTTTGTATCATATTCTCAGAAAATCTTAAGATCTAATTAGTGAGACTAGGATACATTTTTGTTGTCAACTCCTTTTAAAAAATAAAGTCATTTGGCCAATACCATCATCCCTTACTCTTGTTCTGCAGAGAGTGTTTGGTTCTATCATAGCAAGAAAGGGATTTCCTACCCAAAGTTTGTCTTCTTTAAGAGATGCTTTGAAAATCCCAACAATTCTCTGATGCTTGGCCATACTTGTGGATCTTGGCTTTTCTACAAACAATTGAATGGAGGAAATTTCTTGCTCCTGAAGCCAGATAGGGGTGGTTCCAAGCAGAGATTACAACTCCACGTCCTCCCATTCCCAAAGTTCAGTTGATGAGCTTTGAGTTTAAATAAGGTGGCTTCAAATATCAGCAGATTGTATGCCACTTTCTTAGTAAATTTGCCCGTTCCCTATTCAAATTTTTTTTTTGTGTTTCTTTAGCTTCACTATGAGTGGGGAGGAATGGGTCTAATATCCCTGCTTCTAGAGTTAAGTTGGCAGCACTTCAGTTTAACACATTAACTGATATATGAGTTGTATTTAACTCACGCTAGTTTTGAGCCTGGGGCCTTGTGAAGCACATGTAACTCACATGTCTCTACCTTGGGAGCCATGTAAACTATTTTTCAAGTTGCATGTAACTCATGCACAGAAAACAATAAAAAATAACAAATTTTTCATTAAATAGGAAGGATTGTTTTGTTTTGAAGTTTTTATTCTATTTTCATAATAAAACACTGTGGCCCCAAGAAAAAAATTTTTTTTTTCTAGTGTGGCAGTCAATATGTTAAGAGGTAGTGTGGTCAAGTGGTTGAGAGAACAAATAGGTTCTAGAGTTAAACATACCTGGGTTCAGATCCTTGTTCCTACATTTTCTAGTTGTTCCAACTTGGATAAATTACTTGACTTTAGGTTGCATATGTATAAAGTGGAATTACGTTTACCAGCTGATTCAGTATTTGACTTTGACATTGTGATGGGCACTATTTCATTTCCTGAACATGTAATAGTAGGGAAAAAAGAAAAAAAAAATCCCTGTCCCTGTGGAGCCCGCTGTAATAGCTCCTTCATAGGGTGTTGGGGAATTAAATGAAAAATAATAATTATAAATTTTTAGCAAAGTGCCCAGTACTCAGTAGATAAGAGTTGTTATTCAATACTATGCAGTTTTGATCTTGCCCACATTGCATCAAAGCTTAGCACAGAGTAAGTACTCAGCAACCTTTGGTTGAAGAACTTAATTCATGTGTGTATGTACCAGTTTTTTTTTTTTTTTTTTATGTGTGTCAGTATGTTTAATAAAACCTTGAAACTGTCATGGGTGTTTGTTCCCTGGTTTATTTTTTAGCTTTTAAAGAGCTACATGACCTTTTCTGGCTTCTCCTACAAGCACGATTGACAGACATCACATGCTTAGAAGAGCCTGTAACCTTCTGTTGTTTCATTTTCAGCACAGTTTGGATGATGTGAGACTTCTTATCTGATGTTTTCTTAGAATATCTGGGTTTTAGCAGTTGCTCAATCCTTTGAGTTGGTATTTGAGGAATGTGACATGGTGAGAGTCAAATGCTAGGGTGGTATCTATGTTGATTCTCAAACTGTAGTTGCCTTTCCTAATTCTAAAAGCTAGCACTTAGATTGTTTTTTATAAGAAGAGTCCCAGAGACAACTTTTTCAGTAAAAGGAAATTGTTCGTGTAGCATAATAAGGATGATTTTGGAGTTAGGACTGGTTTTCATTGTAGTTAGGTGACTTGGGAAATTTAGTGGGGCTAAAGTTCAGTTTCCACATACGTAAAATGGGGATAACAGTAGTAACATTTTCATAGGGTGATTATGGGGTAAATGAGATAATGTGTGTAAAGCAATTAGTATAGTGCTTGGCATATAATTGCTGAAAAATGGTGGCTGTTATTTTTAATTATAGTCTTTAAAAAAAATTCAGACAAAATGTAAAAGCTAAAAAATATAAACCACTTTAAAAAAAACCCTTATGCCGGTTTGCATATGCAAATTAACAGTTTTATCGGAATTGCTCATAATTGACATTTTGTATATTATTGTTTCAAGGTATCATATTGAACCTTGGAATGACAACAAATGACAGAACTGTCTAGGCCATGTAGCTAAACTTGCTAATTTCACACATGAAGAAACAGTCTCAAAATGCTTTGGTGACTTAGTTGAGTAAGGACTTGGGCAAACTTTCCAGAGTCTCATTGTTTTATAAGGCAGCTGAGGAGATAACTTGGGGAGTTGGGGAAATGTGTGTGCGGTTTACAGGGTTTTGACTTCACTACTACCACTGCCTGTGGGTACATGTGAGAGAGACGAGAGAGAGAAGACGAGGATGAGTGTGTGTGGCATGAGAAAGTGGATGTGTGGAGAGAAGGAGGGAGGGAGAGTGAGTGTGTATCTGTAGTTTCCTATATTTTTTATGAACTTTTGGTGCTGACTAGTTTCCCCATTTATTGAGTTCCAAGAAGAAAGTTTCACTCCTGCCCTTGGGTACCTACCCTTGTGCCAGAATACAGTGTAAGGGAGAATAAGTAGGTGTTTTATCAGGAACGGATGGGTGCTTGGTGACAACAAATGAGCTTGACATCTTACCGGTAAACCAAGCCCTGTTATTCTTTCAAGTGCTTTGATACTGTAGATCTTGGTGGGAGAAATAGGTGTAAATCTTATATAAGAATTCTTGCAGAGCTGGATTAATTGAATTCTTTAGAGAATTATTACCTCTTAGCTGGAGTAAGTATTTATGGAGGCCACTTTTCAAAAACATTTTTAAAAGTCACATGCAAAACATAGTGTGATTTAGAAAACATATGTATAATTTCTAAGTATTAAATCAATAAAACACGAGTTATTGCTTCATATACTAAGTAATCAATTTTGAAAACAATTTGAAATCCAAGTATAAGAAAAATGGATTCAGATTTAACTGACTTGGATTCTTTCCTTCTTAATTAAAGGCCAGTAGGACCCTTAGTCATTGGAAATGATAATCTCTTTTAGTTTTACACTACTTTGAATTGCTGATGTAGCTTAATGAGGCTATTCACTGGGACTTGTATTTTGACTTGGATGCTATTAATATAAACCAAAAAATTTATCTTTTCTTCTAGTTTATAGGTGAGGGTTGATGATAATAAGAAGTCATTTGCCTCCCCTGGTAAATGGTAAAGTTTATATATTCCTATTTGATTTTCTTTTCTAGCTTGTTCGTTTTGGTTTAAGTAACCAGCTGGTGGTTGCTTTCAAAGAAGATAACACAGTTGCTTTTAAGCACTTGTTTTTAAAAGGATACTCTGGTATAGATGAAGATGACTACAGCTGCAGTGTATATACTCAAGAGGACGCCTATGAGAGCATCTTTTTTGCTATTAATCAGGCAAGTGTTCTGTTGTTACAAATGACCCTTTCTTTAAGAACATAATGATACTTGGCCTTATCTTAGGAAATAAACAAAAATTTTACATATATTAAAATATTCTAATGTAAATTTTGCATAATCTGCCAAAAATATGTTTATTGCTATTTCCAAAGCTACATTTCCACACAGTAGAGTTTGCCTATTTTGAATTTTCTTTAAGATTTATCTTATTTATTTATCCCTTTATACCCCTACTTTTGGGAGGTTACCCAAATAGCCAAGAGTAGATTTGTCATCTTAGGAAATTTGATGAAGATTTGATACCAAATCTAAGATTCTACGGTCTCAATTTTGATGCCTTAGCATTGATAACCCTAGCTGAATCTTAAGAATATGGAATATGATATACTTATGTCTAAATAGGTATGAGAGAATGGGTTGGTAGACCTGAAGAAAGAATTTAGGGGAGAGAAACTGTTCTTGTTCTTTTTCTTTCATTCAATAAATATTCAAGTATCTAGTATGTAGCAGGTGCTATTCTAGACATTGGGGATATAGAGGTGAATAAAACAGATAAAAACCCTGCCCTTACAGGGCTTAATTCTAGAGGAGAGAGATAAACAAATAAAAAGAAGTACAATGTATCAAATGCTGGCTCCCTGAAAACACCACCCAAAAAAACATGTTGATGAACAAAGCTGAGCTTATTGCTTACTGTGATAGGGAGATGCTATGTTGATCAGTCTCAGTAGCACGTTGGGTAGGGAGGGAGTTCCTCAATGTTGGGGGAACTTGGGTAGAATTACGTAAGAATCAGGATATAATAGTTTAGGATTGGTTGACACCAAGGTGAGTGTGGCGGGCAGCTTCAAAAAGTCTTGGAGTTGTTATCAGACTAAACCTTCAAATTGGTGTCTTTAAATGAGTTTAAATAAGTTTTTTGAATGTTCCTGAAATAAACAGTACAGTTATTTGCAACTTTTATGTTCCAGGGCAAAAGTTTCCTGGGATAGTAAAGCCATATTAATGAAGATGAGGGCCAGTAAAGCCCTGTTAGTGCAGATAGCCAAACAGTAAAGTGGTGTTAATGTCAGCTAATGTAAGGTAATGTAAGTTAATGTCAGTTGTGTTGATGCAAGCTTGGGGTGTGCATGGCTTGGGTCCTTAGTGGCATGTCCGAAGGGGTAACTGCTAAGGAATAAAGCAGGGAAGGAGATGAGGAGTGCTTGGGCGTGGTGATAGACGTTTGCAATTTTATTTTTTATTTTGAATTGACAAATAGTAATTGTATATATTATACATTTATGGGGTACAATGTACAGCTTTGATATATGTTTGCAATTTTCATTGGTAAGGGAAGGCCCCATTGAGGTGGTAATATTAGTTGAGACCCGAGGGAGTGAACCAAGCAGGTGGATACCTGGGGTTCCAGGCAAAGGGAGCGGCAAAGGCCAGAGGCTGAAGTATGCCTGGCCAGCTCCAGGAATTGCCTGGAGGCCAGCGTGGCTTTGTGGGGTAGAGCCAAGGGACAGCAATAGGGATGAGGTCCCAGAGATAAGGCAGAACCTTGGCTCTGGCTCTCGGTGAGACGCAGCCCTCTGTAAGCATGTTTACTTTAGTTGTGAGTTCTGTGAGGCAGTGTGTTCCTGCACAACCTGAGAAAAGTTCCTTATGATAACTTCACTGGGGAAGTTCTATTGAGGGGCATGATGTAAACAATAAAAAGCTATTATAAAAGTGCATTCCATATGCAATAACTTCTGATCAAACTTCTAAAAGTTTGTATGTGTTTCTATTTAACTATTTTTAATAGTATCATCGCCTAAAGGACATTACCCTGGGGACCCTTGGTTATGGAGAAAATGAAGACCATAGAATTGGCTTAAAAGTCTGTAAGCAGCATTACAAGAAAGGGACCACGTTTTCTTCTAATGAGACATTGAGTATTGACAGCGACATTGAGATAGGTAATGTAACGATAATTTCATTATATGTCTTTATCATCATCTGTGGCAAGAGTGAAAATGCCCTCATGTGCTGGCAACCCAAATGGAACAACTTTGCTTTTGGGAAGGCTAACTTTTACTGTTAGAGACTGTCACTTTAACATTTGTCTGCAGAGGGCTTTGGCTCAAGAAACTACTGTGGCTTTGGTGGTGGGACAGGGATAGCATTTGTGAATCTTTTTAGTGCAATTCGAAATTGTTGATTTTGGGATAATGCACAGCTATTTCCTTTTATTTGGGTTTTGTCCCTCCATGAGGGGCCAATTAGGCTTTTTGAAAAAATGGCCAAGGCCGGGCGTGGTGGCTCACGCCTGTAATCCTAGCACTCTGGGAGGCCGAGGCGGGTGGATTGCTCGAGGTCGGGAGTTCGAGACCAGCCTGAGCAAGAGCGAGACCCCCGTCTCTACTAAAAATAGAAACAAATTAGCTGGTCAACTAAAATATATATAGAAAAAATTAGCCGGGCATGGTGGCGCATGCCTGTAGTCCCAGCTACTCGGGAGGCTGAGGCAGCAGGATTGCTTAAGCCCAGGAGTCTGAGGTTGCTGTGAGCTAGGCTGACGCCATGGCACTCACTCTAGCCCGGGCAACAAAGTGAGACTCTGTCTCAAAAAAAAAAAAAAACGAAAAACGAAAAAATGGTCAGTATGTATTAAATGAAATGATATGTGTAAAAATGCTTTGTACATTTGTTCTTATTGTTTCTATGTAAATGCTTTTCAAAGGTATATTGTGATGAATAACTCATTTTCTCTTTTAGGAGACTGGCAAAAAGTTAATAGCTAATCAAGTAGAATTGTGCCATTTTGTTAAGAATTTAAAAGCACACCATATGTAAATGCAAAGTGTTTGACTTTAGACTTTGGGGGTTTTGTTATTCACTCAGCAAACCTCTGGTATATAGCCACCAGGTCAGGGCACTCAGTTTTACGTACTAGGGTTGCAAAGATTAATCAGTTGTGGCTCCTCAAGTACCTAACAGTTCAGAGTGGAGGTCCTAATGGCAGTTTAAATTTGAAATGGTTTTACTAAAATGAGAGAATCACCTTTTACCATATTTCCTATAATCTGTTCTTAAGGTACCTTGGTGACACAAGAGGAGAACACCTCTATGAGACAGAGGTTTTAATTCTGTTTCTACAGGCTGCCTGTTCAGAATCTCTTTATGAGTATACGTGCTGTGTGCTCTGGATGCTGAAGGAAGGCAGCCCGTCAGCCAGCACCATCAGGGCCCTCGTGGTGTCTGGCTCCCAGGCTGCTTTCAGAGACCATTTAGAGGACGGTTGCTTGGTTTTGTACCCAGCAACATTGAAATGTGGCTTGTTTTATCGCCCTGGAGGCTTCTACCTGAGATCTGTTTGGCAGTCCACCTACAGAGGCTAATCGTGGTTTACTCTTAATCTTTTACCTCAATTGTGTTCCTCCCAGTGGATGATTTCCTGTAGCTGTGATAGGAGGGCTTGATCGGTGGCGCTGAAAGCTTGTCCCATCCCCCTGTGTTTCAAGGAAGCCATCTGTCACTTGCCCTTTTAAAAATGTACAACTCAAACTGTATGCACCATATGGCTGTTTCCCAGTGATTCATATGCTGTTTTTCTCAATTGATTTTTCTTGGAAAAATTGATTAAAGAAATGTGGCCAAAGTCAACATCAGTAGAGATAGGACGGGCAGTGCTGGAAAGCAGGATTTATTCCCTGACCATTGGACACCGGCGCCCTGGTTCATTTCCTTTCAATCAGAATATGGACAGAGGTTGATTATTAATTTGACCTTATTTTAAGAGAGATTGCTTAAGCAGGTTAATTATATTGTTTGATTTATTACATATGACTTGTCAAAGAGAACCTTTTGATGTATCTATTCAAAATGTGTAAAGAAGATTTTTAAAATACTTGATACTGGATTTTAGCCCCACTTTTCTTGAATACATTGGAGGAAGCCTATAGATGATATAAATAGGAACTGAGTTTGACTTCATTAATTTGGCATTACAGTTTAAGTAGGTGAACTAGCAGAAGCTGTTCTAGATTAACTACCCGTGAATTTTGCGTTATCTTTACTACTAAGAGAATCATCCCTTCATTGTGCTAAATGCAGAGATCTGCCTCTATGCCCAGCTTTCCTTGTGGGTTTATATTTAGTTGCACAACTGATTGTGTAGATCAAGGCCAGCATTTCCCTTAATTCGTGCTAGTGGTCATATCCCTCCTGGTTCTGCCTCTAGAACAGAAGCTTTCCAGGTCAGCCTTACTGGGGTGACTGTTATGAAACCTGTTTAAGAAAAAAATTTTTTATAACATTTGGGTGGCTATTTTTCTAATATAGTGTTTCATTTTCTGTAATACAGTTTCTGAGTTTCTCATGTTCTTCTCTCCACATGTTGTTAGCATGAGACATTCTGACCGTTTCATCATTTTTCTTGCTGTCTTAAGACCATGTCTAATCCACCCTCCAAGGGGGTTGTTATTTCATCAGCTGAAGTATTCTGCTCTGTTAAGCAAGATTCACTTGAGTGATGAGGCTGTTACTGTAGATATCAGTTTGTTCTCCTTTAAGTTTGATGTTTTACTTAGGACTTTTGCCATCCTTTTCCAGAAATCTCAGTTTTGCTGCCACCAGGCACTGGGCAGCCTCAGTAGCAATGACTATAGTGTCATAAGGTCAGCTGGATATCAGAGAGTTCTGGATGTGCATTTAAATCAAGTGTAACTCTATAATTATGAACAAAGTAATACAAAATTTGAACAACAGAACAGATTTTTATAAGGAGAATTTTACAGATAGTGTAAAATTAACTGATAAAATTCTGTCATATTTCTCAGAATCTGAGAGGATCTTAGATAAGTGAAGGATCTTTGGTTGGAGAGCACTGAGACAGTGCTTCAAAAATTGAATGTGCATGAATCACTTTGGGATCTTGTTAAGATGCACATTTGGCTTCAGTAGCCCTAGGGTGGGGCCTGAGATTCTGCATTTCTCACAAGCTCCCAGGTAGTGTCCATGCTGTTGGTCTTTGAGAGCAAAGACCCACCTACCATCACTAACTCGGTACGTGAACTTGGCGTAGCTGCCTACCTTGACTGAGCATCCGTTTCTTCAACTACAAAGTGAAGGCCAAACTGGTGATATTTAAAGTCCTCCTAACATTCCTATTGTAAGGTGAAATAAAAAGAAAAATTAAATTAAACTGATCTGAGTAAACAGCTTTATTCTGAATGAAGTAACATGTTCAAGATCTATGTGCCGGACACTGTCCTAGGCCTTCGGTGCCTTCTGTGTCCAGCTTAGGTACACCCTTTTCCATCAATATCCCTCCCTCACAAAAGCTGCCAGGGCACTTGCCACTCCTTTCTTACCTGGATCCTCTCAAGGGCCATTGGTCCCCAGCCTCTTCCATCCCTGTGCCCCAGCAGCTGACGCTTGCAGGACAACTGTGCCAGAGTACAACACCCTCATCTTGTTGCCACTGCATCTTCAGTGCTCCTGCATAGCTTCGCTCCACTTCTTTCACCCTGTGTTACACAGGAGTGCAGAGGTGAGGCCACAGTTAAAAGCCTCACCTGAGCAGCAGGGCCCACACCCACCCTTTTCAGCTTCCGAGAAGTCATTCATGCCCTTTCTCTCTGGTATCCAAATTTACACCTCTAACCTAAATTTCTTCCCTGAGCTCCACACTCCTCATATCTTCAACTGGCTACTTGACAACTCCATCGTGTCGCCTAATAGAGATTTCAAACCTGCTGTGTCCCAAACAGATCATTTCAAACCTCTCCCATCTCTCTACCTACCCCTGGCTCAACCACAGTCAAAGCCACTATGTGCTTAGACACTCTCCCTGCTTCTGGTCTTGCCTCCACATCCCCTGCCCTGCCCTGGCCTACCCTGCAGCAACCAGAGTGGTAAATCAGGCCATATCACTTCCTGGCTTAAAAACCATTGGTGGCTTCTCATTCCATTTAGAATAAGATCCACAAGACCCCATAGGAGCTGGCCACCTGCCTGCCTCCTAAGCTTCTCACGCCCTTGTCCTCACTTCTCTGTAGCATCATCCATTCTGTTTGTTGAACAAACCTGGCTCTTTCTTGCCTGGAGGCCTTAGGGCTTGTGTTTTTTCCTACTGGGAATAGTAGCCCCTTGGATCTATGCATAGCTGATTCTTTTTCCTTTAGGAAAACAGTTTCAGTTCAAACATCTTAGCACCTTGAGAGTCATTCCCTGACCACCGTTCCTAAGGTGAGGCTATCCTACCTAGTTATTCTCAGTCACTGTTCTGTGTCTTAGTACTTTTCACATGGTGAAATTACCTGGTATATATTTTTTTACTTATTGTTTATCTCCCCCTCTAGAATGTGAGCTCCATGAAGGCAGTGGCCAAGTCTGTCTTGTACATTGCTTTACCTTCAGTGCCTAGCACAGTGGCTGGCCTTCAGCAAATATTGACTGAATAAATGAATGACTTGGGTAAGGAGCCCGGGTCTTTGATGTTCTCAGAGGTCAGCCTCCTCAGTGTACTGGTGGAGCTCAGGCTCTGGAACTGAGCAAAGGTGGATTTAAATTTTGGATAACCAGCTAGCTGTGTGACCTTGAGGAAGTTTCTTGACTTCTCTGTGCCTTGGTTCTTCTGTAGAAGGGCAGCAATAGTTTCTGTCTCACAAGTTGCTTTGAGGATTCAACAGGACGATGCATTCATTGAGAGAACATATAAAGCCCTAGCATAGTGCCCAGTATGGAGTAAGTACCCAGTATGTTTTTGCTATTTTTATCATCATCAGTCTTTTTTTGCCTGAAAACAAATTTCTTTTTATTAACTGCCCTCACTGTATTAAGGTCTAGCCAGGAAAACCAACATTAGATTGTTTCTGGACACTAATACTTTATTTGCCAAACACACTCTAAAATCTACCTTTCTTGAATATTATGTTTGTTGAGTTCTCTCTTCAGTTCTGTGTCCCTGTTTTTGGCTCAAGGTGCCTAATTTTCATTAAACATAAGTGTGCCCCACACGTCGGAACATATTTTGAGTGCCAGCTATATGGTAGGCAATGAGTGTTTAACGAGGTACAACATAGTTGTGTTCTTGCTCTCAAAGACTTTACACTCTAGTTGAAGGGATCAACGAGCAAGTTAAGAGTTAGAATTGTGAGATAACACTCTCAAAGAATTAGCCATTAAGTCTACCAAGATTCTTGAGCACCTACCGGGTGCCAGGCACTGCACTAGGCCCTGCCTTTTCCATTTCAAAGGCAGCACAGAAGGGGCGGTGGCCACCTGGGAAAGGGGAAGCCATGCGTTTCACACCTGTTCTGTCTCTAGGTCTCCTGGTTTCCTGCCCTGTAAAGGAGGGTGTTAGACTACACAATAATGAGGCTAATTTACATGTCAGGCAATCGTTCTTCTATAGTTTATGGCTCATAATTTGTTTTTACTTGAATACAACCTGAGCTCTTTTCCTTTCTCTTTATTTTTTATTTTGAAAAAGTGTCAGACTTAACAGAAAAGTTACAAAATAGCACAAAGAATTTCTGTATACCCTTCATCCAGATTTCCCAAATACTAACATTTTATCGCATTTGCTTTATCATTTTTCCTATGTATAAATATTTCTCCTAAAGTTACAGACATGCTGTTTATTTGCCTCTAAATACTTCAGTGTGCATTTTCCCCCAAACAAGAGCATTCTCCTACATAACCACTGTGCAATGCTGATGATGATGAATTAACATTGATGCAATACTGTGATCCACAAACCCCATTCGTCAATTGTCTTAATGTTCTTTATAGCAAAATAAAAACACCCCCCCCTTCCAGGATCCTATATAGGGTCACATCGGGCATTTAGTTGTCATGTCTTTTCAGTCTCTTTTAATCTGGAGCAAGAAAAAATTCCTCGGTTTTGTTTGTTTAACTTTTATGATCTTGACATTTTAAAAGAGTAGAATGAATGTCCCTCGCGTTGTGCTTTTCTATTTCTTCGTGACTAGATTGAGGTTATGCACTTTTGGCGGGAATAGCACCCAAGTGATGATGTGTCCATCTCAGTACATTGTATCAGGAGGTGCGTGATGTCTGTTATCCCATTACTGGTGACGTTAACTTTGCTCACTTGGTTAGTGTGGCCTCTGCCAGGTTCCACTGTAAGGTTGCTATTAGTCTTCCCGTGTAATTAGTTAAGTATTTTCTGGAGAGATATTAATGCTTTGAAACTTTCTAAGTATCCTTCTTCTCCTTACACTTTTGCCAACGAGTTTTAACATCTGATTCTTGATTGAAACAACCATTTCTTGTTCTTTTATTGCCCTAGATTGTGTTCACTTAGACCTTGAGGCTTTCTCCAGGAACCCTCAGGACTGGAAGAACTCATCATTCTTCAGATTGGACTTTTATCGGTAAATACATTTTGAAGTCTCATTTCCCAGGAAATGGGGGTAGGGTAAGGAGAGTAGTATAGTAACCTTGTGACAATTTATACCTTTTAATATATTTTATTCAGGCTCTTAAAAGTTGAAATCTCCTTTCAACTCAAAGGCATTGACCTACAAACGATTCATTATCGTGAGTTACCAGACTGTTACGTCTTTCAGAATACGGCAAGTGTTTTTCTTTTACTAAGCCACTTTCTCTTATTTTTCCCTACACCTTTTGTAGATGCGGAGTATAAAACGTATCAGCCTATAGATGAATTAGATGCAGTTGTGTTTCAAACAGATCTAATGATACGTTATGGTATTGTTGATCCAGACCATTACTTCTGAAGATGAAGCAAACCTTTTCAACTTTTAAAAACTAGATTTCTGGGTCAAAAGAAGAATTTTAAAAATTGGCTTTGACCTCCTACTCTCCTAATATGTTAAAAAAAAAAAAGTTCATGACAAGTATTTTAAGTATCTGTAGTGTTATCAGCTTCAAAGGAAGGTCTTTGCAAATATAGTAGCAAATGTTTTCAAACCTTGAGGCAGAAACTGCCCCCTTGATCTGAAGGCCAGGCTGCAAAGGCGCAGTTGTTTGTCCTTTTATTTTGGGAGGGGGCGTGTGAAGTAGAAGAGACTGTTCACTTTTGTGGGAAAAGTAAGCTGCCTTCTCACTTTCATGGACGTTCTCTCTCCTTCCTTCTGTCTTTTCTGTTCTTCTTTATGCCCTTTTTGTGCTTCTTTTCTTCCTTCTGTCCCTTCCTTTCCTGTTTAATGGGCTAAACTGGGATGCTTAGCTGAAAGTTGTATTTGTATACACTGTCTTTTAGCAATTCACGAGAGTGCTTTATTTACAACAATCAATAAATACTTAATGAGTCCCTACTGTGCACCAAGCATTTCACTATGCCCTAGAGGTGGAAGCTTACAGCCTAGTGGAGGAAACAGACAGGAAAACAAGTAAATGAGATAAAAGTAACTACAGGCTGTGATACAAAGTAAGGAAGAATGTCTTCAGCTGAGAAGAGCATGGTTAATCTCCCTGGGGTGGGTGGGCCAGAGGAGCACTGGGAGCATCTGGAGGGATGAGGAGAGAGGCAGGAGAAGAGCTGGAGGAGTAGGATCTGCAAGGATGAGGTCATTGATGACTTTGTTGTGATATGGTCAGCAGCATGGGTCAAAAAATATTGGCTTTCCATTTTTATTTTGTTCTTTGGACTTATTAATATATCTGCTTAAGGTTCCCAAGGCTTGAGAAAGGCTCTCCTGGGGAAAACAGAGACCTAGAGTGCCAGTGTTAGTGGAGGTTTGGTCAAAGCTTATAGATACAGAAATGAGGGTGATGTGGTTTAGTTCTTGAACCTATGGTTTGGCTGTAGTGATGTTCTTAGATTACACAGAACTTGGCTTATGTTCAGAGACATGCAGATGCATGTGGGTTTGCTCACCTATACATTCAGCCCTCCAAGCTTTTTGCCTGTGAACTTTTTGGATTTCTTAATGGAATACTTGGCATATATCACTTAAAAACTTTAAACGATGGATTTAAATTTCATAATTGTGGAAGATTGAGGGCATTTGGACATCTTAAGTTCAGCTTGCAAACTTGGAGCAATCTTTGTTGTTTCTAAAATTACTATGTAGCTCTTGAAGCAAACATAAAAATAATTTTCGGCCTGGTAAAATCCCAGAATTTCATACCTAAAGGACTAAATTGAAGGAAATGCTTTTAAATTCCATTCGGCATAATAAATAAGATCATTGCTTACTCTTGTCAAAGACTGGTGAATTCTGGTTTTTGTTCCCAGAAGTGGTTGGCTGTTTTACTCTAGGATTTCTCTGAACCAGAGATCTGAAATCCTGGATTTGGTGAGATTCATGTATCCCGCCCCCCTTTGATCATATTTTTTCATTAATTTAACAGAAAGTTTAAAGAAATCCTGTGATGAGGACATTTTCATCAGTATAATTTTCCTTGTTGCCCTAATTTATATCTTTATCTATTGTGTGTTCCTTAGCCACTAATTGTAACTGTTGTCATTTTTGACAATTTTGATTTCAGAGCTTCATAGTAGAGGACTGAAAGATTTATATAGTGCCATTCCTCCCATTTTCTCCTGGCCTGCAAGATTTCTGCTGAGAAATCTGATGACAGTCCAATGGAGATTCCCTTATATGTGACTTGATACTTTTCTATTGCAGCTTTTAAAATTCTGTTTTTGATTTTTGACGATTTGATTATAACATACCTCAGAGAGGGTATTTTTGGGATGAATCTAACTGGGGATCTTTGTGCTTTCTGGATCTGGATGCCCATATCTCTCCTAAGACTTGGGAAGTTTTCAGTTATTATTTTGTTAAATAGGGTTTCTGTGACTTTCTCCATCTCTTGTCCCTCTGGAACTCCTTTAATGCAAAACTTTGTTCACTTAATGGTGTCCCATAAGTCTCACAGGCCTTTTTCATTCTTTTTTATTCTTATTTTCTATCTTTCCTCCAACTGGGTTATTTAAAAAAACCTGTCTTCAAGTTCAGAAATTCTTTCTTCTGCTTGATCTAGTCTATTGTTAAAGCTCTCACTTGTATTTTTTATTTTATTCGTTGAGTTTTTTACCTCTAAGATTTATGTTTGGTTCTTTTTTATGTTGTCTATTTTTTTGTTGAATTTCTCATTCAGATCATAAATTGTTTTCCTGATTTCACTGAATTGTTTGTATTCTCTTGTATCTTGCTGAGTCTTCTTGAGATCATTATTTTGAATTTCTTGCCAGCTATTTTGTAAATATCCTTTTCTTCGGGGTCTCTTACTTAAGAATTACTGTGTTCCTATGGGGGGATGTCATATTTACTTGTTTTTTCATGTTTCTTCTGTCCCTGCATTGCTATCTATGCATCTGGTGGAACAGTTGCTTTTTCCCATTTTATGGAGTAGCTTTCATAAGAAGGGACTTTTTCCTATAGAGGGGTCCTAGGGTGTCAGTTGGGTGTAGTACATTGGCCTTGGTTCTGGGTGGTCTCTATCAGATTTCTTCAGTTGTGATCCTTGTCAGCAATGTCCATGGTTGCCTTCATGGCCGAGGCTGTGGGTGTTTGTGACAATGGTGGCATGGTTTTGCTGGAGGTGGTTATAGTAGGCTCTTCGAGGGGCAGAGGCTGCCACCTGACTGGCCGTCAGGCTGAGTGTGCATGGGGCCTGAGGAGGACTTTCCTTTAGCAAAGATTGCTGCCTTCTGTGAAGTAATGGGGACCATTGGGAGTCTCCAGCTTAACTTTTTTCTGTAATAATAAGTTCCTGCCTGGTTTTGAGATGATCTCAGTGAGGGAGACAGTGTGGCAGAGGCAGGGTGCCTTGCTCCCCTCTCTATGGTGCTATCCTGGGCTTCTGTGCTCCACCAGGATTTCCCCACTCTCCTGATGCTCTCCAGCATAATTCCTCAGTCATTCATCAAAATATAGTTGTTTATTCATTGTTTTGGCCCCTTTTCTTGGAAGGGGGTGAGCACCAGGCAACTCTAGTCGGCTATTTTGCTGACCAGTATAATTCTCTTTGGATCAGCACACTGTTTGGATGCCATTGATTTTTTTTTAAAACCAAATTGATCAAATAAGTTATACTTTCTGCTGGGCTGTAACCTCTCTATACATTTGTGTCTCCAGATTACCTTTGACAATAAAGCTCACAGTGGCAAAATCAAAATCTATTTTGACAGTGATGCCAACATCGAAGAATGTAAAGACTTAAACATACTTGGATCTAGTAAGTATGCTCTATATTTGCCCATGATGTACTTTAACACTTTATTTTGGGATTTGGGGTGTTTAAATGGTTTATTTGGATGCTAATAGGAAGACAATTTCCAGGAAACCACATTTTGAGCATTAATACATTAACTGCCCTGAGAATTGTATTTAACTCACTCTAGTTTTGACCCTGGGGCCACATGAAGCATATACAAAATCTTGTTGATGTTCTTATTATTACAATTAATATTGACAATTTAATTCTAAAAATGTGGATTAAATAAATGGAAGTCAATAAATTTCATTTTTCTATTTATGCTTACCTTTAAATTACACTGGAAGTTTTTATTCTGTTTTCATAATAAAACACCGTGGCCCCAAGGAAAAGTTTGTTTTTTTGTGTGTGGCAATCAATGTGTTAAACTCTGTAAAGCATATCCCAAAGCTTTGTGTTTTTGTTTAATTCATCAAATGTTTATTACACTCCTCTCAGGAGAGGTAGGATGCATCAGTGGTTAGGAGCTCAGGCTCTGTAGCCAGACCATCTGGGTTGGGGTTCTGGGGCTGCTTTCTGTGCCTGTGATCCTGGACAAATGACTTCACCTGTCTGTCTCAGTACCTTTCTCTGTGAAATTATGGTAATAATAGTGCAGGGTGAGCATCCCAAATCTGAAAATCTGAAATCTGGATTGCTTCAAAATTTGAAACTTTTGAGCTCCACCATGATGCTTAAAAGAAATGCTCATTGGAGCATTTTGGGTTTCAAATTTTTGGATTTGGGATGTTCAACCAGTAAGTATATTTCAAGTATTCCAAAATAAAAAAAAAAAATCTGAAATCTGAAACACTTCTGGGCTAAGCATTTCAGGTAAGTGATACTCAACCTGCACTTACCCTTCCAGGATGCTGAGTATTAAATGAGTCAGTATGTAAAGCAAAGCACTGAGAACAAGAGTTGGCACATATTAATTATGAGGCCTTAATGAGGGAGAAAGAAAGAAAATGCCTTAGTGAGGGAGACTGACATGTTTATAAAATCTCTAATGTGTTATGGATAAAAACAAGTGATGCACAGACAAAAAGTATGGGAAAGAAAGCAAAAGTTGAATTTGACTTGGGCAGAGTGAGAAATAAAATCTAGAAATGACTCTTGGAGAAGGTATGCTTTGATCTGAGCCTTGGACGATGGAAAAGAATCAAGGCCTTGAGAGCCAGAGAGCAACCTGTACAAACGCTGGAGCACTTACTCAGTCATTCCTTGGAAAATGCCTCTTAATGCACATGTTTAAAATAGGCTACTGACCGAACCTGTTCTGTTTGCTCAGCAAGGGGTCAGGATGATGTTAATGACGGATGGTCAGTGTTTTTTAATTTGCAAGTTTGTTCAAGTGAGTTTCCCTTTGACTTGATTATTGGAACAAAATAAAATGTAAAACACCTGCGGTTCCAATTTTAGATTGTTTTAAAGTATCATTGATTTGTGGCCTGCTGCTTTTCAGTTGTATCGTATGTCTCGATTTCAGTTTTGATTTCAGTAGTTGCACTGACTTAAGCCTCCGGTCTGAATATACTGTTTTGGTCTTTGTTAAAAAGCGGTTAGTATTCCCCAGCAGACATCACTTTCCTCACAGATACACAGGCATTAGGTGCATATGTTCCAAGTTCAAGTATAAGGTGCAATCTTCTGTGAAAAGCAGCTAACCTGTGTTACATATGTGATTCGGAATAGTCGTTATAAAGATCAAAATGACAGAATGAGTTAGTCAAATGTGTTGCTAGAACAGTGTTTCCTTCCTCCCCACAGGGCTCTTTATGATATTAGGGATTTTTCCCTGGTCTATGCTCAGAAGAGAGGCTCTCTGGCCCCCTCCTGTGGCCAATGGAGAGAAACACAAACCTCATAGACAGTTGGGTCCTGGAGCCGTGCACTAAGAAACCAGCTATCACTAGGAGAATACAAATTTGAAATAAAATGATGTGATGGGAAAGTCTTAAAAAGCTAATGTTTGGAAACCAGCTTAGGAAATGGATTTCCCCGCCATCTGAAACTGTCTGGTGGATCAAGTTTGTCCTGGCTTTGGGGGAAGTGGAACAAGGGCAAGGGCGACATCTGGTGGGATTCTTACCCTATTTCCAAAAAGTTCTCAGGCTCGTTCACATCGATGCACTTACCCCCAGGCTTGCTCTCCCTCTTGGTATCTCAATATTATCATATTATCTCAAGGTGGATATGAAGGCGAATGTCCATTTTCACATATAAACCTCATGTTGCCTTTTGTGACCTCTGATTCCCATCTCCAAATGTGCCACTAATCTTCATGTAACTTGATTTTATAAATATAGCAATTTGGAGATGAGGGGCTCAGGGAGGAATTAGTGGGCAGGATTCCCCATTGATGGGCGATATAAACGGTATGGGGCTTCAGTGATTTCGGGAAGCCCTGGGCTAGCGTCCCAAGGGCAGGCTAGTGGTGGTATGTGCAGGACCTTTCCGGCCTTTGGAAGGGCTGAGTGTCCGTGGGACCTCCCTAGCCAGGGAGGCAGGGGCGTCTTTCTGGACTAGTGTTTTATAGACTCAGGTTTGGGGAATGTTCCTGTGGGGTGACATTGTTTCAATAGTGTGAGAAAGCTGTTAGGATGTTCATAAAATATATAAATATATTTTAGCACACCAAACTAGTCCTCTCAATAATTCAAAGAAAAACGGAATGCTATACTGGATTCTGTCAGGAGGGATAGTTTATTTTTCTAGGTCTGTTTGTTTTCCCATCTGTAAATAAGGCCCATTGTGAGGAATCTTAGAGACTTTTGTTCTAGTTATATGTCAGAAAGGAAGGCACCAGATGCTGTCCTTGCATTTCATAAGATTTTCAGTCCCATCTTCCCAAGAACTGCCTGTGTTTCTTCTGCTCCATTCTATGGGACCAAGAAAAAAAAAAATAAAGGTCGTCTGATAGAGCTAAGTTGTTTTCTTACCTGCACATTAGATGATATCCCAAGACAGCTTAAATTTCTTGAGTATAAAATGGCTAAAGGTAAATGTAAGCACTAGGCAATGGGCGCTGTTCTAACAAGCACTCCACGTAGATTGTGCCACCTGATTCTCATGACAGCCCTGTGAAGCAGGTGCCTTTGCCCCCCCCCCCCCATTTTGCAGGGACATCTGAAGCTTAGTAAGGTTAAGTCATTTGCTCAGGGACTTACGTTTACTAGCTGGCTGTCTCTGCTTGTCGCCCACTAGATGAGCTGCTTTGCCCTCAGACACTCATGCCAGTATCACCCACACCTTTGCGTTATTAAATCCGAGGACATGCTGGTGTTTCTCTTCAGTGCCCTCTCTGCAGAGGTGCCACTGTGGAGTGCCCCGGCTGTAGTCTCTCCCCTGATGGTTGTCTGTCCCCAGTCCTGTTTCCTTCTCCTGTGGCCTTTCTTCTCCATCTCCTTACTGAGCTCATCTCTTTTCTAATTCTCAAACATTGTCCCCTCCCCGCGACGCCACAATCTTTCCTGCTCTGCTTGTCTCTCTGTGGGCTCTCTGAGTAGCTTTCCACTCCCATGGCTTCTGCTGCCACGGAATTGTCCTCTCTTTCCCTGAATGTCCAGGCTGAACTCCGTTTACCCAAGACAGAAAACCAGGAGTCATTTTTGGTTGTCCTTCTTCCTTATTCCCCAGGTCCAACTGGAGACCAGGTTGTGACTCTCCTTCATCTCTTGCAGCCCTGTGCCTTCTCCTTCCCTCTGCCCCTGCTCGGCTCAGGTCTTCATAAGTTCTAACTTAGACTATTCAGTGGTCTCGTGTTCTTCTCAGTTCTCTTCATTTATTTGTGAGCATACTGAAGCATTATGCTAAGCACAGGGGCTGTATTTTGTTCAACACTACTGTCTTTGTCCTGTCCTTTTTCTGTTGCTTAGAACACCTGAAACCAGCTAACTTATTTTAAAAAATCTATTTCTTACATTTCTGGAGCCAGTAAGAAGTCCAGAGCTGAGGAGCCACATCTGGTGTGAGCCTCCTTGCTGGTGGAGACTTTCTTCAGAGTCCCGAGGACATCACATGGTGAGGGGGCTGAGTGTGCCAGCTCAGGTCTCTCTTCCAGTGCCATTCCCATGATAACCCATTAATCCGCGAATGCACTGATCTCTTTGTGAGGGCAGAGACCATATAACCCACTCACCTCTTAAAGTCTCCCCCGCTTGATACTGCCACATTGCAGATTAAATTACAACATGAGTTTTGGAGGGGACAGATATTCAAACTGTAGCAACTACTCACAGTTCCTGCCTCACAGAGCCAATCTTTTGGTGGGGAAGATGGACATTGAGTGATAACATAGTAACCACTAAGTGTTCATTGTTATTATCTCTTTAGGGCTGTTCCAAGGGCTCTTCATATATGAGCTTGTATAATCCTCACAATAGCCCCACGATGTAGGTGGTTTTTACTCTACCTATTTTTCAGATGAGGAAACTGAGACACAGGGGTTCAGCAACTTCCCTGAGGCTCTACAGCTTCTGAGGGCAGAGCCGAGATTCAGAGCCAGGCCATCCGGCTCCCTCCCCATTTCACACTGTGCCTGCTCCGTGCTGTGGTCCTTGAAGATGTAATTATAAGTTCAGTGGCTGTCATGCAAAGGAGAGGAAAAGGCACTGCAGATGTGTGTAGTCACAGAGAGTGCTGTGAAAGAATATAGGAGGGGGCTAAGAGAGATGAGAATTTAGGGAATTCTGTTCTGAGGTGGGGGATTTTTAATCTGAAACCCGAGGCTGCTTCCTAATTATCTGAGCATGTGTGGGGGCTGGGGAGATGTGCCGCTCCGGGCAGAGGAACCAGCATGCGAGAAGTCCTGGGGGGAGAACACGGTGGAGAAGGTGGGGGCCAGGCACGAGAGAGCCAGAGTGGAATTTGGGATGCTATTGTGATGTCTGAGAGAAGCTAAGGTTACAGTTTCACCTCCCTCCAATATGTTCTCCATGCTACTGTGTATTCCAAACCAAAAGCTGATTACCAGGCTCTTCCTTACTTCTATTCCAAGAGGTTATTTCTCTACGTGCAAAGAAAGCTTCTGGAATTGGCATTCTGCTGGGAAGGGGCACAGTGAAGTTGAGAAGCGGAAGTGGGGCTTCTGAGTGATGGTGTTTTAATTTGTCTGTTCTCTCATTGGTGGTGAACTTGGTGTCTGTGCCTTTAGGTGAGAGAACTCAGAGTATGTCAGTAGTCTTGCCTTCTTTCGATGGAGCCTAAATGGATCACCTTCTGTTGCATTCTGTTTATAATAGAATTCAGTAAATATTTATAAATAAATTTAAATGCACTTATTAGCAGCTCATGTTTTTAAATGTATAAATCTTCACATCGGGGAATGTCTCACTTTTTGGACCTCTGAATGAATGTAGCGTGATTTGTTTCTGAAATTTACCATTTTAACAGCAGATTAAATATTTTGTTTTAACAATAGATAAAACATTTCTCATTTGAACTTCTTTCCACACTGCCATTTTCTTTGGAAATTTTTCTCAGGTAAGGTGTGTTTAACATTTGAATTCTGTTTTTATTCCTCAGCTCAGAAAAATACGGAGTATGTCCTGGTGTTTGATGCATTTGTCATTGTGATTTGCTTGGCATCTCTTATCCTATGCACAAGATCCATTGTTCTTGCCCTGAGGTTACGAAAGGTAGGTGTGTGTCCTGTTTTCTCCCTGCCCTCTGGGCCTGCTTGCTGTTCGGCCAGGTAGTGGACCACTGACGCTGTACCATCTGCCCTCTCCGGAGCCCTTGGACTAACTGGATTCCTTTGAGTGGTTGCCCCCACGAGGCATAATCAGCCTGGGTGTAGGAAGTGGGTAAAGGCTCTGAGTGTGTCAGGTGGGATGAGATAATTATCCTGTTGAAAACCGAGCTAATAAGTACAGGTGCTTAGTGGTGAACTCTCAAGCTTTTGAATGTTTCCAGAATAAATGAGGCCCTTTTAGTGCAGGAG
This sequence comes from Lemur catta, assembly GCF_020740605.2. Classification (NCBI taxonomy): domain Eukaryota; kingdom Metazoa; phylum Chordata; class Mammalia; order Primates; family Lemuridae; genus Lemur; species Lemur catta. Next base: position 59,768,931 of record NC_059130.1, read on the forward strand.
TGATCTTAAGAACAAAGTAATAGCATGTGTGGGTTTCATCTTTTGTCTTCAAATCAGAGTTCATTTTGACAGGGAAGCATGGTAAATGGGTTATAATGAAGCATAAAATACTTTATTCTATTTTTTAAATAGTTTAAACACTCTCCTTTGAGTTTCATTTTACCTTTCTACTCTCAGGGCTCTTATGAGTATATACTCTAGCTCCCCCTAAGTCTTACTCTGGTTTGTGGCGTGTGTAGAAATGCCCTATCAGGGTCAAGGGAGGTAGGAAGTCAGTGGAATACCGTCTGTGGAGCAAGGAAATAGTCTACATCCCAGTTTCCTTAATCTTGACCTTTGTCAGTTTACCTTGCAAACCTCCAGCTCTCTTCTCTGCTCTCCAATACCCTTGATCCAAGGTTAATGTCCTGTCTCTGCCAAAGTGAGGGGTAACATTAGGAGCACACACTGTGGAGCTGGCCTGCCTGGACACAGGTCCTGCCTTAGCCTCTCTGGGCCTCAGTCCCCTCACCTGGGTGGTGGGGCTGATGGTGCCTGGTTCATCCGGTTGTCATCGGAATGAATGAGTTGATAATATAGAAAATATTTGGAACGTACTATATGTTGGCTATAATGACAGGAGCCTGTTGGTGTCAGAGCATACGTATTTAACGTTTGAGTGCATTTAGCAGGCAGCGGAATGCTTACTTACCACTGGGGTAGATTATGGGGAAAGTGTGTACCATGATGTCCACCCTTGAAGAGGCTGTATCAAGTTGGAAAGGCAGTGCCCCGTCATTTCACAGATGAGGGTGCTGTTTTGCGCTTGTCTTCTCCTTCCAGAGGGTAGTGTGGTTTGTAAGAAATGCTTTTTAAAATGTTTGCTGTAGAGATTTCTAAATTTCTTCCTGGAGAAGTACAAACGGCGGGTGTGTGATGCTGACCGGTGGGAGTTCATCAACGGCTGGTACGTCCTGGTGATTATCAGCGACCTAATGACAATAATTGGATCCATATTAAAAATGGAAATCAAAGCAAAGGTAATATCTTAATATCTTTTGTTCTTTATATTCTTCTGCACGATCTTGGGCATTTTAAGGTATAAAATGCTATGGAGACTAGCTGGATTCTCGAGTTTTCTCTTTCCTCACACCTGTGCAAGCGAGGCCTCCTCTGGCTCAGGGACTGGTGAAGGGAAGATAAGGAAGCTGATGTACTTTGGGAGGTGATATTCCTGTGACTGCCTCCAGGAAACTGGGCAACACCTTCAGAATAGTAATTAAAGTTTGAGAAGATTGGATATTTGGCCTTCATTTTTTTTTCTTTTTAAGTTGCAAAAGGAGCAGCTTACTCATAAACTAGTCACTTCCCCTGAACACGCACATCACAAGCCTGTGGCGAGGACCTGTGACTGTCGGGTGCTGGACAGATGGGGGTGAGGGCAGGAACACTGGAGTGCCTGCGAACGCCCCACACTTAGCACAGATGGGCTGACTTAATCTCATAACTAAGCCTTGACTCCTGCTTCCCCCGGCTCTTCTCTCCACGCTGTGCTCGTATCAGCAGGTCTCGCTGACTTTGCCTCCTAACTACAGTGCCTCCCTCTTCTCTATCTGGACCACGCTGGCTTCCTTCAGGCCACTTTCTTCTCTGGCCTGGACGTTCCAGCAGCTTCCTCACTGGTTTTCCCACCTTCTGTCTTATATCCCTCAGCTCCACCTACACTGCTGTCAGAATACTTTTTCTGGTAGTGTCTATCTTGCTATTGCAACCTTTTCTGCCTCCTGGGGCCTGCTTTAGGATGAAGTGGGCCCCGCCCAGGATGGCCTCCAGGGTCCTTGTCATCCAGCTCTGCCTCTGCTCCCGCCCCGGCTCTGACACTGCCCCAGAGGACATCTCACTGGTTCTCGGCATCGCGCCTGTGCTCAGCCTTTGTCCACTTACCTGCAGTGCCTTCTCCCAGCTTGTCCTGCAGGCCCAGCTCTGCTCTGGGGTCGCGCCTGTGGGAGTCCCTCTGCGACAAGCTAGGCCTTGTGTCTTTCATTGCACTTAGCATATCATATTAGAATCGTGTTTCTGTGTTTGTCTCCTCAACCTGACCTGGGATTTCTTGAGAGCAGGAATTATGTTAGCAAATCATGGTGGAGCTTTCTTTCAAAAGTAGCTGAATTGTGTTGTTTGATATTTAACAAACACCATTTGTTTATATACTTTATTGCCTAGGTCAGTAATAAATGCAATTTCTATTTCAGGATATTATTTGGGGAAAAAAATCAGTTCAACCAATTGACATACCAAAAGGAAGTGAGAAACACATTTGGAACTGTGTTCTCTATTTTTTTCTTTTAAAAAACTCTTAATATCACCTATGGGGGGGAGCAGATAATTCATTCTTTTCCAGTCAATTTAAAGTGAGGTTAATAAGGTGAGTGGAGTAGAATATTTTATGCATTTGTCTTTTTTTTTTCCCCATTCCTTAGAATCTCACAAACTATGATCTGTGCAGCATTTTGCTTGGGACATCTACGCTCTTTGTTTGGGTTGGAGTCATCAGATACCTGGGTTATTTCCAAGCATACAACGTAAGCATTGGGCAGTGCTGCTATAATTGAGGCTCATTTCTTCTTTGGGTTCTAGTACCTACTTTTTCATTTCCCCCATTCTGCTGATTTTTTTTTCAGGTGCTCATTCTAACGATGCAGGCCTCACTGCCAAAAGTTCTTCGATTTTGTGCTTGTGCTGGTATGATTTATCTGGGTTACACATTCTGTGGCTGGATTGTCTTAGGACCATATCATGACAAGGTGTGTAGCACTAATTCTTCCTTCCGCACATTAGGCATGTGGGACCCTTAAAATGGGGTTTAGACTTACCCTCTTCCTACTCTTCTCCAGCACATACCCTTCACACCAGTAAGCACATATTTTTGCGTCCGTTTTCTTTTTCTTGTCCTTCTCAGGACATTGAAGGGACTACAGGATATTGAAACAAGAACTGCAGAGACTAGAAAGCAGATATTATAGTTGTCTGAGACTGGCTTAAGGGGTCACATATTCACCTGGTGATCATCAAATGAGAAACATTTGGACATGAGATCACTGTAGTACTAATGAAAATTAAGTGAGGAAAATTTTATAAGCTCTTTCTAATTTAAAGTATTAGGCGTCTCATCCAAGTTAATTGAGAGGAATGAAGGTGGGTAAAGACTCTAGACTCTAACATGCCTAGAATGACCATGTTAGGTTTATGATTTAAATGATTAATGCATCTTGTCTCTGCAGGTGGTTTTGATTACAGCATCATCGTGCCTTATTAAGATCAGTATCTGAGTTTAAACTATTACTGAACTTCAGTTAGCATCACAGTCTCAGGGACATCCAAGTTATGCTAAGATGTTCTTGTTTTAAAATGACATATTTGATTAGTAGATACATCAGGAAATGAAACCAGGTAGGCCTTGCTTTTAATCCCCCCCCCCCAAATAAAAGGAGTTATTACATCTTACAGTTTTTCTTCCATGGGCCTGTGGCAGTTGGAATCATAGTTGCTAATACTTACTGCTTGTGTGTTAGGCACTCTGGGGTGCATTTTCGTGTTCTCTCTCGTTTAATCACCCCAACAGCCCAGGGTTAGTTGTGCTAACTAAAATGTGATCAAATCTGGTTGCCAAACTGTTGACAAAGAGTAAGTTATACATGACTCTCAAACCTTCTGTGTTGTCCTGCCAAAATAAAGCATAGTAACCTGGCACACCCAGACTTTCTCTTCTTTAAGTGTCACATTTAATATGTCCAGAGAGAATTACTACTGTTTTTCTTATTTGAGATACTGTGTAATTAACAAAGAGAAAACCTCTGGGTTAATAGTAAATCTTGATAATCTTATTGCTCTTCAAATTCCATGTCGCTCCTTTAAAAGTGACTCATGAGAAAGAGATTGTTCTTTGATATGATCTCTCTGATCTGGGGAACTTAACTGTCTTAGTGCCCAAGAAAATTTACACTTTTCTTTCTTACTTGCCTTGTGCTCTGAAAGCTTTCCCACCTCTTTGTCACTAGAGGGCAGTGTTGTACCGCGTGGAATAAATACTGAGTCTGAGGATTTGGCTTTATTTCTATGGCTCCAAGACTTCAGGACGAGTGATCCTATCTCCTTTGCACCCCCACCCCACCCCAATCTCCTCTACACATCAGTATTCTGGAACATGCTCAGATAATGTTACTTTAATTTTACTGGATGCCTACCATTCTCAAGTGCTATTTGTTAGGTATGGTGCCCAACCTCTTTCCCTTCTCTATAGGGAAATATTATTATCTTTTTACAGGAAATAGGCAGCTTAATATAGTAAATAATTTTCCTGAGGTTACTGAGTTAGTAAATGGCAGAGATGGAATTCAAACCCAGGTCTGTCTGGCCCCAGTACACATGCTTTAACTAATACCCTGTAGGGCTTTTCTTGGCATTGTCTAAAACACATCATTGCAAAAGAACATTTGGTCTGACCTAAACAACAGGGTTGTACTTCTAGATCAACTGTGAGAGGAAAGCCACATAATCAGTCTCATTCTCTCCATGTGTGTCAAGGTTACCTCGTGGAAAATGAGGTTATTGGTTTTGTGAGCCTGACTGCATTTCCATATGTTCAGTTCTGTCCTTTCAAAGGGTCCAGGTGACATTGGGATGCTCTGGGCCAGCACTGTCCAATAAAAATATAATATAAGCTACGAATGAGAGCCATGTGTATACTTTAAAATTTTCTAATAGCCACATTACAAAATAAAAATAGGCAGATGAAATTAATTTTAATTATGTATTTTATTATACTATTATTTTAGCATGTAGTCAGTATAAAACAGTGAGGTATTTTACATTCCTTTCATTGTAGGAGGACTTTGAAATCTGGGGTATATTTTGTCCTCATAGCATGTCTCAATTTGGACTAGCTGCACATCAGGTGTTCAACAGTCACATGTGGCTAGTGGCTACCATTATGGATGTTGTACCCCTGACTTATGTTTCTCACTTAATGTCAGCCTTCCCTTTATCCTCCAGAAGAGTAGAGGGATAAGGGATGTCTCTAGGGTTGCCTAGCAAGTCTGTTTATAGCATCTGTAGCCAGGCTGATATATTGGGGAAATGCATAGTTGAGTTAATTCAGTGAGTGCCTAAGTTAGTGGAGGGAGAGAACTTGAATCTGGTTCTGGAATTTTCAGCTTTTCTTCTCTGTATTGCTTCTGTATTTGAATCTGCGGTTAGAAAATTTTACTGCCTCCTGCCCCATTTCCCACAGATTAATCCAAACTGTCAAAAACTTTCAGCTTCTGCCAGTATCTATTGAATCAGAGGAACTTCAGTGTTACCTGAGCCTTGAGAAGATGAGTCTTACAGCAAGTGTTTTCTAGGATTTGTAGAATCACCGCAACCTTGAACCCGAAAGCCAATTCTTTCCTTAAAACAAACAAACAAACAAACAAAAAACTCTAAACAGGAAAACTATAATTTGACACTGTTGTTTGATTGGTAGCTGGAATCCTCCAGTGCTTTAGCTCCCTCTCTTCCTATTAGACGTCTAATTTCAGTGGTTCAACTAAAGGGGGTGGAGATGCAGAAAGTGTCCTGCTGGTGTTTGTTCCCAGCACTGATGGACTTTGGCACGGTGCCCTTATAAAACGTCCGGGCACCGAGGGCTAGAGATGTTGATGTTCTTCCAGACTTCATCTTGCATTATTAAATATTACTCTAATGTGGCTTTTACATTTCCAGAGGACTTTGTTTTTTCTTACTGTGAGGAATAAATTATAGTCTTACATTGTCCCCATTTTACAAATGAGAAGACCAAGGCATTGAAAAATTGTTGGACGTTGCCAATGGCATGGGTAAAAGTTTGGCAGACCCAACATTACATCTGCATGTTTCTGAGGCCTCTGGTTTTGACCAAGCACCTCCCTTATTCAAAAGAATTGTTAGCCAGTTATAACATTTTACCTAAAAGCTGTATGAGGTTCTTAGTACCAGCTTTTGAAGCAAATTGTTATGTCATTCTCTGACATTAGCCATTGCGGGTTATGTTTTCATTCAAATGAAAGTTTTTTTGGATCAATCATAAAATTATCATTTGTGAAATAAATGCTTGGGTTCTCACTGTGGTCCTAGAGAACCTACGGGGACTTTTATGGAAATATCCCTTTAATGTTTATTAAATTAAATGTGACACACCAAATATTGTCAGCTTCCTCTAGACCAAGTTCGTGGAGGGCAAGGATGATGGCTATTCCTCTTTATGTTCCCAGTGTCCAGCATGATGCGTGGAACATGGCAGGTGCTCAACAAGTCTGTTGAATGAACACGAAACAGGGAGAGACAGCAGTGCCTGCTTTCCAGGGCCTTATGACGTCTTACAGACCAAAGCAATGCCCTGTAAATATGGTCCTTTTAGACTGGAAGCACATTAGGACCTTACCTTAGATGCTTTTTAAGCTCACTTCTATTATGGAATTTGGCCACTGAAACTGACCGTGGTTCACAGCCACTTCTTCTGGTTCAAAACGACAGGATGTGTACCAGTCACTTAATTTATTGGGTCACTATTTTAACTTATTGGTGTGTTAAAATAATTCTTATGTGCACAGAGGAGACGGAGGTAAAATGGTTATGAATAACATTAATGTTAAGGCAGATATTGTATCTACAGGGAAGTAAGGAATGAATTTGATACGTGCTAATCTACTAGCTATTTGCAGTTCTGAAACCTGAAGCACAGGCCATTAGGGGTTCTTGAAACTATAGAAAAAAATTGACTGGATTCCAAAAGAAACTACTGGAAATACGAATAGTGCTGTCAGGGTTGTAATTGACATCCATAGAAACCAGATTTAACTTCACTGTCTTAAGGCTAGTGGAGGGGATAGAAAATATTTACTTTGGGAACCACCTATCTTATTGTTAAATAATCTGCTTATTGTTAAGTGATTTACTCAACTGGATGTTGCCTCCAGGTCTCGATGGTATTAGTCTAGTTCATCAGAGTTGTTGCTAATGCAGAACTCTGATGACCCCATGTGGGGGTGCATTTATATACCTTCTCCCTTGGCCACCAGTTTTGCCTTGCCTGGTCCAGCCGTGGGGAGCGTTAAGACATGGTGTTTGCTGTCTAGCTGGGGTATAGGGAAGTGTGTATGATAAGCAAGGAGAAGACCATCTGTAGTTTACTCTGTGGTTCTTATAATACAGAGTACAGAGAAGGGACTAGAGCTACCAGGGTAGTCTGTCTTGAAGTAGACTTTGAAATGACTCAACAGTGGCTTGATTGGACACAGAAAAGAGGAGGAAGAATATGCCAGGTGAGGAGAATAAATCTCATGAGGAAAAAACGTAGAAATGGGCCTGATGTTGTGGGAAGAGACGAGCACAGGGTGTTAATATTGATAGGAGGAGATGCAATGAGACCACCCAAGGGAGGAACTTATCCCAGCCTTCTTGGTTCAGATTTTTATTTTGCATCCAGACTTTGTACAGTCTTATGTAAGAGAAATGACCTAAAAGCCATCTTATATGAAGTTTAGTTTTACTGCAGCTTGAACTGGAGGGTGAAGAGGTTGGAGTGAAAAAGACTTCCTTGGAGGTTTCTGTAATAATCCAGATATCAGTATTGACAAGTAGTGACATTGGAATGAAGTAGAAAGGGTGGATCAAAGAACCATGTCATAGGAACAGACAGGCCTTAGGAGATTGAAAGGAGAGGAAGGTTAATCTGTTCAACACATAGTTTTAAGTTCTTGATTATTTTGGAGTAAATGTTTCTTTGGTAGGAGATTAGAATTACTGACAGAAATAGGGAAATTTGGAAGGAAAGCCCATTTTCCTTAGTTTGTTGGCATTTTCAAGGAATGGTCTGTTATATAACAAACACACTCTAAGTGTGAATAACATAAGAAGATGTTTATGTTAAGTAGTAAAAAAATCAGGATCCAAAATTATTAGATGGACACAACTACAAATATATAAAAAGCACATAGGGAAAAACTGAGAGAAATGTCAAGAGATTATCTTTGAGAATGTGTAGGGGGATTTTGAATAATGTTTTCCTACTTTTTATGGTTTTCTAGCTGTCTTAAGATGAATAAGTTACTCCTACGACAAATGACAACAACAACTTTAACAAAACAAGCTAACTAGGTAGTATATCTCAGAAACTAACTTTTGTTTCCCCCCCTACAGTTTCAAAATCTGAACACAGTTGCCGAGTGTCTGTTTTCTCTGGTCAATGGTGATGACATGTTTGCAACCTTTGCTCAGATCCAGCAGAAGAGTGTCTTGGTGTGGTTGTTCAGTCGCCTGTATTTATATTCCTTTATCAGCCTTTTTATATACATGATTCTCAGCCTTTTTATTGCACTTATTACAGATTCTTATGACACCATTAAAGTAAGTAATTATCAATATTTGTTGCCAAAAAATTACTGTAAATTCTGTATGGATTAGAACATAGGAAAATATCACATATTTTACTTAAAATATTATAATTTTATTTACATTTTGAGATTGGGTAGACAAGAAACTTTCTAGATCCTAGGGGTTAGTTTTCAATATGCATTTGGGACATGTCCCTGTTCCTCGGATCAGGGTGGGTTGGTTTGGAGGTACAGGGGGAAAGAGAAAGGGGTAAGGATGGTTGGGTGTGGGGAATCGGGGAGTCCGGCTGTGGGCTCAGCTCTGACAGATGCACTTGCCTGTGTGGCCGCCTGGGGCTTAGGATTTGAGTCAGTTTCAGTGATAAGAGGTGGCTGCCACCCTGACAACTATAAATATTGGTACAACTTACACTGGATGATAACAGCTACTTGCATGGTGTAGGTTCCCCTTAAATTATGAAAACTAAGGCTCTTATGACTGTTTAGCTTCCTACTTTTTTAAGTTACCTGGTGAGTTCTGTATCATTTCAGACTGGGCCCATTTAACTAGTTTGTAGCTTGAAGAAAATTCACTTCCCTAATCCTGGTACCTTCACAGCAGATGGTGGTGCTTGGAAACTGCTGTTTCAGGGTCAGTGTCTGAGCAACCGGGTGCCATGTCAGTGCCTTGGGGTGCTGTCCTGCTTAACACCTTCTCAGAATAACTCAGAAGAAAGCCAGTCCTTTGGAAAAACTCCTGAGCACGTCTTTAGTATGTGGGGAGGTTGGTGTTGAGGTGGGAATGGTAGTTGGCTCTAGCAGTAGGGATTGGCGTGGAGAGAGGAGTTGCCTTTTAACACACCGCTCGCTAGCTGTTCCTCACTTTCTTTCTGGAGTTTTCCTTTGGATTGTTCTCTGTTCCTGTGGTTGCCCTGGCTTGGTGTTCTGGGACTGACAGATTGATTCATCATCTTTAATACCAGTTCTTGGATCTGGACTAGCAATGTGGGAGAGTTTTATTTTAGCAAAGGTGGGTTTGGTTTGTTGACAAGGAGAACAATTCTCATGCTCTATAAATAAGGTAACAACATTATGTACTTTTTAAAGAAATTCCAACAGAATGGATTTCCTGAAACGGATCTGCAGGAATTCCTGAAGGAGTGTAGCAGCAAGGAGCAGTATCAGAACAAGTCCTCAAGCTTCCTGTCCTGCATCTGCTGTCTGAGGAGGTCAGTGTTGCGGCCAGTCTCCGTGCTCCTGAGACGGCCTGCTCTGTTGCCTTGAGAAAGCCACTCTGAGATTAGCCTGTATGCAGAAATCAGCTTACTGTGAGAAATCATTCATCTTTTTCTTTCCTCCCACTGAAATTGGGTTTACAAGTGAATTGTTTCTTATGAGACAGAGTTGGAAGAAAGCTACATGACGCGATTGCAATCTCTTAGGAATATATGAGACTATTAAAAGAAGATATGAATTATGTCCCTAAAGTCAAGAGACTGAATTCTTAAGTGGCCAAAGTGAGAGGTCAGAGCTCTTGTTTTTAGAGGTAGAACCCTGGGATGGTCAGAGGTGTTTTCCCCTTTCACAGTATGGGGTACAGATAACCTTTCTGGATCCGAGCAGGAAATCTGCATGAGAGGAGGCCGTCCGTGTGCTCGGCGGACACAAGCGTCGTCGGCAGCTCTGCATTGGCCAGAGTGCCCGCCTTGCTGCCCGTCAGCATACTTAGGAAAATGGTCTGGACCTCCGTGGACCAAGCCTCTCACATAGGGGTTTGGGGGTCAGATGAGGACAGTTTCTTAAATGTGCCCATGTTTGTTTTCATCTGAAGTTGTTAGGGTAGAGGTTTTTAACTGAAACTATACCCTACCCATTTTTTTTTTTAAAGAAGAAAATGTGAGAACATAATTGCTATTTAAAATCACAGGATGTATTTTTCTGTTAATCAATTCATACCTCATCTTGGGATTTGAAATTATATGATTAAGCATATCCAAAGAATGTCTGGTAAATATGAAATGAGGTCTTCTCAGAAGAGCTGTTTTCAAAATCACATTTTATCCTCTCAGAGCATTAAATTGTTGCTGTGGAAGCTGGAATAGAGGAAAATTAATTTTCTTAATAGATGGCTTGCCCCCTCAGAGGCAGCCTGTATACAGAAAGTCTCTCAAAGTTGCTTTTCTGTTATATTGTTAACTGTAAGGGGGGGAAATACACTGGAGAATGTAGTGGTGAATTCTGAAAAGTAACTGCTAAGTCTTTGGTGTTTGGACCTTGGTTTGCACCCCTCGAAGTCCTGCAAGGTTGTTAAATGTTTTCTTGTGCTGCCACATAGAATGAATGACAGATTTAAAGGGTGGACTAGAAGACTTTGATAAGATTGGGACTGGGTGGTGAGGAGACGGGAGCAACATCAGCAGATAGTTTACCCTAAGGTGTGCCAAAGGCTGCTGAGGGCAGACACCTGGTGTGAAGGAGGGCCTTGCCCACCCATCGTGAGGAGTGAAAGAATGAAACGGAACAAGAGGGTCCACCAAGGAAATCAACCGAGGAACTAGGATGATGACAGTCTTAAAAAAAAAAAAAAAAAGAAGATAAAAAAAAAAATAAAGAGTGCGGTGGCTGTAGCCATGTTTGGCCAACAGGTGGTCACAGGTGAAGTCAGCTAGAGAAGTTTCAGTGGAACCATCTGCCCAGAGCCTAGACCCCAAGGAGTTTGGATGGAGGCTGCAGAGTGAACGGGGGTCGCAGGGCCTGGTGGAAGGAAATGGATTGTAATGGGGCCTTGAAAACAAGTGATGACTTTGACTCCATCAAAAACTTAGTATACCTTGGTGTGTTTAAAAGCTAGGAACAGAAAGATGGAATAAAACTGAGAAAGGCTGTGAACGGAGAGTAAATACTGGAGAAGGACCTCACTGAGGCAACGTGGGGAACACCAAGATTCAGCACTGCAGAGACTGTTGTCTGTGTTCCCTGTCTGGTGACCATGACAGACGACACCGTCTGCCCCAGCCCTGCCTCCTGCAGAGCATGGGTGTGGTTACTCTTTTTCAGCAAAGCAGTCCAGCAAGCACCACACATGGATCCCCCTTTGGATTGTTGGCAGAGCCTCTAGCCTGAGCAGCAGAACACCGGGGTTTTCTTTTGAACCCTGCCGTTAACCAAGTGTGTCCCATGACCTCTTCTAAACCTCTTGGATCCTCCAGTGTCATCAGGGCAGACCAGGTGACCTCTGAAACCCCCTCCAGTTCTAAACTGATGCGGTTCTTTGGAGAGAGATGCTTGGTGGAAGAAATGCAAAATGAACCTTTGCTCTTCTTTGCTGCAGTAAAGGAGGAGAATTGGCTGTTCTAGCCATTGTAAAGCTGTGTTAGCAGAAGAGCATGGAAGGTCGTAAGAGATGGACAGTTCCTCATAATTTGTTTCCCAAAGTGTCTACTCACACCTCAGATAGTGTAAATCACCCTTCCTAATTTCTCTTCCTTTTATATTTCACTCAACACATCTATAACCTATTGAATGTAGAGTATTCCTATTTCTCCTCAAAGATTTTAAAAATCATTGTTCTCTTTTCTCTTTGCTCCTTCCCCTTTGTGCTACAGGAAAGGAAGCAGTGATCACTTGATGCTTATTAACTAAAGACCTTCTGCTAAAGACAATTAAGGTTCAGGGCTCCTTATCCAGTGGTAATATAGAGGGAAGCCAAACAGCTTGGACCAGCAGTTCCAAAAGGACTGTCTTATTTAATTGTGAGGTGGAAGAGAGGACCGACTGTCAGCTGCCTGACCATGACTGAAGTTGTTAACTTTTTGTAAACTTAGATGAAGAAGAATAGACCATGGGCTACTACTAATGGGCATTAGTGCAATTGCGGACTGATAATGAAATTCTCTATTAGTCTGTTAATTTATGACATAATGTTGGGATGGAAAAAAAATCCCCTTTCAGAGTGTAGAAGACAATGGTGTTTAAAGCCATGTATTTAAAGGTGTGTGTTTATTATTAAATAAGGATTTATTTTTAAATGTGATTCTTGGGTTCAGAGACATTTGTTGATTTGTGGTCTGCACAGAAATGAAGTTGATTGCAATACCAACTTGTAGACTCCAGGCTAGAGAAATTATTAAGCCATTTAAAGATCACACTTAAATAAACAAAAGACCTCATGTAGTGGACATCTTTTGGACTACTCCCCTGTGAGTTTTCTTCAGCATGATATGAAGCAGCTGTTGGCATAGTCAGTGGGATGAATAAGAAATAGTCATTTGGAGGCCTCATTACTTGTACTAATTGTTGATTGCACACACATGAAGTGGAAGTGAACTGTAGCCTGGTCAGTCATTTTGACAACTGACCTCCACTGAGTTGGGGATTTGCCTTTGTCAAGCAAGGAAATATGGTATATTTTTCTCCAAATAAACTTATTTTTATCATATCTTATGACATTCTTACTTTTTTTTTTTTTTTTGAGACAGAGTCTCACTTTGTTGCCCGGGCTAGAGTGAGTGCCGTGGCATCAGCCTAGCTCACAGCAACCTCAAACTCCTGGGCTTAAGCGATCCTACTGCCTCAGCCTCCCGAGTAGCTAGGACTACAGGCATGCGCCACCATGCCCAGCTAATTTTTTCTATATATATTTTTAGTTGGCCAGATAATTTCTTTCTATTTTTAGTAGAGACAGGATCTCGCTCAGGTTGGTCTTGAACTCCTGACCTCGAGCGATCCACCCACCTCGGCCTCCCAGAGTGCTAGGATTATAGGTGTGAGCCACCGCGCCCGGCCATTCCTACTGTTTTTTAAAATGCAGTCTCTTAACATCTACACAGTGAAAAATTCAGATCACATCTCTATTAACTAGCTGGTCTCCAGAAGGGATTTCCCACTTTCTTAAAAGCAGTGAAGAAGATATAGGGGCTGGTATATAGAAGTGACTTAATAAATATTTATGATAATGACTTGAGAGATGAACATCACTTCATACATAGACTTATTGCATACTTGAGCTATCTCAGGGGTCAATTATTTTAAAGTTACCGGTGAAGAATAGAATGTGAATTAAGCAGGACCCTCCTTCCAGGGCTCTCCCTCTCTTTCCCTGGCCTCAGCCATGCCCCTCCCCTGAAGCCACTACCCAATTTTCCTTCCCTTGTCCCCCTCCCACTTCCTTGCCCTCACTGTATCTTCATGTACCCACACTAATCTAGGCAGGGAAAGTCATCCAGTTACTACCATTAAAGTTTGTGACAGAGTAAATGATCCGTGTCTACACACAGAATACTCTGTTAAAATTACCATTTTAAACTTCTTTTTTTAACCAAAAATGTCAAGAGTTATGTTCGAATTTTTTAAACTAAGGACCATTAAACTGGTGGTTCTGGGATAATTTACATGACTCTGGAATCAGGTATGTAATTAGACCACTTATTAACTTCTGAGCATATTCTTACATACTTTGTTTTATCTCTGATCAGAATTGCTATTAAAGCCTCTCGCTTATTCTGCAGCTGTGACTGCCATTTGAATGGAAGATTAATGATGGTCTTCCATATTCATATTATTCTTTTATTGGCTTCCCTTCATTTCTTTTCCTTCCAGCTGGCCAAAACACTTTCAGGAAGAAAAATCTTTTTCAAGGTTACCCCACATGTGTGGAAACATTGTTTTTTTGCTTTTTAGTAATTTTAAACAATTGTCACTTTACCAACTGTGTCATCTGTTTGGATTTTATTGAACAACGTTGTATCATAACTCTGCTAATAGACACATCCAGGACCAACCATTTTCTCTCAGAATTTACCTCCTTGGCTTGCAGTGACACAGGCAAAGCCATATGCAATGTCCCAAAGCCTGTCCACTGGGGGTGGTAGGAAAGGGCCTGGGCAAGGGAGCCATCTAGAGATATGGACCTGAGTTAAAAGCTGCAGCTTAACCTGTAGCTTTGAGGCCCTGAGAATTCACTTTCTTCCTCTAAGTGATGATAAGAAACCCCAATAAACTGAGATTGGCATTTAAGTCACACAGCTTATGGCACTGAATTGATACCTGAGCCATCTTTTCCCTTTGATTCTCCACCATGAGCATTAAGTGGGTTCCATGGGGCCATGGAATGATGCAGACATTAAGAGCATTACTCTGCAACCCATCTTCCTCTGCTCTTCTCCTCTTCCTACTATCTGAGGCTCCATGGTCAGGTCACACTGTGCCTCAATTTCCTCATTTGTAAAATGGGGGGATTGTGAGGATTAAATGAGTCAAACATAAAATGCATAGAACAGGGCATCACTTCCAAGTGCTCAATGAATATCGGCTCTTTAGATAAATGCTTTTTTCACATGGTCTACAAATGTGCAAATGTGTATTCACCTGGGCCACCCAGGGAGATCTTTATTTTGGAGAGCTCACCACACACTTCTGCTGGACTTTGTTCTGGTTAGGACTTCAGTGTGCAAAAGCCCCTCATCCAGCCCTGTCCTGGAGGCGATTATCAGTTCAACCCTACGATGTTCGCACTTAGCCATGGAGAATCAGCCTGAATGCCTTGCCGCTAGGGCACAGCTGTCAGTCCTGATGGAAGGGAAAAGGTCCCGCAGGTCCACAAGCTGTCACAAAGCTCCAGTCCCTCACCCTGGGCGAGACCCTCAGTCTTCTTCTGGGAGCTGACTGCCTTAATCAGACTTGTCAGAATGTGCCAAGTACAGGCCAGCTCACTTCTCAGCCCATTGCTGATCCACGGTGGTGATTGCGGAAGGGTGGGAGAGGGAGAGGGTATTTAGGAAAAGCTCTTTGTGACCTTCCAGTCACCACTCCCCAACTCCTGCTGACAGCCTATAATATAGCGATGGCAAGAGGGGTGCACTGACCCACTGGAAGCCCAGGCTCAGAGTCTCAGGTTTGTGAAAAGCACAGTAGCACAGCTTTTTGATCCAGGAGCAAACAGCCAGTCACCCTCTTGTGCCTGAGAATCTTTGTGTAAAAATAGCCCAGCACTGTCATTGATGTTCAGGGGCCCCAAAGTCATTGGGAAAGTATGTTCAATAAACCCCTGCCATGGTCTTGGCCACAGAGTGTTTCCTGACAGTACAAAGAGCTGTGATGCTTACAGATGCAATTCCAGATATCTGAACAATTCACTTGTGACAGCCACATATTGCAGTAACACTGGATGAATAGACCTCATTTTACTGCTAATCAGTTCCATTTTTATGTTCATGTAACTTGGGCAAACTTTATTTTGCTTCACTTGACTTGAAGTTTGAATGTCTCAACTGTGTAGTTGTCCTGTCCCCACTTGTCCATGGAGGATACATTTCAAGATCCCAGTGTATGCCTGAAACCACAGACAGTACTGAATCCTATACAGCTGCTGTCCCCAACCTCCAGGTTGCAGAGCTCCTCGCCCCGATCCATGGAAAATTGTCTTCCGTGAAACTTAGAAACTGGAGGGGCCACACAGCAGGAGGTGAGTGGCAGGCGAGTGAATGAGTAAGCTTCATTTGCATTCAGAGCCACTCCCCATCGCTTGCATCACCACCTGAGCTCTGCCCCCAGCCCCCATTACGCATGGAAAAATTGTCTTCCATGAAGCCAGTCCCTGGTGCCAAACAGGTTGGGGACCGCTGCTGTACAGGTTGAGCATCCCTAATTCGAAAATCCAAAATCTGTAATGTTTCAAAATCTGAAACTTTGTGTGTGCTGACATGACTTCAGAAGTGGTATCACGGGATGGGTCATGGTCAAAACGCATTCAAAAATGTTTCATGCCCAAAATTGTTAAAAATATTGTATAAAATTACCTTTAGGATATATTTAGAAGATGTATATGAAACATAAATGAATTTTGTGTTTAGACTTGGGTCCCCTCCCTAAGATATCTCATGTATATGCAAATACTCCAAGATCCAAAAAAAGAAAAAAGAAAAATCCAAAATCTGAAACCCTTCTCGTCCCAAGCATTTTGGATAAGGGATACTCAACCTGTATATGCCATGTTTTTTCCTATCTATACCTACCTGTGATGAAGTTTAACTTATAAATTAGGCACAATAAGGGATTAACTACAAGTATAAATAGAACAGTTATAACAAATAAAAATTAAATTAATGAAAATTGTGTGAATGTAGTCTCTCTTTTTCTCAAGATAGCTTGTTGTGCTGTACTCACCCTTCTCTTGCTGATATGAGATGACAGATTGCCACGTGATGAGATGGGTGAAAGATGTAGGCATGTGACGTAGCACAGGCTGCTGTTGGCCTTCTGATGCTGCGTTGGGAGGATCGTCCGCTTCACGTGATCCTGGATCATCAAGCCGTGATGACATCAATGGTTAGATGTTGGGAGCAGACGCTGTTGCTCGCTAATGGACAGGACCTCTACAGCATGGGTACCCTGGACAAAGGGACGATTCACGTCCCCGGCTAGATGGAGTGGCACGGTGTGAGATTTCATCATGTTACTCAGAGCAGCATGCAATTCAAAACTTATGAATTGTTTATTTCTGGAGTTTTCCATGTCATTTTTTTCAGTCCTTAGTTGATCTCAAGTAACTAAAACCACGGAAAGCCAAACCTTGGATGAGGGGGGGAAGTACTGTATTCCAATGACGCTGAGTCTTCCTCTACCAAATATCTAGAATTTGGCTATTTGTAAAAGCACCACGGAATGGCTCCTATGGGACTGCTGAGGAGGACTTCACAGACTAAACCCAGGCACAGCCCTCTGCTGTCAGGCACTCCAGGAAGGACAGTGAACTGTAGGCACGGGAACAGGAAGCCCATAGGGAGTGCCTCTGCCGTCCCTCCTTCCCAGTGGAGATGTCCCAGGCTCTGGACATTGACGAGTCAGGGGCCTGCCTCCTGTACCCTGCACTTGGCTTAATGATCTGTAGTCACAGTCCTGACTTCATTTCTCACTGGGCCCCACAAGTTATGTAGCTAATCCTGATAACTATAGAACTTGGTGATTAAAGCATGGCCTTTTAAGAAAAGGCTAGGAATCCAGTATTGTACTTTTTAATTTAATGAAAGGGGCCAGGTGTGGTGGCGCATACCTATAATCCCGGCACTTTGGAAGGCTTGTGGTGGGAGTATTGCTGGAGGCCAGGAGTTTGAGACTAGCCTGGACAACATAGCAAAAACCCATGTCTACAAAAAAGAATTTAAAAATTAGCCAGGTGTGGTGGCACATGCCTGCAGTCTCAGCTACTCAGGAGGCTGAGCCAGGACGATCACTTGAGCCCAGGAGCTCAAGGTTGCAGTGAGATGTGATCGTGCCATTGAACTATAGCCTGACAGAGTGAGGTGACAGAGTGAGACCTTGTCTCTAAATAAATAAATAAATAAAAGGAAAGAGTGAACTTGCGTTGGAATTGCTTTTTTAAAAAGTAGACTTTATTTTCTAGAGCAATTTTAGGTTTACAGTGAAATTGAGAGGAAGGTACAGAGAGCTCTCCTATCCCTCCTGCCTGCACATGTATACAGGCTCCTGCATTAGCAACCTCCCCCGCCAGAGTGGTACATTTGCGACCCTCCAGCCAATGAACCTGTGTTGACACAGCACCGTCACCCAAGGTCCCCAGTTTATGTTAGGGTTCACTCTTGGTATTGGACACTATGGGTTTGGCCAAATGTATAATGTATATCAACCACTGTAGTATCGTACAGAGTAGTTTCACTGCCCTAAAAACCCTGTTCTCTGCCTAGTTATTGCTCCCTCATCACCACTCCCTGCCGGAACTCCCAGCAGCCACGAGTCTTCTTACTGTCTCCATAATTTTTTTTTCCAATATGTCATATAGTTGGAAACCTACAGTATGTAGCCTTTTCAGCCTGGCTTCTTTCATTTAATAATATGCATTTACGTTTCCTCCATGCCTTTTCATGGAATTGCTGTCTAATAGGCACTTAGGTGCACCTTTTTGTTGTGTCCTCACAGAGCAGTGGCTGCGGGCTCCTTCTTACCTCACAAAGACGGAGATTGAACTTCTGTGGTTGTGACATGGGTCCCTGCAGGCTGGGGCTGAGCTGCTCTCCTTTGTCCCATGCCCCACTTTCCTCAGTGAAGGGCTTCATTTTCTGGCTCTCCGTTTAAAGTTTTTCCCTTGACAGAGACTCAGTTGAGGGAGGTTCAACTTCAACTCCAGCATGTCTGCCCAGTTGCTATGTGACCTCCGACCTTGTTAGGGAAAACAATACAACTCAAGACTGTTTTATGCTGCACTCATTTACAGTAAATGCTGCCTCAGAGCGGTGTGTGAAAATGATGGCAAATGTTTCTCTTGCCATCGGTCTCTGCCAGAGAACCAGGGAGTGAATGAGAAACTAAATGAGTTACATACGAACATTTCCACACCACCTTACATAACAAGGACAGCAAAACTCTGACTCCTTAAAGACCACTGGGAGCTGTGGTGAACGGGGGAGATGATTTATCAGGGTGATGTATGTTTTTTAGTTTCTAATGATACATAA
This sequence comes from Lemur catta, assembly GCF_020740605.2. Lineage (NCBI taxonomy): Eukaryota > Metazoa > Chordata > Mammalia > Primates > Lemuridae > Lemur > Lemur catta. The sequence continues at coordinate 59,787,769 of NC_059130.1, forward strand.
ATTATCCCATGAGCCATGATACATATGGTTTAAAGAGAATTTTAAATGAAAGCAATTTTTTTTCTAGCAACACTAATTGCCTAGCAGCAGTAAATTACTCATCCCCCGCTGCCTGTGGGCTGTGGTCATTACTCTCTCCTCGAGGTTGAGCGGATGTCCCCCAAGAGGAATGTTTGCTCTGACAAAGTGAATTTACATCCTCACTTGTGAGCCTGCCATGCTAGGTCTCCAGAAGGAGATGGTATTAATAATGCCTTTCAGACCCAGCACCGCGTTTGCACCATCCTGCATGCGGTATCCATGCTGACAGGACAGTGAGTTGATTCTTAGCTCTTGGTTTGCCTTTGTGGGGAAATCAGAGCTCTGCTATCAAATTTAATCTTCTCTAGCTAGGGAGATGCAGTCTGAAAGGTAGATTTAGCTAGTAAGTTTCCCAGGTGACAAGCAAGGAAAGTGATAAGCACCAATAATTTTGGGAAACCAGATAGCCCGATAGCCACATGATGTGTAGAAGGAAAATGATGGTGCTATTAAAGACCATTAATTCAACACACATTTGTTGATTTCCAGTACTGTGCTAAGTATTAAGGATGCAAGGAATGAATGACAAGATCCCTACCTTCAACAAGTTTGAAGTATCTAGCAGGAGAGACAGTCACATAAAAAGCAACTGTAATACAAGGTCAGCCCAAGGTACTATATGAGAGCAGAATGGTGGTAGCTCCTGCCTGCCTCTTGAAGAGACTAGACAATGCTAGAACTTAGACTTGAAGAATATGTTGTATTTGATCAGATGGCCATGGTGTGGGGTGGAGGAAGGGCTTTCTGGATAAAGGTAGCAGAATGGCAATGGCTGGGACATCTGAGAGAGAGCCTGGTCAGGTAGGAAAAGTATGCTGTGGAGTGATAAGAGTATAGGTTGTATATTGGGGAAAATGATAGAAGGCAAGACTAGAGAAGTGACAAGGCAAGGCCACAGGGACTATGCATGCCATGGGCGGGCTGTAGACCTGGGTGCTACAGGACCAGAAAAGGCAGAATGTGAAGGATGGGTTGGAGTGGACTGAGACAGGCAGGGAAATCAGTCACAAAGCTGCTGCAGTCCTCCCGGTTAAAGACAGACAGGGAGAGAGATGAGAGAGAGAGAGAGATGCCATTAGCCTGTAAATAAACACAGTCACAAACACAGTGAGAAATTTGCCTGAAAACTGTCTCTAAGTAATATACCACATTGCATATATGTGTTTTATCTCTCTGCATATGCAGTCGTCTCTTGGTGTCTTGGAGGCATTGCTTCCAGGACCTCCCTGGAATGCCAAAGTCCATGGATGCTCAAGTCCATGATACAAAGCGGCATAGTATTTGCACATAACCTGCACACATCCTCCTGTACACTTTAAATCATCTCTAGATTGCTTATAACACCTAATACAATCTAAATACTATGTAAATAGTTGTTATACTGTAACAGGCAATAATGACAAGGAAAAACAAAGTCTGTCCATGTTCAGTACAGAAGCAACCACCTTTTTTTTTTTTTTTTAATCTGCCATTGGTTGAACCCATAATGTTAAGACCTATGGACGTGGAGGGCCGACTATATCTTTTTCTTTCTTAAAAGACTTTTCTGCTAACTATCCTGTCATTTTCTTAAGGGTTCATGCTTTTGAATTATGCTTTTGGAGGGAAGAGTCTCTTTTCATAACTTCTGTCATCAGAAATGTATTTGTTAGGATGAATGGGTTGAATGCATACTTCTATCACATGGAGATTTCTCCTTCCCACAATTTTAAGAAAAGAAATGATCCTAGACTTTCTGTTTCTGCATCATCCCTCCCCACCCACCCCTACATCCACACACTCTGAAGTGCTCTGACATTGGCCAGTAACAATTTTCTATCTATAAAGGTGGCAAGACTTGCAGGTGTAACCGCTAACAACATCAGCCTGACATCTGTAGCCTGAAACTCACAGACTGCACAGGGATTTTATAAAGACCCCATCCTACCCCCAGACCCCCTACCTGTGACCGCCATCAGGATTTGGGAGTGGGATCACAAAGCTTTAGAACTGGGTGTGGCTGCCTGGGGAAGGAGGGTGTCAGTCACTGCTGGGAGGCACTTTGCCTTTGTCTGCCTTAGGCTAGGGCAGTGTATGGGGGGGCAGGGTGGGGAGGCTGCAGGGGGAGGAGGAGGTGAGCTGGTGGAGGAGCTCTGAGAAGGGACTGCTTTGTGCCCACCCCACAACTGCTTGGATTTGCAAGGTGGTTGTAAATACAGTCACGTTAGAGGAATGTTCTGGGCCAAGGTAGCCTGAGACGGGGGGTCAGGGCAGGGAGGGTGGCATGGTCCCCACCTCACAAATGAAGAAAAGATGGAATTGTACAAATGCCTGAGTGTGTGTGCTACTGCTCTGCCTCTTTCCATACAGACTCCTGCAAAGGCGACCAGCAGTTTGTGTGTTGAGATTAACCCCAGCGATGCTCCTTCTGACTCTTCCAGCCCTGGCGAATGTGCCCCACAAGGATTAGAGGTGGTAAACTCCTAGCACTTCCTTAATGTGTGGAATGTATTGGGGGAAAGGGACAGAAAAACACCCATCACGGGTTTCCCCACCTCTTCAAGCCAGGAGGTCTGGGGAGCTGGGCTGGGTGTTGGTGGTGAGGGAACCCTCATGGCTCTGCAGGCCGGCCATGGAGCAGGGAACCCATCTCCAGCCCTGGGGGGCACAGTGGACAGCCCGGCGTAGACCGCTGGAGGTTCAGCTCTTGGAGGCGTGCCGACAGGGCCAAGCCATGGCTTTAAGATAATCCACACCAGCACAGTGACCCTGGGTGACCAGTGAGACACCATGAGGGGAAACTATCATTGTCCAAAATCATTCCTGAACAGTAAAACCGCCCAGTCCTGGTTGGATCTCTGGGCAAAATGCACTTCAGCCTGAAGCCAGACTAACACCGAGACTGCTTCTCATGTCTTTTCTCTTGAAGGTCAAATTCCTGGAATAGCTGTTAAGGTTGGAGGAAGGAGTGACTAAATCTGTGATGATCCTGCTACTAGATTTTTATCTCCCTTGCATAAATGGTTCCACAGTCCACCTGCAAAAGACAGGCATAAGAGAAAAGACAGGTAGATAAGGGAAGTTTGGGGTGGGGAGGCGGATAGAATGATGACATGATCTCACCCCCTCACTTTTCTCTAGGCTTAGGGAGGCCCTGATATTAACCCTTGTGCAAAATACTCTGTCAAAGTTTCCACATCTATGTGATTGAGACAAAGATGTGATTGAGATAAAAGAGTTGACATTTATTGTGCTGCATTAAAAATGAAACCACTAAATAGGATAAAACTCACAGATATATATTTCTTCCCCATTGGCCTTTTCGAAGACTGCCAATCCATTTTTGCAGCAGGCAGCTTAGAAGGTGAGTTACTGAGACAGAAATGTACGAGCCAAATGGCCAGTAGCATCGACCAGTACTATCAGGAATATGTCTTAAAAAGACAACTATTCAGCACCTTAGGACTACATGGCCAAATAAATTCCACATGGATTACAGATTTAAATGTGAAATATTAAGCCTTTAAAAGAAATATAAAAAAATAGATAAATATTGATCTGATCTCAGAAGTCAAGAAGGGCTTTCTGAGTTCAAAGTTGCAAAAAACCATTTTAAAAAATCAAATGGGTTTTACTATATAAAACCCCAAAATTTCAGAAAAGTAAGAATGTAAACAAAATTTTAAAAGCACACTGGGGAAAAAAATAATTACAGCATATACGACTGGCTTAATATCCTTACTATGTAGAGAACCATCACTAATTCCTGGAACCCCCATGGCACAAATGGTGTTTTCTTTCTCTGTGTTTTATGTCCCTAGCAAGCTTCCTGGTGAGAAGCAAGCACTCAACAAATAATGTATTTTTTAAGAGCTATATTTGGTTGAATGCCTACTATGTACATGTATTATTGCCACTTATCCCAACAAACGTACAGGTTACATATCAAGATCTCCATTTTACCAAAGAGAACACTGAGCACAGGGTAGGTGGCAGAGCCAGGCTTCAAATCCAAAGCTGACTCCACAGCCTTCTTCCTTCTGCCGTCTACCTTCTGAATAAATGCTTATTGAATGGAGTTGGGTGGCAGAAAAAAACGTCTAGCCTACTTAATGAGAAATATGACTTCTATTTTCAAACAGCACCTTGTTAAGCAACATTCCTTGAACTCAAACAATGCTGGTGCTGATGGAAAGTATTTTTACCTTTTGGGGGGAGTTGAAAGCCCTATAGAGGCTCCCAGCTCTAACACTAAATTTCTTAGTAATTTAGACACATTATTAAGCTGCTCCAAGGCTCAGAATCCTTACCTATAATACAGGGACAATAAAACTGAGAGCACAGAGAGGTTATGTAACTTGCCTGAGGTCACACAGTAGTAACTGCTTGCATGGAGACTCAGACTTAGGCAGTCCATCTTTAGAGCTGGATAGTTCACAAGGTTGATGTGATATCTAGGAGAAAATGTAAGGAAGCTTTGAAAATGATAAACTAGACACGTTGGATGAATAGGGATAAAGTAATAAACCTATTTGTTGTGCAAGAATTATGAAAATTGGAGTTCAAGATGGACATTTCAGATGTCTGGGTGTGTTCTTCTTGACCTAGTCTCTATTTTTAAATTTCTGTAGCTTAAAATGCATGCTGGTAGACTTATCATCCCCTCACTTTCACCCTCTTTACAGTAAAACAGTGTGGCAGTACTGATTAATGGATCAAAGCATGCCCACTATTATAATCTTATCCAACTGGCTCCTTTAAAAACAAAAAAAGATAATTGCATGCATCCACTGGGTGGAGTTTCTGGCATGTGCAATAATGAATCACCGAATAGATGTGACTGAAAAGAGATAATCACTCCAGAAAGCCTGCACTCAGCAGCTCTTTCATCTATCTCTCTGGCTAGAAGCCAGGAGAGTTGGTGTTAATACATGTTTTAATACCACTCATGTACTTTTCATGCCTCAATGCAGTATTTGATCATCGATGAAGTCAGCAGTTGCACGTGCATCTCAATTAGTGTACCTTTCAGAAGGTGGCCTTCCTATTCTCTCTCTCTCTCCCTAATTTATATAATTTAATTTTCTGAACCATTTGAGAGAAAGTTGCACATACTGTTATGAAAGGATCATGATATAAGTATCATAAGGTATAAAGGGGAAGCCTTAATACTTCAGTGTGTACTTCCTAAGATCAAGAATAATCTCTTCTATAATCACAGTACAATGGTCAAATTCAGGAATTTTGATATTGATACAATGCTGGTTATGTGCAGTCCATAATCCAGTTTTATCAATTGTCCCAATAATTCTCTTTATACCATTGTTTTCCCCTCGAGCACAGGATCCAATCCATGATCACTACTGAATTTGTCGTATTTCTTTAGTTTCCTTTAATCTGGAACAGTTCTTCAGCCTTTCTTTGTCTTTAATGACGCTGAGATTTTTGAAGAATACTTGTCATTATTTTACATATAGGCCCTTAGTCTGGATTTGTCAGTGTTTCCTTATGATTAGACTCAGGTTATGGATTTGTGGCAAGAATATCACAGAAACACTGTGGTGTCATATTACCATATCCAGAGGCACCTGATACTGGTGTGCACCTCATTGGTGATATTTATTTTCATCCCAGTTAAGGTAGCATCTGGTTTCTCCATTGCTGCGGTGGGCATACAAATGCATCACTCAGATCTCCTGTCGTGGGGAGCGTAACTGATGAAATGTCCTGGCTGCTGCACTCAGAATCCATCTGCTTGAGGACTTCGCTTCCCACTGACCTCTCCTGGCCAATGACTCTACTAGTATGGCAATTAGTATCTTTTATTGTGTTTTGTTGTTGTTGTTTATCAAGCTCATGTTATCCACCTCAAAATTCAAGTTACCTAAATAAGAATAATGGAGCAAACTGTCAAGAGGCAAAGCAAGACATCCTAGTGTCACGCTTATAAGAGCTACAAAACCCAGTACTAAGAAAGAACATTTCTTTACGCTAAACACTGAAACTAGTTTTCCTTCTCTTTGGATGTAGATATAGCTCTAGTTGTGTGCATGTGCAGTGATAGAAAGGTGAGTGGGGAGAACTGTTTTATGGGGCCATGATTTGCTTACATTAGTGAAAATATATCAATGGCAGTTTTACTCTTAAAGTCTAGACAGAGCACACAATAACAGATAATTGAAATTTACAGGCATGTTCAAGAAATGGTGGGTAAAGCTTTTAATACCAACAATCATAAGAGCACGGATTCAAAATAAGGATAATATCTTACATTTATATAGTACTAAAAGGTTTGCAAAGTGCTTTTATATATATTATTTAGTTTTATCTTCACAATAACCCTGTGCTAGGTAGAGAAAGTATTGTTATTCCTGTTTGATATATGGGAGAAATTATATTTTTTCACAAACAGAAAAATTAAAGAAAGAAAGTTAATTGGAATGCCCATGGATTATAAAAAGTGTATCTGAAACTTGGCGTAAGAAGCACTCAGTTTCTGAAACTACCTACTGTTATGCCTGGAAATTTTCATTTCTTTTGTAATATTTATAATTGCTAATATACTAGAATCAGTGTTCCCAACTGGTAGAGAACCCTCACTTAAATCTATAATTTCTTTTGCTGCTCTTTGTAATCAGGATTTAATAAATAAAATAACACAAGCACTGAACACGAATCTTTTTTCTTTGACATTGCAGCTTTAAACCCTTTCGATTGCCATCGGTTAATTAAAAAAGAGAGAAAAGAACCAAATTTAGTAATTGTAGATCTGATTTATTTCACAGGTGAGATAAGGAGGTGTTATCCACCCCCTCACCCCACCCCAGTAAGAATACTTCTCTAAAGGTTGCAATGAAACCTGTGTGAGAAAATGGTTTTATAGACAAATTCTTGCTCTTTTGCGTAGTAATTTCTTGGAGGATTATTCTTTTATATATGTTGTGTTTCTCTTTATCCCAAATAACAGTTTTGCCTTAATATCTCTTTTTGTTTGATATTAATAGAGTTATGCAGGCTTTCTATTGGTTAGTATATATTTCTTATTATGATTTAAATATATCTCATTCAAATAGCATTAGCTGGATTTGTTGGTTCAATTGCAATATCTCTATTTGAACCCAATAGTTTATTTTGTTTACATTTATTGTGATTACTGATTTATTTGGACTTATTTCTATAATCCTGATCTATGTTTTCCATAAATCATGTTTTTTGTTTTTCTTGTTTCTTTCTCCCCTCCTTTCCTTCTACTGGATTAATGGAATTTTCTTTATTTCTTTCTATTTTTTTTTCTTTTGGTGTTTACTCGTAATCTTTTAACTTTTTACCTGACTTAGAAAAACCTAAAGTTAGTCAAAGTCTCTGTGCTGCTCTTCAATGACATAGGAACCTTGGGCCTCAGGCCACCCTCAATATCTGTTTACCCTCTGTCACATGCTTTTCTTGTCTAGTATTTTAGTCCCTTTTTTCATCTCCCTTCCCCTAGAGTTAAAATTTTTTTCTTACTATCTGGGATAGACAATGTGTATTCAAATTTACTTGTGTTTTTACCACTTACCACAGAAAAAACGGTTTTTGCGGACCACTTCTTCTTTCTGGCTTCAATTTCCTTCTTTCTTTAGTAGCTTTTTGATTGAGTCTTCATTTTTATCTAAAAAGAATCTTTATTTAAATTTCAGCTTTCAGTAACTCTTTAGCTGAAAATTAAATTTTAGGTTGCCCAATATTTTCCTTCAACTCTTTGGTAATGATATTCTGTTTACTGCTGGTCTCTACTGGTGTGAAGTCTGTTATCATTCTCATTGGTCTTTTCTCCCTGGCTGCTTTTAAGATTTATTCATCTCTAATACTTCAGTGTTGGGGTGTGCGTGTGAAATTTAAACCTTCAAACAGGAGGTACTGTAGTTGTGCTTCTTGAATCTGAAAATGTATGTCTTTCTTCAATTCTGAAAAATACTGAGTCATTTGTTTTTGAAAAATATTAATTCCTTCTTCCACATGCACCCTTAATAGGCTGGCGGGGGCAGATTGCCAGCACTGGAAGAAACAGTTCTGAGGTCACTTCTCATACTTGCACAAGTGGGGTCCGGCAGGGCATCTAAGAATATGAGGTCCTGGGATTTGTTTTGTTCTGGGCCTTTGGGATTTCATGCATGCCTGAAAAGGAGAGAAAGCCATCAAAACAATTTATTAGAATCATTTCATATTTTACAGTTTCCATAAAATGTTATTTTAGAAATGAAAAAATATACCCAAAAGTAGAAAGAATCATAATAAGTACCCATTTTCAGTGAGCACATCAATGATTTTTTTAAAAAAAATCATGATAGAGAACATTTCTATCATCCCTGGAAGTTATCTTGTGCCCCGCGAGCCCCTGCTATTCCTATTTCTATCCCCACACCTTAGTCTTGTTTGTTCTAGCACTTCATATAAATGGAATGCACTCTTTTATGCCTGGCTTCTGTCATTCAACTTAATGCTTTTGGTATTCATCCCAGTTGTTGCTGTGTTGGTAGCTCATTACTTTTTTTTTTAATTGAGTAGTATTCCATTGTGCAAATCTGCAACAATTTATTAATTCATTCACCTGTTGATGGACATTTGTGTTGTTTCCAGCTTTTAGCTATTACAAATAAAGCTGCGATGAATACTCTTTGCAAGTCTTTTTGTGGACATTTGTTTTCATTTCTCTTGAGTATATAGCCATAAGTGGAGTTCCTAAATCATAGGGTAGGTCTATGTTGAAATTTATAAGAAAATGCCTAATAGTTTTTCAAAATAGTTGTACCATTTTATAATCCCATTGGCAATAAAACTCCCCATTGGTTTACTTTTTGTCAACATTTGGTGTTCTTACTCTTTTCAATTTTAGTCATTATAGTGTATGTGAAGTGGTATCTCATGGCTGTTTCAATTTGTATTTCCCTGATGACTTTTGATGATCTTTTCGTGGGCTTATTAGTCATTTATTTCTATTCTTTTTGTGAAGTGTCTGTTCAAGTATTTTGCCTATTTTTAAGTTGAGTTGTCTTTTTATTATTAATTTTTAGGAGACTTTTTTTGTATTTCACGTACAAATCCTTTTTCAAGAACATGTAGAACAAATAATTTTTCTCAGTCTATGGATTGTATTTTCATTTTCTTAGTGGTGTCTTTTGAAGAGCAGTTTATAGTTTTGAAGCCCAATTTATTAATTTTTTTCTATCAGTTTCTTTGGCTTGTCTGATAAATTTTGCCTATCTCATTATAGTCTCCTATAATTGTTGTAGCTCACTGCAACTTCAAACTCCTGGGCTCAAGTGATCCTCTTGCCTTAGCCCCCCAAGTAGCTGGAACTGCAGGTGCATGCCATGACACCCAGCTAATGTTGCTAGATTTTTATTTGCTAATTTTTTTTGAGAATCTCTTTTATATTTTCACAAATGATATCGGTCTGTAATTTTCCTTTCTTGTAACTTTCTTGTCAGGTTTTGCTATTAAAGTTATGTGAGTCTCATAAAATAGGTAGGGAAGTTTTCCCTCCTCTATTTTTTCAAAAGGTTCTGTAAGATGAATATCATTTCTTCTTTAAATATTTCACAGAATTCATCAGTGAAGACATTTGACCTGGAGTTTTATTTGTGAGAAAGTTTTTGTTAATAATTACATATTCAATTGCTTTGAGAGGCATCATGTTGCTTTTTCGCTGATTTTTGTAGGTCATATTTTCTCTCCATTTTAGTAAGTCATCAAGTTGTCAAATTTATCTAATATTGTTTTATTACTTTTTGATATGTGTGGGATTGATAATGATGACCCTCTTTCATTCTTGATATTGGCAATTAGTGGGGTTTTTCTTTCTTATCTTGACCAATCTACTATGGGCATATCAATTTTATTAATATTTTCAACAGGCCAGCTTTTGGTTTCCTTAATTTTCTCTATTATTTGTTTTCTATTTCATTTCTTTTCATTCTTATTTTTATGATTTCATTTTCCTGCTTACTTTGGGTTGATTTTGCTCTTCATTTTTCTAGCTTCTTAATGTAGAAGTTTAGATCACTGATTTTTAAACTTTATTTTTTTCTAATACAGACAGTATTAGAAATAATACAGCTTACAATGGTTTGACTTATGATTTTTTTGACTTTACAAAGGGTTATCTGGATGTAACCCTGGTGTAAGTTCAGGAACATCTGTACCAGCATTTAAGGATACAAACACCCCTTTAAGTACTGCTTTGGCTGCAGCCCATAAATTTTGATATGAAGTGTTTTCCTTATTATTCAGTTCAAAATATTTTCTAAATTCTCTTGTGATTCCTTCTTTGATTCATGGGTTATGTATTTGTGTGTTGCTTAATTTCCAAATATTTGGGGAATTTTCTAGATATTTTTTGTTGTTGGCTTCTAATTGACTACAATTTTGGCCAGAGAGTAATTTCAATCCTCTTATTAAAACTTGTTTTATGGTTCAGAACATTGTCTACCTTGGTGGATATTACATGAGCACTTGAAAATAAATGTATTTTGTAGTTGATGGGTATAATGGTTTATAAATACCAAATGAGGTCAAATTGGTTAATAGCATTGTTCAAATCTTCTATAACCTTATTTTTCAGCTACCTATCTCATTTTAATACTGAGAAGTATTCAAATCTCCAACAATGATCATGGATTTGTCTATATCTCTCTTTAGTTCTATTAATTTTTATTTCCTATACCTTGAAGGTCCATTATATGATAAGCTGACCTTTTTATCATCATGAAATATCCTGGGGTTTTTTTTTGTTAATAAGCTTATTTTAAAAATTACTATAGTATGCTATCTCTTTTTAATTCCCATTGTGCATGGAGGTAGGTACAATTATTCCATGGATAGTTGTAGAGATTGAATGAAACTGGCCAAGGTTGTATAACTAGTAAATATGGTAGTGCATACTAAAGTTTTTGAACTTGATAGCAAGTCTTAGAAGTCATGGGTACTTTAAGTCATGCAACATGTTCTATTTTTATTCTTTTGGTTTTCAGAACTTCTTACATATATATTTATTCTTACACACATCAGTCATTATTATCCTCACTAATATTCACACTTTTCCTCTGATTGTTATTTGCCTCCACTATACTGGTATTATCACAACACAACACAATCAAAGTAAGTGACGTCCAACTAATTAAAAGGGAAATAATATTTGAGCCTGTTAGAAAATCTATCATAGTAAGATAAATTATCATGCTGCATTTTCTTGGTAAGTAAAAAATTGTTAATGATTGCAAAACTGAGTACAAAATTATGTGATGTAATTATTACAAAATGCTTCTTTCATAATATTACAGAATCCTATTTTATTTTATTTTTAAACTTTATGACATTAAAGACTGAAAAATTCTTAGCTCTTGATCTTCCATCCTTTTTAAATCAATCAATCCTCTATTGGAAATGGTCTAAAGGTAACAGCCCAGGTTGTTTTTATAGTGCTTTCATGTCCTTGTCTACTGTGTTAGTATTCAAATATACAAAAAATATTAAATATGAATTTGGCCACTGTCCATCAAATCCAACCGAAAAAAATCAATCCTGGAGATGAGAATTTTAGTGTCATATTACAGCTTTCTTTTGCAAAACAAGGGAAAAAGTTTAGTGCAAAGCATGCAGAAAATTCTAGGAGGATTTATTTACAGCTATTTCCTTTTTCTTTCTCAGGTTTACGGGAATAAATATTTGTGCAGCTGAAAGTGTTGCTAGTAGCAGGTTCTTGTTGGCTGCTTCAGGCCAAGCCAACATTTAAGCATAGCTTAAGCGTCAGGTTTGGGAAGTTAAGCTATTATAGAAGCTGTTATCATTGTCCACACCTGGCTTCATCGTTGCCTGAGTGGACCCTCGGCATTCCAGTCATTGAACATGCAACCTCGATGACACTCTCTTAAAGTATCTTGGTGTAGTGTGTACACATTTCTCAGCCTGCAAACTTAGGCAGGCAAACATGTAATTATTTTTGTAAAAGTGGATCTAAATTCTATCTTGAACCCCCTATTTCTATCACTGACAAAGAATTTAATCTTATCACTTTCCAGGTAAACTCAAGAAAATTCAGCAGTCTTGGTCATTGTAAGTTTTTACTTAGGTTTCTGCCCCTCCCATTTTCCCCCTGTTGTGGCATCTGAGTTCTGAAGGGACTCTGTAGTGTTCAGGTGTTGGGGTGGAGAGGTGAGTAATGAACACCTGGCCCACTACATTCTTTTGAGGGTGATTCTCCCTCCCAATCTCTGGACGCTGGCCTCTGTCCCTGCTACGTCCACTGGTGACGATTCCCTTTGGGTATTTACCAGCAGAGAGCTGACTTTAGTGCTGTTCTGCATCACTCTGGGGCCAGACAGAACTGTGGACTCTGTCCCTCCTGTGTCTGCCTATGCCATGTCACCACTTGAACACTGCTGTTCCCGTAGCACAATGGCACAAAGCATGCATGCATTAACATTTCCTACCCAAGTCTCAGGTGCAGAGCAGGGCACAGTACTCTATTTGCATTAGTAAGGATAGGCTAGGAGGTTATACTGTGCTGACAAATGCCCCTCCCCAGCCCCCACCCGCCCCCAATCTCTGTGGTTTAGAAGGACAAAGCCTTATTTCTCATTCACCTGGCCCTCCTGGGCTAGGCATGGTGCTGCTCCATGCCCTCTTCACTCCTGGATCCAGCCTGATGGAGCTGATACTGCTCCCTTGCTAATATTGCTACCCCAGGACCAGGGTAGAGGAAAAACAATAAAGTGAACTTCATGCTGACTAGCAAAGCTCATATTTTAATGGCCAAAGCAAGTCAATGGATAAGCCTGACATTAATGGGACAGAGAAGTTTAATTCTCCTCTGGAAAGGGGCAGCTTATATTTTTAAATAATAATGTAACCTACCACATTATTTCTGGGTTCGTAAAGTTAAGGGAGGGTTCAAGTGTCTGTAATAACAGCCTGAGGAGTGAGTGAAGAGGTGTCAGAAACCCCATGCCTGTGGCTTTCAGTGTTGTTTCTGCTCCAACTCAAATTCTCCTCCCAGGTCAGGAAACTCTATCTGTTCTTCAGGGAGGGGGTCTGGTTCTCCATTTGTTCTCTTCTAATTGACTGTTTATGGACAAAAAGTTTATGTTTAGCTTCTTTCCCTATTGAGCCCTTTGAAGCTCCAAAGAACCATTCTTTTGCAAATCATAAACCCTGGTGTTTAAGATTATTTTTTTCTGCTATGAGTTTCAGAAAACCTATTTAGGAACTTAGGAGTTGAGAATTGATTTCTTTTGGTCTTTCCAGTTTTTCATTTTTATTTAAAAAAAAAAAAAGATTTGTTGGTTTTGTTTGTTTGTTTTGTTGTTTTGTGCCCTTCCTTGATAAATGTTCTCAGAAACAATAAATGCACTTGGCTCAGTGGACTAAGGTAGTAAAAGAAAACCTCAATTATTGTCTCCAAGTAGAATTTCATCATAATTGGAAAGTAGGTGACGTGGCTGCTGAAACAGAGGCTGCTTGGGCTGCAGCTTTAGGGAGTCCTGAGTGACTATTTAAAATATGCTTACCTTGGTGGTGGTGGCTTATCATCTCCCATCCCATAATCTCCAAGGCTCATTGTAAAGGATTTGTAAAGGATTTACAATGCTAGCTTTCTATTTTCTGCTTGGAATCTTTCATTTGAGAATCATAATGTTTGCCCATGGTATTGCACTAGCCAAGCTCACAGGTACACTAAATTAATACTCAAGCAAATCCAAATGGAATTACAGTGAAGCAGAAAATGAATAAAACAGGAAGCTCAACTTAGATTCTGGTTTCTCGGACCATTTAAATTTAACAAACCCTCAAATTTCCATTTGGCTATACATTTTTCTTTATAATTATTTGTTTGAAAAGGCATGACTATTTACTTACAAGAATCCACCATTAAAAATATTATGTTTTAAAAATTTGGGTTATACATGTTCATTGCAGGAAATTTTGAAAACATGGCAAAGTATATAAAAAATTAAAAATGCACATACTCCCATCTCCCCAAAATAATTATAGTTAACAATATGGGTATTTATTTGCAGTATTTTTTTCCTTCAAATACTCACTTTAAAAAAAAAAGAAACACAGATTTGATTATATAGTTTTGCATTCTGCTTTTTATAAAAAAACATAATTGAAGTGATGAATTTATTCCTATGTTATTAGGAAACATGTTTAGTATAGTTGCATAATATGCAATCCTGTGAAAGTACAATAATTTATTTGATCACGTGTCTATTGGACTATTAGGTTGGACATTTCAATTGTATAAATAATACTGAAATGTTTATATTTATGTAAAAATCTTTGTGTGCCTCCAATGGTGTCTTTAGGATAACTTTATAGATGTGAAGTTACTGGGTTAAATGGTATGAACATTGTTAGGATTCTTGATATATCACAGTTCATCATATCTAAGAACTCATAAATTGTAAGATGCACCATTATTATTTTATTTAACACTAAGAAAGAAAATGATGCCAATTAAATATAAAACTTTCTTACTACTTATACCTTTTCTTTTATATTAATAACTACTGAAAGAGTTTTCTAAACTTATTTAAACATAAAATTAGTAGTTTATGTTTTATGTTTGTATATCCATAAAGGAGAAGAAAAAACCCTGGTGAAAATATTCACCCCTAAACTTCCTCATTCTTATGAGTCATTTTACGACTCCACATGGTATGTGATCAGAGTGCCATAAAAAGCATTGCGATACTGCCTTTAAAAAATGTGCTTTGCTCTTTGCTCCAGGATTTTCTTCCAACTACTGACATCCATTCTTTAAATTTGGTGCACATGGTCTGGCAATGACAGCTAAGCCTCAACTGTTGCCTGGCTAACAATGACCACAAAACACATTCTTAATTTAGAGATATTAAAGAAGTACTTCTGAGAATGAATAAAATATGTTATACTGCAAATTGCCCACTGAAGAAGTTTTACCAATTTGTACTCCCACACGAAGTTACTCATTTCCCTTAAACCTTAGTCAGCAGTGGGAATCTCTAATCAAAACCCTTTGCCAATTTGATAGGTGACATGTAGTATCTCAATTTATACTTCTTTTATTGTTAGACCAGTTGAGATTTATTTTCATAAATTTTTGTCATTCGTGTTTCTTCTTTAGCCAATTGCTCCTATTCTTGGCTTATTTTCCTGTTTTCACATTACTTTTAACTATGAATAGTTCTCTACATGGGTTTCAATAAGTGATGTAGGAAAGCTGTCAATCTTTCATCTATCATATCTTGCAATAGTTTTCTAGTTTTTAGTTTGATTTTTATTTAAATTTATGGGATTATTTTTATTATGTGCAGAAATATCTATTTGCATGTAGTCAAGTTAATTAATATTTTTTTGTGATTTCTTCCCTTGCCCTTATGTTTTAAAAAGTTCTCCCCAAACCTGAAATCGAATAAATATTAATTTTTATTTTATTCTAATTGTTGCATGATTTACTTTTTCTCCTTTTTAACAAACTGACCCTTTAATGTCTATGAAAATTACTTTGATAAGCATCTAACCTTTTTTCCCCAAAAGTCAATGACTTGTACCAGTGTCACTCACTAAGCATTCCCTTTTCTGCTGACTTAAGATGCCAACTTCTTCAAACATAAACGCTTTTATATTTACTAGCTTCTGTACATGGGATAGCAATGCTGGTCTAATGCTTTGGCTCTCTATTCTTGCTTTAGTGACATATTGTTTTAATTGCTAATTAAGGTGACCATATAATTTAGCAACCAAACTAGATACTTTTGCAAGTAAATTACGCCTAGGTGACAGGTATAAACCTAGATTGTCCTGGACAAACCAGTGCACAGGCCACCTTAGTTATTATGGTTTTATTATGTTTTTTATACCTGTCAGAGCAAGATTTCCTTCATGCCTTATTTTCAAAACTGATGATTCTTTTCTGAACCCTAAAAATATGCAGAAGTAAGTAGTCATAGGATAAATATCTAAGAAGTATTTTTACTTCTTCATATGTAAAGTTCTTTTACACTTCATATGAGATACGGTTTGCTCAATCTAAATGAACTTATATTAATTTTGATTTTTAATTTTTTTGGCATTTATGGACTATTTCCATGACTTTGACTTGAAGTTACTCACATACTGTTGTTGAGAGATGCTCCACAGGGCCACATTATCTCTACATTTCTGTGGTTTCTATGGAATTAACTGTTAGCTCAGTCTTTTCTCAGAACCTTCTAGCTAGCTGTTAATTCAGGTACCACTTAATCTATCGCTTTTACCGCTACCATTCCACTTTCTCACGGTATTCACCTGCTGTTGGCATCCTCATCACTAATTAGTACAGATGAGCAAAATTCAACAGAGATTCAGTTCAGATACTTCCCAAAGTTAAGGAAAGCCAAATCTGTGAATTCCTGTCCATATGATCGTAGGTCCAGGCTCAGCTGGGGACAGATGCACATGGCCTCTTTCCATAAATCCAGACAGAAAAGAGTCTTGTGAGTCCCACATTGTTTCTCACTGTGGCAGGAGGCAGGCAGTGTTAAATTTTATTTGTTTTTTCATTATTTATTTATCTTGCAGCATTCATGCCCTGCCCCATAAATGCTGGCTGACACAGGGTCTCCATGGCCACAGTTGTTCCTTCAGCCATCACAATTCCACTCATCAAGCACTTTAAAATGCCCCCCCCATATTATAGAAACAATGTTATAACTCATTGTGTCCCCAGGAACACAAAACACAACATTTATATATAGGAAGCAGATCAGTAAATGTTTGCTGAAAAAGTTTTGAATGACTTTCCAGCCAGAGATCTCTAAGACAAAGTATATCCTCAAGCTTCATGCTTGCCATTTTTGATGTTAATTTTAATTTGATTTTACTAATAAAACCATTTTGAGAGAGAAGTAAGACACCACAGACTGAAAAGAACTTAAAGAAGATTCTGGTGGATAATCCCTGAGCTACCTTCTAAAAACTAGCATTTGGGGGTCACGTGTTTCCTTTTAGCTGTCCCTTGCCTCTTGTCCTTTCTTCCCTGCTCCTGCCTGTGGGTCTTTATTGTTGTTCCTTCCCCCAAATCTGTTTTTCAGTATCACTTTCTTGCCTTCTCCTCACATATGACCCATATTTGTTAAAAACCATCTAGCTACAATGTAGTTTTCCTTTTGCAACACAGTTCTCTGCACAACTCTTCTCCTCCCTTTTTTTTAAGGGACTTGTGTGTTAAAGGTGGTCAGAGGTCCCCACAGAATCTGTTTGCCTTTGCAATGCTCAAGTTCAGGAAGTTCCCCAGTTACAACAAAACATATTTCCAAAGTGCTTTTGTTAGTAAGTTGTTTGGAGCTGGAGTTGTTTGGAAACAGATTTCCCAGCAAAAGAAGGCTCTAAATGGTGTTTACAGTTCCCAGAGCAGCCTGCAACTTGCTTGCTCAACGTACTACACATTTGTTGAGTCAAGTGTTCACTGAGTGCTGGTGGTTGAGAATTTTTGTGTTCACCAGGTTGCTCTCTGGCACTGTGGTATTTGATTTGATCTGTTTATTCTCCTGACCTAGTCTCTTTATCACATGCAAGGTTTCTGCTTGTTTTGGTAAACATATGATCTTTCTTTAACACTAGCTTTGCAAGTTGTACTCCTCTCTACCCACTGCATCTACAAGACACCACAATAATTTTCTGAACACCCAAATGAAACAATAATAATTCACACATGCTGATCAAAATTTAGCCACATCCCTGTGAAGGTTTGAGGCACACTAGGCTGTCATGTTCTATGGGATAAGATCCATTGCATAAGGAATATAACATTATTAAAACATTGGCTTAAGAGAGAGCAGAGTCTCTTTGATGGTAGAGGGCAGACTGACAGTCGTTTCCTAGGCTGTGGTTGCTAGCTGGCATGCAGAAGGGCCCAATATTCATGTTGAATCCACAAAGAATGAATGAATGAACCACAAAGGGCCACAGGAGAAATTCTGGGTACATCACTCTCAGGATTTTTTTTTATCACATAAATTAACATTTATTTTGTTAATGGTATCTTTTTCACTGATGACATCTGAACAAGCATCAAATTTTTTGAAGAGTGACCTTAGTACAGCAACATTACAGGAGACAATTTAAAATTCTTTTTTAAATAGAAAAAGTTTTAAGTAAAAGAAAACCTCTACAAGTCACATTCCTTAACAAATATCCAGGAAAAAATTTAACTCACATTTAAATACTTTTCATTTTGTTGAAGTATAAAATATTGAAT
Source organism: Lemur catta (assembly GCF_020740605.2). Classification (NCBI taxonomy): domain Eukaryota; kingdom Metazoa; phylum Chordata; class Mammalia; order Primates; family Lemuridae; genus Lemur; species Lemur catta. Next base: position 59,806,091 of record NC_059130.1, read on the forward strand.
TCTACATTTTTAAACACTATTATTTTAAGAATCAGGGAAGTCTCTTCATAACTGCCAGTATGTTCCAGTACTTCCATATCCAGTATGTATTTCTAAAATATCTTGAATTCTGCAGCACTTTTCAATGAGACATTAATAAAACTTCTTGGGCTTTCCTTGAGTTCTCATTTTTCTTTCCATTTATTTTTTCAACTGATGTGCTTTGTACCATTCTGACATTCCCTTAAGCGCCTCTGGGATGTTCTGGTTTGCTCTTTGCAGTATATCGACCAATTCTGCTGCAATTCTCCAGTCCACTCTCAGGATTTGAAGCCTGAGTGAGAAGGACTTTTCACTTCACGGTATTTTCTTCTTGTGAGGTCACCAGGAAAGACCAACTTTGAGCATTTCTATGACCTTGTTATTATTACTTTGCAGAATTCAGAGAGAACAACGCCTTCCTGGCATCTGTTTTACTTTGCATCTTTCTTCTTTACCAAAGGTGGGTCAGTGGAGGCTTTATATTTCAGATTTGAAAAACAAAGTATCTAGGACTATTTACCCTGGGCAGCCAACAAGCCTCTTACAAGAACCTTAAAGATTTTTTGTTCTCTGTTGCAATAAAAAGGTGCCTACGAGGGGCTGCCTGCACCCTCCGGTAGCTTTCGGGTTCCAGTTTTGGTGCCTTAGGTCTGGGCCTGGCAGTGGCGGTGGGTGTGGGCTGCACTTCCCGCAGCCACTTCAAACAAGTCTGAGGCGAGAGTGACAAAGGGACTGCACCTTAATGCGGAGCTCCAAGGTATGGCTCTGTCAGGACTGTGGGTGCTAGCGGTCCTTTAGTGGGTGCTCTCCCCCGGCAGGCCACCCTCTGGGGGACGAGTCCCAGGCAGGAGCGCATCTGCAGTAGAGCTGGCCTCCCTGGGCTCCCGCGGGCCCTCTGCGCGCACATCCTGGCCTGGCCGGTGTGGGGCGCCCTCCCGTGGGAACGGTGCCCGCGCCGGGTAGGGCGGGGCCGGGCGGGGACGCGGGCCCTCCGCCCCCTCTCTCGCCCCGCCAAACTTTTCTCCGGCTCGGGGCGCGTCTCCTCGGCCGCTGGAGACGAGGCGCTCCGCCACCTGCGCGCTGCGTCCTCCGCTGCTCCTCGGCGCCCAGCCGGAGCCCGGCGCCCGGCCGCCCCGTCGCGCTCGGCCCCGAGGGCATGCGGCAGCGGCAGGGGCCCCGGCTCCCGGGCTCGGCGGCGCGGGCGAGCGTGAGCGGTGAGTGGGGTGCCGGGGCGCGCGTAGGGAGGCCGGGGCGCAGGGCCCTCCGCCGGGCCCAGCCCGCGCGGCTTTGCAGGGTTGCCTGGCTTGCTTGCAGCCTGGGCTCCAGACCCACTCCACGCTCCTGGGACAGGACTCTTAGGGCGGGTGTGTGGCGCATCTCGTCCTTTCCCCACTTTTTTTCCTGTAGGAGCAAAAACCAATACAGATGCAAAATCAGCCTTGCGGCCGGCTGTGCGGTGGGCTGGTGGGCAGAGCGCGGGGGCGCGGAGAGCGCGGCACAGGCTGCACTCTGCCCTTGCACAGGTGCTGTTTTCCAAACTCGGTCTTCCTGCCGTCTATGGAGATCAGGCAACTGGGCTTCTCCCGTGGAGCCAAGGGGTATACCATTTCCAGCCTCCAGTTACACCGGTGCAATGATGTGTCCGTCGGGGAACAGCTTGAACCTGCGCAGGCATGTAAAGATTGGGGAAAAGTTATTAGCTAACTAGTAACACAATCGGGGTTGTGCTAGGTACTGGAAAGTTCCTGGGACCCCCCTCACCACTGGCAGACAAAAGTGCTGTGTTCTGTAGCAGCGTTACTTTATTGCTTTCCGGCAGCAAGTTGCAACTCCCAAAATCGCTTGGAAATTTCTCAAGCATGTAATTTGAGGAGTGACTGTGAATATTGGAAACAATTTAGTCTTATTAAGGTAATCATTAGAACAGCCTTCAAAAGCATTTGTAGGTCAATTTTTACCTGAGTAATTTCCACGAAATGTGTCCTTCGTAATTTGTTATTGTCGTTACAACACTCTTCTCCCTCCTCACTCCTTTGCTGCCTAGAGTGTTACCTGGTCTTGGCATGTCACTTTGGAAGTACAGGGTCGCTCAACTTCTCACAGTTCCTACTTTTTATAAGTCGGAGAATAAGGTAAAGGTTGGTCACGGACAATCCTTTCTTTACAAGTAGGTGATTATTTTATGCACTGCACAGCATTTCATTAATGCAAGGGTTTTTGTGTAGCTAAGTACAGTTGTTGGGTTTTCCAGTGAGGTATCCATAGTTGCTAAACCTTCCTATGAGACATTGGATCCAATTTTATGGTGGTCTGAGTCTAGTGAATAGAATTTTCCTTTTTGTTTTTTGGCGGGGGGCCAGAAGTGATACAGTTAGAAACACACATCCTTGGCTATTTTAACACCATGTTTGTCTAAACAAACTGGACCATTCTAAAAAGACCAACAAGCAAACCCTGTGTTGTATACTTAAGATAAGCTTCCAGACTCGAGGCTGTATGGACCTATTATCATATAGGGACCTGGACATCTAACCATCTGGACAACAGTTACAGTGATTGTCACTATCGTGTAACTAGGAAAATAGATCATTTTGGCAAATTTTTCTTGTTTCCTTTTTTTTTCCCCTTTAGAATTCAAAACTTCTAGCTTTACGTGATACTCTACCATTGTAAATCTGGAAAATACATACATCAGCTACCAGACTCTCTATATCAGATCAGATCTATTTTAGGTAGCTGGCAATTTTACAAGATGTTTGATAGAACAAGTCTGTATATGTTTTCTATAAATGAAGACTGAAATGAAAACATTAAAATATGCTATTCTTTTTCATGTATGTTCATCAGAACCCATTTGAGATACTATAACAGGTTAACTCTCTATCTCATTTTTCAAAAACACACATGCACAGAGAAACAAATGCACACACACAGCATTGCAGCAGGCAGCAACTGAGGCACACACTCCCAGAGGCAACTGTGCATACATGCCTGAGGCTAGCTGCCTCTCCTCCACATTCCCCAGCTTCCTGCTGAGGAGCAGCAGTTCACCATAACTTAAGCCCAACCTCTTATTTCTTTGGGCTGGGGCAAGGGGAATCACTATAACTCAAATGGGAATTACGATAACTCAAATTACCCATTAGCCATTCTCCTTGGAGTATACATTAGTTCAAATGCTTTCTGGTCTGTGATTATACCCAACAGAATGGTTAAGTCTGATTGCAAGTTTCTAAATGGCAGAGTAGGTCCAAGGCATTATTAATGTGGCATAAAGGGAAGAGCAAGGTTTTGCAGTCACACCAGCTTTTTGTTCCAGTCGAGGCTTTCCTCTTCTGTAAAAATGAAGATTATATCCACCTCCCAAGATTAAAAGAGAAAGCACTTAGCATAGTTTCTGATATACAGGAAGTACTCCTTAAATGCTGGTTGCTTTCTTTTCTTCCATGTAAACATTAAAGTATTGACATTTCTGTAAACACTGATGCAAACATATAGTGTTCCTGGAAGAGTGCAAAGATGAATTTCCAAGTCGTAGGTGCCTTAGAGATGTTATGCACACTTTTCTTACTTGCTTTCCTCTTTCCTGACCATGAGCCTTTCACCCCTCCCTTCATTGTTCCTCCCGCAGGTACTGAGCCTCTTCCTTTCTAGCCTTGGTGATCCTTTCTCCTTCATCCTGGATTCTATATGTATGTGGAGGAGTCTCCTGGAGCTTAGTCCTGCCATGGATGAGAGAGGCGTGATGAGGATGGGAGATGTCTGCACTGAGAGTGTGTGCTCTTGCAAATGCAAATGATGGGCTGGAGGCACTTGGAGTACAGGGCTCTGGGTTCTAATCCCAGCCCCACTTTTGTGAGTTCTTGTGACCTTGAATATATTACTTGTTATCCTTGAATCAGTTTTCTCATTTACACTATAAAGATAGTAGTTCCTTGTCTATCTATCTGCATGGGTTGTTGATGGATCCCATTAGGTTATGTATGTGGAAGAGCTTTGTACCCTGTCAAAGACCATATAAATGTTGGAATTAAAGAGGCCGGGCATCCAGATGTGGACCATCCCAAGCAGGCTCACTTTGGCACTGACTATTTGGGGGTAGTAGGATCTCTGGGTGTTTTGAGTGCTAAGTGGGTGTTGCTGTACACTCTCCACATCCCTCTCTCCAGACACCTGATGTCATACTAGACTTCAAGGAGGAAATTGTACCAAAAGTTGAGAAAGTTCTCTGTGGGGAATACAAGAGGGAGATACATTTCAGGACTGAGACTGCCTAGCACTGCATGATCAAACACACAGGCCCAAGTTCCACAGAAGCTTTGATTCCCTCTTAGTATTTCCCATACTGTCTGCTCATCTCAGTTCTTGGTGGACAAAAGCAAAGAGCTAGCCGCCCACCCGTAGGTCAGTAGGAGAGTGGTGATGGCAATCATCGCATGTTGAATTGAGTGCACACACACCATTCTCACTCCCCTGAGCCGCCTTGCTAACTTGGCTCTCTGAGTTTCACTCTGCAAAGCCCTAAACTCACTCAAGGCATTGCTCCCTCTATAATGCAATTAAGCTAATTATTTAATTCAGTCTGAAAGATGTTTGTTGCTGCCTGACCTGACAAGCCACGAGAGTGGTACCGACTGAGGGGAAGGTCCTAACATCCTGGGTTGTACCACCTGTTCTTCATCACCCCCAGGCCTATGTCCCCCTCTGTGTTCCTGTTCTCTCTTCCCTTCCTTGCCTGGCCTCTGCAGTGCCTGACCTCTAGCCTCCTGTCCCACCTGCCTCTCATCTTGAACTTTTCCCTTGTACATGACCCCTGGAACTGCCCTGCTCCTATGAAGCTTGTCTCCCCTCCTTAGATGTGAATCATTCATACATCTCAGGCTACACCAGACTGAGTGTCACTCTGGAAGGCAACACACCCAGTGCAGCCTGCCCCACCCCTTCTTAAGGATGTTAATCAGCCCCCCTAATTACTCATCACCTAGTCCCATGTCTTCATTGTTCTCTGGGACATTAGGATGGAGCTTCTACTAGCTGGCCTTGACTCAGGCATGTGCAGATCCATGGGTGTTATCAAGGGATGGCTTGGAAGTGACAGGGCTGGGTTAGAGGGCATACTAGCCCCTCCATAAACCCGACAGTTTGCCCAAAGGCCATCCAAGCAAATATGCAGTCTGAATGAAAGCAGTGTACTTGCTTTGTAAATGAAGCTTTAAGGCAAGCCCCTGGTCTCCCTTTAAGCCAGGCTGTCCCAAAGCCCATCGTCTGTAGGAATTCTGAAGCTGCCCCAAACAGACCATGCTACAGTGGGGCCAGTCAGAGGCATTCACTTCCCAAGGAGAGCTAGAAATCCAAAGTTAAGCCTCAAAGCCATTGGCAGTGACTATAATAGTTATTGAAGACCAAAGCAAGGGATCAGGTGTAGAGTTTATTGGGAGAACGTCAATAAATCACGGAGGAGGAGATGATTAGACCTGGCTACTCTAGATTATGAGCTTCCTAAGGGCCTTTCACATCTTTACACCTGTCTTTGTGCATCGTTGTCTTTGTCTTTGTCTTGTGTATTGTGAACAGTAAGGATGTGTTAACTGGACAGAGATGAGAAGAATCAGTGGTTAGGCAGAATCTGCTATAACAGGATCAGTGGAACTTGTCTGTTACAAGTATGCAACTCTCCACGTATGCAAATTCCATGAACATCCAACAGAGGGAAATGAAAAGGAATGACAGCAAGGTTAAATTTCAGTGGATTGCCACCAGGTTATTACTAGGCTTTCTCAGTTCATTTCTACCCTAGTTTCTTATAGTCAGATAATGAAGTCTGTGGCCTGTTTCAACTGATACACTCTATTTTGTTGACAGGGAAAGTAAAATGCCTTAGGGAAAGGTGTTAATTTACATCATTCAACAGGGTAAATGTAAACCCAGTTTCTTCTTTTCTAAGCTTTCTCTGAAAAAGGCAAACTGACTAATCATTGCTTTTTTATATCATGTAATTAGAATTTTATTCTGATATTTTCATTTGAGTATATGGAATTTCCCCCCATAAACTCTTGCCAACAATTCTAAGGAAAGATGCACTTACAAGTTTTTATTGACATTGACCACAATCAGATTATATTTCTTCTAGAATCAGTAAATGTTTGCAAAGGGCATTAATGTCATTATGAAGAACAATTATGCCTCTTTCATTTCTTGGGGTGGGGTGGGAGAGGCAGGGGAGGAGAATTTGCTGCCAAAAGGAGGCTCCAATGGTCAGTGTGGTGAAAAGAGCCCTGGGCCAGAAGGGTGAGAGCTGGTCAGAGTGAATCAATCTCCCATTTTTAGTTTTCTTCTTTATGCAGTGGAGAATGCTACACTGCCCATCTCACCATGGGATCAAATGAGGAAAGAGATGTGAACTCAATTTGAATTTTTTCCAGTGGTATATCAGTGAATGTATTTTGATTCTAAGATCCTTATGGAGGGGTTGCAGTGGTCCCCAACCATTCTGGCACCAGGGACTGGTTTTATGGAAGACAGTTTTTCCATGGATGGGAAGGGGGTGGGGGGAGCACAGAGTTCAGGCAGTGATGCACAGCCTGGTTCCTAACATGTCATGGACCAGTACCACGCCACAGCCTGGGGGTTGGGGACCGCAGGTCTAGAGGAAGTACAGTATAGTTAGAATGTTAAACATCAGGTTTTCAACCCAGCTGGCTAAGCCCCTCTTCCTTGATTAAACATACCCATCCAGGACTAAATGTTTTCAATGGTAGTGAAAAATACCAGCTAGTGACTCTGAACAGGGTGGTAGAGGAGAAAAGGGCTTGGCTTTGGGCTTGTTGTAGCAAACCACCCATTCTGAGGGAGGGGATCCCTCCTTTGGACTCCCCTCCTCAGTAATCTCTGTTGGGGACCCCTTTTCCCCCACCTACTGGGAATGGGCTCGCCCTGAAGCTTACCAGACTTCGTCTGACTCCTCTAGACCCAGGAGTGGACTGGGGAGCTTTACATTTGCTGTGTTACTTACTTTATCCCAGTAATCTCACAGGTTAGATCTTGTCTCCCTTTTATAACAAAGGAAAGTGAGGCTCAATTTCTTAGGTCCCATTTAAATAACTGTAATTAAATTAGGACTCTATGTCAGAGGCGATTCTAAGCATCTTATTCAAATATCCCAGCAACCTTAGGAAGAACTTACCATGATTACCCCCATTTTATAGATGAGGAAATCAAGGCACAGAGAATTTAACTAACTTGTTGGTAAACAAGGCTTTAAACTCAGGCTGACTAGGTCCAGAGGCCATGCTCTTTTGCAGGTGAATATCCAGTTTTCCCAGCACCAGTTGTTGAAGAGATTGTCTTCTCCATTGTGTATTCTTGGAACTCTTGTTGAAGATCAGTTGATCATACATGCATGGGTTTATTTCTGGGCTCTGTTTTGTTCAATTGGTCTGTATGTCTGTCTTTATGCCAGTATCATACTATTTTAATTACTGTAGCTTTACAACATATTTTGAAACCAGCAAGTGTGAGGCCTCCAGCTTTGGTTCTTCTTTCTCATGATTCTTTTGGCTATTCAGGGTCCTTTGTGGTTACATATGAATTTTGGGATTGCTTTTCCTATTTATATAAAAAATGTCATTGAAATTTTGATAGGGCTTGCATTGAATCTGTGGATCACTTTGGGAAGTATGGATATTTTAACAATATTAAGTTTTCTGATCCATTAACATGAGATATCTTTCCATTTATTTCTGTCTTTTTAAATTTCTTTTATGAGTGTTTTATAGTTTTTGGTGTACAAGTCTTTTGTCTCCTTGGTTAAGTTTATTTCTCAGAGTTTTGTTCTTTTTGATGCTATTGTAAGTGTAATTGTTTTCTTAATTTCTGTTTTTGGATTGTTCATTGTTAGTGCATAGAAATGCATCTGATTTTTGTATGTGTATTTTGTATCCTGCAACTTCACTGAATTAGTTTATTAGTTCTAACAGATTTTTGGTGTGGAGTCTTTGGTGATTTCTACATGTAAGATCGTGTCATTTGCTAACAAAGATAACTTCCTCCTCTCCAATCTGGATGCTTTTATTTCTTTTTCTTGCCTAATTGCTCTGCCTGGGACTTCCAGTACTATGTTGCATAGAAGTGACAAGAGTGGGCATCCTTTTCATGTTCCTCATCTTGGAGGAAAAGCTTTCAGTTTTTCACCATTGAGTGGGATACCAGCTGTGAGGGCCATGCCCTTTAACCACTCTACTCACGTGCTTATCTGCTAGTATCTGAACCCAGAGTCTGAATCCCGTTTCTTCTATTGCACTATGTTCCCTCTCCTCTCCTTCCTCTTCCCCCTTTCCACTCTTGCCTCCCTGCTTTGTTTCAAGCAGCAGTGGGGGGAAAGTGGCAGTGTCTTAAGCTCAGTCACTGTGGTACTGAGCCCATATTAAGGCAGGGGAAATTTTCTTTCCTGGACTTTAGTTGTTTTGATGTAGTTAAAATAATGTCATCCTTCCATGTTAAATTGAGGGGTTAGAGCATGAACAGTTAATCTCCCAGAATGCCAGTTGTATGTTTCACTGAATTTTTTAGAAATTTTGAGTCATCTAACCTTCTTGGGAAGTACTATCTACCATTTATTGAGTAATTCCTATGCACTAAGCATCTTGCTAAGCACTTTAGAAGTGTTGCTTTAATTTAATCGTTTCAGCAATCCTGTATAGCTGTCATGGTTATTATGCCATTTTTAGAGAAGTAGGAACAGGTTCTGGTCTGATCAGTGGTGTGCCAGGTGAGAGCCACTGCAGAGAGTGACAAGCCTACATCCAACCCAGGTCCAGCTGATGCCAAAGCTCCCCTGCCCTCCCCTCAGCGTCTTGCCCCTACTGTGTGTCACAGCCTGCCATGCTTTTCCTGAAGGGTGTAGGTTATCCCAGAACTCCATAGGTCTTTCTCTCCCTTCTCTAAACTTTTTTCTGAAATATCCACACTAAAATGTCCTTTCCTTTCAGTTATGACTGATAAATCCCCACTATGCAATGTAAGAGTAGAAACAAGAAAACCACAATAAAAACTCCCATCCAGAAGAATCGGAAATATGCAGTAGTCACAGGTGCCTAAAAACAAAGAAGCCCTGCTGGGCAGGAATTGTTAAGACCTCCCTGGCCTGGCAGTGCAGTAAGTTCTGTGGTTGGTCCCTGCTTCTGCTTTCTGGGAGGGGCGTGCCAGAGGCCCTGGCTTTGTCCCCAGGAAGTCCTTCCTTGTTCTTTACCCTCTGTGGCCATATCTGAAGTGGGTATTGGAATGTGTGTGCTCCTTGGGGAAGAATAACATGGGCCTTTCCAGGCCAAGCTGTGGCTTCCCTGGCAATACAATTCCTTAACATCTTTGTAGGCTCTGGTCTGTTTGCTTCTAGTCAGTTCCACATGCCAGTTACCACATCCAAATTCCATTCTGCATCAAGTTCTTAAGCATGCTTCCTTCCCAGCTTCTGTGCTTGGCCCGTCTCTCTCTTCCTCTCTTCAGTCACGTTGACTTTGAAGTCCTCTGAAACGTGGACTTGGGTGGGAAGATGCACCCTTGCTCTGATTGTGGCTGCAGTTCTACTTTCCTTTGTTTCCCTGCAACATCTTACGGAGAGGCCTTTGGGGAAGACTGTAGTGGTAATACTGTTTTCTGCTCTTTGGGGTTACAGGAGCAGTTAACGTTTCTGATCCTCCAAGGCCCTCAGTTTCTGGACACTGCCATCCCTTTCTACCTTGGTGTACAGGCTTACAAACAATTCCTGCCTGAGCTCATCTCTTTCTTGCAATTCCTTGCTAAAAGCTTCCAGAAGCAGCCAACATAGGCTCATGTTCTGGTTATTTCCAACTCCTTCACCTTAGAGCTACAGGCTTCTTAGTCAGAGGCCCCAAAAGACAGTGACTTGAGAAAACAGAAGTTTATTTTTCTCTCCTGTTAACCGTCCTGAGGTGAGTGGTTCAGGCTCGGTGGGTTCTTCTTCCCCTTTTCCACTCTTGCCCCCTGCGTTGTTTCAAGCATCCGTGGGGGGAACGTGGTTTCATCTTGTTTCTCTGCCATCCACCAGGGTAGTGTTTCTCAACTCTCTGTGGTGAAAGACAGGTTTTCTTTATTTTTGTCAAAAACCAATACTTCTGGTGCATACTCTGTTCAGAGACAAATCCACTGATCATGCAATCATATCTCACAGAAATATCAAATTGCTATAAACTTTTCTTCACTGTTGATTCTCAATTTCTGTACTTATTTTCTTGCTGATGGGAACCATAGCAGTTCATAAACTACTTGGACTGAATGTTCAATGTGGATCACAGGCCTGTTTTTGTTCCAACTTACAGGTAGGAAAAAGGAATGTAGGAGTGCACCCACAAAGTTTTAGCACCGACCTGGCAGTAGTGTACTTCATTTATGCTCCCGTTCCATTGGCAAGAACTTAGTTACACAGCCCCCTTCGCTGCAAGGAGGCTGGAAAATGGAGCCTCCAGGTGCCCAGCTACAAGTCTGTTACTCTGTAAGAAAAGGAAAACACCCTTTAGCAGTCTGTGCTACAGAACATAAAGCTAAGTAATAATACAGAGGAATAAGAGAAGTCACAGGGCAATATATAATTACAAGAGAAGTCACAGGGTAATGTATAATTATGGGCAAATGAGTTAGAACAGCTGTGAGCTCAGTGTCATACCACACAGAATAGTACTCCTTAGAATGGAGTCTGGGGTCCTGCTGGTCCTTTAATACAGCCTGAGGACCAGGACCAGTTCTGTGGTAAGGTTAACAATGGGAAATTCAAGTGAGAAGAGGCTGAGGACCATTCTTCAGGGAAGTTACCCAGGTTTGGAGCTGAGTTAGAATTCACAAGGCTGTGTCCAAAGGGCTTGGTCAGGAGCAGATCCAAAGGCAGGGAGCACTGCAGTAGTCAGGACCCAATGGGGCCTCAGGGAAGGTGGCTCTAACAGTCTCCTCTGAGCCCAAGCAGAACACCAGAAAGAGGGAGAACAAAAGGTCCTGGCTGTGTAGGTTGGACAGAGGCTCTCCTATTTCAAACCACCCTGCCAACTTGCTAATGCTATAATACAAACAACTAGTGGGGCCTGAAGTCATTGTCATCATTTTACCTCTCTATGTCAAAAAACTTGGTGTTTAAATTTGAAACTTTATTCTTCATTGTGGCCCCATCATCTCCAATAGCTGAGCTGAGGGAGGCTGAGAGTTCCAGAGACCATACGTATGTGTCTGACATGCAAGTGGGAGCTTGGCATGAGAGAGAAGGCACGAGTGTGTCAGGGCTTGTGGTAATTTATTTGGGGGTCATTCACGTAGAGAAAATAAGCAATAGTGTTTTTGGTGAAAAAGAACTTAAAGGGAAAAGAAGAGAGGGCTAAGAACCAATTGTAGGACTGTGTGCACTTTTGTGGAAGAACAAAATATAGGAATGCTGAGGACAGTGGTAAAAGAACCAGGAAAGTTGAGACACAGAGGTAGCAGGAGGGGGGTTTCAGGAAGGGAGTAAATACTGTCAACTTCCACAGTAAAACAAACAAACAATATATATATATATATACGTATATACATATACGTATATATATATATATATATGTACTGGAAAAAGAGGATTTGAGAATTATTCAATCAAATCAAACACATTTTTTAAAAAAAAATGTGGGTCTATTACAAGCTAGATTTTGTATTTGTGGTTTAAAAATCAGGGAGACGGTATGAGCTCAGGAGTTCGAGACCAGCCTGAGCAAGAGCGAGACCCCATCTCTACTAAAAATAGAAAGAAATTATATGGACAGCTAAAAATATGTATAGAAAAATTAGCTGGGCATGGTGGCGCATGTCTGTAGTCCCAGCTACTCGGGAGGCTGAGGCAGGAGGATTGCTTGAGCCCAGGAGTTTGAGGTTGCTGTGAGCTAGGCTGATGCCATGGCACTCACTCTAGCCCGACCAACAAAGTGAGACTCTGTCTCAAAAAAAAAAAAAAAAAAGTCAGGGAGACAGAAGGATACGACTCTGCTCCCAACAAGTTTAGAATTAAGATTAAGATAAATAAATATTTAATAAAAGTATGTTGAATGCCATAGGAGAGGTACCAAGTATTTCTCAGCCAATTTTTCTTAAGGAATAGTCTATGCTTTCTTTCTACTACTGTATCGCCCAAGCATTATTCAACACAATGTGATCAGGTTTCCATATCCTCTACTTCTAGCCAACTAACTGAAACTAACCAACTAACTAACACATCAATTAAACATCATTTGCGCATCTAGTACATGCCACTAGACTGGGCACTGGGTGCACAAACTTGAGTAAGAAACTGTTCTCACCCTAAAGAAGTCATGGTCTGGTGGTAAAGGCTGACACATGGGCAGAGAATGCTTAGACAGTGAAATATCAAGAGATTTCCTCCCCCCAACCCCACCAGTGACAAAACAAGAGTCTGAATCTAGTAAATAAAAAGCCACTTTAGGAGAATCAATGTATACATGTGTTAGCAGCATCCAAGTAGAGGTTTTTCCAGGTTCTTGGTGATCATCAGGAGAAAAAAATTTCAGGACACACCACGTAAGCCAAGCGAGCAGCTTTTTAGTGACAGATTGAAAGTGAGAGTACACTGTCTCAAGAGTAAGAGAGTGGGCAGGCTCGAAAAGAGCAGCTGCACTGGGAGAAAGTGCTTTTTGGTCTTTTGAAATCTTACTAGTTAAGGGGAAGAATATTCAGGGTGAAGGGGTTGGCTTTTATTAAGAATTAGATAGTAATTCCTAGAATTAGGTTCCCTCCCATTTTCGTACTTTATATGGTTGTTGCCGAACTGTCGCGGTGATTTTAAGGGTGGAGAAATTTTAAAACCACAATGTAAATGATATTATAATTAGCCAAAGTTCATGTAAGGTGACAGAGACTGCTGACAAGCCTGTTGAAGCCAGTTCTTGCCTGTGGTTATCAGCCTCCCTTCACCACCACCCCAGTTAGCTTCTGTCTGAGGGTTGTTTATTTTAACACCTGCATCTACTCTGCAAGCCCCTGTATCTGGTCGCAGCCCTGTCTCCTAGTCTCCTACTCTAACACATGTATGAAAGTTCCAGTTTGTATAGATCACAAAGGTTCCAAAGTTGAGGATTTCCCCTGATATTCCCCAAGAATGTCTGCATTCAGATTGGAAGGAACAGGTGGAAGAACAGAGGCTAAGAATGTTCCAATAAGATGAGGCTGTTCATAGACTTGGAAGAGCTTATCCTGAGCACCCCCTCAGTGCTCTGAGCCCCCAAACTTCTTTCTCTACTGAGGGACTATGTCTGGTTCATGTCCCCAGGGTCTAAAGATCATCTGCCATTATACTAGTTCCACCAAGGCTGCAGGCAACTGACCTTGTCCAGCATCCCTGCTGGAAATGCCACTGTGGAGATGGACCAATGGTGCACACCAAGATGATGCTCTAGTAGCCACATCTGCACTGCTTTTGCCTTGTGTGGGACAGCAGTGCCCCTGGGCTCAGGTTGTCATCACCCTACTCCTTGCCTTGCTCCAGGCATTGTAAGAAAAATCTACTGCTTTCTCCTCTGCAATGTCTAACTTCAAACCTTAGAATTAACACTTAAATCCATATCATATACTTTCCATGGTATACAAGGCCAGGAATACAGATAGAGTTGGAACTGATCCTGGATTACTTTGAAGGACGTTTGTGAGGTGGACTCCAGTATGCAGGGACCTGTTGGAATCCAGGGCTGTCATTTTTGTGTTATATAACTCCTATAACCATGGGTAGATCACTCATTTATTGAATCACTATGTGCAGAGAAATTTACTAGGGTTTTGGTATGTGTGAGGGGACATTCAGGGCATCAAAAGAATTGCGGTGTTGATCCATGCCCTTAAGATTACGAGTCATTCCTCTGTCCTTCTCTGAGAGCCATTATATTTATAACTAGGAAATGTTATGTGTACTAGATAATTCAAAAATATTTAAGAAAAATCCATAACATACATAACATCTCAAATAACAGTTTTTATTGTATTACAATGTCCTTTTTAAGACATCTATAGAGTTCCACAGGAAGGAGATGATAAAGTCAAACTAGTAATTCGAGTCTGGGGATACTATCTGTAGAGTAAGGGAGAGTTCGCAGAAACCACCCAGATATGGTGCAGTGTCCTTGAGCTCGAAACACCAAGAACAGCTAACACCCCTCAACCTAAAAGTGAAGGGGAGGGGGAAGGGGAGACTACCTGTGTGAGGAGGGCTGCCTGAGGGTGGCTCACCCAGCCAATCCACAGCAACCCTGAGGGAAGGGAGCAGGAGAATCCAGTATCTCAACCTCACCGCTTTCCTTCCTACCCATCTCTTGCTGTAGCCCTCAGTGGTGGACCCTGGAGAGCAAGGCAGAAGTCCCTGAGGGCCAGCCCTGCAAAATACAGAGCAAGTGGAGAAGGCTGGGGAGGGGAGCTGGCAGGGCAACCAATGGGACCAGGCACAGCATTCAAATGCCTTTTATTTCTATTTGCGTGACCTGGCCACTTTTACTACCAGACAGGCACGGGTTGGAAGAGGAAGGCAGGCAGGATGTGGAGAGTTATGACCACCGCCCACCACTTCAGTGGTGAATCCTTGAATCCTTCCTCCAAAGCATGGAACACCTGCAGGAGCCCTTCTGACTTGTCTGTGTAGCAGTAACAGTGCTACATGAGGATCTCTGAAGCCTTGATTAGAAGAACTATTTCTCACTACAGCCACATGCTTTTAAAATATTATTTTCATTTCTATGTGGAGTGTGAGGACTCAGGCAGGCACTAACCTGGGCGGGTATGATCTCTGGAAGCAAGAAGGTGTCATTGCAGATAACTACTGACTTGTCTTTGGTAACAGGATTATTTGGAACAAACCATGTAGAACAAGAGACTCTTAAATAGCCTCGTTCGGACTAGAGGCAGAAGACAGGCCACAAAGTGGAGGAGCAAGGGGACACAGTACCATGGGTGGATTAGGACAAAACAGTTTGGATGAAAACTTTGTTGTGAATTTTGCAATATAAAGAAATAGAATTTTCTTTTCTTGGGAAATTGTCATAGTCCATTTTTTCCCTGTCATAACAGAATACCACAGACTGAGTAATTTATAAAGAAAAGAAATTTCTCTCTCACAGTTTTGGAGGCTGGGAAGTCCAAGAGCATGGCGCTGGCATCTGGCCAGGATCATCCCATGGTGGAAGGATAGGAGGGTGGAAGGTGGAAGTGAGCATGCAAGACAGAGAGAGCAAATCTGGCCAAACTCGTCCTTTTTATCAGGAACTCATTCCTGCAATAACTAATCTACTCTCATGATAACATCATTAATCCATCAATCCACTTGCTAAAGCTCCCACCCCCTTAACACTGCTGCATTGGGGATTAAGTTTCCAACACATGAACTTTGGGGGATACATTCAAACCGTAGAAGTCATTTGGTGTAAGCAAGCACTTTGAAATTTCTCAAAATATATGTTTATAGATGACAAAGTTCTTTGTGCAAGAAGAATATCTCTTTTAGCTGTGAAAGTCCACACTTTAAATTCTGACATTTTTGATTCCTTTAAACAGTAAAGTTACTGAAATGTGATTACACGATGGCCTAAGATTATTTGCTATGTAATAGAACATATGGAGTTATACATAAATATTAATTTAAAGCATTTTGATTAGCATCTTTTATGAGTGTCACAGGACAAAACATGTCTGACATCTTAGTAACCTAATGAGTTAGATAACTTAGATTAAAATTTTAAAATAGATACAGCAAAAACAATTAAAGATTTACATTATGTTTTGTTTTTTTTTTGAGACAGAGTCTCACTCTGTTGCCCGGGCTAGAGTGAGTGCCGTGGCATCAGCCTAGCTCACAGCAACCTCAGACTCCTGGGCTCAAGCGATCCTCCTGCCTCAGCCTCCCAAGTAGCTGGGACTACAGGCATGTGCCACCATGCCCGGCTAATTTTTCTATATATATTTTTAGTTGTCGGTATAATTTCTTTCTATGTTTAGTAGAGACAGGATCTCGTTCTTGCTCAGGCTGGTCTCGAACTCCTGAGCTCAAACAATCCGCCCGCCTCGGCCTCCCAGAGTGCTAGGATTACAGGCGTGAGCCACCGCGCCCGGCCTACATTATGTTTTGATAAACTAAGTCAGGGAATTTGTTGGTCACATTAAATCTATGTGTCACCTCTTTAGTTTAGTTCTGTATGTTTTCACATTTGCTTTCCTGTTTAATCAAGGGCTTTGAGACAGTCTCCAGTCATCAGGAACATCTGGGGAACAATATCTTTGATTATAGTTGTTTATTAAACAAGTCCTAGGGTAGAAGCTGTGTGTATATACATGACCTTCTATAAATCGCATTTGTTGGGGGAGAGAGAGTAGTAGGTGAATGCCCTGATGTGCCACGGGCTGTCCTCCCTGCCCAAAGGGTTCATATTCATAAACTTGCACGGACACAATTACCTGTTTATTCAGCTAAACTCAGGCTGCAGTTTCCCCCTGTGTCACCGTCTTAGAGCTGAAGACGACTTGAGAGCTTAAGCTTCACGTTTGTGTTAGGTATTTTGCCAAGCACACCCAGCATGGGCTGCCTCTCCTCTGTGTGGCTGCCCCCTTGGGATCTTTACTGGAGGGGGTATGGTGGAGACTTTGTGGCTATATGAAGAACAGAGGATCTAGATCAGAACAATTTTAGGTGATAGAGTTTAAGATTCATTCTTAGGAAACAGAGTAAGCAAAGTTTAGCAGCTGAGGGTTTGGGTTTCTCAAGAGAAATCATCTAGAGTGTTAAAATAGGGAAGCAGAATTTTAGTAGCTCCACCCCTACCAAGCACCCCTACAGTAAACATATTAGCTTTAACGAAGAACATCAGAGGCTTACGGATACTCTATTACAGATGATATTCCTTTGAGTTTAATATTGAGCAAATTGCTACTCCTCTGTTTATTTTACCATAGCAAAGAGTAAAGTAACTGCTTAGGAAACACAGAGGCTTTATTTATTTTAAAATTTCTTCAGTATAGTAAATAACATCACCCACTATTTAAAGTCAGTTTAATATTTTTTATAGAATAGTTTTATATTTACAGAAAAATTGAACAGATAGTATAGATAGTTCCTATGTTATACTCCTTCCCTTATATAGAATCTCCTATTATTAAATCTTACATTAATGTGGTAGATTTGTTATAATTAATGAACTGATATGGATGTAACTAAAGTCCATACTTTATTCAGCTTTCCTTAGTGTGTAGCCAGTGTCCTTTTTGTGTTCCAGGGTCCCATCCAGATACACATTGTATTCAATTGTTGTGTCTCCTTAGGCTCCTCTTGGCTGTGACGGTTTCTCAGATTTTCCTTTGTGATGATGTTGATAGTATTGAGAAGTACTGGACAGGAATTTTGTAGAATGTTCCCCAATTCGGATTCGTCTGATGTTTTTCTCATGATTAGCCTGGGGTTATGGGTTTGGGGGCGGAAGAGCACAGAGTACAGTGTAATCATATCAGGATTACAGACTAGCAACGTGGCTCATCACTGTTGATGTTGACCTTGATCATCCGGCTGAAGGAATGTTTGTCAAGTTTCTCCACTGAAAAGTCCCTGCCCACCCCCCACTCCAATATTGTACTCTTTGGAAGGAAGTCACTATGTGCAGCCCACACACAAGAAATGGACAGTTATGCTCCTCCTCTTTTAGGGTGGAGTATCTATATGATTTATTTGGGATTCTTCTGCCTAGGAGAATTGTCTCTTCTTTCCCATTATTATTTTATTTAGTCAGGTTTTTTTGATCAGTACGGACTCTTGAATATTTATTTTATACTTTGGGTTATAATCCCATACTACTTTATTTATTTTGTTGCTCAAATTGTTCTAACTTTGGCCATTAGGTTCCCCTTTCTTTTGAAGTTTTGTTAAAAGAGAAATCCTAGTTTCTGGTGTCCATACTAACAGGGGAGAAGTCTCTATTATGGGACTGTCCTTCAGACCACCCTGACTTGTCTACTTTGGGGGAGCTGCTCTTCCAGGGTAGCAAACACCACTCCTCACACCTCTCAGCCAACAGGACTTGGAGCCAACACTACCCAGGGAAGTGAAAGAGTTATGAGACCCAAATTAGAGAATATATGAAGAACAAAGAGTACTAATGCTCCATGTGGCTAAAAGGTTAGGGGCATGTGAGTGTGAGTGCACAAGGATACTTCCATTTGATTCTACATGTAACAAGCATTTACTGAGTATCTGCTGTGTGCTGGGCGTTGTCGCAGGCACTGGGGATGCACCAACAACCCAGAGTCCCTGTGTTCTTCCTAAGCACACCTTCTAGGTGGGGAGACAGACCACAACCTCAACTAGACAGTGTCAGGTAGTGAGAAATGCTATAAAGAAAAATAAAGCAAGGTAAATGGCTTCAGTGCAGCAGAGGACTAGGGTGCAGGGAAGGCATCTCTGAGGAAGGGACGTGTGAGCAGGAATGAGGTAGAGAAGTGAGCCCTGTGGGTACCTGGGGGAAAGGGCTTCTGGGCAGAGGGAACAGCAAGGGCAAAGGCCTTGAAACTAATGGCTAAAATGAACCTCAGGGATTATATGTGAATTTAAATCTTCCATGCTATCCCAATTTGTCCATTAACATGAATTATTAAAAAGAATTCAGTGAACAAGCTTGATTGCATATTCAGGATTGGTAGCTAGGGTACCGACAAATGTAGCATCCAACTAACTCCCATCTGGATGGGGTTTCAGAGAGGAGAGGACTCTTCTACATCTGTGAACTGTAGAGAAAGAAAATACACCCAGCATCAACTGACCTTGTCTTCGATGCACCATGTTTCTTCCTAGGAGGAAGAGGAATGTTACTGAAATCCACCTAAAAGGCAAGGCAGCAACTTGTCTCATAAGATATAGCTAGAAATAAAAGCTGCTTGAATGGTTTTCAACTGTCTTAATTTTCATAATTGTTTCCACATTCTGGGCTGGCTGGACTTTTTTTTTTTTAGAGAAGCAAGTTTGGGAGAGTCTAAATGAAAGCTTTGCTTGTGAAGTTTTCATTTGGATTCCACATATAGACTTTCTAAACCATCATTTTATGAAGTCTTACATTACTGAAGTTTGAAGTTGTGGTAATTGCTCCAGAGTTTAGCATCTTTTGTTTCTGGGTCAGAACTATCAAACCCTCTAAGCCTTTAGTATAAAAACAAACAAACAACAGCTTGTGATTTGGCAAAAGTAAAGTTTAGGAACGTTAACCTTGTCCTAAAATTGACCACATTGTGTCCTACTTACCATAATGAAAACATATTTTCAGAAAAGTGCCTTGTCTACCCTTCTCAGGACTATTTAAGAAAAAAGAAAGACCAAAGGCTATTCAGAATGTCCCCAATTTTTTGTAGTATGGGGCAGTCTGAATGTGATTTTGATCCGCTCATTCTATTTTGGCAATTCTATAGTTATTGTAAGTATAACTGTAGTTCTTGGTTCTGTCTGGTGTTTCATGTGTCTGTGGAGAGAAAGCATAGCCTGTAGATAAGCATGCAAGCTATGCAGCGAGGCTGCCTGAATAGAATCCAGGGTCTCCCACTTCCTAGCTATGTGTCCTCAGGCAAGGGTGCTTCAGTTTTCTCATTTGCAAAATGGGTGAATAGTAGTACCTATATCTTTCTTGGGAGAATTAAGTGAAATAATCCATGTAAAATGCTTAGAGCAGCACCTGGCACAGAGTAAGCACTCAAATACTAGTAATTACATATAGTAATAATAAAGTGGAGATGATACGTAGCTTACCTGAGAATACATAATTACTGAGTGATGGAGCTAATTGTCATATTTAGTGGTTGACATATAAGTCACCATAGGCCCTTAACTGAACCTTTTTATTTTAGAGGGAGAAAAAGTAGTGTAGCATAGAGATTCATTCATTCATTCAACAAATGCTGATGGTACAGAAGTGTGCAAAATAGGCAGGTCCCTGCTCTGCTGGAGTGGAAGGGTCTAAGTGGGAGAGAGAAAATAAATGCACAAACACAAAAGAAAACACTGGGTGACAAATGAGCTGCTGGGTAGCTCTGACAAAGTTAAAATGGGGCTGAGAACGGCAGCTGCAGGGCTACTTCGAGTTCGCTGGAGAAGTATCTCTGGAGGAGACGTTTAAGCTAGGACTTAAGTAACTTACTAATTTGTTGAAAATCACAGAAGCATGTTTTAAGGTTTAAGAGAGGTCAAGAGATGATAAATCAGTCATTTGTTATAAACTTGCTAAAGTTTTTGGTAATTTCCAGCTAAGAAAAGATCATGATCTCTAGTTAATATGTACTGGGGACTGCCAACAAGCTTGGGAGCATATGGCAGAGGAGAAAAAAAATCAAAAGTACTAATTCATAAAACTTCGAGTTACTCATTTTTGGAACCCTGAGGTGATGGTGTTAGGAAATGTTTTGTAAGTGAACTGGTGAAAGTTGTAGTATTTCCTGATACAGTCAGGTTTCAGCAAGTAAAGCTATAGGTATGCGAATATTTGGGGCTTGTCCTTTGAATGTTAATTTTGATTTTTCAGAGCTATAGCTGTAGAAGAAAGGGTAGAATACATTAGATAGAATGTGTGCTCCTAAGAAAGAATTTGTAAAATAGTGCTTAAAAGTCTATTTACTTATTACAGAAACATGGGATATAGAAAAAGCTGGAAAGATTTTTTTTAAAAATGACCCACAGTTCTACCATCCTTAATTAACTAGTTACATTTTGGGAGTTTTTCCTTATCTTTTTTCTATACCTTTTAAAAATAGTCAACACACATATTTGTGTATGTATGTTTGTATGTATATAATTTTTTTTTTTTTACCGATGTTGTATATAAACATTTTTGTCTTCTTTGACTGTTTCTCCCCAAAGTGGAATCTGGGGCCAGGGGTTAGGGGACTACATAGAGGAAGTTCTGGCTAATTATAGTTCTTCTGTGATATCTCAGCTTTGTAAGACAAAACTGCTTTGCAGTCTTAGGACAATTTTTGCTAAAACATGTCTAAGAATGTGCCATTTTGGTTTTTGTGGGGGAAAGTTGAATTTGAAGATTTTTGAAGTAAAAATCATTGAGGTTTTATTGCATGATATAATTACAAATTCAAACACATGTTAAGAACCAAAACTAAAATTTTAAGAGCCCTTTTCAAAGAAAGTTAGGAAAATTTTAACAGTATTTTTTTTTGTCTTATCTTAATTCTGATGTCTTTGTGCAATATTAATCTTGATATTTCTAATAAATTTGTCAAGGATAATATAAATTTTAAATTAGAAATATGTTTCTTTTAGATATCTAGAGCATGTAACAGAATAAAACACATAAATTATTTTTAATTAGTGAAAGGACACATAATAAATACATTATTAAAATTTCTTATGTGGTGTCTTAGTCTGTTCCTGCTGATATAACAAAAATTTCTTAGACTAGGTAATTTACAAATGACAAAAATTTATTGCTCACAGTTCTGGAGGCTGGGAAGTTCAAGATTAAAGCACCAGCAGATCTGGTGTCTGGTGGGGGCCTGATCTCTGCTTCTAAGATGGCACCTTGCTGTTGTGTCCTCACGTGGCAGAAGGGGGCAAATGTGTGTCCTTATGTTGTGGGATAGCAGAAAGGGGCTCACAAGTTCCCTTAGGTCTCTTTTATAAGGGCACTAATCCCATTCACTTTCCAAAGGCCCAACCTATTAATACCACCACCATGGGGATTTGGTTTCAATATGAATTTTGGAGGAACACAAACATTCAGACCATAGCAAGTGGTTCTTGGATTGTTTGTCTGGAGTTTCTATATACTTTCAACGTGGTTGAAAGCTGTATTTTCTCTTTGGATATTTAAACTGAATTTTACTATTAGTACCTTCTGTTTAGCTCTCAAATGCTGCTGGTGGGATTAAAAATACAATCTCTCTCAAGCACGGTTTAACAAGAAAATGTATCATAAACATTTAAATAAATTTATATCCTTTACCTCAATTTGAAATCTATGGATTATTCCTAAAAAAATAATTGACCAAGTGTGTAAAGATTAATGCACAAGAATGTAGCCTTGTTTACAGAAGTGAAATGCTGGAAACAACCTTAATGTCCAACATTTAGGATTAATTAAGTGTCATATATTCATATAATGGAATATTATGAAGTTATTAAAATTACCATACTATCTATATTTTTAATTTGGGAAAATTATTATGATATGGTATAGATATATGATACAGTGGCCTGGTTGTATGAAGTTATTTGATATTTACAGTTAAATATTAGTGAATGTCTTCCAAAGAGAGTAATTTTTGTTTTGACCTTAGTAAAATTGAGTCTTCCTTCCTTGTAATTGAAAGGCATTAGAACCATTTTCTCTTGAGACTATAAGACTATTCCCAGTTTGTTTATTTTAATCATATGAAATGACATTTACGTCCCATTTGCTATGGCAGAGATACAATATCTAATTTATTTAAAAGTACCATTATACCATTAAATATAAATTAAAAAGAAGATTGAGGTACATTTCTATTTTGTACTACTTAAAATTGTTATCTGGTTTGCTTATCCTGATTCTGGACATAGGATTAGATTTCAGAATTTGTAGGAACTTTAAAATCTTGCTATTAGAGCCACTTCATTCCCACTGCTCAGCTCCTGGGCCTACCAGATCTCTGGTTCTCCAGGGAATAAGTTGTAGCCTCATTCTTTATGAGGGAGACCACAGTCATCCTACCTAGAAGACCTGGCCCTAAACCCCACCTTCCTTGATAGGACCCTTTGTGGCGCCAGACCACTGTGAGGCAGAACACTTGGTTTTCCCCACCAAGCACAGACAGATGGGCATCCTTGGAGCCCCCAAGCAGCCCTTCCTTGGCCAGAACCCTCACTTTTGGGGTGCAAGAGTTCTTTTATTGAGAGGGTTAGTGTCTTCCCTGTCTGCCTAATACCCCAGTTTGGGGTCTACTTTCAGACATGTGTCTCAAGGACTTGCCCTCGCTTGGTAGTTATGTTCCAGTATCCACATTGGGTGTTATCTGCCCAAACTCCAAATCTCAGTGTTGCCCATGGAGGCCTGATCCTTCACCATCTGTCATGTTGAAGAGTGCTGGAGAATCCCATAAACAAGTTCCTAGTGGTACAGTTTGGATTAGGAGACTGTAAGGAAGAAGTGAACAAAAAGGTAAGGAAAGAGTATTAAGACCAAAGTTTCCATCCCCATACCACATGCTTAATAAGTGAACATTGTAATTGTAGCTTGAAACCAAAAGGTGGCAAAAGGAGGATCAGAAGTGGAATCAGAAGTGGTGGAAAATTGATCTCTTGGGGAAGCCATTTGGTTCTATGAAGAGTAATTTGACCTCCATTATCTTGGCAAGAATATGCCTGGAATTACCAACCTGCCCTTGATTAATTGGATACAACCCATAAATAAGAAATGAATTGGAAACCAGAATAAAGAATTAACATACTGTGTGGTAATTATTACCAATGCAGAGTGGATTTGCAGGGCTCAGCACATTTGGCCTGTTGATGGCTCCATGATCATTCATTCATTCAGTCAGCCATTCAGCAATCACCTGTCATGAGGCAGACAGGGCAGCTGGATCGTGGGGTTATGATGGTGAACAAAATAGACACACATCCTTCTACACTGAGCTCACAGCCTGGGAAGTAAACAATTAAAATGTGAGCTAAATGGTGTGGTAGGAGGTCAGAGGCTAGTGTCTTGGAGCAGGAGGCATTTACACGGAAACCTGAAGGATTAATAGGAGTTAGCCGGAAGAAGAGGCTTAGCAGTGGCAATTGGTGGTTTAGTGACTGATTGTACAAAGAGTGATATTTGTTTTTTCTTTAAATTTCTTTCTAGGATGTTCAGTTCTTCTCCACAATGAATGAATGTTACTATGATAAGCAGATGGACTTTTTTTATAATAGGAGCAACACTGACACTGCCGATGAGTGGACAGGAACGAAGCTTGTGATTGTTTTGTGTGTTGGAACGTTTTTCTGCCTGTTTATTTTTTTTTCTAATTCTCTAGTCATCGCAGCAGTGATCAAAAACAGAAAGTTTCACTTCCCCTTCTACTACCTGTTGGCTAACTTAGCTGCTGCAGATTTCTTTGCTGGAATTGCCTACGTATTCCTGATGTTTAACACTGGTCCAGTTTCAAAAACTTTGACTGTCAACCGCTGGTTTCTCCGCCAGGGACTTCTGGACACTAGCTTGACTGCCTCCTTGACCAATTTGCTGGTTATTGCCGTGGAGAGGCACATGTCAATCATGAGGATGCGGGTCCACAGCAACCTGACCAAAAAGAGGGTGACGCTGCTCATTTTGCTTATCTGGGCCATCGCCATCTTTATGGGGGCAGTCCCCACGCTGGGCTGGAATTGCCTCTGCAACATCTCTGCCTGCTCTTCCCTGGCCCCCATTTACAGCAGGAGTTACCTCATTTTCTGGACTGTGTCCAACCTCGTGGCCTTCTTCATCATGGTTGTGGTGTACCTGCGGATCTACATGTATGTCAAGAGGAAAACCAATGTCTTATCTCCACATACAAGCGGGTCCATCAGCCGCCGGAGGGCACCCATGAAGCTAATGAAGACGGTGATGACTGTCTTAGGTAAGAGGAACCAAGCGAGCCATTAGTCCCATTCATTTGGCAAATCGCTACTGAGCACCTGCTGTGTACCAGGCATTTACTAGGCAGTAGGAATGCAGCAGTGAACAAGAACGAACATAAATCTCCACCCACCTGGACCTTAGATTCTAATAGGGGAAGACAAAATTAAGTATTTTAATGGGGGTAAACAAAATAAGTAAAATTCAGAATAGATGAGTCTTAGGTGGAAGAATCAGGGAAGGGAGAGAAGGAGTGCCGAGCAGGCACAGTTTGCAATTTTAAAAAGCATCGTGAGGGACACCAGAAGGCGACTTCAGAGCAGAGAAGTGAAGGTGGTGGGGGCGCGAACTGTGTGGGTGTCTGGAGAGGGGTGCTGTGGGTGGAAGGTGCAGGGAGCACGAGGCTGGCCAGCAAGGGGGGCCAGTGTGGCCGAGTGGAGGTGAGGCCAGAGAGCCGATGGGGTGGGCTTGGGCCACATGCTGACAAGGACTTTGGCTTTTCTAAGTGAGACGAGAAGCTATGGGAAGGTCTTGAAGAAGGGAGTGGTGTGATCAGACTTACATCTTAATGGCGTCTCTCCGGCTTCTCTTTGCTGTAGTGAAGCAATGGCAAAAGCAGGAAAATCGTTTAAGAGGGTATTTCAGTACTGGGGAGAGATAATAGCAGCCAGAGGGCAGTTGGTGGTGATAGTCAGATTCTGGATATTTTTTAAAGGATTTGCTGATGGGTACAGTATAGGGGCAGCGGAGAGGAGGAGGAAGAAAGGTGGAGAAGATGAATGAGGAGAAGGTTTGGGGGGAAGTTTAGGAGTCTGGTTTTGGACAAACTGCATTTAGGATGCTATTAGACATCCAGGTGAAGTGCCGAGCCTATTGAGTAGGCAGGTGGATGTTTGAATTAGGAATTCAGGATTTAGGTCTGGGCTGGAGATATGCATTTGAGAGTCATTGGGGGAAAGCATTGGTATTTTAAACCACAAGATGCCTTGAGCTCCCTGTGAAAGCGAACATGAATGTAAATGAGAGGAGAACCAAGGAACGAGCCCTGAGGTGCTCCAGTGTAAGGAGGTGGGGAAGGCCAGGAGCAGCCAGCAAAGGAGCCCCAGAAGGAGGAGCCAGAAAAGCCAGGAGGCTGTGGGGGCCCAGAAGCCAAGAGAGCAGGGCAGTAAAGGAGAGGGGGTGTTAGCAGTGTTAATGCTGCTGACAGGTGGAGTGAGACCAGGTCCTACTGGGTTTACCAAAGTGGTGGCTTTTGGCTGACCCTTGAGAAGATCAAATCTGGTGTAGCTGAGTCTGATTGGAGTAAAATTTAGAAAGAAAGGGAGGAGAGGCTTTAGGACAGTGGGTTTGGACAGGTTGGAGGAGTTTGCTTTGCACCGTGAGCACTGTACCAAGAAGACACACGTGGCATGGTAGATTTTTCCCTTTGTTTTATTTTCTCTGTGGTAGGGGACCTATTGCCCCCAAATTCCAGTTCTGGGTTACAGGTAGAATTGGTGACATGTGGGCAAACAAGAACTTTTGTGCCTTCATAGCCCTTCTGAGGCAGAGGCCATTTCTCACCATGTATGTGGCTGCGGCAGTGGGCACCATTTCTGAGAGAGGTCCAGGAGTGTGTTCCTGCCGAGTCCCAAGGAGAAGGAATTATGGGGTTAATTCCTGGGAAACAATTCTTATTAGAGGATGCAGAGTATATGTGGTGTGGTATAGCACCATCACCTTGTCTCTAGGTCTTGAAACTGCTAGTAGGATTTGGGGGTCAGCAGATACGCAGTATGATTATTTAAAAAATTTCAAGCTGAAGGTTCATTTAACAAATATCTATGTAGTGCTGTAGTGCTTATTTATGCAAAGCATATTTGTTTTCACAAATATTAACTGATTTAATCCTCACGGCAACCCTGTGAGGGAGGAACTACTATTATCCCCACTTACCAGATAAAGAAACGTAGCAGAGAGTTTAAGCAATGCACCCAAAGTCACACAGCTTTTAACCAAGACTCTGCAGCTGACCTCCAGAGTCCATGTGTTTAACACAGCATTCTGCAGCTACATTTTTTTTTTTTTCCGAGACAGAGTCTCGCTCTGTTGCCCAGGCTAGAGTGCCGTGGTGTCAGCCTAGCTCACAGCAACCTCAAACTCCTGGGCTCAAGCGATCCTCCTGCCTCAGCCTCCCGAGTAGCTGGGACTACAGGCATGCGCCACTATGCCTGGCTAATTTTTTCTATATATTTTTAGTTGTTCAGCTAATTTCTTTCTATTTTCTGTAGAGACAGGGTCTCGCTCTTGCTCAGGCTGGTCTTGAACTGAGCTCAAACGATCCGCCTGCCTCGGCCTCCCATGTGCTAGGATTACAGGCGTGAGCCACCACGCCCGGCCCCAGCTACTTTTGATTTATTTAGATTTTGTACTGGTCTTTCATTTGTCCTGTCTTCTGTTCTGACCACCTCATTCTTCACTTAGCAGTTTGACAAGAAAATGGACAAGAACGAGAAAGGAAGGGTTCACATTAATCAGTATTTCCACTCTTGAAAGGATAGAGAGGATGTTGATGTTTTTGGTAAAGAGTGACATTTGGTGTTTGTAGGTAGTGACAATGGGCTGGGCCACTTTCCCTGCTTAACTTGTGGGCAGAATCATTGGCTTGGCTGTGTGTATAAGAAATTACCTGCTTGCTTAAAGAGAAAACTTTCTTTTTTCATCATATCATTTATAGTACACATGAGATCGAAAAGGCTTCTGTAATCCCAGGTGGAGAGAACAGGACTCTCTGTGAGATAGCCACGGTCGCTGGCTTCAGTTTTGTGTGTTGTTTTGTCTGGAACAGTCCTGCAGGGGTTTCAGGTAAAGGAGCTCTGTGGTTTGGGCAGATGTGGTGTTAAGTAAAGGAAAAACCGGAATAAACAATGAAAGTCCAAGCAGGATAAGAGAAGTGGTGGGGTTGAGATGAGACAACATTGAGGAATTGGTTAATAGAAGGAAGACAGTTTGGTGTCTAGAGCCCGGGGAAGTTCCTCTGCGGTGAGACAGAGGGCTCTGGTGAAGACGGGACGTTCAGGGGTGGGGAAATGAAACTGCACATCTAGGTGGGGTAAGGTTTTTATGACTTCTAGCTCCTGATTTCTCTGGATAACAGAAGATTTGGGTTTTAACCCCAACTCTTTTGTTTTCTACAAGGATGAGCTGAAGCACATTAGCTCACCTTTTCTTGGTTCAATGTCCTCAACTGAGGTGGAGTAGGTCATCTTTAAGTTCTTTCCAAGTTATAAAGTTCAATGATCCTATTATAACAGCAGGTAACCAAAGGCAGGAATGAAAAAGAAGAGAGAAGTGTGTGTGTGTGTGTGTGTGTGTGTGTGTGTGTGTGTGGAGAGAGAGAGAGTCCTGTAATACAGCACCAACATCTTGTGCGTAGATCTGTATTATGGGATGTTCTCCGAGGGAGAGAGAATCTTGAGAGGCACCAGCCAGTAGAGTTCTGTGGATTCCGACTGCGTCAGAGCTTTCCATGAGATCACCTACTGCAGGATCCAGTATCTTTCTAGGGAGAAAGCCCCTAGTTGCTCTGTCTAATAAATGTAAGAATTCAGTAGCCTAAAACAAACACCTCCCAAATGATAATGTATTAGAAAAATCAAGAGTGCTGGCATCTACTATCATCGTAGTCAATGGTTCTGAGTATGCGGAGATACTCACCTCTTTAATAATTACGTGATTTAAATATTTTTATGATAAAATGCTAAACCTTTCTATTTACTCTTTTTGATACACACCTTGTAGAAAAACTTCATTGAAGATTAAATCCTAAAGTTTCTTACCCTCTGCTTTTAAATATTAGAAACCCAGTCAATAAATATATATTGACTGTCTATTAAACAGCATCTAAGAGGCAAATGCATGAATTCAGTGAGCTTAAGCTCATCTCAGAGGAGGAAAAGAGGGACAGGGGCTGCAGAGTTTGGGGAAGGCTTCTTAGAGGGCTGGGATGTAATCTGGAAGGATAGGTGGGATTTGTATGGGCGAGAGGAAAAGACGTTCTAAGGAGCAGAAACAACACACAGAAGCGTGTTGGTAGACACATCTAAAGCTCGTGTAGTACCGCAAAGAAGGCCCCGTGGAGCAGATACTTGTGGTGCAGTGGAAAGTAGCTCAGCTGTGAGCCGGGGACGTTTAGTTGGCTGCCCTCTTTGGAAAGAGAGAGGTAGACCAGACGCTCTTTGTGCTCCTATCCAGCTTTAGGATTTTGGCTGAACACAGGAGCACACAGAGCTGAATGGGGAGCACGCTCTGTCCATGAGGGTAGTGGTGGTGGTGATGGTGGTGTGAGTTTTAAATGTGTGCATGATTGGAAAGGCACCTAGGCCTCATGTCCCCATTTCAGCGGCCCTGAGGCAGAATGCCTGTTCACTTCTGGGTTATGATGTGTGATAGGGCCCTTTACGTGAAAGAAGTTTCTTATTGATTGTTCTCGTTGAAAAGACACTGGAGACATATGATCCGGCTTTCCACAGGGCACCAGGGCCCTGCCTAAGAGAGTTTTGAAATCCTACTTGTCAACAAGCCTAATCAGCTACAGCACCAAACACACAAGAACCCCCACGTGGAAACATTTATTGTCAGACAATACGCCAGGTGAACTATGCACACAGATATTTTGTTGTTTCCCAGAAAATGGGCTGGACTTTCTTCTATTTTGTAATGTCTTAAAATACAAAAGAAAAGAAAGGGTAAAGGGATTTGCAAACCATACTTTTGAAGTCTTCCGTGAACCTTCCTTTCTTTTGGGTGATGTTTTTCAAACTGTGAGTTGTGACCCACTAGTGAGATTGTAACCAACACTTTTTAAAAATGACATAAAATAAAAAACGGAGAATATTTCAGAGTACATTGCATTTAATAAGTATTGTTTCATAACCTTTCTCTGTATGTGTATGTGTGTGTATGTACTGGATTGTGATATAAAATGGTAATTATCATGGGTTATGGTCAAGAATGTTTGAAAAGCTGTGATCTTAGGGTCAAGGTTTCTTTTCTGACCAGTAGGGACCGAACTCTTTTAAAATATGAAACATTATCTGTTAAGCATCTTTGAAAGAGTTTTTGGTAGTTGAAAAAAGGAGCTCGATGTTTTTCTTCTCTCTTCTTCCTTCCTCCTCTCCACTTAGATTGCTGCTAAATTATCCTTTTCCTTCTCTTAGAAGAGAGAGGAAGGAGGCAGAGTGGTGCTAAGCGAAGAAACAATACCTGGAGTTTCTAGCAATACCCGTGCTGGGAGGAAATGAGTGAAAATTAAGTGCCATAAAGAGCCTTGCTAGAATACTAATAATAACCATGCACGATGTTTCTGTAGTACTGTGTCTTTTTCAGTGTTTTAATCTGTTGTTCTCATGGAAATCCTGCAAAGTAAGTAGGGAAGATATTATCATCCTATTTTCCTGCCCCTCTCCTAGATGCTTCCTGTACTCAAGCTATAATGAATTATTTACACTTCTACATTTTGCCTCTCTAAGCCTTTGCACATGTTGGGTTACCTCCCCCTCATTCTGCCTGGGAAACTCCCATTCCTCTTGTAAGACCCAACCCAAGGGGCTGTCTTCCCTGAATCTTTCTTTGCTCTACCTGGGTAAATCTGATTATTTCTCCTTGGGGCCGCCTCTCAATTTTGTCCATACCTCGGTCAAAGCACTTAATTGTTTATATGCCTTTATTTTGAACTAGGGTGTGCACACTTTGAAGTCAGGCACTGTACCTCATTTATGTACCTTTGCATATACATAGAGTATCCTATCTGGCATACACTTGTTGAGAATATAATGTTATGAATATTATAATGAGGAAATCGAGGTTTAGGGAAGTTAAGTGGTTTTTCAAAAGCTAAAGCCAAAAGTAGAACCCAGGTTTCCCCACTTCCAGTTTGGCCTTTGACAGGCTTTGGCTGGGACCTGCCTGTGAGGTAGACAATGGCAGGGGAATGGGCGGGTATCTCATTTTATAATATGAGATACTGAGGTCTCTGAAGGTTAAGTGATAGTCCTGTCTTAGGAAGGAGAAAAGAAATGAGCATTTTTTTTTTTTTTTCTTGAGACAGAGTCTTGCTTTGTTGCCCAGGCTTGAGTGAGTGCCGTGGCTTCAGCCTAGCTCACAGCAACCTCAAACTCCTGGGTTTAAGCGATCCTACTGCCTCAGCCTCTCGAGTAGCTGGGACTACAGGCATGTGCCACCATGCCCAGCTAATTTTTTTCTATATATATATATATTTTAGTTGGCCAGATAATTTCTTTGTATTTTTAGTAGAGACTGGGTCTTGCTCTTGCTCAGGCTGGTCTCGAACTCCTGACCTCAAGCAATCCACCCGTCTCGGCCTCCCAGAGTGCTAGGATTACAGGCATGAGCCACAGCACCTGGCCTAGAAATGAGCATTTCTTGAATGCTGCCTGTGATGAGATCAGTGTCTTCCATGCTTTTAGGATTTTATTTCACTTAACCCTCTTAACAACTCTACATAGATCTGTTTTACAGACAAGGAATTTAGGTGGACTTAAGCATCTTGCCCAAAGACCCATACTGGTAAAAATATTAATAGTGTTCACTGTGGGCTATATATGGTTCTGAGCAATTTACATGTTTTATTTCGTTTAGTGTTTATGACAACCCTTGAGGGAGGTTCTATTATTATTACCAGATGAGGAAACTGAGGCCCAGAGAGATTCAGTGTCTTGCTCAACATTAGTAGCAGAGCTGAGGTTTGAACCCAAGCAGACTGGCTCCAGACTGCACTCTCCACAGTCAGCTGCTCCTAAGTGATGGGGTGAGAACGACGTGGACCCAAGTCATTAGGTTTTTAACTTGTATCTCCTTTGATTTTTATCAAGCTTAATTTTATTTCTACAGTCAT
This sequence comes from Lemur catta, assembly GCF_020740605.2. Taxonomy (NCBI): domain Eukaryota; kingdom Metazoa; phylum Chordata; class Mammalia; order Primates; family Lemuridae; genus Lemur; species Lemur catta. The sequence goes on from NC_059130.1 coordinate 59,837,639, forward strand.
ATGCTCTCTCAACATTTAGCTCACTTTTGATCTGTTCTAAAGATTTTGCAACACAGTAGTGACAATTACGACAGCATCTCCTGGAGAATGACAGCTCTGTACTCTTCAAACTTTATGCTTATTAAAGTAGTTGGCAAGAGTAGGAGCCTTGGGGTCAGAGCAGGAATTGGATTTAAATCCCAGCTTTGCCACTTCCAAGTGGTGTGACCCTGAGCAATTGACCTAACCTCTCTGTGACTTAGTTTTCCCATCTGTAAGATGGTGATAATATTAGTACCTTTGGCTTGGTGAGGTTTTGAGGATTCAATGAGATAATGAACATAAAGCTGCTAGCACAGTGTTTGGTATGTAGTAAGCACTAAGTAAATACTAGCTACTCTTCTTAGGCCTTAGTTTGACTCTGAAGAGTCTTGCCCTGTATTCAAGAGGTGCCCTTTTATCCCAGTAATGTCACCAACTTTCCTGCAGACGGGGACTAGAGGCCTACTGTTGGTGCCGCGGTGATGGCAGATTTTGTAATGTGGACAAGTAGCCAAGAGGAAGTTGACTGGGTGTGCTTTGCAGAGGCTGCCTGATGGCTGGCAAATGGTACCAGCTCTGTTACTGGAGACCCAGGACAATCTGAACACGTGGTCACCACAGAACTGAAAAGCTCTATGCTTGCATTGCGAGTCCCTATCCACCACCCTCTCCCCTGTGAAATTCTGTTAACGATTCCGTCTCTGACAGATGATCTTTGCATTAATAATTCATTTAACTTTTGCAGCATTTATGAATAAAACATTATAAACAAGACCCTGACCATCAAGCATTAGCTTCATAAGAGTCCTGTAACACAGCACCAACATCTTGTGTGTGGATCTATATTATAGGACGTTCCTCCTGAGAAACTGTCCCCTTCTTGCTAACAATTCCTACCAGGGTGCCTTGTTAGTCAATTGCTATGATCACCTTTGCTAGGACTGGGAAATTTGCCCTGTGTTTGAAAAGAATTAGGGTCAGGACGCAGGCCGTTTGATATAGTTCATGGGCTTCATCAATAAACTGTCCTTCCATTTAAAAAGACAGAGAGAAGAAAGAAAAATAAAATGCACACGTACACACACACACAAACACACACACCCACACCCACACACACACACATGCTTTGAAACCAGGAGGCAGGAGAAGCTAACCAGAGTTGCTGGGAATTCAGAAACATTTGTTTTCAGCTTTTGTGGCCTTGTAGTAGCTTCTGCAGCACAGAAGCCTGCTTTCAATGTTTACTGCCTTGCATGCCTTAGTAATCAAATATCTGTTTAAAAAAAAGTTAAAGCTTTGCCTTAAGAAATGCTGAGTGAAATGAACAGATTGTTGGCACGAGGGGCCCTCTTGTTGCTGTGCAGAGAGTCATATCAGACAGAGAATGACTAATTCTTTTCAGAGTCAAGCCGTCCAGGCACTAATACTTAGTACATTGAGTCCAGGGGTGTTCGTACTTTTGTCTTGAAACAGCTAGTCACAGGAGCACCTTTGTTGCAGGTGATTGTCCTGTGTGCTTCCCGACATTGCAGCAGGGCCTGTGGGAGGGAAGCATTTGCTTCTAGGGTCGGCTGTCCATGAGCGAGTGTGAAAATGCAGTTTCCTGGCAGCTGCTGCCCCAACAATGCTCCTAACACATCCCTTCCCGTTCTGAGGGGGATGGGGGCATTGAGAAGACTCAATGTCTGATGTTGGAAGATAGCTTCAAGGTAAAAAAGAAAATCCCTGTTGCATGCCACTCCACCCCACCTTTTCAGTCACCACCTTGACACCTCTTCCACCAGAACACTTTTAGGAATCTGTCTTCTTTCTTCTGCCTCTGCCATATGCGGCTGTTTGTCACCATAAGTCTGGCTCTTGGTTCTTTTCTATTTCCCACCTCCCTGTTTCAGATGCCTCCCTTTTGTAGCCCGTTCAAAGTCATTTTCGCAAATCATTGTCCTGTTTCCAGTATAACTGCTCTGCCTTTTCCTTCTTCCATTTCCTCCACAGACCCCTTCAGTTCTGTTGCACCAAGTGCAGTGGACTTCTTTTATTCCCCTTTCACGCTCCCTTCTTCAGAACTTTTGTTTGGCTTTTCTTCTTTCTAGAAACTTGAAACCTTCCTCTTCGGCTGCGACAAACAGTTATTGAATATTTTCTGAGTGCAAGGTGCAGAAACACTTCTCAGATCTGACCTCTTTGAGAAGAAGGTTTGGGGAGAAGTTCTATTACCCAGCTACATCCAAGCTGCCGCCAACAGCCAGGGTCCTGGAAGGGTTAGAGTTCCAGAGCTCAGTAATGCCCTCTCTTAGGGCCTTGATTTCTGCCCGAGGAGAACGCGGTTATGGTCTGTGACTCAGGCGTCACACCACTAGGCTGATTTAGCACCTGGAGTGGTCTGGTGTGTGCTGACCCGAGGTGGAATTTTATCAAATTCCATGCTAACATTGCTTATACTGTGAAAATTTCAACTGGGGACTGCTGCATTCAGTGTGTGACTAAGGCAAACAGCTTGGGTGAGGACCGCAAGTCAGGGGTGTTTGCTGGAATCATGCCCTGCCACAGACCTGGGGGTCAGAATAGAAGCTGGGTTATAGGGCAGGAGAACCAGGAGGTATTGGCTGATGCACACCACAGGCGAGCAGCCCTTCCCTCCTACACTGACAGTTTTCCCTCCAGCACAGCCACCCGCTCTCCCTTACCACCAGATTGCTAGCTCTGCAGAGTATGCGAAGGAAAGATCCCGTAACTTTGAAGAATCAATATCTGTTGAGAGGTTTTACCCAGTCCCCCTGTAAATTTTTGCTGGTGCCGTGGTCAGAGCTGTGGACTTCCTACTTCCTGCTTCGGGTCCCATCTTCTTGCCTTGGTGAAACATCTCTGTCCTTGGATGTCTCACTGACAGTGATACACAACAAGGGTTGTCTGTTTGTTTTCATCAAGTCATCGAGTTCACCACCCAACAGTGAGCCTATTTTATTCTTTATGTTTTCTGAACAAGAAGAGATTTCTGCTTTCTGTATTTTCTCGTCATAACCATTTATTGGCCACCTACTGGGTTTTAGGCCGTGTACCAACTATGAGACCTGGCCTCCACCTGAGGCACTGTGAACTGTGCCCGCTGTAGTGTCCTGTGGTTGTCAGGAGATAACCAAGGTTTCGGACTCAATGATTGTGTCCCGTGAGATATAGATTACACAGAGGCAGATCTGTTCTGTATGGCTTTTCATATGTATGACTTATAGGGAACCCTACTTCTGGTCTTATCTGAGGAAATGAGAAGCTTACCCAAAAAAGATAACTAAAGGAAGAAAGAAATATACACAAGGGTAGGGACTGGAATTGACTTTTGTGAGTGACCCTAAGGCAGGAACGGAGATTTCTTTGGTGGGGTTGGGACCAGAGGTCCGGGGATCTCCAGAGTCCCTGGTGATGATTAGTCTTTAACTTGTAACTCACTGGGGAAGGAGTTGTGTCAGGGCTGCCGGCAGGCCTGCTACGTAATTTTCGGGTCCCTTATTCAAAAGGCAGGGAAAAAGTACCCCTAAAGGTACTATAGGAAAACATGAAGCTCTTTCCTGTCTTTCACCCGTCTCCTCTGCTCACCCTCGTGCTCCCTTGGTTCTCTTACAAAAAAAACAAGTTCACAGGTAAGATTATTGAGGATTTCAAGACAGCAAAGCTTAAACCGAGCACAAGCCCTCTGAGCCTTGACCCTGAGTGACCACACATGCCCTAGAGGCGGGCGCTGGCTGCTGGGTTCAACCTGTTGGCTTTAACTAGCCCAGCACCAGCCTGGCTATGAACCAGGGTACTTTTGGGAGACTCAGGTCTCATTCAGTTAGTTCCCCCAGGACTATGAGGTGTACTGTGTGCATTGTCATGTGAATAATCTCCTTGATTGCAACAAGTATTTTCTTAGAAGCTTCCTTGTCTTCTCTAGAGCTAGTATCTTTTTCCTTATCACTAGCCTTGGGCACTGACAGGAGGTACCATGGGTACTGTGTGACAGAGACCTCCTTCAAATTATCTTAGCGACTGGTAAATCCCAGAGACTTCCCTTAGGGTTTCTACATTCTTGAGCTTTCAGAACTGACTCGCCAGTCTGTCCCTGCTCTGTATCTGTTCTGAGCCTGCCTATCTGGGTCCAAGACAAGGCTTATGATGTAAGTGTTATATCCAGAACAGCCCCCCTCATGACTGAGTTCATTCAAGAACCCCACAGATGGGCCGGAGACCAAAGGTCAGGACTTTTCATGCAACTTGAGTAATTCCTCCCTTGGACGGTCAGTATGTTCCAGGCTCCTTGGTCCTAGGGCTTCTCACAGTTAGGCCTAATGTTCTGTCGAAGGCTCTGGGCTCCAGAGACGTTGTACTGAGTTTATTTCTGAAGGTCCAGATGCCGCAAACATGTAGCAAAGTTCCTAGGATCTGAGTCACAGCTTGGATGTCCTGCTGTGACCACAGACACACATGACAAACCTGTGAATGCTGTCTCAGAGTGGAGCTCAGGGTATTCTGCTGGAACTGGGGGAAACACTGAAGATGCCAAGGTGACACAGAGGACTCAAGTTGCTCTGCAGGCTCTAATTGAATCTGCGTGCAGCTTAGAACTAAAACAGTGTCTTTTCAGTTGCCTGGAACGGATCCTCAGACGGCCATGTAGGTGGTCCTACAAGAGGTTAATGCTAATTTATGGGGTAAAAACTGCACTCTTCGCCTTTTCTTTTAACTTGGAAAGGAAATATTTTTCCTCTGCTTTAAGGCAGTGTACAGTTCAGGAAGGGTAGGATCTATCTGGGCTTGGAGAATCTTCAGGCCTCCTGATTCTCCTGTACTGGCCTCTGCGTAGTGAGGGACCACACAGGACCTCCTGACTCAGGAAGTCCCTCTGAATGTGGCCCACAGGGACAATGCCAAGAGCCAGCCACTGGACTCTGGACTTCTATCATTTGGGTGGGAGAGTGGCCAGCCTCAGGGCTCAGCAGAGACAGTCTGGGGATTCTTACAGTGGAGGCTTTCTTGGGTTCCCTTAAACTCAGGAACAAGATAACAGAGGAGAGTTCACTGCTGGCTGGGAGAGCCAGGCCCAGGCGTAAAGGGAGGGTTGGGCTCAGCCCAGGGATCTAGCGATGACAGAGTATGAGGCTGTGGCCATCAGGCTATGGCAGGGAGGATGGGGTTTCTCCCCTGAGGAGTGCACTGAGACCTGACTCTACAGCACCTACCGAGCCCCTAGGGCTAGACTCTGGGGACCTGGGGGCTTACAGGCAGCTCAAGGGGCCTCAGGAGAGAGTGGCCATCTTGCACCATTTAGAGACGGGCTCAGCTAGGTCCCGGGGGGTCAGAGAGCGCAGGCGAGCCAGGGCTGTGGGGCTCATCAGCTGGTGGCAGCCTTGGATACAGAGAAGAGGGAAGACTAGGGCCTGAGGGCTCTGTAAGGAAGCCTCATTTTCTTAAGGTCCCTTAAAGACTTACTGGACACACTAATATATGTCCCATATTTATCAGTGGGGGTAGTGGGCTGAGACAGCCCTTCATAAGATGAGCGTGAAGGGTTGGATGATAGCATTCATTTCCCCACAGGAGATGAGTTTCTTTAGCATCTCTGGGCTCCTGCTGAGTTTCCTAGAGAGCTCTCTGGGCTTCTCTCAGGGTGGAGAAACGGATGCAGGGAGATCTGAAGGGGCCGCTTTGGGGGAGCTTCTCTAACACTCCTGCCCAGGGTCGCACAGTGATGGCAGGACCTGCATTTGAGGTTAAGGAAGTAGTGCAGGTGGAGGCTGACCACATCCAAATGGACAGCACTTTCCCTTCCAGCAGCCACTGTCTGAGCTCTGGGCTGGCTGGCAGGCTGTGGCCGGGCTTGTCGGATGATTCAGTAGGGAAAAGGAACCGGCTGGATCTGGGCAGACGCACAAAGGCCTGTGCCTGCTGTTTAAGGCGGTGTTGAGGGAGTGCCACAGGCTGACCAATGTAAAGTGGCAGCTCCTAGATGATGGGGCAAAACTGTGCCGTTCCCACAATAGCAAAGACCCTGGAACAGTGCCCAGGAGCCACCAAGGAAGGGCTGGGATCCAGGCAGGGGAGTCAGGGACAACAGATGCTACTCCCTCCAACAACCAAGTGCTTAAATCCACAGTGGGGTGGGTAGTTGGAAGTCAGGGGCAAGGAGGCCTGGCGGCAGGGAAGGGGGCCTGGCCATTGATGTGGGCCAGGCTGGGGATTGGGGTGGGCGGATACATTCTCTGGAAGGAGTCAGGGACAGCTCCAGCGTTAGCAGACCTGGAATACCAGTCAGGTCACCCTGGAGACCCTAATTAGTGAGGCTGGGATGTGAAGCAGAGCCCCAAGTCCTAGTGAGCAAGCACAGCTGACCACTGGGGATCCTCAGATTCCTCCTGGGCCAACATGGACTTGCTGCCTGGGCCTGCGGATGGGCTCTGATGGGCTCCAAGCTCTTGAGTTTGGAGGGTTGCCAAAACAGGGTGCACACAATTCTTTATAGAAACGTGGTTTCAGGAGGGGGTGTGCCACTTTGTATCCACATCACCAGGGCAGCATGTCCGACATATGCGTCACACACACACACACACACACACACACACACACACACATACGAGTAACTGTGAAGGCATGAGAGAGGAAGAATGGATTTAAAAGACATTAAGATGATTGAAGCCTCAGGAGGTGGCAACACATCGAACATGAGGGGAGTAGCAAAAGGATGAATCCAGCTTTGGAGTTTTAAGTTGAGATGACTAAAAGAACAAAGAAAATGACAGTTTAGAAATGGAAGAAGGTCAGGGAAACCCAAAGTGGAATGTGACATTCCTAGGGAACATAAAATACAATTTAAAACCTTTGGAAAATGCCCCCCAACCCCCATCTCTAGGAGAATAAACTACAGGATAGGCCCTCCAAAATTTCCAGATAACGCATTGTAGCTGCATAATTGGGTAGAACTCATTTTAAAAATGCTTTTCTTCTCTTCTGCCTGTATATCATAAAAAGACATTACAAATTTTTTGTCATTGTCTTGTTCTAGTTATTAGGAATAAACTATTTTGCTAGGTTGAAATTAGCCAGTTTGAATTTGTATGAGATCTCATTTGCTCTGACACAAATAATCCCTTTGTGGGTAATGAAAACAATTTAATGGTGTGGTCTGAAGGAGAAAACAATATTACTCAAGCTATTAACACCAGGGGACTTCTCCCTGACCTCTTACAGTGACCTGCAAACTGTGCTTCCAATATTATTGCACTCTTGAGGAAGCATGGAATGAAGTTTTGCCCAGAAATATTTTAGAGAAGGCTTCATGTCATAAAGAAGGAAAAGTCATAAAGAAAAGCAGAGAAATATAAAGGAGCTATAAATGAGAGGGGAGAAGGGACTTGGAAGAATTAACCTGATGGCTGGTTGCCAGCAGCATGTCACCAGGGTGTCTGAATTGGACACGGGAGCCTGTCGCTATAGCATCATGAAAATAAAAATTGTATGGGGTTCTGCAATATTGTGTTTTGAGACTCTCTAATAGGATTGGGACTTTCAAGGAAATGCAAATTAGGCAGAGCATTTCTAACCTTAACTGAGGCAATGTGATTGGTAGTTCTCTACTGTCGCGTTATATAGCTGAAACGTCTTTAAAATGCTTTTTCTTTTTAACACTTAGGAAAATTTATCCAGGAAGTCTTTTTGACAGTATTTTATGATCAATAAGCTTGCTATCTTGAATTTGTTTATCATCTTACTGGATGTGTGGTGCTGAGAAATGGATAGAACTTTGTAATACTGGACTAAAATTTGCTTGCTTGAAGCTGAAGGAATCGGAGCCCACCCACCTTATTTAGAAATGCACCCGCTTATTTGAAGCTTTGGTAAGAGTAATAATTTAGGTTTGTGGCTGCGTGGAACTGGTGGAACATGCTGTCCCGTCCCTGTGCTTGTATACCTTGTCTGTACGTAACAGTAGTATTCCCATAGCAAGCAAACTTTCAGAAACTTCCAAGTGGATAAAGTATTCCTTTCACAGCTTGGTGAATTTACTGCTGCTATGTTGTTCTCAAAGTCTGATTTTCTCTTCAAGTAAAAGTATGTTTATTTTATCATAGCCTATATTTTCTTTACTTCTTTTTGAAAAATCTTGAATATTTCTTCCGAGGAAGTTTTCCTAAACTGTTCTGGTTTCTGGTTTGGGCCCATAAAACCGTATAATCTGAACATAAGTTAAAGGGTTAATTGGTTATGATAATGATGGGTCAACACACTTTGCAGGATAAGAAACATATAGTTTTTTCATTGCAGTTTTATTTTATAGTTCAAAGGGTGCTTATTACTGTTCCTGACTATACTCCTACTCCCTTTCATGTTGAACGGATTTATAGTTTACAGGGCCTTTTACCTACCTGCTCTGTAAGTAAAGTAGGAGATGAAACAAGGGTTTAAAGTCTGAGCCTTTGATTCTAGTTCTGCTTTCCAAGGAAGAAATTTAATTTCCCTATAACCCAGTTACCTCTTCTGTAAAAGTTATAACACAAATTCCTCCTAGAGTGTATTCTTAGGAATCAATGAAATACAGGTATAATTCATTACCTGTAACAAGAAACTTAAACAACAGACATAATGGCCTCCTGGAATTTACTTAGTGGTTTTAAAGTGTTTTTCAATGTTCTTCCCATGAATTTGATGTGGCCACCTGATAACCCTGAGTGATAATCAGGACAAGCATTCCTAGCCTCATTTTATGCCTGTAATGGTGACAGAATTTGTTAATCTAAGCGTTAGGCCTAGAGCTCAGAATTTAAATAGTTTTATAAATATTAAAGTGCTGTGGTTCCAGAATTTAAATGAAGTTTAAAGTCTTTATTATTTTTGTTATTATGAATATAATTTGCTTTTTGCTAACATGTACACATTACAAAATTTATGATTTAGAAAGTAGAAGTCCCCCTCTAAATCTCTTTAGAGATTTTAGAACCACTGTTAACAGCGTGATACATCATGTTGCAGACACTTTCCCTGCAAATAATAAGTGTGTGTGTGTATACACTACTCACAAACATGGTAATGATTTTTGTACAGAATTGTGTTCTTAGTATTGATAATAGTTCTCCAGCTTGCTTTTTTCACTTGGCAACATATGAATATTTTTTCGTGTCACTATAAACATACATATCTAATTCTCTTCAGTGGCTCTGTAAGATTACATGGTATTCCATGTTGAATTGTTTATATTTTATGAGCTATTTCTAATTTTTCACCATTAAAATAATGCTGCAATGAGCATCCTTTTTGTACATCTCCAGGCATTCCTGGGACCATTTTTATTAACTGTATTATTTGAGAACTAGTAGGTCAAGAAAATGCCTGTTTAAAATTTTAAGATATTTGTAAATTGTCCTCCAATGCATCACATCAATCTATACTCTCACAAACAGTTCAGCAAATCTTTCTCCTTATGCTTTCCATCAAATCAGGTTTTTATAATTCACATACCTTTAAAGGAAGCATTTCTTCTGCAGCACAAGACATTTGAAAGGACAAGAGCTATCCATCTGTCAGCCTCTGTCAGTAAAACCAAAGGCAGGAAGCACAGAGGGGTAAATTAAAGCTGACAGGGAGGTGAGCACATGTTAAGCCAGAAATTCAGCTATTTGGCTTCCATTCCTATTCATTCATTCAGCTAACATTTGCTGAGGTCTGCAGTGGGCCAGGCCCTCTTTAGACCCTAGGAATAGAGTGATAAGCAAGACAGAGTCCCTGCCTTCCAGAACTTGCATCCTAGTGGGGTGAACCATCAACAAATAAGTTAGAATATAATGGCAAGTACCGTTAGAACTTCTGATAAAAAATAAAGCAGGGAGAGGGATAAGGGTAGCAAGGCAGGGGTCAGGAGGCTACTTCAGACTGATGGTCCTAGAAGGTTTCTCTGCTGATGTGATCCTTGAATAGAAACCCAGATCCAGGGCAGACTGACCCAGTGACCATGGGTGGGGGCTGGAGAATCCAACTAGGCAGCCACAGCAAGTGCAAAAGGCCTGAGAAAGGAGCCAGCTTAGCAGGTTCCAGAAATAGCCCCAAGGCTGTGCTGAGTTTTGATTTGCCAGGAAGGATAATTGGGCTACTTACTTTCTTTATAGAATGCTATGTTCAGATGAATGAACTTGTGAAGTGCTTAGGTCTCTTTAAAAGAGTGATGCTATTAGTATGGTAGGATTTTACCCACCAAAATCCATCAGCAAGTCTCTGCCAACATCCAGCAGGTGTGGCGTTTCACACGGCCTAGCACGAGACTGCCTATGTTGAAATTTATACAAGTGTAGAACAGACCCACCTCGCTTCCAGCATGGAAAAGGCTAGACCAACACACTCTTACGACCGACAGGCCCTTCCTGCTTCTTTGCCTCGTAAGAACCTGATTCATTATTAATTATGTTTTAATACCTCTGGAGAGAAAAAAAATCACCATTGAAAACAAAGTTTGTTGGAAGGGGGTCACAGAGAGAAGTTTCCACTCTCTGCGGAAGTTACTCTGGTGTCTAAGGACGGGTCACCACCCCGACTCAGGGACTCTCGCATTGGCTGAGGGCAGCAGCAGGAGGTGAAGGGTAATTGTGTGGAGGGCAAAAGAGGACAGGGTGAAAGAAAAAAGGCAGTATTAAGTGTGAGGATGAGGACAGGAGTTAGACTTTCCTGCAGGCCAGAGCCTCCGTGGGCACTAGACTTGCGGCTCAGCCCTGTCACCCACCCCAGGTGTGACTTTTAGCATTGTGAGGATCAAGGCAGGGGCTCACTTTCTCTTCAGCGCTTGGTCCCATCCTTTTAGACCTCATGTTTAAAGGAAAGCATGAAATTGCTTTGATAGAAAGCTTACAGAGACCGAAGCATTGCCTGTTGGGTGGTTTTCATTTCCTGCTCGCTGATTCCTCCATGTCTGAACATGTAGGGAATCTTTTTTTTTTCTTCACTATCCTCCAAGAGTCTTATGCAAGAGGGCTCAAACAAGAAAAACCTCCTTGTGAAAAAAACAACACCCCTGGAAGACTTTGAACTCCATGCCAAATGTGATCTTGAACTTGAAATTCAAACATAGGGCTGTTATTATTATCTCTTTCTTTTAAAAGGAACTCCCAAGTCTATCCTCATTTACCTACATAAAGAAAAAATGTGCTTACTAATAAGTACTTCAATGGATGAATTTTTTTAAGGACAGTTTTTTAAGAGTGGTATGAATAAGCAGGCTGATGAGGTTTACAATTGGCCTAATACTTTTTACTTTATCAAAATGAAAACTAATCTGCTTAAGTGCATGTCTTTTAAACCACATCTTCAAACCTGTAGCTTATGAAGCTAGAGGAAATGTAAGGAGAATCATTTCTGCTAGTTCATTTACACAATTAAAATCACTTTTGTAACCATCCATTATGAGTTTTGGTCAAACTCTCTGGGAACTTTTTGGCTTTTGACCAGTGACTGAAATTCTTTTGTTTGGGACTCTAAAATTATAGCAAATGATTGATCTGATAGTGGTGATTATGATGTATCTGGAAGAAACTATATATTTCAGTTTCTGACCCTATTCTTAAATGTAGGGTTCCATTTATGTATTAACTATCCTTTTGATTGCAAAAACAGGAACCAAGCTTGCTCTTACAAGCTAACCCATGTCATCTTAAGTGAAAAAGGACAGTGAAAAAGGAGTGTCTCATACAGCTCAAGGGTATGGAGATTACCATGCCTCAGGGAAGCCTGGAACCGGAGCTTGGAAAGCCCTGTGTTGTCTAGGAAATTCTTTCTGTTCACTTCTCATCTGAGTTTCTTGTCACATGTTTATTTTATTCTTCCTCTGAAAACTTTTATTTTCCTGCTTCTTCTGCTTATATTGTGCAAAACACGGCAGCCAATAGCCCCTAAATGTACATATGTATCAAGGTCTCTGTCTTTCTCTCATTTAAAATTCTTTGGAATGGGACTCAGCTGATCCAGCCTGGCATCAGGTACCAACCCTTAGACCATTTAAGTCCGGCCTTTTAAGAAGCTGGAGTTTAGGGAGGGGATTTTGACCGATGCAGTCTGGATCAGGTGCTTCAAAGCAACCAATATTGGTCAGGAGTGAGATCGGGTTTGTCAGGAGCCTCACCTGTGTGACCATGTGAACGGAGGATGCGTGTTTGTGTTCCTGTGCATGAGAGAGATTGATTGAGAGGGTGTGTGGGTAGAAGCAATTACCATAGAAAGGGGGATCTTTGACTTGGAGGTGTCAGTTTTAATCTCAGTCTCAAAACATGAAGCTGTACACATTGAATGACCTGAAAGTGTAGATGTAGAAACTTGGAGACTGACAGAGGAGTCATTGAGAATTTTCCTAGAATCTCATGGGAACTTCATTCATTTATACTTTCCTCTATAGGGCAAACTCCACTACAGTAAAACCCAAGGACTCTCCAGATTTTTAGTTGTAATGGCGTTTTGTTCTTTCAAGGTGTTTTGAATAATTAATGAATAAAACACACCTTATTTGTCATAAGGAGCCATTAGTTGTCCTTGCAAACCTCTCAGGTAAATAAAGATTTTCATGATTGTGCTATTATTTTAAGTAGAATTCAATAATATCACAAAAATGGGACAAGGAGTTTCAGGAATTCGTTTTTGACCTGTGATCTAGAAAGAAAGAGTATGAACCTCAGTGAATACTTACTTCCATTGCTCAAGGCAGGATAACTGTGGAGATCTCAGGGACTGGTTACCATTCATAGTAAAGGTTCTGGTAGCTGTTTCTTCATAAGGACATTCCAGTGACCATTTAAGTGTGTCCCAGACATGAGGAACAAGACTTTGGATTGCTCAGCAGAAGGTCTACTCTGAATAAAACATTTCTGTATTTCTGTGTCTTCTTTGGTAAAAATCAGCCACTGTTTTCAGGAAATGGGGTCTCCATTCCAATAATCTTTGAGCAAAAGACTGTGTCCCTGACAAGGGATGCAATACTTAATTACTCCAGAAAATGCTGGCACACCGTTGATTCCTTTGGTTGTATCTTTTCTTAAACAAAATTATTATTTTAATGAGACATCTGCTTCACTTTGAAGAGTATGCAATGAAATCACTTGTTGAAATCTGAGGATGCAAGATATAATATTTCACTGTCAGTGAGTAAATTGTTCAGAAAAGTTTCCTCATAAAATGGAATTTCTTTGGTCTTAAACATTCTCAGAAATCTGAGGAGACATTTCCTTGTCACTTTCATATAAATGTGGTCCTTATGTATAGGGGTTTATCTTCTACACAAGTAAGTGGTGTTCTCTGAATGATGCTCTCGCATAGTTTCCTCTTTATAAAGAGTTTGTTAGGAGCCTATTCATCCATCTGCTGTTCTTTTGTTGTTGTCGTTTTGAAAGTCTAATGATAGAATATTTTGTAAGAAATCCTTAAGCTAGGTATTGGATGTTTTATAACAAATCTTTGGGTGATGATGCTTAATTCTAGGACCAACATATATTTGAGGATTGTCACTTTCTCCTTGTCAGTTCCTCTTGCCTGTAAAATTGAGATAATGATAGTCATTCAGTTTTACAAGCGCTTTCTTTTCCTTCATGAACACTGATACTACTAATAACAAACATTTAAATAGTCTTTAGTATGTTCCAGGGGCTAATCTAAGCACTCTGCAGATATTTACTTATTTGATTCTCACATGAAATATATATTATCATTATCCCTATTCTGGGTAGAGAAATTAAATAACTTGCTCAAGATCACCCGGTTAGTAATTAGAAGAGCTGAAATTTGAAAACAATTGGTCCTAGGGTGTGCACCTGACCCCTTATAACGCACTGCAGAGCCTGGTTATTATTTATTAATTCAGCAAACATTTTCTGAGCTTTATTTAGGAGGCCACCAAAAATAAGACATGTCTTTTCCCTTAAGGACCTATAGTCTGTGGTTCAAAAAATTGGGAAAACAGATCATTATGAAAACATAATTATAATTTTTAATAATTTTTATAATGAACACAGGGAGCTCTGGGAGCACATAGAAGAGGTAATAACCTAGCTTTGAGAGATCAGGCAAATATCACTTTAGTTATCACTTTCCAGACCAAGTGATATCTAAGCTGTGTTGGTGTCTTCATCTATGAAAGGGGACCATTATAGTACCTACTGCAACAGGTTGATGTGAGTATTAAATGGCTGAATGTGTAAAAATGTTTTGACCGGAACCCCCTACAGTAAGTGTAAGCTGCTGTTTTTACTGAACCAAGTGCTGAAAGCTGTGGAGTTGTGTGAAGAACTGGAGTGAGCACCTGGAAAGCACGTGAAGGCAGAGGGAGCTGCAGGGACAAAGACCCGAAATGCAAGACAGCATGGCCAGTTCAGGGCTCTGTAGGTGACGAAGAAGATGGGAACAAGGGATCAAAAGAGAGGTCAGTCAGGGGAGCAAGGACGCTGGTGGGTCAGTTGGTGAGAAGTCACAAAGACCTGCCTGTCAGGCTGTGGACTTTGGGCCGTATCCAGAAGACTTTTAAGAAAGGAGGTAGCTCTGTCAGACTTGCCTCGTATAAAGATCATTGCCCACATTGTGGAGAGTGAATTAGAGGGGGTAAGACTGAGGGCAAGAAGCCCATTTGGAGGGCTATTAAATTAATTCAGACTAGAGATGATAGAGGTCTGATGTAACCACTGTCAGAGAGATGGGCAGTTGCAAATAAATAAATAGATTAGAGAGATATTAAGGAAGCAGAGTCAATGGTACTTAGTGATTGTTCACATGTTGAGGATGGAAGAGGGGATAATCAAAGATGACACCCATGTTTCTGGCCTGGACAGCTGGATAGGCAGTGATACTGTTCACTGTAACTCAAGGCATGTAACCTATATGTAAGAGTGCAGATTCTGTAATCACCGTAACAGGACCATGAGAAGATGGTGGAGTACACCATGTAAGAGGGTGAGCTATGAAAGGATCCACCATGAATCTTGGTGTCGATCCTGGCTGGCACAGATTTTTTTAGTGTTCATGCATAGAGGCTAATGACCAAACTGTTGGCACAGGGCTGTTGTCAACAGTGATCCTCACCCTCAGATACCTTTTGCCCCAAGGATCCCCTGTTTGTCCCCTGGCCTGTAGGGCCTGCCCTGGTGGGAGGTAGGTAGAGCTGTATATCCAGGACCTGGCCTGATGGTTTCTATGCCCCATTACATGCTGGATCTGTGTTTTGCAGAGCTCTGGTGTTCTAAGAAGATTTCTAAATCACATGGTGTTATACCAGTGGGGACCCTAGAGGCCATCTAGTTCAACCTTCTCAGGATATTTCACAAGCACATATCATAGAACTAAATATGTTATATTCTAAGGATACCATTTCTGAATTGCATCATTTTTCTTCCAACTGCAAATAACATTCTTTTCATCCTACTTTTTGTGCAAATGAGAACATAAGTTTCTACTCAGAGGTAGAAACCGAATCTGCTTTGATTTTACACAGGCCAGATAAGAAGTGGTATATGAAGGAAAGTGAAGTTTGATTACAGTCTGCACAAACTCTTCCAGACTTACTACACTCCTTTTTCCTTGTCCCATTGCCACCATTAGTATTTCAGCCCTCCTTTTCAATGTCAACAAACTCATATGAATATTATTTATGTGTGAATGTGTAACAACATATGTAAAAAAGATGTTACTAATGGACCATATTTCCATATTTTATAATGAGAAACTTTTGTCCAAGTTTGGCATTTTATATACTCCTCTGGTGACTCTATCATAGAGTTGATGTCACCTTGTTTTTTTCTAGAATGGGACAGGACCCCAAATTCTTCTCATTGGCCCCAGACTGTCTCAGAATCTGCAAGGAAGTGTATCTGCTGCCTACGTGGGATCAGCCTCAGAGAATTTTCTATCTTTTTTTTTTTTTTAACTGAGACAGGGTCTCACTCTGTTGCCTGGGCGAAAGTGTAGTGGCATCCTCATAGCTCACTTCAGCCTCTAACTCTTGGGCTCAAGGATCCTCCTGTCCCAGCTTCCTGAGTAGCTGGGACTACAGATGTGTGCATGCCTGGCTAATTTTTCTATTCTTTGTAGAGACAGGGTCTCCCCATATTGCTGAGGCTGGTCTCGAACTCCTAGCCTCAAGTAATCCTGCCTCAGCTTCCCAAAGTGCTAGGATTAACAGGCATGAGCCACTGCACTCAGCCTTCTATATTTCTTTTGATAAATAAAATGTTGTATTCATATCAAGTATATTTTTAAAAATTAAAGCGATAAGGTGTTTTATTTATTTATTTATTTTTTATTTTTTTTATTTCAGCTCATCATGGGGGTACATAAGTTCAGGTCATATACACTGTCCCTGTCCCGCCCATCCCCCCGAGTCAGAGTCCCAAGCGCGTCCGCTCCCACTCTCCAGACAGTGCGCCTGGCACTCGCCATGTATTCATACCTCGATCCCCTCCCCCCCCACCTCCCCGGGTCTGCACCCTCAAGCATGACCATTCCCCAGAGGGTGCGCAATGCACTCGTCATGTAGGCATACACCCATCCCCTCCCCCCACCCCCCCATCCCAGTCTGATATCCAATTGGTATCCTTCCCTGATGTACATTTAGGTGATGATCAGGGAAACCAGTTTTCTGGTGAGTACATGTGATGCTTGTTTTTCCATTCTTTGGATACTTCACTTAGTATAATGGGTTCCAGCTCTCTCCAGGAGAACCAAAGAGATGTCGTATCATCGTTATTTCTTATAGCTGAGTAGTACTCCATGGTATACATATACCACAGTTTACTAATCCATTCGTGGATTGATGGGCACTTGGGTTGTTTCCACATTTTTGCGATTGTGAATTGTGCTGCTATAAACATTCGGGTACAGGTGTCTTTGTTAAAGAATGACTTTTGTTCTTCTGGGTATATGCCCAATAATGGAATTGCTGGATCAAATGGTAGGTCTACTTGAATCTGTTTAAGGTATCTCCATATTGCTTTCCATAGGGGTTGCACTAGTTTGCATTCCCACCAGCAGTGTATGAGTGTTCCTGTCTCTCCGCATCCACGCCAACACGTGTTGTTTTGGGATTTTTTAATAAAGGCCATTCTCACCGGTGTTAAGTGGTATCTCATTGTGGTTTTGATTTGCATTTCCCTGATGATTAGGGATGTTGAGCATTTTTTGATACGTTTTTTGGCCATTCTTATGTCTTCTTTTGAAAAATTTCTATTCATGTTCTTTGCCCATTTTTTGATAGGATTGTTTGATTTTTTCTTGCTGATTTTCCTGAGTTCTAAATAGATTCTTGTTATCAGTCTTTTATCTGATGTGTAGTATGCGAAAATTTTTTCCCATTCTGTAGGCTGTCTGTTTATTTTCGTGACTGTTTCTTTGGCTGTGCAGAAGCTTTTTAATTTAATCAGGTCCCATTCGTTTATTTTTGTTGTTGCTGCAATTGCCTTAGGGGTTTTCTTCATAAATTCTTTGCCTAGACCAACGTCTGTGAGAGTCTTTCCTACATTTTCTTCTAGAATTCTAATCGTTTCCCATTTAAGGTTTAAATCTATTATCCACCGTGATTTGATTTTTGTGAGAGGTGAAATCTGTGGGTCCTGTTTCAGTCTTCTACATGTGGCTATCCAGTTTTCCCAGCACCATTTATTGAATAGGGACTCTTGTCCCCAGAGTATGTTTTTGTCTATTTTGTCAAAGATTAGATGATTATATGAGGATGGTTTTATATTTGGGTTTTCTGTTCTGTTCCACTGGTCTGTGTCCCTGCCCTTGTGCCAATACCAAGCAGTTTTAAGCACCACAGCTTTGTAGTATAGTTTGAAGTCTGGCAAATCAATACCTCCCATTTTGTTTTTATTGCTTAAGATTGCTTTTGCTATACGGGGTCTTCTCTGTTTCCATACAAAGTGTATAATTATTTTTTCTAAATCTGTGAAAAATGATGTTGGTAATTTAATAGGAATTGCATTGAATCTATAGATTACTTTGGGTAGTATAGACATTTTAACGATGTTAATTCTTCCAATCCATGAGCATGGTATGGATTTCCACTTATTTACGTGTTCTGCAATTTCCTTCCTTGGCGTTTCATAGTTCTCTTTATAGAGGTCCTTTACCTCTTTAGTTAAATATATTCCTAGATATTTTATTTTCTTTGTTGCTATTTTGAAAGGTATTGAGTCCTTAATTTGGTTCTCCAATTGAATGGTATTGGCATATATGAATGCCTCTGATTTGTGTGTATTGACTTTGTAACCTGAGACATTACTGAATTCGTTAATTAATTCCAGGAGTCTCTTGGTTGAGTCCTTGGGGTTTTCCAGATACAACATCATATCATCAGCGAAGAGTGAGAGTTTGATCTCTTCTGTCCCTATTTGGACACCTTTGATTCTGCTCTCTTGTCTGATAGCTCTCGCAAGGACTTCCAATACAATGTTGAAAAGTAATGGGGACAGTGGGCAGCCTTGTCTGGTTCCAGTTCTGAGTGGGAATGCTTTCAATTTTTCCCCATTCAGTATGATGTTGGCTGTGGGTTTGTCATATATGGCTTGTATTATTTTTAGGTAGGTCCCATTTATGCCTATGTTGTTAAGTGTTTTTATCATAAAAGGGTGTTGAATTTTGTCAAATGCTTTTTCTGCATCTATTGAGAGGATCATATGGTCTTTATTTTTGCTTCTATTTATGTGGTTAATTACATTTATAGATTTTCGTATGTTGAACCACCCCTGCATCTCTGGGATGAAGCCTACTTGGTCGTGATGAATTATTTTTTTAATCAGCACTTGGATACGATTTGCTAGGATTTTATTGAGAATTTTTGCATCTACGTTCATGAGAGAAATTGGTCTGTAGTTTTCTTTTTTTGTTGCATCCTTTCCTGGTTTTGGTATCAATGTTATATTGGCTTGGTAGAATGTGTTGGGGAGAATTCCATCCTTCTCAATATTGAAGAATAGTTTATGTAGGATGGGCACCAGTTCATCTTTGTATGTATGGTAAAATTCAGGTGTGAACCCATCTGGACCAGGGCTTTTCTTTTTGGGAAGGTTTTTTATTGCTGTTTCAATTTCAGTTCTTGATATTGGTCTATTCAGGAATTCTATTTCTTCCTGATTGAGCTTGGGAAGGCTGTGTGTTTCTAAAAATTTGTCCATTTCCTCCTCATTTTCCAATTTGTGTGCATAAAGATTTTTGTAATATTCATAGATAATGTCATGTATCTCTGTGGCTTCGGTTGTGATTTCTCCTTTCATGTTCCTGATGGAAGTTATTAAAGATTTTTCTTTTCTGCTCTTGGTTAGTCTAGCCAGTGGTGTGTCTATTTTATTTATCTTTTCAAAGAACCAACTTTTTGTTTTATTAATTTCCCTTATAGTATTTTTGTTGTCTTTTTCATTTAATTCTGATTTGATCTTAACAATGTCTCGCCTTCTGCTGGGTTTGGGGTCAGTCTGTTCTTCTTTCTCCAGCTCTTTGAGTCTATTCATTAAGTTGTCTATTTGTAAGTTGTCTGTCTTTTTGAAATAGGCATTTATGGAAATGAATTTTCCTCTCAGGACTGCTTTAGCTGCATCCCATAGATTTTGATAAGTTGTGTCACCTTTGTCGTTTAATTCAAAGAATGTTTTGATTTCTGACTTAATTTCTTCCTTTACAAAATTGTTATTCAGAAGAAGGTTGTTTAGCTTCCATGACCTTGAGTAGGAATGAGAGTTCCTGTTAGGGTTCATTATTACTTTTATTCCATTGTGATCTGAGAAGATGCAGGGTATGATTTCTATTTTTTTAATTTTTTTAAGACTTGCTTTATGGCCTAGGATATGGTCAATCTTAGAGAATGTTCCGTGAGCCGATGAGAAGAATGTATATTCAGTGGATTTAGGGTAGAATGTCCTGTAGATGTCAGTCAGGCCCATTTGTTCTAGCCTTCTGTTTAAGTCTACTATGTCTTTGCTTATTTTCTGCTTGGAGGACCTGTCCTGTGCTGTCAGTGGGGTGTTAAAGTTTCCAACTATTAAAGTGTTGTTGTCTATCATTTGGTTTAGATCGAGTAGGATTTGCTTTATGAATCTGGGTGCACCTAGATTGGGTGTATATATATTAAGTATGGTTATGTCTTCTTGTTGAATTGTGCCTTTCACCAGTATGTAGTAACCGTCTTTGTCTTTTATTACTTTTGTTGGTTTAAAGACTAAGTTATTGGAAATTAAAACTGCCACACCAGCTTTCTTTTGGCTACCATTTGCTTGAAATATCAAGTTCCATCCTTTTATTTTCAGTCTAAATGCATCTTTGCCGGTTAAGTGTGTTTCCTGAAGGCAGCAGATACTTGGTTTGTGTTTTTTTATCCATTGGCCCAGTCTATGTCTCTTGAGTGGGGAATTCAGGCCATTGACATTTAGTGAGAGAACTGATAATTGGGACAGATTTCTGTTTATCTTATTGGGTTGAACTTCTTTTCTATGTTTTCTCTCTTGAGCCATTGTGGTGGCTAGAATTTGATCTTTAGTTCTTGGGTGGTTTTACATTCGTGGGCCTTTGTTGTGATGATCCGTGTGTAACTCTCTTTTGAGTACTTCTTGGAGGGGTGGTCTTGTCTTGGTGAATTCCCTCAGTCCTTGTTTATCTGAGAATGTCTTAATTTCTCCTTCATATAGAAAGCTTAGCTTAGCTGGGTACAAGATTCTAGGCTGGGCATTATTCTGTTTCAGAAGAGTGAGAATGGGGCCCCAACTTCTTCTTGCTTGTAAAGTTTCATTTGAGAAATCTGGCATAATTCTAATGGGTCTCCCTTTGTATGTTACTTGTTTCTTTCTCCTTACAGCTCGAAGAAGGGTCTCTTTAGTGGATATTTTGGTCAGTCTGACGACTACGTGGCGTGGTGTTTTCCTATTTGCTATGAATCTACCAGGGGTTCTTTGAGCTTCTTGAACCTGTATATCTAAAGTTTTAGCAAGGCCTGGGAAATTTTCTTCTATTATGTCTTCAAATAGTTTATCCAGCCCTTGCTTATTATCTTCTTCACCTTCAGGGATGCCTATAACTCTCACGTTAGGTTTCTTCACATAATCCCACATTTCTTGAAGACTCTGATCTTTTTTCTTATTTCTTTGCTCTATCTCTGTGACTGTCTTATTTAATTGGAAAGAGTTATCTTCGATTTCTGAGATTCTGTCTTCTATTTGATCTACCCTGTTCTTGAGACTTTCCACTGTGTTTTGTAGCTCCCTGAATAAATCCCTCATTTCTAGGAGTTCAGTTTGGTTTTTTTTCAATACGTCTATTTCTTTAGTGAATTTTTCTTCCAAATCCTGGAATTTTTTTGCGGTTTCTTTGCGGTGGATATCAATTTTTTCTTGTATATCATTCAGCTTATTTATAACCCAAGACTGAAATTCTTCTGGTAACATGTTGGTATTCTGAAACTGGCTTGTGCCAATTGGAGGAGAGTTGGTATTTCTCTTTGGGGGCGAGGTTTCCATTTGGTTTTTTGTGCTCCCCATATTTTTCCGCTGAGCCCTTCCCATCTGGCTCTATCGTTAGATCTTTTCTCACAGCTTTAGTCTAGTTAACAGCACGTCTTGTACTCTGTTCTTAGGCTATGGAACAGTCTAGGAATGTTGCTTCCTTTATCTATAGGGGGAGACTGTTGTGTGCTGTTTAGAGTTTCTTTTTTCTATCTCAGTTGGGGGACTGCTTCTGATGGGTCCACCCCCAGAGGGTTGGCTTGACCTAAGACCAGTTTGGCAAGTTAAATCACTGTGTTGTGGACTTTCGGTTAGTAGGCAGGATTCACACTATTTGCAAGCAGAAAGCCTCTTCTCCCTCTCTTTTTCTTTCCCTTCCTTCTTCTTTTTCTTTTTTTTCCTCTCCCTCTTTCCTCTTTCTTCCCTTCCTCTCTCTTCCTCTTCCTTCTTCTTCCCCCCCTGACTTTTGGTTCTTCCTCTGGATGTGTGGTTTCTGTCTCCTTCAGCAGGAAAGACACTGGCTAGGCCGAGGAGGCAGTGCCCTCACTCCCTCAGTGCCCCAGCTGCTGCAGCTCCCACGGGCAAGGGTCTACACTGTCCCAGTGTTCCCAAGGTCCAGGCTCCACACTCTTGCATCTGGGGAAGCACTCAGTGTTCACACCTGGGAAGGGGACCTGGAGAGGGTCTATGGATCAGGGGATGGAGCCTCCTGGGGAGCCGCCTGGCACCCTATGGCTCTGCAGCAGTTAGACCTTGGCCCTCACAATTGCTGCTGCCCACCCGCAGTTCACTGGTACTGGGGGGCAATATTCAGGGACCAATAGGAATCAGCCCTGGGGGTCTGGAGCACTCAGGAGTATACAGTAGCTCTTGGGCTGGAGGGCCACCGGAAAGGAAAAAAGAAAAAAAAGAAAAAGAAAAAAAAAGAAAAAAAAAAAAAAAGAGAGAGAGAGAAACAATATGAATAACAAGGAGAATAAAGAGAAAACAAGAAAGAAAAGAGAAAGAAGGAAAGAAAGAGAGAAATAAAATAAAATAAAATAAAAAAAATAAAAAAAAAAAAGAAAGAAAAAATCTCGCTTTAATATTTCACGCTCGCGGCCCCTCGCCTCGGCGCAGGCCCACGTCTGTCCCTTTAAGAGATAGGGCGCCGGAGAGCCGCCAGAGGCTTAGCTGTGGGAACCAAGATGGCGACCGCGCATGCGCCGGTTGCAGGCGCCCGGGGAGAGCGTTCAGAGCTCGGCAGGCGCCAGGGCCCACAGTAGCTCCCCAGCCGGAGAGCTGCCGTGGGGGCAGAAAAAAGCAAAAAAAGTCCCACTTTAATATTTCACGCTCGCGGCCCCTCGCTTCGGCGCAGGCCCGTGTCTGTCCCTTTAAGAGATAGGGCTCCAGAGACCCGTCAGAGGCTTAGCTGTGGGAACCAAGATGGCGACCGCGCATCCGCCGGTTGCAGGCGCCCGGGGAGAGCGTTCAGAGCTCGGCAGGCGCCAGGGCCCACAGCAGCTCCCCAGCCGGAGAGCTGCCGTAGGGGCAAAAAAAAGCAAAAAAGTCCCGCTTTAATATTCCACGCTCGCGGCCCCTGGCCTCGGCGCAGGCCCGCGTCTGTCCCTTTAAGAGATAGGGCGCCGGAGAGCCGCCAGAGGCTTAGCTGTGGGAACCAAGATGGCGACCGCGCATCCGCAGGTTGCAGGCGCCCGGGGAGAGCGTTCAGAGCTTGGCAGGCGCCAGGGCCCACAGCAGCTCCCCAGCCGGAGAGCCGCCAGAGGCTTAGCTGTGGGAACCAAGATGGCGACCGCGCATGCGCCGGTTGCAGGCGCCCGGGGAGAGCGTTCGGAGCTCGGCAGGCGCCAGGGCCCACAGCAGCTCCCCAGCCGGAGAGCTGCCGTAGGGGCAAAAAAAAGCAAAAAAAGTCCCGGTTTAATATTTCACGCTCGCGGCCCCTGGCCTTGGCGCAGGCCCGCGTCTGTCCCTTTAAGAGATAGGGCGCCGGAGAGCCGCCAGAGTCCAAGCTCTCGCCCGCCTATGTCACCTGTCCTCGGAGCTCCAGGTCTCCCGCGGTGATTCTGCACCAATTTCAGTCAGATCCTTGACCGAGTGGATGTGGGGGTCAGTGGGGAGATCAAGCCGCTCTGCTGTGGGGCTGAACCCGCCCCACTGTCCGGTGAGGCAGGTACGGCCATCCCGCACTCCGCTGTCTGTTTTCCGTCCCGCACTCTCCAAATTATCTCGGTCTGATTTCCCACTCGCCTCTGTTTTTTCCTGTTCCCTGTGTCCGACGGTGATTCTCCGTGGGTTCACCTCACCCTTCCTGTGGAGGAGCAATCCTCCAGTGTTGTGGCAGGTGGAGATCCACGCCTTCCTCTCCGGGAGCACAAATCCAGGAGGTCACCTCCACTCCGCCATCTTCTCTCCATCGATAAGGTGTTTTAATGATAGAATTATTTTTCCTGAAGAGTATAGGGCTTTTGGATATACTAACTACCCTGATTTGATCATTATACAACATATATATGTATCAAAACATCAAATTATACCCCATTAATATGTACAATTACAATATATTAATTAAATTTAAAAAAGACTATGTGGCTTTTAATTTCCTAAATTAAATAAAAAATAAGTTATTATAGTTGATTAAGAATGATATATTTTTGATTATATGTATCGATTTTGTTATGCTTGAATTAGGGTTATAAGTGTGTCCATCACCCAGATAGTGTTATACCTGTTAGGTAGCTTTTCACCTGTCTCCTCTTCCTTCCTTCCCCCTGCTTGATTTCCACTGAGTTTTACTTCCTTCTGTGCACATGTGTGCTCTTCAGTTGGCTCCAATTTCATAACAAGTACATGTGGTGTTATTTTTCCATTCTTTAGATACTTAGGATAATGGTCTCCAGTTCTATCCATCTATCTACTAAGGCCTTTTTTTGCAAAAGGCCTTAATTCATCTTTTTTCGTGGTGGTTTAGTATTCCATAGTAACATATACCACATTTTGTTAATCTACTCATATACCGATGGACACTTGGGTTGATTCCACATCTTTGCAATTGTGAATTGTGCTGTAATAAATATTCATGTGTGTCTTTTTGATAAAATTACTTCTTTTCATTTGGGTAAATACCCAGTAGTGGAATTTCTGGATCAAATGGTAGGTCTACTTTTAGTTCTTTATGGAATCTCCATACTTGTTTTCCATAGAGATTGTAATAATTTGCTGTCCCACCAACAGTGTGTAAGAATTCCTTTCTCTCTGCATCCATACCAGCAACTATTGTCTTCAAACTTTTTAATAAAAGTTGTGGTAAGGTGTTGTCTCATTGTAGTTTTAATTTGCATTTCCCTGATGATTGATGATGTTGAGTATTTTTTCACATTTATTGGCCATTTGTCTATCTTCTTTTGAAAAGTTTCTATTCATGTCTTTTGCCCACTTTTTAATGGGGTTTGTTTTTTTCTTGCTGATTTGCTTGAGTTCTTTGTAGATTCTGATTATTAGCCCTTTATTGAATATATAGCTATGAATATTTTCTCTTCAATAGGTTTTTAAGTAAAAAAATATGAAGTAGTGTCTTAAGACACCATATAAATTAAACAAGTTAACTTAATTTACATTTTGTGATAATATTGCTAGTTAGGTAAAGAGAATGCTATGGAAGTTATATCATATGTAGATGTTCAGAAGGCCTTTGATGACTGGACATTATATTCTGGTGATCAAGAAGAACTGTGTGCTAGAACAGTCAGAAGATTCATCAATAACTAAATAATTACATCTGAAGGTTGGTAATTAGAGATAGGATTAAGGTCAACCTAGCAAGAATCTCAAGGAGTGCCAGAGAACTCTGCACTTAGTCTGTATTTCCTCAGCAAAATAGCAATATTGGTCTTATAGAAGATGTTAAAAGAATTGCTATAAAATATATGGGAAGTATAGTTAACATGTTAGGTAGGAGGTTCTAGATTCAAATAACCATCAACATGGTAGAATGATATGCCACAATAAGCAAGAACTGCATTTTTAAAAAATAGATATGGTCATTAAGTTTGGCGAAAACACACACACACACACACATATACACACATGCTTGCACATTGCAACTACACAAACACAAAGATGAGGAAGACCTCCTTAATAATGTATATTTAGGGAAAACAAAAGACCTAAGAGTTTGTGTTAACCAGAACTGCTGTGGTGTGGAGGATATCATGCCCAAGTGGCTGTCCAAAAGGGGAAATGCAATTGTAGGAATGTTAATCAAATGTGTAGAATCCAATGTTGGGGAAGAAATTATTCTGCTTTCTCTGAGCACAAGTAAGACCATAGTGGACTTTAAGGACAGTTCTGAGCATTGCATTTTAAGAGGAATTTAGTCAGTGCAGTCAGCACCTATAGAAGGGTAATGGGTTTTGAGGATCCAGAACAGATGAAAGAATTGGGGAAGTATCACCAAAGAAAAGAAATGGGCACATAATAGTTCTCTTAAAACATTTTAATAATTTTTACCTGGAAAAGGAAATTTATTTCAGATGTTTTGAAGTTAAAACTAGGACCAAGGGGAAGAAATTATAGAAAGGGTATTTTAACTCTTTATCAGGAGGCTTTTCTACAAATTAGAGCTACTCTTCAATGGATCTGGCAGCCTAGTGGAGTGGGGTGAAGTTCTCCTTGTTGGAGGTACTAAGGTAGATGTTAGAGCAGTGGTCCCCAAACTTCTTGGCACCATGGACCAGTTTCATGGAAGACAATTTTTCCATGGACCAGGGTTGGGGTGGGGGGCGTGATTTGAGGATGATTCAAGCACATTATATTTATTGTGCAGTCAAACCTCTCTGCTAATGATAATCTGTATTTGCAACCACTCCGCGGTGCTAGCATCACCACCTCAGCTCCACCTCAGATCATCAGGCATTAGATTCTCATAAGGAGCACACAACCTAGATCCCTTGCGTGCACGGTTTGCAGTAGGGTTCCCGCTCCTATGAGAATCTAATGCTGCTGCTGATCTGACAGGAGGCGGAGCTTATGTGGTGATGTGAGCAATGGGGAGCGCCTGTGAATACAGATGAAGCTTCACTTCTTGGCCACCACTCACCTCCTCCTGTGCAGCCTGGTTCCTAATGCCTAACAGGCCATGAATTGGTACTGGTTGGCAGCCCGGGGATTGGGAACTGCAACGTTCAAGGACCCTCCAGTCTCATTTTATTTAGGGGATTCTTTCATAGCTTGGGAGGACAGATTGACAACCTATAAGAATTCTTGGAAGTCTCAGGGTTTGTGATTCTACAAAAAAAAATTTTTAGATTTATTGATAAGATTTTTTGTAAGTATGGGAAGATGACTTGATCTCATTTGAACTGGACACAAACATTAAATATTTTAATTGCACTTGTATGAATCATCTGCATAAATCAAAACAATCTTGCCAAAGGCCCCATGAAATACATTTGCTCTGGCTGGCCTAATTAGAATTGCCAAGCAAGCAGATCATTCATAATAAAACCTCTGTTCTGTAAATATAGACCCATAGGAACTATAATATTGAGGTTCTAGGTTACAAGAACATCACTCTTATTCATCTATCTTCTCATTTGCTGTTGGCTCCTACCTGGTTACCCAAGGGCCAAAGTCTACTACTGTTAGAATTCAAAGGTCTTCTTGTACTTGGGCAAATATCTACATGTATCTTCAGACCATTCATTTATTAACTAACTTGATCACTTACTCATTAATAAATACTGATTAAGTGCCTGCTTTCTGACAGGTACTATGCTAAAAACTGGGAATATGAAATTAAATGGGCTCTATATAGTATCCTTGAGATACATATGATCTGGTTGAGAAAATGGACGTGAAAATAAAATATTTGTAGCATGGCTAGTGCTGTAATAGAGCCGTGCTGAACAGATAGGTCTCAGCATACCACTTCTGTCACTCAGGTCTTTTCCACTTAGTTCCATCTGGACAACTATGTTCTAAATGACTAAATCTATTTTTTAAAACATTGCTGCCCCTCTGGGATTGCTTAAACAACAGCTAGTTTCTGCATCTCAGGTAGCTCTGATTCCTAAGTATTTTTCCAACTCTTCCCAAACTCTTGAGTTTGAGTCTGACCATCTTTAAAACTGGAGAGCGGCATC
Organism: Lemur catta; assembly: GCF_020740605.2. Taxonomy (NCBI): domain Eukaryota; kingdom Metazoa; phylum Chordata; class Mammalia; order Primates; family Lemuridae; genus Lemur; species Lemur catta. Next base: position 59,865,258 of record NC_059130.1, read on the forward strand.
AGCAGCAGGAATGGCTAACACACAGAGCCTTGCTCTGCACCACACACTATTCTGGGTGCTTTATGTATAATGAGTCACTTAGCCCTTTATGACCACCCCAGCAGGTGTGTATTCTTATTATCCCTGCACGACAGGTAAGGTGACTGAGGTGCAGGTGAGCTAATAGGTTAAATAAACATTGCCCAAGGTTACCCAGAAAGAAGTGGTCAATCGGATCTGAACCCAGCAGTCTGGCTCTAGAGGCCATGCTGTTAAATCAGTGTGCCCTATCATCCCTCTGACTAATGCTGTTTTAATGTCAGACCACAAGAGGCCTTTCCTGGATAATAATAAGCTAATATCATGATCACGATGATGGCCCAATGCTAGATGCATTATGTCCGTTCTCTCACTCAGCCCTCACCAACTGCAGGAGGGGATTTATTGTGTTGGTGTTACAGATGAGCAAACAAGGCTTAGGAGGTATTACTGAAGTTTACCTAACTAGTAAAGCTTTCAGCGTATCTATATCATTAGGTAAAATACCAAATTAGTCATTGTACACAATAATAAACACACTTGCTTCAAGAAAATAAAAAACAATATGTCGAAAGAGGAAGTTTCACTGTTTTTCCTAGGGGAAGAGAGAGGAAGCTTAAGGGACAAGAAGATGAGCTTTTTGTTATTTGAGTATCATGGTATCTTTAGTTCTACCATGTAAGTAAGATTGTATGCCAGACTCCCTGTGTTGGACTTAGGGTGTTTGATTTCCCCATATCCCAGACCAAGGTAGCCAATCTCTAATTCAAAGAAAGCCTCCTTTAAACTTTTATCTTGCTCAGCGTCTGCCTTTATGTTATTTAAAAGTTTCTACTTCACTGATTTACAATTTACAAAATATTTATTGTTGTTTACACATTTTGACTTACTAATCTCATTTGATTACTAGAATAAAGTAACTTTTTAAACAGCGGAGTCTTTCGAACTATGATGTAATGTGGTTTAAATGTGTCTGATTTACTCAAATATGGAAAAACATGTAAGAAGAGCCTCAGACTCTTCTGTGCTAGATTATAATAAACCATCCAAAATTAGAGGGGAGCCCCTGGTTTCCCAGGCACCTGTGATAACAGTTCCTTTGGTTTACAGTTCTTTGAATGACACATGCGTTGGGAGTTGCCCCAGCTTATTACAGCGCTGAAGTATGGTGCCTGATCTCAAGAGTGTTTGGTGTATTTATATGTCATGTGTTTGGCTGGGGGTGGGGAGACAGATTGAGAGTATTCTTTCCCCCTAATAATTCAATTCCTGCATTTCCTTCATGAACCTCTCAAGCCCTGTCTTCTTCAGTGACCCCAACCTGCGATTCATTAATGTGTTGATACTTATGGGAAGAAACAAGAGAAAAAGCACATTAGAATTTTGTATCAGTGTTGTTAGATGGGAGGAGGCCCATTTATGATTGGCAAGACAGATTGGAACCGTGATCAACCTTTCCCATGTGATGGTTTAGCAGCACAGCTCTGTTAGCATAGGTGGTCCTCGTATTTGAGCTTGCTAAGCTTGCTGTACGCTTTCCAGGATAAAGGGAGAGAAACTAAGTTCAATCTAATTTTCAGTAGAAACAATGTCTCAGTAGGGAACTGTGTTCCCACCCAAGGGCCTGGAATGTTTAATAGCTCTCTAATGGGAATTTTTACCAATACTCAATCAACTCTGAATTATATATTTGTGTATAACGTAAAGCAAGTGTATATTTTTAAAGTGTGCATGGTGTATATGTGTGTGTGTGTATGTGTGTGTGTATATATGTATTATACAGGGTAAAGAGAGTAATCAATTATATGTTTTAAGATTTAATGTAGCTTATTTTCAAATACAGAGGTAGAAGAGGTATCTAGAGTGGTGGAAAGGACTGAGGGGTCTTGAAGAAATAACCAAAAGGACCAGAGATACACCTCTCCTGCCCCTTGCAGGAATTGGTAGGGCCTTATGTAAGGTGAGGCTCACAGTTTGGGAGGAGACTATTGGAAGTTCTAAATATTAGCAAAGGTAAAAAGAATATAATGGGCCAAGAATAAATCAATGAAAAATACCACTACAAATTAAATTGCTCCAAGTCTGAAATTACCTATAAAGTAATCGACTATATATAGGTGAAATAGGCTTTTATGAGTGACTTATGAGTCACATATATCAGTGTGCATGTGACAGAGTATATTTGAATTCAGTCTAACAACTTGCAAAGCTTAGAATGGAATTGGCTATTGAGTCAAGTCTCCTGCAGTGCTGTAGCCTTGCACTTATCTTGAGAGCACTGAAAAGTGATCAGGGTCGGTTGCTTGAGAAATGTTGTATCTGAAAACAGTAGATTGGAGTGAGTCATTTAATGTGAAAACCTGGCAGGGAGCGCATTTAATTTTCCATTGTGTTACTTCTGTGTTTCCTCTTTGGGACATTTCAGCTTTCCTTTCCTGCCTCTCTGAAAAGTGAGCACCTACTAAGCGTCCAGTCTGATCAGGTGTTGGGAATCCAAGGTGCATATGGCAGTGTTGGTGCCCTTGGGGTGCTCTCAGTCTGGCTGGCCAGATCGAGGGATACTCCACTAATGGTGTCTTGTTTGACAATAGTGTGCGGAGAGTGCTGTGGAACCGGGAACATTTGACTCAGCCTAGGGAAGAGTGACTGAGGAAACCTTCACAGAAGAGGTGACAAATGAGCTGGCCTTCAAAGAATAAAGAGACCCCTGGCACTAATGGTGGCAGAGGGAAGAACATGAACAAAGAATGGGGCATCAGAACTAATTTGCCTCTTTCCTTCTCCCTTCCCTCTTTCTGGGTAGAGAAAGAAAGAAAGTGTGTGTGTGTGTGTGTGTGTGTGTGTGTGTGTCTAATTAACTAGAATGTGGATGTATTTATTTGGACAGAGGAAATATAATTATCAGAGGGCTCAAGGGGTTCAGGTACTCAATACCTGGCAAGTCCAGTTACAATCAGAGGTTGCCTTTTGAACAGAGTCAGAACAATAGAGACACTGACCTTGACTAAGAACTTTTCTCCCTGGGAATTGCATGGGTCCTTCCAGACATCCCTGGCTCCAGTGATTTTCTTTCTCCTGAGATGCTACTGGCTTCAGTCAGATTTCAGAGAAGGTTTTGCAGGTCTGGGGACTATAATATCTCTGTATGGTGACTTTGGTTTAGGGCTTAACTCAAAGAGCAACATTTCTTCTCTCATTCCCAGGCTCTTATGGGATACCTTGATGGCATCACCTGGACTGCTTGCCCTGTGTCTTCTTACTTTCCTTTCATTGTTATCTTTACTCATATTCTGTTTATGTCCTCTACCTTACTTGGCTTCTTTCTGCTTTCATCCTCACTCTATACTTATACCACCTGTTCCCTCATATTCCTTCTATACAACTTTGAAATTTTGCTCAGTGCAACCGAAGAAAACATTTCCAAGTGATTTTTTTTTCTTTTTCTGGTTGCATAGTTTGTTCATTATAGTCAATTATTAACCACATTGTGCCTTACCAATAATTTTCTTTTTCTTTAGCATAAGCCTGATTTATATGATGTTTTAGAAGTTCCTAGAGGCCCAGTGCAATTCATCATTACCAAATTACATTTCACCCGAGCCTCCAGAGCACATCTGCATTAAAGATCCTTTCCTTTCCTGCAGAAGGATCCCCATGAAACCATTCTCCCAATGGGATGGAAGCAGATATGGTCGTGAAACTTTTGGATTGGCAGATGAGTTAAATATCTGGGTTTATATAAAATCTAGCACTTCCCCCATTCACCTGAGCATGAGATTCCCTTGGGGCATTTGGTAAACATTCAGATTCTTGGGCCCCATTCCAGACTCATGGAATCAGAAATTCCAGAGAGCAACTAGTTAGCATCGTATCCATGGAAGGTGCCTGTAGGTAAATCAAATGGGCAAAGTCCCTATTCTCAAGTTTATTTTCCAACTGGGGTGATGGCAATTAATAAATCAATCCATCAACTAATCAACAAAGTAACTGCAGGAAGGGATGCATGGAAATCAAGCAGAATGATATTTTAGGGAATGGCGGGCTGGGTGCTACTTTATATGGCACAAAGGAAATCCTCTCCAAAGAGGTGCACTTGGAGCTGAGACCTAAACTATGAAAAGGAGTCGAGGAAGTCAGGAACTGGGAGAGAGCTTGTGTCCACCTTGTTTACCTGCATCCTGAGCAATTAACACTAATGTTGGCTTCTTGTAGAAGCTCCATAAATATTTGTTGGATGATGCATGAAGTCCTTGAACAGCCATGTTGTACCCATTCCATTGTTGATCTGAACAATGGAATCAAGTGCGTGCTGTTTTAGTTTAAGGGGGTTACTAAGGGGTTACTAAGTTAGGAGGGGTTGCTATCACAGAAAGGATATTTGCAGAATATGAAGAAACATGAATAAAGGAGAACATGTGAGAAAAATAGGCTATGAAGGGAAAGGGGACAGCTAAGGAGCTGAGGAACAAGGAGAAGAAAAAAAACAAGTCCATGTTTGCCCCTCTGGCATTAATGTAGTGCCAGTTAAAAGGTTAATCAGTAATTATTGCCATATTATTGGGATTGAGCAGTGTGGTCTTACTAGCATTGCTTTGTATATTACAATGCAAACTTTTTAAAAACGTCTTTAGAAAACAAAGATGGTGTTACATTGCATTCCTTTGAAGCAAATTGTGGTAAATACTAATACCAATTAGTTTAGGGAAAAGTTAGATACGATCAGCAGTACCAAGTGGAAGAATATGAATGGTGCTCTGAATCATACCCCTGCCAAGTTAAAACTATAGGTGTTTTTCATTTGGACTTTTTTTCTTCTTGTCAGCAGAAAGCATAAAAAAAGAAAACTGAGTTATTAGAGAAGCTGGCCATTTAAGAATTAGCAGGGTGTACTCCCAGCAGAATGTCTCTGCATCTGTGTGCACCCTTTGCTTGCGGAGTCTGCTTTCCTTGTGAGTGGTTGGAATAGAAACAAGAGACGGATGTGCTTTCCTGTGTCTTAGCGTCAGCGTCCAGATCTCAGATGAAACTTTGTAACTTAGCTATAAACTACTTGCTGAATAACCTTTTTTTCTCCTTTTTTGTCTAGCTGTTTCTTGTTTTGATTTTAAATAGTCATACCGGTGCTGAGTTAGTTTTCCATCTTTCACGAGAGAGAATGAATTCTTAAAATTAGCCTGTGTAGATACGAATTGTGTTTTCTTGGTGTCCCTGAATTTATTTAATCTATAAAACAATCTCCTGGTACCTACACCCAGAAGAGATGGAAAATGTCCTCTGAACACAAATAGTTGTCTCAAAGCCTTTCAATGTGCATTATTCCTGATTGACTTTGTTCAGTTGTGGTTCTTACCAGACGTGGTTGTTTGCCCTCTAAGCCCACACAGTATGGTAGAAGCAGCACACTGGACGGGGTGGGCAGCAGGGCTTGTTAGGGGCACTGGGACTACAGGCTGTGGGTCCATCACTAGCGGACAAGCGAAGGGCAGCTGTCCAGTGATATCACCTACTCTGGGGGTGACAATGCTGATGGTGGTAGGCTCCACTTGTCAAAGAAGGAAGGGAATGCTTCTATTTAAAAGATTATTATTTTTTTTTTGAGACAGGGTCTCCCTCGTCACCCCAGCTAGAATGCAGTGGCATCATCATAGCTGACTGCAACCTCAAACTCCTGGGTTTAAGCTGTCCTCCTGCCTCAGCCTCCCGACTAGCTGGGAGTACAGGTGCATGCCACCACACCCAGCTAATTTTTCTATTTTTAGTAGAAATGTGATCTCACTGTTGCCCAGGCTGGTCTTGAACCCCTGAACGCAAGGGATCCTCCCTCCTCAGCTTCCCAGAGTGCTAGGATTATAGGCGTGAGCCACCTCACCTGGCCTATTTAAAAGATTTTTAAGCTTCAATTATCTGGAAGATGGGCTTATGTGGCCCTTCATCCTCTAATAATAGGTAAATGCAGGAATATAACAACTCCACCGCCACAATACATAATCTGTGGTGGCTTCTATCTCCCCTTGCCCCATCTTCAGATGGGGACCAGTCATAGTTGTGCTCGTTGGGGGAGGAGGATGTGATCATTTGGAACCTTCTGGCTCACTGTACAGCACAGTATGATTCCCTGTCTTTACCTTTGTGCTTTTTGTGACTTAATAATGTACGAGAAAAAATTTTAAGCTAATATTGAAATAACAAACTTTTCATTTTACACAATTGGTTTTTATTGGTTCCACTTTGAGGGTTATGGCGTGCTTTTACCATTTAGTGACTCCCTCATACTCCTGCTGTGCATTTACCTGTTTAGTAAACTACAGATAAAATGAAGTGAAACTGCCAATAAAAGATTCATTGGGAGAGGCAGCCATGACCTTCTAGTTTCTCAACTTGTGGGGTCAATCTTACAGTGTGTCTTGTCATAGAAATCTAGTGCATGCAAATGTATTTGTTTCCAGAATGGAAGCAGAAATGGTTTTAGTGAGGGTGTATTATTTAAAACAAAGATATGCTCATGGCAAAAAAATTGAGGCAACAATAAAAGATGTAAAGAAGAAGGTAAAAATCCTTTTGATCATACTACCTAGAGATTATATCTGCTAGGATTTTTGGAGATCTTTTCTAAGCACATGCATGCACAAATGCATGCTTAACTTATTGATCAGTTTAATGAATTAATAATCAATTAATTTAGTCAGGATGGAATCATACTATATATAGTGTTTTGTAACCTGTGTTTTTGGGTAAAAATTATATTATGAGCATCTTTCATATCAATATTATTATTGTTTTCAATAGCTGCATAGTATATCACTGGATGAATAATAATTTATTTGGCCAAACCTTCATTGATGCAACCCAAATTTAACTCTAGCTTTTTCATAAAATTCCTCCAATTTTTAATAAAATTTCTAGATTTCTGAGGAGTTTTCTAATCTTAAATTTTTAGAAGACCAAGTGCTTCCAGCCATTCAAAGAAAATCTCAGCTAGAAAAGAAAAAGAATCTCCAAAACCACAGTATTCACAGAATGTTTCTGACCTAAAACTTAACTAAAGTTCTTGTTGAATTTTTCTGATAAAGATTTCATCAAAAGTGGTAAATATTAGCATGGAGAAATGAATTAGTAAATATTCTTCAGACTATCTATAAAAATCACATCTTTCATTTTTTAGATATAGCTATTGAGCACCACTGAGCTGTAATACATATTATATGTTATTATATATAGTGTATTTATATATAAAAATAACTATTGAGTGATGGAGTAGTGATGTTACTACTAGCAGGGTCATCACATTGCACAACTCCAGGGGGCACCATTATCATTATATTCTCTGTGAATGACATTTTCTGGAGTACTACAGTGCACATCTATATGCTGGTTTTCACATCATTTAAGTAGCCCATAGGGTTCTATTAGTACTTAGTCTGATTGCTTTGTAACTTTTGAATATTTTCCATTCATGTATTCCTTTACTCATTACCAAATATTTCTGAATACCCACAGTAAGGGAGAATTGGGATTCTGAGGACTTGCCCACTTCACTGTTGACCAAGACAGGCCAGGCTCTGCCTCCTGGACCTTTTTCTGTTTGAGTTAGAAAACCTCATTTTGTTTAATGGTGTATTTTTAAACAGAGGGAGCTTATAAACATAGCGTGGTGATCATAGACTTGTGACTGGTGTAGTAGAACAGAGAGAAAAAGGACAGTCCTGGGGGGAAGAGTAGCAATTCAGGGGTCTCCTTTGTATCACCTTTATGCATAATGCACAGCCATAGATATTCTTAACATTGCTGTTGATTCAGAAACACAATTCTCAGTGAACCTCCAGAGGACATGGATTCTAACTCTCGTGGGACCATTAGGCAGCATTCCGTTGCATCATCTCACGTATACCCTGCGCGGCATCATTTATTCCGCTGTCTCCCTATCTTGCTATTCCTGGGGATGAGCACAGTGTGTGACACTTAACAAGTGCTCATTGTATGTTAGTTGAATAAATAGTGAATTTCAGAGAGCATTCTGGGTACTCCATCAAGACACCAGTTTCTATTGGAATCATGTGACAGGCATCTTCAATTTGACTGCACAATTCTCTCATGTGTCACCACGCAGAGCATCCATTTTTGCCTTTCCCCTCTGTTACTTGGACTATACTTTGTGACTAAAGGAAGCTATGACAGAAGCCCATAATCATCAAATGTAAGAGCCAGAAGGAACTTTACAGGGCATTCTAATCCAGCCCCATTAATATATGGGTGAAGAAACTGGGAGCAGAGAAATAGAATAACCTTTTAAAAATCATACTGGAGTCTGGGGTCTGGATTCCTTGCTCCTTCATGTAACAAGCATTTATTAAGCAGCTACCAGGTGTGTGGCACTTGGCTAAGCACTGGGTGTCCCAAATTAAATAGACACAAAAGAGATCTCCCCTGAGGGTGTCAGTCTAGCAGGGCAGCCAGATGCATACAGAACAGGGCGGAGTGTAATCAGTGTGTGTGCACGCATGTACGTCACATAGCAGCAACTGAAGCACTCTCCCACGTCTGCTTATAAACAGCAAGAGAAGTAAACAGCACTGTCTGAGCAGCCAGAACCACCAGCACTTTCTGAGTGTTTCCTGTGTTGGGAACTCTCCACATATTATCTCATTTAATTTTCACAAAAATCCTGTTGGGTCGTGTCATCATGCTCATTCCATACCTGAGAAAATGAGGCCCGGGGAGGTGAATTGGTTTGCCCTTGGTCATAACCAGGATTTCAACTCAGGATCTGCTTGATTTCAGGCCTATGCTCTTTTGACTATAACAGGGATAGTAAGTGAGTTTCATCTCAAGGACAAATTCCATTTGATTGCTAGAGGCTGCTTGGGGCATTGTGCTGCAAAGGATACTAGGTCATATCTGGGCTCAGAAGCAAGTAGTGCTTGGTTGATTAACAATGGTGGCCATGGGTGTAGGATGGGAAGTGATAGCCTATGTCAGGACTTTGTCATCGCTGAGCTACAGACCATGCTGTACTTCTTCCAGCCATCTCTCTGTAAGTCAGAGTGCTTTCAACCCACTCCCTCAATGCCTGCTACTTCCTGTTCCCTTCCTCTGAGCTCAGAATGGTATTTTTGCCATCTGGATGTCCAGAATCTTGTGTCCTATGCAGGTCAACTTTCCTGGGCAGTGTCCCATGCTGTAGTCCTTTCAAAAATTTTCAACCTCATCAAAGTTATATCTTTTTTGCATTCCCCCAGGGCCCTGTTCTGCATTAATGGCAGTTTATGTGATAAAATATTACATGTCTACAGCTTAATATGTTAGCATTTCTAGGTAAGGTACAGCAGAGGCATTCCTGATCTAAAGGAGCATCGTTAGTGGGAAGAATTTCAGATCCTTGGGAAGGCTAGTTGGGATCTGTCAGTCTTTAAGATTATGCCAGGCAAATGGCAGCTACTCTGCCAGTACACACAACCAACCTCACACCTTTCCTTTGCTGCCAGAGAGCCCTTGATATTATAGTGAGGTACTGAGGTATTGTTGGTCAATACATATAATGCTTAAAGTAGAATCTGGAGGTAGAGATGGTGTTTTCTTACTTATCCAGTTTATGACTTCCAGCTGTTGCCCAGAGTTAAACACTAGAATTAGGTCTAGGGCAGTGGTTCTGGCTGGTATGCCTCTGCTTTAAATTTTATCTCATAACCCCTTGGCATCAAGATTTTCAGTTTTCCAAAGCTGGCCACAAATTTAAAATAAGTATCCAAAACCAGTTGTTATCGAGTCAGAAGATCCAATAGTAGTAACAATAGTGTTAAATGAATCATTTGTGGAATGTTTAACTGTTCATCATCTCAGTGTTTTGTTTTCTGCAGTAAAAATAAGTCAGATTTTCTAAAGGTATATATTTTCATTCCTTTCACATATGTGACGATCTATTTTCTGAATTATTGGACTTCCAAAACGCTGTGGGTAAGTGAATATGAACTTGACTGCACATCACATCTGGAAGTGTTATTTTTAAATTGTTGAACAAATTCTCTAATGTCATAACGGCATTTTCACTTGAATATTCTATTAACGTGTGATTTACACATTATAATGTTTCTAGCCAAAAATAGATATGTACTTTGAAATTTTACTTTTAAAATTTCTTTTCAAATAAGAAGAGCACTTTCCTAGGATGAGGTCCACAACCTGATTTTTAAGCAGAGTTGTAATTTTCTATTTTAGTAAATCAGACAGCCCTGTGGCTTACGAGGTTCGTATTATTGCTTGTGCCCTGCTGCTTTTTCCTGGACTAAAAACAAAGAATAACAGAGGGAACAGATTTAAAATATATCCTCCTGTTTGATGAAATTAGTAGTCCATGTGCCAAAGTGAGACTATTCTGTGTGAGTGATTGTTTTTATCATTACAGATGTTTTATTTGTGTGCCCTTCACATGTCAAGATTTTTTTTGTTAATTGCATGTGTGAATTTTTAAACAGATGAAAATATGGCTACAAGTCTAACTAGAAGGAACAGAAAAGTTTGTGTCCTAAAGAACAAGCTTCATGTAACTTGAGATCTTATGTCACCAAAACCCCAGGAATGCTGAACTGTCTTAAATACATCCCATCGAGGAGTACTTCTCCAGACGGAATGTTGTTCTTCCCTCTTATTTCCTATAATGTGGAGATGAGATATTAACCAGGGTATCGTTTGAGATGTTTTGTAAACTCCCAAATTGGGGTGGGGAGTGGCTATAGATTATCTAAACAATAATGTTGACTAGGGACTTTGAAAGATCTTTTATTTCACTTGTCACCAGTATTTTCATTTGTAATTGTACCTTCCAAAGTGTTACATGTTCTTTAATTTGATGTTTCTGATTACCTTAAATTGCAGTCATTAAGATATCATCTCAGTACTGTAATTGAATATTCTAGTATACTATTCACTATACTTTAAATATTAACATTGAACTCATGTTATTGATTTTTGAGTACAGCACTCAAACTAGTTTATTTAATTGCTAGAGGAAAGCTCATTTATAGTCTAATTGGACTATTAGTGAGTCTCTTAAACAGGTACTGAAAGAACATAGAACATCATTAAGGTAAAAAAAATCACTGCTTCTTATCAATATAACTGTCCTATCACTTGGCAATAGAAGGAAATAGGTTTGTTATCCAAACTTAATCATCATGAAGACATACACTCTCAGTAGCTAACACGTGGTAGGTGATTGCTTAGTAAATATTTATTAATGGAAGGACATATGGCTTTGGCTACCACCTACTGTTGATGACTCCCACATCAACATTTCAATTTGGAGCTCTCAGAGTTCTGACCCACGCTTCTGGCTGCCTCTACATGTCTCCAAGTGGAGTAGCCACCGATCCTATAGTGCCCGATGCCTCGAACTGAACAGCTGTCTCCCGGTTCTACACCTGTCTCCCACCCCCACCCATCCCCGTGTCCCCTCTTGGTTATCACAGCCACATGCCACCCTCACCCAGGATTCTTTCCTGCCCTCACTTCCCAGATCCAAGTATTCGCACAGTTCCTTCCTCACCGGCCCTCTGACCACGTATTTCTCTCTGTTTCCACCACTGCCTGTTCAGATCCTGATCATATTCTCCTCGATTTTAGCCAGTCTTCAGCTGAGTCACCCTACGCAGGCCCGAGGTTCTCTGATTTTACCATGCTAAAGCACTTCCCCAGGGAGCTAACACTGGAGGTGCCCGATCATACCTTCCTCAGTTTCTCATTCAGCGAGACGGGGTTTTTAAGAAATCTGAATTTTAAGCAGGTAGCTCAGGTGACTCTGAGGCAGCTGGAAGCAGACTTCCAGTTTCACATATACCTCTAGTCTGTCCTGAGCACTCAGATAAAGCTTTGCTCTAAAATTTAAGATATATCCGCAGCCCTGATTAGAAATCTTCAAAGAACTACCCTTCTATAGCAGTAGGTGGGGTGGGGTTTGGTTTATTTTTGGGTTTTGTAGCAATGGGGACTCATTCTGTCACCCAGGCTGGAGTGCAATGGTATGATCACTTCACTGCAGCCTTGAACTCCTGGGCTCAAGGGATTATTCCACCTCGGCCTCCCGAGTAGCTGGAACTACAGGCATACGCCACCATGGCCAACTAATTTTTTTGTTTTTCTTTTCTTTTCTTTTTTTTTTTTAAGAGATGAGGTCTTGCTATGTTGCTCAGCTGGTCTTGGACTCCTGGGCTTAAGCAATCCTCCCATCTCAGCCTCCGAGTAGCTGGGATTATAGCCATGAGCCACTGCACTCAGTTTATAGCAGTAGTTTTTAAACTGTGGTCAGAGAATTTGCCAAGGGTTCCTCAGGGTGTGCGGGGGGGGGGGGGGGGAGGGGGCCTGTGGAGTATGAAGACGAGAGCAAATCCTACTACACGGGGCTTTGGTCAACACCCCTCCCTCTGTCTCTTTCTTTAGTCAGAGCAGCTCTGATTATGAAGTTTAACAAGAGATTTCCTTTGGGAAAAGTATTCCTCTATGTAAAGAAAAAAAAAAAGATTTGAAAACCACTAATCTGTAGAAGTGGATTTCAAACTTTTTTTTTTCTTTTTAAATCGGGACCCACAGTAAGAAGTAGTGTACATCCTGTGTCACGGCCCAGTACACACACGTTTTTGTGTGTAATTGAAACAGGTTTCATGAAACATACCTTACTATACTTGAAGCATCTGATACTTTCTGTTCCATTTCATTTTTTAAAAAAATTGCTGGTTGCAACCTGCTAAATTGATTTCACAACCCACTGAGTTGCTACTGAGTCTGAAAAACCTTTGATCTAGCCTTTTTCAATGGGGCTCCTTTATGAACCATGGAACATAGAAATATTTTCTTAATCCTCTCAAGGATGGTACATAACTCATATCGTTCTAGATGCTTGGGAGAGAAGTTAATTCATTACGTACAGTGGATGCCTAAGGGCATTCAGACTTAATTCCCTGGATGAACTCATGTTTGAAAAAGGCTTACTAGTGTCTGATCTACACAATAAATCCAAACTCTTGAGGTTTACACACACAGCCCTTCTGGGTCTGGCGCATGTTCACCTCTTGGACTTTATCGTATTTCCTCAATCACCCACCTGGGTTAAACCATCCTGAACTATTTGGAATTCCCCAAATACATCATGCTGTTTCTCACCTGGGCACAGTCATTCATGCCCTTCAACTGAGACCTCTTGGACAGTAGTTAGAGTCATCAGGTCCAGTTCTGTCCCTGTCCATCCCTGAAGGGCAGATGTACACTGTTCACATCAGCAGGTGCTGCAGCTAATACAGTACCTAGCCCGGTGTTGGCTCTTAATAAACCAGTTACATTGACCTGACTCATCTCCTTTGTTACTGAGTGTGGGGCACCATACTAAGTTCTAAGCATACAAATAGGCTGCTTGCCTAGAGAGCTTATAACACACCTGAGAGACAGGACATATGTATTAAAAAACTATCTCCAGTGTAGCACAATACTCAAGAGTTTGCATGGGACAGTCAGGCCTGGGTTCAAATTATGACTTTTCTACTTTTTGGCTTGTGAACCTAGGAGAAACTCTGGAACTACTCTAAACTTTAAATTTGTTGTATGTCAGACTAGGATAATAATAAGAGTAACAACCTTGTCAGGCTGTGAGTTTTAGACAGGAAGTACATGTAAAGCCCTGAGCACACTGCCTGGCCCAGAGCTCTCAGGAAATGATTGAGTGGAATTGAGCAGCGCCACGTGCATGTTGTAGGTGGAAAGCGCCACGGAGTTGAGAGCAGGGAATGGTCACTGTGGGTTGGAGAGATGGGAGAGTTCCAGTGGAGGAGGTGGAACAGGAGCTAAGCTTAGAAAGAAAAGTAGGCCTTAGATGAGGAGATGGGAAGGCATTCCTGGTGGGGTGAATCAAAGAGCCAACAGAGGCCCAGAGGACTGTGTATGTCTTGCCTGTAGACTAGTCTCACTGCTAGTGTTTGTATATTTATTTATGTGTTCCTGTTCAAACATTTTTCCAAAGGCAATGTGAAGATATTGATCTCTAGAGATGCTTATTTTCTCATTTTAAAGAATTCTGCCCCTTCATGCCTTTTCACAGCTTTTTGCTATGTCTGTATAGTGTCTACAATTTTGCCGATGAGGCCAGATTGATTAAAGCATTTTGGGTCAGCGTAGAGAAATGGTTTACAAAACTGGTTATGCATCATAATCACCCCAGAAACTTTCTAGTCCTACATATTCTTATGTCCCATTCTAGAGATTCTGACAGTTGGGTCTGATGTGGGACCAGGGAATCTGCATTATTTGGATGGCCAGCCAAGTTTGGGAACCACCAGCTTAGAGAATTCATCTTAATAAGCTTTTAACCGTACCCTCTTATAACTGTGTCTGAGAGCCAAGTCGAATTTGTTTGAATTTTATGGGGAGTTGAAACTCATAGTTTCACAGAATTTAGCAATTTCTATTCGGAAAAGAGTTCAGAAGCCACTTAGCCCTATCCTTCATTTCAGAAAAGTCCCTTCCCTTTGTACATCTCAGGGTGATCCAGGCAAAGGAAATACCCTGGTCAAGGGAGTCTCGCTGCCTGTTGAACAAAGGATTCCTCTCTTAAATACATTTATATACTTAAAAAGAAATCTTACATCCAAATTCTGCCTCTTTGTACTTTTCCGTTTGTTTTGAGGGACCCACTGGAATGGGCCAGGGTAAGTCTGTGCTTCCTCTCTACGTGATGGCCCTTCAGGTTTTTGGAGAGAATTAACAATACATCGTGTCTTTCCTTAGCCTTTTCTGCTAAGGAAACATACCTAATTCAGGAGAAACATACCTAATTCCTTCCCCTGGTTCCCAGATGGACACCTCTGGATCCACTCCTATTTGTTAATGCTTGATTTAAAAAAAAAAAAAAGTGATCTGGGCTTGGCATGAATTCATTTTTGAACCCTGCTGGTTCCCAGCCGTCATAGTCTGAGCATTGAGGCTAGATACTCAAGATATTCCTTCTAATTTTCTCTTCTAGAATTTATTGAAGATTGATAGACGATTGACTAATATATATTTTCCAGGATCTGTCACACACACACCCTCTCCCTCACTTGTAAGAATTAGTGCAGTTGCCCATTTATATGTTTCTGACATTTCCACATTCTCTAAGAAATCTCCAAGATTACGGATTCCCAGGGCCAAAACCATTCCTGACATTTTTTTCACCTTTTAAGGGTTTTTTTTGTTTGTATTTTTTGGAGGGGAGGGTGCTTATATCTAAATGCTGACATACAGTACAAACACCCAAAGAATGAGCTGTTAGATAAGCCGTGCATCCATTCGGAGGTGTGTGTGGAGCCAGGGCTTGGCCTCCAGGCAGAGGAGTCTCAGAATGGCGTGTTGCCCAGGGTCACTGCCAGGGAGTGTGATCATCTGCTCAAGGCAACATCTCTGAAGCTCCCGCTGTCCGGGTTAGCAGCCTGGTGTGTTCTGTCAAAGAACACTCGCTTTTTTTTTTGTTCATTGGAAACAGTATAAAGATAAGGGCAGAAGATTTTTTATTTCTCTTCTCACCCCATGGCCAGCCAATATTTTTGTTGGATTTCTCCCTTCCATCCATCCCTCCTTCCTCCCATCCTCTCTGCCTCTTCCTCTCTCCCACACTTCCTTCCCTACTCTTCTTTGTCTCCTTCTTTTCCTCTTCTTTCCTCTCTCTCCTTCCCTTCCCCCTCCCTTTTTTCCTTGTCTTGCCAGAAAATTCTTCTATTTGCAAACCAAAGAATGACGTGTGATAAATGCAGCTTCATAGTCAGATGTGACATACTATAGAGGGGACTTTAAAGTCCAGAAGCACCCTCTCCCTCTACTCACTTTGGTAGTAAGACGCTTGTGGCCCATGGCTAAGCAGCCTAGCATAAGGACAGGAGCATAGGCTTTGGTGCCAGGCTGCCTGGGTTCAAATCCTGGCCCTGCCACCTACCAGTTGTGTGCCTTTGAACATATCACCTAACTTCTCTCTGCCTCAGTGGTCTCAGGTTTAAAATGAGGGTAGTATTAGGACCTATTTCCAAGGGTTGTAATATAGATTAAGTGGATTAATTCATATAAAATGCTTAGAACTGAACTTGACACATAATCATTGCTCAATAAAAAGTTTGTCAAGTTTTAACTGAATGATTATTTTATATAATTCAATGCAAAGGGAAAATATATATGAATTACCATATTATGAAAACCAGAGCATCAGTTTGAAGATTTGTTTAGAGTGTTTAGGTCACCTGATTAATTCAAGCCAGAGTTTCATGCTGGGGAAAAAAAAATCACATCTGAAAAAATGGGAATGGAGTTTTAGGAAAAAATTGACAATTTACTTTTATCCTTTTTTTGATGTGTTTGTGGGGGGGTTGTGTATTCTATATCATTCAAACAAAACTGTATAAAATATATGTAGGCCTTAAAGACTAACACATAAAAGAATAAAAAATGAGAATATCTGTGTACTTGCTACCCAATTTCATAGAATATTACCAATATCTTTAGAGCCTCCTGGTGCCACCCAGGTGGCCTCTCTCCTGTAGAGATAACCACATCATCAATTTTATGTTAATCATCTTTTTGCTTTTGCTCATGGTTGTACCATATATGGATGTAATGTTAGACATCATGTTGTTTAGATTCACCTATTTCTTTTTTTTTTTTTATTTCAGTTCATCATGGGGGCACAAAAACTCAGGTTATATGCATTGTCCATGTCCCGCCCATCCCCCTGAGTTAGAGCCTCAAGCGTGTCCATTATCCAGACAGTGCGCCTGGCACTCACCATGTAGTCATACCTCCATCCCCTCCTACCCCACCTCCCCGAGTCAGCACCTTCAAACATGGCCATTCCACAGACATCATGTAGTCATACACCCATCCCCTCCCCCCACCCCCTGCCTCAGTCTGATATTCAGTTGGTATCCTTCCCCGATGTGCATTTAGGTGATGATCAGGGAAACCAATTTTCTGGTGAGTACATGTGATGCTTGTTTTTCCATTCTTTGGATACTTCATTTAATATAATGGGTTCCAACTCTCTCCAGGAGAACCAAAGAGATGTCGTATCACCGTTATTTCTTATAGCTGAGTAATACTCCATGGTATACATATACCACAATTTACTAATCCATTCGTGAATTGATGGGGATTTGGGTTATTTCCACATCTTTGCTATACCACAATTTTACATTAACGTTGATTCATTTCCAGCATCTTATTTTGTTTTTTATCTGTCCCATTTTGTCTATGTCACTCTGCTTTCTTTCATACTGAGATCTTTTTTTCCTTTCCTTTAGTTCCATTTTTCCATTGGTTTGGAAGTTATAGACTCTATTAAATTTCAACTTGTGTATTTAACAAAGTATAAAGTTAGTGTTTTTCCCTCCTTCCCATTCCCACGAGGACCTTGGAACACTCCCACTGAGATTTCTTTGGAATTACGGAATTTCATATAGAAAGTTTCATAGGTACAGCTTTTGCTGTCTGGCTTATTTCATTTCTTCTTTCCTGACAACATAGTAACCCTCTCTTGGGAAGCAAAGAGAACAAGAGTGTTAAACAGTTATGGGAAATACAGGCCACCGGAGCTGATGGGGCCTTACAGATTATCTAAACTAGTGTTTTCCAAACTTTTTGACCAAGCCCAACAGTAAGACATATACTTTACTTCATAACCAATGTCCACATAAACATAGTTTATAAAACTGAAACAAAACTTTCATGAAACAATGCTTCACTTAATCTATGTAATGCACTCTGAGCTATTGCATTCTCTTCTTTCATTTAAAACAAAAAACTGGTCTTATCTCATTAAGTTGATTGTACATCAACTAAGGGGTTCTGACCTACAGTTTGAAAAACCTAGACCTACCCTAAAGTCCTCAATTTACAGCTGAGGAAGCCAAAGCCCAGAGTTGTGATGTGAGTCTCCCAGAGTTGTTCAGGAAGAGTTAGGACCTGAATCTCTGATCTCTCAAATCCAAGTCCAGTTCTTTACTCACATGTGTCAGCCAGACCAAAAAGAATACAAGATGGACCAAAAAGGGAGCCATTGGTGAGCTGTACTTATGGAATAGAGAATTAAACCTTCCTGCTATCTCCTAGACATCTAATTTTGGGGGAAACATCATACTTCTCATGGTAGCTACTGCTTAGTGACCCCAGCACAGCATTGGGCACCACTTTCTGTCACCTCTGATCCTCACAAACACCCCACACAGTTGGGTTTATTATCTTGATGTTATAAAGCATGGATTGGAGGCTCAGAGAAGTGACGTACTTTGCCTAATTTGGGTAGCTCACAAGGTGAGGAGCTGCTCATGCCTGTCTGGCCCCGGAGCTCATGGCACTTCCCTACCTTATACCATATCTCTGTAATCCTTGACTTACCCTGCTTAGTATTGTATCTCTCAGAAGGAAGATGAAGCAACAAGAGAAATACTGTCCAGCACTAAGTCTAACCAGTAAGAGTAACCAGTTGGTGATATGGTTTATAGATTTGCTTGTTTATTCTGTCTCCTCTGCTAGTATTTTAGCTCCCTGATGGTCCTCACTTAATTCACTGTCTAATACAGTTCTCAGCACATTGTAAACTTGAAATGAGTATTTACTGAATGGATAAGTGAGCGCATTGAGATATAAGGACACTGGGAGAAAGCAACCATATCACACTACAGAGGCGGGTCACATAGTGGCCAAGAGTACAGCCTATAGGGAAAGACTGCTTGTGTTCAAAATTAGGTGTCTCTTGAAAGCTATTTGATCACAGATACATTACTTAACTTCTCTTGTGCCTCAGTTTCCTGGGAATAATAATAATGTTAACTGTATAGTGTGGTTCTGTAAGTTAATCAAGGAAAGTGTTTACATCATTGCCTGGCTCAGAGTGAGCATTGTATAAAGGTCAGATGTTACTGTTATCTGCAGTTATGATAACTAAGTAGGAGGATATTGAACCTGTGTCACACATTTTAGAAAAAAAATATCCTGAAGTCTAGAAATGAGAGAAGTATGATCCAATAGCTAGAGATTCCAAAGAAACTACTGTTCGTGTTCAATTGCAGAGTCTAAAAAGCACATTTCCAGCTAACTCATCATGAAAGATTTATTTCTGACCAAAAAAATCTAAATCTAGAGCAGATGATTAAGCAGATGGCCTGTGAAATGTCAAAAAGAATATAGTGCTTACTAAGCATCAACATGGATTTATGAAAAATAAAATTTTTGAGCAAGTGACTTAGTTAAACCAACTAGGTCAGAATGCCATACACGCAGTATGTCGTACTTTCAAGAAAGCATTTGTTAATAGAAAATCTGATTTACAGAACAGCACAAAGTACGGTTAAATGTAAGGCCTGGAATCAGAGACGCCTCCCCACATGTTCTCCTGGAATTGGGCCTCAGTTTTCTCATCTGTCAAATGTGGATAATTATTGCAGCAACCTCCTAGTGTGGTTCAGAGAACTGACAGACCACGCGTGCGCACTACTTCTTTTCTTGTGTCCCAGGAAAATATATCACCACATGTATGGACATTTGTACTTCTGGAGCAGCTTTGCTGAAGCAGCTGCTGCTCGTCTCTAATCCCAGTTGATTGGTACATCCAAAACCGTTTCCTAGTGCTATGATAGGGTCGTGAACTTGCTAGAAGCACCTTTCCCATGGAGCCCTAGTTCCTCTTTCTGAGACTGATCACTAGGTTTGAGGTTGTTTTCTCTGCCAGGGCATTTCTGTCTGGCATGAGGAGCAAGCAGTAGACGCAAGTCACAGTCAGGGCACGGGTGATGAGATGCAGCATTTAGGAGACCTTGCCCAGGACCTAAGAGCCTGTGAGTTCCAAGGCAAACTGTCAGTGTGTCCTGCATTAGTCTCACTATCAGGAATGAGTGGTCTCCTTATGTCCAAGCCCCTTTGCTTGCTGTACTCAAATTCCAGCTCTGCTACTTTCTAACTATACAGGGATTTTATGTAAGCTAGTGAAGATATGTGTCTCAGCTCCTCCTGATCGCGAGACCTGGGTAAGCAGATAAGAAGGTGAAATAGACCGTGGGTGATAGTCCCGGAGGTTCCCAGCTGTTTGTCTCTAACAAGCCCAGGTCTCAGACGCCCAGATGGAGGGTGTAAGTTTGCGCTGCAGTTGTTAAAACAAATGTATGGTCCCTTGACAGCACTGCCTGAAGGCGGGGCGGGAAAGAGCTGAGTAAGCCGCCTGAGGTCTGAGCGCACTTTCCTTCCCTTCTCTCCTCCAGGGGCGTTCGTGGTGTGCTGGACCCCGGGCCTGGTGGTTCTGCTCCTCGACGGCCTGAACTGCACGCACTGCGGCGTGCAGCACGTGAAGCAGTGGTTCCTGCTGCTGGCGCTGCTCAACTCCGTCATGAACCCCATCATCTACTCGTACAAGGACGAGGACATGTACAGCACCATGAAAAAGATGATCTGCTGCTTCTCTCAGGAGAAGAACCCGGAGAGGCGCCCGTCCCGTGTCCCCTCCACGGTGCTCAGCAGGAGCGACACGGGCAGCCAGTACACGGAAGACAGTATTAGCCAAGGCACGGTCTGCAACAAAAGCAGCTCCTGAGCCGCCGACGCCCCTCCGCCCGGCCAGGCCTCGTCCGGGGAAAGAGCTGTTAAGAAGGGATGGTTACCTGTCTCTAGCAAAGCCCGTGCACAGTGTTATTTGAGGTCTGAGTTAATCACTGCTAGATTTTTTTTCGGTTTAATTTTTCATAGTTTAAAAGCATGGGCAGTCAAGAGAGGACACGATGCATTTAGAGGAAATGCACGGAAAGGGAGGAGACTGCGCACTGGATTCCCGCTTGCCGGGCTGGGGACTGCGCAGAGCCCGCCAGCCTGGGCGCCTTTGGGGCTGGCCCCCATCTCGGAGCCATTCTCTGTGTTTCAAAAGGATGTCGTTAAAAGGGCTTAAGCCAAAATAAATAATTAATAACGTTACTTGAGCCACGTTATGTAGCTGCTTGGAAAGCCTATGTAGTTCTTTCTGCATGCATTTAAAATTTTTAGAAGTGCTTCAGCAATGGTTATGTTTTTCCTCCAAGAAACTATGGCCAGTAGCTAGGTGTTCAATAGGAATCTAAGAATAAATCAGTAAGGGCTCCAGATTAAACTTACTTTGTAACTGAAAGAACATTCTGAGGAAAAAGACTTAAAAAAATGACAACAACAAAGGTAAACATTCAAAACCTTGTTTGAAGTGAAAAAGGCCGTGATATGTGGTCCTCTAAGCATGCACGTGTGTGTGTATGTGCATGTGTGTATTTATACAATTGAACTTTGTATTTAAAGACTCTAAGGACACCAATGGTGAAGTAAAGTCACTGGCCACCTGGACTTTCCAGCCTAGGACTGTAGCTGTAGAAATGACCTGTTGTGCTCTAAAAGAATAGAGAAAGAGGTGTTCACCTGAAAATAGACATTTTCATACAGCAGAGTAGCAGGTATTCTGACAAGCAGGCTGATGCCTTCCATTAGAATCGAATATGAGCTTGACTGCTTATTTTCAGTGACCTCCGTACCACTGGTGGCTTGTCAGATTCAGTGTGTGGAATAATTTCACATCTCATTTTGCCCAAGGTTATCAATATACTTCTGGTACTTGTCTTACCTGTGAACTGAATCTTGATCTGGGTTCTATTTTGAATTTTTCTCCTTCAAAGACCTAAGTTGGCAACATGGAGGGCAAGTCAGTAAAAAAGAAAAATAATGTTTTATACACATAGGCAACTGACCAAAGTTTTCTATGTAAAGCATTTAGAGTATATTCTGATTTAAAATAAAATAACTTCAAGGCAGATATTATAGTATTTATGTAGTTTGCAAAGGTTTACATTTTTTTGCTATTGTGATGTAACATTTACGTGCAAAAACTACTTGTAATAAAAGGATTTGAGAAGTCATGCTTTTAGATATAATAGCCTAAAATAGAGAGTATTATGATTTGAAAGTGTAGATTTCACAAGCTCTGTGTAGTAAGTGGGTCTGTCTGAAGCTTATATCAAAGCTACCAATAAAATAAAATTTAAAAAGATCTGTTCTCTCTTGTTGAGGTGCATTATTGCTTTGTGTATTTTCTAAGTAAAAATATAGTTTGTGGTAACTATAGCACACATTTCTATTGCAGAAGAAAAATCAAATTTGCCATGAAGTACACACTCTCAATGTTTTATGTAAGCATTTTGAATCTACAGCTGGCCAAAGGGTAGAGAATTGAAATTGAATTCCAGTCCCCGAATAGCTACTAAGGGATCTTTAAAGGTTTTATTTTGAGGAAAGAAACATTTTTAGTACCCTGTAGCAGAGTGCCATATTCAGAATACTGTCTGGAGGGCATCCAAAGTGTGGAAACTCAGGGTAGAAATATATAGCTTTTGTTTTCAATGCACACACACATCTCAGTGAGGGTGCAAGAGTAGAGAAGTCATGTATATTTAGAAATCACAAGTGCCAGGGGTCACGGAGGTCACTGAACTGGAAGGAAAAAAAAAAGAAGATATAATTTTTCTCTTTAGATTCTAGGATCCCAAGCTAATACTGAGACCTTGAATCAAAGACCTTATCAAACTTTGAATCAAAGCATGGGCTACTCCCATGCTAAATGAGATTTCATTTTCTTCCTAGGTTTACAGCACTGTCCAAGTTCTGTAAAACTGTATTGGTTCTGATAAATCTGTATTGGTAAGAGACTTTAGTCCTTCATGAAGACAGCCTGCTTGGAAAGAAGAACTTCTGGGAAACAAGTTGTTGAAACTTTGTGGTGAATTTATTTTTTAAGTGGGTAGCAGACTTGGACCCAGTTTGTGAACCTTTACAAGCGTAAGCATGGAAATTGTCATGGCACCCTGGCCCCATTTGTGTAATTCCAAATAAAAACAATACTAAACCATAAAATAAATGTAACTCTCTGACAAAGTTCTAATTTTCCCTTCTAATCAGCACTTAGATGCTTTTTATAAATACTAAAAAATAAAAATTCAGAAATTTTGGTGCCCCAGCTTCACTGACAGGTGGAGCACGTGCTCAGCCCATGGTTGGATAGTCCAGGACCAAGGACCAGCGGAGTCAGCAGCCAGAGCATCCGGGGGCACAGGGTGCAGCTCTCTTCATCTGCAGATGTCGCCCCACGTAGACCACAGGTATGCCATGTTCCGGGTTTGTTGAAACATGACGTTGAAAGTGTTTTGTGCTTATTAGTTCATTAATCCTCTAATCATTCTGGAGGGGGGGACAATAAGATTACTTGGCTCTCTTTTTTAATTAGTTGCGTAGGCATAATGAAGGTAAACCCTGTGAAGATATCCATGAAGGCGACTTAGAGACTCGAGCCCTGGTCAAGCCCAGAGGAAAAATAACCTACATCATAATGCATTTCACTGTGTACTAAAAAGAATTAAAAACATGCAAAAACAGATCTGACTTACAGGAAGGAGGCTTAACAGAGAAAGAAGTACATCCCCTTTGTGGACCACTAAATGTGATGTAAATTGCACCCCCCTAGGGCTCCTTCCAGTTTTACACATTGTCTTTCAGGCATAGAAGTTGGAGTTAGAATCATGTAGAGACATGAAAAAATTTTAAAGTAAGGGAAGTTGCATTTTGTGTGAAGGATGCTCTCCTAAACACATCATGTAATTTAAAATACTCATAATTTAAGACTAGTTTTCACAGAGAAGTAAATATTAGATGGGAGATGCTATTGCTCTGTGTGTGTGTGTGTGTTTTGCCCTAATGCTATATTTTATCTTCACATCATTCTTTTCAATGCTTTTTAGAGTGTGTTCTCTCTTAAATTAACAGATGGTAAGCTATTGATGGCAGTTTTTGAGGGTTCAGAGTGTTATATCACCTATAACTTGTGAGTGAAAGGTTTATAGTGCAGACAATAGCATAACAGTCACTGGAATCACATGTGGATGTCCTAGTGCACATCAATAAAAGTGTAGGTCATGTCATACTGTGTGATCTAGCACCTCTGTATGACAGTCCGTGAACACAGTTTGCAGTTCACTGGGCCAGCCAGACTTAGAATTTGCAGTTCTTGGTAACTTTTTAGAGAGTTGCAATTTTATGAAGCAAAACTTTATAATATTTCTCTACATCAGCAACTTCAACTTTGAACAATTCAAATTTTCATAAAATGTAGCTGTACTATACTTGTTATTGAGAGCCTGTACATTGTACATTAATAATAAGGCATATTGAAGAAAAAAGGGAGAGGCTTCCTGCCACAAATCCATGTTACATCTTTGTGTGTATTAGAAAATGGTATCTCTTCCTCAAAACATTTTTGCATCTATTGGAAAAACTTTACTGCTATCTGCTAGAAAACTATGCTAGTATATATATATGCCTGTCCACAGGTGACTGGCACATGTAGTATTGGGCAGTTCACCACTCACATAAATGTATATGATGACCATGTTAAAGAAAGCACTGGATTGAAATTCAAAATACCTGGCTTCTGATTTCTGTTCTGCCCTAAACTATCTATGAAACTCTAGATAATGATTGCTGATCTCTTAAATGAGAGATTTAAATTAAATGATCTGTAAGGACCTTTCCAGCTCCAAAATTCTGATCAAATGCATCATCTCTCAGATGAGAATCCTGGAAAGAGCCCCAAGTCTTTGGATTCTTTGCAGCTTATTCCTTGCATAGGGATTTCAAAGCAAAGAAGCTCTGTTTTCATTTTTGCAGTGGTTCTTAAGCTTTAATGTGCATAAGAATCAACCAGGGAGGCTGGGCACGGTGGCTCACTCCTGTAATCCTAGCACTCTGGGAGGCCGAGGCGGGTGGATCGCTTGAGCTTAGGAATTCGAGACCAGCCTGAGCAAGAGCGAGACCCCGTCTCTACTAAAAATAGAAAGAAATGATTTGGACAGCTAAAAATCTATATAGAAAAAATTAGCCGGGCATGGTGGCACATGCCTGTAGTCCTAGCTACTTGGGAGGCTGAGGCAGGAGGATCGCTTAAGCCCAGGAGTTTGAGGTTGCTGTGAGCTAGGCGGATGCCACGGCACTCACTCTAGCCCGGGCAACAGAGCGAGACTCTGTCTCAAAAAAAAAAAAAGAATCAACCAGGGAGACAATCTAAAATCTATGAGTTTTAGGCAGGTGTGAAACATGTTATCATAAATCCATCATCAATACAGGGGAGAAAGGATTTCTAGTATAAAATGGAACTGATAACCCATATGGAGAAACTAAGAAGCTTGATGATCTGCTTATATTTGCTAAGAGTAAACTTACATTTGAAAGTTGTAAGCTGCTGTTTACTCTACCAAGGCAAGTAGAAAACTATACCTTTATTTTACTTAAACGTAACCTACATCTTTTGAACATTTCCTAGGTGCTGGGAAAGCACCCCCCCCCCTCAAAAAAAAAGCCCCTGTGCTTATAAGAATGAACAAAATCATAAATCAAACATACACACAAATAAGGAAACTAAAGCAAAGGGAGCTGAAAATATTAAGGGTGGACATGGAGGTATCACTTCAAGGTATTCCATTGGAACACTGGTGATATTGGTGTTGTATTTTTTAGATCTGGCCTCTATAGTATGATTCTTGATATAGAACTCTCCAAGACCTGGGCAAGAAAAAGAAATCATATAAACAGGCTACTTTTTGGGTTTAAAACATTTTACATTTTATGGGTAGGGGTTCTGATACTGATAATCTAAACTAGATGTCTTTGTTCATTTTCTGTTTTGCTTAGCTGAATGCCTGTCCACAGGTTTATGCAAATCTAGGAGATGGAACATATCACTCAGTCTTCAGTCAGGAAAACAGAAACCATTCTGGGTACGTGAATCATGAAGGTATTTAAAACAGGCAATTTGATGCTTATAAAACAGTTGGAAAGGCTAGAGGGAGCAAAGGGAAGCCAATAGTTAGCTCTCAGGTTTGCAGCTAGTTTTTAGAGAATTACCGCCCCGTAGGTCAGGGACTTCCGGAAACTGCCTCCCAAGGCAGATGACCTGTGGAAGGACACCAGAGGCCACTGCAAAATCTCAAATCTCAAATCTGCTGCTAGAGGAAGAGTATGGCTCCTGCTAACTTCTGCCCTCCTCCTCTCCCACACTTGTCTGGCACTGGCAGACTCTAAGCTGAGATATGTAGTTCCCAGGCTTCCAGCCTTTCAGATACAGGGGAGACCATATGGAACTGACTGTCAACAGACAAGCCAGCACCCAGAGAAAGGAAAAAAGGAAAGGGAGAGGGCTCTTCTTGGCTTCTGGAACTTTTCCCTTTCAAAGATACCAGTTTTATTAGTTTTTCTTGACTGAGGGAAGAAGATACTATAACAGTTCTAGAGTAAGGGGTGAAAATTCTCTAAAAAATAAAGTGCTGATACATATAATATAGGAATCCCACATTGTAATATAGGGATCCTCTGAAGGCTGAATGGAAATAAAACCAAGAAGAACATAAAAGCATAGTTCACTTAGCTATTCATCATCCAAATCTGTGACATGAAAGTTGAGATTAGAGCATGAGAACTAGAATATGTATGGTCATAGTTGCTATACAACCACGGCAAATGTATCACCATGTAATCCTTCCTTCAGCTTTCCAAATGGTGAGTAGAATAGCTTCTTGGAACAATAATGAATGAGCAAAGATAAACGTAAAATCTGGATATGCAAAGTCACTTAAAAGTCAGATTCAGTGTTGCTGTGACCGTAAAAGATGCAATGGCTCAGTCTGGTTTTAGAGAGCAACAGTAAGAGATCTAAGTTTCAGAGTTTGTGGTTTGTTTTGGGGGAAAATAACACTAACATTTTTTCTTTTGATAGAAATGTGGGCCTGATTAATGTATCTTGTAAGGAAGTTGTAATTTAGGGATTATCTTGATTTTACAAATGAGGAAAATAATGACCCCAAGATTGAATGAATGTTTAAGATACACAGTGACTAAATCAAGGATCAAATTTCACTATCTAAGTTCTCCTTTAAATTTTCTTCTCTGTTCAGGAAAAATTAGCTTCCTAATAACTGTATATACATTCAGATTTTGAAGAGCCATGGTTACTAATAATAGGTTGAACCTATTTTAAGGATTAAGAATGTTTGTGTTTTTTGAGTAATTCAGTTTCTGAGAATGTATGCTAAAGAAATGATTCTAAATTAGGGAAAGACTTTGTATATAAAGGTGGTTAAAACAACATGACTTAGAGCAACTGGAAACTTCTAAACAATCTATTCAAGCACAGGATAAATGTAAAGTACTTCTGTCAAGCACATGGACTCTGGAACCAAATTGCTTAGATTTATATCTTAGCTCTTTTACTTACTAGCTATGTGACTTTGGGCAAGTTCCTCTATGCCTTGGTTTTTCACCTACAAAATGGGGATAGCAAAAACACCCATCTCAAAGGGTTTTTGTGGAGATTAAGTTTTATGTAAAGTGCTTAGAATGGTGCTGGGCACTGTGTATGTATAGTTATTGTTGATGGAATTCTATTAGCAATTTAAAATTATAGGTATGAATAATTAATAATATTGAAAAACATGTATCATGTAGAATTTGCTGATGTATTGGTTATGGTATCAAGAGATGTGTTTTAAGGATGACTTCAAGGGTGTTGGTTTGAACTACTCCAAAAATGGAATTGCTTTTCACTGAGATAGAGAAAATAGTAGGAGCAGCAGATGTGGGGTGGGTGGGAATCAGGAATTCCATTTTAGATGTGTGACATTTGATGTCACAGAGATACACCAGGTAGAGATGTCAAGAAAGGAGTGAGATGGCCGGGCACGGTGGCTCACGCCTGTAATCCTAGCACTCTGGGAGGCCGAGGCGGGAGGATTGTTTGAGCTCAGGAGTTCGAGACCAGCCTGAGCAAGAGTGAGACCCCGTCTCTACTAAAAAAATAGAAATTATCTGGACAACTAAAAATATATAGAAAAAAAATATCCTGGCATGGTGGCGCATGCCTGTAGTCCCAGCTACTTGGGAGGCTGAGGCAGAAGGATCACTTGAGCCCAGGAGTCTGAGGTTGCTGTGAGCTAGGTTGATGCCATGGCACTCTAGCTTGGGCAACAGAGTGAGACTCTGTCTCAAAAAAAAAAAAAAAAGAAAAGAAAAGAAAGGAGTGAGAAGATAAATGGATCTGGAGCTCAGGGAAGAGGTCTGGATAGTAGATGTTAATCTTGGAGTCACCAGTATCTATAAAGTCATGAGGTTAGACAAAAATCATTTGGATGGTTAGTGTAGATAGAGAAAATAAGAGGTCTGAGAACTGACCCCTAAGGATTTCCAATGTTTGAGGTCAGAGAAATGAGGAGAAGCCAGTGGTGTAGGAAGAGAACCAGAGCTTGGTGGAGACCTGGGAGTGAACAGTATCAAATCCTGCAAGTTGAGGCTTGAAATTTGACTGTTGATTTGGCCT
Organism: Lemur catta; assembly: GCF_020740605.2. Lineage (NCBI taxonomy): Eukaryota > Metazoa > Chordata > Mammalia > Primates > Lemuridae > Lemur > Lemur catta. The sequence continues at coordinate 59,893,684 of NC_059130.1, forward strand.
TGGAGGTTTTTGGCGACCTTGACAAAGCTGTTTCAGTGGAGTAGAAGGGATGAAAGGCTGATTGTAAAGAGTTCAAGAGAGAACGAGAGGAGAGGATTGGAGATAGTGAGGACAGGCTAGTTTTGAATTTTTGCTGTGTGTTTGTTTTTTCCTGATGAGGGATCAGATATGGGGCAGTAGCTGGAAAGGCACTGGAGGTGAAGGGAGAGATTTATTTTGAGGCGGGAATTACTATAGCACATTAGTTCCTAGTGGGAATGGTCCGGTATGGGAAGTAACCAGATGGAATAAGTGATAACTCAGAGGAGAGGTGACAGTTGCTGGAAGGATTGGGCTCCAGGGTGTACACAGGTGGAGGTGTCTGGTCTTTAACCAGAGCAGGGACTTTCCATCCATTGTAAGAGGGAGGAAGACAGGTTATTCATGCAGGGAAGATGTGGTGATGGGGGGATTCACTTTTTTTCTTCTACCTTATTGGTGAGTGAGTGCCCCAATCATTAGCAGAGAGCAATGATAAGGCAGGAGGAGTTGGAGTTTTGAGACAGAAGGTGAGAAATCACTGTCCAGAGGAGTGGGGCAGCGAGTGGACCAGGGGACTTTGTAGGGTTGCCAGACCAAGGCCCCCCAGTGAGGCTGGAGGATGCAGATTTAAGGTGCGACCATTCAGAAAGATCATCTGTTTCTCTCCAGCCCCTCTAGCTGCCTGCTCTAGTCATGATGTAGACAGAGAGTTGAATTGTGTTGTCAGGCAATGTCTGGGTTCCACCAGTTAAGTCAGAATCTCTGGGGCTTGGGCCCAGTCGTGGGTGCATCCAAAGTGATTGTCAAGTGCAGCCAGGATTGAGATCCATGAATTAAAGCAAAAGGTGAAGAGAAGATGCCCCGAGGAGCCTGAAATCCAGGGAATCCAGCTGAGAAAAATTCAGTGTATGTTTAATTACCTAAGTGTGGACAATTTAACTGCTATCGTAATGCAGAGAACAGGAGCCAAGCAGGGGGAAATAACATTGATTAAGTACCTACTATGGGTTAGGAATTGTGTTAAGTACTTTATGTGCTTGGTGTTGAAACAACCCTTGGAGATAAGAATTTTAACCTCTACTTAGAGTAAATTGGTGAATTGCCCATAGCTTCACAGCTAATGAGTTAGCCAGGATTTAAACCCATTTACTCTGAAATTTTTGCTTATGTTTTCATGGAAGATGTGAGACTTGAGCTGTATGTTAAAGGAGGAGGGGGTAGAGTTTTGATTTTGGAGATGCAAGAGGGCTTCCCAGCTGGAGGAAAAAAGGCTTAGAGGCAGGAAAGAACATGATAAATGCAAAGAATAGGGAGAATCATGCCTCCTATGGCCGGATAGGTTGAAATAAATGAAAGAATGAATGATTCAACCAACCAACCAACAAATAAATAAATGAATTGGGAGAGTGTCTGTCCTCAACAGCCACAGAACTAGGCAGCTGAAAATATACTTGGGCCCAAGGAAGCCGCATTGCAGAACTGCTAAGTGAATGTTCCCTGCATTGTTTGTACAATTCATTATTTTTAAAAAATGATAGCTGCTGGGCCGCACGGAGATAAAAGATGGCCTCTGAGTATAAGCTCATTATCATCTGTCACCATGGCTTGGGAACTTTATGTGTCCGCAGAATCTCAGAATCTATATTTCCTCAGCTTTAATCTCAGGGTCGATATCCCAACACAGCACTGCTCATAATAAATAGCTAGTATTAAATGACAAAGTAGGCTACTGTGTTTTATTTTATTTGGCTTTCAAGCCAATCAATTTTATAGCTGTCTGTCTGAGTGCTGAAAAAAAAAATTCTAGAGACAGCTAAGAATCATATGAAAAACTACAACATGCTGACAAAATAAATCTTTATCTCCCTCACTTCCCCCACACAAAGAGGCCCTAGGTAAACTGTTGATTATGCATCTAATAGGTTGGATGCTCATAGAAATGGCCCTTTCGATTGGTTTGCAGAATAACTCTATTTTATGTCGCTATGGCCAGTGGGTACAGCTTGTCGTGTACACCTGTGTGATATGCTCAATGATGACATTGGTTTGCTTGCTTTCTCACAGAGATTTTCTTTTACTTTGATAATATGGAAAATCATAATTCCTGAAATGGTAGCAAAAAAAAATTGGGGTATATGGAAAATGAACTAGCATCTGTCTTCAAAAGTACTGGTGATTAGAAAGCTACGTCTCTCCTCTCTCTGCCTAATTATTCCTTTGGGAAATATATGTGGTTCAAATAAGGTGGAAAGTGTCTTGCCTGTCCTTATGTGGAAGGCATTTGCTTTTGAGTTTTTATTATAGGGGGAAAAAGGAAGGATTACAAATGACCTAATCAAAAAGTTTGCAAAATATTCAACTTAAAAGGCAACTTCTAAGCATAATTGTTAGGCTTATCTGAGTTTGTTTCTATCCAAGAAAGTCTTTTTAGTTTAAGTAATTCATTGCTGCAGCATGTACTATTCAATCAGTCATAGAGCAAACTTTTATACTCACCTACCATGGGCCAGACAGTGTACGGAGCACTGAGAAAGATATTGAGGGAAATAAAATGGATGCTGGGCTCAGAAAGCACTTACACTAGTGATTAAGGTTCTTCCAGTAAGGGGTGGGGAACCTGCGGCCTTGGGGCCACATATGGCTTCTGGATCCATGAGTGTGGCCTTTTGACTGAATCCAAAGTTTACAGAACAAATCCTTTTAATAAAGGATTCATGAATCCTTAGGAGCATCCCTGCCTTTGCACTGTTGGTTCCTCTGCCAGCAATGCTGTCTCCCCATGTATCTGCATATGGCCATTCCCGCACTGCCTTCAAGTCAAATGTCTCCTTCTCCAAGAGACCTTCCCCCACCATCCTATCTCAGTTGCAAACCACCCCACTCCTGGCTCTGACCTTCTCTCTTCCCTTGCTCCATTTTTTTCATAGTAATTATCATCTTCTAAAACACTCCCCCACCCCAGAACGTAAGCTCCACAAGACAAGAATTGTTGCCTGTTTTGTTCAGTGATCTATCCCAAGCACTTAGAACAGTGCTTGGCAGATAGTAGGTGTTCTATAAATATTTGGATATAAATAAAAATAAATGAGTGTATGATATGCAGGAGGAAACTTCCTATTAAGGAGTATTCCATCTACTGAATTTGTTTTTTTAAACCTTACTGAGGTATAATTTAGATACAAAAATGCACATATTTAATGTATACATTTTGATGAGTTTAGATACATGCATATACCCCAGATACCATCACCACAATCTAAATACTAAACATATCCAACACCTCCAAATATTTCCTTGTCTTCTTTTGTATGTGTGTATGTATGTGTGTTTATGGTAAGAATACTTAACACGAGATCAATCCTCTCACCATATTTTAAAGTGCACAATACTGAATTATTTCTTTCTATCAAATTTGTGTTTATATAGTCCCTAAGGGAGCATAAGAACACTCTTCTGAACAACTGATAGGCACATAAATTCTAGCATTCTAATCACTGATGCTTTCTGTGTGCTTGTTATATGTGAGGCACTGTGGGAAGCACTCTATGTGCACTATTTCTTTTAATTCTCACAACGCTATGAAGTAACTTAGAACGATATTACCACCATGTTGTAGACAGGAGTACATCAGCTCAGAAAGGTTAAGTGATTTTCCCAAGCCACACAGCATATATACGTATATATACACACATCACACAGCATATGTGTGTGTGTGTGTGTGTGTGTGTGTGTGTGTGTGTATTAGGTTATTAAGTATGTAATGTCCAATTTCCTTAAGTGATAAGTTTGACAGGTGATATCTCTGACATTTCACTTTGACACTTTTTTTTTTATTGTGAAGGTACATCCTCAGTCTTTCAAATGCATGGTTTGGCTTGTGATTATGTTTCAAAAAAGTTTTTAGAGCAATTTTTGTGAAAGCATAGATAAGTCAAAAATTCATGTTATTTTCAAATATGAGTTTGGTCATGGAACTAATACAGTCCAGACAGCTCTAAATATCAATGAAGTGTTTGGGAAGGATGTGGTTAATGAACACACAGTAAATCAATGATTTGAGAAGTTCCATTCTGGTGATTTTAATCTTGAAAATGAGCCATGTGGGTGACCTGAGACAAAGGTGGATAATGATGAGCTGAAAGTTGTAGTGGAAGCAAATCCATCTCAACCTATGCGTGAATTAGCAGCAAGGTTTGACGTGACTATTCCAACAATATTGGACCATTTGAAGGAAATGGGCAAGGTAAAGAAGCTGGATAGATGGGTCAATCCTGCATAAATTAAATTAGCATCAGAAGAGAAACCATTTCTATGCCGTATTGTTATGTGTGATGAAAAATGGATTCTTTTTAACAATTGCAAGCATTCGGCACAAAGGTTGGATAAAGATGAAGTGCCAAAACACAGTACAAAACTGAATGTTCATCAATTTTTTAGCTAATGATGTCTGTTTGGTGGTCCAGCACTGGTATTATCCACCATAGCTTCATGAAACCTGGTCAGTCGATTACAGCAGATGTCTATTGCAACTAATTGGATGAAATGATGAGAATGCTTGCAATTAAGTAGCTGAGATTGGTCAATAGAGACAGGCCAATCCTCTTGCAAGGCAATGGCTTGACCACATGTCGCACAAACAATGCTGCTCAAACTTCAGAGGCTGGACTGAGAAACTCTCTGTCATCCACCATATTCACTAGACCTTGCACCAACTGACTACCAATTCTTCCAGGCTTTGGACCACTTCTTGCAAGGAAAACTATTCAATTCTCAACAAGCTGTGGAAAATACCTTTTGTGATTTCATTGCCACTCGCTCTCCAGGCTACTTCGCTGCTGGCATAAACAAGCTACCATTAAGATGGCAAAACAGTGTTGATGGTTCAGGCACATGCTTTGATTAATTGCACTGTTTCTTGTTTGAGATATAATAAACTACACTTTTGATTCAAAATAGGACATTTTGTATTTAATGACCGAATATGTGTGTGTGTGTATGTATATATGTATACACACACACACACACACACACACACACACACACACACACACAAAGAGTGAGAGGGAGTTTCTTAATCATTCTACAGTTCTACCTCCTTTAAGCAAAGACCTATTGTCAGAATTTGTTCTTTGAAATTCCTTTTTCAGCAGTTTGTCCAAAGCCTGAGGGAATCCCTACCCAAATGTTTGAAACTGGCTGTGGAAAAACTTCAGAAGTGTGACCAACTAAGTCAGGCAAAACCATAAGAGAGATGCCAGAATTCAACTGGATACCATTTTAATAACCCTAAGAATCAGCCATCCTAACAGATTGAAGTATGTGAAAAGAATGCAGAGTTCTGTCCGGTTCAAATGTCTTTAGAGAAAGCTAGAAAATATATTTGTATATGTTCAGAAGTAATAAATGCAAAACCTAATCAGGTGAAGTGCACAGCAGTGGGGGTAGGTGGGAGGGGGAGGTGCAGACTTCTGTGAGGAGACAGAGAAATTCGGTAAAGTGGAATGTGAATTTCAGGCCATGTGAGACAACTGCATCTGAAGGACATTGATAGTGCTGCATAAATAGAACATGTCCCAGCAGAGCTGCTGCCAGCAAGGCAGGCACTGTCCTAGCCACTACCTCTGGGCGTCACCATGACTCACTGGAATGACGGCTGTTTTGTGTGTGTAGTGGGTTAAATGGTGGCCCCTAAAAGATATGTCCATGTATAAATCCCTGGAACTTGTGCATGTTACCTTATTTGGAAAAAGGATTTTGCAGATATAATAAAGCTAAGAATCTTAAAATAAGATTATCCTGGAATACTTCACTGGGCCCTAGAACCAATAAAAACTGCCCTTATAAGAGACAGAAGAGGAGACACACAGAGGAGGTGATGTGAAGATGGAGGCAGAGATTGGAGTGATGTGGCCACAAGCCCAGGGATGTGGACAGCCACCAAAAGTTGGCAGAGGTAGGGAAAAATCCTCCTCTAGCAATTCCAGAGGGAGTGTGGCACTGCTGACACTTTGCTTGCAGACTTCTGGCCTCCAGAACTGTGAGAGAATAAAATTCTGTGGTTTTAAGCCACACACTTTTTGTTGATTTGTTACAGGGCCCTAGAAAATGAATACAGTACAGTGGGTAAACATCACTCACACCCAGGCTGATTTAGATTTAAGTATGGATGCTTTTTAGGAAATTAATCTATTGTATCTCAGTATTTTGTGTGAGAGAGAAGCGCATATTGGGTATCTTATGTGCTTATAATGATTAAGACAATCTGGCCTAATATTAGAATTAACACCTTTTAAATTCCAATTTATAATGTGTGAATAATTGATTTAGATTTTTTAAGTTATAATTTTACTAAGTTTATATACAGTATTGAAATAGTTAAAAGAAGTAGACTTAGCCTTATTTGAGAGTTTGACTTATTGGTGTTCTGTGTTATTTAAGTACTCACGAAAGTTATATTAGATTATTCAAAACACTGAAGTAATTTATATGTTCTATCAGTTCCACATTTAAAAAATTGAAGTAATTTTTAAAAAGATATAGAATACATTGATTTATCAATTCAATTTAAAATGCTTGAAGTTGTTAAATTAGCTAAGCTTACAAATAGGAGCACATATTATTCAAAGGTCCTTAACACAGTTTTTAAAAATATGACAGGCTATATACCATATACAAGGAACAATAAGATTTGGTACAAAACTTAAAAGCTTTCGGAAAAATATTGGTTTCTTAGTCTGTAACTTTAATAAACTGAATATTAACTTTTAAAAGCAACATTGACCTCTGAATAGTTTTCACTGCCCTCAAAACCCCTCGAGGGCACCAAAAAGCCTGCATTTAATAGAAGCAACATAAAAGAAACTTTTAATTGTTCCATCCTTCAGGAATGGAGCAGGGGAGGCAGCCAGGGGAAGGGAAGCAGTGGCGGGGCAGTGTGAAGGTGACCCGTGCTGTGGCTAGAACAACAGAAGGCCGTGAACTTCGCCGGTGAGTGCTTTGTTCTGAGTCAAAGTGTTCCTCGGCTCATGGAGGAACATCAGGTCCAAAGGCTTCTCCTGACCAAACAGATAACGTGAATTCCTTCCACCAAAGCTTGACGTCTGCTCCCTCCCCAAGTCAGTGTGGTGAGTGTGGCGTCCAGACAAGCCTTCGATTTTCTGTTTCTTTTGTTTAATTTGAGGAAACCACTCTACCTCCACAGAGAAGACCACAGCAGATTTTGTGAAGCGATAACTATGTCTGGGTTTAATACTTTAGTGCCATTCACTGCTGTGTGTATCATCGTTGGTTCAGCTGCTGGTCTGAAAAAAATCTCGATTTGTTTCCAAGTTGGCCGATCGGTCAGGCCTTTTTTCTCCTGAGTGTGGCCAGACCTGTGACTTTATTTCAACTAATAGAATATGGGCAAGGTGATAGGATATCCCTTCTGGGTTATAATATGTAAGACAGCAGTGCCCGTCTTCCTAGGAGACCCTTTCCTTTGCTGGCAGTGAAGAAGCAGGCTGCCGTGCTGTGAGCACTGAGAGGCAATGTGACCAGGCATCGAGGACAGCCAACAGCTGACTGCCCGGAAGAAATGGAGGCCCTTGGGCCGACAGCCCACAAGGAGCTGAAAGCTGTCAGCAGCTACGTGAGCTTGGAGGTGATCCTTCCCCACTCAAGCCAAGGAATGAGAACCCAGTGCTGGCTGACACCCGGATTGCAACTTGCAGATGAGACCCTGAAGCACAGGACCCAGCTAAACATGCCTGGATGCCTGATCCCTTGAAATTGTGAGAAAATAAATGTGTGTTGTATTAAACTGCTAATTGCGTGGTAATGTTGTTATGCAGCAAAAGATAACTAACACAGGTGTACAGGAACATACACTGTGTTCCGTGGTAATTTGGAAAATCCTCAGATTTTAGTTTAATTTAATTTAATTTAGAGTGGGCTTAAGTGCTGCCTGACCTTTAGTAAGTGCTCACTAAAGGCTACCTCTAAACCTCCAGGGCTTAGCACAGTACCTTTATAAAGGCCCGTGCTTTATAAATGTGTATTGAATGAATGATGAAATGCAAGGATTGATGCAGGTCAGCTATCAGTACCTCATGTCAAAAGGAAAAGTGTCAGGAGTTTCTCAAGGTCTGCCAGAGGGACCAAAGTTGTACATATAAAACAGTCCTACCAGTGACTAAGCAAACCCAGGCAAAAGCAGGCCTACCTAAGGTAGCATCTGGTAGGGTCTGCTTCTTTGATTCTGCCCACTCTGGGTACCAGGTTCATGACTGGAATAGATATGTGGGCTTCACCCAGGGGTTCTTTTAATTCAGGGCTTTATAAACCCACACTTTGTGTTAAGAACAATAAACAGTTTACATACCAATACACAAGGAAGATAATCAGCAGATTCTGATGTGACTTTTTAATTCTACCTTTTAAAAGATCTGATGATAACATTTCATACTCCTTTGCTCCCTCCTTCATTCATTACATCTTGATGCATTTCACCTATTTATTAAGGACAATTTATTCAGGACAATTTATTAAGGACAATTCTATGCCAGTCACTGGGTTAAGCACTGGGGATACAGCAGTGAGCTAAACAGACCTGCTCACGCTCCCGGGGGCTCCCTTAATGACAGATGGTCTCAACCTCTTCTGTGTTCTGAGCAGCTCCCTCCCTCCCCCTGGCTGTTTGTGCTGTGCTGGAATGTCCTGCTCTTGTTTCTGGGTCCTTAGTGTTCTTTGCAGTCTTTCCCCTTTGCTTATGCGCTGGCTTCAAGAAGAGTCCTTAGGTCTTGAGTCTTTGTCAGGTAAGTTTATCAAAAGGCTTTTTTTCCCTTCAGTAAGTTCCTTCCCATGGGACTGAGCAAGTGATTTTGCAACCAATTGCCTCTTTCATCTGGGTGTTCTTTGTGTTCTCTTTTCTGATGTTTTCTCTGAGGGATGTGAGTTGGGGAGATAGGAGGGGCCTTTGATGGTTAAAAAAATCTGTTATTGCTTGAAACATGAGCTTAAAGTGGATCCCGCATTGTAACACTCACCCTACACTTGCAGACATCGTGAAAGGAGATGGTGGGCTATCGGCCGGCCCGGCCCTTCCAATAGCAGCTGCTGAGTTGTGGCGTGGAATGAGGTAATCACCAACACACCACAGAGAGAGTGATAAGAAGAAAGCTCAGCTAAAGCAACCTGACATATCCCGAGGTGGGCAGGGAGGACCAGCTCCCAACACCCCAGCCCTACCTATAGCTACTGCTTATTTTTTTTAGCAAAAGCTTTGGATCCACCAAGTGGAATTATTAATATAAACAATGACACTTGCTTAAAAGTTTTCTTTTTAAATAAAATAATATAAGGAGCAGCCATGAACCTACCACCAAACTTAAAAAACAGAACATTATAAATATCATTGAGGCTCTCTCCAAGTAGGGTTGCCAGATTTAGCCAAAAATAAACAAAAAAACAACACCACAGTGAAACAGAACACCCAATTAACTTTGAATTTCAGGTAAACAATGAGTAATTATTTAATATAAGTAAGTCTCATGTACTATCTGGGACATACTTATACTAACAAATGTATTTATTGTTTCAATTCAAAGTTGCCTGGGCCCCCTATATTTTACCTGATACCACTACTGCCCTGGAGACCCCAGTCAGTCACAGGTCCCTGACCCCTCCCTGACAGATAACTCTTAGCTTCAAAGTTGGCTTTATCATCCCTTTGCTCTTATTGATAGTTTTACCACATTTATATGTGTCAATAAACAAAATATTGCTTTCTTTGCTTGTTTTCCTAAATTATTAAATATATTTCATGCATTTTCCTCTCAACATTCTCCATCTGATATTCAATGATGTAGTTGATTCATTTTCACTGCTACAGCTGTTTTGTGAATAATCATAATTGATTTGTCCATTCTCCTGTTGGTGAACATTTGGGTTGTATTCGGTTTGTCGTTAATACAAACAATGCTGCCTCAAACTTGTTACTTGGTACTCATGTGCAAACTCATGTTTTCCTGAGGCATATTCTGGGGAGTCATAGCAGACATGCAGTCTCAGCTATACTAGATCATGTCAAACTGTTTTCCAAAGTGAATGTATCGCCCATTATCAGTATTTAGGAGATCCCATTGTACCTGCAGCCTTGTCAACACTTAATATTGTCAGATTTTAAATTTGTATACAATCTGGTGGGTGTAAAAGTACCTCTCATTGTGATTTTATTTTGTTTTTTCTTGATTACTAATAAAATTAAGCTACATTTTGTATATCGATTGGCCATTTCTGTTTTCTCTTTTGTGAAAAGCCTTTTCATTTCTGTTGGCCATTACTATTGGGCTGTTTGTATTTTTCTTGCTGATTTTTAGGAATTCTTCATGGATTCTGCATACTAATCTTTTGTTAATTATATGCATAGAAATATGCTCTGCCAATTTTTACCTGTCTTTTCACTTTCTATATGGTATCTTTCGATAAAAAGAAATTTATAATTTGAATTTCTCTAATTTATCAGTATTTTCCTTTGTGGTTTTTATGTTTTGGGTCTTGTTCAGAAAATACTTTCTTACTCAAAGTTCTAAAAATATTCTTCTATATTGACATATAAAAATTTTAAAGTCTTTCCTTTTACATTTCAGTCTTTATTTCACCTGTGATTTTTTTTACACATGGTGTGAGGGAGGAATCCAATATCATTTTATTTCAGTATGAATAAACTCTTGTTCCCTCACTATTTATTGAATAGTTCATTCTCTGCCATGCCCTTTTCTCACACACACATCCCAACTGCTCTGCAATGCTGGTGGATCAGTCTTCATGTATTCATGGATCCATTTTTAGGCTCACTATTCTTTCCTTTGGTCTATTTGCCTATCCCTGTTTCAATACCACATTGTCACATTTACATAGATTTATCACAATTTACATAGATTTACCCCAAATTGCAGGGCAACCCCTACCTTCACACACACACACACACACACACACACACGTACACACACACACCCGTACGTTGTTCTTATTCCTCAAGAGTATCTTGATTATTTGTGGACTTTTCCTCTTCCATGTAAATTTTAGAAACAGATTAAAAAGGTCCACAAGAAACTACTGAGATATTGACTTGCATTGTATTTGGGGAGAGTTGGCATATTTATGAAATTGAGTCTCTGTATGAACATGGTGTATCTCTCCATTAGTTCAGATCTTCTTTAATGTTTTTCGATAAATTTTTTCTCCACAAAGGCCTTGCCCTTATTTTATTATAGTTTTATTCCTATTGTAATGATATCTTTTGAAAATTATACTACTATAATTTGGGGGACTGCTGTATGGAAATGGAGTTGGTTTTTGAATATTCAACTACCTTGCTAAACTCGCTTGTTAATTCTAATAATTTGACTATAGATTCTTTTGAATACTCTTCATAAGCAATCATATCATTTTCATATCATTTGCTAATGGTGACTATTTTATACCCTTCTTTCCAATTTGTATACACTTTTATTTTCCTTTTTGAATTTCACTGATGAGAATCATTAAAATAATGTTGAATAGAATGATAATATTGGGCATCTTCAACTTGTTCCTGATTTTAAAGGGGATACTTGTAAGTTTTACCATTAAGAATGATATGTGCCATAAGTTTTTGGTTTTGGCCTTTATCCTGTTAAAAAAAGGATAATCTGAGGCTGTAATTGAAACGCCATGTAAAAGTCACAAATAAAACTCTCTAAGCCTAGGATTTCTTTTGTGGGAAGATTTTTACTGCTGCTGATGCAGGCTTTCTATTTCTTTTTTGGTCAATTTTGGTAATTTTTTCTCGAAATTTGTCCATTTAATGCACATTTTCAAATTTTTTGGCTTTATAAAGTTTTTTTATGAAGGTTTTCCATCTTTTATTTCTATTATCTTTTTGATCATTTTGTATTCCTTTTTTTATTCCTAATATTATTTGTGCCTTCTTTCTTTTTCTATATTTTAAATTTCCTTATTCAATCTTTCCAGAAGTTAGTCTCTTCAAAGAGTTAGTTTTCAGCTTGGCTGACTGTCCTTCCTGTATCTGTATCCTGCCTTGTTAATTATAATTTTCTATCATAAATTAGGTTATTTTATCTCAAATACTTTTTCTCCATCTGTTGACATGATCGAATGGTCTTCTTTCTCTAATCTGTTAATGTAAGGAATTACATTAATTAATTTTATAGCATTAACTCAACTTTTCATTCCTGGGATAAACCCAACTTAGTATGATGGATTATCTTTTTCATACCCTGCTTCTTTGGCCTATAATTATCCTTTCTGGTACTGTTTTATTTGATTCTAGGATCAATGTTATACTACTCTTAGGATGAATGGGAAGACTTTAAGATTGGTGTACAAGGATATTAGATTAAATTTCAATCAAAGCACCAAGATTCAAAAGATATGCACTTCCAAAGTGAGATGCTAGACCAAGATCGCCTTGTCAAAGGAAATATCCAGGAATCCGTTTCTTGACACTAACAACTCCTCACCCTCTCAAGCATGTCAATGGCTAGAGAGAGTGGAGTTTAATGGAGATTTTTCAAGAGGATTTCTTCAGAAAACATTTCTGGTATGAACTGAGCCAACCAAGAAGGGATTCAGTAGTTCCCCCTGGAGAGCTCCATGTGTGTCCTCTGCAGCTAGGCAGGTCCAGTGGACTTGTGTCTGGCTCCCACCTAGAACACAGAAGGCAAGAAAGGCGTTGGCCGGCTGGTTTGCTGACGGATTGGAAGAAAGGTGCTGCTGGGCTTGAATCAACTTGTAGTCCCCACATTTGCCTGGGCAAAGAATGCATGTAGTTCCCTTGGCTCATACACTGCTAGGTATGCACAAAAGAGCTGGGCATCGGGTCATCCTAGATTACCGCAAATAGAGTTAGGTTAGTTGGAGAGGTGAAAAGGTTTCATTACAGGGGAAGCTGGCAGTGGACACTGCTTTCCTTGGCATTAAGGGGTGATGAATAAACAACTTCCAGAATACAGTGCATTCATTTGGATCAAAGGAAATCCACAGTGATGGGGTAAGAAAATAGGTTCTCCAAAGTACACATGAAAGCACTCCATGAGAGAGAATCAGCCCCATTACCTGGGGGTCCCAGAGAGAGCAAAGCACTCTTCTAACCATACCAGTTAAGTAAGGACTTTCTGCTCTGCTTCCCTCCCCATCTCCCAAACATGGAGAGGATCACAAACAGCAGTGAGTGGATGGGGGATGTGTCAGTTACTAAATTACTGTCTTTCAGCTCCAAGTCCGCCCTTTCATTCTCTGTTTTGTGATGCTAGGGCCAGAGCTGTTCCAGGCTGGGCTCTGCCAGTCGGGGGCTAGAGGGATGCTGGAAGGTTGGAGGAGCAGAAGGGACATGCTGCTCCCAGTTGCTCCCTGTGGACTTCCCGTCTGCTCCTGGTTTCAGTGGGTGTCACCCCAGCACTGCATCTTCACCATGTTGGTGGTACTTCCTTCCCTAGCAGCAGCTGATCCAGTTTGCAGTTGCTACAAAACTACCAGGACCAGACTCATCTCACCGCAGACATTACTATGGGCTGGCCATAGTAACTAGGTGACTACTCTTCAGAGCCCATGCCCAGCCTCCCAGGCAGCTCCTCTGAGCTGAGACACTAGCACCAGTGTCTCCTCCTCCTCACGGTCAGAGTTTTGACTCAGCAGGAGCCCTTGTCTAAGCTTTTAGGTTTTAAGAATTCCACTCTCTTCCTTTTATTCCCTCAGCCCCGGGGATAGTAGCTGCTTCCTGAAATTGTTTGATACCTTTTCTTCAGTTACCTGGCTAGTAGTTTTACATTTAGTTAGTAATTCTTTATATTAAATTCTTTCTCAAATAATAGGTGTGTTTTTCTGTCCCCAGACTAGTATAGGGGAGAGGCGATTGAGCAGGTGAAAGCGAAAAAGAGAAGAGACTCTGATTCCATTTCCTTTCCCCCCAAATGGTGGTTAGCCTGCCAAGCCCCTAGTTGGGAGGAGAGAAGGTAGAGTGAAGTCTTAATTTTTAAACTGAAAGCCTGGACTGGACATTGTAAGTTACTAATTTGAGTCTGAGTTTGTGTCTAAAAGTAAATATAGTTATTTCTGTTATTCAATGATAGCCATAAAAGTGAAGGGGCTTGGCCGAATTTTCATCCAATGGCAAGAAGAGGATTGCCTTCACCGAGAAGATTTAAACAGCAGGAGACAAAATGGCAATAAATTTTGTGATCACATTCCATGAATCTTGTTATTTAATGCACTGGTATAATCTGAGGCTGTAATTGAAACGCCATGTAAAAGTCACAAATAAAACTCTCTAAGCCTAGGATTTCTTTTGTGGGAAGATTTTTACTGCTGCTGATGCAGGCTTTCTATTTCTTTTTTGGTCAATTTTGGTAATTTTTTCTCGAAATTTGTCCATTTAATGCACATTTTCAAATTTTTTGGCTTTATAAAGTTTTTTTATGAAGGTTTTCCATCTTTTATTTCTATTATCTTTTTGATCATTTTGTATTCCTTTTTTTATTCCTAATATTATTTGTGCCTTCTTTCTTTTTCTATATTTTAAATTTCCTTATTCAATCTTTCCAGAAGTTAGTCTCTTCAAAGAGTTAGTTTTCAGCTTGGCTGACTGTCCTTCCTGTATCTCTTTCTCTAATTTGAGGCTACTTTCATCTTTTTACTTTCTTTTGGAATATTCTGTTGTTTTTTTCTACCTTCTTATGTTTGATGCTTAGTTAATTAATTTGTTTTAAGTCATGTTTTTTCCACATAAACATGTAAAACTATAAATCTTTGTGTTATACTCTGGATATCCCACTGCCATCCTCTGCCACCACTGATTTCCCACCTGCACATCCCCTGGTCTGAATGAATGCACCGCAGACAGCAAATTTTGGGAGTAGTCACACAGTTCTTAGTTTTTTATATTTTACAGTATGATTTTTTTTGACCCATGAGTTATTAAGTAATATGTTTTTGAAAATTTTTTAAACTCTTTATTTCATAATATAGAAAATGTAAACATATATAAAAATGCAGAAAAGTGTACATGAGTGTATAGCTTGAGAAAGTTTCACGAACCATACACACCCATGTATCCACACATTAGGATTTCCATAGAGATATGAGCACTTGTGAGGTGAAATTTACATAGCATGTAGTTAACCATATTAAAACGTATAATTCGGTGGCATTTAGTGCATGCACAATGTTCTGCCATAACCACCTCTATCTAGGTCCAACACATTTTCATCACCCCAAAAGAAAACCCTGCACCCATTAAACATGGTCACTTCCCATTCCCCTCCCATCCCAGCCCCTGGCCACCATCCATCTGCTGTTTCTGTGGATTTTTAAGTAATGTGCTTTTAATTTCAAAATATATGGGGATTCTAAATTATAATTTTCACTAGTTTCTAACTTAATATTGATTCTTTGAAACTTGTCAAGGTTTGATATTTGCTTTATGTCCTAATTCATTATTCGTCTTTGTAATGGTAATATGTAATTTTAAAAAGAATGTATGTTCTTCAGTGGTTGGGTGCAGTGCTCTTGCTAAGTCCTATCAAACTTGTTAATTATGTTGTTCAAATCCTTCTAACTTTACTGAAATTTTTGGCTATTTGATCTATCAGTTACTAAGAAAGTCATGCTAAAGCTCCCACTCTGATCACAGATTTGTCAATTACTCCTTCAAGTACTGTCAGTTTTTGCTTTAGTGATAGACTTTTCAGATAACATGGGGAGATGCTAATCAAAGCAGAAACTTCAGATGTGCTAAATGTGCAAAAGAGACTATCAGCTGCGTCAGTTTTTCTACCATATTAGCCCAATTTGGTCAAAGTCTTCTCAGAACAAGGCGGCCCTTGCTCCCGCACTCTCTCTCCATCTCTTCCTTCCTCCTGTTCTAGAAACATACATGTAAATCAAAAGAATGGTCTAAGAAGATGCTAAGTAAAAATCCCTTAGGTCCTTCAAATTTCCTTATTTATTTCACCAGTGGAGCTGAAAATATCTTTATTGTTTCTCTAATTATCATAGAACTTGGTAGTTTTCCATTTTCCACCAGGGTCACTGTACACAGAGGGTGGTGTTGGACTGAATACTGTTAGCATCTCATGTCTGTGTCATGCCGATGAGGGGTCATCAGTTAATGAATGATGAATTGTGACTCAGCCCATGTGGGGGAAAAGCTAACATCTCACAGCTGAATTCACTCTGTTTATTGCTACCTTAGCTAGACCAGGGAGGAGAAGCATATGTAGTGAATCATTGGACTTGGTTCAGCATCTTTATTCCTCATTACCTTCTACATCTAATTCAATTGCTAATTGAAATAATTACTGTCTTTACCTTGTAGCAAAATTCTGTTTTGCTTATATGACAGGCTGACTGATGTGCTTTGAAAAAGCAGCAAAACGTCTTTCACTGTGCTCGGATTCATTTCCCTGAGCAGATGATTTCAATAACTTCACATCATTTTTCATCTGGTGAGTCAACGGAAACCAAGTTTTGAGATAAATAAAGCTTGTTCCGTGGAGTGGAACAATGCCACGAGAGGTGAAACTTCATTTTCCACGCAGACATGCGTGCCCGTCTCGTACCTGCAGAGAGAGGTGCCTGGATTTGCTCAAATCAGCTTGTGATACTCATACTAATTGGTTGTTTGAAATGGGCTGTTCAGCTGGCAGCTGTCTGAGCCGCTGGAACAGACCGGGGGTTGCTGATTCATTTCTCTTCCCAGGACTGAATGGCCTATTATTTGAGAGGATGGAGCCAACTTAGTCTGCCCTAACTTGTTGCAGGTGATACCTCAGAAAGGGGCCACCTCGCCAGTGCTTCTCCTGAACTTTGGAGGAGTCCTGTGCACCTTAGCACAATAAACAGCCTGGGGAACTGCTGCTGCATCTGGCTCCCTTGAGGCTGGAGGTCAGAGGAGGTCATGACTTTGCTGGGCCAGTGCAGTGTGAGGTGGAGAGACACAGTGATAGTGGGTGTGCGAGCTGGTCAGGCAGAGTCTATAGTTCTCTGGGCTCATTACCCACCCACGAGCCCTCATCCTGCTCGTTTACCTGAAATGGAAAGGAGTGGTGAAGAAAAGAACTGTGGGGCAGATAATCACTTGCCAGCTACTGTGGTGATTAACATTTTAATACCCATTTATAGAGCCCTAGCATCGAGTCAATCTAGATATATTTACTGAGCACCCATTGCTTGCAAGGAATGGCACTAGATTCTGTGTACAATACAAAAACACGAATCTAACAAGATCTCTGCCTTAAAATCCTTAGAGTCTAACTACGGGGCCAGGACATAAACACAAAACAAGAAAGAACACCAAAGTAATAAGACAAAATCAGTCGACACAAAAAAACCCACCAAACTCATTTCTCTTTTTTTTTTTTTTTTTTTGAGACAGAGTGTCACTTTGTTGCCCTGGCTAGAGTGAGTGCCGTGGCGTCAGCCTAGCTCACAGCAACCTCAAACTCCTGGGCTTAAGCAATCCTCCTGCCTCAGCCTCCCAAGTAGCTGGGACTACAGGCATGCGCCACCATGCCCGGCTAATTTTTTGTGTATATATTTTAGTTGGCCAGATAATTTCTTTCTATTTTTAGTAGAGACGGGGTCTCACTCTTGCTCAGGCTGGTCTCGAACTCCTGACCTCGAGCGATCCACCCGCCTCGGCCTCCCAGAGTGCTAGGATTACAGGCGTGAGCCACCGCGCCCGGCCTCATTTCTCAAAGTAGATAAATTTCTGTCTCCAGATGTACAAATGACTTGAATCTTCAGCAGAACTATCCTGTTAATCATAATGAACATGAGTAACATTATTAGGAGCTTACTATAGGTAGAACATGTTTAAGTACTTTACTCATTATTTCATTTAATCTTCAGGAAAGTCATTAAAATGTAGCAAAAAGTCTTAAAGACTTTTGCATGATTCAGGTTTAATACTAGACAATACAATAAACACCACTCCTTTGAATTTAAGCCTTGGCCCAATTTGTGGCCAAGCCTGGAAATAAGATTCTTTTCTATGCTGTAACATGTTGCCTATGGCATTTCAGAAGTCAATCCAGGCTGTAATACTGTGATATTGGCCCATAAATAAGAATGTGTACTCCGATGTGCAGAGGCATGTTCATGATTAAGGACAGGAGATGGGAACAAACCCTTGCCAATAGGAAAGATTCATGGAGTAGAAAGCATTTCAGTAGAATTCAAACACTCTATTTACAGATTAGGAACTAAGGTAAAGACCGAAAATTTCACCCTTATAAACTTTCCATCAAGTATCTCAAGATTCGATATCTAGTTAGCAAATTTGTTTAGTGAAGGAGCAACTTGGTTAGAATACGGCTGTAGTAGTCCCAGTTTTCCAAAGAGATACTAGTCACATAAAACTGTGCTCTTTAAAGTCCAATCTTCAGAGTTCTCAAGAGGCTTCCTCTGGGGGAGTAGAAAAATGAGCAAAGAAGATGTAAAACTGACACTGTCACCCCTTTGCTTTAACTCTTGTAGGAAAGGTCTTATGAGACAAGGGCCTGGCACTCAGGGCCTTCGTGGGTTCAGCCCCTCTTCAGCAACTTCTCCCACCACGGCCCAGCATCCACACTCCGGCAGCACTGACCCCGTCCACCATTCGGCCAGGTGGGTGTGCTGGGCATCTTCGACGTGCTAAGCACTGAGCTCACCTTGGTGGCATGTGCTACGCTGTCTCCTTCCCACCCACTCTCCAATACCTGGGAACCTGCCACGCTGTCCTTTAAGACCAACCTCAGGTCCCAACCTCAGGTCCCAGCCTTTCCAGGAAGCCTAGGTTGCCGCAGAGGTCCTCCTCTGTGCTCCCATTTATTGGAATTATGTTTCTGGGTGTGACTAACTCCCTGGACTGCTCCTTAAGGGGAGAGACACGTCTTTTTTTTTTTTTTTTTTTTGAGACAGAGTCTCGCTTTGTTCCCCGGGCTATGAGTGCCGTGGCGTCAGCCTAGCTCACAGCAACCTCAAACTCCTGGGCTTAAGCGATCCTACTGCCTCAGGCTCCCGGGTAGCTGGGACTACAGGCATGCGCCACCATGCCCGGCTAATTTTTTTTCTATATATATATATTTTTTTTTTTAGTTGGCCATAGAATTTCTTTCTATTTTTTTTTTTTTTAGTAGAGACGGGATCTCGCTCTTGCTCAGGCTGGTCTCGAACTCCTGACCTCGAGCAATCCACCCGCCTCGGCCTCCCAGAGTGCTAGGATTACAGGCGTGAGCCACTGCGCCCGGCCGAGAGACACGTCTTATTCTGTATCTCCAATACTGGCATAGGGCTCGGCACATAGCAGGTTGACATAGTTTGGATGTCTGTTCCTTCCAAATCTCATGTTGAAATTTGATCCCCATGTTGGAGGTGGGCCTAATGGACAGTGTGTGGATTATGGGGGCAGATCCCTCATGAATGGCTTGGCTTGGTGCTGTCCTCGGCGTAATAAGTGATTTCTCACTCTATTATTTCCCATAAGCACTGCTTATTAACCTCCTCTCTCTCTCCTGCTGCCTCTCTCTGGCCACGTGGCCTCTGCTCCTGCGGCTCCTTCCCCGGCGGGTGGAAGCGGCCAGAGGCCCTGGCCAGAAGCAGAGGCTGGCGCCGCTTCTCGCACAGCCTGCAGAACCGTGAGCGAAAGAAACCTCTTTGCTTTATACATTTCCCCGCCTCAGGGATTCCTTTACAGTAATACAAACAGACTAAGACGTAGATGTTCAATAGATGTTTGTTGAGCTAAACTTAAGAGGAAAGTTGGGTTGGTTGGGGTCACACGAGAGGGTTGTGTATCTGAGGTCCCCTGGGAGAGGTGGGGTGGGACAACTCAGTGTTTGTCCCCTGGGGAGGAGGAGCATGGCAGGGATTAGTTGGCATCGCTTTTCTGTCCAGAAGAAACTCTGCGCTCTCCGGGCTAGTCTCCCTGCTGGGCAGCGGCACGTCCCACTCGGGGGGGGGGGGATGGGAGGAGCCTGGGCCCGGCCCCGCCCTCCCGCGATGGGGGGAGGGTAAGAGTGAGAGTCGGTGTTACTGACCCACGTGGACCAAAGACAAGGATGGGGACACAGGGAGGACGGATATTTGAGTCACAGTCCAAGGTGCCGTGGCTGGCCGTGTGATGGATTGTGGAGCGATTATTGTCGGGAAGCCCAGTGAGAATAATAAACACGTGCAGAGCACTTACTGCATGTGAGGCGCGGTTCTAAGGCTTTATGTACATTTAACGGGAGTGGCGGGGTAGGGGGGGGTGGGGGAGTGGAACTGATCCTTGTCTATGAAAGGAGTCCTCTGAAACATGTGACTTCAAGCACCTCCTCAGGGGAGGTCAGCAGTAGCCCGAGGGACAGCTCTGGAAACCCTAGGTTGGCCTTGAAGAACTAGAGAAGCCACTGCCCCTCCCCCACGCCGCCAGCCTGGCTCAGCAGCCAAGCCCCGGCGGGGGTGCCTTTGGGGACCTCTCTGCGCCCCCTTTTCTGCGTGCACATCCCGGGGCTCAGGGCAGCCCCCTCTGGAACGGCCGCCAAGCCCTGGCCACAGGGATTTGCCCTTCAGGATTACGCGCCCTGCTGGGAGCAATATGAATATGGATGGAGCGTGGCGTCTTTAAACATTGTAAAGGACCAGAGGAACAACCGGGTCCAAATGATAATATTTTGAAAAGCCACAGGGAGCCTCTGCTGCTGTTGAGTTAGAATTGTTCCCCTTTCATGTGATTAAAGAAGCCCTTGTGGGTTGTTTCTTTTCCTTAGAGGCCGACCACGGGTTCTCCCCTCCCACTACAGCACTGAACGGTTGTTAAGGTTTCTAAGTGCACTGCATTTACATTCACTGCTCCTTCTCTGAACGAAAGGCAGGCTAAAACGCATTAATGAGCCTCCTGATTACTGGCAGCCCTTGAGAAATTAATTAACGACAATGCAGCACACACTTAACATTCCTCCTCCTCTGTGCCCGGAGAGCTGGGGGAGCTGCACTTTAATCCGCACCCAACCAAGAGCCACTGTGTGTCTTCCACCGAAGAGCTGGTTTTTCAGGGCACATTTTGGCTTGCTTTTCCTAGAGAAAACCATTCCTGAATAATTATTGACAGCATCTTTTTCATGGCCCGGAATTTTTTTCCCTCCTAAATTAGGTGGTTTTAACTGGTAAATCCTTGGCTATGTCTTGTTTCCTTTTTTCTTTTCTTTTTTTCTTTTAGTAAACAAATATCATGTACCAGCATTTACCTGGCCCTTACCTTATAATAGTAGCCAACACTTAAATGTTGCTTAATTTGTTGGGAACTGTTCCATCTGTGTGTGGGATGTGTGTGTGTGTGTGTGTGTGTGTGTGTACACGTTTACTTATTAAATCTAGGGTAGGTACTATTATTATCCTCAGTTTACAAAGGGTGAAATAAAACTGCAGAGATGCCAATTAAGTCACTGGAGATCACACAGCAAGTGGCAGAGCTACAATCTGAACTCCAAGGGGTTGGCTCAGAATCCAGGCCTTAGCCACTAATTACAGCTACAACCACCCAGACACACATTGGTATCTTGGATTGCTTTCAGTTTTGCCTTTTTAATCCAAATGTGTTTATTTTTTATTTTATGGAATATATTCAAGATGTACAACAAGATATCTCGATATACATATATATAGTGAAATGATTATGACAGGTAAGCAAACTAACGTATCCATCACCTTCCCTACTTTCTCTAGTTACTTCCTTTTTTTGTAGTAAGAGTACCTAAAATCTACTCCCTTTGCAAATTTTTGGTATATAACACAATATTATTAACTGCAGTCCTCCTGTTGTATATTAGATCTCCAGAGTTAACCATCCTATATAACTTTGTACCCTTTGACAAACTTTCCCCATCTCTTTCGCTTCCCCACATCTGGTCACCACTGTTCTGCTCTGTTTCTGTGTATTTCACTTTTTTTTTTTTTAAGATTCTACATACAAGTAAGAATCAAGTGAGAAAAATGCAGTATGTTTCTTTCTATATCTGGCTTCTTAGCGCAAAGCCCTCCAGGTTCATCCATGTTGTGGCAAATGACAGTATCTCATTTTTTAAGGCTGAATAACTTTCCATTGTATATATGAAAAACACAATTTCTTTATCCATTCGTCCATTGATGGGCACTGGTTTCCATGCCTCGGCTATTGTGAGTAGTGCTGTTGGGGACATGGGAATGTTCAAAGTGTGTTTACTAAGATGTTTCCCACTCATCCTGAGTCAGGGCACTTCCAGTGCTGCTTCTGCCTGCAGAGACATCCTTCAGTGACCTCACTTTGCCTTCTGTAGGCTGGCTGAGGATAGCAGACAGTCAACACACAAAACCGCAGCTGGAGCATGGATAAATCCCAGGGTGGTTTTATAGCATGCAAGCTTTTCACATGCAGGAGATGGGAGCTGGGCTCTGCACCAGGTGTTTGACCTCGTGTTTCCTCTTCTCCTCTGGGGAGGGACGAAGGAGTGCCCTCATAGGAAGCATGTCCTCATGGTGTGTCATCACTGCTTAAAACAGTGGACAGATGTTGGCATGATTGTTCCCATTGTTAAGATGAGGAGCCTGAAGCTCAGAGTGGACTGATGACTTATTTGCTCAGGATCATGCAGCTTGGTTTTTTTGTTTTATTGTTTTTGTTTTGTTTTTTGTCTAACTCTGCGAATCTGTAAACTGACTGATCTCAAACTGCTGTGCTCACAGGAGCACACCGTGTCCCTGTAGTTCTGCCGGATGAAGCTCATCTCAGAGCTAGCATAAGAGTGAAGCAACCTCACATGTGTGAGTCCCAGGTGCCAGGTTCTTGATGGAGCTGCACAACTTTCTGGGAGCCCCAGGAAGCCCTGAAAGAAAGCTGAGGACCTGAGTGGCCCTCATGGTCCTCCTGGTGGCAACCACAGTCACCACAGAGAACAGTGACGCCACAGACTCAGGAAGCCACCCAAGAAGCGGCTTTGGTTGGACAATGTTTCCAAGTAAGACAGAGAGAAAACAATCACAATGATGAGCAAAGCATCTGCAGGCCACACGGGGCCTCAAAAGTATCCTTTCCTCCACAGAAGCCCGGTGGCCTGTGAGTGCTCTCCCAGTGACCAGCTGCACACCCTGGGGGAGGTTAGGAACGTGGGTTTGGGACTTAGGCTAGACCAGGCTCAGGCCTCAGCTCTGCCGTTTCCTGACTTCTGATCTGAGACAAAGCAGGTAGTCTTCCAGTCTCTGTTTAATCACCTAGAAAATGGGGAGATAGTTGCATCTGCCACACGACTGTTGTGACAATTACATGAGACTGTGTTTGTCAGGAGCATAAGAGGTGTGCCAAGTGCTTGATGTGTAGTGCGGGCTTAACAAATGGGAGCTGCTTTTTAGAGTCCATAGAGCTCTTTGCCAGATTCTTCCTTCTCCTGAGCACCTGCTGCTCCCTCTGAAGTGCGACCCCAGCAGCCCTCGGCTCTCTCTCTCTCTCTCTCCAGTCGGGACCCCCGGCTAGAGGCCAGCTCCTCAGAGACCATCCCTGACCACCTGCCCAGAGCAGCACCCATCCCCCCACCTTGCTTTGTGCTTTTCTGGGCACCTGTCACTAGACAGGTTGTATTATAGATCCTTGTGTTTGTCTATTTATTGTCTGCCTCCTTCCACTACAACTTTAGCCCCATGAAGACAGCAAGTGTCACTCCTGGATTCTTGGTGCCCAGCACAGTGTCTGTCCTACAGGACAAAGACTTACTGAACACATATGACTACACAGCATCTGCCCTGTATAGGGTGTGAGTTCATACAATGGCACAGCCTAAAACCGTTCATCGGTTACAGAAGCTATTGCACATCTGGGACAAGCCTTGGCTTTCAGAGCCATCAGCGTAGTGACCGAGAAGGCCTGACCCGCTGAGGCTGAGCTGTGCTGCAGGGGGCCCTACAGCACCTAAAGTGCAAACGGTCACTGCACCAGGCTGGAGAGGATCCGAAATGGCTCAGCAATTTTGTTTGCTAGGAAAGTTACAGCCTGAAGTGACTGCACGTGGGAGCGCCGCACCGGCTGTGTGTCCCAGGCTCTGCCTCCCACTCTCCCTCTGGGAGCGTTATTGGGCAGTGCAACTTTCTCAAGGACAAAAAGCATGTCTTAAAACGAACCCATGGCCATGGATAGCTTACTGCTTTTAAACTCAGAAATTATTTTTTAGTGGCAGCACATAGCTTATCACGTGATTTTCCATAAGCAAGAGCAAAAGTGAGTTTTGCTCCTGTCCCTGCCTGGCTGCCGTGGAGGTGCAGCAGCCTGTGTTTCCCATGTCACAGCCCCATGGGTGGCACGTGGTGGATAGAAGTGGGGCAGCCGTGTGGACAAACAGCTGCTGCTTTACTGCCTGGCGAAGGCCAGAGTGATCAGGGTCAGTGAGTGCTGCACATTCTGGCGCTGCCTCGCCAAGGCTCCTGGTCTCATGCACTCCATTAAGATCCAGGTCAAGGGCCAGGCAGACACAGGGTAATTGGAACTGCACCATAAGCACCTCGGAGCCTCTAGTGGAGACTGATTAGGGGCCATTCCAAAGGGCGTGGAGTTTCTCTAAAATGTAAGGATTGGAAATTCCAAGCACTTTCAGAGGTTGCAATAAGCAGGTGTGTGGCTTCCTAATGCCTGCATAGAGCAGAGAAATCGAGCACAAGGTAAAAATAAATAAGATAAAATAACAAATAGCAGAAACGAAAGCATGGCCTCTATTGTGACCCAGCAATTGTGATAATCCATGTTAGAATCTCATTTCTCTGTATCCCTAAGAGCAGTGAAATCAGAAAGACAAGTTGAAGCTGTCTTGGGTCCTTAGCCATGAATTATTGCCTGATGTAGACATTATTTCCATGTTACTATGTGTGCTATGTACGTTAACTATGACAGTGACCGTACTGGATAAGGCACATGAAAGGATGCCTCATTAAGAGCCGTAAAACCCGAATCATGGATTTGGGAAATTGTCATGATGCTGTGGCGGTGGAGGCCTGCACGTGTGTGGTGAAGTGTTTTTCCTCAGCCATTCCATGTAAAAGCACAGGTCTGTGGCCTCACTGGACAAACCTAGCTGGATTTCCTGGACAATGTTCAGATCTCTGGCTATGTATGGGTTGTTTCTTCTTTGCCTTTTCTTTTTTTCTCTCCAATGTGGAGTGTTTCTTAGATAAACATAGCTCTTATTGAACAAAATCTCTATTTGGGGTTTCCTGGGTAGGGTTGTGCCCCAGAAGGAATGGCCTCGACTGGGCAGCTGTATTGGCACATGCACAGCTCCCACTGTGGAAAAGCGAGATACTGACCATCTCTGCTCCTGCCCATCCTTTGGGAGCTCGGAGAACTCAGCCCATCCCCCAGATGCTGGTCCCCACCCCAGGGGCAGGCAGACAACCTGAAGCCTGGCAAGTGAATCCTAGAGTAAGACCTCTGGGTTTAAACTTTCATTCCCAAAACAACTTCAGATGTTGGGAGGCTTTCCTGCACCCCCCACCTGCACCCCCAGTTCAGCTCTCTCCCCCTGGAGCAAATAACCACTCCCAACTCTGCTCCCACTGAGCCCAACACTTCTAACACAGCACCTGTATCATTTCATACTCTTTTTTCATATCTGAAGGCCCCTTAAGGACCTAGGGGGGACCCTGAACCTGGCAGGGTCCTATTTAGTAGACGCTAAATATATGCTTGTTGAATGCACGAGCCTTCACTTACTTACCTGAGGACCTTCCTCCTGAGAGTGGCAGGGAGAGTATTTATGCACAGGAACAGCCTCTGCCTTATCAATAAAGTGCAGAAAAATGCATGATCGATGAAATGTGGCCAGACGTGTAAAGACACTTGATATGACATCTTGGGTTAGGAATCCTGGCAAAACTTACCTTATCCAATCCCAAAGGCAAGGATGGCTTGAGTAGTGGGAGTTCAGCTTAGCCTAAACATGGAGTGTGCTCTCTTCTCTTGCAGGGTCCTCCGTGGAGTCCTTGGAGATAGAAACTTAGTCCCTGGTCTCAGCTGGTTTATAATAAGTTCACCTTTGACAGTGATTTAAGATCCCTCAGGACCCAAATTACGTTCAGTTTATAACCCCTTGGTGCTAATCATGGTGAGGACAGAAACACAGAATATGTGCTGCAGACTTCTGGTCTCTTGGGGTTTCCTTGCTAGAGAAATGTGTGGCAATGGTGGCAAAAAAAGAAAGACCCTTACAAGAGAAAGGCCAGACACCTTGGAGCAGGAGTAACAACTGGGTTCCTTTTATTATCAAACATCTGGGTGCATCAGAATCAGGACCTGTGAAGATGTTACTGTGCTAGTTCAAAGGTTCAAAGAGCAAGGTGGGAGCAGGTGGGCCCCAGTGTGAACCAAGCCTCCCTCCCTGCTGAGAGGTGGGACCCTGGAGAGGAGGGAAGGCCCTTGCCCTGAGGCACTGGCTGGAGGGTGAATCCTGAGCTCCTCCGACAGCTCTGAGACTCCCTACTCCTGACTTGGCTGCCCAGGAAGAAAGTTTGTGTGTGAGGAGAGGAATCCCATCAATATCAAGAGGCAGGCCCAGGCCTTGCCTTTAGAAGGTTTACAGCCCACAGAGCTTGAGGAATTCCTGCCTAGCAGCAATCAAACACGCCCCTGCTACCTGGGATCTTGGCAGCTTGGATGCTTTGTAAAAAGGCAGATTTTATTTCATTGCAAACAAAAGGGGCATTGAGGCTCCAGGGCCTTCTCTACCTGGGCAGCATCCTCCCAGGCCTGGTGAGAGAGCTCCCTGCAGACACTCAGGGCGGCCACACCGCCTCCCAGATGGAGGAGAGAGAGATGGATGGGCCGCCGCAGGCAAGCTGGCTCTGTGGGAATACAGAGCGCAGGCATCTGCTCGGGGCAGAAGCTCCGGAGTGGCCCGTGAGAATGCCATCAGGGCCCTCGGTGTGCAGTCAGGGGAAGCTGATGGGCTGGGCATTCGCTGCCAGCCAGGGGACACAGAATGTTCCTTCACAGTACAGCGAGTCCATCTGGGAGCCCTCCACAGCCAGCCTCTCTGGGAATGTGCCTTTTCCATTTGAAAGGCCAGGAGCCACCATTGTTCATTCAGACACCCGCTGTGAGGCAAAGGAGGCTGGGCCCATTGTCCTCCTGCCCCCATCCCCCCCCATCCTCCCACCTGTGGCCTGGGTCCTCCTGTCCTCCTGCTACCTGTCAGTTGTGCACAGCATACCTTTTAGAAGTCTCTCTTGGGACTGGCCATGAGGAGAAAGGCATATGTTGATAGGGACAGGAGCATTCGGCACATTTATTGATGTTATCTGGTCGGCCTGCTGTCAAATGTTAAGCCTTTCTGTCCCTCGGAAAGGGAAAAACAAATCTGTGGGTTACGCACCTACTGAGAGAGCAGGCAAAGAGCCTGCTGCTGTGGCACCGTCAATTTCACCATCATCGTCACCATCACCACCATCAGAAACCGTCTTCTGAGCACCTACTTGCCCACCACACCGAATGACGAGGGAGACTTGAGTGGGAGGCGGCCGGGCTCTGACCCTGCTCTGCGACTCAGCAGCTGTGTGGCTTTGAGCCTGGCGTGGGCCCCTTGCCCCTCTCCGGTTCTGCAGGGTGGTCCTAGGCACAGCCCCAGCCCACAGCAGACGGGGCTAAGCGCTCACTCTCCCACGGAGCCTTGGAACATGGCCTCACAGACCTAACACAAAGCCGCTGCCCACTGATGTGAAGGGCCCTCAAGATGAAACCGATGTGCCACCCCTGCCCTAAAGCAATTTATCACCTGGGAATGAAATTCTCTACCAAGAACAGTCCAGGTCATCTGAGAAAAAAGGAGAAAAGGTTAAAAAGCAATAAAGCAATAAACCCACCTGAACAATCTGGCCTGACCAGGTGAATGATACTTCCTTACCAGGCAGAGATATCCCTATTTAATGGTTTTATTTGGATAGATCCAAGGTTAGAGATACTGAAACACACCCAACATCAGAAATGCCCTTTCCTTTTACGTGTGGAGCTCTGGGAGGGAAAGGACCTCAGTCCCGTCTCTTCCCTTCCCAGATGAGGCCCCCGCTGGGTGGTACCTTGTTAAACAAGAGCCCAGGCTCTCTGCTTCCCAGCCCAGTGCCCCCTCCACCCGCTGACACCCATTGTCTTGCTTGGCAAGGAAGAAAACCCACACTGCTGTTGAAAGCACAGGCAATTAATGGTTTTCAATATTGTTCCTGGTGAAAATTAATGAACCAATGGACCTTCATTGAAACCATAAAAAAAAAAAAAACACATTCCCAAACACTGCATGATTGAACAAGGGAGTCAGACTTTCTTTGCTTTATTGTAATTCCTCCACTCCCTGTTTTGACATCTGGGGAGTCACTTAACCTGTTTTTAAACCTTGGTTTTCTTGCCTGTACAATGGGCACCAATAATACTGTCTGTACTTGCCTCACCAGGACATAGAAACCAAAGGCAAAAGACGTGGAGCTTCCGGGCCCAGATGAGCAGCAGTCACGTGAGGGGAGTGCAGGGATCAGGTAGCTGTGATCCCGGGATCAGTAGCGACATTTGACAAATACCAGGATGCCAAGCTCTAAGGGTCAGGCAGGTGTCAGAAGTGGCTTTTGTTGAGGATGGGAATGTCAGGGAAAGGAAAAACCGAGAACGACCTTCCATGTGGCGGAGGAGTCCTCCAGATGGGCAGGAGAAGCAAGGGGCCCCTCTGCCTCTGTCCCTTGGTGTCTGGAGGAGAGTTCTGACGGCGGCCCGGGGCCGGGACCGAGCGCCGCGCATGGCTACTGAGCGGTCACCGGGGAGCAGCTGGAAGCATCAGGGACCAGCGTGTAACAGATTAGCACGAGGGGAGTAACCCCAACATCTCCTCTGGGTTGCATTAATCAGGGCTCTCGCTGGGTGTTCCTGACATCAGGAGCCTGGCTTTGTAAACACATGCCCACCGTGCTAAGGCCTTTGCCATAGGAAGTGGCAGTGTGTTCACGCAGCATATATTTCTAGGACATGAATGAAACATGTGTTCCTCCCAGATCTGGCAGCTTGCCGCAGTCCCGCAGAGGAAGGGCTGAACTGGCTTTGTTCTCCCGGTTCCAGCTGAGGCGGGACCTGTGAGCAGAGGGCGTCTTAGGGAGAAAGGGGCTCTGAGTGAGCCGCTAGGTGGCGCAAGAGCTCCACCAATGGGACGGCCGGCCCGAGGCCCTCTTAGCGAAATCTGGGAAGGAATTTGAAGCTGCCAAGACTGAATGGGGCCTTGCAGGTCACCTAGTCCAACCATATCCTTTGAAAGCCAGGAAAACAGAGCTCAGAGAGATGAAAGATCTTGCCTGGTGTAAAAACAAAGGATTAAGTGCAAAACTCTAGTGCTCTAGCCAGGACTAGAAACCAGGTCTCCTACTTCTTGATCAATCTCATTCCATCCAGCCACCGCGTTTTTCCCGGGTTAGGTGTTTGTCTTGGATTCTGACCAATTACAGCTCAGAGCGGGTGTCCTGCTCTGAGCTTTAA
This sequence comes from Lemur catta, assembly GCF_020740605.2. NCBI lineage: Eukaryota > Metazoa > Chordata > Mammalia > Primates > Lemuridae > Lemur > Lemur catta. Next base: position 59,923,223 of record NC_059130.1, read on the forward strand.
TGGGTCAGATCACGAGGGTCAAACGCGGAGGTGGATCCAGCCAGGAGACCTCGGTTCTAGCTCCTCGGCCCACCGCTTGCCTAGCACGCGTTGCTCATGCCCCTAAGCCTTGGTTTTTTTGGTTTACTAGAGCAACAAAGGGAAGGTGATTCCACCATCAAATTTCCTTCCAAAGACCAGGGGAAAGTGAACCTGCCATTATTTTTATTTTATTTCATTTTCTCATGTTCTATATTATTTTATATATGCCCTACCATGTTCCAGAAAGGAATTAAAGTACAACTAAACAGTAGGAAAATTCCACAGATACCAAGAAATATTTGAGGATAATAAGAATACATTTGACAAAATCCATTTAAAATAGTCATTAGATGCCAAGTTTGTTTTTATATATAAGTCTACTTTATCTGACATTCTGTCAACCAGAAACCACATTTGTCTGGTACATCTGCACATTTTCTGCCAAATAGTAATTCACATTTACCATAAATGAGGCATTTACACTAGAGGAGAGGTTAAGAGTGCAGTACAGAACCTGCTCTGTTTTGAGCATTTTTTCTGCCACTCCTGAGCTGTATAATGTTGGGCAATCGGGTAACCTTACTAATCTCTACACTTCTCATTCTAAAGTTGGAATTATATTTTGATTCCAAATATCTTATGGTGATAACTAATATCACACAGTGCCCAGATCTTGTTTTCTAAATATTAATACCATTCTTTAACAAAAGAACCATGGCTTCTTTGGAAAAGTGGTGGATTATAGGACGGGGACAGGAAAAATTCAAGATGAGCATGAAGACTTTGGTGATACCAAAGTAAGAAAGTGCTCCAAAAAGATGATGACATGTCACAAGGGCATGGGAGCTTACCTGAAAGAGCTTCCAATGGCCAGAGCTGGAACAATTTGAGTAGCAAAATAAATAATGATAGTATTAGATTATAATTCATAGAATAAAGTAAATACCCATGAGTCAATACTGATATAAATAAATAATTGAATAAATAAATAAATGGGAGAGAAGGGAAGAATCTTCCTTATAAAAGAATTACAATGAATAAAGGAGGAATGTGGGATATATAAAATCACCTTTAGAATTCCACGGGCAAGATCCACAAAAGGGTGCTAAAAAAATTAGTGGGCAGGAGGTTCAAGAGAAACAGGATATTTATATATATTCAAAGTATCTTCCCTAAGACACTTACTAATTATGAAGGGAAAAATAATGACTTTATGGTGGGAAAACCTGGCAGACAGCACCTTAAGCAAATGAACGAGGTCAACACCACCAGGAATAAGACGTATTGGCATCATGTACTCTGATACGATGATCGGCTGAGAATGGTACATCACTTTTACTACATTCCTGCCAAAAATGTGTGACCTCAATCAAACCGCGAGAAAACATCAGACAAACCCAAATAAGAGGCATTCTACAAAAGCACCTGAGCAGTACTCTCCAAAAGTGTCAAGGTCTGGAAAGACTGAGCATGTCCCAGATTGGAGGAGACTTTGGAGATGTGACAAATAAATGCAATGTGGGGTCCTGGATTGGTCTCTGGGAAAGAAAAAAGGACATCACTGTTCCCGGCAGAGGGATGGCAAGAAAAAAAGGCCATAGAGCCAGCGAAGATGTGGAACCTCCCCATGGCAGATTACTCCCATGCCATACGAATATGATCACTCTTCTTTACATGTGCCACTGTGGCAAAGAAGTTGGGCAGCAGCAAGGCTGTGGACCAGACCAATGGTGACCTTTCCACTACCCCTCCCACTTCCATCTTGCAGATTGGCAAAGGGCCTAGAGCAGCCCCTGAAATTAGTGACCCTCACCGGGCTTGGGCTGGTATGTTCTGGGCAGACCCCACTCCTTGTGGGCTCCAGTTTGGGCCTAGCCTCATTTTCCAGAAACAGTCTAAAACTTATTAAAACATACAGTATAGTAGGAAAAGCTTTGGAATAAAACACATCGAAGTTTAAATTTCACTCACAGCTGTGTGATTTTGGGCAACTTTCTTAACTGCTCTGATTCTTGGTCTCCTCATCTGTAAAACGGGAATTAACAATGGCACTTACCTCATATAGATGTGGGTTGGAAGGATTAAATGAGGCACAGCAAAGGCTCAGTTAACAAGTTCTTTGCCTTTTTCTACATTAGTGTCTTTGATGGTGTTGGCAAATTTATAGCAGTCTACCCTGGAGGCATAGGCTTCTGTTTAAGGTTCAAGTAAAGCCTAGTTGGGTGGAGTTGCTCAGTCTGTCTGCTTAAAGCACATCACTACCAATGACACAAACGGCCAAGCTGTGATCACACCACCGTGGTCCAGCCTGGGTGACAGGGTGAGGCCCTGTCTCTTCGGAAAAAAGAAAAAAGGGCAAAGCATATGCTGGTTGTTTCTATTCCATATCCATTCTCTCCTACTTCCTTAGTAATGGGCTACAGTTTTATGCATGGGGGCAAAATAGTCACCAAAAAAAGATTATATTTCCCAGCTTCCTTGGCAGATAGTTCCCATAGACTAACTTCTGGCCAATGAAACATAAATGTATGTTGCTGAGTGGAACTTCTGGGAAGGCTCCTTAAAGAGGGAAAAATAGTTGGAACGTGATCTTTTTCTCTTCCCTTGCTTTCCTTTTTTTTCCTTCCTATCCTTCCCTATAGGGAAGGCAGGCTTAATGGCTGGAGTTACTGTAGCCATATTTGAAACATGAGGCAGACTTGAGAATGGAAACCACATGCTAAAGGAGAAAGATGGAGGAACCTGAGTTCCTGATGACACTGCAGAGCTGCCAAATCAGACCTAGACTACTTACTTCCAAACGGTACACTTAATACACATTGTTTTCAGTCTGTCATTAGCAGCCAGTAGAAATTCCTGCAGGAGGATGGAAAGTCATGAGCGAGAGTAAATTTTGATGATTGGTGCTGGTCATCAAGGGTGATGAGAAGAAATCACTTTGTCTTGACTTGTAAAATTTCTATGCATGAGGAAGAAACCTTGGTGGTAAGAATGGACTGAAACCGCTGACCCCATACCCCAGGGCTCATCTAGGGGCTCCTTTGCATAGATGAGCGCTATCAGGCTATTCAGGAGAAGAACAAGCATGCTATGAGTATCTTGCACTGATCCTTAACCCTTGATTCGACATCTATTCCCCAATTTAACAGTATTTTCTGCAAATGAGAGAATAACTATAGTCTCTCAGAAATTGGATTATTTTGTCTAGCAGAAGCCCCAACAGAAGTTGGTTATTGGGAACAATTTTTTTTGGCCCTGATAGTATAATAAAAACATCATCTTTTTTTTGTAGTAAGCAATTTTCTAAAACCTCCTTTGTGCAAGTCATCTCCTTCCTCTTGAGGAAAAAAGAAAAAGTCACATTATATAAAAGCCTGACAGCATATTTAGACTTTTCATCAAAGCAATAGACAGGCTGGCTCCTGCCAGGCTGGGAGAACGCTGAGCTGGATTCTTTGCCCAGGTCGAAACCTCCCTGGGTAGAACTATAAAATATCATCGGTTGGGGTTTTAAGGTTAGAAGTGCCAGGGTCCCACAGAAGTCTGATTTTGCTTCTCATTTTTTGCAAGTTACACAAAACAAGAGGCCACCAGGCCTGATGCTGAGGAAGAAGGGATTCTGCAAAGGCTCTGGGGTTAGTTCACTTGTCCGTCTGTCCCATCCATTCATCCGTCTGCCCACCCACCCGCCAAGAACACCTACTGAAGATGCTCTGTGTGCCAGGCATGGAGCTCACTGACAATTAAGACACAGCCTCTGGGCTTGAGGAACTCATGTTTGAGGACCCCAAATAAGGATATAAACTGCTTAACAAATGCAGTCGAGCCCGTGAGACTTCACCTCATTTCCCAGCACAAGCATAAATTGGTGAGCTAGTGATAATGAAAAGTGGGAAGGTAAAAAGCAAGTCATCTTTATTTTCCCCAGGTATTAAGAATAATAATTATAGGTTACCACTTATGGAATGATAGCTTTGTGCCAGGCACCTCACACACCCTAACTCAGTTCATCTTTACGATGACCCCCGATATAGGAATTTATATTGCTTAGAACATGCCAGGTCGGGAGAACTGGGACACTCAGCTGACAGTGGCCTAAGCCGTAGTCATTTAGTCTTCTCACCTAACAAGGAGGTGAGTAGCTAGGCAGAGTTAAGTGTCTCTACCTTCTCTTGGCTTTCCCTTCATGGGGACATGATTATGGCAGCCCCAAACATTACATTCTCAAGTGACAGCATCCAAAGCAGGAGGAGAGAAAGGTAAGAGAAAGAGGGATCTCCTCCTGTGCTTGTTATTACAGAGGAAATATTTCCCCAGGTTCCCCAGCAGACTTCCACGTCCAGCCCCTTGGCTAGAGCTGGGTGGCACGGCCATTCCCAGTGCGGAGCAGAAGACACAGGGAAGACTGTGTGTCTGCTGTGCTCGAGGCAGGAAGATGGATCTGGGCATGGCTCCTGGGTAGGCGGCCGTTGGTTTCTGCCGCAGTACTAGTATCTGCCTTGCACAGACAAGGAAGCTGGGGCGTGGGGAGGTTAAACTTTCTATTTGTTCAAGTTAAACACTTGGAATTGGAAAAATTATGATTAAAATTCAGGAAAGTCTGATCTTGAGCCCAGATTCATTTACCACCAGATACTTTTCTCATTTGCTGTGCGAGACTGCATCAAGTTTAACAACTTGACTGTTAATTGCACTTCCCTGCTCTTCACATTAACCTTACTTACCTTGAGGTCCCAATGTTGTAAATTCTGTCTGTGAGGCAGAGAGGCACGTGCAGTGTCTCTACAGCGTAGTGAAGGAACTGAAGCTACCATTGAAACAATAAAACTCCTAGGAAGGAGCGGTCTAGTAGAGCAATCACAGAGGCACGAGTGTGGGCCCGGCAGTGCAGTGAAATAGTACGTTCAGCACAGTAGCTGGAACGCTACCGTCCACACGGAGCCGGCTGATGAATGTCTGCTGTTCAACAGCATTTTTGCCACAGAAATAACAGTTGAAGGAGAAGGGCAGCCCTCAGCCACCTAACAAATTTGTTTAATACATAATGTACCTTGAACATAGTACAGTTTCAGTGATTTCACCCCATGATTATTAACACTGCTTTTACTGGAAAATGCATTTTAATTTACAACAGGGTATGGCCCTTTGTGTCATGGTAATTCACGGGCTGCTTTCAGCAAGTGGGTGAGGAAGAGTGGGCGGGGAACATAGCTTGTTAACTCTCCGCATCTGTCAAGCCCTAACTTGAGGCATAACAGGGGGCCGAGACGGGGGCGGGGGGCAAACTCATGGGCACGGGCAGAGACGGTCCAAGCTCCAGACAAACTGTCCATCCAGAAGGTGGCAGAAGTGGGAGGCTATTCCTGGAGTTAGCACTTATAAACCAGGTGGGATCATAGATGAAAGGAGAGTAAAGAAACCCCAGCAGTGCCGGCCCCCATCCCGTCTGACTCGCCTTCACCCTGGCCCCTGAGCCCCGGCCCGGGACAGCCTAGCACTCTGGCACTCTGGCTGCTGAGGTGAGACTGGAGGGGGATGCGGCAGGCAGAATAATGGCCTCCAAAGACGTCCAGGCCCTAACCCCTGGAATTTGTGAATATGTTACTTTACATGATGAATGGGGCTTTGCAGCTGTGATTAAGTTAAGGCTTTCAAAATAGGGAGATTACCCTGGATTATACAAGTGGACCCAGTATAATCATAAAGGTTCTTACAAGGGGAAAAGGGGGGCAGGAAGGCGAGAAAGATCTGAAGATGCTACACTATTGGCTTTGAAGATGGGAGGAGCCGTGAGCCGGGGAATGCAGGTGGCGGCTAAGAGCTGGGAAACTCAAGGGAATGGACTCTCCCTTCGCCTCCAGAAGGGGTGAGACGCTGCCCACACCTTGATTTTAGCCAGATAAGACCCGTTTTGGACTTCTGGCCTCCAGAATATAAAAGAATAGATGTGTTTTGTTTTAAGCCACTCGGTCTGTTGTAGTTCAGTGGCAATGGAAACTCATCCAGGGGCCAAGGTGGATCAGGTGCCCAGCTGAATGCCCACAGACAAGGTGAGACAGCCGGGACGTGGACACAGGCTGGGTGGGCATCTGGGTGAGGACACAGCCCCGCTGCCCTGGGCTCTCCCTGCTCCCCCTGTGCTGCTGCCTATGGGTGCAAACTCTCCTCACCTCCCTGAGGCCTTCCCGAGGCACACGGGGGACACAGGTTTGGAGTTAATCATCCACCTCTCATTTCTGTGCTAGAAATAGACAAAATCCCTTGTTTCAGGGATAAAGGGCTGACTTCCAGGCCCTCAGTTTCAGGGCTCTTGCCCATTTCTTAGGCCACACTCTTGCTCCACTGTGTTTCTCTTCCAAAGGGCTTTCCTTGCTCTAGTTTTAATGATCCAGACAATGGGACTGCTCTCTCTCCCTTCCTGGGAGCCTTGGTTCATTACATCCATTAGCATTTCCCCAAGACTCCTCCCCAGCAGGAGATTTTAAAAAGCATTAGTTCAAATGGCAGCCGCCTCCCCTCCAGCAGAGCGTTTGTCGTCCAGGCTCTGTTCTGGTCCCCTCCCCTGTCCCTTGTCAGTGCAGACATCCCAGGCGGCCCCTCACACTAGGGAAGGAGGGAGTGTTTCTGGTTAGAGAAACCTGTGTGCCCTTGGGCTTTACACGGGTCACATTCATTTGCAGTGGTTGTTCCTTGATGGGGAAGATAATCACTTTCAGACCCTATGGAGAAAGTAAAGAAATACCCAGAGTGAATAAAACCTGCTTTCAGCCTCAACTCGGGAGGTTTCTGTGTTTAACCTGAGCTGACTTTGATCACTGGACACTGTGTGGCCGCCTGACTTGCATTAGAAAGAAACCTCATTAGGAATTGTCTGTACAGAGATGGGGGACCTGGCTTGGGCTTCAGGCACAAATTTCCCTACTGTGGGCACCCAGTCAAACAAGCGGGAGAAGAGGTATAGTTAGTCTTGCAAAAGCACTTTGCTCTCCAAATGGCTGGATGGAAATCAGACTGCAAAACAGGCCGAAGTCATTCTGTGAGGGGCCTTAAACGCTGTGCTGGAAGTTTCCCACAGCAAATGAAGAGCCAGCGATGTGTCAGTGCAGGGTGACAGGAGGCTGTCCATGTTGCAGAACAGTGACTGTCAGCAGCGTGCAGGTGCAAGGGAGTGAGCACCACAGGGAGACTGGAGAAGGGAATCAAACATCTTAAAGGAAAAGGCGTAATCCCTTCACTCTCTTCCTCCCTGCCAACGATGCAGAGCCATTCAACTCAGAGTTCATTTCTGGGTTGGTAATCTTTCAGTTGTTCTAGATGCCTCTTTTGGAAGTGTGAGGATCCCTCCACTGCTTCCATTCTCCCAAGTCAGGGGACTTGTAGCACCAGATGGCAAACTCCCTGAGGGCGACGGCCAGGTCTCCTGTCACCGGTACCAGCCTATGCCTGGCACACAGCAGGTGCCCCACAGAAGTTTGCTGAACTCAACAATTGTAAGGTGTTCCTCTTTTTATTAAATGCACCGCTACTGCATGTTCTGCCCCAGTTGGGCTGACCTCAACATTTTCCAAGCAGGAAAACCTTTCCCAGACTCCTTTCTCTAACCCACTCCGCTAGAACAGAAAGGCTCTGCTCCTCCATTCCCACAAACCCATCCACACTTGCTTCTTCTAAGAAGTCTGTTCCAAGGGATAATGAAGACTGACCTGTCTGTCATGCCAGAGCACCGGCCTTATAAACCTGTGGGGTTTGGGCCCACTGTGCACTCATTATAACACCCCTGTCTCAGGGAAAGTTTTGCTGCCTCTTTTTTGCCCAAAGGCTTTGTTAGCTCAGGCTCACAAAATGTCCTAGCTAGAAGCAACCACAAACAGTCAACTCTTTTGTGTTAGCGTGGGGAAAACTGAAGCCCTATGTGAGCGGCAGAATCAGGATTAATACTCGGTCTCCTGAACTTGAGTCCTCGCTTACACTCCACAAAAACTCACAGCTGCCTCGCCTATTCATTGAATGCACGATCTGTGAACTCTCAGCAAACAGTGGAATTAATGGAGGTGACAACTCTGTATAGATTACTGACTTTGAAAGAAGTAACATTTTTCAACTAAAATCCATTTTACATGACAGTGGCGTGGAACATGAATTTTAGGGGGTGGTGGTGCTTTAGAAGGCACTTGGCAGTCTCGTGGCGTTTACACAGATCCCAGCTGATATCAGTGTATCGGCAAATGGGATGGATACAGGTTACTACTACTCAACCTGCAAAGTTAGTGGATAGACTGACAGCTATAAAACAGATACCACGGGGCGGGCCCACACTCAGTTCGCACAAGTGGTCATTTGTCATTGTTGCTAGTATTTCCAGATGCTGCAGCTGTAGCCAGAGATGTTACCATTCACCCCCAGAAGGATCCCAGGAAGGAACCAGACAGATGGTTGAAGAGAATAACTATCATTCATTAAGTCTTATTCAGAGCCAGGGACAGTGCCTGGAACTTCCATAGCTCATTTGTTCCTTGCAAACCCAATAAGGTAGGAGCTGTCATTCAGGTGGACTTCTTTACATTGCTAGTACCTCAGAGCCCAGTTGTCGACATACACCAGAAATTGTTGTACATCGTATTTTGTGTTCATTTATTCATCTTCACATTATGCACACTGTTTAAGAATATAAATCATTTGCATTAATGGGTTTTCTTTCTGTGAAAAAGGTTAATAATAGTTCCTATTTAATGGTGTGGTCATAAGGATTACACAAGTTAACGCACGTAAAATACTCAGAATAGTGTCTCACCCAGGGCACCCGCTCTAGTTTCTGTTTAAATTACAGTTCCTATGATGATGATGCTTGATATTGTTTGGTTCATTTTTCCTTCCTACTAACACACTCCTCAGCTCTGAGACTCCTAAGACAAATGTTACATGTTTTGCTTCCTTTTCCAAATGAAGCTAATTTTTTCTAATAATAAAAGTAATGCATGAAAAACAGAAAATAGAGACCAGCAATAAATAACATTAAACACTGTTAATACCTTGGATAGATTATGTTACTTTATTAAATTAATACGTAATTTTTAGAGCAGTTTGAGGTTCACAGCAAAACCGAGCAGAAGGTGCAGAGCTTTCCCACCTACCCCCTGAGCAGCCTCTCCCATTATCAACACCCCCCACCAGAGTGGTGTCGTTGTTATAATCAATGAACCTACATTGAGACGCTATTACCCAAAGTCCATAGTCTACATTAGGGCTCACTCTTGGGGCTGTACATTCTATGGACAGATTATTTTAGATCCTTTTTGTGTGTGTGTGTATATATATGTATATATATATGTATATATATAGGTATATATGTGTGTGCATGTGCATGCATGTGTGCAAACGCACACAATGTGTTCCCCAAACACATTTTAAACTATCAAGAATTTAACCCAAGAAGCACTCATCCATTTAACCACTCATTCAATTATCCAACAGAAATTATTGAGAATTTATGACATGCCCCTCACTGCCAGGACCGAATCAGGTGTGAGCAAGGCTGTGCTGCCCTCTCAGCCTTTTGGGTGCCCGTCACAGCTGGAAAGGAGTGACACAGAGCATGCAGCTTTCTGTAGGAGAAACAAATGGGCTGGCTGATGGCAGCACACACCTGGAGGCTCCTTCTTCTGACCCTCTTTTCTGGGAGAGCGGGGAGGACGTCCTGACTCTGCCCCCCTGCCTTCTGCCCTCTGCTCCCACCTCTCCCCCCCACCCCACGCCAGCACACACTGCTCAGGGTGGCCGGGCGTCCATAGCTCCAAACCACTTTGCATGAAGCTTTTTGGGTTGTGTGAAAACAAACATCTGAATTTTTATAGGGAAACATGATTGTTTCAGGGAAGAGCTCATTTGCTGATTAAATATGAGAAAAGCAACAGGAGTATTATTTACCACTGGCAGTTAATCAGACTTAACCCATCTGGTGGCCAAGACCAGCCCTCACACCCGACCGAGTTCAGGGAACAACTGGGGCACTCCGAGCCACCCCGAGGACTGCCAGCAAGCTCTGCCCAGATTGCTGGGGAGGAGTAGAGGGTGTGTATTATTTATGTTCCCCTTTCAAAACAAACCCATCAAAAGAACAAAGCCTCCCTTCTGCTGGCAACAGCAGCGGCAATGACATATGGCCTCGCCGGTTCTTTCCGCCGAGGTGTGGGCGACCCGGCTGTGCGAAGGTGCTGCCCGCAGCCGCCTGCTGAGTGCCAGCTCTTTCCACTCTGCGCTGAATTCCAATTGTGAAACAGGCCCACGGAAGGAGGGAGGGGAGAGAGGCTGGGGGACAGGACACGGTTCTGTGACAGAGGAAACGTGCCCGTCCAGATTGTCATTTACTGCGCACGTGTGAGCTGTCGGTGAAGGGCAGAGGTGTAGGGAGAAGGGGAGGGAGAGCAGGCCACAGGGAGGCGGAGACGCAGAAGGGAAACTATTTGCAGGTTCCCGACCACGGTTTGTCTCCAAATAATATTTGGACATTTCTAGTCTCTCGCAGATGCTTATGAAAACAGTCCCAGTGAAAGCACCCACAGTGGGTGAAAATGGTGTTTTCAGGAGTGACTTCGGGTCACAAAATGAATGTTTAGTAAAATGTGACATGATCATCATCTTTTTTTACTCAGGGGTTCTGAAGTGCAAGACGGAGAATCCACGCAGGGCTCGTGGCGTGAGTTCGGCTCTTTTTGTGCAGTAAACTGTGCTCTGTGCCCCTGTGATCTGACAGACAGCAGAGCAGGGGGCAGGGGCAGAAGTCACACAGCCCTGGGCTGAGATGGGGTGTGTGTGCACGTACACGCGAGTGTGCAATTCCTTGAAGCAATTAAAAAATACTTACAATGTGTAGTTCTTAATGTCACATGCTGTGTGGTGTTGTCCCCAGAGTGACCTGCCTGTGTCTAGGCACACTGATACTAGGAAAGACACAAACATACATATAGATACACAGTTTTAAAACCAACTCAAAACACAGACTTGTCTTTGGAGATTATGAAATCCTCTGAAGACTGTTGTTCTCATGGCTTGAGCAGTGGAATTTATTACCTTAAGCTAAGATTAACTGGGCTATGGCAGGGTTTTCTTCCGCTTTGTTTCTCCTTCTCACAGAGACCCAGGGATCACTCTGACATTGCTGAAACCACCGCCTCACGCCTGTGGTGGCCACAGGATCAACCTTTTCCTTCTTGGCCCCAGCATGCCTGGAGACCAACGCCTCCCCAGGGTTGCTAATCCCCAGCAAGGGCAGAATAGGTGGAGATGGCATTTCTCTAAGCTGAGATTTTTTTCCCCCCCAGACTTGGAGAAAAAAATCAGAAAATTTTGAATATATGTTTTCCTAAGGGCATTTCTCTTTCAGGGTAAAAATAACACGGTGGTTCTGGGCCCTTGCATCCACCATCAAGAGAAGGTGGCCTTTACCTCCGCCACCTTCCCGGGTGGAACCCCTAAGAATGGTCCCAAGATCGTTGGCCTTTGTGTGTGGGATGTCCCAGGAAATGTCCCATTTGGCACTGACGTGAGGGGAAATCTGAGTGGCTTTGAAATATGCCATTTCTTCTGTTTGCCTAGTGAAGTTCATGGAGTTGTCTTTTTCCCCAGCCAGTAAGCACAATCTGAAAGTATAATATTTAATCTGTAAGAAAGAGAAGTAGAAGATCCAGTATTTGTATATCCCAACAAGCATCACCTAACACTAGATCAAGGTTGATTTCCAGACACTGTCAGTGTCTTGTCAAGGGACCTTCTACTCCACTAGTGAAGGAGTTTTGTTACAGAGTCATTTTGATCAAGGCTTCCTCAGAAAATGAGGTGCACTTTGCATCTTGGAACCTCAGAGTTGAGAAACAACAACTCTTTACAGCAGAGGTTGGCAAACTTTTTATGTAAAGGGCCAGATAGGTGACATTTTAGGCTTTGTGGGTAGAGGCAAAATTGAGCAACTGTTCTCACTGAAAAGCCTTTTTTACGTTTTATAATTTACATTTAAAATATAAAAATCATTCTTGGCTCTCAGGCTGTGCAAAGGCTGGATTTGACCCACAGATGGACATTTGAAGGCCCTCTGCAGCATCCTCACAGGTGGCTGCCCATACTTTGCTTAAATTCCTCTAAGCCATAGGAAACTCACCACCTCTCAAAGTCACCAAATCCATTTAAAGGAAGCTAAGATTGCTAGAAAGCACTTCTTTATTTGAACTAGAATTTGCCTACTACATCTTATTACTGAGGTATTACTTTAAGAACTGGTTTAAATCATCTTAAGAACTGATTTAAATTTCTAGAAATAGTTTTTGATGGAAATCATTCTCTATTACCTATTCCTCAGCCTGGTAGCCATGCTGTAAACTTTTCTTAGTGTGTTTGAGTCATTATGACAATAAATTATTGTACTGCACCGTAATGCAAGGAACCCTCAGGAGCTACTGGGGTTTGTAAAGCTATTTGCTTTTATACTAAGTATTCCCACACTGCAATGCTCCGTGAATTTTTATTTCTTTTTTCAGTTTTTCTACCTGATCCCTTATTATAGGGATGTTATCCATGCCTCTTCTCATTGTTGCCTGGATGCCCACTGAAGCAGTGTGCCTCCCTCTCCTAATTAAATGCTTCTGATCTTCCCTGGACTTAAACTAGCTCGCAGAGAGAAAACTGACTCCAGGAGCCCCGGGGCCTTTGGTATTTGATTTGAGTACTTTCATCAGTGAAATATTTAAACCACTTGGAGGCTCTCCACCCAGCCCAGGGTAGGTAGGTTTTTGAGTAAATGTAAACTACCATTTGTGTCGTTTATCGATTATAAATCCCTTGAGGGCGATGAGTGTTTTTCTCAACTTTGTGCCTTAGATCCCAATCCAGCGCTTCACATGCAGTGAGAGTTCTGTAAATATTTCTGAAAGAGTAAAAGAATAAGAGGTTCGATGGTAGTGCTAAGTTGATTTGCTTCAGCACATCTCAACTCTTAGTGGAAGTTTTTAGTGTTTGCTTTATTAACACTAAGATGAGGATTATTAAATAATGTGGTTTAGAAACCAAAGGAAATCAACCCTCAGGGGTACCATGTGATGTACAGAGCGATAGATGACTTCCAGTGTCCTGCCTATTCCTACAGACCCAACACTGGCTTCCAGCAAACCTGCATCTGTGGGATTTGGGTAAACAGACAGGCTGCGTGTTGCCCCACGGACGGGCCGACCCGCTGTGTGGAAGTGGTCTCATCTCGTAGCTCCGGATGTTGGGAGGTAACAGTGAGCTTTAACTAATTACACCTCGCACTGCCCCCAGGAGGTAGGTAATGATTACAGGCGTACTTGGCTGAAGTAACTCAGAATGTCTTAATAATCACTTAACAGAATCTTATCAAGAGGAGCAAATTGCATTAAATGGGCAAATGAAGTTGACTGTGAGAAGCAGAGTTAGGAAATAAAATGCTATGGGGGGTTTTATGTGGGAAAAATTCAATTAGCACCTTTTTAAAAGAGTTGGCCCCATGGCTTTTTCACATCCCTCACGGTGCCTATTGCCGGGCTGTGCCCTGAGTAAATACTTCCTCAATCAATGCAAAAAAAAATTATAGGTAAAAATGAAGGATGTGAAAAGATATGTGGGTGGGGCCGGGGGTAGGCAGACAGACCTAGAAGCCAACATTGTAATCCCACTTAGAAGCAAATAGCAAAATGATTTCATTTTGAAACTACTGTGACAACCTTTCCAATAATGACTCATTTCTTTCTTATTTTATTCTTAAGCAAAGTGGCCATCGTCATGTAATAAGTACAAAATGCCAAACAGATTTTGTGTGTGTTGGGGGTGGGGGGATGGATGTGTCCTCCACTTGTCCAAATTTGGGAACCCCTCGTGCTGAGAGAGCCAAGTGTGGGTATCCAGGCAGCAGGATAACAACAAGCTTGGCAAAAAGAGTTTGCAGGTCGATTGAGGGACCGGGAGACATATCAGGAAACACAGGTGGAATTTTGTGTCACACCTAAAGGTGAGGAGACATCCTTGAAGTTGCCCAGGGACTCTTGTGACACTGACAGTAGGTAGGTGAGATAAAGGAAGGGGTTGACTTTACTGGGGTTAAGTGATTCTAAGGGACATGTGGTCACTGTCAGAAATGCGTGGGGGCTCACGCCTGTGATCCTAGCACTCTGGGAGGCTGAGGCAGGAGAATTGCTTGAGGTCAGGAGTTTGAGACTAACCCTGGCAAGAGCAAGATCCCTTCTTTACTAAAAATACAAAAAAATTAGCCAGGCACGGTGGCACACACCTATAATCCCAGCTACTCTGGAGGCTGAGGCAGGAGGATCACTTGAGCCCAGGAGTTTGAGGTTGGTGTGAGCTATGATGATGCCACTGCACTCTAGCTGCGGGGGACAAGAGCAAGACTCTGGGGGGTGGGGGAAGAAATGTGCTTTTAAAGAAAGCCAGAGGGTGGCAGGAAGGCATGCACAAAATCCAGAGTGCATGGCCATGAGGCACAAATCCAGCATGCAAGGAGCAGGGGAAGGGGGCGTAGGGAGGCGAGCACTGGGTGCCAGGGGGTTGGGGCCGTCAGGGTCCAGGGACAGGCCGACACGGCACAGACTAAGGAGGTTGTGCCTCAGATTCCACCTGGACCAAAAGCAAAGGAACAATAGAAACTGCACTTGGGAAATAGCACAAATACGTGTGTATATGTACAGATGTATATATTAATACATCCATACATATTTATATATGGGTATGTGTACACACACACACACGACTATACACCAAATTGCTCTAAAAAAAAAATCCTACGGAGAAGTGAGTAGAAAGAGGGTGAGGTGAGGGAACTCCTCTTTTTTTCATATATAGTTCCGTGTCATATGACTTTTTTTCTTGTGTAAGAAACAGGCATCAGATAAAACAACTACCGCATTGTTATTATTTTTAAAAACAAAATGGGGGTGTGGAGTAGAAGCACCTGCCATTAACAAAGAGGCCCCAGAGCTCTGGTCTCCGCTGGGGAAATTGCCTCCGTTTTTATCTGAGGGACAAGATGCCCCTACAGCTGTCTCATACCGTTTAGGGGCGTACTGGGATCTATTTTTCTCACCGTGTAAGGAAATGTTGCCCTAGCCTTCCTCCAGGGTAGCGCTATAAATATCAGGAGGCTTTCTGGAACCACCGTTTGCCTGCATTTCCTTTACTCATTTGCCCCCAGTCGCCCCCAGTCGCCTACCGCGGGGACGCGGCCCGCGCGGGCAGCACGGTCACCCCATCCCCGGCCGGCGCCGCCCGGTGGCACCTTCCGCGGCTTCTAGTTTTCTCCCGTCCGCGATGCACAGACCTCGGGGATGCATTTTGGCGTCGTTCTAATTGAGCGAGAACGTCCTGTTTTCCTGTCTCGTAGGGGTGACTAATGAGAGAGAACAAGCAGGTGCGACGAGCAGCCAGGGTCACTTTCTTCGCGCCGAGGCCGCGCGGCGGCGGAGAACGGTGCTCGGATGGACGTCGGGGAGGACGAGGGTTTCCAGCCCTGGCCGGGGCCGCGCGGCGTCTGTGCAGCCCCCCGGCCAACGCTGCCTCTCTCCATGGCGGCTCCTCAGTAACATCACAACGGGTTTCCAACGCCTGGTAACGGGGTGCTTGGATGTGAATCATCGACTCTTCCAGAATGTATTTTCGCAGCAGCACGGATTCCTGCTGGCTCCCTGGGGAATTTTAATAACATGTCATTTAACAAACTAGAAGGTGAAGCAAATTAAATGCAGTAAATCAAAGCAAAGCTTGAGAAACAAAGTAGAAGCAAGCAGGCCTTTTCAAAGCATACAGGTTGAAAATGTAAGGTTTCCAAATGGTTAGCAGAAAAGGGAAAATTACAGTAGCAACTCCCAAAGGCTATCTAGCTAGCGGCCACATGCTTTAAAATGTCCTGCCCTGTGGTGGGAAATGTTTGAGGGCAGTATTTGGATTTTTTTATATTAAGGAGATGAATAAAGAAACAAGCCTAGCGGACTAGTGTCCACCTTAAAATGCCAGGAACAGCCGCACAATAATACCTGAGATCTCTGGGAAGGAACAGATGCTGTGTGAGACGCTGACTGACCACTTGGTGGCGCTGTTGTTCCGCTGCTGGATTCTGCAGGGCTCTTTCCCGGCTGGTGAAAGATGTCCTCCCTTCCCAAGGAGATGCTCTTTCTGTGAGCCGCCCTAACATGCATTTATTCAAAAATGTATTTATAGTGTCTACCATGTGCCAGAACCCATATGAGTCTCTGGGGATAGGCTGGTGAACAGACAGTCTGTGGAGCTCATAGTCTAGCAAGACAGAGTAGACAAATAATTACACGTTGGGATTAGGTCTATGAAGGAAAAGATCAGGGCGACTGTCTTTATACAAGGTGGGGAGGGAGGACCCTTCTGATGAGTTCTTGGGCTGAGACGTGAAGGATTAAAAAGGAGCGTGGCCCCCAGAAGGGATGGAGGAAGCAGAGGGACAAAAAGGCCCACATGGCTGCCACACAGTGGGAGAAGAGGGGTATGACCGGAGCCTGCAGGGACGAGATCATGCAGAAACATTTAGGCCATCGTCAGACTTCAGTTCAGATTTTATTCTTAGAGCAAAGGGAAGCCTGTGAAGAGTTTAAGCAGTAGAGTGAGGTTATTTAACTTAAATGGTTTGTTTTTCACACTGTATTGTTGTTCCTACTTTATCATCTGTTGCTTTAGATATATGTAAACACTTTGAAAATGCATATTCAGTATTATAACAATTTTATATTTTTATGCAGCTATTGTTTTTCATAATACAGCCTATAGGCTATAAAGCTTAACAAAACCATTGTAGGTGGGGAAGAGCTTAAAAAGTTTGAGAGAAGCAGGCAAAAAATACATGGTGAGAGAGCACTGCCGCTCCTCATGGCACGTCTCACACTATGCGGTCATTACCCTCTCACTTGCCTTTTGCCCCACTCGCCTTTGGGATCAGAGGAGGGACTGTCTCAGCCATCTGAGTAACCACAGTGATTGGCACAGGAACACAGTAGACTCTCAGGTGAATGGAAGGATGGGAGGATGGATGGATGGATGGATGGAAGGATGGGAGGATGGATGGATGGGAGGATGGGAGGATGGATGGATGGAAGGATGGATGGACGGATGGAGAGATGGGCAGGAAGAAGGTAAAAGGTGTGGAAACTCCAATGGTGGATAAGTGAGTCTTCTACAGAATTTTAGTAACACTTTCAAAGATAAATAATTTTCACCTTTCAGATACAGTAGGCTCTCCACGGGTTTCACATCCATGGATTCAAACAATCTTGGATCAAAAGTTTTTTTAAAAAAATACAATGATAAAAATAATACAAATAAAATATAACACAGGCTGGGAGCAGTGGCTCATACCTGTAATCCTAGCACTCTGGGAGGCCAAGGTGGGAGGATCACTTGAGCTCAGGAGTTAGAGACCAGCCTGAGAAAGAGTGAGACCCCACTCTACAAAAAATAGAAAATTAGCTGGGCATGGTGGCACACACCTGTAGTCCCAGCTATCTGGGGAGGCTGAGGCAGGAGGGTCACTTGAGCCTAGGAGTTTGAGGTTGCAGTGAGTTATGATGATGCCACTGCACTCTAACCATGGTGACAGAGTGACAATCTGTCTCCAAAAAATAAATATACAACACAGTATAACAACTATTTACATAGCATTTACATTGTATTTGGTATTATAAGTAATCTAGAGATTATTTACAGTGTACAGGAGGATGTGCATAGGTTATATGCAAATACCAGGCCATTTTATATAAGGGACTTGAGCAACTGTGGATTTTGGTATTCACAGGGGAGGTCCTGGAACTAATTTACCATGGATACCAAGGAGTGCCTGAATAAGACAAAACATTCTCTGGCCTCTTTGTGTATGTCCCAAATATTGATTGAGCACCTAATATGTGCAAAGCACTGTGGCAGACACAGGGATACAAAAATAAGATATCACAGTCCTCATGCTACTTACAGTCAATAAAGGAAATAAGCCCGAAGTATAATTAATCTATAGTTTAGGAAAGTTATGTACACCAAGTAGGGTGTAAATTAAGTGCTGGTAAGGGTTGAGAAGAAAGAAAGACTTTCAACTGTAAGAGCCAAGGAAAGTTTTATGACAGTGACATTTGAGTTTCAACTCAAAGGATGGGAGGTTTCCTCCTGGGATGACAGAGCTCTATGAGCCTCCACTCAGAGCTAGAAGTGGCGGCTTGCCCCAGAGCACACTGTGCTACAGGAGAAAGAATGCAAAGCCCTGTCCTGTCCCTACTCCCCATTCGGTGAGCCCAGGGTCTTGCCACCCCAGTGCATCCAGACAGGCCCGCATCCCAGACCACCAGCTGCAGGGCCACAGTTGATGAGTACGTTCTGGTTGTGGGTCTGACCACAGCATTCCTAAACCTTCCAAGCAGTCTTTGTGGCTTCCTGTTAGAGTCTTTAGTCTGGGGTCAGTCTTCATTTTTCTACTGCAGTGTTCTTCCAACTACAGATCACAGTCCATTAGAGGGGCAGGTTATCAATATAGTAGATGTGACCAGCATTTTAAAAAATGGAGTAGAAGAGAATAGAAATAATCAAGGTGCATTGCATAGTCAGAGAAAGCTTTTAAATTAAGCATAATGTGTGAACAGTGACAGCCTTGCTGGGTCATCCTTCTCAGAGGGGCTCCAGGGGACAAATTTCCTTGCCAGGGTCTTGGTACCCTCCTCCTGTGGCAATTCTAAGCTTTCATAAAATTGAGGAGAGAGCTCCAAATTAAACTTAGATCTCCTCTAAGGCCCACGAATATGTCAATTCATGCCATAATTTAGTGGAATATATTTTTGTGTCAAACGTAAACATTTTTTTTAAAACAGATGTCTTTTGTGGAGCGGCACTAAAATAATCTCAATTCTCCATCTTCCACATGTGTGCCCACGTCCTCCCAGGGCTGACCACAGAAGCTTTATGTCAACGCTCTGAGTAATGTGCCCTGTCAGGCAGGAAAATTCAAGTCAAAGTACCACGAAAGGTTTGTGCCAAGGAGTCACCCAGAGCCTCACAAAGCCCTGGAGCCTTTTAAAGTGCCTCCAGGTCATTTTGTTATTATTGTTCGCAAATATGTGACTTTTGCCACTAGCAGATTTCAGTGGGATTCCATAAACGACTATTTTCCGCTTCACTGATGTTTCATAGAAGCCTTTGCGTTATTGGAGGAATTTAGGGTGTGCCTCAAATTCTCACCTCCCAATGTAGGTTGTGAAACCATGGCAGCACGATTAAATTTGGATACAACCAAGTTATGCATAGCTTGTCATGAGTTGATTTGTTCTTTTATTCAATTAACATTTACAAGGGCCCGGTAAGTGCAGAGGACTTTGTTAGGCGATGGGGATCCAGTGACAGTAAAGCATGGTCTCTGCCTCAGTAAGGTCACGTCATACTGAGCGTGCAGCAAGTCACCGTGACATTTTTCCTTTACTGGATGGAATTATGAAGAATAATACATTTGGGAGAAAAGCATGAGCCTCCACCTTTCCTAAACAAATGAAGACATTTTAGTGATTGTATAGCACAGCATCCACAGTGCAGGTGATATGCAGCTACTGCAAAGCAGTTGCCCCTCCTTCACATAAGATCCAAACCAATGTCAAGAATTAACAAGCACAAGCCCCTGCATGCTGTCTGAAACATGTCAGGGGAACTTGGAATGCGGTGAGGCTTGGGCAAGTGTGTGCAGAAATGGCTCCAAGTCCCTCCGCCCCCTGTAATCCTGACATTGCTCCCACACGTTGCAGGCAGCTTGCAGCCAGTAAGAATCTGAAGGGAAAGAGTCGGGGTTCATCTGTACTCTATCTGTGGTGGTTGTCAGGCAGTGGCAACCGACAAGCAGGTGAAGTGTATTCAGATGAACAATTAGTCACTTCTTTACGCTTTCAGATTTCCTAGATATGTTATTGATTCCTGATACGCCAGCCATAATGTTCTGATGCTGTAGCTCCTATTCAGCAGCCTTCTCTGGAGAAGGGAACGGTGTGACCTCATGTAGCTATAGGTAGAGTGGCCCACAAGGACAGTGTTATAAGCACTCACTGTGGGTCAGGTCCAGGGCTAGAGGGCTGGGGAAATCCACAGATGCCTGGCCGTATCAACATGTCTTGAAGATCGTGACCCCACCATGAGCCACGGCCACCTCTATTCCAAGACTCCTGAGTCTTTCTGTAGGAGATTCGAAGGACAATTTACTTCAATCCTTGAATCTTAACAAACTCTGGTCCCACTGACCTTGGTCACAGAAGACCCCTGGCCCAACTTCTATCTGTCCACCATCCCCAGAGTTCTCAGGAGCAGAGTCAACCTAGAGGTGCCCTACTCTTGTGTGACCGCCTCCAGTCTCCGTTTGGATCATCTGGGTGTGTCAGAAGCTGGTCTCGGCAGGAAAGGTGACCTGACTCACTCATTCTATACCATCTCGCATCCAACTAAGTGTCTGGGAAAAGTGAGTGTGAGAGCTGAGGAGGTCTGTGTCCTGCCTCACCTAAAGAGGTGTTTGTGTGTCCTTGAATGGGGAGAGTTGCCTGTGTAAATATTCTGAAAATTACTGAGTGGAGCTGACCTGCCTGGCAGCAGCTTCTCCATGACTGTGACCAACTCACAAATTTACATTATTCTTACATCAGTAAAGTCAAAACATTTCTGTTTTGGGAGGCCCAGGTGGGTGGATCAAACCAGGAGTTTGAAACCAGCCTGGGGCACATTGTGAGACCCCCATCTCTACAAAAACAAACAAACAAAAACCTAATTTCTGTTAAAAAATTGAAGCTGGATGAATAAAAACTGGATGAACAAAAGCTGGATGAATCTAAAACAACTGGATGTTTGCAATGTGTGGTAGGGTCCATTTTAACTCTTTTTTGAGATTCAGCCTTTAAAATCTGTTGAAATTTAGGGTAAGTCATTGCAGGACCCAGTGGCTAGGAGCAAAGGTGGGGCTGGAGCAGCACTGGGATTTCAAGCCTTGGTGGTGACCGGAGGACATCATCTTTGCCACCTGGGGGCAAAGGAAGGGTGTTTCCTGTGTAAGCATTGTGAACGCACACTCACCCTTTTCCCTCTCCTCTTTGCATTGTCAGCATTGTATAGACAAAGAGGTGCTTGTGAAGAACCTCAACCTTCGTTTTAGGGGCCCTAGCCAAGCGTCTCCTCCCAGTGTCCTGGCCTCTCAGCCGTGGGTGGGGCCGGGCGCCTACAGATGGCACTGCTGACTGGCCTGTACGGTCAGGGCGCCCTGGGGCAGGCTGCAGGGCTGGGGTTGGGGGAGGCAGGCAGGGGCCCACCCGTGCCAGACTCTCCAGAGTCGTACATTAACCTGGCAGACTTCCAGGCTCCGCTCTAGACCTGCTGATGGAGAATCCGCAGGGAGGGGGCGGTCTGGGGCGGGCCAGTGGCACCTGCAGGCTGCATGCCTCAGGCTCCCTCCAGGTGATTCTTGTTCCAAAAGAAATGTGAAAAACATTGCATGGTGCCAATCGCAACCCTGGCGGCACATCAGAGTCAATTGGGGAGCTTTGAAAAATACCTATCACACATCAGAGTCAATTGGGGAGCTTTGAAAAATACCTATCACACCGGTGGGTAAGAATTTCGTCCGTGACATCAGAATGTAATCGCCCTCCAGGTGATTCTTATGTGTAGCCAGGGTTGAGAAACGAGCAACTCGTTGAAACAAACAAAAAGAGTTCTCCAGGTAACTTAGAAAATAAGTCCCTGTGGCACCTTACGGCCTGTCCTGTGTCCTGAGGCAGGTGTGGGACAGGGCCCTGGGCTTCTTTCGACAGTAAGTGAAACCAAACAAGGGATTCTGGGACAAAACCATAGGATTCTGCTATGGTTTGAACATCTGTCCCCTCCAAAGGTCATGCTGCAATTTAATCCCCATGTGGCAGTATGAGAGGAGGGGCCTCACACCTGCCCTAACGAATGGATTCATACACTGGTGGATTAATGGATTAATGGGTTACCATGAGAGTGGCACTGGGGACTGTGTAAGAACAGGAAGAGAGACCTGAGCCAGCACACGCAGCACCTCGCCACGTGATGCCCCACGAGGGCTGCCGACTCTGCAGAAAGCCCCAGCCAGCAAGAAGACCCTCACCAGAGGCAGCCCCTCAACCTCGGACTTCTCAGCCTCCAGAACTGTAAGCAAAAAAAATTTTTTTAAATAAATTACCCAGTTTCAGTTATTCTGCTCTAAGCAACAGAAAACAGAGGAAGCCAGGTGGGGATGAGGAATAACGACGACAGAAACTTTACCCAGGTCGGGTGCCGCCCACACCTTCCCCAGGACGTCCTTTCTGTACGTTCTACCCGGCAGGGATCGGCTGACCCAATCCCTACCCCCACAGTGTCTTCTATTAGGTAGGAGAACAGGAGTGAATCATTATATTCCTCACTCCCAGTCTCTTAAAGCACTTTTATTTCCATGATCTCACTTAGTCTTTGTAATAATCCTGTGAAGAAAACGGGGCATAGATTTTACTCTCGTTCCATAGAGGAAGATGTAAGACTTGGGGAGACTAATTTGCTCATGACTATTTAACTAGAAAGCAGTGGAACCAGGACTCGATCTGGTTGACTAAGTTTGTTTCTTTATAAATTACCCAGTTTCAGGTATTTTATTATGGGCAATAGAAGACAGACTAAGACAGGTTCCTTCTGGGAGCATCTGACTTCTTACCTCGGGTCTGGGTAGGGCTTTCCCGGCCACAAGGGTGTCCCCAGCTGTGGTGGAGGATCCCCCACAAGGCCCCCAACTTCTTCACGTGCCTGTGAGTGAGGGCACCGGTGAGAACCAAGCTCTGGGAAGATGTGTAAACTCAACTTGGATAATGACATTGGGATACAGACTTGACTTTAATTGAGGTAACTTTTTTCTTCTGTCTTTTTTGCCTGGAGTAAAATATAGAAATAAATGCTTTTCATATAAAGAAAATAAAAATAATCTGATTTCAAAAGAAAGTAATTAAGTGTAAGTGGTAAACATAAACTGTCCATCTCAAAGAGACTCATCTTTGAAACCATTACCTTCGATATTGAAAACCCTGATATTCTAATAAAAAAATTCATAGAATCCAACATTGATTGGCTTACATGAGGTGATTATATAATATGATTCCTTCAGTGTGTCCATGGTTGTCACCCAGAGAATATTTTTGAGCACTGACTAAATGCTAGGCACTATACCAGGATGGGAGTACAAAATGAACAAGAAAAGATCTTAGCCTTAAGGTGAATGGGGAATGTAGGTAAGTACAAATACAAGTAAACACAAAGCAAGATGATGTTAGCACTTACCATGAATAAATATTGTGTGCTATTGGAGTGGAGGGAACCTACATGCATGCCTGTCTGAATCAGCCATTTGAGCTGGGTTTTGAAGAGTGGGTAGGAGTTTTCCAAGTGGAATGCCTGACAGGGCACTCCAGGCAGAGAAAGTGGTACTTGTGGGAAGTATGGATGGGCAGGTCACCATCAGAAAACTGTGCATTCGCCTTCTATTGCTACTATAGAAAATTACCATAAACTTAGCACATAAAACACAAATTTAGTATCTTACAGTTCTAGAGGTCAGAAGTCCAACATGAGCTAAAATCAAGATATTAGCAGGGATGCTCTGCCAGTTATTTTCCATTATTTTCTGGACACTCTAGGGGAGAATCTGTTTTTTTTGCCTTTTCCAGCTCCTAGAGGCCACCGCATTCCTTGGCTCATGGCCCCTTCCTGCTTTTTCAAAACCAGCTGTAACAGGTCAGGTCTTTCTTGCGTTCTGTCTTTCTCTGACCCTTCTCCCATTATGGTGTCTCTCTGACCCCAACCAGAAAAGGGTCTCTGCTTTTAATGACTCATGTGATTAGACTGGGCCCACCTGAATACTCCAGGACAATCTCCCTTTCCTAAGGTCCATAACCTCAATCACATCTGCAAAGTCTCTTTTGTCATGTGACATGACATAGTCACAGCTTTTGGGGATGAGGATGTGCACATCCTGGGGTCCATTATTCTGCTTACCATACTATGCGTCAATTTGCTGGGTGACTTCTATGTGCCAGCATGATTAGAAACGATGAGTTGTAGCTGAATCATAAAAGGCCCTTCAATGTCAGGCTAAGGAGTATTCAATCTATCCTGTGGGTAACCAAGAGCCTCTGAAGATTTTGAGGCCAGAGTTTCCTTCTTAAACCTGCCTTTGGCTATACTGGCCCATCATGAGAATCAGTGGGGCCCTTGTTACTGAGACTGCCACGAAGGCTTGGAGGTTCTGATTCAGTAGGCTCAGGTGGGCACCCAGGAACGTGTTTATGGGAATTCAGTTTAAAATATACCACTAGAGAATACAGCAAGGCCAGGGGTGGGGAGACCAGTAAGGAGGCTGTGTCATTGGTCCAGGTGAGAACTAATGGAAGCATATACTAAAGTAGCAAACATCCCTATGCATGGAGAGAAGTGGGCAGATTTTAGTAACACTAATGAAAATTTGGCAGAATTATTGATGATCTATTGGATGTACCCCTGTGTGGTAGAAAATGCATATGCTTTAGAATCAGACAGATTATATCAAATCTGTTCAAATCCTGGCCCCAACTGCCACCTACTAGCAGGTGAACCTTGAGGAAGTAATGTCTCTGAACCTCAGGCTCTTTGGCCATAAAGTGAGGATAATCATACAAATTTTTCAGGATTTGTGAGGGTTAGCAATAATATATCTAAAATGTCTACAATGTAATAGGTACTCAAAAAATGATTGCCACTATAATTTATTGTTATGGTAGTGATTGGTGTTATATGAATGTGAAGAGTGATGGTAGGAGACAGGACAGAAGACAAAGAATGAAGGTGACTCCCCAAATTTGGGGCTTGTATGCCCAAAAGGGTAAAAAGGCATTTCACCCAGGTACAAAATATAGGAGGAGGAAGAGCAAGGTGGGAGTGAAAGAGGTTGAGTTTCCACTTTGAACAAGTTGAACTGCAGGTGAGGGTGGAATTCGTGGGTAGAGTGTCTAGAAAGCAGTAAGATATACAGATTTGGAGTCGGGGAAAAAATATATAGGCAAGAGCTATCACAGCTTTTCCATGAATCTGAAAACTTTTAAAATATGTCTTTGAAGATGAGCTGCAAAACTGTAGGAAACAAAAGAACTACTAATTCACCAAAGCCTTTTCACTGTTTAAATCACCTTGTGTATCGTAATAATGCACAAGTCACTATTATGTTCTTGTAACAATGTCCCAGGGTAACAATACCCTGACAATTGAAAAGTGTGCTTAGGGAACCCCAAGATCCTAAACATTCCTTTTGAGCCTTCACAGAGCTTGTTTATGATTCTACCGGTTTCCTGGAAGCAGGGTCGTGAAGGCATTAGTAGGTGGGGCTGTATTTCCTCTGGGATCGGTGACGGAAGCCTGAGTCCAGGTCTCTGCTTTTGTCACTTCATTCGTTTATTGCTTTGTTAACCCAAGACTGGACTGTCCTTGTAAAAGCATTCCCTGCATCTCTACTGTGCCCTCTTTGGGGTCTGCTAATGTGACTCTCCTTCGTGCTGGCGCTAAAAAGTGTCCGGTTCCTTCCGTCTGTGGATTACTGGACTTGGGGTGGGAGGGTCAGCGTAGTGTTTCTTAGTAACCCCTGCTGACCTTAGGAGGGAGAGCTGGTGTCCCTGGGTCCACCGGGTCTCCCAGGCACGTTGATTTGTGGGACTTGCCTTTCACACCCATGCCTTTCCTTCCCTACTTGAAGCTTCCATAGTCTAGGACTTAAAACCTGGATCACCTAACAGATGGCCTTGTTTACTGCCCTTTCCAGTCTCTCTGGCCCTCCACCAGAAGAGTCCAGAACTGGGGATCAGGATTCCTGGGGAATAAGTCCCTGCCCTCCCACCTAAGCTGGGCACCAGAAACGAGAGACTTGCCCTTTCTGTACAGCAAGTTGTGCTCGTTTGTTATTTTCATTTTATTACTTCAGATACAAAATGGCTTGTTCAAATGAAATCTGAAGTGGAAGCCCAGAACATGAAACAGGCGATAAGGCGAGGTGCTCCAGGGAAGTGGGGTGCAGTGCCAAGATCTGTCCTCGTGCCCTGACTCAGCCAAGCCCCTGGAGCAGCCCTGGGCATCCTTACAGCGAGCTCTCCTGGTCTCCACTTCTGAATTCTGTGTATTACATCGCTCTATTCTGGAATCTTTCCGTAGCTTTTCATGGCCCAAAGGTAGTGTCTGAATTCATTAATCTCCTATTTAAAGCTCCCCAAAGTCGGACTCAAACTGAGCTCTCTAACTTTAAATTCTATGATGTCCGCCACAGCAACCCTCTGGCCTAGTGCCTGCCCCTAAATCATACTTAGATTTTCCTGTCTTTGCACTCAGCTCTTTAGCCTAATTTATACCCTGTGTTAGTTTTCTATTGTTGCTGTAACAATTACCGTAAATGTAGTGCCTTAAAAACACAAATTTATTAGCTTACAGTTCTGGAGGTCGAAAGTCCAAATGGGCCTCACAAGGCTAAAATGTAGGTGTTAGCAGGGCTGCTTTCCCTTCTGGAGGCTCCACGGGAGACTATTTCCTGCCTTTTCCAGCTCCTGGGGTCAGCCCCCTTCCTCCATCTTCCAAGCCAGCGCTGTTGCATCTCTCTGTGCCTTTCTCCGAGAGTCATATCTAATCGGGCACTCCCTGTCTGCCTCCCTCTTCCACTTTTAAGGACCCTTGTGATTACATCGGGCTCACCCAGATAATCCAGGCTAAGTTCCCCACTTCAACATCCTTAACTTAATCCCATCTGTAAAGTCATCTGCCATAATCACCGTTACCAGGGCTTAAGACAGCCCAGGGGCCAATATTCCATCTACCACATGCTCCAATACCCATTCACGCAAATCACGTGTACGAGCAGCAACTTCACTGCAGGGTGGGGAAGATTGCAGGACAGGAGGGATGCTTCATTGCAACCACACAAACTGCTTCACATCGACTCTCAGATATCATCCTTTTGGCCATCCCACTACTGGGGGTGGTTCCCTGGCCATTTCGCCCTATGCAGTATCCTCGCCTCATTCTACCCCTCCTGCCCTCTTCCAACTCCTTCCTCCTTTTGGCCTCTCCACTTTCCTCCTCACCTCTTTTCCCGGGGGCAGGTAGGCACTGAGAACTCCTGATTTGTCTCACTTTGTTATGCAAAAACCCGAAACTTTCTCCAATCCCTGCTTCCAAACTCAGCTCCCGGGAAAGGGCTCAGTTGAAAAGGTGGCCTTTTATTTAATGAGAACGATTGTCCTTAGAAAGTGATTATGGTTTTAAATCCCAATATTTTCTTCCATTGTAGTCAAATGATAGATAACACATTGACTTGCCCATGGACATGGTGGCACTACTGTATCAGTGCCACATTTGTACATTTGCTCTTCTTTAGACAAAGCTACCTCAGGAAAATGTCTCAGAGTTATAGCTGGCTGAGGGAAAAGAATGGAAAGTTTTCCTTTCTCGTAATCTAAGAGATTGATGCTCACATGAGTGATGAGTCTAGATAAAAATGTGGAATTTTTAAAGATTAGCAAAAAGCTCTAAGCCCCATCACTCCATGGCAGTCAAGTACTAACCTTTACTAGACAATTGGAACTTTGAGGTTTGAGACCATATTTTGTTCAATGTCATGTCCCCAGCACCCTACCAGAGTATTTTCACAAAAAAGATCCTTAATACATTTTGATTGATATAATTAAAAAATACAGTGTAAAAAGTCTATTGTTTATAAGTATATACATTTCCCCCCTTACAAATGTAGTCTTCTTTTTCTAACACAGAATGGAGATTGCCGTCTCCTTACCTTCCGGCATATTAAAGAGTGGACTCTCTTTCTTGCTGCCAGGTGAGACTTGGTGTTAAGGGAATTGAGTAATGTAATAGACAAAAGCTGCCTCAGGGGATATGGGAATGGAACATCGGTGTAATGGAAGAAGTGTTTTAAAGCCACAAATTAGTATTAACATCTGTACAAAACAAGCTTTCACACCGTGAGCCAAAAGGATTTACAGCAGACTATTAATCTTCATTCTGTTTCAGAGTTAGAGATACTTATTTTCAATACTGTGTCACTCACAGACGTGAGCTACAAAAAATATCAATGTGCAACCCTCAAAGAAACAGAGGAGACAACTCAGAATTAATTCTCACTCTTGTAATTCAGTATACCATTTTGCATTTTGTTTCATATGGTTGGCAAATAGAACCCTTTTCCCATATACAGTTTTTAAGCAAAATTGGAAGCTTTTCTTTCTATAGTGGGGCCTACCAGGAGACTTTCTGTGGGCATGTAGAGAGTTTTGTGCTTCTGACAGTAAGATACCCAGTGATCCGGAAGGCTCTGCTCATGGTGGGCAGGAAAGCTTTCACTTCTGAGCTTAGCTAATTGAATCTATTAGTCATTACTTGTGCTGACAGGGAAAGGGAAAGCCTGGGTAAAGGTCCCAACTTCGTAAAGTAAATTAGTCTCATAGTGCTATAGACTGAATGTTTATGCCACCCAAAATTCACATGTTGAAACCTAATCCCCGATGTGATGGTTTTGGGAGATGGGGACTTTGGGAGGTGATGCTGGGCACATTACCTGCTTCTGCCATTCCTGCTGTCGCAGCATCTTAGGTTCCTGCAGTTCCCCCTCCCCGCCCCCCTGCCTAGCCCCTTGGGAATTCCAACAGCAGAACTTTCTGTCTGCATCCACCTCCAGTCCTGGCAGTGCCAGTGCAAGAACTCTAGTGGGTGGTGGGGGTGGGGGTGGGTCTGGTGGCCTTAGTTTTGGTCTCAGCCTCTGACTTTTGTGCTATAAACCATAAGTTAGAATCTGAAATTTCCCCTGGCCCCAGACTCCATTCAGGGAGTTCAACATCTACCTCCTTTCTAGGATGGCTCAGCTCCAAGATGGAGCCAACCCTCTAGATGAGAATGTCCCAACACCAGGTTATATCTGAATGTATAGACCAATTTGTGCGCTGAAATATCCTGCGGCTCCTTTGGTGGAACTAGGACGAATCCCCATGTCAACTGTGTATATCTGAAAGATTCATTCATGGTGTCATGTAAAGCTGTGGTTTGTTGATTTTCCTTCCTGTTTAGCGTTCCATAGTGTGAATATACCACAGTTCATCCATTCTTCGGGTAAGGGTACACTTGGGTTGTTTCAGTTTGGAGCTATTACAAATAATGCTGCTCTGAGAATTTTTGCACCTGCCATTGGACTTACCGTGTTAAACACTCGTGGTGTGTCCGGATATGGAGGTGCTGGCTTACAGGGCATATGTATATTAAGCTTTTGTAGACACACACTGTCAGAGAATTTTCTAAAGTGATTTAACCAATTTTAAAACTCTCATGAGGAATATATGAGAGCTTCCGTGCCTTCAACCAACATTCAGAATTGGCAGAATTAAATTTTTGCCAATCTGTGTGGTTTTTACAGTGGTTTTAATTTTCACTTCCCTGATGAATTGAACCTTTTCATATGCTCATTGCCCATTAGGATTTCTTTTTACATGAAGGGACCATTCAAGGTTTTATTGCCCATTTTTCTAATTAAGTTGAATTAATTCTTTATGTATTTTAGATACTAGTCCTTTGTTGGTTTTGTGTTGCAAATATTTCCTCCCATTTTGTGGCTTGTTTTTTCACTCTTCATGGTGACTTTTAATGAATAGAATTTCTCGATTTTGATGTAGTCTGTTTCAGTGCTTCTCAAACTATCTGCAATAAACACTTTGTTTTTTGTTTTTTAACTTTCAATCAGTCATAGACTGATATTTATGTGAAATACAATACAACAAAATTACATAAAATTAAATTTAAAATGTCTTTGCTTCTCTTATATGTAAATATTTTATAATAATAAAGACATAAAATATTTAAAGGCATAAAATATTAAAACACATACTGACAATATGTATCTGTCAGTATAATAAAGACATTAAAATAATTATATGTAAGAGAAATAAAGATTCATTTAAAAGAAGAAGAAAGAGAATTAAGGGATGTAAATGTTCCAAAACCAGGTGAGTGGTTTCAAGCTCCCTTGTAAGTCCCTTTGTGAGTCCCTTTGTCCACACTCTAACCCCAAGACCTGGCTGCCACCGAGGTGTGTCCAGATCATTGTCAGTCAGGGTAAAGCCAGTCCATTAAGTCCATCAGCCTCCTGTCCTGGTTTGGCCTCCTTCTGAGCTCTCCCATCAACAATAGCTCAGTCACTAGTGAGACGGGCCTTGCCACTACCGTCACTGAAGTCTCCGGCCATGGCTCTCCTTTATTTGGGCTAAAAGAAGTTGTAAAACCTTGAAGTCCACGACAGTTCTCAGCAGATTTTGGCCGTGTGGTGTGATGATTTCCATCTTAAGCAGGATAGTGTGATAGTGATTGTAAACATCCATCCTCCTGAGAGAAAGGAAGAGATGGAGCAGGGAGGTTTTACTGCCTCGGAGATCCTGTCTTTATACCTTCCTCCTCTTCCTTAATGGGCTCCCAGTGAGAGAATGTGTTTCTCAGGCAGTTGTAAAGAGAACATTGGAGTGTAGACGCAATTATTGTCAAAATTAAGCCAGTCTTCTACTACTTCCACTCCCTAAACACGATTTAAGCACTGGCCTGGAGAATTGTAATGTATGCAGTCATTTCCCATAACCGTGACAAATAACTACTATGTGGACAACATTATTTGGGTTGTAAAACAAAATTCCAGAGAGAACATGAGGAGCTATTTCTTCACGGCTTAGAAAAGGCACTAAGGCCCAAGAGACTTAACTAATGTCCTTCAATCACCAGTGATTTTTAATAACTTTTTGTTGTGGAATATAGCTTAGTGAAGTATATTGTCAGCCAAATGTCCTTGTAATCACCACCCAGATCAAGGGAAAAGAACTCTGCCAGCCACTCCAGAAATCCCTCCATGTGCTCTGACTGAAAAATAGTCCTCACTTCCTCCCTCTCCCATTGCAGTTATTATCATTATTAACGCTCAAATCACTCCATGCTTGACTAGCGGAAACCTCTTCAAGTTGGTGCCAAGTTGTTCTGACATGACCCTACAGTCTTTGACAGCGTCCTTGCTCCCTGGAATGATATGTTCCAGGTTCATCTTGTACATTTCCTACCCCGTATCTGAAATCAGCCAATTTTCCAAAAACAAGAAGCCCTAGTTTCTTTTAATGGGAAATGTTATTTCAAGATCACAATATGGGCACTAGGGCTGTTCATGGGTACCTGGGTTGGTCATTGTGTCTGGAACTTTTCAAGGATAGATATAGATCAACACACACATTTTTTTCTTAAAGATAAAATACTTCATGTATTCATACTGATATTTTCCATCCAAATATCAAGACTAAAAATTTCAAAACTCCTTTCTTCCATAGAAAGAATTCTGGTTCTCAAGGATACAGAGGATGATAGAATTAGAATATCTCATAATTACTCATTTGCTTTATCCCACATGACATACACGACAGTCTCAGCATAACAATACTCACACTATCACCTCCAATTATTATTTTAAAAAAATTTTTATTTCAGCATATTACAGGGGTACAAATGTTTAGGTTACATATATTGCCTTTGCCCTACCCGAGCCAGCTTCAAGCGTGTCCATCCCCGAGATGGTGTGTACGACACCCATAGGTGTGTATATACCCATCCCCTCCTCCCCCTCCTACCTGCCCGACACCCGATGAATGTTACTACTATATGTGCACTTACGTGTTGATCAGTTAATACCGAGTTGATGGTGAGTACATGTGGTGCTTGTCTTTCCATTCTTGTGATACTTCACTTAGTAGAATGGGCTCCAGCTCTATCTAGGATAATACAAGAGGTGCTAGATCACCATTGTTTTTTGTGGCTGGGTAGAACTCCATGGTATACACATACCACATTTTATTAATCCACTCATGTATTGATGGGCACTGGGTTGTTTCCACATCTTTGCAATTGTGAATTGTGCTGCTATAAACATTCAGGTGCAGATGTCTTTTATAGAATGTCTTTTTTTCCTTTGGGTAGACGCCCAGTAATGGGATTGCTGGATCAAATGGTAATTCTACTTGTAGCTCTTTGAGGTATCTCCATATTACTTTCCACAGAGGTTGCACTAGTTTGCAGTTCCACCAGCCATGTATGAGTGTTCCTATCTCTCCACATCCACGCCAACATTTGTTGTTTTGGGACTTTTTGATAAAGGCCATTCTCACTGGAGATAAGTGATGCCTCATTATGTTTTTGATTTGTATTTCCCTGATGATTAGAGATGTTGAGCATTTTTTTCATAAGTTTGTTGACCATTGTCTATCTTCTTTTGCAAAGCTTCTGTTCATGTCCTTTGCCCACTTTTTGATAGGGTTGCTTGATCTTTTCTTGCTGATTTTCCTCAGTTCTATATAGATCCTAGTTATCAGCCCTTTATCAGATGTGTAACATGTGACTATTTTCCCCCATTCTGTTCCAATTATGATTACTGAAAACATAAACATTTTTTGCATATGTTAGCCCCATTCTCCTTTCTTTGTTTATATAAGTTGTTCTGTATCTACACTGCCAGCACAAACAGCCATGACATCTCATGCTCTCTCCCTCCTTCAGTCTTAATTCAACAGGGAACTACATCATCAGGGCTTACCACCAGCCTGTATGCCAATGTCTCTCAAATCATTTAGGCTATCTAACACACGTTCTCTAGTTAATTCCTCGGGAAGGGCTCAGGCAAACGGTATTCTCTGGGTTCTTGTATGTTGAAAACAGCTGTGCCTTTATACTCAAATGTGTTTTGCTGAATGTTAAATTTTTGGCTTTCATTTTCTTTCTTTGAGTATCTTAAATACGTTACTCAGTTTTCTTGTGGCATACAGTGTTGCTATGGAAAGGTCTGAAGATAATTTCATTTTCAATCCCTTATAAGGTATTTGCTCTTACTTGCCAAAATGTCCAAAGGATTTTCTTTTCCCTTAAAATCCACTAATGTTACTATAACATGCCATGCTGGTCATCTAGGATTGATATTCTCTGGTAGATGGTGTGATTTTTCATTACATACTTTCAAATTACCTTTTTATTTCAGGATTTTTTAAATTGAATCATAGTTTTTAGCATTTATTCTCTTCTCGTGCAGTGGTTTTCTTCAGCAGCTCCTGTCATCTGTACAGATCTGGTTTTGCCTGTCTGCAGTAGTATTTGTACTTCCCTTTATGTC
This sequence comes from Lemur catta, assembly GCF_020740605.2. Lineage (NCBI taxonomy): Eukaryota > Metazoa > Chordata > Mammalia > Primates > Lemuridae > Lemur > Lemur catta. The sequence goes on from NC_059130.1 coordinate 59,956,518, forward strand.
TTTTGATTTTTAACGTTTTCCTCTTTCTAGCTTTCTATTTCTTTTAAGACATTATTTATTGTGTTTATTTGCTCCCGTGTTCTTCCTACTTTAGACTGCATATCCAAAATAATTTTTTCTTTTATTCATCATATACTGAATTCTTGAGTTCTGTCATCTCATTTCTGTTTTGCTCATACTAATTTATTTTGTTCTCAGATACTTATATTATTTTCTTAATGTATTTTAGCTTGTTTTGAAATAACAGATCTATTTTAAAGGTGCTATCTTTCTTGTCTGCTTGATTGATTGCAGGGTGTAATTCTGTTCCTTATTGTCTCTGTATTGATAATAACTTTGTATGGCATTTGATCTTGATTTCTTTCTGTTACTCATTTTTATTTGAGGTAAGTTAAAGATAGATTTTCTAACATCTGTTTGTGTTTGTGTGTTTGTTTTTTGATACAGAGTTTAGAAGCCATGACTGTTTGCTTCCAGGGATCCCCTGGCTCTGCTCCCCACCCCCATTTCTATTGTACCTCACTTTCCTTTATCTGTATTGTCCCTGTCTTGTTCCACTTTGACTCCACTCCCAAAAGTTTCTCCTCGGTATGGGTTCCTATCTTTTCACTCCGAGTAATCTGAGAAGCCAGTGAAGAGTTTTGAGCAAAAAAGTGATACAAACTAACTTATGTCTTAAAAGGATCACTCTGGCTGCTCTTTGAACAAAGACTGCAGGAGGAAGACAGAGGGAAACAGGGAGACGGGAAACAATGGCAACACTAGTACTGGCAGATTCTATCCATGAGAAAACTGAGACCCAGATGGTTAAATCACCTTCACTAGTCACACAGCTGGTAAATGAGGGAGAGAGCATTCAAATCCTGGCATTTGACTTCAGAATCTGTGATAAACATCAGCCATTTCAGGATGTTCATCACATTGTAAATACTCTCTCTACACTTTGATAGTTTTCCACATTATTCACCCTTTTATAATAAAGTGTACAATCTAGTGGTCTTTAGTATATTGGCAAAGTTGTGTGGCCATCACCATTATCTAATTCCAGAACTTTTTTATGACCCCAACAAGAATCTCCATACTCATTAGCAACCATTCCCCATTCTCTCCTCCCTCCAGCCCCTGACAACACTAAGCTATTTTCTGTCTCCATGAATTTGCCTATTCTAGACATTTCATATAAATGGAATCATATAATATGTGACTTTTTATATCTGGCTTTTTTTCACTTAGCATAATGTTTTCAAGGTTTAGCCATGTTATAGTATGACTCAGTACTTCATTCCTTTTTATGGCTGATAATATACCATTGTATGATGTGATTATTTCTATGTGTCAACTTGACTAGATTAAGGGTGCCCGGATATCTGGTTAAACATTATTTCTGGGTGTGTCTGTGAGGGTGTTTCCAGAGGAGATTAGCATTTGGATCAGTGGACTCAGTAAGTAGGTTGTCCCTCCGCCAATGTGAGTGGGCTTCCTCCAATCTGTTGAGGTCCTGAATAAAACAAAAAGGTAGAGGAAGGAGAAACTTGCTCCTTTTTTCTGCCTCACTGCTTGAGCTGAGACATCTTATCTCATCTCCTGTTCTTGGACTGAAATTCATATCATTGGCTTCTCTGGTTTTCAGGCCTTTGGACTGAGAGACTGAATTATATCACTGGCTTTTTTGGGCCTCCAGCTTGCAGATGGCAGATCGTTGGACTTGTCAGCCTCCCAAATTGCATGAGCCAATTCCTCATAATAAATCTCCTATTATATCCTATTGGTTCTGTTTCTCTGGAGAACCCTGACTAATACATATAGATAGGCCACATTTTGTTTATCCCTTCATCAGTTGATGGACATTTAGATTGTTTCCACTTTTCAGCTATTATAAATAATACTGCTATGGACATTCATGTCCAAGTTTTTGTACAAACACATGTTTTTTATTCTCTTGGGTAAGTTCAGTTTTAATTTCAGATGAATAATAAATAATATTTTAATATAAGTATGTCTAAAATATTGCATGGCACAAACATATTTAAAAACTATTTGTTGTTTATCTAAAATTCAGATTTAAGTAGGAATTCTGTATTTTATCTGGCAATGCTACCCAGATGAGGCTTGGATAAGAAACTGAGAAATATGATGTAGTGCCAATTATGAATTCTATCAAATATTTAAAGAAGAAGTAATATTCATTCTACACAATCTCTTCCAGAAAATGCAAGAGGAGGCAACACTTCCCAACTCATTTTGCAAGGACAGCATCATCTAGTCAAAGACTTTCCAAACAAAGAAAACTAGGGACCAATATCCTGGAAAGCATAGATGTAAAAATCCTCGACAAAAATATTAACAAATTGAATCTAGAAATATATTAAGATGATAACAAGAGCCTGGATCCCTCAAACTTAGCCCTATTCACAAAATCAGGACAACCCTAGAAGTATCTCCTGAAATTCAAGAGTGTTCATGATGCATGATTTAGGAACCGCTATCTACTGCAGATTTTGTCCTTAGATTAAGCTGTAGAGAGTGACTTACTGAGACTGGATTATTTTGCTCTTTATAGAATATTTTTCTGCAGATTTGCTCTACTTTAAGATACCCTATCTTAAAGCAATATGAAAATCATAAAAGTACACATTTCAGTAGGAATATTAAGAAGGGTATTATCCGTGATATTTCATATCTGTAGGAAATGCATAATCAAGGAAAACTATTATCCTCTAGAACATTTCTTTTTCCTTTTACTTTATCTTATGGAAAATTCTGAATAATGGAACTGATTGGGTTTCTCACTTTCCTTTGACCACTGGAAATATTGAAGCTAAAATCATGGCCCACCTCTAGCAAATATGTTAAAATATGTGCATGATATTTTATGTGTTAGTTTTACTTCTGACTTTATTTTCCTCCTACCCTTAGGAAGTTTCCTATTCTTAATTTTTTTTCAAATCATAAGTATTTTTGTAAGATGTCTCCAATCCTTTGTAGAATGAAGTGGGATTTGAAAAATGATCAAATACATGCTTATGGTTCTTTGGGTAGACCAGTCAGACCATATACTAATGACAACCACCCCCAGGATAATTGAGAGCTTAGATGAAAAAGCTATATAATATTTTAAATTATTATTTTGAAGAGGGAAGAAAAGGATGTGTGATATTACTGGATTTCACAATAAGAATGTCAGGCCTATGGCACAGAGTTAAATCCTGGAGCTCGCTGCTATATTTCACAGTGGCAACACTTACTCTTGTTAGTAATAATTTAAAACTCTTGACCCTCTGGAATTTTGGGAACATTTGGGCAAGGTTTGAGGGGAGTGGGAATTTTAATCAATGCAGTTTTTACTGGCACTTTCAGATATCTCTGTTAACTTTCTTTAAAGCTACGAGTCATATAATTAAGAAGTAGCTATGAGTTTTATATATTGTTTTCATTCTTAAAGAGGAAAAATAAATAACTCCAGTGATTTGGCAAGGCCACAAATTTATACCATTTCACTTATCCCCAAGTCAATTTGCTCTAAAAAATAAACAAACCCTGTGATAGTTAATTTTATGCATCAACTTGGAGGGTGTTTTTGGATGAGATTAACATTTAGATCAGTGAACTTTGAATAGCAGACTACCCTTCATAATGTGAGTAAGCCTCATCCAATCAGTTGGAGGCCTAAAAAGAGCAAAAGGACTAGCCACCCGAGCAGGAGAGAATTCTCTAGGCTGCTGGTCTAGTCTTAAGATTGGAACTGCACCATTGGCTCTCATGGGCTTGCATCCCGCTAGCCCACAGCACAGATTTTGGACTCACCAACCTCCATAATTTCATGAGCCAGTTACTTATAATAACTCTCTATGTATATCCACATCCTAATTGTTCTGTTTCTCTGGAGAACCCTGACTAATACAATCCCGTAAATAAAAACAAAACAGTATGATTCACTTTAGATACATTAAGCTATCAATTCTACTTTATGTCAACAAAACTGTGAGATATAGGAAATATGGGTCTGTTTTTCATTTTGATAAGAAAGGAAAATAACAATTTTGTCCAAAATACTCGCAAGTCTCAAAGGAGAGACGACTCAACATGCTTCAGAATAATCTCACAGAAATATTACTTGAGATACCACTGTGGAGGTAGCGTGCAAGTGTTGTTTAAATAGCTTATCAGTTGAGATTGTGCTTGGGTGTGAGTAATTGAAATCTCTAAAAACAATGGTTTAAACAAATTAGGTGTTTGTTTTTCTCACAGAAATAAAGTCTGACAGTAGGGAATCTGGGACCAGTACAAAGGATCCATAAGGCCACTGGGCACTCAGGCTCAGTGCCCTGCCACCCTCAGCATGTGGCTTTTATTCTTATGGTCATCCCCTGGTAAATGACAGCAGTTCCACTTCTACTATGACCTCCACATACCAGAGAAGTAGGGTGAAGGGCAAAAACTGCCTGGACCTACTCCTTCAAAGAGTTTTCCACAACCTCTGATTAGCAACTCTCTAGACCAGCAGTCCCCAGCCTTTTTGGCACCAGGGACTGTTTTCATGAAAGACAATTCTTTCATGGACTGGGAAGGGGGGAGATGGTTTCGGGGTGATTCAAGTGCATTACATTTATGGTGCACTTTATTTCTATTATTATTACATTGTAATATGTGATGAAATAGTTATACAACTCACCATAGGTTGGGGCCCCCTGCCTAAAACTGTGTCCCTTTTTCACCCTTAGCTACAAGGGAAAAGTAATTGGGTACATTGTCACCTTGAACAAAATTGAGACTCTCTTAGCAATGAAGAATATATACTACACTGTGCTAGGCAGGCAGCTAGCAGTATCTGCCGTGCATAATTAAGCTGAGGAACCATGAGATATTTATGGGACTTGATTTTCCTGGTGTCCCTGTGTCCTCTGAAGGTGGGAGAAGGGAATTAGCAAAGAAAAAAGTTCAGCTTTTGCCAGTTTCTTGGTTCTTTGGACACATCAGTGCTGAGAGGACTCTTGGGGAGTGAAAGGCCACTCTAAACCATTGGAAAGTCATCTTTCCATGTCTTGTTTCAAGGGTCCCCAGAAGGAAATGGTTGGGAGTGAAATGGTGCCAGGTAGGGCGAGGTTCACTTCCTCAACTGGGTACAGGATTGAGCTTAGGGCCATGGATATATTCTGGGTGATCCTTGAACTTCCCATTTTTTTCTATCTTTTTTTTTATCACCTGGAAACTTCTTTGAAAACTATCTTTATTTTAATGATAATCTATAAAGAAATTATTTAATGTACTATGTAGTTAGAATTCTTTCCCCATGATATGTAATTGAAGGATATTTTAATAGATTCAGACATTAATTAATTTCTCGCTTAGAGTTTGCAGACATGTTCTTGGGGGCTATAAGGGCTGTTTTCTTTTAAAAGCATCTGGACCGTACTGAAGTTGAGCAACCTGCTCCAGTGCTGAGCAAAGGCCTTTGAAAAGGGTCCAGCTTGCCACTGCTGTTGCCTGTTGGTGGCACTTACCGTGAGCAGTGTCCTTGGGGGTGATGCTGAGACACTCAGCCCTGATGCCAAAGATCAAGAACTTCATCTGCTGACACTCAAAGGTGCCTTAGGAGAACCGACAACAGGAACAGGCCCTGCACCGGGCATTTGGGAAGCTGCTGCCATTAGCAGAGAGGGGCTGGGAGCATCCTTTAGTCCCAGTGTCTGCTGTTGCTGAAGGGAACAGCTAAGGAGCCCAATTCTGCAAACCCGTGCTAACCAACCCAGACAGCAGCAGGCAGAGCCAGGCGGGCTGGGAGGCCCAGAGCCCTGGCAGGGTAGTGGGAAGTGGCTGGGAGAGGTGTTAATGTATGTCAGGGTCCCATTTAAAGTTCTTTGAGAGATTCCTAAAATGGTGGGATTCCCGGGGCTATGCTTCTTGAATGTGAACACATTAACCTCTGGGTTTACAAGCCTCACACCGGGAAAAGTGAAGGAATGAAAGGAATAAGTGAATGATAATGTGTCTGGTCCTCTCACAATTTGCAGTGTGAGTCATCCTTGACATAAGGAGAAGAACAGAGATTGTTCGATTTTTTTCCTGAGGAGTAGAATAATTTTCTACCAGGTCACTGAGGCCAGAGAAAGCCTAGAGCCCCCGGAAACTTTGAGAGAGATTCAAGCCGGTTGCTGCAATCTTGAATTATAGCCCAGCCCTTCTTTCCAATAAAGGTATGCCTGGGGAAAGAGATACACCAAACTTTGTAAAAAGCTGCAACAATAGAATGGCTAAAGTGAAAAAAAATACAACAGGACATCTAAAAATACATATTTTAAAATTCTGCCTTGAAAATTCCCTGCCAGGAACTTTTTAATATCTCCGTAAGAAAAGCTGCAACAATAGAATGGGTAAAGTGAAAAAATACAACAGGACATTTAAAAATACATAGTTTAAAATTCTGTCTTGAAAATTCCCTGCCAGGAACTTATTAATATCTCCTTCAACCTCCCTTCCCTCATGTATTAGTCAGGGTTCTCCAGAGAAAAAAAACCAATAGGCTGTATACATAAACACACACACATACACACACACACTCATATATATATATATATATATATATGTGCATATATATATATATATTTATGTGTATATATATAATATATATATAAAAAGAGAGAGAGAGAGAGAGAGGTGGGGAGGGGAGAGGATGGTAGGGAGGGAGAGAGAAGAACAATTATTTTAAGGAATTGGCTCACACAATTGTGGGCGTTGGCAAGTCTGAAATCTGTAGGCCAGGCCAGCAGGCTGGAGACTCAGGGAAGAGCTGATGTTGCCATCTTGAGTCTGAAGGCAGTCTGGAAACAGAATTCCTTCCTCTTCGGAGGACCTCTGTCTTTTCTTTTAGAGCCTTCAAGTGATTGGATGAGGTCCACCCACATTATGGAGGTTTATCTGCTTTACTCAAAGTCTACTGATTTAAATGTTAGTCACATGTAAAAAGTACCTTCACAACAACATCTAGACAGGTGTTTCACCAACCAGCTGTCCACCATAGCCTAGCCAAATTGACAAAATTAACTGCCACACCCCATCCTTCCCGAAGCTCAACATAGTTAACAACAGAAACAATAAATAATAATCTTTTGGATGAGGAGTTAGCAAACCCACAGAATCAGAGACCCATGTGGTCGTTCATTGGTGGAAAGGCAAGGAAGAGAGAATATAGTATGGATTGGAGGAAGTAGTTGTGATCAAATCTTGACTCGTGTTTTTTGTTTTTGTTTTTGTTTCTTTTTTTTTGAGACAGAGTCTCACTCTGTTGCCGGGGCTAGAGTGCCGTGGCATCAGCCCAGCTCACAGCAACCTCAAACTCCTGGGCTTAAGCAATCCTTCTGCCTCAGCCTCCCGAGTAGCTGGGACTACAGGCACACACCACCAGGCCCAGCTAATTTTTTCTATTTTTAGTAGAGATGGGGTTTTGCTCTTGCCCAGGCTGGTCTCAAACTCCTGAGCTCAAGCAGTCCTCCTGCCTCGCCTTCCCAGAGTGCTAGGATTATAGGCGTGAGCCACTGTGCCCAGCCTAAATCCTGACTCTTGTTAGGAAAAGGATATGACACAAAGAAGAGGAACATGTTCTTAGCCTTAGAACAAGGAGTTGGGAAATATCCGTGTAGAAGGGAGCTGAACATTACTATTCAATGATCAAGGGGTAAACTGAAGTTGACATTACTTGGGTGTATGATCACCTAGCAACCTTTGACCCACTGTTTGTAGAATTTCACATTGTAATTTCCTCTTCCTCAAATTACTCTTCTAGCCTTCCATGCGGCTGGGGTACGGGCATGGGACCCTGATTCAGTTCTACCTGTGCAAACCTCTAATTTAGAAGAGAAGAAAATGAAGTATAGGTACAGTGGAGAAAGGACTTCTTGGAGAGGGTGGGGTTGGAAACAGCCCCTGTTTAAAAGAGCAGTCATGGCAGAGCTCCTGGCATCTAGTCCTAACTCTATTAGAATGAGCTATGGGGTCTTCTCTGGAGTGGGTCCTGCAGTGTGGTCTGAGCTTTCTTCCTAACTCCATGGCCTCTACTACTGACCCTCTACCTAATACCCTATGATTAGCTCACCAGTTATTACTAACACTCTGTACAGAGTTACCTAAGAATTACCCCATTTGACCTGCAGATGTAGCCCTGGGACTTTATGGCCAAGTGCCGCAAGGGGGAGAGGGGAAGACTCCGGGTCAGCAAAGCCCGAGTCATGGTTCTCAGTTATTTAGAAACACCATAGTGAGGTATTTTATGGCTCTTAATTAAAGATCTATACCACTTCCTATGTAGGTTTGCACAGACGTGGCTTTTGTCACAAAAATGTGGTTCGAACAGAAATGAGCTCTGTATAATCCTTATACTATGCGGTAATCCTTATACTATGGCTGCAGGTTAAATATTTGAGGAGTATTTCTTCTTTTTTTTTTTTCATATATTGCATTTTCAAAGTCACCAATCTCCAGAAGGAAGCTCATCTGGATACCCATTTTATTTAGACTTCATATGGAAATAGCTTTGACCCTGTAACTATTCTGTAAGTAATGAAATTTTGCCATAAAACAAAAAGGAAAAGAACCTGGCAACTTCTATAAGGGAACCCTACTTTTTAGCCAATGTCCTGATTCAACTGACTACAAGCCCTATAATTGTTGCTAATGAATAGAAATTTAGCAAAAAAAGGTTCAACTTTTCATTTTGGTGGAAAAAATACAGGATTTGTAAGGAAAAAAGTATAACTAATGTTAAATATAATTTCTTTACTTACAGTGAACTAGAAATTCTGGGAATGTGTGAAGTAAGGTAAACACATGGCCTTTTGGTCCCTGAACTGTTAGATTACAATTAGTGCTTTTTCTCTTGGTCTTTAACTTGGGTTAAGAACTGCAAGTTCAAAGAGATGTTTGTTTTGAGGAGAGAGTTTCCAATGGGTGCAAAGTGTAATTCAGTCTGAGTGTATGCTGGCTTAGAAAGTGCCATGGTAGTGGCAATGTTTTTAGCTGTGGCAGCAGAATTTCTTTATCTCTGTTGCTCACTGGATTTGCGTTAGCACAATACTTTTAAAGTTCATTAGACCAGTAATAACGCAGTGGCATTTAACCTGGTACTCAGATGGCACAATGCTCTCTCACCACCTCGCACCATTCACACAGTTACACACTAATAAAAGTCCTTTTCATGCTATTCTCTGCCTGTTCAGCTGAAAGCCACTATAACCGCTTTTTTTCTTAGTCACATCTCCTGACTACACATTTCTTAGCCCATAATAACTAATGTTTTTGGCCAGAACATTTAATAGTTTAATGGTTTTTCAAATTCATATGCATGGCCTAGCCAAACTGGGTTGGGAAACAAGCCCAATACATATTTATTTGTTTATTTTTAAATTTCAGAACATTACAGGGGTATAAACGTTTCGGTTACATAAATTGCTTTTGTACCATTTCGGTCAAAGTTATAAGTGTGCCCATCCCCCAGATGGTGTGCATTGTACCTGTTAGGTGTGAATTTACCTCTCCCCTTCTCCTTCCTCCCACCTGCTTGATTTCCAATGAATGTTATTTCCACATATGAACATAGTGTTGATCAATTAGTTCCAATTTAACGGTGAGTACATGTGGTGCTTGTTTTTCCATTCTTGTGATATAGGAAGAACCAAATCGCTTCCTGCTTAGTTGTGACTGTGAGTTCTCAGCACGGTGCCTGGCACGCAGTTGCTCACTAAATGTTTACTGAATGCATGCGCGAAAAAATGAATGAGACCACAGGCATGGCATGATTTCCAAATATGCAGCAGAATGGGACGACCTGGAACTAAAAGCACTAAAATTTACTTTTACTAGCTTTGATTTTGTCTTTAAAGGAGGGTGAGGAGAGGGTCTTTCCTGAGCACTTGAACATTCCAACTAAAACTAGAAGTATAGCAATTGGTGAATGTTATCTGGCCATATTTCTCTTGGTCTGAGCTTGCTAGGTTTTACTAGCCTTATTGGAATAGATTTTATGTCTTGTTGAAAAATAATGAAGTGGGAATCTCCTCTGGACTTATAAACCTACACTGGAGAGTTTATCTGTTCTTTCAGTGGTTGAGTCGAGGACAGACATTCAATATGATCCCCATTCCGGATGTTCTGAAACACAGCCAGGCTGCCTTAACTAATTATGAGAATTTGAATAAGATTAAGGAACTCAGCTGTGTACTTTTTTCCATTCACGCATTGTTGGAATGGAAGGGAAAATAACTGAAATATTTACAGACATATTCCCCCATGATTTCCTTTCCCTGTTTGGTCAGCTATTCTTTCTCTAATCATTGCCTCAGAGAAGGGATATGATAGGAGAAAGCAGAGAAAAAGGCACCTTTTTCCTGGCATTTGAGTTTTAAAAGGGCACAGAAAAATATGTGAGGGAAAATAGCTAAGTAAGAACAAGGGCTTCCTAAGTTGGGAGAGAAGGCAGTGCTGAGCAGAAATGGCAGATACACGAGAAACAGTTGTTGGTGGGTCTTGAAGAAAGGAGGTCCTGCTCCAGCTCCCTGGGCTCCACCTGGACTGGGGAGCAGTGGAGGGTGATGAAGGGGCAACCCCCCCCCAGATTTGTGAGGTTCAAGGGAAAAGGAGATCAGTGTTTTGTCTCCCAGATGGAGCCTCAGAGTGTAGGAAAAACTCAGAGAAGAAATGACCTCAGAGCGTTTCAACATGTGCCACTGTGTTGGGAGCAGCAGTATGGTTCCCAAGGGCTTGAGCCCTAGAAGCAGAATAGAGAGACTCACCCAGCCCAAAGATGGGGAAAGGGAGAACACGAAGGTGAGGGGGTCATATGAGATGATGGACGTCTCAGCAGATGCTGAGTGTGAACAGAAAACTTTGAGGATCAGATAGATGTCCCCTCGTACCTGCAACTCCAACATCAAGATCTTTAGAAGTCTCTGCAATTTATTACAAGTAAAACTTTGGGTGGATCCTAGAATTGACTGAGGTTTTTTGGTTTTTTCGTTACCACCCTAGGAGAATGTGGGATTGAAGAAGAAACTATGTTGAGTTGTAGAAAAATAAAGTTCTGTTTCCTATGCACTTGTGTTTGCAGGCTAAGATTTAGGCCCACTACATTTAAGAAAATAGTAACAATGGTTAACATTTCTTGAGTATTCATCATATAGTGTACCCAGCATCTTTTTAAGTGTTTTATGTGTATTAACTCATTTAGAAAAGAGCTTTTCTGTTCATGAACTTTGATTTGACTTTTATACTGTCCTTATATAATATAAAAATATTTAGAAATACTATGATATAGTTCTAACAAAAAAAATTTCATTTTTATTATTCAAAGCCTGCTTATTTTTAGAAAACCTTTTACTATGTATAATTTTAATTATATAATACAAATGTAGAGAGGATAGTATAAAGAATCCCTGTGTACCCATATCCCAACCTTAATAATTAACAACCATGGACAGTCATGTTTCATACTTTGATTCAAATCATAGACATCATATCACTTTATCTATAAATATTCAGTATATACCTCTAAAAAATAAGACTTAATTTTATCAAATACCCAGTGTTCAAATTTCCCCAATTGTCACGTGGATTTTTTTTCTAGCTTTATTGAGGTATAACTGACAAATAAAAATTGTATATATTTAAAGTGTACAAAAAGATGATTTGATACAGATATATAGTGAAGCGATTACCACCGTCAAGTTAATTAACACATATATCACCTCATTCAGTTACCATTTTTTTTGTAGTGAGAATGTTTAAGATCTATTCTCTTAGTAAACTTCAAGTATACAATATGCTATTATTAACTATAGTTACTATGTTATATATTATATCCTCAGAACTTATTCATCTTATAACTGAAGGTTTATTCTCTTTGACTAACATCTCCCCATCTCCCCCAACCCCCAGCCCCTGGCAACCACCATTCTACTTTCTGCTTCTGTGAGTCTGACTACTTTAGATTCCACATAGAAACGAGATCATACAGTATTTGTCTTTCTGTGTCTGGCTTATTTCACTTAGCATAATGTCCTGCAGGTTCATCCATTTGTCACGAATGGTAGGATTTCCTTCGTTTTATGGCTGAGTAATCTTCCATTGCATACATGTACCATTATTTTCTATATCCATTCATCTGTAGATGGATACTTAGGTTGTTTCCAAATTTTGGCTATTATAAATGCTGTAATAAACTTGAGGGTGCACATATCTTTTTAACATACTAATTTCATATCTTTTAGATTATGCCCAGTAGGGAGATTATTGGATCATATGGTAATTCTATTTTTAGTTTTTGAGGAACTTCCATCCTGTCTTCCACAATTGCTATATCCTTACATTCCTATCAATGATGTACAAAAGTTCTCTTTTCTCCACAGCCTTGTCAACACTTGTTGTCTTTTGTCTTTTTAATAATGGCCATCCTAACAGGTGTGAGGTGATATCTCATTGTGGTTATGATTTGCATTTCCCTGATGATTAGTGATGTTGAGCAGCTTTTCATATATCCACTGATCATTATTATGTCTTCTTTAGAAAAATGTCTATTCAGGTCCTATGCCCATGTTTTAATCAGGTTACTCTTTTTTTTGCTATTGAGTCGTATGAGTTCCTTATATATTTTGGATATTAACCCCTTATCGGCTATACCACTTATGAATATTTTTTCCCATTCTGTAGATTACCTTTTCATTTTATTGATTGTTTCCTTTGCTGAGCAGAAACTTTGTATTAATAGTTTGATGTAGTCCCACTTGTTTATTTTTGTTTTTGTTGCCTATGATTTTAGTGTCATATCCAAAAAAATCATTGCCAAGACCAATATCAAAGAGCTTATTTTCCTATGTTTTCTTCTAGGAGTTTTATAGTTTCGGGCCTTGCATTTTAAAATCTTTAACCCACTTGGGATTGTCTCATGTATTTTTTTAAACATTTATTCAAGTCAAGATCCAAATAACGTCCAAACATTGCATTTGATGGATGTGTCTCTATGTCTCTTTTATTCTGTAGGTTTTCTTTCCTCTTTTAATTTTTTCCTTGCATTTTATTTATTGCAAAATCCAGGTCATCAGTCCTGTGGATTTTTCTACATCTGGGTTTTCCTGATCTTCACATATCATTTAGCCTGTCCCCCTGGCCACTGCTGATTCCTGTAGTTCCTGGTAATCTTTGGTCTCATTTTCTGTGTTTTCTTCATGGTTTCAGCTATACATGTGCCTACAATATAATAGAGCCCTGTCTAAAAACAAAACCAATATATAACAAAGGTTTGGTAGTAGGAAGTCATCTTTTTTTTTTTTAATGATTCTAAAGCTTTCACCTGTGAAATCTAAATCTCCCATGTTCTGTTGAACCAGCATTCCCCACTTCCATCCCACACCATAGTCCAAACAGACATTATTTACAGACGACTCACCACTTGTCTCAAAAATCTTTATTTAAACAAAGATAAACATTAACACACATAAGCATTAATTTGTCTTGGCTTTTGTGTCCTACTCCTGTGTCTCTAATTTCTTTTTGTTTACCAGACAATGCCTGGTGCCCTGGGATCCATGATACGCTGATCTGTTCTCCATTCACCATGGGATTGAGGTCATCCCTCAGGGAATAGACTTTCATCTGATTAAACATATTGAATGGCTGATTTATTTCCATTCAGGCCTCCACAGAGAAGATAGACCAGTGGACCCTCCCCTGGGAGAATGTGGGCCTAACACTGGACAGCATTTGATATACTCACAGCTGAGAACTCTTGAAAACAAAGAATGAGGGAAGGACAGTGTCATGTTGTATTCAGAGCAGGTAGTTACAGTTAACTAACCAGATCAGCCGTCCACAAGCTGGCACTATGGTAGCTCATGTGTGTGAATGCTGAAAGGTACTATTATTATTTTAGCTTTGGCCTTTTGGGTGATAGTAGCATTGGCTTATATCCATTTATTTGGTCTCAATACTCTGTCATCTCTAACGCTTTCTAAAGCCTCTCCAAATTCTATTATGTAAGACATATATATGCTAATTAGCTAAATACATCCTTATACTGTCTTTGCTATAAATAATCCCCAGTTGCTTATAGCTTCAAATCTATTCTATCTTTTTGAAGAGTACAATTATTTTTATTGCATCAGAGTCCCAGTTTATAGCAAATGAATTTGCAAACAGAAAAAAGCTTGGATAAATGAAAACCCAGAGCCGTATTACTGGAGAAAGCACATTTTGTATTTGAATGTCAATTTTTGAAAGGAAATATTGATGTACTCAGAAGTAGAAAATGGTGAACATTGCTAGATCTATTATCTAGACAGGGACATCAGAAGGCTTGTCACTTAGGCAAAAAGCATTGTGAAAAGATAAGATTTGTTATGCAACTAAAAATAACCATGTCCCTATGCCTTTAAAGATTTGAAGGGAATAGGAAATAGGCTACATGGGCAGAGGGGCAAAATAATACTTAACTTTATAGTCTTGGCAGTTTACAAAATGTTCTATCTTACATTTTCTCATTTTAACTTCATGACAGCCTCTGGAGTGTGATATTATGCTCATTTTTAAGAGAAATAAATAAGGTAAAGGGAGATTAAATGACTTGCTCCAAATTGCATATCAATGAGTAATAGGATTTGAAGCTAGGTCTTTGGACGCCATCCGTACATCCCTCCCAGCCACAACTTTGCTTACATGCTTCACAGTATCAACCTCCCCCATGCCCTTCACACTGAGCTCTGAACTTCCTTTTCCAGTTACTGTAAGGACAGGAAGTAGCTCTTTCTCCTTAGTTCTCTTTGATGCTCTGTTTAACTATAGGGTATCCTTGGGCAAATTGCTTCTCCTCACTGGGCTTCATTTTCTTAATCCTTAAGATTTCTTTTACTTCTTAAATGCTCTGATGCTTTATTAGAACTTGAACTTTAAAGCATTATGAAAATAATAGCTTCCATTTCTTAAGTACTATTTGGAATTAAGTACTACACTGAATCCGTTACGTGCATTGTTGCTAACTGGATGCCACCTTGCAATACTAACTTTATTTTAAGCAGCTCTCCCAAAGTCTAGGCCTTCCTTTGTCTCTCTTGAATTATAGCAAGAGCCTCCTAATCAGTCTCCTTGGTTCCCCGTTGGCATCATGACTTCTACTATCCATACAACATTCATAGTAATCTTGTTAAAAATTTATATCAGATCCCTGCCCTCATGGTTTCCCATCCCACTTAGCTGACTAAAGCTCAAATTCCCCACTACCTTTCTCCTTCATACTCTGTGGTAGTCAGAATAATGGCACCCTGCCCCCTGCAAATGCCCATGTTCTAATCCCTGGAACTTGAAAAATTGTTACCTCACATGGAAAAAGGGATGGATTTGATTAAGTTAAGGAACTTGAGGTGGGAAAATGATCCTGGATTATCTGAGTGGGCCCAACGTAGTCCCAGGGGTCCTTATGAGGAAATGAAGGAGGCAGGGGAGAGGGGTCATAGAGACTTGAAGATGCTACTCTGCTGGCTTTGAAGATGGAAGGGGCCAAAGCCAAGGAATGCAGGTGGCTTCTAGAAACTGGAAAAGGACAGGAAACTGATTCTCCCTAGAGCCTCTGGAGGAAGCATGGCCCTGCTAACACCCTGAAGTCAGCCCAGTAAAACCCATTTTGGACTTCTGACTTCCAGAACTGTGAGATAAGAAATGTGTGGTATCAGCGGGCACTAAGTTTCTGATAATTTGTTACAGCAGCAATGGGAAACTCATACATACGGCCTCACTCATCTTCTCTCATGCTGCAAACACACCAAGTTTGTTCTGGCCTCTGAGCCTTTGTACTTGCTGTTCCCTCTGCCTGCAGTGCTTTTCCCAGAGCTTTCAGAATGACCCTGCTCTGGAGGTATCCCACATGCCCATCACTCTTTGTCACACACATTTTATTTTCTTGATATGATTATCACCATCTGAAGTTACTCTGTCGATTGATTTGTTTGTTTTCTCTTTGTCTCACCCAACAGGAAGTATAAACTTCATGAGAGGACTTTATCTGTTTTTTGTTGTTGTTGTTTTTGTTGCTGCTATGTCCCCAATGTCTAGGGTACTGTCTGTCACACAACGTCCTCTATCTCAATGTAGGTGGATAGTAAGTGATTTGGGAGGAAGGTAGGAGTGGCAGTAGCAAAACACACGAACTCATGTCAGTCTACTTCTAAGCATTTATAAGATGGGCCTGTCACTAAGCCACTTCCCATCAGATGTAGATGGTTTCTTCTGGAACCATGCCAGATTTGGAAATGAAGGAGAAGTGAAATGCATTCAGAGGCATCACCATGCTTTTCTCCTCACAGTTGGCTTCATCAGTCACCATGGAAGACTTCCAGGAGCAGAGGAAAATGAATTCATTTCAAAGGTCTAAAGGTGGAGTTGTTGACCACAACACTCCGAGATACTATTTAGGACTTCTTTACTGTATACAGTATATATATATATATATTTATATTCTATTTTTGTAATGGGAAAACTCGAATGTCCATTTAGCTCCTTTTCAAGAGGATAAAGAAAATTCAAGTGATTCCTTACAAATGGGTATCTCTTTTCTCCCCTTGTATGAGTATTAGCAGTAATATTAATGCCATGAATTTACATAAAGTAATATGGTTTTCCTGTGACATGTCTTCTGGGATTTGTTTGGAAAACATGGAATTGAGTGCTTTGTAGGTTTCATTGAATCATCCTGGAGTGTCTCAGTGAGCTAGAAAATGTCAGTGGGGAGCTGTGTTTGTTGGCTCTGTGGGCCGAGGCAGGAGCCTACACAGGGGTTCCCCAGTCCCAGGACCACGGTTTTTGGTCTAAGTGATGGGGTGGGGAGAACAGGGAATGGCCCCAGGCAAACCAGGCTCATATCAATCTCACTGCTAGCTTTCCAGGGGAAGGAGTTGTCTCTTTCTCAGTCCCTCCATCGTTAATCCCACAACTGGATCATATTGGGTTATATGTCTGTCCATTAACCAACTACAGAGGCCAGGAGGATACAATACTCTGATTGGTCAAGACTGGGTCTCACGCCCACTTCAAAATTTAGGGTCAGAATCAACTACACTTAATTGCTTCAAGAAGCGCTTGGAACAGGTTCTTTCTTAAGGAAAATCAGGGCTTATTACTAGTAGGAGGAATAGATGCTGGGCAGACAAAAGCAGCATATGTCCTCTGCCTTCTCTAGTTGCTTAAGGTGGAGTTTCAGGCACGCAGACTCTTGAAAAAGAGAGATATTTTTAAAGGTTTTTTTTTTTTTTTTGCATCCTTAGATAACATCATGTTATCACCAGCCTACTTCCCTTGCATTAAAGAGCCATCTGGTTTGGGTTTGACTATTCTATGTTGCTTGCAGTTCTAGCTTAAATCTCTTGGCTTGTAAAGTCAGGTAGCAGCATTTAAATATGCTGAATTTGGAAAATGTTGGAATTATAAATAGTTCATCATATTTTAGAAATGCAAACAGCAATTCTGAAAACCTTAGCCTCTCAAAACCTCCAGCAGGGTTTGTGGGGTTTTCTGTTTATTCATTTTGTTTGTTTTGCTGTGTTTTTTTGTGTGTAGTTAAAAAAGAAGACCTTTTATTATCAACAATTAGTTTTACACTAAATAAATGATACAGCAAAACTTTCTGTAGAGATAAAAACTTCAAATACTTATTTTTGTTTCTTAAGGCCATGTTTGTTTGAATAATTTTGAATGTATTCGTGTGTTTGATTTCCAGTATTAGGTTTGAAGGAAAGCGTGAAAGTGAATTTAAAGGTTTATTTCTTATGAAAATGAAAAGTGAAGGGTACTACTCATATTGTTCTGATTTGAGTATGTGTCTCATGTGCAGCCAGTTTGGAACATAAAAATTAGACTCCTTTTACCTTTTCCTAAGTTTTACTTTATAGGGCATTTGTTTAGTATTATTTTATGAACTCTATAGATGACGTCAAGCATTTAAATTTATTTCACCAATTCTACCTTGGTCAAGAAATAAATTATAGGCTAAATATAGTATAATCATGTCTTCTGGAATTTGTCTGCCACCCACTTTTCCAGGTTCCTATTCCACCTTAGGACCTTTGGCAGGTGCATCTGTTGTCTTCATTTATCCTCCCTTTTTTTCCCTTTGGCAACAGCACAGGTCCCTCAACTGCTTCTCCTTGACTCCATGTGGCTCTGATGGGACCACCAATCATGTTAACACTGCCTCTGGCAAAGGATTTTAGTAGGTAATTCACACTAGGGTGGTCATTGATGACACAGTGATTGATTCAAGGAGTGGGCACATCACCCACACTGAAACAATCAGAGTGTTTTCACAGAATTTTCTGGAATAGATATAATTTTCATCTCTCTTTGGTGTCAAGCAATAAGATGTAACCCAAGAGCTACCTGCATCCCTGTTTCCTACCTCATGGAGAAATCTTATCTGCAGTAGGACAGAAGGAGGCCAAATGTACCAAAGGAGGCAGAGGTACAGGATGGAGACAGGGTGCAGGCAAATAATTTCTGCAGGGGCCCTGTCTATATAAACAATTTGATCCAAAAATACAAAATTTATTGCTGAAGATTTAGAATACTGGATAGAGAAGAGGTATTTTCATAGTTGTTTATTGTCCAATCAGTTTACATGAAGAGTCTTTGTAGTGTCAAGACACCATCTCTTCATCTTCTTCACTGTCAAATGCACTGTTCCTCACTAATATCTTTTCTTCTTCCATGAGAAAAAAAGTAGCAATGCTCTTGCTACTTACACTGTCATAGCTCTTTAGTACCTCATTTATATTGAAAGAATATAGACCTTCTGCAAGTTGCTAATACCATTTACTTAATACTGGTTATACCATTACTCACAAGTCTGCATCATCCATGGTGCCACTCATAAATACTGGCCTCCAGTGACTCTCAGAAGTGGTTCCTGTGCTTCATTGATGAAGAACACAAAAGCAAGCCTTATCTATAGTATGCAGCCACCATAACTTCCTCTTGACAACTGAAAAGTGGTGCTCAGACATTGGAAAGCTGAGTTCAGCCGATTACACCACAGCAACTACTTCACAATATCCACCAACCAGAGACTCAGCATTGTGATCTTCAAGCCATGTTTGCTTGTAGAAACAGTGACAGCAGCAAGAGCATTACCTATGCCACTTTTTTCCTTCCAGATCTCATATAGTGTATTTAATTGATAGATCTAGTCTTCATCCAGATTTTATCTGCAAGAGAGGTTTCTTAAGCTCTCTAGCTGCTGCAGTAAGGAACCTCCCTAGAACAAGGAAGGAATAAAAGGTGGGAGTCATTTGACAATCTCACGTTCAAAAGAAAAACTCCTGGGGACTAAATGCTGTATTTTTTTTTCTGCAGCTGTGATAATAAATTACCACAATTTAGAGGCTTAAAACAACATACTTCATGACCTCACATTTTCCATGGGACAGGAGTCCAGGCGTGGCTTAGTTGAGTCATCAGGTTGCAATCTGGGTGTCAGCAGGCTGCATTCTCAGCAGGAGCTCACCTGGGGAAAAATCCGCTTCCAAGCTTCCTTGGCTTGTTGGCATAATTTATTTCTGTGAGATGCATGATGGCTTGCTTGTTTAAGGTCAGCAGGAAAGAGAGTCTCTGACCTGAGGGAAGGCCTCAGGCCCTCTACTAACAGCTTTCATCTGATTAAGTCAGTTCCCAGTCAGGATAATCTCCCTTTTAGTCAACTGAAACTCAACTGATTTGGGACCTTAATTATATCTGCAAAGTGCCTTCACTGTTGCCATATTGTATTGGCTAGAAACAAGACATAGTTTTTGCCCATGCTCAAGAAGAGTGCACTATATAAGGCGTGATTTGTCGAGGGTCACCTTACAGTGCATCTATCATAGACTCCAAAATTGAGAGGTCAAAATAAGAAGGATGAGCAAGGGAAATTGAGAAGAATGGCCGGCGAGAAAAGGGGGAAAGCCAGAGATTGCTGGAGTATGGAAATCAAGTGAAGAATTTGTTCCAACTGTGTCATATGCTATCCAGAGGTTAAGATGAGAAGATGAGAACCAACAAATGGCCATTGGCTTTGGCAAAATGACCTTGACAAAAGAGTCTTCCATGGTGGAATGCAAGCCCAGTGAGTAAAAAAGCAAAGACACTGAGCATAGGCAATTCTTTTAAGGAGTTTTTCTGTAAAGGGAAGCAGAAAAATCAGGTGGTAGTTGGAGGAGGTATGGAGTCAAGGGAGGATTTTTTAAAAAATGATGTTTGTTTGCTAATAGGAAAGATTCAATGGAGAGAGAAAAATTGAACATACAAAAAAGCAATGGGTGACTGTGGGAGTGGGAGACACAGGTGGAGTCCAGTGCACAAGTAAGGAAAAGCCAAGTATCTAAACAGGAAGAGATGCAGGAGGGGGTAGATATGATGGTGAGAATCTCCTCTGTTGCTTATATTTTTCCAAGAGAAATAGGAATCATGGTCAATGAAGTTGGTGGAGGGTGATGGAGTTTTGAGGAGGAGCAAAATAGTCTGGGAAAGTCAAAGAACAAATTGAGTAGGAAAATGCAGAAGGATTGCAGAGCAGCACTGAGGGCTCACTTAATGTTGGAGGGCAGCATAACCATATTATTCTTGAGACACATTCAGATTCTCAAGGGCAGGAACAGAGGTGAACAGGGGACTGTTACCAGAGTTGGGACATTTTTCAGGATTATATAATGGAGAGGCCAGGAAAGGTAAGAGCTTATGTGAAGGAGGAATTATAAGGAAGGACCATGGAATCTAAGCCAGGCGAGGAGGGAACGGAACCTGAAGGATGGAGGTAAACAGTGAAGAGGCATTGGTCTCAAATGAACAAAGAATCTAATGGAGTAGAAGGATTTTTGAGTACTAGGGTGAGTGAGATGCTTGAAACTAAAATAACTGAGGGGATGCAGTTGTTGTAAATGACAAGGTCTTCAGATAACCATGGAGAATAGTGGCTGAAGGGGAATAGTAGGAGACCAGATCTCTGGGAACAAAGAGGTTGTGAATTGGAGAGGTGGGATTGATACTGAAACGCATGTAGATACTGAACTCACTAGGAATAATGACAAAGGAACACAGGAGAGAAAGACAGTAAACCTTGTGTTGACATCTCCAAGAAATATGTGGTAGTGACCAGGAGGACAGAAAAGGACCACAGCAAAGAGGCCTGAAGGAGGATGTGCAGTCTGATGGCATGAGCTTCCAAGCAACTGATGCGGAGAGCAAGGAAGGGACGGTGGTTTGGAAAGTAACAGCAAGGGGCAAGGAGGACATCTGCATCACCTTCTGGCCCAGTGGGACATGGTATATGAGAGAAAACTGGCTACCACTCATGAGAGCCACAGGGAATTCAGCACGCACAGGGGAAAGCCAAGTTGCCCCTAGAGCTGGAGGGTGAAGGGATTGTTCAGAGAGGAGTGGGGCTGGAGGGAATCTTTCTAATGACAGAGGGGCATGAGGATTTGAGTTAGAAAATTTGGCCTGGGAGACTTGGACATCTTAAGGTCAGTGAGATAAATATTTAAGACAACATGAAGGGCCCTGGTGGCTGCTTAATGGGAGGGGGTAATTAATTCTGATTATCCTTGGAACTTGTTAGGCAATTCTTAGGTAAGGAGAGAACAGGAATTAAATTCATTGGAATCCAATTAATCCAATAATGCTGCTCATCCTTCTTCCTTACCAACTCAAATCCCCTCTTCTAATCGACACTGATTCTATCTTGATTGAGGTCCTCCCTGGTTCTTCCTGGGACTATGACGACTTCCTCCTAACTGGTCTCTTGCTGACCTCACCTCTCTCCAATCCATCCTCCACATTTCTGCCACAGTGTTCTTTGTAAATTATTAATTAAATACAGCACTTCTCTGCTCTCCTTCCACTGATGCCTTTCCTAATGCTTCAAGATGAGACCCAAACTCCATAGCATGGGAGGGGCCCTCTGGGAGAGGACCCTTGTCCTGCTTGCAGCCTCATGGGCCTGGCTTCCCTCACAAGCTCATGTTGTTCTCTTTGTCCGCAAGCTTCAGCTCCCTCTTTCTCAATTATCTTGTGTTTATTCTTGTAAGATATAATTCAAATCTCTGAAGGAGTATACAAGCAACTGGTGGTACTGATGGTTCCTGAGAAGGGAAACTGGGCAGCTTGGTGGGGTAGAAGGGAAACTTCTCACGGCATGCCCTTTCGTACATTTGGAATTTTATATTATATGAATGTATCACCTCATTTTCAAAAATAATGGAATTTAAAAAAAATTTAGAGCATCAGATGGACCAAAAAAAAGATAGAGGCAAACATTTCCTTCTCTGTGGAGTCTTCCTAACTTGACACTTGCCTCCCATGAGCCATCACTATGCCTCCCACATTCCTCTGCCAGTTTTATCACCTTATATTGTAATTATCTGTAAATGAGCAAACAGTCTCAGCGTCCTCACAGCCTAGAAGCTCCTTGAAGGGAGGGGCTTTGTCTCATTCACTTTTGAATCTCCAGCACCTTGCACAGCCCTGGTACACAGGAGGTGCTTGTAAATATTTGTTGGATTCACAAATGAATAGAACTTCTGTGCAGAAGGGAATCAAAAGATATGTAAGCATTCCCTTTTATGTCACAGATGAAGAAAATGAGGCCCAGGGAAGTTATGTATTAAGGCTTTCATGACTAGTAGCAGTGTCAAATGAGAACCTAAACTTTCCAGAGTCCATTTTTGGCATTAGAGTAAGTTACAAGACTTTCTCTGTAAGATAGCAGACATTCTATCCATAAGTGGATTATATCTACTTATTTTGACCTGAGGTCCTGAATTTTTCAGGAAATTGCTGATTCCAGTAAACTGCTGGTTTAATCTCCAAAGAACACTTTCAAGTATCAGGTCACAGGTTCTAAATTTGGGTTTGGAAAACATATATTCTAAGTAGCTTGTAGGCCAGGCTTATACTGACAGAGAACTCACAGGGAAATCTTGTGGCAGTTTTCTTCATCTTAAAAGCTGTGTTTGTGTTATTGTTTTCCTGAAACACATACAATGTGGTAGACGTAGCTACACATGGTGCCTTTAGAGATAAAAGGATAGCAGAGGAAAAAGTGCTTGCCACGACTCCAAGCTCAGTTCTCATTTGTAAGCATTTGCTGAATGCCCGAGGTATTCAACACAGTGACCAATGGCATTTAATTTTACATAGGACCTGTGTTTCTCTATGCAAAATATTTGTGTTAATGATTATCTGCACCAGATTTTAAGCACCCTGGGGAGATCTTCTGTAGTCTTCAAGATCAGTGGTCTTCAAACATTTTTACCTACATACCCCTCTGAAAAAACTTAGAAAACCTTGTATCCCTTCCACATTTTTATGTTGCCACCTACAGTATAATTTTTCATCACAAGTTTGCAAAGGGTGTAATTTCCAGCACATTGCAACTCATGGTATTTTAAAATAAAGCTGTTAACTCACTCTTTTAAATTTATCCCAAAGAATCTAAATCCCACAGTGGTTTGTTACCTAACATTATTCATTTTAAATACACATGAACCAGCTCTTCTCTAACAGTCAGGAAATTTGCACTGTTCCTTTTTCTTCCTGAAAATGCATATTTTCACTGCATTTTCCTGTAGAATGTTATCGTGTTACATATTTTCATGCTTAAAAAATCTTTATTCATCCTTATATCACTCTTTAAAACAGATACTGTAACTACATATTTATATAATTTCACTTGCCTGTGACTCTAGAGTTTGAGATGTTAAAAATGTCTCTGGGGGGGTATCACTATAATTATCAGTAGCACACAATTGATCAAACAGTAGCAATATTACAAATTGATAAATGTTTTTAAACATAAAAATAAAATTTTATTGAAAATGTATCTGTTAATTATATGGAAGGGCCTTTTTCTTTTCCAGCATATTGGTGGATAAATATTATTTATAGCTAGAAGGAGACAGAGTTCACCCCAATTCTCTTCATGCGTTTGATACTGTCTTTATAGACAGAAATGCTGAAGTACTTTATTCACAGAAATGAGTAGATGGGAACAGGAGGAATTTGTCGTAGCAGTGTTTTGCAATTCTGTGAACTCCATTCAATTATATGCCAAATATCATGCAATGATCTATGATTTAAATTATTTTTAATGCTCTGTTAGGTGACAATTTTGTTCCCCAGTCATTACAGCCATTCCCTTTCTCAACACCAGCATGGGCTTCCAATTTTCCTGTATTTTGTGCACCTGGGACAATGCGCCATAGTAAGATGTGGGTCTGGGAGAAGGATGACTTTTTGTCAAGTGAGGAAACAGCAGTTGTGAAAGGGAGATGGAAAAGAGGCCACAAGCACATTCTCAGGCAGATGGATTTTAGGAAAGTGTAGAAAGGAAAGTCGATGTGGAATTGATCCCCTTAAAACTATCCACGTTCTGCACCACTCAGAGGAGAACCTTCATGTACCTTGGGGTGGGGTGGAGGAGTTAGGGAAGAGTTGGGGAGGTTAAGGAAGAGTTAGGGGGTCTAGGGAAGATTGGAGGAGTGGACAATGGGGGGAGCGTTTTACTCAGTTTGAAGATTTCCATTTCTTAATCATCAGTCTTTTGAACAGAAAGGCCTGGAGAGCAACAGAGATTAAGGCAGTCCTACCTGGATTGGTAACGACGCGGTGGCTAAAAGGAAAGCTCTGTGAGCCCCATCTCTGACACTGACTCACTGTGTATATAATCTTGTGCAGATTATTTAACCTCTTTCTGTTTAATTCCTCATCTGGAAATAAAGGTAATAATGATACCTACTTCATAGGGTTGTTAACATGTAAAGCACTTAGAACAGTGCTTAACAAGTGGTAATTACTCACTGAAACACTAATATTGCTACTAGGAAATGATTGTAAATGACATAAAAATTAAGAAAATAACCCCCCAAATAATTTAATGTTTGATCTATACTTTTCCAGTACCTAAGCTAACTAGTTTAATTTATAAACTAGACAAGGAAAGTGTAAGTTTCCACAGCAAGCGTGTGGCAGAGCCAAGATTCTCAGCCAGATTTTCTACTCTCAACAACTGTGCTATGCTGCCTCTTGAAAAACACATGAAACAAAAATAAATGAAATAGGAGGTATATGAGCTGTAAAATTATTCTTTCTAGATCAAAGTAGCATATGTTAAGCAAAGTTTATAATATGCTTATTTCCAGAGTGGCAAGAAGTGCTCAATGTGTTCTTTCCTCACCTTCTGTAACCACAGCAATTCCTGTTATTTCCATTTAGGATACTTTCCCCCACCCCCACCCTCACACACACTTATTACTAAATATATCATCCAAATTTGGTGGTAGAGGTTCAGGGGCTTTGCCTTGCTACAGTCACTGGGGCTTCAGGCGGATCATGTTCAACAGCTTTGTCTTTGTTAAATGAAAATCAGAGTTTTCTTCCCCAATATTATTTTATTTCTCCAGCATTTCTAATGGTCCCCACCCCCACCTCATTCTAAATTTGGGCCTTATGTTTGATAGCATATACAATAAGCTGAAAAATACACCACAGAGCTTGAAAACCCTCATCTGAATATCATCAACTTCAGGAACAGCTGCTAAGATAAAATAAATCCAAGGGAGCCTGCAACCAGAAGGCAATTGCTTTTCTTCTTAAAGGGACAGGCAAGCAGATTCACATATGATTTTGTCTTAAACTGTTACTTTAAATCAGTATTATATTTTAATTGATATTAAAGTTTTTCAAACCTGAAATTTTATGTGAATGTTTTAGAGAATTCTATTCCATTATACTTCAATTCGAGCAATTATTTGGTGACATCATTGGTAGAGATTTACAAAGGAGAAAATAAAATCCACCAGGAACCAAGCCTCCAGATTTCTTCTTCGCCAAGAATGCACTTTGACCAATGAAATATAGATAATAAAATCAAATGGAAATTTATAAACAAGATAAAATTGAATTGTCAATTGCAGTATAAAAAGATATGAACTGTTTGATTGATTGCAACATCTTGGCCTTCTGTAGTGTGATTCACTCTACAGAAAACTCTTCATTAAAATCATGCAGTATATGCTAACTGGGGGATGGGCACACTTGTCCGGTGGTGCAAAGGCAATTTATGTAACCGTAGTTTTTGTATCCCCGTAATACTCTGAAATTTAAAAAAAATTTTTAAAAATTGTTGCACAAAAGTTTGGTTTTAAATGATGATAGGTATCTCTTTTACGGAAATCTAGCATATTAAAATATGATCTTATAGAATAGATAAATGATAAAGAGACTATTTGTTCTATAAGGGCATCATCATACAAAAAGATTTATCATAATTTCCTTTTAAACATCTAGTTTCACTAGTACCTTTAGAATATGATTTGACTTATAAATACATTATTTACACATGACATTTTCTGGAACATATCTATTACATAAAGCAAGTACTAGTAAGAAAACATAGGGCTGTGGCTTGAAAATTTCAGAACAACAATAAGTGATTTTGTGAAAAATTATTTTTACCAATATGCTTTAAGTTTTTCCTGGCCTAATTAAATTAGTAAAGAAAGAAAATATTATTTAGAAAAATGTTCATATCTCATATATATATATATGTATAACACAAAGCATGAACAGTTCCACATTTTTCCTATTTCTTATTTAATTATTCCATTCAATCAGTGCTCTGTAAATACATTCTATACTTCATTTCTCACTGACTATTTTTGCTCATTTGACTGTTTCCACTGGTGATACTTAAGCATATTTGTACCAATAAAATGAAATATCATACTCTCAGTTCACTTCATGAGAGTCCTTTTCTTGGTGTACTATTAGACAGGATGCTTTAGGCTGCAGGTAACAGATGACCTAACTAATAGTGGCTTAGAACATAAAGCATTTATTGTTTACTAAACAGAATACCAGAGGAAGGTGGTCTCAGGTTGGTTTGGGAGCTCAGAGATGTCAACATGGACCCAGGTGGCTGAGCCAAGATTTCAGGCCAGGTAATCTGACTCAAGTACCTATGATACACTCTACTTCTCTCCTGTAGTACTTATACTGTCACTGTTCATTCTGTCTTCCTAGGAGACTCTGAGTTCCTGTTGTGGGAAGAGAGCTTCTCTCACCTTATATTCCTCAATGTTTGGCACACGGTAATCATTCAGTAAATATTCATTAAATCATTGAGGTCAATTTTAAACAGGAGGAGGGAAACTGGGACTAAATGAAATAGAAGAGTACTTAGGTACAGAATTAAATCAGTTCAAACTATTCAAGTTAACACTGGGTCTTTGTGCTCTCTAGTTTTTAAACAGATTTTAGTATGATTGGAAAACACTTTGGGTCAATTATAGTCCCCCACTTTACTGGAGCATCCTTTGTTGGCTGAGCAAGGCTCTGGGCTTAAATTTGCAAGTTTAGAGTAGACTAAGCTAAATGGCTCTGTATGAGAAAGGTTTAGAGGCTGACTCTGGAGTCAGCAAGGTTAGCTTTGTGTGTGTGTGTGTGTGTGTGTGTGTGTGTGTGTGTGTGTGTACTGGAAGGGAAGAGGGGATTGAGCAAAAACAAGGTGGCTGGAGGAGAGATCCGAGAGGAACTATGTTTGGTGGTAATTTTTTAAAAATGTTACAGGCTGTTTGATGAGACGTCCCACAAATTTTTAATAAAACTGTAATAGTCATATACTTGGTATGGTTGGATACTGGAGAAGATGAGTTTGTGTCAAGAACTTGAATTAACATGGTTGAAGTGTTATATCAGAATTTAGGATAGTCCTCCTGAATGTTCAAAATGATTATCTATCGTGTGCGTGTGTGTGTGTGTGTGTGTGTGTGTGTGTGTGTGTATGCCTACACAAAAACCCACATTTTCCATGTGTGCACACTGCATTTACTAAAGTTGGTGCGCTTCTCTCTTGGAAACACAGTTTGAAAACTACTCTGGTTGATACCTAACCACGTTTCTATGATAGTACCTTATCAACTGCTTGAGTGATTTATGAATAATCAAGTTTTGCATGGTATATTTTAAAATTAATAAATCATGTTTAGTACAAATGAAGAGTTGGGAACCAAAGTGTTAGTGCTTGATAAATTCATCAGGTGTTCTTACTCAGAGTCTTTTCAAAAGAACTCATAGAGCAAAACACTCAGCAGATCAGACAAAAATCTAAAGCACTAAGAATGAAACACCCCGAGAACGGAACACCCAGTCATTTGTCCACTGATCTGTGTGTTTGTGAGGGACAGGGTGGGGTGGGGTAGGGTGCGAGGAGATGGCAGGAGGGAGGAGAGACTGCTTTTCTGGGGATTTTCACCTGGGTGGAGGTGGGAGGAACAGTGAACAGCAGTGGTCTGTTTTTCCTGCAAACTTAGCCAGCACTTTGTAAGTGACTTGCACTATCATTTCAACTACCACTACTGGCCTAAATCCACAGGGATTGGCTAGAAATGAATCATCTTTGGAAATACAGCATGATGCAGAGATTCACTCAGATGGCCAGAGGAGCTAAGCCCAGCTAAGTTTAAGGCCATGTTTTAGAAGTCAGAAAGCAGAGCTGGCGGTCTGGTCTCTGTGCTTTTTTAACTTGTAGGACTACTTCCAGGCTTGCAGAGTAAATATTGCCCCAAGGCCCTAGTCCACTTTCTTTTCTTCCATGGAGTTCTCCCTGATAATGCTAGCCCACTGGGAGGACTCTGAAGTCTCCTGGTCCTTGGACTCTGTCCCATACTGTTTGGCAGTTAATTACAAACAGACTTAAATTGATCTTGCAAATAAAGTGAGGCCGCAGATATGAAGTGCCTCACACGGTATCCAGCAAGACTTCGTTTATCCATGCTGTCATCTCTGGAAAGGTAGTCCTGGCCAGAACACAAGATTAATGAAAGCTGGGGTGACTCAGCCCATATTCTCGTCTGTTACAGCACACAGGCCCTAACAAGAAATGTTGTCTCCCAGATCCAGAAATTGTTGGTGGTGTTGAAATAACCCAGATGGTATGCATTACAGAAGAAAGCCATTATAAATTGGTCCTTTATTATCCAAATTTGAATTTGCACGTGAATGTAGCTGTGTGGCCTGAGTGCTTGCTGGGGTTTTTGAAACAGTTGTTTCTGAGGAACACATATGAGTAGAATAAGGGGTAGGTTATTAACTTAATACATACTAAAATCAGAACCTATTTATTTCAACAAAATTAAAATATTTTAAAGTCACAATAATACATATTCGTAAAAAATAATATATAACAGAAGTTAATAAAATGTAAAGCAACTGTTCCTTTCCTCCTGTCCGCCTCCCTCCCAGTCTCACTAACCACAGTTTGGTTATCAATCCTCTAGTGCAGGCACGGAGGGGTTGGGGCTGCAGAAGTGAACGTAACTAACAGGGTCTCTGCCTTCACAGGGCTTATGTTTTAATGGGAGGAGAAAGCCAACGAGCAAGGAAACAAATAAAATAAATAAAACCAATCCCGGGAAGGTTGCTTTATGTATGGAGGTGGAATCTGAATGATGAAAAAGAATCAGAGTCTTGTGCCTTTATGGGAAGACCCTTCCAGGCAGACGGACTGACAAGTACAAAGGGCCAAGGGACCAGAAAGGGGGCCTCTATGGCTGGCTCTTTGTGTGCCATAGTGAGAGTTCTGGGAGGGACCAGATCACATCAGGCAGGACTGAGTGGAAAGTTCAATTTCATACTAAATACAATGAGAGACCATCAAAGGTTCTTAAAGTTGGCGGTGGGAGTGGGGTGTCAGAATCTGATTTTCATTTTTGAAAGACTACTCTGTGTAGTGGAAGTCTTTAGACAGGTTGGAAGAAATTCATTCACACACACAGATATAGAAATAAACAAATATATATATATATTTTTTAACACAAAATAGTGATGTATAGTGCTTATCCTGCAAGTTGTTATTGGTGTACGTTTTTAGAACTCCTCTTTGAAATTGTGTTCAGAATCAAGTCTGTTGTCTGTCTTAGAAAATCAAACACATCTTTTGGACATTTCCCTACCCACCCAAATGCAGTTAACTCAGTAGGAAAATACAGGTTTGGCATTTTAACGTATTTCTTTAGAATGTGTTCATCAGATTTGGCTCTGAATGACTTTTGGATTTACCCAAAAATCATATTTATTCTCAAAGAAAAAATTATTTTCGACAAATTCAGTGCCTACTGATGTGATACCTTTTGAGCAACATCATTGGAATATGTGTACAGCCTCCTAAAGTGCTTACTTTGAAATGGAAAACACTTACTGGAATTTAGAAATTTATTTAGTCACCAAATAATTATTGATCACCAACCACAAAGTACCAGGCACTGCCTCAGGCAATGGGGATACATTAATGAACAAAGCAGACAAAATCTCTTTTCTTGTTGAGCTCACATTCTAGTGGAGGGAAATAGACCAAACAAACAAGCAATCAAAATAAGTAAATTATATATTATGGTTGAATACTGTGTAAGAGCAAGGTAAGAGAGTCTTGGAAAGCTGGAAGGGGATTCCAATTTTAAGTAATGTTGTCATATTGGACTTCACAAAGATGGTGGCATTTGAGCAGACTTGAAAGGGGAGAGGTAAGTAATATAGACGCCAAGGGGAAGAACATTCAAACAGAGGGAACAGCTGGTGCAAAGGTCCTGAGGCACAAGAATGTGCCTGGCAAGGTAGAGGAATAGGGAGGTGGCTAGTGGTTAGTTGAGTGGTTAGTTTAGAGGGTTGTAGGACATGAGGTCAGAGAGGAAAGGAGTGGAGGGCAGGTCATAAGAACCTGGTAGCCATGGTAAGAATTTTGGCTTGAACACTGAGCAAGGGTAGCCAAAGCAGAGGAATGACATGATCTGACTTATGTTTTAAAAGAATTTCTCTGGCCACTATGATATAAATAGACTATAGAGGAGCAGAGGTGGAAGTTTTGATGTGTTTTAGGAAACTACAACAGCATCATCATCAGCAGCAGCACTTTGTAGTCACCTCCCCTTAATTTTGAACAATAACGAAGAGCAGCCAAAGAGGAAAGCATTTTTCATAAAAATAATTCCAAATCACATCTTTCCTCTTTATCTTTCCTGACCATGCAAAGTTCTATTAAATCCAATTTCTTTTCATTCTGGGATAAAAACGTCCTGAGACTATTTCAGGCTGAAGCCAAATTGTTTATTTGTCCTGTATATCAGTCAGGATCTTCTTGGTTGCAAGTAACTGAATACTTGACCCAAAATGGCTTAAGCAATAGGCTATTCACTCTCTCATGTGATGAGCAGTCTAGAGAGATACAGAGCCAGAGGAGGTTAATTTAGCCACTCAGTGACATCTGGGTTCTGGGTGGCCTTTTCTCTACAGCCATACCTTGGAGAAATTGCAGGTTTGGTTCCAGATCACTCCAATAAAGCAAATATTGCAATAAAGTGAGTCACATAAAATTTTTTCCCAGTGCATATCAAAGTTATGTGTACACTATACTGTAGTCTATTAGTGTACAATAACATTATGTCTAAAAAATGTACATACCTTAATTTAAAAATACTTTATTACTAAAAAATGCTAATGATCATTGGATCCTTCAGTGAGTTATATTATTTTTCCTGGTAGAGAATCTTGTCCTGATGTTGGCGGCTGCTAACTGGTCAGGGTGGTAGCTGCTGAAAGTTGGGGTGACTGGGACAACTTCTTAAAATAAAACAACAATGAAGTTTGTTGCATTGATTGACTCTTCCTTTCACAAAAGATACTTCTGCTGTATGTGATAGTTTGATAGCCTTTTGTCCACAGAACTTTTTTCAAAATTGGAGTCAATCCTCTCGAACACTTGCTGCTCCTTTATCAACTGAGTTTATGGAATATCCTAAATCCTTTGTTGAACAATGTTCACAGGACCTTCACCAGGAGTAGATTCTACCTCAAGACACCACTTTCTTTGCTCATCCATAAGTAGCAACTCCTCATCTGTTCAAGGTTTATCATGAGATTGCTGTAATTCACTCACAGCTTCAGACTTTACCTCTAATTCTAGTTCTCTTGCTATTTCCACCACCTCTGCAGTGACTTCCTCCATAGAAGGCTTGAACCCCTCAAAGTCATCCATGAGGTATGGAATCAATCTCTTCTAAACTCCTGTTAGTGTTGATATTTTAACCTCCTCCCCCAAATCGTGAATGTTCATAATGGCATCTAGAATAGTGAATTATTTTCAGAAGGTTTTCAATTTACTTTGCTCAAATCTATCAGAGGAATCAATCTATGGAAGATACAGCCTTCTGAAATGTGTTTCTCTACCTTCTGAACCTGTTTCAAAAAAAAAAGAAATGTATTTTTCAAATATTAAGACTTGAAACTCAAAATTACTCCTTGACCCATTAGCTGCAGAATGGATGTTGTGGTAGCAGGCATGGAAACAACATTAATTTCCTTGTACACCTCCATCAGTAAGAACTCTTGGGTGACCAGGTACATTGTCAATAGGCAGTAACATTTTTAAAGGAATCTCTTTTTCTGAGCAGCAAATCTCAACAGTGGGCTTAAAATATTCAGTAAACTGTGATGTAAACAGATATGCTGTCATCTAGGCTTTGCAGAGCAAAGGCAGAGTCAATCTGGCATAATTTTTAGAGGCCCTAGTTTATTTGGAATGGTAATTGAGCATTGTCTCTAACTTAAAGTCACCAGCAGCATTATCCCCTAACAGGAGAGTCAGCCTGTCCTTGAAGCATTGAAGCCTGACATTGCCTTCTCTCTAGCTATGAAAGTCCTAGATGGCATCTTCTTTCCAACAGAAGGCTGCTTTGTCTACATTGAAACTGTTGTTTTGTGTAGCCAGCTTCATTAATTATCTTAGCTAGATTTTCTGAATAACTTGCTGCAGCTTCTACATTGGCACTTGGTGCTTTTCCTTACACTTTTATGTTATGCAGATGACTTCTTTCCTTAAACTTTTTAAACCAACCTCTGCTAGCTTCAAGCTTTTCTTCTGCAGCTTTCTCACCTCTCTTAGCCTTCACAGAATTGCAGTTAGGGCCTTACTCTGGATAGGCTTTGACTTAAGGGAATGTTTTGGCTTGTTTGATCGTCTATCCAGACCAGTGAAACCTTCTCCGTATCAGCAATGAGTGTTTTGCTTTTTTGTCATGCATCTGTTCAAGGGAGTAGCATTTTTAATTTCCTTCAGGAACTTTTCCTTTGCATTCATAACTTGGCTAACTGTTTGGCATCAGAAGCTTACCTTTTGACCTATCTTGGGTTTGGATGTGCCTTCCTCACTAAGCTTAATCATTTCTAGTTTTTGATTTAGAGTGAGAGACATGTGACTCTTTCCTTCCCTTAACCCATTGAGGGCCACTGTAGGGTTATTAATTGACCTGATTTCAATATCATTTTGTCTCAGAGAATAGGGAGGCCTGAGAAGAGGGAGAGAGAGGACTGGCCAGTCAGTGGAGCAGTCAGGACACACACAACATTTATTAAGATCTCTGTCTTATCAGGGTACGGTTTGTGGCATCCCAAAACAATTATAATAGTAACATCAAAGATCACTGATCACAGAACACTGTAACAGATATAATAAAAATGAAAAAGTTTTAAATATTGCAAGAATTACCAAAATGTGGCACAGAGACACGAAGTGTGCACATGCTGTTGGAAAAATGGTTTGGATAGTCTTACTTGATGCAAGGTTGCCACAAACCTTCAATTTGTAAAAAATCCAGTATCGATGAAGTGCAATAAAGCAAACCATAATAAAACAGGTAGGCCTGTATTTTTCTTGCTTTTCTCTCATGGTTTTAGGATATGCCACCATAGCTCCAAACATGTCTGGCTCACTGGAAGATGGCCAAGGCAAGAAGGAAAAGACTTCTCACTATGGACTCTCACGGTAAAACCCTTTCTCTGAAGCTCCCCACTCCCCACTTCACATTATGTACTGACCAGAATTAGGTCACATAGTCAGCCTCTCAACGAGTCACTGACAAAGAAGAACAGAGTACCACGACAGATTTAAACCAGTGTTTCTAAAAATATAATCTGCAGAAGCTGGGGGGTGGTGGGTGGTGTCCCCAAGACCCTTTCAGGGACTCTGCAAGATCAAAACTATTTTTTATTATACTACTGGGATGTCACTTGCCTTTTTCACTCTGTCTCTCATGAGTGTACAGAGGAGTTTTGCAGAGGCTGCTGAAATAGTGCAACAGATTGAATGCAGAAGCAGATATGAAAGTCTGAATTCCTCCTATGAAGCTAGACATTAAAGATATGTGCAAAATTTTACAGTAATACCATTCTTTCTACTAATTTCTTGTTAATATAAAAATATGTTATTTGTGATAAGTAATTTTTGTTATTTACGATTATATTTTTAAAAATATTTTAAAATTTCTCAGTATTAATTTCTAGCCTAATAAATATCAATAGATATAACCCATATAAACATAAGCTCTTCAGGGCCCTCAATAATTTTATGAGCAGAAAGGGATCCTGAGACCAAAAGATTGAGAACCACTGGTTTATTCAGACAGATCTGATTCATCCCTGAGGCTGCTGGGGGTGGGACTAAACTTTCCAGAGCTCTCCTCAGCTTGACCCAAACCTTCTAAAAATATGATAGTGGTAAGGTCTTAACAGGGTGGGCCAAATGTTGCTATTGAATTAATTGATCTTAACTCTTCCAGCTAATCAAAGAATGAGATCTCCCTTTTTGACTCTTGGGAGGTGAAATGGTCAAAATGAAGCCTTAAGTGGTATTTCCAAGAAACACTGTCATATTGTTTATTTTTGAGATAGGAAGAGGTGTGATATTTTGGCGGGTGGACAATTGAAATTTCAAAACTCCTCTTGGGAGCAGGGATAACCCTCACTTCCCCCAATAGTAGACTGAGTTAGGGAGCAAGCTAAGCATCGGCAGTAACCAGTTTCTCCCTAGCCACCAGCCGGGCGCTAAAAGCTAAAAGCGTCCTTAAGATGATGGGCCCTAACTGGGCTGTTTGGCTGTTAGTCACCCATGCTCAGCAGCATCCAGTCGGGCCTCTGATCACTTAGGCCCAAGGCAAAGAGGAGGATTTCCTTGGGCCTGGAAGTTGTCACCATGGCGTGCCCATTTTCCAGGATTGGGGATACGTGCGTGTAAATCAACAGAAGTGCATTCCTCCCTCTCTTTTCTTGTTAACATTTCTTGTTCTCTTCTCATACTGTTTTGGTTTCAAAGTGCTCCCAGGAATCTCCTAAAAATGCCAGATCTGTTTTTCTCCTTTAGAAAATCCCTCGGGGAGAAACCTTCAAAGTACACCTTTGTGTTTATAACCCAACTCATATGCCTGTGATCTCTCCACCTGATCTCTTTCCTTTCTCTGGCCTCTTTCCTTCCCTGGAGAATTTTAGGCTGACAGGGAACGGGGGAGGAGCCGGCCTGACCCTGGCCACAGTGCAGCAGGCATACATTTTCTTTGCACATATTTTGCTGAGTGGGTGTGGGACATTTTTGCATAAACTTCTAGTTCACGAGTGCCATTCCTAACCGTTCTTCCTTTGCCTGCTGTCTTCTGCCAAGTCCATTTCTTTGCCCTAATTCTACGTGTAACTTTCTCCCGCCTGGCTCCTCTGTATCCCCGATTTCTGACGCTAGAACCTCCCTTCCGTTGGGCCTGACCTAATTCTGGGTGCTGGCTGTTTGGCTTGTTCCTCTACTTTGGCAAACGCACGTGGCTCCTCTGGGAGCTTCAGTTTTGCTTCCAGAATAGGTGTTGGGGTTCAGTGGGGCTCGGAGAACGTACTTTAAAGCAGCAACGCCCCCACCCCGCCCCCGCAGAGCCCTGGGCCCCGAACGCCGCAGGCGTCAGGAGGGGCGGGGAGCAGGCCCGGCCGGGTGAATCACAGGGCGTAACAGGTGCCGCAGCCGCAGCTGCGCCCGCAGCGCACTCGGACTCCAGGGATAAGGTTTTCCTTTTCTCCGGGTTTTTTTGGAGGTGAGGAGGAGACTCCGCAGGCCCCCACCCGACCAATGCAGGCCGCGGTTGTTCGTCGCCTAGCAACTGGCGGAGCCAATGGGAGGCGGCTGGGCCTGCGGCGCCGGCGCGCGGGGCGGGGTGGGAACCTGCAGGGGCCGGAGGCGGCCGGGCGGGGCGGGGCGGAGCCGGGCCGGGGGCGGGGAAGGCGGGAGCCCGCGGCGGAGGAGGGGCCGCCGGCGCGAGGCGCTGCGTCCCGCCGCGCCTGTGCGGGCCCTCGGGGCTGCGGGAGCCGGACGAGGACGCCGAGCGGTGACTCCCCGCCGCTCCCGGGGGCCGTGACGGTGAGCAGTTCCGCCCCGCGGCGGGGATTGTGACGCGCCCGGCCGGGAAGGGGCGAGCGGGGCCGGCGGGCGGGGGCGGGCGCGGAGGTGAGCGCCGGCACCTGGCTCGGCGCCCCGCTTCTCGGCGGGAGGCTCTGCACGCCGTTGGGGCCGTTGGCGCCGCGGGCGGGCGTCGACCCGGGCTGCGCCTGCAGTAGGAGGTGGGAGGTAGGTGCCGGCTCGCGGAGGGCTCCCGCTGGTGTTCGTGGCGCTGCGCCCACGGGAGGGCTCCGGCCCGGGGAGCCCCAGACCCTCTCCGGGATGGAGCGAGGCTGACGCCTGGCGTGGATGACGAGCGACGCGGAGACGTGGGGGAGGCGGGCATGGCCAGTGGGGTCTGCAGTGCCTCTTCGGCAGAGGCTGTTGGGGCATGCGGGGTTGGGCGATTTGTTAGTGCCAGTGGCTGGAGGCAGTCGTTAGAGTGAGTTATTGAGCCGCCCATGACCGCTGCAGGGGAAGACGACCCCGATAGTGGTCTGGTTAAAAGTCTGGGGGAAGAATTTACATCATCCAAGAGGCAGGCATGTGTGAAAATACTTTGGATTAGAATTGTGTAGGTAACTACAGTAAGCCAGATTGTGAGCTCCCTGCACCCCTTTTGAGCCTGTGCTAAACGCCCAATTAGGCCGATCGCTTGGGCCTAAAGAAATCTGCTAAATAATTTGCTTTCAGCACGTACAATACGGGAATCTTTAGATTATGGGCCATTTCAGGTCCATAGTTGCAAATGCCAAACTGTCATCACCAGGAACGCTGATAAAGTTCTTGTTGAATCTGAAAGAATTGAGATTTCCTTTTTCTGGACCCTGTAATAAGTTAAAGATTAGAAGAGGCACTTCTGAGAGGATGGTTCAGAGTGTAAGGTTGGGGGCTTCTTGAACTTTGAAATTGCTGGACTCCCCTAGCGATTCAAATTAGAGTCCAGGTCTAGAGTTGGCTGTGAATGATGGATGCCATGGAACCCTTCATGGCTCAGGAGGGATTGGCTTACTGTGGGGTAGAAGAAAATTCTGGCAGCCTTATGATATGATCTGGAACTGGAAAAGTCTGTATAACTTGACACATTTAGGAGACTGAATAAAATTTGCAAAGAATTAGAGATCTGGAAAGAAAAGACATGCCTTTAAAGTTTAGGTCAAGCTATCTTGAAATTTAGAAGTTAGAGGTAGAGTTATGAACTTGGATCCAGTTGGCACAACTTACTCTAGTAAATCTTTTATCCTAGCGCTATCATCCTATAGGTGTAGGAAATTTAGGCTATTTATGCAAACTAAACAAGAAAGAAAAGCTAATAGCTAATTTGACATTCTGTTCTGCCTGCTGTCAATGAAAGTTTCTCAAACAAAATGGTTCCTTGAGAAGAGGATTAGGAACTAATAGTTAAAATGAAGGCTCTTTTAGTGCCTGGCTGGGCCTTTTCAGCCAAGTCATTTTATACCCTTTCTTCCCTTCTCTTTCCCCATCTGTACAGTGAAGATAATAAAGCCCTTAGATTAAGTAACATGGGTGAAGTAGCTTCAAGATAACTGCAGAGACTTAGTTATTCTAGGATGAAATGTGAAGATCTCCTCATAACACATTGTGCCTTGTGACAAGACTTGTTAAAGCACATTATGTTCTAAGCACGCTGAGGCAGATATATGAGAAAACTGAAATGTTACTATTCACATTGTTTGCCAAAGGCTTTAAGTTCATCACAACATGAAGTTCTATACTTGGGATTTATCTCCTAAAACCTGACATAGTCTACCCTTTTGCCAAAGCTGGCTATGGTACAGGTTTTATAAAAGTAGACATTTGAGTGCCTTGTGTGTAGTATGCACCTAGAGATAAGATGAAAAGACACTGCCCCAGAATTGTGTTTTTAATTCATTTCACATGTTTAAATTGGAACAATTTCAAAGCTTTTACAGTTTTTTCGTATCTTTCACAGTAACTATGAACGTGCCTGATTGATTTGATGATTTGCTCAAGACACAAAGGGGTTTTGATACTATGTGGGTTTGTTTTGTGTCTTTGGTAATGATATGATTAGCTGGTAATGAAGGTACAAGTTATCTTGAATTCCTGAGTTCATGGGATGAAAGTGCACCATTCATCATTGGTAATGGAAAACAACCTAGAATTGTGCCTTTTGATGGTGGGTCAATGTTATTTTATATAGTACCAACAGATTTACTGAATTATGCTTTAATAATTTATTCTTTTAATAAACATTTATTAAACACTTAGTAAGTTGCTGCTTGCTAGACCTGAGGATAAAAGGATGAGTATTGCCTTGAGAAATTTGTATTTAGGAAATTTACAGTGTAGTAAGGGAGAGAGCCAAAAAAAAAAAAAAAAAAAAAAAAAGGCAAATAAGGGAAGGCTTTAGAAAAGAGGATTTCAGCTGTGTCTTGACAGAGGGGCAGTTCACCAGGCAGCTGGTGCATTATGCAGAACATACAGTTGAGAGGAATTAGGAATTACAGGTGGTTTGGTAGAGTTGGACCTGGGTGGGTTACATTAGTGATAAAATTGGAGAATGGTGCTGTGAACGTTGACCAGCAGATGGTGGGAACTTTTAAAAGGTTTTATTTAGGGGAAGTATATTTAATTTTTCCTTTAGAAGGATAGCCACCGAAATCAGTAATTTGAGGGATCCAAAAGTGCCCTGAACATAAACAATCCAAGTAATATCTGAAAGACAGCAGCCCTACACAGTAGTTAGACTTGAAAAATATTTGACTGAAGCCCCCAGAAACTTTAGAAAAGCTGAAATAATTATTCATATAACAAACCCTGGTTGGATATTTTCTACTTTAAAGACTAGAGGACTAGAGATACAAAGATAAATAAGGTACAGCCCCATTTTCAAGCAACCTGCAATTCAGTAGGAGGAATAACACAATTATAACGCAGTGTAGAATCTGAGTGTCATAATAGGTATAAAAATGTCAGGTTCTAACAATGTAGGATTCTGAGATGAGAGAACACAAATTGTCTTTCAAATTAAGAAAGATAAATTCTTAATAGAAATTAAACTGCAACCAGTTATACAGTCAGAACAATCTTAACTATCCACAGTTCTCATCTGTTAACTTTTGTCACACACGTTTCCTTCCTTCCCTCATATTTTCTTGAGTCAGATTTTCAGTTTGACCTACCACACTACTAACTATGTGACCTTGTACCTTAGTTCTCTCACTTGTGAGGGATGGTAATAATACCTACTTCACAGTATGATGTTTAGATAAATACTAATGTTTTAGTATCCAGGACAATGCTGGACAAATAGTTTGTACTTGAGTACTTAATATTTCTATTTGGTATAAAAATGCTGTAATTGAGTAAGAACAGACTTAAAGACAGGAATTTTTTTTTGAGTCAGTGGTGGATCTATCCCTGAGCATCTAATAAAGCTTCTATATTCAGAGAAGCTAACACATTCTGTTAAACTAAGCTTCTTGAACAAATAATCTTTGTTATTTCCTTTTCTTATTTGCTGATCACCTTTCTGAAATCTGATTTCCATTTTTACCCCTCAGCTTTGTCCTAAAGTCACTAATTGCCAATTTCAACACATTTTTGTATTCAAAACCTATCCATTCTGTGGCATTTGCTGCTGTTTGTCACCCTCTCTTATGCAAAACTCTCTTTACCCTTGGCTTTCCTGAAGCCCATTTTCCCCTTCTGTTTTTATCCCGTCTGTCTCAGTCTCTTCCACTCACTAATGTTGATCTTCAGGGTTCTTTCTGCTGCCCTTTTTTCTTTATGGATTCAACTACCACATAGATGCTGATGACTCCTAAATCTACTCTGGTGCCTTTTCGTCTCCAGGCCCTGTTTGAATGTCTCATGAGGACACCTCTAAACCCAGTAAGTTCTGCGCTGAACTCATCACCTCCACACGTTTACTCAAACCCAGTTTTGTTCACCTTACTTCTCTGTTCTGTTTGTCTAAATGACACTATTATCTGTCTAGTATTAAAGGCAGGTTATTACATGAGAGAATAAATGCCTCTTTTATATACTCCTCACCCTGTTCTGTCAGTCCAACTTCTGAAGTATATATCTCTTCTTCACCATCCTCCTTGTCACGCTGAGTCGGCTAGCCAACCCCTGTCCAGTAATTGCCCAGTTTGCAATAATATCTCTTTAAATATTTTTTCATAGTATAAAAGTAGTGGATGCTTTTGGTAAAAAAAAAAAAATAGGGATGAAAAGCAAAAAGGTGTTTTAAAAATTACTTATCATATAGTTCTTGGCGTACAGTGAGTGCTGAAAAAATATTTTTATGCCAGGGTGCTACAAATGGAACTTATTTTGGAAACATCAAATTTGAAGGAGTTTGGTAGAAAAAGAATTGTAGAACTTCTTCTAAAAGATTGCTTTAAATTGTTCTAAAAGAATTGTAGAACTATATAGGATTTTAAAATCATATACAGAGTCTAATGAGTGGCCAGTAGATACTTAAAATTCAAGATGGGTACTAGCCATTGCATATACTTTTTGTCTGTCTTGAGTTTGTCTTTTGCCAGTTAATTGTAATCTGGTTATGCTTTCCTGCCTAAAAAATGGCACTTTCAATATTATTCTTTCTATTCTATATCCAAATTTTAGGAATATCCCTCTACATATGATCTAAAGTATAAAAGCAAGACAGTATCTTAGAAATCATCTGTAACTACAGGCCGTCATCACCCATGCTATTTTATAATCAGATAAGCTTAGAGAGTTTATGTAATTTGTTCAGGATAGTTGTTGAGGAGGAAGCCAGGGTCTGTGAGGTGTTGAAATCATAAATAGCTAGTTTTTAGTCTTACCTTCCAACTTAAATAGCTGTGTTTTTACTCCTACCTTCCAGGTTTGTAACTGTGGGTAAGTTACCTAATCTCTCACTTGAGTTTCTTCCATCAGTGAAATAGTGTTGTGTCTTCTCCTTCTTAGGGCCATTGTAAGGATTAAATGACATAGCTGATGAGCCACATGTGGCATGCAGCAGGGGCTCAGAGTTCATCATCTTCTTTCCTACATTTTCACACAATTAGCTAGTATAGGAATTCTTAACTCCGGGTCCATGAATCCTTTGCAAATGGATGACTTAATAGATCCTCTGAAATTATAGCCCAAACTGCCTGTTTTTGTACTTCTAAGGGGAAAGGATAATTGGCTTTGGTTTTGTGACCCAAAACATTTTAACCCCTGAGATGAAAATGAGGCTGAGGACCCAGGGCTCCTGGTGCCTCAACAGCCAAACTGCGTAGAATTTAGAATTGTTCGAAATATTAGAAGAACAGTATATATTTTTTAAAAATTTTTTAAGGGACTTAAAGTGCAAAGAATTAAATTAGTTTATATTTCTTGGCTCATAAACTTTTAATTGGTCTATTTATTTAGTTTTAATAATAAAATGTGCACCATCTAACATAAAGCTAGGACCTTGTCGACCTCTATGGAACCATATGGGCTCCTTCATCCCTTTTTCCTACTTTCCTCCCTGAGGCAACTGTTTATTGAATCCTATATTCATTATTCCCTTGGTGTCTTTTAAAATATAGTTTTATTGCATCTATAAGTTTTCGACATGCACAATTAAAACTATTTGTGTTACATGCCTTATCTTCTGAAACTTCTTTCTCTTTATGATACTGAAATTCATCTATATTATGTGTCACTGAAGTTTTCTGATTGTTGCATAATATGTCATTTTGTGAATATGCCACACTTTATCCATTCTCTCGTTGGTGAGCATTTGAGTTGTTTCCAGGGTTATGCTCTGGTGCTATTCTGCTACTGTGAAGAATGCTGCAGTTTGTATACACTCCTCCTGACATACATATGCAAGAATTTCTCTTGGGTTTTACCTAGGCATGGACTTGCTGGGTTGTAGAGTAAATGAACAGGGTATTTGAATGTTCAACTGATAACACTGTTTTTCAAAGGTTCCCTAGCCCTCCAAGGTTTAATAAGCTTGCTTAGCCAGGCATTCCCTTGGACTTTTATTAATGTTTTCAACCTTCATTTAGTACTTTGGAACACTTTTACATTATTCCTGGAATCCATTTTGTAGGACCCTTAGGTAAGAATTCCTTTTTGGTATTGCGTAATCTAAGCTGCATAAATAGAATACTAATTTATACTGAGCCACATTCTATAGAATACAGTAGTGATTCTCAAACTTTGTGTCAGAATCACATGGAGGTTCTTGTAAAACACTGATGTTTCCATCCTCAGAGTTTCTGAATCTGTAGGTCTAAAGTAGAATTTAAGAATTTTCATTTTTAACAAGTTCCCCGGTGATGTTGATGCTGCCAGTCCAGGGACCACATGTTGAGAACTATACCCAATGATTGAATTTGGGCTAAATCATTGAAAAAGCTATTAGCAGATTCATGAATTACGTTTGGTTTGTTATTTCCAGTGTCTTCAGTAAATATCATTACCACTTCATTATATGAGGAAGGAAATATCAATAAATAGGAATTTTTAAGTTGATTTGGCCTTCTTAGCTGACTTTTAACCTTAAAAGGTAAGATAGACTTTTAAATAGTGCTTCTTTTTTTCTTTTTTTAATTTAATAACTCTCATAAGAATATGATTGCTGCTATTCCTACGTGTGCACTGGAGATCACGGAGTACTGGCATGGCTCCTGAAATAATTAATGAAATGGTAACAATGTTTACTGAAGGCACTGGAAATAATGCAGTTCACAACAGCTGGGGGAAAGTCTGGCATTACCCTTGTTGGCGAGTATGCATGCGTATGTGGAGTGAAGTGTGGAGTTTGCCATTTGTCTGAGCTGAGATTTCCACTCAACAGCAGGGTTGCGATTCTCTAGGATTAAACTAAATTATCTCATTTAACTCTGCTTAAATGGCCTGCCTCTAAAATTTTTTACAGACTAATACATGCTCCTAAAACATTCAAGTTATATAAAGGTGTGCTATGGAAGAAGTAAAAGTCTTGGTCTTCCACCCCTCCCTACACCCAGTCATCCCATACCCAGGAATGTCATTTGTAACAATGTATAACTTTTCTAGACCTTTCTCCTAAATGTATAGAGATAATTTGATTTAACAGAAAATGGGGATCATACTATTCTTATTAACCTGTAACTTCTTTTTTCATGCTATATGTGCATGAAATCTTTCATAATCCCAGAGAAGCCCTTCTTCTGGCAGTACCATATGTATTGATTTTTAACTGTTTGTGATGGATATTAAGATTGTCTCTAGTTTTTTGTCTTTACAAATAATGCTACAGTCAACAATGTTGTATGTTATGCTTGCTTTCTTGTATGCCTAGAAGTATAATTGATTAGTGGAAAGATTTACATTTCAAATTTTTGTACACTGCTCTAATTGCCCTCTAAAACTATGAACTACTGACCTCTGGTAAAGTTCTTGTTCCCCTTACATAATTGA
The DNA here is from genome assembly GCF_020740605.2 of Lemur catta. Taxonomy (NCBI): domain Eukaryota; kingdom Metazoa; phylum Chordata; class Mammalia; order Primates; family Lemuridae; genus Lemur; species Lemur catta. The sequence goes on from NC_059130.1 coordinate 60,000,235, forward strand.
TTATCTGAATAACTCTAGGACATTTGTATAATTTTCTAACCAGGTTTTGCCTAACAGGGCTGCTTGCCTTTTGTGTTAAGATACTATGGCTTAATTGATTAATCTAGAAATAAATATTTAAATTTTTTTTTTATCACTCATGCCATTCTACCATTAGTTTTTGGTGGAAAAAGAGGGCACTGTTCATCTCCATTGTCTCTGTCTGTCATCACTGTGGTTGCTTTTTTTTTTTTGGGAGTACAAATGTTTAGGTTACGTATATTGCCCTTGCCCCACCCGAGTCAGAGCTTCAAGCGTGTCCATCCCCCAGACAGTGCGCACTGCACTCATGTGTGTTTATACCATCCCCTCCCCGCTCCCATCTGCCCAACACCCGATTAATGTTATTACTATATGTGCACTTAAGTGTTGATCAGTTCAAACCAATTTCATGGTGAGTACATGGGGTGCTTGTTTTTCCATTCTTTGGATACTGTGATTGCTTTTTTAAAACATGAATTTTTTTCCCTCTATATGAAAACACATTCACTTTATAGAAAATTTGGAAGACACAGAAAAGTAAAAATTACTCATAGTACCCTTTTTGTGTGCAAAAGTACATAAAGAAGGGAAGGGAAGTCCTGCCCTTGCTTTTCCCCTTTCTACTTCTAGGTTGGTCTTTCCTGTATTCTTACACAAACTTATCTTTATAGAGCAGAATTTATACATATACATATATCCTCACATTTAGTTTTTTTTAAAGACCAAATAAGATCATGTTAGATACTGTTTTGCAACTTTATTATTTAACAAAATATGGGCCGGGCACTGTGGCTCACGCCTATAATCCTAGCCCTCTGGGAGGCCGAGGCGGGTGGATCGCTCGAGGTCAGGAGTTTGAGACCAATCTGAGCAAGAGCGAGACCCCATCTCTACTAAAAATAGAAATAAATTATCTGGACAACTAAAAATATATATAGAAAAAAATTAGCCGGGCATGGTGGTGCATGCCTGTAGTCCCAGCTACTCGGGAGGCTGAGGCAGAAGGATCGCTTAAGCCCAGGAGTTTAAGGTTGCTGTGAGCTAGGCTAACGCCACGGCACTCACTCTAGCCCGGGCAACAAACTGAGACTCTGCCTCAAAACAAAAAAAAAAAACAAAAACAAAAAAAAATCAAAATATGGAAACCTTTTCAAGAGTAAAATAGTTAATAATAGCTACCATTTATCAAGCACTTACCATGTGCCCAAGACCTTATTTTAAGCCCTTTGCATGCATAAGCTCATTTAATAAAATTATTAAATAAATGTAATAATTAAGTTTACTATTTAACTACATAATAGTTTTTTGAGGTACAGACTTTTTACTCTCCTTTTACAGATGAGGAAAATGAGGCCCAGAGATTTATGTTCAAGATCACTTAGTGTGTACGTGGGGGAGCCAGGGTTTGAAACCAAATAGTCTGACTTTAGATCCTGCGCTTTTACCTATTATACCATACTATTTCTCATCCTGCAGCAATACTAGGTTCAAGGGTATATAATGAATTTAAAGTACAGCATATAGCTCCCTAAGCTGAGAGGGTAGCTTTCTAATGGCAAGTTTTGGCTAAGAGCTTCACTGAGATTATATCCCTCAAAGCAAAGGGTTACGTTTGAAATATTTTACCATAATTTGTGTGGTCACACTATTTTATGCAATCTTTGCCCAATTGGGAGACATGATTTTAGAGTTCCAGCTTTTCCTGTCTTTAAAGGAGGATCAGGAGGAGGTACTGCTTCCTGAGCCCCTCACCCACTGAAGCAGCAATGCATGATGGTTCATTAGTCTTATCTGGGTCAGGGTGGTGGTGGGGCACTGGAATCCTAGCTCTGCCACTTGCTAGCTCTCTGAACTTGGGCAAATTACCTAACCTCTCTACCTCAATTTCCTTATCTGTAAAAGTAAAAAAGAAAACAAAAACAAAAAACTAATATGATAATACATGGGGTTGTTATAAGGACTGACTTTGTGATATACATAAAGCATTTAGAACAGTGCCTAGCACATGTGTTTAAATACCCACAACAACCCTAAGGAGTAGATCCCATTTTACAGGTGAGGAAACCAACTCTAAGAGATGATCTTGCAATAAGTGACTTAGGCTATGACCCCCATCCATGGACCCAGGCCTCTGTGTTATTTGCACCGTCTCCCCAGCTATAAATCCTTCTACTGGCTACACACTCCACAAGAAGGCACATTATTACTACCAAGCTTTGAGTTTCAGCCATTCATATATAAAAATTTAATTTATGAGAAACAGTTTATTTCTGTGGAAAACATATTAAATTACACCACTCAGATGAAATAATTTAGATTTTAAATTTGTGAAAAGTAGACCTTCTAAGAGGTTGAATTTAGTGTATTTCTATACTGATATGCACATCTGAATGATTTTGTTTAAGGTAGCAAAGGTATTTGTAATGGAATTAAAAGCTGTAGTTTCCTTTGGAACAAAATTATAGTAGAAGGTGGTATTACTATGTTAATAAGTCATAATATATTTAGTTTTTGAGAGTAATATTATAACATCTGTTTAAAGTAACATGGTTTTGTGACTGAATTTGTAAAATAGGACTAATGTTTAAAGACTTTTATTTAATAACAATTTTCTGAACCCAACAATTTGGTAACTCTAACTTTGCAAGATTTTAGCAAAGAATTTAGTTAGCTATTTGTGAAAAATTCTGTGCTACATTTAGAAGCCCAGATGGCATAAAGTTACTATGTTGCTGTATAATGGAAAGCTATTATTTTCTAACACTTGACTGAAATTTGTTTTGGAATTCTGATTAGTAGACAGTTGCACCTTCTCAAGTTGGGAATTTCAAGTGGACTTGAAAAGAACAATTAAAATAGTGTACTGGGTGAAGGAAATCTTGCAAACAAAATACTTTGTTTCTGCTGAGCACTCTTTCAGTCTGTGGATGTACAGAGATTTGGCGGTGAAGAGGACAAGAGAAACAGGAATCAAGACTAATACTTTTCTCTGAAGTATTGACTCATCTTTTGCACCTTTTTTCCGTTATTCACTTTTGCCTGCTAGAATGAACATGCTAATTTGTTATCAGTTATTTACTTGAATATTCATTGATTATTCCATCTGTTAAGATTAATGGGAGGGAATACAGAAATGTAAAAGGTGTGGTACTTACAGAGTGTAGCTGGAGGAGATGAAACAGACCAGTTAAGTGTATGGTGGGCTCAGAGAATAGAATTTTCGTGGGTTGGAGTAGTTGGAGAAGGCTCCATGGAGAGGATGGTGGTGGTTGAGCTCTGCTAGTGGAATAGGTGCAGGAAGAAAGCACAGCTGCAGGCACAGAGCTGAAGTGAGTGTGCCATATGTGGGACTCAGTTCATTTTATAAACATTTACTGAGCACCTGCTATATTTCAGGAACTGTTGGCTACAGTGATGAGTGGATTCCCTGCCCCTCTAGAAATGCATAAACTAGTGGAGGAGGCATAACCATAATAATATGGAATGATTGATTGTAATACTGGATAATATCATTGTCATAAACCTGATCAATTGCGTTTCTAGTGTGTATGGTATCGTTTTTTAGTTATGTTTCAGTAAATTATGAAGTCATTAAGTTTTAGAAAGGACTCATTTTTATCTATATAGTATGTTTTAAGCTTGTATTATCTATTGCTGCTTAACAAAGTACTCCAAAATCTAGCAGCTTAAAACAACTAGCATTTATTATCTTATAATGTCTGTGAGTCAGGAATCTGGGCACAGCTTATCCGGGTGCCTCTGGCTCAAGGTCTGTCACTAGGCTGCCATCAGGGTGTGGGCCAGGGCTGCGGTCGGTCATCTCAAGGTTTGCCTAAGGTAAGATCTACTTCCAAACTCACTTATATTGCTCTTGGTAGGCCTCAGGTCCTGTTGGCCACAGGCGGACATCCTTGCCACATTGGCCTCTCTTGGGTCTACTTACCACATGATAGTTTGCCTTCCTCCAGGAAGAAGTATCTGAGAGACAGCAAGTGAAGAATGTCCCTAAATGGAAGCCACACCCTTTTAATAACCTCTTTGAAAATGTAATCTCGTTACTCCTGCTATTAGAAGCTAGTCACTAAACCTAGCCCATACTCAAGGAACAGAATGACCCAAGGGTGTGTATACTAGGAGGCAGGAATGACTAGGAGCCATCTTAGAGGTTGCCTAACCCAAGGCTCTGCAAGTTACTGGTGTGTACTGAGTACTTCTGAGTCTTTGGGGTAGAAGCCAAGGAACTTTTCTGATGGAAAAAAACAGGCATAATTAACCAGAACCAAAAATGTTTTTGGTAAAGGTCTATACACTTAGTTTCAATATTGAATTAATATTTACTCTAGGGTAGAAAATTATTTATAAATGAGAACAAAGCTATTGTTTGTGCCAAGCAGAGATAAATTTTACAGTTTTGCTTCAATTTAAGTAGTACGTAAGTTCCAGTAAGAATTGTATGCTGTAAATGGAATCATTTAAAATGGATTACAGGAACTCAATCTTTTAAAGAAACTTGATAGAAATCTTTTTGATTATATTCTACTTTCAATTGCAATCTCTCTCTCTCTCCCTCTATATATATATAGAGAGAGAGATATGGAGAGAGATTGATGGATTTACATGTACAGTGTTGAAAGGTTGAATGGTGATAGAATGAAAAGAACACAGAGTTTTGAAAACTGAGATTTGTGTTCTGGTTTCACAACTAGTTAGAAATGTGACCTTGGGTAATCCTGTTGATCTCCCAGAGCCCTAGTTTCCTGTCTTGTAATACAGAAAAACCTTGATGTGAGAAATGATAGATTTATGAAATTTAATATCTTCATTTTCTTTCACAAAGGATATAATTCTGTTAAGTTCATATGTCTCAGTACTTACTGGTATTCTGTCTGGATTCTAACCTTGAAAATGCTACTAGATAATTCTTGAGCTCTATATTATCATTTTACCCAGAAAAGACCAGAGTACCCTTGCTTATTTTACACTTGACGTATATGGCATTGGTACTTTGGAAGCCGTAGCAACATACAGGGAAGACAAAGCAGTTCAAAAGTACTTACTACTTCAAAAGTGGCAAGATAACATTTTTACTGAAATTATTGCAATTTTACTGCAATTAGTGAGATTTTCTATTACAATATGAAGACTTTTTGACTGGAATCTGTATTGAGAAATACTTAGAGCAAGGAAGTTTATTAGATGGCTATGTACATGTTTACCTACTAGTAGTGAACAAAACTATCTGTGATGTTGAGAATGGGAGAAAGAATTCTTATTTGTGAATTACTTTATAGATTTTTTCCCCTTGTTTTGATGTATTTCAAGACTGTTTGCCAACAATCCTAGATGAATGAAATGGCTTTTACAAGATATTTAAATTCTTTAATCTTCAAGTTTTGCTCATAAAATTCACTTGTGAATTTGATCTATCTTGAAATATGGCAGCTACCCTAACCAATGGTATATATAGAGAATTTTAGGTTACAGATTACTTGAACCAAAGCATGATTAATTGTTAACTTTTTTCCTCCTAATGAAACTATAGTAACAATGTGAGTATAACTAAGTTTGTTCTTACATGACTTATCATGGATAGTCATGTCCACTATATATAATGCTTTGCTATGACTTGATTAATATGAACCTATGTTCTGGAACCAGGTTTGTAATAGAGTCCTTCTTGGCTGTATTTGAACCTTTCAAGTTGAAATGAGCTTGTGATAGTATTTTAATAGATTTATGCAAAGCAGAGATGCTTCTGTTAGGTTTTTCTTCTGCTTTAAATTAACATTGATTTATTAACATCTTCATAAAAAAAACCACTTTGCAACCTTCCACAATGGAATTTTAGCTATGATTCAGCTAGAATATAATACTTTGCTTAAATTAGCTTCTTGGTTTTAGGAAACTTATTGATGAGAGAGTCTTAAGTCTCCTTTCTTGGAAAAACTGGTTGGGTAACTCTTTTATCACAAGTTTCATAGTGTCTAATTTGGTGCATCATTAAACAGAAGAGGATTTGCGGAAACTTTTAGATTGTATGAGATCATATACTGTTGGTAAATTCTTTGTTTCATAGGACTTCAAAATGGAGTTTTGGTTTTCATTATGAACATTTAACTAGTCCTTAATATTTTACAGGTTTTGTTTGTTTTTGTCATTACTAGGACAGGAAACAATTCACTGTCTAAGCCAGTGGACATTGAAGTGCTAAATTCACAGAGAAAGAATAACTGACTTAAATTACTGTTCTAAAGAATGGGTATGTAATGGGCACGTTTTGGTGTTTGATCTTTCTGTATGAGGGGAAAGGACACTTAGTGCACTATTGTGTCTTATTTACAAATAGTTTAACAAAAGAACTAAAAGGACTTGGAAAATGCTTATTACTGTTTTCTTCTGATCTTGTTCCTCCCCACAACCTATTGATTACAAAACATTAGCCCACTGCCTAATGTGTTTTTTAAGGATGTCTGTCTCTAAGGATCTTTGTTCAACTTTTATTAAGAGCAATGGTGAGTTTTGTTACAGGTTTTGGAATCCTGTCGTTTATACCAAACAGCTCTGTGTCTAGATGCTGATGATGATGACTAACATTAATTATGTATGTCCCCTATGTGAAGCTAAGTACTTTATGCATTATCACACTTAATGCTCAGGGGAAATTTAGAAGTATTGTTATTATGGTAATTTATCAGTGAGGCAACTAGGGCTCAGAGAGGTTAAGGAATTTACCCAAAGCAGAACTGCTTTAGGTGGGTTTATTGTCCTTGGATCCTGTTTTACTAATAGCAAGGATCTCTGAAAGCCAAAAGGAAAGTCAGTTTCTTTCTCGGTGCAGACTCAACCTTTATCCTCCTTGTCCTGTTGCTGAAGGCACCCATTTAAGGACAATGGGAAGCGCAAAATACTTAGGGTGCCCTCCCTTACCAAAACAAATGGATAGAAAAATGGCAAAAGATCAGTGCCAGACTGGATAACCGTGTGTGTGTGAGAGAGACAGAGAGAGAGAGTGTGAGAGGGAGAGAGAGAGAGACAGCATAACACATAGCATCATCTATATTAGTATATATTGTATGCTGCTCTATGACCTAGGAATCATCCTTGATTTCTCTTCTGCGTCTCCAGAACACATCCCTGATTCACCCACCTGTTTCTGCTTCCTCTGTTAGAACTGTAGTATAACACTGGTCGTCTTGCCTGGACCATTGCGGTGGCCTCCTGATTTCTTCCAGCCAAAGTGATCTTTCTTAAAGCATGAAGGAAATCATCTTACTTTCCTGCCTAAAACCTTTCAATAGCTTTTCATTGCAGAGGATATCCAACTTCTTACCCTCAAGCCTTGCTTACTGTACTTCAGATACACTGGCCTTCTTTTATGTTTTTCATACTTTACAAGTTCTTATCCATCTTAGGTCTTTGTACCTGCTGTTTCCTCTACCTTAGTGGCTCAGGTCATTGATTATCTTGTGTCTGACTATGTATCGTTTAGGTCTCCATTCAAATCTCAGTGTAGCAGTCTCTAACTAACTAATCAAGAGACCCACAGCCATAAGACTTTCTCATATTATCATTTTATTTTCTTTACAGCTCTTTTCGCTGTTGAGTGTTATGTTAATTTAATTTATTGCTTGCTTGTTTGGTATCTATTTTTACCTCCATCAGAATATGAACTTCTTGAGAGCAAGGCCTCCCCTGTGCCTGGAAGAATGTGTTTGGCACACAATAGGAGCTCAATTGATATTTTTAAAATGAATAAATGAAATTTTTCATCTAACTTTAACATTATATTGTGAATATTTTCCCACAATCTTAAATATTCAGAACAAGGGATGTGAACTCTTGATCCACAGTCCAGATCTGGCCTAAAGATACATTTTATTTGGCTTATTATATAATGTTGTCTGAGCTATAACTTACAGTCACGTGTGCGTATCTTAAGCACACAACTTGAATTGAGCTAATGTGAATACCAGTGTAACCATCTCCCAGATCAACATGTAGGACATTTCTGGGACCCAAGAAGGTGCTCTCATATCTCTCTCAAGCCATTCTCCCTCCCACAGGATAACTTGCTTAGAGTTAATTTTTTAAAATTAGCTTCTAACATTTAAAACTTGGGAGATTTCACATAAAATCCAGAATTCCAACATCTCTTACAAAATTCAAAGATCTGTCAACACAGGACCTGCTTTCTCTTTGGCCACAGTTTGTGGTACCTATCCGAACAGTTGGCATGTGTTCCCCAGTTTGCCTGCAGTCTTCACCCCTCTTCCTTCTGTCCATGACCTTGAAATTAATTGCCAGTTGTCATTTCATTTGAATTGTTTTTCTTACGATGGAGAAATATTTCTCTTCCAGTATCTCTATAAAAAAGTAAAAACATGAATGGTAGACAGAAAAGGTGTCTTATACATGGTCCACTTCATTCATTTGTGTTTCTGGCCTTTTAGGTGTGTGTTAGGTGTCCTAATTCTACATAATTGTGTTTAAAGTATGCTCAGTGTTCTGTTGTATGTATCATTTATTTACCCAGTCTTCTACTGTAGAACATATAAGTTATTTCTGTTTTTTGATATCATAAAGAATTTATAGATTAATCTTTATACACATCATGATTTTATTAGGATAACATTTTAGAAGTGGAATTTCTGGATCAAAACACATTTATATTTTTAAGATTTTTGATGCATATTGCCAAATTGCCTGGTTGTAGTATAAATTGATATAATCTGGAAATCATTGTGTAATCTGGAGTATTCTTTTCCCTACATCTGTGCCAACACTGGGAATTATAATTTAAAAGAAAACATTTGCTAATATAGTTGATAAAAACTAACAAAAAAATGGGTATGCTGGCCAAGAACAAGTTTTTCATCTTCTTACCGACATAAGAATTGTACTTTATTTTAAAGATATAATATAGAAATATTACTTAGTACAGTGCTATACCTTAGATTGTGCATCTAGTAATGAAGTAATGCAAATGCCTCAGTAGAACTTGGGAAACCTTTAACCTTAATCCTTACATACTTTATTTTATATATAATTATTAAACTCTGCCATGTCCTGTATCTGTGCGTGGGATTTGCATGTTGCAAAATCCTTCTGTTTTGAAACACATACAACTGATTCTTACACATTGGTTTTATATTGGCTTTCATATTTTAAATTAGATGCTTTTATTCTGTAATTTGCTTTTTAAGGAGATGCCTACATAGAAGAGTGACAGCAACTGGACTGAATGTTTCGCTGCTGAACTGGTTCCTCAGGTATCCTGGCTCTAGAGATTGCTATGGGAGATTGGATGACTGTTACAGATCCAGGTCTGTCTTCAGGTAACTAAGTCTAAATAATTGTAAAGTAAAGCAGTAATTATAAAGGTGAACTTTTCAAAGGAAATATAAAACAATTACTGCAAATATTGAAGATGTGACTAGAGACGTAAATGGTTATAAAATACCTAATTTTCATCTTTAGTAAAATTTTCAGGGAGAGTTGAGAATGTGCCATAATTAGTGGGGTTAAATGCTTTGGATGGATAGTAGGTTACTTGATTGATTTTATTTTTGAGGGAAATTTTTATGCATTTGAAATATATTCAGTGGCTACTTCAGTATGTTTCTCTAATTTATTCCTTTAATTGTATAAATTTTGAGTGGCACCGACAAGTGGATTTTGTCTGTTATTTTTTAATAAACCTAAAGTACTGTAAGTTAAGGTAGTATATTGTCACTTATGTGTGCCGAAAACACCTTAGTTGTATCTTTTTGGCAAAAAGTATATAGTTTTCATATAAAAATGGCTTAGTCCTAATTTGAAAATATTTAAAAATATATATATAATTCAAAATCTTTGGTAATTGAGATTATTTTACATGCATTTTTATAAATTATATAAATGCCTTTTATTGATTGTTTCAGAAAGCAAAACTCTCTCTCAATATACCTCAGAAACAAAGATGTCTCCATCAAGTTTATACTCACAGCAAGTGCTATGTTCTTCAATACCTTTATCAAAAAATGTGCACAGTTTTTTCAGTGCCTTCTGCACAGAAGAGAATATTGAACAAAGTATTTCATATCTTGATCAGGTAATGTGTTTTTGTAAAAAGCAATAGCATGAATCATGTTAGATAGTAGAATGTGTCAAAGTTGCAAGAAAAACATTTGTCAAATACAAGAGTTTTGTTATGTAGTGTCCTGAGACTTATATTGGATTTGCAGGGAACCTTGCTGATCATCTGGTATAGAGACAAGGTCACCTTGTTTGTTTAGAGAAGCTTGGCCTCTGCGTTGTCCCAGGGGCTTCTCCACAAGGAGTCCAACCCTTATTTTATTGACATAGAAACTTAAGTGCCTTGCTCCAGGTCACAGGAGATGGCAGAGCCGAGAGTAAAAGAGCCCACTTCTCTTAATTCTTTGTCCTTTGGGATATTTACTATTAACTGTCTCAGGATAGTTTTCTCTTTTTCTCACCAAAGGTCTCAGTCTTGTGTTTCTCTGTTAAGTTGTCCAGTAACCAACTTTTTTTAAAAAATTAACTTATTTATATTTAATTTTTAATTGATAAATAAGTTATATAATTTATCATGTATGTGATATTTTTGACATATGTATACATTGTATTACCTCACATACTTATTTTTTATGGGGAGAACACAAAGTCTACTTTTAGCAAATTTTTTTTTTATTTCAGCACATTATGGGGGTACAAAAGTTTAGGTTATGAATATTGCCCTTGCCTCTCCCCTCCCCGCCCCCAGTCAGAGCTTCAAGCGTGTCCATCCCCTAGATGGTGTGCATCGCACTCATTATGTATGTATACACCCATCCCCTCCCCGCCCCATCTGCCCGACACCAGATTAATGTTAGCAATTTTAAGAACACAATACATTGTTATTAGCTGTAGTCAGCATGTTGTACAATAGATCTATTGAACTTATTCCTCCTATCTGAAATTTTGTATCCTTTGACCAACATCTTTCTAACAGTAACCAACATTTAAAATACATTTTCTCCTACCAGGAATTGACTACTTTTGGTTTTCCTTCATTATATGAAGAACCCAAAGGTAAAGAGACAAAGAGAGAATTAAATATAGTAGCTGTTTTAAATTGTATGAACGAGCTACTTGTACTTCAGCGGAAGAACCTTCTAGCTCAGGAAAATGTGGAAACACAGAATCTGAAATTGGGAAGTGATATGGACCATCTACAGAACTGCTACACAAAACTTAAGGTACAAATTGCTTATCTGTATTTCAGTGCCATTATTATATAATTGAATACTGTAAATATTCATTGGGTTTATCAAACAGATTTTAGGTTGTTTTTTTTTTTTTTTAAAGCTTTACGGCTTTTTAAAAAACTGGTAAGTAAAAATGAACTTTTAATGTGACTTGAGTAAATCACTAATGCTGCTTCCTAATATCTACAGTATATTGAAGGCATCAGTATTATGAACTGTTCAGTGACTTGCTGAATCTCTAGAAGGTTAGATTAGGAAATATTTATGCTCTGAGAAAAATAAAACAAGGATTTCCTCACCCCATCCAATCTTGGTTAATAAAGTAGATACTTCGTTTAAAAGTCTTATTATGAGAGGCTGCACCAGTTAATTCCAAGAACAATATTCTTGAGGCATCCATGCCAGAGGAGCTAAAGCTCAATAATGAAAGCAGGCCAGATAATGTCTAATTCTTACAAGTCCCTGCGACTCTAGAAAAGACCAGAGAAAAAATGGTTTAGTAAACTTGCTTTTCTCTGATAAAAGGAAATATTTTTCACAAGGCCGTTAACCTGCTACCTTAAAATATAGAATATTGCTGGTTTCTAGTTTGCCTGCTTTCTTTTTCTTTCTTTACTTTCTTGTTTTTCTTTTTTTAAAAAAATATATTTGAACAGAGGGAACAAAGTGTTCAAAGTCATGGTATGGCAGAGACTTATGACAGTTATATATTATTAAGGATGTAATATAAATCCAATATACAAAGAGCCAACAAACATGAAAAAATGTTCAACATCACTAATCAGAGAAGTGCAAGTTAAAAAATCACAATGAGATACTATCTTACTCTGATTAGTATGGCCATTATTAAAAAATCAAAAAACAATAGATGTTGATGCAGATGCAGTGAAAATAGAAAGCTTATACACTAGTGGTGGGAATGTAAATTAGTACAGCCTCTATAGAAATTGGTATGGAGATTTCCCAACTAAAAGTAGATCTACCATTCAATCTTATAATCCCACTACTGGGTATCTGCTCAAAGGAAATGAAATCATTATATCAAAGATACCTGCACTCATATGTTTATTGCAGAACAGTTCACAATCACAAAGATATGGAATCAACCTAAGTGCCCATCAACTAATGTGTGCATAAAGAAAATATGGTATGTATACACCATGGAGTACTACTCGGCAGTAAGAATGAATGAAATAGTCTATAGTGTTTTTTACAGCAACTTGGATGAAAGAAACTCTGGAGGCCATTATCCTAAGTGAAGTAACTCAGTAACAGAAAAATAAATGCCATATGTTCTCACAAGTGGGAGCTAAGCTATGGCTACATAAGTACACACAAGTACAATAATCGACACTGGAGACTTAAAAGGGGGGCAGCATAAGAAGGGGTGAAGGATGAAAAGTTACCTTTTGGGTATAATGTATACCATACACCATGATACACTAAAATCCTAGATTTCACCGCTATACAATGTGTACTTGTAATGGAATTCAACTTGTACCTCTTAAGTCTTTTGAAATAAAAAATATATAAATATATATGTAGGCTGGGCGCAGTGGCTCACACCTGTAATCCTAGCACTCTGGGAGGCCAAGGCATGTGGATCGTTGGAGCTCAGGAGTTTGAGACCAGCCTGAGCAAGAGCGAGACCCCATCTCTACTAAAAATAGAAAGAAATTATATGGACAGCTAAAACTATATACAGAAAAAATTAGCCGGGCATGGTGGTGCATGCCTGTAGTCCCAGCTACTCGGGAGGCTGAGGCAAGAGGATTGCTTGAGCCCAGGAGTTTGAGGTCACTGTGAGCTAAGCTGATGCCATGGCACTCTAGCCTGGCCAACAGAGTGAGACTCTGTCTCAAAAAAAAAAAAAAAAAAGAAAGAAAGGAAAAAAAAAATATGTAATCAATCCAAGTCAAAGTTTTTCCTAAATATACTATTCTATATTGGGTTTCCTTATTTGTGAAGGTCAAACGCTGTGCATTTGCATATTCTCAGAAAATCAGCTTCCTTTTAGTTTTTCACCTGTTGGCTCATACCCCTCTACTTTCTCTTATTTTTCTTTAAGTATATCCTCTCCCCACCCCTCGCCTTCCAAGAGCAGATAACACACAAGAAAACCCACTCAGAATTTTGAATCTCTGAGCATTAGAAGAGAATAATAGGCTCCCCCTCTGTAAAATATTTGAAAATAGGAAATGTGCTGTAAAAACATGGTACAGGATTGGCCTATGTACAAACACTGGAAACATTTGGGGGTTGATTTAGAGACCATCTTAGCTCTTTGATAGCATCTGTCCCTACCAGCCTGTCACTGCCCAATGCTATCTTACGTTGTCGTCGTAGCTCATATGCAGTGGTAACAGTATTTTTCTCTTTGATAATGTCTTTAGGTTTTTGTGTATCTTATATGCCTAAGGAATAGAGATTATCCATGTATGTGTCTTGGCTGACTGGGGAACTGTGGTGGGCTGGAGGGGATAGTTGGTAACTTCCAGGCTTATAAAAAGGTTAAGTTGTGGCTACTACTTTAATCCAGGTCAGAGAGACCTGTGGAAGGTCTTCTTATGGATTGAGGTGATCCAGAGTTACAAACCTAGAGGACAGTATTTTTATATCTGGGCACCCTTGGCCAGGTGTCTTGTAAGTTACTAGTGACTACTTAATATAATGATGTTGGTAATCTGGGGCTATTGAGCCTTTCCTTCAAGGAATGGTCATTCATTAGGACTACCCAGAGCATAGAATATTTTCCCAAAATGTTTTATATTTTGGGATTTGACCTGGGCCAGAATCTGGTATTTTGGGTCAACTGTGGACCGAAATGTGTATTCAATGGGAAAGTTGCTGATCTATCCTGAAAAGTTTCTAGGTACAGCATATGATTCGTTCAATTTGTTGAACAAAATGTGTTTATGTGCTAGGTACTGGGTTTCACAGATGAATGGAACCCACCAGTCTCAGCTCATAAGGAGATTGTAGTCCAATGGAAGGTGACACATTGAACTAAAATTATTTCCTTCATTAATTGTTCTTAGTGTAGGAGGTAAGGGAAGGCTTTACAGAGAGGTAACACTTGATGTGGGATTTGAAGAAAAAATAGAAATTTGCTAGTTTTGGCAAAGGCATTTTAGGCAGACCATATAACTTGTATAAATGCATGGAGGCATGAGAGAGCATTACACTTTCAGGGATCCACGGACAGGGGCTGGAGTTAGTGGTGGATGATGAAGAATGGCATGGAGTGAGGCTGGAGGCTAGGCCCCAGATGGCGTGAGAGGCACTGTACAGAAGCAAGGAAGCACCCGGGAAGATATGCAAATACCGTTCTGGCAGTAGGGTGGAGAAATTATAGGGGGAGTGTGGATTTGTATTTGGGATGGAGTTGGGGGAGCTCAGAAAGCCTGGTGACAAGGACACCTGTCAGCAGGCCTTTGCGAAGTTTTGAATTGAGCTGTGGTAGTACCAGTGGGGATAGTAAGTGAGATATGAGGACTATTTAGGAGGCAGGATGGGTAGGATTTTATGAAAAATAGAATTTAGGGAATGAGAGTCATGAATTTAAGCTAGCGTCCAGATCTTAAGCTACTGAGATGGTGGTGTGATTCACTGACATAAGGAAGGAGGGGGGTGTGAGATTTTCAGGGGCAATGCTGAGTTCAGGCAAAGTGTTGATAATTACCGAGTCTCTGATTTGGCATATATGGCACTTATCAACTGGCCCAGTGCCTTTACGTTAAACCATGCCAGCTGGTCAGGCATGGTAGGAAGTTTTACACACTCCAAAGAAGCTGCTAAAAATTCTGAATTTTCTGTGTCTTCTTGAGACCTATTGTTACAGAAATTGTTCACGTTATTATTTATGGTGAGTTATGACATAACTTGATTGGCTTTCATATTTTACAATGATATGAGAACTATTTTAAAAAATATTCCAAATGAGTGGCCTCATGCAGAACTTGGCAGAGTTCCTCAGAAAATGTGTGGAATGAGTTGAAAGTCAGCATCTTAGTCTATGCCAGTTCTGGCATTGCTGTCGTTGCTCTGTGGGCGATACCTTCAAAGCGTTTGCCACCAGCAAGGGAGAAATGGGGCCGTGCAGTAGTCCCACACTCTGACTTGGAAGTGTTGCCACTTTACTTGGTTACCCGTCTTCTTCAGACTTAGCCTTGAATCACATCTGGCTCTTTCTCAAAGCCAAATTAACTCTCAAAGGATAATGATGTTGCTGTACCTGAGGAGATACTCAAAAGTGTGCTGTAGAAGTGTTAAAAAGTATTAAAAAGAAATTTCAAAAATAATCAGTTGCAGCATTATGGAATAAGTGAAGAGTCTTTCAGGGGAACCGAAGCTCTTTTGTATATACATACAAAATTTGGTATTTAAATTAACATTTGACATGTCAATTTAAATTTTATAATTTTATAGTATCAAGCTTTTATAATAATTGCTTTAAATATTTCACATGTCACTAACCCTCAATTTTAGCTAACAAACACTAGTATGTATGACCTCGTTATTGATCTTTTAAGAAATCAGTTATTCTGAGTCCTATGTTAATTTTAATCAGAATTTTATATGAATGTTTTAGGAACAACTGGAAGCCTCCAGGAGGGAAATGATTGGGCTTCAGGAAAGAGACAGACAGTTACAATGCAAAAACAGGAATTTGCATCAGCTACTGAAAAATGAGAAAGATGAGGTGAGTTGTCAGTTCTTGCAGATGAAGTTTAAGTGAATTTTTGTTTTTTTATAGTATGAGATGACTGTAAGAGCTACTTTACTTTAAAAAAGAAAGAACTATTTATTCATCTTGCCTCAAATTGCTGCAGTGGACTTCTGTATACAGTATTGTGT
Source organism: Lemur catta (assembly GCF_020740605.2). Lineage (NCBI taxonomy): Eukaryota > Metazoa > Chordata > Mammalia > Primates > Lemuridae > Lemur > Lemur catta. Next base: position 60,016,359 of record NC_059130.1, read on the forward strand.
CCTATTTAACTGAGAGGTCAGGAACCACAGTCCTCCACCCCTCTGCCCCCCTGCATGTGGCTTAGTATATTAGTTCACTGCTGGTAACAATCGGTGTCCTGTACCGCTCTTCCTGGACTCAGTTCACTGTCACTGTTTCTCAGGCACAAGGCTGCTTTAAATGCAGATGTTTTATTCTGTGCCATACCTGTACTTTAAGACCTGACACTGGCCTTCTGGCATGCACTGTCTTAAATATTGACATTGTTCGCCTAGTAAAGCAATTATTTGACTAAATTGGCACAGAAGCAATTCACGTTAAAAATCTCATTTCTGAGACAAAAAATATCATAATTCTAATTTCTGCTTTAATGTTTACTTAGTAGAATTCTAAGTTGTACTTTAGTGGTTATTTGGACCTATAGAGTTAATGCATTTGAAAATACTATTTTTTAATTTATGTACGAGGAAATCATGTTTTTATTGCTCTACAATATGACCCCTGACCATGTAATAACTCTAAAAATATAGTATTTATTTTCAGTGTTTATATGTTTTGACTATAATTAAAGACTTTTAGAGGAATGTATTTCTTTAAAGACCCTTGGAGTGATTTAAATAGATTTGTCTGACCATATTTGATTATTTAGTAGTACATGTATTAAGTGGGTAATTCATATCTTAACCATAAGGTTACTGATACATATTTCCTTGAGTTATTTCACAGAAAATTTTGACTTGATCTATTGATTACATTTAAATGGTTTGAATATAGTTAATCTTTGGTAGGGATTAAGTTAATCACATTAATCTCTAGCTGGGATTGAGAATGGCTGTGTAGACTAGACTATATTTGCTATCAAGAGCTGCCTGAGAAGCCAAAGCAGATGTAAATTTTGAACAGAAGTACCTGGCACATAGTAAGTACTCAGAAAATGTTTGAACTGGATTCTGTTTGGACTTACTCTTATTTGAGAACTGTTTTTGATCAGAGAAAAATGAGCCTGTTTACCTGCTGCTGTGTACTACTGGCTAATTCGTCTTGTCACAGATGGATAAGAAGTAAAGTAATCTCAAGTTAGTATGAGGAGGTCACTAAAAATGATCGGATGAATTCTATTTATTTCAAATGAAGCTTTAATCATTTTAATACTAACATAAGAGGTTCTGGGTTTTAAATTATTGGAATCTATATGTAAGGTAAAAGATGTGGGAGATAATTTAGAAGTTAACACTTCTGGAATTTTCAGAATTTTTTAAAAAATAAAAACTTTGTGATTCGGTGGTTACAGAGAAGAAAGTCAGTCTAGAATTTTAAAACTGTTATGTGGGGAGATGAATGCTAGGACTTCTTTCTCTTGAATTTGTGAATTTTAACTGGGTTTATAATCCTCATAGAAAATGTTTTTTTCCAGGTACAAAAACTACAAAATATCATTGCAAGTCGAGCTACTCAGTATAATCATGATATGAAGAGAAAAGAGCGTGAATATAATAAACTGAAGGAACGTCTGCATCAACTTGTTATGAACAAGAAGGATAAAAAGATAGGTAAGCAGCTGGCAAAGATGCAGCTAAGGGAATAAATAAGCTAATATTATGCTAAGAAATAAATGTAAAAGGATTTAGCACAATAACTCATGAAGGGTTATTTTCATGCTTAATACAATTGATTTTTAGATGGTGCATGAATGTTCATATAAACTAGAAATGTAGACAACTAGTTAGTGAAAAATAAGTCATTTTGCTTTGCTTCATTAGTTGCATGTATTTTTTTAACATGACAGGTGTAGGATTAATCCCTAGAGAAAAACTAAGCCAGAGGTCACTCTAATCTTCCATAGCAAAGAACTGATAATATTAAAAATCAGGATTGGTTTCTCAGTATCAAAAGAAGTGATTTTAGAGTCAACATCATAAAATTGTTCATCAGACCAAGTCATTCATGTCAGTTTGAGTTCCTTTAAAGAAGTTTAACTGTGTGTTTTTGAAGCAGCTGGTCAGAAGGATAGACTGTAAAAGTTATGCATATGTGTGTGTTTAAGGTATACTTTTTTCTAGTAGTATTCTTTTGAAAACTTCAAAATTTACAACTATTTCATACAAATGTGCAAAATTTCAAGAAAATAGTATAGATTAAAATGTAAAGCTACATACACAAAAAAGTAGAGCTATACAGGACAGTTTTGATGCCCTGGTCTAATTCAGGGAACAAAAACTCTGTGTTTATTGAAGAGTGGTTTCCAAGTGGTTTATAGGCAATCCTCTAACCTATATCATACAGTGATACCCTTGAACTGTCACTTCCAAACTGAACCGGGACTTCAACAGTAGCTGATGAGCATATGTTTCAAGCTGTCACATGGTGGGCTCTGCCTGCTATCAGTAAGCAGTTCAGTGTGACTACATCACTGTCATTCTGTACAGCAGAGCTGTTGCAGGTTTTTGAATTTTTATTTTTTTTTTTATTTTTTTTTATTTTTTTTTTTTTTGAGACAGAGTCTCGCTTTGTTGCCCTGGCTAGAGTGAGTGCCGTGGCGTCAGCCTAGCTCACAGCACCCTCAAACTCCTGGGCTTAAGCGATCCTACTGCCTCAGCCTCCCGAGTAGCTGGGACTACAGGCATGTGCCACCATGCCCGGCTAATTTTTTTCTATATATATTTTAGTTGGCCAGATAATTTCTTTCTATTTTTAGTAGAGACGGGGTCTCGCTCTTGCTCAGGCTGGTCTCGAACTCCTGACCTCGAGCAATCCACCCGCCTCGGCCTCCCAGAGTGCTAGGATTACAGGCGTGAGCCACCGCGCCCGGCCTGAATTTTTAAAAAATTATTAGAAAATAGAAAATGTGCAGTAATAGGCAGTTAAGACAAGGTTGGAAATCTTAATATTCTAAGTTAATAAATCTTACTCATTTGGACAATCATTGGTTTTTACAATTGGTTAGCCTCATGTTCATGAAGGAGAGAAAAATTAAAAAGCAGATGAAATGCTGGAAGTATAAATGTAGCCTTTAGTTAGAGAAGTTTTTAAGGAATTAACTCTGGAAACAGAGACTTCCGCTGTTTTCTAGTCCAAACCCAATTGGAGGTGACAGTTTCATAATAATTTTATTAACTCTAAAAATTATAGTAACTTAACTCTCATCTTATTTTCTTCTTATGCCAAATGCTTGCATCTCCACCTGTCAGAAGAGACATTACTACTGCCAAGGGTTTTGACTCCTTTGATGATGATGATGATGATGTTAATGTTAACAGGGTGTAACAAACTTTTTTTTGTAAAGGTGCATATACTAAATATTTTTGGCTTTGTGGGATCTACAAGTCTTGTGGCACCTACTTCTCTCTGCCATGGTATGGAAAAAGTAGCCATAGACAATATGTAAACAAATGAGTGTGGCTGTGTTTCCAGTAAAGCTTTATTTACAAAATCAGGTGGCTGGCCTGTGTGCCATAGTTTGCCAACCACTGATAATGAAATTAAGGATGATAAAAGGAATACTTAAGTACTTACTGTGTGCCAGATACAGGGTTCATCTCTACTGTGTTAAGTGCTTTAACATTTCCTTCAGTCTTCACAACAACTCTTTCATTTCTTTATTCCTATTGTATCAATGAATAAATAGACTTAGCAGTTAGGTAACTTGCCAAGATCTCAGTGCTTACAAGTGGTGGAACCAGAACTTGAAATCCTAACCTGTATACCAGGCTCACCAATGTCCCTTATGTGTATACAGTGTATTAGAATTTTAAGCACTTAAACATGTATGGTAAAAATGGTTTTGTTTTGTGTATTTGTGTGTTTGCAGCTATGGACGTTTTAAATTATGTAGGAAGAGCTGATGGAAAAAGAGGCTCCTGGAGGACTGGTAAAACTGAAGCCAGGTAAAGTCCAGTTTAAATTGATAAATTTGATCAGACTTTTCTTTCCATTCTGCATTTTCTTACTGACGGTCTCTTTCTAGAAATGAAGATGAAATGTATAAAATTCTCTTGAATGATTATGAATATCGTCAGAAACAAATCCTAATGGAAAATGCTGAACTCAAGAAGGTTCTTCAGCAAATGAAAAAGGAAATGATTTCTCTTCTTTCCCCCCAAAAGAAGATACCTAGAGAAAGAGCAGATGATAGTGCAGGAACTGTAAGTAACTCTTTCTTCTTTAATACAGTCTTCAGATTGCTAATTAGAACAGTTAAAACACTGGATAGGTATTCTCAATGGGGATACTATTGGTATTTGAATAGGAGGGTCACTCCTGTGCTATACCCAGTCACTGTGACAACCAGAAATATGTCCCTCTGTGTTTTCAGACATGCTCTGGGAAATGATGGGGATGATTTTCCAGGGACTTACTCTGTGCCAAGTATTGTGATAAATGCTTTGTAAGCATTGTCTCATTTCACAATATTTTTTATAATATATGAGAAGTTATTTCAAATATTATAATTTGATGATTTAGATATTATTACCCCATTTTATAGATGGGGAAGCTGAGGCACAATAGTTAGTATCCCAGTACCACACATGACAGAAGTGGGATTTGAACCCAGTCTGTCTCACTCCAGAGCTCATGGTTGTAACCACTGTGGCAGACATCCTTTCAAAAGTATTGTGTGCTCTACTTTTTAGAGAGTGAAACTTTGTTAGCTTTGGGAACCAAATAATCATTCAGTCCATAATTTTTTTATGTTCATTATGTTCTAGTCCCTGGAAAGAAAAAGCTAAAAAGATTTTGACTTTTTCCCTCAAGAAGCTCTTTTCTGGAGAGACAGGCATGTGAAGAAGTGATTATTACACGTTAGGTGCTGTAATAGGGTGGTACAATGTGTAAATTACAATAGAACAGTTATCATGGCAATGAAGGAAGGCATCAGAGAGAAAGTGTCATTTGGGCTAGTCCTTTAAAAACAGCTGTTTTTGAAGTAGAAAACATGGGAAAAGCATTTGATGTAGGGAAAGTAATACGTGTAGAAGTCTGAAAAAAAGTTACGTAATGAAGAAAAGTTCATTTTACTTAATTGCTTTAAATGTAAGTTTAAAATCTGGGTTTCAGCAAGTTCACGTTAGTGATTAGAATCTGAAAATAATATAACAATGTTGATAGAAAATGCTAGTTACCAGCAGTGCTGCATCTGCATGTGAAAACAGTCTAATCAGTCCTTCTTGCTGTTCATCTTCTATCTTTTCTTCCTTTTTTTCCCCAGCAAGATTTTTATTGTTCAAATTAGGAAAGTAGCTCTCTCTACCTTCCTGGATGTTGATAACAAATTAGGAATATTTTATATTGATGCAGGCTTTTATAACACATATACATTTTAGTATTGTTTCCCCGTGTTCCTTATCCTGCTTTGATTCTATATGATAATGTAGCAATAAAGTTTGCTGCATTTTTCTGTGACTTCATGTCAGTAGAATACAAAGAAAAATATTTCTGGTTGTATAAAAATTTATATGAGGAAAATAGAATTAGCAGTTGCTTTTACTTTGGAAATTATTTCACAGATTTATTTCTTTAAGCAGCCTAGTATTAAAACAAGTTGATCTAACTTAAGATCTCAGTTCTACCTTTTGGCTGTATCATACTTACTGTACTTCTCTAAGCCTCAGTTTTCCCACATTGTAACATGATTTGAGGATTAAATAACACATGAAAGCAATCTAATACAACATTAGACAGGTAGTGAATATCTTCTTCAAACAGCTCCATGGCTGTTGTCGCTAAATATAATTGGATTCAAATTCAGATTTGGAAAGACCTGAATTGGGGAGTTTCTATTTTCAATATTAATTACTTTTTCTCAAGTTGTTTATGTTAAGTACTGGGCCATATATGTGTAAGATGTGGCACAGAAATGCTTTTGGTAAGGCTCTGTCTGGCAAACAATCTGATGACTACTGCCTGAGTATCTAAAGCTATTTTAAAATACTGGTCTTTCCTTTTCAACTCTCACGATTTGTAGGTTATCTCTGATGTCGAAGAAGATGCCGGGGAACTAAGCAGGGAGAGTATGTGGGACCTTTCCTGTGAAACTGTGAGAGAGCAGCTTACAAATAGCATCAGAAAACAGTGGAGAATTTTGAAAAGTCATGTTGAAAAACTTGATAACCAAGGTAACTACTGCTTCAATGCATATGAAGTGAGTTGTGACACTTAATAAGCTGTTCGTTTTCAGTCACTTGGAAAGCCGCATTGTGGCTCAGACCTGAGTACTGTAGCTTAGTTTGGTGGTTTTTTTTTTTTTTTTTGAGACAGAGTGTCACTTTGTTGCCTGGGATAGAGTGAGTGCTGTGGCATCAGCCTAGCTCACAGCAACCTCAAACTCCTGGGCTTAAGCGATCCTACTGCCTCAGCCTCCCGAGTAGCTGGGACTACAGGCATGCGCCACCATGCCCGGCTAATTTTTCTATATGTATTTTAGTTGGCCCCCTAATTTGTTTCTATTTTTAGTAGAGACGAAGTCTCGCTCTTGCTCAGACTGGTCTTGAACTCCTGACCTCGAGTGATCCACCCGCCTCGGCCTCCCAGAGTGCTAGGATTACAGGCGTGAGCCACCACGCCCGGCCAAGTTTGGTGGTTTGAAAACAAGATTTTGCCTGTGTTTAAACATGAGGTTTGAACCTAACTAAGAAAAATACACTGTGCTCTCAGAGTAAAGTGTATTTTCTTTGAAAGGAGGACATCATATATCCATCTGCTCTGAATGCAGGACACGATTAAATAAAGATAACTGAGTCTCTTTTACTAAATCTTGGAAATCAAGAAATATTCATCACAATACTAATATGGATATTACTAGGTTCCTAATAATTCATTTAAAATTATTTTCAAAATAGTAGATGTTCAATATAAAATATCAATTAGTATATAAAGTAGAATATCCAGGTCACTAGTCCCTATACATAACATTTAACAGTTTGGTACATATCTTTCTAGATTTTTTTCTCTATGGATTTGCAAAATAAAAATAAAAATTTTATTTTTAAATAAATTTAAAAATAAAAAAAATTAAATATCACATATTTTTCTTCAGTGTCCTGTTTCACTTTACAGTGTATTATTATAGACATTATTTTCTATCCTTATAGGTGTACATTGATGAATATATTCTTTATATTTGTTAAAGTTTTCATGCTTTTAAACAGGAAAATTAAGGTTTTTGCTAGTAAATGAAGTCTATTTAAAGAAAATTTATTTTAATTGTCAAAATTACCAACTCAGTCCATTGTCTTAAATAGTAAAGAGCAACCAGCAAAATTACTATAGTAGTATTATAGTAAAATACAATAGTATTATAGTATAAATTAATGTAGATGAGATTTTGAGGCATCATTGTTATTAGTAAATAGCAAGTATATTTTTACTTCATATTTGCTGAATTTAATATGAGAGCAAGATTTGTAGCACTTCCTCTTTGAAGCAGTGTCAACAAGAACATAGTTTATGAATTTATTTTTCTATTATGTGAATATAGCTACATTGTTTTTAATTAGAGCATAGTCTTGAGTCAATATGTATTACCAAAAAAAGTTGGCAACAGAGTTCTATTTGTAAGCATATCATTTAGCCCTAAAATCATACAAATTTATAGTTGTCATGAACCCTTGCAGTTGCTTTGCTTTTAAAAAATTTTTCATAGTGTTAATATAAATTTAATTTTATTATAGCTCATGAAATTTTAAAAGGCCAAAGGAAATAACTACCTTTTTGAAAACCTATGAGATTCCAGAAAGAGAGAAGTTCTGAGGGCCTTGATTTTTAAATTTATGTCTCAAAACACCATAAACTAAATAGTGGCTGTAAAACATACGTCAACTTACTGGATTTCTGTTAGTTTCAAAGGTACAATTAGAAGGTTTTAATGATGAAGATGTAATCTCACGACAAGACCATGAACAAGAAACTGAAAAACTTGAGTTAGAAATTCAGCAATGTAAAGAAATGATTAAAACTCAGCAGCAACTTTTACAGGTAAAGGGGAATTACTTTTAAAGCTGTTCTGTGTGAAAGGCCAGAATTTTACTGAATCTGACTAGATTTGTATTCCTTTATTTCCTAAAGTCCATAGTCTCTGACATTTTTCCAGTCTAAACTAAGTTCTCTACTGACAGATACATTGCATACCATTCCTTAAACAGTCCATGCTTTGCTCATTGGAGTAGTAGCATTTGGGAATGAGAATCCTCATTTGACTTTCTGATTCTTCATAATTTCTCTTCTTGCCCTAAAGTTTGACCTGCCTTCCCTTGCTGTCATTTCAACTTGTTGAGGTGTTGCAGGGACCCTCTGGAACTTACTGTGTTTTAAAATTTAATAGCAGCAGCTTGCTACTGCCTGTGATGATGATACTACGTCACTGTTACGAGACTGTTATTTGTTGGAAGAAAAGGAACGCCTCAAAGAAGAATGGTCCCTTTTTAAAGAGCAAAAAAAGAATTTTGAGAGAGAAAGACGAAGCTTTACAGAAGCTGCTATTCGCCTAGGATTGGAGGTATTTTTAACAATTGTAGTCCTTTGAAAATGCTAGGGGTTTGGTAGGCTTCAGTTAAATGCTTCTAAGTTCTGCTTTTAACTGTTTCTTTCTCTTTATTTTTTTCTAAAGTGTTTTACTGGTGGTGAGCTTATAAATAACTTGAAAGGGAGGCTGCGCATATAGAATGATATCATTTTCCTCTTACCAGATTTGGGAATTGAATTTTTTTAAGAAAAACATCTATAAGCATTTATTCTTTTCAAATTGGCTTTCTACTGTTAAGTGTTTCACACAAGATATCTCCTTTGGGCATCTGTCATTTATCCACTGTCAGTAGGTGCGGTGTCACAAGACAGTGCAACCAAGAGCATGTTTGCTGTTTTTTAGGAAAAAAAGGAAATACAGTAAAAAATAAAGTTCTTCCATCTCCAGCTCCTCACCCAGGACTGTAGGCATTAACAGTTAATAGTTTGGATTGTCTTATATACACTTTTACAGCTTTCTTGTTTTACTTAGCAATGTATTGTCTACATATTTTCCTTTCAAAAATTATGGAAGTGATGTCTGAATATGGTTTTAAAAAAAAAAACCATACAAAAAGCTACAAAGTGAGAAAATATCCTCCCACTTTGGTCTGCACATTCATTCCTTAGTGGTAACCAATGTTAAAAGTTTCTGTTAGTTCTTCTGGGAAGTACTATGTTAACTTTAATATATTCCAACATTTTTTCCTTGATATCAGTTTATCGATTTCCTGCTAAGAAAGATAGAGAATTTAGTTTCTTTATAGTACATCCTACCTAGCTTTTCCTTATTCACATCTTATTTCTTCATAATATTGTTACTTTTGTTTTTCTGATTGCCTTTTTTTACTTTAAATAAATAATATATTTAATGCTTCCATTTCATGTTTGTTTAACTTCAGACAATATCAGTTCATTCCTGCAGTGAAAGATGAAGAAATTCTTGTAGTTATCCTTGTCCTACCTCTCTTGTTCCTCTACTTTGCAATGTTCGTGATACTATTATTTTTCTTAAGTGTTATCACATTTAACTTATCCCATCATATAATCCAGGTATAAGTATTTTGTCTAAAGTTGAGACTTAAAAACCAGGAAAGAACATGGATAACATTTTAATTATTTAAATATTATTTATTCTATCTATAACCAAACAATATGTTTTTACATGTAGAAAATATTCTTTACTTTTAAAGATTTTGCCACCAGAAGAGATGTATCACTGTCTAGTGAATTCTTTGACTTTCTCTGTAGCTTCCTTTGTGATTTCCTGAATCAGAATCAGCTGCCATGTTTCTTATATCTCATATTATCCTCTTTCTTGGGTTTCTTTTCAATTTGCTGTATTACCTTCTTGAGTAAATTTTTCGTAAATAGTGCATAAATGATAGACATTCTGAATCCTGGAACATCCGAAAATATATTCATACTTGATTTGTTTGGCTGGGTATGGAATTTAGATTCCAACTTTTCCCCTGCAGTCTTTGAATTATTCCATTTCTTCTAGTGTTTGGTTTTGCTAATGAGAAGCCTGCTTGTAATATAACCTGCATTACTTTGTAGATAACCCTGTGTTTTGTTTTTTGTTCTCCTCTCTGGAAGCTTTTGGTATTTTCTATTCTTAAAGTTCTGAAATTTTACCCAGGATATATCTAGATCATTCCTTTCAGCCTGAAGATTCTATATTTCTTCAGTTTAGCACATTGACTGCCACACTAGAAAAAAATTTTCTGAGGCCACAGTGTTTTATTAAAACAAAACTGATCCTTTCTAATTTGTTGTTTTTTGCTTTCTGTGCATGAGTTATTTGCACCACAATCCACATTTTTAGAATTAAATTGTCAGTATTAATTGTAACAATAAGAACATTAGCAAATAAGATTTTCACGAACCAACTGCAGGGTTTTGCTTCGTGAGGCCCCGGTTCAAAACTATAGTGAGTTAAATATAACTCACGTGGCAGTTAATGTGTTAAGGATATTTTCTTCTTTATTGTTTCCTGCTTTAACTTCTGTTAGACAAATGTTTGGCCTTCTGAATATATCTGTAGGTTGACTTGCATTCTAAATTCTGGGATAGTCTTTTACTTCTATTTTATGGGTCACCAAACTGGTCTTCAGGGTCAGTTTTATTATTCACTTTAGCCACTGAGTTTTTATTTCAGAATTTATCTTTTAAATTTTCTTTATATAGCATTATACTATTTTACAGATGTTTATTAATCTGTCTGATAATGTGTGTTACAATTTTTTAAAAAGCTTTCTTCCATCTCTTGAATTATCTGTTATTCATAGTGTATTTATCTTGGCCTTTTTTCTCTTACACCATTAGTTTTCTTCCAATGTCTGGTGATGCATGAGTCTGTATTAATATTTATGAATGGAAGAGTATGTGTTAGTTATTTTAAGTAGCTGGCATAGATTTCCTCCACAGTTGTCAAAGTCTGTTTCATCAATAGCTGTCATCTTCAGGAAACAGTTTGCTCCAGCATTTTCTCCTGTCTGTGGAATCACCAGGGGATACCTGAGCCTGTATCCCTCACACTACTCCAAGAGATACTCTTGCTACTTCTCATGTCACTCCCAGTTGCCTGGTGCCTTTCCCTGCATGAGAACCTCTTTGCCCGTGGTTGCTGGGAACAGTGGGAGCAGTGAGGGACGGGGAAGGAAAGATGAGAGGCCTGAGCAGTGAGTGAGAATTTAGTTTAGGATTCCTCCTCTGTTCACAGGGGGGGAAGGTTTGACATAACCTGCATATGCCCTCTTGTGGTTTAGTGGTGGTGGCTACCAATACTGGTAGGTAGCTAGAGGATGAGAGAAATGCTTGATGAAGTCATATGTCCTTTTAAGTGATTAATTTGCAATGTAGGGTATTTTTCTATTGTCTGTAGTTTTATATTTATAATGTGTATGTTCAAAAGTTATGCTAATGTTCTGTTCCCTTTTTTTTTTGCATTGTCCATTTGAATTTATTCAAAATTGTGAAAATAGTGATTGTTGGTTTATTAGGTGAAACAGATGAATTTTGATTGTTTAAACAATTTTCTTAAATGAAATTTTTCTTAAGTTTTTTAGGTTAATTAATTTGACTTAAGAAATATGTATAGATAGCCAGAGAGCAAACACAGATAGCTGGAGAAATCAGGTGAAATGGCAACTGTGTGGATATTGAAATATTGATCATTATTTCTTTGGTTTGTTTGTTACGGTAGAGAAAGGCATTTGAAGAAGAAAGAGCCAGCTGGTTAAAGCAACAGTTTTTAAATATGACTGCCTTTGACCATCAGAACTCAGAAAATGTGAAACTTTTCAGTGCCTTCTCAGGAAGTGAGTACTTCATAAACTCTCTAATCTGAACATGCATGTAAATAAAATAGTACAAATTATTAATATAAAGCTTTGGATATCACCAATAAGAGCTCTCTAATTGGAACTAAAAATCAACTTTAATATTTTATTTAGTCAAAGTGGGGATACTTTTGTATACCAAAAGTAACTTTTGTTGTAAGTGTGTAATGTGAAGTTTTTGAAAATTCACAATCTGAAAATATTTTAAAAACTAGATCCTTTTAAATGTTTGTGGAGTATGCAACAAATATGTCAAAACAACTATTCAAATTAATTTATTCTTTTACCTCACTCAGAGCTGCAAATGAATCATCCTGGTTAATTACCTTCACTTTTCTAGACTCACCGTACATACTGTCTTTTCTCCTCCTTTTTTTTTAAAATAGGTTCTGATCAGGACAATCTTGGCATGCACTCGAGGCAACGGCAAAAGAAGCCTCAGAGTGTGTCTAATGGGTCTCCAGTTTGCACATCGAAACTTACTAAATCTCTTCCTGCTTCACCTTCTACTTCAGACTTTTGCCAGATGCGTTCCTGTGTGTCCGAACATAGGTATTTGTCTATAGGTTATCTTTTCACGTATTTCTAAAAATTGCTCAAGTTGCACTACTAAGGAAAAGTTGGCAAGTCTGTAGTATTAGCAACAGTAGAGGCTTTGGAGAAGAATTTAGTAGATTGATTTATTCATTCTACAAATACTGGGTGCCTAGTATATATAGACATTGTGCTAGGGGCTGGGATTACAGTAGTGAGTGAGATAGATCTGACCCCTGTCTTCTTGGAGCTAAATCATATAATGTGTGTCTTTTTATTTCACATTTAAAGTACAATTTAAAATGTCTTATTTACAGGTGTTACTTAATATTTTAAGTACTTTGTCTTAAGTAGAAGTATATTGTTTTTACAGTTTTTGAGAGTACATATTTTAAAGTTTCTTCCAGTATACCCGTTTTTTTGGTACTGAAGGGCAAAAAACTGAAACAGACTGTTTATCTTGAGTGATAAAGATGATCTGTGCGCAAGGATGTCGATGTAAAAAAAAAGGTTGCTCCCCACCTCCAGGAAACCTGTATATCTCTCTTAATTGCTGCATTTTGGTATTTTCCTCTGTCTCATGTTGTTAAATCATTTTTCTAAGATATTATCAATACTCAGAGCCTTTTCCAAGATTAATTTTGAATTATCAGAGGAAGTAGGTGGAGCATTCCTAGTGAGATAGGCAGAAAAGATCAAAGGATAAGTTGGAAAGTGGGGTGGTAATCTCTTTGCTTTCAGTTAAGTCGGAGACAGTGTCCTCAGACAGCAGGAGTCAGAGCTGCTGCAAACTTGGCCAGTGATAAGAGACTGGTGTGGAACTAAGTGTTAAAAAAGCCAGCTGGCCCTTGGGCCAAGAATTGTTAAACAGATGGATTTTAGCACAAGAAATGAAGTGTTTAAAAGGAAGAGGACAAGACACTATATAGTTGACTTTTAAAATACGGAGGGATTAGGACTCCAAGCTAACATTACAGGACAAAAGAGCTGGGTAAGGGCACTCCAGGCACATGCTGGAACACTGAGGTGGGACATACGTGGTATGTTTGCAGTGGCCAGCGTAGTTGGTGAGCAAGACCTTGAGGTGTGAGATGAGGTTGGAGAGAGATACAAGTTAAAATATGTACACATGTACAGAGAGTAAGATCACAAACCCCTGTATACCCATTACTCAGGTTTAGCAGCTGTTAACTCATGATCAACATTGTTCAAATGTAACTCCACTCTGCTTACCTCCTACCCCAGCACACATTTGGGATTTCATTTGTAAAATATTTTAGTCTGTTAGGTCAAGTAATGTTCTAAGGGCAATGGAAAAGCCTCTCAGGGTTTTAAGCAGGAAAGTGAAAAAACTCTAAGTTTTAAAAAGAGTACTCTGTTTTATAATGTGGAAAACAGATTGTAGGAGTCAATCATATAAACCAGGAGATCAGGTTATTGGAGTTGAAGTGAGAGATGACGGTTATTGGACTAGGGTCATAATGTGAAGACAGAAATGCTTGGATTTGGGATACATTCTGAAGGTAGAGCCAATGGATTGATGGGTTGAATATGGGAAGTGAAAGGTTTTTTAATTTAGAGTCAAAAAATAATGTGTAAGCTCAGACTATTTTCTTACATAGAATGTTACTAAAACTTCCAAATTTGACCAATTAGAACTAACTATATAGACACAGACACAAAATCTGTCACCACTTGATACATTTTATTAATACATCTAAGAGACAGCATAATGTGGTTGTCTCAGTTATTTTTATATATTTTAAATTTTTACCTTTTTGGATAATTGTTTTTTGTTATGAAATATTTGACATGAATATTCCTTGAAGGCATTTTTGTGTTCAACAAAGTCCAACATTTAGTACCTACGTAAATATATGTCAAGGCATTTAAAACACTACCTGGTCTATTGTAAACATTTAGTGATGGACTATAAAAATAAAAATATATGTATGGCCAGGTGCGGTGGCTCACGCCTGTAGTACTAGCATTGTGGGAGGCCAAGGTGGGAGGATCACTTGGAACCAGGAGTCCGAGATCAGCCTGGGCAACATAGCGAGACCCCATCCCTACAAGAAAATTTTTAAAAATTAGATGAGCATAGTGGCATGTGCCTACATGTATGTAGTACCAGCTACTTGGAAAGGTGAGCGAGGCAGATCGCTTGAGCCCAGGAGTTTGAGGTTGCAGTGAGCTATGATCAACTACTGTGCTCTAGCCTGGGTAACAGAGCAAGACCCTGACTCAAAAAAAGAAAAGATATATAAACAAATGTATTATAAAAATGCTTTTCTGTTTCTTCTATTCTCAGAGCTTGACGAAAACACCATCAGTAGCATAGAAACAGAATTTTGGAGCTTAAATAAGAACCACTGTTATGCTATTGTTACTAGCCTCTGAGAATAAAACAAACAGAAGAGAGTTATGTAACTAATTGAGAAGCTTGATGTGGTTCTTGAAATTTTAAATTACTTCGTAAATTTGGATCTCTTGTCCCTAAAGAATTTGTAATAAGATTATAGCAAAATAATTAGGAATATTTGTAGCTAATTTCTACAACATCCTCATGGCTCCTTCACTATAGAATGGAATTTTACATAAAGGCTGTGCCTTGGATTCCATGCAAAGAAACTTGTGTACTAAGTTACTTACAGAACTTAGTTTTAATCATTGATCTCATCTGATATGGCTCTGAGGTACAGGGATCTGAGGACTGAATTATTTAAAGCAAATTCCTTTTTTTTTTTTTTTAAGTACTGGTGAATAAGTATAAGTAAAGTTTTTAATTAGGTTTTTGGTTTAGATTTTTAGAGTTAAAAGCAACGTAATATTTTTTAAGATTACTACATTGTGAGGTCATGTTAGTAAACAAAAGTCATAAGAAATGTACATTTTTAAAAGTTTTTCTGAAAAAACTATGTAAGATATTCAATTGATAAAAAAATTATTCATCTGTTCAACTCCATAGATTTTAAAGTTATCATATGATAACATTAGAGTTATCATCATATCTCTTAACCACTTTTATAGGCACTCATTAGATATCTGCATGGATGGATGGTTGGATGGATGGATGGATGAAAGCATGCATGAACAAATGGACAAGTAAAGAAAGAAACCATAGAGATTAGAAAATAGTAGCAGAAAGATGGGACATGGGGGAGCATTAGCTTTCAAAACCCACATGTCCTCTGTCTACCATAAGCTTCAGTTGGTCAGCATGCTTCAAAGTCGACTAAAGGGATAAATAAGATAAATAGATGGACAGATAAGATAAAGGTGATGAATTAGGCCATGTTGAAGCACTTCTCTTTAATGTTTGATCATTGTGTCCTCAAAATTTACTTACCATGGGACGTGGAGGCAGTGAGACTTCAGATATTCAGGCATATCTAACATACAAAAGAAGGAGGGGATAATTACTAGGATCTATCCTTATTTTCCCGACAGTTCAATCAATGTGCTGAATATAACTCCTGAAGAGACTAAACCAAATCAGGCTGGAAGAGAATGTACAAATCAGAAATGGAGCGTGCCATCAAGACCCGGGTCACAGGAAGGTTGCTATAGTGGATGCTCTTTGACCTACACAAATTCTCATGTAGAAAAAGATGACTTACCTTAGACATGTGGACTGCAGTTTCTTTCATCAACATGTTCATGAAATTTCACATCTAAGTTGAAACAGGGTGTGTCATAAAGTCAATTATCTCTAATAATTTAAGATGGTCTGAGTTGTTTGTTTGGACTTAGCTGTCTTCCCCCAAAGAGCTGAAATGTTAAATCTATTTAAAATGATATGAAAGCTTTGGATATGTATTTTTAGTAACAGAAGCATCTGGTTCTGTGAATAAAGGAATGTATAGATGTCTGGATGGAAACAAAAGCACTAGAATGAGTTTCCTCTTATAGGTATTAAAATAGCACTTTTAGGAAACTGACTATTGTAAATGTTTAATTTTTGTCTCAAATATAGTTGGCATTGGAAGTGTAGCCTTTACTTGAATGTATACTGTAGATTTTTAACAAAGCAAGTTCTATATTTATTATGTTTAGTGTGATTTGAAATTACCTCTTTCATATGTTTTAAATAAAGTGAAATTTATGTATGTTTTGTACATAGATATACATGATTATGTTGAGGCTTTAAGATTTAAAAGTTTCACACAACTGTAAGTATAGTATTTCATGCCAATAAAATTTTTTTAGGTGGTATTCTGTTTACAGATGTATTAGGACCATTGCCACATTACATTTAAGAATTTTTTAAATCCATCTGGGCAATAAATATTCAAAGTTATTCCATGAAGCCTAGTTCTTTAGATAGTCAATATTACTAACATACATTTTTGAGATTTTTACAGCATTAGATTTTTATTTTATATATGTAGGATATTATAATTTTTGAAAGGACTATTGATAGAGTAATAGGGCAGGACAACAAAAGACCTTTAAATAAAATAATTTAAGAATATTGGTTTAAGATATTTGGATGATAGAAGATATTTAAGATATCTAGATGGTGATATTTTCCTTACCAGATGGGTACTAGTACAGTAATATCTGTACCAGCCAGGGCTTTGTATCATTGCCAATAATTTTTAAATAATTTTTTAATGAGGTATTTACCACTAATGATAAATATGACAATGTAAAAGCATTGAATTTTATAAGTCAGGTATTATGATATTCTGGACAAACTTGTGTCATTTCATTTTCAGAACAATCTTAGGCTCTTTTCTGTCTCTATAAGAATGTTTCTGATTGCATGTTTCTTCATGAAAAGTATGTTGTTGTTATTGATAATAATACTAAATATAGGCCCAGGCTCTTTCCAGGATTTTCATCACAAAGCTCTAAGTGCCTAGCCCTGCTCGTCTCTGTACATAGACGCCTACACAGATCCCGTCCTGGCTAGGAAGGTATTGTAATTTAGGTCCATCTGCCTTCCCCTTTTCTAGCAGTTCAGCCACTCACATACACTCCTCCTCTTTGTGGCTATTCCATTTAAATTTGTCGTCATTACAGAAAACAAAAAGCCTATTTGTCATCCATTCACTATATGTGACTCTTTGGAGTTGTGTAACAGCAGCCATTTTTCAGGACTGCTAGGATGTCATTAAGAGTATCTGATGAGAACTGATGAATATACTCATAACACAGGAACCATATTTATAGTCTCCAAGAGCTAGCTCTTGAGCATTAGTCACTACCTTCAGCTTGACGCATGGTCACTTCTGTACTGCTTAAAATATTACAAATGGTACAAAATTTCAGAAATACTACCATATTCCAAAAGAAGAAACCTAGCTGGGATATAGTTACTCTTTTGCTATTGAGCAATAACATGGTCAAAGAAAGGCAATCAGAAATTTTAAATATAATCAATGATACATTTGTCAAGGATTTTTTTACCTCCAGGGTTTTCCATGGTGTACTTTGCCAGAAATATGCATTCTAATTTTTAAAGTAAATCTCTTACTTTAGGGAATACTGTATTCCATGACAATGGATTTCTAGAAAATAGCATCTTTTTTGTTATTGTGTGTTTCCATTTTAAAGTGGGTTCAGTTCTCATATTGGAAAGAAAATTCCTTGAGACTTTAAGGTGTGAAAGAAACAGTCAAATGAAAGCCAGGTTCCTTGTACTTTTGATATCTGCTGGAAGTTGTATGTTTCCCTAACCGCATCACTTTTGTTTTGTGAGATATTCCAAGTCCAAAATGATCCCAAGTCGCCCTAGCCTTCCCGGAATGTTGGAATGGTTTCCATGTTGGAAAACCCCTGGCTCCAAATACAAAGCTCCCAGGATTTTGTTTCCCTTCTTTTTCTAGGCATTTGCAATGTGCTAATAATACAGCTGTGTTACAGTCTCACGTTTAGCCGTGATTAGATGTACTGTAGTGCACTTCAGTTTGAAAGTCCTCCTGATAATCTTAAGCATTTTGTTTATCAATATGTAAATCTGAAATAATTTGTACCTTGTTTGTTTTCACATGGCATATGTCCATTTTGAATTTTCAAAGCATAAAAGTGGCAAAGAGAATTTGAAATAAAAATTTTATTTACTACCCTTAAATGTTTGCATCAGCAATTTATAATGATGAAGCACTTAATGACACCAGAAAATCATGACTAAAATCTAACTTAAATTGTATTTTGCATGGAAGCAATATATTAAATGATTAGATTCACAGGACAGTCTATAGAAACTATTTACCTCATGATATAATTGAAATACTATTGTTATTTAGAAACAGTTCTGTGTTTCCTGTGTTAGTAACCAGAATCGTTCCAAGCTTGTGCTAACACGGTTTTGATGGGAAAATACATTTCACAGTGCATGATGAGAAGAGCACCCTGGAATCTAGTCTTGACCTCCCCTGCTGGAGCATTCAAAAGCTCCTGGGACCCCAGGAGAGGCTTTGCAGTGTGTATGCCTGGAACACTTGTGAGTTAGCGAGACTTTTCTGTGATTGCCTTGTAAAAATCTTCAAAGTATATTGCCCTAATGTAAATCATGTTCTCATTTCTAGATTGTATTTAAAGTGAGTATAGATCACGGAAGTCTAGTAAATATACTTTTCCCTATGTTTGTCCTTTTTTCCAGTCTTTTGATAAGCATTTATTAACTATTTGCTATATGTCAAGGCTTATTACTATTAATACTTTCCAATCCCTGGGGATAGGAAGACAAATAAGCACACTCCCTGTTATTGAGAATCTGAGTTGAGATGCTATTCACACATTCCATCTGTTCATAATACGTGTGGACTGGTGGTTCTGCTCAAAGGCCACATCCGTTACATAGCAGTAACGTGGCTGGGCTTCTAGGTAACGAGTCTCGGCATTATTCCTATGGGAAGTAACTATGTAATAGATTGTTTGCTTAGTTTTTTGTTTTTATTCTTTTCTGTAATCAAAATGTTGACCTGCAAAGTAGTATAGGATTTTCTCCCCACATGGACATGTGTTATCTAATAGAAAAAGCATTTGCAAAGATTTAGGCCATGCAGATAAGGATAATGAAATGGGTTATTCTAGTACTTTTTTAAAAATACAGTGGATTTTTCCCCTGCCAGTTGGATGTAACTTAGAGTGGAGTTGATATTGATTATTTAAATTATTTGATCATACAAAAATTTTCACTGGACTTTTTTTTTTAAATTTATTTATGAATACTGGATTTCAGCAGGCTCAGAAAGTACTGTCTATAATGCTAGTGACACATAAAGATCCTAGTAAAGATCCACTTCAATATTCATGTATTTAAGATTCAGAAATATTTGTACCTAGTGTAATGCCTAACACATAAGTACGTAGTATTTTTTGATGAGAAATATAAAATTCTGATGAAACTTAAATAGCACATTTCTTGGAATGAATGGACTATAAATTTGAGTTAGAATTTTAAAAATTTCTCAAGATGTCAGGAACCTTGTTTTGTGATTCAGGATAAAACAGGTCATGCTACATGTAACAAACCCTTGCTCTTGCAATGTCCAGCTTGGATTGGACAGTCCTCCTCCATCTTTAGCTGTGCTGTCTGGAACACATGGTCCCCCAACACTGCCAAATCAGAGAAAGAACAGACTGGTGGATGGCACAGGATATTTTTAAGGACCAGGCCTGAAAAAGACATGCCTTCCATCTACAGCCTAACTGCAAATAAGCCTGGAAGAAATAGAACATGTAACTATTTGGTAAGCAATGATAGTCTCTGCTACATAATGTAATTGAGGCTAGCTAGTTCATCTATACAGTCATTTAATTTTTCCTTTTTAAGTTACTCAGTATTTGTTGAACACAGTCATTTAATTTTTAAAAAACCAGTATGTTTTCAGAGTAAAACATACTACTCTGAAAGGGATTATTGCTGATTATTAAAGCTTCAAATATTCTTAATTTTTGAAAGGAAGATATTTTAAGGCTTACCTTTTCTAACATTTTAATAAGTTTCAAAATGTTGAAATGGGTAGTTTTACCCATTTAGCTACACAGAACACTCATATTTTCTTTCAATAACCCTGTGAAAGAGAATATTAACCTTCCTATTTTTAGAGAGTTGATAACAGACTCAAATGATGAACCCAAGGTCACATAACTAGTAAGTGATAAGACCAGACCTTAACCCGTATCTTCTGATCCCTAAATTTCTGACTTATTCCACATTGCTGCAGTGCCTGCTGGCAGGACTCTTTAAGTGAAATTGTTCAATTCTTAACCCATTAGCAGCCACCTGTAGTCTTCTACATCAAAAGTAGTGATCATTTGGTCCATGTGCAAGACTCACTATAATTTTTTGTGACTGGTTACTGGCAAATCCATTCAGATTTGGAGCTCTAACTTTTTGAGATTAAGGCATTAAGGATCTCATTGAAATAGCTAATTTAGCAGTTTATGATACTGTAGAGGCCATTGCATAATCCAAAGATACATCTACATAGCCTGTTTTTCTCTGCCCTGCCTTTTCGTGCACTCTTGGCAGTTAGTGTGTGTGCCATGTCCTGCCATGGCTACAGTCACAGTGACCAGAGACACTTTGTCCAAAGATCCAGTAAACTTGGCAAACATTTCATCATGAAAAATAACTGGAATTAAATAACATGAATTATTTCCTTACTTGGAGAATAGCTGCTTGTAGGGCAGCTGGAGATGTTCTCATTTCCCTGTTGCATCTGCATTTAAATATTTTATTTTCTTGTTTCTGGTCTGTAAAGACAGTTTTGTTCCTGGTTACAGTGCTCCCCAGCCCAGTTACTAATTAGAAAAAAGTAAACTTTTGCATATTCCCTACCCTAAAACTAATACCCTAGAGCCTATCCTCATTCTGGCTCCTTGGATCCTATTCTCTGTGATACATGGTGTCTAAAGTGGTTGATTGTTCATCCCAGCCAGGCATGGGGTCAGACAGCTGGGCTCCCTGGGTTTAGACTCTGCCGGTTCTTAGCCCTGACTACTGCAACTAGTCCTCTGTGTGTTAACCTCTAAGTATAGTTGTTGCTTGATTATAACCTGTTGAAATTTATTTACCCTGCCTGCCTTGAGATTTTTTTTCTCCTATAATTCTCAACCTAGAACTATTTCAAAACAAACTTTTGTGTTTCTGATTTTTAATTAGTGAAGAATTTGATCAAACACAATTTTCAAATAGTTACCCAGGGGTATAAAACTTTGTAGAATACCAACTTAATTTCTAACCACTTTTATTCATAGTATCTTTTACCTTGTAAGGTAGCTAATTGATAGATTTGATTTTTTTTTGTAATTTTATTCCTTTTAATCAAAGAGTTATTAAGTGATAGTGAAAGATCTCTATAAATTATTTGATCTCAGTGAAATCAAACTTTTCCAAACAGTTTTTCAGATTCTATGTTAATGCCCCCAAATTAAATAGAAATCCAACAACTAGCCACACAAAGCCTTGGCACATATTCTAAAAGAAACTATTTTGATCTTAAAGAAACCATGAAATTTTAACAGGAATTTAAAAATTCAGCTTTGATCTTTTATTTCTGAAGCACTATTGTTCATTTTTATCAAGGGCCAAGATCTGAGGAAACAACACATAAATGCTTTTAACTGAAATTCTTTAATAACTTAAGAAACAGACTACGGTAAATCCCAGAGGCAGTGAGGGCCAGAAGAGGGTGTATATCAGAGACACAGCTGCTTGTGGCTTCTCGAGATCTGGAGGTGCACATTCCTGTTGACTTAAGAATCTGTTTCTCTTACTTGGCAACCCTTTGTTTTGCAGACCCCAAGGCACTGCATAACTGGGATCACTAATTATAGCTTGGGTGACTATAAATTGTTGCTCAAACTGAGAAGCTTCTGCTAGTGAAAGGAGGAGCTACTCATGACTAGGCCTGCACCGCGGGTAGACTGGGATGAATGGTCGCCCTGTGCAGGGCGGGAGGCCTTCTTCATGTAACCAGAACTCAGACTTGAGTTTTGATTGTCAAACCCTAATCGCCCCAAAACCACTTCCTTTAATTCATGCCTCAGGTATAGTTTATAAAAAATGTTATCAAGTCGTGGTTTATCCTAATACACAGTTCTCTTGTAACATTCATTTTATAAACAATGAAAAAAGCACAAATTTGTCCCAATGCGATTGATGTATTAGGGAACAATTTGAGCATAATGCAAAATTTGCACTTGCTTGTGTGTGATTCTGTCTTGTGAGAAACAGTAGCTGAACGCAGAAAACTGCGCCCAGCTGGCCCAGGCTAAATGGGGACACACAAAACACATACACACACGTCTCAAATACCTACCAGCTACCTCCGTTTACCGTGTGTCATAAACAACACTCCTCCCTGTCTGATGTTAAGCTTTCCCCTGGGATTTCAGACAACCCTCATTCCACCACTTCATAGTTCACAAGCTGCTACCCCTCCAGTGCCCAATTCCGCAAGCAAACTTCTAGTCTCTTTCAAGGTGAAGTGTTTATTGTAGTGTTTATGCATTTCTTAACCATTTATTAATAACATGTATAGAACTGTGTTACTGTTTTTATTAGGATCCTTTTTTTATGTCACTGATGAAAGTTTTAGTGTTGTGCCCCTAACTCCATTTTCCCCATATGGCCTGTGGTTTTTATTGTGCAATTTTGTATAACATGATTTTGTATACGATGAAAAAGAGCAGCCTTTTGTCTCTCCATTTATAGTGTGCTGACTGCTGGATTGCCTTGCAGAATTCCATGCCAGCTTTCCTCAGTCTCCACATCTGTCACATAAACTGTCATTTGGGGGACAGAACTTTAAAAATTTAAAACAACTATCTAAGATACATTGACCCCTTACTGTGCAGGCGCCATACTAAGCCTTAATAAGCAATTTCATTTACTCCTCCCAACAACTCCCTATGTAGGAGCTGTTGTCTTAGTTACCTTACAGATTTGGAAACTGAAGCAAAGAAAGGTAAACTTGCCCAGCGTTACACAGCTAACGTGGTGGAGCTGGCATTTGATCACCAGGAATCTTATTAGCATTGTTTTATAGCACATTTTCTCTTTAATCTGATGAACTTCTATTTTCCTTTAATACTCACTTTAATGTTCTTACCTGCATAAAGCTGTTTTGATTCTATAGGCAGGCAGTCACCTTTCCGCTCTTAGAATTGAACTTCCTTTCTTCCTTTTATTTGTTCAGCAAATGTTCATTGAATACCTATTAGGATTGCTATGGTAGGTGCTAAGACCCTAACATGCAAGGTGACTTGCCTCATGTCCTCAGAAACTAACAGTCTATTGGGGAAACAAGCAAATGGGTCATTTAAGGCAGTTCAAGGAGAGCTCAGATAAATGTGCTCCGAGAGCAGAGAAGGGGGAGCCGTAGCTTAGACTAAGGGGTTGGTGGTCAGGGAGGATGTCTGAGCTAAGTATTGAAGAGCGAACAGTCCAGGTAGTGGGAATGGAACATTCAAGATCAGAGGTGTGAAAGCACAAGACTTTTAGGGAAACCGCAAATGCTTCTGTATTGCCGGAGTGAAGGTGTCAGCAGGGGCCAGGCTAAAAGGGTCTTGGATTCAAGACCTTTTGACTTTACCCTGAAGGCTTGGTGATGCTATTGAATAATTCAAGCACAAATGTGACAGAAGTAAACTGTTTCCTCTCCTAGTCCTAGTATGGCATATACTCCTCTATTAAAGCATTTGTTACAAATGCCTTCACTGTGTATCCTTCTGTCACAGCCTTTATCACAACTCTAATTTCCAGACGGAAGCAATACAAAGAGTTACCGGAAGGAGAGCAGAGTGGAGATGAGACCAGCTTGCAGGAATCCAAGTGAGAAGTGACTGAGAGGAGGGGGTGGACTTACAGGTGGAATCTGATTGGATGTTGGGGTGAAGTAGTGCCATCCAGGCTGATTTCTGGCTCAGGAAGTGGTGGATGATAGGGTTTAAGGAAGAACAGCTTTGGAGGATCGTGCAGGAAATGGTCACCTTAGCAGACCTGGGTTGCCAGCACATCACTCCCAGCAAAGGTCTGTCTTCAGGACTGGCCCTGGCTGGCTCCTGGGAAATAACCTCTGAGCCTTGGCGTATTCTGCCTGTTAAGAGTGTTTTTGTACGCCTGAGGCCTAGGGCCATGCTGTACCAGCGTGACCAGCTAGGTTTATCCTAACAGTGTGGTTTATGGCGAATGCTTGTTTATGCCTGTGGGGCTGGAGTCTGAGTAGCTGAGGTCAGTCGCGTGGGTGGGCAGTGGATACCTACCTGACTGCACACCAAGGCTTGAGGAAACTCTGGGAACACTTCACATGTATTGTCACACATTGTTGTGACTCCACTGGGAGAGGACACTGGAAGCTTGTGCTTGGTCTCTCCTAGACTTTGTCTGTGGGCCTTTTCTCTTCGCTGATTTTAATCTGTGTCCTTTAGCTATAATTAATCATGACCACAAGCATCACAGCTTTTCTGAGTCCTGTGAGTCGTCTTTCTAGTGAATCATCAAGCCTAAGGGTGATCTTGGGGACCCCCTGCCCAGGGACAATGAATTGTTCTGGACATGTTGAATTTAGGGTTTCTGAGACATCCAAGTTCATGTGTCCAGTATGCAAGTGGATGTACGGATTTGGAGTTCAACAGAGAGGTGCACACTAGGTATTGAGATCTGAGAGCCAACACATAAGTAGCAATTGAAGCTGTGGGCATACATGAGGTCACAAAGGAGAGAGAGTTCATAAAAGAAGCAGCAGAAGGTAGAGACTTGGATATCACTGGCATTTTAAAGGTGAATGTGGAAGCAAAGGCTCTTTATATGGAATGAAGAGCCAGAGAGTTGAGAGTGAATGTCAGAAAGCTATCAAAAGCCATCTTTAGGAAGAAGAGAATTTCAAGGAGGTTCAAATGTTACAAAGGAAATTGTGTTGAGCCTTTAAGAGCTCAGTATAAAAAAGACACCCAGGGAATTGGCTCTACCTTAAGAAGATAACTCCCAGATAGAATGCAGGGGAGGGGACTCCTCACTCGTGAGAGTGGAGGGGCAATTGTGTGTCCTGAGCTGTGTCTCAATGGATGAGTAGGACTGAAACTGGAGAGGTATGTCCAGGGCACCACTCACGTTTGGGTGTTGGGTGGCATAAAGGGCAAAGCAGACGTAAGGCTGGCAAGAAAGCCTGGAACCTGATCCCTGAAGGCATAGCCAGAAGCGGGGAGACAGACCTGGAGGCAGGAAGGGCTCTTAGGAGACTGATGCAGTAGTCCTGGTGTTTGGATATGTGTTCTTCCATTTGCAATTGCTACATGAGTTTATTTTGTTGCCTTAAATAATATCCCTGAGGGGAAAAAAGAACTCGGTTTTATGTTTTTGTAAGTTTTCTCTTTCTCTCCAAGCTGAGCATGTGGTCTATAATGGGCCATCTGGGAAAACACATTTTTATACTGTGAACCTTTCTGACATATGCATGCTTTTCAGTAAATTGGAAAGTCTATCCTATTGAAAATTAATTAGTTCCAGAGTTGAGATATATCCTAGAATTCAATATATTGCCCTCATTAGAAGGCAAATCTATTACTGTCATACACATGACTAAGCTGGACTTCTGGAAGAATTCATTTCTGTTTTCTTCACTTAATTGACATGAAATTTTATTCATTCCTACTAATATTATTAATATCAAGAAATGGACATGAGCACTAGAATTATTTTAATCAGGTTAATAGGTGAATTATCTGGGGAGGAACAACCAAGACCTGACCCCCAGCAAACTCCTAATGATGAGCCTGCACTGCTACCAGTGTTGGGGTTCCTCAGCAGCTCCTGGCAGTGTGAGGATAATGTGGGCCTGTGGGGAAATCCTGGGGTTCCCTCTGGAAAGCTGGGGAGAGACTGCCAGCTCCCAGCTGTTTAGAAACCACACTCCGACAGGTGTAGCTCATAATCGGTAATGCAGCGTAGCAGTCCTATCTAGAACAAGTTTCTGCTGGCAGCCAAAGTCCACAGTTGGTTTTGACATTTATCTTGGTCCTTAGCCGAAGGTGATAATGGCCATGCATAACCCACCAGAAGGCTAATTACTCATAGCAGTTTGAGTGTACTAGCTCCCGATGGTGCTAGTCTAGAAAGCCTTTCTGCATGAAATGCAATATGAATTGATTGGCTCTCCAAATCTAGGTTTCTCTGTGCCTTTTTAAAATTAAAACTTTAGGGAAAAAGTCAGGAACTAAATTGAGAGGAAAAAATAAAATAGATTTCACTTACCTATGGATATTAAAAACCCAACAAGCTCTATGACATAGAAACAGTAAGCATATATATTCATATCAAAAAATTTCATCGGACACATGTATTTCATCAGCAAAAAATTGGGCAAAATTGTAATTGAAAATCAGTAGCATACCAGAAAGCTCAATGGCAGAACATACATAAGGCTGAGAGAGAAACATTTAGGTTGGGATGTTGAGTGGGTAGCTGCTGCTGGATTTGTATTGAACTAGGTCTTCTAGCAGGATGGGTGACCTGCCAGGGAAAAGGCTGGGTCACAATGCCCCGGTGACTCTGGCTGTGGCTCAGCCAGGACCTGATCACTTGGATCACCCATTGTCCTACATGCAGCACTGTCAACATATGTAAGTTTGAATTTTCTATGAGCTACACTGAACAAGGTAAAATTAAAGGTGGAAATAGGTTTAATATTTTATTTAACCCAATATATTTAAAATATTTCAGACTATAATCAATACAAAATTATCAACAAATTATTTTACATTTTTTTCATACCATCTTCAAAATCCAGTGTCTAGTTTATACTTACAGCACAACTCAATTCAGGCGAGCCACCTTTCAAGTGCTCCATAGCTACATGTAGCTAGTGGCTTTCATAGTCGACCAAAAAGCTCTGAGTGAACGGAGAAAGAATATTTTAAAGGGAAAATGTTCTGTTTCCATTAAGTGAAGGCAATTTATTTTCTGGCAGTACTGATAGGCATACTTTTTTGTTGTCATTAAATTCCATCCTCTCTTTTCCTCTGAACCCTCAGTATATAGTTTAAGCTCTGGAGAAGAGAGAAACATGAACAAAATAAAAATTGTCCTTAAAGAGCTTAGTTTGGTGAAACAGGCACTAAAATGATTACCGTGTGAGGTGAGGTGCGTTATAAGATGCTGTGGAACACAGACCAGAGAGCGAAAGACATTGACCCCAAGGTAAAATTAACGCCGCGCTTCCCCATAGCCTGGTGCTGCCGGCTGAGGAGCCATTCCTCTCCCCGCACCTGTACCCTTTCTGGAGCTTTCACGTTCCCAGAGCTCCTTTTCTCTTGCTGCGTAAGAAACGACAACAAACTTGGAGGCTTAAAACACATTATTTCACAGTCCCTGTGGGTCAGTAGACCAGACACACAGCTTAGCTGGTCCTCCGCTTGGCGGGTCTCTCAAGGCTGCAATCGCGGTGTCAGCCCAGGCGGGGTCTCCACGGCGGGGGTCACGCGGGAGGTGGGGGGGGGGGGCCCGCAGATCGAGTTCGCCCACGTGGGCGGCTCACAGCACGCAGCTCGCTTTCCCTAAGCCGGCAACAGGGGACGCCAGCGAGACAGCCTGCAGTCTTACGGACAGTCACGTGTAGGTAGGTAACCGTGGACGTTCCTGCACCTTTGCTGTCTCCTGTCGGTGGGGAGAAAGTCGAAGGCCACGCCCGCCCTCAATGGGTGGGCCAGCAAGGGGACGGGAACAGCCCCCAGGGTCTGTCCACCACACCCACTGACCCCGTTTTGTGTGCCAGCTCTCTAGAATACTGATCCTTTGGGATATTTTAAGAGTCTTTTCTCCACTTCAAATCCTTCTTAAAGTACAGGGGATAGAGCTCGCAAAATACAAGCTGATCCGTGATTCCTGCCTCACTGGAGGTTTGCCAGGGGAGCATGGTGATGTCAGGCTTTTCACAGAGTTTCCTGTTTGATATGATGATATCTTTACCCCCATAATTAATTTTAAATTAATCCCCACGTTTCATTCCCTTGGGTTGGATTTAAGGGAGGGGGCCCGGTTGTGTGCATAGAATAAAAGCACAGCTGGCCTGGCAGGGATCTGAGGCCCCGTCGGGCAGAGTGAGAACCAGAACGCCTGGCACCCCCCAGCTAGCGCAGGCGCCTTCCCTGGGTCGTGCGCGTTCCCTGCGCCTATGGCTAATGGCGACGCACACAGAGACCGTTCTTGATACACTTCTGAGCTTTCCTCTGTGAGCACCTTCACCACATGTCTGATTGATGTAGGAAAATTAAGGAAGACAAACTTTTGATTGAAATTGGTGGAATAAGTAAGGCCAACAAATGGCAGCTTGTGTTTAAAATTAAAGCCCGGCTATAAAACATGGCATTTACCTAAAGTTAATTTTTTAAAGTAACCAATACAGTGAAACAAGGTCCAGTGGGTCAGGACCATGTAGATATCAGCTCCTTCTGCAGAAACTGGTGTTCGGGCTCTGTATTCATGGACACCATGGGGGGTTCTCCTGGCAATGACGCTCTTCTCTCCTGCAGGAAGACCAAGGTCCTTTGTATGTCAGTTCTATCCCCAAATAGCATTTGCTTTCAACCCATGATGCTTCCATATTCCATGAAGAAAACTTCAAAGATACAGATAAATCACCCTGAAAGTATCCAGAGAGCTTCCAGGACATTTCACACACACACACACAAATTTTTTAGTGGGATCTTTTCTACATCATTATTATGAATTGTTGCTTGGTGGTCTACTGTATGAATGTTTAATAATTGTTTATTCTTTCCTAGTTAGACAATAAAGATTTTTAAGCATATATCTTTGCATACCTGTTTGTTTATTTGCTTAAAATAAATTCCTGAAATTCAAGTCATTAAACCAAGTGGCATGCATATATTAAGGCTTTTGTTATATGTTACCAAATGACCCTCAGAAACAATGTTATTAATTCACACTTACACTAGCATTACATGAGAGAATCTATTTGCTATTTTTTGATGTTACTTTTACTGATTTTATAAATAAACTACTTCTTTGTTCTTCTTAGCTGTTAGCAAATTAATCACTTCCAATTGAAAGTTAGGTAGAAGCTCTTTAATTGCACAGTTAAATGGACTTTGGAATATGTTAATTTTCTTTGTATTTGCACTGAGGTCTGAAAAATGCTGCTGGGATTATACTTAGAGCTCAGAAAATGTATCTGTTACAAATTTGTGTGGGAATGGAGATCTATCTCACTTATTGGTTTAACTTTTGACAGCATGGAAAGTGTATAAAGCAGCTTGACATAATTTGTGATTCATTTAGCTTTAGTCAAAATGATTTTACAGAAAAATTATTTTCATATATAAGTACAGTCTTGCCTTTTAATTTTAGGTTAAATTTATTAAGAAACACTATCAGGTCTGCAGCAAAAGCTAATTTCCAAGTCATTCATTGTCAAAAATAGTTAACAAGGATGATTTCTTCCTGCTTAGAAAAGTTTCAGTCTTGGCCCTGAGTTAGAAAAATTACAACAAACATTACCACTGCTAAGCCATCAAACTGATGTGTGACTGTGAAAGTCAGGATATTCAGATTCTATTTTTGATAAGCATTCATGGAATTAATAATGGTTAAGGCCATGAGAATGAAGAAAGTTTATCATTGGCACTACTTGTTTAATAACACATGGCTATAGTGCCATTACAAAATAGATCTAAATAGATTCAACTCTTTCTGGTAGGCACCTTCTGTTCCACACGTATTTTAACCACCATCAGTTGTAACACATCTTAGTATATTCTGTTTCAGATTGTACTGAATTAGTGTTTTCTAGATGTCTTTAAAAATATTCTCACCTATTGTTGGTCCATGTTAACTATTCATAGAAGCTGATTCTTCAATCATTTCAAACTTGTCTTTGAATCCTTGAATAAGCAACAACTGGGCCATATCAGTAATATCTGTTGACTCATCAAGAGCCAAGGAAAGTCACTCAAAATCACTTGCTTTGTTTTCTTTTTAGGTCAACTACTAATGTTGCTCCCAACAGCCCCAACTCTTTGAGTAACTCTTCTTGCCAAAAAGCTAATAGTCTTAAATCAGTTCATTTTTTTCTGGACACATTGGTTCAATTGCAGCAATACATTTCATTAACTCACCGCTGGCAAACAGTTTTTCTTACTTGACTAACAAATGAGCCCCTTGGAAACTTAGTTTTGTTACAGCTTCATTTTTTTTCTTTCTTCCCTTTTTTTTTTTTTGTTTTGGAGACAGAGTTTCACTCCATTGCCCTGAGTAGAGTGCCATGGCCTCAGCCTAGCTCACAGCAACCTCAACCTCCTGGGCTCAAGTGATCCTCCTGCCTCAGCCTCCCGAGCAGCTGGGACTATAGGCACACACCATGACGCCTGGCTAATTTTTGTGTTTTTAGCAGAGACAGGGTCTCGCTCAGGCTGGCCTTGAACTCCTGAGCTCAAGCAATCCTCCCTCCTTGGCCTCCCTGAGTGCTAGGATTATAGGCGTGAGCCACCGTGCCCAGCCTCATTTTCATTTTTAATTTTTGTGAAGAAATTCTGCTATAAGCTATTCCATTTTTAATTTTCTAATTTTTCTGACTGTTGCATTCCCATAAATTGGGATTACCGTGATGAGTTCTTAGTCTGATAATATCAACATACATTGTATTTTTTTAGCACAGTTATAGTGTCATTACATAAAATGATGCTTTGATGCCTAGCATGATAATAAAATAACACACATTCCACTGTGTACAACATTTAAGAGTACAACATTTAAAGTCCACTTCTCTCTTCTTGTTTTATATACAGGTAATAAAAAGAATTTTAAAATGTTGCTGTATGGTGAAACACATGGCACATGAAACTGTGTAACTGCAATTAGTAGTGCAGTTACAACTGAGCAGTAGTGCCAAGCAATGACAGCACAGACCCTGTAATAACTACTCAACTTGCCATTTTAGCATGAAAGCATTCAGAGAGAGTATGTTAATGAATGAAACTGATTGTGTTCACATAAAACTTTAGATATGGTCGCTGAAATTGAATTTCATGTAATTTTTGCCTGCCTTGAAATATTCTTCTTTTGAGGGAGACATAGGAGTGCACTTGACCAGGCATGAGGTCACAATCGTAGCTGCTATACTGGTCTTCAAGGGGCATGACCAGCAATCCTAATCCAATCATAGCAAACTTGGGTTTGATCCTGTATATAAGTGATGAAAACCCAATTGGAAATAATATAGACAGAACAGAATTTGGCAACTCATGTAACAAATCATTGAAAGAGCATGAGAAATGTGCCCCACCCAAGAGAACGGATGCCAACCTGTAGCTGGAAATACATGGCAAAGGTTTCAACCCACCAGGAGAAGGAATTGGCAAGGCCTGTGGAGGTGGTCAGGACCCCGGACTATGTGTAGACTCTAGTTCTCACAGCATCTGAGCAGAAACCCAATCCCATGGACAGGCCAGTGGTTCTCATGGACAGCTATGTGGCAAGAAATTAATTACAATAAGGTATTAATGCTTGTGAATGAATTCCTTTTCTAATGTTATTTAGGGAAAATTCAAGTTTATCCCTATTGTCATTTCCACAATTGCAGTTCATTAGTTTTTTTGAGAAGAATCGAAAGGTATAGTCTAACCACTAGCATTCAGGGCATATGAACATCACCAAAGTGAGGACTGGTGAAAAAAATACTAGCCTGGGAAGCAAGACTATTACCAAAAAATAACCCACTGCGATAGTCCTGTGGAGCCCAGAGCTCACCACCCCAGAGACTGCTGATGGCAATGCAAGTAACTCTGACCCACATACCCCTGGATCACATGCTACCAATGAATGCTGGTGTCAGTTTGCTCCAGAACAAGATGGCTCTTGTCTTGGTTCATTTTCTGTTGCTATAATAGAATATCACAAACTGGGTAATTTATAAGGAAAAGAAGTTTATTTAGCTCTCAGTTCTGGAAACTGGGAAGTCCAAGAGCATGGCACTGGCTTCCGTGAGGGCCTTCTTACTGCATCATGACACGACGGAGGGCATCACATGGCTAGGGGGCAAAAAAGAGCCAGAGAGAACTGGCTTTTACAACCAAGCCACTCCCACAATAACAAACTCACTTCCATGACAGCAACATTAATCCATTCGTGAGGGCAGAACTGACATTAATCCACTTACGAAAACAGAGGGATTAAGTTTCCAACACACAAACTTTTAGGGGACACTTTCAAACCATTGCACCTCTTTATCTGCAGGTTGAAGTGTATGACTTCTGCCTCAAAGCCACAGAATATTATTCTCATTGGAGTTTAGAAGGAGAGGTCTAAAGTGTTTCTCTCAGCCTATGCTATCTCCTGGAGTTCCGCAGAAAATAGCCGGCCCATGCTGCCTGACCCTGACTGGGGGAAGGCAGTCAGAAACGAGGTCCCCCAAACCAAGATATGGGACTCACATTGAATATTTACTTTCTGGAAACTACCTGTACACGTCACCCTCCTGGGAGACTTTTTTTTTCCTAATAAACTACAAAGGAAAGTTAGAGAAATGGGGTCAGTAGTGCTGATGGCAGGAAGGACAGTAGAAGCCCTGAGAATTCTGCCTCCACACTCTACCTCCCTTTCACCCTGCCTGTACGTAGTGGGGAGAAAAGGGCCCTTTTCTTAAACAATAACCTGACAGAAACCCTGTTTGGAGTTCCCGAGGCTGAGAGTGAATTTTCAGAAGATGAATTATTGTGTTATATAATTGGCTTAACATCTAGGTAAATAAAGGGAGCTAGCATTGGCTCAGTTTGATGGGGCTTGTTCTGGGAACCTCATTTTCTCCTCTCCACAAGGACAAGATAATAATACTCCATGATGTCTTTGTGCCCGGCAGAGTTCTCGTCCCCAGCTGTCAGCAACTGCAGTGAGAGAGGGAAGTGGGGAAAGCTTGCAGCAGAAGGGCTGTCCCCCTGGCAGCCTGCATGGTGGCTCGAGCTCCATCCACAGCGGCTGGGTGTCCCAGCTGGTCCTCGACCTGTCCATAGTTACAGAAGCTACAGCCTACAAGATTTGCTCCTGAACACAATGAGCACGGAGCAGGGGGAATGAATGCACCTGAGGAAAAGAGACGACTCGATCCTGATGGGGAAATTCTCCCTTCAGGTGAGCTATTGAAATAAATGGGCAGAAGTCAAACCCCCAACAGGATTCCAGAAGAACCCTCATTTCTAGGGCCTATTTTTGCTCCCAGGACATTGTTCTGTCCCCCACGGTCATCTCTAAACGTTTTTCATTCAGGTTTTCAGGCTTGGAGGGCCTATCTTTTCCCAGCCATGTGCACCCTGGGAGAAACTGGGTGTGGGGGCCAGACGACAGGTGCCCTCGCAGTCCAGTTTAACTCCGGAAAGCGGCCAGTCTGCCCTTTAGGATAACATGGCCACATTACACTAACAGGAGGATGCAAGTCTCTTGTGTTTGAGTGTGTACTTTATAAACAGCCAACACGTGCACAAATAAGAACAAGGCGAGATGTAAACTACGTGAGTTAATGGAAAAATTTTTACTGGTTGCTCAGGCAGGTCAGAATTAGATGACCGTATTCTGTGGGGTCAAATATAAATATTTGAGTCTTACAAACTGCTTCTGTGTCCTGACCCAGCTCAGGGCTTAGTCTCTGAAACTGATAAAGAAAGCTGTAGTCTGCAGACCAGAAAGTGTTTAGCATCAAACTGGTCAGTCAATAGTTACACAGGCTCGGGTCAGAGTGTCTCTCCAAGCAGTCCCTGAGAGAGATAATCATCCCACCAGATCTGAGAAATGTACAGAGAATTTTAATTTTAAGTGACTCATTTAACATAGAAGCAACCTATTAAGTTGTCTATTTTGAAGTTCTACTCTATAAAACTTTCAAAAGACCTCTAAATGTGTGTTGAGCTCTGTTATGGCATGTGAAGAGCATTAAAAAGAAAAAGATTCTAAATGCATAAAGAATAATGGGCTCATCCTCCTACTCCTGAACTGTTAGAGTTTGAGACCTTCTACCCATTTCTCTGTGTCCCCTGCATGGGGACAGTCATGCCCTGGGACAATGCCAAGGAAATACTCCTTTCCTCTCTCCTATTGAAGATAGTGGCAGAGCAGGTTTGTTAAAAGCTTTATGGGCTACATTCCAGTCCTGGCCAACCTGTGTTCCTTTGGGAAAGTTGTTCAACATCTCTGAGTCTAGGTTTTTCAACTACAATAAGGGTGATTCCAGTTCAAAGTCTTTGATTGACAAGCATGAGACACTGCTACTACGTACGTGGTGGAGGAAGTTCAATGCTGAGGAATATCCCTGCTGTCAAGCTGTCCATACTGCTAGCTTGACGGCTTCCACACTGATGCGGGAGAGTCAAACGTAAGGAGATGCAATGCTTTGAAGGTTAGAAAATTTGCAAATGCAGCTTTCAAGACATCTCCCCTCCTTCTGGCTCATTTGAATCTCACAACAATCATGGAATCATAACGTTCAGGTAATATCATTATTCCCTTCTAGAGATGAACAAACTGAGCTTAGGCGAGGTTAGGTCATTTACTCAGAAGCACATAACTAACAAGTAGCCTAAGAAGAACCTGGGCCCTTGACTCTGAGTACTGCAGACCTCCCACCTCATGGCTGACTCCATGGGAAAGGCAAACCGGTCAGACCAGGTGTGTGTGGTCCTCCTGTCTTATCAGTGCCATCTAGGTGCTGGCTTTTACTTTCTCAAGCCTTTATTTTTAACCCAAGCAGAACGTGAAGGGGATCTCAGCCCTTCCCCATGTTTCCACAGAGGAAAACCTATTCTACTAAGCGCAGCTGAGCAATATAGCTCTCACCAGAGATGTCATTTCAATTCATGGTTGTAGAAAGGCTAGAGGATTTGACTTTGCACCTCCACAGGTGGGTCTTCTCCTACAGTCTCCTCTCTCTGCCTCAGCCTCTGCCAGGCTGCCGGTGGCCAAAGAAGAGAGGGCCGGAAAGAAGAGAGCCCAGGGTGCCACATGTAAACTAGGAAATAGATACATCATTCCCAAATCCATGGCTGTAGTCCCAAATCTCACCACACCCGGCAGAGAGGGGCAACTTCAGAATTTCCATAAAGAAGGGTCTTGCTTAGGGGTCCCAATCTAGTCTGAAGGGGGAAGGGAGGTGTTGTCCTGACACTGCCATGTGCCATGCAAACACACTGTTTTCATCTAGCTGTGTGCTTCTCTGGGGTGCAGTGGCAAACCAGCAACACAATTATATGAAAAAATGTGTGTGCAGGAGAAAGACAAAGACACTGACCAAAGAGACTTCAGCACTCGCCAGGTGAAGGAAAAAAGTGCAAAGGCCCTGAAGAATATTCCTGCTGCAGGGAACGCACAGCCTGGAGAGGGAGGCAAGGGACCCACACAGATGAGCAAACAGCAGGAGGAATCTTTAGCGTGCAAGGGGCTGGGGACTGAAGCTCCACCGCCTCGCCAAATGCTCTCTGAGTCTTCTAGTTATTTAAAGTGAACACTGAGACCAAGTTTTCTTTCCTCCCCAGACCCACTGACCACCGCCACCTATTTGCCCCCAGCAAAGGGGTAACTTTACCTTATGTGACCCCAGCCGAGGAACAAAAAGAAAGGCTTCCTTGGGGACTAGAATAATTAGTTTAGCCAAACCAAGAGGCAGGCAGACCCCGTTTTAAGAGCAGGGAGACGCCACTCCCTCCCTGCCATTGGCCTGTCTGTTCTTCAGCGGGGCCAGTTCAACACCGGGCCTGAATCCTCTAACAGCGTTGCCCTCTAACACTAGAAGAAATGCTTTTAAGATGCGCTTGTTTCTTAATAACGAGGTTAAAGATGTTTTATTAATTTTCTTCATTATACTTTCGGTTTTACAATTAATAAGCATATCTTTAGAGAATACAAGAAAATAACTCGTGTTGCTTACAAAAAAACAACAACAACAAAACACGAGCAGAGGGAAATATGAAAGGAGAAGCAGGGCGGTGGGAAATGAAAACCCAAACCCCATCTCAGAAAGCCTCGCCAGGCTTAACCAAGCGGGCAGCGCCTCCCTCGGGCTGGGCGCGTCCAGCCCCCGCCCCGCCGGCCCGCCCGGCCGCCCCTCGCCCCGGCCGGCAGAGGGCGCCATGGGGTCGGGTGCCGGCGCGTCCTCGCCCTTCCCCGGCCTAGAGCCCGGGAGGGCGACTCCCTGCGTCCTCTCCAGGGAAGTGGAGGAGAGAAGCCCTCCCAGGGCCGCGGAAGAGCCAGCGCGGAGGCAAAAGCACCTCGCGGGATGCAGACGCGCAACAGCACCGCACCCCGCGCAGACACCGGCGCGCTCAGTGCGCGTGCGCCGTGCGCCTCCCTGCGCGGGGCCCGGCGGCCGGGGTGGGATCCCGCAGCCGGGGGCGGCTGTGAGCCTCTCCGTCGGCTCCCGGCCCGGCCTTGGTCCCTGGAGCCCCACCCTCGCCGGGGGCGGCCCCGATCGCCCAGTGCGCGCCCGGGGGAGCGCCCCAGGAAGCCCCATTCTACCCGACAGCAATTGCATTGGTATTGCAGTTTAAAAGAAGATATAGAGAATATCTACATAGTAATATGTAGTTGTGGAAAATCCAAATAACGTGTATGCATATATAAAAAAATCAGTCTCCGTTCACCACCGTCTTACCGACTCACCTCTCCATAGATAACGATATACTAGTAATAGGTTCTTAAGTGCGTTCGTATACGTGTAATAAGTATATTTACCGTGTAAGTATCTGCATGTTCCTCTCTCCTTCCCTCCCTGGAAGAATATTAATCAAAATGTCAACAGTGGTAATTTCTAGGTGGCAGAATTATGAATGATTCTTGTTTTCTGAATGTTCCACAATAAAAAGTGTGTTTGGGGTGGAGGGAGCGTTGTTACTATTTTTAAATCCCATCTACTTTAAAGGCCGACTTCTACAGAAACAGATTAACTCCGGGTCGCAGCTCTGAGCGTTCCTGTCTGGAAGGAGAGATTCATCCTCATCACCAGGCAGCGCTCTGGGTCCCCCGGTAAAGGCGCTGGGAGTTAGTACCTTGGTGATTAGTGATTATAATGGACTTGGCTACTGCCTGTATTTCTACCAGCTCCAGGAGCAGGTTAATCAGAAAACGTTCCCTGCTGACTTACGGGAAATAAAAGAAACAAGATGATAGTGCTGTTAACACTCTGTGGATTAAAAACTTATACGGGGGGGTGTTTTTTTGTTTGTTTTGATTCTTGACGAGCAAGTTTGAAATTTTTCTTTGATTTTGGAGGCCAGAAAACCCAAGTTTTGAACTTGAGTTCCATTAAATCTTGTTCTCACCACCCTAGAATCTTTTTTGTCTTTTGGGAGTTACAAGTCTCTTCTTTTCCTTCCCAGCGGAAAAGCGTTTGATGCTCTATTTTTAGCACATGGATCTCCAAACCCAGGTGTGTACTGAGGTGTTTGTGAGAGGCAGGTGTGCAAAGCCTGGGAGACTGCTCTGCCATGCTGCCCTGCAGGGGTGGTCTGGTTTGACTTTGGACATGTAAATGATTTGTTTAAATACATATTTTTAAATCCCAATTTTAAAAGTAAATTAAAATGTTTAACATTTTGGAAACAAATGAGGGAAACAAGAGCTGTCTGTAAGCCTTTCATTCCCTATGGATGAACTACTTCTAACAAATTCCTTTTGAGCACCTATGTCACCAGCCAGGAGGATCAGCAACAGAGCAAGACTGTGGAAAACCTGACGGGCTCAACTGTCAGGGATTTGACAAAAAACCCAGTTTGTTTCCAAGCTTGCGGGAAATGCATTACTCCAGAGATTACCCAACTTAAACATTTCACCAGGTAAGACTACAAAACAACTTAAGGAATTGGCGATGATATGCTAACTTTTAATTTTGCCAAGTAAGTTCATTTAAGAAGAAGCTGTTATCTTCTGGCACTACTCTTTTTACAAAAGCAAAGACATGTTGACAACAAAAAGGACATAATCTCAGAAAAAAGGTCTATCTTAAAAACATAAATTTCACCTTATTTTGCCATATTTTCCCTAACTTTGGTTTTTCCAAAGTGAAAACGTTACTAACTTGCACTTTGCCCACTTGCCTGGCTTAGTTACGAGAGCACCCTGACTTGAATCTTTTTTTGATGGGGGCTAGTTTTACAATATTTTAGGGCCAGCATGCTGAATACCAATGAACAGTGCCAAGTACCTTGAGGTGAAAAATGTTAGATATTTGGCTGAATTTGTACTAATCCTAGAATCCTATACTAATTCTGCACCCAAACTCTCTAATTTAGACAAGTATACTACCATTTATTTTAACTTTAGATTTGATTGTTTTTGTTTCTGTTAGGTTTGTATTTATATACTTTCTAGAAAATTGCAGGTCTTTTTACTTGAATTCTTATGAGTTGAAGGAACTCTGCTAGTGACCACACAAAGAATTGAACATTTTGATATCATATGGTTTGGCCTTTTACAAATTGTAATCGTTGAATTTTAAGAAAGCAGTGCTTTGAAGGAGGGTTATACCAGCCAAGAACATAAAGTGAGGGGGGAGAGGAGTAAGAATCAGTTGAAATGAAAGGGGTACTATATACAAATAAAATTTTTTTAACCCTTTCTAGAATTGAAGCAAATACTAGGACCAAAAATCAAATTCCCATTTCTTGAAAGCAGTCAGAAGGGCATTAAATCATTCCTTATGAAGTTGAAAGCAGTTTGTAGGAGAGCTCCCCTGATCTGTTAATGCCTATAATGCATATCTCGACCTGCTGACGTTGTGGAATAATTACAAGGCACCTCCATGGATGATGAGGGAGGCAGGAGTTTTTCTGGGCACAGGCTCTGCTGTATTATAGAGTAGAAATGGAAACTTCAACTTGAAATATGATTGTCTTTCCAAACTCAAAATTAATTGTTATTTAAAGTATTTCAACCAAGGAAAGAAGAAATCTTTAGCAGTTTTACTTTGTCTTGAAATGGAAAGATTTTATCAAAGTCCTGGATGTCTGGGAAAGGGATACATTTGCAGCCTCAGATTTCTTGAACTGCAATTTCCAAAGAATCTTACATCAGAATGGACTTTGCAGAAGACTTACACAACATTGGCACTTCCCTAGGCTTTATCCCTTGACTCTGTTCCCTCATTCTTTTCTGGTCAAGCTATCTCAAACTTGTGGCTGCCTCTGTCAATTAGATCCACACAGCTCCTGAACTGGTACCTTCAGCCCTGACTACTCTCCCGTGCTGGACATCTTCCACTCAACAGGCACTTTAAACTCAGCATATCTCAAATCAAACTAATCACATTCTGTCCACCACTGGCAGCCTCCTTCACCCTCTGTATTCCTTTATTTTGGTTAGTAACATTGCCACTTACCAAATTGCTCAAGCTGAAAACCTTGGTGTCATCCTAAGCTCCATGCTATTCCTCCACCCCCATTGCCACCTAATGGTCACCAAGGTTTGTCTTCTACCCTAACATGTCTCACCCTTCCATTCTCTTTCCTCCATCCCATTGTCACGGGCCCATTACAGGCTCTCATCTCTTCTTACCTGTACTGGGGAAACTGCTTTCTTTCTTTCTTTTTTTTTTTTTTCATTTTTTAAAATTTTGTTTATAATTGACACATAGTAAGTATACATGTTTATGGGGTAGAGGGTGATGTTTCAATACATGTATACATTATATAATGATCAAATCAAGGTAATTAGCATGTCCACCACCTCAAATCTTTCTCATTTCTTTGTGGTGATAAACTTTCAAGATCCTCTTTTCTAGCCATCTTGAAATATATAATACATTGCTTTAGCTGTAGTTCCCCTACTGTGTAATAGAACACCAGAACTTATTTTTTCTATCTAACTGTAACTTTGTACCTGTTGACCAACCTCTCCCTACCCTCTCTCCCCTCTCCCCTTCCAAGCCTCTGGTAATCACTGTTCTACTCTCTACTTCTATGAGATCAAGTTTTAAAATTCTACTTGAGAATGGGATCATGCAGTGTTTGTCTTTCTGTGTCTGGCTTATTTCACTTAACATGATGTCTTGCAGCTTCATCCATGTTGTTGCAAATGACAAGATTTCATTCTTTTTTATAGCTCAATAGTATTCCATTGTGTAGGTATACCACATTTTCTTTATCCATTCATCCACTGATGGACACTTAGGTTGATTCCATATCTTGACTACTGTGTATACTGCTGCAACAAACATGGGAGTACAGATGTCTCTTCAACATATTGATTTCAATTCCCTTCGATATATACCCAGTAGTGGAATTGCTGGATCATATGGTAGTCCTATTTTTGATTTTTTGAGGAAACTTCATACTGTTTTCCATAATGGCTGTACTAATTTACATTCCCACCAACAGTGTATAAGAGTTCCCCTTTCTCCACATTCTCACCAGCATTTATTTTTTTGTCTGTTTGATAACAGCCATTCTAACTAGGTGATATCTCATTGTGGTTTTGATTTGCATTTCCCTGATGATTAGTGCTGTTGAGCATTTCATCATGTACCTGCTAGCCATTTGTATATCTTCTTTTGAGAAGTGCCTATTCAAGTCTTTTGCCCATTTTTGATTGGATTATTTGATTTTTTGCTATTGAGTTGTTTGAATTATACACACATACACACACATACACACACACACACACACATACATATATTCTGGATCTTAACCCATTGTTGGATGCATAGTTTGCAAATATTTTTTTCCCATTCTGTAGGATATCTCCTCATTCTGTTGATTGTTTCCTTTGCTGTGCAGTAGCTTTTTAGTTTGATATAACTCTATTTGTCTATTTTTGCTTTTGTTGCCTGTGCATTTGAAATCCTAGTCATAAAGTCTTTGCCTAGATCAATGCCCTGGAGCATTTTTCTGTATGCTTTCTTCTAATAGTTTTATAGTTTCAGGTCTTACATCTAAATCTTTAATCCATTTTGAATTTATTTTTATATATGGTCAGAGAAAGGGGTCTAGTTTCATTCTTGTGCATGTGGATATCCAGTTTTCCCTGCACCATTTATTGAAGAGAGTGTTCTTTTGAGGCAACTGCTTTCTAATTGGTCTCTGAATCTCAATATTATTCCACTGGAACCCATCCATATATTAATAGCTGTCAAGAAAATTGCTATAAAACACAGCTCATATCTTTCTGCTGCTTAAATCTACTTTATGATTCCTCATTGCCAGTAGGGTAAAGTCCAAACGCCTCAGCACGGCATGTCAAGTCCTTCCCCATCTGACTCCCATCATCCCAGTTCTCTCCTCTGACACTCTCTGCCATGCATCCTGTGGGAGAGAGTACATATTACTCCACACTTTACATTCTCCTTTTCTTCCTGATTAAAATAATATCAGTAATAATTGGTGATTATACCTCCTAGTCTCTCTTGCAATTAGATGTGGCCAGTGACAAAGTTCTGGACAGTGGAATGTAAACAAAAGTATCATATGAGAGTTTCCAAGAACTTTCCCAAGAGGGAACTTGCACATGTCCTTTACCCTTTGTCTTTTGCTTCCTTCTCTATCCTGTGGCTTGGAATGCAGAGGGGACAGTTACCATCTTGGATTATGAAGATGAGGATCACACCCAAGAGGGGGGGGAGCAGCAAGCTGCCCTGGAACAGAACAGCTTGACCACCTACCTCTGGAATTTTCTGTGAAAAATACACATCTAACTTGGACAAGCCACTGTTATTCTGAGGCTCTCTCTCCTGCTGCTGAGTCTAACCCTAAGTGACACAGAATTTGGTACCAGATATGTGGTGCTGCAGGTAACTTCACACTTTTCTTTCTTTATGTTCCATAGGGATTCAAGAAGTGAGCCAACCCCACAGTCTTCTGAAGAGAGAATTCTCACTCTTGCCATAAAGTTTTATTACCACAGCCACTGGCCTTCTAAGGTTTTGATTTCCATGGATACTTTTTCTTCCAGGTGACCACAAGTGATAATTTAAATAACAGTTCTGCCATTGCATATCACAGAATGGTAGGCCTTGCAAGGTACATCTGACTGGCAGAATCACACCTAGAACCATAGCCTCAGGGAATTCTGGAAAATGTGACTTTATTTCTAGTTCTGCAGCACGGGC
Source organism: Lemur catta (assembly GCF_020740605.2). NCBI lineage: Eukaryota > Metazoa > Chordata > Mammalia > Primates > Lemuridae > Lemur > Lemur catta. The sequence goes on from NC_059130.1 coordinate 60,058,763, forward strand.
AAGTACACTGGGAACAAATGTTAAGTGAGTCAATCCAGAGCATCTGGTAAACATTCCTCAATCCAGCCTCATGGGACAACTCATTCTTTCACAGACTTGCCAAGATGTTTGTGCCCTCTTTAAGTCTTTTTTTCCTTTTCTCCTGTCCTGAATCCTGTCTTTTCCCCTCCCTCATTTCTCTGCTTTGTAAGTTTATGCTCTTTTAATAGCCAAATCAAATGTCACCCCTGCCAGAGAAAATTCATCCTTCCTGCTGCTGGCTCTGAGTAGCACTTTGAACATTTCTTGATTGACATCCTTAGAGGAATCACATTTATTGGTTTACAGATCTCTCTTCCCTACTAAAACGTAAGCACTTCGAGGGCAGATTATAATGGACTGTCGTATCTGACCTCTTCTGCATTCCTATTTGTATTCTCAGTCTGGCATAGAGCATTCACTGAGGACATGATTGTTGAACTAGTGAATGTTGATAATGGCTCCAGCTAAAGCTACCTCCTTTCTCAAACCAGAGGGTTAAGAGTCTAGACTCTGGAGTGAAACTTCATGTGTGAATCTCAGCTCTACTATTTATAGCTGGGGGCAACTTGGTCTCGTTACATAACCTCTCTGGGCCTTAGTTTCCATGTCTGTTAAGTGAGGATAATCATGTCTACACTGTTATTGGGAGGATTAAACGGCACAGTCCCAGTGAAGCATTAACACAGAACCTAGCACACAAGTAGAATTCAACTGATGGCAGCTATTATAATTGTGGTGGTTGTTAATCTCTTGCACAGTCTTCACTTTCCCTCTTTTTCTCTCTTTCTGCACTTTGCTTTTCCATAACAGTTCAACTCAACAAACATTTTCTGAGCCTCAGTGCTGTGCCAGGACAAATACAGTCCCACCTTGGGGAGCTTTCTGTCTTTTGAGGAGGCAGACACATAAACCATGAGCCACAATGGAGCATGGGACATGAATGATAGCAGCTTTCACTGGTTTCCATAGATGCATGCTGGAGAAAGGCAGTCGTCATGGTCCGGAGAGAAAGTGCTGAAGAGGAAATGATTTATGGAGGGAATAATCTTTGATTTGACTCTTAAAAGAGGAATGGGAGGGAGAAAGGACTTCTGGGAAGAGAGAACAACATGTGCAATGGCATAAAGATGTCCAACATATGGTGGGGCTTGGGGAACTCCCAATGGTCCAGCAAAACTAGACCAGTGGTTCTCACATCTGAACGTGCACCTGAATCCCCTGGAAGCCTTGTTAAAAATGTAGATTGCTGGGCCCCTCCTCTAGAGTTTCTGATTCATTAAATCTGGGGTAGGTAGGGCCAGGAATTTTGCATTTTAACAAGTTCCCAGGTGATACTCATGTTGCTCGTCCAGGAACCACACTCTGAGAACACTGGGAGGCCCGAGCTAGAGGGTGGGAGTGGAAAGTGGAAAATGGTGGGAAACAGAGCTGAGTTTCATATGCTAGCTCACAGGTTTAGATTTCATACTTAAAAAGTGAACTATTGATGCGTTTAAGGAGAAGCTGTATGATCAGATTTATGTGGCATGAATGAATTTCAGCAGGGAAGACATGTGAGGAGTTGAATCCAGGTGAGTTTTAGAAGGACTGTTGGGCACAGAATCCCCAGCCTTGGAGACCAAGCCTTTCTCTGCAGGCTGCTCCTTTTTCCTGATCACAAGAGTCAAAACTCCATGCCTGCCCTCCAGCTCCAGACGTCATTTCTTCTGGCCTTGCCCTGTTCCATTCTCAGCCTTTCTCTCCCCTCTTCCTCTGCCTTTTGGGCATAATTTAAGTCAAATATTCAAACACAGAGTTCCCAGGTCATACTACCCAGCTGCTCCACTTGGCAGCTATTATTGATATTGTTTAATCCAAAACTCGTCAATGAATGGTCACCACCTGCCCCATTGCCTCACCCTTGGTCCTTCCCGCCTTGGTCTCACTCTGTTGCTGCCTCTGCAATGAAATAGCAACTTGTTTTTCTTACTGGCTTTAGTTGCAACACCTCCGCTACCACCAAAATGTCTTAAGAAAACCCCCTTATGAAGAGCTCCAGTAAAAACAGGTAATAAATGTTGTTGAAAATACAATAGAATTGAATTTTTAAGCCTCCAAGCTTTTATTAACCTTTCTATTTCAAAAGAGCTTACAAAAACCAATTTGTGATGGGAAAAAATTATTGTTCCTAACTTAGCCAACATAATCCAATTTGTCTAAATTGATGAAATTAAAACAAAACTGAAGTTTATGTAAAGTTAATTCCTAAAGATGTATGTGCTGCACTTTCCTGGTCTGTCTTTCTGCTCCTTAGAAACAGGATTTATCCACCTTCATATTAATTGGTATAATGGACTATTCATAACTTGTCCTTCATTTCTACATTTTTAAATTTTTTAGAGACTTGAGATAAAAATGGGGCTTTTTGGGCACCAGGAGCATAAACAAAGCTTACTCTTAAGGCCTGTTCACTCAACTATTCCAAACAAACATGGAGCATCCATTGACTATGGTTCAAGCTCTTGGGTATATAACAGGGATTGATTGTTTTATTTCCTGAATAGGCAGTTTTCTGAGTGTTGGTAATTATAAAAAGCCAGAGACCTCACACTTCTGTTTTGAACTTTCCCCTTCCTTCTGGGCCATTTCTAACACTGCTGTAAATCCTTGGTGGCATACAGTTTTTTCATAGGTACCTTCCAACAGTGAGGGAGCAGCTGTAATATCTCCAAAATAAATTTCTGACTCAGGCAGGGTGCTTTTTATAACATCTATGAGTCAGAAGAACTAAGAAGTTATAGAAACCAGACAGAGAAGCCCATTTCTTATCAATAATTTTATTCCTTTTAAATGTTTTTCCTCTACTTTCTTCCTGCTTTGACTTTGCAAAATCCACAGCTTTCTCAACTGTTCATATTCTTCCCTGGAAGCAAAAGGAATGATTTTATTTGTCTAATCATTGAGAACACCAGAAATTCTTCTTCCATCATTATAGGATCTTTTAGGTTTAAGAGCTTCTCTCTATTTAAAGCAGGTAAATTCCTCTTTTAACAGAGTTTTGAGCCACAGATCAGGAAGTCTGTGATCTTAACTCTCATGCTGCCCTTCCCCTGAATCCCTCAGAGTTCACTCTGTGGGAGACTCACCCCAAATGTCCAAGAAAGTTGAATCTGTGCAGTGGCCCTGAAGAAAGCCCAGAGAAGCCCAGTGAGAGGGAACTGGGAGGAGGCTCTTTCTGCAACCCCTAACTCCAGTGATCATCCCCAGATCAAAAGAGAACATTGGCCACATTGTTTTACACTCAAGGCAATCCAGTGAAATGTAAGTGTTTGTCTTACCGGTTTAGTTGCTCTCTCAAATGCAAAATGCTTTGGAGGACATTTAAAAACTGCTAGAATATTTTCTCCTTCACAAAATTTCTACCAACTCAATTTGAAATCAGCTTCCTCCCTTTCTCATCTGGGAGGAACCGGCCAGATCTGTACCTGTGGATGATAAAGCTACCCCATGTCCACACCAGATTTGCTTCTTCTAAACTGGGTCAGGAGGCTGAGACCAAAATGACAATGAGGACCACTGGGGCTGCTGGCGGGGGGAGGGGGGAGGGGATCTTCAGAAGGGGAATTATGCTGCTGCCCAGGGTCTGATTGGTTTTCTGAAGTTGTGTAGGTTTTCAGAAGTGGAGTGGTGGGGAATTGGGAAGAAATCATAGTAAGTGAAGGCCTCAAATGCCTGGGAAAGTCTTCAAGTTGAGGTGACGTCATGGGAACTTTACCCAGTTCTTTGAAAGTGATTCCAAGGTTTAGCACATTTCAGGGCCTGAAACAAGGCAGATACTTGATATAAATGTACAGGATGAATGAATAAACAGACCCCACTGGAGTGCACTAAACACAAATTGATAAATAAGGAAGTTTCCTTATACTTTCTTTCAAACGTTTTGATTTGAAAAATGTTAGCCATTTCCCACAATCTTTCAGCCTCCCCAAACTGATGAATATAAGGGTTTCTGTTCCCAAGTCTCCACAGCATCAGCAAAGCTGACTGCTATGCTGGCAGCCCATCTCTCTGTCCCTGTTAAATTTGAATATGTCATGGGAATGTTGGAAACTTTATGCTCTGAAAATATGTTGAACACCATCATCAACATATTCTGAGGAATCCTGCACCATGCTTCATGACGCCATCGAGAAAACACAACTAGTCTATGAACTGCAGGAGCTGCCCCAGCTTTGCCGACATTCCCCTTGGCTGCTGGGTAGGATGGTCAGGTGACAGAGGGATTGTCCTCTCTGTATGCAGCTGGCCATTCTGGAGTTTCCTCACCAGATATGCCATCCAGGAAGACAGAAAGTACAGCTGGATGATTGTAAGCAAGACCAAGGACCTCAGCTCTTGCAAAGGTTGAGCACTAATGAGACTATGTAGACGAATGACCTTCCAGTTTACACTGAAGTGGGGCCCAGGACTAAAGCTCCCTGGCTTCTTCCCTGGATCAATACCCAGAGGGCCTGGCACTCAGCACCTACTCTCCTTAATACAGACTGACTTGATCAATGGTTTTCAAACTCTGTCCTACACAGTGGGAGATGTTCTACCCAAGAGCCCTGGTAAGGGATGGTGTGTGAGAAAAATTCAACTATCTCCTCTTCTAAATTGAGCAGCCCTATTCTTTGTTTTTAAACTGATTTTGTATGTTAGGTTTTCACATTTTTATTAGATGGTAAATGCACCATTCTTCAAATAGCAATGATAGTTCATGAGGCCAAGGATATGTGTTCTGATTTGTTCCTGAATGTCACTGGGTCTAACATGGAAGTCTGCTTCCTACAGGCACTTCTCACATACTTACTAGACTGAAGAGGCACTACTTTCTCTGAACTTCATTTCCACATTGAAACATTTGGGTTTGGATTTCCATTCATGTCTTTCACTGTGGGAAAACTGAAAAGAATTCAGCACAGATTTTTCATTAAGCATTTAACAAAACAATAATGGGATGGACTGAAGGGTGAAAGATTTTTAAACCTGTGATTTTGAGCTCTTTTTTGTAGGAGGAATAAACGATGACCTTCTGGCCCTGGAAGTTCTGTTTTATGTGGCATCATGGGGTAACTGTGACTGCCTGCTCCATTTTGTGTGAATAATCTAAGCTTGCATGAACTATAGAGGAGAGTTCCTGACATGGGACATAAAGGAGTCATTCATTCCATTCCCAAGTGACAGGAAAGCAATAGCCATGCCTTTGGTATGTTAGAAATTATGGAGAGAGAAATCTATGAAAGGGACAGCTTCATTTACATATAAATGAACTCTGAGAGTCAAGTGCCCTGATTGCTGAGGTTGTGACCCAGCAAGTGTGCCAGACTGTGGTGGTCAGTGAGCTGAATGAGGTTGCCATTTCCAAATCAAGGTAGGATCCAGGATGGTGGAGCATCAGGGATTAGGAGATTTTCATCCTTAGCTCTACCACTATTAGCTGTGTGACTATGAATTAGTCATTTTGCTTCTTAAGGCCTCAGTCTACCTTATGACTTGCAATAACCTTATGATATAATTATTATGACATGGGAGTCTAAGGTTACTGAGAAACGTAAATATTTCAAATAGTCTACAGAACATCACAAATGATCAATACAAGATCAGTCAGTTCATTGGAAAAACTTGGTCAAATAGGTTGATTTGTGTTTGTGGCCCAAAGAAGTAGTTACTGAAGCTTAGATTATTCACAGAAAATGGAACAGGCAATCACAGTTCCCCAGTGATGCCAGGCAAAATAGAATTTCCAGGGCCAGAAGGTAATCATATGTTCCTCCTACACAAAATGGCTCAAAATCATAGGTTTACTGAATATAACTAACTACATTTTTCCTCATTGCTATGGTTTAAATGTTTGTATCCCCTCCAAAATTCATGTTGAAACCTAATCTCCAATGCAATAGTATTAAGAGGTGGGGCCTTTAAGAGGTGACTTGGTCATGAGGGCTTCTCCCTTATGAATGGGATTTAAGACCCTATAAAAGAGGTTTCACACGGGGTTCAGCCCCTCTTTGCCCTTCTGCCTTCTGCTATTATGAGGACACAGCAACAAGGCAACATTTTGGGAGCAGAGAATGGGCCCTCACCAGACACTAGACCTCCCAGTGCTTTGATCTTGGACTTCCCAGCCCAAAGAACTGTGAGAAATAAATTTCTATTGTTTATAAATTAGCCTCAGGTATTTTGTTATAGCAGCACAAACAGACTAAGTCATTCATGAAATTTAAATATAGAAGTAATTGCATTTTAGGATAATTGAAAACTGAAATATGGAAGTATAATTTTCTTTGGATGCTTGGAATACAGTTTGTATTACCTGAAGTGGATCCTAAATGTGCTTTATACTGACAGAGAAGGTGAATGATGAACATATTGAGTTATCTGTGGGAGGCAGCTGGGAATTGGAAATCATAGGAAATCTGGAGCCCAATTGATATGGCTTCTAATTCTGACTCTATTTTTTAAATCTTGTAACACTACATTCTTATACATGTCTTACAATTAGCATACTGCTGTTTACTTATCACTTTTCTCAACTGTAACTTCTCTGAGGACAAGGACTTTGTCTTTTTGTTATTGTTTACCAACACAACACCTGCTGTTTACTCAACACCTAGTATATAGTAGGCATTCAATAAATGTTTGTTGAATGGATTAATGAATGAATGAATGAATGCTGTGTGAATTGTGCAAGTTAGTTGCCCTTGCTTATAAAATGAGCCTAAATCTTACCTTCTTTGTAATTTGTAGTGAGGATTAAAGGAAAGAGAATTGGTAAATTGCTTAACACATAGTAGGATCAATAAATATTTATCTATTTTCTTCATCTAAACAACAGAACTTACTCTCAATATATTAATATAACTCTTTAACACTCTTTTTCCTGTCATGTGATCACTTAACCTGATGGAAATAAATAATGGACCTATCATATCTGATTTCCATATGCAGAAATGTGGAGATCTACCCTATCAGGTCCCTAAAGCACTTGGCAAGATGCCAATGCAACTAATAAAAATGAAAAACATTGAACTGAAAGTATGGGCTATATAAGCTAAAAGATCTTTGACTGATTACATTGGAGATGGAAAGTCATGTGATACCACAACAATGAAGACATGTAATTGCTTTTATCCATTTTTAAAAATAGATGGTGGAAAACTTACAACATTTAGGTGAGAATAACCAGCATGGAATCCATAATGATGTTGTATACAAGGACCTAGAACTGGTCCTTCTCACAGATCTACCTTTGAGACTTTAGATTATATCCAAAAGCAGTTCGGAGATAGGTTTCAATATAGGTAAAGCTAGATTCAGGTTATGTTGCTTGATCTGGGATTCTTGAACTATGATGAGATAAATTAACAGAATTCTATACGTGAGCAAATGTTGGCCACTGAGTGCTACGTTAGTAGCAGGAATTTGGGGCACATTTAAATTTTCTGAAAGTTAAGCTTCATAGTGATGAACTCAACTACATGAAAACAGGTTCGTTCTTCTCTATGATTGACTTCTACAAATAAATGGCCATAGTGAATCAACAGAGGGAATAGTTCCTCATTAGGCACTTAAAAAAATTATAATGTACCAGGGCAATCAATAGTTCTTTCAGATTTAAAATGGTTTAAAATGAAAGTTCATATGTTTGTTAGTCATTTTTATATCTTCTTTTGAAAAATTTCTATTCATGGCCTTTGCCCACTTTTTAATAGGGTTGTTCGATTTTTGCTTATTGATTTTCCTGAGTTCTAAATTAGATTCTTGTTATCAGTCCTTTATCTGATGTGTAGTATGCGAAAATTTTTTCCCATTCTGTAGGTTGTCTGTTTATTCTCATGCTGTTTCTTTGGCTGTGCAGAAGCTTTTTAATTTGATCAGGTCCCATTTATTTATTTTTGTTGTTGCTGTGATTGCCTTAGGGTCTTCTTCATAAATTCTTTGCCTAGGCCAATGTCTGTAAGAGTTTTTCCTACATTTTCTTCTAGAATTCTAATCGTTTCCCACCTAAGGTTTAAGTCTGTTATCCACCGTGATTTGATTTTTGTGAGAGGTGAAAGCTGTGGGTCCTGTTTTAGTCTTCTACATGTGGCTATCCAGTTTTCCCAGCACCATTTGTTAAATAAGGAATCTTTTCCCCAGAGTATGTTTTTGTCTGCTTTGTCAAAGATTAGATGGCTATATGAGGATGGTTTTATATGTGGATTTTCTGTTCTGTTCCACTGGTCTGTGTCCCTGCACTTGTGCCAGTACCAAGCAGTTTTAATAATCACAGCCTTGTAGTATAGTTTGAAGTCTGGCAAATTAATACCTACCATTTTGTTTTTGTTGCTTAAAATTGCTTTTGCTAAACAGGGTCTTCTCTGGTTCCATACAAAGTGTAAAATTATTTTTTCTATATCTGTGAAAAATGATATTGGTAATTTAATAGGGGTTGCATCTGTAGATCGCTTTGGGCAGTATAGACATTTTAACAATGTTGATTCTTCCGATCCACGAGCATGGTATGGTTTTCCACCTACTTACGTGCTCTGTGATTTCCTTCCTCAGTGTTTCGTAGTTCTCCCTATAGAGGTCCTTTACTTCCTTAGTTAAATATATTCCTAGGTATTTTATTTTCTTTGTTGCTATTTTGAAGGGTATTGAGTCCTTAATTTGGTTCTCCCTTTGACTGTTATTGGCATATATGAATGCCTCTGATTTGTGCGTATTGATTTTGTATCCTGAGACTTTACTGAATTCATTGATCAATTCCAGGAGTCTCTTGGTTGAATCCTTGGGGTTTTCTAGATATAACATCATATCATCAGCAAAGAGTGAGAGTTTGATCTCTTCTTTCCCTATTTGGACTCCCTTGATTCTGTTCTCTTGTTTGATAGCTCTCACAAGGACTCCCAATACTATGTTGAAAAGTAATGGGGACAGTGAGCAGCCTTGTCTGGTTCCAGTTTGAAGTGGGAATGCTTTCAATTTTTCCCATTCAGTATGATGTTGGCTGTGGGTTTGTCATATATGGCTTGTATCATTTTTAGATAGGCCCCGTCTATGCCTATTTTGTTAAGTGTTCTTATCATGAAAGGGTGTTGAATTTTGTCAAATGCTTTTTCTGCACCTATTGAGAGGATCATATGATCTTTATTTTTGCTTCTATTTATGTGGTGAATTACATTTATAGATTTGCGTATGTTAAACCATCCCTGCATCTCTGGGATGAAGCCCACTTGGTCGTGATGGATTATTTTTTTGATAAGCACTTGGATTCGATTTGCTAGGATTTTATTGAGAATTTTTGCATCTATATTCATAAGGGATATTGGTCTGTAGTTTTCTTTTTTTGTTGCATCCTTTCCTGGTTTTGGTATCAAAATTATGTTGGCTTGGTAAAATGTGTTGGGGAGAATTCCATCCTTCTCGATATTAGAGAATAGTTTATGTAGGATAGGCACCAGTTCTTTTTTGTAGGTATGGTAAAATTCAGGCATGAACCCATCTGGTACAGGGCTTTTCTTTTTGGGAAGGTTTTTTATTGCTGTTTCAATTTCAGATCTAGATATTGGTCTATTCAGGAATTCTGTTTCTTCCTGGTTGAGCCTGGGAAGGCTGTGTGTTTCTAAAAATTTGTCCATTTCCTCCACATTTTCCAATTTGTGTGCATAAAGATTTTTGTAGAACTCATAGATGATATCATATATCTCTGTGGCCATCAGTCATGATTTCGACTTTCATGTTCCTGATGGAAGTTATTAGAATTTTTTCTTTTCTGTTCTTGGTTAGTCTAGCCAGAGGTGTGTCTATTTTGTTTATTTTTTCAAAGAACCAACTTTTTGTTTTATTAATCTCCCTTATGGTTTGTTTGTTGTTCTTTTCATTTAGTTCTGATTTGATCTTAATAATTTCTCTCCTTCTGCTGGGTTTGGGGTTGGTCTGTTCCTCCTTCTCCAGCTTTTTGAGTCTATTCATTAGATTGTCTGTTTGTCAGTTTTCTGTCTTTTTGATATAGGCATTTATGGAAATAAATTTTCCTCTCAGGACTGCTTTAGCTGTGTCCCACAGATTTTGATAAGTTGTGTCTCCTTTGTCGTTTAATTCAAAGAATATTTTGATTTCCATCTTGATTTCTTCATTTATAAAATAATCGTTCAGGAGAAGGTTGTTTAGCTTCCATAACTTTGAGTAGGAATGAGAATTTCTGTTAGGGTTCATTATTACTTTTATTCCGCTGTGATCTGAGAAGATGCATGGTATAATTTCTATTTTTTAAATTTTTTAAGACATGCTTTATGTCCTAGGATATGGTCAATCTCGGAGAATGTCCCATGAGCTGATGAGAAGAAAGTATATTCAGTGGATTTGGGGTAGAATGTCCTGTAGATGTCAGTCAGGCCCATTTGTTCTAGCATTCTATTTAAGTCAATTATTTCTTTGTTTATTTTTTGTTTGGAGGATCTGTCCTGTACTGTCAGTGGCGTGTTAAAGTCTCCGACTATTAAAGTGTTGTTATCTATCGTTTGTTTCAGGGAAATGCAAATCAAAACCACAATGAGATATCACTTAACTCCAGTGAGAATGGCCTTTATCTAAAAGTCCCAAAACAATACATGTTGGCGTGGATGTGGAGAGACAGGAACACTCATACACTGCTGGTGGGACTGTAAACTAATGCAACCCCTATGGAAAACAATATGGAGATACCTTATACAAATTCAAGTAGACCTACCATTCGATCCAGCAATCCGATTATTGGGCATCTACCCAGAAGAACAAAAGTCATTCTATAAAAAAGACACCTGCACCCGAATGTTTATAGCAGCACAATTCACAATTGCAAAGATGTGGAAACAACCCAAATGCCCATCAATTCATGAATGGATTAGCAAAATGTGGTATGTGTATACCATGGAATATTACTCAGCTATAAGAAATAATGGTGATATGGCATCTCTTTAGTTCTCCTGGAGAGAGTTGGAACCCATTCTATTAAGTGAAGTATCCCAAAATGGAAAAATAAGCACCACATGTACTCACCAGCAAACTGGTTTCCCTGATCATCACCTAAGTGCACATTTGAGAATAACACCAATTGGGTAAGGGACAGAGGTGGGGGCTGGGGGGAAGGGATGGGTGTATACCTACTTGATGAGTGCGATGCACACTGTCTGGGGAATGGGCACGCTTGAAGTTCTGACTGGGGGGGATGGGGGGAGGGGAGGGGTGCATACCTGTGTGATGAGTGCAATGAGCACTGTCTAGGGAATGGACATGCTTGAAGCTCAGACTTGGGGGTATGGGGGGGCATGGGCAATATATATAATCTGAACTTTTGTACCCCCACAATGAGCTGAAATAAAATAAAATAAAATAAAATAAAATAAAATAAAATAAAATAAAGTTCAAATCCAAGTAGACAAAATATGCTTTCTAGCTAACTCTTTGAAATCATGCTTTATTCCAAAGGATATCATGTTTTTATAGGTATAAATTATGCTATGGTTTTTGGAAGTCTTGAAGTTATAGTGCTGTGAAAAGGTTATGATTTGAAAATTCCTTGAAGTAAGAAGAGAGTGCAACTATAGAGCTGTGGTGACCAACATTTCTCTCACACGCTTGTTGTGCTAACATCTATTCAAATTGCCCCTGTGAATATTAAAAGACTTTGTCAAGTAAGTGCCTTTCTGAGAGCCAGATACATTATGGCCCCTGAATTCTTCTGACCTGACAGCCCTATTAGAAATGAAAATGAGCAGACCCCCTGTGAATTGTAGCCAGTGAATCCCCACGAGTTTTGAGTGATTATCTTTCTGAAATGCCCTGAAATCATCAGTTTCCAAATGTATTCCAGAATTTTACTGACAGATGTTCTGCTAGATATCCCAGACTCTACTTTTTATAACTTGACAATACTTATGACATTTGCTGCCTCTGGCACATCTTTTGCTTCCCATGATTTCTCAAAAGCTCACCAACAGTGGTTCTTTTGTCTTTTACATGACGTAAAGTTGTTACCTTGGTGACAACAATGTTGTTGGGTACCGCAGGGGAAAGGGTGGCATGTTGGCATTCAATCTGTGGTAGTCCACTGGCAGCCTCAGGACTCCTGAGGCCTTTTTTATGGGCCAGGCTGAGCTGTTCAGCTGCCTTGGGTGGGGAATAACACTCTTGCCTGCAGCAAATCCTATATCAACAGGGTAATGTCCTTTTCTCTGCCTAGTATGCAGTACTACTTTCGTTGAACTTGGTTAACTTAGGTGGTAGGGGGGAGTGGACATACCCTACTGTTATGGCTTGAATGCTTTGTTGAAAGGGGCATATCCCCTGAGGTGGCGGTGATGTTCCATGCCATAAGCAGCAAAAATGTCAATACCTGCAATGCACTCAGCAATGGGAACCACCATCAGCGACTGGCCGCTGAAATGGCCCAAAGTGCCCCACTCATAAGCACATGCAAATCTGTCTGCCATGAGTCATCACATTCATCCTAAGACCCCCAAATGCTGCAGCTGCCCCTGTGGAGGCGTGGAATTATTGTCACTTAGGCACCAGTATCCAAGAGCCTCTTAAAAGTTTAAATTCCCCCCTTTTCCCCTTTGACCTCAACAGGGGCATAGGAATGCTCAGCCCTGACAGGGACCTGGAGACCTTGGCCAAACCCCTAATTGTTCTTTTTGAAGGGAGTAAGGTCAGGGTACATGCATGGGGGACTGCCTTCCTCGTCTGACTCGCTGCGCTCACAGTCAAAATTGTCTTCTCCATTGCCCTAGTTGGAGTGTAGGGAAGCCTTAGCAACCTGTGAATCCCCTGTCTCCAGACTCTTTTCAAGGACTCAGGGAACTACTGTGGAGGATTTTAAATCTTTCTAATCTTGTAAGCCCCCTTTTTGTTCCGTTATGGCTTAGACTAGTTCCTAAACCTCCAATTTAGAGGGATCTCTTCCACCCAATAGCATTGGTAGAGGTCTTTTGTAGGGAATTCATCAATTTCCATTCTGTCTACAGTTTTAACAACTAAAGCCATATTGCTCTGTGGCTCAGCCCTGTTCCTCCTTCCTGTTCCCTCCTTCCTGTCCCCTTGTCACTTCCAGAACTCCCCTTTGGGTGACTTCAACCTGCCATGGTACCATGTTCCCTAGGTGGGGAGGGAAGCAGAGATGTTCATTTATTTATTCTACAAATATTTATTGAGTGCCTTTTATGTATTAGAAGCTATTCTAAGTACTAGGAATTCAGAGATGAATAAGAAAAATAAAATCTCTGCTCCTGCATATTTTACATTCTAATGGCTATGATGAGTCACTAATTACATAAATAAATGACTAAATATTATTGGGATTGATGAGTGCTTTGATGAAAAATAAGACCAAGTGAGGTGATTTAGAACAAGGAAGAGTCTTTCAGAGAGGTTGATCAGGAGATGTATGAGGAGGGGGAAGATAAGCAGAACCTGAAAGAAGTGATGGAAAGGCCATGAGAATCTTAGGGAAGAGAGTTCCAAGCAGAGAAACAGCAACTGCAAAGGTTCTCAGGTAAGAACAAGGTTGGGAAATTAAAGAGTAGCAAGAAGGTCACTCAGTTAAGCAAAGACTAAAGGTCAATGACAGGCTGAAACCAGAGCCGAAGGGCATTGGCAGTCATAGGAAGGACTTTGGATTGAATTTGGAATGTGTTGGAAAGTGGTAAGATTTGATTTACAATTTTGAAAGATATTTCTGGATGCTTTGAAGAGGTAAAGGGTTCAAATAGGGGGCTATTGTAACCAGCCCAAAGAGAGATGGTTATTTGGATGAAGGTAGTGGTGGATGAGGTGAGAAATGTTTGGGGGAGGAGTTTGAGGTTGATAGGTTAGAAATGGTATGTAGGACAGAAACAAAGACACAGAGAGAGAGAGAGTGATTTGGCCTGAGCAATTTGGTGATTGGACAGGGGCTCACTGAGATGGGGAACACTGGAGGGGGAGCAGGTATGGGATGGGAATCAGAAGCTTAATTTTGGCATGGTTGAGTTTGAGATGGCTACCAAACACCCAAATAGAGACATGAAGTTAAATGTGCAAAGCTGGAGCCCGGAGGAGATTTAAAGTTGGGATTCATAAGTGTATAGACTGCATTTCAAGTCATGGGACTAGATGAAATCACTCAAAAAGTGAGTGTGGATTAAGAAGAAAAGAGGTCCAAGGGTGAGTCCTGAGACCCAGCAGCATAGAGGTCAGGAAGATGAGGGTGGTCCAGCAAAGAAGGCTGAAAGGGGTAGCCACTCCCTCACTTGGCTGTAGCCCCAGGTGTCCTAGGAGCTGATGCCGGGCCCTACAATGGGCTCCCTCCATCCTTTTCCAGGCCTCAGCTGAATTCAGCCATTTCAGCAACAAGCAATGAATTTAAGGGGCTTAATAACAGAATAAGCTTAGGATATTGTAATACTCAATATGAATTCATCAAATAGTATGTAAGATTAAATAAATTATTAAATATTGATGGATTTTATTTTACTCTTCTTTAAATATTTATTTATGGTATTATGTTCAATTTGAGCCTGATTTTTCTACCCAGAGAGAAGACTGTGTTTACTTCATTGTAAGGTCTTTCAGAGAAAATTTTTACTAATGCCAGAAATTTTGATAGCTTTTGATGGCATAAACCTTCCAGAATTTTATCAACTGATAATGAAGATATTAATATCTGGTTCTTAAATAAAGGGATATGCAAATTCTGTAAGATTTTAGAGGTACTATCTATTAATAATATTCATTTATTCATTCAATTATTGAACCAAAACTTATGTGGTACTTGTACATATAAAACACCCTATTAGCTATGTGTAGGACATAGTACTTCATTCTCTGGTAATAACAACAATGGCAATTAATATTACTATTATATGTACCAGGTAGTATACAAAGTGTTTTACATGTGTTTTATTTTTTCCATGTGATTCTCATAGTGCTCTATGAGAATGATATTATGGTTGTCTCTATTTCATAGAAGAGGAAACAGATTCAGGGAGTTAAATAACATTCTCATGGCCAAATGATTAGAACTGGACAGAACTGGGATTTGAACCCAGCTCTGTGTTATTACAGAGCTCAACTCCTAATCACTCTGCTCTATGGCCTCTGTTCATTAATCATTATCATCATAAGTATTAATTTTACTTATAGCATAAAAATAAAACCATACTCGGCCAATATACATATATGTCTCCAAAGAAAAACAAGACAATGACTAGAATTCAGACTGAAGCTAGAGTGAAAATCCCATCGCAGTCTCTATCCTCTTCCTCAAAAATGCCATCTTCTGTAACATTTTCTGGAACGGGCAAGCTTCAAACCATGACATGGTTTGCTCCTCCAAACACTACCAGCTGTGTCCCCCTCACTGCTGCCCCGCCCCCTGCCCCCTGCCCCTGGGGTCAAAGGCATCCCAGGTATAGGGGGTTGGTGGCAGAAAGCAAGTTTTGTGCAAGTCCATCATGACTTGCTCGATGGTTATCAGCAAACAATAAGTCTGGTGGATCTTGTCATCAGCAGTCTATGGTTGGCCTATTCCAGACTCTTGATTCTGTTTTTCTACAAGGTCGTTTTCTAATCTTGTGCCCCGCACCTGTATAAGCAAGCAGCAAGTTAATTCTAAACTTTTAAGACAGAACAAGCCAAAAACATACTAGAAGCAAAATGGCTTCCATTTAGCTAGCCTAGTCTTAAAGTCCCAGTGGTCCTTGGGGTGCACTTACAAGAGCAAACAGTCATTCCTCATTATCTGTGGGGGATTCATTCCAGGATTCACGAAGATACTAAAATCCACAAATGCTCAAGTCCCTTATATAATATGGCATAGTATTTGAATATAATCTATGCACATCCTCCCGTATGGTTTAAATCTTCTCTAGATTACTTATAATACCTAATACAATGTAAATGCTATCTAGATAGTTGTTGCACCATATTTTTTATTTGTATTATTTTTAATGTATTTTTATTTTTAATATTTTTGATCTGAGGTTGGCTGAATATGCAGATGCAGAACCCATGGTTATGGAGGTCCAACTGTACTTCTTCATTGGGTTTATCAATCAGTGTCAGTCCTACACCACCATTATTCTGTATCTCATCAATAAAAAGATGGCTTTCTGGACTTTCATCATGATTATCTCTTCACTTAAGAGTGAATTGGCTACTGGTAAGTGGATTATATGTCATTACAAATTCTCCAACGTGATCCAATCTGTTACTGACATCCAAGCTGCTCTGACATTGAGCAGTTATCATAGAATTCATCACTTTTGGGAGGATTTTCATTTTCTCTCTCCTATTTTTGGTCTCCTATTTCCCATAACCCCTTTATTCCTCTTTCATTGTTTATTTCCTTGTTTTGGTGAAACACACTTTCTAGCAGCTTTTGAGAAAGAATGTATGATAGGTAAATATTTTGAAATTTTATATGTCTGAAAAATTTTATTCTGCTTTCCTACTTGATTGATAATTTGGCAGAATACTAAATGGAAATCACATACCTTTAGAATTTCACACAAATTGTTTCATTATCTTTGAGCTTCAGGTGTTGCTGTTGGGAAATCTGATGACGTTCTCATCATTGATCCTTTATGACTTTTTTTTTCCTCTCTGGGAACTTTTAGGACCTATTCTTTGCCTTTTCATTCTGAAAACTCACATCCTTCAGTCCTGGAGTCTTTATAATTACTTATCTCTTGTCCTTTGCACTACTCTGCTTTACAAGCAGCCTTCTGAATTACTTGATTTTTTTCTTCCTGTCTGTACTACTTTTCCAACTTATTTACTTTCTTTTTGTCTTTTACTCTACATTCTTCAATGTTATCTTCTGTTGATTTTTTTTTCATTTCTACCATTTTCTTTCTTTTTTCCAAGAACTCTTTTTATCCCCAATTCCACCCCTTTAATTGCATCCTGTTGTGACTTCATATTCTCCTATCTTTCTGGGGATATTACTAGAATTTTTTGAAACGTTCTTCCTGTCTGTTTCCTCCATATTCCTTGTTGTTGTTTGGGCCTCTTCCTTCTATATTATCGGATTTTCTTGGTTGCTGTCCATGATTAAAAGTAAAAAGAGAGGAAGCTCGGAGTGGATGGCTGGTGCTGTTGACTTTGAATTCACTAGAGGGTTCCTGCAGAAGACCCCTGATGTCAGTATCTTTGGTTAGCCTCTTGGGTTAATCAGATTGTGATCAGTCTAGTGAAGGTTTCGGTTTTCGGTAGGCACAAAGTCTTTTATTTCCCGTTTTAGGTGTTTTACCCAAACACTCGCCAGAGAATTTACCCTCTCCCTAGAAGTAAACCTCCCAACTTCAGTCTGGGAGGGAGAAGGGCAGCTGCCCAGAGAGAAAGATCTAGCGATATAACTGCTTCAGCAGTTATAAGCAGTTATAAGCAGCCTTCAGCTAATCCCCTTTATTTTCGATTTACCTCTCATACGTATGCTTTGCAGCCTCCGAGGTTTTGTTGCTGTCATATCCTTGGTTTAGGTTTTTACTGTAATTTAAATATGGGAGTAAGCGAAATTAGATGCCTGTATTCAAACTGTCGTCTTAACTCAGAACTGACATCCATATAAGAATCTTTTGGCCACTCCAACCACGTTGCTCAATCATCCCTTCCAAAGACACTCTACTTCTCCATTTTGGGGCGACTCCGCCTTCAGACTCCATAAGTACACAACCAACCACAACACAGCACCAAAGTGAGGCGCACTGAGTCCGTGCGATAATCAGCGGTGGAGATGCTGTGCCTTCCACTCCACCGCCCGCCTCCCGGGCCCGCCCCTTCCCTGACACGCCCCTTCAACGCCACGCCCCCTTTCCGCCACGCCCCTTCCCCGCCACACCCCTTCCCCGCCCCGCCTGCAGCCGCCTGAGCGCCCCGCGCCTCCCACGCCCGTCGCCGAGCGCCGCCCCACCCCCGCCGTGCGGCGGGCCCGGCAGGTCTAGCGGGAAGAGCTCGCTCCCGCAGCGTGGTGACCCGCCGGCTGCCATGTCCCAGCCGCAGCTCGGACGCCGACGCCCCCTAGCCCGCCAGCCGTGCGGCGCCTCCGGGCTGGCTCTGCTGGCGCTGCTGACGCTGCCGCTCGCCTTGGCCAACTGCCCGTGTCCGGAGCCCGAGCTCTGCCGCCCGATCCGCCACCGCCCCGACTTCGAGGTCAGCACCTCACCCCGCTCCCCTGGGTCAGGGTCTCAAGGCCCGCACAGAAGTTAAGAATAGAACAGATCCCTAAGAAGAGAAAGGTGGTGTAAGTGCTGAAACTACTCGTTGAGGGCCTTCCTGTCTAAGGATTTTCTTCAGTTTCTAGATGAGGAAACTGGAGCTCAAAGAGGTTGAGTAACTCCAAGGTCTCACAGAGTGGAAGCGCCTGCCTTGGCAGGCAAGTATTCAAACCCAGATGTGAGCCAAAGGCGAGTTCCTTGAATTCCCCTGCTCTGCCTCTCTGGAGGCACTCTGGGTGTAAAAAAACAAAGAAGATAGGATAGTCCATTTCTTGGTTTCCAAGAGAATGAGGATTTAGTTTGAAAGAATCTTAGGCACTCCAACAGCACACTGGAAGGCAGAATGTTTTGCTTACCTTCACTTTTGTATACCTACTAGCCCTTTCCTTTATGGCACCTCAAAACCACCCAAGAAGGGTGGTAAAAGCAGATTTTTCAGAAAATTTTCCTTTTACTCACCTAACAATATATAAGGCTTCTGGCAACTTTAATCAAACACCCTTTTGGAAGCAATATTAAAACCACCTGGCTGATTCAAGTTTGATTACTGTAGCAGGAATTGGAAGGTATCAGGGAGGTCCAAAGGCTTAGTCCAAAGAACAATTCTTTTGTAGAAATAGGAATGATTCCTAGTTCTTAATCTAGTCCATTAATTTTGAGGCAGGGACGTTTAAATGCCAATTAGAAAGTACATATACGTGGCTTAGGAGAAGAAATAAAAGTGGTGAAAGTGTTTATGGAGAACCCGCCTAGTGTGGAAATGTAACATCTTGTTATAAAACTTTAGACAAATTAAAATAATGGTGTTTATTTGAGGAAAGAACAATTTATGAATTGGCGTCACTTAAACCAGAAGTTCAGAAATGCCTGCTTTAGCAGAATGAGCAGTGTGGGCTTTTAAAGGTTGAACATGGAGGCAAGGTAAAATAATTACTTGATTGGCTATGGGGGTAGGTTTTGCCTTGCTTAGATATGACCTGGTGGAAAGTCCCTAGTTAGAGATTAGTTGGCAGTTTCTAATAGGTTAAGCTTAAGTTTAGATTCACTGTTGACGTTGTTTATTTAAGTAGGAATCTAAGGCACTGGAGCTGTTTCAGCTTAATGGACATCCAATTAAATTTTTTTTAAACAATCTGAAAGATTCATCCTAGTACCCAATACCTAATGGGTTAGTCAGCATTTGTGTGCATTTTGAAAACCAATTATACAAAGAAGCAAACTTATGCTCATTTGTATGTTCATGGTGTAAAGAAAATTAAAAAGTCTCAGGACCACCCACCCAACTCCTTACGCAAAAGGGAAGGTCAAGCCTGGAGCTCAGTCATGCTACACCCGCTTCCAAATGAACAGCTGCTGCTAGCGTTACATGTGTTACACATCAGCCAGATCCCAGGTGGAAAGGTAAAAGGCCTCAGGCATCTGCAAGTACTGCCCCCAGATTCCGAAGGAAATTCCTTGCTGGCTTCCCATAAGCAAGGACTTGCACATTGTAACTGGGTCTGCAGGCTAAGTCTAGCTCCTAAAACTAAAGTCTGTTCAATTCCAGACTATTATTTTTTTTTAAGAGACAGGGTATCTCTCGCAGGGTCACCCAGGCTGGAGTGCAGTGGTGCAATCACAGCTCATTGCAATCTCAAACTCTTGGGCTCAGATGATCCTCCTGCCTCAGGCACCAGGCCTGGCTAATTTTTCTTTTTTAGAGATGGGGGTCTTATGTGTTGCCCAGGCTGATCTCGAACTCCTGGTCTCAAGCAATCCTCCCGCCTTGGCCTCCCAAAGTTCTGGGATTAGAGGTGTGAGCCATTGTGCCCTGCCCCTAAAACCTGAACTTTTAGCTGAGGTCACCATCATCTCTTGCTTGGCTTCCTCCAACAGCTTCCCTATTCTGCCTTCAGTTTTGGCCTCTCTTTAATCCATTTCCCACTTCAGCTGAAGGGATTTTTCTAAAATGCATACCTTCTCCTTTAAAAAACTTTTATTCTCTCCTTTTCCCTCAGGATAAATAATGGAATACAAACTTCTCAACAGGGTTTTCTAGGCCCTACATGATTTAACCCTGCCTGTCACTCTGGTTCTTCACTCTCTGCAAATTTGCTGTACTAAATATCTAAATACACAACCACCATGGTCTCTCTGCCTGCAGGCCTTGGCACTTGCCACTATTTCTTCCTGGCCCATCCTTCTCCACTTTCCAGACCTCGCTAATTACCCCTGGTACCAATTATATTGGGACTCCTATGTCTTATTCACTGTTGTGCTCTCAGTGCCCACCATGGTGCCTGGTATATGGTGGTGTTTAATGTTATTTTGGATGGTCAGCATGATGTTCTTATTTTAAATGATGGTGCTTACCCCTTTTGTTCTGACAGGTTTTTGTGTTTGATGTTGGACAGAAAACTTGGAAATCTTACGATTGGTCACAGATTACTACTGTGGCAGTTTTTGGAAAATATGACTCAGAACTTATGTGCTATGCTCATTCAAGAGGAGCCAGAGTAGTACTTAAAGGTATGTTTTTACCAGGTCTATGAGTCCAGCAAATTGGTAAATTTATCTGTATTACTTGCTATAGTCCTGACTTTCCAAAAACTTCCATTTTTATGTTTATCTGTTTTTTTAGTATCCTAAAATTGATTTAAATACTGTATAATTCATTTCATAAATAGGTATTTTTAAAAGTTAAATAAACCACTGTGTTGATTTGAGCAAAATGTGACTTCCTAATTAGCAAGATGACCTTTACTTAGATATGTGTATGGTCCACAATTTCTGTTTCTGACTTGAGAATCATTTTACTAGTTATTCATAATGGTTATTTTGGAGATCAGTAAGTAATGGCTTTCTATTATTTTGGTATATTCTTTCTCCATTTGGAAAGCTTAAGTTAGAGGTATAGTCTTCCAAAGTAATGAAATGTTTTAGACATTTTGATCTCTTTGGAATGGGTTTGTGAAGTAAATGTCATTAAACCGTGAAAAGCATGTGCGTACAAAAGATGTATACTTCTTCCATAGGGGACGTATCCCTAAAGGATATCATTGATCCTACTTTCAGAGCATCCTGGATAGCTCAAAAACTTGATATAGCCAAAACACAATATATGGATGGAATTAATATAGATATAGAGCAAGAAGTGAATTGTTCATCACCTGAATATGATGCATTAACTGCTTTAGTCAAAGAAACCACAGACTCTTTCCATCGTGAAATTGAGGGATCACAGGTAAAAATTCATTTATTTTTTGGAAACCCCATATTTTCCCTATCAGAATGTATTCATGAGGGTATGACTAATACAATTTTTGTTTTATGGAAATGGAATGGGAAAGAATTTCAGCACATACTTCCTAAAAAAATTTTCTGGAACTTTTGATGTTCTTATCTAAGGAATTTTAAGGGACTAACTCTGTTCTCTATTCACATCAAAAATACAACGCTGGGATTGCCCCCACCTACTTGCCTTGTAGCAGAGTTACAAGTATTAGATAGGTAGTGGGGGCAGCAAGAGTACAGGAGGGCCTAATTGGCTTTCACAAGTGCAGGACAGAAACAGCTCTTGCCAAGGGTAGAGATAGTTCTGGGGAAGTATCTCACTTCCTCCATAGTCTCTGAATTACTTGCAAAGTACCCAAGGCCTATAAGGCTCCAAGGACTAACTCCACAGAACTTGTCAGAGCTATGACAATAGGCAGTGTGCTTTCCCACTGCCATAATGAGCTTGATTAGAGCAGAAGATCACAGTACCAGGCATCTTGCCAGGCAATTTGTGGGTAACAAAGGATAGTGTGGCCCCAGATCAGTGATTCCTAAACCTGGTCACATATCAAGATAACCAGGGGTATTAAAAAAATGTAAATACATGCTCTCTCTCTCATGTGCTGACACACACATGCATGCTAGGACTCACTCCTAGAAATTATTATTCAGAAAGTTTTGGGTAAGCCCAGAGTTCATAATTTAAAAAAAATTTCTTAGGTGATTATGGTTAGGCTAGACAATGAGTTTTTTAAGGCAGAGAACAGCTACTTGATGTCTAACAATGTTTAAAAATTATTTGTTGAGAGGTGCTATATCACCATTGTTTCTTATAGCTGAGTAGTACTCCATGGTATACACATATCACATTTTATTAATCCATTCATGGATTGATGGGCACTTGGGTTGTTTCCACATCTTTGCAATTGTGAATTGTGCTGCTATAAATATTCAAGTGCAGATGTCTAGCACTTGTATTTTCCTGGATAGAGTTGGAACCCATTTTACTAAGTGAAGTATCCCAAGAATGGAAAAATAAGCATCCCATGTACTCACCATCAAATTGGTTTCACTGATCAACACCTAAGTGCGCATATAGGAATAACATTAATCAGGTGTTGGGCAGATGGGGGCGGTGGGGGGAAATGGGTGTATACATACATGATGAGTGTGATGCTCACCGTCTGGGGGATGGACACGCTTGAAGCTCTGACTCTGGGGTGGTGGGGGGACAAGGGCAATATATGTAACCTAAACTTTATTTCAACCCTATAATATGTTGAAATAAAAAAAAATTTATTGAGTAAATGAGTGCTATCCCTACCTTTAGAGCATTGTAAGTACTATAAACCTGTGATTTCTAAACCTGTCCCAGAATCACCTGGGAGTGCTTTTTTAAAATATTCCAAGACTGATTCAGTAGGTCTGGGAATAGAGCCTAGGGAACTGTATTTTTACAAAGTGTCCTACGTGATTATGGTACAGTTGGTCATCATAAATTTGAGAATCATTGGTAAAATAATAAGTGATGTGAAGACTGACATCTCTGTGGTTTTATTCAAGTAGGGAAGGTCAGTATAGAATTCAGCTTTTCAGATGAGTACAATGGAGTACAATGTAGATCAAGAATAGCAAATACCAGATATGCAGGACATCATACCCCTCTCCTCACAAATTTTGGTCTCAGAAACTTTTTCTTCATTCGTTAGATAGTTGTTACTAATAGGTTAGGATTGATGTATAGAATACACCCTAATTGCCAGTCCTGATTAAGCTACAGTGAAAGGGCCCAGAGGAAGAGATTGAGCAAAGACCTTGCAGTAGGAATATCTATTTCCAGGTTTGAGAGATGAGTAGAACAATCTGGGCTACTATGTCAAGTTCATGTTAGATGAATTAGTGAGAGGTACAGTTGGAAAGGCAAGCCAGATTGTGGAAGATCCAGAGTGTCAGACTGAGGAGTATGCATTTTATTCTGTATATAATGTCCTTACATGTGTAGAATAGTGTTTTGGGAGAGTATTCTGCAACAGTATGTAAAACTAGAGGAGAAAGGAAGACCAGTGATGACTAACTCAACAATCCAGTAGCTAGAGACTGACAGTTTGGATTGGGATGATGGTATAACCCTAACAGTTAACAAGTGTTCAACAAATATTTGTTAAATGAATTAGTTAATGGAAAGGAAGGGGCAGAATGACTGTGAGAAGACACCCAAAGGAAGATGTGAGATTAGTTGTGGGGTGTGAAGGAAGAAGAGACTCAGAAAATGGCCCAAATGTTCTTAAATTCGTAACCGGCAAAAATGACTAATATAGAGCATCTAGAGGGAGAAATGAGTTTTGGGGATAAGATGATGACATTAATTTACAGAATTGTGGTCATAGAATTAAAGAAGTAGAAATAATTGCCCTTGAAGAGTTTTTTGTACATTCTCATTTTTATATGTATGAAAACAAATTCAGATGCTTTAAGTCTGCAGGCCCAACCCCTTGGGCCACTTACTGGTACTGGTCCGTGGCCTGTTAGGAACCAGACCACACAGCAGGAGGTGAGCCTCGGGCCAGCAAGCGAAGTTTCATCTGTATTTACAGCTGCTCCCGCTCCCCATCACTCCCATCACTGCCTGATCTCTGCCCCCTGTCAGATCAGCGGCAGCATTAGATTCTCATAGGAGCAAGAACCCTACTGTAAACTGTGCATGCGAGGGATCTAGGTTGTGCACTCCTTATGAGAATCTAATGCCTGATGATCTGAAGTGGAGCTGAGGCGGTGATGCTAGTCCTGGGGAGCAGCTGCAAAGTCACCCCAAAACCATCACTCCCCACCCACTCCATTCCCCCTGTCTGTGGAAAAATTATCTTCCATGAAACCGGTCCCTGGTGCCAAAAAGATTGGGGACTGCCGCTTGAAGTGGGTTAGCAATGACATAGACCTAGTTATAACAGAGCCAAGACTAGAACTCATCTTTCAGTTTCCTGTCTAATATACTAATGCTACCTTCTCAAAAATATAAGACTAATTATGACAGGAAATCCAGGTGAAAATGCTTTTAATATGCAGGAGAGAGGTAAGGACTTACAAAATGGATTTGAAATTTACTTGTTTAGATGTAGTCATTTTCTCTATTACTATAATATAGCTCCCATTTTGTAATAGGAGGCAGTGATAAAGTGGGGTCCAATACGTAAAAATTGCATTTCATAACCCATTTTGTTGGAGAGCTATTGAGAAAAGCTTGCACCTGTAAAGCAGAGTGTCCTTTTATGTGAATACTCAGAGAATTATAGAGATAACTTTGAGAAAGTCCTGAAAAAGAGTTTTGCTAGAATAAATTGGCCAAAGTATAAAAATTTTATCTACAGTATCTCAATTTTTAAGTAATTAATAAGTGTTTATTGGGTGCCTAATTAAGAAAAAAACAACCTTTAATGAGTTTTATAGAACATTTGTACACCAGTAACATAAAGCTAATTAATACTTGGTTAAAGCAATAAACAGATAAAGAGACTTGTTGAGGGCTGGCTCACCATTCAAAATGAAAGCTATTACTCAAGTTTTATTTGAATATTTCCATAAAATAAGATCACTTAAATGATTTGTTCGACAGTTTGAGCTGGTTAATCTACACCTATGGACCATAAAATAACATTATTCTCTAACTGCAATACTGGGCCAAACCTGCCTTGTAATGTAACTGTGAATCAGGGAGACAAACTCACAACCCAGTCAGGTTGTGCCAATAGGTGACACATTTAGCCTGCACAATATTTTTCACAACTTTTATATTTGAATTTTTTTTATGCCTTTACTCTCCACTTGCTCAGGAGCACCACCATACCCTATTGTTGTTAATACTTCTTTCAATCAGCCTAGCCTCTTAAGACTTATGCATTTAAAACCTGTTGTCTTCTATATAGTGCCCCGTTCCTGGTCATTATATGTCCAAATATATGTCCTTGTCAGTTGAATATAGACAAAAAATACATTTCTTAGAACTGTTCTAGTTCCATATGTATTGAGCCCTACATTCATATACCGTAAGCAGTTCTTTTTTCTTGGGTAGTATGAGGCAAGAAAATAAATAATCAAAAAAAATCTGACATAAATATGCATATTTGATCATGTTACATAAACTGATATGTTTTTCTTCACAGGTAACCTTTGATGTAGCTTGGTCTCCAAAGAACATAGACAGAAGGTGCTATAATTATACTGGAATTGCAGATGCTTGTGACTTCCTCTTTGTGATGTCTTATGATGAACAAAGTCAGGTCTGGTCAGAATGTATTGCAGCAGCCAATGCTCCCTATAATCAGACATTAACTGGTAAGAATCCACAAAATGATTATTTATTAGTAAGATTAATTCAAGAACTTCAAAGATTAAGATATCTTTTATTAATAGTATTTCTAAGTTATATGGATACCTTTTTAATTTGTAAAGCTTGCTTGAAATATATAAAAATCACTTCATTTAGAGCGTTAAAGTTTATAAAAAGTTTTAAAGTTTTGAAGTTTTCATGTAATTCCTCTAACAACCTTGTGGGATAGGTATGTTTTTATTAATCCTCTATTATAGATGAGATAAAAGACATTAAGTTCTCATGGTTGCCCAACTATGAAGTATTATATAGTTCAGACTCAATCAGGTATTCTAATTTCAATTCCAGTACTCTTTTCATAAAATCACATGAAGATATTTGCTATCTAGAATCTGACGGGATACTTTTGTTGAAATAACCAATGTTAAATAATATAATAGCAAAGATAGTTAATGGTGTGGGTACCTATATTACATGATTATTAGGATTGGCTTTATCTTATTATTAATAACTGTGATATATTAAAAATTGTATTCCTATCAGAATTTGAGTACTTCTGACCTGTCATTCATATGATGTGGTCTTTGCATTATCATCTCTGAAGTTTGGATTGGTTTGTATCACATCAGTCAACTGAATAAAAGATTGCTATCTTCTGGACTCAATCTGAAATTTTCTGGGATAGTTGCTATCAATTGAGTTATTAATTGATTTATAAATAAAAATTTTTTTTCTTTTACATAGAAGTTAAAATCTTAGAACCTGGCCTTAT
The DNA here is from genome assembly GCF_020740605.2 of Lemur catta. Classification (NCBI taxonomy): domain Eukaryota; kingdom Metazoa; phylum Chordata; class Mammalia; order Primates; family Lemuridae; genus Lemur; species Lemur catta. The sequence continues at coordinate 60,085,374 of NC_059130.1, forward strand.
TTAATTGTTTTGTAATTGGATAGAATAATCTGACTATACACATATATTAATACTATTTAAATTAGAAAAATAACTGAATTTCATTCTGTTAAAGTTACAAAGTAATTAGTTAATTCAGGGTTCCAATACTGTGTTTCATGAAAGAGATGGCAATAGTGTTTTCTATCAATAAAAGGTTTATTATTAAATATGTTTGGGAAATGTGCATACCTCACCCGTTTTGGATATTTAATAGTGCACAATAACATTAAAGGCTCTGAAAAGCAATAAACTTATTTAAATCAACATTCTAGATAATCTGGGAGTATCTCTTGTTGGAAAAACATGTTTTGCATTATTGGGCAGGAAAAGGACTGATAGTATCAAGAAATTGTTCATTTTTGGCCAGGCGTGGTGGCTCACGCCTGTAATCCTAGCACTCTGGGAGGCCGAGGCGGGTGGATTGCTCGAGGTCAGGAGTTCAAGACCAGCCTGAGCAAGAGTGAGACCCCGTCTCTACTAAAAATAGAAAGAAATTATCTGGCCAACTAAAAAATATATATATAGAAAAAAATTAGCCGGGCATGGTGGCGCATGCCTGTAGTCCCAGCTACTGGGAGGCTGAGGCAGTAGGATTGCTTAAGCCCAGGAATTTGAGGTTGCTGTGAGCTAGGCTGACGCCACGGCACTCACTCTAGCCCAGGCAACACAGCGAGACTCTGTCTCAAAAAAAAAAAAAACTGTTCATTTTTCTCTATGTTTCCTCCAACTACAGATTATGTACAATAGAATGGGTGGAGGGGGCATTTCTTATCCCCAGCTATCATTCATACTTATAGAATATTTGTAAAACATGGAACACTTGTGATTTCTATAAGAAATTCTGAGACTATCACTGCCAGAAAGTTTAAGATTTGTAGAACTTTCTTGAAACTTTAGAATATAGAATATCAACTATATCATGTCTTAGCAATTAATGGATATAATTAGCATGCTTTCCTGAAATGTGTCATTCCTCCTATAGATTTTGTGAATTTTTTATTTCGGTATGATCTTAGTTTTGAATGTTTTCTCTTATTCAAAAAGAAATGGTTTAGAAAGCAAGATATGGAAGTTACAGTTATTAAGGGATGAGTTTTATATTAGAGAAACTATTATTATTTTGCACAAATGTACCTGTTTTTACTAACTTAGACTCCGAGTGGTTGCATAGTTTGTATGAACACATTAACAGATACATGAAGAGAAAAAAATGTGCTTTTTCTGCCCCTATTTGACTAGGATATAATGACTACATCAAGATGGGCATTAATCCTAAGAAACTTGTAATGGGTGTTCCCTGGTATGGTTATGATTATACATGCCTGAATCTATCTCAGGTAAGAACAGGTCATTTGTTTTGTAATTTTTCTTCTGTATTATATTTTTTAGAGCTTATTTTGTTTTCATTAGGAACATGTAAACTTTATTTAGAATTTCTGAAATATAGTTTGAGATTAAAAATTGTTTATTTTAAATTATTTAATCCCAAGAAAGCTTCTGATTATCATATATTTTTATTTAATAATGAGATTTATTTTAACTTTTATTCATGATAATCAGGTTATCTATTTATAGCATATATTTTATTTCTAGCAAATAGTTTTTGATTATTTTTCTGATTTGACTCTTAGGCGCTTAATTGATAATATGTAACATGAACATTTCTGCATTTCTAGGATCATGTTTGTACTATTGCAAAAGTCCCTTTCCGGGGGGCTCCTTGTAGTGATGCTGCAGGACATCAGGTGCCCTATAAAATGATCATGAAGCAAATGAATAGTTCTATTTCTGGAAACCAATGGGATGAAGGTCAACAGGCTCCTTACTATAATTATAAAGTAAGACTTTTTATAAGTTATGAACATTCATTCTATTATTTTCATAATTGTGTATTTTAATAATTAGGTATTAAGAATTTCTATCAGTTTTCTTATAAGGGCATAACATACAGATTGCTATTTAACATGAATAAACTTGTCTTTGAATCTGTGGAATCAGGAACTTTAGTTCCCTGGTGAGCAATTTGAGTTTTGCTAATAGTGCCACTGCTTTACTTGGGCCAACTTGTCATTTTAGTGATGACAAAAAACATGCATATCACAAACAGGGTTTCCTTAATAGTTGACAATTATGCTAACTGTTGTTTTTCAAAGGGCTTTGAGCCAAAATAGGTTACCACCTCTGAAAGCCTCCATTTCAAAGTAGCCTGAAGATTCTGATAAGACTCTTACATAAGAAGGAAGGAGGCTAAGAACAGGAGATGTGTGATCATCAACTTTACAATGGAAAAACTGTATCATTTCAAATTTATTTCATAATTAAAACAAATTATAAGTAATATTAAAAATTAGAGACAGACATTACATAAAGGAAACTTGAAGAAATACAGTAAATCATTAGCAATCCTGTTAGGTAATGTTTAATAAATAGGAATTGCTATACCAAAGTGGCAAAGAAAAGTTATATTTTTCATAATTTACCTTTAGCATAATAAAGCCTCTTTCACACCTCAAAAGTCTTAAGTACAAATCATATTTGAATTTACTGTGGATTATGTTACTTTAAAATGAATCCTAAAATGACATGATGTAAGTTAATTCCAGCAAGGGTTTATATTCTTGACCATTATATCAGACCATTGTCTGATACCCATTTATAAAAAAATGACTGCAAACACACTATATGTAATAAATTGTAATTGATATACATGCATATGCCGGTATATCAATTATATAGAAAGGTTTAGTGTAGAGCTTTCTAAACTTTGGAATCAAAATTATATATCTGTTAGTGAAACTAGGATGTATTGTAATCTTGTCTTTCCTAAATAGTATTCAGGAATACTCTGTCCTGGGAACTGTTAATATTTTGCACACCATTACCCATGTGTGCAAAATATTCACACATGTGCTATGGGCAAATATATTTAGAAAACACTACATGTCATATGTCCCTCTTAGAGATTTAAAATGTACAACATTATATTAAAGGACTTGAGAAGTGCTGCAATACTTAGAGCTGTTTGGTTAAGAACCTTGTTTCACAGCACTCTTAAATGTATGCAGGGGAACAATGTTTCATGGATATAGTTTGGTAAAGGCTATGGTAAACAATTATATATACAGGCATACATTGGAGATGTTGCAGGTTTAGTTTCAGAGTACTACAATAAAGCAAATATTGCAATAAAGCAAATTACATGAATTTTTTGGTTTCCCAGCATATATAAAACTTATATTTATACTATACTGTAGTCTATTAAGTGTGGAATAGCATTGTGTCTAAAAAGATGTGCATACCTTAATTTAAAAATACTTTATTGCTAAAAAATACTATCATTAGAGCCTTCAGCAAGTCATAATCTGTTTGCTGGTAGAGGGTTTTGCCTTGATGTCGATGGTGGTTGCTGAAGGCTGGGGTGCCTGTGGCAATTTCTTAAAATAAGACAACAATGAAGTTTGTCACATTGATTGACTTTCCTTTTACAATAGATTTCTCTGTAGCATGTGATGCTGTTTGATAACATTTTGCCCACAGTAGAACTTCTTTCAAAATTGGAGTCAATCCTCTTAAACCCTGTTGCTGCTTTATCAACTATGTTTATGGAATGTCCTAAACGCTTTGTTGTTATTTCAACAAGTGTTCACAGCATCTTCACCAGGAGTAGATTCCATCTCCAGAAACTAATTTCTTTGCTCATTGATAAGAAGCAACTCTTCATCGGTTCAATTTTTATCATGAGATTGCAGCAATTCAGTCACAGCTTCAGGCTTTACGTCTAATTCTAGTTCTCTTGCTATTTCTACCACTTCTGTGGTGACTTCCTCCACTGAAGTCTTGAACCCCTCAAAGTCATTCATGAGGGTTGTAATCAATTTCTTCCAAACTCCTGTTAATGTTGATATTTTGACCTCCTCCCATGAATCACAAATATTTTTAATGGCATCTAGAATGGTGAATCCTTTTTAAGTTTTTGGTTTACTTTGCCCAGATCCATCAGAGTAACTGTTATCTATGCAGCTTTATGAAATATACTTCTCAAATAATAAGACTTAGAAGTCTAAATTACTCCCTGTTCTATGGGCTACAGAAGGTATGTTGTGTTAGGCATGGAAACAACATTCATTTCTTTGTACTTCTCCATCACAGTCTTTGGATGACCAGGTACATTGTCACTGAGCAGTAATATTTTGAAAGGAGTCTTTTTTTCTGAACAGTAGGTCTCAATAGTGGGTTTAAAATATTCAGTAAACCATGCTATAAACAAATGTGCTGTCATCCAGGCTTGCAGAGTTGATTTAACATAATAAGGGCCCTACGCTTTTTGGAATGGTAAATGAGCATTGGCTTCAACTTAAGAGTCACCAGCTGCATTAGCCCTTAATAAAGGGAGTTAACCTGTCCTTTGAAGCTTTAAAGCCAGGCATTGACTTCTCGCTAGCTAGGAAAGTTGTGGTTCATGGTGGCATCTTCTTCCAATAGAATGCTATTTTGTCCACATTGAAAATCTGTTTAGTGTAGTCTCCTTTATCATCTATCTTCTGGATAACTTGCTGCAGCTTCTACGTCAGCACTTGCTACTTCACCTTGCACTTTTATGTTATGGAAATGGCTTCTTTTTTTTATTTCAGGATATTATGGGGGCACAAATATTTTGGTTACATGTTATGATGTTGCCTCGCCCAAGCCAGGATTAGAGGCATACCCTTCCCCCATAAAATGCCCACTGGATCCATTAGTTGTGAGTTTACCCACCCCTACCCCCTGAACCCCCAATGAATATTACTACCATGTGAGTACCTTAGTGTTGATTAGTTGGTGCCAATTTGATGGCAAGTACACGTGGTGTTTATTCCTCCATTCTTGTGATATCTCACTTTGGAGGATGGGCTCAAGCTCTATCCAGGCTAACATAAGAGGTGCTAGATCACCATTGTTTTTTGTAATTGAGTAGTATTCCATTGTATACATACACCATATTTTATTAATCCACTCATGGATTGACAGGCACTTGGGTTGTTTCCACATCCTTGCAATAGTGAATTGTGCTGCCATAAACATTTGAGTGCAGATGTCTTTATTATGGAATGTCTTTTGTTACTTTGGGTAGATGCCTAGTAGTGCTATTGCTGGATCAAATGGTATTTCTATTTTTAGCTCTTAGAGTTATCTTCAGATTATTTTCCAAAGAGGTCTGGTAATAATATGCAGTCCCACTAGCAATGTAAGAGTGTTCCTATCTCTCCACATCCTCACCAGCATTTGTTGTTTAGGGACTTTTTGATAAAGGCCATTCTCACTGGGGTTAGGTGATAGCCCATTGTGGTTTTGATTTGCATCTCCCTCATGATTAGAGATGTTGAGAATTTTTTTATATGTTTGTTGGCCATTATTCTGTCTTTTTTTGAAAAGTTTCTGTTCATGTCCTTTGCCCATTTATTGATGGGGTTGTTTGATTTTTTTCTTGATTTTTTTGAGTTCTACATAGATTCTTGTTATCAGCCCTTTATCGGATGTGTAGAAAGCAAATATTTTCTCCCATTCTGTAGGCTATTTGCTCTAATGATAGTTTCCTTGGCTGTGCAGAAGCTTTTTTTTATTTCAGTATATTATGGGGGTGCAAATGTTTAGGTTATGTATATTGATTGCCCTTGCCCCACCCAAGTCAGAGCTTCAAGCATGTCCATCCCCCAGATGGTGTGCATTGCACTCATTATGTATGTATATACCCATCCCTTTCTCCCCCCTCCCATCTGCCCAACACCTGATGAATGTTATTCCTATATGTGCACGTAAGTGCAGAAGGTTTTTAATTTGATCAGGTCCCATTTATTTATTTTTGTTGCTGCTGTAATTGCTTTGGGGGTCTTCTTCATAAATTCTTTGCCTAGGCTGATGTCTGAAAGAGTCTTCCCTACATTTTCTTCTAGGATTCTTAAGGTTTCATGCCTTAGGTTTAAGTCTGTTATCCATCGTGAATTGATTTTTGTAAGAGGTGAGAGGTGGGGATCCAGTTCCAATCTTCTGCATGTAGTTATCCAGTTTTCCCAGCACCATTTATTGAAAAGAGATTCTTTCCCCAGTGTATATTTTTGTCTGCTTTGTCAAAGATTAGATGACAATATGCGGATGGTTTCATGTCTGGGTTCTCAGTCCTGTTCCAAATATCTCTGTTCTTGTGCCAGTACCATGCTGTTGGTTACTATAGCCTTGTAGTAAAGTTTGAAGTCTGGCAGACTGATACCTCCCAGTTTGTTCTTTTTGCTTAAGATTTCTTTGGCTATATGAGGTCTTCTCTGGTTCCATACAAAGCGTAGGATTATTTTTTCTAGATCTGTAAAGAATGATGATGGTACTTTGATGGGGATTGCATTAATTCTGTAGATCACTTTGGGTAGTATGGACATTTTAACAATGTTGATTCTGCCAATCCATGAGCAAGGTAGATATTTCCATCTGTTTACATCTTCTATAATTTCTTTTCTTAGTGTTTCGTAGTCCTCCCTGTATATGTCTCTCACCTCTTTCGTTAAATATGTTCCTAGATATTTAATTTTCTTTGAAGCTATTGTAAAAGTTCTGCATTTTTGATTTGATTTTCGGCTTGACCGTTTCTGGCGTATATGAATGCCTCTGCTTTGTGTGCATTGATTTTGTATCCTGAGACTTTATTGAATTCATTTATCAATTCCAGGAGTCTCTTGGTTGAATCCTTAGGGTTTTCTAGATATAACATCATCAGCAAAGAATAAGAGTTTGATCTCTTCTGCCCCCATTTGGACACCCTTAATCCCCTCTCTTGTCTAATTGCTTTAGCAAGGACTTCCAGCACTATGTTGAATAGAAGTGGAGATAGTGGGCAACTTTGTCTGATTCCAATTCTAAGTGGGAATACTTTCAATTTTTCCCCATTCAGTATGATATTGGCTGTGGGCTTTTTGTATATGGCTTTAATAATTTTAAGGTATGTCTCATCTGTGCCTATTTTGTTAAGAGTTTTTATCATAAAGGTGTGCTTGATTTTGTCAAATGCTTTTTCTACAACTATTGAGAGAATCCTATGGTCTTTGTTCTTGCTTTTATTTATGTGGTGAATTACATTTATAGATTTGCATATGTTGAACCAGCCTTGCATCTCTGGGATAAAGCCCACTTGGTCATGGTGAATTATTTTTTTGATGTGTTGTTGGATTCAATTTGCTAATGTTTTGTTGAGGATTTTTGCATGTATATTCATGAGGGATATTGGTCTGTAGTTTTCTTTTTTTGTTGTGTCCTTTCCTGGCTTTGGTATTAAGGTGATATTGGCTTTGTAGAATTAGTTGGGGAGGATACCATCTTTCTCAATGTTGTGGAATAATTTATGTAGTATAGGTATGAGTTCTTTGTATGTTTGGTAAAATTTGGGTGTGAACCCATCTGGTCTGGGACTTTTCCTTGTTGGAAAGTTTTTAATTGCTTGATATTGGTCTGTTCAGGGATTCTATTTCCTCCTGGTTGAACTTAGGGAGGTTATATATTTCCAAGAATTTATCCATTTCCTCCACATTATGTAGTTTTGGGGCATATAGGTTTTTATAGTATTCAAAGACACTGTTTTGTATTTCTGTGGTGTCTGTTGTGACCTCTCCTTTTTCATTTCTAATTGAGTTTATTAGAGTCCTTTCCCTTCTAGTTCTTGTCATTGTAGCAAGAGGGCTGTTGATTTTGTTTATCTTTTCGAAAAAGCAGCTTTTGGTTTTATTGATCTTCTGTGTAGTTCTTTTATTCTCAATTTCATTTAGTCCTGCTCTTAGTTATTTCTTTTCTTCTGCTAGGTTTGGAATTGATTTGCTCTTCCTTTTCCATTTCCTTGAGACAGTTTATTAGTTTCTTGATTTTTGAGCTTTCTGCTTTTTTGGATGTGAGCATTTAATGCTATTAGTTTTCCTCTCAGGAATGCTTTTGCTGTATCTCACAGATTTTGGTAACTTGTGTCGCCGTTATCATTTAGTTTGAAGAATCTTTTGATTTCCCTCTGTATCTTCTTGACCCAGTAAGTCATTCAACAATAGATTGTTTAATTTCCATGAATTTGTGAAGTGGTGAGTGTTTCTGTTGGAATTGAACTCTAATTTTATACCACTGTGATCAGAGAAGATACATGGTATAATTTCTATGTTTTTGAATTTGCTGAGGTCTGATTTGTGGCCTAGTATGTGGTCAATTTTGGAGAAGGTTCCATGGGCTGATGTGAAGAATGTATATTCAGCTTTATTTGGATAGAATGTTCTATAGATGTCTGTTAGACCCTTTTGTTCTAGAGCTCTGTTTAAGTCCATTATTTCTTTGCTTATTTTCTGTTTGGAAGATCTGTCATGTCCTGTCAGTGGGGTGTTGAAATACCCGTCTACTATGGCGTTACTATTTATCATGCTATTTAGATCAAACAGTGTTTGCTTTATGTATCTGAGTACTCCTGAGTCGGGTGCATAAATATTAACAATCGTTAAATCTTCTTGCTGGATTTTTCTTTTCACCATTATATAGTGACCATCTTTGTCCTTTCTTACTTTTGCTATTTTAAAGCTTATGTTATCTGAAATAAGTGTAGCCACCCCCGTTTTCTTTTGGCTTCCATTTGCCTGGAGGATTGTTTTCCATGCCTTGACCTTGAACATGAAAGAAAGCATCTTTGTGGGTTAGGTGCATTTTCTGTAGACAGCAGATACTTAGCTTGTGAATTTTTATCTACTCTGCCAGTCTATGTCTCTTCAGAGGACAACTCAAGCCATTCACATTTATTGAGAGGACTGATATTTGGGGTAGATTTCCATTCATATTTGGCTGAATTCCTATTATTTTGTTTTACTCCTTGAGCCATCATGGAATCCAGGTTCTAGACTTTAAACTCTTGAGTGATTTTACTTTGGTGAGTGTCTGTTGCGCTGTTCAGTGTGTAATGCAGGTCTGAATATTTCCTGTAGGGCAGGTCTGGTCTTCACAGATTCCATCAGTGATTGCTTATCTGGGAAAGTCTTTATTTATCCCTCATAGATAAAGCTTACTTTTGACAGGTAGAGAATTCTAGGTTGGCCATTATTCTGTTTTAGAAGGTTGAGGATAGGCGCCCAGTCCCTTCTGGCTTGTAAAGTTTCAGTTGAGAAGTCTGCAGTTAGTCTGATAGGTTTTCCTTTATAGATTATCTGCTGTTTTTATCTTACTGCTCGAAGGATTGCTTCTTTTGTGTTTACTTTTGTCAGCCTAATAACTACATGATGTGTTGATTGCCTTTTCACATTGAGTCTCCCAGTTCTGTGTGCTTCTTGTATCTGGATATCTAGATTTCTGGCCAGGCATATTTTCCTCCAGTACTCCATGAAATAAATTTTCTAGCCCTTGTGTATTTTCTTCTCCTCTGTCTGGGGTGTCTATGATTCTTATATTTGGCTTCTTTACATAATCCCACATTTCTTGTATGTTTTGTTCTTGTCTCTTGTTTCTGTGTTTTTTTCCTTCATCCGATTTGTTTAGCACATAGGCATTATCTTCACGCTTGGAGATTCTTTCCTCTGCATGATCCATTCTATTCTTGAGGCTTTCCATTGTGTTTTGTAGTTCCCTAAATGCGTCTTTCATTTCCAGAATTTCTGTTTGGTTTTTTCATAGTATTTCAATTTCTTTAGAGAATTTTTCATTCATTTCCTGTATTGTTCTTGCAGCTTCTTTATGTTGGGTTTCTATTTTCTCTTCAATTCCATTGAGTTTTCTTACAATCCATATTTTGAATTCTTCCTCTGTCAATTTTATTGTATCGTGTAAATTGGTATCCATTGATGGAGATCGAATGTTTTCTTTTGGGGGTGACTTTTCTCTCTGATCTTTCATGTTTCCTGCGTTCTTTCACTGATTCTTTCTCATCAGGCTATTTTGTCAAGAACTGGGGTTGCTGGGGCTGGTTTATGGCCTTATCTCCAAGTCACCAAAGGGGTGTTCCTTAACAGTGTTGGGGAGAAGTGCGTTGGTCCTGTATTGCCTTAGAGGTGTTTTAGCCAGTTGAGTTACCTCTTACCTGTTGTCTTCACCTCTTGCCAAAGGAGATTAGTGAGTTTGGACCCCTTGCTTAACCTCCCATGTGGTGAATCACTTTTGTGTGAGTGACTCCACTTCCCGCCAGTAGTTTGAGGTGGAAGACACTGTGTTGAGCTATGAGGTTACCTTCTCTGTTGTTGCTTGTAGTTTGTGTGGAGGAGCCAATTATCAAGGTATTCTGATGCCTTTGTGTTGGGCTCTAATCCCCCAAATGGGGTACATGAATGCCCCGGTCTTTGGGAAATGTCTTCTCACTCCCAAAGGTTACCTGAGCCCTCTTCCCACTTTAGGTGGGGTAAGGCAACTGGTGCCTGCAAGCCTGAGAGCGTATACTTCTGTGGTTGCTTGATCTGCTGCTAGGGGAGAGCCGCTAATATGTCATTTAGGGCTCTTTCGCCACACTTGCGAGGCAGCTCCTGGTGAGGGTTGTCAATTGGTACAATTGCTGACGACTCTGGACAGGATTTTCCTTCCCAGTCCACAACCCCCAAAGCTGGCAGCAGCCCAGGTGCCAACGTTATGTTCTTATCAGATGATCAAAGCCAGCCCACTGGACCAAATCAACAGGCTGCCCTCTATTGCTCAGTTCCAGGGTCCCGCAGATTCATGCCAGTCACACAGAGAAAGCGACTTTTCTCCCTTCTCCCCACCTCCAACCTGCTGGGCTGGGGAAGGGGCATTGTCTGAGATCATTCCCTGAGCCTACCCTGCTGGGCTGGGGAAGGGGTGGTGCCCAGAATTGCAACATGCCACAGCGTTTCCTGGCTGTGGAACCCCAAAATGGCAGCTGTCCACCCATGGAGAGCGAGCACTGGGGGCGAATGCTCAGGGTTTGGCAGGTGCTGGGTTTTGCAGGCTGTCTCAAGGAGCCGCCAGCTGCCCCCACTGCTTCCCTGTCCCACTGTCTCACGTTAGTCCAGTAGAAGGCCCTGTACTCTCTGTCCCACCCTGAGCCAGCCGAATCTTTGGCAGTTTCCAGGGGAAGAGCCTCCCTTTTGGCCTTTACCTCCTTTGTTCTGGTCATGCTGACTGCCAGAGGTGAGATGCCTGTCTCCATACTCCCTCCTGTGGACCAGGGAAGTGTTCACTCAGACCAGTCCCTACCTTGCCCAGTGCGGACCTAGCACAGAGCACCAGGGAATTCAAAATGTTTTCCACTATTGTCTCTTCTCCACGTAGCCTGTCATCCCATGCCACAACTTTGCACTGACTTCAGGCACTTCCCTGCCTGAGTGGATGTGGAGGTCGGTAGAGGAACAGTTGTCCTCCTGTGGGTCAGATCACACTGCCCTGACTGGTGGGCACAGCCGTCCCATGCTCTACTCCGTACTATATACCTTGTACTCTCCAGACTTGTGGTCAATTTCCAGTTCACCTTTTTTTCCCAGCACTGCTTGTCCCGTGTTGCTTCTCTGCAGATTCACAATGCTGTTCTTGGGGGAGAGTGATCCACTTGTGTGTAGCTTTCCGCATTCTTCACCTCCCACTCTGGGAGCAAAGAGCCAGTAGGTCACCACTGATCTGCCATTTTTTTCCCGGATGAAAATGGCTGCTTTAGTTTCATGAACCAACCTCTGCTGTCTTCATAACTTTTCTTATGCAGCTCTCACCTCTCAGCCTTCATAGAATTGAAAAGAGTTAGGGCCTTGCTCTGGATTAGGCTTTGGCTTAAGGGAATGTTATGGCTGATTTGATCTATCCAGACTACTAAAACTTTCTCCATATCAACAATAAGGCTGTTTCACTTTCTGAACATTTGTGTTTTCACTGGAGTAGCATTTTTTTTTTTTTTTTTGAGAGAGAGTCTCACTCTGTTGCCCTGGCTAGAGTGAGTGCTGTGGCGTCAGCCTAGCTCACAGCAACCTCAAACTCCTGGGCTTAAGCAATCCTTCTGCCTCAGCCTCCCGAGTAGCTGGGACTACAGGCATGTGCCACCATGCCCGGCTCATTTTAAATATATATATATATATTTATATAAATATATATATATTTTTTTTTTAGTTGGCCAGATAATTTCTTTCTATTTTTAGTAGAGATGGGGTCCCGCTCTTGCTCAGGCTGGTCTCGAACTCCTGACCTTGAGCGATCCACCCGCCTCGGCCTCCCAGAGTGCCAGGATTACAGGCGTGAGCCACCGCGCCCGGCCTGGAGTAGCATTCCTCCAAGAACTTTTCCTTTGCGATCATAACTTAGCTAACTTTTGGAACAAGACGCCTAGCTTTCAGCCTGTCTTGGTTTTTGACATGCCTTCCTCACTAAACTTAATCCTTTCTAGCTTTTGATTGAAAGTGAGAGATACGCAACTCTTCCTTTCACTTGAACACTTAGAGGCTGTTGTAGAGTTATCAATTGGCCTGATTTTAATATTGTGTCTCAGGGAATAAGGAGAGATATAAAGGAATGACAAGTCTGTGGAGCAGTGAGAACACACACATTTACTGATTAAGTTTGCTGATTTATATGGGTGTGGTTCATGGTGGCCCCAAATAATTACTCCTGTCTAACTGAAATTTTGTGTCCTTTGACCAACATCTCCCATTTTCCCCACCCCAGCCTCTGGTTACCACTGTTTTACTGTGTTTCTATGAAGGAAAACATTCTTTAAAGGTCCTAGAGTTCACGACACATTTTGGTGAAGATTGAAGGCCATTGAATGGTACTTTAAAAAACAATCTAGTTATAACTAGATTGTTCCTCATTTTATTCATTGCAAAATTCTGTAGCAACTAAAGTCAAGTTTCTGTTATTTTTGAATAGAATCATTCTACCTTCTTATGCTATTTCAGCAATAGCAGCTCATCTTGGACTTGATATTTTGGATGGTGTATAAATCATAATGCATAAATCAATCTTACATATACTCAGTTTTTCACCCTTTGATTCTTCACTATTTTGAGATATCTGAATTTCTTAGTGATATCAAAAAGGCTCAAAGTACTAGCTAGAATTATAGCAAAATTCAGAGGTATATGTTTTTGGATTTGCCCCTGAATCTTCAAAAATCTTTCATATTTAGGTATAGGTTCTGCAATTCCCTTTTAATAGTGAATCAAAACTGTTAATAGAGCATGAATGGCTTTGTCTAATTCTAAAAATGTTAAAGAATGGAATATAAGATATGACTTATGCTTGAATGTAATGAGTCTACTATACTTAAATGTATCACATGACTACTGTCTTTCAAAGTAGTCATCTCGGGAGACTGTTCTAATTCCAGGAGTGCTACCATAAATATTACTGGCATTCACTCAGAATTGCCTTTAAGAAGTTTCCCAAATGTATATAAAAATAAGTTATTTTCAGTCACAGTCTTTTAATTTTTACCTCCTATCTATCTTTTCCCCTTTCCCATAACCTTTTGCCTAGATCTGTTCCTTTCCTTTGTCTCTTATCTAGTTGCTTATGTGCCTCCTTAGAGAGACTGTCTTAGTACTAGATAGAGGCAGGTGATGCTAGGGTAAAGGACTGTTCAGGGTGGAAGGTGAGCATAAGACTAGAATCTAATTTATGGCTTTTAATTAGGTGTGTGTTAAGTCACTCGTGGAGTCCAGACCTAACAGGCTTTTAGAAGCAATTCTGTGAGACCTAGAAAAGTACAAACTTTCCTCCTCCATTGCCATTACCTTTTGATTTGGCTGATTCATCATAAATAAAATCATCTGTTGAGTTCCTAGCTAGGCACACTTCCAGGAACTATAGGGAATACAAAAAAGTATATAAGCTGGTTTTAGAGGACCAGAGCAATTAATCTCCTTAACTTCAGAATTGCCTAATGGAACATTAAAACACAAAATAAACAACTATGACCTAGAACCAACCCTAGAGAATTTTAATTCAGTAGGTTTCATGTGGTGTCAGGAAGCTGTATTTTTAAAAGCCCCGAAAGTGATTCAGATATATATCTTGGCTGATAATCTTAGAACAGGAGACGGACCTTAAATAGAATACATTAGGAGGCTCATTTGTGTAATCTTTGCTGTTGTTGAAAGTGCCATAAGCAGTATCTAGAAAGTACAGATGCTCCTTGATTTATGATTGGGTTGTGTCCTGATAAACTCATCATAAGTCAAAAACATCCTGTGTGGAAAATGCATTAAATAACTGATAAACCCATCCTAAAGTCTAAAAATTGTAAGTTGGGGACCGTCTATATCACATACAGAGCCATTGAGTAATAGAGTGGGAAAGTATTAGGCCCTAAAATTTTTATTATTTCATTGTATCCTTTTTGAATCACTGGATTTAAGAAACTTTCCCCCCTCTTATTGTACTGAATACTTTAACTTTCCATTTTAATTTATTTGTGTAGGATCCTGCTGGCCATTTTCATCAAGTATGGTATGATAATCCTCGGAGCATTTCTTTAAAGGCTGCATATATACAAAACTATGGCTTACGGGGCATTGGCATGTGGAATGCAAACTGTCTTGACTACTCTGGAGATGCTGTAGCCAAACAACAAACTGAAGAAATGTGGAATGCCTTAAAGCTAAAGCTAAAGCTGTGACAGGGATGAACATCTTTTGTCAGACTATCAAGATTTAGAAAAATGATCTGTATAAATAGATCTAGTTTCTTAAAGAAATAAAAACGTACATTTTAATCATGTTGCTATATATTTTATTTGTTTTTTAAGTATACTAATAACTAGAGATATGCTTTCATTGTTTGAATTTGAAAAATACATATTTATATCTTTAGTATCCAGGAACATAAAGGCAAGAAACAAAGTCAACTTAACCCTATTACCCTCTGAAATTTTTCAACACTATAATTAGGAAAAACTGCCTTCAGAATTTTATTATGCCAAATTTTCTCCCATTATATTATTAATAAAATATACACTTACAAATCAATGTTGAGTTTAAAAATATGTATCATTTGAAGTGGAAACTGTTTGCTTAGAATAGATCTTTAAAAACCTAGCCTTTGTGAAGCAGTTTGTGCTATATCTTTTTTTCCCACCGTAAATCTTAAATTTAAAACCTGCAATTGAGTGTCTCCTCTTTAGGTTCATTAAACTGATGAAAATAATTTTTCTGCTTCCTGACTTCATGTGGTACTCATGTCTCTGAGGTACTTGAACTAAACCTCCAGTTAGTGAAAAAAAAAATACAGGATTAAATGTATTCACAAAATATAAGCAGACAACTTTTAATATTTTGAATTAGTAAGTTAGAGCTACCTAATATTTTCCAATTATTTTGAGTCTTATCTGTTAAATTTTTTACAATAGGAATAACTTCGTGTTGAACTTGATTCTATTCACTGTCATTTACACTTTTAGTTCTGCATTTATAGACATTCAGAATTTATTTCTTGGCTAGTTTTCTTTTCATAGTTAAATTTTTCTTTTTCTACATCTGCATTGTACTTCTAATTATCTGAAGACATTGATTAGATTCTCAACTAGTTCCTCTTTCTAAAAGATGAATTTTATGCAAAGAACTTTTCTAAAGGTAATGAAATATCTGTTCTCAAGACAATTAAGAACAACATTGTGCTGCCCTTATTAGTTCCTGTGAATACACAGAACAAAAATCTGCACCCTTGAACTCTGTATTTACATAAATCATGCCTTCCCTGCACATTCCCTCCCCAAGTTAGAATGATTCAACCATCTGTTACAAGAATATTATATTTCCTATGTACACAATTGTTTATGACAGAGTAAAATCAACCATTTCCATAGTATATATTGAATCACTATTGTCTTTATGTTTTAAAATAAATGAATAAAAATATTTAAATTCTTAGATACTACTCTCTACCATAGTTCTGGATGCAAATTCAGTATCCCTGTTCTTTTATACTTCCAGATTTCTTTTAAGATACAACGAACAAATTACATTTCTATTTTCATGCAGACATATTAGTATTTATTAAAACATTTTTTCTTTGTAATTAGATTTTAGTCTATTAACTCAAATTTTAAGATATTAAAAATGATTATAAAATATGGTATTGAAACATAGATAATAAACTTAAAATTGTAAAAATTAACCAGTCACCATTTTGCTTTATATTACATCTAGTACTTCTTGAAACACTTTGTAATACCTACATAAAAAGTGAAGAAAGGTAAACCTTATGATTTGCTAAACATTACCAAGGAGAATAATGGTTAAACAAATCTCCAATATTTAAATTTTTTAACAAAACTTTTAAATTAACATACCTAATTGAGGTCGTAGAGATGTATTAATTTTCTTCTGTGCCAGTTCAGCTTTCAATGTTTGTAAGTCTGAAACTGCTTGTTTTCTCATCTGTAAAAAGAATTACCTTTCAAAAGTGAACTTCATCTTACCCTTCTACAAGTACGTAATTGCCATGTAAATAAGGTTTTCGTAACTGCTTTAACTGTTTTCTCTCATTTGCCTTCAGTGCCTTCCTTACCATTGTATTACTACAGTAAACTTGTAAATCGTAAGTCCTTATTTACTGCTAGATATGCGATAATTTCCTTTATTAGTATATAGGAACAATACCATTGAACTGTTCTAAAAACTAGAGTGAGAAGGAATTTTGTTTTTTGCTTAAGCTTCAAAATCTGTTGTTCTCAATGTGTAAATACTGTTAAAAAAATACCCCAAATACAAGAAAAACACCTTGATTCCTAGCTCTCACAACTGAAGAGATATTTAAGCAATGTAATAGTGTTTATTCTGTGGCAAGCACTCTTAGTGTATTAGCTCCTTTGATTTTCTTAAAAAAAAAAAAAAACTTTTAAGGCAGATACTATTACAGTATTTATCCCCATTTTACACTTGAGGAAGCTGAGACCCCCTCGAGGCTAGGTAACTTGCTCAAGGTATAAAGTAGTAAGAGGTATAGCTGGGATTCAAACTCAAACCACCTGGCACCAGAGCCCTTGCTATTCCCAGAATTGTCTGTGGACCAGCAGCATGAGGATCACCTGGGAGCTTGTTAGGAACAAAGAATCTCTTCACCCAAACCTACTGAGTCAGTTCCTGCATTTTTTAACAGGGTCCCCAGATGACACTTTGTTAAACTCTGAGAAGCACTACTTATGCTACACTCTACATATGCAAACAACTCAGGCTAGGTTTTCTGCCCCTTAGTTCTGAATCTTATAGGTAGAGCTATTTTGGGTAGATCATTCAGAAATAAATACTTATTATAATGTCTGTATGTGCCAGTCAGGCACTATGGTTAAATATAGAATTTTTTTCCCAGTCTGTAAGCGAAAAATTTTATTCTCTTTTTTCTCATTTTACTTGTCTTTACTGTTTTTGTACTAACAATTCTAATTTGGGTTCAAACCATAGGTGATAAAAGGTTAAAATATACAAAGATGGTAGGATCTAATGTGCATACTTTCTGGAAGAAAAGAACATGAGGGATTCAAAATTAGAGGCTCTGGGGCATTTTTATTACTTCTTTCTACCCTCTCAATTTTCCATATTGGCTTCTTCTCCATGTATTGAATACAGTTTTCCTTCATTGGACCAATTATTTTTCAAGTGCATACTGTGTAAGAATGTTTAACTGGGGTGGGCACAGTGGCTCATGCCTGTAATCCCAGCACTTTGGAAGCCTGAGGCGGGAGGATCCCTTGAGGCCAGGAGTTCAAGACCAGACTGGGCAACATAGTAAGACCCCCATCTCTACAAAAAAATTTAAAAACTAGCCAGGAGTGGTGGTACACACCTGTAGTCTTAGCTTCCCAGGAGTATTGCTTGAGCCCAGAAGTTTGAGGTTACAGTGTGCTACGATTGAGCCACTGCTCTCCAGCCTGGGTAACTGAGTGAGACCCTGTCTCAAAGGGGGGGAAAAAAAAGGAAAAGAAAAGCCTGTGCCGTTTTCCTTCTCTGTATTTTCAGTTTTAAGCTTCTCAGTGCTGACCCAGGGTTTAGCCTTAAGAATGCTTCTAGTGAAAATGTCCAGTGTAGTAGCCAGTTGCCATAGATAGCTATTAAAGTAACTGAAATTAAATAAAATTTAAAATTCAGTTCCTCAGTCACACAAGTTACATTTCAAGTGCTCAATATCCATAGGTGGCTAGTAGTGGCTAACATATCGGAAAGTGCAGGTATAGAACGTTACTATTATCACAGAAAGTTCTACTGGACACTGCTATTAATAATTCTAGAAAGGGGTCATTATTCTGTGTCATAAAGCTGTTTCTGATAAAGAGATGAATTGAAAGCATTCACATAATTATCATTCTTATTTTCCTGTCCTGCGTGGATACTTGTGTGAAAATGTATTATCCTCTTCTGTTCAACAAAAGAGCTCTTTAAGACATCTGTACTTCAGAGATAATTCCTATGATGTAGCTAAATGTTCACAATTCTTACAAAGTATGCCTGTTCACAATTCTTATCAAATAAATAAAGTATACCCAGAAGCCTCTGTAAGCATTTACTACACAAAAAGTTCCATGGCAGAAACAAAGCTAACTAAGGCACAGTCTTTGCCCTGAGGGAAACTACATCTAGTAGAAGACTCAAGATTCATAATTTAAAAACCAATAGACTATATATGAAAATAACCAGAGAGAATGAAATAATTACCCAAGAAAGGGGGAAAAATTAAATAGGAGCTCAGAGGACAGCTCGGTGTTTTGTCAGACTTATTTATGAATAACTTTTAATATACGAACATTACTTCTTTTAAATATTATTTTGAGACTATACTGACTCACACAGTTCTTTTTCTTTAATTGTTCTTAGTGAAATTCTGCTTTGGCTTTGTTTTAATATGCATCTTTTCACAGGATTTAGTTTCTCTTCTTGCATTTTTTTCTTTCATGCCTTTTTTTTTGTTGTTTTTTTTTTGTTTTTTTTGAGACAGATTCTCACTTTGTTGCCCGGGCTAGAGTGCCGTGGTGTCAGCCTAGCTCACAGCAACCTCAAACTCCTGGGCTTAAGCAATCCTTCTGCCTCAGCCTCCCGAGTAGCTGGGACTACAGGCATACGCCACCATGCCCGGCGAATTTTTCTATATATATTTTAGCTGTCCACATAATTTCTTTCTATTTTTAGTAGAGACAGGGTCTCGCTCTTGCTCAGGCTGGTCTCAAACTCCTGAGCTCAAAGAATCCACCCGCCTTGGCCTCCCAGAGTGTTAGGATTACAGGTGTGAGCCACCATGCCAGCCTCTTTCATGCTCTTTATTGTTAAGGAAACAATTTTAAGACAGTCAATTCTGACTACCCTTTGGACACCCAAAGTTAAAACACCAAAATATTTTATTTGAAGATAATTATTGTAATCTGACTAGAAAAAAATGTAAATTACCTTAATTTCTATTATGAGTTTCATTTTGTCAGTATCCAATTTTCTCTTAAGTTGGTCAATTGCATGCTGTACCTCAGTAATCTGGATTATTAAATAATTCTGTATGAAATATATGAAGACATATTTACTTAGTATAACATCTATATATGTTTGTTTTTAACTGCCTTGCAAACCTAAACTATGATGTGATAACAAATATCAAAAGAGCAAATCATGAAAATAACCTATTCCATAAAATAAACTTATTGCTTTATTATCATTACTATTACTTTTGTTGGTTTCTTGCATTTTGGGGACCACTTTCTCTTCTATTTTACTACCATTGTTTATTTACTATTATAAAAAATAGATATTTATAAAAGTTACTATTAGTGCCATAAAAACCAACAACTATTACTATGACAGGAATAAGCTAGGCTTAAGATATTAGTAAGACTTTAGAATTGGTATAATGCGTTATTAGCTGAATCAGATTAGAGTTATTTTAAAACATTTTACAATTAAATACTATATTTTATATAAGAAAACCTACTTAATACAAGAAAACTTATTTAAAATAAAAGGACTTTTTGGTTACTTTTGTCCAGAAAAATGTATGAGGTATGGTGGTCCTTGCTGAAGAAGTTATTTAAGAATTTTAAATTGCCTTTGTGAAAAAAATTCTCATATTGAACTTGAGAAAACAGATAAACTATCAGCTATGCAAAAAAAAAAAATCAACTAATATGCATAACCCATTACTTGAGCCTATTTGGATTTTATATTAAATTTATCTAAAACAGTAAACTTTTAATATTTCATCTTGTCTAATGTTAAATGCTTAGTCCTAATCATAATTAATATATTTTAAAATTGTTTTTGAATAAGTAGGATCAATCCAACAAAAATCAAATTATTAAATGGCCTGTGGAATTTTTTTGTTGCTGTTTCATTATTAATATGTGGTAGAATGACTTAATAATAAAATAAACTTCACATATCTAAGATTCAAGACTATCTCAAGAAAAATACATTGATTAAAATTTCATAATTTCTTTAGAATATCAATACCTTTAAATTCCATGGGTGTTATAACCCTCTCCTCCCCTCCACCTACATAAAAGGACTGTAGTGGACACTGTAAGTCCCCTGCCCTACTTCATCAGGTATTCATCTTTTTCTTATAGAGTCAGGAATTGTGACCCCATCCCAGGAACAGAGGTAGATCCTAATTAGTCTACCTCGGTCAGCACACAGCATTCCTTGGCAACTATTTTTGATCCAGGGGTGGGTCTGGTTGATCCCTCACCAGGCTAAAGGGAAAGATTTATATATTCCATGATTCAGGGAGAGGTTTGTTTCTCTTGTTTTGGAGATACATAGCCCTACTTGCCATTGGCAACTCTATTGCTACCATTAGAAAAAGCAGTTTCACAATCTTACCAATCTTCAGTCTTACAATGAAGTCAACACTAAAAATAACAAGAAATAGCAGATGCACCAAGGCCCTTAAAGGCATCATTAAGCTGCTGACTGTATCTCCTCAGCAACCCTCCTCTCATTATATGAGGTCATGAATTTTCTTACAGTTTAACCAAGTTCAAGTCAAAATTAGCCCAAAGCATACTAACTGTGATAATACTTGCAATTATAAAGCATGTATTTTGCATAGAACTTTTCCAATAGAAGGTAGACACATTTAGTAGTACCTTAGAGTCTGTGATGTTTGCCAGATTCTTAGGTCTCATCTTGATCTCCCTGGCTTCCAGTTGCATGAGCAATTTTTTATAGTAAAGTTCCAAATCTTCTCGAAGCTTTGTTAAAATCTCCTCCAATGATGCTGTGACTTTCTTTGTTTCAAAGTATTTTTTCTTCCAACCATCAGAGGCTGTAAAAAAAAGCAAAACTATAGTTTGAATATTATTAAAGGATTAAACTTTTCAACCTGGAAAGGATTACAGAGTTAATGTCAATCTAAACTATTCTCCTCTTCCTCTCCTCTTCTCCTTCTCTTATATGCTGAGGACATTAGAGTTAAGGGAGAGATGTTTGTTAGATAATGAAAGAACTTGCCTAGAAATATACTAAAATAGTAATAAATACAGCAACCCCAACCAAGTTCTTAAAACATGCAATTGCTTCTGAAAAATCTTTATTTTAAAACTACTGCCTATACATACATATATATATTCATTTTGATTAACTGATGGATTAATTTTCCATGATCTTATTTATATAATTAAAACTGTGAAAGTAAAAGACATGATCTATTTTAATGATTTTTCCTTATTTTTACAGCCCTCATAATGACTTATTTTGTGAAATAAACTAATTCTGATTTATGATTTATCAAAATTCTGCCAAATATTTCCCTCAAATTCTGTAGGATAAAGTTTCTCAAATCTGAGACCTCTTTAATGGACAAACTTGGAAATTAACTACTACTAGTTTAGGAAATCACTTGGACACCAATGAGATTCTAAATACAAACTTAACAGAAACACAAACTATACACTAGTATACCAGAATGTGCTTGTGTTCATTTCTTTTATGTTATTATGGAAATGAACACTCCCAATTTAAAAATTTTACATTATAAGGTTATTTGATTAAAATTATATAGCTATATAGAACTTTAGCTCAAGATTTTAGCTATTTATTTCCATCATGCCCTGTTATCCAATCCCTCAGCAAATCCCTTTCAATTTGTATTGCTACGAAAATACTTCTAGCAATGCTTTTGAAGAAAGCTGCATTGTCTTTCTAACTGGTCTCTCTGCTTCCATTTTTGCCCCTCTACAAGCTATTCCATACAGCAGTCATGATATTTCTAAAATATTTTTTAAGTCATGTAAATCCCTAGCTTAAAATCCTCCAATGGCTTCCCAGCTTACTTAGAGTAAAATTCAAACTCCTTGACTTGGCCCATCTGCTCCTTGCTGACCTTTTGTGATTTTATCTCTCTCTACATCCCTCCATATTTATCATGCTCCAGCAACACTGGCCTCATTTCAGGTTCTCAATACCACAAGGTCATTTTTCTCTCCAGAACTTGATATTTAGTGTTCCTTCTGTTCAGACTGCTTTCCCCCTCTTTATATGCCTGACTCCTTATTAATAAAATCTTAATATCTCCTCAGAGATGCCCTCCCTGAAAACCCTAGCTAAAGCAACTCTCCCATGCCCCATCATTTTTTACTATGCTCTTTTTAACTGACTTCTCAGCTCTGATCAGTAGCTGATACTATCTTACTTAATTGTTTATTGCCTGTCTCCTTCCATTAGTATACAAGCTCCTTAAGGGGAGGGCTATATCTGTCTTGTTCACTGCTGTCTCCCCAGGATTTAAAACAGGTCTGATACATAGTAGGCTCAATAAATATTCGATGGCTAATAAATACCTTTTATCTTGAAATATTCCTGTTGAAATAGAAAGTGATTGATCAGTCTCATTTTATAAACAGAAAGAGTGAGGCACAAGAAGAAATAACTTTTCTAAGTAAAAGATTTGGTTAGAATCGAGGTCCTGTGATTTCTAGTCCATTGTTCAAATCTGTCTGATAAAATTGCTCTTCTGACACTACAACAATGCTGAGTCATTGTCACCATTTCCGAGATATCACTTTAACATTATGAGGCATAATCTTCAGAAATATCTCCTGACGTTGCCTATAAAACCTCAGTCAGTTCTAGTATGAAACAATAATTTTGCTATAAATTGAGAATCCTAAAACCAGTTAGTTCTAAATATACCTGACTTCCTTACCATCCTCAAACACAACCCAAAATGCAGGTTTCCCAAATCATTTAACATCTCTCAAGCCATTATCATACACTTTCTTCACCCTGGCTCATCTTTCCATTTCCACCAGTCTTAACAACACTGTTTCTAATTCTACTGCAACAAAATGACTTTTCTTAATTTCCCTCATTCATTCACTTAAGCAAGGTAGATGGACACACATACCAAAAAAATGAAGTTCCTAGGATAGTCCAAGAGACTCAAAGAAGGCTTCTAGAGTAAATGATATCTAAGCTCATCTTGAATGATTAGTAGGAAATAGCCATGTGAACTGGGAAGAGGGTAGGAGAAGGTAGGAAGAGAAGTAGATGGCAGAGGAAAAAGCATGCCTGAAGGACCTAGAGCCAAGAAGCACACTTCAGATCCTAGCATATCCAACACTTCTCCTGGAAGCCTCTCTTGATCTCTTCCATCTAATTTAGGTGTTCTTCCTTTGTATTTCTATCCATAGAATGCTGGAATTCCTTTATCATAGCATTCATCAGGATGTATCATTAATGCTTATCATTTCCCCACTGGACTGTAAGATCTATGAGGGCAAGGGCAAGACTATGTTTGCCTAATAGCCCCTAGAACAGTGGCTGGATTCAGTAGGGACTTAATAAATACTTACATAAGAAACAAATGGAAGAATGAATAAATGAATTTTAGTTATAAAAATATTTGAGTTTTAATTTTAAAACCCTATATAAAGCATTTATTGGATAAAATAGAATTGAAAAATGATTTCATGTTTTCTATATTGAACTTACCTCAATCATGTACCATTTAAACTATAACAGTAAAGAGCAACTATTAATTACAACTTTATTATTTATTCCAAAAGTATCAATTCCGTAAACCTTAAGTTTTCTTTATAGTGATAAAAGGTACGTAATAAAATTTACCCTGATATCGCTTCAATTTGCTTTGTTCAAATAGCTTTTCAACTTTTTTTATTAGTTCTTCTCTAATTCTTTCCAGATATCTTCTTTCTTCCTTCACTTGTTTCATTTGTTGGATAATCTTCTCTCCTAAATAAATTATATCCCAAATTCATCAATGTCTAAAAGCTGAAAGATGGTTTATAACCCCAAATATGGAGTGTAAAACTTAAAAGTGTCTAAAACAGCAAGAATAAATTTTACCCAAAACTATTTTTCTTGCTGCAATATAGCATTTACCACTATGGAAAATGCAGAGGAGTCATTTCAGTTTCTAAGAGTGATACATAAGGGGATTTATAAAATAGTGTGACTTTTCTGAATTTCTGTATATGTGTAGAAACTAAGTAAAGCTCAAGTAATTATGGTTATATTTTTTGGTTTAAATCTTTTGGTAAATTTACCTTGGACCCAAAGTTGTTATACTTAAATCTTACATGGAAAATGTATAATTGAGAGAGAGAGAGAGAGAGAGAGAAAGGGAAAATATATATATATTAATTTTTTTTGAGGCAGGGTCTTACTCCATTTCCTGGGCTAGAGAACAACAGCATCATCATGCCTCATTGTAACCTCAAATTCCTGGGTTCAAGTGATCCTTTTGCCTCAGCCTCCTTTAGCTGGGACTACAAATGTGTGTCACCATACCTGGCTAATTTTTCTATTTTCTGTAGAGATGAAGTCTCGCTATATTGCTCAGGCCCAAACTCCTGGCCTTAAATGATCCTCGCACTTTGGCCTCTCAAAGTATTATGATTATAGGTGTGAGCCACCACACTCAGACTGGATTATATTTTTAAAAATGAAATAATATTAGTGATTAAACTTATGTAGTAATCAACACAAAATCCATATAATTTAACTTTTTAATTATGGTAAAACATATATAACAAAATTTACCATTTTTAAATGTACTGTTCAGTGGCATAAAGTACATTCACATTATTTTGCAACGATCACCACCATCCATCTCCAGAATTTTTTTATCTTCTAAAACTGAAACTCTATATCAATTAAACAATAACTCCCCTTTAAAATTATTTCAGTTTACCTCACAGAATCACCTGTATTTACAATATCATCATACTTACTTTCCATCTGTAATAAAGGGATATCAGTTATTCCTGAAGGAAGAACAGGTTGACAAGGATATGAAGGAAAATCAATAAGATCTGGCAGGGTGGTGTACTGTTTTTCACCTGTCTGTAAGCAAAACATGAAAATTAGTAATATCTGATAGGGTGACACATGCTTTTTCACTTGTCTATAAGCATTTGATAATGCATTTCAGCCATGCATTTTTTAACTTATATGGTGATAAACTTCCAAGTTTCTATTTGTAGCTACAGATTCTTTCTAATGCTCTAGTCTCTCCATTCCACTATTACTTGGACATGATGCACAGGCACTTCAAACTTAAAAAAAAAAAAAGAATCCATTATTTTTCTTTCCAAATAGGACTTCCTTCCTAGAAATAAGATTTCTAGTCTCAGTTACTTGTTATGATAACTTCAAAATTCTTCTAAGATGGTTATTCATCTTGAGTCAATTTTGATAATATTTGCTTAGAAAATTGGTGATTATACCACATTTTCAAAATTGTAACACAGAAGTTTACATTTAATTCTAATATATCTTATCTACGTTTGTATTTTTATTTTTAGTTATTTATTTAATTTTTTTTGAGACAGAGTCTCCCTCTGTCACCCTGCCTAGAGTGCAGTGGTGTCATCATAGCTTACTACAACCTCAAATTCCTGAGCTCAAGTAATCCTCCTGCCTCAGCCTCCCAAGTAGCTGGGACTACAGGAGTGCATCACCATGGCCAGCTAATTTTTTCTAGTTTTTGTAGAGATGGGGTCTCACTCTTGCCAAGGCTGGTCTCGAACTCCAGACCTCAAGCAATCCTCCTGCCTTGGCCTGATACTATGGAAATACAAAATATCATCTCGGAATACTATAAAAATCTATATGCACATAAACTTGCAAATATGGAGGAAATGGATAAATTCTTAAAAACACACTGCCTCCTCAGGCTCAATCAGGAAAACATAGAATTCCTGAATAGACCAATATCAAGTAATGAAATTAAAATAGTAATAAAAAATATTCCAACAAAATAAAAATTCCCAGACCAGATGGTTTCAAACCCTAATTTACCAGAACTACAAAGAAGAACTCATACCTATCCTGCAGAAATTATTCCATAACAATGAGAAGGAAGGAATCTTCCCCAACACGATTTATGCAGCCAACATCATCTTGATACCAAAGCCAGGAAAGAACTCAACAACAAAAAAGAAAACTAAAGACCAATATCCTTTATAAATATAGATGCAAAAATCCTAGCAAACTAAATTCTGCTGCTCATCAAAAAAATAACCCATTATTACCAAGTGGGCATCATCCCAGAATTCGCCACATAAATAAATGCAAAAGCAAAGACCATATAATCCTCTCAACAGATGCAGAAAAATCATCTTACAAAATTCAGCACCCTTATATGATAAGAACACTTAACAAAATAGGCATAGATGGGACCTACCTCAAAATGATAAAAGCCATATATGACAAATCCACAGTCAACATCATACTGAATGGGGAAAAGGTGAAAGCATTCCCACTTAGAACTGGAACCAGACAATGTTGCCCACTATCACCACTTCTATTGAACATAGTGCTGGAAATCCTAAACCAGAGCAATCAGACAAGAGAAGGAAATCAAGGGCATCCAAATGGGGAAAGAAGAAGTGAAATTATCACTTTGTGGATAATATGATCTTATAGATAGAAAACCCCAAAGTTTCTGCCATGAGACTACTGGAATTGATAAATAAATTCAGCAAAATCTCAGGTTACAAAATCAGTGTATATAAATCAGTAGGTTTCATATACACCAATAACAGTCAAGCTGAGAACAAAATCAAAGACTCAATACTTTTCAAAATAGAAACAAAGAAAATAAATTACCCAGGAATACATTTAACCAAGGAGGTGAAAGACCTCTACAGGGAGAACTATTAAACACTGTGGAAGGAAATAGCAGAGAACATAAACTAATGGAAAAAAATACCATGTTCATGGATCAGTAGAATCAACATTGTTAAAATGTCTGTACTACCCAAAATGATCTACAGATTCAATGCAATCCCTAATAAAATACCAACATCATTTTTCACAGACTTAGAAAAAATAATTCTATATTTCATATGGAACTAGAGAAGTCCCTGTATAGCCAAAGCAAACTTAAGCAAAAAGAATAATTTGGGAGCCATCAATTTACCAGACTTCACGCTATTCTACAAGGCTATACTAACCAAAATAGCATGGTACTGGCACAAAAACAGAGACATAGACCAATGGAACAGAACAGAGAGTCCAGATATAAAATCATCTACATATCACCAGCTGATTTTTGACAAAGCAAACAAAAACACACTGGGAAAAAGAATCCCTATTCAATAAATGGTGCTGGGACAACTGAATAGCAACATGTAGAAGACTAAAACAGGATCTGCACCTCTCAACTCTCACAATAATCAACTCACGATGGATAACAGACTTAAATGTAAGGCATAAACATAAGAATTCTAGAAGAAAATGTTGGAAAAACTCGTACAGACATTGGTCTAGGGAAAGAATTCATGAAGAATACCCCAAAAACAATCACAGCAACAAAAATAAATAAATGGGACCTGATCAAATTAAAAAGCTGCACAGCCAAGGAAACTATCACAAGAGCAAACAGACAACCTACAGAATGCAAGAAAATATTCGCATGCTACACATCTGATAAAGGGCTGATAACTAGAATCTATACAGAACTCAAGCAAATCAGCAAGAAAAAAAATCTAACAACCCCATTAAAATTGGGCAAAAGACATGAAGAGAAGCTTTTCAAAAGAAGATAGGCTAATGGCCAACAAATGGAAAAATGCTCAACATCTTTAATCATCAGGGAAATGCAAATCAAAACAATGAGATACCACTTAACTCCAGTGAGAATGGCTCTTATCAAAAAGCCCCAAAACAACAAATGTTGGCTTAGATGCAGAGAGATAGGAACACTCATACAGTGCTGGGGGGACTGCAAACTAGTACAGCCTCTGTGGAAAGCAGTATGGGAATACCTCAGAAAACTCTAAGTAGAACTACCATTTGATCCAGCAATCCCACAACTGGGTATTTACCCAAAGGAAAAAAAGACATTCTATAAAAGAAACCTCCACTCAAATGTTTATAGCAGCACAATTTATAATTGCAAAGATGTGAAAACAACCCAAGTGCCCATCAATACATGAGTGGATCAATCAAATGTGGTGTATGTATACCATGGAGTACTATTCAGCCATAAAAAATGGTGAACTAATACTGCTTATATTATCCTCTTTGGAGCTGGAGACCATTCTTCTGAGTGAAGTATCACAAGAATGGAAAAACAAACACCACATGTACTCACCATTAAATTGGAACTATTTGATCAACATCTATGTGCACATATAGAAATAACATTCATTGGAAATCAAGCAGGTGGGGGAGGAGTAGGGGCTGGGGAAAATCACACCTAATGAGTACAGTGCACACTATCTGGGGGATGGACACAGTACAAAAGCAATTTATTATATGTAACAAAATCATTTGCACCCCTGTAATATTCTAAAATAAAAAACAAAAAAACAAAAAATACAGTAAGGATAATAAAGAATAGAAATACAAGGAGCCAAGAAAATGAAACATAAAGAAAATAGTAAAATGGATCAGAAAGAAAGTAGCAGATATAAAGAAGATCTAAGATAAGACTAATTATAGTCTCTGAAAATGAAAAATAAAACAAGGAATAGATCTATTTAACATAATAATTTTAGAAAACATTCTTGAAATAAGTCCTGACTTTCATACTGAAAGGGCCCATTGTGTACCTAAAAAAACCTGACCTACAATTTTCAACTGAGATATGGCCTTTACACATTAAACGAATCCTCTGGCCTTCTAGGCAAAAATACTCAAGCCAGTTTACAAAGAAAAGAAAATTATGTTGGCATCATACTTCTAAATAGTAACATATAAAGCAAGACTGGTAGAGCAACATTTGAAAGAAACTCAAGGGAAATAAGCCAAGGGTTTTATAGCCAATCAAGGCTATCCTGCTGTAGAGCAGGGATTAGCAAACTTTTTCTGTAGAGGTCCAGAGAGTAAATAAATATATGTGGGCTGCATATGGTCTCTGTCATATATTCTTCTTTTTTTCTTTTTTACAACTTTTTAAAAATGTAAAAAACATTCTAAACTCATAGGCCTTATTAAACAAGCTGCAGACCTTAGTTTGCACATCCCTGCTCTAGAGAAAGTTTTAAATGTGCAAGAACTAAGGGAATATTGTACTCAGGAGCTTTTCCTATGAAAGGCTGAGCTTCATCCAACCAAGAAATGATTGAAAATCTTCTGCAGCCTGGGCATGGTGGCTTAGGCCTGTAATCCTAGTGCTCTGGGAGGCTGAAGTGGGAGGATCACTTGAGGTCAGGAGTTCTAGACTGTATATAGAGATATACCAAAAACAAAGTGACTCAAAAAGATCAAAAAAGAAGAGATGGGTGGAGAATGGGGGTATACCAAATAAATGTAAACAAAAGAAAGCAGAGCATCTTGGTATGTGATAAGGAAGAATTCAGACCAAAACAGCATTAAATGCTGCTGTCCCCAACCCCTGGGCCATGGACCAGTACTGGTCTGTGGCCTGTTAGGAACCAGGCCCCACAGCAGGAGGTGAGCAGTGGGCCAGTGAGGAAAGTTTCATCTGTATTTACAGCTGCTCCCCATCGCTCACATCACTGCCTGAGCTCTGTCAGATCAACAGGGGCATTAGATTCTCACAGGATCACAAATCCTACTGTAAGCTGTACTGTAACTGAGCATGTGAGGGATCCAGGTTGTGTGCGACTTACGAGAATATAATGCCTGATCATCTGAGGTGGAGCTAAGACGGTGATGCTAGTGATGGGGAGCAGCTGCAAAATCATCATGAAACCCTCCCCCTCACTGTCCATAGAAAAATTGTCTTCTATGAAACTGGTCGCTGGTGCCAAAAAGATTGAGGCCTGCTGTTAAATGAGTCAAAGAAGGATACTTTGTAATGTAAAAGTGATAATATTTATATAGAACAACTTGTGACAACACATAGAAACCTACATAAGGCAGAAACCACAGGGAGTACAATGATACATATTAATAGTAACACACTAATAAAAGGTGATTCTAACAGATTCTTAGTCTAAGACATATAAAAAGAATGTGGAAAAAGTTACAAATATGGAATACTTAATGTATTCAGCAAGGTAGACCTTCGACAGGCCACAAGGTAGGGGGAGATATTTGGAACACATACAGGCATCAAAGGACTATCTTAGAGTATATTAAAAATTCCTACTAATTAAAAATATTAATAAATGGCAGACAACCAAGCAGAAATACTTGAAGAGGTAATTTTAAAAAAGGGAAGGCCGGCCAGGCACAGTGGCTCACGCCTGTAATCCCAGCACTCTCGGAGGCCAAGGCGGGTGGATCGTTTGAGCTCAGGAGTTCAAGATCAGCCTGAGCAAGAGTGAGACCCCATCTCTACTAAAAAATAGAAAGAAATTATATAGATAACTAAAAATATATAGAAAAATTAGCCGGGCATGGTGGCACATGCCTGTAGTCCCAGCTACTCGGGAGGCTGAGGCAAGAGGATTGCTTGAGCCCAGGAGTTTGAGGTTGCTGTGAGCTAGGCTGATGCCATGGCACTCTAGCCCGGGCAACAAAGTGAGACTCTGTCTCAAAAAAACAATAAAAATAAAAAAGGGAAGGTTATCAAGATGGGGTTCATAAGATATAAAAACATGATTAACTTGATAATCTCAAGAAAAATTAAATTTTGAACCGCAGTGAAATAGCATTAAGCATCCACCAGAGTGAGTGCCAAACTTTTAAAGTGTGAAAACAGTATGTATTATTGAGGATGTAGAGCAACAGGAAATCTCTTAGATTCCTAATACAAGTGTAAAGTTGTACAATCATTTAAAAATAAAATCAGGCATTATTTAAGTTATAGATAGGCATTTCCAGCAATTTTAGACATAAGTATATTCCTCTCTTGTTTGTATGCACTGTTCATAATAGGTACAAGTTGGAAACAATACAAATATCCAGCAACAACAGAACAATTATTAATTTTTGCTGAGGATGGCATGCCTTTGCTCCCAGACCCAAGAGCTCTGAGCTGTGATTCCTCTACCAGGGCTTGTACAGACTCCATTCAGCATTCCAACCTACTACACATCAAGCATCACTGGATAACCTGGACATTAAAACACAAGTGGCAGCATTGCTTGCAATGCCTCTTGGATCCCCTTGCAAGTCTTTTCTTATTTAGGTCCTACTCAAAGTTGGCTGTTTTCTAATTTACTTGATTTAAAAAAAAAAGTATAGCAGCACATGCAAATGTGGTAAATCTCTCTCCATATTCTAGAAAAGGTCATTAAGTGCTTTGTCTCATTCTCAATGGTAGCTGGGGAAAGGTGCAAAAACCTTATTTTCATAAGAAAATACTTGAACATGTCCCAGACCACGGAACTCCCAGAAATTTTACTGAATTGGTAGATTCCTAAATTTTGTTGAGGCTTATGTCCTACCTTCTAACAAACTTATGTCTTACCTAAGATATCTGGAGTATTTGCTGTTTCCTGCTCATTAGGTCCAAGGGGATCATGATATGATCAAGTTTCTTAGGAACTAGATTATAACAGAAAGCCAGAATTGACATAGCCCTTAGGTAAGACAATGACAGTCTACTGCTATTCCTATTTGCTGAAAGAAAACTACTTTTGGTTTTCTCTAATTGGGATGGAGAAAAAAGCATTTCCTAGACTGAGAGTGTTATAGCAGGAGCACAAGGCTGTGATAATTTGCTCTAGTAAAGACCATGTAAGAAGTAGCAGCTACAATTGTCACCACCTGATGCTAAGACCCATCAATCTTCTGCACAGACCAACTTGGTGAGTTTAATGTGGCTATGATAAGAATCACTCTGCCTGCCATTTTCAAGTTTTTATCATGGCACAAAACTCTGCAATTCCTCCAGGAGTTTGGTAATGCTACAGTTTACTATTTTGGTAAGGAATAGACAGTTCCATCATATTTTATTTGGCCCATTCTACTGTAAACTAGGAACCCCCCCCCCCAATTGAACAGACCTCCTCTTGGCCAAGGGAACCCCCCAAAAACCTTAAAATTGAGTTCCTGGTCATGAAGGGAAGAGAGATCAGACACACCTCCTTATATCCCCTCCCTTTTGGAGTTTAGATTAATTGCAAACTGGACCAAAGGCCATGCAAGGCAAAGGCTAAGTCATACCTGCAAACCATCAACTTGTTTAACAGACCACTTTGAGTATATTGTGGCTTGCTCTATAAATCAACATACTTCCTTATCTTAAAACATTCCTTTCTACTGATTCTAAGCCTTCAGACAAAGCTTTATTTCCTTAACCAATTACAAATCACAGAATCTCTGAACCCACCTATATCCTGTAAGCCACCACTCCAAGATGTTGGAGATGTACCGCCTTCTTGGGCCAAACCAATGTACACCTTACATGCATTGATTTATGATTTTACCTGTAATTCCTGTCTCCTTAAAATGTTATCAAACCAAACTGTAACCTGGTCGCTTTGGGTACATTTTCTCAGGACCACCTGAGAAATGTTCACTGGGCCAGCAGTCACTCATATTCAACTCAGAATAAACATCTTTAAATTATTTTACAGAGCGTGGGTTCTTTTTCTGTTAACACTACCATAACATTCCTTATTGCCCATGCTGCAAAGAACAAGCAAGCAGTGTGAATTCTGCCAGTTGCTGAGAAAACCCTTTCAAAGTATGCATTCAGGAATCAAGGAAACAATACAGGCAAAATTTGCAAACCTATTCAGCACACCATGAGACTGATTTAGCCAAAACTTCACGTATTATCTGACCCCTCTAAACCTCTACCATATTGGTGAAACACAGAGGTATTCAGGTCCCCAGGGATTAGAATCACATCAAAGCTATTGTCCACTAATCCTGAAAAGTCTGGGTGCTTCCCTTTCCCCAGTACAATCACCCTTGTAGAAAGCCTCTGATCCCTTTAAGGAAAGTAAAGCAGGAAGTTTACAGTTCATACTTGTGGCAGGGTGACAGGGTTTTTCCTCAAGGATACCTGACCCTCCCCTTCACATAAGAGGTTCTGGGTATATAAACTGGCTAAAGTCTGGTAATTCAATGAGGCAATGTGAGTATTCGTGTCATTCAAGGTAGACCTCTATTTGCTAAAACTAAAAATAAATTTTGGTTAGACAGCCCAAGAGCTTACTGGTGTGCTTACTCATTTCAGTCTCAGAAACACCATGATTAATTAGTCTTAGGGACACCTTGACAATGAATAATTGTCAAGGATTTCTTAATCAAACATCCTTATGATCACTCTGGTACTGTTTTCTCTTATATAGTAAAATGCTGTAAATTGGTTTCTGCCACTCTAGAATCCTATCATCTCTAAGGAAATCCAGGAGTACACTCCCATCTTCATTCTAGGCTGCATAAAATAGCCACTATAAGGCTTTTTCAAGAATGGTGGACTTACCTTTCCAAAATATTCCTCAATTTTTGGTTAAAGGGGTGAAGTGGAGATGATAAATCCTCTCTTAACATTTTTATTTCCCAAAGTCTTTGGATTTCTTGCTCTACTTTTTAACAAGAAATTTCTGGCATTCTAAATTTACTTAGCATAAGCCACTATATAGTCCAGGTTTCTGTCAACATGTCAATTTAGCAAACTGTTTTTACTTTAAAAAAACTGCTTAACCTAGCACATTAAATCCAGAATCTGATAATTATATCTGTATCATCAAACTTAGACCAATCTAAAGTTGTATTCCTTCATTCCTGGTCTGAATCTATTTCTAATAATATTCCTCTAAGTTTCTACTAGCACAAATTAGCAAAATACTACTATTCTTTTGCAATAATTAGTCTGAGATTCTAATTTTTAAAAGTTTTTTTCCCCATATCTTGCTTTCTGTACCAAATACTAAATCAGTTCAGTTCAGGTGTAAGTAGGAAGGAATTTAATAAAGGAAATTAAGTGTATCAGAAAGACTGAAAGAACCTCTCTGTGCCTCAGTTTCCTCATCCATAAAATGGGGAT
This sequence comes from Lemur catta, assembly GCF_020740605.2. Taxonomy (NCBI): domain Eukaryota; kingdom Metazoa; phylum Chordata; class Mammalia; order Primates; family Lemuridae; genus Lemur; species Lemur catta. The sequence continues at coordinate 60,119,655 of NC_059130.1, forward strand.
GATAAGCATAACCTACTTTATAGGTTTTTTTTAATAGGAATTAAGTGAGTGAGTATGTGTAAAATACTTAGAATAGTGCCTGATAGTCAATATTCATTGTTAGCTATTATTAAAACTAGTATTATCATCATCCTAAGAAGGTTTTAAATTCATTCTGCAAATATTTGCAAAATTTTAGCAGTATCTCAATCATTTCTTGAGAATAAATTGGTGATTTGGATAGGAGTTGATTAATTCCTTTAAACCACTGCAATTTCAAAATCAGATAACATATCCAAGATCACACAGCTAGTAACTATTAGCAATAACATAATAACCACTACTATACTGCTTCTCAATATATGATATAAATCTGTTCTAAGATCTGAGTTAATTAAATACAGGTATAAATGTATTAAATCACAAATGAGCTCTTAAAGCTGCCAGTTAAGTGAAGGTTAGTAAACCTTAAAATGAATAATAAAATTTGAGAAGATAATCAAAAAAGGTGTTGGTGGAGAACTTTTCTCTCCCTCTCATTTGGGCATATTGTTTCCTTACTCACAAAAGCAGAAGCAAAAATTGGACTTCTAACAATATTGACATTAGAAGTATATTACCAGAAAACTTGGATATTTTAACCTGTATTTTCATTTCAATTTCAGTATAAATACTATGTTGTAATACCTATATTTTAAATTTGCACAATTTAAAACACAAATTTTTAAATCATACCTGATTGTCCTGTTTTCTACTGATAGCTACATCATCTTCATTTTTCCAAGGAAACTGACTTAAAGGAAATGACAGATTTGAAAGTCATATTAAAACATGATTCCATGAACATTAGCTTTTCTTATTTTATTTAATGCTCTGTAGACACAAATATAACATTAAAAAATTTTCAAAGTCAGCCTGAGATCATTATCATATTTTCTTTCAAACTCATTAATGATCAACATAAACTACATTTAGCATGAGCAATAAAATCATATTTCATTATATATAGCTAAATTCAAATCCTAGTCCAATATTTACAGTAAGATAAAATAACTGGAAATTTTAGAAACATATTTTGTTTATAGTTGTTTTGTGAATATTTATAAAAACGTTTGTCTTAATTTCAAAAGACTATATACACAAATCTTATCTAAGTACTATAATTTGGAATGAAATGATACCAGTGTGAAACTCAAGCATACTAATTAGTTTATCTATAACCAAGAACCTAAGAGAGGCAGAAGAATTAGTTCTAACAAAGGCAAAGACAGATATTTTTCTGTCATCAAGTTGCTCCTGATGACCAAAAGATTACAAGAGAAATAAATTTAAGTTATAATCTATCCCTCACTATATTGGAAAAGGATATTACTATAAAACAGTAAAGATCCAAATCAAGGTAATTTCAGTTAAAAATATCACGAATTTCATTCGTATTTTTGTTCTAAGTCCTTACAACAGTACTCTGGATATCTCACTCTTTTTCTTACAGTTTAAATTATGACATGTAGAATCAGCATCTATACTAGTTACCTTTTTTTGTTAAAATAGTCATTATTTGAATCTTCCAATGATCCTGGAAACTCAGAATTTCCAATTTGATTTTTTGCAGCCTTGCTTTCCTTTGGAGTGGCTTTTTCCCCAGCTGATGTTGATGGTCATCCATGGCAGATAAAGTTCAGAATATTATGAAAAAACCAAAATAAAATTTTGTTTTTATATGTGTATACTATAATCTTGTCCTATCTTTCAGAATCCCCATAAACTTTAATATACAGATATAAGGTAATGATTTCCATAGTGAATTTCATAAAATTTTAGTTTATGTGAAAAATAAAATTCTTTGGTTAATTAAGTTTGGGAAACATTGAGTCAAGCAACACTAAGCAGCAACACAAACCCCTACATACACATTCTCCTACTGCAGGATTTTTTCTGTCTCTAAGTACAACTGAATGTGCAAGAGCTGGGTTTTCTGCAAGTTAGGTTTTCCTCAAATTTAATTGTCTTTAGAAACCTTTTGCCAAAAGCATCTTTTAAATAGTGCTCTGAGGACATTTTCTGGAAAATGCTGGTATAAATACAGAGCATAAAATGTCATTTGTTATTTCATGTACATTTTCATTTATAAAATCTCCCTTCGCTTTAACAGAATTTCTCCATATAGCAAAACTACACAATTTGTCTTTAAAATATCAAAACTAATGTTCTACATGATCTATATAAACAAAAGACCTATGAATCTGGCAGTGTTAATGCAGATCATTTTTCCCTTGGAGGAATCAATATTTTTTAATTTAGAAAAAAATAAATGAGTCAAACCTATCTCATACCACACATAAACATTAATTCCTAGATTAATGAACCAAACCATGAAATGTTTGCATATCACAAATCATTAAAGCAAACCATAAAACATTTGAAGATAATATAGGACTTTATTTTCATGACCTTGGGATTTTTAAAGAAGATATAAATAACACTAACCATAAAAGAAAGTGCCAACAAATTTGTCTACGTTAAAATTTAAGAACTGCAGTTACACTTCATCTTACGATGTAGAAAGCCAAAAAAGTATTCTTACCTGAACCAGGAGAAAAAGGTAGATAATCTATAAAATAATAATTTTTCTCAAATTCATCAGAGTTGATTTTGCAAGGCAACTTGGTGAACCAAACATTCATTCAAAAAGATAATGGCAAAAATTTTCCAAAATTAATGAAACACAATAAAACACAGATTCACGAAGCTCAGAGAACATCAATCAGGATTTAAATAAAATTAAAATACTTGGGACTGCAAACTAGTACAACCTCTGTGGAAAGCAATATGGAGATACCTCAAAGAGATACAAGTAAAACTACCATTTGATCCAGCAATCCCATTACTGGGCATCTACCCAAAAGAATAAAAGACATTCTATAAAAAAAAGACATCTGCACTAGAATGTTTATGGCAACACAATTCACAATTGCAAAGATGTGGAAACAACCCAAGTGCCCATCAATACATGAGTGGATTAATAAAATGTGGTATATATATACCATGGAGTTCTACTCAGCCACAAAAAACAATGGTGATCTAGCACCTCTTGTATTATCCTGGATAGAGCTGGGACCCATTCTACTAAGTGAAGTATCACAAGAATGGAAAAACAAGCACCACATGTATTCACCATCAAATTGGTATTAACTGATCAACACTTAAGTGCATATGTTGTAATAACATTCATTGGGTGTCAGGCCAATGGGAAGGGGGAGAAGGGGATGGGTATATATACACGTAATAGGTACGGTGCGCACCATCTGGGGGATGGACACACTTGAAGCTCTGACTCGGGTGGGGCAAGGGCAATATACATAACCTAAACATTTATACCCCCATAATATGCTGAAATTAAAAAATTTAAAAAATAAAATACTGTGCACATAATCATACTATTGAAAACCAGAGTTAAAATCTTAAATGCAGCAGAGAGAAAAAAAAAAACAAATACAAAAATAACAGCAGACTGTCATCAGAAATTATGCAAAACAGAGAGCAATAGAGATATCTTTAAATATTAAAAGCCAATAAAAACAACAAATAAAATCTGTCATTCCAGAGTGTTATACTCAGTGAAAATATCTTTCAAAAACAAAGACAAAATAAAGACTTTTTCAGATGATGTAAGCTGCCAGAATTCACTATCAGCAGATATTCACTACAAGAAATTTTAAAGGAAGTATTTTAGGCAGAAAGAAGTGGTAATAATAGGGTAAATATAAAAAGTCACTTCCCCCTTATTTTTAACTTCTTTAAAAGATAAATGTATATCTACCCAAAGGAAAAGAACTCGATATATAAAAAAGATACCTGAACTCTTATGTTTATTGCAGCACTTATGCACAATAGCAAAGATATGGAATCAACCTAAGTGTCCATCAATGGAGGATTGGATAAAGAAAATGTGAAACAATGGTATACTATTCTGCCACAAAAAAAGAATGTCTTTTGCAGCAACATGGATGGAACTGGAAGCTATTACCTTAAGTAAATCAACTCAAACAGTCAAATACTGCATGTTCTCACTTATAAGTAAGAGCTACATAATGTGTACACATGGAAAGAAACTGTGGAACAATGGACAGTGGAGACTTGCAGGGGTTAGTGAGTGGTGGTAGGATGGTGGATGATAAGAGGTTTGTTGGTGGGTACAATATGTGTTGCTTCAGGGATATACCCACTGAAGGCCCTGACTTTACCACAATGCAATATATTAATGTGGCAAACTACACTTGTACCCCATGAATATATATAAATAAAAAATAAATGGGGGCAACATAGTGAGACTCTATCTCTACAAAAAAGAAAAAGAAAACAATTAGCTGGGTGTGGTATGCACCTGTAGTCCTAGCTACTTGGGAGGCTGAGGCAGGAGGATCACTTCAGCCTAGGAGTTTGAGGTTATAGTAAGTTGTGACTCCACTTGCCACTCCACTATAGCCTGGGTGCTAAAGCGAGACCCTGTCTCAAAAAAAAAAAAAAATTAGTAAAACAATAAATAATATAATAAAACTATAGTAACTTAAAAAATTTTTTTAAATAAATGGGAAAAAAGAAATGAAATCTCTAAGACATAACTCTTTAAAAAGAAAATAAATGACTAGCTGAAATGGTAACAATGTAACTTGGAGTTTGTAACATATGTAGAAGTAAAATGTATGACAACAATAGCACAAAATAGAAGCATACTGTTGTAAGGTTCTTATATTATATATGAAGTTGTATATAATTCAAAAGTAGGTGTCACATTAAGGTGCATAATACATAGCCTACAGCTTAAATGGCCAAATAGTAAATATTTCAAGCTTGTAGACCATAGGTCTCCATCACAGCTACTCATCTCTGCTGTGGTACAAAAGCAGACATTGACAAAATGTAATTGAATGGGCATGGCTATGTTTCAATAAAACTTTGTCTACAAAAAACAGGCCACTAGACATAGATTAAAATAAAAATAATAGGTGTTTTCTGACCTCTACCCTAAAGCAACTACTAAAAAATTTTAAAAATGAGGTATAGCCAATAAGCTAATAGTGGAGATAAAATCAAATCATAAAAACTATTCAATCCAACAAAAGCCAAGAATAGAAAAACAAAGAAGATAGAAGAGATGAGACAAATAGAAAACAAATAGCAAAACAGATTTTAAAGTAACCACATCAATAATTACATTAAATATAAATGACCTAAACATCAATTAAAAAGTATAGAATGTCAAATTAGATAAAAAAGTCAAGATCTAAGTATACGCTGTCTACATGAAACTCATTTTGAATATAAAGTCATAGATAAGTTAAAAGACTGGAGAAAGGTATATCATGCAAATGCTAATCACAAGAAAGCTGGAGTGGCTATATTATAATATCAGACTAAGTAGACTTCAAAATAAGGACTATTACCAGAGATAAAGAGAAATATAAGGGGTCAATTCGTAATCCTAAATATGCATATACCTAATAACAAAGCTTCAAAATAGATAAAGGAAAAACTGATAGATATTTGAAGATATCAACACCTTTCTCTCTGTAAATGATAGAGCATGTTGACAAAAATTAATAATTTCTGTCATCAAAAGAATCATAGAGTAAGGCTGGGCATGCCTGTAATCCTAGCACTCTGGGAGGCCGAGGCGGGTGGATTGCTCGAGGTCAGGAGTTCAAGACCAGCCTCAGCAAGAGCGAGACCCCGTCTCTACTAAAAATAGAAAGAAATTATCTGGTCAACTAAAATATATATATAGAAAAAATTAGCCGAAGATGGTGGTGCATGCCTGTAGTCCCAGCTACTGGGGAGGCTGAGGCAGTAGGATCGCTTAAGCCCAGGAGTTTGAGGTTGCTGTGAGCTAGGCTGACACCATGGCACTCACTCTAGCCCGGGCAACACAGCGAGACTCTGTCTCAAAAAAAAAAAAAAAAAAAGAATCATAGAGTAAAAAAATCAAGCCATGAATTAAAATATAGAATTACACACCCACTAAAATTTTCTTTTAAAAACTGATTCATTATATATAAGAGATGAGAACTTTTATAAATATATATAATGGATCACTATTTTAAAAGAAAGAACAGAAAATTGAATGAGTATTTAACTTTAAACACTTGTAATAGTATTTCATGAAGGCAGATCCAAATGGCCATTAAACATATGAAAAAATAATCAAACAGAACCTTTAGAAAAGAAAAAGAAAATATTTGGAATTAAACATTCAATGTAATGATTTTACTACAGATGTTTGTGAGAGAGATAAAGAGAGAATTCATAAGATAGATTTGGAAGACAGATGTGAAAACATTATCCAGAATGTGGAACAGAGAAACAAGGAGGCAAACTATTTGATATAATGGCAAGCTATAGTTCAATAGGAATTTTCAGATATTGCTGCTGGGTACAACCACTTTGGAAAACACATGGACATTGTTTAGTCAAGTTGAACATGTGTACACAATGCCAATTCTCTTTCATATGTACATTTAGGACTTATGTGCAAAAATGTACATAACAGCATATTTATAAAAGATCTAAACTATAAACTAACCAAATATCCATTATCAGTAGACTAGGTAAATAAACTGTAATATATTCATACAATGGGATAGTACAACAATGAAAATAACTGAAATAGTGTTATGTGTAACAACATGGTTGGATCTTACAATGTTGAATAAAAGAAGTAAGTCCAAATATGTATGTATACACACACACACACACATATATATATAATTCAAAACAGATATAACTAAACTATATTATTAAGGGATACATATCTGGGTTGTAAAACTATTTAAAAAAAGCAAGAAAATAATTATCACAAAAATCAAAGTAGTAGTTCTCTCTATGGAAGTAAGAAAAGGATGTGACTAGAGAAAGACATATAAGGTTAGAAAGTACTCAAAGAACAACAACAAAAAACCTTAGAAACAGCAGTTAAACTTCTAAATAAAAATAATAGGATAAATGCATGAAACTGCATTTACAAAAATGTTCATAGAACTATTCATAATAGCAAAAACATTAATAAATGGTTGGGAAAATAAATTATGATTCAAGGGAATTCTATGATGTAGATCTGTATTTATTGATGTGAAATCTATGATATATTTTAAAATAAAAGAGGCTTCTGAGAAGTTTGTACGTATCCTCATTTTTGAAAAATAAAAAATACATAAGAACTGAAAAGAATAACTGGAAAAATATACACCAAAATACTAACAGAAGCTATCTCTGGGTGGTGAAATGTTATTAATCTTTATTTTCTTTATACTTACTGATGTTTCTAGAACTTTCTAAAATGAGCATACACTAGCTTCTCATTTAAAGCATAATTTTTTTTGTAGTAAAGCACCAAAAAATTATTAACATTTAAAAACCATATTTGCACAGAATTCATAGAATTAAAAACTCCCACCAAAGTTTCTTTTGAAGGAGTTTCATGCAAGGAGCATAGTTCAGGAATCTGGCCAATAGCCAAGGTGTGACATATACTACTCACAGCTTTATGCAGGGCAATTGCCCACTTCATTAGCCACTTGACCTTGCAATGTTCCAGAATACTGGGATTCCACTATGAATTTTTGTTTCCTTTTTTTTTTCCCCCTTAAAGTGATTTTCCTTTAAGTGATTATTATGACTGGAAAGCAGAGACATGTCCAGATAAAGAAGAAGATAAAGACTCTCACTGAGTATCTCCCTGACATCAAGTAATAAACAGTGAATATTAAATGTTCCTAAGATTAAAGAAAGTGCTAAATTTGGAACATCTCTGGGTATATCATAAACTTAGAATGCAAGAAATGTTAACTGGTTAAGAATATATTCTGCAGTTGTAATAAATGTTGTCATTTATTTCTGGGGGGTTAATTTTATTTATAAATGTTTGGTATAAGTGTTTTTCCCTCACAGTTTATTTCCTCATGTAATATGGTATAAAAGTTCAACGGATTTTTTCTATTGATTCTTAGAGAGTGTAGTCAGTTTTAGTTACATGAGTTTAATTTTGATTTGAGCATTTTTAATTATCTACCACTTTTTAAGAATCAAGTTATTAGTAAATGGATAGGTGTAACCAGATTTAAATATTTAAAAATTTTTTGAAATACACATGTCTCCCAACATTACAGTTGTTTTTGCTTTGTTTTGATATTGTTTTCCTGATCCTTCTGTCCTCTGAATAATACCAAAGTTTTATGCAGTAATCCTTCTTTTCTCTTTCCCTGTAGCCTTAATTTTATCTGAAACTATTTTATAATAAAAAAAGTGAAGGCAGTAGAATTTAAGTGCTGTAACTATTTTGATTTTGTTCTTATATTAACATAGTACTTAAATTATTCTTTTTCTTCCACCTGGCTAAATTATTTTTTTTTTAAAAATCCCTAAATTGAACAGTAGCTTTCCTTTTATACTGCTTATATTTGTAAGGCTAGGTTTGCCCAGAATTTGCTCACAGACTTGACTGCTAAAATGTACTATAATAACTTCTTTGTCTTTCCCATGCCAGTTGAAATCACCTTCTTCCTGATTCTTGTTAAGAAGCCCTTTCCAAGTGTTTTGTAACAAACTGGGATCTCTTCCAAGTTCTTCCTTTGACAAAGTTAAACTAACTGGTCTGTGGATTGTTCCATCAGCCTCAGTGACACCATTATTAGTCTGCTGCTCATCTAAAGTAACTGTTAATGATGCTGAATAAACATTTCCTAAATGGTCCATTATAGGAAGCAAATATAATTCTGGTTGAAGAGCCTAAACATAGAAAAATTTAAAAATTAGTTCATAATTAAAAAGTAGTATAAACTTAAAAATTAGCACAAATTTAAAATGTCACATTACATACATATGGAGGAGCAAATGATTTGAGTTTCAGTTCTGATTCTTGCTTTTCTTTCACCTAGAAATAAACAAGAAGAAATTAGAGCTTTTGTAACATTTTTCAATTTTACCTCCACTTTTTTTCTTTTTTTGCAGAAGGCATATATTTGTGGCATATAAATCAAATTTAAAAGCTAGTATCTATGACTAGATTCCACAAAATGTAGAACATGATCCTACTTTTATTCACTGAACCAAATAATAGAAATTCTATGTCATTTAATAATAATAATTATGGTTATCACTTGCATGAACTCACTATGAGCCAAGAACTATTCTAAGTGCCTTATATATATCAGCTCAGTAAATCCTTAAAATGTCATATCCATAGCTTACAGAAAAGGGGACTGAGGCAAAGAAAAGCTAAGTATTATAACTTGTCCAAGATTATGTAACTAGGAACTATCCAAGCTGAGATTCAAAACCAGGTAATCTGACTCCAGGGGCTACCCTAGTAAACTTTATTTCCTACATATTCAAACTATAGAAATCATTTATTATTTATTTAACAAATACTGAGGGCATACTATGTGTCAGGCAGTGCTCTACTTGGTAGGGATACAGTGATAAGGCAAAGTCCCTGTTCTCATGGAGCTTATCTTCTACCTGCGGGAGTAGATATTAAATACATAAAAATGATTTAGGATTGTTATATATGTTTTATGTAAATACAACAGTGATGTAATAGAGACTCTCTTGAAGAAAGAATATCTAGAAACTAGGTAGTGAGGAAAGGCCTTCTTGAAAAGACAGTATTTGAGCTGAGACCGGAATTATGAAAAGCAGCAGCCAGCTATCTGAAAATCAGGGGGAAATGATTTCCAGGCAAGCTTAAGGACTAAAAATCAGCAATGAGTTTGCCATATTTGAGGACCAAAGAAAGAGTTTGTAGCTGAAGTATAAAACTAAGAAGAAGATGGTAGTAGATGAAATATAAGAAGCAGCCTATTCCTTAGGCCCTCCTTATCTCTTTCCTGGACTACTGTAAAAGCCTTCAGGCTGGAATCCCTGCCTCTAGTCTGTTCCCACTTCAATTCATCCTTCTAGGTGAGGCCCAATTAATTTTACTGAAGGCTCTAATCATGTCACCCTTTTGTTCAAAAACTCCATGGCTTCAGAAAAAAATTCAAACTCTTAATCTGGCATTTAAGATCTTCAACAAACTGTAACTTGTTCCCCACTATTTCCTTTCATGTAGTCAATGCTCCATTAAAAAAATTAAGTACTTATTCTTTATTAGTTGCCTGCTTTTCTACTTTTGTGCTCATTCTATTTTCTCTGCTCAGAAAGATTTTCCCACCCTTCATCTTTGCTATATCAAATATTTATCTTTCAAGATCGAAACTGAATATCATTTCTTCCTTAAAGTTTTCTACCTCCCCTCTTACCCTGCTGGAATTAATCTCTTTTTCTTCTGAATATATAAAATATGATATTTTATTAATTTATATTCTATATTGTCTCTTCACCACTACACTGAACACTCTTTAAAGGTAGGATCTGTGTCCAATTCTTTTTTTCTAGTTTTGAATGTATAAAAACATCAATAAATATTTGTTGAAAATAATAAAATATTAGAAGGATTTTAGAAGTTGACCTAAATTTCTTTTAAGGTCCCTTCCAATCTGAGATTCTGTGATTGATATTTTATATATTTATATATCATGAGACAAACCAAAAGATTATGAGTACTGTTCATTTTCTTCCCTGTTTGAGGAAAACTAACTTAGTGATCAGTAAATTAATATTCTGGCATACCAAACAGAACCCTAATGACAAACGCTTCTGCTCATTTAGCTACTGATCCCAAGAATCCCACATAACAAATTATAGTAGTACTTTGAGGGAAAATTCTTATTTCTTCCATTTTTATTTAATTTGCTCGATAAACATTTAAACACCTCTAAATGCAAAGCACCTTGTTAGGCACCGGTTATAAATATAATGGTGAATAAAATAAAGCCCCGCCCACAAGGAACTATTAATAATATCTCATGATAGAGTTAAATGTTAAACAAATAATCACATAGATACATAATAATGACAATATGTTAACTAGAGTGAAATAAGAATATACTACATTTTAAAGAGTTTAAATACAGAAAATCTTGATTAAAGAAATAAACCTTATACAGATATGAGAAACCAGAAACTTTGAGATCTGATGGCTTGTTAGATAGGGAATTTCAGCTAGGAATACTCTTCACTTCAAATATTATACCACTAAATTATAGAACCTACAAGTAGGAAGTTCAATAGATAATAGCTGATACCAAAAATATTATAAAAAGAAAAATATGTTAGAGCCTTACTATTTTCACACCAAATGAGGTTAGCTGTGGCCCAAGCAATGAGAACTGCATTTTCCTCCAGAACACAAGAACTTGTGTAAAACACTTTTAAAAACTGTCATTTAAATTTAAAAATGTATTACTTATATGACCACATTTTAAATTTGTCTTTTCTTCTCAAGGAAATTCACTTGTAAAAAACCCATCATTTTATGCTCGACAAAGAGGTCAATGAGATCCATCTTTCTTGATCTGTCTGCTTAGTGATATTTCCATTTCATTATGATTAAGATCACATCTCATAGTATTTTAAGAAGCTGACTTCATAAACATTTAAGAAACATAATTTGATAAGCAATGCTTTTCCTTAATCAGAAGAAAAAAATAAGAAAACTTACCACAGCTAAATTATTTCCAATGCATTTCAGAAATAAGAATTTTTCTGCAACAGCATCTTCACCAAGGAACTCACCAAGACGCTCCCTCAGGGCTTGTAAAGTAAGTTGAGGAGATACTCTGAAATATCATAAAATTGCCTTACAATGTATAAAACTAAATAGATTTTGGATATACTAATGATTCAGTAACCTTAGTTAGCTCAAACATAAATATTGGTTTAATATGTCAGATATTGTTTAATATTAATACATTATGTTTCTACATTGCCTGATACTTTGTAGGTCTTTTATAAATATCTTTTAAAATAAGTGTTTAAAAGTCTGCATTTTAAAATTATGCATATGAACACCATTTATAAATGTTCTTTTTGTACTGAAAAGGAAAATGATCATCCACTTTGCTAATTTACCTCCAAATTTTACTGTTAAAACTTTATTATGGAATTTATATAATTTTATACATATATTAAAGAATAATTTAGCCACAGATATTTATTTTGCAAGTTTGGCAGGAGTAGCTTACTAGTACTTAACATTTTTTAAAATAATCAAATGTCAGATTCCATATCTTTGCTTATTAGGAATACTTCATTCCTCAATGTCTAAATTTTAAAGACATCATTTATGCTACTGTTCTGAGTTCTTGTTTTCTAGGATCTTATGTGAAATACTAGATATAAAGAAAGATAATACATGCATTCAATCAACAAATATTTATTGAGCACCTACTACATATCAAACATTGTTCCAAGGGATAGGGATATGGTAATCAACAAAACGGACAAAAAAAATCTTTGTCCTCATAGACTTTACAATCTAGTGGTGGGAGAGAAAAGTTAACAAAGTAAATAAGTAAAAAATATAATTCATAAGACACTGCTAAGTACTACAGAGAAAAATAAAACAGGGAAGGGACAAAGGGACTGTTGCTGTGATTTAAAATATAGTGATAGAATATACCTACGTAAAAAGTAGTATTTGAGTAAAGACCTAAAGGAAATGAGGTTAGGGCAGAAAACACATTCTAGACAAAAGGAACAGCAAATACAAGAGTCTTGAGGTAGGGGCATGTCTGATGTGTTCCAGAACAGAAAGGAGGCTGATGTGGCTGAATAAAGTGATGAAGAAGATTAGAAAGAAAGGTGACGTCAAGAGAGATAACAACAGGCAGTGAGATATGTGTCATATGTATTTCTGTGAATGTAAAAATATACACATATAAACAGATAAGTGTATATAATACACATATACATATGTTCTTTGTTTATATTTTTAAACAGTTCAGAGAAAAATGCATTGCAGATATATTGCTTTAATTATTATTCACAGCTACTTCAGGTTTTTATTTCAGATAACTTCTCTCTTACTTCTCTGTGTATAAACATAATATACAGGTTATACAATTTTCTGGGTAACAGTATTATGGCCAAGTGATCTGTTCCTACAGCAATGTTTGATTTGTTATATAGCACTATTTATTGATAGTATTCATTAAGTTAGGAAATGGATCGATCACATGGACAAGATATTTTTCAATTATAATTTTTAAATTTCCAGAAAGCATTTTTCTCTGCAGAAAAAAAGGATTCTTTTTCAGGCATGTTGTCATTGTTACATGATAACAAAATACTTGCCTTATAAATCCAGCTGAAATGAATTTGTTAACAACTTCTATAGAAATGGTATTTAATTTATAGTTCCATGATCCTTCAGGGACATAAAAAACATGAAGTTCCACCAACTGAATAAATTGAGAAGAACAGCAGTTAAAATATTTTTAAAGTGAAAAAAATCAATTGATATCCTATAGAATTTTAAGTTTAATAAATAGGTGAAATAGACAGAATACATATATACACCTCTGAACAAACAAAAAACAAAATGAAGAACCAAAAATTCATTCTTAAACTGGCTACTTGGCACTTGGAGCACATTTAACCTTGGAAACAATATAGATGTGTTATAGATGTGGCTCCTCGATTATCCCAACAACTTTGGCATATGGTGTCCCTTCTGTGGTCCCCAGTAAATACAAGAGTGCCAAGACCAGTTTTTTTTAATCACCAACCTTTCCCCCATCCTATTCCCCACCTACTCAACTCCATTGGGGTGACCTTGTAGAATCTTTATCCTTTGTATATTGTCTACTACAGTTCTGATTATTGCTAGCTCTCAGTACCTGCAAAAGGATTAATACTGTGGTTTGGAGAACATGTCTGTTCCCCAGAATTCTAGGATAAACCTATTCCTAACTAGTGATAGGGAAAGGAAAGGTTTTCTTACACAGGGCATGTCTATAAGCTTGTCTGTGCTTATATATAACTATTTACTTTTCTATTAATGTTTTGTTATATCCTTGATTAGAATCCTTCTTTAGAAGAATATTTAGATTACTACAACAGAAGCAGAACTATAGCAAATATAGTCCTATCTCTCAGTCTAATGAAGTTTTGATATTTACTGCATATTAAAATCCAAAGCATTTAAATGATTATAACCTAACTGCAATATTAAATATCTGACAAACCTTTAAAAGTTTGAATATGATCTACTATTAATATTATTAATTGCTATAGGATATAAAAGTTTCTTTTTAAAGAACCCTCAGTTCTTAAACTGAAGGTTTTAAGTTGTTTTTATAAATCAAGAAATCACTGCTATACTTTTGATGATAAAATATTAACCAACAATTTAAAATGTTTGTATAGCTCTGATAGTGAAGTTTGCTATATGCTGCATTTTGAACACCAGAGTACTTAAAAAATTATTCTCTAGCATACTATTAAATATTTGTAAAACCTTAGGAAGTATGAAGTAAATATGACCTTATTTACAACTACATTAATATTGTATAGGTGGAAAATATTTCTTCAACAAAATATATACAAGTTTCTAAAAAGAAATACATTTTTAATGGTTAATTTTTCCAGAACAACGTAGTTGAAAGAATACTGAAAAATTTTAAAGTATATATATGTTAAAACTTACAACATTATTTTAAGGTTAAATGTTCTATTTACATCAAAACACTAATTTATTAAAATCTTACTTTCCTGACTCAAATGGAAGCAAATCATTAATATTTTCATTAAAACCATTAGCCATTTTAAAAATACATTAAAATATGTGTTTGTATATGTGTGTGTGTATATATATATATATTTTTTTTTCCTTTTGCCTTAGGCTTCAAAAAATGGCTAGAAATGACACTATTGGATCCTTTCTGTATTTAAGATGTTGATATATTCATCATGGATTTTTTTTGCATTAATTTTAATTTAAAAATTTTTTTGGTGTTCCCTTAAATTTTACATCCATAGCAAGTACCTCATTTGCTTCAGACTAGTCCTGGTTCTATAAGGGATACAGACAATAAACAATGAATATAAAACACTAATATTTTATATAGTATATTAGAAAGCGGTAATTACTAGAAAAAAGAATAAGCAGAACAGGGTAAGAAAGACTGGGAAGACAATGGGATGGAGAAAATTTCAGTTTTAAATAGAACAGTCAGGGTAGGTCTCATGGAAGAGGTGAGATCTGAATAAAGACTTAAGGAAAAGAAGGAATTAGCCAAGTGAAGATCTAGAGGGAAAGATATCCAGGAAGAGCTAAAGCAAAGGACTTAAGAGGAAATCATGCCGGTAGGATTGAAGGAGAGAGTCCAGGAGAGAGAGGAATTAGGAGATAAGGTCAGAAAAATAAGGAGGTAGAAGGGGAACAAATTAAATAGGGCCTTCCGGGCCATTTTCACCTTAGAAAATGGAAGCCAATGCAGGGTTTTAACAGAAGCATGACAAAATCTGACTTCTGTTTTATATTTTTATTTGTTTAATATGAAAAATTTTAAAACTATATACATACAAATTAAAAGAATACTCTTCTTTCTCTCTCTCCCTGTCTTTCAATGTAATATTTAAAGTAATCAGACATCATGACAATATATTCCTAAATACTTTGGCATCCATCTTCTAAAAATAAGGACTTCTCTAACATAATCATAATATCATTTTCACATTTAAGAAAATTAAAATTCCTTATTCTTTAAATTTTCCAGTCCATATTTAAATTTTCCCAATTGCCCAATTGTCCTCACAATGTTTTTTCAATCTAGAATTCAATCAAATATCACACACTGCATTTGGTTGTTATGTCTTTTAGAAACCTTAATCTGGAGGGAACTGGAGACTATTCTCCTAAGTGAAGTATCGCAATAATGGAAAACAAACACCACATGTACTCATTATTAAATTGGAACTAACCAATCAGCACTCATGCACACAGAAGTAAAACTCAACAGAAATCATGCAGGTGGGAGCGGGGAGGAGGGCATGAGTGAAATCATACCTAACAGGTACAACGTACACTATCTGGGTGATGGGCACACTTATAATTTTAACTCAAGGAGTGCAAAAGCAATCCATGTAACCAAAACATTTGTATCCCCATAATATTCCGAAATTAAAAAAAAATCTTAATCTTGAAGAGTTTCCCAAACCTGTGGGTTTTTGTTTGTTTGTTTGTTTTTAAATCTTCACAGCACTGATGTTTTAAAGAGATTGGGCTAGTTATCTTATGCAATGTCCTACATTCTGAATTTACCTCATTATCTCTAAGGTATCATTTAACTTGTTTCTCCAACCTACCTCTTGTAAACAGTTAACTGTACAGCCTTCAAATGACACAGGTTAACCATGGGGAGCAAGAATATTTTATAAATGGTGCTCCGTATTTCATATTGCATTATATCAGGACATGCATAATACTTTACTTTTAAATCTTTCTAAATTTTATTACTTGGGTTAAAGGAGTAATAGCCAAGACAGACGGTAAGAGGCAAGGAAAGAGAAGCTGTTATGAAGCTATTGAAATAATCAGTGTGAGATGATGGTAGCTCAGACCAATGTACTAGCAGTAGAGGTGATGAGAAGTAGTCAGACTTTGTATATATTTTGAAGTTAGAGGCAATCCATTGGAAGTGGAGTTTGAGAGAAAAGAGTCGAGTATGCAAGAAGAATTAAGTATGATTCCAAGGCATTTGGCCTCAGATACTCAAAGGATAGATTTGATATCACCTGAGATGGGGGAAGCTATGGGTAGTTCAGGTTTTGGGGAGGGGGAAAAGATCCAGTTTCAGATATGTTAAGTTTAAGATGTCTATTGGCCATCCAAGTGGATATGTCAATTAGTCAGTTGAATATATATATATATATATATATATATATATATATATATATATATATGAATCTGGAGCTTAGGAAAGAGGACTGAGATGATGATATAAATTTGGAAATCCTTGGCATAAAGTTCGTATTATATTTAAATCTATTAGACTGGAAGACATCACCAAGGAATGAGTGTAGACAGATAACAAAAAGCTGAACCTTGAGATACTCCAATATTAAAAGGCCAAGATGACCCAGCAAAGAAGATTGAGAATTAATAACCAGGGAGATGGATGGGAAACCGAGATAATGTGTATACTAGAAGCCAATAAAGGAATTATGTCAAAGAAGAGAGAGTGATTAATGGTGTCGACTGTTGTGCACACATAGATCAAGTATGCTTAGGATAAGAATTAAACAATACACTTAGTAATAAAGAGGTGAATTTAACAAGAATTTAACAGTAAACAAGTTAACTGTTTACAAGACATAGAGAATTTAACAGTTTGGTGGAATAGTGGAGGTGAAAGCTTGATTGGAGTTAGTTTAACAGAAAATGGGGAGAAGGTATTAGAGGTCTGAGATGGTATGAAATACTTGTCTAGAAGAGTGGAAGAGTGAATGAGATGGCAGATAGTAAGGTTTACTACCAGCAAAAGATTCATAGTCATGAATTTAAAGTGAAAATAGTCCTTATGCTGGTCTTTTTCTCCAGCCATGTTTAGCTATTCAGGGGTAGGTATAGAATAGGTGCAGAAAAGGATTAACCATGTGTGTTGTTTTGCCAAGGAGCATAATGAAATGAGAGAGGGGCAAGGAGTCAAAAGTACATGCAAAGCACCAATAAATACAGCCCTGTGGAACTTAAGCTAGATATTGAGGGGGCCATCAGTTGAGGAATAGCAAAAAATAAAAAAGGTGTTAGATCAATGCATTGGAGGACCCAATACAATGGAGTAGCAGAGGAAGTGGGCTACAGACATAAGAAGTGTAATCAGACAATGGGATACGTGAAGTTGGGATCATGGTACAGTCAATATCTAATACTTTATATAATTCATATTTTTCCTTTTTAAAAACTTCTCAAAAACACTGATAAGCAAGTTTTTCTTATATTTTAGTATAAAAGATTTTCTTACCTCTGAAGAGGAAGGTCGACTTGGATTCAGCGACATCTTCGCTAATATCTGAAGAGGATAATTATCAGTTGGAATTTTAGGGTTTTTAAAATCTTTCTTCATTTAAGTAGTATTAAATAAAGGTTATAATAGATTTTTGGCTTATTTAATATAGCATTCCACTCATTTCTGGTCTCTGATTTGTTCAAGAAATGAAAAGAAAACACAAAAACTTTAAAATAGAGTCAAAATGAAAATTTAGGAATGTATACAATCTTTTTATTATTCTAACTCAGAAAGACATGCTACTAGTAAATAGGGCTGGAGGGCTGGTAATTGCAGTGAAATGAGCATACTTCCTACACAACTAAGTAAACCGACAAATTACATTACAATGGACTTCTGACCGGGATATATTTTTCTATTCTAAACAATTCCTTTTTTCTTGGTGAAAAATTAAGGTTAAATATATAGCATTTTACATAAAGTAGAAACACACTTTTGGAAATAGAAAGACTGAGTTTATACAAATAACTGTAGAATGATGAAACCATTTTACCATGTGCATTTCTTCCTGGGCCTGGACACCTCAATAATAATAAATGTGAACAATCATTTCACATGAAAATACCAGCCTTTAAATATATCAGGCTTCATTTGTGTATTATTTCCTGGGGTTTTCCTCAGAAGATTTATGGCAGTTTACAAGAATGAATGATAGAATTAAAGATATATAAATTATATAATAAAAATTGAAAAATAAGGTACCTGAATTATTACTTTAAAAAGGAATTATCAAAGTAGGACAACTCTTAAGAATATACTAATCAAACCAACACTGGAGCAGAAGCTTTTTCTAGATTTCAAAACATTGCTCCACTTTGGCTTATGTTAAAAAAATAATTTAAATCCAACAAAACTTAAAAAACCTCTGATCTGGTACAGATTATAGCTCTATCAAATCCTAATTATTAAATACTAATTATTTTAATGGTATCAAAATTAAAAGATTATTTCCTAGGATATCTTTTAAATCAAATTAGTTTCACAGATTACATCCTACATAAACTTCTTACAATAATTTTGTTATAGTCCAGCAAGCTAGGAATTTTACTACAAATAAAATTTAAAAGTGATTGTCATTTTGATGAAGTCAAACACTATTTTAAATACATTAGTACTTTCAGAAAACATTTAGATAGTTCCATTTCTATATCTAACCAAAGGCTTTTTCTGACAATGTACTAATATTAGTCTCTATTATGAACCTAAATGAAGTGTATGACCCAGATACATATATAGTCACTTCCTTATTAGATAAGAATTAGTGGTAATAATTATAGCACATGGGCATTCATTAATTAACTGGTATGCAAATGAGGAGGCTATACTTTTTAATTTCTGTAGAAACATTAAAATTTGATATTTTAATTTGGAATAATTTTTTTTGAGACAAGGTCTGGCTTTGTTGCCCAGGCTAGACTGCAGTAGTGTCATCACGTCATCATAGCTCACTGTAACCTCAAATCCTGGGCTGATCCAAACTCCAAGTGATCCTCTTGCCTCAGCCTTCCAATTAGCTGGGACTATAGGCCCGCCACCATGCCTGGCTAATATTTTCTATTTTTTTGTATAGATGAGATTTTGCTATGTCACTCAGGCTGGTTTCGAACTCCTGGCTTCAAGTGATCTTCCCGACTTGGCCTTCCAAAGTCCTAGGATTATAGGTGTGAGCCACCACGCCTGGCCCCAGAACAAATTTTTAATTAAGCAAACTCAAGACAGGTCAATCAAGACCTTTATTGTTGTCCTAAGGTAAACTGCCCTACTACACAGGTTGAGTATCTCTAATCCAAAAATCCTAAATATGAAATGTTCCAAAATCTGAAACTTTTTGAAACTTGACATGATACACAAAGGAAATCTCCTCTTAGCCTGAGGTAACTTGAGCAAGTCTTTGTTATCAAAACCAGAAGAGGCTAATTAAAACTTTAGGCATGCTTAGAATTTTTAGTTGATCCTGACAAAATCACATTTCATATACTAAATCCTAACATATAACATTTGGGATTTTCAAATTCTTTACTGTTTCTAATTAGCTAATGAAGAAAATAATGCCAACAAATTCAAACAAACGGAAACTGATAGCTCAATGATCAAAGATAAGTGGCTACAGAGTTCCAGTCTAATCTCTTGTTTATTGCATAATTTTGCTTTACAATCCTCCTGCCAGGAGTGGAAAATCAACTTTATCTTGCACTCTAATTCCCATCAGCTGGCACTGGGTGTCTAAAAGTGTTACTGAAAAGGATCCCAAGGCCACATCTGGCCTCAGGAGGAAAGCATACAGATATGAATTATCATAGTCAACCACGGATTTGAGTTAGGCATACCTGTTGGTAGATATAACACCTATTTTCCATCTCTGATCTAGTCTCTGCTTTCAAAAGAATTAGCTATCATGCTTTCTCTGTACTTTTCCAAAATGATTTTGGAGTTAGCAGCAGAGCTGAAAATCAACTTACAACTTACTTTGTTCAGCATCTAGAAATAAGGATCCTGATAATTTTTATTTCCTGTTCAATTTGATAATGTGGCATATAAGAAGATGCTCAACTTTAGAAAATGCAAAATAAATATACTAAAATTAGAAACCTGACATGGGCTATGTTTAAATAAAGCAATACAGAATCTCACACAAAGTAACCAGATGGACTGGAAACCAGAAAAGCAGGTTCCTAGTCCTGTATAACTTGTAAGACTGTTCATTGGTCTAAGTCTCTTACTGTTGCCCTAAGGTAAACTGCATTACTATACAGGTTGATTATCTCTAAAGTGACTTGAACTCTTTAAGATACTTTGCAGCTCTAAAATTATTTGACTACTTGATTGCTCAAGGAATGTAAAAAGTGACAGGGAAACTTTTACTCTAGAAAAAGAAATCAGAATATATTAATAGTCAACCTCATGCCAGATGATGGAAGTTTTCTTGACATAATTCCTGATTCTTAAATCATCAGAGCATGAAGTCTATTGGAGTAGGATAAATTCAGGTTACCTGAATGTCTCAGGACATTTTCTCTATCACAAAAACTAGCTGTATAACCATAGTCAAGTCACTCGTTCTCTCCAAACTTCAGTATCTTTAACCACTATAGAAACAGAATATAAGCTTATCCTTTGAGAAAGGGGTCAGAATTGTGAAATATCCCTTTAAAGAGATTCAGCTTTTAAACTACAAAGTAAGGCACATGAATCTTGAAGTATTTTACTAATTCAAATACTGAATTTAGAAGTCTTTAGTGAAATGAATAACTTAGCGAAGTAAAGAACTCATGGTACTAATCAATTGAATAAGGTGAAAATTCCAGGTAAATTTAAATTGACAATGCTTTGCTGACAAAACATAAAATGACCAATTTCTTGGTTGTGTTTTCTTGCCATTCATTTTTATAAGGATTCCCTTGGCGCCCAACTGTTTTTACAACAGGGCCTGTCTTTAACCATCTGAAATGTGAACATCTATCATACGTACATACATATCATACAGATATGATTGGTTAGGTCTTTGAAATGTTTTAAATCATTGTGGGAGGTCAAAGAGCATCTCCTAAACAAAGGTTTGTTCAGGAGATACTGACAGTTCATAAATTATATTTACCATTAATCACTTCAGATGCAACTGAACTTAAAGTGAACTCAATGTTTTTTTTTCTTCTTTCCTATCCTAAATTGAATCTTTAATTAAACATACACTACAAAAAACAGTATCTGGTGGTTTTCCAACACAGCGGTTAACAAAAAAATAAACGTTTTCTGAGACTGTTTAAGCCTAAAACACAATATGGGCTTTGCTTATTTTTCAACACTCTTCCTCACAGAAGAAAGAATTGTTCGTGGTCATTTCATTAAAATACATAAATGAAAAAAGGATTGGACCACATATTCTCTGAAATCCCTTCCAGCACTAACATTCCCTGATTCTTACCTTAGGGTTTAGAGGTATATTCTACTACTGTAAAATAGAACATTCTGTAAGATACTTATGTTTAATCTTATAAATCTGTAGAGTATGAATGAGATTTTAGCACTATATAGTCCACAAGGCACCAAAGGTGAAGTAGTTTAAAATACTGCTGGGGAAAAAGGAGAAACGATATTTAGTGAGATTTCTTTCATATTTTTTACGTCTATAATTTTTATTTCACTGTCAAAAAACAATTCTAGGAAGTAAGCTTTATTATTTCATTTTGAAATGAGGAAACAAAAGCTCAGTGAAGATCAGGTGGCTTGCCCAAGGATACCACAGTAAGTGGTGGAGCCAGAATTCAAACCTGGTTTCCAACTCCAGTTGTTATACCCATTGTATAAATTAAGTAAAATGCTAAACTTACACTGTACATTTTTGCAAACTGATATAAACTGTTGAGTAAATAAGTTAGGTTTTGTTGGCCCAGAGCAAATTATACATGATTTTCTCATGATACAAAACATTTGAAGTATACTAATGATGAAGTTATTTATGTTTATAGAAAATATCAGTGTATTCTGAGATGCACTACCCCAACAGAAACAGGAAACATTTGTCTTAAGTGCTGTGACATGAGTGTGAGACGAAGTGGCTGAGCCTATTTTCTTGGGTTAGATTCTACCGTCTCTACTGAAAACTTCTTTGGGGATCAATTTCAAGGAGGAGGTAATAAATTACAACTGAAACAAAACAGCAAACTTTTCTGAAACACAAAGTTTTATTTTAAAAAGTACAATAAGCGTTAATTCTCCAAATAAAATGGATAACAGAGGAGACAGGTGTAAACCTTCAGCCAGCTCCTTAGCTTCAGGGGAGACAGGTGTAAATCTTCAGCCAGCTCCTTGGCTTTTTCACCACCTCTTCCAGAAAACCGATTCAGGAAGTGGGAGGCGACGCAAGTCAAACCTTGAGAAGATCCTCTTTCCTTCAGGGAACCAGCGCCCCAGCTCCGGCCCGAGCGGCTGCCCCCGGCCGGTTACAGCCCCCGTTCCCCCTTTCCGCCGCGGCGGTCTGGCCGCGGGGAGCGGACTGAGGGCGCGGCTGGCCAAACGCGGGTCGCGCGCACACGCCACTGTGCGGGGCGGGGAGCGGGCGACTCACGCCGGGTGCAGCTGGCTCCTACACCTCAGCTGGGCTCGCCCCTTCCCCTTCCTCAACCCCCGCCGCAGACTCCGCGAGGAAAACTGGGCCCTCCTCGCCACCACGCCTCCCTCATGCCTCTGGCTTCCCTCACTGGTCCTCTTCAGAGCCCCTCTCGGGGCTTGGCGGCTAACGACAAACTTTTTCCTTACCTCTCCCCAGCCGGCCTCTCCCGAGAGCGAAGGAGCAGCTTGGCGTGCGCTCGCTCTCGCCTCCCGCTGCAGCCGCGCCCACCGGCCGCTCCGCCCCTTCCCCTCCTCTCTCCTCCCCTCCCCCCGGCTCGCGCCCCCGCCGGCCGCCGGAGTATTGGGCGGGGAGGGGCGCGCATGCGTACCGAGGGTGGCGCCGCTGGGCACAGAACCGGAAACTTAGAGACAAAGTTCGGAGCCCCGCCCCCGCCGCGCGCCGCCCAGCCGTCTGGCCCCGCCGAGCTGCTACCCACCGACCCACGAATTGGCCTGGCTCTCGCGTGCGCCATGTCTGGTTCCTCCAGCGTCGCCGCTATGAAGAAAGTGGTTCAACAGCTCCGGATGGAGGCCGGGCTCAACCGCGTTAAAGTGAGCGGGGGCGGGCGGCCTAGGGGGAGGGGAAGGCGGTCGCGGCGGGTGGGATCCCGCGGCCGAGCTGGCTGGGGCGGGCGGGACGCGCGGCGGCTCTGGCTTCCCCGGGGCAGGACGCGCGCTCGGCCGCGACAGTCCGGGAGCTGCCAGCTCCAGAGAGGACGCCTCGCGGGTCGGCGCTGTGGTTTGGGTGGCTAGTCAGTCAGTCCTTCCGCCCCAGGACTTTCCGAGGCGGGCTGGCCCCCGGGCTGAACTGCGGCCCGCATTTCGGTCCCCCGCCCTGTCCCTCCCTCGGCCGTGACTGCTCCGCTAGCCTAGCCCAGCTGCTCCTCCGCGCGCCGTCCGCGCCCTTCCCTCCCCTCTCTGCCGGCCTCCACCTTTTCTCGTCACTGGACTGGGTGTTTTCCGACTTTTGATTCAGAGCACACTATGTCTTCTTTTCATTTCAGATCTTTCCCAAACCTAGTACTTTTAGTAGTAGATTCTCAGCTCCAGCTTCTCTCGTCCACTGAACACACACTAGAAAACGAATTCTTGCATAACTTAAACTATGGATTAAAGAAGCATGTTTCCGAAACGTACTTGGAGTCTGATGTTAGTTACCATGGGTGCCTCGTACAATCTGGAACAAAGGGTACATTTCACACCTCTTCTGCACGGTTTGCTTATATCTGACCTTGTGGGTATCTACTGGTCTGCATGCCCGAGAAAGTGATTAGGGTGAACCAGTATTAATTAGTCTTATTTGTTTTGGCGTTTGGTTAGCACTGGTCTTGTCTTGGAGGATTTATTTTGGGGAGAAAGCCTTTTGTCTGTTTTGATATGACAACCTGACATTCTGGTGCTATTCTAAGTATTTCCTGATTTTTAAAATCCTGAATAGATTGGCGGCTTTCTGGTGCAATAGGTTAGGTTACATGTGTCACACTTTTTGTAATTAATAAGGAAACCTATAAGTCATATAAGTCAGTTTCCAAGATGATTTAATTTTATACTGTTAGGCTGGTCTTAATTTCTTGCTGAAATGTTTTGTGGAATGAGAGAGGGCCTCTCATTTAGCTTTAACTGGAAATGTTAGGGATCTAGCTTGCTAAGTTGTCACCTCAGGAGGGAAGGGAAATTCCTGTTGGTTTTGGTTTGGGAATTCCCTCATTTCCCATCCTTTAAGTGCTGTAGTTGGTACTGCTGTTTGGAACCTATTTCTGAGATCTCCCAGTTCTCACCTCATACCAGTGGTCTGTTATGGTCAGTCTTGGCTAGATTTAGCTCTGAAATTTGAAATCATATATTTCTTAAACAGCTGTTATTCAGCTGTTATTCAGGTGTGCCCTTATCATAGATTGAATGGGCCAGGAAAGAAAAAAATGGGGAGAGAAAGCAAAAAAGAGAAAAAAAGGTTAGTGAAAGCAGTAATTTTAAGTAGATGGTGGTACTTAGCCCTACTCTTCAAAGAAAATGAAGTCCTCAGACTAAAGTACTCCAGGAGCTTTACTTTGAAAAATCCTAGCCACTGCCCGCCCCAAACCTGATCCTACTTGTATACCTAATTCTTCAGTAAGTTTCTGGTTGGGATCATTAAAGCCACCACAGATGGTATGGTATTGGAGTTCTCCATGTCTGCCTGATGTAGCAAGGAGGGGAGGGCATCTCTCTTTGGAATTTTAAATGAGCTTTTCTTTAGATACGTTGTTAAATGTGATTAGGTTCTATTTCACTTTGGGCATATTATTTTATCTATGACTCTGTACTAGGTGCTTATTGATGATATTTTCAAACTAGCATGAACTTAACTATATTTTAACCTTTATGTTTGAATAGAATTGATAAGAATTACCACAAATGCTTGACAGACTCCCCCATAGGTAGGGCAGGACACTTGAGAATGAAAAGGGGCACTAATTATGCCAGCATTGCAGGGTTTCAACCTCTTGGGTGATTATTACAGTATCTTGGGGACTAGCAGCTTGTTCCAGTTTTAGAGTATTTGTCTCAGCTTTCCCCACTGCTTGGAATGCTGTTTCTCACTGATGGTTACTTGGCTGGATCTCTTGTCATTGAAATCTCAGCTTAAATGTCACCTCAGACACCTATCCTTATTGTGGCCAACCAATCACTGTCTAACAAATCACTCTTTTTACTACAGAGCACCTTGTCTGTCTTTTTCCCTGAACTGTCAGCTCCATAACAGCAGGATTGTTCTTATGTATTCTCAGTGCCTAGAAGTATATTGGGCACAAAATGGTGCTTGAGAAATTCGTGAAAGGGAGTTAGGTTGGACCCTACCTACACTTTAGACAGAAAATTAACAGGTACTTCACTGTGTGTTTCCTGCTGGTTAATGTGACGGAAAACAAATACTTTAACATTATGAAGAATGATACTACCCATTCCCCTACTTTAGCTACACTTGTTTTTTGTGGGGAGGGGACAAGGAGGGCATAGTCATTTGTAAAAGTACTTGACTTGGTACCATGATTTAAAAAGTACTTCTTTGTCATAGGAGCTAGTTAACCTATGGAACTCATTAACCTGGGGTATTGTACAAGCCAAACACACAAATGGATTTGAGAAGAGTTTAGATTCATCTTGGAATGAGGAATTATTTTTACCAGGTCTGGGGTACAGCTGTAATCTGCAGGGCTTTTGGGGATAGAGAGCATTTTAATTTCCTTTCAAATGCCACATATCCAGCTGGACTAGACATCTGCTCTCACCCTTCTTGGGGATAGTTAAGACTGAGACTAAAATAAATGATTATTTCTCTTATTTTCCAAAACCTCAATTCAAGACTCAGGATATTGGATGCATTTGGGGCATCTTTTAGCCATTCATGTTCTACATCTGAACCATTCAATTCATTGTTTTTATATTAGTGTACCATCAACTGTTTGATACTATGAAGCTGTCCACAGTGACAGCTTTCTGCAGTGTCATGTGACTGAAAGGCTGATGGCAAACTTCCAAGTTTAACAACTTTTCTGAGCAGCCTGCTTTTGAGAGAAACTATGTTTGCCCTAAATGTGATTGCACAATGTTCATGTATGTGTGCAGTGCTACCCAAATGGGACTTCGGGAACATCTGTGGCTTTACAGTTATTTATATCCTTTATCACCTTACCAGAATATATACAAATAATAGATGTGTAACTGAATGAATGGTATGCCTCTTTTAATCTGTTTTAGTTTAAAGGCAAAGGAGTGTAAGAGTCTATAAGTTTGAAGAACAGTATGCTCAATGCATTCATATACACTGTGTGTTTTTCCAAATTACATGCTAGTTATCCCACATTGTGTTCATTCACAGTAGCATTCTTCCAGTAATACTGCTTTTGAGACAAAGTAACAGTTTGCTGGAATGTGAATGCTCTTTTTGTTTAACATCTAATACCATGTATTGCTTTTAATAAAAACAAGATGTTAAGTACCCTCAGGTTTACACTTGAACAACCTATTATTAAACAAGGAAGATGTGCTTTGCAAATAAACATAATCGTACTGAATCATTTGATGCTTCTAATAAGCAAAAGAAAACATAAACCAGTCTTATTTTATAAGCAGTGTTTTTAAGTAAAAGAGCTCAGCATAAGACTGTTAGTCTTCAATTCGTATATAATATTTTCTTTTGAAACGAGAAGTGCTGTTTATTTCAAGTACAGTATTTCCAAAGATTTGTGAAAACCATCATTAAAACCTCACCACCTGGCACTTTCCCCCTTTCTGTTATGTATAGGTTTCCCAGGCAGCTGCAGACTTGAAACAATTCTGTCTGCAGAATGCTCAGCATGATCCTCTGCTGACTGGAGTATCTTCGAGTACAAATCCCTTCAGACCCCAGAAAGTCTGTTCCTTTTTGTAGGAAAATGAATCTTTCAAAGGTAAGTTTCCTTAAATAAATTTCATAAAACCCTTCATAGTAGGAATAACTAGTCAATCTTTGCAATGCCTTAAAAGATGATTCCTTTGGCCCTCCAAGTTTCCAGTCTTTTTCTGTTTTTTAAAAAAAGTGAAGATTGATGAAACTTGCTGATTTAGTAGTCATAAAAACTAATTGTTTCTATTTAACCATAAAGGTTAGAGGATTTAATAACCGTACAGAGGGTATAAGAGTTCCTATAAAATTCCACTGCTGTAACAAGCTATGTGTTACTTTTTATAGCATCAAGCCTAATAGCATGTATATTTGGGGATCCCTAAGTGCTAGTTTTGTTTTTGTGTTTGGATCAAATAAATTTTTAGACAGTTGAAGAAAATCTGCAATGTTTATGGGGATGACTTTTAATAAGTACTGCCAGTTGGTGTGGATTGTGATGTTATCGCTCTAATAGAACCCAGGTATAGGATAGTACAGCAAAGAATTGGGAACTGGGAATGCAAGAGAAAATTAGGAGCTAGTTGAATAAGCAGACATGGTGTGGGCATTTGGAGTGAGGAATAACGGGTTTTACTTTTTATTCTCATTTGTTGGACAAAGATAAACATGAAGGAAATGAGGTATATGAGTTCTTGGTGGCTAACAGTGGATTGAATTTCAGAGAATTAAGAAACTAAGGACCTGCTGGCTTTTTATGAAGCATGCATCAGCATATTAATTTGTACCTTACAGATTACATATCATGTGTGCAAAAATGTTATGTTAGTCCAAAAGAGACAGGACCATAAACAAGCTTTGGATAATTTAAAATGTAACTCAAGGGTGCTACCTTTTATAAATTCTCAGTACTTTACTTAGGACATGTACCCAGTAGTATTGACCTGTGAGAAGCAAACTTAAATAGTGCTTTAAAAAAAAAGGATTCTGTATATGGCACACACCCCTCACTAGCATTCTTACTCGGCAAAGTCCAGGAAGCTGCCTCCTAAAATACCTTGTTAAATGGTTGTGCCCTCCCTAATTAAGCTTTGTAGACTTGGGAGTGTCCAGGAAGTCTGTGTCTAAGTACATGTTTCCAGTAAATACAATCGTTGGTTAAGAGTGTTTAAGTTTTTTTAAATACCAAGGGGGGTACACATGAGTAACAGGTGTCATATGTGTGTAAAAGTGCACATGAAGAAGTAATTCTTTTTAAGTCTAACATCTTCATATTTTAACAGTTTATTATTTCCTTGCTTCTGGCAATATTCATTTAATTCTAAATGGCAGTTTTTGGAAGTTTCCTATTTTTCTGGTTTACTAATGATTCTTTTTTAACCTCAGTTCTTAATTTTTTACACAGGAGTTTATTTTCATTTGAGTAAAATACTGTTAAGAATCCTGGGCAGCTATTAGTAGTTTCATTTATTTCACAGGCGTCTACAGATATGGCTGGGATAAAGAACCCAGATTTTGAAGTAAAATAATGGCTCTTAATCCTAGCAGTTTAAGAAAACAGCTTTGTGGATATTGTGATTTGAAGCAATTTGGACTAGGGAAAGAATATTTGAGTACTAAAGCATTTCTTCTCAAACTTGAATGTATCTATAAATCACTTTGTTAAAATGCAAATTCTAATTTAGTAGGTTGGAGGTAAGTCCCTGGAACCTACATTTCTTACAATCTCCCATATTATACTAATGCTGATGACATTGAGCAGCATGATTGTAAAAATCTACCTTGGAGTTTTTACGTATTCATAAATGTAGCTTTTAAAAATTATAAGGTTTTTGTAATTTTAAAAATTTAGCATAGGCCAGCCTGAGCAAGAGCGAGACCCCGTCTCTACTAAAAATAGAGATTATCTGGACAACTAAAAATATATATAGAAAAAAAATTAGCCAGGCATGGTGGTGCATGCCTGTAGTCCCAGCTACTCAGGAGGCTGAGGCAGAAGGATTGCTTAGATTTTGCTTAAGCCCAGGAGTTTAAGGTTGCTGTGAGCTAGGCTGATGCCCACAGCACTCTAGCCCGGGCAACAGAGCAAGACTCTGTCTCAAAAAAAAAAAGCATAGGTGATTTAGCAACAGGCAGTACAAGAAAAATAGAAATTACCATGATCAGCATACCCAGAAATAACTGCTGTTAACAGATTGTAATTTCCTTTTTTTGGAAAAATGTTTTTATTTTTTGAGATTCCAGCTCTTCAATTTTCTCCCTTTTATACAAAGTTGAATAATAATACAGGATTAAAAGATGCAAAAGTAGTTAATCATTAGAACATATATGCACCAAAAACCTGTATAGGAAGACAGGTTTATTTACAATGAGGAAACACACGTAAAATTAAGGTAGCTTTTATATGAAACATTTAATAAAAATGCTACAGTGGGTGCCACAAAAATATTTTTATTTTTAAAAAATAAGGCTCACAGTATTTGCAGTTTGTCATTCTGCCTTTTAAAAACACTTGAATTTTCGTATTTCATTAAACATCTTTGTATAAATAAGATGATATCGATGGTTGTACTATAACTTAATTATACTCTTAAAGTTTACAAATTTGAGTCTACAATGAGTCCTTGGTATCTGTATGTATACTTTACCTCTGTTTTCTTAAGATAAATTTATAGAAGTTAGTCAGCAAGGAATGAAGATTTAAAATTTTAACAATACTATACTTGATAACCCCTGCCAATATAATACTTTAGTCTTCCACCTGGAGCATGAGTGCTTTCTCCCGGAGTCCTTGCCCAACAAACTTTGCTACTATTTTAAGTAAGGTTAACCATTTTTCATGTTTTTTTCATGATTCTGTTTAGGCCTCCTAAACATATTTGTTATGAAATATCTCATTTTCAAAGTAAGTACAAAGATGAAGCATGTATCTACTATCCTGAATTAAATGTTTCACATTGTTAATTTTTTAAAAAGAAATAAAACAGTTCATACTTTTTCTACCTTTTCATATAGGTAACTTATCCTGAAATTGTATGCTTGTGTTTTTATTTTTTAGTACTCATAATTATTCCATCATATGTATAAACCTTAGTTTATTTATCCATTCCCCTATTGAGTTATAGTTAGACTGTTTCCAGCTTTTTCCTTAGAATACTACTATAGTTAATATCCTTGTACATGTTTCTCTGTGTATAGGTTTATCTAGGTAAATAGAAATGTTGCGTCTTCTATTTTACTAGATATTGCCAAACTGCTCTCCTAAATACTCTTTTGCTTATTTTTCTAGAGATGTTCAGCTTTTTCTTGACTTAAGAGTTTTATGTTAACCTTTCTTACTATGATACAGGTGCATTTTGGGAGTAATCTTAGCAAGTTAATCTGTAAGTCTTTTCATTTATAAAGCATGATACATACCTTCAGAGTGGTTGTGAAAATTAAGACAAAGTTACATTTTATTGTTATCGCACCATAGGCATTTCCCATCGTTTTCTCATTCTTTCTTAAAAATCCTGTGATCTATCTGCTCTTTAAATATAGATAAGGAAACAGGCTTAGTTTAATTGAAAGGGCTTTATAAACTGACATTTGAATGAATGCCCTAAAAGTAATACAAGATGTACTATTTTTCAGAAAAATTGGCAAAATATATGAGCAATTTATTAAAAACTGAGAAATACAAAAACAACGATAATTGTTAATTATTCATGAAAAAAGTTTTAAAAACTATTTTCTTTGATACTTTACCCTAATTCACCTTTTTTTTTCCGTTTCAGGTTTCCCAAACCACTTCTTATGAACTGGTGAATATTCAAGAAAACTAAATTTGAAGCCTGTACAAAAGCTTATCCTTATAACAATACATGTGCCATAATATGCAGACTTCTGCTTTTGTCAGTACTTAACATCTACCTCTCTGAATTTTCACGAACTTCTATTTCACAAGGGTAATTGTTTTATATACACTGGTGGCTGCATACAATAAAATACTTAGTATAAAAGTTTTTTGCTTCCTTATCGGCTTAAAATACACTATGTATTAATCTGTTTGAACACCTGAACGGGTTATGTTTTTTGTGTTTGTTCCACTAACTCTTCTCATGTGATGTTACAACGCCATACATTTGCAGGACTGCTAGGGAATTAAAGGTAAGTTGTAAACCTTTACTCTTTTAAGGTCAAGAGGAGGCTGTTAAGTTCTACAGTTTCTATCTGTGAGTCATTTACAGGGTTAACTTTGTTTTAATAAATATTTCACATAAACTCCTTTGCATAGGAGTATTACCAGTTACCCCTAAAAGTTAGTTATTTCCTAATAAATGGCTCTCCTAACAAGGATAGTAGTAGAGAAAAGACTGCAACTAAGAATTCCATTAGAAGATATAATAAAAACTTCAGAACTTGAGACAATGCCTGAATTGAAGCACTATGTAATGAGGTACACAGGAGCCAAAAAAAACAAAACTTCCAGGAACTAAATATTAGCTTCAGTAATTTGCAACTTTGCTTCAAGTCCTGGTAATACATTTTGCTTTAAATTTTTTTTTACCCTCCTGAAAGGCTTAAGGGAATATTAAAACATGCCAGAAACCTGGCCTCCAATTTAAGTTAATAATACTATGTGCCAGACACTGGGTATCTAAGATTAATCTGGTACAAAGGGTACCCAGTATTTACCAAACATTTTATTTCTCTCCAGCCTGCATGGTCTATGAAAATGCAAATGGAAAGTTAATTTGAATCTTGATTCCAACTTAAATTATTCACAATTACCAAAAAATAACAGAATTAAGTTTTAGGAAACCTAAACTGTCACCAAAATGACTTTTATTTATATTTGCTACAAAAACATACCATGACATTTGGTAATTTGTCCAGACATGAAAGAAGGTTTATGAAATCAGTAAATACATTTTGAAAGGTTGTTCTGTTAAAAATAATTTACCAAGTTCAAGATAGTCCTGTCCAGCAAAATCTAATACTATTCCCTCAGCGCTTTATAAATGGAATTTTCTTCTACTTGTATCCATTTCCCTGGGCTGAAAATTAGAAGGGGAAGGGAGAAAAGAAAATTAATGAAAAATTCAGGTAAGAGTAAAAATTAACTTCCTTGGATCTTTATAGGTAGCACTAATGCTGAAAAACTCTGAGACCCTGAGTAGTCAGTCTCAGGTCTAATATAAAAGATGGTGGTGGTTACTCTTCTCTGTGTGGGTGATTTTAGAGTGAAAATGTTAAGTACTGCTTACTAGATAGAAAAGAATGTTTTGTAAGATTGAGGTTTTCATTTATGACTTTAAGATGATCTCCAAACCTCTATAGCAATAGTTCTCAGGAAACATGCAGTAGGATCATATAATAAACAGATTACTGGGCCCCACCTTCTAAGTTACTAATGGAGTAGGTCTGTGGCCTAAGAATTTCCATTCCTAATAGGTTCCTAGGTGATGGTGTTGGTCCCACTTTCAGAACCACTGATCTTTAAGATACCTCAAGTAAACCAGGGTTAATCACCAATCCCAGGTACTGTATCACACATGGTTCTTTCTAGCTTATAGGGAAAGAAATTCAGAAGCATAACTTAAGGTCTAAACATGCAAAATTTAGAGCACATGGTTTCCTTCTTATTTCATACTTTTCTTTGGCAATGGTGGCGGGGTAGAGGGTGGGGAGGGAGACAAGGTCTTACTCTGTTGCCCTGGTTGGAGTGCAGTGGCATCATCGTATCAATAGCTCACTGCAACCTCAAACTCCTGGGCTCAAGTGATCCTCCTGCCTCAGCTTCCCAAGTAGCTGGGACTACAGGTGTGCACCACCATGCCTGGGTAATTTTTTTCTACTTTTAGAGACAGGGTCTTACTATGTTGCTTAGGCTGGTCTCAAACTCCTGGCCTCAAGCCATCCTCTCGCCTCGGCTTCCCAAAGTGCTAGGATTAAGGGTCCCCAGCCCTTAAATGGTTTTTTAAACAATAAGCACATACCTTATGGACCCATTCATATTCCCCGTACTTAGAATCAAAGGTTCCTTTCTGAAGAGATCTTAATTTTAAGGTAAAACGTGGTCCAAGTTCCTGAATTCCCACTTTCTTTTCACTCTTGAATATGTATCTTTAAAGACAAAAGAGTTAATGAGGAAATTAGTCTGAATGAACCCAACTGTTATTTAACATGACAAGGTTCAAAAGATAATTTATTTTCCCCTCTATAATACTTGTTACATTAGAAAACAGGTTCATGTTGAAAATGTATTTCATGAATGAAGTCAAAATCAAAGGAGTTAAAGTGCCTCACCTATGAAATCTAAAGAAGATATAATCTCGCTGATTATGGAATGTGGCAACCTGCCTTCCAATAAATTGAGGATTATGAGGAAAGAGAGATGCAAACATACGTCCAACTGAGTGACCCAGCCGTGTTGTAAAATTATTCAGAATTATTTCAGGTATGTGTTCTGTGGGGTCCTTACCTCTTCTCTAGAAAACAAAATGAATACCAATGAATCAAAGATAACTGGCAAAACAATAACTCAATTCAATTTCAAGTATTAGAATTTATGTGACAAGTTTGAAAAATTTAGTTTTCTTTATGACAACTACAGATGGCTCATCAAACCCATGAAATAAGATATATCTAAAATTATTTTAATATGCAGTAAATGCAACTAAAGGACAGTCCTTAGAAAATCAACATGCTTCATAGTAATGAGGGCTATTGCCTATAGGCCATAATTTAGAATCACGAGAAAACTGTCAACATTGATAGAATTACTGTTCTAATTAAGAACAGAAATGCCATTACTCAAATCATTTATTTGATCTGTAAGAGACAGCATCTATTAATCAAACACTATCAGGGATCAATACCAGTCAAGGAATACGTAAGACCTACCTTAATTTCTTTACGAAGACGAACACTGCTCATTTTAAAATGAGCGGTTGGACCATCTGGCAAGTGACTCAAAATAAGTCCATCTGTTCACAAAGGTTAAGAAAATGACATTGAACTCTGTAATCTAAATCCAGTTGTTTAACTGGCCTTCCATATGTCCAAAGGCCCCTAAAATCTATAGATAAGTGAAAAGGTCGGGGGGTGCACACATTGCTCTGGGTTAACTGAAGTTTTCCTACCACACCCAAAACTCAAAACACATCAATCAACCCAAATCTTCAAGAAAATTGATTAACTTGGTGTAGTCCTCTTTTTCTTTTTATAACAAATAGCTTGTCATCTCCCTCAATAGGGTATCTTGAGGCACCCTAAAGTAGGTGAAAAAAGCTATTTAACTGGCCACTACTCTAGCAGGCATAACCCAGAATGGGATTCTAGAATAATGTAGCATTGCAAATAGAATATAAGTTTACCTCCATGTTCTGAAATTGTAACCCAGAAGTGCCACCTTTGTACATTTATATAGTCAGGATATGCTGTCAGCTTTGAATATCGTTCTGTAAGACCAGAGACTCCTAAGTTCTCTTCTTGAAATCAAGGTTATAAGTCTTTCCTCAAGAGATAAGCCCTTACTCTTAGGACTGTGTCATAAATTATGATCAACCAAGTAATTAGTAACCACTTACAATCTACCACAAACAGAATTATGCTAGACACTAAACTGCAAATGAAATGTAAGAACTTTATTACAGTCAGCAGGGTTAGTAGCCCAAGGGCTCTAAAAGTCCTGGGTGCAGCTAACTTAGATTACTATGTACATAACGTTCCTTAAGTCTTTGTAGCACAGCTTGGCTTTAAACTAACCTATAACACCCTTACTTTTCATTTTTTTGAGACAGAGTCTCGCTTTGTTGCCTGGGCTAGAGTGAGTGCCGTGGCGTCAGCCTAGCTCACAGCAACCTCAAACTCCTGGGCTTAAGCGATCCTACTCCCTCAGCCTCCCGAGTAGCTGGGACTACAGGCATGTGCCACCATGCCCACCTAATTTTTTCTATATATATTTTTAGTTGGCCAGATAATTTCTATTTTTAGTAGAGACGGGAATCTTGCTCTTGCTCAGGCTGGTCTCGAACTCCTGACCTTGAGCGATCCACCTGCCTCGGCCTCCCAGAGTGCTATGATTACAGGTGTGAGCCACCGCGCCCGGCCAACACCCTTACTTTTCAATGAATAGTTTTTGGCTGCTGTTCCACGGCATTACAAGCAGGCAGAATTAATGGCAGTAAACAGGGCTTTCAATTTATATTATGCTCTCCAAATTAGTTTAAGAAAAACTTGCAAACATAACATTCCATCTGAATCAACAACTGACCCTTAAATGGAGGTCAGAATCAAGACTGTTTCAAGTCTATCTGCACACAAGGGTTTTACAAAACAGATGTTGCTATCTTTTTATGTCACCAACACTCTCATTCATCCAGATTAGAATTTATGCTTATCTTCAACTTCCCCCTCTCCCACCAAATCTTATTGCTTTTACCCTTACAGTTCTTTACTTCAACAGCCTCCTCTTTACCCTGTTATTGTCTCTCTTGAGGTCCTTGTGCTTTCCCACCTAGATTATTAAAACAGTATTTGACTTCCCCTCTCTCACCATTTCAAATACATCTTTTAATAGACTGTAAATCAAGTCTGGATTTAGGCATTGGTTCTGTAAGTAATCAGCTATGGCCCTTAGCTGTGTCATTGTATCTGTACCATAGTTTCTCATGTGCTTAGTGAAAAACTAGATAACTTCACAGTCTTGACAGCTGTTGCTAATTTCACACTACTCTATCATCACAGACTTGTTTACAGAATCAAGACATCAGTACGACACCCATAAGTGGATACAAACTTCCCTATCTTCCCTATACCCCCACCAAAGCTGCTCCCTAATTGGTAAATACTCACACAATCTTATATATTACATGTGTTTATCCTAGCGTGCATTTTTTGCTCATGCTATTTCAAATACCTGTGATATTTCACTCATCCATTAAGGCCCACTTCAAATGTTACCTCTACTTACAGTCAGAATTAAGCTCTAAATATTTTAAGCTCTCACTGTTACTTACCAAAGAACTGGTTGCTTATTTGAGTTATAGTCATGAAAATGCCTTTCTTCCCAACTAATCCATTAACCCTTAGATCTGTTTCTGTCAGATACTAGTGCCTACCACATTGTAGATTATCAGCAAACATTTGAATTCTTTCTCTTCTATATTTAAAGATTCACCACGGGTTCAACTTAATGAAGTACAGCCCAAAATATTTTTTTCTTAAACTTACTAAGGGACTAGGTGATGTAAAAAGTCATTTCTTCCAACCCAAATCAAGTCTTGAATCCTTTCTAGAACATTCCCACTAAACTGTGGTTTGTGTCAAAAGCAAAGCACAAAAGCCAAACTATCAGTTTCTAAGTACCTTCCTTTCCTGAGTACCTGCACTGCACAAGAAGCTTTATTTCTATTATTGCTAACTCCTAACATAAATCATGCAAAACAAGAGTCATTATGCCTATTTCAGTAATGAGGAAGAGGATGAGGAGGGACAAGGAGATTAGCTGAACTCTCAGACCTAGGCAACAGGAGATTGTCTGGAGTGGGGCTGCACTTATGCACAAGCCCTTGGTGGGCAGCTGCCCACATTTGGAAATGTATAGAGGCATTTTGTTTGTCAGGATGACTGAGGCATTACTGGTATTTAGTGCTTGAAGGCCAGGAATGCAAAACATCTTACAAGCTGCCAAGAGTATAGCAGCAAGAATTACCCTACCTCAAATGCCAAACAGTTCTCCATTTAGAAATAGAGGATGTAGGTCTGCACAGATAAAGCTTCCATGCTTCCCACTATAGCACATTTATTAAAATGCCTACTGCATGCTGTGCATGATGCCTTAGAAACATAATACATTTTGTGATTGTTGTGAGAACCCTAAAGACAGGTATTACTTCTTGTATTTAAAAAATGAGGAAACAGTGGCTAAGAAATTTGACTAATGTCACAAAACTTGCAAATACTGGAGTCTGTATTTGACATCATATCTACCCTGATCCAAAGCCACTAGACCACAGTTTAAACAGTTGACAAAATTCTTTAGAATAAGTCAAAACTGCATATACCTGTAACTTTTCACCATTCTTTCACAGAGTAACCTTTCCAATATCTTTAGACAGCTGTCATGTACCCAGAGTCTAGCTTACCACACACAGGCTGAGTCCTCAGTTTTTTCAACTTTTCCTCAAGTGTCTGCATTAGGAGTCATGATTTATTATTCCTGAGCCCATGTTAAATCTCTAGGAATCACCATTATTTCTTTTAGGCTCTTAAACTGTTCTTCCTTGAACCAGCCTACATTTTCTGTCTGGATCATGGCAAAGATAAATCTGTAGTACTCTTTCCTCCCTCCTTCCTTTAAAAATTCTAACTCCGTTTGCCTGTCTCATATCTTCCTCAAAGAATAACAGTTTGCTCAGATATTTTTTGAAGCCAGGATATCTGACCTCCTTAAGAATTTCTTGGCCTTATCTTACAATCTCTTTATCCAAGATGGACTTCCAACCCCCTTACCAATGTCCTTATTTGAAGATCATTTTCTGTTAACAGAGAAGACAAAAGCAAAATAAGTCTTCTGTTTTCCTGGTTTCCTTCACCAATACTTTGCCATCAGCTGCCTCACTAGACTTCAATCAGAAAAGATCAAGTATCTCTGAAATTATAAAACTCAACATCTAGGCAGGATTATACTTACAAAAATTCTATTCATTAAGACTTTTAGAAACTACCATGTAATTCTATATCCTCAAATTTTAATCTTGGGAAGACAAAGACATGTAGTTTCAAACTTGGATTAAATTACTTAATTAGCATAGTTATTTCTTTAATATAAATCAGGTCTGTGTAACCATAGGTACCTGAAAGTTAACTTACCCTATAATGTGTCCAATATGGTAAACAGAAAACTATTAATACATTTTGGGTAAATAGACAATACAATTCTACAAAGAAAACACAATGTAAGCTTTTTGAAGGCAACAAATGATATTAATGTAAGTGAAATTTGTGTGCCTATATAAAATACTTCAGTTAAACAAGGACAGAATGTTTATTCAATGATGAATGCCTGCTTCTTAGCAAAGAGTTATTAGTAGCCTTAAAATGATAACAGTTTTTTCAATAACTGCCAAAAATAAAAAGAGAGGAAATCAGATCTTGCCACTTTATTTTTGGGGGCAGTTTTTTAAAAAGGCAGCAACTACCTTACAAAACAGATCTTTTCTGGAATAGTTAGTATTCAAGAGATTTTAGTTACTTTGGTACATTAATCTGGTTAAGCTGAATTATAAGATGGCCAAAAAAACACATTACAAAGCTAGTTTTAGTCTATTTTAGTTTCTAGAAAGCTACTAATACAAGTGGATGAAGTAACTTTTTAAAGTTATACTAAAAACAATAAAAGCTATAAAAGTTATCCAGAATTTTAAAAAACAGCCTTTCCAACCATTAATTTAAAAAGAACCGTGTTCACTGATACTAAAGAGAAAATAATATCCTGGCAGCAGCACAGTCTTCTATTGTTTGTAAATCCTTAATGGTTTATATTTTAATAATTTGACTCATTCAATTGGTCATCTTTAAACTTACTGAATTCATAGCCACCAATCAATAAATAAGTAAAACAATAGTTAACAAAAAAATAAACCTGGACATCCTTTATATGATCTCTTATTTTAAAACAGGAGAAAATACTATGGGTTCAGGTGACATATTCACCTCAGATCTTTGACTCCCAGAAAAAGGTTTAGATTGGAACAAATACATAATATGGGCTCAAATCTCTACCTCAAAAACATAATCCTGTGATACCACCTCTGGAAATGTAAAATCTAGCCATACCACATTCTATGTAGATCTGGGTCACCCGTTTCATGCCTCTGTCTTTGTAAACGTCATCCCTCTGCACTGAGCATCCTTCCTCTGCCTTATTCACTTTCATCCAGCTAGATCCAATGTAAGCACCTCTTTCTCTGTGAAGTCTTTTCTCCCTGATATCCCCAGAGTTTACCCGTCACAGGATTTCCACTATATTTTGTATTTCTTTCTTTAATTGTACCATCTACACTATATTTTGTTAGTTTACATGTCTATTCCAACTATGAATTACCTGAAGGTTGTCTCATTTTATCTCTGAATCTTTTAGTAAGGATTAAAACAATGTCTTAGCATGTGCCTGATCAATGTTTGCTGAATATAAAGGAAAAATCAGTTTACAGAATTTTGTATAGAGATATATAATTTTATGGCCAAAAAAAAAATTATTTTCTGAAAGTTGTAGGGAATATTTCCTTGTTTTTTAAAATATATTTTAAAAGGTGGTGAGGAAGGGGACAGGAAAATTGCCTTAAAAAAACCAAAGGATACTTGGAGTTTTACGATCTTCATTAATAACAATCAGATCTGTGAAATCTCTTGAGATGCATTGTGGAATAATTTTTTTCAGAGCCAGTCCTCTTCTGTAATAAACATGTGAGTTGGGTATAACTGTGGAGAGCTGTTCACAGAGTCGTACTGTTCTCTGTAAAACAAAATAACAAAAATTCTCAAAAGTAAAAATAATTTTATATGGTATATATTCATAAGGAAAGAAATAATGATTATTATAAGATAGTGTTATTAATAGAAAGCAACACTGGGGAAAGAATGAAATCTGAACAGTGTTTCATCTTTTCTCAAAGACTGATTATCCTAAAGCAGTAGTTCTCAATAGGAGATGATTCTGCTCCACCAGGGGACATTTGCGAATGTCTGGAGACATTTTTGATGGTTGATTGGTGGTTTGGTGGTGGTGTATGGTTGCTACTGGCATCTAATGGATAGAGGCCAGGGATGCTGCTAAACATCTGAGAATGAACAGGATAGCTTACCATATCCACAAATTATCCAGCCCAAAATGTTAACAGTGCTGAGATTGAAAAACCCTATTCTGAAGAACCATACTTAGTGAATTTACATAATATCACCAGCACTACATTTTATTTAGCTTACTAACAGGCATTATCTAGGGCAAGTAACTAACTCTTCTGAACAGAGTACATTAAACAAAAGTAATATAAGAAAATTAAGAATTCAAGAACTATACTAATTGATGTGTTTACCCCATGAGGTCTATCTGATGTTGTGATGAGAATCTTGGGAGAAGTCTGCCTGTTGAAGTAAGAAGCAAATTCATCTGTAGATTCATCATAAGCAACCTGAGAACAGAAAAGAGAGATAATTTTACATAAAACAAATAATCTTCTGGGCCAAAATTTTAAAAGTAGTTTCAGTAGTACTATTGGACACTGACTACCTACCTGATAAGAGACTTAAAGAAGGACTAGGAGGTATTGACATTAATGGCAACACAAAGAAGTTGGGTGATTTTCCCTTTGTAGAATACAAGTATAGAAGTGAATAAATTTGTCAAAAATTGTTTCAGGGCACAAACTGAAATGTGCTCATTTTTGAGCTACTTTCATTTTCCCCATCACCTTATTTGGTAAACACAATAACTTTACCAACTTTAGGGCTAAAGGTAGGTAAGAACCAGCAGTCATGGATTCAGAAGTGGCAGGCTAGATCAGGAATGGGGGAGGGAGCAAATTAGCAGTGGTGGGGGGGGTGTGAAAACCCACAGCTTTGCTAGTCCAATGCTGCAGATCCAGTTCACGGTTAGTGTGTACCAGCCAGAAATTTAAAGGAATGCTCTGGAAGTGAAAAAGCCATAGAGTGGCTGAGATAATCTCCACAAATCCCTGGCTGACAGCTAACCTTACACATGTGTGGGGGAAGAACTCAGTGACCATTGAAAGGCAAGGGAGACTTGAGAACTGGCTGCAACCTTGAATGTATTCCTCAACCCACAAACAGCTCAGATGGCAGAAGGTATGTATGTTTTAGGGGCTGCTCAAGGTGTCTCAACACAACCTCTGCCTCATCACTGGTTGACCATTAAGCCACACAAACACAGAGGCACTCCCTAGGAAAACAGGTTAAAAATAACAAAAAAAAAAAAACTGAGCAGAGACACACTGCTACTATGGGGTAGACAGATTCTACAGTTTAAGTCCAGGCAAATTACTAAAAAAAAAAAACCAACAGCCCTTACAAAATAAAACAGAATCCAGAGTTATTGCAATATATTGTCTAAAATGTCCAGTCTTTAACCAAAAAATTATCAGATATGCAAAGAAATGAGAGTATGTCTCATAATCAGAAAAAAGCAGTCAACAGTAACTGACTCTGAGTGGGTTCAGATGTCAAATTTAGCAGACTTCAAAGCCACTATAATAAATATATCCAAGGATTTAAAGGAAAACATAGGCTTATGGCAGACCTGAAATGACAGATCAATGAATCTGAAAACAGATTAATAAATATTATCCAATCTGAAGAACATACAGAGAAAACAATCACAGAAAATGGAGCAAAGCTGGGAAACTCATAGCACAATGTCAAATGTTTCTCTAGTATGTGTAAAGGGAGTCCCAGAAGGAGAGGACAGAAAGAAAGGGGGGAAAAATTGAAGAAATAAGGGCTGAAAAACCCCAAATCTGATGAAAAACATTTATTTACAGATCTTAGAAGCTCTATAAATCACAAGTAGGATAAAAAGAAAGAACACCTAAATATATCAAAGCCAAACTGCTAAAAGCCAAAGACAGACAATTTGGAAGGAAATAAGAGAAAGTATAGGAAATGATGACTAGTGGAAATAATAAAAGTTAAAATGCAGTGAAATGATATGATCAGAGTACTAAAAGAAAGAAAAGTCAAGAAGAATTTTACATCCTGCAAAATTATCTTTTAAAAAGGAAGGCAAAATAAGTACATTTTCAGGTAAACAAAAACTGAGATTATTAGCTGCAATTAAATTTGCTGTACCTTGATTTCACCACAATGCAATATACCAATGTAGCAAAACTGTACTTGTACTTCATGCATATATAGAAATAAGAAATAAATGAAAAAAATCTGCTATAAAAACAAATATAATACCTAAAGAAACTCCTACAAGCTGAAAGAAAATGACACTAGATGGTAGGTAACTCAGATCCAGATGATGGAGAAAAGAACACTGTAAATGCTAAATATGTGGATAAACATAAAAGATTGTGTGTGTGCATATATGTGTATATACACTATTAATATCTTTTAAAAACATGAGATTGTTTAAAGCAGTAATTACACTAGGTTTATAACATAGACAGACATAGTATATATGACATTAACAGCACAAACAAGAATGGAGGAAATGAAACTATACTAGTACAAACTTGCTACATTTTACCAGAATTGTGTGAGCATTTATTTGAAGTAGACTGTAATAAATTGAAGATGTAATGTTGTAATTCCTAGAGCAACTAAGAAAAATAAAGCTTAAAAAAATCAAGAGGAATTAAAATGCCATACTAGAAAAATATTTAATACAAAAGAAATCAAAGATGAACAGAGAAAGAAAAAGATGTAAGAAATTTTTAGAGAAAAAGCCAAATGGTAGATGTAAATTGAACTACAATAAATAACATTAGATGTTAATTGTCAGACTAAATAAAAACAAGATTCAACTATATGCTGTCTATTAGTGACACACTTTTTAAGTGATTATATGTATATTAGTCAAAATACATATTAAGAAAAGACATACTGCTAGATGAGACATTTTAGATTGGATTAAGGGCCAATATAACAGTAAGATATAATTATAATTATATAATTATATGTAACAATATAATTATAATTGTATATGAACCAAACAAAAGAACTCCTTAAAGACGTGAAGCAAAAACGAAAAGGAATGGAAGAAACTGACAATTCAACAAGTGTATAGGAATATTTCAACACCCCTCTCTCAGTAACTGATACAACTAAACAGAATTTCGGAAAGAATACAGAACACTGTCACCCAACTTGAACCAACTCTCACATACATAACCCCATCTCAAAACAGCAGAATACATGCTTTCAAGGGCTTCACAGAATATTCTCCAGAGCAGACCACATACTAGAACATAAAAGTCTCTTTAATTGAAAAGGACTGATAATAAAGTATGCTCCACAACTACAACATCAAATTAGAAATCAACAACAAGAAACCTGGAAAATCCTCAAATATTTGGAAATTAAACAACATACTTAGTAACTGATAAGCCAAAGAGGAACTTACAGGAGAAATAAAAAAATATCTTGAACAGACTAGAAAATGAAAACACACAAAAAAATCAAAACTCATGTGCTGTGGTTAAAGCAGTG
Organism: Lemur catta; assembly: GCF_020740605.2. Lineage (NCBI taxonomy): Eukaryota > Metazoa > Chordata > Mammalia > Primates > Lemuridae > Lemur > Lemur catta. The sequence goes on from NC_059130.1 coordinate 60,163,275, forward strand.
CTTAGGGAGACAACCAGCACTTTAAATGGTTACATTTGAAAGAATGAAAAAGTTCCATCTAGGAAAAAAAGCTGGGGGTGGGGTGAAAAGAGCAAATGAAACCCAAGGTAAGCAGAAGAAAAACATTATAAAGATTGGGGGAAAACTAATGAGATAAAAAAATACAACAAGCAAAAAAAACTAATGAAGTTACAAAAAGAAATCAACAAATCTTCCATTAAAAGAGATATTCACATTTAAACAACAATAAAAGCAGCACATTTTAAAATTTGTGGGATACACCAAAAGTGGTACTTTGAAGGATTTTGTGGCCTTAACTATTCATATTAGAAAAGATAAAAAATGAGCAAATCAATACATAAAAACAATAAACTCAAAGAAAGGAGAAGGAAATAATAAAGATAAAAGGAGATATAAATGAATTAGAAAACAAAGATTTGATAGAATCAAAGAAAAAAGTACTTTGAAAAGACTAACAAAATATAATAGATAACATCTCTGGTGAAAACTGACTAAGAGAAGAAGCCCAAATAAATAATACTAGGAATGAAAAGGGGACATTACTATAGTCTCACTCATGAACACAGATATACATTAATTCTAAGCAAAGTATTAACAAACCAAAACAATGTGTAAAAAAAGATAAAACATTATAACCAAATTGGGTTTATCTCAAGAATGCAGAAGAGATTTAACATTAGAAAATCCATAATGGTCATTTACTACATTAATGCAATAAAGGAGAAAAACCACATAATCATCTCAATATTTGCAGAAAAAACAAAAACATCTGATAACATTCTACATTAATTCATGATAAAACAAAATAAAAAATAGCATAATAAGAATAAATAGAATTTCCTTAACTTACATGAAGAATCTACCACTAGTGACACAAAACGTTAATGATGATACATTAGAAGTATTCTTTTTAAAATCAAAATATGGTTCTAATTAGTACGAAAGCGGGGTAAAGAATAAACTGTTAGTGGATTGAAATAAAAAGATATCATTTAAAGAAATGATTACCTAAACAGAAAAATGAAAACAATATTCAAATTATTAGAAATGAATTTAGGTAGGCTACTAGTTAGAATATCATTACCCAAAAACTGTGCTGCTTTCATTATTGCTTAAATGTGAATATCTCTTTTAATGGAATATTTGTCGATTTCTTTTTGTAAGCTTCCTAACTAGTCTGCTTACATCTCCAATTATAATATATTCTCAGTACAGCAGCCAATTATTTTTATGATCACATCATTCTTCTATTCAAAACCATCCAATGGCTCCTCATTCTACTCAGTATAAAACCAAAGTCCTCACAATGGCCAACAAAGTCACTGATCTGGTCTTTCCCCTTCCCCATACTCTCCTAGCACCTCTTCTACAATCCTCCCCCTTGCTCGGTTAATTTCAGTCACAACTGGCCTCCTTGGTATTTTTCAAAACCTTATTAAGCACACTCCTGCCTTAGAGATTCTGCACTGGGTGGTCCCTCATCCTGGAGTTCTTTTTGCCCAAAGATGGCTAACTTCCTCACATCCTTCAAGTCTTTGCTAAAAGGTCATCTTCTCAACGAAGCCTCCCAACATCCTATAAAAGGTCACAATCCTAACCAATAGAAAAATCAGCGAGAGACACAAACAATTGATTAGAGGGGAAAAAAGGATATGAAAAGATGTTCAACCTCATTCAAAACAAGAGAACTGCAAATTAAAACTACACTGAGATACAACTGCTCACCTATTGGGCTGAAAACAATTATTTGTAATTACAAAACCTTGAGTGAAAATTTGAGGAGTAACATTCATTTACATAATTTCAAAGTATATCCCCTCAAAATAGTTATTAATTACAAAGGGATCTGAAAATCTGATATGCTCCGAAATTCAAAAGTTTTTGAGCACTGACATGATTCCACAAGTGGAAAATTCCACACCTGACTTCCTGTGAAGAGTTGCAATCAAAGCTTTGTTTCATGCACAAAATTTATTAAAAATACCACATAAAAATTACCTTCAGGCAATGTGTACAAGGCGTATATGAAAACATAAATAAATTTCATGTTTAGACTTGGATCCCATTCCCAAAATACCTCATTCTGAAAAAATCCAAAATCCAAAACACTTCTAGTCCCAAGCATTTTGGATAAGGGATACTTAACCTGCATTCCTGTCAAAAGTACATAAACTAAATATAATCAGAGGAAACATCAGATAAACTCATATTAAGGTACATTCTACAGAATATCTGACCTGTACTCTTCAAAAAATCTCAATGTCATAGAAGTAAACATTGACTAAGGGAAGACTTGGTCCGAATTAAAGGAGGTTAAAGAGTTATTATAATGGAATATATGACCTGGGACTTTTCTTATGCTAAAAAAGACATTGGGACAACTGGTAACATCTGATAAGATCTACAGACTAGATGATAATATTGTATAAATGTTAACTGTCTGATTTTGATAACTGTGCTGTACTTATAAATGTATATTAATACACACATAGCCACACCCAAAAACATAAAAGGGTATACATAAAACTGTAAACCCTCTCTCTTTCTACTCCAGGTAGTCCAGAATCTTTTCTACTATTTTATGTTAGTAATCTATCACCTGCTAACATTTGTCTCATTTATTTATTTTATTATGTTTATTGTTTGTCTCCCTAGAATGTAAGCTTTGAGTGGGCAGAAAAAGTGTGTGTGTGTATGTGTGAGTGTGATAGAGTATTTTCTGCACTAATGGATCCCAAGTCCCTTAAACAGATAGCAGGCAAACATTTGCTGAAAGACTGACAGGCTGAATCAGTGAATGACTACACCAGGAGATACGTGAAAGAATGTTGATAACATCACTGTTTGAAAGCAGGGAAACATTACAAAACCAAGTTTCCTTTAAAAAAATACACAAAGTATTTAAACCTTGATTCTTTCACTGTACTGTTGCAAACTAAATAGAACATGCAAAGTGGAAGATCTTGAAATCAATAGTTTTATGAAGATATAAAAAATACCATCAATGTTATCCTTAGGTATCAAAATGTCTAACAAATACTACAAAAGTCTATAGTATGAGGAATTATTTTAAAATATTAAAATAGTACTATTCAGAGATTAAATGATAAATTTACTGCATTTTTCTATAGCATTATTGGGAAGTTCAATTATGAAATAATCTAAAGGAACTATTATCTCGATTATGAAATAATCACAAATCATAAAATTTAATTATGAAATAATCTACCAAATAATAGGATAATATGTCAACATGGTAGCTGAATAACTCTATTATACCACTTCACCAGTGAGCATTTTAAATTAAACATCAACACATAATTTATCAAGTGTGATCATTCAAATTCATTCTAAACATTACCTCTTCATCATTAGGGTCTACTATGGTTTCATCATACACTCGCTGGTTATCAATAGTCTTGGGTATAGGCTTTGGTGGAGCCTAAATATAAGAGAAAGGATTACATTTTAGAAGCATTTTACATTAATTATTTTACATTATGGTTGGAGTAAAATAACGGAAATCTACAAATAACCCCAAATTTAATCTGTTCCTCCTATCATCCCACTGCTACTGCTACATAAATCCTAATAACAATACTGAATAAGAGGCTTTTTAACAATCTAAGTAGAGACACACGCATACTAATAGAATGGCTAACAAGCAATGCAATAGCTTAAAACCAGAGAGATGTAACAGAGAGAAGAAATAGGAGTCACAATTACTACTAAGGAGAAAAATATCAAACCGTATTTTTTAAAAAATTACACAGGTACCATGTATGTGACTTTGTTTCACTATGTCCAGAAAGCTATTCAGAAATATGTAACAATTCTCAGGTTGGGGTAGGTAACAACAAAAAATTAAAAAAATTAAAAAAATAAAGAAATATATAACAAAAGTCTATCCACTGATCTAGTAATTCTACTTTGGGGGATTTATGGTAAGGAATGTTAAAGAGGGGGAAATTTATACAAAGAAATAAGTAATATCACTCATTCATATTCAATATCAATGAAAAGAAACAGGGCAAAGTCCCACAACAGGGTACACACATTATGGCATGTCAACATTTGTGGAATACTGTTAGAATCAGCAATCATGCATACTCAGCTTAGACCCAAAAATTGTGTAAATGAACTGTTAAGGAGCAGGAACACAGAATTATAAGAACACACTAAAAGTAATTCAATATATGTATACTAGCAGAGATATGAAGAAGATATAAGCTGATAAACTATTTAGGATTTAATTTTTCTATTACTGTATGAAATAAATATTGAGTAATTTTTTAAACAAGGCAGTTATAGGAAGTCATCTTTCAGTCCAAAACAAGAATGGTGATATTTTCAAATGGTGATCAGCATATTAATTTGGTATAATTGACTGATTACTGAAGAGTTTTAAAGAGACTAACATTAGTTGACACATCAGGATTTTGGAGTTTCAGGATATTGACAATTTCAAATGGTTTAACCCAATACTATTAAAAGAATGCATGAAAAAGTGGAGTGTTTAGTTTGTATACAATATTTGTATTTTTTCCCTTCCTCAAGCACCCTTATCCTTATTTGGTACCTTTATCTTAAGAGATGGGAGTGTGGAGAGTTGTATGTTTTTACAATTTTGCAACTATAAATCATAACTTATGAGTAACTATAAATGAAATTAAATGAAAATAGCTTATCTGTGCAATAATCTAGGAGTATTTAATAGTTCTTTTTAAGTTTTTCAATAGAAGGATGGGCATAGTAGCTCACACCTGTAATCCTAGCACTTTGGGAGGCCAAGGTGGGAGGATTGCTTTAGGTCAGGAGTTCGAGACCAGCCTGAGCAACATAGTAAGACCGTGTCTCTACAAAAAAATGGAAAAATTAGCTGGGCATCACAGTGGTGCGCACTTGTAGTTCCAGCTACTTTGAGAGGCTGAGGCAGGAGGATCCCTTGAGCCTAGGAGTTTGAGGTTGCAGTGAGCTATGATGATGCCACTGCACCCTGGGCAACAACGCAAGACCCTGTTTCCAAAATAAAAAAAAGTTTTTCAATAGATTTCACTTCTTACCAATACCACAAAAATAGTCAACTCCTTTCTTGATGCATTCTCTGTTCTGTTCTTTGCTATAATCCATCCAAGTGTCTCATCATCCTCCCAGAAGAGGCTCTGTCCTGCTTTTCCCCAGCCTTGCTTGACAAAGAGCCTTTGCTTCAACTCACAAGAGCTCCTGCTCCAGGCCTAACTTGGGAAGCTTCCCCATTCCCAAAGTCAGGGAGAGGTTTCTCTGCCTCTCAAACATGTAAAGTTACATGCATAACACCACCACTGTGTTTACTGTTTAAGTACACAACCATACATAGTAAAGGTAAAATATAAATGCATAGAAAAAATAAACAACAGTTTCACATGAGTGGTTATCTCTGGAAGTAAAAGCAATCAGGAAGAAGCAGACATGGGGCTTCCAACACTATTTGCTAATGCATTATTTCTTAAGCTGGGTAAAAGATAGTAATGGTTTTGTTATATTATTTTCGTAGGTTTTTATACATCTGAAATATTTCATAATAAAATTTTAAAAGAAAGTAATTCAATGTAAATATCAGGACATATTCCTTAATATAAGATACAAAGAAGATGGCTAAATATTTTACCTTATCACCAAGAGCCTCTCTCTCTTTTTTAAGCCTTTTCTTAGCTGCCAACTTTTCCTAAAGGGTTAAAGAAAGAATATTGAAAAACTATGAGTTATATCACAAATACATAATAAAACTACAAATTACTAATGCTATGAATACTTAAACTGGGCAATCCTTGTATCTTTTTAAAATCTGGACATAGGTTTTTATACCTAAATTGCTGTAAGCCAAATAAACTGGCCAATTAATCAGATTTCTTTAACAAACATCTTACCCCTTCAAAAAATCTAAATTGGCTAGTTTGAGCATTAAGTGAGCATTAAGTTTCACTAGCTTTATCTTTTACTACAAAGCCCCAAATTAATGAAAGTGCAAAATGTGTATCTAAACAAGTTAACAGACTTTGTTGTGTTGTTTGCCTAACCAGTTGCATCTTAAAGACAACCATGGTTATGCTGATTGCTTCTCTTGAAAAGCACTAAAAATAAGGAGAAATATAAGGAGTTTTCAAGTTGTTTCCAATAAAGCTGTCTCTATTTATCCCCACATTTTATAATCAAAATATGCGTTTAGAACTAGTAAGAACTTACAAAGTTGGTTAGGATTATTCAATGATCAATCTACATTTTCTGGAGATTTCTAGACAGAACGCTAGGCACACAATAGAAAATAAATATTATTCTTTTCCAGCACCTACTGACCCTCACTCCATCAAGTCTCAGATTAAAAATCATAACCCCAAGAAGTCTTCTAGGACATCCCTCCTCCATACTTGCACACCAGAATAGGTCAGAAATCCCTTGTATGGACTCCAATAGCACCTTGGCAGGATGATGAAAAACCATCAGTCCTGGGTCTCAAAAAGGATAGTAAGAGGACGCAGGCAAATAAAAAGAATAGTATGTGTGAACTTATGTGTTGTGCAAGAATAAGCAAATGCTTTCTTCCAATTGCAATTTAACCACAAATTGAGAACTGGAACCTTGGTATGTCGTTTCAGTTTATGCTTACCTCCCGAACAGTATGAGGATAAGGCTGTAGAGCACAAATAAAACTACTAGAAACTTTTACAGTACTAATTTTGTTAAGAGTCGCTTCACGAATCAGAGAAGCGATATTTTGGATTTATTATGTATTGCCTATATAAGACCAACGATAGGTAGCCTGGCCAAAGTGGGGGCCTTCTAGGCGAATAAGGGGTAATCTTAACTACCAGGAGAGCAGGGCTTCTGGCTTTAAGAGTTTTCAAGGAAGGGGGCCCTCCACGTTGTCGCTCAGGCAAAAGGCTAAACCTGAGTTTCCAAAACAGGGCAAGGGGCGGCGTCACCCTTGCGTAAAACCACCGCAAGCACTGAGCCCGAAGGACCAACACATTTGTGCGCCCCTTTGCCAGGTGCGAACCACCCCGCGCATGCGCCCAACCTCCTCTCCGCTTACCTTCCGCTGCTGCTGTTTCCATCGCGTGAACATTAAGTGTCGCCGCTGTTTGTTTTTAATCTCCGAAATGCTGAAGCCTGGGGGAAAGGCAGCCGTTTTCGGGGGTGGGGCTCCGCTTTCTGTCGCCTCATGCTCTGCCACGGCAGCCTCCTGAAGTTCTGCGATAGCGGCTTTCCGTTTCAGGCTTTTCTTCCCGCTGCCGCCGCTCTTATCCCCGGACTTCGCCATGGTGTTGCTCCTCGCGTCTGTACGGAAACGGAAATAGCCTTCACCTCTGACACCTTCCTTAAGCTTTTACTTCCGGGGTCGCAAAGTTCTTACGCTGTAGACAGGTTAATGAGTTTTAGCCAGTTAGAAGGAGGTAAAACCGAAGCTTGAGGAAAGTTTAGGCGGCTTGCCCAGTTGTATGAACAGTGAAATGAGTTCTAGGACTCATAGCATCTGCTGAGAGCCCAGTCCTCAAAATTATGGGACAAAAGAATTCTTGCCCCATTTAGCATACATTTTACTGGAGAAAAACCTAAAATGAGCACAACAATTTTTTGGTGAGATATAAAGTAATATATGGTATGGGAAAAATAGAATAGGGTAAAAGAGGATAAAGAGAAGGTAGAGGGTCACGTTGCAATTTTAAATAGGATTCTCAGAGTAGGCTTCGTTGAAAAAGTTACACTGAGCCAAGATTTGAAGGAAGTAATGGGGTACACTATGCCATTATCTAAGAGAAGAGCTGTTATTTTGAGAAAAGCTGGTTATCTAGGAGAAAAGCCATCCTGGCAAAGGAAAACAGCCAGCTCCAAGGCTTCTAGTCAGTAGCAAGTGTGGCATGTTCAAGAAAACACCGTGGGTGGAGGCCAAGAGTCAGATGAGAAAGGAAAGTAAATAAGGAAGAGGAGGGTTAAGATTGGATAGGTCATGTAGGGTTTTGTAAGGACTTTGGTTTTTACTTTACATGAGATGCAGATCTCATAGGATTTTGACAAAAAGAATATGATCTGTCTTACATTTTTAAAAGCATTACTGAGATTCTTCTTTTGAGAAGAGACTATGGGAGCAGGATATGGAAGGAGAGAAGAAACAATAGTGGTTTGAACCAGGATGGGTCTAGTGGAGGTAGTTGGGAAGTGATCTGATTCTTCTGGAAGGTAAAGTTGCTGACTATTGAATAAAGGGCATGAAAAATACAGAAGAGTCAAAGATGATTCCAAGACTTTTGATCTGAGTGACTGGAAGGATGGAGTTACCATCAGTTGAAATGGAAACGACTTTACGTGAAGCAAATTTGAGAGGTAAGATCAAGATTTCAGTTTGGGAAATGTTATGTTTGAGACATTAGTTAGTGATCTAATTGGTGTTGTCAATTAATCAGTTGGGATGTATGATTCTGCAGGAGGAGACACTTGTGTGGACCAGAAATAAAAACTTGGGAGTCATCAGCATACAGATAGTGTTTCAAATCATTAGAATGAGTATAGATAGAGAACTGAAAAAGAGATGAGGACCAAGGCCTGAATCCTGGAGCAGTCCCACATGAAGAACTAGAGAGAAAAGGAGGACTCAGTAAAGGAGAATGAGAAGAGAAAATTAAGAGAGTAGAGTGTCATGGAAGTCAAGTGAATAAAGTGTTTTCTTACTAAATTTGCTACATTCTTCATTTTAATTTTATGAAAATGCCCTCCAAATGGCAACAAAAGAATCATTTTTGGTTTACTGTTAAGATCAGTTTTCTGGAAACTGCCTTAATTTCAAATTTCACATCCCAATATCTACATTAAGTGTTTTGATAATCCAATATTTTGGTATCCATACTTCATTTTTCACCCATTCAAGGTCTGTTTAACTAAGAAGGATATTAAAAGCATCAAAACTGTGTTTTCCAGAATACAAACCTCATCAAAACCAGCTATTAAGCCACAAGTCCAAAATTGTTATTAAAAAACTGAAACCATCATGTTTAGATCTAAAATTGAATTTGAATTATACAATAAAATGAAAAGTAAAAGGTAGTATTGAGCTTTAAAATCCCTAACATGTGGATTTGGCTGCAGTAAATTATAAAATTTCATATACAGTTTATTTAAAGAGGTATAATCAGACCAAAAAGGAGGAGGAGGAGAAGAGGACAAATAAAACTTCACCTGAAAATTATAGACTGGAAAAAATATTTTAGAAGTCTCTTCTAGCTTTAATATTTTATCTATGTATAATATATCCTTTCTTCATAAGAACACAAAATAATCCTGAAATAGATAACTGTCTCAACTTTATTCAGAGGAGCCATACAAATGAGACTATTAGCTGCTTCATATAGAGACTTCCTTTTTACCTCTCCATTCTTTATTTATAATTACATTTGTGTGAATTGAATGAAAGGATGTCTATTATCAGAATAAAATCCTTATTCTAAAGAAGTTACAAAAACATTGATCAATTCAGCAAATATGTATTGAATGCTACTCAATACATGAATACAGTGGGTTGGTATGATAGACACATTGTGAACATAGGGAATCATATCTGTGTTCAGATCTTGACTTGGTCACTTGAATGCTGTAAAGTATCAGTTAAATCACATAATATCTGTAAGTCTCAATTTCTTTATCTGTAAACTGGGGCCAATTATACTACCACATAGGTTGTATTGAGAGGAGTGGAAATAATGTATATTAGAGAACCAGACACATCCAATAAATGCTAACTAGCTATTTTCATTACTTCTCAGTATCAGAGACTGTTCTAAATAGTATGGAGGAAAAAGACATCATGTTTGCCTTTAAGTAGTATGTAGTTTAGAAGAAGATAAAACACAAGTTTAATGTGTTATATGTTGAATAGAGGTCATTGTAGAGTGCTTCATGTCCATTTCAGCCATTTGCTTTTTCTCACTAATTGCTTCATTGTCCATTATTTTCAGGGCCCATTCCCAATAGAGTATATATAATTTTAAAATAAAACACTTATTTTTAATATTTAATAAATTTTTGTTTATTTTGATCCTGACATTTGGAATACAACTTTTAGACACTAGATGAGTTCAATGATCCAAACCAGGACTCTTTTCAGAAAAATCTGATCTGTTATTTCACAGTACTACTTAAGCTTTTTACATAACAGAAACCACTACAAAGGCACAAAATATGAATCCATTGTATGAGAATATGAATAATCAGTTTCGGGTTTGGCAGATTTTTTATTTACAATGTGGTATAGTTCTTAGGCAAACATAAAGTAAATTAATGCTTGCTGAGCCTAAATTATGCCCTATACTCTATTGTTAAGAACCACAGAACTATTACAGAACTAACCTCTCATCTGTGAATGGTTCACTAGTACCCAAAAGCTGTTTTTGGCACTTAAACTACTTATTCTAAGGGATTTTGAGAGTTCTTTTCTTGTTTATTCTATATTTTAAATGATCTTAGTGACCAATAAGGTTTGTTTCACAGACTTTACAATGACCCAGGAAGTTCATTGAAATGTTCTTACAGGGATTGATAGTGTTAATAGGACTCCTACAGTGTCAGCTCTCCTTTGAAACAGACACATAGACCAATGGAACAAAATAGACCCTAGAAATAAACCCATGCATATAAGGTCAACTAATTTTCAACAAGGGTGCCAAGAATATGCAACAGAGAAAAGATAGTCTATTCAATAAATGGTATTGGGAAAACTGGAAATCCACATGCAAAAGAATAAAATTTGATCTTCATCTTATACCATACACAAAAAAATCAACTAAAAATGGATTAAAGACTTAAACATGAGACCTGAAACCATAAAATTTCTGGAAGAAAACATAGGGAAAAAGCACATTGACATTGGTCTTGGCAATGGTTTTTGGTATGACACCAAAAGCACAGGTAAAAAAACCCAAAAATAAACAAATGGGACTACATCAAACTAAAAACTTATGCATAGCAAAGGAAAAATATCAACAAAATGAAAAGGCAACCAACGTGGTGAGTGAAAATATTTGCAAATTATATATCTGATGAGGGGTTAATATCCAACATATGTAAGGAACTCATACAACTCAATAGGAAAAAAACCAAATACAGTAGTTCCCCCTTATGCATGGTTTCACTTTCTGAGGTTTTAACTCCCAGTGGTCAGCTACAGTCTGAAAATATTAAATGGCAAATTCTATAAATTAACAATTCATAGGTTTAAAATTTTGTGCCTTTTTGAGTAGTGTGATGAAATCTTGAGCCATCCTGCCCTACCTGGACATGAATCATTGCTTTGTTCAGTGTATGCACAGCGTATGCACTACCCAGCCACTATTAGTCACTTAGTAGCCATTTCAGTTATCATAGTTTATATAGAGTTAGGTACAACTCTCAGTTTCGGGTATCAGCTGGGGGTCTGAATGTATCCATGGTAGATAAAAGGGGACACTTGTAACCTGATTAAAAAGTGGGCAAAGGACCTGAATAGACATTTTTCCCAAAGAAGATATAGAAATGGCCAACAGGTACATGAAAAGGTACTCAACATTTCTAATTTTATAGTAGCCATCCTAATGAGTGTGAGGTAGTATCTCATTGTGGTTTTGATTTGCATTTCTCATCCACACTTGTTAGAATGGCTTACTAAAACAAAAGATAACAAGTGTTAGCTAGGATGTGATGTAAAGGGAACCCTAGTACACTGTTGGTGGGAATGAAAATTTGTATAGCCGTTATGGAAAACAGTATGGATGTTCCTCAAAATCTTAAAAATAGAACTACTATATAATCAGCCATTCCACTTCTGGGTATTTATCCAAAGGAATTGAAATCAAGATCTCAAAGAGATAACTGCACTCTCATGTTTATTGCAGCATTATTCACAATAGCCAAGATACGGAGATAACTTAAATTTCCATCAGTGGATGAATGGACAAAGAAAATATACAATGAAATATTATTATTCAGCCTTATAAAAGAAGGAAAACCTGCCATCAGAGACAACAAGGATAGATCTGGAGGACGTTATGCTAAGTGAAATAAGCAAGACACAGAAAGACAAATACTGTATTATCTCACTTCTATATGGACTCTAAAATAGTGAGACTCATAGAAGCAGAGAGAAGAATGGTTATTATGAGGATCTGGGGGAAGAGGGAAATGGGGATAATTTGGTCAAAGGACAGGCAGTCTCAGTTATAAGATGAATACATTCCAGAGACCTAATTATAGCATGGTGACTATAGGTAAGAATATTGTACTCTGTACTTGAAATTTGCTAAGAGGATAGATCCTAAGCATTCTGACCACACACATGCAAAAAAGGTAACTATGTGAGGTAATGGGTATGTTAATTACCTTGATTATGGTGATTATTTCACAGTATATGTGTATATCAAATCATCAAGATGTATACCTTCAATTTGTATAATTTTTTTTGAAAAGAAAAAAATTGAAGTCAAGAAGAAGAGGACTAATACAATTTTTGAGACATTAGAACCACATACACCCACACCCAAAGCTGAATTAAAGTGACTGAAATATGAAGACTTTTTAGATATTGCAAACCATATATAATTTTGTGGTAAATATAGTTATCTCTTTATACTCAACACTGAAATAGACGTAATATATATATATATATATGTATATGTATATATATATATATATATACATATACATATACATATATATGTTGGCTGTTTCAGAAACCAAAATTATATTAGGAAACCAATAGATCTTCAGATTGTGTCTCTGGATTAATTTCTAATCATTTTCTTCAGGCATTTGCTTTTTCCAGTACAACCTTAACTTGGCTGTGATGGCATAGGATGCAAGGACAGTCCTCACTATGTTTTCCAAGTAGTTTGTCCTCGACCAATAAAGTGAGCTATTTAGATAAACAGAAATTTTTATGCTTGTTACTATTTCCAGAAAGTATATAGATGTGTCTTCTCAGGTGGTCCAAATTTCTGACCAGGGAAAGCAATACCACAATCAAATTGCAGTTTCACTAAAATATCATATTTTAAAAGGATTTCTGGTTGTATGAGTTCATCAAAGGAACTTTTATTTAAACCTTTGGAATGTATTTGGCACCTCTAGCTGTTGTTTCTAACTATGAAGCAACCATAAATATAGTTTAAATATCAACCTGGAATGGCTTTTTTGTGTGTACTAAGTATTTATTTTGTTGATTCATTAACAAATATTTACATCATACTTTGTCCTCTGGATATATCAATCAAAAAGGAACTGCTCCCTGCCCCCAAAGAACTCCAGTGGAGAAAGACCAACAAGTAAACTAGCAATTGCAAGAAGGATAAGAGATTCTAAAACTGCTACCTTGTTGTATAATCAAGACCAAATTTAGAATCACACCTTCTAGTGTCTTCTTCAAAGAGCCACATTAGGTATATCTGTAAGTCCCTTGTTGATAATATATTAATATTTATTTATATATTAATATATATAAAAAAATATATATATACAGAATATATTAGTATTTTCTGTAGAAATTAACCCATGTATACTGATTAGGGCACCCAGACCAGAGACACAATTATTTAGAACATAAGATAATAAAGCACAGTCCTTAGCTTAGTCTAGCAGTTCTCAAACTTTTTAGCTCAGAACCCCTGTACATTCTTAAAAATTATTGAGGACCCCCAAATGTTATCAAAAGCTTGGCACTTGTCCTCAAGGATGCATCAGAAGAATGAGAACAAGTGGTTTGAGGAGAAGGAAAGAGAAGTTTATTACTCTGCCAGCAAAGGAGGAAAATGGTAGTCTATCCTCTTAAAATCCAAATTCCTGTCCATACACAGAAACACAGAGCTTTTAAAGGAAGGGCCCTCAGTTCTAGGCTATTGTCATTAATGATTCTAATGTCCCATCCCATTTCTGCTGAAGACAAAACCTATGACCTCTGCCCACCTGTGAGGTCCACTCAGACCTTCCATAGCCAAGCACAGGGTCTGGGACGGAGCCACAATTCAGCTGAGCTATCATTTTGTAACACAAAGAACAAAAGACATTACCCTGCCCCTCCTGACCACCTGCCCGAGGCAGGAATTGCAGGCCTCCAGGAATTGCAGGCCTCAGTTCCCAAAAAGAATTGGGGGAAGTTTTAAAGAGACAGAAAACATCTTTGGCCATTTTTTTTCCAGGCCATTCTCTCTGTTACATATTCCCTACTCTCTGTGGGAGAAACGGCAACTACTGTGTTACACAAACAGCTTTTGTTTGTGTGGGTTATATCAATATTTGCCATGTGGAAATTAAAACTGAGGACATTTTAAATATGCATTTATTTAAATATAACAATAAAACCATTATATAACATATGCTTTATGAAAATGACTATATTTTCCAAAATGAAAAATAAGTGAGAAGGTAGCATTATTTTATATCTTCTCAAATATTTTTTACATCTGACTTTATAGGAGATAGCTGGATTTCTATCTAATTCTTTTTTTTTTTTTTTTTTTGAGACAGAGTCTCACTCTGTTACCCGGGCTAGAGCACCATGGCGTCAGCCCAGCTCATAGCAACCTCAAACTCCTGGGCTCAAGCAATCCTTCTGCCTCAGCCTCCCAAGTAGCTGGGACTACAGGCATGCGCCACCATGCCTGGCTAATTTTTTTCTATGTAGATTTTTAGCTGTCCAAATCATTTCTTTCTATTCTTAGTAGAGATGGGGTCTCACTCTCGCTCAGGCTGGTCTTGAACTCCTGACCTCAAGCGATCCTCCTGCCTCGGCCTCCCAGAGTGCTGGGATTACAAGCATGAGCCACTGCCCCTGGCCGTACTTCTGCATTTACTCTGTTGGACTTACTGTTTTGGTTGAAATATATGAAGAAAGTCTGACCTCAAACAAGTATGTAGTTGGACAAGAGAGAGTATTTAAGAATTTTTTCAGATACTTCTTCAATACTACATCAAAATTTGAGAAGTGGTAAGTTTCTCAAAGATTAGTGGCAATGTGGTATCTGAAATCATATCAGTGAGCTTTTCATATTGTATTACATTAAAATCTATTGGTCTTCTTTGTTTGTTTGTTTTTACAGACAGGATCTTACCCTGATGCCCAGGCTGAAGGGCAGTGGTGCCATCATAGCACCCTGTAGCCTCAAACTCCTGGGCTCAAGTAATCCTTCTGCCTCAGCCTCCCAAGTAGCTGGGACCACAGGCACAAAACACCACCTCTGTCTAATTTTCTAATTTTTTTTAGAGTTGGGAATCTCACTGTGTTGCCCAGGCTGGTCTTGAACTCCTGTCCTCAAGTGATTCTTTGAAAGAGTTTGAAAGGGATTACAGGCTTGAGCCACTGCACTCAGCCTATCTTGCATTTTGAATGGATCTTTTTCCTGTGCATAATTTCATAAGAGCATGCATTGATTGGTCATTTGGAAAATATTGATCCATTGAGTTTTGCATATCTTCTAAAAGTTAACACATTTTATTACACAGTATCAAAAATGTTTTTAAAAAATCACTACTAATCTCATCAGGAAAGTCTTGAAATACTGGTAAACTGTCAAGCTCACAGTGATTGATGGATACAAGTTTTCCAAAATTCTGCTTTCCACTTGAATAGGGGTTTCCTTGGCTTCAGTTTACTGATGATGGTGTCCACCAATGCAATGCAGTGCATGGAGGCCGGGGTTTAGGGGACTGAGGAGTTTGGTTGGTAAGGTCCTCTTGATGTAAACTTCCCAGGGCTATTTCTCAGGCTAGGCCATCTCTTTGTTACCTTCTTTCATCTGTGGAACCCTGAAGATTGGCTTACCTTTCCATTGCTACCATTAATTAAGAGGAGTAGCCTTATCATAAAGCCTTAATATATTCTGGGAGTCTGCTTAAGGAGGCAATCTGAGGGGTGCTTTGTGGGGGTCCTCCCACCCTACTCACTTGTGCAAAATGGAAGCTACCATCCCACCATATGATGGATCCTAAGGCAGGCATCTTGGGAGAGCCAAAATTTGTATACCATTTTTTGCTTCTGGCTAAAGTTTTTCTTTTTTCCTGACCCACTATAGCAAAGAATGTTTTCTCACAGCCTCACCTCTTGTCCCTGAGGCAATAAATAAACTTTTCCATTTTTTCTGAAGTTTCTTTTTTTCTCTTCTATAGCAAACGGATGGAGTAAAGACAAAAGATTTCTCGTTTTTTATCCCTTTATGCTCTAATAGGGATGATAAGGTCATCTATATAATGTTGATCTTTGGCTCCACAAAAAATTGAAAGAAAGTTAAGCCTCGTTCAGTAGCTTTCCTGGAATTTCCATCACAAGA
The DNA here is from genome assembly GCF_020740605.2 of Lemur catta. Taxonomy (NCBI): domain Eukaryota; kingdom Metazoa; phylum Chordata; class Mammalia; order Primates; family Lemuridae; genus Lemur; species Lemur catta. Next base: position 60,179,612 of record NC_059130.1, read on the forward strand.
TCCAGAAAGGCTTCCTTGGGAAAGGGAGAGGTAAGGAGATGGAAGAGTAGTCTGAACAACTGAAGATGTTTATGAGATCAGCATTAATTGTAGTAATATGGGGAGAATGCAGAAATGGATCACACCCTTCCTATTTCTTCCCTATGTCACTGCTACTTACTAGATTGATACTAGAGAGAAGAAGTAGAGATTAGGGATAAATAGTGCCTATGACAGAGGCATGCTAGGAAGTTCCAGTGTCCTCCAGGGATCACTGGATGCCAGAACATCTTGTACTTGCTAAAACCTTGCAAAAGGCCTATAGAGCTACTTGAAGTATGATCTATGGAGGTACAGCAATGGCATCATCTGGAAACTTAGCAGAAATGCAGAATCTTGAGGCTCATTCCCAGACCAACTGAAAGACCCCCAGGTGGCTCATAAACACATTAAAGTTTGAGAAGCACTGTTGAAGAAGATGTGTGTTATATCCCTTATCCCATTAATTTCTATCTAACAATCAGAAGCCTTGTTTCAGGCCAAATATTCATGATTAATTTTAAATTATAGTTATTTTATCATTAAAAATAATATTTTATTATTTTAAATATGATTGCATTGCCTGAAGGGAAGACAGACCGGTAAAAACTAGTGTGGGAAACTAACATATTAATATTTGTTTTATTTTCTACCTTAATCCTTGCATAGACTTGGAATAAGCTTTTACAGATCCCTTATCTAACTAGTAAACAACATACCCATCAATCCAGGGACCTATGATTATACCTTGTCAGAACAAATGACTATACTCTTCTTTCAGTCAATTATCCATGCAGGTTAATTTAGGGAAGATCTAGAACAGTGATTCTCAAAGTGTAGTCCTCAGACCAGCAGCATCCATATCACCTGGGGACTTGTTAGAAGTGCAGATGCCTGGGCCCTGCTGAATCAGAGGCTCTGGAGATGGGACCCATAAATCTGTATTTTAACAAGCCCTCCAGGTCATCCTGATGCAGGCCCAAGGTGGAGATCCAGTGGTCCTCATCCGTTATTATCTTCTCATACCTATAAGCTGACCATTTAGGGCTTTGTTTCTCTGGTGTCTATGATAAGCTTCCTTAATAGGGAGATTTCATAACCAAATTAGCCTCTTTTGTTGTTTTTATTTAGGAAAATCTAGGTATCCACACTAGGTGATACCAAAAGAATTATTATAGCAAGATGTTCTCATGATTATACAATAAAAAATACTCTAGCAATGTTGGTAGAACTTGATAGAATCAGTGCCTTTAGGTAAATAAAAGAGAGATTAATGACTGATTGACTATAAAATCATGTTTACTTTTCTCTAAAGTTAGTAAAAAATCCGACACTGTGGTGTGCTCAACTGGCTCTTGGACACTCAATTCATTTTTAGTACTGTTCATATTAATATCTAACACTGCTTAGCTGCAGAAATTGCTGAGTTTTGAATCTCAGCAGTAATACATTAAAGTCTCTTCCTGCTAAATGCAATCTGGTATCCTGGGTTGAATGCTAGAATAGAAAAACAAATGAGTGGAAAATGGATGAAATCTGAATAAAATCCAAAGTTTATTTAATGGTAATATATCAATGCTGGTTGTCAGTTTTGAAAAATGTACTATGGCAATATGAGATGTTAACATTAGGGGAAACTGGGTGAGGGTGCATAGGAACTCTCTTTGTATTATTTTTGCAAATTTTCTGTAAATCTAAAATTATTCCAAAATAAAATTTCTTTTAAAAAAATCTCTTTCTGACTCTTCACTTAACAAGGCCCTTGAAATATTACCAGATAAAAAAAATTAAAAAAAACTGCTGTACACTAACTCAGGATGCCTGTTTGTAGGTAGACCATCAGTCGTTTAGTTTGTTTTTTTGGGATGCCTGCAAAACTACTAACAGTCACAAAACACATTTGCCAAATATATAGGGTAGACAATTAAAGCAGGGTAGGTGCTTCCTTTACTCTCCATTGCTTGTACTTTTATGTATAGAGTTTCTACTCAAGTACTTTGCACTTGGTGATATGTTGTTTTAATAATAATCGTTAAATCATTTCGTGGGTGACTGTTCCTATCCACCCCTGCCCTCCTCCAGAGCACTTAATGCAGTGTGCTGCAGGAAGTAGGCATTCACAGAGCTCAGATCCCTCTGACTAACTGACTGACTCAGTGTGCTACCTATAATTATATTTTAAAATTTAATCATGGCAGGTCTAGGAACTCAAGGGGTAAAGTCAAAATCAACTATTCAAGTTAGGTTTGCATAAATTGTCTAGAATGAATAGACTTCATCAAAACTTGTCAAAATGCAGAATTTTTCAGTGGAACCCGAATATCAAAAATTTAAATCATCCATGTGAAATATACTCAAGACTGAAGGTGAATAGTTCGTGGTGAAATTAATTCAAGAATAAATTTTGGGCTGAACACAAAGTTACCGGTCTTGCTTCTTTAATGCCTTTTGTTTTATTTTGTTTTTTATGATAGTCAAGAATCATAAGTATTATCTTACTGTGGCTGTTGTTATGTCTTGGGAAATTCTGAAAAAGTCCTATAATAGAAAGAACCATTTATTTTCTGATCTTCTTCCATGGTATTATGTGAACTAAAGCTAAAGCTACTTAAAGATACAAGGAATTTTGATAAATATAACATTAGCGATTCTCAAAGTGTTTCCAATAAATCATCTCAGTCGCTAAAATCTCTGTAAAATAGATGCAAGGCAGGAATTATTATCATTTTCCCAGTGGGCAAATGGAAATTCAAAGAGATTTTAAAAAGCACCCAGTTTAAACTACAAATTGTAATTTTTACATCATTGTTCTTTCAACTAATCATGTGACATGTCTTTAGATCAGTATTACTTAGAGAGTAAATTATTAAATGAACACAACCTCATACGTCTGCATGTAACTCATTTTCTTAACTCTGCAGTGTGTGTTCAGAAACAAAGCACTTGGTAACATGCAATATGGATCCTTTAAAAGAGGTAGCTGCATGAAGTTTGGAGCAGTGAATGTAAGAGCAATGTTTATTTTTCATTTAACAATTTCAACTTATGCTTTCTATTGTGGAGGTGGTAGAGCTTGATATGATTTTGGCAAAATAATATTTAAAAAATTATAAATTTTATGTATCATTTCTCATTTCTGTAATTAAACTAGGGAGATTTACCTCAAGGATTTCCAATTATAGAAAGTGGAAAACAGTTCTCTTTATGATTTCCTGAGGTGAGGTAATAAATTGAAAATTATTTGGTTGACATAACTACAAAATTGTTGGTCAGAGGCCAGGAGAATTATTGATTCTTCTTCCAGTTTTCTTTCTCAGAAATAAAATAGTTTTCCCAATACCTGAATAAGATTTTACATTCAAATCATTCACAAGGGATTTAATATTTTAGTGGATAAATGGAGGTTTACCATTTGAATTGCTAGGAAACTATGCCTTCTAGCCTTCTACAAAATGAAGACGTAAACTATTTTACATATCTGATAAAAGATACCATCTTTTTCATATTTTATCTCAAATCTAGTGTGAACATTTTTGCATTTGTTGCGAAACCAACATTTAATGTAAAGAGGTCATAAGGTTTGTTGTTCTAGATAAGGAGATGCAGTGTGTAATCTTTTTCAGAGGCACATTGTATTATCATATTCTGCATTTACATAGGAGCTGTGGTATTGATCCACACACATCTTCATTAAAAATGGAAGTCTCCCTACACCTGGAATTGTATTTAATGAATATAGCATATTTCATTCATATAAACTATTAAGTAAGATTATTACAGTACTCATGTTCATTCATACTACAAATATTTCTGAGCACTCACAACTAGACACAAACCTTCTGATGAAGCCAAAGTTGCACAACACAGTGTGAAACCCCTCTCTGCAAGGAACTTAAAAATCTAATGAAGAACCAAAACATAAACATGAAATCTTAGATCTCAATCCAGGCATTAAATAGCACTAGAAAAGACCAGTACTGCAAGAGTTGAAGATTGTTTCTACCATTAAGTGCTGATTAAGTGCTGTGATAGTAAGTAGAGATCCCTGGGTTTTGGAAGCTATGTATTATAATGGTTAAGAACACAGATTTTAGAGTCAGCAAGATCTGGATTCCAGTCCCAGCTCATCCCCATTAGCTGTGTGATCTTGGGCAAAGTTACTTAACTTCTCTAGGCCCCTGTTTCCTTCTTCTGTAAAAAAAGTAGATAATAAAATCACCTAGCCCATGGGATTACTGTGATGATTAAATGAGACTGATAATGCATGGAACAGCTCTTACCACAGTCTGTCTAACATTAATATGCTCTCACTAAGTACCTCCGATTATTAGTAGTTTATTTATTATAATCAGAAGATTTCCCAGAGAAGACAAGAATTAAGGTGGACCTGCCTAGTGTTTGAGCTGGATTGCAAGCCCTACTCTTTTGTTGCTGATGGGATAAGAGAAGACCAGTGATGCCTCAGTTGGAGATCTACTCAGTGACACTGAGTGAATGCTTGTCATTTCATTTATTTATTCATCAAATATTTCTTGTGTGCCTTCTCATTGATGACTACGATGCTAGGTACCAGGAATACAAAGATAAGTAAAAACACTAAGGCTTTTCTTTCAGACTACTGGAAAAGAAAAGATATTTAACAAATGGTTACATAAAGATATATAATTATTATAATGGGTGTTATGAAGAAGTATGCTGTGCCCTGAGAGTGTGTAACAAGGGAACATCTGCCTAGTTCTGGGAAGACTTTCCTGGGAAAGTGACATGAGTTGAAATTGAATGGACTGGGAAGTGGGAAGGAAGGAGTGAGGAAGGGTGTTCTGGTAGAGGGGACAGAAAAGTGAAGGGTTAACTTGGTGTGCCTGAGGTCCTGGGAAACCAGTGTGGATGGAGTGCAGAGAAAAGGGAGGCAGGTCCATGAAACCGTAGGCAAGGCTCTGGGGGGAGCGGTGGTAAGGATTTAGATCTTTATCTTAGGTGTATTAATGGTACATCATTAAGGGGTTTAAGTAGGGGCATGACATGATCAGATCTGTGTTTTGAAAGAGTACTCTGGCTGCAGTGTAGGGAGGGCCAAGAGTACTGGAATTAGAGAGGTGTCTCTGATTGTGTAATGAAGTGATTGAAGGGACTGAACTCAGTGGGGTATAAACATGAAAAGAATCTATTTTTGTTGCTGACCACTGTCTTCAAATGTGCTGATAAAATTTCTCTTCAAATTCCTTAACATATCTAGCAGATTATCATAGCTTCCAGATCACTTTCTGTTATTAAAAAGTCCGGTCTGGCCTAGTCTAATCTTATACCTAATTTAAACCTCTCCCCTACTCTTCCCACAATGCCCTTCCAGTCCAATCATGTGTCAAGGACTGCGGGACAACCCTGGAAGTGGGGTTGGCAGATGGTCTGTTTTCTTACTCTTCTCTATTATAAGTTTTCCTTTGTTCCCTGGCCTGTGGGGTCTGAGTGGAGGGCTGGGAAAAAGTCACAGATGTCTCCCACTTAATTTGAGCTGCTGCTGATATACTGTTTGGTAGGCATCCACATGCTGACTCTACCTGATGAGGCACTCCTTAGGAAGCCATACGAGGGCTTCTGCACAGTTCTCTGATGTGAGAGAGGCTGCCTCTTCTGATACCTTCCTTAGCAGCATGCTCCACAGTCTCTTGGTATTGGGGTCCCATCGCTCGCTTGGTGTGTAGCCCTCCTGGGCAGGTACCAGCAATTCACCTCAAGCTTGGCTTTCCTCTGTAGTGTCTTCTGGAAAATCTAAGCGTCTTGCCATCTCAACTGGTACCCCTTCTCTTTGTTCTCAATTTTTGTTTTTCTCCTGCTCAGGTTAGTGCCAAGTATAGATTAGCAAGTCCACTGCCTACATAGATGTCCAACCCAGCAATGAGATGCTTGTATCTCCTTCTTACAGGCATTTCCTGTCTTTACAAGTAATTTGATTGGGTTCCTTAACTTGGCTTGGTTAGAGAGGAAGAGCTACATTAATTGTCCCCAGGGACTCCCTCATGTTCCTCTAGTCTATATACAATATATAATATAAATATAGCTAATGCAGCTGGAGGGGCAGAGCCAGTTCTGTTGCCTCTCAGTAACCCAGTGGTTCTTTTTAGAGGATGGGGGTTCCTTGATGCCTGTTGTCTTCCACTTTGGAGTGTTTGTGGCAATTCTGAGAGCACAGGAAGAGAACAGTTTGTCATCCTGAAATATTAAATGTGGGAGGTGAGGGAGAGGAGAGTGGATGTGGATTCCCCATTTCTGACCTGAAAATGGAAGGACAGTGAGACAGGGAAAAGTCAAGAGGACCAAGTTGTTAGGACAGAGGGGAAGCCTGAGTTTGATTTTACACATTCCAAGTACGAGGTGCCTTTTGAACATCTGACTGGAGTTATCATGTAGGCAGTTGGACATATGGCCTGGAGCGCCAAGAAATCTGTGCTGGAGGTATGACTGTGGGAGTTATTGGTATATAGATAATAATTGAGGGCATCAATATGCAGGTAACTGTAATCGGCTCCATAAGCAAGAAAATGTTTTCTCAGTAATATTTTTAGTGTCGCGTATTTCAAGTGGGTTTTCAGTGTTCACACTATGGTGTGGCTGGCAGCTCTAAGTGACCTTGACAGTAAGATTTATCTCAGCCCTGGTAGCTTAGCAGCTACAGTCTCAAAATGAGCAGAAAATAGACAGAGAACTCTCAGTAAGGTGTGCTGACCAGAACTCTGTAACTTTCTGTTGCACTGATACATTCTCCTTTGAGTTTTTTTCCCAGAAAGGGTGGAACCTCCTTGTAGTCACGAGATAACTACAAAGCCTTACACCACCTGTTTGTCTGGAGAAGACAAGATAAGCGATACTCCATCACAGATGGCACCCAACGACCCACTGAGCCTGCATACAAGGCTGAAAGAATGACGTATTAACCTCTGGCTCATTATAATACAAAAATCTCCACCCTGGGAGGGACTTATCCCCCATTTTTGATCATGAGACGTATGTACTAGCATGATTTCTCACTGTGCTTGCATGTCCTGCACCCCACCCCAAATGATGCTCACTCCCCTCATGCATTATTTATTTCACCTTCAGAAAAACTCCTGATCCTGTTGGTCTGGGAGGCAGATTTGAGGCAGTTCATACCTTCCTCTTTCAGTTGATGTGCCCACTGAAATAAATCCTTTCTTCCTTGACAATCCTTATTGTCTAAGTAATTGGCTTTCTGTGGTTTGGGCAACATTGAATCCCCCCTGTGGATTCACTAACATAACCATCTAGGGAGGGTATAGAGTAAGAAGAACAGTAGGTCTAGGATTAACTTTTAAGGAACTTCAGCAGTTAAAAGGCTGAATAGAGGAGGGTGAGTTGGCAAAAGATACTAAAAAAGAATGGTGGAAGGAAAACAAGGAGGGTGCTGAAAGGTCAGGCACACTGAGAACTAAAATATCCATTGGATTTAACAACCTGGAGACCATTTGCTGACCTTAGTGACAATCAGTTCAAGGAGTGGAAATGGAAGTTAGATCAAAGTGGGTTTAAAGAGAAATGTGTAATGAGAAGATGGAGAGTTAACAATCCTTTGTAAGTTTGTCTGTGGAGGGGAGAACAGAGCTGGGGTGGTAGCGAGAGGGGGAAGCAGGGCCGAGGGAGTGTGTTTTAGAGGTGAAGAAACTGAGTATGTTTGGAAGCTGATGGGAAGGACCCAGTACAGAGAGGGGTTAGGAACTGAACACACAAGAGAGAAGGCAGTTGGGGTAGAATCCAGAGCACAGAAAGAGAAACTGGCCTTAGGAAAAAGGAAAGCAAGAAAGGATTGGTGCAATTTTATGTAGGTGTGTAGGTTTCAGTTTGTGAAAATTGAGGGAGTTTCTGACCCTTTTGTGTAGTAGAGGCTGTAGAGGAGATTTTAGCTACACTAAAAACAAAGAGTATTCATTATTACTGCTTTAGGGTCATCTTCGAAGCCTTTAGATTCCACATTCCATTTGACCTGTGACATTTTCCAAGGTAACATGGCTCTTTCACCTTGCAAGGCATCCACACGTAATGTTCGAAATATACTGAAATGGAGTTATTTTTCCATGGCCAGTAATATGTGTTTACTCATGAATACACATCCCAACAAAAGCCAAGCCCTAAGAGATTAGGAAGGAGAGCAAAGTATTTCAGTGATCTCAGTAATCTAAAGGCTCGACTGTCACTAAGATCACTTTGGCTTTGACCCCAGACTTTAGGTACAGGACTTATTTCCCTGACTATCATAAAATATAATGTTCTTAGTCAACTTGTAATAAGCAAAAACTACAGAAATAAGTCTGAATTTCCAAACATCTTCCTGTAGAAATAAAATGACAAGTTGGAAACTCCTGAACAAGCTCATAACATACCTCATTGTGTAACATTTACTGAGTGACTGGCATGCTTAGAAAACCAGGAACATCAGTTTTATATGGCGCCAGTTTCAACTGGACCTAACAGGCTTACAGGGGAGAGGATAAATTATTTAAATTTTCTTTAACAGAATTCAGTTTCTGAGTAAAGTAGTCCCCCCTTATCCATGATTTTGCTTTCCATGGTTTCATTTACCCATAGTCAACTGTGGTCTGAAAATAGGTGAGTACAGTACAAGAAGGTATTCTGAGAGAGAGAACAAGCAAGAGAGAGAGACAGAGACTCACACACTATATTTGCATAAGTTTTATTACAGTATATTGTTATAATCGTTCTGTTTTATTATTAGTGATTGTTAATCTCCCACTGGGCCTAATTTATAAATTAAACTTTAACATAAGTATGTACGTACAGGAAAAAACATAGTGTATATGGGGTTTGGTACTACCTGCGGTTTCAGGCATCCACTGGGGGTCCTGGGATGTATCCGCAGGACAGAGGGACTCCTGCAAATGAGATGGGACTCTCTGATACATGACTGATTAGTAAACCTTGTAGCTCTGATCTCAGGAAATGACTGACTAAAAATTGTAAATACTGATTCTTGAACTAACTGGATTCATTAATTAGTTCTAATTCCCCAAGCTAGGTGGGGCAAAATTGTTTTTCACAGAGTTCAAGATTCTTTTAACTGCTGTTTTCCTCCCAGACTAAAAGACAGTCAGTCCTCTTCCTCTCTCTGCCACTTCAAATTAGGTAGCCTCTTTTGACTCATATTTAATTATTTCCCACTTACTAAGCTCTTTTGAGAGAAAGTATGTTCAAATATTGCTGGGTAGATTTGGATTTCTGTTTATCCTATTTGCCCCAATCATTTATCAGTTCCTCAAGGATATTTCTCTATTGCAGTGGTTTTGAATGGTTTCTTATGTCCTGAAAATTATCTCACCAAAGAACCTGTATCCTACTATGATGGCAACAAATAAACACCTCTTTACATACATTCTGATATTACTTGCATACTATATTATTGTAATGACAACAAATAAACACCTCTTTACATACATTCTGATATTCTTGCATACTATATTATTGTAATGACAAAAAAAATTATGGTACTATGGTAGGGAATACATTTTATTGCAATAATAATGGCAACATTTATTTAGCACTTTTTATAGGTCAAGCAATGTTCTATAATATTCTAAGTGCATTACATCTATGACTCATTTAATCCTCTCAACAGTACCAATGTATTAGGTACTATCATGGGCCTAATTTTTATAGATTAGGTATCCGTGGCACAGAGAGGTTAAATATCTTGCCCAGACTCACCCAAGCAGAGCCAGGATCCACACCCAGGCAATCTGGCTCCTGAGCCCACAGACTTAGGGTCTATGCTATGAAATGATTCATCATATAAAACTAAGTATTTCATTAGTAAACATATGATAATATTTTGGAGTATAAATTTTTACACTACAGAACTGAAATGAAGATAAATAAAAATTTGCAAAAACAATATTGGCAAATAAGAGAGGCAGAAAATGGTGCATTATGCTTGCAAGTGAACGTGGGGATTAAGGAGAGAGAATATTTGAAGATTCTAATGAAAACTTGTGGCCTACGTAGGCCACTTGTCCCTCCCCACTAATGGTCGGCAAACCCCTAGTAGAGAACTCCTGCTTTAGTAAACATCTTCATGACTCTCTGCTACACCTGTTGTATGTGATTCCAAGTGGAGTGGGCCCTTGGGGAATGCTGGTATCTGATTGGACAGTTCGTTAGTTCTTTCATTTATTCAACAATCATTTGTTCAGAACATACCCCTAAAAGCTCACAGACCTGTAGAGAGACAAACATATAAACAAATAATTATAACACAGTAAATAAATAAAAAATAGAGGCATGTGCAAGATATACAGTGGGATACTGAGTTAAAGAAAGGAAGTGGTGGAGGAAAAGTGGTAGAGAGAAAAGGGTACCCGAGAGGCATCCCTAAAAGAGGAGGTGTTTGAGTTGATGAGTTCTCCAGGCAGACAAAGAATAGGGAAGAACATTACAAGCAGAGGAAGTAGCAGATGTAGAGACTTACGGATATGAAACAGGATAATGTGTCCAAGGAACTGCAAGTCCCTTAATATTGTGGGGACATAGATTCAGAGAGGGAAGGGAATTGAAGATGGAGCTGAATGAATAGGCAGAGACTAGAAGAACATGAAGGAATTTGGAGCTTTATTGGAAGGATGTCTAAGCAGGACAGTGATACAATGAATTTAGTGCTCAGACAAATTGGACCCCAACTTTTCGCAATTTATTATCACACATGAGCAATGTATTAAAAAATAATTAAGCATATGAGATTTTTATATCTCTAAAGTGGCCATCTGTAGTTGGCATGTATTTTTATGCTTGCCTAGCATCCATTCTTTTTCTTTTTTTTTCTTTTCTTTCTTTTCTCTTTTTCTTTTCTTGGTAATAGCACCTGATTTTCTTTGGGGGATTACCCATCCCCCAGTGCCTACAGTCTCCTACAACTACCGAACAAATTGTCTTACTTTCCTTGGCTGAAGTTTGGGCAAGGGATCTGAGCCAGGATCCTTTAACTCCTCCAGGAACTTAAATTTTGTGAGGAGTGGCTCAAGAATGGGAAAAGACTGGATGTGATCCATCTGGTATCAGCACACTAAAGGGATGGCCCTGTACTTTCTGTTACCCAGGTTACTAAAGTTACTTCAGTCCTCCACTTTCTGAAGCTAAGTATTCCCAGGTAGCCTTTGATTCCCTGAGCTTCCCCATAACCTTCCCGTAAATTTCATTTTTGTTTGTGGTAACAATTTCTGTTCAAACCAGGTGCAGTTTGCTTCCAAGCTAAGAACCTTAAGTTATATATCACCTGGGAAGATGATCTTACTTTTAACTACTGAAAGTTGCGGGACATTTTTGTACTAAGGTTTATGTACTCCGACCAGCCTTGACCCAGTTGGCAGCCAGGTAGCCCCTCTCCCTCTGGATCTTGACACTGTACCGTGCGCTGGCAAGAAATGGGTTCAAGTTTGCCTTGCTCTCAGAACCTACAGAACTTTCTCACTCTCCTTCTCTTCTCCTCTCAGCCACCAACCTGGAACAGGAGGAATCTCTACTTGTAAAAGCCTTTTTCACTTTATAGTTTTGACTAAGACACTTTTTCTATGTTTAGCATAGAAACATCTCCTTTATATTAATAAAAAATACCTATATTCTCCTAAGAACTTGGAAGAATAATGAAAAAGACTTGGAGGCTTCTGCTTTTCATCTTGCACCCCTGCCCCAGCCAAGCTACTAAGAGACCATAAACATATAATTATCTGTATGCTTGAATTGGAAGGCAGGTTGAAGATAGAACAAAAACGAAAAGGCACAGGGAAGAAAATAAAACAAGTTAAAAATTCCAAATACTCTAGTACTTTAGTAATAAAATGGTACCTTTCAACATATCATTGCTATCATTCTTTATAGCTTTTTTGTTTTTATTTATTTTTTATTTTATATTTTACTCACAGATGGAGAGTATAGATTTATTATTAGATACATGTGTGGGGTTGTTTTCCTGGGTACAGAGTGGCTCTTTTTAGTCCCTGTAATGCCAGCAATGATTGTGCTTGTGTCCAAAGATGAACAATCTTCATGCATTTTCCAAATTATCTGAAGGTGCTGTTGGAAGCCACACTTTTCATCAGAATATATGAGATATAGCCTGTCCATCTTCAACACTGGCTTTTGAGTCACCAGCTAGGTGTTGTCACTTAGTCATCTTTTTCATGCACATCTCTGACTCCTGACATGCAAAGCTTTATGTATGCTTTTATGTAACATGAAGCCAGATGACAGAACATACAGGGGTGCAATAAATGACTGCGAGTGTTTTAACATGTTTCTTGGTGGAGTTTCTTTCTTAAGTCTCCATCTCTGTCACATTCTGCAATAATTTTCACCAGGTTAAATAGACACTCTGTTAGAACCAGGGCTCAAGGGAGACAAAATGGTTCCTCCTCTAGTCCTGATCACACTCTCATTCTCCTTCCTCACATCGTTTCTTTCTTTGCTGCAGAAACTTGGAGCTTCACAGTACAGAGAAGACCGACACAATGAGGAGAAAAGGCACGGAAAGGGTAAAAAGCCAGTAAAGGAAGCTCGAGAGTAAACTGAAAATTTGAAAAGTTAGGAGGAATCAATACCCTTAAAATATTTCAAAAGTATTCCAAAGCAATGGATTAGAATCAGTCTACAAAAAATACTAAAGAGTGGCACTTATGCCTGCCCCCCCCTCATACGTCTGCACCCCACCCCTCCCCATTCCCCCAATCCACCTCTTCCCCAAGTCTTTCTGAGACAGGTTGTTTCAGCTGCTTATGTTGTGTTAGAAGCCATTTCACTAAAGTCACATGGTCTTGAATACGTTCTTTCAATATAGGTCTTAGAGCTATTGCTCATTATTACAGTACCTTGGATTCCTCTAAGTCACAGAGAACTGTTTCTGGTGGCTTTGTCAGTACTAAGTAGCGAAGTTCTCTCTCTTCTCAGGGACTGCCTAAGGGGGTAACCAAAGACAGGAATCAAGATTTGAACCCACCTCTTACTACTATCCTCGAGATGGAGGTAGCTTGTATTCTGGACCTCGTAGATCCACTTTCCATTCTTGTTCATGTTTATATTTTATTTTCTGTGATTTCTTTTTACCTGTATATCCTTGGTAGAAGTGTTTGGCTTCAGTTGATTTTTTTTTTTTTGATATGAATGTGGCTGATAGTAATATAAATGGTAGTTTGCTCAAGCAATGGCAAAGAAAGCCTAGTTCATTCCATTTATTGTATGTTTGCCTTCTAAGAGGAGGCTACACTGAGATGAATTTAGCATTATTTATGCTAGCAAATGCTTGTGCTGCTCTGTTATTTCTTTTCTCTCCCTCTTTTCTTTCAACTTCCTGATATAATAATAAATCCCATTCATCCTTCATCCAGTTGGCTTACAAGGGGAATGTGAAAGGTGGCTTCAGCCAATAATGATATTTCTTTCCTTGGAGATTTGTTTTAATAATTACCCAGGCTTTGATGTCCATGATTCCACATTTGCTGCCATTCCTTGATGCTACAGTTGATTTTCCTCATAATCTTTTATCCTCATAACTTGACTTCCCAGAGGCAAAAGACATGCTCTGTACCTGACTGTACTGGGAAACACCTGATTTGTCTGACCCATCCCTCCACAGGCTGCACCACCCAGGACACTATGAAAATGAAGTTGCCACTGGCTGGAGGTGAGCAATTCTGCACTGGGTCCTGATGAACTTAAGCCAAAATGGAACCCCCAAGGACAGGCCATAGAGGATCATCTCTGAACCTCCTCAAAGTAAGTTTTCAGCTAGTTTATTAAGTATTTTAGTGTTCGTTTTAGATGCCACTTCATTGGGTCTTTAAAAATTTGATGCTTGGCATAGAAGCATAAGGTCTCTAAATGTATGACTTCACAGAATGAGGGTGACCATTAGCAGACTCTCCCTTGTTTTCTCTTTATAAGAGCCTCTTCCTCTTTTGCTGATATTGTATATCCTGTGCCTTGGAAGAAGCACTTCCTAGGAATTATCTCTATTTTATTTTGTGGCATTCTAGCCAAAAAGAAAAAGGGGACTTGACAGGGAATGGAAGTGAAATTCAAAGATTAATGAATAAAATGTATACATATTGTCATACGTTTTATATGGCTCACAGACCATCTGTATAATATAGTTTGTCTGATTCCCACAGATTACCCCAAATATCATTCATTCATTCAACAAACATTTATTAAATTGGGCACTTTGAAAATAAAGAGGAGAGATTTTCAGACTAGAGTGAGCGTAGGATTTTTGTCTATTTTGTTCACTGCTGTATCCCTAGCACTCAGAACAGTGCCTGGCACATAGGTTGCACTCAATAAATATTTGTTGATGAATAAATAAATGAATGAATATTAGTGTGATTTTAAAAAAGAAATTAATTTTAGAGTAAGAGGTATATTATGTACATCAGATATGGAATTGTGAATATAATTAAGCCCATCATTTAGAAAAGGGAGGAAGATCTGAAGCACTTTTATGTTCAGAGTGGGCAGCTATATTATGGTCAAGATTGTTTTTGCCTCAAAGGAGGTATCTGGTTAATTTTATCTTTTTCATTTTCAGAATAAGAAGGTGAAAAGACTCTGATCTATAGAAACAGTGAATTCATTCTATTTATTAGTCTTTTCTGTGCTCATTTATTACCTGTCTCTGAAGAATCCCAAGATATTGGGCAGGTGATCTTATTAAACCTCACAGTTCAGCATGGAGGTTGTGAGCAGAGCCAGCCCTTGGGGTGGGCAGTGTACACTTCTGCCGAGAGCTCCTCAGGCAATGCCAACCCTATTTTTACTAGAGTTTCTGTTTTTGAATTTTGTATTTGTTGTTCCTCTATTTCTGTATCCTTCTCAGGGCCAGCAGTAAAGAGACGAGGAATTAAAGATGGAAATCTGGAATATTGCTTGAGAACTCGGTTGACACCCTCTGTCACCCGCCTTCTTTCTTAGGTACCTAGTTCAGAACATCTTTTTCCTCCTTTGCTCCTCTAGTGGCAAAGTCAATGTGAGCACCATATGCAGACTTGGCCGAGTGTACTCTCTGGTGGGGAGGGAACCATCACCTCCCTTTTGTAGTCTCAGGAGCCAGGACTTCGGAGTGACCTTTTGGAGGTTATGCTGTGTCTGTGGCAGTGAGATCAAAAGTTCTGTCTGAGGCTTCAGCCATTGCACTGTGCTATGAAAAACATGTAACATAGTCTAGTACTTTCAGGTTGCAGTTGAAGTGTTATGGGATTTTTTAACATAAGAACTTAAATCCAACACGTAAATCCTCTCAGGTCAGCCAGGCTTTGTGTGTTATTTTTTTTTCTCTTATAACTCATTCTGAGTTCATCAAAGGAAAACATTTCCAAACTAGCCAATTAGAAAAGACACTGTGGTGTAGCAGGAAAAGCATAAGATTGCAAATCAGGACTCGGTGCTAGACTGGACTTTGTTGCTAACCAGCTCTTTATCCAGAATGAGGCAAGAGATAGTGTCTCACTTTCTTGGTTTAGAAACTAAGGGAATTGCATGAAATAAACTGTAACACTACTTTCAACTCTAATCTATTTAAGCTCAAGACCTTTTGTCCCTCCTTTCTACCTTTTTAAACAATGAAATATAAAGAGTTGGAAAGAACCCTAGCATAGGGTCAATAAACATTAGTTAAATCTGAATTAAATGAAATCTAGCCAACTCACTTAAAAGAGGAGGTAACTCAGTGAGCTCAGAAAAGTCGAGTTACTTGCTTAGGTCACACAACTGATTAACGACAGAAACTTGACATTTTTACCATCAATCCTCAGTTTTTTCTCAGAAAAATTCCCGTTATTTCCTTTTGGTGAAGTTTGCACAAAAAGGTTACGCTCTTCTGCTAAGCTGGCATTGGGTATTATATTATGATAGTCCCTGAATATCTTATGCCAAAATGTTGGCTATTGTGCAGAGACATGTTTTGGTTGCTTTAGGATTAAACACAGACCAGAAACTCCTGGAGAAAAAGACCACCCTTTTCTTTGAGAAACTAATACTTTTCTTCAATTTTTCCTTCTGATTTGAAATTTTAAAATCATGCTGATTGTTCATACAGTCAAGGAGGTCAGAAAAATCCTTTTAGGCAGGCAAGAACCAGGAGCTCCGGTTCAGCCCTGCGTGGGCGGGTTTTGGAGAATCTGGATGGACAAGTAACATAAACGAACGTGAAAATGGCAGCTCTCGTCTTCATCTTCTATTTCTCTGCCTAGGAATGAGTGTTGTCCAAGTATGAACTCTTCCTCTCGGAGGCTGGGCTTTTCCTGACTTCTCTATTTCTCTGAACAGCTTCACTATTCTCCAAGTGACTCACACTTCAAACCTTAGTCATCTGTGACTCCTCCCCTTTCTTTGATACACTGAAACAGTTGCTAAACTCCATGGATTCCTCCTTTGCAATATGCCTGACATCAGCGTTACTTCTTCATTCTTATTGTTTTTCACATAGGTCACATAAAGTTATATTTAGTGAGTGGTTAAGAACATGGGTTAGAGTCCCAGCTCTGCCACTTACTACCTATGTGTCTATGTCTCCTTATGTACCCGTATGTCTACCTATGTTTAATCTCTCTGACCTTCAGTTACTTTATATGTAAAATGGGGAAAATAATTGCACTGACCTCAAAGAATTGTGAGAATTAAATGAAAGAATGCACGTAAAATACTCAGTAGAGTGCCTAGCATATAATAAGTGTTTAACGCTTAATAGTAATTACTACTGTTCACCCATCCTAGTCCATCCTACTTCCTGCAAGCAGGTCAGTCCCACTAAAGCCTTGCTCTGACATTGTCTCTTCCTTACCCTCAAAGAAAGGCACCATTGCAGGATTGTTAAAAGTTGGCTTCTGCAGCTGCACTGCCTGGGTTACCATTTACTACTTGTGTTATCTTGAGCAATTTGTTAAATTCTCATTTTCTTTTTTTTTTTGGAGACAGAGTCGCTTTGCTGCCTGGGCTAGAGTGCTGTAGCATCAGCCTAGCTCACAGCAACCTCAAACTCCTGGGCTCAAGCGATCCTCCTGCCTCAGCCTCCCTAGTAGCTGGGACTACAGGCTGACTACAGGCACTCGCCACAACGCCTGGCTAATTTTGTGTTTCCATTTTTAGTTGCCTGGCTAATTTCTTTCTATTTTTAGTAGAGACGGGGGTCTCGCTCTTGCTCTGGCTGGTCTCGAACTCGTGAACTCAAACGATCCTCCCACTTTGGCCTCCCAGAGTGCTAGGATTATAGGTGTGAGCCACCACGCCTGGCCTTCTTAAATTCTCTGTGCCTCAGTTTTCTTATTTGTAGGATAGGGATAAGAGTATTTACCTCAAAGGGTTATTGTGAGCTTCATATTATTTTAATATTAATAGTTAATATTTTCAAATGTTTAGTTCCTGGCATACAATAAGTCAATATTAGTGTTTGATAAAAAACTTACAATGACTTCTTATTTTTGTTGTTTCATAAATATGCTTGGTATTTCCCTGTATTCTTTCTTTGTTCTTACTGTTTCTTCCACCTACAATGCAGGGTGGGTTAGTGGAAAGAGTACTTTTAGCCATGGGAGAGTAAGTAGTAGGTTTTACTTATATGCTAGCTTTGATTTATTAATAGTAGCTACCTGGAAACCTGAGGCCTTGTATGGTTCTAATGGGAAAGATTGGCTAATGGTGCTTCTCTTGGGCCCTGGAAGAAGAAGTGGAGACATATCCATATATTTTACCACAATAAAGAAGAACATTTTACCACAGTGTTTTCATAATAAAAATAATACAGTTTGTGGGGCACAAGATAAATTTTTTTGAGGGTAATAGAAAATACTGAAGGTTAAAGAAAAGGATTTTCCATGGCTTTTTATAAATCACAAATAACATTCTTCTAATTGTGCCATATACTTGAATTCACTAATTCCCCACAGCCTTCTCTGGAGTAGGTATTATTACTGTCTTCATCTCCTTTTTAAAGATGAGGAAGCAAAGGCACAACACAAGGTTAAGTAACTTAGATACAATCATACAATTAATAAATGGTGGAACTGGAATTTCAAACCTGGGCAGTCTACCTCCAAAGTCTATATTTTTGGCCACTATACTAAATATGATTTTAGATGGCACAGGTCCTAGGGCCACTTCTTAAGTAAGTTTAATTTAATTTTAAAATAAGTTACCTCAATGCAATTTGAGTAAATTTGATTTGGTATTTTCAGAGAATTAATTCTACAAGGGCCCAAATCACTGCTCAAATGTGTATCTCTCTGATGAGTTGGCTTAATCTAGCAACAAAACTAAGAATGATTCAAGCAGTGAATTCAGACCACTTCCTACAGTGCTCTAGGGTTGGACATAGGTGTTTCTGGGGTTTGAAGGCTGGAAGTGGTGGGTGTGAAAGAGGTCTGAGACTCCACTCCCACTTCAACCAGGATATCCTTGTTTTATCTATTTAAAAATTGGGGTTCTAAAGGGGATTTACTTTCAAGAAAGATATCTCTGCCCTTAGAAATTTATTTGATCATAGTTTTACAAGACATGGGAGCATTCAGAATGAAACCCCAAAGAAACAGGGAAAACTATCCATTTTTATGCTTAGGTTCAATGAAGTATGGACAGCTGTGTGGAACTGTGATTGGACAAAAAGAGGATGGTCTAATGCTAATAGACTGAGTGGGAAAATTTTTCTTGGCCTCTCTGCAGCATTCCTTCCTTCAGGATATGGGTTAGGACCTCTCTGGAATGAGGGTCTTAATTTCTTCGTGGCCAGCTGTTACACAGAAAGGTGGGGATGGGAAGGATTAGAGTAATATTTTTAGCCTTTATGGCTGACTTTGGGGAGAAGTGGAACTGGTTTCTATGACTCATCTTGGGGATGAGGGATTCTAGTTTCTGTGGCTTTCCTAGGGGGAGAATGAGGGGTGACAGACAGGAGGGCAGGGGAAGGCCAGAGAGAGACTTTGCTTCTGAGGCTGCTTCTTAGGCCTTCATTTTGGGGTATTGTTATCTGAGCGCCAACATTAGTCAAGAGCACATGGTTAAGCTTTCTTTTTCATGTGTAATAGGACAAAAATAGAATATCTGGCTTCAATGGATTTTGAAGTATTTTGAGTTTTCGATTTTTAAAAAAATACTGCTTTTTAATAATAAAGCATGCTCAGGTTATCCTGATATCTGAAAAGTTTCCTGAAATCTACTATTCATCAAATTCAAATATGTGTCAACATCAATTTGTCACAGAAGGAAGAACTGAAAAAGAGGTGTGATGCAACCATTGGAAGAGGGCTCCATGGATATCCTCTGAGAATCCAGGGAAGGCTCTACACACAATCCTGTTCTTCTCTGGAAGCCAGTTTGTAAAATGCAAGCTATTGTGTCACCCAGGCTCCTGGATTAGGCTTTAGGAGTATGCCTAGAAAAATATCATCTCTCTTCAAGAAAGGTCCAATTCTATTAGCAATCAGTGTTTGGTATCATAGGAAGTATTACTAGGACTATGGTGCTAATCATTCAAAACTTTGAGCCAGCAGCTTGTTTGGCCTTGGGATGTATCACATTATTGTCCAGCAGCAGATTTTTCCTCCTAATTATGATTTGCTTTAGGCAGGTGGCATTTAAAATAATTTTACTTCGGGAAGCATGCACCACCTGGAGGTAGGCTGAGTGGGTTTGAGGGAGCCCTGATAGCAAGAGAAAGCCAACCTGGTATTACCCTTCCACATGAAAAATCTACCAAGTGGTAATAATTGAGTGTTGATTTAGCAAGCAAAACTCGTTACTCCAGTTGATTTGTGACTTTGTTGAGCTGTATAACTCTAATTTCCATGACATACCTTTTTAATATCTTTATCTCTAAGAGTGAGTTTGTAAGATAGTGGTGGAGTACCAGAAGGGAAATCCTAAATCCTCGACATTGGTGTTGTTGACAAAGCCCTGGACATTTGCAGACTCCACTTAAATGAAGACTTGAATTACTGCTGAAACAAGTTCAACGCTTCAAAAGTTGTAAAATTTAAATGGTAGTAGGAAACTAGCTGCTGTTCTACATTTAAAGTTACCTTTTCAAAAAAGCTTTCCTGAAAGAAAATCTTATGGAAGTTCCCATGGAAGGCAAAATCCTGATATGAGACAAGGTTGCGTTCTGAGTGACTAGTCAAACAGAACACTTCCCAGTGGAGTTTTAGAAATGCATCTGTGTTGGGCTTCTTGCAACATCAAGTTTTGTTGAGAAGATCATAGGTTTTGGAGAAGTTGGACCAGTAGTCATATGGAAAATTATGCTGGTTTTTTTTTTCTGCAGTGGTTTTGGGTGTATGATGATGATTCATATCTGTGACTTAGTTAAGGAAGTAGAATCTTTAGTTCTTCTGCACAACACTGCCTCCTTGTGTAATGAGAATTATCTTCTAGTCTGTGAGTGTGTATACACATATGTGTGTACACACACATATACACAACACACACACACATATATATATATATATATATACACACACACATATGTATATATTGGTATATCCATTTGAATTTAGTGACTTCAACAACTCAAATCAGATAGGGTGCCTCTTTGCAAAAAATCCCTTTGTGCCTATCTGGAACAGAGTGAACAAGGGGTAGCGTTGTAGGGGATGAGGCCAGACAGGATCTTAGAGACTCTGTAAGCATTTGGCATTTTAGGCTATTGTGAAGTTTTGAATAGAGGAATGAAATGTTCTGACTTTTTTTTTAATAGGCTACAGTGTTAAGAATAGAATGAAAGAGGGCAAGGGTGACAATAGAGTTGTTAGCTAGAGGGCTGGATTTTGATTTTATAAATCACTCCATCATCTATTCTGGAATAGACATGGCCCTCGTGAACTGAGAATTTGTTACTAATGTACAGGGGTATTTGTCATGATTATGGTTTGCTGTTAATAATGAATTACCATATAGTAAAAAAGTTAAACACAAAGCAGGGAATAATTTTTAGAATATTGAACAGTTGGCTCAACAGTAATCATCAGGCTATGAAAACAAATGATCAGATTTTGGAATAGAAATGCAAACATGATTCTAATTAATATTTTATGTTTGTAGAAATTCATCCCATTTTACAAAATTGTGACTTACATAGAAATAAATTTAGGACATTTAGGTGTAAGAGAGCAGCACATCCCTGATTGTGTTAATCTAAGTTCACAAGATTTCAACTAGCACGATCTTTTGACATGAAATGCTATGAAAATTTGCTTTCTTTTCTTTTATATATAGAAACTTAGCTTTCACACCAGTCCTACTTTCCAGCAACGTCTTTATTTACATTGTGCTGTTTGTGTTTCCCTAGAATTACATGAAATGCACTGCGTTACTATCGTACTGAATTCACTTCATTTTTGTAACTAATGCTAGGAAAACTTCAGCATTATTGCCCTGAAAGCTAGTCCCTGACAGCAGACTGTGGTTTCTATGTGTACTGCTAGTAAGCGGCTTAGGACATTTTTAGATTTCCATGGATTCCTTATAGCACCCTTGCACACAGGTATCGTTAACCTGCGTATTAAAGTCTATAATAGTGTTGAAGATGTTTCACTAACACTGATATGAGGACTCCAAAGCATCTACACTGTCTTCCCACCCCTAAAGAGTCTATCAGTTGCCCAAGGTAAGAAAAGCCTTCAGTGAGGCCATGGCTTGATACTCACAAAAATCTTTCATTATTTGTTCATTCAACATAAAGCTATTGAACACTTACTACATGCAAGCTGCTATGGGAGGATACAGCTATTTAAGAATCAAAAGAAATAGCCTAGTGAATGTATGTATCTTTAATTTATACCTTTCTACTAATAACAGCTTTATCCCTGTCCAGCATTATTATTCATAAAATAAACGCCAATCCTGGGTACATAAAATATTACAAATATGTACAGAACGTCACCGTTTCTTTATTGAGTGTGGATTTTAGTATCACTGTCTTCTCTCCTCCTCAGGCTTAAAATAGACAAGGATCTATTTTCACTTATCCTTCCGCTTCCCATCCATTTCCAAAATTCTTAAACATTTATGTCACCTTGTATGATTATAGATTCCGAGTTCCTCTAATGAACCAGCCTTGTTAGTTTGACACAAACCTGGTATTTAAGGCTTTGTGGGGTATCTCTATCAATTCTAGGAAGGATTATCACCTGTGTTCCCTTAATTACATTTCCCTGGATACCAGAAATCCAGCTTTTTGCCTACACTGGGTTTAGGGCCAGTTTTAGCTACAGTGTGGAGTTTTCTCAAGCACTCCACAGCCTTGTTCAAAGCCCTTCTCCCTTGCACACCCTGAGGTCCTCGCCTTGCCCTTTGACTCCTTGATGTTCCCTCAGGGTCACTTGACAGACCCCTTCCTCCTCAGAGCACTCCTAGCTGTCTTTCCTCCTTCAATCCTCCATCCAGAATCTTATAGAATAGATTTTTGAACAAACAGATCCTTATGGATCTTCTCTAACCGCAGCAAATGGCAGCATTCCACCTTTGGGGCAGCTGCTACACAGAATTATAATCATAGTATGTATTTTCAGAACCATTATAGAAAGAGCCTTAAAGCTTATCTGGTTTTGTTTTATAATCAGCATGAGCTTTGCTTAAAAGAAACCTTATTTGGAAGCCTAGTTTATAAAATGAGTAAGAGTAGAGCTGTGCTGGGGGTGGGGAGGGAATGGGCAATGAGTCCCCATCGCCCTTGAATTCCCAGAACAGCCTGGAGTCAACATAGATATTTCACTCCACAGAAGACCTCTGAAAACTGCCTGATTTGCTAGATGAAGATTGCCAAAGAGTTTCACTTTATACTTCCTCCTTCCCTTGGAGGTCTGATCTCTGTTCTCATGAACTCAAAACTATTATCTACCTGCCCCCAACCTACTTGGAAGGTGAGATGTCAGCCCCCGCCTGACCCCTGCAGTCACAGGTTGAACAACACTTTGCATCAGTGAATATCATGAGGCTACGTTTGATTGATGAGGGTCCTTGAAAATATTCCAAGAGCCTGCACACAAGTGCTAAGTTTTCTCTTATTACAACATAACACTCTTAAAAATATTTAGCAAAAATAGAGACTTGTGAAAATGTTCTCCTTTCCAATGACTGTGGTGAGAAAGCACTTCCCTGTGAGTTTGCCAAGACACAAAGTATTTCTCATTCTCACTTCAGCTTTTGACCAGCAAAATCCTGCTGAATTTCCCTCATATCGATTGTCTCTGTCCTCAGAGGAATCTAAACTCATTTTTATTACTTTAATGGGAGCAGAGGAAGGATTGGCATGAAGCTGATAGTTGCGACAGTTTTTGGAAAGGTCCATGTTAGAGAAGAACAGATTGTTTTATTTACGTGGCCCATATGACAATTTAGGACAGATAGAGGATAACAGGGAAGGCTTGATGGAGGAAACTTAATTTAGCTTAGGCTCTGGTTTAAAAATAAAGCCCTGTGTTTAATGATGGGGGAAGAAAAGGGAGCAATTGGAAGGCTCTTTCATGTTTTACAACTGGTAATTAGATTTTGCCTCCTGTTAGACCATACCCTTTAGTGCGTAGAGGAAAGCATGTGGGCTTTCAAGACCTTCCTTCCTTCCTTTCTACACTTTTTGTCATGAATTTATGCTTTGCTTTCCTTCCTTCTTTGACAATTTTTTTCAGCTCCTAAAATGTGCTTGGCATTCTTAGCTGCTGGGGACACAACACTGAACCACATAGTATGGAGTTTATAGCCTGGGAAGCATTCACATTCCATTTTTGTCATTTACTGGCTGAGCGACCTTGGACAAATCACTGACTCTCTGAGCTTCAGTTTCATCTTCTGTAAAGTGAGAGTAATACTAACTTCTCATAGGGTGGTAACAAATAAATGAAAATTATAATAAATGAGCAGATTACCCCCTTGGAGTGCCAGGTACAGAGTAGGGGCTTACACAGTGGGAGCCTATTAGAGATCCCCATATTTATTGTTATTATAACCTGATCTTTAGGTTCATATTCCCACATTCTACAAGGGTTTTGGCATCAGGCTCTTGGTTCGCTGTGCCTCAAGGAGCCACCTGATCATTTCCTCTGCAATCTGCAGACAAAGAACTGCTCCATCCTAGGGATCCTGAATTCTCAAAACTCCTTCCAAATTCCAGCTTCTGTGCTTTAACCTCCCTCTCTCAGGGCACTCTCCCACTGAATTGGCTTTTCAGGTCTCTCTGGTCTCTGGACCCCATCTTAGTTACCTAAACTGGCAGCCTGACCCCTCTACCCTCCACCCAATTACTAGTTCTTCCTTCTCATACCTTTGGTTTATCTGTTGCTGCTGGAGAAAACCACTCACTCGCCTCCTTCAGATTTATACTTCCAATCTTACTGTTCCCTCTATACTGCCTAGAGAGGCTTTTACAAATTTTTAGTTGGTTTGATGTTCATTTCCCTCTACAGCAACAGCTCAGCATAAAACCCTTACCAGTCTCCTGGCCTCATGTCAGTGCTGTCCTCCTGAAATCACCCACTACCAGTCAAAAATAACTTGTACATCCTTTCCTGCTTTCCAGTGGTCCCAGAAGAAAATGTATTCTTACTCTTTTCCAAGACTCAACCTGTGCTCTCAATCCTTTCCTCCCTCCCAACTGCTCTTGAACCTGGTTGAACCAATCGTTTCTTTTCTGTCTGTCTCTCCCTCTTCATTGGCTCTTCCTCATTAACCTTCAAACATGTTCAAGTCAGTCTAAATAACAGTGTTATTTATGCTCATTACTTTTACTTTACCATTTGTCATTTAAACTGCCACTAAAATTGAGCTTTCATCACCACCACTGCACTGAAACTCACTTGGGGTCACCAGGGACCTCCCCAATAACAAAGCGGATGGTTAGGTTCTCATCCTTCTTGGCATCTTTGGTTTTAGACACTGTTGACTTCTTCTTTCTTAAAATTCTCTATTCCTTTGGTTTCAATCCGATAATAATTTCTCTTAGTTTTCCTTCAAAATCTCTGAGCATTCTCTCTCAGTTCGCATTAATGGTTTCTCTTCTGCCTATTCTTTAAATATTGGCGATATTCCCCAAGTTTGCATGCTCAGCCCTCTTCTCTTCACTGTCTACATTCTCTCTTAGGGTGATCTCACTCATACTTATGATTTCACCTCAGACATACAGATTGATAAGTTTGAAATCCATAACTCCATTCCCCAACCTTTCTCCCGAACTCGACTCCCTCCGATAATAGCTAACTGGATAGGTTGTAGGCACCTCACATTCAGTGGGGCTCAGCTACCCGTCCATAATCTGACCAGGCCACCCCTACTGCTTCTCAGCTCTAGTGTTAGATGCATTAAGTAATTCTTATGGTGGAAGAAACTCAAGACCTGTGTGGAATTCTCTCTTTCCTTTTCCTTCATTTTAAGTAACTCGTGATTAGCAAAAGCCACTAGTTAATATTATAAGCAGTTTTCTATCCAGGGCCATTTCAAAACTTCAAATGGCACCCAAAGAGCTTAAATTATCTAGATGAAAAAGGTCTTAGTTACTAGGCTCACCCTGAGTTAAAAGAGAGGAAACAAAGAAATAGCCCCAAGCAGGGAGAAGCCTGGCACTTGGTCAGGATTTGCCTTATGTCTCATCGCATGCAGGATCTCATCGCATAACAGGAAAGAAAATTTCCTGTACCATTTAAATAGGTTTCTAATATCCTTGGAATACAATTTTTCAGGTGAAGTACAAAGTTATTTACTAAAGATGTCTAATTGCCTTGTTTATTTTGTTTTAAACTGAAAAAGAGCAAAACAAAGCAAAACAAAGAAACAGCAGCCTGGCTTCTTGGTCAGCAGGGGGAGCACTGCTGCTTTGCTCTGGGAGATTTGCTCCAAGGCAACAACTATCTTTTAATATAGACCGCATCCTAGCAACAGGGGGGAAAAACAATGATCGATTGATACGTTTGCTCCCACGTGGTTGCAATTTTTAAACACAGCTTTTTTTAGCCTTCGTAATTGAAAAGTGTTTGCTTAGGAAGGGGTCATCTGCTGTCTTTTCATCTTTTCTGTCCTTCCTTTAAGTCACTTACTAATTAGAGAGAGGTGTTTAATCCAGGAGATGGGGTTTAAAATGGGTCCTGGAGGCTGGTGTTACAGCCCCTGGTCAGTATTTAGGCTGTGCCTATGTGACACAGAAACAAAGAATGATTTGGCCATTTTATTTAAACTGGTCAATACAGTGAGAGAAATCAGTCAAGCTGGATTTCTGTCTAAAATGACCTTTTGTTTGAGTAAATTGATTCAAGGAGATTGAAATGGGGACGTGGTGTCCTTCTCAGACTCAGCCTATCAAGCGAGGGTGGCAGCATCTTGAAAAGGAAGAGTCAGGCGACCAGGCTCTCATCGGGATTCCGCTCTGTGATTTGGACAGAACATTTAACTTAACTCTTTGCACCATGATTTCTTCTCTTATAAACATCACACACTTTTATGAAAAGGAAATGATAAAATGAATTTGAAAACACCTTGAAAGATCAAGAAATATTTATATAATAATTTACACAAAAGACCCAGCACGACTCGTATATATCTAGACATATAAAGGCTATAGAGGCATATCTAGTGTATGTGCGTATATGTACACACACACATATGTGTGTGCATAGCTAATGCATATATTCGTATCTATGTTATATATCTATATGAGAGAAATCTATACATGTACAGGAGGTATAGCAATGAAGACAATTCTTTCTGAAAGTATTATACTATTTATAATAATTACTCCACTTACTCATTGAGAATCATAATAGCTCATAGGCAGAAATAATAAAAAATCCAGGACTGTTTTGATAATCTTTTATTTCCTGAAATTCTTATTTGGTGAGGAGAAGTTTATACCACTTATTTCTGATGCACATTTTATAAGGAAAGAATTAGAGATGTTGCTTTAACTAAAACTTATGATACATACCTATCCTTACCTAATAATTAATATACATGATTAAACACTCTGGCGGTTCACTATGCTCTCATCTCATTTGTACCCTGAATGGGAGCTTGGCATCAAAATATTTCTGTAAGCATTTTAAGAGAAATAAATGAATAAGGAGAAATCTAGTTTGGCACCCAAAAGCATGCATTTTATTCACTCAGCTTCTACAATGGCTGATTTTTTTTCCAGTAAATCTTTCTTTTTCCAAATGACAACAAGTAATTTAACTTGTAACATTAAGATTTTTATTTTTTAAAGTGATGAGTTTTAAAGAGACCAATGGGATAGTTTTCATTTTTACTCATATATTCTTCCATTATAAAGTGCAATTTGATCTATTCGATCTGTGCCTAGAACTCAGAGGTTCAGAGTGAGGTCCTAAAGAAGTCAAAGTAATAAGTTTTATTCCTGTGAAGTTTAGGTTTACTCATTACCCTGGCCACAGATACATTCTAATCCTAAGTAACATTCTTTTTATTAAGACAACTTATTATTGCTACCCAGATCTGAGACCAGACGATGAAATGTCATCTAAATTAGGCCAAACTATTTCTATTGATAAGGGTCAACCAAGTCCCTCACCCTACTTCTAAGTGTTTTTGGTATCATCTTGAGATACCTCATTCATTATTATATTTTATATTTACATAATGCTTAGGGAAGGTTATAAATTGGAGAATCCTAAGTATTTTAATTAAATCCTGTGGAAAACTGTGACATCATACCTAGCAAAACGCTGAAGTGCAGTGAAAAATATCCAGGACTGGAACTCAACACACTGTATTTGAATCTCACCTCTTCCATTTACCAGCTCTGAGCACATAGACAAGTCACTTAACCTTTCTCAGCCCCCATTTCCTCATGAAAGTGGGGAAAGAAATACCTATCTCCCAATTTATTGTATGGTTTAAGTGACTTAATGCGTGAAAATATATGCTGATATATGTAAATGTGCTAATATCTACTTAGCCTAATGCTCAGCACATAGCAAGTACTCAGCAATTTGTAGCTATCTTTATCCTTCTTATCATTATTATAACTCCCATGTAAGAGGTATTATAAGAATTAAATGAATATTGAATATGGACCACATTTTCTTGAGGATATTTTGTTTACCATTAACCATTAAATTTATGTAAACTATTACTATCTTACTAGGAAAATGATGTCTTTATTCATTAATTAAAAATTCACATGGCAAGTTATTGTGTATTATGCACAAAATATTGAGATAGGTATCACAAGAAATTCTTAAAAGTGCGAATATGAGACTGGCACTTCTGGGTAAGATGTATTAGTAGTCCATGGAAGGTTAACACTCCCAGTGCAAAAACTAGGATAACTTGGACAAATGACAAAAATCACATTTGGAAGGCATCGGTTTTCTGTGGAAGTGCTAAGGAGGATTAGAGGAACTAAAATTTCAGAGATGGTAGCACCTTTCCAAAGTGAACTGACACTGCGATTTTTTTTTTTTCACCAGCTTGTGTGCTGATTCTGAATGTGGGTTGAAGGGTTTGCCTAGACAGGGAGCCTCTGCTGGGGCAAAGAAAAACCAGTCAAGTTCTTGGCGGTTACAGAGGGATGGTGTGACAAATGGGAAGAAGGAGACTCAAACACATGACTGATTTTCCCATAACACATTTGCTGACTTCTGGTGCTGCACAGCTAGGAAAAACCTTCTAGCAGAGAGTGAAATCTATCTCTCATAGTCTTGCAATGCTTAGAAAACAGGTCCTCTGGAAACCTTGTCTCAAATATATTAACATAATACCTTCAGTCTTTCCTCAAGACACTTGTCAGATATTGAAGCTATGGGGGACAGGAGGCTAAATATCTGGGCTAGAACTTCTGGATCCCCTGCAGTCTTTCAGGGCTGAGGAGGTGAAGACTCCGAGGCTCACAGTCACAAGCCCAGAAGTACCATGCCCTAGAACAGGGGCAGATCAGAGGCAGAGCAAGTCTTAGTAAAACTGTAATCCACACCCAGCCCACCTCAATTTCTCATGTAATTGAAATGACCAACCCTTTACTCTCTCTGCCTAACAGAGGAAGATGGCAACCCTCTCTGGTAGAAGGTAGCATGTAGAATCTTTATGATATTTTTTATACCCAATGACTGACATACAATAAAAACTTAGTAGATATATGACAAGACAATAAAATGTGGCCAATAATCAAGAGAAAAGGCAGATAACAGAAGCAGATTCATCGATTACCTAGATATTAAAATCAGCAGATAAGAACTTTAAAATAATTTAGGACATAGGGCAGAGGCCAGGAAAGGAACCAACAATTCTAATACAGAGTGATAGTTACTTATGATTGAGCTATGGTTTGTAGAGGGGTGTCCTCAATTGTTAGAAATTTTCCTGTTTCTCTCCCCTTATTGGGGGAAGGGAGGCTGGTAAGAGTAGAGGTAAAGGGGTCTTTGGGCTGTACACCAGGACCAGGGCCTCATGGCCTGGACTGAGAAAAAATGTTCTAGAGTTCCAGGACAGTGGTGGTGAGGGTTTTATTTTCAGGGTGGGGGAGACTTGAAGCTGTGTATATGCTGAAGAGAAAGATCTATTAGAGCAAGCGGCTGAAGATGTGGGAGGAGATAAATAATGGTATCAGGTCCTGGAAGAGGTAGGAAGATACGGGATCTAAAATAACCAGTAGTGGGATATGACTAAATAATACATGTGTGTGTGGGCATGTACAAGTATGTGCATGTGTATGTATGTGTATATATTTTTATATTAATACATGTATGTATGGGCATGTACAAGTGTGGGTATGTATATGTATGTGTATATATATTTATATATCAGAAAGAACATATAGATAAAAATCAATTCTTTCTGGATGGGACTTTTAGTATTGGAGTATATCTAATATTTTAAGTGGAGGTACTATTAATAACCAATATAATATAACCTAAACTTAAATACCAATTTAAAAATTTTATTTTGGAAAGTGGTTTTTCCAAAATGTTTTACGTAGTATTTTGCCTTCTTAAGCAAAATGTTCTGAATACAACTTGGCCTTTTCTTGATGTCTCACTTGGAACATCAATCATTGCCCAATGCTGCACCACCACCCGTGCCCTCAGGAGGGACTAAGGTCCACAGGGCTCCACAGGCTGTTAGCCCCTTGCTAAATGGCTACAGGCAGCTGTGCTTTTAGAGTTCTCTGTCTCTCCGCCATGCCATGTGTTACTTCTCTGCTGTTGTCAATGTGCCTGGAGATTTCCTGCTTCTTATGTGTTGCCTTCACTTTGTATAACCCTTCTGGGTGAGGACCTGAGAGCAGCTCCAGCCATCCCCAAAGTACACATGCAGACACAGAGACAGCTTGTTCAGCCACTTAGGTGCCTTTTTGCAGGGCCCTGACCCAAAGCAGCTTGGACCTTCCTGCCTCTGGGTCCCCAGCTGGGCCCAGGAGTGAGCCGAGGTTAATGGCAAAGTCTGATTTCCTGGATATAGGGACACAACTGGCAAGCCCTGCAGCTTGGACCAGTGTCTCCCTGGTCACTGGGCACTCCTCCTTCCCACAGAGGTGTGTAGACCTGAGTCATCAGCAGACGCTGGCCAGTGTTTGGTTTTTGTTTTGTTTTTTTGTCAGCGGGGCCAAATTATTTTGTCTCTGACAAATGTGACTAGATTTTTACATCTTCTTTTCCCGCTGTCTAAGAACCAGCTATCCCAAAGAGAGATTATCCCATGGTTGGAATCTTTGTCTAACTACTCCAGGAGGAAGTACGACCTCTCTTGGCTGGCTAGCCCACCTGCACACACATGCACACACGTACCCACAAGAGCAGAGGCAAGAGCCAGGTGGTAACGCTGCTGTTTTCCCTGCAAACAGGACTTTAGGCTGACATCAATATTAATCCCTGGGGTCAGGCCAGGCACGGTGGCTCACGCCTGTAATCCGAGCACTCTGGGAGGCCGAGGTGGGTGGATTGTTTGAGCTCAGGAGTTCGAGACCAGCCTGAGCAAGAGCGAGACCCCGTCTCTGCCAAAAATAGAAAGAAATTATATGGACAGCTAAAAATATATATAGAAAAATTAGCCGGGCATGGTGGCGCATGCCTGTAGTCCCAGCTACTCGGGAGGCTGAGGCAGGAGGATCCCTTGAGCCCAGGAGTCTGAGGTTGCTGTGAGCTAGGCTGACGCCACGGCACTCTAGCCCGGGCAACAGAGCGAGACTCTGTCTCAAAAAAAAAAAAAAAATCCCAGGGGTGGTTTTGCCTTAACATCCTCTGGCTCCTTCCTTATTCTTGGGGCATAAGATTGAGCTAGCTCTCAGGGATTCAGAATTACAACCCTCCGAAAATGATAGCTTCGGATGAAGTGGTCAGAATGTTCTGTTGTCCTTTCCTTTTAAGTGTCTGGCAAAACTGCAGATACAGAGGGCTATGTAACAGGCACAAATGTACAGGTGGAATGACATTTCCAGAGGCAGACGTGATGAAGTCAAGGGTATTGGCAGGAGCCGCCAGTGGGTTTGTCGGCAGTCAGTTGCCACTAAATTACCCATGGCAAACGTTGCTATACAATGTTTATATAGCAACACTCTGCCTGTTAAGAGTGCAGTGGTTGTTAAATCATCAATAATGAGATCCTGGAGGCTGTAAAAGTCAAAATAGCTTCCTGTTTCTCTCTCCCCAAAGCAATTTTCCCCCTTGGGTGTTATGTAATAAGCTTTGTGGGGGCAGCTGCTTTTGGTGGTAAAAGCTTTCAGAAAAGAGAGTAGAAAATTGAAATAGGTAAAAACAAGTTACATTCGATCAAAAACGATGCCATTCTTTGTGTAAACACACAAATACATGTACATATAGATGTACAGAAAAACATTTAAAAGAATGTACATAAGAATATTAACAGTAATTTTGGATGGGTGATGACAGAAGCACTTTGAAAAAGAATTAATTGATTTTATAGAGGCATAATTTACATACCACAAACTAGACCCACTTTAAGTATACAGTTTTGATGAATTTTGGCAATGTATACACACTTGGAACAACAACCACCACCATGATCAAGACATTAAACATTTGCATCTCCCCAAAAAGTTTCTTCATGCTCCTTTTAATCAATTCTACTTGCCCCAACCCCCAGCTCAACTACTGGTCTGTTTTTTTGCAGAAGTACTTTGAATTTTTTTTCTTCTGTTTATCTGTACCCTGTTTCCCAGTGAACATATATGTTTAATAAAGAAAAAAGCTATTAATATTTTTAAATTTTAAAATAATTTTTAAATTATATTTAAAAACAAAAAAGAAGTGTAAAAATTTAATCTATGTGGTAAAGATTTTCAAAAGTAATTTATATTATATATTTCTCACCCATAATGCATACATGAAAGGGTGGTATTCCATTTTCCCACTTTGCCCCCCGACTCTAAACTATCCTCTTCGGTCATTTGGCTGAGCCAAAGTTGCTCGGACCAACCCTACCTCCAAAGTCAGCAGTTCTCCATGCCCCTCATGAATCAG
Organism: Lemur catta; assembly: GCF_020740605.2. NCBI lineage: Eukaryota > Metazoa > Chordata > Mammalia > Primates > Lemuridae > Lemur > Lemur catta. Next base: position 60,212,098 of record NC_059130.1, read on the forward strand.
CAGCTTTTTCACCCAAAATGGAAAAAAGGGGAACAGCCCCCTTTTCTAAAGATTGTAGATATATGATACTGATATCAATTTATTGTTTAGGACAATCGTTTAAATTATACCTCTCCTTCAATTCTGTTTTAAATACCTTCCAGCCATACAGTCATCATTTGAACATTGTGGAAGCTTAACACAGTCCAAATGTACCAAAAAGATTGTCTTCTGTGGATAGCTCACCTGTCAAACCACCTGAAACTTCCTGATACCATGGGAAATGAAGAAAAACAGTGGTGAATGAAAGACACAGGATATTGGGATTAGATTAGGATACTGCAGTGTAGACCTAGGAGACTGGTGGCTTCTGTATCTACAAAGATTATGAAGAAGGTCCTAGACTGGGTATCAGGTACACAAAGTACTTCCATTAAAGCCAAAACAAACGATCAAATATTTATGGAACACCTGACTGCCTAATATCCAGATACAAAGTCCTCCTTTGTACAAAAGCACCATGTACTTTTCATGTTGCAGCCTAAAAACCCTGATGAGAACACAGTTTTATTTAGCTAACATTGCCCTAAGGGTGTAGGATTGCAATGTACTCTGCCTGCTTACCTTGTGCAAGAATTTTACATCTATTATTTTTCTTCATTTCCTCCATTTTACAGATGAGAAAATCAAGCCTTTGAGGGGATAAATAAATCATCTGAGACTGCATACCGAAAGTGCCAGAACTGTACCTTAAAACTTCAAAACCCTGCGCTCATGGCCTCAGGCCTGCTTGCTCTGCAAATAATTGCAGCAGCACCCTTTAGTCGGCTCATAAAGGCTGTATCAGGGACTTTCGTTCTACTGACAGCATTCACAAAGAACCTTCATGGATGTTTGTAAGGCTTATGCTTGTAGCTGCCTCTTCCTTGAGAATATTTCTTCCATTCATTTCCTCTTGATTCCTCAAGTGTAAGATAAGGCAAAAAGTGACTGGTTTTTATTTATTTGTCTGTTATTGGGGAAATACTATCACCATGGAGAAAGGGAACAATTCAAATAAATAGTATTCTCAGCTCCTTATTTACACCAATCTGTGAGACTGATTTCTTCATGGAATCGAGCAGTTGTTAGACTGTGGTACAGACAGAGCATTTGCTTTCCTTCACCCTCTGAATTAATGTGATTAATTGACAGAGTTAATATTTATTATTGTTCTGGCAGTTTAAAATGGAAGACAAAGTTTTTATGTACTAGGCATTGAACTAAATGTTTTAATAGACTATCCTATTATTAACATTTTTGTTTTTCAGTTTAAAAGCTGGCTTAGAGAGGTTAAGTAATTTGTTCAAGGTCACACAGCTGGTAATTGCTGAAGGCTGGTAGAGCCAGATTTGCAGCCAGGCTGTATGATTCCAGAGCTGTTATACTGTACTATGCTCCCTTCCAAATTCAACTTGGCTTTCATGGGGTAGCATACTTAATTGATTCAAATAACACTGTTATATATTTAACATTTCCTTCAAGGAGCTTTGCAAAAAATATGGGGAAACAACAAAACAAAACAAAAAAATCAAGCAATATTAGAAATAAATCGGGCATGTGGAAAAAGAAGAAAAGAGGAGCCAGTTAACAAGGAAGATTGCGGTGGGGTTAGGGACAGCCTGGATCTTGGTCTCTAACCATCACTGCCTAAGGCGGGGAGTTGTGTTGATGCTTTAAAGGGAGCTTGGCAGAGAGTCACATGGCATGGGCTCTGCCTACAGAATGATGAGACATTTTTCTTGCTTGGCTGGTTTGTGGCTTCTGACAGCCTTTTCTAAAGAAAAATATCAGGAAGTATGGAACGAATGAGACTAGGGGATGGGCTTTTAAGGTGATTAATTGGAAAGAACTATATCCATATAAGTGCTGGTGAGATGTAAGAAATCATTTGAATTCCTTTATGGTGACGCCTCATACAGGCCTGGTCTGGTTACATCAGGTTATAACAGCTGGTATGTATGGAACATGATTCTAATAAGGTCACAGTCGTATATGTCACAGAGGCTGTCTGTTTACAACAAAGGACATCTTTTCCACCTGACTGTGATGAGCTAGTCACCAGCAGGACACTGGTGACAAAGAAATATGAATGAGAGAGCATATGCCAATCCATTGCCATTCTTACACACAGTCTTGCAGAGAGCTTTCCGGTGTTCAATAGCATGATCTTTTAAAGGTAAATAAGCCAATATTTATTGAGTACCTGCTATATGTTGGGTTCCCATTATGGAAATAACTATAGATATTATTAATTTAGCTGTGAAATCTGAACAGCTGTTTTTGGGAAACGTCTCTCACATTGGTCTTTTTCTGTTTTACTTGTTAATAGCCTAGGCCAGGACCTCATCCTCTCACATCAGGATTGTTGTAAGAGCCTCCTAAAATGGAATAGAATAAAAAAGATTAAAGTATTTTAGAGCTGAAGGGACATGATGTAGTTCAAATCAATTACAGGGCTCAGACAGACCCTGCCAGAGATTAACTTCCTTAATCATTGCCTTCATCTTGGTGTTCCTCTATCCCCTCAAGAATGCTCAGGCTTTGGCCATGGAGTTGAACTCCTTTTTTGACTTCAAGGTCCCACCTTGCTTTGTGGCCCCACTCTACCTGGCTGTCTCATTCTTCTCTATTTCCCAAACCATATCCCCTCCTTCAGTCAAACCAAGCTCCTTGCAGTTGTCTCCTCTTCATGTAGGTACTTAGGTCACCCCTGAGACTGTGCTCATGCTATTCCTTTCTTCTAGAATGTCTTTCCTTCTATTCCAAAGGTCTCAATTCCACCCATCCTTGAAGAGCCCTCAATTTCCACCTCTTCATTGAAAGCTTCTTGACTATTCCAGTCTTCATTAATCATATCTCTCTGAATGGATAGCATAATTGTAATGCTTCTCACAATTTTGTACTTAATTATTGAATTTTAGCGTTGAAAAGGATTTTAAGATCATCCTCAATCTATGCATGAATCCCCTCTACCACAGCCTTCTCAATGAGCTTTTGCTTTGCACTGAAACACTCATGCAGGCAGATCCTGTCATCTTTTACATTCATTCATTCAACCAATATTTACTGAATGACTAATGTTTCAGGCATTGCACTAGGGACTAGGGATTCAACAGTAAACAGGTCACAAAAATCCATGTTCCCTTATGAAGATAATACCAGATAATGGTAAGCGCTAAAAGAAAATAAAATAGTGTATTGTGTTAGAGAGTGACTGGAGATGCTAACTTAAATAGAATGCCCAGGAAAGGCGTCTCATGAGTAATTAATTTAACACTGAGGGCCTTAGTGATGAGAAGGGGGCAGATATGTGCATACCTGGGAGAAAAGACTTTCAGATGAGAACAAGTGCATGATTTTCAGGTGAGGCTGAATTTAGTGAGTTTGTGGAATAGGAAGAAAGACGATGGGTAAAATGTGGGTGGGTGGGTGAGGGGTGGAGATGTAGCTGCAGAGGGGGCCCAGGGTAGGTCCTGTGGTGCTTATAGGTCATGGCAAGAGATTTTAACACAGTTTACACTTAGTTTGAGCTGGATCTGGCTCACTCGATTTTTCATTCCTTCATCCTAGCTCTGCTTATAGGCCTCTTATAGAACTAGTGTAGACCCTCTTCCACAGAACCATGTTTTATATATTTGAAGGGACCCATCCTATCCCTCATGAGCCTGTTCAGGGATAAACATTTTCATTTCTTTCTACCATTCCTTCCACAGTAGAATGATGTCTCAGGAGCCATCCCCATTCTGGCTAATTTATTCTGTATACCTCCGCTCTTTCTATATTTCTCATAAAAGTGGTGCTTTGACCACTAAAACAGGATGGAATAGGGCTCTTTCCTTGCTCTTTCTAGTGTATTTTCTGTTCATAAAAGTCAAGATTGTATTAGCTTATTTTTTTCCAGCCAATCACACTGTTTAGTCACGTTGAGTTTTCTGCCAAAATCTCTGGATTATTTTCCATATCATCTGCTACTAAACCATATTTACCTTCAACTTATGTCTTTGTGATGACCATTGTGTTTTGTTTTGTTTTGATTCAAAGGAAGCATCAAGAATCTTATATTTAGTATTATTTGATTTAACACGTATACCGGCCTTTCAAGATCCCTTGGGATGCCAATTTCATCATCTGCTGGATCTTTTATTTCTCTTACCTGCTTGTCATATACAAATTTAATAAATGTATCTTCCAAATAGTCACAAAAATCATCTAAAAATGTTTTTATAAGAGGGCTAAGGAAAGAGCCAACTATAAGATAAGGGCAGAGACTGTCTTGTTCCTTATTGTTCCTGGCTCATTGCAGTGTCTGCTATGGAGTGTGTTTAATGCATTCAATTGGAAAAAGTGTTTGGGGTGTGCTATTGCTTGAATATCTTCTCCAAAATTCATGTTGAAATTTAATGCCATTGTGATGGTAATAAGAGGTGATTTGGTCATGAGGGCAATGTATTAATGCCATTATTGTGGGAGTGGGTTAGTTATCATGGGAGTTTGGCCCCCTTTTTTTCTGTTCTACCCTTAACTTCTATGAGATCAATTATTTTAGGTTCCACATATGAGTGGCATCATGTGGTAGTTGTTAATATGCCTGGCTTATTTCACTTGGAAAACTGAGTATTCACATGCAAAGAATGAAACTTGATCCCTATCTCTTACCACATACAAAAATCAACTTGAAATGGACTAAACACTTAAAGGTAAGATCCAAAACTATGAAACTATTGGAAGAAAACACAGGAGAAACAGTACATGACGTTGGTCCAAGCAAGGATATTTTTACATAAACATGAGCAACAAAAGCAAAAAGAAACAAATGGGACTACATCAAACTAAAAAGCTTCTGGACAGGAAAGGAAGCAACAACAGAGTGAAGAGACAATCTACAGAGTGGTTGAAAATTGTACATCTGACAAGGGTATAATATGCAGAATTTATAAGGAACTCATTAGGAAAATAACCTAATAATTTGATTACAAAATGAGCAAAAATGCTCATATAGATACTTCTCCAAAGAAGACATACAAAGGGCCAACAGGTATATGAATAAATGCTCAGCATCACTAACCATTAGAAAAATGCCAATCAATACCACAATGAGATATCACCTTATACCAGTTACAATAGCTATTACCAAAAAGACAAAAAATAGCAAATTCTGGCAAGGATGTGGAGAAATGGGAATTCCTTTACACTGTTGGTGGGAATGTAAATTAGTGCAGCCATTATGAAAAACAGTATGAGATTTCATCAAAAAATTAAAAATAGATCTGCCATATTATCCAGCAATCCCACTGCTGTATATACAACCAAAGGAAATGAAATCAGTACACTGAAGAGACATCTGCACATGTTTATTGAAGCACTATTCACAACAGCCAAGGTGTGGAGTCAACATACACGCACATCAGTGGATAAATGGATAAAGAAAATGTGGTATGTATACACACAATGGAATACCAGTCAGCCATAAAAAGGGATGAATTTCTGTCATTCACAACAATTTGGATGAGCCTGGAGGACATTATGTTAGGTGAAGCAAGTCATTCCAGCATTTTAAACCATGGTTTAAAACTTAGATTTCATTCATTAATATCTCCCATCTTCTTCCCTTTCTCCCAAAGGGAATCAATAAAAACATCCCCTATAGTTTCCTTCCAGTGATGTCATTCCCTAAAGATCCTTTCTCAGTCTCGGTGTGGGTATCAGCAGGACCGGGTAGCAGTCCTGGGCACATGCTTGAGAAAGATAGTACTACTACCCCTCTTCGGTTTATTGTGGTTGCCTTTAAGCTCCACCATAGGGAATTACCAACACCAAGATATATCCACTTCCCTCCCAGGATTTGGTATTCTTGAACTACTAGGGCTGTTCAGTTTCTTTTCAGCATGTTTCCTTAAGGAGAGGTCCTTGGACCCCTGAAGGCTCACTGAAAATTACTGACATGAGGCAGATTGATTAATGAGAAAAACAGCATATAAATTTATTTAACATGTATACATAGGAACTTTCAAATTATTGAAACTCTGTAAGCCCCAGTTTCCTTGTCAGTAAAATGGGGATAACAGTTCCTAAGGCATAGATTTGTTATGAAGATTACATAAGAATTTCTTTAATCTTGAATTAATTAAGGTGGGTTGAATGTTCACTATGTAGATAAATGCTCAGTAAATGCTAGCTCTATTTATTGCTGTGATTACGTTTGTTAGATTGTAAGCTTCTTGAAATTGTGAACCATACATGTCTCAAACTTTATTAAGCAATTAGTATTTAACACAAGTTTATTGTTATTCATTGTAGGGACCGAAGCCCTTGGCCCCCTAAAGGTTCACTGAAAAATCACTGACACTGAGGCAGATTGATTAATAGGAGAAAAGGCATATACAAATTTATTTAATGTGTATACATGGGAGCCTTCCGAATAAAGACGCCGTAAAGATACAGGGGAAATTGACCATTTTTATGCTTAGGTTCAACAGAATGTGAACAGCCATATAGAAATATGATTGGACAAAAAGGCCATGACCTAATGTTAATAGACTGAGTGGGGAAAACTAGCAAGGCCTGTATAGATTCTTCATGTCCTCTCTGAGCATGTATTCCTTCCTTCTGGATGTGGGGCTGGACCCTCGCTGGAATGGGGGTCTTATGACCTATAATCAAACAAAGGAGGTCAGATAATTCCTTTATGGACAGCTTTTATACAGAATAATTTTAGGTTTTATGGCTGACTTTCAGGAAAAGGGGCTTTGGCTTTTATGACCCACCTTGGGGAAAAGGGACTCTAGTTTCTATGGCTAGCCTCATGGAGAATGACACAGAGGCAGGAGGACAGGCAAAGGTCAGAGAAAATTTTTGTCTCTGAGGCCTTCATTTTGGGGTACTGTTTTCTGAGCCCCAACATCATTTACATAATAGTTTTTGTTTTTTGTTTTTTTTTGAGACAGAGTCTCGCTCTGTTGCCCAGGCTAGAGTGAGTGCCGTGGCGTCAGCCTAGCTCACAGCAATCTCAAACTTCTGGGCTTAAGCGATCCTCCTGCCTCAGCCTCCCAAGTAGCTGGGACTACAGGCATGCGCCACCATGCCCAGCTAATTTTTTCTATATATGTGTTTTTTTTTTTAGTTGGCCAGATAATTTGTTTCTATTTTTAGTAGAGACGGGGGTCTCACTCTTACTCAGGCTGGTCTCAAACTCCTGACCTTGAGTGATCCACCCACCTCGGCCTCCCAGAGTGCTAGAATTACAGGTGTGAGCCAACGTGCCTGGCCAGAATAGTTATGTTTAATGATAGGAATGCCAGAAAAAGAAACATACTGAAATTAAGATTATTAGATTTGATTGTAGTTTCATGTGACACTTTATTTCCTTCAAATTTATCAGTTGTGCTAAATGCATTTTTTCTCCTATTCTAACTTTAAAATTTTTCTTTAAAAACATTACTCATTTCTGAAACTTTCTTTTATCTTTTTTTTTTTTTTTTTGCTGGGTGTGTGGGATTTAAATTAAAATTCCACCAGTATTTTTAAGTGTCAGCTATGTGCCAGGCTTTGTGCTAGGTGCTTGAACACACCTAGCTATTATCTCCCTTTCATAGATTAAAAAAAACAAGGCTCAGAGAATCCAAGTGAATGGCCCAAGATCATACAGTTAGTAAATAGCAGCTGCAAGAATGACAAATAAGCCTTAACTGTAAACCAGTGAGCAAGAACTTTAGGTGAAATATGACCAAATGGTATGGAACTATAGAGAGAGCTGGGTTTTTTCTTCAAAAAAGGGTGGGGAGGAAAGCCAGGGAAATACTGAAAAGATGAAATTTAATATATGAGCTGGCCAGTCAATCTATAAACAATTAGAGTTGAATAATCTGGAAAAAATATTTTTCACTTCATTTCCTCTGTTCTCATGTTAGTTATATACAATGGTTTATGTTTATGGTATACAAATGCAAAATAGATAAATTGCCACTAACTAGAAGATAAAATGGTAAACATGGGAGAAAAGTATTTTATTTTATGATATATGGATTATGAGTATATTAACAGGCTTTTAATATACAAAGAATGGCTCCCATAGAAGAAAACCAGTTATCAATGTTTTCAGTGATAGTCCATGTGTCCTCTTACCAAAATTAGTTACACTTTTCATAATATAAAACTAATCTTTGAAATGCTTGGTAAATATGCTGATTCTGGGTACAAATGAATCCTCCACTTCTGAAGGCTTGGGATGTGCTCCGATTTATGTCTCCAATGCACGTCCAGTGATTTTTGGTGCCCTTTTGGGAAATACACCACTTGGCATGATCCTGAGAAGAATTGAAATACGATTGTTGAGACAACTTAATTGCTTTGATATTGTAGACATGGTAAGGAAGGGAGCAGTTTGAAGGAAGCTTTTGTCCTGTTCGTTGCCAGGTTTCTGTTAGCAAGTGTGTCTTCAGCTGTGGAGCCATCCAGGCTGCAAAGATATCTAGGGTTTAGAAGGAGAAAGATAGGGAGGTTGGTGTTTACATTTCGATAAGTCTCTGAAAATATCCTCAGGAGTGGAAATCATCATTCACCCCTGATATGTGAATGTCACTAGTACAATAATAACAACATAATTGAGATAGTAGGTGAGAAATTTTTTTGTAAATGCTAAAGTGATATGCAAACAAAGTTATCATTAGTATGAAGATGTTGGTGTCTGCACACATCTTCTGTGCCACACAAACAAGGGAGCGATATACGTTTTGTCCTGAAAAGACCTTTGGAAAGAATAAGGCTAGGGAAGTAATTAGGGGCCAGTGTCTAGAAATCTTTGTAAGTCATCCTAAAATGTTTGGATTTTCCTGAAATCATTAGGGAATTTGTAAAGGAATGTTAGTGGGCAATTAATAGAAACTGGTTTCTGATCATAAGTATCAGCTGAGAGGCAATGTGCAGAATGAATTGGGAAGCATGAGTTAGAAAGTAGATAGGAAAAGCATAAAGTTGTCACAGTAACTGTGACAATAAGCAAAGGTGTGTGAAGTGGCAGAGAGTTGGGAGATGCTAAGATAAACGTGAGTGTTATTAAGGATCTGGAACTGACTGAATTTGAGGGGTTGACAGAGGAGTGAGAAAAAGAAGAGATCTAGAACACCTGGGTGACTGGGCAGAGCGCGAGACAAAGAGTAGGTTTGTGGGGGGGGATGATGACGAGTTGAGTTTGGTGTGTTGAATTTGGTGTGGCTGTACCACTTCCAAGCGGGAATGTCCCATGCACTGCTGAATACATCTGTCAGTGTCTGGGGTAGAGATCCAGACTTGGGGCTCACCCGAGGGCTGACTGCAATTGCCCAGCATGGGTATGTAGACTGACAGGAGGGAGGGCAGAGGACCACATGGCAGCCCAGTCACCTAAGGGGTCGTCAGAGGAGGAGGACCTGGCAGAAGAGACTTAAAAGAAGTGGGAGGAAGATCAAGAGACTGTATACTCCCAAAAATCAGTGAAGGGGAGTGTTTCAGAAAGGAAAGGGTTTCAACAATGCCAAATTCTGCAGAGACTATTTCTATCCTGCTAAGTTTTGGATTTATAGTGTCTAACACAGGGCTTGGCTAGTGGTAGCATTCAGTAAATTTTATTCAATGTGTAAGAAAGGAAGGAAGCAAAGAAATAAGGGAGACAGCGAGGTGATCTAAAACAGCCATTGGTGATCGGGGAGAGTTTAGAGTGTCTACAGACAGAAGGAAGCCTGCAATGAAGGAGCGCTGAGCACGTGAGGTCCCTGAAGAGTTTTTGAAAAAGAAATCTGGAAGAAGAGGAACAAATAGAGATATAGAGGATTTAGAATTGAAAGGGCGGTGTTGAGGCATGTTTGTATGCTATGAGGAAGGAGTCTGGAGAGTGGGAGAGTGGAAACAGAAGAGGGAGAATAGATCAAATGGACACATCAAAGTATTCGGAGGCTGAGATAGGTTCCAGAGCACAGGGGGTGCATCACTTCTTTCAGGATGGGAAGAAGTTCGGTAAAAAGGAATGGAAACAGGTAAGATTGTTGGAGGGGTGGGGGTATGATATCAAAGCAGTTTCTCCCTAGTGATCTTTGTTCTCTTTATGAAGGAGTAAGTGAAGCTATGAGTGAGGGGGTATAAAGGACCTGAGAGTAAGGAAGGCTTAGCATAGCTGCTTAGGGAATGGGAGAAGAGGAAAGGGCTGTGGCCCCATGCCAAGCAGAGGCTGGGGACTGAGTTTTCACTGGCCCTGGCTGAACAGTTGTGAGAAACTTTTGTGGATGCATCAGTAACCATGCTATTCAAGAGGAGCAGGCAGATGTTTGAATTGGTCCTTGACTTCCCTTTTCTCTTTCCTCCCTTTTTTTCTATTTCTCTTCCCCTGAATAATCAGACTATTTCCTCTAAGCAATCCACAGTGAATCCAACAGCAGAGTTGTAGAGCATATTGTTTGATAATGGGTTTTCATACCATCAAGAAAAGAATTAGACTTTGCAAAATGGAGGAAATTTTCTCCCTGGGCTGACTGAAGCCTGGTGAGGTGCCTGCCGGGGATCTTTGATGAGCTGGACCTGGTGCACAACTGGGACATGTGAATGAGCTTCTGGTGAAAGATGGCTGGGATGGAACAGCTATAGATGTTTGGGTTGCAGACCAAGAGCTGAGAATCTGAATCAAGAAACAATTAAAAAAAAAAGAATTAAGACACAAATGGATATGTCTTTTGACATTATAGATCTTGTTGTGGATTAAATGAGGCCGGGCACAGTGGCTCATGCCTATAATCCCAACACTTTGAGAGGCCAAGGCAGGAGGATTGCTTGAGGCTAGGAGTTTGAGATCAGCCTAGGCAACATAGCAAGACCCTGTTTCTATAAAAAATAAAAAATTAGCTGGGCACAGTAGCATACACTTATAGTCCCAGCTACTTGGGAGGCTCAGGCAGGGGGATTGCTTGAGCCCAGGAGTTCAAGGTTGTGGTGAGCTATGATTGCACCACTGCACTTTAGCCTGAGAGACAGAATGAGACCCTGTCTCAAAAAAAAAAAAAAAAAAAAAAAAAACCCAAAAAAAGGGAAACAAAAACAAAAGCATTCCCTTCTTTAAACCAATAGCCTTCAAATAACTTTAGGTTAAAATAACTGACATCTGTTGAGCACTTCCTACTTTCTAGATACTGTTGTATAAGTTTTATGTGGGTTTACTCTTAATCCTCATAGCAACCTTATTATTAGGTAAGTTCTGTTGTTATCATTATTCTCATTTTATAGATGGATTAACTGAGAATTTCTGTTACATGCCCAAGGTTATAAAGCTTTTAACTGAGGGAGCTGGCATTCAAACCCAAGCAATCTGGCCTTGGAGACCGTATGTTTTTTTTCTCCTAAATGTACACATACAAAAATGGAGAACTCCATGCATTGATCATCCAGCTTCGAGAATAATCAGCCCAATCTCTTTTATATTCAGCTCTCTGATCATTACGTGAACTCAGCTGGTAACTGGAGCTTGACTTGTGCAAGAAGCTCAGTGATCCTTGCCATAAGATGGAAATTCAATGAGAAACATTTTCTAAACCTCCTGTATCTACAGGCAAATCACTCTTCACTGCTATTTAGCAACCAACTTTCTCAGTAAAAAGTGATTGCCAGAGCAGTGTTCCTACTTTTCCTCTCCCACCATGGTTTTCCAAATCTAAGTAGTTTTGGCTATTTGAGCTTGAGATCTTAAAGAAAGATTATCTGGCTCAGAGGTGTCATGCTGGCAGCTTATAGGCAACATGTGGTCTGCAAATTAAAAAAAAAAAAACTAAGATTGAGCCTATATGTAAAAATCAGGAGTTTTCTCTCTCTCACTCACATACACACACACATACACATGCACACACACACATGCACACACATGACATACCCCCTAAGTTTCTGTTTCCTCATGAAAAATATGGAGATCTGTAATCATAAGGTCTATATTCCAATATAGCTGCAACACCACAGAGCTGAGGCCTTTGAGGGAAACTAGGGGAGAGTCCACACCCCATTTTGTCCCTATCCCCACTGCCCATGTAATGTCTGTCTGTTTCACTCATTTTTGTTATCTACCTGGCCTCTGAATATGTTCAAAATTACTGTCCCAATCAAGTTTAACAACTTTATTGGTAGTCTAAGAACCAAAGCCCAGTAAGTGAGCCTTACCCAAGGCCTTACCAGGCAAAGCTAGTATTAGAATCTAGCTATCAGAAGGTCTATGAATAGATAAAAAAATGGAGTGACACATTCATTAATACATTTCCAAATCCCTTCTTCAACATTGCTATCTCCTTTTTTTTTTTTAACATACTCTAATTTTACCTATTGCTTCATACTGGTTGTACTTGAAAGTTATGCAGATGCCACTTTGTCCATTTCGCCTCCCCGTGGGTGGATAATCATAGCCTTCTTCAGGAACTGGAGGAAACAGGGGAATAGAATGAATCAGCCAGAACCCCTGGACTCTGTTCCACAGCATTACACCTACCAAACAAACATTTAATACAGACAAATCGGAAAAACAAAGTGCCTTTTAAAACAGGGTTCAAAGTTGCAACATTTAAGCCCATTTATGCTTTAGGCTACTGTTTTATTAGGGCTAACAATCACAAGGATCATGCTCATTTTTCAAAGATTGCAGAAACAATTCTGCACACATCACATTGCCCCAGAGCTAATAACAAGGCACCACACAAAGGGAGCCAAGGCAGCCATCCTGTGAAGAGTTAAGAGGAATCTCATGTTGAAACCACAAGCAAAATTTGTTTGGGCAGAATGCAAATTTGCTAAATTGGAATTTGACCTTGTTAAATTGTACAGTCACCTGGGCAAGATTTAGATAGTATCTTCACTACTGAGCAGCTAAGCTATTTTCAAAAGCTGGCTAAAAAACAGAGTTGAAAGAGAAAATGTCAAATGAAGAAATGTACTTGCAGTAATTTGTTGTAAAGAACTGATGGTCATTTATTGATGGAAGAGTCACCTCATTGTACAAGCCCAATAAAAGAGGCAAAGAGAAAAAAAGGATGCCTTGCACATCTTAGTTAACTATGTTTAGTAAAAATCTCTAGAGCAAAATAACATGAAGGCCAGAAAGGAAGAAGATAGAAATATTTTATTATCTTGTTACATGCCCAAAAGAATCCTGTTAAACAGGTGTATATGACTATTTCTGTGTTTGTAAATATTAATATATGAGGTAGGTTTGGTATGGTAGCTAGACTTTCCAGTTTGCATTTGACCATGCAAGCATAACATTCATTTATGTTTGCCTTATTGTTAGAGTGGAAACCAAACGCCTGCTACTTATTTCTTTTTCAAAGAGCACACCTTAAGAAAATGTTCTCTTGCTCTTTTGGTGGAAAAGTAATCAATACCTGTGTCATGCTGGAAAATATTGAAGGTTCTGTTGCCTAATAGAGCAGGACGACCTTCAAGAGGTCTCCTCTGCCCAGATGAGTGTGCTGTTTTGCTGGAATCCTAACCTCCTGGCACAAATGCCATAGGGTGCTAGGTCATCTGTTGGCAAAGGGAGCCCCTACCCTTGACATTGGGCCCCACTGCTTTTATAGCCTTTTCTTTAAACCTCTGCAGCAACTAAAAGAGTAGAGCAGGAGTAATGGTGGGAGATTGTTGGAGGATGTGGCATGTTATAAAAACTGTTGGGTTCTCTGTAAATAGGGCCATCAGGAGAGCAACTTGGCTAAATAAAAAGCTTTTAATGCTCATAACCTTTGACAGACATTACAAATTATATTCTTAATCACAGGCTGCAAAGGCAGCCCACGGGGTAAATCCAGCCTGTAGATCCATTTTATTAGGCTTGCAGAATATTTTTGTAAAAAAACTTTGGACTAGTTGCCAACATTTAAAAACTGAGGAGATTTTCCACAAATACTAATTTTCAAATCTCTTGAAAAATTGCCTCCCTGTCAGGCAAGCTGAATAGAAACTGTCTCTTACAAACCAAGTTCTAGTGAAGACCACTTGGCTTGCTGACATTACTTGCCTGCTCCCTGAAGCCATTTGAGTTTGGAATCTTTTGAAGAATATTTGTTGCCATGGAAAGTTATTCATAATATAGTAAATTGAAAAAAGGTTGAAAAATAGTCATTACAATACTTTTATAATGATGTTTTAAAATATATATTAATATTGTAGGAAAAATAAAATGGATTAAATGTATTTATCTAATGGGCACTGGGATTACAGATTTTACGTTTACTTGCATTTTGAATTTTTCTATAATGCATAAACATATATGCATAGTTTACAAACAGAAAAATTATAAAAGTTAGCACAATAAAAATTACTACATATGATAGCAATGTATAACAAAATGTATAATAATAAAATTACTATAATATAAAAAGTGATTTAAAAATGCTTTTTCATTTCAAAGGGAACTCTACATTAAGGAGAGTTAATTTTACTGTATGTAAATTATACCTCAGTAAATTTGACTAAAATGTGTGTGAATATATCCACATATATACATATACATGTACATATATATAGACTCATTGGTGTATGTATATATGTACTGTCTGATATTCCCAGTAGTCAGTACTTGATGTAAAGTGTATATTTAGAAATATATTAAGAAATAAAATAGGATTTCTAAAAGTGGGATTGTCAAGTCAAATTATATAATCAATTACAATTCGTTATATTGAAATACATTTCAACAATTCAAAATAAGCTGTTAAGAAGAAAAGCTATTTTTTTAACATGGAATGTGAGAATGTTCAAGATGAAATGTTTAAGAAAATGTTGAGGGTGGAGGCGGAGGGGTGGAGGCGGAGGGGGGAGGGAGGGGAGGAGGTGACTCGAGCATTTAGACACAAGCGAGAGGATGGGGCGGATGGCCCCAAGTGCAAGCGCAGAAAGCAGGCGCACCGCGGCACAATAACGGAGCCTCAGGGAGAGAGAACTGGCAGACATGTGTACCTTGGTCCGAGCAGCTCTGGCATCCCACGGCCCAGGAATGATAATCGATATGCTGTTATATGAATCAGAGGACAACAGACTGCCCCAAGGAGCCTCCTGCTGGCAGTGAGGGAACTCGGCCCCTGCCCAGGTGCGTGCTCCGCGGCCCAGAGGGGAATCGTGGAGACCTTGCACCCAGAGTCCCTCCTCAGGTCCAGCCAGCCGTCTCCGATTTCCCAGCATGTGATGGTCTCACCGTGGAGCCAGGCTTTGACGCTGCTCTGGGCAATTTGCCAGGAATTGAAAGTGAAAGGGACTTGCAGAGGGTCTTTGCCCTGTGTACATGTCGGGTCTGCTGCATGTTCAGCTCACGGCAGCCGTCTGTCCGGAGCAACAGAGGTTGTCAGGAGCCCAGCCTGGGGATTGATGCCAGGGTCCTGGCCTCTGTGGCTCCAAGTGGCCACCAGGAGGGGGTGGCCTTCCTGAGCTGGGTCATGGCTGTTCTCAGCACCACCTACACCCATGGGAAAGGATGCAGAGTTCAAGCGGAAAACCCCGGTGGGGTCAGAGTCCTCCTCTGCTGTCCCTGCCGTTCTGCCTGTGGGGGTGGAGGCTGCTCCCCTCCCGGCCTCCTCTCCTCACATGGGGATGATGGGGCCTTGCCCTGCCTGCGTGGAGCAAGTGAGAGGCGCCCGCGTGTCCTTAGTGTGAATAGTTAAGGGCTGTCCTGAGGGCTGGAGCCTAACTGACGCAAGGCCGGGAGACCAGCGTGGTGGAGCTGAGGCCGCACCGTGGGCTGCTGTCGGGGTCCGGGAGATGCGTCCTGTGGCACACTCAGTGCTGGGCCCGACCTCAGAGCTGTCAGTCGCGGTCATGCTGCCCTATTTCATCCGTAAATCTGCCCCAGGAAGGCTGCGATGTTATCCCTCTGGACCAAGAGAATCCGAGGGCCAGCACGACACCAACATGCTGGTGTGGCCGTGGAAGGGACTCCACCCTGGCACCCAGGTTCCAGGTCTGCGGAGCTCCCCAGGCCCCACTCAACAGTGCTCATCCAAGGCCAGGCCAAGGAGGCCAGGACAGGAGCCAGAACAGTTCCAGCCTGTGCCTTCGTGGAGCCTCTTGCTGCACCTGGGTCCCAGCCGTCCCGTGTCAGACCTGGCTCGACCTGCAGCCCAGTGCTGGGTTGTGGTGTCTGCCACTTATTCTCCCTCCTTCCGGGCCAGGCTGGCTGGGCCCTGAGCTGCAGGGCTGGCCCTCACATGCTTCTTACTGCCCCAGGAGTGTCACTTAAAGGAGGATCATAATGTCAGCTATGTTGTAGCATTCCCCTGACGCCAATCAGAATTTCAAGAAAAAGAAATTGAATATTTCAATGATACACATGACAAGGTCTTTAAAAGCCTAAAGTTATTAAAGGTTTTCAAACTATCGATGGAAAGGTCCCTTAAGAATTGTACAGGTTTAAATTTCTAATAAAGTAAATATCAGTGTCTCTAAGCATGTAAACAGAAAACACTTGTTTCCTTTAAAGAGGAAAATGTTCTCGTGACCAAAAAATGAAAAAACCACTGTAGGTTTTACCCAGCCATGATTGGCCCATTTCTTGCTCTGACCTCATATAGAGCCGCCATTGTCACCAAATCCCCAACCCCTATATAAGCCCCCGGCTGGGCCTAGGATTTTGGTCTTATTGCCCAGGAAGCTGTTTTTGGTGACCTGTGGACCTTGACCGTAGCGCTACTGGTTTGTCTTCATTAGTGAACATTGTTAGTGTAGTTAGTATAGTTAGCTTGCTGGTTAGTTGTGTTAGTGTAGGATAGTTATTAGTTTGTTACCATAGTATGGTTAATATTGTTTGTTAGTAGCATTCATGTAGCATAGTTAATATTGTTTTTTATTAAGATAGTATACTTAGTATTGTTCTTTTGCCATGTTAGTATAATTAGTATTATTACTTAATATTATTTGTTATTGTCATTAGTGTAGTTAGTACTGTTCGTACCCTTACCCTACTTAATATAGTTGAGAGTGTTCATTAGTTAGTTATCGTAGACTTAGCATAGAGGGGCCATGGCGCAGGATTTGGCCCCCAGCGAACCCATGGAGGAGTTGGACTATTATGATTTCCTCAGGGAACTGAGCTCCGGTGCGCACAGCAAGGTGATGCTGGCCGTGTGCTCTATAACTAACACCAAGGTGGCCATCAAAAAGGCCAAGAAGACCAGCTCTGCGCTGATAAGATTCCGCAGGGAGGTTCAATACCTGAGGGCCCTACAACATCCTAATATACTGAAGCTTATCAGGGTCTTCGAGGATGAAAAACAAATGTGCCTGGAAACAGAGTATGCCAGTGGCAGGGACCTTGGCAGGCTTCTCGGGAAACAACAGCGCCTCAATGAGCTCGACGCCCGTCCCCTGTTCTGCCAGCTGCTGGCTGCGGTGCAACACTGCCATGAGAATCACGTTGTCCACCGCAACCTGAAGCCGGCCAACATCCTGCTGGACGGAAAACATGAAAAAGTTATATTAGCTGACTTCAGCCTCGCCGAGACTTCACTGAGGAGGGCTACCTGAACAGATTTTGTGGCACTCCTGCTTTTTGTGCCCCAGAGATGTTCCTCCATGAGAAATATGTGGGACCGGAGGTGGACGTTTGGAGCCTGGGCGTGATCGTCTACAACATGGTAGCCGGGCATGTTCCATTTATGGGTGACAACTGGGAGCAAATGAAGAAAAACATCACTGGGGGAATCTATGAGACACCAGATTTCTTCTCTGATGAACTCAGAGAACTGGTGAGGAAGTGCCTCACCATCGACAGTAAATTGAGGCCCACCATCGCTGAACTCATGGAGGATGCTTGGGTGCAGACGCAGGACCCAATCATCATCCCCCCAGTGAGGACAAAGCCTCATTATAGGACAATCAAACTGGGTGACAGCTCCCCGTCTGCCTGCTACTACCCTACCCTTGAGTCAGAGCAAAGAGGAGACAGCTCTGACCAGGCTGGGGAGACCGAGACCCCTCCCTCGGAAGAGGGCCAGGGCCGGAAGGGGCTTGCCAGGAGACTTGGCAATTTCCTATTAAGAATGTGCTGCATCCTGCCGCCCAGAGAGACCTGCTGCACGCGGTCGAACAAGGTGGTGCCAGTGCAAGAAGACAGCTGAAGCGGCTAAGGAATGGAGAGCAAGATGACCGACACTGCGCTCCCCGGATCCCAACACAGAATGGGAGGTCGGCCAGGCATGGACTGACAGCTGACAGCTCCCACCCACCACTGTCACCCGCACGTCCGTGTTCTTCACAACAGCCGAAAAGTGGAAGCAACCCAAGTGTTCACCAATGAAGAATGGATGAACCAAATGTGGTCCATACACACGGTGGACTATTAGTCAGCCTTCAAAAGGAAGGAGATTCTGACGCATGGTACCACATGGATGAACCTGGGGACATTGTGCTGAGTGATTACACCAGTCACAAAAGATTGCATATCAAGCCCAGGATGAAAGAGGAACCGTCAGCCTGTCCTGCCTTCCCCAGCAAAAGCAAGTTCACGGTGACCGTGTGATCCTCTTGGTGTGGAGGGGCTGCCACCCGGGTCTAAGCACTGCAGCATCCTCAGGGTGACAGCCGAGGCCCAGGGCTCCAGCACTCTCCTGGTGAGCTACAAACAAGGACACGTCCACCTGCGTGCCAGGATCACCATTGGGGTCTACCTGCCCCTCAAGGTTCCATTCTCCAGCCACCGAGACCCCCTGGGGGACCTGGCCACCTATGACCGGCAGGGACACCAATTCAAGAACTTCAGCTCTCTGAGCACCCACTGGGAGTCCACCAGGCCGCTGCTGGCCAGCATTGAGCTTGACCACCCACGTGTTGGTGTCCCAGCAGGACGGGAGCGGCCAAAAGAAGCTGCACGGTTGAAACTGCAAATCAGAAGGAGGAAGGGGTTTCTTCAGCGGTGGTGATGGGGAGACATCCTGCATCAGTTTCCCTCTTCCTCGACTCAGGTTTGTGGACATTTCAGTCCATGAGGCATCGGAACCACAGCCGTCACTGTCACCGCGACTGGCTACCAGCTGTCCCACCTCAGCACGGCCAGAGTGAAGCAGCAGCAGGACCCTCCGGTGCCCGTGTCAGCCTCCATAGAGCTCATCCTGGTGGAGGACGTGAGGGCAGAGCTGCACGTCAGAGAAGGCTCCGGATGTTTCTTCCTCAACACGAGCACTGCAGACGTCATCAAGTGGCCTCCCAGGAGGCCAGGGGAGTTACCGCGAAACACTCAGCTCTACACAAAGTCATGGAAACGAAACAATCTGCTGCTGAAGGATTATTGCGTCAAGGAGGAAATTAAGATGGAAATCAAAACATTCTTTGAACTAAATGAAAAAAGGGACACAAGTTATCAAAATCTGTGGGACACAGCTGAAGCAGTCCTGAGGGGAAAACTTATACCCATAGCTGCCTACATGCAAAAGGCAGAAAGATCACAGATGATCAGTCTGATGAATCATCTCAAAGAACTGGAAGAGGATGAGCAAAACAATCCCAAACCCAGCAGAAGAAAAGAAATACCCGAGATCAGAGTAGAACTAAATGAAATCAATAATAAAAAACTATACAGAAGATTAATAAAACAAAAAGTTTGTTGTTTGAAAGAATAAACAAAATTGACATGCCTCTCACTAGATTAACCAAAAGCAGAAAAGAAAGGACTCTAATAAGCTCAATCAGGAATGAAAAAGGAGAAATTATCATGGACATACAAAATATCATCTATGAATACTATAGACATCTCTACACACATAAACTTGAAAACGTGGAAGAAATTGACAAATTTTATGAAACAGCCTATTTAGGCTCAATCAGGAAGAAAGAGAGCTTCTGAACAGACCAATATCAAGCATCAAAACTGAAACAGCAATCATAAATCTTCCTTAAAAAAAAGTGCCGGACCAGATGGTTTCCCACCTGAATATGACCAGGCCTACAAAGAAGAACAGGTCCTGTCATGCAGAAATTATTCCACTGCATTGAGAAGGAAGCAATCCTCCCCAAATGTTTTACAAAGCCAGCATTACTCTGTTATCAAAACCAGGAAAGGACTCAACGAAAAAAGAAAACCACAGACCAATATCTGTTATGAATATAGACGCAAAAATGCTCAATGAAATCCCAGCAAACTGAATTCAGGTGCTTGCTTGAAGCTCTGGCTCAGGGTGGGGGGCAAGTGCAATATATGTAACGTAAACATTTGTACCCCCATAATATGCTGAAGTAAAAAAAAAATTAATAATTACGACCAAGTGGGCTTCATCCCAGAGTTGCAGGGATGGTTCAACATTTGCAAATCTATCAATGTAATTCACCGCATAAATAGAAGTAAGTGTGTCTGCAGGAGCATGAGTGGACCTGGAAGATCCTCTGAAACCAGGTCACACTGAAGGACCCAGAGCCTCTTACAGCAGAGGGAGAAGAGGTTTCAAGTCCCAGCTCTGCCATCTCCTGGCTGAGTGTCCCTGAGGACATCGGTCAGCATCCCTGAGCCAGGTTCTTCAACAAGAAAAGCAGAGACTGAGAACAACCACAGAAACCATCTCAGAGCTGCTGTGTGGCTACCTGAGGCAGAAGATGTGAGGAACTGGGCTCACCAGAAAGCCAATTGGCTTGGGGACCCAGAGAGTGAAGCTGGGTCTCCCCAGCTAGTCCTACAGTCAACTCCCAACTCAGACCATGCAGCTACGGAGTGGACTTCCCATAAGGTAGTGAGCTCCCTAGCACCAGAAGTATTCAAGGCAGATTTAGACCTGCACCCTCCAAACCGGGAGCCACCAGCCACATGACTGCTTGAAATGTGGCTAATCTGAACTGTGATGTGCTGTAGGTGTAAAACAAACACCAGATTTCAAAGACTTATTATACAAAAGAAATGTAAAATATCTCAGTGTTTTATATTGATTACATATTGAAATGATACTATCTGGCATAAATTAGATTAAATAAAATATTAAATTTAATGTCAAAAAAAAAAAAAAGAAAATGTTGATTTCCAATAGGAAAGAGAAACAAAGAGCCTTTGTCATACCTTTGGTGTGTCCATACTTTGTGCTATAAGTCACAGATTTAGGGACTCCATCATTGTATATTAGGTAGGCTGTGTTGTTACTCTGCAGGAATATATTAAGGTTATAATGGTGTAAATCTTCCACTCACAAATGCTCACAACAATTCTACCAGCTACCCAGCCTGCAATACAGAGCTTTCATTAATACACATGAGAAGTCATCCGTTCCCCTAATAGGCATCTTCCCCATCAGTATGAATTCTGTTACATGCAAGACGGGGGTAAAGAAGTCCGTTCTGAACCACGCACGATTTCGACTCATGTAAAAGGAGCCCTACGCATTGTGATGTGTGTGTGTGAGGGCAATATTCCTATTTCTGTTGGTTATTTTGGAACCAGGTTTCTGATTAAGCAACCTGTGTACGATAAAGAAGTACTGAATTATTTGTTCAGGAAATGAAGTAGGAACAACCAGCCAAGGATTACACCTGGTTTTTTTTTTCCACTGGTATTATAGGCACAGTGGTGCAGAACTGGCTGTCAGGATCTGATTTCCTCTGCCTACTTTGTGCTTCACTTCACTGCTTGGTCATAGCTTTGTACTTAATCAGGAGTCCTCATTATCCGCTCCCCTTTCCTCCTCAATATGGGAGGATTTTTCTGCAATCTGTTTCTCGGCATCACTTCACCTTTCTAACTTGATATTTCCCTGCTTAGAAAAAGTGTTGAAATTTCATGTGTGATACTGGATTTCCTCTGGTAAGGCAGAATGTGAGTCAATTGTCTAAACAGCCAAATCTCTGAGTCAAAGCTATTATTTTGATAGTGTTTGTTTGTCATGTTTTGGAAACTTGTGCTGGGTAGTTCCATTTCATTTGTGTCATAGTGCAATGGCTTTTATTGGAGCCAATAATAATATTCATATTTAAAAAAAACCTCAGTGACATAATTAAAAGCAGGGAAGGACAACCAATCTCCTTTTAAAAGACCCTTGCTTTTCTCTCAGGGAAAAAAGTTGATAATGGAGTCTCTCACAGTTGCTTAATTATTTGATGTAATCAAAAACATTTGAAAAATGCACAATGAGGCCGGGCGCGGTGGCTCACACCTGTAATCCTAGCACTCTGGGAGGCTGAGGCAGGTGGATCGCTCGAGGTCAGGAGTTCGAGACCAGCCTGAGCAAGAGCGAGACCCCGTCCCTACTAAAAATAGAAAGAAATTATCTGGTCAGCTAAAATATATATAGAAAAAATTAGCCAGGCATGGTGGCGCATGCCTGTAGTCCCAGCTACTCGGGAGGCTGAGGCAGAAGGATTGCTAAAACCCAGGAGTTTGAGGTTGCTGTGAGCTAGGCTGACGCCATGGCACTCACTCTAGCCTGGGCAACAAAAGCGAGACTCTGTCTCAAAAAAAAAAAAAAAAAGAAAGAAAGAAAGAAAAATGCACAACGTATTCTGTGTAGCATTCTTGGCTGCTGTGTTTAGGAATATCCAGGAAAGTAAGCTTTTTCTTACACTCATTTTCCATAATTGACCATAGCTGCAGAATGGCATTCACATTGTCCTTGTCTGGAGAACTCTAACTGTTAGTTATTCTATGAGCCAACATTGAATTTGGAAATGAGGCCATTTGTGTGCCTTTGGGCTACAACATGGAGAGACTCTGAGAAGACCCAGTGAGGAACTTTATAATAGATAAAATTTATTATTCTAATCAGGAGTGTAACAGCCAGCTAAGGTTAAATGGGTTGTAGACTTAGTGGGAAGAGAGGCTATTGATAAAGGGAAAAGATCATGGGACTTAAGAATAGGTAGATATAGGAGTGTGACTTTGGACAGTTTTATTCCTACAACACATTCTTTGGGTATTGTTTTGACCATTGGATATTGAAAAAGTCGGGTACAGTCTCTGCCTTCAGTCCAGCAGGAAATACAGACAGGCAAGTACAGGCCACTGCAATATAGTCTGGTGAGTGTTTATGAAGGTTTATGGAAGGTTCTTATTTGCAGAGGCAAAAGAAGGGAGACAATTCCAAATGTACCCAGCTATTGTCCTTGGTCACCTTGACATTTGAGATTTAAAACCAGTTGGCCTGATCTTGCATTGTACTCTCTGTTCAAAGTTCAATTCCAGGTCAGGAGGTGGGGAAGTTATGTTCTCACAGTCACTTCTGGCACATAATTCCAGCTTCTAAAGAACACTCACTCTCACCTGAATATGACCCACTGCTGTTGATCTCTTCTTTTGGCTCCATGGCAATCACGGAAATCAGTACCCTCCCCCCTTTTCTGTCATTTTTCCCCCAGAACCAATCACTCAAGGCCTTGTGTATGAGCAGATTTTACTGAAGGTAAGAAATTTTGAATGGTTTCACATCACCATCAGGCCATATCCCAGCCTCCATCCATATTTATTACACTTTTTAATTCCTAGTTCCCTTCCACCCCTTTTTTCTTTTGCAGAGCAATTTAGCTCCTTCTCCTTCCTAGAGTCTGGGTCTACCTTTGAACTTCCACTGACCATTATTGTATTCTGCCAAACTAGGAGCCATCTACTCCAACTAAGGTAAACGACAGAGTATGGTGTTACTCTTTCCTTTTTCATCTTTCAGCAATCTCTGTGATGGAGATGAGAACAATGTAGGCATTTATTTTCTCACTAACAGGTTATACTCCTGGTCCCCACCCTCAGCCTTGGAAAGCAGAAGCAGCTGCAGGCAGTTTTCATTTTACATAATACAGTAGGCTTTTGAACAACACAGTTTTGAACTGCATGGGTCCACTGATATGCAATTTTTTCCCAATAGATATATTGGGAAATTTAGGAGGGGAGATTTCCAACAATTTGAAAAAACTTGCAGATCAACTCCATAGCCTAGAAATACTGAAAAAATTAAGAAAAAGTTAGGTATGTCATGAATGCATAAAATATATGTAGATACTAGTCTTTTTTTTATAATTTACTACCATAAAACAGATACAAATCAACTATAAAAAGTTAAAATTTATCAAAACATATGCACACATTTATAGACTGCACATGGTACCATTTGCCATAGGCGGTGGAGGGTAATGTAAACAAATGTAAAGATGCAGTATTAAATCATAACTGCATAAAGTTAATTGTAGCACATTCTATACAACTGTAATAATTTTGTAGCTTTCCGTTGCTATTGAAGTGAGCTCAAGTGTTGCAAATATCCCTTTAAAATGCCATGTGACACTAATCATCTTCACATGAGCAGTTCATCTCTCCATTAAATTGCACGTTATAGTAAAAGTGATCTCTCATAGTTCTTGAGTATTTTTCATCATGTTTAGTGTGATACCATAAACCTTGAATAACAAAGAAGAAGTGCCACTAGTGATGTTGGAAATGCTCCCAATAACCAGAGAAAAGTAATGACTTTACAATAAAAGTTGAATTGCTTGATATGTACCATAGGTTGAGGTCTACAGCTGCAGGTGCCCACTGTTTCTAGATAAATGAATCAGTGTAAGGACCATTGTAAAAAAAAGAAAAGGAAATTTGTGAAGATGTTGTTGCAGCTATACCAGCAAGACACGAAAACCTTGTGCTTCTTGTGAAATACCTTTTTATCTCATATTGAAAATGCAACTTTTATGTGGGTGCAGGATTTTTATAAGAAAGGAATACCTACAGACTCTAATAGGATTTGAGAAAAAGTGAAGTCATTACATGACCACTTAAAGCAAAAGTAATGTGAAGGATCTAAAGCTGAAGAATTGAATGCCAGCAAAGGATGGTTTAATAACTTTAGAAAGTGGTTTGGCTTAAAAATGTCAAGATAACAGGAGAAGCACTTTTGCCAACCAAGAGGCAGCAGATGAATTCCCAGACACCACTAAGAAAATCACTGAGAATATCTGCCTGAACAGGTTTTTAACATAGATGAGAGTGCCCTATTCTGGAAAAAAAAAAGTGTCACAAAGTAAAGAAGAGATGGGAACATCAGAATTTAAAGCAGTGAGGGATAGGCTGACTCTACTGTTTGTGTAAATGCAGTTGGTTTGTGATAAGGACTGCACTTATCTATAAAGCTGCTAACCCCCAGCCTGGAAGGGAAAAGATAAATACCAGCTGCCAGTCTTTTGGGTGTACAAAAAAGGCTTGGACAACAAGAACCCTTTTTCTGGATTGATTCCATTAGTGTTTTGTCCTTCAAGCCAGAAGGTACCTTGTCAGTAAGGAACTGCCTTTTAAAGTTCTTTTGATATTGGATAATGCTCCTGGCCACCTAGCACCCCATTTCAACTCCAAAGACATTGAAGTTATCTACTTGCCCCCAAACACAATGTCTCTAATTCAGCCTCTAGATCGGGAGGTCATAAGGACCTTTAAGGCTCATTACACACGGTACTCTAGGGAAAGGATTGTCAACACTATGGAAGAAAATCTCGATAGAACATCATGAAAATCAGTAAGGATTACACCATTGAAGATGCCATCATTGTTACAGGAAAAGCCATGAAAGCTCTCAAGCCTGAAATAATACATTCCTACTGGAGAAAACTGTGTCCAGATGTTGTGCATGACTTCACAGGATTTAGAATGGAGCCAAGCAAAGAAATCATGAAAGAGATTGTGAATATGGCAAAAAAAGGTGGGAGGTGGTGGAAGGTTTCAAGGTATGGATCTTGGAGAAATTCAAGAGCTAATAGACACCACATCAGAGGAATTAATAGAAGGTGACTTAATGGAGATAAGTGCTTCTGACCTAGTGCTAGACGATGTGGAAGAAGTTATAGAAGAAGCAATGTCAGAGAACAAACTGACATTAGACAATCTACCAGAAGGGTTCTGATTATTCAAGACTGCTTTTAACTTGTTTTATGACATGGACCCTTATATGATATGGGCACTGAAACTAAAGCAAATGGTGGAAGAAAGATTGATACTACATAGAAGCATTTTTAGAGAAACGGAAAAGCAAAAAGTCAGCTGACAATATGATCTTATATCTAGAAAACCCCAAAGACTCCGCCAAGTGTCTCCTGGAATTGATAATTAAATTCAGCAAGGTCTCAGGTTATAAAATCAATGTACACAAATCAGTAGCATTCCTATACACCAATAACAGTCAAGCTAAGCGTCACATCAAAGACTCAATACCATTCACAATAGCTACCAAGCAAACAAAATACCTAGGAATATATTTAACTAATGAGGTGAAAGATCTCTACAAAGAGAACTATGAAATATTGAGGAAAGAAATCACTGACAACACAAACAAATGGAAAAACATATCATGCTCATGGATAGGTAGAATCAACAATGTTAAAATGTCCATACTACCCACAGTGATTTACAGATTCAATGCAATGCCTACAAAATACCAATGTCATATTTTACAGATCTAGAAAAAAATAATTCTATGCTTCATTTGGAACCAGAAAAGAGGCCAAATATCCAAAACAATCTTAAGCAAAAAGAATAAATCTTGAGGCATCACATTACCAGACTTCAAACCATACTACAAGGCTATCGTAACCAAAACAGCATGGTATTGGTACAAAAATAAAGACACAGACCAGTGGAACAGAACAGAGAATCCAGATATAAAACCATTCACATACCACCAACTGATCTTTTACAAAGCAGACACTGGGGAAAAGAAGCCCTATTCAATAAGGAGCCTCATGTAGAAGATCAAAACCAGATCCATATATTTCACTACTAACAAAAATTAATTCAAGATGGATAAAAGCCTTAAATGTAAAGCATAAAACTATAAGAATTCTAAAAGAAAATATTGGAAAAATTCTTCTAGATATTGGCCTATGCAAAGAATATATGAAGAAGATCCCAATGGCAATCACATCAAGAACAAAAATAAATAAGGGGGACCTGATTAAATTAAAAAGTTTCTGCACAGCTAAGGAAATAATAAACAGAACAAATCGACAACTTACAGAATGGGAGAAAATATTTGCAAGCTATATATCCAATAAAGGACTAATAACCAGAATCTACAAAGAACTCAAGTAAATCAGCAAGGAAAAAACACACAACCCCACTAAAACTGGGAAAAAGACATGAACAGAAGCTTTTCAAAAGAAGATAGACTAACAGCTAAGAAACATATGAAAAAAATGCTCAACGGTCACTAATTATCACAGAAATGCAAATTAAACCACAATGAGATATCACCTTACCCAAGTTAGAATGGCTTTTATTAAAAAGTCATTGGATGCTGGCATGGATGCAGAGAGAAAAGAATGCTTATACACTGTTGTTGGGACTGCAAATTAGTACAACCTCTATGGAGAACAGTATGGAGATTCCTCAAAGAACTAAAAGTAAGCCTACCATTTGATCTGGCAATCCCACTCCTGGGTAATTACCCAAAGGAAAATAAGTCATTTTACCAAAAAGACACCTGCACTTGAATGTTTATTGCAGCACAAATCACAATTTCAAAGATGTGGAATCAACCCAAGTGCCCATCAATTCATGAGTGTGTTAACAAAGTGTGGTATATGTATGCTATGGAATACTAGTCAGCCATGAAGAAGGATGAATTAAGGCCTTTTGCAACAATTTGGATGAACTAGAGACCATATCCTAAGTGAAGTATCTAAAGAATGGAAAAACAAACACCACATGTACTTGCTATTAAACTGGAGCTAACCGATGAGCACACGTGCACAGAGGGAAGTAAAACTCAGTGGAAATCAAGCAGGGGTCAGGGGGAAGGAGGAGATGGGCGAAAACTTACCTAGTGAGTACAATGAACACTGCCTGGGTGATGGGCACACTTATAATCCTGATTCAAGCATAGCAAAATTGATACATGTAACCAAAAACATTTATACTCCCATAATATTTTAAAATAAAAAAAATTAGGAAATATATGTGGTGGTCAGGCTGTAAAATACTAATATGGATTATTGAGTAAAGCTGGGGATATGTAGGACTCTACCAAATTTCATAAAAACTTGAAAATCTAAAACAGCATAAATTTCCAAAGTAGAATATGTATTTGTAACCCACTTTTAATAATTATAATTAAAGAATATCATTCTTTAAAAAAATAGCAAAAAGTCAGACAGAAATCACAAAGCATTTCCATAAAGTCACACCGATTGTGCCTGCCTCTCCTGCCTCCCCTTCCACCTTCTCCACCTCTTGTGTCTCTGCTACCCCTGAGACAGCAAGAACAACCTCCCCTCTTCCTCCTCCTCCTCAGCCTACTTAACATGAAGATGACAAAAATGAAGACTTTATGATGTTCCATTTCCACTCCATGAATAATAAACATATTTTCTCTTCTCCATGATTTTCTTAATAGTATTTTCTTTTCTTTAGCTTACTTTATTAAAAGAATACAGTATACAATACATAAAATGTACAAAATATATGTTCATCAACTGTTCATGTTATCAGTAAGGCTTCCTGTCAATAGTAGGCTATTAGTAGTTAAGTTTTTTGGGGGAATCAGAAGTTATATGTGAATTTTCAGCTGCACGGGGCAGGGGGTCAGCACCCCTAACCTCCACATTGTTCAGGAGTCAACTATAGTCTGTTTATTCAAAGCAGGGTTGTTCTTGAGATTAAATAATTTTTAAAAGCACCTAGAACAGTGCTTGGCACATCACATGTACTCAAACAGCCTACAAATAA
Source organism: Lemur catta (assembly GCF_020740605.2). NCBI lineage: Eukaryota > Metazoa > Chordata > Mammalia > Primates > Lemuridae > Lemur > Lemur catta. Next base: position 60,240,758 of record NC_059130.1, read on the forward strand.
GTTTTAACATTGTAATGTGGCTCTGAAGGTTGGTCTTAATGGCAGCTGACTAAAATGAATATTACCACACACAGTGACAGCTCTCTGTACATTTTGAGTAAATACTCAGATACACTTGTGCAGTAGGGCTAGAGGCTAAAACAGTATTGCTGTAGGCATTACATTACTTGACATTGATAAAGGCCCAGCACAGAACTCAGCATATTATAGAAACTGAGTCATTTTATATATTTACTTTTCTATAAGTTATTGTTAGGAAATATATACATGAGTGTAATTGGATGTTAATTATTGCTCGATTTTACTTGTGATCCCTGGTTGGAAAGCAGTATCTTGCCACTGAACAACAGATGGTGCCTGGTACATTGGGAGGCTGCCCACATTAAGCCAGCAGGCCTATTTACCTACATCTTTTTGGCTGGTTAGCTCATTCATTGCCTGATGAAGTACAGATAGTGGTTTAACCTCCATTCAGGCAAGTTACTTCTAAGGCCTTGAACTACAGATCTACTTCTCAACCTACCATTTTGAGAACCATTAAGTAAAAGGAAGAAGATCTTTACTTAGATCACTACCACTCATTAACACCATGACATAAACAAACCCATAACTCCTAGCATATTGACCATGGATTTCTGTTGCCTTGCAGCAGCAGAGAAGACTCTTCTCCCTGCTTCTACCAGATGAATAAGATAACAAGTACTGAGTGAGTTGGCAGAGCTTTTGGCAGCCAGAAGATTTCAATATACAATTAGTTCACACTTTGCCCAGTGATACCATTGGACATGGTGCCAAGTGAACCAACAATATGTCATTGCTGTAGAGTATGATGATATATTTCCCAAAGTTGTGGTCATATTTATTCTGATAGTTGTTTTGGGCTACTTCTGAGCTAGCTTACTTCAATATGCTAGGATTGGGGGTTGGGTGGGTGAGCAGGAAAATCTTTTGAAAGCTTTGGACTCTGTTCATGCATTTTCTAATATTTAAATGAATGATTAACCTTAACATACCTTAGAGGTGTATGCTTCATATAGCTGGTGTAACGTCCTTCCCAAAACACTCTTTGTGGTATTCATTGGCTGCTTACTCCTCTTCCAGCTTCTAGTTGTAGAGTCTAGGTACAGGTACTCTAACCCACTCCCTTTACTTTTCTTGTCTTGTCTTTTAACTTGTATAGGTAATTTATAAAAGGTAAACCTAACAAAGGAAATAATTATGAATTATTAACATTTATTGACTGCTTTCCTAGTGGCAGTAACCATTACATACTTTAATATATTTTTCACTTATGTGTCACAGAGGGCCTCTAAGGAAAGGGATTGGCTCAAGCCTCTGCCTCTTTCTCTACCTTTCTTTTTGATTCTTTCCAGAGAAGGAAATATAAAGCTGACTGGGTATGTATGTTCTAAGACATTTATTGGCCTGGGTGGGTGGGGTCCCTGAAGTGGATGTCCATGGACTTTGAGAGTGGCTCTCTCTGTTGTTGCCTCCACAGTCCATATGGCTGCAGTGGGGAGAAGGCCCAGGCTCAGAGCTGGACTGGAGAAGTCTGGGGTTCTCTCATAAGTGCTCGGCATGATCATCTCTTTGCAGCTGGTTGGCTGGGTATGAGATTTGGGTTTGGGCTTTAGGGTAGGTGGAGGCCCCCTTGATCCTCTGGCCTAAGCTCAACTAAGTAAATAGGCTCTTTCTTTCCTTTACTATTGTTTTCTATTTATATGTCTCCTTTGGGTATCTCACAGGGAGGAGAGATGCTTGGGCCCATCTAGCATTCAGGCATTCTTGGATTACCCAGCACAGGGTCTCCCAATGTGCTCTATTCACATTGTAAGCCAGACCACTCTTGGGTTGTGGGAGCTGTTTTATGCATTGTAGGATCTCTGGCCTCTACCTATTAGATGCCAGTAGTACTCACAAGTTGTGACAATCAAAATTGTCTCCAGAGATTGCAAAATTACTCTCAGTTGTGAACCACTGCTTTAGCTGAAAGCTTTCTGATAGCACGAGTGCCACAATTAACCCTTAAACATAGTGCTTCAAACTTTATAATATACACACCATTACCATACAATAGTGTCTCACACTGCCTATAAAAGCTTCCCACTCTTCACTTGGTTCTCTTTAGTCTTATACTTTTATTTAAGCGAACTCTTTCCTGGCCCGGCTTATGCTTTCTTATGCACAGGGCCAGGTCCTCATATGTGGCAGGAAACGTGAAATTATTCTTCAGTGTTGATTTGATGGCCTCTGCCTTTTAACTCTCTCAGTAAATTGTAGCATCTTGGCAACAAGTTGCTTATATTCTCTCTGACAGATATTGCTAAGTAATATATCATTCATTTGTGCCAAAAATAAATTTTATATATCCATCACAATTTAGTGGTCCACCAGCGAAGAGTTTGTGAACTACCAGTGTGCCATGGCATACCAGTTGACAGCTTTTAAACATTTTTCCTGGATGATCATCTCTAATTATATTCTGAAGATTCCTGAATCTATTTCTAGCCCAGACCTGTATGCTGAGGTCCAGATAAACCTAAACACAAAGATATCCCAGCAACCTCTCACTCTATGTTTTTGAAACAAAGTTTATAATATTTTGCTCCAAATCTACTCAACCCATGCTATTAGGGAACATATCCATGCTGTCACAGAAGCCAGAAACCTCAAAGTCATTCCTAACTTCTCCCATTCTCCTACCCCCTGCAGACCGTCCATTACCAAGTCTTCTCAGAGTGTTCCTCTCTGTTTCACCACAACTTCTTTAACCCAGGCCTACACGTCTTCTCACCTGTAATGCTGCAAAAGTCCTAGTCTCTGAAACTCCAGGCTCGTCCTCATCCATCCAGCCTTCACAGTACTGCCAATGGGCTTCCTAAAATGCAAATCTGACCATATCACACCCCTGCTTGAAATCTTTCGTTAGCTCCCTTTCCGTGTCAAGTTCAAATCCTGCAGCTCAGCACACAAGCCCTTTGTGACCTGGCCCTCATCTACCTCTCTACCCTTACTTCCCGCCATTTTCCAACATTCTCCTGGAGTTCCAGCAATACCAAACTACTTGCAACTCCAAACTTTCTATGTTGCTTCTTGCCTCTGTACACTCTCATTGCTCCTTCATTGGCTTGAGATGCCCTTGCATCTCTCTACTTTTTCTAGCTACTACATAATTGGTCTTTTTAAAAAAAATTTCAGAATATTAAGGGGGTACAAACATTTTGGTTACATGAATTGCTTTTGTATAGTTTGAGTCAAAGTTATGTGTGTCCATCACATATGTAGTGTGCATTGTACCTGTTATGTGTGAATTTACCCATCGCCTCCTCCCCCTGCCACCTACTTGATTTCTGTTGAATTTTACTACCATGTGTGCACATGAATGTTGATCTATAAGTTTCCATTTAGTAGTGAGTACATGTGGTTTTTGTTCTTCTGTTCTTGTGATACTTCACTTAAAAGGATGGTGTCCGTTTCCATACAGGTTGTTAGAAAAGGTATGAATTAATTTCCCATTTTTTATGGCTGAGTAGAGCTCCATGGTATACGTATACCACATTTGATTGATCCACTCATGTATTGATGGGCACTTGGGCTGTTTCCACATCTTTGTAATTGTGCTGCTATAAACATTTGAATGCAAGTGTCTTTTTTTATAAAATGTCTTTTTTTCCTTTGGGTAAATACCCAGTAGTGGGCTTGCTGGATCAAATAGTACGTCTACTTTTAGTTCTCTGAGGTATCTTCATACTACTTTCCATAGAAGTTGTACTAGTTTGCAGTCCCACCAATGGTGTATAATAAGTGTTCCTTCCTCTCTGCATCCACACCAACATCTCTTGTTTTGGGACTCTTTGCTAAAAGCCATTCTCACTGAAGTTAGGTGATATCTCATTGTGGTTTTGATTTGCATTTCCCTGATAATTAGAGACATGGAGCATTTTTCAAATGCTTATTGGCCATTAGTCTATCTTCTTTTGAAAAGCTTCTGTTCATGTCTTTTGCCCACTTTTTAATGGGGTTGTTTGATGTTTTCTTGCTGATTCACTTGAGTTGTTTGTAGATTCCAGTGATGAGCCCTTTATCAGATATATAGCTGGCATATATTTTCTCCCATTTTGTAGGCTGTCTATTTGCTCTAATGGTAGTTTCCTTGGCTGTGCAGAAGCTTTTTAATTTAACCAGGTCCCATTTATTTATTTTTGTTGTTGCTGTGATTGCTTTTGGGGTCTTCTGCATAAATTCTTTGCCTATGCCATTAACTATAAGAGTTTTTCTGACCTCTTCTTCTAGAATTCTTATAGTTTTATGCTTTAGGTTTAAGTCTGTTATCCATAATGGATTAATTTTTTTGAGTGGTGAGAGGTGTGGATCCTGTTTCAGCCTTCTACATGTGGCTATCCAATTGTCCCAGCACCACTTATTGAATAGGAATTTTTTTCCTCAGTGTATGTTTTTGTCTGCTTTGTCAAAGATCAGATGGCAATATGATTATGGTTTTATATCTGAGTTCAGTGTTCTGATCCATTGGTCTAGTTCTCTGTTCTCATGCTAGTAACATGCTGTTTTGGTTACTATAGCCTTGTAGTATAGCTTGAAGTCTGGTAAAGTGATGGCTCCCAATTTGTTCTTTTTGCTTAAGGTTCTTTTGGCTATTCGGGATCTTTTCTGGTTCCATTCAAAGTATAGAATTATTTTTTCTAGATCTGCAAAAAATGACATTGGTACTTTAAAGGGATTGCATTGAATTTGTAAATCACTTTGGGTAGCATAAACATTTTAACAATGTTGATTCTGCTAATCCATAAGCATTATGTGTTTTTCTACCTGTTTACATCCTTTGCAATTTCCTTCCTCAGTGTTTTGTAGTTCTCCCTGTAGAAGTCTTTCATCTCCTTGGTTAGATGTATTCCTAGGTATTCCATTTTCTTTGTTGCTATTGTGAAAGGTATCGCATCTTTGATTTGATTCTCAGCTTGACTGTTGTTGGTGTATAGGAATGCTTCTGATTTGTGTACACTGATTTTGCCAGACTAATATCCCTTATGAATATAGAGTTCAATAAAATCAGCAAACCAAATTCAGCTGCATATCAAAAAAATAATCCAGCATGATCAAGTGGGCTTCATCCCAGAGATGCAAGAATGGTTCAACATATGAAAATCTATTAATGTGATTCACCACATAAATAGAAGCAAAAACAAAGATGAAAGAAAGGATCCTCTCAATAAATGCAGAAAAAACATTTGACAAAATTCAGAATACTTTTATGATAAGAACTCTTAAGAAAATAGGCATAAATGGAACATACATCAATATTATAAAAGCCATATATGACAAACCCACAGATGATGTCATACTGAATGGGGAAAAACTGAAAACATTCCTGCTTAGAACTGGAACCAGACAAGGCTGCCCACTGTCACCACTTGTGTTCAACATAGTGCTGGAAGTCCTAGCCAGAGCAATCAGGCAAGAGAAGGAAATCCAGGGTATCCAAATGGGGAAAGAAGAGGTCAAACCATTGCTCTTTGCTGATGGTATGATCTTATATCTAGAAAACCCCAAAGATTCTGCCAAGAGACTCCTGGAATTGATGAATAAATTCAGCAAAGTGTCAGGCTACAAAATCAATGTATACATAATTGTTCTTAAAACTTAGCTCAAAAACTGCTTCCTCAAATAAGGCTTCTGGGCTCTATACTCCTCAATGTTCCACCTATGCCCTTAATACATAACTGTGAGCTCCCTGAGGGTAGAAACTATGTTTTGTTCATATTTGTATTTTCACAACTCAGCACAGAGACTGGTATAAGCTCAATAACTGCTGAAAGACTGGCTGAGTGAGAATATGTGTTCTCTAGCCTGCAATTTACACAAAGCCTGACACCAACCACACTGACAGATGTAAACATCCTAATTAAAGAGTGAAAAAGTGATCAAAGCTTTAGGAGAATCGATGACCATAAAGCAACACTGTGTTTGGTGGCTTTGTACAAGAGGCCAGTGACCCACCACCCACTCCAACAGCTGCTTGTGGTGCTGAACAAAGGTTAGCCGAACAGTGCTACCTATGATCAGGTGCTTCTTCTCCTTCTTGTAAGGAGGAGTGCACGCTCCAGTTTCAGAAAAAAGGAATCTGCCTTCTCTCCTTGGTCAATCTCTAGAAAGACATTGGAAGAGTTGTTAGAAAAGCTACAGTGTAATTAAAGGAAATTGCCATCTGACAGAAGCTGTCAGCTCAATCCACTTCTGTGGCTACTGCTCTTGCCCTGCTGAGAGCAGTGAATCAGGCCCAAGATGGGGGTGGGGGCTGCTCAGCCCTTTCCAGGGGGGCATTCCCTCACTCAGAAGCCTACCACTGTCTGGGAATTGGGCCCATTTGCACACTTCAATTCCATTTCTTTTTAACAGGGAGGAAGCAGGATGGAAGTTCCCCTTAGGAACTGCACAGTGAGCCCGTCTGCCTCCCATACTCTGACTTTCTTTTTGCATCCACCAATCCTTACATTTCATTTACCTACCAATCCACAGCTTTCCCTTCTTCATTTCTGCATGATATTTTTGTTGCCTCCAGCACCTCAAAAAGGGCAAGGAAGAGCAAAGCAAGTGATGTTTTCAGAAGTCTTGCTGTCATTTTCTATCTGTCTCCTTTATTCCATGCCACAGCAGGAAACTTTCCCCATAGACTGGGGAGTCTGAGTTTCAGGTCTCTCTCAGGCTGTGCTGGCTTTGACATTTGAGTCCTTTTACCTCTGTTGTTCGCTGTTCAGGCACTTTCAGAATGGGATGAATCGCATGTAATTGTGTGATCTGTCACAACATGCCAGCGTGACCCTGGATGTCTTTGTGCTGAACTGTTGACTGGTTTGCAAAGTCATCAGAAGGTTCTGGAGAGCAAACAAAGAATATGTAGTTAACTCTTTGGAGTGAACATTGTGTGTGAAACTCAGTGGGCAGGGGAACTTCATGTTGATAAGTAGATGTTAAATTAAATATATTTCATGTTTTTTTCTCTCCTGATTGATTCTCTATGAATGAGAACAAATGCATGTGGGTCACTCATTAAATAGAAATGACAAAACCTTATGTCTTAGTAATAATTAGTATCTGTCATTTACAATAATTTCTCTCTTAAGAAAACTATTGTAAAGTGTACCTCAAAGTAAGAGCAAATTCAATTGTTTTTTTAACCAAAGATATTTACATATCCTCTCCACCTCCCTGGTTTTAGCCACTCAGTGTGGTGCTTAACTTCAAAGAGGCCTTGGTGTCCAATTGGCTGCTATGCAATCAGGTAAACATATTGATCGCCCACTCTTCAGGTTAAATAAAAAATATTTCAAACATCTGTTTTGCCCAAACTATTCTTTCTCATTCTTGAAACTGAATCTGAAGTTGAAGGCCAAGAGAAAATGGCCCATTACAATAACGAGTATAAAAAGGTGAGATCATTCTCTTTTTGAAGGAGGGAAGGAGTAGATAGACATATGAAAAGCATTTCTTTAATGCATGATGATTTTGAATCAATAATTAAAGATGCTATGAGAAAAATAGCAGTTTGTTTCATGCCTGGAAGTCATGATGGCTCTAATCTGTCCCTCTGATGATGGATCCAGACCTTGTATATCAGATCACTTCTCGAGTTGTGCTGGAGTTGGTCAGGATTGTTAGGCTTATAGGAAAGGGAGGGCAGGTGGCTATGTTTCTCCTCAAACAGAGTTTTGTATGGAGTACTCTAGATGATCTTCCCACATTGCTTGTGGTGCCTGCAAAACAGGCAGAATACTGGGCGTTATCCCAGCCCTGCTAAACCAGAATCTTTCCAGTTGAACACAGGAATCTATGTTTTTAAAAAGCTTATTAGTGATGCTGGTGCACCCCAAATTTTGAAACTCACTTCCCTGAGGCCAAGGCTATGCTGTATCTGGTAGATTCCCAGCCTTCTACAGGGAGCAGACCAAATTGGCTAAACCAAGAAACATTTTTCTTACATTTCTCCATGGGTAATCATTTTGTTTTATATATGTTTTTATTTTGTTCAGAAAAAAGAATTTCAATAACCTTCACCTCTTTGGCAATTAAAAAAAGTTTTTATCAGGTGAAGTTTACTTTTCTCTGTTAAAATGAAATAAAATTAATTTTATTTACTTATTTATATTTTACCTTGTGAAACTTTTTGTTATTATAATAGGAATAACTGCACACACCAGAGTAGGATTTATTGACGCATTTAGAGAATATAAGCAACTTGTTTTCAGTTACGTAGACTAAAGACAGTTTTTGAACAGGATAAAATAATTTTTGTTTTCCTCTGCTTATTACGTGCTTAGCCTAGTGCCTGGTCATAGTAAATGATTCATTGATTCATAAATGTTAGCTGAGATTATTCTTACTACAACCTGAGCCCTTCCTGTAAGGTGGCTGGGGACATCTGTATTAGTATGGTGTTTGCTAAATCCAATTTTATTTTAAGGTCTGGAAAGACAAGGTTAGGTTGGTTTCTTTCACATGTCTTAAATCCTATTGTTGAGGACCTGATCATGCTGATTGTCCCTCAACAACCTTTCTTAAACAATCACTGCTGTGTCTAACACTGTACCAGACATTGAAGGTCTCCAGGGGTTCCAATGTGACCCTAAAGCCTAGATTCTAGTGTGCCCTTGTTTTCACTAAAAGCTGCAAAATAATTTAGAAAGAAACTCATGAATTTGGTGGGTGAAGAAAACGCAAACTGAACAGAATGTTTTTCACAATATTATTCACTTTTGAAGCCTGAGTGGTACAATATTATGAAAATATCATGGCTCCTGATTACCTCTGGAAATAGAGGAGGATGACTTTATTGTAACTTGCCAAGTACTCTAAGTAAACAAGTAAGAATTCTTTGAATGGGCTTCTTTTTTTATGGTTGAAGGTTTTTATTCAGTTATTGAATAATTCTGGAAAATCTCAGTCTTGATCTCTTCAAAAAGTGCCTCTTCCACATTCTCTTTATCATCTCTTTCTAATACATTTTATGTCTCCTTCATTTACTGTAGCTCCTTGTGTGTCTACATTAATCCTTGATTATTTATTTGAATCTGTCTTCCAGTTCTCTAATTCTCTCTTTGGCAACATTAATTTGCTACTTAATCTATCTCTTTTAAATAATTAATTTTTTCCTTATTTTTATAATTTCTTCAACATTTTTTAATTGCCAACTGACATTTTGTGTTTAATCTGTTTCTTAATCTGCTTATTAATGCATTTAAAGAAGTTCTATTTTTTTTTCCCAAATTTACTTGGTGTTTCCTATGGTCTCATTTCTTGCTCATGTGTTCAATCTTCTTTATTCTGTGAAAATATAAATTATATTATTTTACATTTTTGTATCTAATTCTAACATATGAAGTATTTGCAGGTCAGACTTTGCTATCTGTTATTTCTGCAATTCTTTCTCATGTTACCTTGCTATTATATGCATGCTTGAGTTTTGGCTGTGAGTTCATATTCCTTGAAGCTTTATCTGTGAGAATTTTTTGAGAGTGAGATAAAGTTGGGTTTCTTTAGAGCCTGGTCTGTACTGGCTTCACCAAGGTTCAGTCATCCTGTGAAGACTCCTCAGAGTCAGGCTGCTGGCTTTATTAATTTATTTTCAATAGCTTTTTGAAGTATGATTTATGTACCATAGCATTTATCTGTTAAAGTTTAGCTTTACTTTTGTTCACACTTTTACAAGACTGTTGATGGACTGAGTAAAATCCAGAAGTTGACATACCGAAGGAAAATGTTGATGTACTTGTGGGAGAAAGGGGAGAGGACTTGAATTATTTTGATGGAAAGAAATGAGGCAAGCAAATGACTCAGGTATTTGTAGAATAAAGAATTATTCATGGGAAATGTGGTCAAAGGAAAACATAAGTACAATGGGTGGAAGAGAACTAGAATATTATTCTTGGTTGATTCCTTCTTATCCTTCAGGTTGCTTTGAGAATGCCAGTTCTTCCTGGAAGCCATCCTTGAGCTCCCGTAATCTGGTTTAGGTGTCCCTGCAATACATTCCCAGAGGTCACTGTATGTTGTCAGTTAGAGTAATTACCACAATGTGTTGCTAATTACTTGGTTACTTTTCTGAGTCTTCCTCTAGAGAGCAGGAGTCAGAAAACTCCTGTGGGCCAAACCTAGTCCACTGCCTATTTTTGTAAATAAAGTTTTATTGGAACACAGCAAGACCCATTCATTTATGTATTATATATAGCTACTTTCATGCTATAATGACAGAGTTGAGTAGTTGCAGCAGAGACCCTACAGCCTGAAGAGCATAACATATGAACTGGTTAGTTCTTTATAGAAGAAGTTTGTATATAATCTCTGTGAGGGCAGGACAGTGTCTGCCTTGTTGCATCTCCGGCATATACCACAGTGCTTGTCTCCTAGTAGGAGCTAAATAAACACAGGTGAATGTGTGGACGCAATGAGAAGGGTTTCAGAGACTTCTATTTTGGGATTATGTGGAATTTTGAATGAGTTAAATCTAATCAGAAAAATAAAGTGGATATGTAGTAGGTAGAAGCCCATTAGAAAGAATTTTTAAATATGTAAATTAAGTATTTATTAAACCATGGGAAGGCCATGGACCTTATCAGCAAACTACAGGAAAATTTCCCAGGGGGTTGAATATGGAAAGGGAAGGAACCGAATTAACCCACAACACGAAATAATACACTGTTAACTCAAAAGAGTCTGCACTGTAGCAGTCCACAAGAGAGGGTTTAGTTTCATCAAAACACCACCATTCACATTGTTAATATTAATTTAAAGTTTATTCGTATTGTAGTTTTATTGTTTTAGAGAAATTATAAGCGAGTTTAAACTGAACCTAGTGTGGATTTGAATACATTTTAGAAAATTATAATAAAAATAATTATGTCAGCACTTGCGGCGTGTCCTTACTTAGCTTTCTTTTAAGAGAGGTTCATTGCTTCCTAAAGTTTGAGAAACTCCTTTTAGGATCTCTCCCTCCAGCTAAGGGCTGCTTTACAGGCTCTGGGAATCCATTTTAATCTCCCGGGGCTCCCACAGGCCAGATGCACTGGACAACGTTTTCCGAATTCAGTTTCTACCTGCACTTCCACTTAGCCCCAACATCAGTGGCGTCTAAATCACTGTCACCAGCCCTCAGGCTTTACATAACCCTTTCGAACTCAGATCCACGCCACCGATCCCACACCTTCAGCCCCACGGCACCCCCTACTCGTGTTTCCCTCCTTGGAGCAGTTTTCCAACCTTGACTGATCCTAACCACTTGTTAAAAACACAGACTTCCAGACTGTTCTTCTGGAAATTCCAGATGTCTAGAGATAGGGCCCAGGGATCTGCATTTTAACAAATGTCCCAGGAATATCTTACCGGCAGGCAAGTTTGAGGAACAGGGCTCTAGGGTTTCCTTGGTTCCCCAGCTTCTTCCCTGAGGGCGCCTCGCCACTCATAGGCCAAGTCAGGTCAGTAACTGGCTTGGTGACCTTCACTGGCGCCAGGTTCCTTGTCGGGTGGCCGCGGGGCAGACCCAGAGTGGAGGCCAGTTAGCTTGCAGAGGCCCTGAGGCATTGGTACTTCTCTGTTTAAGTGGACCAAGCCGTAGCCAAAACAGTTTTTGGCAGATCACCATTTCCTTGCCATCATGTTTAACCGCTTCAGTGCCCAGTAAACATGTATTCCCAGTAACCGACCAGGAAAGGAATTGTCAGAATCAAAATACAGCCTGTACAACATCCTTTCCTTGGATAAAACCCAAACTCCTGAGGGTGGCATTCAAGGCCATTCATCACGTCAGCCTCACTGTTTGCCACTTGCCCTCTACACTCCAGTATTCTCCAGTATGCTCTATTCTAAAAAAATTTCCCCTCCCTTCTCCACCCCAGAAAGAATTTTACCATAATGTTTATAAGTAACGGGGGGCAGCTAGGTGTAGTGAAAAGAACCAGACAGACCTGGGTTCCATGCCTGGCCCTGCCTCTCACTACGCACGTGGCTTTGATCAAATTATTCAACCTTAGTGAGGTTCAGCTTTCTTTTCTAATGGTGGGGCCATGATTTCTACTTTCAGGGGGTGCTGTCAGGATTCAGTGAGAGACTATGTGCACATCTCCCGGCACATAACTGATGCTCATTAAATGCTGGGTCCTTCTCACCTTGTTTTCTTTTCTTCCATGACAAAGTCATTTCCTTTTCCTTGCAGAGAGACTAAAAACAGTCCTTTGGTGATATGGTTTTACTAAAAACAGTCCTTTGGTGATATGATTTTAAATAGCCACAAATAAGCCCACATTGCTCATGTTTTCAATAGCCTTTATCCAGATAAAAGTCAATGTTCAACTCAAATGAGTGCCCTGTTGTTGAAGGCATGAAGCTGAACTTTCATCCTGCTCCAAAGGGCAACCACCCTTTGATTCTCCCGCTGCTTTACAGCTTAAACATTCCCATCATAAACACAGACTCCATCTGAGCTCATAATCCCCTGTAGTTTAAAAAAAATGAATGCTAGAAAAAGGGATGATTTGGGCAGGGGTAGCTCTTGGTGTGGGCTAAGTTCTACCTAGTATAGTGCCTCTTCAGTCTCAGCAGGACTCTTTCCACTATACTGATCTGCCTGGCAGCTGCGTGACTTTGGGCAGCTCACTTAACATCTCTGAGCTAGTTTATCTTCAAATAGGATTATCTCTACCAAATCACAGGGTGGTTGTGAGGAACAGAAAAGATAATGTAGTTACCAGTGGGTGGAAATGTAAACAGTGGTAAAATGGTATGTAAATGCAAGTTTCTGCAGTAGCAGGGCCAGTTCCTTCCTTTGTTGGAATCAGAATGAATGCTTCCTTTCTCTCCCGAATGAATAGAGGGGCCAGCCATCTAACAGAGTGTAGGGACTGTGGTGAAGTGGGAAAGAGCATGTCATCTGGGGTACGTGAACTGGGCTCTCATACCATCTCTATCACCTAGTAACTATGTGACCTTGGTAGGTTCCCTAACCTTAGTGTCTTCCTTTGTCAAAGTTGGGTAATAATACCTATATCACAGGGCTTGTAAAGGATTAGAGGAAATAATATATGCAAATTTCCCAACACATATCAAACCTTTAAAAAATGGTTGCTGCTATCACTTTTGTTTTCAAGACTTATATATTAGGAAACAGACATCTTTCAATGCATGCATTTCAGCAAAATTTTATTCCAACTGCATGTTTGGAGATCCTCATCAATTCTGTATTGTGGGATTTTCTGTTCCCAATCTTAGAAGCTCCTGTGAGCCTGCCCAGGCAGATTCCCTGCCCTAAGGCTATTGGTGCTATGGAGAGGCTGGCAAGAAAATTATAATAGCATCTCTACTGGCTTTCAGTGATGAATTTTTCTTCCTTGGTAATAGGCAGAAGAAAGTGAGCACCTGTAAATGGAGTCTTTATTAGTTAACAGGCTACCCTTTCTACCATAATTATGCACACAAATTGTTTTACTGCTTTTGAAACATCTACTTGACAAATTCCTTTAGAGTGTCCCTTTGAACATAATGCAAATCCTCCTCCTTGATAGCAATAACAAGCCACTCTACCGGTTAAAGAAACATGACATTTTCTTCTGGATATCAATGTTTTCCTGTCTAACATTTAGTAGATCCTAGGCGGCCAAAAAAATACCAGCTGCCTCTAAGATTGTTATTCGCCATTATTGTTCTTATCATTATTATGTATTATTAAGATCCACCAAAGTGATATTAAAATTGTTCACATGAACACTCATTTTTCTCCTATTAGTTCAGCATTTTTCTCTGAAATTTTTTTGTTCATGAATGCCTAAGAAAATAGCAGGCAAAGGAGAAACCTTGGCAAAGCATTGGAAGAACTTCTCCAGCACATTGCCAAGACAAAGAGAGAGGCTGTCTCCATGAATAATTCTTTCCTCTCCCATGGCACACTGCAACTGAATTGATATTTATACATGTGTGATAAGTCCTAAATCACTGGCATTTTTGTATTTCTATCTATTATAGAGGGTAGAGTTGATGCTTAGAGAAGCTATTCTAAGACTTTAGAGAAAGTTCTAGTTGTTTAAAATTTAAATTTATCAAACTTTCCCCTTATCTTTCCTAACACTTTTCTAATAGTTTTTCTGTAATTAAAATCTACATATATGAACAAACATTTGGTGAATACACACTTATATAAAATCAAAATTCATATTTTAGTATTGGAAAAAGCAAACATTAAAAACAACAATAACCTTAAATAAAGTATTTTCCTTTGCCAGCAGAGTAGAGAAATTCGGTGGTTGAAGTATGGCATACTAGAATCAGGAACATAAAACCATAGCTAAAAGAAGCCACTAAAAAGAAGAAGTTTTGCACAAAATATAAAAAGTAAAAAATGAATGTGTGTTAGAGGCTTAACATCTTGACTGCCATACTAGAAAAAAATTTTTTTCCCTTGGGGCCATGGTGTTTTATTTCAAAAGTAGAATAAAAACTTCAAAAACATAGTGATTCTTTCTAATTTAATAAAAATTTTTCATTGTTTTCTGTGCGTGAGTTACATGCAACTTGAAAAATAGTTCACACAGCTCCCAAGGAAAAGAGATGTGTGAGTTACATGTGCTTCACGAGGCCCTGGGCTCAAAATTAGCAAGAGTTAAATACAACCCACATGGCAGTTAATGTGTTAAATAGTTGGAAACTGTGCCAAAATATTACTACTCCTGATAATATTTAATAATATAGAGGCCCATGGGCAGTTTCACAAGGATTTTAATTTTCTGAGAATAATTTGAGCTCACAAGTGATACAAACAAACCTTGTTTCTTATCCTTGTAAGAGTTCTTATAGGAAAATATAGACTGATGTAGTAATCCTCCACCTCATCTTGTAACCAGAAAATATGAACCTGAAGCTGAATTGGTAAGAGTGACTTAGTGCTGAAAACAATGTTTTTCCTACTTAAATAAAAATGACCTAAATTTTCTGAAGTAATCTGCAAAACGAGGGAGCTTGTTCCATGGACAAATGATTTATGACAATTTTCAAAGCACTGTCAAGTGCTGTGATGAATGTAAAGATGATGTGATCTTGCCTTTAAGACATTGATACGGAGAATACTGAGACGTGTACACAAATAAGAATAATGAAGAAAGTGACCTCAACAGCTAGTAACTGTTCAGGCTGGGTATGGTGGCTCACGCCTGTAATCCTAGCACTCTGGGAGGCCGAGGCAGACGGATTGTTTAAGCTCAGGAGTTCGAGAACAGCCTGAGCAAGAGCGAGACCCGTCCCTACTAAAAATAGAAAGAAATTAGCTGGACAACTAAAAATATATATAGAAAAAATTAGCCAGGCATGGTGGTGCATGCCTGTAGTCCCAGCTACTCGGGAGGCTGAGGCAGGAGGATTGCTTGAGCCCAGGAGTTGGAGGTTGCTGTGAGTTAGGCTGATGCCTCAGCACTCTAGCCCAGGCAACAGAGTGAGACTCTGTCTCAAAACAAACAACAACCAAAAAAAAACAGCTAGTAACTGTTCACCTAAAGTGCACTGGGAGTTCAAAGGCAAGAGATGTTATCTCCTGTTGGGGGCATCAGGGAGGTTCAATGCAGGATGAGCCATGATACATGGAAAGGGCATTCTACATAGAGGGAAAAAGTGTTGGTTGGTGGTTTAAAATCACAGAGACTTGAAGTCAAATCCTGGCAGTGAGGTGAAAGAAATGTACTTCTTTCTGCCTTAGTCCTTTCTAGAAAATGGGCAAATTCATTTGGTATATGGTATATGAAAGTACAAATATATGAATGTTGTTATTAAAAGAAAGCATGGCTAAATGCACAGAGCTAGAAAGTGTGGCATATGGGTGGAGAAGAGTATTAGCTTTATATAAAGATTTGCTCTCAATGTGTATAAGCAGCTAGGATTAATTTAAAATATTGTTAATATTGACAGAGATTTGTTTTATTAGTAGCACATCTACAGCACAAAACAATGCACACTGATATGGGGGGCTGTCTTCTTTATCAAAAAGAAAAGCAAAGCTATCTCCCTATTACTTAGCAATGGAACTGATATCAAATATGCTTTTGGTGAAATTGGCAGGCCAGATGAAAATGATAGCTAACATTTACTGACACTTACTATGTGCTAGTCACTGTTCTAAGCATTTACTTTCAGCTCCGCAACAATTATAGGAAATAGGTGCAATCATTATCCTATTTTACAGATCAAAATGGGAAGGACAAAAAGATTAAGTAACGTGCATGGGGCCACACGGCCAGCAAGTGGTGGAGCCAGAATTCAAACTCAGGCAGTCAGAGCCTTGAGCCTTAACCTTTACATTGCCGTCCCTTGTATCCAGATGGCTGTACACCGAGAAGGACCAAGTCATCTCCCCCTCACTGTCTCGTGGCTAGTTGTTAGACCATAGCAAAGTCAGTTTGACCAAAGCAGCCACAGCAATTTGGAGCCCAGTTACACAGAGCAATGGTTCTTAAACTTTCATTCCTTTTTGGAGTCTAATGAAATTCTGTGAATGCTCTCCCCAGTAAAATCCATCCCCCACAAACATGAAATTTCAATTACAACTTCATGCAGTACACAGTTCTGCCTCAAATGCATCTACTGGGCCTTCTAGAGGTTAACAGTTTCCAGGCTAAGAACCCCTAGACCTCTGTCACTTTCAATATGGTCTGGAAATAAGAGGACACTCAGTATCTTGTTGTAGAAGTGGACATTCATAAGAGTCATTTAAAATCCCTGAGCTGGCTCTCCAGCATTACTTGAGGAGAAGTAATTATTCTCTATCCCTTTATACTCCAAGACGTGTATTTTTCTTGTGGGAGTCAGGTAAAGATTTATTCCTGCTGATATTTTGTCCAGAGTATTACTCCAGGAAATTGAGTTTCCTTTTGTAACTTTGTTTCCTCAAGCTACATAAGCCTGAGGAAGCACAGCCAGAAGTGTGGACGTGAGAGATCATGAGAAGTTAAATAAGGCCAAGGTACCTGGGGGAGAGGGGGAGGCAGCAGTCGGCCTCCTCATAGCAGCAGCCCTTTGGTTTTGCCCACCCCGGCTCTGGATTCGTGTGTACCCGAGGCATTTGTTGATAACTGGAAGGATCCTTAATACAAAATTTGATATATAATTGTTATTTATTGATGATAATTGTAGCTAACGTTAGCTGAACACTTACTATTTGCCAGGCACTTTTCTAAGTGCTTTATGCTTTTTTTCTCATGTAATCCTCACGTCAGTCCTGAGAGCTGGACACTGCTATTATACTCATTTTACAGATGGAGAAATTTGCCTCCGTGCAGAGCTAATAGGTGGCAGAACAAGGATTCCACCTGGCCTGCGTGACTCCGAAGCCCAAAGCCCATCATTTCAGCCACTGCCCACCCTCCAGAAGAGAGCAACCTCTGTATTTCACTGGACGGTTATCCTGGACGTAGATGTCTGCACCATACTCTGCGTTTTACACTTTGGGATTCTGACGCCTACTTCTAATTTCTGCGCCTACAGAACTAGGGGACAACAGCCTCAGTGCTGGTCCAGGCCATTATCTGTTGTGTCAAGTCCTGCTAAGAGATTTCTGTAGGTGTCCTACACGGGACTTGTTCCGTCCTGCTCCAGGCTCGGATGCTGAGGTCCTTTTTATTCTGACTCATTGCTCAGTAAACTTGACTACTCGGGCTTTACTCAAGTGCCAAGCTCTGCTTAGCCAGGATCCCGCCAGGGAGCGCTGACCTCGCCCGCGTGTGTCTCGTGTGATCTCTGGCCTGGGATGGCTGGGCTGCGCCGGGGCTCTGTCTTATTAGCAATGTGAGCACTCCGTGCTGCATCACCGACTCTCTATACTCAGGCCTGCGCTTCTGGGCCTTTGTTCTCTGGCCAGCCGTGCCTGTGATCTCCAGGCTGCGGTGATCAGAGGGCTTAAGTTCCTTGCCCTGCTTTCCCAGGAAGAGGAACTTCCTGATCGGGGTCTGAGCTGAAGCGGCTCTTCCGGAATGGAGATCTTTCGTGTGTTTTTATTAACTATTCTGTGTCATCACACGAGAAGCGGAGGTGGTGGTGGCACCATCCATTCATTCATGACACATTTATTAAGCACCTATTTATGTTCCAGGCACTGTGCTGAGCGCTGGGGTTGCCATGGTAACCACAATTGAGCTTGTTCCTGCTTTCATAGTTTACTGTTTTTGAATGATTCAGACACACGAAGAGGCAATTGCAATACAATTTGATAAAGATTCTGAAAAGGCAATGACAAGCATCTTCCACCTGAAAGGGGCACCTACTCCAGACTTGAAGAGCCGAGGCAGATTACCTGGGGGAAGTGGCACCTGAGACCTGAAGGATGATGAGAAGAAGTTAGGCAGGTGAAAAGGTTGGTGTTTGGATAGCGAGGAAGGGAAAGAGTGTTCCGGAAAGAAGAAATAGCAGATTGAAAGGCCCATAGACAGAAAGCACACAGCAGCTGGGCAGCCACAGTTAGCTCAGCAGAGTTTGCCATAAGGTGTGGCCAGATGGGAAGCTGGAGAGGTGAACGGGGTGGCTATCATTTAGTCTTTCTGTATGCCATGTAGCTACCGCTTGCCTTCCCAGGCTAAGCTACTGTAGCTTGGATATTTAGTGGCAGGAGTGGGGTGATTTGTTGAGACCTGCTGTATGTTGGGGATGATGGACAATCTCAGAGACCTTTGGCTCTAGATCCTAGCCCCGACCACCCAGGGGCCCCAAGCCAGTCCAATGCGTCCTCCTGCAGGCAGAATCCCTTGTGGCTGAAGACACTCCAGAGTCTTCCTCCTGCTGCTACCTGCAGTGCTCTCCACTCCCAAACCTGGTGCCCTTAACCAAGGTCGCCTCTGCTACCTCTGCTGCTGCTGCTGCTGCCGCTTTCACAGCCAAGCCTGACGTGGCCACTCTTGCTGGGGTTGACCTCAGTGTATCACTAGCTACCAGGATCCAGTACCTGCCTTTCACATTTAAAGGCAGCCCTGCAAGGTAGAGGCATTTAACTCCATTTTCACAAATAGGGAAACTGAGGCTCAGAAATATTAAATTACTTGTCTCAAGCCACAAAGCTATAAGTGGCAAGGTTGAATTTGGACCTGGTCTGATTACAAAGGTACTACAACAACCGCACAACTTCTCTTTCCCTATCAGTATTGCAGTTCTTATTAGGATCCCTAAGTCTGCTCTTTTGGTTTTTCTTATTTACCCTTTTCTTGAAGATGAGTCCTCCAAAGGTTGGGCCAGAGGCTTTTAGGAGACCTTCCATGAGTTTTCCCTTAAGCTGCCACATAGGAAGGACTGAATCCAGGTACCTCAACTCCCAGGGCATTTTAAATGACCCACCCAGCTCCAGCCCCGAGATTGGAGACAGCTTCCCACTCCCTACTTTAATGAAGAATAGCAATAATTTCTGGTGTTGGCTAGTAGTTTTAAATTCCCCTCAGAGGATCTGGTGATTTTTATGCAAATAGAGTTTTAGGCAGCCCTTGGTGTATCTGAACATCCTAAGTACAATTTGCAAGTAAGATTCCCTCTTTGTCTCCCTACTAGACTCTCACTGCATGCTGTTTTTTATTTACTTTTACTTTCATCACCTTCTTTTATTACCATTTAAGTGTTCAAATTCCATGCTAAATAAAATAGGTTTTTTTGTCCCTCTGTTCCTTCCTTCTGCCTCTTCTCTCAAACACCAGTAAAGCCCAGGGACAAGCCTGTGGATTCTACCTGCGGAGATGGACATGTTCGCTAGCTAAGCTGCAGCTTCAGACAAGGGTAGTTAATGAATCAATCACTAGGATTTCATTAAGCGTCTCTTCGCTAAAAGCATAACTCTCCCTGCAGCCAGACGGCCCTGGCTCTGCACTCCTGAAGGTAATCTGGGTCCTGTCGCTAATTACTCTTCTCGGCAGCAAGTAGAAAAGGCAATTTTCAAATTGTTTCTATTGATCACAGGGCATTTTTCTTCAGAATACCACTCTCTGTTAAAAAGTGCCTGTAATTATTTCCAGTTATTAACAATATAGTCAAGAAATTTTATAGAAGAAAGGCAGTTTACATAGTGGCCACTCTACAGTTTGGAGTCAATAGATAGACTTGAGTGCAAATCCTGGCTGTGTCCTTTACCAGCCATGTGAACTAGGGCACATCACTTAATCTTTTTGAAACTCAGTTTACCCCTCTGTAAAATGTAATTGGTTCACAGAGCTGTTACAGGATTAGGTTAGCAGGGATTAAATAAAATAGAGCAAGTTAGCATAATTTTGACCCAGGAGGTTCTTTTATTATTATTTATCATTATTATCAAGAAAGCCATCTACCTGTCTTTAGAGCACTCTGAAATGTTTTCATTTGCTTCTTGGGACTCTCTTTTTTTTCTATACAAGTTCCCATTCTTCTTCAAAGGTAGAATGTGATATTGCTTCCATAAATACTCTGAATCTCGCCTTTTATAATTGTATGATAAAATTAAAGCTTAAAGAAATTGCCACTGATTTTTTTGCTTTTATGTAGCCTTCTTCAATAAGATGACTATGTTTTCATTGCAGAATGATGAGGTGGAGTTTGTCCGAACTGGCTATGGGAAGGATATGGTAAAAGTTCTCCGTATTCAGCGAGATGGAAAATACCACAGCATTAAAGAGGTGGCAACTTCAGTGCAACTTACTCTGAATTCCAAAAAAGATTATTTGCATGGAGATAATTCAGACATCATCCCTACAGACACTATCAAGAACACAGTTCATGTCTTGGCAAAATTCAAAGGGGTACGTGTCATTCTTCTCAGATGCTGCCTACCTTGATGTAGAGTTTGCTATAAGATGGCATGGGGGTGGTACTTACTTATTTCAAGTTCCCTTTACCTTTTAACCTATTTTTATATTTAAGCCATTTTAAAAGTTTTCTTTTCTGTCTTAAAATGTTCAGGATTGCAGAAAAGTTTGCATTTAGTTATTTACTTATTTACTCATTTATTTTTTGAGACAGAGTCTTGCTCTGTTGCCCGGGCTAGAGTGCCATGGCGTCAGTCTAGCTCACAGCAACCTCAAGCTCCTGAACTCAAGCAATCCTCTCAGCTTAGCCTCCCCAGTAGCTGGGACTACAGGCGCTCCCCATGACGTCCAGATAATTTTTTGTTTCTATTTTTGTTGCCTAGCTAATTTTTTCTAATTTTAGTAGAGATGGGGTCTTGCTCTTGCTCAGGCTGGTCTTGAACTCGTGACCTCCAGCGATTCTCCTGCCTCAGCCTCCCAGAGTGCTAGGATTACAGGCATGGGTCACCCGCGACCAGCCATGCTTTTTTTTTTTTTTAAACCCACCTCTTTGCTTTTTGGTTTTTTTTTTTAGCTCTGATTTCACCACAATCTTTTAAGCAGAGAATCTTATTGGACAAATTTACCATGTTATCTGTAATTAGGATCATAGCCAGATCAAGGTCCTGAGGTTTCAGAATAGAATTTAACACATTTTTGCTGTGCATTCCTTTGAGTCATATCATATATTTTTTCTTTTAGAATGGAGTGCATTTGTAAAAGAAAATACCATTTCTTCTGTTGTTACTACAGAAGAAAATCTTGAGTATAAGACACATTTCTTCTTACTCTTGAAATTTATTTGTCCAAATGTTAATGCCTTCCTAACTTTCTCGACTCCATTACCACTTACTATCTGTATATGGTGGTTAATAGCACTTTTCAAGAGGAACTCAAATCTGATTGATATTTTAACACTTCTACCACTGGTTTCTTTAAGTGTGAGAGCCACCATCCTATTCCTGGGCAGTTCAAGATAATTTGTTACTTGCCAATAAGTCTAAAAAGACAAGAAATGTGTACTGGAAATCTTCTTTTCTTATGTTTTTGCATGAAATCCATACCCATAATGCATTAAATGAATAAACAAATTACAATATAAATTCTGCAAGCCCTATTTCCACCCTGAACCTTTCTCTTGCTAATCAGAATGGCCCAGCAAACATGTACAGGGCTATGTAAAAAGGACTTGCTTGCTCTCTTAAAAAAAATATTTGAAAATAGGCCTGTACTATGATATGGAAGAGGGCCAGGTACCACAGATTATTATATTTCCTATACGTGTGAGAGATTGCAGAAAAGTGAAGGATGGACCCCAATTTAAAAACAATTTAAATTCATTCATTACAGTTAGAGTGACCATATAATTTCTTATCTAAACCAGGACACTTTTCAGAGTGAAATAGGATGCTATTAATTATTATTCTGGGACAACAGGTATAAAACAGAACTATGCTGGGAAACCTATATAAATAGTCCACCTTAATTATAGGCAAAGGCATTAATAATCTGTACACTGTTCTAGGCCATAAAATATTGCCCAGAGATTACTATGGAGGGTTGTGTGGAAGTGGGGATTTATTTATGGGAGTAGAGAGCTGTGAATGATCAACAGAAGGATTGTATGCAAGGTGAGGAAGGTGATGTGGCCCCTGGGAAACTGGGAGGCCCATTTGCAAACCTCATAGAGTGTCCAGAGTATTATGGTGTGCTGTTGTTGGTATAGGTGATGACTAAGCTTGCCATGAAGAGAATCTGAATATTGAGTTAGTTTTTGCTCAGCCACTGACACGTCCTCTTCTACAAAATGGGTTTCTTGTAAAAACAAGAGGGTCTCACCCAGTGATGGTGATTATTAACTTCACTTAGGAGCTCTAGTGAGAAATTGGGATAAGAACCTTCATCTCTTGAGATTCTTTCTAATTCTGTACTTCTCTCCTTCTAAAAAGCAATTAATCAGGAAAGAGAGCTTCATGAGTATTGTCAAAAGACAAAATTACAACAAATGTAGTTATAAATTTAATTGCTTTTATGTACCATTAGGGGCAGCCTCCATTCTACAAAAGAGAGTGAGAGCGCCCACTGGGCAATGACTGAACACTGGATTTTATAAGGTGGAACAAGGAAACTGATCAATAGAAAAAAAATAGATCATTCAACATCAGGTTACTTGAGGTTACTTTCTTGTAGGGGTTAAAGCAGAGCGGACTTCCTTATTATGCTGACTCAGATAGACTGGAATCTCCTGTTTTCAGGAAGAACTAGTCTGTTTAGGGATCTGTCTGCTTCCTTGAAGTCTCAATTTGATTATGTGGCATGTCTCACAAGTGACTCCATTTTGGCTTGGTCTGGTATGTTGGGTCCTACTGCAGGAGCTCAGTCCAAAACAATGGCCTCCCATTAATTTTATTTAACAGTATTTAAAAATTATTTTTAAATGGGGTGAATATTTCTAATAGTTAGCATTGTTTCTTTTTACAGATCAAAAGCATAGAAGACTTTGCTCTACATATCTGTGAGCATTTCCTTTTGTCTTTTAACCATGTCATCCAAGCTCATGTCCACGTGGAAGAAGTCCCTTGGAAGCGTTTTGAAAAGGTTATCTTACTTATTTGTGCTCCCAGTTTAATTAAAGAAATTGGCTTTATGGCATGTGCTGAAATTTTACTGGAAACATTTTTTTCCCTAATTTTCAGAATGGAGTTAAGCATGTCCATGCATTTATTCACACTCCCACTGGAACACACTTCTGTGAGGTTGAACAGAGGAGGAATGGTAAGAACTATTTTTCAAGCTTTGATTCTACAATAATGACTTCAGGATTTTGTTTCTTTCTTCTCAACTACTCTGTTAACACTGAGGAAAATTATAGAGAATTAAATTTGAGATGGAAATGAACATTGTGACTTTGGATTACATTAAAGAATTATCTACTTTTTATATTAAAAATATAAAAATGAAATATTTCATTTTGCAACAAAACCTGGGGGTCGAGTGGGGTAGACCATTTTTGTTATAAGATTTTGAGGTGAGGCAGAATAAAAAAGGCCCAGGCTGACAAGAACATATATCTCTGAATTTTTTGACCAAAAATTTTGGTACCATACCATGCTATAATTATAGTAACCTTTATAGGAAATGTTTACTAAATAATAATCAAGTTGTCCTGAAATTCTATTTGCATAATAAAACCACTAATATTACTATAATTTCTATAAAATGAATCTCACTTAAAGTAGCAATGACAATTATATAATTCTATTTCCAAGAAATTTAAAAATTAACTGTAGCATATAATTACAACATAGACCTTATCAGTACTGATAATTTAACTCAGCAAATATTAAAATTTCCAAACCTTGTATTCCACTGATTTGTTGAGGTTGTCAGAGCAGAGTTCAATGATTGACTGAGAGTTAGACAAGAGGACCTCTAAGAACCATGGTGCTAAAGAAGGTAGAAATATCTGTATCCTAATAAAAAGAAACTTCAATGATCATTATAAAATGAAAGTGTGGATGCTAAACTTTTTTCTTTTTCTATTTTCTTTTCCTCCTCTCCCCTCCACTTTCCTCTTTTTGCTGTTGCTTTATCTCCCCTTTCTTTCTTTTCTAAATCTCCTCAGTAAGAATTTGAGGTGGCATCTAATACACATCAGGCATATTATCAGGTTAATAAAATGTAAAGTCTTTCTCATTCTGAATTCTATTAGATAATGTCCTCCTTAGAAAGTTCTAGTATATTAGTTATTATTTAATATATCTGTATCAAAGCCTAGACATAGCTAGGCCCTTATCAGTGTTTGATTAATAGTTATAAAATTATTGTTCTATAAGAGAGACTAGTTATTGTATTAAGTTGAAAGATGATTTTTATCCCCCAGATATGTAGCCATGTGATACATTAGCACTCTGACTGAGCTGTTTGTTAGTTAAATTGGAACTAACTTCTTTTCTTTCTTCCCTCTTCTCTGTCTCCCTCTCCCTCCCTTATTCCTTCTTTGTTTTCTTCCTTACTTCTTGCCTTAGTTATATGACTTTGGAGGAGAAGGCAAGACAAGTTTCCTGACTCTTATGCCAGTGTTTTCCTGCCCACACCATACTGAATACCCTCATAAAATTAGAAACTCTAAACCAACTCTCTCCAACTGAAATACAATGCAAGCCATGTAGTAATTTTAAAATTTTCTAGTAGTCACATTAGAAAAGCAAGAAGA